>NC_136477.1:15534691-18212926 GCF_902686455.1 Sciurus vulgaris
CTGAAATCAATGAAATTGAAACAAAGGAAACTATTCAAAAAATTGACATAACCAAAAGTTGGTTCTTTGAGAAAGTAAACAAAATAGATACACCCTTAGCCACACTAACAAAGAGAAGGAGAGAGAAGACTCAAATTACTAAAATACATGATGCAAAAGGAAATATCACAACAGACACCACTGAGCTACAGAACATAATGAGAAGCTATTTTGAAAATCTGTATTCCAACAAAATAGAAAGTACCAAAGACATTGACAAATTTCTAGAGACATATGCTCCTCCCAAACTGAACCAGGAGGACATACACGATTTAAACAGATCAATATCAAGCAATGAAATAGAAGAAGCCATTGAAAATATACCATCCAAGAAAAGCCCAGGACCAGATGGATTCTCAGCTGAGTTCTACAAGACCTTCAAAGAAGAACTCATTCCAATACTTCTCAAAGTATTCCAGGAAATAGAAAAGGAGGGTACCCTACCGAACTCATTCTATGAAGCTAATATCACCCTCATACCCAAACCAGGAAAAGACACATCAAGGAAAGAAAATTTTAGACCAATATCCTTGATGAATATAGATGCTAAGATCCTTAACAAAATATTGGCAAACCGTATCCAAAAACATATTAAGAAAATTGTGCACCACGATCAAGTGGGGTTCATTCCTGGAATACAAAGAAGGTTTAACATCCGTAAATCAATAAACGTAATCCATCATGTCAATAGACTTAAGGATAAAAATCATATGGTTATTTCAATTGATGCAGAAAAAGCATTTGACAATATACAACACCCCTTCATGCTGAAAACACTAGAAAAAATAGGGATAGTAGGAACATACCTGAACATTGTAAAGGCTATTTATGCTAAGCCCATGGCCAACATCATTCTTAATGGAGAAAAACTGAAACCATTCCCTTTAAAAACAGTAAAAAGACAGGGATGTCCGCTTTCACCACTTCTGTTCAACACTGTCCTCGAAACTCTAGCCAGAGCAATTAGGCAGACTAAAGAAATTAAAGGGATACGAATAGGAAAAGAGGAACTTAAGCTGTCACTATTTGCGGATGACATGATTCTATATTTAGAGGATCCAAAAACCTCCTCCAGAAAACTTCTAGACCTCATCAATGAATTCAGCAAAATAGCAGGCTATAAAATCAACACGTATAAATCTACAACATTTTTATATGCAAGCGTTGAAACAGCTGAAAGGGGAATGAGGAAAACAACTCCATTTGCAATAGCCTCAAAAAAAAAAAAATACTTGGGTATCAATCTAACCAAAGAGGTAAAAGATCTCTACAATGAAAACTACAAAACACTGAAGAAAGAAATTAAGGAAGACCTTAGAAGATGGAAAGATCTCCCATGTTCTTGGATAGGCAGAATTAATATTGTCAAAATGGCCATACTACCAAAAGTGCTATACAGATTCAATGCAATTCCAATTAAAATCCCAATGACGTATCTCACAGAAATAGAGCAAGCAATCATGAAATTCATCTGGAAGAATAAGAAACCCAGAATAGCTAAAGCAATCCTTCACAGGAAAAATGAAGCAGGGGGTATCGCAATACCCAAACTTCAACTTTATTACAAAGCAATAGTAACAAAGACGGCATGGTATTGGTACCAAAATAGACAGGTAGATCAATGGTACAGAATAGAGGACATGGACACAAACCCAAATAAATACAACTTTCTAATACTAGACAAAGGTGCCAAAAATATGCAATGGAGAAAAGATAGCCTCTTCAACAAATGGTGCTGGGAGAATTGGAAATCCATATGCAACAGAATGAAACTAAACCCATATCTCTCACCCTGCACAAAGCTCAACTCAAAATGGATTAAGGACCTTGGAATCAGACCAGAGACTCTGCAGATTATAGAAGAAAAAGTAGGTCCAGATCTTCACCTTGTTGGCTTAGGATCAGACTTCCTCAACAGGACTCCCATAGCACAAGAAATAAAAGCAAGAATCAATAACTGGGATAGATTCAAACTAAATAGCTTTCTCTCAGCAAAGGAAACTATCAGCAATGTGAAGAGAGAGCCTACAGAGTGGGAGAATATCTTTGCCACTCATACTTCAGATAGAGCACTGATTTCCAGAATATATAAAGAACTCAAAAAACTCTACACCAAGAATACAAATAACCCAATCAACAAATGGGCTAAGGAAATGAACAGACACTTCACAGAAGAAGATGTACAAGCAATCAACAGATTTATGAAAAAATGTTCACCATCTTTAGTAATAAGAGAAATGCAAATCAAAACTACACTAAGATTCCATCTCACCCCAATTAGAATGGTGATTATCAAGGACACAAGCAACAATAGGTGTTGGCGAGGATGTGGGGAAAAAGGTACACTCATACATTGCTGGTGGGACTGCAAATTAGTGCAACCACTCTGGAAAGCAGTGTGGAGATTCCTTAGAAAACTTGGAATGGACCTACCATTTGACCCAGCTATCCCACTCCTCGGCCTATACCCAAAGGACTTAAAATCAGCACACTACAGAGATACAGCCACATCAATGTTCATAGCTGGTCAATTCACAATAGCCAGACTATGGAACCAACCTAGATGCCCTTCAATTGATGAATGGATAAGAAACTGGTATATATATATATATACAATGGAATATTACTCAGCTATAAAGAATAATAAAATTATGGCATTTGCAGGCAAATGGATGAAATTGGAGAATATCATGTTAAGTGAGATAAGCCAATCTCAAAAATCCAAAAGAGGAATGTTCTTACTGATAAGAGGATGATGACACTTAATGGGGGGTGGGAGTGGGACAAGAATGGAGGAAGGAGGGACTGTATAGAGGTAAAAGAAAGGTGGGAGGGGTGGGGGGGAAGGAAAAAAAATGGAATGAATCAAACATCATTACTCTATGTAAATTTATGAATATGCAAATGGTATGCTGTTACTCCATGTACAAACAGAAACAACATGTATCCCATTTGTTTATAATAAAAATAAATTAAAAAAAAAAAGGACTGGAGACATGGCTCCGTGATGAAGCATCCCTGGGTCCAATCCCTAGTACCCAAAACAAAAAGAGTAAAGTTTCCTAACTGGATGCTGGGCAGTTGTTAGAGTCTCTAAATGGTCCCCAATCTGACACATCTTTGTTTTACCACATAGGTGACCACTGTCCTGATTTTTTGGCTACTTTACCTATCTTTAACCATGTGTAAATTTTCACTAAGTAGTGTTTTTTTTTTTTTTTTTTTTTGCACCCTTTCAACTTCTAATAACATTTAAAATTGCAGAGAAAAGCATTATGGGTACTTTCTTTGCCTCTATGTTTTACCCATGCTGGTGTCTCAGCCTAAGCCCACCTATTTTCTCATCCATTGCAGCTGTTACACTGTGTGGGCCTTTTCAAGGTAACCGTTCAGTGCTGTAAAAACAGCACCTCTGTCTCCAGGTACAAATGCCCAGTACATTCTCTGGACATTAGAGAAAAAAAAATGACTGGTCTGTAGATTGCATAGAGTTCAATTTATAGAAGATGGCAATAGAATTTATCAGTTGATGTTCCATTTGTGTATAACTCTCTGGTTTTCTATGATCTTCAACATTTGGCTATTTCCTTTATCAAGGCCATGAATCCTTTTGAACACATGGTGTTTTAGCTTCAGTTGTATAATTTTTGGTCATTTTTCAATCAAGCATTCATTCATTTTCACTCTGCACATTCATTTTTTTATATATTTTTTTGTGCAGGTATCTCTGTTATGTTATTTTTTACTTCCCTTCATTTCCATAGACTTAAATTTCTCTATTTCTGATGATTTTCTGGTTTTCTTATGAGGAATTTCACTTCTATATGCGAAATACATTTGACTGTGACTTCTCAAAGTGTTCAAGTTTTCCCATTTTGATGTGTAATTTGATCGTTGTACATGGAACGATAAGAGGAATACATGGCGTGTTTCCAGATAGAAACATTCTAGTTTGTCTTGCCTCCTGTATTAAAGGATTGTGTTTTCGGCCAGTATGGTACAATGCCTACTCTTTCATGAATCAGTTTTATTTATTTGAGGGCCTGTTGAATACTGTTTTCCTTTCCCATGATCTGCTCATTAAGCTCTCTGTCAATAATATAGTGTCTTGAATAGTGTAGCTTCCAATTTTAAGGTGTATAACACAATTGATCACTTTCTTCTTCCAAGGATTTTAAACATTGTTAAACATTTCAACTACTTGTTTTGGGTAGTTTTTGACTAGTTAAAAGTGCACTTGGGGAATTTTAGAGTTTTATGAATATGTGTGAGGGTGAAATATTGGTGACAATTGAGATCTTCTGAAGAACATCCTTCCCCGTATTTTATTGTCCTTTGACACTCTCCGATAAAAACTGTAATTTTTTCCCATCAATATAGGGAACCATCCTTAAAGTCCCATTTACTGCTCACTAAGCTTAGCCTAGAAGAAACCAGGTACAAGCATCTACATGTCTCTTAGTGCTATCACAAAGGATGCACTCAATTTCCAAAGTTAAAAGTTGTGATGAAGTATTAAATACTGTTGCAGCAGCTCATTAGAGATTCATCATCCATAGTGTATTTGGTGGCTTATCAGGTTGCCTTCCTCTGATGAACCTGTCAAACACTTGCAAACATTCGCAGAGACAACAGGAGTTAGACAAATATATGGTTGGCAAAAACTGTTTAGGAACACCAAACCCCTCTTTACAGTTAGGCTGCTGAGGTCCATCCGAGGAGCAATTCCCAAACACCAGAAAGTTCAAACTTTGTTCTCAAGCTTTTCTGAGAACATGCAGTCTCAGCACAGATGCTGTTAACTCGCTTGTGAACTTTGAGTAGCAGGACTTTGTTGTGAGAGGGCTGCAGACCCAGTGCACAAAGAGAGGTTGGGTGACTGGGCAGCACAGCAGGTGCTCCTGTTCTGCTGTTGCTTTACTAAAGAGTTCCCATCTAGCATCAGAATTAGTGTGTGAGAGGACGTGGGTATGAACAGAGAGTGAGAGTGTGATGACCAAGACGTGGAATGGATATCTTTTAAATTTTAATTTGTTCTTTTTAATTATACATGATAGTAGACTGTATTTTGACATATTATGCATGCATGGAATATAACTTCCCATTCTTGTGGTTGTACCTGATGGAGAGTCATTCATATGTGAACACAGGAAAGTTATGTCCAGTTCATTCTACTGTCTTTCTTATTCCCATCTCCCTTTCCTTCATTCCCCTTTGTCTAATCCAATGAACTTCTATTCTTTTATCCCAGCCTCTGCCTTATTGTGTATTAGCATCTGCATATCAGAGAAAACATTTGGCCTTTGGTTTGGGGGATTTGTGTATTCCACTTAGCATGATAGTCTCCAGTTCCATTTGCCAGGAAATGCCATAATTTCATTCTTCTTTATGGCTGAGTAATATGGAATGAACATTTAGAGAACACAGCATCATGTGATCTTACTATGTAGTGAGTATGGATTTCCAGTGATACAAGTCTTACCTTTCCTGGTGGAAATGTGTGGGATGTTTTAGGAGTCAGTGACCTTTGAGGATGTGACTGTGAACTTCACCTGGAGGAGTGGGCTTTGCTGAATCCTTCTCAAAAGAAGCTCTGCAGAGATGTGTTGCAGGAAACCTTCAGGAACCTGGCCTCCCTAGGTAAGGGTGATGTCATTGCCTTACATAATCAATCAGAGAGCAAGTGTTTCTTGCTCATCAATGTTGCTTCATGATTTGGAATAAGGAAAGGAAAACTTTGGACTATACCAGGCATGAGCACATTATACCATGAACCTACCTAGGATTTAATAATATTTCTATAACACTGTAATAACTAATAATGATTTTTTTGGTCTACATTTTAGAAAGAGAATAGGAAGATCACAACATTAAAAATGGCTACAAAAACTCCAGGAGAAATCTAAGGTAAGAGAAAGCAATGTTCTTTAAGAATCTAGGAGTGACAGAAATTTTAAGAAAAGGGAAAATGATACAAATAACCTCAGCTTTATTGCAGTGCTGGGAATTGAACCCAGGACCTCACACACGTTAGCCAAGCACTCTACCACTGAGCTACATCCCCAGCCCATTAGCCTCAACTTTAAATTGATAAAATCTCAAATGATTTTCTCCAAAACTGTATACAGCTTACAGGCCCATTATCTGAAAATTTGAAATCTGAACTATTCTAATGTTGGAATCATCAAGAGCGCTGATGTAATGTTACAAGTGACACTTTGTGATGATCGAGTGTATATAAACCTTGTTCCATGAGCACAGTTATTAAAAATGCTGTATGAAATTACCCTTAAGGTTTGGGTATAAAGTACATATGAAACAGAAAGAAATTTGGTGTTTAGACAGGGATCTAGCTTCAAGATATTCCATTGTGTATGTGGAAATATTTCAAAATCTAAAACATTTTGTTATCCCAAGCGTTGTGCATAAGGAATACTCAAGTGCACTTAAATGTGATATTGGGAACAGACATGGTGGTATATGCTTGTATTCCTAGATAATAAGAGGCTTAGGGAGCTGGGCACAGTGGTGCATGCCTGTAATCCCAGTGGCTCAGGAGACTGAGGCAGGAGGATGGTGAGTTCCAAACGAGCCTCAACAAAAGCGAGGTGCTAAGCAACTGTGTGAGACCCTGTCTGTAAATAAAATACAAAATAGGGTTGGGAATGTGGCTCAGTGGTCGAGTGCCCCTGATTTCAATCCCTGGTCTGGCCCCCCACCAAAAAAAAAAAAAAAAAAAAAAAGGCTGAGGGAGGAGGATCTGGAGTATGAGGGCAGCCTAGGTAACATAGCAAGAACCCCACCTCAAAATTACATGTATACATATATACATGTGACTTAGACATTTAGTATTTATAAAATAGTTAACTTGGAAACAAGTATTCAGAAGCCCCACAAGTACTACTGTTTCAATAATTGCTCTCCTCAAGTCATTGTGTAGAGCATTCAGTCCATTCATGTCCAAAATTCTTACATAGCTTAAAGCCAGCAATTCTACTGGTAAATAAATAATAAAGAGTACCTTAGTAACATGTTTCTCATTTTTTACGGTGTCACATGGTAGAGACTATGAACCTAAAGAAGACAGTCAAGGTGAAGAAATCTTTATCTGGATTCCAGATCCTATGATGAACAAGAAAATTCCTCCTGGAGTCAAACCTTGTGAAAACAGCGTATTGAGAGAAGGCCTCTCTGGGCATTCATCTCTAAATGTGCCCAGAGTTCAGACTGGACACAAACAATGTGAATGTCAGGAATATTAGAGAAGCCATATAAATGTAAGAACTGTGGGAAAGCTTTCAGAAGATGCAGCTAAATCCTTCAAGAATTCATGCCTCAGCAAAACCCTTTGTGTGTAAGCAGTGTGAGACAAGCATTCAAAAACAAGGTAACACATAATAGAGGTGGATATCATATGTGTAAAGTATGTGGTCAAATCTTTGACTCTCAGTTCATCTTACAAAAGAAAGAATTCACACTGGGGAGAAATTCTGTGATTGTAAGCAGTGTGGGAAAGCTTTCACTCGTTACGGTTCTTTCAAGCACATAGAAGAAGTCACACTGGAGAAAAACCCTGAGTGTAAACAATGTGCGAAAGCCTTCACTGATCGCTGTTCCCTTCGATACCATGAAAGGATTCACAGTGGGGAGAAACCCTGTGAATGTGAGCAATGTGGGAAAGCTCTCACTTGTTACAGTTCTTTCAAGCACATAAAAGAAGTCACACTGAGAAAACCCTATGAGTGTAAGCAGTGTGGGAAAACCTTCACTTGTTCTGATTCCCTTCAAAACCGTGAAAGGACTCACTGGAGAGAATCCCTAAATACAGAATGTGGGAATCTTCACTATCACAACCTTACTTGGATACCTGTAAGAGGTAATCAGGGTTACCGGAATGCACAGCTTGGGCCCTCATCATGTGCTTAGTGTCCTAAGAAGAGTAGAGAGGGTGAGATTACTCTCTGCCTTATGAAGACAGCAAAAATCTTTCTATCTGCAAGCCACAGAGATGGCCTTCATTAGGAACCTAAGCGGTCAGTGGCTAGATCTTCGGCTTCCCAGGCATTAGGACTGTGAGAAATACATGCCATGGTATTTGTTATAGTAACATGAGCTAAGACACCCATCTAGCTTCCTTTCCTCACATTAACCACACACTGTACTGCATGATCTTTTCATATGAATCGAGCTGAAATCACCTGAAATCCCCCATGTTTCCTCACCACACTTTGTCCTTACACACAGTATTAATTCTGACTTAAATAACCTTCTGTTTTAGGGTTCAGAGAAATAGGTAACAGTACAGTGAACAAGAGACTGATGAAAGTACTATGCCATTTCAATATAGATGCTGCTTTAGAAAGCTAATGTGATGGATCCAAAATGGTGGGCTAGAAGGGGGCTGCTTCCTTCTTGCTTCATAACTCAGGATTCAAGCAGAGGAAATACTGTTTCTCTGTGGGGCAGTCACTCCTACCTACCTATACCCTGCTTTTTACCCCATTTGTCCACAGCAATCACACACTGCCTGCCAGCATATCACCTGCCTTTTGAGTGCAGATGGCTCAGTGAGCCACCTATTATCCACCATGTGCCTATTTGCCGGCCTCTCGCCTGCCTATCACCCGCCTTTCACCAACTCATAACCCACTGCCTGATGTCCACCCACCGATCATCCACCGTTAGCCTGCAAACTGCCCACAGACTACCAGTGGATCACCTGCTGCCTGCTGTTACTTGGAAGTCCATTGTCACAATACCCACAGGTTTGGTTACACATGGCTGCCACCATCTTGGGACAACAGCCAGAGCCTTCAGGTTTGCTTCCACAGTGGCCACCATTTTGGAGCAAGGCCACATCGGTCTGGGACTCAGGCCAGGGCCCGGAGATATATTGGGGTATCTGCAGGTCTGGTTGCATCTGAGGTCTTTCTGCTCAGTGTGGTAGTGGCCACCATCTGGCTGTCTCTTTGTAGGGTCGCTCCTTTGTGTGAGCACATGCCTGGTGGTCTCTCTGTGAGTTGAACGGGCATTGAGATCTTGGGACTGCAGCAAGACAGGGCCTAGGGGAGGTGAAGCCCAGGTGTACCAGACTGCAGCTAGGTTTGTGTGAGCCAGTCTGGGTCTGGAAGGCCTATGGAAAGCCAGAGACTAGGGGCAGTTCCCTAGGAGGAGCACAGGTTGAAGAAACTGGAGAAAAGTGGGCTCTCTCCAGCTCAGTGAGTCCTGATGTGTGCAAGGACAGAAGGGGCCAGCTACAACCGGTGGGAAGACTGTAAGAGGGTGTGAGGGCATCTTGCTATCAGCTCACCCACCCAACTGGCCCGGCCCCCACTGGACTGGAGCTAACATCAAACTTCAGACACCCCCACCTATTGGCAGAGAAGGGAAGTTGAGAAAAATTTTGAAAGCCAATGGAAGCAATCATTTAATTTTCCATTGAGACTTTCCTTCTTCTGTTTCTTTTTTTCTCCCTCTCTCTCACATCTCTACCATCTTTGAATCCAAATATTTTTCATACATCAATTTATTGATGAATGGGATGTCTGAATAGTATATAACAGTTTTGTTGTGTATTCTTATATTTTTACTTTTTAAAACAATCTGTACATATTTTTCCCTCACCTACTGTCACCCTGGATTCTCTTTTTCACTTCTCTCATACTAACAGCCAGCCTCTATTAATCCCTCCCTCACTCTTATATAAATTTTTAACTCTATCTTCTCTTCTCCCTCATAAACATCACATCTTACACTACTTCTGTTCCCTCATTGTCCATCATTTGAAACAGTAGACCCTTTTAGCAAACTTACTGTTTATATTGTGGACAATAATTGAGCACCTCACTTCTGTCTATTATGATGAAACTGTAAATGCCTTAATAAGAGTCATTTGGTTTAAGGTGGTATATTATTTGCATTGGGTGCTATTAATATTGATCTCCCCATTAAAGGTGGGGTACTGGAAGTCTTCTGGGATACTGTAAGACAACAGGGTAGAATCTGTACTGCCTCAGCTCTATAACACTGAGAAGATGAGAAGACACACAAACAACATGAAAAAACAAGGGAACAAAGTGCTTCAAACAAACCAAGATGTTACAACAATAGAATCCATAGACAACATAGTAGAAGAAATGTCAGAGAAGGAGTTTAGAAAATACAAAGTTAGATTGATCTTTGAAATAAAGTATGGAAAGAAAATACAGGAAGTGAAAGATCACTTCAATAAAGAGGCAGAGATTATAAAAAGGAATCAAAGAAATCCTCACAATGAAGGACACAATAAAGGAAATGTCAATGAAAGGAGAAACTAAGTCAAGTTAAAAACCAAAAATAAACCAAAATGACCAGGAATACAAATCATATCTCAATAATAACCCTGAATGTTAGTGGCCTAAACTCATCAATCAAAAGACATAGACTGGCAGATTGGATTAAAAAAATCCAATAATATGCTGTCTTCAAGAGACTCACCTAAGAAAAGACAGTCACAGACTGAAGGTGAAATGTTGGGAGAAAACATATCACTCACATGGAGTGTGTAAACAAGCAGGGTTTCCCATCCTATATTACTATTACTTAGAGGTAAATGAGAAACCAGTAAAACATATCAAAATCTCTGGGATGCTATGAAGGCAGTGCTAAGAGGCAAGTTCATTGCACTGAGTTCATACATTAAAAGAAAAAGAGTTAACAAATAAATGACCCAATATTACATCCCACCTGCCAAATCAAAAAGAAGCCAGATTGTGGGAGCGTGACTACTTACTCATTCCTGGGTCACAGAGCAGGGTGGGGAAAGAGTGACTCTAACAAATAAATAGTGTCATCAGCACTGTCTGCTTTCTGATTTTCCTCAAAGACTCAGGACAGGTATTGTATCTTTGGAAAACTGTTCTGTGGCTTTTCAAAAGTGTCAAGATCATCACCTTACTCCTCCAGGTTCCTACACAAGCTGCTCATTAGAGTTTCCACATTTTTGTGTCTGACCTAGAAATCTCATGACTATTAGGTAAACTTTCCAGGATATATGTTGTACTTGGTTAACCATCCATAGTTTGACAAAGAAGAGTCCCATGACTTGACAAATCTTCTCACCAAGCACATAGTAATATTCCATCTCAGTCCAATGATCAAAATTCCTCTGCTTTATCTTAACCGATTTAACACCCCACCAATGTGTTCTATTACTGTTTTCTTTACAATTACCTTTGTTTTCTGTTTATAAATGTTATTACAACCCCTTTTTATTCAAAACACTCATCCCTAAAAATAGCTTTGTCTATTCTAGGTTATTAGCATTTCCATATAAATTTTAGAATCATTTTAGATCACTGTATTGCTTTCTATTAAATAAAGCTTTCCAGAATTTTACTGGGATTATGTCAAATCTACAAATCAATTTATGGAGAAAGGCCACCATAACTATATTGAGTACGCCAATCCATGAACATGGTCATTTCTCCATCTATTCAGATTTTGCCATTTTTTCCTGACAGTGTTTTATCATTTTCAGTGTATAAGTCCTATGCCATTTTTGTGAAATTTAACACCTCTTGCCACTGTGTTTTGTTATGTATTATGAAAGGTATCAAGTTTAAACTTTTCTTTACTCTTTGTTTATTATTAGTATGACCATTTGATTTTGCCTAATGTTCTTTCATGTTCATACTATGCCAAATTCATTTGTGATTTCAATTAGTTATTTTGTTGATTCCTTAGGAGATTCTCTGCCTCCCACCCCACACCTTTCCCTACCAGGAATTGACCCAGGGGTGCTTAACCACTTAGCCACATCCCCAGTCCTTTTTATTTAATTTTTGGAGTTTTCAATAAATGTTTTCTTTCCTTCCTTCCTTCCTTCCTTCCTTCCTTCCTTCCTTCCTTCCTTCCTTCCTTCCTCCCTCCCTCCCTCCCTCCCTCCCTCCATCCCTCTCTCTCTCTCTCTCTCTCTCTCTCTCTCTCTCTCTCTTTCTTCGTGCAGAGAATTGAACCCAGCGCCTCACACATTCCAAGCAAGCACTCTACCACTGAGCCACAACCCCAGCCCCTTATTCTTTATTTTTGAGACAGGGTCTTACTAAGCTGTTAAGACTGGCTTTGACATTGCAATCCTTCTGCCTCAGCCTCCCTAGTCACTAGGATTACAGGCATGCACCACCACACCTGGCAGAATTTTGAATATAGACAATTGTGCCATATGTGAATAAAGGGTATGTTGACATACCCTTTATTATATATACCAAACAATATATGGATTTTATAAAGCTTTAGTTTGGGTATCCACCACTCTTCCTTATATGCAATGTTATCTAATATTTGCATTCTGTGCTTTACAGATATTATTAGAAACTTCTTTTCTTTACATGAAATAATTGCCTAAATTTACCTACATTTTTACCATTTAAAATTTTTTCCTCACATTTTGGTACATCCTTTCAGGGTTTGTTCCTCCTTCAAGTACATCTTTTGAGATTTTGGTTGGTGGTAACTTTCTAAGTCTTTGTTTTCCTGCAAATATCTTCATTTTGCCTTTATTCTTCACTTTAGCTGACTGGAGCAATTACTTTTTTTTTTGTACCAGGTATTTAACCCAAGGTCATTTAACCACTGAGTCACATCCCCAGCCCTTTTTATTTTTTATTTTGAGATAGGTTCTCACTAGATTGTTTACAGCCTTGCTAAATTGCTGAGGCTGACTGAACCTGCTATACTCCTGCCTCAGCCTCCAGAGTCACTGGGATTACAGGCATGCAATATCATGCCCAGCAAGGAGCAGTTACTTTTTGTGAATAAATTTTAACCATTTTTTCACTGCTTTGGTCTATTCACTGTTCCTATTAAGCTTCAGCTTCCTCATCAATATATTACAGTGGTAGAGCCTTTCAAAAAGACTTATTTTAGACAATGATCAAATATAAAAATTAACATAACAATGGGGATTTAGAAATCTGTGAAGTGATTCTTAAAAATGATCATTTCCAGGCCTGGCATAATGGCACTGAAATTGATATTCTCACGCTTTGCAAGTAGAAATTGGTGACTATGTAGCAAGGTTGATAAAGATTTTCAAAGCTTTGAATAGAAGACTGAAAACACTTCTCCTCCTTAATACCTAAATATACACAGACATACTAGTTGCAATATAACGAACACGAGTAAGTCAATGAAAGAGTCGTGTGTCTTTTCTAAGAGGGAACAATAGGGGATATTTTGTCCAAGGACCTGGCATCTGTTACTCTCCAGACACCTTTGCCCAAACCTGTTGAGAGCAGTCACCATCCTGGGAAACGTTTTCCTGGCATCTTTTCCATTTCCTAGAATGCTTCGACTTGGGGTAGCCCCGCCCAGTCTGGCTCCCTGGTAGGGGTCGGGTTGGGGGTTGATGATGAGACCTCTGGGAGGAGGGTTCTACACACTGAGCTAAAGGAAGAAAGGGACTGAGAGAGTGTGAGAGTGGTGGGAGGAGGGGGTCCCAGGCAGGAGGAGGGGGGGAGAATACAGGCAGGAGATAGATAAGATCATAGAGCTAGGGAGGGAGGGAGAGAGGGAGGACACATCCCCAGGTCCCCATCCACCCTCCTCGGACAAGAGGGTGGTGAATCCCTCATCCCCAGACAGGCTCAGTGGAGAGGCCTCTGGGAACCTGCCTTGGGGGAAGGAATCTGCAGAGATAAGCCTCCAGTCCCTCCCACCACGGCCACACCAGACTGGGCCACAGGGCATCCCCGAAGGTCTCCAAGGAAGGTAAGTGGAACCCTGTTTCCGGGGCCACTTTCTGTGATGAACTGGCAAGTCCTGTGGGTGCTGGAAGGCTGAAGATGTGAGGGTCAGAGAAAACTAGAGCAGAGGAGGACCCTGACTTGGGACAGGTGAGGAGAGTGGGCTAATGTGGAGTGGGGCTCCACCGCTCTCGCAGCTGGGCTGCCCTTCACACTCTGAGTCTGTCTATTGCCCACAACTGCCCTGGTCCCAAATTTGCTCTGATCTCCAGGTCTATTCCGGGAGAGGGGGTGTTCCTTGCATTGGGTGTGTGGAGGACATTTCTGAACCAGAAAGGCAAAAATGTATGACCCAGTATGTGTTTCTGCATCTCTCACGTAGCTTCTGCCTTCTGCCTGTGTGCCTGGTGTGCTTGTATTAGATCCTTGTAGCCACCGTTACAAATTACCACAAGTCTGGTGACTTGAAACAAGAGAAACTAACTCTCTCACAGTTCTGGAGGACAGAAGTCTGAAATCAGGGTCAGCAGGGCCATGCTCCCTCTGAAGACTCAGGGAAACCCTTCCATGCCTCGTTCAGCTTCTGGTGGCTGCGTCACTCCAGTCTCTGCCTCCACCTTCGCACAGCCTTCTCCTCTCTGTGTCCTCTCTCTTCCTTGTGGGGACACCAGTCACTGGAGTTAAAGCCACCCTACTCCAGGGTGATCTCATCTTGAGATCTTGATTAAATCTGCAAAGATCCTATGTCTAAATAAGGTCACACAATGAGGGTAGATATAAATTTGAAGGGGATAGTGTTCAACCAGCACAAATTCCTTGGACGTGTAGCTACTGTGTTCCTAGTTTAACCCATTCCCAGGTGAGCACCAGGCATCTGATAAGTGGTCAGTGGGTTTATGCAGAATGAGTGACTGCATCTCCATTCCTGGCTGAGAGTTTCATGGGTGTCACTTACAGTGTGTATTTGAAAACCAGGGTAATTCTGCGTCATTGCCGAGCTTGCCACTTTTGTCCAGTGTACACCCTCCTAGGTCTATGGCACAGGTGCGAGAGCAGAGAGAGCCGCATAGGTTGAACAGCATCCCCCTTGAGGACAGAGGGCTCTGGCACAGGATCTGGGAGCCAGTCTGCATGTACCCCAGCTTGGGCTCTGCCTGGGAGACTGCAGCTCTGAGGTCGACTCTGGCCTCTCTCCTGTAGATCCAGGTTCCTGCAAGGAACATTGAGAGGTGTTGGAAAGTCTCACCAAGGGATTGTTCTGGGAAAGGACAGAATGGAGAAACTGCCAGGGGAGAGGAAGCTGAGAAAGCCCTTTGCATGACTTTAGTGACATGTACATTGAGGAGCAAGATCCCTGGAGCCTGTGGGTGCTCAGGGGTGGAGGACATTCAGTGTCAGAGGGAAAATTAGCCTGGAAAGATGTTGAAGCCCTGGACTGCCATGCGGCCAATATGGGTCACCTGGCAGGGAAGGCTGAGTGACAGCCTGCTCCACGGAGCCAACAGCAATGATGATAGATGATGGCAATGACAGTCTTGCCAGCTAGCCAGACTTGAGAAGGTGGTGTGAAACGCTTGGCATGACACCCACACAGGGAATCCATGAGGGCAATGAGACTCTGTGATTGGAGCCACAGGTCTACAGTGACCCCCAACCAGAGGTATTGTCTGTGGCAGCAGAGGAGGTGAGATGTGCAGGCTCCATGGTGGGAGAGGGAGAGAGAGCGTGTGTGTGTGTGTGGTGGGGAGAGAGAGACAGAGAGACAGAGAGAGAGAGAGAGAGAGAGGGAGGGAGGGAGAGAGAGAGAGTGTGTGTGTGTGTGGGGGAGAGAGAGAGAGAGAGAGAGAGAGAGGAGAGAGAGAGAGAGGAGAGAGAGAGAGAGGGAGAGGGAGAGAGACAAAGAGGTGAGAGGTGTCTCAGTTCTTGGCCCCTCTGGCTGGTTCTCTGCTCGCCCACCATTGCTTCTTTCATGTGTGGAATGACCCTCCCCTGAGTCCAGCCAAATTGTCCCCTTCTGGAGAAGGGATTCTGAGTCTGCCTAGCACTGCGCTGACCTTGGTGCTGAAAGAACTCCTAGTAAGCACCCAACAGGCAGCGTGGAGGGCAAGTTTGTGATATTGGAATGAACCTTATTCCAAGTTAAGGCAGGCCATATAGCCCATCTTGTAGGGTGCCTGCCCCTCATGCTGGAGGCCCAGGTTTGAGTCCCCAGCACTCTGGGATTGTGGAAATAACAGACAAACAAATGAAACGAACCAAGTTATGTATGTGAAAGCCTGTTCTCAAAACAGTAGCTCACGTTCATCAGTGACACACATATGACTGTGAAAAGTATATGTCCACAATTTTTTTCAAACTTAAACGGCAGATTTTGAGTTCATGGAATTCCTCAGCAGATGATATGCTCTCCGGGTTGATCTGCCCAACTTGATGATCCTGTTTATTAATTCCTGTTTTATTTATATATAATCATGTGTCACTTCTGTCCCCCTCAGGCCCTTGTTCTAACTTGACCAAAGCATACCCTTCCATTTGCATGAATTCTCATAAAACGTGTACATTTTCACATGCATGCTTCTACTGTCTCTTGTTCTTTGCCGGAGACCTCCATTCTGTTCACCCAGAACTGTCTTGAGTCCTTAGAGTTGCTGTGTCCACGTCAGGGTTGTGCTTCTGAAGGTCGCCCAGATCTTCGTGGTGTGCATTCACACTGGTTCTACTCCCCACTTCTCCAGTGAGTGGGGATCACTTGGACTGCCCCGACTTCCTGACAACGCCGCAGTGAACGTCCTCCATCACCCCCCTCACCTGTGAGAAGGTCCTTCAGGTGGAGACCCAGGAGTAGTTTCTGGGACTTGGGGTAAGTGTTCTCCTCCTTTGGATGTGAACATCCAGGTACCTGCTGGAATGGCTGCCCCCCACCTATCTTTGTTTATTTTTTAAATTAGGAAATAGTATTTATACATGATTATGTGGTATCATAATAATGATGTATGATAATTTGACATATATATAAAATGTGTAATGATATAGTTAGCATTCCCAAATCCTCAAACACTTACTCCTTCCATGTGATGATAACCTTTAATCTTCTTTTCTCACTTTATTGGGTCCAGTTGTTCTTCTCTAGCTGCTGGTGAGCTTCAGCAGGTTTTAGTTTGCCATCAGCCTACTGGGTTTCCTCTTCTGCAAACTGCCTTATTTATCCTTTGTCTACATTTTACCATGGTTCCAGTCTGCTTTCTCTTTGGTTTGTGGATGTGCCTTGTAGAGTCTAGATATTAATGTCCCATCTGTTTTTCATACTGCAGATATCTTCTTGCAGTCTGCCTTCTATTGACTTTATCCACAATGCTCTTTGTTGATTGGATCCATGATGTTGATGTATTGAAATTGATCATTTTATTTCTCTTATTTTTTTTTTGTTTTGTTTTGCTTTTCAAAGAAGTCTTTTCCTGTTCTTCGATCATAAAGATCACCCTGCATTTCTTTTAGTAACTACGTTTTCATCTTCCATGGCTTGGTCATTAGTTGGTTCTTTATTAGAATGTGTCATCATGGAGGGTTCAGTTCTGTTTTTGTCTCCATAGAAAGACATTTTATCAACAGCATCTTGTAAGCAACCCGTTCTTTGTCTTTTGGTCTGTGCTGCAAACTTAGCCATTGACACAGAGCTTCACGCCTGAGGTCTCGTTCGGCTCCATGGGTCTGCTTGTCCTTCCCTAGCCCCCCAGGCTTTGTGTCCAAGGCTTTCTAGACTGTCACAGTATCTGGGAATGCAGTTCCTCCAACCACTTTGCTCGTCATTCTCAAGGTTGACTTAGTTATTCACGATCTTTATTCTGTCATGAAAGTTTTGTAATAAGCATGTCATCTTTCTCAAAAAAAAAAAATCCATCTGGAAAAAAATCCATCTGAATTGTTTTGATAGGGCTTCGTTGAGTGTGTAGTTTAACTTTGGGGAAGAATTGACGTTTTTCTACTATTGTGTTCAAATTTCATCAGTTTTTTTTTTTTTTAAAACCTCATCCTCCACGTTTTCTATTCATGAGAGGTTTAACTGATCTCCCTGAAGGTCTTTTGTATTCTGGGCTAAATTATTCCTCGATATTGGTTTGATTTTGCCACTATTTTTGAATGACACTTTTTCCCCTTTTAATTATTTGCTAAGTTTGAACTTACAAAGCAATTGCAAATAGAATACAGAAAATTCTTGTACCTCCCTCATGACTTCCGCTCTTGGCAGCCTCATGTGTAACCCTTGTAAAATCACCTGGAGATCAACAGTGGTGTAGTACTTTTGTGCAAACAGTCTTACTTAAATATTGCCAACTTTTCTATAATGTCATTTTTATGTTCCAGGATATAATCTGTTTCACTTAGTCATTAATCAACTTTTCATTATCATTTAATTCTTAGAATTTTTTTTGATTCCTATTGTCACCGGGGTCGAACACTGGCCCTCACAGATGCAGGGCCAGTGATCCACCACTGAGCTACAAACCCAACCCAGGTACAAAGTATTTCTTAATTTTCCTTCCAGGCCAAAGATCCTATGGCAACATCACATAATTCAAGTTGATATTTCTGTTCCAAACATGAGAAATTATTCATATACATATTATTAATTATCCATTTTACCACACAATGGTCAAAAAATCTGTCTTCCTGATATTGGCCTTTGAGAATGTGTCTAGATTTCCTCATGTCCTAACACACGGCCTTTCATGATAACAATTCCATTTCTTAGATAGCCTTTGTTCTTTGTGTGTTAAAAAGGAGTGTGTCCTTATTTGTGTGTTTATATGTATATAACATAGAATAAATATACACATGTATGCATATGTGAGTTATACATGTATTTTGTTTACTTCTAATATCTGGAATATTAAGATACCAGATTAATTTCAAATTGAGAGTAATTACCTAAAAGGCAACTGAATTAAACTCACCAATGAAACGATGTACCCATAGGTTGCTATGGTTTAGAAGAATCTGTTGTGGCCATCCATGTCTGTCCTCAGTTTCTTATGTACTTATACCAAACCTTCTGGTAGGTACATTATGAGCACAATCTTATTTAATCTTGACAACAACTCTATCTGTTTGAGATTATTATTATCATCTTCATTTTAGGGAAGACAAGACATTCAGGATCCATCTCAAGGTCACTCATCACTGAAGAGGGAACTCAGACAGGTTGTGACTGAATAGATATTGTGAGATCAAACTTTTGGGATTTAAAATAGTAGTAATAACTATTTCCAGTATTACTTTTTACTGAGTTCTTGCTAGGTGCTGTACACTTAAGATGCATTGTCTTGTTTAAACCCTCAACAGCTTATTACAGTCAGCCCCCTGTGTCCATCTGTTCCACATCCAGGCATCAAAATGTAGATAGGCCTATGATTTTTGTGTCTGTATTGAACGTGCACAGATTTTTCTCTTGTCATTTTCTCTACAGAGTAACAATTACTTACATAGCATGTGTGTTATGCTGCATATTCTACGTCATCTAGAAATGATTTACAGTCTCAGGAGGATATACACAGGTTCTATGTTTCATATAAGGGACTTGGTTATTTTTGGATTTTGATGTCTCAGGCATCTCAGAACCAATCGTGTTAATCCCAAGGGACAGTTGTACAACGGTCTTTTTACGAAGGACTAACAATGACTGAACAGGTAAAGAAGTGCCTCAGGGGTCCTTCCAGGAAGAACTCACAGGTGACCCAGTGCTCCAAGCACTGAGGCCTCTTTCCTGTGTCCTCTGTCAAGTGTGACTGCCATGCTGGGTCCAAACTACACCCTCGTGTCTGAGTTCATCCTCGTTGGATTCTCCACCTTCCCCCACCTTCAGCTGATATTCTTCCTGCTCTTCCTGCTGATGTACCTGTTCACGCTGCTGGGAAACCTGCTCATCATGGCCACCATCTGGAGGGAGCGCAGCCTCCACACACCCATGTACCTCTTCCTGTGTGCCCTCTCCATCTCCGAGATCCTCTACACCTTGGCCATCATCCCCCGCATGCTGGCTGACCTGCTCTCCACCCACCGCTCCATCACCTTCCTGGCCTGTGGCAACCAGATGTTCTTCTCCTTCACATTCGGCTTCACCCACTCCTTCCTGCTCACTGTCATGGGCTACGACCGCTACGTGGCCATCTGCCACCCACTGCGCTACAACGTGCTCATGAGCCCCCATGCCTGTGCTTGTCTGGTGGCCTGGTCCTGGGTTGGTGGCTGTGTCATGGGGCTAGTGGTAACCATGGCCATTTTCCATCTCACCTTCTGTGGTCCCAATGAGGTCCACCATTTCTTCTGCCATGTCCCACCCCTGTTGAAGTTGGCCTGTGGGGAGGATGTACCAGTGGTGGCCAAAGGCGTGGGCCTGGTGTGTATCACAGCCCTGCTGGGCTGCTTCCTCCTCATCCTCCTCTCCTACACCTTCATCGTGGCTGCCATCTTGAGGATCTCATCGGCAGAGGGGCGGCACAAGGCCTTCTCCACATGTGCGTCCCACCTCACGGTAGTGATCGTGCACTACGGCTTTGCCTCTGTCATCTACCTCAAGCCCAAGGGACCCCAGTCCCTGGAAGGAGACACCTTGATGGGCTTCACCTACACGGTCCTCACGCCCTTCCTCAGCCCCATCATCTTCAGCCTCAGGAACAAGGAGCTGAAGGTCACCATGAAGAAGACTGTCCTAAGCAAACTCTTTCCCCAGAACTCTTAAAGAGGCTGGCCCTTGGCAGGTACAGTGTGGGAACAGTTCAATCTTCCATTTCCCTCCTTTCCTCTCCTCTCCTCTTCTCTCTCCTCTCCTCCCCCCTCCTCTCCTCTCCTCTCCTCTCCTCTCCTCTCCTCTCCTCTCCTCTCTTCTCTTCTCTTCTCTTCTTCTCATCTCTCCTCTCCTCTCCTCCCCCCTCCTCTCCTCCCCCCTCCTCTCCTCTCCTCTCCTCTCCTCTCCTCTCCTCTCCTCTCCTCTCCTCCACTCTCCTCTCCTCTCCTCTCCTCTCCTCTCCTCTCCTCTTCTCTTCTCATCTCTCCTCTCCTCTCCTCCCCCCTCCTCTCCTCTCCTCTCCTCTCCTCTCCTCTCCTCTCCTCTCCTCTCCTCTCCTTTTGCTTTCATCTTCTTCCTTCTTGTTAATAGTTATGCTCGTCATTGCTCCCAAGCTTTTCAGCATTTATCATCATCTAGGTTCAGTGTTTTTGGCAGCTTTAATGAGATATGACTCACGTACCATATAATTCACTGTTTTACGTTTTGTGCAATCATCAGTACGGCCAATTGTGGACATTTTCATCACCTGCAAAAGAAATCTCTGATCCCTTCAATCATTACTCCTGTTCCCCCAGTCCCTGACAACCACTAACATAATGTCTCTTCGGATTTCCCTCTTTGGGGCATTTCATAGAGATGATATCATACAATGTGTGTCTTTCTGTGTTTGGGTTCTTCTGCTCAGCATGATGTTTTCAAGGTTCATCCTTGTTGTACAATGGACCAGAGCTTTTTTCCTTTTCATTCTAAGCCATTGGTTGGATAGACCACGTTCTGGTTCTCAGCTCAGCAGTCAGTAGGCATTTGAGTTGTCTCTACCTTTTGACTCTTATGAATTATGCACCTATAAATAATAATGTACACATTTTTGTGTGGATCTTGTCTTCGTCTCTTTTGCTATATACCTCGGAGTGGAATTGATGACTTCATTTCCTTTCTTTTTCATTACAGTCATCTAACTTAGTGGTATCTTATTGGTATTTAATTTTCATTTAATTTAATTTTGCTGGTGATCAAACCCAGGACCTTTTATTTTATTTATTTATTTTTTTGCGGTGCTGGGGATCAAACCCAGGGCCTTGTGCTTGCAAGGCAAGCACTCTACAGACTGAGCTATCTCCCCAGCCCGTAGGACCTTTTAAATACTAGGCGAGCCCTCTACCATTGAGGTACACAACCGGCTTTACTAGGGTTTTGATCTGCATTTTCCTATGAGCACTGATAGATCTTAAGAGTTTAACATCTGTGTTCTTTTACTTTAAGAGGAAAATAGAATCAGTAGTTCCATTTTGAAGATGAAGAATCTGAAGCACAAAGAGATTACATCAGTTGTTAAAGTTCTGCCTGTGAGCTGAAGAATAGGGATCAGAGCACACATTTCTCGAGGAGTATGAGGAGGGAGAGCAGGAAGGAAGGAGCAGTGGACTGGAAACAAGAAATGCTAGCTAGCACCATGGAAATGAGCCTAGAATGAAGAAATATGTTCTTATGAGGTTAGAAAGAAATACCTACTGTGCAAGAATTAGGGAGACACCTGAAGAGTTTGGCCAAACTGAACATCATGTTTCTGTTTTGTTATTTTTCAGTAGATGTATTGATATGGAAAAGGTCATCATGTTTAAATACAACTTGAGTATAGACTAACCAAAGTGCCTGGGACCAGAAGCGTTTCAGATTTCAGAATTTTTTTCAAATCTTGGAATAAGTGCATATACACATTGGGATATCTTGGGGATAGAATAGGAGCCTAAACGTGAAATCATTTATGTTTTACACACATCACATACATATGTCCTGAAGGGACTTCCACAGTGTTTTTGGTCCCCTGCATTTGGGCTGTGACCCGCGGTGGAAGTCGCGTGTGGAATTTTCCACTTGCGTCATCAGGCTGCAAAGTTTTGGATTTTGGAGCATTTTTCACATTTTGGATTTTCAGATTACAGCTGTTCACCCTGGATTGAATCATTTACCCTAAAAAAAAATCCCTGATCACTTTTAAAGCCAGGTTCCTGGGTTACATTAGAAGTCCCAGGGTGGGTAAGCAGCAATACTTGGGGCACCCTTTGACTTCCCTATCAGTTGTGAAGTCCCCTGTGAAACAGTGAACGCCCCCTCGCCCCCCATAGTTGCCCCACACGGGGCGGGGGTGTGTGAGTGGCCAGCACAAGCCCCGGGGACAGCTGGTGCTCTTCAGGGGGCCATGATTCTGGAGACAGCATGGAACATCCTGGGGGACAGGTGAGAATCACAGTGTGACGCTGAAAGCTGAAGGCAAAGGTGGCTTCTGACTAAGCCCCAGAAATGTCACTGCGGTTCCCCAGGGTCTTCAGAGAAAAGGCCAACTTGCTGTAGTTTCGTGGATCAATGTCAATGCCCTCTGAAATTCAAAACAACCTTATGTTTACTCCTTTGCTTAGTATTAGTTGTTATACAAATTAGAAAGAATCAAAAAGGTTGAGCTCGGTGTCTATATGTTGCTTTTTATAAGTAGCATGTTGCAGACCCCTGGGTCAGGGTGGAGTAAGGGAGACAGGGTCCTGTAAGGGCAACATGTCAATCTTTCTGTTTGAAATGTAGATAAAAAGCTCATCACGGAGCTTTTGAAATTCATTTTGATTTAGCATATATCAAATTGTCACACTGTACCCAGAAATATGTATAATTTTAAAATAACATAATTCTGAATGACAAAAGCATTGCATTAAATAAACATCATCTTTGGATGGGGATGTAGCTCAGTGGTGGTGCACTTGCCTGGCATTTGTGAGGCCCTGGGTCCATTCCCAAAGGCCTTAAAAATCATATTTATCTCACGTGCTGAATTTTTGGTGACCATCAAATTGGGTCCTGAGGTGATTGCCTCACATGCCCTCCAAAGGAGTAAAAATCAGTTGCATTTATTTTCCCTCCAAAGACTGGAAAATAGAAGTCACCATTAATTCATCTGGTGACAGAAAACAGGGATAAATGGCAAAGTCAGTGTAAATAAATACAGATGGGGTCTTGGAATGATGACCCCCCACTAGCATATACTAAGAAGTCCCACTGGCCAGTCCCCTGCCCCAGGGGCCCTGTCTTCATCTCCTTCCACTAATCGGCTTCTCCTGTCTGAAGTCCCCCTGTGCCTGCTTTCCCTGCCGTGTGCCCTTCCTGGCTAATGGTCCCCTCTGTGCCACATTCACTGCTGTCCCCAAGGCAGAGCCCAGAGAGGTGATTAGGGCACAGGAGCATGAAGACAGGCTGTCGACGGGAAAATCCCCAGACTTCCAGGGACACCCTCCCTGAGCGGACTGGAGCCCTGAGTTACAGATGCCAGTTGCTGGGGACCAAGGCCAGCTGCAGAGGCAATGCTCTGCCCGCCTGGCTCTGCTCTTCCTCCATGTTGACCTGGCCTGCAGAGCAAATTCCAGTCCCCACCTCAGGAACGGTCTTCCTCTTGTTCAACTGCAACTTCCAAAGGTGTCTCTGCACAGCAGTCAGAGGGGTCTCCCTCAAAGGGAATTGTAAAAGGTCCTCTTTTCTCAGGACGTGGTATAAACTCTAATGTGGCTGCCCAGTTGCAGGATCAGCCCCTGTCCATCTCCATGTGCACTCTTCAACCCTCCAGCCCTGTGGCCAGCTCTGGTCAACCAAGCACCCACGGACCTCAGGACCTTCTTCACCTTCTACCTGGGACCCCCTTTCCAAGTTAGACCTCCTTGTCATTTCCCCAGGAAGCCCTTCCCCGACTTCCTCCTCTGTCACCATCTCCACCACCTTTTCTTCCTACTCATTAATTTCCCAATTGACCTTCTGTATTAATTAGTCACAAGATTCCCTGACTATTCCATGGGGTGATTGGCTCCAGACCCCATGGTAACAAAATCAGGGGATGCTCCAGTTCTTTATGAAACAGCTTAGAGTTGAACAGGACCTACACCCGTAGATTTTCAGTCCCCCTAGGTGGCTCAGAATACCTGATAAAATGTAAACACTGTGTAGATGGTCGTTAAACTGTATTATTTGAGAGAATAATGGCAAGAAAAATCTGTACAGATTTAGTACAGATGCCACTTTTTAAAATATTTTCATCCCGCAGGTGGTTGAATCTGAGGATGTGGGGCCCACACATGCAGAGGACAGCCTATATTTCTTTCATAGCACTATCTTCCCTCTCAAGTGTGAGCAGTGGGATTAGGGATTTTGTATAATTGATTCAGTGTTCTATTCGCCATGGAGTCTGGCACACAGTAGGTGCTCCATCAGTGTTTGTTGAGCGAGCACAGTGAGGTTTGTGGCCTTCGGTCCTGCTGACAGTAAGGGCTGCAGGGAGGCTGTCCAGTGTGCCGTGGGACGCTCATCAGCATCCCTGTCTTTGATCTCCTAGATGCTGTAGCACATCTCCACCTCCCTCAGTTGTAACCTCAAAGGACTCCAGAAACTTGCCAACATCCCCCGATGAGGGAACATCGCCCCTGGGTGAGAACCACTGTCACCCGTGGATTAGGGAGGACCTAGCTGAGGCCTCCGCAGCCACAGCGGTCTTGCTGTCAGTACTCTTAGAATTTGGTCCCTGAGATGGTTAGTGACCTGTGTCAGGTTGACTGGGTCATGGGAGGCCAGGAAGCCCAAGGGAACATTATCTCTTGGTGTGTCTGCGGCATTTCTGGATTGCCATTGCAACTGGTACCCTGAAAAGCAGGTGGCCCCCCGTCTGGGAGGGCATCGTCTGAACAGTTGAGGGACTTCTCAACATGAGAAGCCAAAGGGGATTCAGGCTCCCTCCCCCTGCCTGCAAGAGCGGGGACAGGGAGTGCTCTTCTTCTGTCTTGGGTGTTCCTGGTTTTCGGCCTTGATCTATTTTTTTTTTTTTTTTTTTCTGTGCTGGGAATCAAACGCAGGGCCTTGTGCTTGCAAGGCAAGCACTCTACCAACTGAGCTAACTCCCCAGCCCTGGTTCTCGGTCTTGAGACCCAGATTGTGATGTACGCTGTCAGGTCTCGGGCTCTCAGGCCTTTGAACTGCAGCCCTGATTTTCTGGTCTCTGGCATGCATGGTCTCTGGTCTCCAAGACCTGCTTCTCAACCTCCATGATTACATGGACCAAGACCTGATAGTAAATATTTATCTACCTACTGTCTACTTACACCCATCTGTCTATATCTTACTGTTTCTGTGTCTCTGGAGAACCAGCACCAATACAGTCCCTATCTTGGTTCCGGCTCTGATATTTTTGTGTATCATTCCACTGAGCCTCACGCGAATAACTTAAAGGTCAGGAACAGTGATGGATGCCTCCCTTTGCCCCTACAGTGAACACAGGTCTTGAGACATAGAGGCCACTAATAATTACTAAGTGAATATTGTAAAGATGGCATTTATTGGTTGCTTTGTGGATACCAGACACTGCCAACTGCCCTTAAGCAGGAAGTGCTATTTAGTTTTGAGAACCATCCTAAAAGGTGTACACGTTATTTTTAAAACCCAATTTAATGATGGAAAACTGAGCCTACAAGATAAGAGGCAATTTGATGAATCACTCAAGCAGTGCACAGCCTGACCCATGGGTCAGCCCTTCTCAGTCTCCAGAGAAAGCAACTGTTGTCTTGGAGATGAGTCGTAGGGACACTTCACAGATGCTTGGAGCCATAGATCAAAGACGGTTTCTGGAGAAGGGGATTCTGGGAGAAGAGGGGCTGGTCATGACCCTTGGTTGAGTGGCTCTTCTCCCAGAGGTGCCCCTGGTAGTCCGCAGCCTCTCTGGAGCTCTCCCACAACTTCCCCTTCACTGAGTACCAAGTCGGACATACAGACACAAATCCTCGATACCCAACAGGATGCCCAAGAGGGAGCGACTCCGGCCAAGTACCTGGTTGGAGTGATTTGAATGGCTGCCTTGTGTTCCACTCTATTCATGAGCCAATATTTGTTTAACAGCTCTTTATTCATGACTAATCTTGCGTTTTCCAATCATAAATGTCCCTGCTCTGAACACCTTTTTGTTTACACAGATGTGGAACATATCTCCAAGGTGCTGACGTAACCAAGTGTCTGTTCTAATCGGAGTCAAGATCGGAACCTGGATCGGTCTGTCTGAAACATGCTTTCCCGTGGCTTTGGAGGGCAGCGAGGGTTCTCAGTAAATACGTGAGCAAATATTCTGGTTTGTTCAGAGTCGTGGGGAATTGATTAGTTCACCCTAGAAATATTTGTTAAGAATTGATTATATGCTCCGCCACCACGCTGGTCCTGGAATGAACAAGGTGATCTAATCATGAAGCCTGCAGCCCAAGGATGCAGAGTGTTGTGTGAATATCCAGTGCTGGACTCACAGTGGCTGCCCCTCCGTTTCCCAGGTTCCCTAACTATTGGGATATCACTGGGCTCAGAGGCCATATGGATCTTACTTACTTTAAAATAGTGACTCCTGAATTTTCTCAGTGTGCCAAGGACGTAGGCTCCCGTACCTGAAGGGTCACTATTGAGCTCCTGTGCCATGAAATAAGGATATTGGGTGTTTGATTTGGAGAATGGACAGTCTCCCTGGCACTGGGATCCACAGAACCTCCTGTAGGAAGACCTGCATAAAGCCCTGAATGGAGTGGACACAGAGTCAGCAAAAACCTCTGTGGGATGCCTGGCTTCTCTGCTGTGTGACCTTGAGTGAGTCACACACCTTCAGCGCATGTGAGGTCCTGTTTGCCACTGCACGAGGCTGAAGGACCCCTTCTGCCTGACGCGAGGCATAGCATGCATTCTGCAAAGGGGGCGTCTCTGGATTCTCCATTGTGACTGAAATTGTTCCCCTTTTCCTTCCAGTTCATGTTATCCCAGGATTTCTTTTCACTCCTGAAGAGACAGAGGCAGACTGAATTTGTACTTAGGACAAATGGTGTAGTTTGCTGTTCGACTTAAATGCGACGACACCTAATTTTAGCAAATTATAAATACTCTTCAGTGGGCTCAACCTTTAATCCCTCTTCAGGGAGAAACAGATGTGCATTAAGCCTGAGATAAAATAAGTTTCCATCCTGGGCTCTGAATTCACTGTCCTCGTTCATCAGTGAGTTCCCTGCTGGCCCATGTGCTGTGTCCCTGTCTAACACAGTGGACAATATCTCACAATGAGGCACTTTTACTTGAATCAACCACAAAGGCATCTCTGTCTATAAGTATTCAAGATTCACACTCACGGTATCAAGGTTTCTTCATTTCTTTTCTGTGAATCTGGTTATTAGTGTTTCTAACTAATACTGCACAGATCTGGGCAATGCTGAACTTTACGGCATTTTGCTGGTGGTAGTTTTTGGTACACTTACAGAACTGAGTTATTCCTCCCTTTGGCTGCCAAGTGGAGTGTGATGTCTGCCACTTCTCATTGCATCGAAGGTTTCTGCCACTGGAAATATTAATGACTTTGGATTTTGGCCTGGGAAGAACAGATTACAGGTTTGGTTCTGATCAAGGGAGCTGTAGTAGGTAGAAACAGTCAAATAACATTTTCTCTGTGTTATTACCTCACAGATCCTTCTGTCCCAAATAAATGCCTGATGTTGATTAACCCTGGTGTGCACACTCATAGGTTTCTTGCAAAGACAACCTGGAAGCATCTAAAACACATAGCTTAGGACATGTTGATGGAGCATCATGACTAACAGTGGAATTTGGTGAGCCAATTTAGTTACTCCAAGGAATTCCTCCCAGAGTGTCATATTTTTTCTGGGTAGAGTTTGCTGAGGAAGGTCTTCTTCATGGTGACCTTCAGCTCCTTGTTCCTGAGGCTGAAGATGATGGGGCTGAGGAAGGGCGTGAGGACCGTGTAAGTGAAGCCCATCAAGGTGTCTCCTTCCAGGGACTGGGGTCCCTTGGGCTTGAGGTAGATGACAGAGGCAAAGCCGTAGTGCACGATCACTACCGTGAGGTGGGACGCACATGTGGAGAAGGCCTTGTGCCGCCCCTCTGCCGATGAGATCCTCAAGATGGCAGCCACGATGAAGGTGTAGGAGAGGAGGATGAGGAGGAAGCAGCCCAGCAGGGCTGTGATACACACCAGGCCCACGCCTTTGGCCACCACTGGTACGTCCTCCCCACAGGCCAACTTCAACAGGGGTGGGACATGGCAAGCAAAGTGGTGGACCTCATTGGGACCACAGAAGGTGAGATGGAAAATGGCCATGGTCACCACCAGCCCCATGACACAGCCACCAGCCCAGGACCAGGCCACCAGACAAGCACAGGCATGGGGGCTCATGAGCACGTTGTAGCGCAGTGGGTGGCAGATGGCCACGTAGCGGTCGTAGCCCATGACAGTGAGCAGGAAGGAGTGGGTGAAGCCGAATGTGAAGGAGAAGAACATCTGACTGGCACAGGCCAGGAAGGCGATGGAGTGGTGGGTGGAGAGCAGGTCAGCCAGCATGCGGGGGGTGATGGCCAAGGTGTAGAGGATCTCGGAGATGGAGAGGGCGCACAGGAAGAGGTACATGGGTGTGTGGAGGCTGCGCTCCCTCCAGATGGTGGCCATGATGAGCAGGTTTCCCAGCAGTGTGCATAGGTACATCAGCAGGAAGAGCAGGAAGAACATCAGCTGAAGGTGGGGGAAGGTGGAGAATCCAACGAGGATGAACTCAGTCACGGCTGAGCGATTGGCTCTCTGCATGGAGGCTATGCCTGGGTAAGGTCAAAAACCGGATGGAGAAGGGTTAGCAGCTTCCACCATTCCTGGACCTGCCCAAACAGGCTGATCCTGACAAAGGATGACAGGATGCATTCATTCACTTCCCAAGGCCCAACAGGTGCGGGACATGGCAAGCAAAGTGGTGGACCTCATTGGGTCCACAGAAAGTGAGATGGAAAATGGCCATGGTCACCCATTTAGGATGATACGATATTTTCAGCCTCACCTTGAGTATCTCCAGCATGCTCTTTCGAGAACACCGGGATACAGAAAGGGTAAGCAAGTTGCTCAAGGTGAAGCTGTTGAAATGTCCAACTTACTACTTGAATTGACCGGTGGCTAACTCCAAAGACTACACCCTTTGCTCTTCCTCCACGTTGCCTCCCCCAGTGAAAATGTCCCTTTTCTGTAGCTTCCTGCCATCGCTTCCCTGCCCAGCTATTTCTTTGTGATAAATCCTGCTCTTCCCACAGCTTCTGATGCCACAAGATTTTCCTACCGCTGGCTTCAGCTCCTTGGGTTAGGTGCATCTCCAATTTAATTTAAATCAATCAGATTCTTCCTCTGGGTTATCCATGTGGACAATCAGAGGTGACAGACTATGAGGTTCTAAGGAAAGAGCCAGAAATCACCCCGGGCTGTCTTCCAGCTCCCGTGAGGCACTTCTGTGTGTTCTGAGATAATGCTGCATGACCATCAGACAGGAGGAGGCAGGCGTTAGCCGACTCCAGTCCAAATCTCTACTCCTCAGCTGCGTCACTGGAGCAAGTTTCCTCATTTCTCTGCAACTGTTTCCCCTTCCTCCCTCAAAATATTTTGGGGGGAAATAAATGAGGTCTTGAGTCCCAACCCACAAGCTGTCACACATGCTCATTCCATCAATACAGCGAGTGAGCAAGTGTACACGGTTTGTGCTCAGTAAATAATCCCAATTTAATGAGATTTCCGTGTTTCTCTAAGAATCACTTAACCACATTTAAATTATCTTTTTTTTTTTCAATTAGGCAATGTAGAGTTTAACAAGCAAACCGCTGGTCCGCTCTGTTTCTGTGGGTGTGCCCACTCTAACATTTCATAGAATGCGTGACGGTGTTATCTGAGTTCTTTGCTCCGCATGGCGTTTCTAGGTTCATCCCCAAGGTCACTGCATCATGGCCTTGTTCCCTTCTATGGCCAAATGACATTGAACTATGTGAAGAGACTGCCCCAGTGATGGACATTTGGGTCGTGTGGCCCCTGGACTAGGGGTGACCAGAGATGGGGCAGGGAGCGGGCAGGAACTGGGAGATGAAATATATCTGGCCCTAGTGAGAGAAGGTGCCAGATGTACTTAATGCCACTGGATCTTAGACATTATTTATTTTTGAATTTATTTGGGTATTTTTTTTAGTTATACATGACAGTAGAATCCACTTTGATATGATTCTACCTTAATTTTGTGATGGTTTACTTTTAAAATTTTTGTTATTATTTTTGCTGGCTAATTATAATCGTATCCATTTGCAAAATATGACATGTTTTGACATACACATACAATGTTACATAATTAAATCAAGCTCACGACCACATTCATGACCTCAGTAATGTGTTCTTTTTAATTTTTTTAAATGTGAATTAAATGTCGTGTTTACATTCCTGATAACTCTGACAAAGTTAAAGTTCCCAAATTAAAGGCCTTGTCCTCTCCAGCCTTTGATAGGCCTTGTTATGGGAACAACGTCTCAGTTCTTCCACCTCCTGGTGAGAGATTATTCACTTCTGTCACCTTCATGACATTCATTGACATGTTCCAGATGCTGCAACGTGTATTTTGTCCTAATCTCATGTCAGTACTCAGGTCTTTCTGTTTCTCTCTCATAGAAGCACCCACCCCAGATGATCTTTCCCAACCAGACTTCTACCATGGACCAGTCAAGGACTGCAGGCAGGGAACTGCTGGTTAATGCCCCCTGGCCCTCACCTGCCTGAATCACTGTGGCCCTCCCCCTGCCATCTGCTGCTCACCCACCTTCTTTGCTGTGTCACCGGCAACTCCTGGGCGAGTCACGTAGGCAAGAAGGAGAGATAAGGGGGAAGAGAACAGAACAAAGGAGACCCTAACCTGTAAAAGATGGAGGTTGTGCCCACTTCTAGGGACTCTAGAACATGAGCCATGGCCCCCTTCTCCCTCCCTGGAGAAGAGTAGTCTTATTACCTTTAAATAAAACCTGCTTAATATGCTTTAAAAAACTCTGTGTGTGTGTGTGTGTGTGTGTGTGTGTGTGTGTCGCTAGGTTTGAACCAGGCTTCACGCGGGCTCGGCAAGCCTCTACCAGTGACTACACCCCCAGCCCTCTGTGATTCTTTTGTGATGACACATTTAAAGTGTGTTCTCTTGGTGATTGTGAGCTGCACAATACGTGGTCCTCGACTGCAGTCACCAGCTGTGCGATAGATCTCAACACCGAGTCCTCCCGTCCACTCGAAGCTCTGTGCCCTTTGATCAGCACCTCCCTATTCCCCCTCTCTCTCCCTGCCTTCACCTCCAGCCTCAAAACAAATGGTTAAATGGTCAATTTTTAGATGTATTTTGCCACCATAACAATTCAGTGTTGCGAACTGGGTGCAGCTCGGTGGTAGAGCGCTGGCCTCTCATGTGTGAGGCCCTGGATTCAATCCCCAGAACTAGAGAAAAAATCCAATTTAACAAGGCTCTTGTAGTAGTCAGCTTTCCATTAGTGTTAACAAATAACTCAGAAAAATCAACTCAAGTAGAAGGAAGGTTTAGTTTGACTCATGTTTTTCAAAGTTTCAGTCCAGGATCAGTTGATCCCATTGGTGGCACTGCATGGCCCGGCCGGAGTGTGTGGAGAAAGCCCATCCACCTCATGGATGGGTGTGAAGGAGACAGGGTCCCACAGGCCCCTGTGGTGGCACGCCACAGTGACCTAAAACCTCCCCTACCTGCTCAAGGCTCCACCACCTCCAAGAAGCACCAGGGACTGGGGACCGAGCCTTACCATGGCCCTCTGGGGACATTGGAGCAGTAGAGAGTGGCTCCTCAGTGGGTGAGGTCCTAGGTCAAGCCCTGACGGGTGTCTCATGAGACACAGGAGGAACCAGCTACCCTGGTGACTGGAGGCTGCATCCCCAAGTACTGCAGCTTCCAGTTTCTTGGCCTCTCTTCCTGGAACCACCTTCTTCTTTCCCCACTTTGAGGTCAGCATCTGCCCTGGCTCCCCAGGACGGAGCCCGACAGAGCCACACAGTCCTGCCTCTCTGAAGTCGTAGAGGACTGAGTGGCTTGGGAACAAAATCCTCCAGGAGAGACCAAATGGGCGACACTGGGGGACGCGTGCTGTGCTCTCAGGCCTCCTGTGCTCCCAGTGTCGAGGCAGGTTTCTCACGCTTGGAGATCTGGATGCTTAGGGCGAGACCTTTCGGTCAGGGGCTGTGACTGGGATGTGCAGCAGCGTCCCTGGTCCTTACCAGCTGGATAGCTGTAGCCTCTGGTCAGATGTGACAGACAGGAACGTCTGCAGACGGCACTGGTGTCCTCGTGGGGTGCGACGCTGCTCGGTGAGGACCCGGAGTGCGTTGCACCCGCGTGGCACCCCTCTGCCAGGCCCCCCGGCTCCCACCTGGCATACGCCTGTTCCTCTTTAAGATTCGGTTTCAGTGTCACCTCCTTGGTCCCACACTCCTAAACTTTTCTTCCCCAAACAGATTGAGCCCCTCCTTCCTGGGTGCTTCCCAAAGAAAAATTCCTGCCTGACTCTAAAACTCCTTGCTCAGGACTTCTTCCTGCCGTTCGTCAGTCACCGTGTTGGAGCCCTACCTACCCCATCCCTGGACTGGGGTCCTTGATGCAGGCAGTGTTGTTTCTAGAGTCCTGTGTGCTCAACATCGATGACCCCCGTCAGAACAGCGGCCCTTCGTTGGATGCGTCCTTGGGACCAAGCATCTCTCACGCCGTTCTTCAATCTCTTCCTGTGATCCTTGTTTGACGATGTGGAAGCAGAATCCCAGAGGACCCGTTGCTTACCACGGTGCCATGATTCTACAACACGGGTGCCAGGATCTGAACGGAGGTCCGACTGACCCCAAGGCTTGTCATTTCCCTTCCTCTTTCTTGTTGCTCAGCGCTTACTGGTGGCTGTGGAGTGTCAGAGGCCATGCTCTGACAAGGAGACATCCTTCCCCCGTGGCTCACAGTGCCCACCCTCTCACTCCTTGTATCTCTGGGGACCCCAAACATCCCCAGGGAGAAGGAACTCTGAGAAGATGAGAGCTGATTACATCTGGGGGAAATGTGGAGGGCGGCGTGAGCTTCCCTGTGGCACAGCAGGGCTCAGGATGTAGCTACAGGGGCGCCTCTTCACGCTGAAAAGTGCAAAATCATGGAGACAAGAAAGGTCTGTGGCTACCAGCAACTTGTGGGGTCAGAGCAAGGAACAGGAATAGCACAGGGAATTCTTAAGGTGGTGAAACTGCGCTAGCATGCTCTAAGGACAGGTTCTTGACATTGTGCGTTTGTCAAAACCCAGGAAATTTATACCACCATGAGTGACACCTTACAGAAACATGGATTTTAGTGAGAGGGACAGGGGGACAAGGGGACAAAGAAGCAGAAAGAGAGGGGAGAGAGGGAGGGGAAGGAGAGGGAGGAGGAAGCGAGAGATACTGAAGAGCACTTTCTGACACGAGGGGCTCCCACAGGAAGGCCAGCTCTCTGCCCAGAGACCTGGGGACTAAGCCTGGCAAGGCAAGTCACGCCCACTTATTTCCTTACCGTGGGGTTCCCCAACTTCAGCATGAGGGACATTTAAAGAATCATTCTTTTTCATTGATATTACTTTCGACAGAATAATCATAATTGTATGCACTTATGGGTACAAAAGGATGCTTTGATTTGTGCATACAACATATCATGATTAAATCAAACCCATGACCACATCCACCGCCTCACTCATTGTTTTTATGGTGAGCTACTGAAGCGCAGTCTCTTACTTTGATGTGTACAACAAATTACCATTGAGGCAAGCCACCCAGCTGTGCTGCTGATCTTAAAATTGATCCCTCCTGTCTATGGGGAACTTTTCCCCCTCTGATCAATAATTCTGCACTCTCTTCCTCCAAACTCCATTTCCAGTCCCTGATAACCAGCCAGCCAGGCACAGAAAGACACAAAGCTCATGATCTCCTTTATCCGGGGAACCAGTGGAGAGTGGGACGTGGGCTAACCACGGGTGTGGGGCTCTCCTGTTATTTCAAGATGTGAGCAGCTTTCCTGACCTCCATCTCCCGGATGTCGCTGGATCCCCAGTCAGGACAATCAGATGTGTCCTCACACACTGTCAAATGTCCCACAGAATCACCCCCACACCTGCTGCCCACCCCGGCTGTCTTCTCAGCTGTTTGCTCTGCCCCTCTCCCATCTCTCCCAGCTCCGCTGCTCCTCCCTCTCTCCTTATCCTCACTCCTGAGCATCAACTCCTCTGGCCCTGCCCACCCTCCTCATTGTCTGCACCCCAGGGAGGCCTGGAGCTACTGGATTCTGGATCTCCTTGTTCTTCTCTCCTCTCTGCCTCTCCCCAGTCTTTCCCCCCACCCCCATTGGTTTCTGACCAGACAAACCAAGAGGAAAGGTTAAATGCAGACAGGCGTCTGGGAACCGGAGCCATGATGGTCCCGCTCTCTCTACATCTGTTTTCTCACCTGTCCCAAGAACCTGCCACCCAAAAAGCATCAGGTCCGCTAAGCGATCCTCACATGCCTTGACGTTCCATGCTCCCGACAGGAATTCGCCTGGGTTGTACAAATGGGTGGCTTCTCCCGCAGGTGTTGTTTCCCAAGCCCTGTCCTGGTCAGGTAGGCGGCAGGGGAGGTGACTCACCTGGAAGTCGGAGCCTTTGCTTGCAGCCGCCTCAGCGCAGCCCTGGGCTGGAGTTTCCCTGCTGAAAACTTGCGGAGCTGAACTGCTGCGCGTGGGCGCCGGGCAGGGAGCCCGCGACGCCTGGCCGCCGGGATTTATCCTCCCCCGCTTCCCGCCCACTCTTCCCCGGGCTGTCCTTCCACCCGCGCCTCTGCCACAGGGATCCTGGGACCCCTGGGGCCCTGTCAGGGATGAGGCAACAGCAGGGATCTGTGTCCTCACCTCCCCTCCCTCCCTGCCTTCCAGGGCGAGTCAATTACCTGAGCTTCTCAAGGGCTCAAGAGGCTGATGCCCCACAAATGTGGGGACCTGGGGACCTGGCTGTTGATGTCCACAGGCGGCAAAACTGTCACTGCCGCCGGGACTGAGGCGGCTACCCCCTCCTGAGTCTGGGTCTCTGCCCAATTAGATGATTTTCAAAGATTTTTAAATTCAAAGATCATGTGTGCATGTGTTTCTTCTTAAGTAACTAAGTCCGCAAGCAAGAGCAAGGGCTGTGAGCCGCCTGCCCCGCCGACATGACGGCCGGGAACGCACACCTTGCAGACCTCCATAGGCAGGCGGCACAGAAACAAATGCCATCCTTCCAGGTGATGTTTCCGCTGCACGTTATAGTTTTATTTTTGAGATGAATTTCACATAATCGACCACATTACAGAGTACAATTCAGTGGGACATAATGCATAATAGCACCTCTAGCTGGTTCCAAAACATTTCATCACTTCTGAAGGAAACTGCATAGTCCTGAGCAGACACTGCAGAATCTCCAGCTTACCCTGCTCCGCGATCACGTTTGTTTCCTGCCTCGGTGGAATCGCCTCCCCTGAACAATCCTTTTTAAAAAAATGTCTATATGACAGTAGAGTGTATTTTGACATATTATGCATACATGGAGTATAACTGCCCTTTCTTCTGGCTGTACATGATGTGGCATTACACTGGTCATATAACATATGAACAAAGGAAAGTTATGTTCAATTCATTCCACTGTCTTTCCTATTCCCATCCCCCATCCTTCCCTTCATTCCCCTTTGTCTAATCCAATGAACTTCTATTCTACCTGCCTATCCCTGGGCTTATTGTGTGTCAGCATCCACAGATCAGAGAGAACCTTTGGTTTTGGGGGAATGGCTTATTTCAGTGGGCATGATAGTCTCCAGCTCCATCCATTTACCAGCAAATGTCATAATTTCACTCTTTTTTATGACTGAGTAATATTCCACTATGCATATGTTCTTTATCCACTCATCTTTTGAAGGGCACTTAGATTGGTTCCATAGTTTAGCTATTGTGAATTTGGCTGCTATGAACATTGATGTGACGGTGTCACTATCGTATGCTGATTTTAAGTCCTTTGGGTATATGCTGAGGAGTGAGATAACTGGGTTCACGGGTGGTTCCATTCCCAGTTTTCTGAGGAATCTCCGTACTGCTTTCCAGAGTGGCTGCACCAACTGGCAACTCTACCAGCAATATATGAGTGTGCCTTTTCCCCCACATCCTCGCCAACATTTATTGTTATTTATATTCTTGATAATTGCCATTCTGACTGGAGTGAGACGGAATCTCAGTGTAGTTTTGTTTTTTTTACACAAACCTTTATTTTGCTTATTTAGTTTTTTAATGTGGTGCTGGGAATCGAACCCAGTGCCTCATACATGCCAGGCAAGTGCTCCACCCCTAAGACACAACCCAGCCCTCAGTGTAGTTTTAATTTGTATTTCTCTGATTGTCGGAGATGTTGAACATTTTTCATGTATGAGAGTCTCCTTTCACTCATATGGATATCCTCTTTTGCAAAAAGCCCATTCAAAACATTTCCTCACTTTACTATTAGGTTGGCTTGTTCTTGTTGATTTGCAAGCATTTTCTTTTTGAGAGTCTAGATGCTAATTTTGCCTACCAACCATTTTTTCCTCCTGCCCTTCTATCTTTATACTGCCCCATCAGATATATTTCTATGTGGTTCGTCTGATACCTTTTTACCACAAGTTTAGAGGACAGAAGTATAACATGGTAGATATACTCTTCCTTTTATAAGTAAAGTGGGGGGGGGGGGGGGTTGACCAAGATGAAACAAATTTAATAAGACTCAAATATAAGAAAAGATATCTCATGCTCACACGTTGGAAGAATTAACATTGTTAAAAAGTCCACACTACAGAGCCAATGTCATCCTACCAAAGACATTCTTTTTTTAGAACAAATATTTTTAGTTAGAGATGGATGCAATACCTTTATTTATTTTTTTTATGTGGTGCCGAGGATTGAATCTTACGTGCCAAGCAAGGGCTGTACCACTGAGCCACAACCCCAGCCCCCAAGGACATTCTTCACAGAAATGGAAGAAACAATTCTAAAATTTACATGGAACCACAAGAGACTTTGAACAGACAAAGCAATCCTGAGGGACGAGAACAAAGCTGGAGGCATCCCACTGCCTGACTTCAAAATATGACCTTGGCAAAAAGCAGACACACAGCCCAGTGGGACAGAATAGCCCAGAAAGAAACCCTCACGCTGCCAAGGCTACCTGATGCGGGAAGCAATGTATCTTTAATACATGGTACTAGGAAAACTGGATATTCACCTGCAGAAAGAAACTGGACCCCTTCCTCTCACCATATCCAAAAATCAACTCATAATCCATCAAAAAATCTTAAAAATCTATGACATGAGGGCTGGGGACGTAACTCAATTGGTAAGGTGTTTGCCTACCATGCCCAAGGCCCTGGGTTCAATCCCCAGCACCTCAAAAAAATAAATAAATAAGACGTGAAACTAGTAGAAGAAGACATAGGGGAAAAGTCACAGGGTGCTGTTTTGGACAAAGATTTTGGGGGGGCCTGGTTTCAAAGGCAAAGGCAACAAAAGAACAATAGGCAACTGGTAACATAGAACTAAAATGCTTCTGGAGAGCAATGGAAACAGTCAACAGAAGGTAAGGATAAGCTCCAGGAGGGAGGAGAGACTCTCAACTGTACAGCGGATGTTAATTTCCAAAATGTATAAGGAACTCAATGAACTTAATAGCAAGGAAAGAAATAACCCTATTAAAAATGTGCAGAAGTGTTGGGTATGTGACTCCTGGTCGTGTGCTCGCCTAGCTCCGTGGGGCCCTGGATTCCATCCCAGCACCACACACACGCACGCACGTGTGAGCATGTACAAGAGACCTGAATAGACATTTCCCAGAAGAAAAAAATAAAATAAAATAAAAGACGTACAAACGACCAACAAGCGCTTGGCAAGACACTCAGCGTCACTGGTCAGGGGAAGCACATCAAAACCGCAGCTACCGCCTCACACCTACAGAGCGGCTCTTACCAAAAAGACAAGTGGTCACTGTGCTGGTGGAGAACGGGCCGGGCACTCTGTTGGTGAAAACGTCAGGTTTTCCAGGCATTTCGGAAAACATCAGGGATGGTCTTCAAATGTGTAAAACAGGATTCGGCGGGTCCAGCAGTCCCGCGACCGCGTGTCTATCCAAAGGACGTGCAGTCGGTCTGTCCAGGGGACCAGCCTCTGTTCACTGCCCCCATTCAGGGAGCCCAGTCCCAGGTCCATCCAAGCGAGCGTCCACCCGCAGACGGGTACGGAGGGCGCGCAGGCGCAGCGGGCTAGTGTCCAGCCGGAGAGGAGAGCTAGCTGCTCTGTGGCCCTATGGATGAGCCGGAGGACGCTGTGTTAAGTGGGGCAGGCCGGACGCAGGACACGGCTCCATCTCACTCGCCTGATGATCTCGTGCAAGCAGAGGTGGCCGGTGGTCCCCCGTGTGGGCAGGTGGGTGGGGCAGATGTGGATCCAGGGGAGATCATTTCAACCCATTCAGTGCATTTCAAGAATCGCCCTTCCAGTGTCCAGTGGGCGGATATGAAGAGACAGTTAAGAAGGGACTGTCGGGGGAGGAGGCTGGAGGCAGCGAGGGGCTGGGGCAATGGGGAGACTGCCCTGGCTCTGGGGTTTTGCTTTTCTTCCCCTCCCCTTTTTTCCCTCTGGTACTGGGGCTTGAACCCAGGGCACTTTACTCAGGGAGACATAGGGAATGAAGAGAAAATATAGGCTAACTCATGTTAGAAGTTGTAAAATTACTTTTTTTTGTTTTCATTACTAGGGATTGAACTCAGGATGTTGTATATACCAGGCAACCACTTACCACTCGATTGCAGCCCAAAGGTATTTATTTCAGTTAATTAATTTTTTTCAGTATTGGGGATTAAACACAAGGGCACTTAACCACTGAGCCACATCCAAAGCCTTTTTAAAAAATTTTTTTTTAAACTTAATTTTATTCATTTTATTTTTTAATGTGGTGCTGAGGATTGAACCCAGTGCCTCACACGTGCTGGGCAAGTGCTCTACCACTGAGCCACAGCCCCACCCCCACAACACTTTTTATTTATTTATTTATTGTTTTGAGATAGGGTTTCACCAAGTTGCTCAGGGCCTCAACTTACTGAGGCTGGCTTTGAACTCTCAATCCTCTTGCCTCAGCCTCCTGAGTAACTGGGATTACAGGCATGTGCCACTGGGCTCGGTCCTATGTACTTTTTTTTTTTTTTTTTTTGATACTGGGGATTGAACTCAAGGGCACTTAACCACTGAACCACATCCTCAGTGCTATTTTGTATTTTATTTAGAGACATTTTCTCAATGAGTTGCTTATTACCTCACTGTTTCTGAGGGTGGCTTTGAACTCCCAGCCCTCCTGCCTCAGCCTCCGAGCCACTGGAATTACAGACATGCGCCACCGTGCACGGCCCTAAGTACTTTTAAATAAGTGTGAATTGCATGTTTTCTCCTGGGCAGATCACATTTCTCACCTCCAGTTCATTACACTGAGTGGGGATCCTCCCTCTACCTTTTTTACCTTTTACTTGTACTGTGCGTCTTAATTTGATAATTGTGACACTGTCAAGGACAGGTGGTGTCCTTGGGGCCACTGCACTGTGAGAAACCATTGCCATGTGGGTTAGTCCTCCCTGCTTGACTTTCCTCCTTAATAAGATGAAAGGACAACTTTGGGAAAAAGGGAGAAAGATGGAGTGAGAAATGAACAATTACTATTCATAGTGTGAAGGAAATACACTGAATCAACAATTGAGAAAAGAGGGGACTTCCATTGTTCTTCAATGAAACATGAAGCCGTTACCCTTCCCCCCTCCACAACACAGGCTGCAGTCTAACAGAACGGGAGTGACACCCACAGACAGCGGGGTGGACTGTGGGGCCTTGCCACCCTGAATCCCAGCTTCCAGCTTCCCTCGTGAACAGACGTCAGTTGAACCTGTTCCACGTTGGGTGCCTCAGACACACCCACTTTGGCACCAAAATCAGGATCCCACTCAAAATGAAAGCTGCCCACTGCTCATTTAAATTATCCAGATACATGACCTTGAAGCTTCCATGCTTCACTTGGCATTTCAAGGGGGACATCCCAGTAGTTATGCTCCGACGTCACTCCGTGCACAGGAAGCTCCTGTGGTTTGACTTTGTCAAACTGGGAGGATCTCTGAGCCTCCAAAGGTGACCGTTTTCCTGACTCACTCTATACACAGCAAAATGCTGCGTCCAAACAGATGTCACTAAGAACCTGAAGGAAGTTACTTTGGGCCAGACACCTTGACCCAGAGTAAGGATGTCACAAATCCTAGAATCTTATGCTCAAACTTGAGATCGCACAGTACGACCAATATATCTCAACCACTACAAAAAGTCTCCGTGTGACTTTCTAAAGAATCACGGTCAGTCCCACAAGGCAGGGCGGCCTGCGGTGCCCCCACTGAAGACACTGGCACACGGGCAGCCGCATCATTTTTTTTAACTTCAAAACAAGACTTTTAGTAGCAGATGGCACAACACCTTTATTTTATTTATTTATTTCTGTGGTGCTGGGGATCGAACCCAGGGCCTCGCACATGCGAGGCCAGTGCCCTACCACCGAGCCACAGCCCAGCCTGCTTAGATGTGTCCTAGGAAGCTCGCCATTTGTTCCCCACCTCGTCTCACAAAACCAGAGCCCTCGCACTCCAAGACTGAGGCCTCAAGTCTGTATTCACAGCATCCGTTAAGCATGGATCCTCCATGACTAACGCTGTCCACGTCCAGTCCACAAAGTTGGCACGTGAAGGGTGTTTCCTAATCACCATGAAAAGTGTTTTTCCTCCTGAGCAGTAAATGCTTGACTGCAGATGTGAAGCTGTCTGTCCCTTCCTGCGCTTGCACCGTGACAGTCCCCTAAACACACTCCTCTCCCTGGACTCAGGAGACTTTCAGGATTTTTTTAATCTTGCTTAGGAAGAAGGGAAATTATATTTTTACTGAGAAGCCTGATAGCCGATTTCTGAGAGGTCGGCTTAATTTTACATTGGTCAGATGTGGTAAACTAAAGGTGCCAGGAGGGGATGTCTTCAGGTTTCAGACTGACCTTGTGCCAGGGTGGCCATGTACCAGGTGACAATGGATGACCGGGCTCCGCAGCAGCCATGAGCCGCAGCCACCTGTGAAGACGCAGGCTGTGGTCCAGTGTGCGGCACCCAACCAGTTCCACGAGGCTTAAACAGACCTTCCCCACAGGCCCACGGGACACCTGAAGGCAGGCTAGGCTAAGGCTTGACGTTGACCGCGTTAGGTGAGTTAAATGCATGTCTCATGTATGTTTTCACCTTACTGTGAGATTCCCAGAATAAACCCCTGGGAAATTGGAGACCTTGTGTGTTTTTGGAGCCCAGTGTCCAATACCTTGTAGGAAACATTTCCATGTTAAGTATGAAAGACAAATCCAGGTTCAGACACTGCGATCTGCTAACCCAGCAAGATGAGCACCTGAGCTCTTGCAGGGTCCTTTCCCACGCCTCCTCCATGGGGCACTGCACCTTGGTAACCAGGATAAAAGGACATTCTGCAAAGCTGCCTCTAAGCTGGGTGAAACAATCGGTCTCAATCTTGAAAATGAAGGACATTCACCTGATATTTCTCATGACTTATGATTCCCTTAATTCCACCGTTGTAGCCTTCCAAGTAGGAACCACCGTGATGACAAATGAGGATTACATCCACCCCTGGGCGCATCCCACAGAGGGGATGCTTCACTCAACAGGCAATCCCCTGACACAAACATCACGCCTGTCAGGAATTGTATGAAGGCTGCGCTTACTGATGAACCACACAGTTATGGTGTGACACATTATTACCACAATTACACCACATGTGACAAAAGGTTAGGTCCTGGTGGCCTCTGGCAAGAGACACTCATACGAGCACAATGTGTGTTTTGGTCTAATGAGTGAACGATGAACTATGATCAAAATAAAAGTTGTAACAACATAAGCATGAAGGGTACAATTTAAACAAGGAAAAACACTTTCAGTAGGAAGTACATAACAATGTTTGACATAAAAGGAGAAGTTTTTTGAGCTTATAAACTTGATTTACTCTATGATTATGATGGGGTGTTTGCAGATACCTTCTGAGTAAATGAATGGATAAAGAAACTGTGGTGTATATGCACCATGGAATATTACTCAGTCATAAAGAAGAATAAAATTATGGCATTTGCAGGTAAATGGATGGAACTGGAGAATAGTATGCTAAGTGAAATAAGTTAATCCCAAAAAATCAAAGGCTCAATGTTTTCTCTGATAGGTGGATGCTGACACGTAAGTGGGGCGGGGGCAAGTGAAGAATGGAGAAATGTTGGACTGGGTAGAGGAAAATGAGGGGAGGGAAAGATGGCGGAATGTGACAAACATCATTACCCTACATACATGTAAGATTACACAAATAGTGTGACTCTACATTGTGTATATCCAGAGAAAAGTTGTACCCTATTTGTGTACAGTAAATCAAAATGCATTTTGTTATCATGTATAAATAAATAGAACAAATATTTAAAAAGTAAACACTTTTTGAACTACTGGTTAGAAGGACCTTTCTAAAAAATATGGTATCCGCTTTGAAAAAAAAATTAAAAATATAAAACTCACACAAATGACTGTCAAGTCATTTGTTCCTTGAAAAAGAAAGCATAGGGGATACAGCTCAGTTGGTAGCATGCTTGCGTCATAGGCATGAGGCCCTGGGTTCAATCCCCAGCATCGCAAAAAAAAAAAAAAAAAAAAGAGTAGACATATAATGGTAAGAACCTTCCACGAGACTAGTAGAAAAATCCCAAAAATTAAAGCTATTTTTCAGTGGTACATTAACCATACTTATTTTTAAATCACATAAAAATTAAACCTACTGTCGTACTACAAATACATTTTAATTCTCCCATGAATCCTACACAGTTCAATATAAAAGAAATAAATACCTGATTTGATTTTAAAAGGCATTATTCACTAAACTCATCCACTATTTAATAAAACTTAAAGACTTTTATCACTTTAATGCACTTAGCTTCTTTTTGTTGTGTAAAGTGAGGTCTCATTGGTCTCTAATTCACGGATTCAAGCAATGTCCCCCGACTTGGCCTCCCAAGTAGTTGGGGCTGAGGGCAAGCAAACGCGCCCTGCTGAAAGCATATTCTCAAGAGTAATACCCAAGAATATGTAGGCCAGGTATCTACTTGGAAAATGGACTGCTGATTAGCTGGGTGCAGTGATGCATGTCTACAATCCCAGCAACTTAGGAGGCTGAGGCAGGAGGATCACAAATCCAAGGCCAGCCTGGGCAACTTAGAGAGAGCCTGTCTCAATTTTTTCCCCCATAGCTTTATTGAGGTAAAATTGAAGTACAATAAAATGCACATATTTGAAGTATGCAACTCGATCAGTTTTGACATGTATGTAACCAACACAATTAATATAAAAAGGATTTCCATTACTTTTTTTTGAAATTTGAAATCATGCAGACTGGGTTTCCTGCACAATTTATTATCACCTTAGAAATCAATCACCTTAGGATATATAGAACACCTCCCCCACGTCAATTATTTCAAAAATAAATGGCACACTTATAAATTACCTCAGAGGTCAAGGAAGAAAGCACAAGAAAATAAAAAGTGCTTTGATCTAAGTGATAATAAAAGCTTAAAAATCAGGATCCCTGAGATGAAACAGTGCTCAGATGAACACTTATAACAATGTATTTGTATCAGGAAGAAGCTAGGATAACAAATTATTTTCAAATTATATAGTAGGAAGGAAAAAGTAAGCCTAAGAGCAGAAATATAGGAATAGAGAAGAAATAATACAGCTAAAATCTGATAAAAAAATTAACAAGTCTAATCAAGAAAAAAACAAAAACAGAAAAATTAATATCAATGGAAGGGAACTAAATAAGCCTGCAGATGCAAAAAACATATTAAGGTAATATGACAGTTGCATGCAAACTTAATAGCTTACATAACATGGTCTATATTAGAGACGGATCCGTGTGCTGCTGAGAAGTGTATTCAGTCACTGATGGATGAAATGTTCTGTATATGACTGTTAAGTCTAAATTATCAATTTAGCTTCTTTAGATTTTGTTTGGAGATCTATCCAGTGGTGACAGAGGCATGTGGAAATGACCCAGTATTATGGTGTTGTGGTCTATTTGACTCTTGAAATTGGGAAGGGTTTGATGTATGTAGATTCTCCATTGTTTGAGGCATAAATGTTTGATTGTCATGTATTGATTTATAATCCCCTTACACTGTGTGAAAAGTTCTTCATTCTTTCTGATGAACTTTTTTTAAATTTTATTTTTAGTTGTAGGTGGACACAATACCTTTATTTATGTGGTGCTGAGCATCAAGCCCAGTGCCCCACACATGTGAGGCAAGTGCTCTACCCCTGAGCCACAACCCCAGACCCCTTCTGATTCACTTTGGCTTAAAGTCCTCTTTACCTGATAAAACAGAAATCCCTGCTTCTTTACACAATCTGAGTGATATGTTTTTTCCCATCTTTTCACCTTCGGTCTGGATGTCTTTGTCTGAGGTCTCTTGGAGACAGCACATTGTTGGGTCTTGTTTTTCAATCCAGTCTGCCAGTCCATGTCATTTTGATTGACGAGTTTAGGTCATTAATGTTCAAGGATATCACTGAGATATCATTTGCATTCCTGAGCATTTGGTTTTTAGTTTTTTTTTAATACCTTTATTTAACTCCTTTATTTGTATGCGGTGCTGAGGATGGAACCCAGTACCTCACCTGTGCTAGGCAAGTGCTCTACCACTGAGCCACAACCCCGGCCCCTGTTCCTAGTTTTTAATTTGAATTAGTTTTCTTTTGATTGACTATTCTTTTAGTGTCATTGTTCCTCCCTTTGCTGGTTTTCACTTTTTTTTTTTTTTTCCATTTTATCTTCATGGAATATTTTGTTGAGAATGTTGTGCAATGCAGGCTTTCTAGTTGCAAATTCTTGTAACTTTTGTTTATCACAGAAGGTTTTTATTTCATCTTCAAATCTGAAGCTCTATTTTGCTGGATATGGGATTCTCAGCTGGCATCCATTTTCTTTCAGAGCTTGGTATGTGCTATTCCAGGACCTCCTAGCATTGAGGGTCTGGGTGGGGAAATCAGCTGAGATCTGAACTTGTTTCCTCCTATACATAATCAGATGTTTTTCTCTCCTAGTCTTTTAATTCTATCCTTATTCTGTATGCTAGGCATTTTCATTATAATGTGCCTTGATGTGGGTCTGTTGTAATTTTGTGCATTCGGGGTCCTGTACACCTCTTGAGGTTGATTTTCCATTTCATTCTTTAGATCTGAGAAATTTTCTGATATTAGTTCATTGAGAAGATTGTGCCTTCCTGGGGTCGTGGTTCAGTGGTAGAGTGCTCGCTCAGCATGCGTGAGGCCTGAGTTCGATCCTTAGCACCACGGAAGCACAAAATAAAGGTATTGTGTCCACCGACAACCAAAAAAGAAGTTTAAAAAAATTATTAAAAAGATTGTGCATTCCTTTGGTTGGTATCTCCACACCTTCATCTATCCCGATAAATCTTAAATTTGGTTTTTTCATGTTATCCCATAATTCTTGGAAGTTCTGTTCATGGTTTCCTAACATCTGATAATCAACTCTGTTTTTCAATATTATATATTTTGCCTTCATTGCCTGAGGTTCTGTCTTCCAAGTAAGTGGTCTAGTCTCTTGGTGATGCTATTGAATTTTTAATTTGGTTTATTGTTTCCTTCATTTTGAGGATGTCTGCTTCCCCACATCACCAGAATCTTTGCCTCTTTATTGAAGTGACCTTCCACTTTCTGTATTCTGATTTCACTCTTTATACCGTCCTTCACTTGCAGATCAGTTTAACTACTAAACATTCTAAACTTGCCAACATCTCTTCCACTGTGGTGCCAATGGATTCTGTTCTTGGAGGATCTTGGTTTGTTTGGAGTGATTTGCTCCTTGCTTTTTCATGTTGTTTGTGTGTCTGCCCATTAAACAGTATGGATCTGAGGGAATAGAGTTTCTATCCTGTGGACTTATAGTGTTCTGAAGGTCTCCAGTACCATAGCGGGTAGACAAATAATTACAACAACCAATGCAAACAATATACAGCATTAAATCAAATAGTTCCTACTATGATGTCAACGATGCTAATTACCACAATAAACAGAAATGATATGATCAGTTATTGCCTACAATAACAGCAAGTTTGCAAAAGGGTTTATAATTCCAAATAGCAGATAGGGAGAGAACAGAAGTCATAGGATGTAAGATTATGAGGGAAGAGGAGAGAAGTAAAAAATTAAAGGGTGAAAGAGAACAATAGCGGTTCACTGCTAGCAGAGGAAAAGAGAATCAAGGGAAACAGGTAAGAGAAAACAAAGTAAATTTTTTTAAATTAAAAATTAAAGAATATGAAAGTAAAATATAGTTATCAAACATCGTAGTTCACAAAAAAACTAGTCCATGAAAAATAACTGGTTTCAAAAATGCCAAAAATGAGAAAAAATAAGAAACTGTATAAATGTTCATGTATGATCAAGGTCACAAACAAATAATTTTAAGAGAAAGAAAAATTTTAAAAATCCTAATGAAAAGTTAAAGAATTCTTTCTATTGGAGTTCAAAATATTCTTAGCATTTTTAGGTGAGGTTATCTGGGACATGATGTTCCACCCTCTGTATTGCCTGTCTCAAATTAAAAATTAATAATAACAATAATAAAAAGGGGTGAGGGTGTAGCTCAGTGGTAAAGTGCCCCTGGATGCAATTCCCAGTACCTCTCCCTGCAAGAATGAGGCACTGATAAACACAATATCTGCATAAATTTTAGTATATTTCCTTCAGGTTGCATACTTTCTGGAGCATTTTACACAAAAAGCTTTGCATCAAGTTCTTCGTACTACTTACTCATAAGATTCCACTACGTGACAATTTTTCATAGGACTATGGAACTGTGTTTCCACTAATAATGTCCTTGGGTCTTTTTCTCTTCACAATGACAAGGATGATTCAATGTGCATCCTCACATGTGAGCCAATGGAGACCTTTACACACACCTTCCACTCAAGGTCTCCCTCCATCCTGTGTTCTTCTATATCTTTGAATTGAACCAAGATGACTAGTGGCATTCCCCCATGCTTTATACTGATATTAGCTCTTTGCATTGTCCATTTTCATAAGTTCTAGAAAGGTCTTGTGATAATCAAACCTTCCCACATTCTATATTAAACATCACAGTGCAGTGTGGATTATTTCATGATGGCGAAGGGAACAGGATTTCCAGAAGGCTTTCCCACAATGCTCACATACATATGGTTTTTCTCCAGTGTGAACTCTGTCATGTAATCGGAGGGAAGAGGGATTACGGAAGGCTTTACCACACTGCTTACATTCATAGGGTTTCTCTCCACTGTGAATTTTCTCATGTGTTTTCAGGTTACTGGGACTAGAGAATGTTTTACCACACTGCTTGCATTCACAGAGTTTCTCTTCACTGTGACTTTTTTCATGTATTTTCAAGTAAGTGAGACCATGGAATGTTTTCCCACACTGCTCACAAACATAGGGTCTCTCTCCAGTGTGAGTTCTTTCATGCACTTGAAGGGAACTGGGATACATGAAGGTTTTCCCACACTGCTTACATATATAAGGCTTCTCCCCATTGTGCGCCCTTACATGGTACTGAAAAGAAGAGGGATAAATGAAGGCTTTCCCACATTGCTTACATACATATGGTTTCTCTCCAGTATGAACTATTTTATGTCTATAAAAGGCACTGTCAGAACAGAAGGCTTTCCCACACTGCATACATTTGTAGGGTTTCTCTCCTGTGTGAGTTCTTCGATGTCTTCGAAAGGCATCAGAAAAAGTAAAGGCTTTCCCACATTGTTCGCACACATATGGTTTTTCCCCATTGTGAATTCTCTCATGTCTTCGGCGGGAAGAGGAATTATGGAAGGCTTTACCACACTGCCTGCATTCATAGGGTTTCTCTCCACTGTGAATATTTTTATGTGTTTTCAGACTACTGGAAGTAGAAAATGCTTTACCACACTGCTTGCATTCATAGGGTTTCTCTTCATTGCATCTTTTCCCATTTATTTTCTCTCCACTGTGCGTCCTTATGTGGTATTTAAAAGAAGAGGAGTAAGTGAAGGCTCTACCACATTGCTTACACACATATGGTTTCTCTCCAGTATGAATTCTTCTATGTTTTCGAAAGGTACTGTCAGAACCGAAGGCTTTCCCACAATGCGTACATTTATAGGGTTTCTCTCCTGTGTGAGTTCGTTCATGTTTCCGAAAGGTACCAGAACAAGCAAAGGCTTTCCCACATTCCTTACATACATATGGTTTTTCTCCCCTGTGAATTCTCTCATGGTATCGAAGGGAACTCTGATCACTGAAGGCTCTAGTGCATTGCTTACAAACAAAGGGTTTCTCTCCAGTGTGAATTCTTTCATGTGTGTAAAGGGAACTGGAACGAGTAAACCTTTTCCCACAACTCTTACATACAAACGGTTTCTCTCCAGTGTGAATTCTTTCGTGTACTTGAAGGGTGCTAGAACGAGTGAAGGTTTTCCTACACTGCTTACATTCAAAGGGTTTCTCTCCAGTGTGAGTCCTCTCATGAGTCTGCAAATCATGAGAATCGCTGAAGGATTTCCCACACTCCTTACTATTATATGGCCTCTCCACACATTCCTGAAACTCATATGGTTTGTGTTGAGGGTGACCTCTCAAGGGCACCTTTTGGGAAGAATGACCAACGAAGACTTCTCCACACACAGGACTTTCACATGATGTTACTTCTGGAAGAGTTTTCTTCTTCAAAATATGCTCTGGAGTCCGGTTAAGGTTTTCTGCACTCTGACTATCTCCTTTACATTCATAGAGTTTCTCAACCACTTGACTTCTGTAAAAAATGAGAAGCATATTACTAAGGTTTTAATTATTAATAGTTTACTAGAGAAGTACTGGTTTTGTGCCCTGTAAGAAGTTTCTTTTTTTAAAATATTTTATTAATTGTTGATGGACCTTTATTTATTTATTTTTTACTTATTTATATGTGGTGTTGAGAATCAGACCCACTACCTCACACATGCTAGGCAAGTGCTCTACCACTGAGCCACAACCCCAGCCCCCCTGTAAGAATTTCCAAACATCAATGGATTGAACACTCAGCAGGAAGTTTCCAAGACAACTATTATCAAAGTGGTGGTATTTATACATAGTTCTATACGTTAGGTATTTGGTAAACATTGAATCCTCATGTCACATTTAAATACAGTTGAGTATTCCTTATGCAAAGTGTTCGTGGCCAAAAGTACATTGGATTTTGAAATATTTGCACACACATAGTGAGATATCTTAAGTATGGTTTCTACTCTACAAAATTCATTTTTGTTTCACATATTCTTCATACCAAAACTGGGAAGGTAATCAATATAAAAGTTTTAATAATTTTGTGCATAAAACAATGTTTGTGTATATATATATGTGGAAAAAAGAAAAAGTGTTACTGATAGCATTATGGTTTGCAATATAGTAATATTTGGGGTTTTGGATTTTCTGATGAAGGATATACTGTTAGGAAGTTTTCCATCCCTGTGACAAAATGTATAAGAAAACAACTTAAAAGATGAAGGAGTCATTCTGGTTAATAGCTGCAGAGGTTTCAGTCCATAGTTGATTGGTCCCACCCCTGTGGGCTTGAGGCAGAACATCATGGAGGGGAGTGGGTGGAGCAAAGCTGCTCACCTTATGGTGGCCAGGAAGCCGAACTCAGAAGTGAGGAAGGGGGTCACGCACAAGATACAACCTTCCAGGGCATGCTTGAAGGTTTGTAGGGCCCTACTGCCTCCAAGTAGTCCCCACACCCTACAGTTTCTACCACCTCCCAGTAACATCATCAAATTATGAAATTACGCCAGGAGCGGTGGTATACGCCTGTCATTCCAGGGACCTGGGAGACTGAGTCAGGAGGATGGCAACTTAGTGAGGCCATAAGCAACTTAGACCCTGTCTCAAAAAAAAATTTAAAAAAATAAAAATAGATTCCTCTTTTTAAAAAAGTTATGAATCTATTAATTGAGCCACTGATAAAGTTAGATCCTTCTTTATCCAATCACTTCCCAAGTGCCCCGACTTTGAACGTGGCTGCCTTGTGCACCGACCTTCAACACATCAGCCTTTGAGGGACATTCCAGATCCACGTCACATCAGATGCTCAACATGTTCACAGTTGCGGGAAACATTTCTGAGACTGAGTCCGTTTAAAGCTGCCCTTATTTGTATCATGTGCTCATTTTTTAAAAACATACCTATCATTCCAAGACTCTGGAGGAATACTGCTTTCCCTTATGAGTGCACATTGCCTTCGGTGTTTCCTGGGGCTTTTGAATTCATCTTCAACATTTTGATCTTCCCACTTTTCTCCTAAAATGTAGACCCAGAAAATCCACTATGAATTATTCAACATTAGAGAAAAGTCAGTAGATGCTAGCTATGTAAGCATCCTGTGGGGCCGGGGAGAAGAAGGAAGGAACTTTGGATGGTGCAGGAGGGAGTGGGGGAAGGAAAGATGGTGGAATGAAACAGACAGCGTTGCCCTATGTACACGTAGGATTACAGGAATGGTGTGAAACGACACTGTGTACAACCACAGAAATGAAAAGTTGTACCCCCCACCAAAAGAAAGAAAGAAAGAATGAAGCATTAAAAAAAAGAAGTGTACTGTGATCATGCCTGGTGTACCCACCCCAGCGTTCACCGTCTGCATTCAGAATTACACAGCAGCACTGAGGAACAAGAGCCATCAAGAGCCATTTGTCCTCCAGTTGATGAAGGAAGGGGGTAAAGACACCTTTACCTATAGAGGTCAGGTTCCTGGAGGTTTCCTGCATCACGTCTCTGTAGAGCTTCTTCTGGGAAGGATCCAGCAAAGCCCACTCCTCCAGGGTGAAGTTCATGGCCACATCCTCAAAGGTCACCGGCTCCTGAAACATATATTTCCCAAGAGGAAGGAAGAGATACATAAAAAAGTATTTCTAGACTCACCTGGAAAAAATGGTATTTCCTTGGAAACATGCATGTATCCCCTGTTCCATGGGCTATAATCAAGTGGCATCTTCAAACAGGAAAGAGGAAACAAACGCTCTGAAAGTCACAGTCAACTGACCTTTGGAGGTAAGAATAGCTTCCTCGTAAGAAAAAGAATGACCCTTAAGAAAGGCGTTGACAATTGAGACAAAAAACAACGCAGCAGAAGAAAAACATGGCTAATACATGAACAGGCCATAAAGTGACCCACACCTGAAATCCCAGCCACCTGGGAGGCTGAGGCGGGGGTCCCAAGTTCAAGGACAACCTGGGCAATTTGGTGAGATGCTGTGCCAAAATAAAAGGTAAAGGGGGCTGGGGATGTCGCTCAGGGTGCAGCACCTGCGTGGCATACACAAGGCCCTGGGTTCAGTCCCCAGAGCCACACACATACACAAGTGATGGACATGATAGAATACGTCTGCGTCCACATCTACCTCAAGACAAAACAACATATAGAAAAAGAGATCCCTGGCGTTGGCGGAGGAGATGGTCCATTGAAAGGTGAGCATTGAAAGGAGCCAATCAACATGAGGTTTTGCACAGAGCATCAATCGATAGGCCCCACTGCCAATTCCTGTCATTTGAACTTCAGCGACATCTACAGACCAGTCGTTTCCCAGCAACGGTCAGGGAATGCATTTTCCGTCTGTCCCCGGAAACAGATGCGCTGTTTTTCACAGTACTGAAAAGCGACTTTGAAAAAGCCCAAAGCCCTCACCACTGGAATGGACGGAAGGCGGGTTGCCTGGGCCTCAGTCATGAGAACGTGTGGAACATAACGAGGCCAAGGAGGCACCTAGCACGCTTTTCCTAATTGCCTAAGTACTTAATGAAATTTTGAAGGGAACAAACTTTCTGCTTCTAAAATTGAAAAATCACACAGGAAAGACTGGAAACATGACTGAGAAATGAGGGCAACTCTAATGACTGACCGGGGACCTCCTTCTTCCTCAGAAGTCTCAGGATCTTCATATTGTCATTATTACTACATCTTACTAGACTATTTATGCTTTTGATAATATACTTCATGATAAATCATTTAAACAATGAAGTAAATTTGAGAAAGAACAGAACAGATCCATATTTATGACTCCCTTGAAAGAAGCAACGTGAGCTGCTATTTGCAGACTGGGTACCAATAAGCAGAGCGGCACAGGTCACAGTGGGCGATGCCCAGACAGCGGGCAAGCAGAGGTCAGAGTGCATGCCGGCCATGAGGCAAAGAGCAGGTCAGCAGATTCGAGCAAGAAAAGACAGACAGAGGAGACGGGCGGCATCTGTACGGCCGCTACGGTGCAAACTGCTCGGGTCATCTCCAGAGGGTTGGTTCTGATGCTGACGCTGAGGATGAGATGACCTAAAAAAAAAAGAGGACATGCAAAGGCTCTGACTCACTGAGCTGAGGGCCCTAGGAAAGGAGGACAGGTCTCTCGAGCTGTCAGAAACTGTCAGGAGACCGAGGAAAGGCGCCTGGCCTGGGAGACTCAGGCTGCAGCGAAGCTCTGGTGAGAGCTCATCCGGGCCAGAGGCTGTGTGGTCTTAGCCGCCTGCCAGCTCCGAGGAAGGGAGCCCAGGCTTCTGATCACCTCATCTGTGTGTGGTGCACAAAGAAGAAATTTAGAGGGTTGAGTGTGGAGAGCGAATGAGCTCCGGTCATCGGCTGATCCTGTGGTGTCAGCAAAAGCCAAGCCTGGGAAACGTTCCTTGCCAAAAGGCGAGGACATGAACAGCCCTGACACTCGGCTCTGACGCTAACAGTTACCGAATGTTCCAGTGCAGTGGTGTTCTGGGTACAGCAGGATCGTCAGGATCGTCGCAAGGCGGTTCTGACTCTGTAACATTTTAGTGCACAAGAAGTCTCTTAGTAACTCACAGGCCTTGAACAATTCTGTAGTTTCACTTCCTGATTATGAGACCTTATATAATAAACATGCTGAGCTAGTTCAGGGTCACTGTTCCTCCATTAAAAAATTCACATGGGACAGAACCCCCATAGATGAAAGGACTCTGCCAAATCTTTTATTTACAAGTCAGAGCTTTGAAACACCAGAGAACACACAGGACAGAAACCCTATAAAGTAGGGTATGTGAGAAGACCTTTGCCCAGAAATCAGACACCACCAATCGAAAGAAAATTCATGCTGGTGTTAATTGTATGGCAATACCTTCATTCAGAAGAAAAACCTCATTTCAACAACAACAAAAAAAATCCATATGGGAGCTAGAGTGTTGCGGCCACATCAATGTTCATAGCAACTCAATTCACAACAGCTAAGCTACAAAACCAACATAGGTGCCCTTCAACAGATGAATGGATAAAGAAAATGTGGTACATATATACAATGGAATATTACTCAGCGGTAAAGAATGAAATTATGACATTTGCTGGTAAATGGATGGAACTGGAGACAACCATGCTAAGTGAAATAAGCCAATCCTAAATAACCAAAGGCCAAATGTTCTCTCTGATAAATAGGTGCTAACACAATAAGGGGAGGAGGGAAGGGAAGAATACAACCTCATTGGATTAAACAAAGGGGAATGAAGGGAAGGGTAGTGGGATGGGATAAGAAAGACAGAAGAATGAACCAGATATAACTTTCCTATGTTCATGTATGAAAACACGACCAGTGTAACTCCACGCCCCGTACAACCACAAGAATGGGAAGTTATACTCCATGTATGTATGTCAAAATACTTTCTACTGGGCTGTGGCTGTGGCTCAGTGGTCGAGTGCCCCTGAGTTCAATCCCCAGCACCTAAAAATAAATAAATAAACAGAAGAAGTCAAGCCTTCACATCCAACAGAAAATTCACAGTGGAGAGAAAGATAGTCCTCGTGGAAAATCCTTTAGCTAGAAGGTAGGCCTTGGTTTACATTTTAAAAATCCACACTAGACAAAAAAAACTATGAATGCTCTGAGTGTGGGAACGCCTTTGCTGAGAAGCCATAACTTGTGAGACACCAGAAAAGAATTCACGACAGATAGGAACCCCCTGCGCTTGAATCGTATGGGAAGGCCTTCAATTACTGGTCATCCTGAAACTGCTACACAGAAATTCGTGCCAAAGCAGCCTATAGTGTGAGGACTATTGCTGAGGGCAGTGAGGACTGGTGCATATCCTTTGAAGATTTATCTGACTTACTCATTCAGGGAGTGATTATTTTATTTGTTGTTACTGGGGTGTTTTGCTTTGGTTTGGTTTGGTAATGGGGACTGTCCCAGGGGTGCCTTACCACTGAGTTATAACTCGAGCTTTTTTATTTATTTTTTTAAGATCAGTCTTGCTAAATTGCTGAGGCTAGCCTCAAATTTGCCATCCTCCTGCCTCAGCCTCCTGAGTAGCTGGGATTGCGGGCATGTGCCACCACATCCTGCCACTCAGCATAATACTTATTAAGTGACTTTTGTGTGACAAAGACTCTTGTAAACACTGAAGATAGAGTAATAAATCAAATGTGCTGAAAAAAAAATGATTGCCCTTTGTCTCCAAACTGGAGAAACAAAGAGGCAGACCCTGAGATGGATTAACTTACTACACCAGAAACACTTAACAAAGGTAGGAAGCCATCCCTGATGAATCACCAAAGGCTGAAAGAAAACAAGTCAGAGAGGTGAAATTTTCTGGGGGTCCAGTTATAGCAGACCCTAAGAATTTCTGAGTTTTACTTACAGAATTCTACCAGGTTCTCAGAGTATCAACCAAAGAAAAATACCAGCTGATTCTGATACCAGAGGGGAAAAAAGAAGCCATTGAAAATTTTAATTTTTTCCCAAGTTCTCTCTTGGGAAGAAAAAAAGAAAAAAGAAAAGAAAATTTCCCCCAAACCTAACCCACCGAGAGATTTCTAGAGCCAACGGTTCGGAGGGTAGTGAAGAGTCCGACTGGAAGCCCCTCTAAGCTTCCTGCCTCAGCACTGGAAAAGCAGGATAAGCCGGTTTCCAGAGTCATGTCACGGTCATAGCCACACATCCACTTTCCAATACAACAACGGAAACCCTACAATGTGGACAAACAGGGACACGGGGCTCATATATGGGAAAATTAATGGAGAGAAACCATTTCTGAGGAACCTCAGGCGCTGAACCACTCGACCAAGTGCCTGAGGTTTGCTCAGAAGAGCAGAGGTGACTGTAGAGGAGGACTCTAGGACCCTGGGAAGGGGATGCAGGAAAACGCGTCAACAGAATGACACACGGTCAAGGACCACCTGGACTCCAAAGCTGAGCTCAAATGCACCATCCCCCGCTGTTCAGTTACAGATCTGAGAGCAGCAACTGAGAGGAGAGACGATGGAATGGCAGCCGGGAAGAGGGAAAGAAAACAGCGCCAGACAGAGAGACTGGCCAGGACGCCTCTGTCCCCTGAGTGGTTGACGGGGTGCTCAGGAGAGAAGCGAAAGGCGGGACTCTGATGAAACAGAAGAGGGTGTCCGTGCTACGGAGCGGGGGCCTTCCGAGAAGCTGAGGCAGGGTGAAGACCCCTCTTCAAACCCCAGTTCTTGCGACCAAGTCAGAAAGATTTCAGACACGTCGCTCGGAGTGACAGGAGTGAGTTTACAGAGGGATAGGGAAGAGGGAGGGGGCCACTCCAGAGAGACTGGTTCCTCTCTGAGAGGACAGGGACCACGTGCCCCTCCTGCACTTCAGTTTTAATGGGAGTCCCAGAGAAGTCTCCAGAGAGTCCCACCCAGGACCCCCACTTAACTTTTGACTGACAGCAAGGTGACATCGAACTTTCAAACTTCCATTGCCATGGCAACTCTAAGTCACCTTGGCTCGTGCTGACCAGTTCTAACTGGATTCTTTTGTGTGTGTGTGTGTGTGTGTGTGTGTTACAGGGGTTGAACCCAGGGATGCTTAACCACGGAGCCATCTCCCTAGAAACCCCCTTTTTAAAAAAATTCTTTTTGTAGTTGTAGATGAACAGAATGCCTTTATTTATTTTTATGTGGTGCTAAGGATCAAACCCAGAAAACAAATATATGCTAGGCATATATATTTTTATTTAGAGACAAGGTCTCATTGAGTGGCTTAGAGCCTCACTAAGTTGCTGAGGCTGGCTTGGAACTTGAGATCCTCTTGCCTCTGCCTCCCGAGCTGCTGGGATTACCCAGCTCCAATTGGAGTCTTAACCATACACTCTTAGAGATTTTATGGTTAAGGGGAACTGTCCCTATCTCCCAGGGTCTCAGGATCTAGTCACCAAAAGTCTATAGAAGGGGTCCCTCCCGTGGACATTATCTTGGGCCTGCATTTCTCCTGCAGTGAACAGGTAGTTTGCTGAGGAATGTGACACATCCTGTCCCCTGAGGCCAGGCAGGGTACAGGTATATTGTTTCTTGGAAAAGAAAGCATGTGGGGTCAGCACCGTGGGCCCTATTGGTATGAACAGATAAACGTTTTGTTTATTTATTTATTATTATTATTATTATTTTTTTTTTTTGCGGTGCTGGGGATTAGAACACAGGGCCTTGTGCTTGCAAGGCAAGCACTCTACCAATTGAGCTATATCCCCAGCCCCAGATAAATGCTTGTTCAAACCGACAGGAAGGTCAACAATAGCTAGTGATAGGGAAAATGGACCGTAGCAGTTGAACGCAGGGTAGGAGAGAGGCAGGAGCAGTTGAGGCACCATGCTGCCCCTGAACAGGGGCCTGCGGTTCCCCAAAGTGCATTTAGATGTCCTGCAAACAGATTTTGATAGTTCTGGGAAATCACTAAAAAACTATTTAGAAAACAAGTATACTTGATACGCTAACGGAGAAGATAACAGAAGCAAGAGGCACAGTTGAAATGAGAAGGTGGAAACTCAAGGGACGTTTAAACGAAAACATGGAATGACTAAAACAAATAGAAAACAGTCACAAAGATGGTACTCATGAATCTAAGTACATCAGTAATCACTGTAAATGTGAATTATCTGCATACACTCGTTAAAAGACAGTGACAGAGTAGATGAGAAAACGAGGCCCAAGGGGAAAAAAAAGGAAGAAATAAAGGGATTAAATAATGATAAAGCAGTCATTTCTCCAAGAAGATGTAACAATCCTTGGTAGGTACTCCCTTAAACAACGCACAAGTTATGAAGCAAAAACAGGGAACTATCACGTCCAACTGTACCCGGAGACTTCAGCACAGCTCCACTGGTAACAGACGGATTAAGAAGGCAGAAAATCGGTAATGACAGAGTTGAAATCAGGAGCGTCGGCCAGCAACTTCGGGTATTTGATATCGCAGGGCACTCCAACAAGTGCAGAGCACACTCTTTCCAAAGTCACATGGAATAATCAGGAACTTAGACCATGTATTGAGTTACAAAACATATTTTATCAATGTCAAAAAACTCCATCAGGGGCTGGGTCTGTAGCTCAGTGGTAGGAGCGCTTGCCTAGCACATGTGAGGCACTGGGTTCAATCCTCAGCACCACATAAAAATAAATAAATAAAATAAAGGTATTGTGTCCATCCACAACTGGAAAAAAAAAAAGGCCAAGAAAACCAATATTTGGCTCTGCCCTCTGTATCAGCCTGAACCCAGGGAATGACAGAACTTCTCTAAGGAACTTTGCAACTCTGATCAGGGAGACTGATGAGACCACTGGAGGACAGAAGGCCACTCAGTGCATCTGCTGCAAAGATGAGGGTCACAGGAGAAGGGAAACATCCCTGAAGCTTCCAAGGGAAGCCACCTCACCAAGGAGACCCTACCTAGCTGATAGCATTAGAAGAGTTAAGAAGCTGCTCTCAAGTTCTCCAAGAGTGACCGCTCTGGAAACTCAGTTGACTCTTAACAGCAGATGGGAAAAAGGTCTACTTGACCAGCTTGATCTTAAACACCTAGCAAAAACAGTTATAACCAAAATACAGCCATAGCTGGGCATTTAGAAGAAAAATAGTCCTTTTAAGTAAAGCTTAAGATGTACACTTGTGTCAGTCCCACAGCCCCGATGCCCCCACACTTCTGAGGGTTGCTCTTTGCAAGGCTCATATTTATCCCTGCCTAGCAAAATTAAACTAGCCTCTGACCTTAGTTTTCCTTACTCCTCAAGCTGACATTTAACCCCACAAACAAAGCCTACCCTTTTCAATAACAGCACACACCAGACATAGGAGAGCCTCCTAAATTATTCCTTTATTCATAAGGCTAGAAACATCCATGGGGGTTAATGCAGGAGCAGCTGGATTAGGAACCTCCCTTCACTATAAAAATAGCACAGGTTATTGTGGATATCCAATAGGTTGCTGATTGGGTACTGACCTTACGAAATCAAATGGATTCCCTAGCCTCTGTCATCCTACAAAACCAGTCAGGGAAGAATGCTGCTCCTACAGAAACCAACCAGGAATGGTAAAGAGACAAGGTCGAACAGCTCCAGGACCACCTGGAGTATGGAAAATAAGTCTGATTCGGGAGCCTTTTGGGGTCTGGAATGGTGAATCTCAATACAAAAAAAAACAAAAACAAAAACTTATTTACCTTAACTCTTCCCTTTATAAAGAATTCTTCCTCACTGCATGTATATTAAATTCCTATGTTTTATAATCTGGGCTCATTCAGATACAGTATAATGCCTCACAAAATACATATTGTTAAATGTGAAAACTGTATGGTGCAGCACCGTATTAATCCAACCCTATGGCAGAACCCAGAGTGAATTGCTGTGATTCTTAAAAGCCCAGTAGCTACTGGCTCCCTGTAAGATTAAAGGAACCACAGCTGGAAACACCTTCAGGAACATTCGTGCAGGACTTTCTAGGCCATTTGAAGCACCAGGCCAAACAGTTTATTGGGTTGTTAACAGCTGGTGGTGTTGGTTTGGCTGGTCTCATTGCCTCTGCCTCTATGCAGCTCATGGCCTCACACCAAGAGGATCAAACAACACATTACCTTCAGCAATTTCATAAAAATCATACTGAACCTGGCAAACTCCAGTACATATTGATCAGGAAATTCCAAGTGAGGTTCAGAAACTAAAAGATTCTGTCATATGGTTAGGAGAGCAAGTGTGAGATTTACGGTGGACTCAGAGACTCCAATGCCATTATAACAGTACTCTCTCTTGTGTTACTGTAAGGCCCCAATGAGTTAATTTAAAAAGTTGCCAGAGCAGCTGCTGCTAAAAAGGGGTTAAAAATGAAAAGCTGCAGCTGAGCTGAAATCAGCCTACCTACATAACAGGATGTCCTTGGCAGTTGATTTAGGCTGTTGCTAGAGGTAACGGGGGGATCTTCCCAACTGTGGTCAAGCTGACCTTCTATAGACCAGTGGTTACTATGGTGAGTAAAACTTTGCAGCCGAAACTTTAAAGTCCTAATATGCAAACAAGGACATAAACCTCCAATTGTAAAAGAGAAACTGAGTCCTCTTGTCTTTAGTGTATAAAACAGCTTGTAAATTTGTGCTCAGGGTACTCGGCATTGACTGCTGAGCTGGTCTGTGTCAAGTGCCCCAGCAGGTGCTTGAATAAACTGGCTCCTTCTGCAGTTGCATGCGGCTTGGTCTCCCTGGTGGTCCCTTGTGGTCTCTTTGGGTGGAGCTTGGGCGCAACACCCACCTGGTGGTTCGGGCACAACATTACTAGAGTTCCATGCATGATACCGAGGTTCAATGGCAGATTATACGCAATCATTAATGGGACCTGATCCTTTTCATAACGTTTCTTTGGATGTATTAAAATTACAATCTCAGGTCCTGGCCATGGTTAATGTCCAAACACCTACTTTTGATAATGAAGAAATTTGGGGCAGTTTAGCTGAAGGGAAATCTATAAAAATCTATATTTTCCCTATAAAATTCAATTCTAACCAGAACGTGAGCCCCTTTGGGACCTGAGTGATTGACTCCTGGAATAAATAACCTGCTTTGCTGAAACTGTACAGGTCTGTGTTAGCACAAAAAGACCTACACGGACATAAACTTCACCAATCAGCTCAGCTCTTTTACTCAGGAATGAAGTTTCACACAGGAACAGGGATGCAGGAATGAAATGGTGCTGGTGGACCCACTTTGCTAGTGGAAGATGAGCCACTGAACAAAGAAAGGGACTGGTTTTATATAAGTTATTGTGAAGGGTGGTTTCGTGAGTATATTAGTTTTCTTGGGCACTCAGGAATTTGGGGGTCTGTTCTGTCAACCAGTGAACTTGTCTGTTTGAGGGCTTAGGAATTCCACCTTCAGGGTGGAGGGTCTGCAGGCAGCATCTGGAGGGGATCTATTTTTGAAGGGGATTAATGTCTTCTGCGAACGTTACTGTAGGGGTGCTAAAACACCGCCTCCCTGCCTGCAGTCCGCATCTGGAATACCTGCATCTTGGGAGATGAAGGCTGTCAGTACATGGTCTTCTTCTCACTCCCTGTCCCAGGCCACTTCCTCGTGGGGATTTTTCATCTTCCATATCTAAGAGTCTGCATTTGTTATTATGTGCTTACACTGCCTAGGGTGTCTGGCCCTTTCTCCCCTTGGAAATTGAATAAAACTTTGCTTTGCATTGAGATTCCATAAAATCTTTCCTACCCCACAAACGGGTCGCCATTTAACTAAACCTAACACTTATTAAGCAAGCTTTCCTTAACTTCGTGTCCTTCCTCCTGGTCTGTGATCTCTAACCCACCCTCAGCTCACGCTGGCTAAAACAGCAGGCTGACCTCAGGGGAAAACCAGACAGAGATGGTCTCCGGTCTGATGTCACCACCCACCTCCTCCCCTCCAATCCCACCCTGTTTCTCCTCCTGTTTGCTCCTCCCTACAAAAGCCTAGTTCTCTGCCTGAACCTTGAGATCGCTGCAGGCCTTGAGGCAGGGGCTTCCGGTACCGCCATACTCAAGTCCTACCTCAAACAGCATTTCGTTTTCGGAAAACAATAAGTAGGAAAAAAATTAATCTGAGAACAATAACAACGATGTCAGGGGGACAAGTCTCTCCTTCCACTCCAACCCTCACCGGATGTGGAACGCCCCCTCCTCTCTCCCCACTTGCAAACAGTTGGGCAAAGTAGGAAATCAGGAATTTACTGCCAGTCCTGGGAGCCCTGGGCTGCCGGGCGCAGGTCGCAGAGTTTGAACGACGCTTACGGTGAACCTGCAAGATCGTAGGAAAACCAAGCGCCACTCAAGAGAAAGGAGGGCCTGGGGGCCCCACAGGGCCTAGCTCCGCAGACACGGTCGGGGTCCTCCGCGACCCTCCGGCCGACGCGGGGCGGAGCTGCCCAGAGAGGGCTCCCGGCCGGCTGCAGGAACAGGGGGCGCGACCGGGCCGAGTCCCCGCTGCTCGCCCCGCAGCAGCCGGCGGGCCGGGCCGGGCAGGGCGGGAGCCCAGCGGCTGCAGCCCCGGGAGTCGCCACCCGGAAGCTGGGTCCCCCGCAGGCGGTTTCACCGGGAACTGCGTTTTCCTCCCTTAGCAGGCTCGAGGGTCCTCAGCTCAGACCCACTGGCCTCAGCCCTTTGTCCCCACACCCACTCCGGGCTGCTCCGACCGTCTGGCCAGCCCTCTCACCATTTCCTGACTTCTGCCGTGTCCTGTGTCCTCCCTGCGGATTCCACGGTGAGTGCAGGTCACAGAGCAACCGGAGGTGGGCCTCCAGGGGCCTAGCGACGAACAGGGACCCCACAAGTGGCAGCTCCAGGCAGCAAGATGCCAGCCGTGAGCAGCTTCAGCAGCCTAAGACTGGCGCTCCTCCTTGAATTGCCCCTGCAGCCTCCAAGCAGCGTCTGATTGGCTACTGTACAGGACCCGCCCCCTGAAGCCTGAGTGGCAGAAGTGATTACCTATCTGTCTCAGGGGACCCTAAATGACAAGATTCCAGCCACACCACAGCACTTTATAGCCCAGATTCCCTCCCCTGGGGGACGTTCGCATTTGAGAACTTCCTCCTGGCTTTCCAAAGCCATCACCTGCTCCACTTCCTCCAGATGATGGCGATCACAAATGTGTTCAGGAATTCCAGACTCAATGTCCCCTGGAGACAACAGCATGAACTCAGACAAGGAGGGGTGCCAAAGGCAGGCCAGGCAGGCCTCACGCTAAATTGCTCCCTGGTGCTGAGGAAAGTGTGAGGGAAGAACCGGATGAAGCAAAGAGGGCGTCAGGAGAGGGCTCAACAGTGGGGCAGTGAGACTGGAGCCCCTCTTCTGGTCAAAGGTGTTGCTAGGGGGTTGTCAGGAAAGGGTTCTTGTGATTGTCACAGTCACCATCTGTGATGTCACTGTTGCATATCAAAGTGCTTCTCAAGATTTTAGTACCAAAGAACAATTCTGGTACTGGGTATGTCTGAGGTTTAGGTGAGGCTGACCTTCGTTCTGCATCAGAATGCTTGTGAGGTGACTATTGTTCCAAGATGGACGCTATGTTTCAAAAATGGCATTATCACATATCGGCTTAGGATCAGACTTCCTTAACAGGACTCCCATAGCACAAGAAATAGAAGCAAGAATCAATAACTGGGATAGATTCAAACTAAAAACTTTCTCTCAGCAAAGGAAACTATCAGCAATGCGAAGAGAGAGCCTACAGAGTGGGGAATATCTTTGCCGCTCATACTTCAGATAGAGCACTAATTTCCAGAATATATAAAGAACTCAAAACACTTTGCACCAAGAATACAAATAATCCAATCAATAAATGGGCTAAGGATATGAACTGACACTTCACTGAAGAAGATCTACAAGCAATCAACAGATATATGAAAAAATGTTCAACATCTCTAGTAATAATAGAAATGCAAATCAAAACTACCCTAGGATTCCATGTCACCCCAATTAGAATGGCGATTATCAAGAACACAAGCAATAATAGGTGTTGCCGAGGATGTGGGGAAAAAGGTACACTCATACATTGCTGGTGGGGTTGCAAATTAGCAGCCACTCTGGAAAGCAGTGTGGAGATTCCTCAGAAAGCTTGGAATGGAACCAGTACTTGACCCAGCTATTGCACTCCTTGGCCTATACCCAAAGGACTTAAAATCAGCATACTACAGAGATACAGCCACATCGATGTTCATAGCTGCTTAATTCACAATAGCCAGATTGTGCAACCAACCTAGATGCCCTTCAATTGATGAATGGATAAAGAAAATGTGATATATATCTATGTCATATATATTCCATTGTATATATATCATATACATATATATATCTCATAATGTTCCATTGTGTATATATATATATATATATATATATACAATGGAATATTACTCAGCTATAAAGAATAATAAAATTATGGCATTTGCAGGCAAATGGATGAAATTGGAAAATATCATGCTAAGTGAGATAAGCCAATCTCAAGAAAACCAAAGGACAAATGATCTCACTGATAAGCGGATGAAGAAATGTAATGGGGGGTGGGAGGGGGGCAAGAATGGAGGAAGGAGGGACTGTATAGAGGGAAAAGAGGGGTGGGAGGGGTGGGGGGAAGGAAAAAATAACAGAATGAATCAAACACTATTACGCTATGTAAATGTATGATTATACAAATGGTATGCCTTTACTCCATGTACAAACAAACAACATGTATCCCATTTGTTTACAATAAAAATAAATTTTTTAAAAAATGGCATTATCTCCATCAAATTCTCCCTATCTGCTGGGACACCTAAGGATTTGACTCTGGAAGCCCACCATTCCCTGGAGTCCCTCAGTATGGAAACTCTCTTTCAATACCTTAATATTCACCAGAGGGACACTATCACCTGGATCTACTTTAAGATTCTTGCCTAAATAAACTGTGAAATGTGTAAGCCCTTTCTCCAGGAGAAATCAAAGATTTCCATCATGTCATCAAGCTGTGGACTGACTCCAGCACCCAATGCATGCCAAAACAAAGTCACTGTTCAGAACACAGTCATGACAGCAGCTACCACCTCAGAGAAGCCCCCACCACATCTGCACGTGAGTCTCCAGCTTTACAAAAGCTCTGCAGCTTCTCACAGCCGGCGTTCTGAGCAGCGACCCCACCTGTGAAGCGCAGCAGCCCAGGAAGCACCAGGAGGAACTGCAGGCCCTTCCCTTGGCAGGCGCAAGGTGATCCTCGGCTCCAACTCGCCGCCTCCGCCCTTTGTTTCCCCACCCCATCAGTTTATTCACCTGCTTCACACGAACAATGATGAATTAAATGAGACAAAGATGCTGAACCCAAATATTCAAATGAAAACCAAAAATTATCTGCTTTACCCCTGTTTACTTATAAAGCAAATAGAGAAAACCTTAAAATACTTGATAATAGTCTAACAAGATAGATGGTAAAGGGTCTGGGGGTATAGCTCAGTTAGTGGAGTGCTTGCCAAGGATGTCCTAAGGCCCTGGGTTCAATTCTCAGCACCATCACCAAAAAAAAAAAAAAAAAAAGAGAGAGAGAGAGATGGTAATATTTTGGCTGAGTACCAGGGACATCTTCACTATCTCTATAACCTGTCATGTCACCTGCTCATGTCAGATGTTACAGTAATCAATTAGTCCAGAGACTGTAACCCAAGAGTTTCTGTGTTCCTCTAACATCTCTGGAATGATAAGGTGTCTCTTGAATGCTAGTGAGATATTCAGGGACCCCTAGCTAACTTCAGGATGGAGTGTGGTCAGGTCACCAGAAAGACCAAGGCATCTTAAAGGGTAGAAATATTTTAAATTATTTTTATTTGTAAGGGATGAGTAGTGAGTGAATCCTCAAGGGCTAACGAGCTGATCAATCATGTGAAAATACCAGAAACCTACATGAGAACCCCTAAGTGTGGTGTGTGAACTCCTGGGTTGGTGGACACAGAAGTGCCGGAGTTTGGGACCTCTGGGTAGGACATGGAAGGTTCCTAATCCCCTTCCCCCATATTGTGCCTACATCTCTTCTACTTGGCTGTCCCTGGATTGTATCCTTTATCCTAAACTGGTAATACTAAGAATGTTCCTGAGCCCTGTGAGTCCTTTCAGCAAATTAGCAATCATGAAGGAATGGGGGAATTGTGGGAACTTGACACTGTAGCCAATATGGGCAAAATGTGGGTACTTTTGAATCCCAAATTTTTCACTGGCATCTGACATGAAGGCTGTTGTGGGGAACTGAATCCTTAAACCTGTGGAGTGAGGTAGTGTCAGAATCCAGTGGAATTTCACAAAAATAGCTAATAAGCACATAAATGTTTACTATCATGAGTCTGAAAAATGCAAAATTAGACCGTACCTGTCTCCTATCCCACAACACAACCATGACTCTGTGAGATGACATGATTGACTATTGACACGCATATAAAACAGGTAGAAACAGCCCCTCTGACAATTTTGCCCTTCTGTTAACGCATTCCAGAACAGAGATCCACTTCAGGATCAGTCACTGAGAAAGACAATGTGATTTGCGTTACATTTCTTTCCATCCGTGGCTTCTGGGAAGCATTCCGTATGTAATAATTTGCCTCGGGCATTCCATATTTCTTAGACTTCTAGAAGTTCACAAAGTTTTTAAGACTTTCAGAGTATGTATTAACACTGGAAAAATTTCAAGTATTTCTCACATTCACAGAGTTTGGATGCAGTGTGCATTTTTACATGCTGTAAGGCTAAGGGCCAACTCTTCTCCACATTGTTTAGATTCAGGGTTCTTTAGCTGTGCGTTCTTTCATGACTTCAAATTAAACTTGGAGAATGGAAAGCTTGCCCATGCTGGTAAGATTTATAGGCTTTCTTTCCGCTGTCTTCTCACGTGGGCCAGTAGGGTTCTGTGAAAACATGCCCCACATTCTGTATACAGAATTGGTCTTTAATGCTTGGGGGGGACCATATTCAATTTTTTCATGTACTTCTTTTTTTAAAATTTTTTCTTTTGGTTGTCAATGGACTTTATTTATTTACATGCAATGCTGAGAATCGAACGCAGGGCCTCACACATGCTAGGCAACTGCTCTACCACTGAGCTACAACCCCAGCCCCAATACTAGTATTGATTCATTTATTTATTTTTTGCAGTACTGGGGCTCAAACCCAGGGCCTTGTGCTTGCAAGGCAGCACTCTACCAACTGAGCTATTTCCCCAGCCCTTCATGTACTTCTTACTGAAGTGATTCAATACCTAACCACATGGCTACTCTCCACCATGAGTCCTTTCATGTTTATACAAGGAGCTGGCCCGCCCGAAGGCCATCCCACATTGCTTACATTTGTAAGGTCCGTTCCCCCTCCAACCTACTGTGCAAGAGCACGTGTCTTCGAAGGCTTTTGAAATAAGCAAAGGTTTTCCCACATTCCTGACAGTCGTAGGGCTTCTCCCTGCTGTGTGTCCTCATGTGATCTGAAGGGAAGTTACACAACTGAAGACTTTGTCACACTGCTGGCACTCATAAGGCTTGTTTCCTGAGTGAGTCCTTTCATGATTTCGAAAGGAAACGGTGTTTAAAGGTCTTGCCACACTGTTCACATTCGTAAGGTTTCTTTCCATTCTGAGTCATTTCATGAATCCGAAGAGAACTGGGATTAAAATCCCCTGTGGCACCTGGCATCTGTGATCCCACTCTCTGCCGTGAGTCGCCATGTGTCTTCGGTCTGGGTGGGGATACGTGAACCTCTTGCCACACTTGCTGCATTTGTAGGGCTTCTCTCCAGTGTAAGTCCTTTCATGCAGTTGAAGGGAACTAGAATTCAGTGTTTCTCCCACATCGCTTGCATTCAAACGTTTTCTCTCTAATGCGACTCGCTTTATGATTACGAAGGAAACTGGGATAAGGAAACCCTTTGCCACACACCTTACATTTGTGAGGCCGGTCTCCACGGTGCGTCACCGTGTGTCTTTCAGCATGCTGGGGATCAGTGAACTTCTTCCCACACTGCTGACACTCGTAGGGCTTTTCTCCAGTGTGTACCCTTGCGAGTCTTTGCAGGTAACTGGGCCACCTAAAGACCTTATCACACACTTGGCATTCATAGGGTTTGTCTCTATATTCCTGATACTCAAACGGTCTGCCTCTAGACCTCTTAAATGATGAATGATCAATGGCCACTCCTCCAACGACATGGCTTCCACTTGATTTTGATCTAGGAGTTTTCTTGGCCACAGTATGATCTGGAATCTGGCTGACGGTTTTTCCACCAAGATTACCTTCTTTATGCTCAGAGTCTCTCTGCCACTCGACTTCTATAAAATATGAGAATCACATCATTAAGGGTTTGCTTATTAACAGTTTTATATTTATTAATAGATTCAATGTATATTTTAAAATTTAAAAGGAAAGCGTAGGCTCTATATCCAGCTCAAATCTTTTGAACTTGCTCTGTAAGATGGTTAGATCACAACTATTATCAAAACAGCAATATTTGTATGAAGCATTCTATTACTGTTCCAAAGTGAATGATTCTGCAAACCACAGGTATACATATTACATATAAATATATATATATATATATTTAGAGGAAAATTTCTAAGTATAAGTAAGCTTGAAATTGGGCTCTTGTTTTTCCTTTGCTTGTTTTTAAAATCTTCCGACAACCTAAGATTCTCTTTAGGGACCTGGCTCTCTCTTGAGAGTGTGTATTACCTTAGATTTCTCTTTGGATTTTTGTACTGGTCTTCCATGTTCTGGGGTTTCCATTTTTTTCCTAAAATGTAGATCCAGAAAAATCATTCTGGATGATGGTAAGATTATAAAATGATTGTTAACACTGTGCTCATGGTACACCTCAGTCATGTTCGACTGATTCACCACAATGTACTCTTACCAGATTTTAAATCACTGGACAACATTCATGATCAAGAAACACTCTCTTCTTCAAATTATTAAAAAGAAGGAATGTCATTTTTACCTATAGAGGACCAGTTCTTCAAGGTTTCCTGAACCACATCTCTGTAGAGCTTCTTCTGGGAGGACTCCAACAAAGCCCACTCCTCCTGGATGAAGTTCACATCCACGTCCTCAAAGGTCACCGAGTCCCGAAACACCCCACATGTTTCCAAGAGAAGGATGAGACTCACAGAAGTGGGGATCTGTGCTCAATTGATAAGAAGGTCACAGGCTGCAACAGACTCCAAACACTCATTCTCTGACTTGTTAACCAGACTCTTCCTCCGTGTCTACACATGCATTCTCCCACAGTGCAACTAAGATCTGAACTATGCAGTAAAGTCACACCCAAATAGGAAGAATGCACCTCTGGTCGGTGAGTATAGGTGTACCATGCAGCTTGAATCACCCATAATGTCTCCACACGGGGGCCCAGGTTCCCAAAATAAGAACCCTTGGAACACACTCAAAAATCATACCCAGACCACAGCAGTACCCAAAGGCAGATTTATGTAAGCAGAAGAATGAGTCAGCTAAGATGAAGACAAGTCAGTAGAAATCATGCAGGCTGAGGGAGAGAAAAATATGAAATTAATACAAGGTCATTAGTAAAAATGTCTGGCAGGAATTGTTAAAAATTCTTCACTGAAAAGGAAAATGGTACAAGTTACGAACTGGGATCACATAAAGAAAAGAATGTTAGGGAAAAAACAGAAGTACCACAAATTATCAACCTTCTTTATTCTCGTCTGACCTAATAGATGGATTCTTATGCAGAATGATATCAACAGTGTACTGGGTGGTTATAGGTACGGAGATGTCAGGAGAATGATAGTAATTGATTATATGGAACGGGAAGGAGGAATTGGGACCATTCTCATGTGTCACGAAACAGTGGAGTGTTATCTGATAGTGGATTTAGATTAGTTGTAAGGGCCTACTTCAAATTCTAGGGAAATTGCTTTAAAATTTTAGATGACAATGATATGCTAATAGAACAAAGAAAATGAAGGGGCTGGGGTTGTGGCTCAGTGGCAGAGCGCTTGCCTAGCACGTGTGAGGCACTGGGTTCGATTCTCAGCACCGCATATAAATAAATAAAATAAAGGTCCATCAACAACTAAAAACATATATGTAAAAAAAAAAGAAAATGGAGTCATGTAAAAGCTCAATTAAAATGAAAAGGCAGAGAAAGAGAAGGTTTAAAAAAAAGAACAAAAAGAAATATCAAAGTTACCAATATGAAACATACTAATTTGATGATATCAATGATCCAATTTAAATGGGATTTATCTAAATAAACCTATTAAAAGGTAGTAGATTTTTTTTAAAAAGACCCAAAGTTCCTTTTTCTACAAGAAAAACCATTCTGAAAAGACATGGGAAAAGGAGAGGAGGCAGACATCAATAAAAGGATTCCAAATTTCAGATGTATAAGAGGCAGGAACTCAAGAGCTCCTCTGTACAACATGGTGACTTGTTAATAACAACGTATTCTGCTCCGGAAAATAACTCTAGGGTTCAATTTTAAGTATTATTATCACACACACACACAGAAAGACAGGTATGTGAAGTAATGTATCTATTAATTCCCTTTACCCATTCCATGATGTATACATATATCAAGCATCACCTTTTAAATTGTAAGTATATTCAATTTTCACTTGAAAATTAAAAATAATATTTTTAAAAGAAGATATACATGAAGGCCAAGAGAGATTAAAGTTGTCTAGAGAGATACACTAGCACTAGCTCAAGGAAAGCTGGAGTAACTATATTAATTTCAGACCCATCAGTCAGTAGCTCAAAGAAAATAACAAGGAATATGGAGATGAAGTAATGATAAATCAGTCAGTTCTCCACAAGGGTCTAACCATCTTTGATTATGTGTGCCCCTAAGTAGGAGCAAATTATATGAGCCACAGGTACAGCGCTGCAAGGAGAACCCAGGTCCACACTTGGGTCTAAAGACATCCACACAGCTCTACAAGTAGCTATCACACAAAGAAGGAAGATTAGTCATAACAGAACTGAACTCAAAAATATCATCTGTCAGCTGCAGTCAGCTGATCCTGCAGAATACTCCATTCTCTCAAGATCACATGGAATATGTACCAACACAGACCCTGTTCTGAGCAATAAAACAGTCTAAAAAATCTCAGGGAATGGAAATCATATGAAGCCAGTTCTCAGACCATATTGGAACTAAAGTGGAAATCAAGCATGGAAACATAACTGGAGAACCTCTAAACAAATGCAGATTAAACCACAAACTCTTCCTTTCTTTTACAGTACTAGGGATTGAACACAGGGGTGCTCTATTACCACTAAGCTTTCCCAAAGTACCCGACCCCCGGCCTTTTTAAAAATTTTGAGATAAGGTCTTGCTAAATTGACCTGGCTGGCCTCCAATTTATAATCCTCCTGCCTCAGCCTCCTGAGATTACAGGTGTGCGCCAAGGGTCCAGGACCTTTTCAGCATATTAATGGTGCTATTAGCTTCTTCCAAAGCCAAAAGAAGCAAAACCAAGGAACTCTGCTTCATGATAAGTACAGGCTAAAGACATAAGGAATATCAATTGTTAAAAATTAAGAACTCCTCTGGGTACAGAGGTACACCGAGATCTCCAGATCGGCCATGGTCCGTTTGGTTTACCTGGATGGTGATTCTGTAGATGTGCTTAATATGAAACAAATGATTGATCTCAAGGATTGTCTTGGCTTCCCCAGGCTTTACCATTCCACTCAGGCTTCAACCAAGAAAATCAAAATCCTACACTCAAATCATGAAATGAAATTTTTAACTGCTTAACTAACCTGGACTTTCTGGCAGTGGGATTGTATATACAAAGGAGACAAAAGGGAACAGACAGCTTCATCCACAATTCACAAGGGAACCCAGACGAAGGAGATCACTACTGAGCCTGGGGCCACTCCCACCCTGGAGTCATAGCCCGGTGGCTCAGACCTAAGTAGTGTGTGCCGGAAACCTGGGCAAGTAGGAAATTTAACCTGAGGTTCTCCACATGGTACTTTCTCTTCCTTCAAGTGCGTTAAATTTCCTCCTCTACGGTCTCAGTTCTCACCAACGACCAAACAGTCACCCAGAGTCAGTTAGGGTGATGACTTGTGTCATTTCTCGACATCACTTCAGATAAAAGATGCACTTGTAGCACATGCCTGTAATCACAGCTCAGGAGGCTGAGGCAGGAGGAGCACAAGTTCAAGGGCAGCCTTAGCAATTTACGACACCCCGTCTCAAAATAAAAAATTAAAAAGGCTGGGAATGTTGTTCAGTGGTTAAGGGCCCCTGAGTTCAATACCCAGCACCAGGAGAAAAAAAAAAAATATATATATATATATATATATTCATATTTGCCTGGGCATTCTCAAAGACCCACTGGGTGGTTCATCATTTAGTCTGACACCAGGGAGTTAGCAGAGACTCCACAAATTTAGGGCTCAGTCCCACCACACTCTCCCCAGTGCAGATGCCAGTCCAAAGTCAGTATTTGCTCCATAAGGGTCACCAGTCCCCATCCTGAAGCTGCCTACAGGGTTCCCCAGGGGCACGCAAATTCCAGTTTTCCAGTTTCTTAGTTTCAGGGTCTCCTTTAGTGCCAGGTGTGAGCAGGCTGGGACATAAGCAGGGCAAGGCTCCCAAGAAAAAACAAATGGGCCTCCCGTGACCTCCTTTTAGAGACTCTAGACTGGCCTCAGCTTGGAATCTCTGCTCCGCCGTCCAGACTGTTTACTTACTTCTAAAACAGAAAACACCCCACGTTTGAAGCATTAAGTAAAATTACTTAAATTCGATGTTGTGTTTAAGAGGGGAGAAAATTGTAAGGCATTTATTATTTCAGAGCTCAAAAGGAAAATCACAAGTTATCTAGTCTTTTAAACAATAAAAAGCCTTTCAATGATTTGTTTCATGACATGAAATCATTTCTTAAGGGATTATATCATTTGCCATGCCCTGACCCGTAGGACTTAGCATTACTCTCTTAAGTTTGGGTGCAAAGAAAGAGAACTGCAGCCATTCAGTAGCAGGAGCTCCTCACTCAGGCAAGAGGAGACGGAGGCTCTGTGGGTCTTTATAGTTCAATGATTTACCTCCCACACTTTCCTGTGGAAATGCATTCATTTCTTAGAAGCCATAATGGAAAACCCATGTTCCCTGTCTCTCTAATCATCTCCAGTAGCATTCTCAAAGCTAAATTCTGCTAATCAATTTGAAATCACGCAAAAAGAAAGAAGACCTAAGAAATGTACTATCCACACTCTGTGAAAGAAAAAGATGAATTAAAAATTTTAACAAACATAACATAAGCCTAGACCCTTGGCAATAATTTCTGAAATGCACCTGTTACTTGCTTCTTTGGATATTCTTAAGTTCTATTGATAAAAACACATTTTACATTGAATGACAAAAGGAGCGTCAATAAACAACTCTTTTGAAGGTGACAGCCCCAGGGAGGGACAGTTCTGACCTGGAACACAGACACATCTGTAGAGTGAATGAGGCAGGAAGACAGCCCTCCCCCAGGCGGCCAGGATAGGGGCCTGGAGAAGGGCGGGAGGGGAGCGGGGCATCGTGCCAACCTGAAAGGAGACATGGGTCTGTGCCAGCTTTAACCACCGTGACTTCTGAGCTGGAGTATTTGCCTGTGTTCCTTGCAGCTTCAACCACAGCGGCCCTTCCTGAGTTGCCCTGCCCTTGCACCTGCCAACGGCCGGCCGACCACCAGCAGACCCGTACCCGGTACGCTTCCTCTTTCTAACAGACCACCAGGTGAGAGGCGCCCTCTTAATTATGTAAATAAGGGACTGAAATTATGCACTTCTGTTTCGCTTGTTAAACCCAAAGCTTAAAGAGCTTGACTGGCCTATATCAGCATCCCTAATTAGCAAAGACCCCCCGCCCAATCCATTACCCCTACTGAGCCAGATTAGCCTTTAAAACCCTCCAGGCGAACAGCCAGCTCCCTGGGAGCCCTCCGCGCTGTAGGCGCCTTTCCCTGCTTTAAATAAATCTTACTCTTGGGCTGGGGAGATAACTCGGTTGGTAGAGTGTTGGCCTCGCAAGCACAAGGCCCTGGGTTCGATCCCCAGCACCTCACCTGAATCAGCAAGGCAAAGAACCCCTCCAACTGCTATCAGACCAGTCATGTCTCCTCATCACCTGGGCCACGCACAAGCAGCCACCTCACTAAGGTCGGTTGTCCCAGTTTCTTGGGGGAATTTTTCTCCTTTCACAAGCTGGACAGAATCTGGATGGCAGAAATCATTTCGGCCTTTGCTCAATCACCAGCATCTAATCTGATGACTAAAAGCCAGGTATCCCAGCGACCTAGAACCTTACTTAGTAAAAGGAAGAAAATCTTAAGGTCCCAGTAACTATTTAGATAAAGGGAAACGGAGGGACAACGGACTCGGTCGCCTAGGAAGGACCGTGCTGGGAAGACAGGGCCATGGATTTGAAACCGTTTCCCAAACACTGAGAAAATTCAAGGCAATCGGGTCTGTCCGGGGAGAAAGGAGGGGTGGGGACTCGGTTCTGCAGTGCACGAACCGCACACGCGAGCCGGGAGCGTCCGCTCGCGCCTCCCTCTCCACGCCGGGATGCGCGCGCCCAGCTGTCCACAGTGGGTCCCCCGCGGGGCTGAAGTCGCCGCGCGGTGGACGGACCGGACAGGACGCCAGGTCCCAGCTGCGGAGGCTGATGCTGGAGGTCGGATCCCTTTCCCGCCGGTTCCCGCCGGTTCCCACCAGACCCAACCCACTCCCCACCCGCCTCTGGGGATCCCCGGCCCCCGCACTCACCATGTCCCGGCTTCTGGGATCTCCTGGTGAACTCACTGAGACGCCCGGGCGACAGACGACCGCACCACTGCGGGCCTCTCTCTGCCGAGACAGCACACAGCACCGCCAAGCCCTAAAGGGGACCTGGCGGTACCGAGGGTCCGCCCCTCGCCCCGCACTCCTGGGGGGATGGCTCCCACAGACCAGCCTCCAAGTCCCTGATCGGCTAGAGGCCCACGGCCCACCTCCTCAGGCCTGAATGACAAGAAAAGCGACCTCCTTTCGGATCAGTGGAGCCTAAATGACAGATTGCAGTCCCAGCCCTTCCCAGCCCAGGCTTCTGCCCTGGGCACAGACCTGACCCTGCCCAAGGGTATCTTCGTGTTTAAACAGAAAACGTTCTGACTTCACCGAGTAGGCATTAGCTTCTAACTGTACTCAGGATGCTCTTCCTGCTTCTTCCTCCTGGAAATGGGTAACAGGTTTGTCCAGGGAAGTCCAGACTCAGCGACCCATGGAGGCAAACCCTGACCTCAGAGGAGAGGTGCCTAGGCCAGGCCTCATTGGCTCAGGAGGGAGAGCCCGATGTGGTCACGCTTCAGGAATTTGGCTTTGGGATTCGTGGCCAAAGCTTTCTCACACCTCTCTCCACCTATCCATTTTCAACCAAGAAAATTAAAAAAGTGCCACCAAAGGAATGCAGTTATTCAATGCGTGGGGATACTAGAGTTATATGACATCAATAGTCTACAAAGCCGTCGCCATGAAAAAAGCTATTTCACAGAACATCAGACGAGGCCAGCCCTGACCACAGCGGGCAAGTTGAAAATCAGAACCCTCCCGTTATGGTTTGTGAAGGATATTTAAAATAACAAGCTGGGCGCGGTGGCGCACGCCTGTGATCCCAGTGGCTCCGGAGGCTGAGGCAGATGGATAGCGAGTTCAAAGCCAGCCTCAACAAAAGTGAGGCTGCCAAGCCACTCAGTAAGACCCTGTCTCTAAATAGAATACAAAATAGGGCTGGGGATGTGGCTCAGTGGTCGAGTGCCACTGAGTTCAATCCGCAGTACCCGCGCGGGGCCCAAAAATAAATAAAGAAAGAAAATAAAAATAAAAATAACCTCCAAGAAAAAGGGGAATAACAACCCCCAGGGAGAAAGGATTACAGTTGTGCACAAAGGGGCCCCACGGAAACTGCTCCTTAATTACTAATTATAGCTTTTACCCCAATTTTGTCTTTCTTCCTCCCAAGAAAGATTTAAGATTTATTAAGATACACAATCATAGAATTCCTGCCATGCTTACAATACCACTTCCTCAAACCTGCCCCCTAATCACCTAAGGCAAGCCCAGCTCCCATTAAGAGTCCTTCCTGATTCCCTCTTAAGACTCCCATGGTGTGAACAGCAGCAAATCCAACTTATGCAAACTCAGGTGTGCTCCAGAGGTCTCAGGTCATAGGCAATGGAATTTGAATATCAATGAAAAACCATGTCAGGTGATGCTTTACAGTAGGTGAAATATATTCTCCCCTTACCTTACACCTTCCCTCCCTATCCCAAGATCCCCACCTCCAGGCTGGGCTTGTGGCTTAGGGGTAAAGTGCTTACCTAGCATGCGTGAGGCACTAGGTTAGATTCTCAGCACTGCATATAAATAAATGAATAAAATAAAGGCCCATTAACATCTAAAAAGATTTTTTTTAAAAAAGAACTTAAACATGAAAACCAGTATTCTGTGCTGGAGCAGCAAGAAGCACCTGGAGACCAGGTAACTGAGCAAGAGAAAGACTGGAGTTCGTTTTTTAACAACTTCATTGAGGCATAGTTGATATATGAAGAGTTACACATTTTGGGATTTGTTTTTGGGGGGCTTTTTGGTACTGGGAATAAACCCAGGGGTGCTTTACCACTAAGCTACATCCCCAACCCTTTTATATTTTTTATTTTAAGATAGGGGAGCTGCACATTTTTAACGCATAAAAGTTGATGAGTTTGGACCTATGTGAACACACCTAATGCCATCACCACAATCAATACAATGGGCATATCCATCTCCCAACATTCCTTGTATGCCTTTGTTTTTGTTTTCTGTTGGTCGTTTTGTATGTCGAGAACACTTAATATGAGATTTGTCTTCTAAACAAATTTTGAATGCATAAATACTGCATGGTCAAATGTGGCCACCATGTCATGCAGCAGATCTCTCGAATTTAGCACAACTGAAATTTTATACCCACTGAACGGCAACTTCCCCCAGGCCCCACAACCACTGTTCTTCTCTCTACTCCTGTGAGCTTGACTACTTTAGATTTTGCATGTAAAGGCTATGCAGTAATTTGTCTTTCTCTGTGGCTTACTTCACTTGGCATAAGGTCCTCTGTGTTCAACTATGTTGTGGCAAAGGGCAGAATTTCCTTCTTTGCCATTGTATATCCATCGTATCTGTTGTCTCCTTATCTAAACTACTGTGAATCATGCTTCAAGGAATGAGGGAGTGCAGATATCTCTTTTGATGCAACCACCCAGGTATCACCACCAAAAAGACCCTCACCTTAATTGTTACATATAAGCTTCTCCAGAGACCCCCACCATAATTAAGCTTCTCGGCAGCAAGATTTTATAGTGTCAACAGGATTTCAGAGGATTTCTGCAGAGAGCCCAGAGTGATTTGAAGCTTTCTTTTTCTTCCAAATGCCAACTTTGCAGACAAAAGGTGCGATAGATTCTGTCTCAAGAGAGCTTGCCGTACAGAAGTTACTGTTTTTGTTTTCTTGGTAAAAACTTTGGAAACCTCTGTCTGACCTAAAATATGGGACAGAAAAAAACTGTTACGTGCTCACCCACTGTCATGTAACCACGCCACTGAGTAAAGTCTAAAAGAATTTCCAGACCTGGGGTCCAAAGATTTTTAGGCATTAGCCCCTCTGGATCTCTGCAGCTTACATCCCTCAGGTGTCCAGCCTCATCTGTCCTATGTCACTTTGAGGTCTTTCTTTCAGTTCTTTGAGGGATAGATATCTTCAGCAGTGGAATTGATGGACCACATATTTCCATTTTTAATTTTTTTGAGAAATCTCCATCCTGTTTTCCACAGAAACTGCACCATTTTATATTCCCACTGTAACCAAAGGCTCGGTCCTTGTCCCCAATGCTAATTTAATAACGAGGACATGGTTTTGAGGAAAAGGAAAAAGAAGTTTTATTGCTTTGCGAGCAAAGGAGAAGCGCAGGGGACTCTTGTCCCAGAGACTGTGATTCTGCCCATCAGGAGGGACGGGGGCTTTAAAGGAGCTCTTCAAAGGCTGCGCCCCAGCTGTGCCCTGCAGGGGGTCCCTGAACCCCTGAGGGGGTGTTGACATTCACTTGCTATTTTGGGAGACATTCACTCCCCAGATCCTCTGGCAGCTCCTGAGGAACACAGACAGCTCAGGGTAATGACGTTCTGGCCACAGGTTAGGGACAGGGTGAGGGAGGAGAGGAGAAGGAAAACATGTCCCTTTTAAAAATAAACTCAGAGCTATATTCAAAAGGTGAAGAGGACCAGTGTTATACCACAAGGGTATAAGGGTGCTGTTTGTTTGCTTGTTTGTTTCACATCAACCTTTCTAACTTGTGTGAGGTGGTATTTCACTGTGCTTGTATGACAGGGGTTCAGTTGATGCTTTGACTATATCCCTTGTCACTTTGAAACTTTTTTCTTTTTCCCCAACCTTTTCCCTGACCCTCTCTCTCATATTCTTCTCCCTGATCTTCTTTTCCCTGATCTTCTCTTTCCTGATCCCTCCTCCCTCATCTCATTTTCTCTGAATTAACTCTTTAAATGCTCCCACCCCCTCCCCGTTCCCCATGATGGGCAGAATCAGAGTCTGCGACAGGAGTTCCCCGTGTTTCTCCTTTGCTAGCAAAGCAATAAACTGTCTTTTTCCTTTTCTTCTAAACTGTGTCCTCCTTATTTGTTGGGGGCTGTGCCATGTTGGTGGCACCAGGATGGCGCCTGATCACATCAGCAGCGAGGAGGTTAATTGACATAAGCACACTCAGGTGATTTTCTCGACCACGCACACAATGTATGCGCATGTGTTCTCCAGCACTAATGGCCTGCTAGAGCGCTCGCCTAATCTTTGCATAAGAGGCGTGGCCCTGCTCTCCGCCTCCTGGAGGTGATATAAGCGTAGGCGGAGCAAGACAGAGATATAGCAGCCACCAGAGGGAAAGGCACGGGGCGCAGCAGTAGCCAGAGAAGAAGACACGCCATAGCAGCCATTAGAATCAGCCAGAGGGAAAAACACAGCAGCGAGTAGGGGCAGCTGCGGAAGGCAGATTGCGGAATGGAGAACTGAGACGTATCACTAGGGCACCTTAGGTAGACACACCCTTAGTTCACAGGATGCAGGAGTTTAAGGCGTGGCAGGCCTCTCTCCTTCTAAGCTCTGAGAAAAGCCTGTCTTTCAAAGTTTCTGTCTTAAGCAAAGTTTCTTTCTCTCTGATAAGCGGGGTCTCTCTCTCTCTCCTCTCAAAGCAAGTAAACCTCATTTCCTCTATCCTCTATGAACAAGCAAGAAAGCAGTGCACTAAAGAGAAAGATAGAAGTGCCTCAGTTTCCACTCCACCACCCATAAGACCCGTGCAAGTTGTTGCTGCAGGTGGTGACAAATATCCATGGATTTTGGAACCGCAAAGAGCCAGCGACACTTATTGCATTGGCATAGGGGATAAGGACCAAGCTTTCAGCAACAGTGGCGATTTGCATTTCTCTGATGATCAGTCATGTTGAGCACCTTTTCTTACATGTATGCATCTTCTTTGGATGTATTTATTCAGGTCTTTGTCTAATTTTTAGTTTTTCAACTTTTTGTGTATTTTGGATATCGACTCCTTCTCAAATGTACGGATTGCGAATATCGTCTCCCATTCCAAGGCTTGCCTTTCATTTTAGCATGTCCCTTGCTCTGCAGGGACAGTTTCCTTTGATGGAACCCACTGTTTTTTCTTCTTGTTATTTGTGTTTTTGGACTCATCCAAAAATCATTGCTGAGACCAATATCAAAGATTTTTTTCTGTGATGTTTTCTTATAGGCGTTTCCTGGTTTCATGTGTTATGTCTAAGTCTTCGCTCCATGTGGACTGCACTTTTGTGTACAGTATGAGAAGGGTCAAATTTTATTATTTTGCAAGTGGATATGCAGTTTTTGCAGCACCACTTAAGAGTCTATCATTTTCTTTTCTGTATTCCTGGTGCTTTCATTGAAAATTACCTGAACATGTATGAATGGGGCTATTTCTTGAATTTCTATTCTATTCTCTTGGTCTAAGAATCTGTCTTCATACCAATACCATACTATTTTGATTTTTTTAGCTTTAAAATTTGTTTGAAATCAGGAAGTTTGATGCCTCTGGTTTTGTTCAATATGCTTGAGACTGCTTTAGATATTCAGAGTTTTATGTGGTTCCACAAGCATTTTAGCATTTTTTTCTACTTCTACAAAAAATGCTTTAGAATTTTAATAGGGATATCACTGTATCCGGAGATTGCTGTGGATCGTGTGAATGTTTTCAACTATTGATTATTCTATCGAAGAACACAGGATATCATTCTAAGCTCCGCGGGCTCAGTTAGCGGCCAAATAAAATCGAACAGTAAGTGGCCGAAGCAAGCTTTATTGGAATTGGCTCTTGGGTGAAATTCCCAGACCCCTGGGGTACAGCTCAAGTAAGGACCCGGAGAAAATTGCGCATGGCCCTGGCTGCCCAGGCTGGAATGGGAAGGGGTCCTGCTGAGTGACAGGTAGACGTTAAGGGTCAGTGGAATTTTCTAGCCCACTAGATCGGTCACCTTTTGGTGGGCTGGCCTTGGTTTCAGCTGCTCTGCTCTGCCCCCTACAGTCGCCTAAATTCCGACCTAACAATCATTCCATTTATTTGTGTCTTCTACAATTTCTCTCATCAACGTTTTATGCTTTTCAGTATACAAATCTTTTGCCTCCTAGGTTAAATGTATTCCGAAGAACTTTTGTGTAGCTATTGCAAATGGGATTGTTTTCCTGAAGTCTATTTCAGATAGTTCATTGTTAGTATTCAGAAATGATACTGATTTTGTTTGTTAATTTTGCATCCTGAAACTTTACTGAATTTATTTCATTGTTCCCAAAGGGTTTGTGTGTGTGTGTGTGTGTAGTCTTGAGGGTTTTCTATACAAGATCATGCCATCTGTGTGTTAGTCAGAATTCTCTTATTCTAAAAAATAGCTGAGATAATCAACTTAGAAAGACAAAAAAAAAATTTTTTTTTTAAATTTTAAGACCTTTCCAAGCTATTTTTTTTTAAAAAATGTGTTCTGATTAGTGTAAGATAAAAATTTATTTTGGCCTGCAGTTTGGAAGTTTCAGCCGTAGTAGTTCATCCCACTCTTTCTGGGCCTGTGACAAGGTAGCACATGGTCACAGGGAGCACATAGTGGAACAGAAGCATTAACTTCGTACCAGAACACCAAGAGAGGAAGAGGAAGAAACAAAGGGTCACACAATCTACTTTGGGTGCAGGACCCCAATGGTCCCCAGACCTCCCTCTAGGCCCTGCCTCTTAAAGTCTTCATTGTAAGTGCAAAAGGATGGAGGAGGACCTCAACGGATTCAGAGAAGCCTTTATTCCTTCGCAGACTCGGAGGCCGTTGGGGCCCATTTTCAGGCCATCAGTTACAGAGGGGATTTTGGTTTTATAGGGTACAATGACGTCATCACTAGGAGCCGAGTACGTGCAGTTTTGACCATCAGGGGTTAGTTGCCCAGGTTAAAACTTTAATTTAGGAGGGTGGTTGTAAAAAGGTTGAAACTCATTGTTCTTTCTCTGGGATCCATTGTTTCCCGGCATTTCGATATTTGCTGAGCCTCCATTAGGGGCTAATTTGCAATGGGGGACGTTCTAGGTTTAGGGTCCATGGTTATTAGGGAAGGGAGCCCTGGGAGAGGCTTAATGATTGGTCAATGCCCCTCCCTCCTCCCGAGTCACACCGTTCCTCTGTTTCTCTTGGGGAGTTGTCTTTTAGGAACATTATTTTCCATAACCCTTTTCATCACCTTCCATCAGTGTCGCATTGGGGATACTGTAGGGTGAGTTGGTGTGGAAGGGCTTCACCAAAAAGGTAGCGTTTCAGCAGAAACCTTCTGTTGTTGCAGGGCAGACGGGGTGGTCGGGGGTCTCCAGTAGAGGGGAACTCGTGTGCAAAAGGCCTGGGGTGGGAAGATGGTTACCCACCCAAGGAACAGGACAAGGCCAATGTGACAGTGGCCTTGGGAGTGAGGAGGGAGAAAGAGCTACAGGTATCTGAGGAGGAGAAGCTGGGGCCCAAATACAAGGGACCTTTCCCCAGAATACGAAAAGCCCCTCTAACAGTGGTCCACTTTACCTTTTAGGCCCTTGCTGCTTATTTTTAAAAGGACACATCCCCCTTCCCCTTCCCTAACTTGAACGCACCCACCACAGGAAAGAGATACCTGCCAGGGGATCGGAGAAGTGAATTTCAACACAGCCTCAGGGTGCACCTGGGACCCCTGTCAAGGCACACCTGGAATGTAGCCTTCCAGTACTTTCTTTAAAAGCCCTCTGTTTTCCCTACAGGCAGAATCACAGCCTCGGGGACAGGAGTGTCCTGTGTCCTGTGTTTCTCCTTGGCTAGCAAAGCAATAAAATTTTTTCTTTCTTTTTTCTCAAAACCGTGTCCTCATTATTCAATTGGCATGAATTGATGTTAGGGACAAGGACCGAGCTTTCGGCAACAAAATTTGCACCCCAGATGGGACCAGAGAGCAGCCCTGGCCAGACCTGGCACTCCAAGAAACTGCATTTCCACGCTGAGGATGTAAGGCAAACTTTTTGAGAGCTGACTCCTGGAAAATTAGGACCTGGGCAAGTATCAGAGGTGCTAGTCCTGTGAAAGAGGGAAGGGACCGGGGCACTGTCCCAGCAGCTGCTGAAGCCCCTTTTGCTCTGGGGAACTCCCGCCTTTCTTTCCTGCTCTGTAAGGATAGCTCCATCTTGGTCTACTCTGAGAAAAAAGAAACTAAACCCAGTGAAGATGCAAAACCTTGCAGGCTGGGGAGATAGCTCAGTTGGTAGAGTGCTTGCCTCAAGAGCACAAGGCCCTGGGTTCAATCCCCAGCACTGCAAAAAACAAATAAACAAATGAAAAGTTGTGACACCTTGGCCATTGGTTAGCTTCCCCCCCATGTGCACACTGAGACCCTTGATTCTACACATCTTATTCCCCTTTGTGGGAGCATCTGGTCCCTCTTTGTGGGGACATGTGTGGCCCTGCTGGTGTAGAAGTCAGGGTTAATTCTCCCACCTGGTCTGTCTGTTTTAAAGGTTCCTGTCTGTCGGCCATGGTTTGGGGATCCTCTCTGTCTGTCCCTATTTTTTTGTTTGTATTTGTTTCTGGCCCTTTAAGACATGGGCAATACTGTATTGATCCTACAGATTGTTTCTTGGGAAAGATCTTGGCTGAATGGGCCACCTAGAGATATAAACCTGTCTAAGAAAAAGATGATGCTTAGCTGTAACAATCTGGTCTTTGAATGATTTTCTGAATTACTGTACAATCTAGCAGCTGACAGTTGATTTGCCAGGGATAAAATAAGTGAGATTCTGTATGTACATGTATGCAATTACATAATAGGGAGTCTAAACAGTCAAAAACTAAGTTGAATGCTAAAAGGTGCTGCCTCTAACGTGTGACAATAGTGGCACCAAAAGAGGATTTAATTTTTTTTTTTTTTTTTAGTACTTTCAAGCCAGTGCTGACAGTCCTGGTGCAGGTCAGGGACACCAGTCCTAGGCTAAAGGGAAAAGAAATCCCAGAAAGCTACCCGGTCTATAGCAAAATGGTCAAAAAGGATCTGGCCTCTCCCCTGCTTTACAGCTGCTCTGTACCCATGGGAATGAAGTTGGAGTTTGAGAACAGGCTCAGTTGGTCGCTTCTCAGACAAAGGAAGTCTACATGGGCTGTAGGCCTCACTGATTTTCTTTCTGTGTTCTTGTCTCATGGGTTCAAAGAATGAAATCCATGGAGGGTAGCAGAGGACAAAAATAAAATAAATAAAATTAGTTTTATAGGAGGAAAAAGATGAAACTCCCCATTAGGTGAGGAGGAAACTGGTGGAAAGATTTCCCCCTTGAGTATACTAGTCTGGGGACTGAGGCGTCTGGATAAAGGCATTGATCAGAGTCCATGCTGAACAGACATTAAGAAGCATTGGGGCTAATGTTAGAATTTATGCTGTATAGATGCTGGAAACCTGTAAAGACTCTTGGATTGGCTCATGACTTTCTATTTGGCTGTGTGCTTTTAGTCCTTAAGTCTGAATTTTTTGTAACCTCCATCTGGGTCCTCTGCTGTTGCCATTTTCCCACCACTCTGGGGCAAAGGAGTGGACTGGAGTGCTAAACCTCACAGGGTAGCCTTTACACTTGAAGAAAACCTTATTTGGGACTCATTGCACTCGTTGTCTGACCATTAATTAGCCTGTCTTAATGGAGGTGGAAGATGAAATCTTCACCAGTCACAAGGAATGGGGCAATGGGTTCCAGAATTATTAACTTATAACCTGGGGAAAAATATTCTTCCCTTTTAAGGCCTGAGGAGATTCCCCTTTTGGCCAGGGGACACTTTGGAGGTGTAGCCCTGCCTGTTGCCCATAGAGCTAAAATACAAGGGCCTCCCAGAGTCCCAACATGTGCAAGCACCTGTGTCTTGGCCCTGCTGATTTCTGCAGAGGGTTCCCTGACAATCTCTGTATGGTCAACATGAACTTCCTTGGACAGAGTGCTCTAGATACATAGGTACATAAAGAGAGTCTCTGGGTACAGTTGACAGTGGGGAACTCACTTAAAGATGATGGTATCATGATGATGGTAAGGAGACTGGTCACACAGCAATGCCCTGTGCTCCAAGTCCTTGAGTGCAAACTGGAAGGAAAAGATTAAGACTCAGGTTGTTTTTTTTTTAAGCAATTTTTAAAAAAATTTATTTATTTATTTTTTTATTGTAAACAAATGGGATACATGTTGTTTCTATTTGTACACGGAGTAACAGCATACCATTTGCATATTCATACATTTACATAGAGTAATGATGTTTGATTCATTCCGTTATTTTTTCCTTACACCCCACCCCTCCCACCTCTCTTTTCCCTCTATACAATCCCTCCTTCCTCCATTCTTGCCCCCCTCCCACCCCCCATTACATCCGCTTATCAGTGAGATCATTCATCTTTTGGATTTTTTAGATTGGCTTATCTCACTTAACATGATATTCTCCAATTTCATCCATTTGCCTGCAAATGCCATAATTTTATTATTCTTTATAGCTGAGTAATATTCCATTGTATATATATACCACAGTTTCTTTATCCATTCATCAATTGAAGGGCATCTAGGTTGGTTCCATAGTCTGGCTATTGTGAATTGAGCCGCTATGAACATTGATGTGGCTGTATCTCTGTAGTATGCTGATTTTAAGTCCTTTGGGTATAGACCAAGGAGTGCAATAGCTGGATCAAGTACTGGTTGCATTCCAAGCTTTCTGAGGAATCTCCCAACTGCTTTCCAGAGTGGCTGCTAATTTGCAACCCCACCAGCAATGTATGAGTGTACCTTCTTCCCCACATCCTTGACAACACCTATTGTTGCTTGTATTCTTGATAACCGCCATTCTAATTGGAGTGAGAAGGAATCTTAGTGTAGTTTTGATTTGCATTTCTCTTATTACTAAAGATGGTGAACATTTTTTCATATGTTTGTTGATTGCTTGTAGATCTTCTTCAGTGAAGTGTCTGTTCATTTCCTTAGCCCATTTGTTGATTGGGTTATTTGTATTCTTGGTGTAGAGTTTTTTGAGTTCTTTATAGATTCTGGAAATTAGTGCTCTATCTGAGGTATGATTGGCAAAGATATTCTCCCACTCTGTAGGCTCTCTCTTCGCATTGCTGATAGTTTCCTTTGCTGAGAGAAAGCTCTTTAGTTTGAATCCATCCCAGTTATTGATTCTTGCTTTTATTTCTTGTGCTATGGGAGTCCTGTTAAGGAAGTCTGATCCTAAGCCAACAAGGTGAAGATTTGGACCTACTTTTTCTTCTATAAGATGCAGGGTCTCTGGTCTGATTCCGAGGTCCTTGATCCATTGTGAGTTGAGTTTTGTGCAGGGTGAGAGATAGGGGTTTAGTTTCATTCTGTTGCATATGGATTTATATGGCTATAAAATCAACATGCATAAATCTAAAGCATTTTTATACACAAGTGATGAAACATCTGAAAGGGAAATGAGGAAAACAACTCCATTTGCGATAGCCTCAAAATAAATAAAATATTGGGAATCAATCTAACCAAAGAGGTAAAAGATCTCTACAATGAAAACTAGAAAACATTGAAGAAAGAAATTGAGGTTGACCTTAGAAGATGGAAAGATCTCCCATGTTCTTAGATAGGCAGAATTAATATTGTCAAAATGTCCATACTACCAAAAGTGCTATACAGATTCAATGCAATTCCAATGAAAATCCCAATGATGTACCTTACAGAAATAGAGCAAGCAATCATGAAATTCATCTGGAAGAATAAGAAACCCAGAATAGCTAAAGCAATCCTTAGCAGTAAGAGTGAAGCAGGGGGTAACGCAATACCAGAACTTCAACTATACTACAAAGCAATAGTAACAAAAACGGCATGGTACTGGTACCAAAATAGACAGGTAGATCAATGGTACAGAACAGAGGACATGGACACAAACCCAAATAAATACAATTTTCTCATACTAGACAAAGGGGCCAAAAATATGCAATGGAGAAAAGATAGCCTCTTCAACAAATGGTGCTGGGAAAACTGGAAATCCATATGCAGCAGAATAAAACTAAACCCCTATCTCTCACCCTGTGCAAAACTCAACTCAAAATGGATTAAGGATCTTGAAATCAGACCAGAGACCCTGCATCTTATAGAAGAAAAAGTAGGTCCAGATCTTCAACATGTCGGCTTAGGATCAGACTTCCTTAACAGGACTCCCATAGCACAAGATATAAAAGCAAGAATGAATAACTGGGATTGATTCAAACTAAATAGCTTTCTCTCAGCAAAGGAAACTATCAGCAATGCGAAGAGAGAGCCTACAGAGTGGGAGAATATCTTTGCCACTCATACTTCAGATAGAGCACTAATTTCCAGAATCTATAAAGAACTCAAAAAACTCTACACCAAGAATACAAATAATCCAATCAACAAATGGGCTAAGGAAATGAATAGACACTTCACAGAATAAGATCTACAAGCAATCAACAGATATATGAAAAAATGTTCGACATCTCTAGTAATAAGAGAAATGCAAATCAAAACTACCCTAAGATTTCATCTCACCCCAATTAGAATGGCGATTATCAAGAATACAAGCAACAATAGGTTTTGGCGAGGATTTGGGGAAGAAGGTACACTCATACATTGCTGGTGGGATTGCAAATTAGTGCAGCCACTCTGGAAAGCAGTGTGGAGACTCCTTAGAAAACTTGGAATGGAACCACCATTTGACCCAGCTATCCCACTCCTTGGCCTATACCCAAAGGACTTAAAATCAGCATACTACAGAGATACAGCCACATCAATGTTCATAGCTGCTCAATTCACAATAGCCAGACTGTGGAACCAACCTAGATGCCCTTCAATTGATGAATGGATAAAGAAACTGTGGTATATATATACAATGGAATATTACTCAGCTATAAAGAATAATAAAATTATGGCATTTGCAGGCAAGTCGATGAAATTGGAGAATATCATGCTAAGTGAGATAAGCCAATCTCAGAAAACCAAAGGACAAATGATCTCCCTGAAAAGCAGATGATGACACATAAAGGGGGTGGGAGGGGGGCAAGAATGGAGGAAGGAGGGGCTGTGTAGAGGGATAAAAGGGGTGTGAGGGGTGGGGGGAAGGAAAAATAACAGAATGAATCAAACACTATTACCCTATGTACATGTATGATTACATAAATGGTATGCCTTTACTTCATGTACAAACAGAAACAACATGTAGCCCATTTGTTTACAATAAAAATAAATTTAAAAAATTTTGGCTAGAGATATGTATACATCTGAAACTAAATATGTTTGTCTGAGCCTCATCTAAATGTTCTGGAAAAGTCTATGAGAGTTCATATATGCTTAAACAATAATTGCTGTCTTTTATGCATTGCATCTGTCATAAAAGGGCCACACTGCCATTTAAAAAACTGGTTTATATCTGTATGCTTTGACTAAGTCTAGTTCTGATCATTGGTACTGTTCTCTAGACGTAGAAGAGATTTAATGCTATCCTTCATTTTTTCCAGTACTGCTAAACTCTACAAGCCTATAATTATCTGTGGATTCTGAATTTTTCTGTGAAAATTAAACCTAGTTAATAAGGACATCTGTGTAATGGTGACACTAACATTAATTCTTTGTATATTAAGTATACTCATGTTCTTCTAGTATACAAGTTTTAAAATATAAAGCTTGGAAGAACACTTTACCAAACTGGTATTCTCCAAACTAAAATTGTCTATCGGGGTCGGAATATAGCTCAGTTGGTAGAGTGCTTGCTTTGCAAGCACAAGGCCCTGGGTTCAATTCCCTAGCACTGCAAAGATAAATAAATAAAGTTGTCTATAATGTTAATTTTAGACTTAAAGAAATAGCAAATTTAATTGGGGATTTATTTATGTCATTTAATATTCTGTAACTGAACCCGTTATCAATAAGATGCTCACGGGCTGGGGTTGTGGCTCAGTGGTAGAGCGCTTGCCTAGCATGTGTGAGGCACTATGTTCAATTCTCAGCACCACATAAAAGTGAATAAATAAAATAAAGGTCTTGTGTCCATCTACAACTAAAATTAAAAAAAATAAAACGCATGTAAAATTCTGTGTTACTTTTTACACTGGGGTGAAAATTTAAAAGTAGTTTTGAAAGATAATGAGAGTCTTATCTGTTTAAAGGTTAATATCGTGAAACATGGAAACATTTTGCCACTCTCCCACAAAAGGGGTTGAAAGCTCTCTCAGCTTTTGTTTGATTATGTTTCAGAGGTAATGTTATATTGTGTTAGCTAACATTCAGATAGACTTGGGAAACGGTGTATAAAAACTTTGTAAAATGATATTTAAAAAAGAGGTGAAGATCAGTTTCAGAAAGAAAACACTGTACCTAAGATTTGCCAAGAGTTCCCCTCATCTGAGTTAAGACTCTGCCTCTCATCTTACTCCATGTAAGATGATTTCAAAGTAGGCTAGACTTTAGCTCATTTAAAGTTAAGTTGGAAGGATAAATTTTTGTTCCATATGGAAGTTCCAAACTCCCAGTACCTCTGTGTCCACCAACCCAGAAGTTCCCTGTACTCAGTATTTAGGGGTTTGCATGTAGGCTTCTGGTATGTTTACATGATTGATTAGCTCACTGGTGCCTGATAATTCACTCAATCCCCTCTGTCCTGCCCAGAGGTCTCGTGGGCAGGGCTCACCATTCCAATTAAAAATAAAAGCAAATAATTTTAAACATTTCCACCCTTTTAGCATGCATTGGTCTTTCTGGCAACCCAACAATTCTCTATCCTGAAACTAACTGGGGTCCCCAGACACCACTCATTAACATTCAAAAGACGTATTACTATTCAGGGATATTAAGGGAGCTTAGAATCTCTTGGGTTAGTATCTTTGGATTAAGACCCAACACTATAATATTCTGTGTGCCCTCGATGAGCAAGTGTGTGTCAGGTTAAGAAGAAAAGCAGAGAAGAAAATGTCTTTGGTATTCGTACAAAATATCACCATCTATCCGGCTGGACCATTTCATAAAGATAATTTAAATAAAAGAGAGGCTTAGGAGGACTCATCCTGGGATCAGTAGACTTTTTGAATGGAACAGACACTAGATGATGTTTAGGGTTCACTACAGAAATGACTGGCTGGGGGCTGGGGATATAGCTCAGTTGCTAGAGTTCCTGCCCCAGATGCACAAGGCCCTGGGTTCAATCCCCAGCACCCTCCACCCCAAAAAAAGACTGGATGTTAAGTGGTGGTGGTGGGGTAGATATGGCAGTGTCAAAGGGTAAAGAAAACATGCAAATCCCCAGGCACAGGACCTGGTGACAATTATCAACAGGGACAGAGGGAGAGTTGCTGAAGCAGAGAAAAAAAGGAGAGAGCCCACATTTGAGTGGTAGTTTTTCATACCCAGATGGTCACATGAAAATAATAGTTTGCTGGCATCTTTGCCAATGGAAGAACGGTTTGCCAGCTGTTAAGTCTATGTGAACGATCTTAAGGTTTTCCTTGCCTACTTTATAAATAACACAGAGGTAAAGCAGGGGCTCTTCTGGTTTTGAACTCAAAGATTAGGATTCAGCATCTTTGCCTCCTTTAACTCATCAGTATTGGTGTGAAGCAGGTGAATGACCTGGAAGTGGGGGCAGAGGGCTGAAGCCAGCGAGTCTAGGCTGAGGAACACCTGAAGCCAGCTGGGGGGGCCAGTGAAATTCCCCTTAGAGCTTCCCAAGCAGCTGCCCTCCCTGTCGGTGACCTCAACTGAGAAGCTGCAGAGCACTGGGAAGGAGACCCAGGTGAGATGGGATTGGCGGCGTCTGTCCTTTCTGAGGTTGGGACTGGTTGTCATACGGCTGTTTTGTGGAAGTTGTTTTGGTTTTAGCATGCACAGAGATGATGAAGTCAATCTCTGAAGGGCACACAAAGAAAGACTCATTTCTATCTTGAGAGGTTCTCACTAAGTTGCTTAAGCCTTCAGTAAATTGCTGAGGCTGTCCTCAAACTTACAATCCTCCTGCCTCAGCCTCCAGAGTCATTGGGAATAATGAACCCCCTCCCAAGATGTCTACATTCTAATTTCCAGAACCTTTAAGATGTTATGCTACAGTATGATAAAGAAGAAGTAAGGTGGTTAGTTTGCTAACCAGCTGACCTTGAGTTGGGAAGATTATCCTGGATTATCTGGGCAGGCCCACTATTATAAGGACCCTTGAAGTGGAAGTTAATAAGGAAGGAAGTTAATAAGAATCAGCATGTGAGTGATATAACGTGAGGAAGAATCAAGATATTTGGCCTCTGAAGATGGACTGGAGCAGGAGCCAGGAATGCAGGCCACCTGTAGAAGAGGCGGAAGGCAAGGAATCAGATTCTCTCCTAGACCCTCCAAAAGGGAACACAGCCATGCAGACACCAGGAGTCTAGTTTGCCCAAAGTGATTTTAGACTTCTAAACTCCAGAACTGTTATATAATAGCTGACTTGTTTTAAACCACTATTTGTGATAATTTGTTCAGTAGTGATAAAAATCTAATACAGAAGTTTTTGAAAATTCACAACAAAACAAAGCATTTCGTTAGTCTCCTGGGGGAAAGGGTTTATGCATTTGACAGTTTATTTAAGTAAAAGCACAAAGTGACCACAGGTCAGAGCGTCCCTCTGGTGAATATTAAGGTGTTAAAGGACACAGTTTCCACACTGAGCCCTGGGGACAGCAATGCATGGTTTTTTCCTTAGGAGCCTTTTCCTCAGCACCAGGAAGTGATCCGGGATGGGGCTACCTTCCCTCATTCAGCCTGGCCCTCCAGCTTGGGAATATGCTCAATCTTGTGAAAGGGGTTTTCCTGGTGACCTTGCTTAAGCAGGCTGTTTGCACACGGAGTTGCTTTTCTTTCTCGATTCCTTTGTAGAATATTGCTGTCACAGAGCTCCATTTTCTCCATGCATCCACTACCTGTATTCCCTTTTGGTGTGTTTTTCTTTTCTCAGCTGAAAATGGATAGGCTGAGAGAAACGGCATGAGAAAGCCTTGCCCATTTGCTTCATTCCACGTTCCCAAGAAATGACATCAGGCTCTCCGCTCACTTTCAGGTGGTCAGGACTGCTCTGGGCACCTCTACTTCTCGGAGATCATAGGTTATCTTCCTGGGACACTGAGTCCAGAATTTCTTGAGCAGATTTGTGGCCTCATTTCCAGAAGGAAGAAGCAAGAAGAGCCCATCGAGTGCAGGTGCCGCCTCTTGAAAGCCAGGACCAAGTTCTGCTTAAACGTAATTGTTCTCTGGACGGCCATCTCCAAACCCGGGGCGCCGCCTGGCTTAGGCACAGCTGTGGGCTGGAATCTGTCCCTTAGGCTCCACTCAGCTAGGTAGGCGATCGCCTGCCCTGTCACTCAGGCATCAGGGGGCAGCCCCTGCATCCCTAATCAGGGATGTCGTTTCAGGGCTGCACAGACTGTCCAATGAAGAGCGCTGGTCTTAGGAGGTGGACGTTCCAGACCCCCTGGATCTTCCTTTCTGAAGCTGCCATATTTGGCCCGCGCAGCAGCTGGGAGCAGCTCCAGAGGGTTCGTCCCTGATCGCTCTGGGACGATCTGCAGTAGCCCACGAAGGACACCCGGACAAGCCGGAGGCGGGGAGATGGTGAGTGTGTCCCGCCGGGCGTGCGCAATCAGGGCTGCAGGACCCACTTCCAGCCTCGGCTCGCGATCTGGTCTGCAGCCGAGTCTGCAGCGGGCGCCGCTCGGCCTCGGTCCCTTGGGCCCACGGGGCTGCTGGGCCAGTGACGAGGATGTCCTGAGCCGCCCCTGCGCGGGTGGCGACTTGTCCCTGCGGCCCGAGTCCCCCGGGCTGTGCGGTGACAGCGGGAGGGTCTGTGCGGGAGGAGCGGGGTGAGGGACCCCGTCCCTCCCACTCCCCAGTGGTGCCCGATTTTCCTGTGAATCTCCCAGGTTCATCGTGCAAACTCTGCGACCTGTCCCCTTAGGCTAACACTGGCAGCAAACCCCGGCATCCCGGGTGCTCCTCCAAGTTGCCAGAGCCGTGGAGGGGGGTTCAGAGGTGCGCGGTTGGCCTTATGCTAATGAGGTGACTCAGGGTACCAGTTTATTCACACACACACTCACACACACACACACACACACACACACCCCAGAGAGCAAACACATACTTTGGATTGGCATCTGCAATGGGGATAGTGGTGTCAGAATTAACTCGTGGGACACCCAGTTGGTGTTGGAGAATTGTTTAGTGTTTAGTGACACATTTGGTGTCCAGAAGAAATATCAGCAAAAGACACCAAAGGTCTGAACTTGTAGCTGGCTGTGGGTGACTTTTGGGAAACTGATCAGAATTGAGCCTTGGAGCCAGGGAGCCTTTTCCCATTGTGAGGAGGGGAGAGTGGGAGTGAGCCTCGCAGGGCTGCGTCTGCACAGCGACAGTGGGTCCTGAGCACGCTGCTTCCTTGAGTTGCTTCCCTTTTGTTTCCTGTACAGAGTGTTGTTTCTGTAAAATACCAGTTGACTTAAGCATTTCAGAATTTTATTTCATCATTCGAATGTAAGATGGCGATTTTCTTGGTTGGGACCTGGATGGATGGAATGAGGAGGTCTGAAGAAGCAAGAGTTCTTGAAATAAATTACTTGTTTATACTAAGTTTAAATAAGATTATAAAGGCCCATAGAATCAGCATGCAGGGGAATAATAAGCCATGGTCACTTCTGATGTGTCTCCCTGATCTCAGCAAGCTCTGCACCCAGAGGTGTCCACAAGAAGAATTTTTTGGATGTTCCTTATAGCTTTACCATCTACTTATCCCTAAGCAGAGGTTGACTTGGTTTACTTCTTTTGTTTTTGAATGAGTTAATCTTGCCACTAACATACTATTACTTTATGCTGAAAAGGTGTGTGTGTGGGGGGGGGTATCTTTGCCTCCACGGTTTGCACACAGGGCTGGTGGCCCTTCAGCCAGTTCACTCAGTCATTCCACTACTCTGGTGTGGGCCTTGGGTTGTTTCAGGCTTATCTATTTATTTTTGATGTTGTTAATAGTATTATTCTTAGTGTGTCCCCAAGTACTAATGCATGTTTTTTTAACAGAATGGGATGAAAACTGCTGATTTGTAGACTGGATAAATTCAAATTATTTGGAAATTGTGTTAGTACCTGAATTTATTGCTTGACCTCTCACGGATGTGTGTGCTTGGTATAGATGTGTGTGCTTGGTATAGTTACGTGTACGCATCACCATATGATTGTATCTTGCTTTTTTACTTCTTTTTTTTTTTTTTTTTTTTTGCGGTACTGGGGATCGAACTTAGGGCCTTGTGCACACCAGCTGAGCTATCTCCCCAGCTTGCATTTTTACTTCTTAACTTTGGCATTGAGCTTTGCTTGTAGGTGGCCTTGTCTGCTTCCTCCCCCCAACGTAAATGGTATTGTGATTTTGTTTCCAGTACAGTGGTTTGTAGTTGATGTATAGCAAAATGATGGATTTTATCTATTAAAATACTATTGTACAAACTTACTGTAAGCCCTTCTTTTTTTGGGAACCCAGGACCGTGTGCTTGCAAGGCAAACACTTTACCAACTGAGCTATATCCCCAACCCTGTAAGCCCTTTTTAATTCCAGGAAATGTTTTTCTTTTCTTTTCTTTTTTTTTTTATCCAGTTCTTTGGGGTTTTCCACATTTATGAAATTTGTTAATTTTCATGATTGATGAGATAAATTTCTTTTGAGACTTTCCATGGACACATGTTAGTTAAAAGAACACGTTAATGATTTAAGGATGGGACATGGCTCAGTATCAGAACACTGACCCAACATCAGCTTGGTCCTGGGTTGGATCCCCATCGTCTCTCTCTCGCTCTTTCCCTCTCTCTCTCTCTCTCTCTTTCTCTCTTTCTCTCTCTCTCTCTCTCTCTCTCTCTCTCTCTCTCTCTCTCTGTCACATGATTTCATCTCTAATTCCTCTCAGGTTTTGTTTTTGGTACCAAGGATGACTGAACCCAGGGGTGCTTAACTGCTGAGTCACATCCCAAGCCCCCCCCCCTTTTTTTGGTTCTGAGGATTGAACTCAGGGGCACTCTACCACTAAGCAACATCCCCAGCCCTATTTTATATTTTATTTAGAGATGGGGTCTCACTGAGTTGCTTAGGGCCTCAGTAAGTTGCTAAGGCTGGTCTTGAACTTGTGATCCTCCTGCCTCAGCCTCCCAAGCTGCTGAGATTATAGGCTTGTGCCACCGTGCCCGGCCCCTGGGTTTTTCATCTATGTTTCTGTCATCAAGTTCTAGTTGAAATCCAGTGTGGTCTAAGAACATAACCAGTATGATTGGTTAAGGTGTGTTTTGTAGTACAAAACACGGTCTATATTGGTGAATAATATTTCTTGTGATCTTGAGAATGTGTATTCTTGTAGTCGTTAGATGAAGTATTCTGCAATCTCAAATGTCTCCACTTGATGGATGATGTTGCTGATATCAACTGTGTCATTACTAAATTGAACCCAGGACTGCCTTACCACTGAGCTACATCCCCAGCCCTTTTAATTTTTAAATTTTGAGACAGGGTTTCCCTAAATTGCTGAGGACCTTGCTAAGATGCTAAGGCTGTTCTCAAACCTATGATCTTCCTGCCTCAGCCTCCCTGGTTGCTGGGATTACAGATGTGTACATTCACGCTTGGCGACATTATTGCTCTCTTGATCTGTCAATTGTTGATGGAGGTGTATTGAAATCTCCAGATGTAACTCTGTGATCTTCCTTTCAATTCTATTTTTGGCGCATGTGGTTCGTTGCTGTATTTAGGAGAATACCTCTTAAGGATTTTATGTCTTCTTTGAAGAACCCACTGCTTTATCATTAAACAATCCCTTAATATTTTCCTTGAGGTACAGCTAAATCTACCTGTGTCTTTATTTTGTCTTATTTTAATTCACATTTTATTGACATATAAAAGTGAATATATTTGTTAGACAAACAAGCTTTTTGGAAATTTGCTTACATTTTGTATGGTGAATATATACATTATCTCATACCTATCTTTTTGTGGCAAGATCATGTAAAATCTAATTTCTTAGTGATTTCCCAGAGTGCAATGACATAATTAACTACTGTCACTTTTTTGTGTACTAAGTGTCTGGAATTTATTTCTATCCAACTGAAATATTAAATCCTTTGGACAATGTCTCCTTAAGCCTCCCCATTACCATGTTTTTATGCATAAAATAAGTTTCTTGTAGAAGAGCACAGATTTGGTCTTGTTTTCTGATCTATTCTGCTAGTTGGTCTTTTAAATGATAGGTGCAGAAAATCCACATGCACAGTTGTTATCGATATACTTGGGTTAATAAGTAACATCTTTTAACTTTTCTATTTCTTTTAGTTGATATGGAGTTTTTCTTTTAAGCATATTTTTCTGTCTTTCATTTAGTGATATCTTTGATATAATTCTACCTCTGTCTTCTATACAGGTGTCAAGGATGCTTGTTTCCTAAACTTTTAGTGTTTTCCCAGTGTTTGCAAAATCCATGTTAACTATTCCAAACCCAGTTTAAGATTGCACTGTTCTTTCAGGGGCCATGCAAGTTTCCCTGGATTATTCTCAGCTCCTGGTCATGTCCCAGTTCTTTTTCTTTTCTTTTTTTTTTTTTTTTTTTTTTTTTTTTTTTTTTTTTTTTTTTGCGGTGCTGGGAATTGAACCCAGGGCCTTGTGCATACAAGGCAGGCACTCACCAACTGAGCTATATCCCCAGACCCCAGTTCTTTCTTGATATCATCTTATTCATGCAACTGCTTCTGCTGCTATAGTTCTTTCACCTTGGTGCTTCTCCCCCTTTGAGCAGAGTTAAGATGGTGTTTAAAAGTCTTTGTCTAATAAGTTCAGGGTCTGAGGTTTCTCAGCAGTGGTTTCCCTCACTTCATTTTTCCCCTTGTGGATAAGCCGAATTTCTTTTTTTCTCAATGTTCCTTTTATATTTTCTTCTCCGATCCCCTTCCACTTGCCCAGTCCCAGTACTGGAGGTTGCAACCAGGAGGGTTCTGCCACTGAGCTGTATACCCAGCCCATTGTATGTTTTATTTTGAGACAGGTCTCACTAAGTTGCTGAGGCTGACCTTTAGCTTGGGATCCTCCTGCCTCAGCCTCCACAGTAGCTGGGATGGCAGGTGTGTGCCACCATGCCTGACTTTCTGCATTCTTTGTGATTTGTTTGTTTTTGCTTTTGAGTTTGCTAAGTTGATATTTAAGTAGTTTAGTGGGACAACTGTAGAGATAATTTCTACTTCTTTTCCAGTGTAGAGGCAAGAAGTTAGAGGAGGTTGACGTTTGAGTTTTCACTTGTCCCCAAGATTTGCAGATTTGAGTCTACAAATCTCCCAATTGTTAGTGTCTTGGTATTGGTATCAGATCTGCTATTTTGCTGCCCCATTATTCTCCCTCCTCCACACCACTTTACAACCCAGATTGTTAGCCCTTGAACTCCCTAGCCAGTCATTGGTCCAGATTGTTAGCCCACCGAACCTCCTCGCCTGCCATTGGTCCGTTGTTATTAGGCCACGAAATTCCACTACTTAAGAATGGGTCCCCGCCTTTCTCTCTCCCTCCCCCTCCCCCTCCCTCTCTCTCTCTCTCTCTCTCTCTCTCTCTCTCTCTCTCTCTCTCTCACCCCGCGCTCAGACACTCTGCCTGTCCTTAATAAAGTCTCCTGTGTGAGTTCCCGCGTCTGGGTGGTTTCTGGGCGCTTTCATTGCTGCCGGGACTGGGATGGGCTCTTCTACCGCCATTAGGTGAGTGGAATCCCATCTGTCGCCCCCACCCCCAGACGCTGGTCTCGCCTTCCATTTGCCTGGACGCCCTCCTCCACATCCAGACGCTGACTGGTCTCATTCGGTAAGTGGCTTCTCCCCCGGCAAATGACCGTTGAGTGTCTGGCACCCCCAAGGCTCCGGTGGGGGGAACCCCCAGCCACTGGTTCCTGCAACGCCGGCCGGATCCCTATACTGACTGCGGGGGGAGCCCCGGGCTGCAGGGACTCTTACCCGAGAGGCGGGAAAGCTCCAGACTGACGGGACTCTTTCCTGAGAGCACGGCCTCTTGCAGACCTACTCCAGTCCTGGGTTCTCTCTATGCCATTTCCTCTCTGTGGAAGCCCCCGTGCCGCGCACCCAGGCACCCCTACAGGCTTAGCCTCCACGCTTACCTGGTGGTGGTGACAACTCTCTGGAGAAGTCGTCCTTTGCTCGGGTGATTCCCTGGGGGCCGAGGGATGCCTGGCCTCGATATTCACCAATCTCTCTCTTGCAAAGGGCAGCTCGCTCTCAGTCCCCACCCAGACCCCCCTGGGTCGCCTCTTAGCTAATTTAAAAGTCCCTCGGCCTCGCCCCGGACCTCAAACCAAATGGCACTTTAGATCTCAACATTTTTAGGGATCTTTTTAATTTCTGAGAGTGCTCAGGGAAATGGAAAGAGATTTCCCTACATTATCTTTGCTCTTCCTGCAAACCCGAACTTTGTCTCTCTCTCTTCTTCTCCCTCCCTCTCTCTGCCTTTCTCTTTCTTGCTCTCTCATGCTATCATTAATGGCCATTATATTTTTTTTCTTCTAGGACTTTGTTTTTCTTAAATGCTGTATATTTTGAGCTCACAATTTTGATCCTACATACCCAGGTTAATGGTTTTTTGATCAGTCCTATTTTTATTCAACTTTAGAGTTACTTTTGAACATCTGTTACATTGCAATGGAGATTCACCTATAAAAGGCTACAAAGCCTTTGCTTTTGTGTTATGTGTCTATCATGTTGTCTGATGTCATGGTGTCTATGTATGTACACGATAACAAAACTGACATAAATAACAAGTGCTCATAAAATTAAAATTTAAAAAATGGATCCAGATGCCTTGATTCATGTGATTTAAAAGATTCAACTTAAATTGGGTAAACAAATGAAAGTAAAATGTCTTTGAAATTACTTATCACACAAGTCTCTAGGTGGTCAAATTATTAAAACATTGATATCTGTAAAATGTCTAATATCAACTGTTTCTAGGACTTTTCTTCCACAGGAAAAAGATGACAGATACTATTCAATACACTTGTCTGATATCTTGGTTTTTACAGTAAAATCAGTAGATTTGACATGTATGGGGTTACTCAAATGTGTTTGTTAGAGACATCGGATTAATTTACAAAGTTAAAATGCTAATTGTTAAATAACATCGAGTACTCTTAACTCCTTAAATTCCATGGAGTAACATAATTAAACACTATCGGTATTTTCATAGATTGGTAAAATTGCTTTGTGTCATCACGAAAAACAAGGTTACTAAGACTTAAGTTCTAACAGGTTTAATTCTATATACAAAGGGATCTAAAAGTTTCCACTGTGTTTCAATTAGAGTACTGTATATAACAAAATATTTCATCTTATTAAAATGGAGTAATTTATCTAAATTCAGAAATTTCATAAGAGTTGTTTCAGAATGTGAACAAAAGGGGGTCAACATATAGGAAAGAAAAATAAAAGGTTCTAGGTATGGAAATATATTTAGTAGAGGGAGAAGAAAATGTTTCTGGGTAGGAAAGTCTTTCTGTGATGAAACCGGGATGGGATCTACGGTCATTGCCTGCTGGCTCTTTCCTCACGGGGATCCAAGCCGCCTTGACCGTGCCCCCTCCTCCCTGGCCAATATTCACCATGGGGTGTCTCTGCCTCTTGCCTTTGCCGACCTCCTCGCCCACCACAGAACTTGACTCTGGACAGCCTTCCCCCTACTGGCGGTGAGTCTTCAGAGCTCTTCTATGGTGGCCCTGAACTCACTCTCTTTCTCTCTTATGAAAACCCCAGCGCTGGGTCAGGGGGGTCTCCCTCGGCTTCATCTGCAGACCTGTCAGGGACAGCGACGACCCTCACCGATGGTCTGCTCCTACATGGGAAATCAGAGAGGTTCTAAGGATGCCCCTTCCTCTCCTGTTTTCCTTCTCCGGGTTCCTGAGAACTCTTAGCCATGGGCTCTGCCCACTCTAAAATTCTCGGTGACCCCCACCCACTTGGCTGTCTCCTCAGAAACATTTGGCCTCTCCATTTGGCTCCAGATCTCAAAACTCACAGGCTTATTTTCCATTGCAACACCGTCTGACCCCAATGTAAGTTAGGTGTATCATTTGATGTTCTGTAGTAGGACCTGTTAGAACCTGATTTGTTTAAAGGTTAATATCCTGAAACATGAAAGCATTTTGCCACTTTGCCACACAAAAGGAAAGTTTAAAGCTCTTTCAGCCTTTCCTTGATGTATGTTTTAGATGTAATGTTATTGTGTTAACTAACATTCACATAGACTCAGGAAACAATGCATGTAAACTTTGTAAAATGATGTTTAAAGAGGAGGCAAAGATCAACTTCAGAATTAGAACACTTTACCTAAGATTTGTGAAGAACCCAGCCTTACCTGAGATAAGGCTCTGCCTCCCACCCTGCTATATGTCAGAATGGCTCCAAAATAAGCCAGATTTCAGTTTATTTGAAGTTATATTCAAAAGATTGTTTTTTTTGTATGTAAAATTACTGTGATTCAAACAGGGGAGATAATGTATAGCTTAGTCAAAATTCAAGATAGCTATTGCACAAACTAAATGTTTTACTGTTGTTAATTCCATTTTGTATTTTCCTTGTAAACTCTGTAACTGTTGCCTGATTAATGTTTTGCAGAAGTACTGCTTCAAGAACAAATGACCTAAATTAATTTGAGATAATAAGCCATCACCTATAGGACAGATAAGATAATACGGACCCAATTAAATAAAAGGGGGTAAATAACTGTAAAGTCATAAACATTAAAGTTAAAGCCCAGTACTCTTACTTTATGACTGTTGAGACTGACTTGCTGGATATTTAAGATCAAACTTAAAGACAGATTAAAATACAGGGGCCAAGAAAACCAATATTTGGTTCTTGCCCTCTGAGTCAGCCTGAACCCAGGAAATGGGAGAGTTTCTCTAAGGAGCTTTGCAACTCTGGGCCACATGACCTCCTGATCAGGGAGATTATTGAGACCACTAGAGGATGAAAAGCCAATCAGTGCACCTGCTGCAAAGATGAGGGTCTTTGAAAAAGGGAGACATCCCTGATACTTCCAAAGGAAGCCACCTCATCAAGGAGACCCTACCTAGCAAATGGCACTAAAGGAGCAAGAAGCTGCTCTCAAGTTCTCCACAAGTAACCCCTGTGGGAACTCAGCTGATCCTTAACAACAGATGAGAACAAGGTCAGTTTGACCAGCTTGATCTTGAATGCCTAGCAAAACAGTTAAAACAAAAACAGCCATTCCTGGGAATTTAAAGGAAGAAACAATAGTTAAATATAACTTAAGATGTACACTTATGTTAGCCCCAAGAATAAGTAAGACTGGAGGCTAAAGAGATTCTAGGTAGGAGTGCCTGATAACTCTCAAGAGAAACTGCCAGAGTCAGAAATTTTTGGTCGTTTTAAGATCTACAGATCTTCCTAAACAGGACCATGCCTGCTAAATTGCCTACAGAAGTTCCTACAAGGTCAGATACACAAGTTCACCAACCAATTGGCCAATCAACCACTTCTCCTTCAAGACTACCAGCCCCTGACACCCAGAGCGATTTTCTATTGACACCTCTGGCTCCAAAAATTCTGCTCCCACCTAAAGCCCTCCCTAATCCTCTTCTTTTAACAGGAATGAGACTTTGCCCCTAACCAGCAGGAGGAAGCTACAGAAGAAAGACCATCATCCTACCCCAATATCTAGAAACAAAAAGGGAGGAATATTGGCATCAGATCTGCTATTTTGCTGCCCCATTATTCTCCCTTCTCCACACCACTTCACAACCCAGATTGTTAGCCCTTGAACTCCCTAGCCAGTCACTGGTCCAGATTGTTAGCCATGAACCTCCTTGCCAGCCATTGGTCCATTGTTATAAGCCCACGAAATTCCACTACTTAAGAATGGCTCCCCGCCTTTCTCTCTCTCCTCCTTGCTTTCTCTCTCTCTTTCTCTCTCTCTCTCTCCCTCTTTCTCTCCTCCCCGCTTTCTCTCTCTCTCTCTCACATACACACACACACACATGCACACACACCCTGTGCTCAGACACTCTGCCTGTCCACTGAATAGTATCTCTCACATGAGTTCCTGCATCTGGAATGGGTGCTTTCACTTGGGAAATACTTTTTTTTTAAAAAACAACTTATGAAAACAAGAATTTTCAGAATTGCTTATTTTCTCCCCCATTGACAGAAGCAGGAAATAATTTGTCTCAGAATGTCACTGTGCAACTTTGTATGGTTAGTGGTAGAACCTCAAAAATTGATAGGACATCTCAAGCTGGGTCCCCTTGAATCTACTCTATCAAGTTTGTCTTTTCTCAGCCTTCTGCAGTTCACCAGGGACACTGAAGTTTTCCTACCTTTGATCTACTTTTTGGTTTCTTTTGGAATAAGCTGGGGTTTTTTTTGTTTGTTTGTTTGTTTGTTTGTTTTTTGGTGGGGGAGAGGGTCTGCCTTTTTCTCTACTTTGGAGACAGTGGATTTCTTTTAGCCCTAATTCTCTGAATCTGGAAATGTTGATTTTAAATTTGTCCTTTTTTTTTTGTACCTAATATTGAAATCAGGCACTCAACCTCTGAGCCACATCCCCAACCCTATTTTATATTTTACATAAAGACAGAGTCTCACTGAGTTGCTTGGCACTTTGCTTTAGCATTGAACTCCCGACCCTCCTGCCTCAGCCTCCCGAGCTGCTGGGACTGCAATGTGTGTGACTGTCCCCGGCCCTTTGTCTTTTTCTTGTGCAGATGGGAATATCCCTTTTTATGTCCTTCCATGCTGTACTGGAAATTGAAAGTGTATGACTCCAGTTTTTGGTATTCGGTGACACTGTTAGATCCTATACACTGCTCCTGTTTGTGCCCCACATCGAGATGCGTTGGGGTGGCTTCAGTTTCCTGCCCCAAAGGAAGCCACCTTTCCTTCCTTTGGGGCAGGAAACTGAAGCCACCCAGGCCTCTCCTGTGGGAGTGGGAGTGGATTCTCGCCTCAGCCTCCCATACACCTCTAGAGGTGCCCAGGCCAGGCACATTTTCCTGCTCTCTTAAGATACAGGCTTCCTGTCCCGAGGCCTGAGCCTCTCCCTGAGCCCTCAGTCTTGGGGGTGACACCTTGCATGCCACATCCGCATCAGTGCCTGTCTCAGAACCACAGCTCTGAAGTGACTAGGCCAGTGCACCCCCTAAGCAGGATACATAGACACTGACTGCCTCCAGAGTCCGTCTTTCTTGCTGGGTATGGCGGGGGAGACCCGGGGCCCAGGGTTATGCCACATGCATCCAAGATGGCAACTGGCAGAGAGCCAAAGGGCGTGCTGAATGCGCCTTGAGAAAAACAGGAAGCGTTTACCATTGGCTGTATGATAATTAGTTCAGCCGCCTAGCGCGTGGACAGATATATCTTACATGTATGCTTGAGCTCGTGATCGCTTGACCTTTAATAGGATTGGATGGACGAATCTGGTTACAATTGTATATGCTTATATATTGAGGGTGTTATCTGAATAAACGGGAAGCTGCTTCATGAACCTCTGAAGAGTATGTGTCGTTTGTTCCGCTGGTCGGCGGCAAGCGGCAGCTGGGACTTGCTAACCTGCTCTCCTGACGCCACCTTGTGTTGGTACCTCTGCTGCTGTGACCTGTGCTGATCTGTCCATTGCTGGCCAACCTGGGAATTACGGTTCACATCACCATGTCACCAGGAAGAGGAACCACAGAAATGAGCATGTTCTCTCCCATATTTAATTCTTCATTTAAATTCTTGACCACAAAGTATGTTCCCCAAAGAAAATATAAAGTCGGTGGTGAGATTTGGTAATAAAAACAATATAAAGTAACAAATTAGAGCTAATAAAAAATATTTAAAAAAAATATAAACATCCTGGGAACCTTCATCAAGATTCATAACTTGGGCAGTCCTGGGAGTCTCCAGGAGACCCCCGTCCAACTCATCCCCTACTCTTCCAATCCACCGACTGATTTATCTTATCTTAACTGCATGTGTTTTCAGCAAGCATTTCTCTCTTCGGTCTGCCCCTTGAAACTTTCAGTGAGTTATGAAGAAAATCATATCTGTGTGTGCATACATAGTGGGCGTCATGGGTGCTCTCCTGACCTTGTGGTCCCACAGTGCTAGCACCTGTAGCACCTGAGGTGGTGCCTGTTTCCTCCTCAGCTCCAGGGGTCATGGTGTCCAGGCTTTGTCGAGGTTAGTTTTTGGTCTCCAGGAAGTGGCAGCGGAAGGCAGGGTGAGTCTGTGCTGTGCTGGCCAGACTCCGCGCCCGCCCAGGTCTTGACACTCAGGTTGCCCTTGACTATTGCCTGGGCCGAGACTGGGGTCTTTTCTGAGTGTGGTGTGTCCAGTCGCTTTTGGCCTGCACATTAATCCTTTTAATTGCAGATACTTTTTCTTGTACTTTTTCTTCCTTCCTTAATGTTCATACATTAACACACATGTTTTCTCTTCCCCATGGAATAGATGGAAATACGACACATATTTCCAAGTATATGCCAGCTCGTCCCTGCCTCATCTGTTAAGAGATTCTGTCTCTGCCACTCTTGTGTGATGGCTCCTCCATCACAAGGCAGTGCTTTTTACATGTGGGCCCACTGAAGACTGTGTTTCTTCCCTGTACTCTATTTTTAGTCTCTGTGATAATAGTAGCTGTATTAGGTGAACTGTCACTTTCTAATTCCAAAGATTGTTAAATGTTGTTGCACATCGATCATTTTTTTCTTTTTTTGGTACTGGGGGTTGAACCCAGGGGTGCTCAACCACTGAGCTACATCCCCAGCCCTTTCTTAATATTTTATTTAGAGACAGGGTCTCATTAAGTTGCTTAGTGCCTTGCTTTTGCTGAGGCTGGCTTTGAACTTGCCATCCTCCTCTCTCAGTCTTACGAGCCACTGGGATTACAGGTGTGCACCACCGGGATTACAGGTGTGCACCATTGCACCTGGCACATTGCACATTTATTATACCCATCAGAGTGTGGAAAGTAGTATGTATTTTTTTTTTTCACTAGTCAAGGTGTGTTTGGGGAATATTATTGATATACATGAAAGGTGACATCTTGGTAACATTAGCTCTTTCTAAGATCATGTGCCATCATTCCCCTTATTTAATTGCCCTTTGACATCATCCAGCAAAAACTAATGTTTTTGCATTGCTGTAGTGTAATATTCTTCATGAGTGTTACTTAGTATCCAGTGAAGTTTGTAAGAAACCAGTGCGGGCTTCCAAATGTAGTCTCTCAGTGCAGTCAGTAAGGGTGCCCTCAGTTCCCTAAAAAACAAGATGTGACTAGAAGTATTAAATTGTATCTGTCTGTCCAACTCACAAAAGTTTCCTCATCCAGAACGTATTTGGGGTGGGACTGATGAGGTAGGCTGATGAGTGTGTCAGAATCTGGCAAACTTTCAGGGAGACCACAGTAGTTAAATTAAGAGCATATTGTTAGCATATTCTGTTCGGGAACACTGAGCCCCTCTTTCCAGTTCCACTAGCAGGCCCATTCCATTAGCAGTTCCCAGATACTGGCAAAGGTCAGACTTTGTTTAGGTATTTCTAAGAACATGGAGTTTCAGGACTGCTGGTATTAACTCTTGTGCAGAGTAAGTAGTAGGACTTTGTTATGGGAAGTATCACAGAACCACAGTATAGTCAGAAGTTGGGAAGATCCAGGAGCAAACTGTGTTCCTCCTTAACTGTTTTGTCAACATATAGTTCCAGACCAGCATCGGAATTGCTGTGTGAGAGAATGTGAGTGTGGATGGGAGTGTGAGTGTGGAGTGAGCCTTTGGAGAACACAGCATCATGCCAACTTTTTATGCCTTCCTCTTGGAAATGTATGTGGGATGTTTTAGAGTCAGTGACCTTTATGGATGTGGCTGTGAATTTCACCCTGGAGGAATGGGCTTTGCTGGATCCTTCCCAGAAGAAACTCCACAGACATGAGATGCTGGAAACCTTCAGGAACCTGGCTTCTGTAGGTAAGGATGACTTTCATCCTTGACTTAGTCAATTGAAGAACAAGTATTTTTTGCTCATCAGGATTGTGTCATGATACAGAAGATGGAAAGGGAGCATTTGGGTGAATATACCAGGGATGGTCACATTATACTGTGAACCTACCTAGGAGTTTAATGAATTTTTTATAATATTGTAATCATTCATATTGATTTTCTGGGTCTTCATTTTAGGAAAAGAAAGAGAAGACCAGAACATTAAAAATATGAACAAAAATCCCAGGAGAAATCTCAGGTAATTTGCACTCACAAGAGAAGGCAATACCCCTTCTGCATCTTGGAGTCAGAGGAAACTTTAAAAACAAGCAAACAGTACTATTAACTCCAACTTCAAACTGATTTGATCTCAGAAAATTTTCTCATGGTTAGCATCCATAATTGGAAAATCAGAAATGAGAAATTTCCCAGTATTGGGAACATCTGGAGCACTGACATGCTGTCACATGTGACACTTTCAGATGCTTCCCTATGACACAAGCTTTGTCCTGTGCACAGAATCACCAACAGCGCTGTGAGATACTGCCTACAAGGTTTGGGGATAAGGCATTTATGATACAAAAGTAAACATTGTATTCTGACTGAGTCTCATCCTCAGGCTAATTCATCATGTGTACGCAAACATTTCAGAATCCAGATGCTTTTGAACCCAAGCATGTAACATCAGGAAAACTCATTGCATTTAAATGTGGTTTAGATATTCACTGTATGCTAAATTGTTTACTTTGAAACAGTATTGGGATACTCTGTGACAGTATCACTGAATGAAAATATCTGTCCTTGAGCCGTTCTGCAGAACCTTCAATCCATTCAGGTTCACAAATTCTTACAGGGCATAAACCCCATACTTCTTGTGTTAAGTCATTAAGAGACAAAAATCTTAGTAATTTGTTTCTCATTTTTCCCCCCAGCAGTCAAGTGTTAGGGAAACTCTGAACCTGAAGAAGGTAGTCAACATAAAGAATGTGGAAGTAGAAATCTTCAGGTGGACTCCAGATCCTATTGTGAACAAAAAAATTCTTCCTTGAATAAAACCAAGTGAAAGCTATGCGTGTGGCGATCCTTCTTGATCATTCATCTCTAAATGTGCCCTCAGGTGCTCATACCAGGCAGGAACCACGTATCAGGAATATGGAAAGAGTTCACATACATGCCTAAATGTAGGGAAAACCTTCATTTATTCTCAATGCAGCATCAAAAGACTCACACTGAAAAGAGGCACCAGGAACATGAGCAGGGTGGGAAAAACTTAACTTGTCCCAGTTCCATTCAGATACACAAAGGAGTTCTCACTGGAATCAGATCCTTCGTGTGTATGCAGTGTGGAATAGGCATTAGCTGTTCTCATCACGTTAAAATACATGAATAGACTTGGGAGAAAACCTGTGTATATTGTACACCTCATGGGAAGCCCACTGTGATTCCACTTCCTTCAGAAGACTTGGAAGAATTCACAGTGAAATGAAAGCCTGTGTCTGCAAGCTGTGTGGAAAAGCCTTCAGTTATTCCAATTACCTAAAAAAATGTGGAAGAAGCTCACCTTGCAAAGAAACCCTGTGTCTGCAAGCCATGTGGGAAAGTCTTTATTTCCCCTCTTCCCTCTGAAAACATGAAAGAACTCACTGTGGAGACAGACCCTCCAAATGTAAGCAATGCGAAAAAGGCTTTAGTTGCTCTTGTAACATTAAAATACATGAAAGAACTCACATTGTGTGTGAGCTGTGTGGGAAAGCCTTCCTTCAGTTCACTTCATTTCACAGACATGAAAGAACTCACACTGCAGAGTAACCCTGAATAAAGACTGTGGAACAACTTCCTTATCACATGACCTTCTAGCAAACATGCAAATACACAGTGGCGAGAACTTGAATCATGATAAAACAGATGGAAATGCCTGTAGTCATCTTGGCTCAGCATATGCATTTAAAAGAACTCATTACGGAGAGAAACCCAGAATAGATGTGCAGAAGTCTTCAGCTGGCCCACATGTTAAAATGCACATTGGATGAGAATCACATGTGAAAAACAGAAGAAAGTTGCCATTTGTAACAAACAGTTTAAAAGTCTGAAAATTCCTCAAGTAGTGGAATACTATAAATGTAATTAATATTAAGACCTTGAACTGAAATGATCTGAGAATGCTTGAAAAAAATGTACTACCTAAAAGAAATATATTAAAAATTATAAATATATTGTATTCATCTGTGGCTTATGCTTAAAGGAGAGCTCTTCACTATATACTTCTTCTTTTTGTTTGTTTGTTTGGTACCAGGGATTGAACCTAGAGGTGCTTTATCACTGAGCCACATTCCTGGCCCTTTTTTATTTTTTATTTTGAGACAGGGTCTTGCTAAGTTGCTTAGGGCCTCACTAAGTTGCTGAGGCTAGCTTTGAACTTGTGATTCTCCTGCCTCAGCCTCCCAAGCTGCTAGGATTATAGGCATGCACTTCCATGCCCAGCATTCTAATTTTCTCATTTTTAAAATTCTATTTCTAATTTATTTGTAATTTTTATATTTCTAATTTTTATTTTTTAAAATAAGGCTTGAGTTGACATAGTTCTCCAAGTCTTGTTTAGGCAATAGTATGTGAGTTTAATAGGCAGTATCTTTTTTTTTTTTTTTTTTTTTATCAAACCAGCTAATAAGTTTTTCCTTCTTACATTTTGAGCCATGTTGGACCTATAGGCAAATTGAAGTACTTTTGTAATAGCCAGTAGGGCTGATTTGTGTGCAGTTTTAAATAACTGGTTATTGGGGCACTAAAAAGTGAGTTTTTGCTGATCAATCATTGGGATTTTCCTACTGACTCCAGATTCTTGCCTTTAATTTACATCTACTTACACATACATACATACATACATTCATACAGATATACACTCTGTCTTTTTAGAGAAAAAATGACATGTTTACGTGAGTTTAATATTTTTCACTTTTCAATGTGTATTTTTTTCAAACAAGATTTCTGTACAGGTTTATTTTAGAAAGCTTGCCAACTTTTAGAAAGTTTATTTTTAGAAAGTTTTAAATAACTTTTATATTAACAAATTTTGTCTTATTTATTTTCTCAAATTTTATGGGTTAAATTCAAAATAGAGTGATAATAATCATTGAATTCTAGGTTTTATTACAGATATACTAATGAGAATAATGTAATTCTTTTTGGGAGAATAATAATTTGCAAAGAATTCAAAATTAGAGTTCCCCCTCATCAAATTGCAGATATCTTCTGCAAAAACTGTTCTTAGCTCATAGGCTAAGCAAAATTAGATGACCAGATTTGGCCTGCAGACTTAGTTTTCATGATTAACAGACTTTTCCCTCTGGCAGTGCTAGAGATGTAACCACAGGCCTTGCATAGTCTAAGCCAGCTCTGTATCCCTGAGCTTCTTGCTAAATTGACCAGGCCATTCTCCCGCCTCAGCCTCCACAATAGCAGTGATTAAAGGCAGGTATCACCATGACTTGCTTAATAAGAGACGTTTTACTGGAAGATTTCAAAAGCAGAAGAGAGCAAAACCCAGAAATTATGGACATTGAAACTTAACATTTCTTGACGTACATTTATATATTTCTTTATTTCACATTTAATTTTACTTGATCTTCTCCTTGGCTTGCCAAAGGCATGCATTTACTTGAAGATGGATTAGAATTATTTAGCAGAAATCTAAAAAGAAATAACCTATATTTAGTTATTGACTCCCAGGATAAATCTTTTTAGTGTCTTGTAAGACCAGAGTATTGAAGTCAAGCATAACTAAGAGATTTAAAACCTTGTAAAACTGCCAAATCCCTATTTACATTATATATCAAGAGCCATGTTTTTTGTTTTGGCTGTGGTGGGGATTGAACCCAGGGCCTTGAGCAAGCACTCTACCAACTGAGCTATGTCCCTAGCCCAAGAGTCATGTTTGAATGACCTCTCCTTTTTGGTTTCACTAAGCCAAAAGAAGAGCGTTCAGGATGTCTTTTCTCTCTCTTTCCACTTTTTTTCTTTGAAAATTTATATTTTGCATCTTTTAAATCTTTTATCTGATACACAAAACATAAATGATGTGCATAGGAATGGGGGAATATAGCATTTGATATGTGTATAAATTGTATAATGTTGAAATGAGGTCAGACATATTTCCTCAAACATTTTTCATTTCTTCATGTTGACATCTTTCAAAATCCTTACTTCTAAAGCTTCTTGAATGTGCAGAACATAATTGTTCTCTGTGCTCATTACACAGTAGAGTAGTGACCCAGGCTTTCTCCTCTCTAACTGTGACTTAGGACCCATTGGTCTACCTTCCCCATACCCCCACCCACTGTCCGCAGCCTTCGGTCACCGCCACTCTAGTCTCAACTTCTGTGAGATCAATGTTTTTAGATTCTACATGAGTGAATTTGGTATTTGAGTTGTTTGCTGAGTTATTTCACTTTGCAAAATGGTCTGCATTTCCATCCATGTTGTCAAAAATGACTCCATTTCTTTTTTCATTGTTATGTTACAGTACTGGGGACAGAACCCAGGGATACTCTGCCACCGAGCTTCATCCCCCACCCCCTTTTTAATTTTTAAAAAATTTTGAGACAGGGTCTCTCTGTGTTGCCTAGACCAGCTTTGAACTTGCAGTCCTTCTGCCCCAGCCTTCCCAGTGGGTCACAGGGTTCACATGATCTAAGATAGCAGTTTTTAGTGTTTTACTCACATACCAAAAAGGAAACTATTTGAGGTGGTAGATATGTGTAATTATTTCACAGTCTGTACATATATCAACATGTTGTATTGCACACTTTAAATATATCCAATTTTAGTTGACAATTATATCTCAATAAAGTTGGAAGAGAATTTAAAAAAAAAATCAAAGTAACTCATGACTGTATAGTGTGTGCTGTACCTGGCCAGGGTATCTATCACTCTTCCCTTTAATTCATTCCTTTTTTTAAGTAGTGTATTTTTGCATTTTCTTTTATTTTCTGAAGATGTTGAAATATTTTAATCAAATTTACACTTTATTCTTAGGGATTTTAAAGGGAATTTCATGTAGGATATGACTTGGAGAAGAATTGGTATTATTGCTGTCAGGTTACCCCATCTGTTGTGGTTTGAATGTGAGGTGTCCCCCAAAAGCTCACGTGTGAGACAATGCAAGAAGGTTCAGAGGAGAAGTTATTGGGTTGTGAGGAGTCTTGACCCAATCAGTGAATCAATCTCCTGATAGGAATTAACTGGTAACTGAAGAGGTAGGGTGTGTGTGGCTGGAGGAGGTGGGAATTGGGTGTGGTTTGGGGGTATATATTTCTATCTGGCAATGGAAACCTCTCTCTCTGCTCTATGATCACCATGTGAGCTGCTTCCCTCCACCATGATGTTCTGCCTCACCTCAAGCCCTGAGGAGTGGAGCCAGCCATCTATGGATTGAGACCTCTGAAACTGTGAGCCCCCAAATAAACTTTTCCTCCCCTGAAATTGTTCTAGTCAGATCTTTTAGTCACAGCAGCAAAATAGGTGACTAAAACGCCATCTATGATGAAAAGTTGTTCTCTGTGTGTTCACAAAATCTGTGTTTTGGGGTTCTTAAAATTTTTATCTTTGTAGATATTATGTACTTTGAGTTAATTTCTACCCAGTTTTCTGGTTTTTTCAAAGTATGATATAAAGAACCTGTGGGTCGCTGAGTCACTGTGCATCCTGAAGGTCTTAGCCTTTCAATTACATGTGAAAAGGTCATATCGTTATGTGCGCCATGCTGTGTATTGACATTGACTGAATGAAGACCCAAGACATGTCTGAGATTTCACCTGTTGCCCGTACCTGTGATTATATAATTCAGAGTTAGAGAAAATATACCTGGGCATGTACATTATTTAGGTTGAATTAAAAATTCAAATATTATTTCTGGCTATCTCACTGCTACCATAGCAATATCCAAACAAATAATATTTAAGCCACTGTCTTTGTCCATTCTTATCACCATAACCAAAATAGCGCAGGGTGTATGGCTTACATGCAACATTTATTTCTTGCAGTTCTGGATGCTAGGAAATCCCAGGTCAAGGCACCAACAGATTAAATGTCTGGTGAGGGCCATGGTTTTTTAAATGGCACCTTCCAGCTGTGTCCTCACACGACAAAGTGGTGATCAAACTGCCTTACCTCTTTTATAAAGGCACAGATCTCACTCTTTTTTGGGAAATTTAAGTATGTCAGAAGTTGTCATTTGATGAAACTCCCCAACTCATTACCCAGCTCCCACACAATCTTTAACGAAAAACGTTAACCTTCTTGGAGAAGCAAGAAGAAACCAAAAGAGAAAGCAATCACATTCCAAATCTGCATGCTCTTTTAAGAATGAATTATTGTGTACATTGGACTATAAAGTAATTTGTGGAAGGGTTTTCTTCATCATGTCTTACAAAATTTCACCCCCACTCTAGAAATGGTTCATATTCAACCACTAGGTTCAGAACTGCGCACATGCAGAAAATAATCTAAATAGGCATCAAGTAGTTAGGGCCCTGGGCTAAGCTCTCAGAAAGGACAAAAATCACGTCCTACCGTAGGCAGGTTCTCTAGTTGTTCAGGCTGGTGGCCGCTAGGCCAAAAGCAGCTCTCCTGGCACGAAAAAGGAAACTCCAACTCCCCAAAGCCCCACTCAGAGGTGGGGAAAGGGTTACCATCTCCTTGGGGATTAGGTTTCAACACATGAGTTTGGGGACAAATCAAACATTCATGACGTATTCTCTCTGAGTATGTATTTATGTTGAGCAGTTCCGTGGACTGGATATGACCGTGTGTTTCCCAAATGACCATGTGTTGAACTTGAACCCCACTGTGAAATCCAAAGTGGATGGAAACAGCCCCAATGAGGTATTTGGGGTGTGAACCTTTGGAGGTGCTCAGAAATACACATTGTGCCATGACAGAGCCCCATGGTCGGACACTATTGGCTTTGTATCAAGAGAAGGGAAGACAAAAGAAAATACTCAGGTGCACCCCATACATTGCCCTGTGATGCCTGGCAGCACCTTGGGACTCTGTCAGTGAGAAAGCCACCACCATATCTGGCCCACTGGCATTAAAACTCCAGAATCATGAGCCAAAATAAGCTTCTTTTCTTTAAAACCCACCCTGTCCCTGATGTTCTGATGTTAATTAGAAAAAATGACTGCCTGCAAGCAGTCCACTGGATTCAACTCTTCCCAGAATCTTGGGAGCAGAAAGCAATCATAACAGCAAAAATGACTATTTCTAATTTCTCACAGAATTTGAAAGAGGGTGAGTCCTAGGAGCAGACTTGTGTCTGAGGTAAGAGTTCAATGTCAGAATAGGGTCAGTGGGAGGACTGGAGATAGAGGAGAGCGGAGAGAGGGATTGTTCTACAAAAGCAGCTACTCAGAGAGGTTGTACCAGGGCCCAGAAAAGGAAATACTTTGTGGTTGCATCTGGTAGAACTTGGGACTCTGCTGAGCCAGAAAGGAGAAAAGGAAGTGAGAAGAGATGATCCTGATGCTAGTAATGGTGGGTGCTTTAGGGGAAGAGGGTGAAGAATGCCAAAAGCATTCCGAGGAGCTCTGGGGAAAGAGGCTAAGTGTTCAAAATAACTTCTTAAGTTGATCTCATAGAAGCCAGGAATGGAATATTGCTTACCAGATGCTGGGAAGAGCAGGAGGGAGGGAAGAAACGGGGAAAGGTCGGTCTATGAGTACTAATTTACAGTTCATAGGACTAATTCTGGTGTCTGTCACACATTTTGGCAACTAAAGGCATTTGTTATGTGTGTTTCAAAAAAAAAATGTGAAAGACAGAATTTTGAATAGTATCACCACTAAGAAATGGTATATGTTTGAGCACATAGATACACTTACTAATTTCAACATTATTCAGTGTCCACATGTATCAGAACAACATTCTACCTGATAACTGTGGACAATTATGATAAATCAACTTTTAAAAGTGAAATACAGTTTTGTTTTTTAAATTCCCACAAAAAGACCATCATACAGCTTCTTCATCCTCCAATGAATCCTGTGATGTTGTTATGAACCCCATGTTGGTGTGAACAGGCCCTGTCTCCACAGTCACCTCCCATACCAGGCTGCTATGAAACCCTTTCCATTGAGGCTTCTGCACCCGTCAGTTTCTTCTGCCCCAAATCCAATACCGCCATCTTGTCATTACCCAACATCACCTAGCACCTGTAGTGCAGTTCTGTCCTCACTGAACTCTGCTCCTCTGCCAAACCCAGAAGATCTCAGTAGACCTGGTCCTCGGTGTGTGTGTTGAAGGTGAGAAGTACTCCTCTAGCAGGATGTCAGGGCCCTGGCCCGCCCCCAGTGCTCTGTAATCACACACTGAGGAACCCTTCAGTGAGGTCTTACATGCAGGAGATTTTAAAAATATTTGATTCTTGAATCATCACAAGGATGGCAAGAGTCGCGGTTCTGTTTGACCTGAAAGTTCCAGCAGAAGCAAGTGAGGCTCCCTAGATCAACGATATGCCAGGTTCACCCAGCTGGAACTGTGCTGAAATTCTGATGTGTGTCTCCAGCCAGGGCACTGGATCTCCATGGTGGGCTGTCCCCTCTTCCTGGGCAATTTAATTTTCTTCATTTATCACATCTCCCTAGTGGGTTTCTGTGCCTCGTGCTCTTCAGGTCTCACTCTCAGGATAGCTGGTTTCTCAGACATCTTTTATAGAATTGATGATTTTCTTATTCCAACAAAGAACATGAGTGTCTTAGTCCATCTTCTGTGGCTCTAGCAGAATTCCCAACACAAGGTAACTTTTAAAGAATGCAGATTTATTCATTATGGTGCTTGAGGTATAGTTTCAGAGCATGACACCAAAATGCTGTGAGACCTTCGTGTTGCCTGACTCATGGTGGAAGGACAAGTGAGCTTTTCCCTACTTCAGGAGGAAAACAGCAACAGAAGGCCATTACCTGGGGATGACTCTCAGTCCCATGATCAGATCTTTGTTCCCTTCCTATTCATCTCTTAAAGGTCCCACCTTCTCAACCTGGTCACATTAGGGATTTAGTTTCCAGCCCGTAAAGTTTGGGAGACACATGCAAACTTGGAATGGTACTGATTTGAGATTGGTAACCTGGTCAGGAGAGAATCCACAGCAGGTGGGTGTCCTCACCATGGATCTCCCTGCCCTGAGACACAGCAGCCCTCAAAGTGCCAGCCAGGCTCTCTTTATTGGTTTGGGGTGAGTGACGAATGAGATCCTAACTTCTGGCATTGCTCAGTTTATTTACTTAAAACAAATGTTTCTCACAATATCCAAAAACCTGACCAACATTCAGTACTATGATTAAATAGTCAATAAAAAGATTACAGGCAGACTGTGAGCAGAGCTTTGCACATTATCAAGTTAGGTTCTTGAATGAAGAGCCTTTTATAGACTCAAGTGACGTGTGCAGCTTTGTGGGCAGTGCATACAATATAATATCTGCCAACTTTTTTTATTTGCATCATGTAGAGCAAAGTTTGTCATAATAAATATAAAACCTAAGTGAATGTAGTAAAATGTCAGTGCAATGGAAAAAATGAGCAAAGGATATTAATAGGTAGTTCATAGGACAAGAACTATAAAAAAAAACAATATATGTAAACATTCACCCCTAATGAAATACAAATAAAAACAAAGGTTTCTTTTGTAAAATAATTCCTTTTAAAATCCATTTTCAAAACTGTTTTTGTAAGAGTTGGTGTCTTGCTAGGTTGCACAGGCTGGCCCCAAGCTCCTGAATTCCAGCAAATGTCTTGACTCAGCTTCCAGAGCGTGGGGGATTACAAGTGCACACCTAGGGCTTTCCTCTGCAAGTCTTTTTTAACTTGTAAATACACAAAACTAAAAATGTTTGATACTATCTTAGCATGATTTAGTCACCTTTTCATCACAGTGACCAGAATACCCAAGAATGACACGGGTTAGGGAGTTTACTGTGGCTCACAGTTTCAGAGATTTGGTCCATGGTGGACCATATCCATTGCTCTGGGCCCAAGATAAGGCAGAACATCATGGAGGAGGGGCGTAGCAGAGGCAGGGACAGGAAAAATACCAGCTGGAGTACAAGATGGGGAAATGAATCACCGCGTACCTGTCTATGATGTATTCAATTACCATGGCAACTCCCAGCACTGAGGGCTTAGCATCATGTCAGCTCTCACGACATCTGCATTTTAATTTGGGAGCAATACAGTAACTGACGGAAACTGTTCTAATTAGGTGCATATAAAGTAATCAATGAAAACAAACAGGCCAAGGTCTCCACTGAGGTCTGTGGGGAAGGGAGCAAGGTATAGCTCAGCCTTTAAGACAAGACTCACTCAGGCATTAGGATCTCAAGCTACTCCCACCTTCACTTTCCATGAATCTCAGTCTTCCAGTTACTTCTGTGCAGCTTGCTCAATTCTTTGGGCAATGATTAAAAGGTCTTACAAGAAAAATACAAAGTGAAATCAAAAAGAGCAAATACATTTTGAGTTTGCATGGTAGCTTTGAACCAAGAAAATGATTTCAATAATGTATCCTTTTTTTTTTTTTTTGTACCAGGGATTGAACCCAGCAGTGCTTAACCACTGACCAACATCCCCAGCCCTTTCTTAAAAATATTTTATCTAGAGACAGAGTCTCACTGAGTTGCTTAGAGTATCACTAAGTTGCTGAGGCTGGCTTTGAACTCATGATACTCCTGCCTCAGCCTCCTGAGCTGCTGGGATTACAGGCATGCACCACCGCACCCATCTCAATAATGAATCTTTGGCATCTATTTAGCCTCCACAAGGCCCATAATTCTTTTTTATTTTTACAAACACATTTTGATTCATTGTACACAAATGGGGTACTTTTCATTTCTATGGTTGTACACAATGTATATTCACACCAATCATGTAATCATACATATACATAGGGTAATACTGTTTCATTCTACTGTTTTTCCACTCCCACCCCCTCTCACCCCTTTTTCCTCTACACCATTCAAACTTCCTTCATTCTTCTCTTCCCTCCACCTCCCGCCATCGTTATATATTGTCATGCACTTATCAGAGAAAATATTTGACCTTCGGATTTTGGGACTTGGCCTATTTCACTTAGTATGGTATTTTCCAGTTTCATCCATTTACCAGCAAATGCCATAATTTTATTCTTCTTTATGGCTGAGTAATATTCCATTGTGTATATATACCACCGTTTCTTTATCCATTCATCAATTGAAGGGCATCTAGGTTGGTTCCACAATCTAGCTATTGTGAATTGAGTAGCTATTAACATTGATGTGGTTGCATCACTATAGTATGCTGATTTTAAATCCTTTGGGTATAAACCAAGGAGCTGGATAGCTGGATCAAATGGTGGGTCCATTCCAAGCTTTCTGAGGAATCTCCACACTGCTTTCCACAGTGGCTGTACCAATTTGCAACTCCACCAGCAATGTATGAGAGTGCCTTTTTCTCCACATCCATGCCAACACTTATTATTGCTTGTGTTCTTGATAATAGCCATTCTAATTGGAGTTAGTTGAAATCTTAGGGTGGTTTTAATTTGCATTTCTCTAATTACTAGGATTGATGAGCACTTTTTCATATATTTGTTGATCACCTCTATATCATCTTCTGTGAAGTGTCTGCCCATTTCCTTAGCCTATTTATTGATTGGGTTCTTTGTATTTTGGGTGAAAAGTTTAAGTTCTTTATAAACTTTGAAGATGAGTGTTTTGTCTGAAGTGTGTGTGGAAAAGATTTTCTCCCACTCTGTAGACTCTCTTTTAACATTATTGATTGTTTCCTGTGCTGAGAAAAAACTTTTTAGTTTGAATCTATCCCATTTATTGATTCTTGCTTTTATTTCTTGCACTATGGGGGTCTTGTTAAGAAAGTCTGGTTCTAAGCCAACATAATGGAGATTCAGGCCTGCTTTTTCTTCTATTTGGTGAAGGGTCTCAAGTCTAATTACTAGATCCTTGATCCATTTTGAGTTGAGTTTTGTACAGGGTGAGAGTTAGGGTTTTACTTTCATTTTACTGCATATGGATTTCCAGTTTTGCCAGCACCATTTGTTGAAGAGGCTATCTTTTCTCCATTGTAAGTTTTTTGTGCCTTTGTCTAGTATGAGGTTACTGTACTCATGTGGGTATGTCTCCATGTCTTCTATCCTGTACCATTGATCTACCTGTCTATTTTGGTGCCAATACCATGCCATTTGTTGTCAGGATCTTAAGCCCCCTTGCTCTTCTCGACCAATGACAAGGGAAGGGAGCAGTCCCCAACAAGGCCAGACCAGGATAGGTAGGGCTGACTGACTGCCCGCACCCAGCCCTACGGGCGGAGGACAATCAGACGTGTCAGGGAGACCAGTCACAGCAGGAACTCATTTATTGAAGAAGTCACACAGCTTTTATGTAGGGTGGAGGCTAGGTGGGAACCAATCACCTTAAAAATCAGCAAGGTGGGGGGGGGGTTCACGCAGGTGACAGTCCGATAGGACTATATGGCAAGCACGAGCTGATCACGTTTTCGGAACTATTGTTAACCAATCCCTGACAGTGGTCCGATTTATCGTCATTAACTTTTGAAACCGCCTTTGAGGCCTTGATCTTGCTCACTCACCAGGAAGTAAGGAGTCAGCCTGAGTTAACATGTCATTAGTCCCAACAGTTTGTTACTATTACCCTATAGTAGAGTTTAAGGTCTGGTATAGTGATACCTCCTGCATCGCTCTTCCTGCCCAGGATTGCTTTGGATATTCTGGGTCTTTTGTTCTTCTAGATGAACTTCATGATTGCTTTTTCTGTTTCTATGAGAAATGTCATAGGAATTTTAATTGGAATTGCATTAAATCTGTATTGTGCCTTTGGAAGTATGGCCATTTTGATAATATTAATTCTAAGGCCCATAAATTTATCAACCTAATCACATATGAAATCCTTCACAAGTTTTACATTTCTTTTTTAAAATTTTTTAAATTTTATGTACCAGGGATTAAATTCAGGGGCACTTGACACTCAGCCCCATCCCCAGCCCTATTTTGTATTTTATTTAGAGACAGGGCCTCACTTTTGCTGACGCTGGCTTTGAACTCGAGATCCTCCTGCCTCAGCCTCCCTAGCCACTGGGATTTATAGGCATGCACCACTGCACCCAGCCAAAGACATTTTTATTCCTCCTCAATCTCAAGGCCTTTTATGATTTCTTGCCTTATTTTTTCTCTGTAATCATTCATTTGATTTAAGGAGTTTTGTTGTTTAGCTTGTCAAGGTGATTAATTACATTAATTGATTTTTAAATGTTGTGCCATCCTTACATACTTACGATAATTCCCACTTGGTTTTGAGGTATATTCTGTTCATACATTGGTAGATCTAATTTGCTACTATTTTTGAGTTTTGTTTCAACCTTAATTCATAAGAAATATTTGTAGTTTTCATGATGGTTTAATGCATTTGGACTTCATCCTTCCTGGTTTTGACAGTTATTTGTTCAGTTTCTTTTACTATATATAATCTTAACATCTCTCCTTGTGTGTGTTTTTTTAGATTGTTTCTTTCTAGAAATTGGTTGGTTTCATCTAAGTTACTCAATTTATGGGCATGGAAATATTCATAACATTCTTGGATGGTTGTGTGTGTGTGTGTGTATGTGTGTTTACTATTGGGGAATTAAACCCAGCGCCTCAAAGATGCTTGGACAAACATCATACCACTGAGAAACATCCCCAACCCTTCTTTTATTTTGAGACAGGGTCTTGCTAAGTTCCTAAGAGTGGCCCCAACTCCAGACCCTCCTGTCTCAGACTCCTGAGTAACTAGGGTTAGAAGTGTATGTCTCCATCCCAAGCTTGGGTAATTCTTTTGATGTCCATGGGATTAGTAGGGATGGCATCTCTTTCCCTATAGATGTTAGGAACTTGTGTGTTCTCTTTTGTTTTATTTAGCTTGGCTTAATGTTTTTTTTTTTAATCAATTTTGATGATCTTTTCAAAGAACCTCTTTTGGTGGTATTGTTTGCCTCTATTGATTTCAGTTTATAATTTCATCAATACCTTCTGTAGTTATTTTTCTCTGCCTTATTGAAGATTATCTTATTCTGTCTCTGTGATGTGAAATGTTAGATAATTGAGTCCAGAGTTCCTTCTTTTCTGGTATATGAATTTACTGCATTAGATTTCTCCATAAACCCTGCCTTTTCTGCATCCCAGAAGTGATCTTAAGATTGCATGTTCATTTTCATTTATTTTGAAATACTTAAATTTTTTTGAGACTTCTCCTTTGACAATTGTGTCATTTTAAAATAATTTGAAACTTAAGACTTTCTGACCTATATACATTGCCAAAAGGCTAGAGTTAATCTATATATTAATTCATTTACATTTAAATATGGACATATTTGACCTAATGAGTACCATATTGCCACTGTTTTCTATTTGTTTCAGTTTTCTGGGTTTTCATTTAAACTTCTCTTGTTTTTCTGCATTCTCATTTAATCGGACATTTTATGTGTCAATTTTTCTCCTTCATTAGGAAATCAATTATAAGTATTTGCTTTCCAAATACTTTTAATGATATTCCAGTTATCAAAATCCAATTGACAATCTAAATGCACTTCCAAATAACACCGTGTGGTTTCATGCACAGTACAGGTGCTCAGTATGTTCCCATCTCCTACTTCCTATCCCATGTCATCCATTTCACCTATCAGCAGCTATAACTGCCTATTGCATTACTTTTTTATGGTGATTTCTCCTTTAATATACAGGATTGTTTCCAACTCATCAGGACTGGTATAATTCCTTAGTAATAATTCAACACAGAACAACTAGGCAACCCTTCCTTAAGTATATAGGCAGAGCAGTGGTGAGTGACTGCCCTTTCCCAGGGTTAACTGATCTGCAATGAGTTGCTATCTTTGGAAGATATGTAAGTGCCAGCAGAAAGGGACGTGTGCGTCTTCACCCTGAAGAATCACAGAATGGAGGCTGCAGTTGCCTAGTTCACTCTCATCCAGCCCACTCGGTTCCGCGCCCTCTGGTGTCAGGGAGTTCCTTGAGTTTTCTCACTTCCACCCAGGCAGGGGGGCTTGTGTCCAACTGGGGGTTCTCCCTCCACTGGGCGGGTGTCCATGCCTGGATGGACATGACAGCACCACGTGGACCGGCTGGTGTCTTTGCAGGGGGCTCAGTCCCTCGAAGCGAGAGCTCACCGCCACGCAGAAATGTGTCTCGCCACCAGGAGGGACCGCGTGGCTGCCCTCTAGTTGCGCAGCTCCGGCACCTCGGGGCCCAGTGCCTGCTCCAACTTCGTGTGAACGGCCGCCTCGGCCCCACCGCCGGTTCCAGATCCCGCACTACCGCGGGTCAGAGGTGGGTGGCCACGGAGACCAGGCACGGGAACCGATGCCCACTCAGCATCCGTGCCTCTGGGCTCTGTGTGACGTGTTGGTACCGGCAGTGGAGGAACAGGGCGAGTAGAGGCCAGCGTGCAAGGCACCTTCATTACTTAAGGGGATTTGGAAGGAATGTCTAGAGGCTGCAAAAATCAGTTGTGTTCCATTCCGTGCTTTTGGTTGAGCTGGTGGTCCTGTCCCCACTGAGCCCCAGGGTGGGCCGGGTCTACCTGCAGCCCAGCCTCCGCTATCGCAGCTCCAGTCCAGAACTCTAGGACATTATTGATCACATCAGTCCAAAGAAACGTTTATCTGTTAATTCAGGTAGGAGTAGAGAAGGTAACAGTTTTATTGTTTTTTCACTTAATTTTTTTTCCTGACACTTTATTGTTGTTTTTGTTTTCCTTTTGGATGCTAGGGATTGAACCTAGGGGTGTCTTACTTTTAGGGCAGTTCGGGGCGACTGGATGGGCGCAGTGGCATCAAGTGGCCTGTGCATGTGCAGAGAAACAACCTAGCCTGCACATGTCCGAAGGAGCAACCAATCAGGCGCTGACAAACGACCCCCTAATGGTGCCTTGCGATCACCTGACGCTCCCAGCCAATCCCAGGAGGACACGGAGTCCTCAAGCTTCCCCTCCCTCACCCAGGGTTATAAAAAAGGCAGCCTGGGGGGGGCATATGCCACTTCTCACCGAGCACCCTGGGGGATCTAGGAACCTTGTCTGAGAGCTGTGCCAATAAAGGTGTTTTTTTTTTTTTTTTTTTTTTTTTGTTTTTTTGTTTTGTTTTGTTTTGTTCTTTCTTATCTGACCTGCCTGTTCTCTGGTTACCATTGTCTGATCCCTTACCCCTGTCTGATCTTACACTTACTACTGTACTATATCTCCAGTCCTTATTTTTTGAGCAAGAATCTTGCAGAATGGATGAGACTGATGAGTGTCTAGGATTACATGCCCCAATTCTAACACCGTTTCATTGTGTGATCAGCACTTCTCTCTCCAGCAAAGTACTTTCAACAAGATATGCAAAGCAGATACTCTTGACACATTCTCTGAATTTAATTCTACTTTCTTTACCTTCATTGGGCTGCCTAATTTCAATCTTTTTAAAAAAAATTTAGATGTTGATAGACATTTATTTTATTCATTTATTTATATGTGGTGCTGAGAATCGAACCCAGGGCCTCACACATGCCAGGCAAGCGCTCCACCACTTTCAATCTTACCTTCACCTTAGTTTATTCTGTCTGGTGCTTGCTATTATCTGCCATTGAATACCAATAGTGATGATTTTAAGGGACTTCACCTCACACTCTCATAATTTCTGTATTAGCCTTTTGATAATGTCTATAGTGGATCTCTTTATATATGGTGTTTTATCTTAAGTATGCTCTGGTCTGTTTTCAAGCATGCATTCATTCAGTTTTACTCTGTATACTAACCCTTTTCTGTTTGTTTTTGTGGTGCTGGGGATTGAAGCCAGGGTCTTGTGCTGGGTTTGCACTCTACCGTTGAGCTGCTCTACCATTAATCAATTTTCTGTTTACAAGTGGGCACCTTCCGTACTTTTTCCTTTCCCATGATCTATTTGTTAATTTTTCTGTTAATAGTACAGTGTTGTGAATAGTGTGGTTTCAAGGTCTTTTATGTGTTTTGTCAAATCATTACTTTTTGTTCCAGAGATTTCAAACATTTATTGTGCCTGCCAGATTTGGTAAACTAGTTTTTAGCTGTCTAAGAAAAGGTGTGCTTTGGGCATTCTACAATTTTGTAGTTGTATGTGCAAGAGGTGACAACTTGATGAGAGTGAATTTTGGGGGGAGGAGTACCTGGGGATCAAACCCAGGGGTGCTCTACCCTGAACTACATTCCTACCCCTTTTTATTTTGAGATAGATTCATTCTAAATTGATAAGGCTGCCCTTGAACTTTTGATCTTCCTACCTCAGCTGGAATTACAGACATCCACCACCATATCTGGTAGCCGCTGAACTCATCTGTTATGGTTTAAATAGGAAGTGTCCCCCAAAAAGCCTCACATGTGAGACAATGCAAGAAAGTTTAGAGGTGAAATGATTGGTTTATGAGCGCCTTAACCGAATCGATGTATTGATCCACTTGGATGGATTAGCTGGGTGGTAGCCATAGGCAGTAGGATGTGCTGGAGGAGTTGGGTCACAAAGGGGGCATGCCTTAGTGCATATATTTTGTCCCTGGTGAGCAGAGCCCTCTCTGCCTTTTTGTTGCCATGTCCTGAGCTGCCTTCTTCTGCCACACCCGTGTAGCATGATATCTGCGTCACCCCAGGCACAGAGCAATGGAGTTGGCCATCTCTGAACTGAGACCTCTGATACCAGGAACCCCAAATAAACTTTTCCTCCTCTAAAATTATTTTTGTCAGGTCTTTTGGTCCCAGAGGTGAAAAAGTTGACTGGACACCATCCTTCCACTTATTTTTCTTTTGTCCTTTTATATACGCCAGTAAAAACTGTACTAATGTTTTTCTATTAGTATCCTGGCTTATCCTTCATTAGTCCTGTTCAGTATTTAATTCCAGTTGATCTATAATAAACCATATACACACTTCCAAATGTTCTTTTCATGCAATGACAACAAATGCACTGAATTTCCCAAGTAATAAGTTGTGATGGAGATGTTCAATATTAGCTGCAGACCATCTCTAGATTTGTCATCCACAGTGTATTTGGAGGGGAAGATAAGGTAGATTCTTTCTGATGAACATGTTATAAAATTTCAAACATTCATAGGGGCAATTGGAGTTAAACAAGTAACATATTTTTGGAATACCAAGACCTTCTTTGCAATTCGGATAGTGAGGTCTATCCCAATAGCATTTCCCAAATACCAGCAAGGGTCAAAGTTTGTTCTTAAGTGTCTCTAGGAATGTGCGGTCTCAGGACAGTTGCTGTTAACTCTTATGCACACTAAGTAGCAGTGCTTTGTTATGAGAGGGGCTACAAACCTATACATAGAGAAACTGGAGTTACCCAGTAACACACGGGGGTTCTGGTCTGCTGTTGCTTTACCTGCTAGCTCCAGAGCAGCACCATAATTGCTATTGAAAGGATCTGAGTGTGATGGAGTGCAAGTGCATGACAACCAAGTGGTGGCACAGTGAGTGAACATAGTACCGTGTGAAATTCTTATGAAATGAGTCTGGATCTCTAGTGCCATGAGTCTTACCCTTCCTCCTGGAAATATATGTGGGATGTTTTAGGAGTCAGTGACGTTTGAGGATGTGGCTGTCGCTTTCACCCTGGAGGAGTGGGCTTTACTGGATCCTTCCCAGAAAAAACTCTACAGAGATGTGATGCAAGAAAACTACAGGAACCTGGCCTCTATAGGTAAGTGTGACATTCCCTCTCGTAGTCAGTCAGGTAACAATTTTTACTTGCTTGTCAATACTGTTCTATGATTTGGAGTATGGAAAGGGAACATTTTGGTGAATAGACTAGCCTGGTCACACTATGCCATGAATCTAGCAAGAATCTATTATTTTTTTCTACAGTGTTGTATTTAGTTATAATGACTTGTTTTGGTCTGCATTTTAGAAAAACGATGGAAAACTCTAACCACTGATGATCACTACAAAAGTTCCAGGAGAAATACAAGGTAATTTGCACTCACAAGAGAAAGCAAAATACATCATGAACCTTAGAGGAACAGAAAATGTTAAAAACAAGGAGATGTACAAATATGCTTAGCTTCAAATTGACTTAACCTCAGTTTTCTCCAAAAGTGCATACAGATTGAGCATCCATAATTGGAAATTCTGAGATGCAAAATGTTCCAATACAGACATCATCTGTAGCACCGACATGATGCCACAGTAGCATGCTCCCAGTTTATAGTACACAGACTGTTTTCCATACACAAAATTATCAAAAATGTTATTATGAAATTACCTTTAGGTTTTGGGTATAAAATATTATGTTATGTTTAGATTGGGACCCATCTTGATATCTTATTATGCATATGTAAATACTACAAAAGGCAAAATGCATTTGGTCCCAAGCAAATTTTGCATAAGGAATACTCAACTGTATTTAAATGAGGGGAAATATCTTGAATAGATATTCATTCAATTTAGCAAAATACTGTGAACCACTGGTGAGGAACCTAATATCCCTATCACTGTTTTGATAGTAGCAGTTCTTCAGCCATCCTGCAGTGTATTCAGCCCATTCATGGTCAACAATTGTTTCAGAGTATAAGACTTCTGGAATATCATAAATGAACTCTTAGTAATGTGCTTCTCATTTTTTGTAGTAGGAAAGTGGTACAGAGACTCTATAAAGATGACAGCTGGTGTTGTGACTTCTTCAACCAGACTCTAGATCCTGTTGTGAACAAGGAAACACCTCCAAGTGAAAGTTTAGGATGCGGAGAAGTCATTGGTGGTTCACCCCTACTAGCACCCCTGCCAGCTCACACTGGATACAAAGCGTATGCATGCCAGGAACATAGAGAGAATTCATATAAAGGTAAGGAATATCCCAAAGCTTCCAGTTATCCCCAGTGCTTTCAGAAGAGTGAAAGGATTCACACTGGAAAGAAGGACCATGAATGTAAGCAACTTGGAAAAGTCTTAAGTTGTCCCAGTACCCTTCAACTACGTGAAAGAACTCACACTGGAGAGAAACCCTATGTATGTAAGCAATGTGGGAAAGCCTATTATAATTCCAGTTCCTTCAGAAAACATGGAATAACTCACACTGAAAGGAAAGCCTATTCATGTAAGCAATGTGGAAAAGCCTTTAGTAATTCTGGTTACATTCAGATGCACGAAAGAACCCACACTGGAGAGAAACCCTATGCATGTAAACAATGTGGGAAAGCCTTTACTTTTCTCAATTCCCTTCAAAGACATGAAAGGACTCACACTGGGGATAAACCCTACATATGTAAGTATTGTGGAAGAGGCTTTAGTTCTTCCTGTTACATCAAAATACATGAAAGAACTCACAGTGGAGAGAAACCTTATATATGTAAACAATGTGGGAAAGCCTACTATGATCCCAGGTCCTTCAGAAAACACGAAAGAACTCACAGTGAAAAGAAAGCCTGTGTATGTAAGCAGTGTGGAAAAGCCTTTAGTTCTTCCAGCCACATTCAAAAACATGAAAAAATTCACTCTGGAGAGAATGCCTATGTATGTAAGCAATGTGGGAAAGCCTTTACTTTTTCCAGTTCCCTTCAAAGACATGAAAGAATACACAACACAGACAAACCCTATACATGTAAGCAGTGTGGAAAAGGCTTCCATTCTTCATGTTACTTTAAGATACATGAAAGATCACACAGCAGAGTCAAACACTATGTATGTAAGCAATGTGAAAAAGTCTACTATGATCCCTGGTCCTTCAGAAGACATGAAAAAACTCACATCGAAAGGAAAGCCTATGTATGTAAGCAATGTGGAAAGGCCTTCAGTTCTTCCAGTTACATTCATATACATGAAAAAACTCACACTGGAGAGAACCCCTATGTATGTAAGCAATGTGGGAAAACTTTTAGTCATTCCAGTTCCCTTCAAATACACGAAAGAACTCACACTGGAGAGAAGCCTTATGTATGTGAGCAGTGTGGGAAAGCCTTCAGTGAATCCAGTTCCTTTCACAGACATAAAAGAACTCACACAAGAGAGAAACCCTATGCGTGTAAACAATGTGGGAAAGCCTTCAGTCAATCCAGTTATGTTCTCATACATGAAAGAACTCACACTGGAGAGAAACCTTATGAATGTAAGCAATGTGGGAAAGCCTTCAGTTCTTCCAGTTACATTCGAATACATGAAAAAACTCACACCGGAGAGAAGCCCTATCTATGTAAGCAATGTGGAAAAGCCTTCAGTTATTTCAGTTCCCTTAAAATACATGAAAGAACTCACAGTGGAGAGAAGCCCTATGTATGTAAGTATTGTGGAAAAGCCTTCAGTCGATCCAGTCATGTTCTCAGACATCAACGAACTCACACTGGAGAAACCCCTATGTAGGCAATGAATGTGTGAAAACCTTCACTCAATGCAGTCACATTCTAGTATGTGAAAGAAGTCAAACTGGAGAGTAACCCTAAATAAAGAAGTAGAAAGACTTCATTATCACATGGACATTCTAGCAAATGTGAGAATCCAGAGATGGGAACTTGTATTGGTGGGAAGCATGTGGGAATGCCTGTAGTCATCTTGGCTTACTGTACACATACATATTCATTGTATAGTGAATATGGAGAGAAACCTGGAATAGAAGACATGTACAGAAACTTTCAGTTTGTCCACATGTAAGAACAGTGGACCAAAATGCCGTGAACAGGAAAAATACAAGGAATTTATCAGTTGTAACAAATAGTTTGAACACCTTCCTCCTGTAGTGGAATTCTGTAAATGTCATTAATATAAAAAATTACATGCCTGTTAAATTGTCTAAAATGCTCTAAAAAATATACTACCGGAAGGAAATGTGATAAAATTATCAATGTACTGTGTTCATCAATGACTCATTCTGAAAGTAGATATTTGCACTATGTATTTCTAATTTTTACTTTTGAAAATAAAGCTCATAGTCACATACTTCTGCAAGTTTTGTTTAGGCAATAGTGTATTGAGTTTGACAGGTAGTGCCCTTTTTAATTAAATCAAGTAATGAGTGTTTTCTCCTTTCACTTTGGCCATGTTGGATCCATAGGCAAATTGAAGTATATTTCAGGTATGCCAGTAAGATTTACTTTTATGTAGTTTTAAAATACTTGTGGTTAATGGTCCATTAAAATATGATTTTTTTTTTTGTGAGTTGGCATTTTCCTACTGGCTTCTTGTGACAGGTTTTTACCCTTTTACTTATGTGTATGCACACACACACACACACACACACACACACACTTTTCATTCTTGGGAACAATTGACATTTTTTACATGGATTTTACATTTTTCACTTTGATATGTAGTTTGTTCAAACAATATTTCTATATGTGTTTTTTGAAAGAGTTTGCCAAGTATTTTTTCATTTTTCTATTTTTGCAAAATCTAAAAATTTACAATATAATAATAATTAAGAACTAATTTATGGAATATATCTGCTCATTAGAAAAAAAGCAATTCTTTTCCATAGGAATAACAATTCACTTAACTGGAAATTCAAACTTAGCATTCCCCACCATCATATAAATTGCAAATATCATCTATATAAACCATCCTTAGCTCAAGGACCATACAAAATCAGATTGTCAGAGCTGGCCTCAGACCTTAGTATGATGACTAAGAAATTTTTATTGGAGCCGTGGAGAGTTACAAATTAAAAGAAAGCAAAGAACACCAGCAATAAATATTGTAACAACATTTTTTCCTAAATAAATGCATGTGCTTCTTTATTTCACATGTCATTTTTTTGACCTTCTCTTTGGTTTGCCAAACACATTCATTTGCTTGAAGCTGGATTAGAATCATTTAGCAAAAAAGAAAGAGAAAGAATCTGTTTCGTTTTTGATGACAAAAATAAAACTTTTTAGTTTTTAGTTAAACCAGAGTATTGATGTCAACCACAAGTAAGAGAGTCAAATCTTTTTCTAATTCCTTAATTTCCCATTTTCATATCAAGAACCAAGTTTTATTGTCTGATACTTATGGTTACACTAAGTCAAAGCTAAAGAATTTAGAACATGTCTTTTTTTCTTCTTTCCTTGCTTTCAAAAGTTGTATTTTGCTTTCTGCTTTTATTTTTAATGGATGTACAGAAACACAAGTGTGCATATTAGTGAGAAAATGTAATATTCTTTACATGTATACATTGTGTAGGGTTTAAATGAGGTTAAACATGTTTATCTCCTGAAACATTTATTGTTTCTTTGTGGTGAAAACTTTCAAAATCCTTACTTCTAACTTTTTGAAATGTGCAGTATATAATTATTACCTATTACTCTGCAATAGTGTTTCAGCCCTTCTTGTTCTACCTTAATCAACTTTCTCTACACCCCCCTCCAACCTTAGGTAATCATCATTCTAGGGTCAACCTCTGTGAGATGAACTTTTTTAGAATTCATGTGAGAGTGAGATCAAGTCACATTTGTTCATTTGTGCCTGAGTTATTTCACTTAACATAATCTCCATTTTCATCCATGTTATTGCAAATGACAGGATATCTTTTCCCTCTTCTTTATGGTGCTCAAATTCAAATTCAGGACTTCTTATATGTTTGGTAAGTGCTTTACCCTTGAGCTATGTTCTGAGCCTTGATTTCATTCTTTTTAATGGCTGTCTAGTATTCTACTGCATATATTTCACATTTTCTTTATCCATTTGTTAGTTGGTGGACACAAATTGTTTCTGTATCTTGGTTATTATGAATGGTGCTATGATGAACAGGGAGTACTGATGTCTCAACATCCTAATTTCATTTCCTTTGAATATATACCCATTAATGGGATTACTGGTTTATATGGTCGTTATATATTTTAGTTTTGGTGTAATCTCCATACTGTTTTCCATAATAGCTGTACTAATTTACTTTTCCACCAAAAGTGTCCCTTTCCTCCACATTCTCACTATCATTATCTTTAGTTTTTTTTTTTTTTTTTTTTTTCATATTGGGCATTCATACTGTGGTGAGGTGATATACCTCATTGTGGTTTGGATTAGCATTTCCCTGGTAACTAGTAACGTTGAGCATGTTTTCGTGTACCTGTTGGCCATTGTATCTCATCTTTTGAGAAATGTGTATTTAGATCTATTGTTCATGTTTTGATTGGATTATTTGTTTTTTAACTATTAAGTTTTAGAGTTCCTTATATATCCCACATATCAACCCCTTGTCAGATTTGGATGTTGCAAATATTTCCCACTATTCCATAGATTGTCTTGGAACTCTGTTGTGTGTTTTGCTGTACAAATGCTTCTTAGTTTTATGTAATCCCATTTGTCTATTTTTGCTTTCATTTCCTGTGCAGTTGAGGTCTTGTCCAAAAAAAAAATCTTGCCCATTCCAGTTTTCTGGAGAATTTCCTATATGCTTTCTTCTAGTAGTTTCATAGTTTCAGGTCTTATATTTAAGTCTAAAGACTAAAACTAATTTTGATAGATCTTGGTGACTAGAGGAAGATGGGGGTCTGATGTCATTCTTCTGCATATGGATACCCAATTTCCCCAGTACCACTTACTGAAAAGACCATCCTTTATTCATTATGTGTTCCTAGCGTCTTTGTCACAAATCAGTTGACTCCAGATAAGTGGGTTTCCTTCTTGGCTTTCTGTTTTCTTCCATTGGTATTTGTATCTGTATAGTGAGTGCCATGCTGTTTTGATTACTAAAACTTTATGATATGTTTTGAAGTTAACTAGCATAATGCCTTTTTTCTTTTTTCTCAAAATGACTTTAGCTCTTCAGGATTTTTCTTGTGTAGTTCTATATCCATTTTAAAATTGTTTTTTTATAGCTCTGTGAAGAATACCATTGCCATTTTGATAGGCATTGCATTGAATTTGTAAATTGCTTTGGACAGTGTGGCTATTGTAACAATATTTATTCTTCCAATCTCTGAACACAAGTTGTCTTTCCACTGTTTGTGTCTTCCTCAGTTTTTTCATCTATGTTTTCTAACTCTTATTTTAGAGATCATTAACTTTTTATTAAATTTATTCCTAATTTTTTCTTGTAGCTATTACATATGGGATTGCTTTCTTCTGTTTCAGCTCTTTGACTATTGGCATATCATAATGCTACTCATTTTTTTCTTTTTTCTTTTATTAATTATTACATACTACATTTTGATTCATTGTACACAACTTTTCCTTTCTGTGGTTGTGCACAATGTAGATTCACACCATTCATGTAATCATACATATACATAGGGTAATACTGTCTGTTTCATTCTACTATCTTTCTGTCCCCCATCGCCTCCCACCCCAGTGCTACTCATTTAAAAAAAAATTATTAGTTGTTGATGGAACTTTATTTTATTTATATGTGGTGCTGAGGATGGAACCCAGTGCTCACATGTGCTAGGCAAATGCTCTGCCACTGAGCTACAACCCCAGCATGATGCTACTCATTTTTGTGTATTGATTTTGTGCCCCACAAATATGCTGTATTCATTTACTCTAAAAGTTATTTTAGTGGAGTTTTTTTTTGGGGGGGGTTCTATATATAAGATTTTATTTTATATATATAAGATTTGTTGTTGGCAAACAATGAAATTTTTCTTTCTTTCTAATTTTGATGCTCTTTAATTTTTTTCTCTTGTGTAATAGCTGTATCTAGGACGTCCAATATGTTGGGGAAATAATGGGAAAATGGCCATTCTTGTCTTTATCCAGATCTTGGAAAGCTTTCAGCTTTTCCTCATTCATTAGAATGTTAGCTGGCTTATTATAAATGGTCTTTGTTGTATTGAGGTACATTCAGCATTTGTATCGTGAGGAGATGTTGAATCTTATCCATTACCTTTTCTGTCTCAAACAAGGTGACCATATGGCTTTTGTCCTTCATTCTGTTGGTGTGGTGTGCCTTGTTTATTGTTTTGTGTATACTGAACCATTTTTGCATGTCTGAGATGAATCCTACTTGATTGTTGCAAACAATCTTTTTTAGTGTATCTTTAGGTTCTGTTTACTTATATTTTGTTCAGGATTTTTCCATCTGTTTATCAAGTATATTAGCCTATAAAATTTTTTGTTGTTGTTGTTGTCTTTCTCTGGTTTAAGTATCAGGATAACCTTGGCCTTACTAGTGAGTTTGGAAGAATTCCTTCCTTTTCTGATTTTTTGGAATAACTCATGAAGAGTTGGTATTAGTTCTTCAAATGTTTGGTAGTATTCATCAGTGAAGCCATCTGGCCCTGGGCTTTCCTTTGGTGAGAGAGACTTTTTATTACTGATTCATGTTATTACTTATTGGTCTGTACATATATCCTGTTTCTTTATGATTAATTCTTGTCAATGTGTATGTGTCTTAGAATGTGTCCATTTCTTCTAAATTATTGGATTTGTTGGCAGGCTGTGGTTCATAATAATCTTTAACGGTCTTTCGTATTTCTGTGATATCAGGTGTGACATTTCCCTTTTCAGTTCTATTTTCATTTATTTTGGTCTTCTCTTTTAGTTTAAGGGTTTGTCTGTTTTGTCTTATTGAAGAATGAGTTCTTTGTTGATCTTTTGTATTTATCTTTATTTTTTATAACCAGGTGACTTTTTTTTGGCATATTGTTTTATAGTTTCCCTTTAGTTTATCTTTGCTCTGATCTTTATTATTCTGCTACTAACTTGGGGTCTAGTTTGTTTTTATTTTTCTAGTTTTTGAGATGTAGTCATAAGTGGTCTAACTGATATCTTCCTCTTTTTATGATAACTGATTTCTCTAAACTTCCCTTTTAGTATTGCTTTCACTCAGTCCCATAGATTTTGCTATGTTGTGTCTCTATTTTCACTTGTTTCAAAACAACTTTTAATTTTATTCATTTATTTATGTTGATTTTGGGGGTGGTACTGGCTATTAAACCCAGGGCCTTCATGAGATAGACTTTACTACTGCTGCTGGGCTGCATCTCAGTCTTTTAAAATTTTTATTTTGAGACTGGGTCTTGTTAAATTGTCCGTGCTAGCCTTGAACTTGCTATCCTCCGGCCTCGGCCTGGTTGCTGAGATTATAGGTACATGTCACCACATCTGACTTAAATTCCTTCTTGAGTTTTTTCTTGATCCATTGGTTATTCAAAAGTAAGTTATTTTCCATGTAGTTGCATAATTTCCAAAGCTTTCCTTGTTACTGATTTCTAGCCCAGTTGTACTCTAAAAAGATACTCATTATGATTTCAGCTTTTGATATTCTCTTGGGACTTATTTGCTCATCTGTCCTGATCTTTCTGGAGACTGTTCCATGGGGTGATGAAAAAAAATGTGTATTCAGCAGCTGTTGGAAGGGAGGTTCTGATCTTGTTAGTCCCATTGATCTATGGTACGATTTTACTCTGCTGTTTCTTTGTGGATTTTCTGTCTCGACCATCTGTCTGTTGCTGATAGTGGGATGGTATAGTCCTTACCTATTATTGTGTTGGAGTCAAGCTCTGCCTTTAGGTTGACTATACGTGTTTTATGTGTTTGGTGTTCTGATATGGATGCATATATATTTGGAATTCTTATTTCCTGTTGGTGAATTGACCCCTTTATCCTTATGCAGTGACCTTCCTTGTTTCTTTTTATGGCTTTTCACCCCATGTCAGGATGGCTACTTCTGCCTTCTTAGGTATCGTACTCCATCCCCTTACTTCAGTTCAGTCTGTGTGCGTCCTTACAGGTGAAGTGAGTTTCTCGTAGGCACCATGTAGTTGAGTCTGTTTAGAATCTACTTAGTCATTCTGTGTAAAAATTGTAGAATTGAATCCATTTACAGTCAAGGTAATTAGGTAACTTGGTTTGTAATTTTGCAGTAGTTCCTTTCTCCCTCTTGTGATCTTACCTGATGGTATAGTACTGTTTTCATTTGTGCTTTTTGTTTTTGGTTTGTCTATTCCAGATATTTGTTTCCTGGTTACCCTGGGGCTTACAGAAAACATCATTTCATTTTTTTTCAACCGAATTATGTATTTAATATTGGTAGAAATGAAATGGCAAACTGAAATTAAAACGGCAAGTGAAGGAAATCCACACCACAGTATTTCAATATGGGTAGACAAAATTACAAAGTTGGAACAGAATCTATGTTTTAAACATGCATTATTTCCTTTCAAATGGTTATATTCTCAGTAAAATTGCTGAACAATTAATTTTGAAATGAGAGCAACTTAACATGATGGTAAGGATAAGAACAGGAACTAAAAAAAAACAGGAGGAAATGCACTCAAGAAAGCACTGAAGTGTCTTTTGCATTTACTGAGAAGATACATGCAAATGGCTCATCATAATTATGGAATCCATGTGTATATTAGTCAGCTTTTCATGGCTGTGACCAAAATACCCACAGGAACAACTTAGAGAAGGAAAGCTATTTTTAAAAAAATAATATATATATATTCTTGATAATCGCCATTCTAATTGGGGTGAGATGGAATCTTAGGGTAGTTTTGATTCGCATTTCTCTTATTACTAGAGATGTTGAATATTTTTTCATATATCTGTTGATTGCTTGTAGATCTTCTTCTGTGAAGTGTCTGTTTATTTCCTTAGCCCATTTGTTAATTGGGTTATTTGTATTCTTGGTGTAGAGTTTTTTGAGTTCTTCATACATTCTGGAAATTAGCGCTCTATCTGAAGTATAAGTGGCAAAGATATTCTCCCACTCTGTAGGCTCTCTCTTCACATTGCTGATAGTTTCCTTTGCTGAGAGAAAGTTTTTGGTTTGAATTTATCCCAGTTATTGATTCCTGCTTTTATTTCTTGTGCTTTGAGAGTCATGTTAAGGAAGTCTGATCCTAAATGGCGATTATCAAGAATACAAGCAACAATAGGTGTTGGTGAGGATGTGGGGAACAAGGTGCCCTCATACATTGCTGGTGGGGTTGCAAATTAGTGCAGCCACTCTGGAAAGCAGTGTGGAGATTCCTTAGAAAACTTGGAATGGAACCACCATTTGACCCAGCTATCCCACTCCTTGGCCTATACCCAAAGGACTTAAAATCAGCACACTACAGAGATACAGCCACATCAATGTTCATAGCTGCTCAATTCACAATAGGCAGACTGTTGAACCAACCTAGATGTCCTTCAATTGATGAATGGATAAAGAAACTGTGGTATATATACAGTGGTATATATATATATGTGGAATATATATACAGTGGTATATATATGTGGAATATTACTCAGTCATAAAGGAGAATAAAATTATGGCATTTGCAGACAAATGGATGAAGTTGGATATTATTGTGCTAAGTGAGATAGGCCAATCCCAAAAAACCAAAGGAGGAATGGTCTCGCTGATAAGCAGATGATGATAAATGGGGGAGTGGGAGGAAGGCAAGAATGGAGGAAGGTGGGACTTTATAGAGGGAAAAGAGGGGTGGGAGGGATGGGGGAAGGAAAAATAACAGAATGAATCAAACATCATTAGCTATGTAAATGTATGATTACACAAATGGCATGACTCTACTTCATGTACAAACAGAGGAACAAGTTGTACCCCATTTGTTTACAATTAAAAAAATAAATATACATATATATACTTATATAAATTGTAGATGGACACATCTACAATTAATTTATTTATTTTTCTGTGGTACTGAGGATGGGATCTGGTGCCTCACACATACTGGGCAAGTGCTCTACCACTGAGCCACAACCCCAACCTGAGAAGGAAAGCTTTCCATTCATGGTTTCAGAGGATTTGTTCCACAAGGTGGATTTCTCCCAGGCAGAAACTTGGTGGAAGGGCGTGGCGGAGGAAAGATGCTCAGCTCATGGCAGCGGGGATGCAGAGCGGGGGTGAGGGAAGGCGGCAGAAAGACGGCGTGCCCCGGTGGCCCGCCTCCTCCAGCTGAGTCCCCTCAGCACGTGAGACTCTGGGGAGAGCTCCAGATCCAAACCGTAACAACGCGTTTGTAAGGGAAGGTGTTTTTTCTTCTCGTCGATTTTGCTTTTCTTGGGTATAAGACTTCTTTTGATCATATCTGTCCTTCGCTCTTCGTACCCAAAACTGCATCCTGCTGATGTGAGATGCTTTTTGCCAGAGACCACCAGGACCACCACTTGTGTCACGTGAGCTATAATGTGACTGTCACAATAAATCTGTGCTTACACCAGAACTGGCTCTGTGGTTTATCGGTAACTGCGTTCTCCAAAGAATTTCCAGGAGTGGGTGTTCCTGGAGGGGGACTGATTGCTGTTGTGGAGTCAGACCTTGCCCTCTGCAGGGTGCACTGAGGGCATGAACGCGTTCTGTCTGTGGTGATCATAAGAGTTCTTACCTAGAAGGCGGCACTTTATTGTGAAGGGATACCTGATCCATAAGACACTCGGTCAGTCTCAACAGTTCCAAGATGGGAAGTTTGCTCCTTTTGTGATTCAGAATGTGTTCTGTTTTTCCAATTTGATAGACAGAGGTACATGATGTCTTTTTAAATTTTTTAAATTTTATTTGTTCTAATTAGTTGTACATGACAGTAGAATGCATTGATACGTTTTCATAGATTATACGTAAATGGAGTGTAATCTCCCATTCTTCTGATTATCCATATTGCAGGATCACATTGGCCATGCAGTCATACATGCACAGGAGGTAATAATCTGTTTCACTGTACTATCCTTTCTACCCCCATACACCTTCCTCCCCTCCCTTCACTCCCCTCTACCTAATATAAAGTAACTCTATTCTTCTCTAATGCCCCCATCCCTTATTGTGAATTAGCTTCCACATAGCAGAGAAAACATTTGGCTTTTGGTTTTTGGGTTTGGGTTATTTTACTTAGCATGATATTCTCTAACTCCATCCATTTGTCAGCAAATGCCAGAATTTCCTTCTTTAAAACGGAGTCATATTCCTTTGTATATATATGTATACACCACATTTTCTTTATCCCTTCACCTGTTGAAGGGCATCTTTGTAAGACTTGACCATGCTGTGGGTGTGGGCCTGACTCCACCCCTCTGGACCTGTTTTTGCCTTTCTTCCTTACAATCCAAACACTGGAGTCTTTCCTGCAGGGCATTACACACCATACTCCATAAATACAGATGCTTCTCAGTTCCTGATGTGAATACATTCCAATGAACTCATGGTAGAGTAAAAACACAAGTGACGAATGCACTTACTACACCTGAACTGGTGAACAACCAAGAAAGCTGAGGCTTGCCTGCCTTAAATGCGCCCACTTACTCTTGAGCAAAAGCATCTGACTCAATGTCTCTTTTACAATAAAGTGTTGGATATTTCCTGAGGTTCGCTGAAGGTAGTGCACTGCGCAGGATCAGTTTTACCCACAGGAACACATGCTGAGCAGCTCACTGCTGTTGCCCCGCATCATCAGTGTATGACATACTGCATGTCCCCACCCCAGCAGATCAAACTTGAAAATAAAAGACACTTTCTCCTCAGCACATTTGCTTTCCACCATCTTAACACAGAAAAATCAGCCAGGCACGGTGGTACAATCCAGGCACCATGTCACACGCCTGTAATTCCAGCGGCTCAGGAGGCTGAGGCAGGAGGATCTTGAGTTCAAAGCCAGCCTCAGCAAAAGGAGGCGCTAAGCAACTCAGTGAGGGCTGGGGATGTGGCTCTGTGGTTGAGTGCCCCTGAGTTCAATCCCCAGTAACCCCCCCCCCAAAAAAAAAAGAAAAAGAAAAATCATGTCACAGCATCATAACTCTGTATATGTAATGTAAAAATGAAAGAAAAAAAAAACATTGACTGGGCTTAGCTATTACATTTAATAGTTTAGGTGTGCCTAATGCGTTTTCAACATGATTTTCAAGTTTTAATGCATTTATTGGGGACGTTACCCTATCATACCTTAAAAAGCATCCGTACACTACTTAGACTTTTAGGAAAGTGATGGTCAGTACAGCACAAGTCTGTTTCCTCCATTGAATGCTGTGTTAGGATTCTCCCAAGGGTTAGAACCAACAGAGTAGAATGAATATATAGAGATTCTAAGAGGAGATTTGTACGATTGCCTTTCACAGTCAGGCTGAGTGCAAACCGAAGGGCTAGGGAGACCAGAAGGTGCTCAGCCAGGAACTAGAAGGCCCAGAGCAGGAGGTGCCAGCGAGGTAGAACAGTCCAGGCTGAAGGGCTGGAAGTACACCAGAGTTCCTCTGGCACAAATTCATCTTCTAAAGCTGAAGAAGCCGGAGTCTGATGTGCATGGTGATCACAGAAGCAGGAGATGCGCCTGTTCAAGAAGGGTCAGGAGTGTGTAAGCTTCTACCTGCTTTGACTTTGTTGTTTGTCCAGGTCCCCAGCCTCTGGGAGGGTGCCTTACTCTTTCAGGTTTGACCTTCCCCTCGGTTCATTGCCTCACCTGCCGACAGTCTCTGGAAACATCCTCGCAGACACACTGGAGTGTGCTTTACCTAGTTTCCAGGCATCTCATAATCCAGTCAGGTCGACAGCCAAGATTAACCTTCACAAATACGAAAACATATACGGTGTATCTCTCACAGGAGATCAAGAATACAAGAGCAAGTCACATTGTCCCTGATCTTCCTATTTTCTAAACTAAAATCTCATGAAAATTGTCTCTTGATAAAGGACCCAGAGCTCAGATGCCGACTGTTCAGTTTAGTTTGCCATTAGTCATGTGCTGTGGTGTGGATGTTTCCTCCAGCATCCTGTGTGGGTAGCTTGATCCCTGATGCAATAGTAGGAGGTGAGGCTTTTGAGAGGTGTTTACATCACGAGGTCTGTGCCCTCAATAATCTGTCAATCCTAGCCTGGCCTTGTGGCACACATCTGTAGTCCTAGCTATTCAGTAGGCTGAGGTAGAGGATTATAAGTTTCACCCAAGTCTAGCAACATAGTGAGACCCCCGTCTCAAAAAAAATTCAAATTAATCCTATTATTCAAAGAGCTTGTGGAAGTGGGTTTGCCCTCCCTCACCCTTCTGCCTTCTGCTAGGTGAGAACATAGCAAGAAGACCCTGACCAAAGGTTGCTTGTTGGCCTTGGCCTTAGCCTCTAGAACTATGAGCGAATCAATTTATGTTCTTAGTAAGTTATCTAAAGTATTTTGTTATAATTCCACAAAACACAAAACTGAAATTGATAGAGAAGTTGGGGTGTTGCCCTAACAAATATCTAAGAACATGGAAGAGGCTTTGGGACTGGATACTCAGTCAAGGCTGAAACAGTTTTGAAAACAATGCTGGAAAAAGCCTGTATGGTGAATGGTGCGTGAAGGGCGATTCTGGGGAGGCCAGGAGAAGACAGAGATGTAGGGAGAGCTGGAATCCTCTCAGACACACTGCGGGGTCATGAGCAGGTTGTTAGTAGATGGTAAGAAACACGCAGCATTCTGATGAGGACTATCTTATTGAAAAGTGGAAGAACAAACACCCCCCTTGAAGTCACAAAGAATCTGGCTGAATTATGTCTCTGTCCTTATGACTTAAGGGACAGTAGAACATGATGGTGACTCATTAAGTTGTTTGGCAGAGGTGATCTGTGAGTGGTAGTGTTGGGTCGCTGTGTGTCCTCACCTGCTCATGCTAATATATAGGAAGAGACAAAAATTTAAAAATGGAATTCATAATCAAAAGGGAAGTGCAAAGTGACCATTTGGAGAATTCTTCATCTGACCCCGTAAAGAATTAAAATCTGAGTTTGGGGAGGGACATCGAAGGTGTGACCAAATGTTATGGTCTGGATCTTTCTTTGGGGAAGGGGTGCTAAGGATAGATACTGGACCTTGTATGTGCTAGGCAAAATCTCTACCTCTGAGCCATAGCCCCAGTCCTGGTTTTGATGTTTGCTTTTTTGGTGGGATTTTTTTGTTTCTGTTTTTGGTTTTGGTTTGGCGTTCCAGACGCAGTCTGTGTTGCACAGGCTGTCTTCAAATTTGTGATCCTCCTGTCTCCGTCTCCCAACTACCTAGGACCACAGGTATCCACCAGTGTGCCCAGCCTTTCAGGGATGGAGCTGTCTCAGAGAGTCCCCAGTATGGCAGCAGTGCCCAGCGGAACCCAGGATTCGGGGCCAATACCCTCACTCATCATAAGATCAATGCCAGTGGGAGCCTGGGAAGAGAGCCACTCCTGAGACCCGAGAGCACCAGAGCCACCGGCAGGCCTTGCTAGCCAGGGCGAGCTGCATGGAGGAGACCTGGGTGCACTGGAGCATGAGCCCTGACCGCACATCAGGGGGAGGCTCCCCTGGACCTTGGGAGTATGACCTGCATCTTAGCTGTAGGAGAAGATGAGGCAGGGAGTCAAAGAAGACGAGGCTACTCCCTCCTTACCTGCAGTTTCCCTGTCCCTGGTTTCCGTTACCCACTTTCAACCACGTTCCAAAAATATTTGGAAAATTCCAGAAATAAACATTCCTGAGTGTTGAACTGTTCCCCAGTTGGAGTCGCGTGGTGAGATCTCACTCCATCAGCCGTCCTGCTCTGTCCCTCCCTTCAGCCCATCATGTAGCCTTGGTGTCATTGCACTTTATCACTGGAAGGGCGAGCACATTGCAGTAAGATATTTTGAAAGAGACCCCATTCACACCATTTTTATACAGTATATTGCTATACTTGTTTTATTTCCTATTCAGTTTTTGTTGTTATGTTACTCTCTTATTGGGCCTAGTTTATCAGTTTAATTTTAGCATAGGTTCCCATGTATTAAAAAGGCCAGAGTATATATGGGGTTCAGTACTACCTGTAGCTTTAAGTATCCATGGGATACTCATGGAGTCTTGGAAAAGACCCCCACCCATAAGGGGTCTACTTTATATAATTCTCATAATATCACAGGCAGGCACGCTGCTGATGTCACTTGCTGATGTTGGCTTGTATAGCCAGGACAATGTGGATACAGAAGAAGATGATCAAGGTGAGAGGCAGGGATATACAATTTGAGCAAGACACAGAGTACATATGTCACCCTAAACAAATCACTCTTCCACTCCCAGCTCTAAACCCCCCTTTCATCCTGGGAAGCCTTCCAACTTCTCCTTCCTCAGGTGAAATCCCTGACTTCTCACCCTGGGCTTCCCTAACTCCTGTCCTCCCTCTGGCCCCACCCTAGCCTGAAGGGTCTCCAGTCCTGTCTCCCCCGGGGTGGAACTCCTCAGGTCTCAAAAGGGCCAGTGCCTCTCTAGGGAGAAGAGAGGATGCAGGGAGCCTGTTATGTGCTGGAGGAGAAAATGGAGGCTGCAGTCCCTGAAGGCACACCAAGTCCCTGCTGGCCACTTCATGAAAGAGTAACAGAGAGCGTGGCAGCATTGCAGCTAAAGCCACTTCACTGGGGATCAGAGTGCAGCATAAAGAGAAGGAAGAGAGAATGCTCCATCTTGGGAGGCTGTCTGGGGTCCTCTGTTGAGTTAAGTCACCTGGTCTTACACCCAGCTCTGGTGCCCATTGCACCTTCCCACTCCGCAGTAATCAGCCTGCAGGGTTTCTGTCCCCCAGGGGATGTGTGGACATGTCTGGAGACATTTATTATTATTTTCATGGTTTGGGGAAAGCAGTGGGTTTTACCTAGTGAGTGAATGCAAAGGATGCTGCCTGTTGTTGTACAGTGCTCAGGATAGCCCCCACCTGAAATGATCATTCAGCTCCATGTCACTGGTGCTAAGCTTGAGAAACTCTGCTCCAGGTGTTTCTTGCCTCCATATTTGTGTCTGTGCTAACCTGGGTGAGAGGCTCCCTCTGTGTGACGTGTGACGTTCACCCAACACTTGTGGGTGAGTCGTTCTCAAAAAGACTCAGTAGGGGGATGTGCTCAAATGTCTCCTTGGTTGGGTCATAAAGGTCATCGTCCATATGGGACATTTCTTCAGCATGCCAGCCAAGTGCCTCACTGTCCAGGTGATCCTGTGTCCTGCAAGCAGCTGGCTGATTCCTGCTGTGGGTCATCATTTGGGGATGATACCCTAGTGGTCTACTAGGGGCTATAAATATGGGCAGGACTTTTTCCAGAGTCAAGGATTTCAGCAGCTCTGATTAAATATGTAGCTCAATTATTAATCAAAGTTTTTTGTTGTTGTTGTTTATTTTGTGGTAGATTTCAGGGACAGAGATCTGAGTTCATGATGCTTCCAGTTTGGGGCTTCTGATTCTCATTGGTTTACCCAGATCCTCTTCTTATTTCATTTATTCGTTCCCTTTCTTTTACCTCCTTTTATCTTTACCCTAATGCTGATGGGCAAGCATCATTTTTATTTTATGAATGTGGAAAATGATACTTAAAAATTCAGCGAGTTGTTCAGTAGCCTGCAGCTCTTATATTTCCATGTGATCCGTGCTGAAGCCTGTGTTTGCACCTCCGTGTCTTCATTATATTTCTCATCTTACTGGACACAGCGGCCATACCTGGTCAGAACTGTGCCCCACATGAGTTCATCCCCCGGCTCCCCAGCCCTCCCTCTGCAGCTGCTCCAGCTCTCTTCCTGCCGTGTACACTGCTGGGAACCTGCCCATTTGGCTACTGACTGGCTGAACGAAGATCCGCCATTGCCATGCACCTTTTCCTGTTCCCTCCCCCTGTCTCTGGGATCTGTACAAGTGCTGTTGTCTCCCCTCACCTGCTGACCAGCCTGCTCTCCTCCATCACCTTTGCCTTCTGTGTATCCGTATATTCTCCTCCCCATTTGGTGACACCCTCTCCTTGCTTATGGTGATCAGACATGACTGCTATGTGACCCTGTATCACCACATGCACTTAAGCATGTCTGTGCTTATCTTGTACCTGGTCCTGGGCTGATGGCTCAGTCATGAAGATAACGGGAACTTTGTCTTCTGTCTCAACCTCTGTGGCTCTAATGTGAATGCACCGTTTGCTCTGCCACGTGCTTTCCCCGTCTATGGTGGTCTAGGGATAGAAGACAAATTGTCACCATAGGTGTGACCCTGGAGTGTCTCCCAGCCCTCATAGGCTATTGATTCGTCATTATTCTCTACGGTGTCTTCATTGTGGCTGGCATTCTCAGGATTCCCTCTGGGGAAGGCCAATACAAGACCTTCTCCTGTATATCCCGCCTCACTGTGGTGTCAAGCACTTGAGCTTTTTTCTGTCATCTTCCTCAAGCCTAGGGGACCCCATTCTACATATAGTGACCCCTGATTTCCACCACCTATACACTCTTGACCACCTTCCTTAACCTCAACATTTCCATCCTCAGGAATAAGGAATTGAAAATTGTATAAATAAAAACTTCCACAGAGGAACCAATCTAGATGCCCTTCAATACACAATGGAATATTACTCGGCCATAAAGAAGAATAAAATTATGGCATTTGCCGGTAAATGGATGGAGTTGGAGAAAACCATGCTAAGTGAATTAAGCCGAGCCCAAAAAACCAAAGGCTGAATGTTTTCTCTGATAAGTGGATGACGATACATAATGGAAGGGGGAGGTTGCGGGGGGGTGGCAAGAGAAGAATGGATGAACTTTGGATGGTGTAGAGGAAAATGGGGTGGGAGGGGGTGAGGGAAGGAAAGATAGTGGGCTGAGACAGACATCATTACCTTATGTACATGTATGATTACATGAATGGTGTGAATCTACATTGTGTACAACCATAGAAATGAAAAGTTGTACAATGAATCAAAATGCAGTCTGTAAAAATAAAAATTAAAAAAAAAATTTCCACAGAATGTTCTGTTTGCAAGGCTACTGATGTTCAGTGTAGTGGTGGGGAAAATGTTAGGGGGACTGTGGACACTATGATCAATTTCCATGGGGATACTAGAGGGATTTGGGTATGTGAACATGCCCACATCAGTTGGTTTTGACACATACCAACTAATTGTTTCCCCCACTTCTTACTTAAGCTCAAGCAATGGTAATCTCTCATTAGTGACCTGGCATGATGAACTATCCCCCATCTATTTCCTGTGCCTAGGAGTATGTAATCTCTCTTGGGGCAAATGGGGATCATCATATGGAAGTTTGAGCACATATGCACCTGATTCTTGAATGAGCCATCAAATAAAAAGTCTACTTTCCCCCAAAAGAAGGAAAAGCAAAAATAACCTAATGATATTCTTAAGTATGTATCTATCAAGCCTTGTGGCAAGTGTTTCATAAATTGTTCATTTTTAATTAGAAGGAATGAAAGTGAAGAAATAAACTGTTCATCTCAGGGACAATGATTTGATAGTTCCTGGTGTACATGTGATGGTTATACTTTATGGGGGGGTTATATGTTAATGCAAGTTCAGTGACACATATCAGAATAAAGAGAAAAGGAGGTTGTGGTGAAGAAGATGAGAGCAGTTGCAAAGGTTTGGGTCTAACTCCTGGGCCTTCATCCACATTGACTTTTGTTCAGGGTGATAGATAGGGATCTAGTTTTAAGTCTACATATAGATAACTAGTTTTCCCAGCACCATTTGCTTAAAAGGCTGTCTTTCTCCAACATGTGTTTGGCACCTTTGTTAAGGATTAAATGACTTGTATCTGTGTGGGTTCGTCTCTGTGTATTCTATTCCCCTGGTCTTCATGTCCGTTTTTATGCCAATGCCATGCTGTTTCGTTTCTATAGTTCTTTAATAGTGACTGTAATCTGACTTATTGTCCTATTTGTGACCATTTAATTTCGTTTTCTTTACTAATTGCTTTGGCTAGAATCTCAAGTACTATATTGACTAGAAGTAATGAGAGTGAACATTCTGTCTTATTCCTTTTAAAAATATTTTTAGTTGTAGATGAACACAGTGCCTTTATTTATTTATGTGGTACTGAGAATCGAACCCTGCCTCACATATGCTAGGCAAGTGCTCTACCACTGAGCCACAACCCCAGCCCATACAACTTATTCTTGATTTTAAAGGAAATGCTTTCAGTTTTTCCCAATTCAGTATCATGTTGGCTTTGGGCTTGTCACGTGTTGGTTTTGGGCCTGTCACGTGTCACCCTTTATGATGTTGAGGTAAGTTCCTTCTATTTAGTTTCTTCCATACATTTAACATGAATGAGTGCTGAATTTTGTTGAAGGCTCTCTCTGTATCTATGGAGATGATCATGTGGTTTTCATCCTTCATTCTATTTATGTGATGAATTACATTTATTGATTTGCATATGTTGAACCGTCCTTGCATCCCTACAATGAAACCAATGTGCTCATGATATACCATCCTCTTCATGTGTTTTTAAATGCAGATTGCTAAAATTTTATTAATGATTTTGCACCTATGTTCATCAGGGATTTTGGTTTGTAGTTTTTTTCTTCGATGTGTCTCTATTTGCTTTTGGTATTGAGGTGATACTGGCTTTATAGAATGAGTTTGAGAGTATTCCCTCCCCTCTTTCTATTTCATAGAATAATTTTGAAGAGTATTGGCATTAGTTTTTTAAAAATCTGGTAGAATTCAGCTGAGAATCCATTTGCTCCTGGACTTTTCTTTATTGGAAGGATTTTTATTATGGCTTCAATCTTGTTGCTTGCTATTGATCTCTTTGGTTTTCTGTATCTTCTTAGTTCACTTTGGATAGGTCATTTGTGTCTAGAAATGTGTCAATATCTTCTAGATTTTCCAATTCATTGGAATATATTTTCTAAGTAGTCCCTAATGGACCTTTAGATTTCTTAAAAATGTTCAACATCCTTAAGAATCAGGTAAATGCAAATCAAAACCACACTGAAGTATCATCTCACCCTAATTAGAATGGGAAGTGTCAGAATATTTAACATGCAATAGGTAGCACCTTAATTAATTAATCTGCATATGAAGGATTTTCTGACATATTTAGTAAGAAGGGTAAAAGCCTTTCAAGGATTAGAGTTGACATTTTATTTCATTTATTTTCTCTGCAAAAAAAATCTACTGTTACAATGGAATTGAAGTCTGTAACCAATGATTCATTTGGGCCTATTAATCTCTGAAACTTTCAGATGGTTTGTATTTTGAGGTACCAAAAATTCTGCAGATATAGAAATGTCTATGCTTAGCAGGTATTTGATATAATCATTATTTATAACTGAAGAGTATTACACTTACCTTCTTAAGTAAATGCTCTAGTAACTTGTATATGTTTTTGCAGGTACAAACTCAAAAATATGTAAAGTGTGTAATGTGACAATTGTATAATTTATGTAATCCGATGTCTGAATCAGAATTTTTATATAATATATATGATTGTTGACTTATTGTAGGTGATTGAAGTGTTTAAACATTATTTGTCAGAATTTCTTATTGTAGATAAAACAGTGTTAAAAAAGAATACAAATAACAATAAATGCTGACAAGGGTGTGGTGGGACTGCACATTAGTACAACCATTGTGGAAATCAGAATGGAGATTCCTCAACAGGCTAGAAATGGAACCACCATATGACCCAGCTATTCCACTCATTGGTATTTATCCAAAAGAACTAAAATCAGACTATCATGAGGTTACATGCATTCCAATATTTATAGCAGCACATTTCCTAATAGTCAAAAGTTATAGAATCAGCTGTGGTATTCTCAACAGACGAATGAATAAAGAAAATGCAGTGTGTCTACTCAGTGGTGTTCCACTCAGTCATAGAGAATGAAACTATGTCACTTACTGGTAACCACATAGAATTGGAGGACATCATGCTAAATAAAATAACCCAAACTTGGAAAGTCAAGGGTCAAATGTTTTCTGTCATATGCAGAAGATAGAAAAAATTAATTAAAAATGGATGTCACAAAAACAAAAGGGAGAACAGCAGAGTAGAGGAACAGGGTGGAGGGGAAGGGAGGAGGGGAGGGGAAGAGGAGGGACTGGAGAATGAAATTGACCAATGTGTGCTATGTGCATGTCTGAGTATGACACAAGGAATCCCACTTTTATGAATGATTATACTACACCAATCCAGAAAATAAATAGATGGGAGACCAGACAAGTAGGTGAAGAGGATCAGGGGAAGGAAACAGGAGGGAAACGGGATGTACTGGGGAATGAAATGGAGAAAACTATGTTATGTGCATCTATGCATATGTCATGATGAACCCCACTATTATGTATAAGTATAATGCACTAATGAACACAATGCAAATAAAATATACATAATATCCCCAAAATAAACACATATATTTCATTCTTGATGGCTTTTCCTCATGACTTTTTACCTCCTGAAGGCTCCACCACTTATTACCATCACCTGGAGATTAGGTTTCAGTCTCTTTGCTTGCTATTGGTTTGTTGGAGGAACTCAAACACTCAGACCACAGGATAAAGATGTCCATTACATTGAGCAATGTTGCAGAATGGATGTGGCTTCAGCACGTGCTATGGACAGGGCAGGGCGAGTAACTGCTTTGTGTTTTATTAAAGAACAAAGGAAATCTGCTCTTTGTTCACTTTTCAGGTAAGAGTTCTGTTCCCTGCACATCATGCAGATTACATGATTTCATAGTTGTTAGTAGCTCATTTGATCTTTCTGCCCTTCCAAATCTTTCCTTCTATCATGCAGAGGAAGAAAGTCAAGCACAGGTGACACAGCCCTTACCCAAACCTGCAGGCTCAAAATGATGGATCTTCAGTGCCAATGATGAACGTGCCAACACCTGTCCTTTGAACTGGCCCAACCATCAAACTCAGAAGCACAGTACAAGTTTTCTGTTGTTATGCACATTTACAAAGGTGGTATCAATTTGTCACACTTTAATGTTACTCTATTAGTATTAGGGAATATTAGGTATGAATATGATACTCTCATTATATATGGAAAATATAGTGATCTTAAAATTTTAGTGATACATGACAACTATTTCACATGTACATGTTTTATATTTGCCTTTTCTCATAAAGTGAGGTCAAAAAAGAAGAGTTGAAAAGCCTACTTAGGATTTATGAACATAGATTGAAAATATGTCTCATTCAGGAAAAAAAAAAAACAACTTCCTTCCTGTGTCACCAACTTAACATGCTGTTCATTTATAAGGGCACACACATTTATTATAAAGTTCTTAGTCATGTTAAATGTTGCCATAAGTTATCCTACCCATTCTTCCTTTCCTGATCTCTCCCTGTGTTCTGCAGCCCTTTTGAATCATGTATTCAGTCTAAGAAAGACATCGAGCAAAAGTAATACACAAACGTGTGTACAAAAATCTCTTCAGTACCACAATGAAAAATACTTTAACATTTGAGATTCCCTGTAGGAAGGAAGCAACTCAGGGGAACACAGAACAGTGGCATTATGTCAACGACTGGACACAAAGCAGATTGGACAGCAACTCCTGCTGAGAGACACTCTTGGTGGAGAAGCACAAGCTCACCAGTCAGGCCTAATCACGTGCAAAACTGCCTCTGGAATCACAGGACATATGCTCTTGTTAGCAAGGACAGTTCTAAATTATGTTTGTTGCTCTAGCTTAACTTCATAGCCACCTTTCCTTTTTCACGAGAATCTTTGAGTCTGAGCAATCAATAAATACGCTTTTCCTTACCCATGCTCTAAACTAGTTTCAGAGAAATGTGATTAAATGAAGTTTCAAGGAAAGATGAATTATTAGCCAGATTTGTCTTTTTGAGGTTTCTGCTATGCTCATGTTGGTGGTCAGAGGTCACTGAAGATGTTTTGCAAGGTGTAGAGCAATAGGAGGTCCAGGAGGGGAGTTCTACCATGACTTAATGAACACCTTGTACCATCCAGTGAGAAGGCTGTTCTTGTGAAACAGGCTTGCCTGTTTCGTGGTCACTGCTACTCCCTTCCTGGTTTTGATTTGAATGGTTAGAATGGTTTGCCATGTGGTGTCCTTTATGCAAATTCAGTACCCTTTCCCTCTGGCATTCTAAAATGGTACCTCTCTCCTTTGTTGAACTTCGCTCACCATCTCCTAATTAATAGTCCAAACCTCTTAGCATGGGTACCGCCTCTGTGAACTTCCTCCTATTCAACCATTCTCTATTTCATGTTGAGGTCTTTTTGTTTGTTTGTTTGTTTTGGTGGTGCTGGGGATTGAACTCAGGACCTTGTGCCTGACAGGCAAGCACTCTACCAACTGAGCTATATCCCCAGCCCTTCTATTTGAAATTTATTCATTTATTCAGTTTGTTCTTTGAAGTCCTACACGGCAACTTCACAGTGGAGTTGAAGCCTGACATAATAAGGGTCACACAAATGCCCTTAGGGGGCCCTCAGATTATGCTTAGCATCCTAAGATGTGTAGAGAGTGAGATCATTTTCTCTGCCATGTGAGTATACGGCACAAAACTTTACAACTGTAAGCCACAAAAATGGCCTTCACTAGGAACCAAAGGAGCCATCACCTAGATCTTAGCCTTCCCAGGCTCTAGAAGGATGAGAAATACATGTCTTCTGAGTTATTCCTACAACAATGGGAAATCCTCAGTAGTTCTGATACATGCAGAAAGAAGCAGTGTGATATTCTGTTGTATAAACACTCATGAATATTTGAGCGAGTTGATTCCCATTTGGGATTCCCATGGAATTCTAATACACATCCAGCCAACTGATTGGGTGTACAGTGTACTCAAATTTCTACCCAACTTGACTGAACTATCAAGTTCCCACACTCTCCCCCTCCCTAGGTGTTAGATAAATTGCTGGGATGACTCACTGAACTCAGGGGAATACTTGACTTAACTGCTACTAGTTTGTGAGACAAGTACAACTCAGGAAGAGCCAAATGCAAGAGGTGCATAGGGCGAGGTTTGGGGGAAGATGACATGGCGGAGCTTTCGTTTCATTTCCATCTGGTGTCTGACCTCTGGATATCCCAACCTCTGTGTGGTCAAGAGTCCACCACCCAGATGTTCTCCATAATCCATTGCTTAGAGGTTTTCATATAGGTTTCGGTATGTTCTCATGATTGATTAGCTCATCAGACCTTCACATTTAGCTGGATTCTAACCCTACTTCCCCTTGACGATAGCTCCAGGTGGTGGGGCTCACATTCCAACCCTCTTGTCAATTACAGATTAAAATAATTATTTTTTTTAAAACCTCAATCCTTTAAGCTTGCCTTGTTCTGTCTGCTACCAGACCATTCCCCATCCTGAAGCTACACAGGAGTCCCCAGCCAATAGTCATCTCAAGAGTGTAGAAAACACAGTCTTTTCACCCAAGAGGGTCAGGGGGTTTTAGATCAGAATCCTTTGTATCAGAATTCCTAGATTAAGACCCAATAATGCAATATTGATGTACACTATCAATGAACAGGTGTGTGTCAGTTATGGAGAAAGAAGCAAGCAAATGGCCCAAATATCACAACATAGCCTGTACGACCATTTCAAATGGGGTTATTAAGGTTGAGGTAAGTGAGAAAGAACCTCAGAAGGATTCAACTGGGGACTGGTTTGTCCTTTTGAAAGGGAAAGGTATTTCTCGGATGCATAGGAATTGTTCTAAAAATCACGGGGGCAGGTCAGGGTGGTTGGGTTGCATTTGACAGTCAGTTTCAGTCATGAGACAGAACACTTCATGCCCTGACAACAGAGCAACCTGATGACAGGTGCGCCTGGGAATTCCTCTTGTCCTTCAAAAATCCCAGGGGTTAAATGCCACCTCTTCCATGAACCTAGTCAGTTTCACACTCCCTTATTTCTAGTTCTCACAGCATCTTGTCCTCTTTTGTTTCCTCCTGGAGTGAACAAATGTGTGTTTCACGGTTATTTGATGTGGAAATATTCTATGTGCTGAGTCAGCAGCGATTAAGAAGGTCTTATTGTGGTGCAGTTTTGGAAGCTCTCCTGAATCCGGGGATGACAGAGTGGTCAGAGCTGTGAGAAGGAAAGCTCAGGTATCCACAGGAGCTACGTAGAAGTTGGCACATTGTCAGGGGCCTGGAAAAGCTTGGTTCGAGGGCAGATAATAATCTGCAGTGGGAAGCAGAGGCGTGAGACCAGTGACTCCAAGCTGAAGTCTGCAAAGGAAGGGTACTGAAGTTCCACCTGGGGCTTCCTGGGCACCTGCCCTCCCCTGTGGGGTCCTCCAGCTGGTGAGAACAACTTCAGAGACAGAGATGACAGTCAGAAGCTATAGAGTGCTGGAAACTGTACATCCACAGGCAGATGGTCTTCAGTGGTTCTGTCCTTTCTGGGGTTGTCCCTCTGGTTTTCTTGGAGCTGTTTTCTAGATAGGGTTTTCTTTATGGCATCTGTAGATGTACTGGATTCAACCAATAACACACACATGAAGGAAATGTGTGAATATCAGGCTGAGAGAAGGGGTGTGTGAAGTTGACAGTTCCTGTAGTTCAGAATATTTAAGTGACTCCAAGTGAGTGTCTGTCTGAAGGAGGGAGAGTTTTCTCACTGTGAAGAGAGGACAGCGGGACATGGTGAGTTCTCAGATTTAAATCTGAAGGTGTCCCTTCCTCAATGCCAGAGAGTGACCCACTCTGGGACTCCATTTGAGCAGTCACTTTGGGCCTCAACTTGGGATATGTTTTTGCTGCCATATAACTCCAGTTTCTCCATGAATAAAGAATGATATTTTCTTATTGGCATGTTTTTCTTTTCTTGGGTGAAAATTGACAGATTGAGAAAGAAAAAAAAAAGGTGCAGGAAAAGCTTGACAACTCAGCTATCTTCATAATCACAAATTTCTGACTTCTGGTAACACAAGGCCCTTCCTTCACTTCCATTGTGCCCTAGTGTGGTCTGGGCAGATATCCTTCTCTGATGTGAGGTTAGGGGCATCTGAAACTTCAGGAGCACACTTATTACCCTATTTTCAGGGGAAAAGAATAGGAAGAACCCACTGGTACAGTGAGAAAAAAGTGCCAGTTCTGAAAAACCAGTATCAGATTCTGCTGAAATACAATTTCCCCTTCAGGTCAGGACAGGTCCAGGCCTGGGCTAGGAAGGGATGTGGCTGGAATCCATAGGTTGGGCCCCATCAGCCGGGTAGATGTCACTGAGGGATCGGGGGCGGGTCCTGGATCACTAGCCAATCAGGAAGAGGGGGTGGGGCTTATGAACTGTCCAATCAGGAGCGCAGATGGGAGGGGATGCTACTGCTACCGCTCCAGTCCTACTTTCTGGAGCCTTGGGACTAGGTGAGCTTCTGTGCTGCTTTGAGCATCTCAGGAGTTCTGTGAAGCCCACCAACTGCGGGCTACTAGGGACCCTGGGAGACCCCGGAAGCCGTGAAATGGTGAGTTCTGAAGGTGGGGCATCCCCAGAATTGGGAGTAGGTCTGGTAGAATCAGCAGGAAGCAGCTGTGGGCGGAGCCGGGGTGGTGCTGAGACCCTGGCGAGCTGTTCTGTTGCAAGACTAGCTTCTCCCAGCAGCTCTGAGCCCCGCAGCCCGGCTTCTCCTCACACTGTGGGGTGACTCCGTGCGTCTTGGGGAGATTGCCACTCATGCGTGAGGTTTGAGCTTGGAAGGAGTTGTGGATTGTGGGGTCTCCAGCCCCTCAGTTCTCCTCAGGGTAGTCCTACTAACCCTGAATTTCTAAATGTTTGGGAACCGGGATCTCACACCACCTGCTGAGAGTGATGACGGAGGATGGGAGAGCAGTTACTGAAGATGGGGTCCTCTGATCAGAGTCTCGACTCTGTCTGTTCAAACCTTGATCTGTCAGGCACACAGCTCCTGGGAAGGAAGGAATTCTTATGCTAGACAACCACAGTGTTTCACCAGCTCCCCTTCTCTGGTTCCTGCCCGCCTTATAGCAACTTTTAACAAAGGACTTTCTTGAGAGCTACACAAAAGCTCTTAACATTGCACTTTGCAGCTATGGGTTGCTACTTCAGAAAAGCTACATAGATGTCCTAGTTTCTGTAATGTTCCTGAATACAAAGAATAATGCTTGCATAGTCTTTAACCTGATAAAGAGACATACATAAATAAAGATTGCTGGCATAATTCTTCAGACCTGCATCTCCATCAAAGAGCAGACACCACCTGATCCCAGCCTAATCTTCAAGATCTGTGTCCGTCAATCTTTATTTTCCAATCCCCCTTCGCCCCTCGCTGGACCCCAGAGTTTGCCCGCTGGTCGCGACAACCACCTGTCCCCCAGCCCAGTGCATCTTGGGGCAGACGTACATCTCTAGATATCCAGATACACTGACAAATTCACTGGAATAATGCTGAAGAGGTTTGTGGTGTCTTTACCTCCATCTCTTGCGGGTTCGATGGCGGGTAAGGCCGTGGCTGAGCCTGTTCAGTCTGTGCGACTTGAGCATCTTCGTTTTTGATGTTGACAATACGTTCTTGGTTTTGTCACCAAGGGCTAATACATGATAAATTTTCTAACAGAATGGAAAAAATTTTGCAGTGTGTAGATGGTGTATAAATTCAGATTTAGTAGGAAATGTTAATAGTGTATGAATTTATCTAGTTTATGAATTTATGTTCTTGGATGCATGTTTTACTGTGTGACATGTCAACACTTAAAATGATCTAATTCATAAATTCTTGCCCATTTGGCAATAAACATCTACTCTGCGATTCTATCTTACTTTTATTGATTGCCTCTAGCAGGGAGCATTTTCCAGATGCAGTTTTTCATGTTATTGAAGTAGTTTCTTTCTCCTTGTGCTCTGTGTGTGTTTTTAAATTAGAAATTGAATTTTTCAGAATTGCTATGAAGAAAAATGATGAATTTTTACATATTTACTTATTGTACTACCTTGTTCTAATCCCCTATTAAATCCATGGGTTTTTCTTTAGTACTTTGGTTTTTTTTTTTTTTTTTTTTTTCCAGGTACTAGGGATTGAACCCAGAGGCGCTTTACTGTGGAGCTACACCCTCAGCACTTTTTATGTTTTATTTTGAGACAGGCTCTTGCTGAGTTACCAAGGCTGTCCTTGGATTTGTGATCCTCCTGCTGCACCCTCCCAAGGGGCCAGGTTTACAGTTTACAGATGTGTATCACCATGCAAGGATCCTTGGGATTTTTTAAAGAAAACAATAATCTTGTTTGTGAACAAAGACCTTTTTATCTGTTTCTTCTAAATCTCAATGACTTGTTTGTTTGCAATACTGGGAATTGAACCATGATCCTTGTGTATGTATACCCCAGCCATTTTTAACATTTCTATATTGAGATAGGGTCTCAGTAAATTACCCAGACTGGCCTTCAACTTGCCATCCTCCTGCCTCAGCCTCCTCAGTAGCTGATTTTACGGTTGTGTGCTACCATGTCTGGTTCAATATCTTTTATTATTCTTTCTTGCCTCATGTTTATCTACATTCTCTTGTTTTGATCTTAGGAGTTTTGTTGCTTAGCTCCGTTAAATGTTTTAACATTTTTTCATACTTATGATAATTAGTTCTTGGTTTTGGTGTATATTGTTTATTCATTGAAATTCTCACTACTTATAATGTCTATATAATTTTGGTATTGTGGAATATGGGTGTCATGGCTTGGATTATTAAGTAATGCCTTTGCTTCTATTACCTAGAAGAGATGGTAGATGATTAGTGTCACATTTCCATTAAATGCCAGAATAAACCAGTGAGACCATGTGGGTCCTTTTCTTCCAGTTTTGGCAGTTTGTTGTTTTTCAGTTTCTTTGATGAGTAGTCTTACGTTTTTCTTTTCTTGTGTGAGTTTTTGTAGATTGTCTCTTCTAGGAATTGGTTGGCCTTGAGGCAGGAAGATGATAGTGGGTTGAAAATTATAATATTCCACTTGGCTCCCAACACTGTGATCTAGAAACCTCCCAGATTGTTAGTCTTTGGGGAAATTCTTTTTGTTTTTTCAAGACAGAACTATGAAGATCAGAATTTGAAAAAGAATTTTTTTTTTCTTCCTCACTGACAAACAGTAAATGACATTTCTTGGAACATCACTGTGAAGCTCAGAATGGTTTATAGAAATTTACGATCCTTCTGCCTGAACCTCCCAGATAGCTGGAATTACAGGCATTACGTAAGACGTAAGGCTTTTATTTATAGTACTATAGTGAAGGGGGAAGCTTTAACTTGCAAGACAATTCTTCAACAATATGCACAATATACTTTTTTTATTTCCATGGAAAGGAATCAAACACAGACTGAGACTACACCCTTCCTGTCCCACCCCCAAATAACCACCCCAACCCACTCCCTGGTGCCACTTCACTGCTGCCACCTCCCATACATACCACAGGTCTCAGGTGGCCCTCCAAAAGGCTGGCACTGCAGGCTTTAACAGCTGGCTGAGAGAAGTGGAGTGGAACATGCCAAGGACTCTGCCAGTCTGTCCTCACTTTCATTTTATACCAAAAGCTTCTTCAAGGATCTGGTCTTTCAACAAGTGTGATAGTTTTTTAGAAAAAAAAAAAAATCCTTAGGAGAAGGGGCAATTTTGAGTACTCCAAATTGATCATCGTCTCAAAGCAGAGTGGTTCAGATTCTCACAGTCTATCCAGCAGAGGTAGGGGGACAGAGAGGAGAGGCCAGGTCGGGCAGGTGTCCTCCAGGCTTGAGGTCCACTGGGCTGGGCAGGACACCATGTCCTTGGAGGTTCTATGTCCTCCATAGAAAAAGCTGCCAAGTTGGGGTTGTGGTTTAAAAATGCTTGGTGGAGACAGGGAATTGTGGAGTCAGAGTTTGTTTTTTCCCAGAGCCTCTACAGAAAAATTAAAAATGAGAGAGAGAGAGAGAGAGAGAGAGAGAGAGAGAGAGAGAGAGAGAGAGAGAGAGAGAGAGAGAGAGAGAGAGAGACTGAGACTCTTAAATCGTTCTGAGGGTTCTAATGATGATCTGAGGAAGTTGCGACCACGGATGAGACAGCTTTCGTTGCTGGCCTGCCTGGCCCGGCCATGGGGAGCTTCTTGAAGCTTTGGGGCTCTTCAGGCTCCGCTCCCAGCTGGAGTCCAAGCCCCCCTCCAAGGCCACGCTGGAGCTGCCCTTGGCGTTGGTGTAGAGGCTGCTGCTGGGTGGGGCGTGGGTGTGCAGGTGGGCACTGGACCTCGCCTTCTCCAGGGCTGGGACTTACTGCTCCAGAAGAGCATTCTGCCGCAGAGGCCATGGATGTCCGGCTGGTACGTGTGTCTTCCCTTCGTCTACACAGATATGTCCACCCTGCGGCTTCGGGGGATGCCTCCTCTCGTCGCAGGGATGGGACTGAGTCCCACCGACTGGGAAAGCTGGCTGATGTGGTCCCTGCGTTTTCGTTCCAGTGCATTATGATGAGCCCCTTTGTCAACGACCCTCTCCACCTCGCTGTCATGGTTACGGCCCATTTCCCAGGGCCCAGGGAGTGGCCTCCAGCGGAGCGGAGGGGCGGGGAGTCGCGCACCACCAGCCACGCCCCCGCGCCCCTCACTGGCACCGCGCCGGCAGGACCGCCGCCGCCGGGCTCTTCCTTTTATATTACAGGCATTGAAGGTCTTTTTCTTCTGCTTTTTTTTCTTTTACCTTCTTTAATTTTCACATATTAAAATTTTCAGTCCATTTCTGTGGCTTATTCTTTTTCTTATAAGGAAAGTATTATTAAGTTCAAAATATTATTTGACAGTGAGTTCTGGAAGCACTGAAGTTTTATGTTTCCGATCCCAACTTATAATTTGACTATTTTCCACAGATCAGATGGGAATAATATGCTTGTTTCCAATAGATAACAGTTGATCCCTTCCCAATGCATTGGAGAAGTTGTGATTTCTGCCACTCACTGTTTTATAATTCCTGCTCTATGGGGAGTCAAGTTTTCATTCACCTGTGGTCCACTGAAGACTCTTCCTTATCCGCCATCTATTGGTAATCTCTGTTTTAGTAGTACGGTGCCCTGCTGGGCACTGCACACGCCTGTGATCCCAGCTACTCTGGAGGCTGAGGCAGGAGGATCTCAAGTTCAAAGCCAGACTGGGCAATTTAGCCAGACTTTGTCCCAAAATTTTTAAAAATAATTTTTTAAGAACTAGGACTGTACTTTAGTGGCAAAGTATATCTTAGATTAATACCCAGTGCAGCTAAAGATAAACAAATAAAAGGATATATGGGCTGGGGTTGTGGCTCAGTGGTAGCTTGCCTAGCATGTGTGAGGCCCTGGGTTCAATCCTTAGCACCACATAAAGATAAATAAATAAAATAAAGCTATCATTTCCATCTACAACTAAAAACAATGTATAAAAGAACAATATGTGTATACACATATACATGTGTGTGTGTGTGTGTGTGTGTATGTGATCTACTGTAGTTTAAAAGTTTTATTGAAAGGGACCTCATGAAAATAGAATGAAATCAGTAGAATTGAGGAAGGGGATCAGGAAGGGAGGAAGGGAGTGCAATGAGAGATTTCAGGAAATGAAATTGATCAAATTATATGTATGTACAAATATATAACAAAAAATTCTATTATATATAATTGTAATGCACCAATAAAAATATTTTTAAAAAGTTTTTCATTAGGCATATATATTTGGATATTAGGCAAGCAATTATTTTCTAGTTGCTAGGATTTTAAGCATTATACTTACTAGTTTGGGGAAAGTAGTTTTTGTTAATTAGTCACAGGTGTGTTTTGGGAATTGTAGAATTTTACTGATATATGTGAAAAGACACATCTTGGTGATATTGAGCCTTTTTTAAGATCATGTGCCTTTGTTCGTCTTATTTCATTGTCCAATAACATCCGTAATGTTTTTTCCTTTACTACAGTGAATTGCTCTTAATGAGTGTTATTTAGTACTGAATTCATGGTGATCTACAAACACCATGTACAAGCTTCAAAATACTGTCTCTTGGTGCAGTTGCAGAGCATGCATTGGATTCCCTAAGGAACAAGTTGTAACAAGACTTGTTAAATTATATGTTTTACAAACTCATTAGAGATTCATCATCCAGAAGGTAGTTTGGGACCTGATAATGTAGGCTCCCTCTGGTTAGTGGGTGAGAATATTGCAGACATTCAAGGCGACAATAGAACTTGTCTCAGGAATCTGAGTTCTATAGGTGAGGATGGCATGATTCCTTTTGTCAATCAGACTAGTGTTTCTTTCTCATCAGGGCTACTCCAATATATGGAATATGGAAAGGGAACATTTGGGTGAAGATATCAGGCATGATCACATTATGCCACGAATTTAGTAATTTTTCTGTAATGTTATAATAATTCATATTTATTTTCTGCTCTACATTTTGGGAAGAAAAAGGGAACACCAGAACATTGAAGATGTGTACAGAAATTCCAGGAGAAATCTAAGCTAACTTATACTCAAAGGAGAAAGCAATATCCTTTCAGAATCTTGGAGTAGAGCCAGGTGTGGTGGCACATGCCTGTAATTCCATCAACTTGGGAGACTTAGGCAGGAGAATTAGCACAAGTTTGAGGCCAGCTTCAGTGACTTAGCAAGACCCTGTCTCAAAAGAAAAAATAAAAAGGACTGGGTATGTAGCACAGTGGTAAAGTGTCCCTGGGTTCAATCCTCAGTACCAAAAAATAAAGAATCTTGGAATAACAGGAAATGTTTTTTAAAATGATACAAATAAACCCAGCTTCAGATTATTTGATCTCAGAAAACTTTCTCCAAACATGCATTCAAGTTAGGGTCCATAATTGGAAAATCTGAAATCCAAAGTGTTCTGGTCCTGGAACATTGTAGAACACTGACATGATGCCACATGTGACACTTTGGATTGTTCCAAGCCCAAAATTATTAAAAAATCATACAAAATTACCTTTAGATTTTGGGTGACTCCCAAATCTCTTATGATGCAAAAGCGACTTTTGTGTTTCACCTGAGACCTATCTTTAGTTATTTCATTATATATATATGCAAATATTTCAGAATCGAAGTGCTTTTGATCCCAAGTTGTTTGCATAAGATAAAGTCAGTTGCATTTAAATGTGACACAAGCTGGCATGGAGTGCATGCCTGTAATGCCAGCAGCTCAAGAGGCTGAGGCAAGAGGATCATGAGTTCAAAGCCAGTCTCAGCAATTTAGCAAGGCCCTAAGCAACTTAGGGAGACCCTGTCTCTAAGTAGAGTTTTCTAATAAGGGCTGAAGATGTGTGACTCCGTGGTAAAGCACCTCTGGTTCAATCCCAAGTACAAAAATAATAAGAAGAAAATAAAAATAAATCTGACGTAGACATTCACTGTTTGTAAAATAGTTTGCTTAGAAGCAGTATTGATTCCCCATAGCAATTTCACAGTCATGATCGTAGCTGCCCTGAAGCCATCCTGCAGAGAATTCAGTCCACTATTGCTCAAAACATTCTTACAGAGAGCCAATTATGGTGGTTCATGTCTGTAATCCCAGTGACTTGGGAGACTGAGACAGGAGGATTGCAAATTCAAAGCCAAACTGAGCAACTTAGCAAGGCCCTAAGCAACTTATTGAGAGCCTGTCTCAAAATACAAAGAGCTGGAAATATGACTCAGTGGCTGAGCACCCCTATGTTCAATCCCTGGTACCAGAAAAGAAAAAAACAATTCTTAAAGAGGATGAAACCAATCATTTTTATACTAAGTCATTAAGACACAGTACCTTTGTGGTATACTTCTCACTTTTCCAGCCTTTGTGAACAAAAAGAATGTGGGAAAAAGTCCTTAGATGAATTCCTAATCCTGTTGTAAAGAAGAAAACTCCTGGAGTAAAACCAAGTGAAAACCGTGTGCATTCTCAGGGGTCATTCATCTGTGAACATGACTCTCAGAGCTCACGGTGGACAAAAACCATGAGTATCGGGAATATGGAGAAAAGCCATATAAATGCCAGGAACATGGGAGAGCCGTCTGTTATCCCCAGAGCATTCAGAAGCATGAAAGGATTCATGCTTTAGAGAGACACCATGAATGTAAGCAACGTGAGAAAATCTTCAGTCTTCCCAGTTTCCTTCAAATACATGAAAGAATTCATCATGGAGAGAAACCCTATATATTTAAGCAATGTGAAAAAGCCTTTCATTCTTCCTGTTCCATTAAAGTACATAAACGGACTCAAAGAAGAGAAAGACCCTATGTATGCAAGCAGCCTGAGAAAACCTTTCATCATTCGAGTTCCTGTCAAAAGCTTGAAAATACACACGCTGAAAAGTAGCCCCGGATAATGGGTGTGGAAAGGCTTCAGTATTATATAAATTGTCTAGTAAACACGAGAATGCATGGTGAAGAGAACTTGTATTAATGCAAAGCACGTGGGAATGCCTGAAGTCATCTTGGCCTAGTGTACACATATAAGAGATGACAGCGTGGAGTGAAATGTGGAACGGAAGAGCTGTGCAAAGATTTTCACTTGACCCGCCTGTCAGAGTGTTCACTGGATCAAATTCCTGTGGAGGTAACACTGAGAAAGTCCTCAGTTGTATCAAAGAGCTTCAAAGTCCTGTGAAAATTCCTCAAGTAGTAGAGTCCTATCAATTTAATATAAAGAACTTAATGCAAGATAATTTGTTTAGAATGTCCCAGAAAATGCACTCCCTGAAGGAAATATACTAAAAGTTATTAATATATTGTGTTTATCAGTGGCTCAACAGCTACTACCACGACTCCTCCTCTCCCTCCTCCTCCTCCTCCTCCTCCTCCTCCTCCTCCTCCTCCTCTTCTTTCTGGCAGTTCTCTGGGCATTGCACAAACTAAGCAAGTGCTCTCCTCTGCTCAACATCTCCAGCCTTTTTTATTTTGTTTTGAGACAGCATCTCCCTAAGTTGCCCAGTCTGGCCCTTGAACTTGTGATCCACCTGGCTTGGCATCCCACATACTTGAGATTACAGGCATACATCATCAGAACTAGCCTCAGTGACTCATTCTCAAAGTTTTTTTGAACTATATTTCTACTTTTTACTTTTGGAAGTAAGTTTCAGTCAATATACTTCTGCAAGTTTTATTTAGTTTATAGTGTATGAATTTAATAGGCATTATCCTTTTAAATGAAATCAGGCAGTACATTTTTTTCTTCTTTCATTTGAACCATGTTGGATCCCTGGGGAGATCGAAGTGCAATTATTGTTGGGACACTCCTACTGGTTTCACATTACAGGTTTTTAACATTTTAAAATACATATATGCATATGTACATACATACACACAATATACACACTCTTTTTCGGTAGTGACATTTTTACATGAATTTATGTTCTTCACTTTTTTGGGGAGGAGTTAGGTATCAGGGATTGAACTCAGGGGCACTCAATCACTGAGCCACATCCCCAGCCCTATTTAGTATTTTATTTAGAGACAGGATCTCACTGAGTTGCTTAGCACCTCGCCAAGTTGCTGAGGCTGGCTTTGAACTCGTGATCCTCCTGCCTCAGCCTCCCGAGTAGCTGGGAGTACAGGCATGCACCACTGCGCCTGACTGTTCTTTACTTTTTGATATATATTTTCTTCAAACAAGTTTCATACATGTTTATACAAGAGTCTCTTTATTGTTTCAAAGAACTTATAGATTAACAAATGCTATCTTTTTTCTTTCTTTTTTATTTTCATGAAATTTTATTGGCAAAATTCAAAATGCAATGACAACATAATCGAGTACTAATTTTTGGAATATTGATCTACCAATGAGAGAAATTTAACTCTTCAGGGAAATAACAATTAATTCAACTGGGAGTTCAAAGTTAGACTTTCATATCTTCAAATTAATTGCTGGTATTATCAGTGATAACCATTCTTAACTGAAGGACCATGCAAAAAAAATCGCATGACTGGTTTTGTCCTAAAGACCATAGTTTGATTATTATGAGCTTTTTACTGATGCTGCAGAAGAGTTCAAAAGCAAAGACCAATAATAACAGACATTGTAACTTAAATACCCTTTTGTTTTTCATAGGGTCCTGAGAAGAAAGGGGTAACACCCTCAAAAGTGTAGTAAGATGGGCTGGGGTTGTGGCTCAGTGGTAGAGCGCTTGCCTATCACATGTGATGCACTGGGTTGAATCCTCAGCAGCACCACATAAAAATGAATAAATAAAATAAAGGTATTGTGTCCATCTACAACTAAAAATATTTTTTTAAATTTTTTTTAAAAAGTGTAGTAAGAGATGGATAAAGGACCCATATATGAAAGTTCTGATAGTGGTCCATATAGCCAGGGCACTGATGGAAAATGATAAGCCTGGAAACTGCAGGGAGAAAGGAGCATCAGTAGACCTGAAGGGGCTCATAGGAAGCTCATAGGAAGCTACGAGCACCTAGTGGACCCTGATAAGTGGGATATTAATGCGGATTCATCAGGAACTGTGGTCAGTAGCAGAGGGAAGCCTGTTGGTGGCATGAAAAAACAACCCTGACTTCTCTTTCCTCCTGTCTCCTGTTCGTGCTGGCACCTCCCATTAGCCAAATCAACCAAAAGCCACTGGTTGTGGAAGTCTGACTGGCATAGTACTTGCAGATCTGCTTCTTGGTGTTTAGCGCAGCATGGGGCTGAAGAGTGGATCTACCAAGTCCATAGATGCCATTAGACTGGAATAGTTCATACCTGTCAGAGACTCTTTTCAGGGACCATATCTTTAGAAAAGATTGCTGACTTTTTCAAATGCCAGACTCATCCCTGCCCTTCTCTTCAGCCTCCTGAATACGTTTTCTCATTGGTTTTTAGGCTGAAAAGAGTGACATTTCGTTGTGTGACTGTTTTCTCTCATGAGATATAACTTACTGTGGGTCTACCTGTGAATTCTGATCTTACCAATTATAGAAAAGGGCTATGCATGCACTTTTCAAAACTGCACTTTGAATTTTGAATTTGAGTCTTTCCTTAGGCTGGTGATGTGTGGTTCAATCCTATTCATGATGCTGGACAGCTGCTGTGATCACAGCCCTCAAACAGCCCCAGGATTACAAGTCTAAGCACCCCAGTACTCTGTAGGATATTTTATTCAATTAACTGCACAGCAGACTTTGTATTTTATTATAAAAGGTCTTATATTTGATGATTTTTTCAAACTGTGTGAAATATAATTGTTCTGAGAACATTCAGTGTAGGCCAGGATTAGCAATGGTGTTCACTAATCTATGTCTTCAAATGTGTTTCCAATATATGACGTTTCAACATTCGATAGGGTTATTGGGACATTACCCCATTATTACCCAAAGGAGGATCTGAAGACATTTAACTCTTAGTAAAGTGATGGTCAGTACAGCACCAATCTCAGACTATTTGCTGTGTTAAATGCTATAATAGTGTTCTCTAGAGGAGCAGAACCAATAGAATAGAATGAATGAATAAAATTTATTAGATCAAAAAAATAAATAAATAAATTAGAAGAGCAGGTTATTAGATCACCTTAGATGCTCGGAGAATGGATAATCCCCACATTAATCTCTGGTGTCTGGAGAGCTGAGGAGACCACTGACTCTTCAGTCCAGGAATCTAAAAGCTTCATCATAAGAGGGCTCTGTGAGTCTGAAGGCCTGGAAACTTCCTGCAGTTGCACCTGCGCAAATCCACTTCCAAAGCCCAAAGAATATGAATTCTAATGCCCCAGGCAGTTGCACACCAGCAAGAAATGCCACTTGTCAAGAAGGGTCAAGCATGAGTGAGCTTCCATCTTCTTTGACTTTTTTGCTCCATCCAGGCCCCTAGCCTACTGGGTGATGCCACCCTCATGCAGGGTGGATCTTGCCACCCAGTTCACTGGCCTGCATGCTGATTGTCTCTCACAGACACCCTCACAGACACAGTCAGAGGTGTGTGTGATTTTACCAATTGTTCTAGACATCTCATAATCCAGTTAGGTTGACAACCAAGATTAGCCATCAGAAATGCAAAACCTTATACAGTAATACCTTCTACAGTAGAGTCAATTGTCAAATGTTGTCCCTATGCTTCTAAATTAAAATTTCTTGAATATGGTTTCTTGATAATAGAATCCAGAGCTCAAATTACAAAGCTGTTACAGTGTAATTGGCATGTAGTGGCTGCAGTCTGAATATGTCCCCAAATATCCTATGTGGGAAACTTGATCTCCATTGCAACATTAGTTGGGAGGTAAGGCCTCTTGGGAGGTGTCAATCTCATGAGGGCTGGACCCTCAGGAATTGATTTATCCTAGTGTGGCACTGTGGTGTACAACTGCAACCCCAGGATTTGGATGGCCGGGGTGGGAAGACTGTTAGAGCTCTACGTAGGTAATGTAGAGAGATCCCTTGTCAAGAAGAAAAAAGAAAGAAAAAGACAGGAAGAAAGAAATTAGAAAGGAAAATCCATTACTCTTACTGTACAAAGGTATTGTGAGACTGGGGATATAGCTCTTTTGGTAGAGTGCTTGCCTTACAAGCACAAGGCCCTGGGTTCAATCCCCAGCACTGCACACACACACACAAAGGTATTATGGAAGTGGGTTCTTTCAACCTTCAACATTCTGTCATGTGAGGACATGGCAAGAAAACACTAACCAAATTCCAACTTGCTGAACTTGGTCTTAGCCTCCAGAACTATGGGGAAACCAGCTCATCTTCTTATTAAATTACCTGACTTCAAGTGTTTTTTATAGTAACACAAAACATACTAAGGCAGAAATAGGTACTGGAAAATAGGTAGTGGAGTGCTGCTATAACAAATACCTAAGAATGTGGAAATGACTTTTGGAACTGGGTAGTAAGTTGAGTTTTCAGTAATTTTGAAGAGATTGCTGCAAAAAGGCTGTATTTCTATGGATGGGTCCTTAGGGCAGTTCTGGTGAGGGCTTTAAATAGGAGAAGGGCCATTGGTAAAAGCCTGAACCCTCTTAGACATTACTATAGTCATGAAACAGATTATTTGGAGAATTGCAAGTCATACCACCATTCTGATGAGCTGGCAAGTGGATTTGAGGAATAGATTATAGGGAAGTGGGGGAAAGCCATCATTGTTCCAATGTTCACAAATAATTTGACTGAATTTTTTCTGTGTCCTATGTATGGAAAGTGGAACATGAGAGTGATTAATAGGTATATTTGGCAGAAGAAATACCTAAGCAACAGTGTCGGGCTGCTGTGTGGCCCTTTATGGTTTCTTTGGTCCTCACTTGCTTATATTAATATGTGTGAAGAGTCAAGGAATTTACAAGTGGAATTCATAATAAAAAAAATAGGTCATAATTATTTGGTTAATTCCTACCTAGCCCTGTACACAATAAAAATGTGAGTTGGAGGAAGGACTATTAAGGTCTGGAAAAGTGTCATGGTTTTGAGCTTTTGTGTGTGTGTGAGAGAGAGAATGGTGCAAGATCAAACGTGGGACATCATAATGTAGCAGAAAGTGGGGTGTACTTGACATCTTCAATGTGGGAAAATTTTGAATGTCTTTTTGAAAGGGTAGCTGGAAGGATTATGTTTCGGTGGCCCACAGAGCCCCAGAGTCCATTTTGCTATGAACAGGTATCATTTCCATATGCTTAGGCTTCAGAACATGTCACAGAAGTTGGGGGAAAGTAAACTGCTTTGTGTTTTATTAAAGAAAAATATGTTCTTTGTATTCCAAGGTATGAGTTCTGTGTCCTTCACACTGTGTGATTTTCATAATTGTCGTTTCTCATTTGGAAGTCCTCCCCTTCCAATTTTTTTCTTCCTTTGAACAGAGAAAGTCAAACACAGACAGCACAGGCCCTTACCCAAATCCCAGATCTTGTAATGATGGATCCTCAGTGCCATGAATGAATGCATCAGCCCGCATCCTTGACACCATCACAAACATCCAATTCGGAAGCATGATACAAGTTTTATGTCATTGTGCACATTTACAGACATGGCACTGATGAGTTAGACTTTGATGTTCATCTCTCAGTAATGGGTACCTTAGGTATGACTACGATATTCCTGTTACATAAGAAAATACATGGATCCCAGCTCCGCAGGGGCTGAGGTAAGAGGATTGCAAGTCCCAGGTCAGCCTGGGCAACTTAATGTGACCCTGTCTCATGAGATATTTTGGTTGAGATCCCATATGTTGTGAATGAAGAAAGCCACATGGGACCTTGGCAGGTCTGTCTCTCATGAAAACAGTATATGACTGAGCATTCAGCAAGGGAGAGCTGTATGGGTTGCCAATGGTTATGTAAAATACAGAGCCAGAGTATTGAATTGGAGTCAGGATATGTTTTATAATTATAAGCCTGAAAATGGCTGTCACATGTTCAGTGTCTGCAGCTGCCCAAGACTGTGGTATTTCATGTGCATTAACACCTCTAAGTCATTTATCTGTCGTTACTTATCCACATTAAATAATAAACGTATCTGTTTTGTCTCCATTTTTGTTGCGAGGAAAATGTGCATCTGGAAGATGACACTATTAAGCAGAGACCACTGTGCCATATAGCGGTGAAGCAGGAATCATAATCATTACGGATCGTCCTGATGCTGGTGATCAGGACACCTGTGTCTCCGGTGATTGCACAGAGAAATTTGGACTTGACCACAGGAGAAGTCTGTAAATAGAAGGAATAGAAACTTTTTGGGTAAAATTCACAGTCTTAGTTTTTTTTAAAATATTTTTTAATTAGTTGTTGATGGAACTTTATTTTATTTACTTATTTATATGTGGTGCTGAGAATTGAATCCAGTGCCTCACACTGAACCACGACCCCAGCCAGTCTTAGGTTTAAAAAAAAAAAAGTTGATTCCAGCAGAGTTAATGAGCTACATGAGACACTTTCTAAGTTGGACAGACTGGCTACAGTAAGTCTGAGAAAACTGGATTCAAGCTCACTGTTAACCCAGTCTCAGATCTTTTCCAATAAAGCGCCTCTCCCCCCCTCCCCTCTTCCTTTTCAACTCCAAAGAATGGATAGATGTGTTTCAAACAGGACTAGTTCTCTGTTGCACTGTCCTGGTCTGCAACAATGGAGGGAGTACCTCTGTGTTGCACTATCCTAGTCTGCAACACCGACAATGACGGAAAAAGGACTCAGACTCTGTGCACCGAGATCTGAGGAGAAGAGCTTTATTTGGGAGAGATGGAGCACTTGTCACAGAGGAAGCTGCTTCTGTCTTTACTGCGTATAACACTGTCTTTTATATGCTTGCAGATAAGCTAGCCATACATCCTAAAGGTCAAGCCCTGTGTAGGCAGTTACTAGCCTCCTTGGCAGATTAGAGGTTGGTAACAGAAAGGAAAAAACAACCAACCGTGTGAACGCAGAAGGTGACCATTTCACAGATCTCAGAAGAACTGTCTTACAGACCACAGAAGAACATCTTGTTCACAGAACACAGGAAAGGAGGATGGGGCCCTAGTCCCTGAGTGGCCTGAAAGGGGCACACCATGTCGGCCTCCTTCCAGGGGACGGGGCAGGGCCCTAGTCCCCAGCTGGCCTGTTTGGCATGTCTGTCTCCCACAGAATGTCATGTAGACCTCCTTCCAGAGGACAAGGCCCACAGTTCTCCTTGCTTACCTACCACACCTGGCTGCTATTGAACCCTTTGCATTGATATTTCTGTACCAAAATGCTCCTTATGCCCCAAGTCAAATGCTTCTATCTTACCATTTTCCAACATCTCCTAGTACATCACTCTTAGTGTATTTCTGTCCTCATTTTACGGGTCCTTTGCCAAATTGAGAACATAAGGATGCTCTGAGAAAGGATGGGGCCCAATTCACGTACGTGGCCCTTGTGCCTATTCCAGACCTGGTTTGCAGTATGAGTGTTGAAGAACGGAAATGTGGCCCTTCCAAGGATGACAGTTTCCTCTCTGAATTCAAGGCCCAGTATCCGTGCACGGAGGAAGTCTTCAGTGAGTGCTTTCTACGTGCATTTCACTTCAGATTCTTGAATCCTCACAGAACCTTAAACAATTTTATTTGATCTCTAGGTTCCAGCTGAAGCAACAGACTCTAAATAAGAATAATAATGCCTCAAGTTCACACAACTGGAGTGGAGCTAAAATGCACTTGTATATATATCACCCCAGGGCACTTGACCTTACAGCAGGTGGTCTCCTCCTGTGGGAGATTTTAGTATCCCTAATTTCTTACATCTCCCTCAAGGGTGCCAGTGCCCTAGGCTTCCTCCTACTCTCCATTTCTCACTCCCAGGATGACTGCTGTCCTGGACAACTTTCATGGGAACGATGGCTTTCTTATTTTAACCAAGAACACAGGTGCCTTAGCCCATCTTCTTGATACAACATACTACTTACTACACCCTGGGTAATTTATAAAGGCTGTAAATTGATTTCTTGCAGTTCTTGAGGCTGATAAGTCCAAGAGCATGACACAAAAGTGTGAAGAGGACCTTTGTGCTGCACGATGCACTATGGAAGGACAAGTGAGCGTTCATGAGATGGAAAGAGCAAGAAAGGACCACTGTCATCGCAAGCCCGCTCTAGGGACAACTGTTCCGCTCCCATGAGAACAACATTATTCCATTCATGAGGACAAAGCCCTCCTGACCTCCTGAACTTTAAAAAGTCCCATCTACTTAACATGGCTACATTACACATTCGGTTTCCAAAACATCATCTTTGGGGGGCACATGCAAGCCTGCACTGGGTTCGTGAAGTGAAATCTCTAACCTGAGCCTGGACAGTGTGCATAGTAGAAGGACGTCTCCACCTACCCAGGAATCTCCCTATCCTGACTCCGAGAGCCCTCATCCCAACCTGTTCTCTTTATTGGTTTGGGGGCAGGGTGACCAGACTAGGACCTATCCTCCATTATTGCTCATTTGTTTACTTAAAACAAATGTTTCTCACAATATCTTACAAACTGTGATTAATATTTTTAAAAACTGATTAAATATTTTAGTGGAAAAAACATCCTAAGTAGTAGTCCTGGGAAGCAGTGCTTCACACATTATCAAATGTGGTGGCCTAATGACAGACTCCTTGGAGCATTCGATACACTGATGTGCAACCTCATGGGCAGTGTATTCAATATAATATCTGCTTATCTTACAAAGGCAGTCTTAGAAGGCTAATGGTAGACAGGAACTCTTTGGGGGGGGGACCATTCTGGCAAGTCTATCATGATCCATGGCCCAGTGGGAGAGACCGGTTGGAGCCACATTGCACTCCTTAATCTGTCCCTCAGCCCCCTTGTCACTAAAGCCTTTGTCTATCATTCTACTCTTCTCTGAACCAGTTTGGTCTTTTCCAGACCCAAATCCCATAACCCTTGAGACATTCTTGAGAGTCACTTCTTTCCTTTCATCCCCAGTTATTTCTGCTACCAGGAAAATCATTCACTCTCTTACCATATCCGCAGTCAGTCCCCAACTCTGTGATGGCCCTGCTATGAGCTGCCTTTGTCTGTGCTTGTGTCCTCACTGTACTGAGCGTTTCTGAGGGTAGGGAGAGCATCTGGCTCATCTCCATGTTCTGGAAAAATCACTCTCAGAGTCTGATCCAGAGACTATGTTTAGAATGGATGAATGAATTCTGTAGACTTGGGAGGAGGAATTCACAATATAGAGAAGGGGAAGAGAATCAACAGACTCAGCACTTACAAGGTGCCATGTGTTCTCCATGCACTGGGCTTGATGTCCTTGAATTCTGATCATTGCCTAAAGTGGAAACCGATGGACAGAACAAATGTTTCTTGTCCAACATCCCACAACAGTCTCCAGATTCACCCTGTCGCAGACAGTGAAGGAGATTGTATTACATGGTCAGGAAGAAAGATAACCAAATGCTGGTTAATCAAAGGTTGTGCCATGGTAGAGGCCATGACTATGAGACCTACTATGGTACCTATGCCTCTTCACTCCTTCTTTTCTCATCCTGTTTCTCTTCCTATAAAATAAGTGAAGTCAATCAGATGACCATTCCAAGATGGCAATTGATGCTAGTAGCACTGTCTTTGGAACCTTAAGCATCCAAGGCAATACACTCTTGCTTTGGTAGGACAAGGTCAGCTGTGTCACACTTAAGCCAAGGAAGAGATCTTTCTTCAAGTCTACTATTATCTGTGATTTGGCAGAGTAGTAGATACACAGGAAAACCAGGAGCATCCATGTTCCGATGATTGTATCAGGATGGACTAGGCCACTAGACTTTCTTCCTCTAGGGTGAACAGCTAAAGCAGGTATGGGAGAAGCAGCAGAGCTGCTGCTCCTGGCCATTCTCCACTCCACCCCTATGCCTGTGCCCTTGGTCCTTTCTCTCTCTGTTTTCCAGGTTCCAGTAGTATCAATAAAGGATGAGTTCATGATGCCCAGTATTCTTTTGTTGAGAGACTGTCTGTCCCTTTCTGACTTTATTTCTAAGTTTCTGCTGACTGGAGAAGATATGCTAGCAATGTACACCCATGAGCTAAACTCTGCTTCTCCAAGAATCCAGATCCAGGGCAGTATATCTAGAACTAGAACATGGGGGTAAGAAATTATATGATCTGTTCCTACCAAATGGATCTGGCCTCAGCCTACATAAGCTGCATACCTGGGCTCCTACTAATACAAGAATACTCATTCACTGCCTGTCTCAAGCCTCTTCATGGTCTGTCTTCAGTCTGTATTTCTAGTTTTCCCTCTCCCCATCCTAGCACAACTCCATGCCTCTTCCCAAAGCATTCGCTTTTCCAAGAATGCTATTACAACATTGCCTGGGAGACTCTTCTTTGACCTTCAAAATCCCAAAGGTTAACTACCACCTCTTCCATGAATCTAGTCAATTTAATACACTCTTACTTATAAGTTGACATAATGTCTTGCCCTCTTTTATTTCCCCTAGAGTCAACAAATGTTTGTTTCATGGCCATTTGAAGTGGAAATATTCTAGGTGCTAAGAGTCAGCAATAATTAAGGACCAAGGGGCTGGGCACAGTGGCACATGCCAGTAATCTCAGTGACTTGAGAGGCTGAGGCAGGAGGATCACAAGTTGGAGGCTAGCCTTAGTGAGACCCTAAGCAACTTAGTGAGACCCTGTCTAAAATAAAATATAAAAAGGGCTGGGTATGTGGCTCAGTGGTAAAGCACCTCTGGGTTTAATCCCCTGTGCCCCAAAAATATGGAAAAAGGATATTCTTTGCCCCAGATTCTCATGTTCATTTGGGAAGCTCTCCTGTATTTGGGGATGACAGAATGACCAGTGGTGTGATAAGGGAGACTCAGGTGACTATAGGAGCAATGTGTCATTCAGAGACCCAGTTACAGAATTTTAGAGGCATCTGGAGGTGGTGATGTGAAAAGTGAGAACTGCAGCATGTTTCATTGTGATTCAGATGAGGCTGGCAGGTGGATGAGGGTTTTCCGGGTATAAGAAATAGCTCAGTATTTCCAGGTATAGTACAAAAGCTCAGGGAGCTAGAAGCATGGTATATTCAGAGATGATGATGTGTTTACTGAGGCCATTTGGAAGGGGCTGAGAGGGTTCTGGGACAGCAAGGCAGACAGGTGTGAGCACAGTATCCTATGAGACTGAAAGCCACTTGAAAAGTTTTTTTTTTTTTTTTTTTTTTTTTTTTTTCTCAGCCCAGTTGAAAATCTCAAGCCTCATAAGTGGTGTGATATTCCATTGGGGAAACATTCAGGGATATTTGAGTTGATTTCCATTTGGGGTTCTCATTAACATCTAAAGCACATCCTTAGCAGATCATCTTTATGGTTATTTTCATTCTGCACCAAGAAGGTAATGGCAGGGTTATAGAGGAGGCCTCCGTCAGCTAGAATACACACTGTCAGTTTAACAAAGCATTTCTACCAGTCAGATGGCTTTTGGCATGAGCAACATGAGGAGATTCCTGTTGGCAGGGAGTTCTGTCTGGCCACTGTAAAGAGAATGGACTGTAGGGGACAAGGCTGAGCTTGGGGAGTCGCAGGAACAGTGGAGAAAGGGGGGTGTGGGTTCCTGAAATGTAGTGAGTGGTCAAATTTGGAACCTGCTCCGGAGAGCAAATGGACAGTGTAACATAGGAACAGACGGAGAGAAGTAAACTGTTTTTACCCACCACAAATCTCACACAAAATGTGTCAACTCCTTCCCCAACTCACCAGTTCTCCAACTTTCCAGACACATACTGTGTCCAATTCCGACAATTCTGACACTACCTGGAATTAATCCCTGACTCCAAAACTTAAGTTCCCAGTCCCCAGAGATAGTCCGCAGAGGAGATGCCAAAGAATTGGGTGTCCAGGGTATAAACGTTACTACCCAACTTGGCTACAATGTCAAGTTTCCACAATATCCCCCTGTGTTCATGTTAGATAATTTTTTAGAATGGCTTACTGGAGCCAGGAAAACACTATTACTGGTTCATGATAAAAGATACAACCCAGGGACCGACAAATGAAAGAGGTACATATGGTAAGGTTGTGGGGAAGACACTGTATATCTGTTTGGAGGTTCCAACCCATCAACATCTCTACCCATTCAGCAACCCAGATTTACTCCATACCCCATGTTAAGGATTTTTTGTGTAGGTTTCTAATTTATTCACAAGATCGATTAGCTCATTGGACCTTAAAATTTACTCAATCTCTAATCCAACACCTTTGTCCAGAGATCCAGGGGCTAGGTTCAATGTTACCATATTTTTGTCAATTACAAATGAAAGTAATTTTTTAAAAAAATCTACCCTTTAAGCATGCCTTGGTCTTTCTGGTTGCCAGACCATTCCCAATCCTGAATCTACATAGGAGTGCTCAGTACCAGTGATCTCATTAGCAAAGAAAACAGTCCTTTCATTCCAGAGACTCCAAGAGACTTAGAAGTCTGTGGGTCAGAATCCCTGGACAAAGACCCAATAGTGTGGGCTAGGGATACATTTCAGTTGGTAGAGTGCTTGCCTCACATGCACAGTCCCTGGGTTCAATCCCCAGCACCACACACCCACACAAAAAAAACAATAGTATAACATTCAGTGTGTGCCTTTAGTGATCATGTGGTGAAAGGTTATGGAGAATAGCAGAAAATGTCCTTACTACTCACTCAAAATACTACCATCTGGGGCTGGAGTTGTAGCTCAGTGGTAGAGCATTTGCCTAGCATGCATGGAGCACTGGGTTTGAACCTCAGCACCACATAAAAATAAACAAAAAAAAATACATAAAGGTAATGTGTTCATCTACATCTAAAAAATATTTTTTAAAATGCCACCATCTATCCCATAAAACCAATTCAAAAGAGCATTTATGGGGAGGCATGTGAGAGAGACCCAGGGGGATTCATCTTTGGACCTGTTTGAGTTTTTTAATGGGAGAAGTATTCTAAAATGCCTACAATTTATTCTAAAAAATGACTGGATGGGTCAATAGTGCTGTAGATGAAATAAAGAGACAGTCTTGAAAGGATAAGCAGAACATGTTAATACTCAGGCACAGAGCATCTGGGGACAACCTCAACTGTGATCATTAGGGGTCCTCCAAAGTGTATGAAAAGGGGAGAGTTTACATTCCGTCAGTCATTTCCATATCAGATTGTTCACATGAAAACAATCTCTTGATGGCATCTTTTCATTTTCAAAGGAATAATAATCTCTACTATTTAAATCCATGTGAAGTGTCTCAGGATTTTTCTAGTCTAGAGGTTAAGACAGAATGGTTCATATTCATAAAACTCTATTCGGCATCTCTGTCTCTGTTAACTCATCGATGTTGAAGTGAAGCTGGTGAATAACCGGCTGTGGGAGAAGAGGCCAGTGAGCCTAAACTGAGGCTGGTCTTAAGCCTAAAAAAAAAACAGGACAGTGAAGTTCCCCTGGGTGCTTGCTGGGCAGCAGCCCCTTCCTGCAGGTGGCCTCCAGCTGGGAAAGATGGCAGTGAGAGGTAGCAGGGCATGAAAAGTGGAAGACCCACATGCAGATGGTATTTGGGGCTTCTGTTCTTTCTGAGGTTGTTCCTCTGGTTTCCTCGGGACTGTTTCCTAGACAATGTTTGGGTTTTGGTATGCATTCATTTACTGGAGTCTATGTAATAAACGTGTATACCTGAAGAAAATGTGTGAAAGTCAGGTTTAGAGAAAGGCATTTTAGATATCCTCCTGGAGAAATGATTTATGAATTTGAAAGTTGCTTGAGATCTGAATGTTAAGGAAACTCCAGGTTAAGGGTGTCCCTCTGGTGAATATTAAGGCTTTGAAGGAAGGAAAGTTTCCACACTGTGATGAAGGGACAGAAGGGCAAGGGGAACTCAGAGTAAAATTCTTAGGTGTCCCTACCTCAGCATGAGGGACTGATCCACTTGGGCTCCATTCCAGCCTTCAGTCTGAATCTCAAGCTTAGGAATATGTTTAACCTTCTGACTGTGGGGTTTCCCTTGTGAGCCGAAATGAGGCAGGCTGCCTGTTTGAACCAATTCAAATGTTTGCTTTTCTTCCAACTTGATTCCTTTGCAGAATACTGCCATATAACTCCAGCTACTTCATGAATTGAATAAATAATCGAATAAGTCTCTTGTTAACATGTTTTTATTTTCTTGGATGAAAATGGATGGCTTGTCAGAAAAAGCATGACACACCTTGGCCATGAAGACAACTGCCTCATCCCAAACTTCTGAGCTCTGACAATGTGTGTCCTGCATTGGTCTGGGTAGATGTCCTTCTCTGAGGAGGTGGTGTCTCCAGGGGACACTCTCTCTAGCTGCTTGAGTGCACTTGTTACTTCATTTTCAGAGGAAAGAGGAAGAGCCCACTAGGTAAAATGAGCACACGGTGTCATTTCTGAATAGCCAGGATCAAGTTCTGCTTAAATGCAAGAATCCCTTAGGATAGGTAAGGACCAGGTCCTGGGAGAACCCTGTGCTGGGAAGGGCTATATCTTGAATCCATCATTTGGACTCGGTTCTGCCAGGGGCGCGTCCTGGATCACTAGTCAATCAGCGGCGTGTGGGCGGGGTTTGGGGAACTGTCCAATCAGAAGCACAGTTGGGGAGAGGCGTCGCTCCTTATTTCTCGCGATCTTACTTCCTGGAGCCGCCATAGTAGGAATCTCGCGATGCTGCTGAGGGAGGCTCCCGAGGACTGAACCGCTGCGGCTCTGTGACGTACGCAGACTCAGGCAGGGTGGGCTGCGTAGGGAGGACGCTGGAGCCCGAGGTCAGGAAATGGTGAGTGGTGTAGGGCGGAAGTCCTCAAGAGAGCGGTCTCCTTGGAACCGACCGGAAGCAGCTGGGGTGACCCTGGCCTCCGGGCCTGAGCTCCGGAGTCTGCAGCGGCCCGCTCCGCCCTTCCCACCCAGCCGGCGCCGTGGGGCTGGACCGGCCCCAGGGATGGCCGCGTCAGGTCCCGTCCTCTCGCAGCCGCTTCGGCCTGGAGTCTTCTCAGAGCAGCTGGGCATCCGCAGCCCCGCGTCTCCCCCTACGGTGCGGTGACGGTGGGAGGGTCGCGGGGAGACTCCCCTTTCTCCGCAGAGTAGTCCTGGTTACCCCGAACCTTCTAAATGCTTGGGAAGCAGGGTCTCAAATACACAACCTGCCCCCTCAGCCCCGTGCTTCTTTGGGGCTGGCAGTAAATCCCTGAATATCCAGATACTTCCCCCAAATTGTCAAACTCATGGGTAAAGGGGATCCACATGTACGTGTGGTTGGTTGTCAGTGGAAGGGTGTTGCCCTCCGTGATGTCATCGTTATTTTCCCTGGGCTGTTTCTAGACAGTTTTTTTTTAAAACAAAATGCTGATTGAGGAAGGACATGACATCATTTGAAAGGAGTATTGCAATAGGGTGACAGCCCCAACTGTTAAGGTCTGGAAGCATCTGAAGCATTAGGCAGAAAAGGACTTCCCGTTCTATGGAGGAGCTAACGGAAGTAGAAACTAGGTGGGAGAGGAGGAGAGGACGGAGGGTGGAGGGTGGCAACATCATCTCCTAGATGTGAGAGCGTTTCCCCAGTGGTCAGTATCTTAGGATGACAGTAAAGGAGGGTTGTGTGCTGGTTCAGGCTGACTCAAAGTTCGGGGGCCTTGAGGAAGAATAGAAATACAAGGAAATTTCGGTTAACAGATCATTTCAACTAATCATTTTTTGAGGCAAAAAGTGGGAATTTGGAAAGAGTGATCTGCCCTTGCAGATTCAAAAAGGGCAGAGAACATCATTTTGGTGTAATGAGACCAGTGTTTCTTTGTACTGTGTTTCCTCAGCACAACAAGAAAATGTTGTGAGGTGGGCATTCTTGAATCACCATTATCTACCATGATTACAGTGTTTGGGTAGAGTTCATCATCCTCAGGTGATGTTTATGCATCCAGGGACTTGGTCTAATCAGAATGTAATTTTGCTGATTGAGGAAGTCTATGTGGGGCAGTCTGATGGAAAGACACCTTTGGCTTCTGCCCCTGGAGGAAAATGTTTATGAATTTGAGAGTTTATTTGGGTGTATGGTATAAAGAATAATCTTGTTTTTGCTCCACAGTCTGACATAGACAACTAAAATCCTTGGAAGTTCCTGGGCAATAGGAGTGTCTTTCGTTGTTTATCATGAGTCCATATGAGGCAATGTCTGAATTCTCTCTTAATGACATAGCAGAGTTGAACCTGGGCCTTGTGTATTCTAAATAGTTGCTTCAGCACTGAGCTACATCCCCAGTCCTTTTTTATTTTAAAGCAAGATTTTACAGGTTGCCCAGGCAGGCCTCTTGATCCTCCAGTGTCAGCCTGCCACTAACTGGGATTGCAGGCTTGTGCCACCACACCTGACTCTAGCCATTGTTTTTTAATTTCATTTTGAGACAGGCCTTGAACTTGCTATCCTCCTGCCTCAGTTTCTTGAGTAGCTGCAATTACAGGCAGACACCACAGTCCCAGCTCAAGGCTTTTAATATTATTTGCCTTTTGTTTCTTTTCATCTACTAATTTGATTCTAGGAATTTTGTTGTTTAGCTTTTTAAGGTGGCTGATTGCATTAATGGATTTTTAAGTGTTATTCTTTTATATTTATACTAGTTTCCACTTAGTTTTGGTATATAATTGTTTATGAATTGATGGATGTAATTGGTATCTGGTGAGGATTTTTTCTTTATAAGAGATGTTTGTGAGTTTTGTTTTTTCTGTCTCTCTAGTTTTGGTATGGAAATATGGACATCATGGCATAGATTATTAAGTATGACCTCTGCTTCTATTACTGGGAAGAGATTGTAGATGATTGTCATATTTTCATTAAATGTTAGTCAAAACAAAGCAGTGAGACCATGTGGGCCTGGTCCTTCCTGTTATTGTTTTAATTTCTTTAATACATATAGTCTTACTTACATTGTTGGTCTCTCTTTGTGAGAGTTTTTGTGGCTTGCTTCTTTCTAGGAATTGGTAGATTTCATACAAGTGACAAAATTGATGGGCATGGAATTGTTTATAAAATTCCTGGAGGGTCCTTTCACAGGATTAGTAGGGATGGCAACTCTTTCATTACAGATATTGGTAATTTCTGTTCTTTAGTTGTAGTTAGTTTGGCTAAATAAGTTCTATCAGATATATATGTATATGTATGTATGTACTGGTGATTGAATCCAGAGAGGGGTACTTTACCACTGATCTACATCCCCAGTCCTTTTTGAGACAGGATATCACTAAGTTGCTGAGGCCATCCTCAACTTGTGATCCTCTTGCTTCAACCTCCTGAGTTGCTGGGGTTGCTGGGATTACTGGTGTGTACCACCGAGTATGGTGAATTCTGTTGATTTTGATGATCTTGTGAAGGAACCAGCTTTTGGTTCTATTGATTTCCTACTGATGTTTCATTGATATCTTCTGTAGTTGTTTTTCTCTATTTAAGATTATTGGGCTTTTTAAAAAATTTTTTTCTTATTTTTTATTTTTTTGCCTCAGATATGCTAGGCAAGGGCTTTGCCACAGAGCTACATCCCTACTCCCCTTTTCCTGGTTTTCAAATATGTAATGTTAGACTATTGAATTGAGAGTTTTTTCTTTTATATGCATTCATTTGTTTAAATTTCTCCCTCAGAACTCCTTTTCTACAACCCAGCAGTGATATTAAGATGTGTGTTCATTTTCATGTATTTTGAAATACTTAAATTTCTTTTGAGAGTTTTCCTTTGACCTGTTTGTCTTTTAAAAGTGAGTAATTTAATCTGTAGTTCCTTCTAGGTTTTCCAATTGTCATTCTGTTATTGATTTCCACTTGCATTATAATATAATTCAAGGGCAACTATGATTTCTGTTTTTTTAGTTGTTTTAGGGTGTGTCCTGTAGTCTGAACGTGGTCTATGTTGGTGAATATTCTTAGTGATCTTGAAGAATCTGTGCTCAGGTTATGAATGCAACCAAGGGGTAGACAACTTGTCTAGCATACACAAGTCTTGGGTTTGATCCTCAGTGCTGGGAAAAATAATGAAAAGAACGTGTCCATGGCTGTCGATGGACAAAGCATTCTGCCATGTCCAGTAACTCCAGAAATCATGCCGTTGATTTCAAATATACCATTAGTAATTTTCTGCCTTCTTGATCTGTGAATTACTGTTGAACATTCCAGACATGATTGTGCTGAATCTCTAACATGATCTGTGATTTTCGTTTCAGTTCCATTCTTTTGTCTCATGTCATTTTAGGGGAATACATATTAAAGATTGTCACATTTTCTTGGAGAATGGACTGCTTTATCATTTAATCCCTTTATTCCTTATTCTTTTGTTTTCAGATACAGCTTAATTAGTCTCAGTATATCTTCTAGAGGGGTTTTTATATCAATGTAAGAATAGGGTATCATTCTGCATAAATTTATTTAGTCATTATTTTTATATTGATCTTATTTCTAAAATATACATTTTAATTGACAAAGATTGCATACAATTATAATTTGAAGCATAATGCTTTCAAAATGTATACCTTGTCAAGTGGCTAATTGATCGATATGTTACTTTACATATCTAGATTTTGTTTTAGAACACTTAAGATATAATTGCATAATGGTTTTCCAGAGTACAATACAATGATCTTAACTATAATCAACATAATATAATTATAATGGTTTTTCTCATAGAGAATACAAGGTTGGGTCTTGTTTTCTAGTATATTTTGCCATATTGCCTTTTAATTGATATATGCAGATAGTTCACATATATAATTATCACTGTGTTTGGATTAATAAGTGTCATATTTGTGATGGTTTTCTGTTTTGGTTGCTGTGGGTTTTTGTTTAAGCTTCCTGTGTTTTTCTGTGGTTCTCATTATACTGGGTTAGTTTACAATTCTATTTTCTCTCCTCCATTAGCATATAAAATATACTCATTTTCTAAATATTTTAGTGATTTCCCAGAGTTATCAAAGCCCATTTATAGCTAATGTATTTTCAAATGACAATGTCCTGTTTCATGAGAGTGCAGCTACCTTAGTATGTTTCCAGCTCCTCTTTCCTATCCCACATACACTTGCTTTCATTCATTTTATGTCATTAGGTGTAACCACTCAATGCATTGCTGATGCTATCAATTTAAGAAATATTTGTCTATTAATACAAATAGAAATAAAGTTTTTATTGTACTTCTGTTTAATTATTTCCTAATACTTCTTTTTTTTTCTTTTTTTCTTTTCTTTTTTTTAATTAAAAATCGTAAATTTACATAGGGCAATATTGTTTGATTCATTCTTTTATTTTTCCCTCCCCCCCACCCCCTTTTTACCTCCCCCCCACCCCCCTTTTCCCTCTATACAGTCCTTCCTTCCTCCATTCTTACCACCCTCCTTGTCCCTAACCCTAAACCTAACCCTAACCCTAACGCTAACCCCTCCTACCCCCCATTATATGTCCTCATCCGCTTATCAGTGAGATCATTCCTCCTTTAGTTTTTTGAGATTGGCTTATCTCACTTAGCATGATATCCTCCAATTTCATCCATTTGCCTGCAAATGCCATAATTTTATCATTCTTCATGGCGGAGTAATATTCCATTGTATATATATGCCACAGTTTCTTTATCCATTCATCAACTGAAGGGCATCTAGGTTGATTTCACAATCTGGCTATAATGAATTGAGCAGCTATGAACATTGATGTGGCTGTATCTCTGTAGTATGTTGATTTTAAGTCCTTTGGGTACAGGCCAAGGAGTGGGATATCTGGGTCAAATGGTGGTTCCATTCTAAGCTTTCTGAGGAATATCCATACTGCTTTTCAGAGTGGCTGCACTAATTTGCAACCCCACCAGCAATGTATGAGTGTACCTTTTTCCCCACATCCTCTCCAACACCTATTGTTGCTTGTGTTCTTGATAATCGCCATGCTAATGGGGCGAGATGGAATCTTAGGGTGGTTTTGATTTGCATTTCTCTTATTACTAGAGGTGTTGAACATTTTTTCATATATCTGTTGATTGCTTGTACACCTTCTGTGAAGTGTCTGTTCATTTCCTTAGCCCATTTGTTGATTGGATTATTTGTATTCTTGGTGTAGAGTTTTTTGAGTTCTTTATAGATTCTGGAAATTAGCACCCTATCTGAAGTATGAGTGGCAAAGATATTCTCCCACTCTGTAGGCTCTCTCTTCACATTACTGATAGTTTCCTTTGCTGAGAGAAAGCTTTTTAGTTTGAATCTATCCCAGTTATTGATTCTTGCTTTTATTTCTTGTGCTATGGGAATCCTGTTAAGGAAATCTGATCCTAAGCCAACAAGTTGAAGGTTTGGACCTACTTTTTCTTCTATAAGATGCAGGGTCTCTGGTCTGATTTCAAGGTCCTTGATCCATTATGAGTTGAGTTTTGTGCAGGGTGAGAGATAGGGGTTTAGTTTCATTCTGTTGCATATGGATTTCCAGTTTTCCCAGCACCATTTGTTGAAGAGGCTATCTTTTCTCCATTGCATATTTTTGGCACTTTGTCTAGTATGAGAAAATTGTATTTATTTGGGTTTGTGTCCATGTCCTCTATTCTGTACCATTGATCTACCTGTCTATTTTGGTACCAGTACCATGCCGTTTTTGTTACTATTGCTTTGTAATAGAGTTGAAGATCTGGTATTGCGATATCCCCTGCTTCGCTCTTTCTACTGAGGATTGCTTTAGCTATTCTGGGTTTCTTATTCTTCCAGATGAATTTCATAATTGCTTGCTCTATTTCTGTAAGGTACATCATTGGGATTTTAATTGGAATTGCACTGAATCTGTATAGCACTTTTGCTAGTATGGCCATTTTGACAATATTAATTCTGCCTATCCAAGAACATGGGAGATCTTTCCATCTTCTAAGGTTTTCTTTAATTTCCTTCTTTAGTGTTCAGTAGTTCTCATTGTAGAGGTCTTTCACCTCTTTTGTGAGATTGATTCCCAAGTATTTTATTTTTTTCGATGCTATTGTGAATGGGGTAGTTTTCCTAATTTCTCTTTTTGAAGATACATCACTTATGTATAAAAATGCCCTAATACTTCTTTATGTGAGCAGCATTCTCACATCTTTTTCGTTCTTGCTAAAGAATTTCTTTCAGTAAGACATGCAAAGCAGGGCTGGCATCATGGCTTAGTGGTAGAGCACTTGCCTAGCATATGTGGGGCCCTGGGTTTGATACTCAGCACCACATAAAAAAATTTTTAAAAAATAAATAAGTTATTGAAAAAAGACATTCAGAGCAGATATAATGATGAAACAGTCTCTGAATCTTATTATGTTCTTTCCCTTTTTCAGACCTCATAAGTTCAATAATTTCTCAGCTCATTGTTTGATCTGCTGACTCCAACGTACCATGGAATACCTATAGTGATGGTTTCATTTGAGTTCTTATAATTCGTACCTGAAAAGTTTCTACATGATCTTCTTGATAACTTCTGTATCTTTATTGATATGTTATTCATATGCCCTTTACCTGACTTTCCTTAACTTTTTCACCATGATTGCATCAGTTACCTGAAAGCTTTTCCCTATCAAGTTCATTGTCTGAGATTTCTCAGAAATGACCTTTCTTCCCCCACCCCTTGGTGGTGCTGGGGATTGAACCCAGGGCCTTATGCATGCAAGGCACGCACTCTACCAACTGAGCTATAGCCCCAACCCCAGAATGCCCTTTCTTAATTTATTTATTTCCATTGGTGACCCTATTTTCCTTTTGATTTTTGTTGTTGTTGTTATATTTCTTGATAAGTGGGCATTTGAATAGTTGAATGGTTAACTTTAGAAATTGAATTTTCCTTCTTTTCCATTGTTGAGGCAGGAAGATTAGAGTGATTTGAAGTTGGGGTTTTCTTTGACCCCCAACATTTGGCTCTAGAAATCACCCATATTGTCACTGCTTTGGGTAATACTATTTTTTTCCCAAGATGGAATATATGAAAACCAGAATTTTCAAATGGTTTTTTTCCTCCCCACTGACAGAAGCAGAAGGCGATTTTTCTCAGGATGGAACTGTGTTACTTTGTATCCTTTCTAGCGATGGATGGAAACTCAAAACCTCAAAAACGGGTGCTAAAACTGGGTCCCCTTGAAGTTTTATTTCTCAAATTTATCTTCTCTTGGTCTTAAGCAGTTCATCAGGGATATTTGAGATTTTCCTAACCTTGTTCTATTTTTGAGTTTCTTCTGGAATAATGCACCTCTGGATCTGCCTCTCTGTTCCTCCACTTTAGAGACAATGGATTGCCTTTTTACCTTAGGCCTCTTGAGTCTTGAAGAGTTGTGGATTTTATATTTCTTTGCCTCTTTCTCGGGCAGTTGGGAATGTCCTCTTTATGTTCTTCCATGCTCACTGGAAAGTGGAATAAGTACATTGATTTTTTTTGATGTTCAGTGACCTTATTTAACCCTCAACATTCCTTCCCTTTGCTCCCTTCAACAAGATAAGGTGTTTAAAAGCCTGGGGACTCCTTCCTTTGGCGTGGCAGGAGACTGAAATCACCCAAACATCTGCCCAAGGTGTGGGAGTGAATTCTCACAGTAGCTTCCCTGTTAACCTGTCTAAAGCTGCCAAGCTAGGTGCATCTCCTTGCTCGTGTTCCCTGTTTGAAACATCTGCCCGCCCCTCTCCATGAGCCCTCAGTAGTAAGTCTTCACGTCCTCTCTGTTTTGTGTGCTATATCTCTGTGAGCCTCATCATTACAGCCACTCCTCAGGTGACCAAAGCCTTTTGCACCATGAAGAGACCCGAACCACCTTCTGTGTCTGTCTTTTCTTGCTCTAACTTGCTAACTGCTCTCCTGCCTGATAGGCAGCATGCACTGGGACTTACATTTGCTAGATATAAGGGGGTCTCTCTCTTTTTTTTTTTTAATATATTTTTTAGTTGTAGGTGGACACAACACTTTTATTTTATTTTATTTTTATGTGGTGCTGAAGAGCGAACCCAGGGCCTCTTGCATGCTAGGCGAGCACACTACCACTGAGCCAAAACCCCAGCCCATAAGGGCTGTGACCTGTGCAGTTTTGCTTATTGCTGCCACATCAGTGAATTGTGACTCATATTGCCATGTTGTAAGGAAGAGAAACAGAAATTAGTATTTCTTTCTCAAATTAATTCTTTATTTAAATTATTCATCATGAAGTATGCTCAAAAGAATGAATAAAATGTTTGTGGTAAGATTTATTAATAAAAGCAATATAAATATCCTGGAAATCATCATCAAGATTCATAACTAGGGCAGCCATTTAAGCCTCCAGGTGTTCCCTGAGTAAATCATTACTGTCCTGCCTCATTGTGACCATTTTCCTGCACTTTGTCTACCTTTCCTATCTTTACCTTGCATGATTTTTCACTAAGTAAATTTCTTTTAGGTTTTCCCCTTAGGACTTTGAATAAGTGAATATTAAGGGAGTTACAGGGAAAACCATTATGGGTGCTCCTTTTGCCTCACTGTTTCACACAGTTCCCAAGGTGGAGGCCACTGTGTCAGACTTTTTCAAGGTTAATTTTCAATGTTGTGAGAAATAGTACATCTGTCTCTACAGAGGAATGCACAGTACATCCTCTGGTCATTAGGGAAAAATCAAGCACCCTGTATACAGTGATAAAGTTGAAATTAAAAGAAGTGATAGGGAAATATATTGATAGATCAGCTGTTCATGCATAACTCTTTGCTTGTAGTGTTCATCAACACTTAACTAATCCTTAATCCTTAATTGTTTTTCGTTTGGGTTTTTTTTATGAAACAAGAGATTGAAATCAGGAGCACTCAACCAGTGAGCTGTATCCCTGATCCATTTTATTTTTTATTTTTGAGAATGGGTCTTGCTAAATCATCTAGGGTGGCTTCAAACTCGTGACCCTCCTGACTCTGTCTCCCAAGTAACTGGGCTCATAGGCACATGCCACCTGTGCCGGGCTCATTGCATGTGTTGTAGGTTTTTTGTTCTCCCTAGTTTTAGTCTTTTATCTCCTTTTAATTTTCATATATTAAAAAATTTCACTCCATTTTTGTGGTTTATTCTTTTTATTAGGAAAGTATTACATCCAAAATATATGTCACTGCCTTCTCAGAATCCCATTTCAGTGTATAATGCATCCATGGAATAGATGGGAATAAAATTCTTGTTTCACAGTAAATAACAGTTTGTCCCTGCCCAATTTATTCAAGAGTTTATTATTTCTGCCACTGTTGTACAATGTTTATTATGTAGTGAGGCAGTTTTTTGTTTGTATGTCCATCGAATACTGTTTTTCTTACCAATGATGTATTTGTTAATTCTGTGTTAATAGTATAGTATCCTGCTGGGAGTGCTGGTACACATCTGTAATCCCAGCTCCTTTGGTGGCTAAGGCAAGAGGATTGTAAGTTGGAAGACATCCTGGGTAACTTAGCAAGACCTTGTCCCCAGAATTTTTTGAAGAAAGGGATAGTGATGTTGGTTAGTAGTAGAATTCCTGTATGTTCAATACAAAGTACCACTCCCAAAAAATTAAAATTAAAAAGTAGTATCTTGTTCTGAATAGTAGTGTAAAAGACTTTTATCAATATTAGGTGAGCTATTTTCTAGTTACAGTGATTTTAATCATTATACATTTCAAGCATTTATTATACCTACTAGGTTGGGGAAAGCAGTTTTTAACATCTAGTCAAAAGTGTGTTTGGGGAATTATTCAATTTTACTGATATGTGTTGGTGATATATACCTCATTCCAAGATCATTGACATATACTGTTTGGCTACACTGAACCCCTCTTTACAGTTAAGCTAGTGAGATCAATAGCAGTCACAGTTCCTAGATGCTGGTAAAGGTTGAACTTGGTTCTTAAGCATTTCTAAGAACTTGTGGTCTTAGGAAAGTTGGTGTTAACTCTCTTGTGCATACCCAGTGGTAGGACTTTGTTATGAGAGGTTCTACAGATCAGGTGTACAACAAGACGTTGGGTGAGCCAGGAGCACAGTGTGTGTTCCTGTACTACTGTTGTGTTAACACACAGTTCGAGGTTAGCATCAGAATTGTGAGGATGTGAGTATGGATGGAGAGTAAGAGTGTGATGACCAAATCGTGGAATGAACACAGCATCATGTCAACTTTTTATGAAATGAGTCTCAATTGCCAGTATGAAGTCTTACCGTTCTTCTTGGAAATCATATGGGATGTTTTTAGGATTCAGTGACCTTTGATGATGTTGCTGTGACCTTCACTCTGGGAGAGTGGACTTTGCTGGATCCTTCCCAGAAGCAGCTCTACAGAGATGTGATGTGTGATACCTTCAAGAACCTGGCCTCTATAAGTAAGTGTGACAATGTTCCCTCACTTAGTCAATCACAGGACAATTGTTTTCTTGCTCATTAGTGCTGCTTCATGTTATGGGATACGGAAAAGAAAATTTGTGTGAATATATCAGGTTTGGTCAAATTATGCTATCAACCTAGCTAGATAATTGTTCATCAGTGTTTAATAATTGATACTGATTTTTCTGGGTCTTTTAGAAAAAGAAAGAGAAGATCAGACCATTGAAGATGTGTACAAGAATCCCAGAAGAGAATTAAGGTAATTGGCACTCATAGGAGAAATCAAAGTCCCTCGAAAATCTGGCAGTGACAAGAAATCTTAAAAACAAGCAAATGGTACTAATAAGCCCAGCTTCATATTGATTTTGTCTCATAAAATGTTCTCCCAACATGCATTCAGGAAATTTAAAATCCAAAATGTTCTAATATTGGAAACATCTAGAGCACCAACATGATGCCTGATGTGACATGTTCTTGGGGGTTCATTATGTACAAGCTTTATAACATGCATAAAATTATTTAAAAATATTGTGTGACATTACCGTTAGGCGGTTTAGGTGCTGTGATACAAAAGTGAATTTTGTGTTTCATTGTGACCCATCTTTGAGCTACCTTAATAAGTATATGCAAAATATTTGAAGATCCAAACATTTTTGATCCACAGTATTTTCCAAAGGGTACTCAATTGCATTTAAAGGTGATACAGACATCCAGTGTTTGCCAGTTCTTGGAAACAGTATTAAGATACTCCATAATAATACAACTATTTTGATAATAGCAGTGCTTCTCATTTCTTCCAGAAGTCAAGTGGTAGGGAGATGCTGTGAGCATGAAGAAGGTAGTCAATGTGGAGAAACTGTCAGCTGGAAACCAGATTGTTTTGTGAACAAGATAGTTCCTCCAGGAGTAAAATCAAGTGAAAACCCTGTGTGTGAAGAAGTCCTCGTTGGTCATTCATCTATAAATGTGCCCCTCAGAGCTCATGCTGAACAGAAACCATATGATTATCCAGAATATGGGGAGAATCCATGTAAATATAAGGAATGTGGAAAAGCCTTCAGTTCTCTCCAATACTTTGAGGAGTATGAAGGAACTCACACTGAGGGCCGATATCATGAATGTAAACAATGTGGAAGAGTCTTCAGTCTTCCCAGTTCCCTTCAAGTACATGAAAGAATTCACACTGGAGAGAAACCCTTTGTATGCAAAGATTGTGGGAAAGCCTTTACTCGTTCCAGGTCTGTTTACAGACATGAAAGAACTCACACTGGAGAGAAGCCTTATGTATGTAAGGATTGTGGGAAAGCCTTGTGTGATTCAAGTTCCCTTACAATACATGAAAGAACTCACACTGGAGAGAAACCCTATGTATGTAAGAATTGTGGGAAAGCTTTCACTCATAGTAGGTCCTTTTACAGGCATGAAAGAACTCACAGTGGAGAGAAACCCTATATATGTAAGCAATGTGGGAAAGGCTTGAGTGATTCAAGTACCCTTAAAATACATGAAAGAACTCACAGTGGAGAGAAACCCTATGTTTGTAAGGAATGTGGGAAAACCTTTAGTTCTTCCAGTTACATTCGAATACATGAAAAAGCTCACACTGGAGAGAAACGGTATATTTGTAAAAAATGTGGAAATGCCTTTGGTTATTACAGTTCACTTAAAAAGCATGAAAGAATTCACATTGGAGGAAAACGCTTTATGTAAGGAGAGTGGGATATCTTTTACATATTTTATTTCCTTTCACAAACAAATTTACCCTGGGGATAAATCCTATGTCTGTAAACAATGTGGGAAAAAATATAGTCACTGCAGTCATGTTCTTAGACATCAGAGAACCCAAAATGGAGACAAGCCCTATGTATATAAAGAGTGTGGAAACATCATTAGTTCTTCCATTATCTTGAAATATGTGAAAGAATTCACACAGGAGACAAACACTATATATGTGAGCAATGTGGAAAGGGCTTTCATTCTTTCCATTATATTGAAATCCATGAATGAACTCCATGTTGGAGAGAAACCTTGTGTGTGGAAGCATTGTGGGAAAGCAGCCATTCCGTTTCCTTTCACAGACATGGAAGAACTCACGCTGGAGAATAACCCTGAATAAAGAATGTGGAAGACTTCATTATTACATAAGCTTTCTAGCAGATTTGAGAATGCACATTGCAGAGAACTTGTATTAATGTAAAGCATGTGGGAATGCCTCTAGTCATCTTGGTTCAACATACATATATCCATAGCTACAGTACGGAGAGAAACCTGGAATAGAAAAGAGAGGCAAAAAGGTCCAGTTGGCCTACATGTACACAGGATCAAAACTCTTCAAATGTGAAAAATACAAGATAGTTTTCAGTTTTAACAGTTTCAATGTCCTATGAAAGTTCTTCAGGTAGTGGAATCCTATAAATGCATTAATATGAAGAGCTTGATGTAAAATAATTTGTTTAGTATTCTCTAGAGACTTCACTGTAAGAAACATGCTAAAACTTACATTGTGTTCATAAGTGACTCATTCTGAAAGTAGATCTCTGCAGTCTATATTTCTAATTTATATTCTTGAAAATAAATGTTGAGAAAACACACCTCGGTAGGTTTCATTTAGGTAATAGCATGAGAGTCTATATATGTAGTTGTCTTTCAATCAGATAATGAGTTTTTGTCCTTTGAACTTGAACCATGTTGGATCCATAGGTGAATTGGTGAATTGAACTGTATTTCGGGTGTGCCATAGGCCTAATTTTTATGCAGTTTTAAAATAATTGTGGTTAAAGGACTTCTGAAAATGAGTTGGTTTTGGAGTTTTTTTGTTTTTTTTCTTTTTTTGGTACTGGGTTGTACATTGTTTTTAGAAAGACTTTCTTGTAGATTTTTTCTTTTGATTTTGTGTTTTCACAAAAATTTATCGGCAAAATTCAAAATGTAGTGATAAAATATATTTTGGGGGATACATTTCTAATAAGAATAATGAGATTCTTTTAAGGGGGAATAACAATTCAGTTAATTGGGAGTTAAAAGTTAAGAGTTTGCTGTCAAATTAATTACAAATATGTTCTGTAAAAATCATTCTTAGCTGAAGGACTTTGCAAATTTAGGCAGATTTGGCCTACAAATTATAGTTGGAGAATAAGAGATTTTTACCAGTACCAAGGAAGAAACAAAAAGCAGAAGAAATCAAAGACCACCAATAATAGATATTGTTTCTTACCTTTTTTTCTAATTATATTTGTATGGTTCTTTATTTCACATTTCATTGCATTTGACCTCCTTATTGACAAAGTCATCTATTTGCTCAGAGATGGATTAGAATTATTTACCAAAATAGAGAAGGAATAAATTTGTACTTATTGACTACCAAAATTAAATTTTTTTTAGTCCTTTTTTGGTACCCAAAAAAGGGTTCTGGATTGAACCCAGAAATACTTAACCACCAAACCACATTGAACCCAGAGGTGCCTCACCACTGAGCAACATGCCCAGTCCCCCTTTTTTAAAACCTAGAAACAGGATCTCATAAGTTGCTTAGAGCCTCCCTAAGTTGCTGAGGCTGACTTTGAACTTGGATTCTCTTGCCTCAGATTCCAAACCACTGGAATTATAGGTGTGCACCACCACACCCAGCACAAGCTAGTGATTCTATTTGGAGATGGCAGGATCTCTAACAGGTGGGGCCTAGTTGAAAAACAGAACAGCTGAGATGTGATAGATGTTGGAACACAAGCCTCTTCCTCACTTTTTGCTCCTAAGCCACCATGAAATGAGAAACTGCTTCACCACATATTCCCCCCACCATGCTGTATTCTGTTGTCAGTGACTCAAATGACAAGAGCCAGATGTCAGGACTGACAACACTGACACTGTGAGCCAAACTAAACTTTTCCTCCTTTCAGTTGTTTATTTTAGGTTTTTGTCATAGAGGTGGAAAGCTGTCAAACCAAGTGACCATTTGATGAGAAAATAAATATGGCTAGAAGGAAGCCATGAACTGCTATTTATTGAGAAAATCGGTAAAAGACCCTGAAGATATTTTGGATATCTTCAGTGCTGCATCTGCCATGACAGACCTAAAGTGCTTGGGCTTGGAGTATAAATCAGTGTAATGGAAGGTGTCCAGGTCACTCATGAGAACTTGAACTTCATCCAACTTGACCAGAAGACACTGAACACATTTCCCAAGAAAAACCCCTCTTTCACTCCCAGATCTGAATTGCCCTGCTTCTGGAAAGCCTTCCAACTGCCTTTACTGTAAGGCAAAGGCCTGATTTCCCCACTCTTGGCTCCCCGAGTCTTGTCCTCCTCTGACCCCATGAGACTGAAGGGAGCTTCTCAAGCCAAGGCCTCTGTGCAGAGAGATGCTGCAGGAAGCCTTCCTTATATGCTGGAAGAGGGAATGGAGATTGAAGGTCCCTGAAGGCACCTCAAGTCTGCTTGATTCTGCAGGTCCTGAGATAGCCAGTCCATTTTGGCCTCCTCCAGAGGCCCATCAGAATGTCCTGTGGGGAAGGACACAGCAGAGACAGGACAGAGCTTCAGTTCAAGGTACCCCTTGGTGTGGGCATGTGCCATAGAGCATCAAGCAGGGAGCAGGTCTTTGGTTGGTTGGTTTGTTTAATCCTTTACCCAGCTTAGGTGCCCATTTTAGCTTCTAACTCAGTGATTCTCAATCCTCCACAGTAATTCTCTAAACATTTCTTGTTCTCATTATGTTGGGGGAGTAGTGAGGTTTATCTAGTGAGTTAATGCCAAGGATGCTGCTAAATGGTGTACAGTGCCCACCTGAAAGGATTATTTAGCTCCATATGTTACTGGTGCTAATCTTCAGAAACCCTGTTCCAGGTGTTTCTCACTTAAATATTTGCAATATTTGTTTGCCTGATAACCTGGAGAGGCAATTAGAGCTAGGTGCTCTAATTCACATGATATGTGATATTTGCTCAGCACCTGTGCATGAGCCATTTTCAGAGAGACTGAGTAGGGGGACATAGAAAACTTTCTGTGCAGGTCATAAATGTCTTCCCAGGTGGGATACTTCTTCCTTGTGCCAGCAATAGTATTCATATTACAGGTGATTCTGTGCACCAAGGTGACCCCACCGTGGGTTATACTTGGGACAATACCTTTCTGAGACTACTAGGGGTTATCAGTATGGACAGGCCTTGTTCCGGGGCCAAGGGTTTCAGTAACTCTGCTCAGTTATGTAGCTCAAATTTTTCATTAAAATGTTTGTCTTTTTCTCTGATAGACTTCAGAGTTAGAGGTCTGATTCCATGGGGTTTCCAGTTTGGGACTTTGAGCCTCATTAGATTATACAAAATTCTTTCCTTATTTATTGCCTTTTTTTTCCCTTCACAATGCTGAATGAAATAACCATTTTGTAGGCTTTATAGATGAGAATGAGGCCTAGGAAAGTTCAGTGAGTGGCTCAGTAGTACAGAACTCTTAAATTGCCATTGGATTTTCATTTCTGTCCCTTAATTATCTTTCTGATCTCACCAGATGCAGCAGCCATATGTGGTCAGAACTGTGTCTGAATTTATCCTTAGGTTTCTCAACCTTCTTATAGCAACTACTTTAGCTCTCTTCCCGCTGAACCTACTGGTGTACAGTTCTGGGGGCCACCTGAGAGCCTGTTCAGTGTTGTCGTCATCCCTTGCATGTTGGCTGACCTGTTTTCCACCACTGCTTCCTGAGCTTTTTGAGACGTTTAACCAGATAATAATCTTCACATGTAGCTACACTCATTCCTCCCTGCTCATGATCATGGGATATGACCACTGTGTGACTCTCTGCTACCTTTGCATCACAACGTGCTCATAATATCACATATCTGTGCCCATCTTGTGGCCTGATCTGGGCTGGTGGCTCCCTGATGGAGATGATGATGATGGCGACATCAGTAGTTTTCACCTCATCTTCTGGGACTCTTAATGTGAAGCACCATTTTCTCTCCTATGGGTTTTCCCAGTTGATACTCACCCTTGGGGAGGAGATAGTTGTCACTGTGGCAGTGGTACTATTGTGTGACTCGTTCCTGATAGGCCATTGATTCCTCGTTGATCTCTCCTGTGTCTTCATTGTGCCACCATCTTGAGGATCCCTTCTGGTGTGTGTTTCCCTTCCCACTGTCGTGATATTGCATGTGATTCTGTCTCTGTCATCTGCCCTAAGCACAGGGTCCCTCATTTTCTGTACAGTGACACCTAATGTCCACCACCCATACAAGTGTTCTCTAGTACAGTTGGGTGACTCGAGATAATGATAATGTATAGTTTTTTTAAAAAAATCTAGAAAAAGAGTTTTGAATGTTCTTATTACAAAGAAAAAAAAATGAGATATAGTTACCTGTTTTTTAACAGACCTGAAGTTTACATGTATGAAAACATCACATTTTACCTCTTAAAAATGGATACTTATGACCTTTCAAACTAGTTTTCAAATTACAGTGTTTTTAGCTGAGCACAGGGGTGCACACCTAAAATATCAACTACTCGGGAGACCGAGGCAAGAGGAGTGCAAGTTTGGGGCCTGCCTCAGAAACTTGGCGAGACCCTGTCTCAAAATAAAAAGGACCGAGCATGTAGCTCCATGGTAAAGTACCCCTACATTCATTCCCTAGTAGAAAAGAGAGATACAAAATGTGTTTTCATTTGGCCCGCATTAAGAATAACCGAAACCTTACAATTGTCCAAAATGCAAGAAAAGTTTCAATTTTACCAAATGTGGTTGCAAGATCCTGTTAAAATTCCTCACGAACTGTGCTTTGCCCATTGGCTGAGACCACTATAAGACCATATGCTTGCACTGTGCTTATGATCCTGCTTGGCTTTGCCCATCTTCTGCTCTGGTCTTGGGATGGTGGCTTGGGCATGGGGATAATGGTGACATCAACAGTTTTCCACCCCAACTTCTGTGGCCCACCATGTGCCATACGTTTTCCTTCTAGAAACTGACCTGTGTGGAGAAACCTTTGCTCCGTGAGTGTGAATCGGACAGTGTGGTCAGCCTGGATGCGCCACACTGTTCTCCTCTGTCTTCCCTGTGCTCGTGGTCTGGGAGATGCCCTGCCCTGCTCTCTATGGGTCTCAGCTGGCTGTGGTGGTGGTGCACTATGGTTTTGCCTCCATTCTCTGCCTCAAGGCCAAGGGCCCCCATCCTATATCTGTTGAAACCCTAATGTCTCCCACCTCCTTTGTTAGCCCAGTTATTTTCAACCTCAGGAATAAGGAGATGAAGGTAGGCATAAATAAAAGCATGTATGGAAAAATCTGTGTCCAAAGCCCCTGATAGTCTGTTTGGTGGTGGGGAAATAGGATAGAGGGGCTTGGGTTACTCTGGCTCCACATAACTCTTGAACAGATCAGGTATGTGAAAATACATCAGTAGTTGTTTAATACCTACCAGCTATTTGTGTCCTCAACTTACTGCTTCAGTTAAAGCAATTGTGAGCTCTTGTTTTTGATCTGATGTGATTTACTCCCTCCAACTGTCTGTGCCTAGTAAGGTGGGCAGAGAGGAATTACCATATAAATGTGTGAGGATTTATGAACTGTATCATCCTTAAAGTTGAGGAGGACAGTAAAACATCATATTTGAAATGCCTGCTTCTGTTCCCAGGAACCTTGTCAAGTAAAGGGAATAGGAGCAGGTCTGGACTAGAATGCTCAGATCAGTACTGTTTTAAAAGAAACTGACTTTCTTACTCATGCATATTGAAAAAAGGGCAAACCAAGTGTTATCTGTAGGAAATGTTTTCTTGCCTGCACACCATGACAGCTGCTCCTTGGAATGCTGATCATACTGGGGGAAAAAACAAGCCAAGTAATGCTGTCACTATTTCTGTCGCCTATCTTATAAACCCCTCTCCCTGCAGTAACTGGTGTGGAATTGAGGACACAATGGGAGGAGAAGAGCTCAGCCAGCCAGCCAGCCACCACTGGAAAAGCCTCCTGAGGGACAGAGGACTATTTAGAGAAGCCCTGTGAGGGATGGACATAATCTCTATGCAGCTTCCCCACTGGACTTTCTGGAGTAACATCATAAGGGACAGAGGTGCCATCTGTCCAGGCTGTCGGCATTGGACTCTGGTGTAGCATTATGATAGACAGAGGTCCTATTTCATGAAGCACTGTGAGGGGTAGAGGTAACACCTGTCCAGCCCATCACCATGGACTTTCTGGAGTACCACTGTGATGGTCAGAGGTGCTATCTGGCAAAGCACTATGAGGGATGGAGGTACCATCTGTCCAGCCTGCCACCACTGGACCTTCCCCCTAAGCATTTTTCAATGAACCAAAGTATTCATCTCTGAGACACAGATTTAGTCTTGATAGTTCCTAACTTCTTTGGGAGAAATATATGTTGGAGCACATTTGATGACAGGTGTCAATGCAGTGGGAAGAGAGAGGGTTGTGGTTCTGAAAGAGGACAAGATAGACATGAGGAAGGGGGCTTTGTGTTTAAGGGCAGAGTCCTGTCCCTAGGCAGCACAAGTACAGATCGGAGGCTACCTGTGAGTGCCTCCATTATGCCGATGGAGAATTTGGGTTGCAGTCACAACTTGAGAACCAAGAGAGCCACTTGGGACCTTGGTGGGACTGAGTGCCATGAGAACATGCGTCCATCAAGGGAGGACTCTGGGTGTAGGTTATTATCTGAAGAGTGGGGCCAGCGTGTTAAGTTTGAGGCAGGACATATTTCATGACTGTGAGCCTGAGAATAGCTATCCCGTATTCAGTGCCTGCAGTTCACCAGTATGTCGATAAGTGTTTTCTATACAATACTGCTCCTAGGTCAAGAGGCACAGTATTACTTATTCACGTAATAACCACATCTGTTTTCATGTATGTTTTTGTTGTGAGGAAGTGTGCATCTGTGAGATTAAGCTATTTGGCAGAGACCCCAAAGCCATGTAGGGATGAAGCAGGAATCAGAAACCTCATGGATCTGTCTAGAGCTGATGATCAGGACAGGCATTTTTCAGTTGCCCTCAAAGAGAAAGATGGATGTGACCACAAGGAAAAGGTAATTAGAAGGAAATTTACCTGGCTGCTGACAAAACCTTTTCATTAATGCCTCTGAACCAACCAGTTCCTTAGGCCCCAAATCAAATACCCCCGTCTTACCATCCCCACCATCACCTAGCACATCACTCAGTGTATTTCTCCTCCAACTGGTTGTCTTCTTTGCCAATCTCAGCACATGCCAAGAGGAGGGAAGGGCCACAATCCATCTCTTGGTCCATGGCCCTGTTCCAACTTGGTTGTTGGTATGCATGCTGAAGACTGGAAAAACTTAACAGGGTGCAGGTTGCACACATTGGCAACTTCTCTAACACTAGCCTACATCTTCACCCCTGTCTGAATCAGGGTCTCCCTAAGTCATCCAGGCTTGCATGGAACTTGGGATCCTCTTGCCTCTGCCTCCCAACTCTAAAGTGAATGCTTCCTATCTACAGGTCATTGTCTACATGTTAAATTCTTTTTTTTAATTGTTTTTAGTTTTTGATGGACCTTTATTTATTCATATGTGGTGCTGAGAATCAAACGCAGTGCCTCATACATGCTAGGCAAGCACTCTGCCACTGAGCCCCAGCCCCAGCCCTGTGTGTTAGATTCTTGAGTCCTCACAATGACTTCCTGAGGTGCATTATTCTTGATCTCTCAGTTCAATTTAAGCAACTGAGGTTGAATAAGATTAATAATGTGCCAAGTTCATACAGCTGGAGCTGGACCTAAGTGCAGAGGTGCCTCTCTACCCAGGGCACTCCAGCCCTGCAGTGGGCTGTTTGCTCCACCTGGTGAATTTTAGTAGCCTTAGCCTCCCATCCCTCCCCAATGGGAAGTCAGTGTCCTGCGCTTCCTCTGGCTTCTCCCAATCCCCACACCCCGTGTGACTGCTCTTCTAGACATCACTCGTGAGAATGATGGCTTTCTTATTCCAACTAAGAGCATGGGTGCCTTAGCCTGTTTTCTCTTGCTATAACATACTACTGCACACTGGGTACTTTATAAAGAACGAAAATTTATTTCTTACAATTTTTGAGGGGGAAACCCAATTTTGCATGACACCTAAATCTGCTGATGAGAGCCTTTGTGCTGCTTGACACATTATGTAATGGCAGTGAGCATGTGCAAGGAGGAAAAAAGCACGGAAAGCCCCTGTCAACAATCCCACTCTAGCAGTGATTAATATTTTCCCATGAAAAGAACATTCCATGCATCAGGGCAAAGCCCTCCTGACCTGACCCCTTAAAGGTCCTGTCTGCTCGACACAGTTCATTACAGACTGAATTTCCAAAACATCTTTGGGAGACATGCAAACCCACAGTGGGTTACTGATATGAAATCCCTAACCTGACTGCACAACATCCACTGCAGAAGCATGGGTCCTACCTTGGGTCTGTCTGTCCCAGAGACCCTAAGACCCAGCCTGGCTCTTGTTTTGGGGCAGGTGACAGATTAGGATCCTTTATTTTTTATCCCTCACATTATTTAAAACATGTTTCTCACAATATCTTACAAGCTGTGGTCAACATTCTGACTATGATTGAATAGTTAAAACATGCCAGGTAGTCTGGGAAGCAGTGTTTTGCCCGTAATCAAAAGTGGCTGTCTGCCAGGGACAGTGATGCTCACCTGTAATCCCAGTGACTTGGGAGAATGAGGCTGCAAGATCATAAATCAAAGTCAGCCTCAGCAACTAGGGAGACCCTGTCTCAAAATGGACTGTGAATGTGGGTCAGTGGTTCAATACACTTGGATCAATCCCTGGTACCAAAAAAAAAAAAAAAAAGAAAAAGAAAAATGGAAAAAGAAAAAGTAGCAGCATGATATTCCCTTGTGTGAGCATATGAGTTGCTTCTCATTTGAGATTCCTATGAATGTCAAAAATCCTTAGCAGATTGCTTCCAGAAGTGCAGTTGCTGGCTTACAGGGGAGGCCTCTATCAGCTTGACTATATACTGGTCAAACCATTTTGGAAAGTGTAACTGGGTTAGTTTGAGCATGAGAGACCTGAGAAGATTACTGTTGGAGATTTTCTTTATGGATCGATCAAAGTAGAAGAGGCTAGAAGGAGGTGATGGGTTTAGGAAGAGCCAGGAGAGGTGGGACATGTGTCTGGCATCCTGGAATGGGGTGAATTTTCAGATTTGGGACTGACTCTAGAGGGGGAGTAGTCGGTGTTGCAGATTGCACAGAGGGAGGAAGGAAATGAACTGTTTATGCTCCCATACACCACACAAAAATATTCTGGACCCCTTTACACACACACACAGTGTGGTTCTGCACTGCTGCTCCTGGGTGTCCCAGCAATTCTACTGAATGCTACTTGGAGTTGTTATCTGACTCCAGAGATTTAAGGGCTCAGTCCCCAAGCTGGGCCTCACACAAGAAGCCAGTTGCAGAGCTGGATGTCCGTATTTCTACCCGACTGGCTACAATGTCAAGTTCCCGCAAGCTTCCCCTCCCTCCATGGTACAAGATTTGCTAGAATGACTCTGGACTCAAGGAAACACTTCACTTAACTGTAACCACTTTAGGATTCAAGGTAAGGCCCAGGAACAATCTAGTGCAAGAGGTGCGCAGGGCAAGGTCTGGCGGATGGGCAGTGATGCGTTCACCTGTCCGCTCGTCCCAGCCTCACGCCTCTTACGCCTCTGTGTTCAGCAGCACAGACATTCATATCTCATCACTTTGGTGTTTCCACATGGGTTTCTGTATGTTCCACGTGGGTTTCTGTATGTTCACATGGCTGATTAACTCACTGGACCTTCACATTTTACTGAATTCTAACCCTCGTCCTTGCCTAGAACTCCAGTGGGTGGGACACCACATTCCAACCCTCTTGTCAATTACAAATCAATTATTTTTTAAAATTTCCCTTTAAGCTCACCTTGTTCTTTCTGCTACTACATCGTTCCCAAATCTGAGGCTACAAAGGAGTCCCCAGCCAACAGTCATCTCATTAGTATACAAAACAGTCTTTTCCCCAACAGATTGGTGTTTCTGAGATGCTTAGGATTTGTTCTAGAAGAGACTGGATGGGTCAGTGGTGGGTACGTTGTGTTTGAGAGTTTCAGTAATTACACGACATGTCAGTCCCAGGCACAAAGCACCTGGTGACAAGGAAGCTGTTCTTTGTCCTTCAAAGCCTAAAGCTTTTAAAGCCTCCTTCATGAACGTGGTTTCACACTCCTAAGTTCTCACAGCATCTTACCCTCTTTTCTTCCCTCACATTTTGAACCAATGCAATGTGTTTCATGATCATTTGATAGGGAATTATTCTAGGTGATACAGCCCAAAAATACTGTTCAGTTCTTACTTTCTTGGGACCTGCAGGATGCTGGTATCACCACAAAAGCCCAAATCATCCACACAAAAGGTCAAATATTTACACCATATCCTGACCCAAAAACTTACCCCTGAAAGGAAAGAGGCACTTTAAAAAGTAGAACCACCTAAAGAAAATTAAATAACAAATGACACCAAACCAAAAGACAACCCAGGGCCTTCATAGGAATGGCTGAATTTTGTAAAAAGTGGATCCCTGGTTTGGACTCATAGCTAAGCCACTCTGAGGCTATTCAGGGTCCCACCTGTGAACCTCTTGATTGAACAGGGAAACAAGTCCTTTCACAAGCTCAGGGACTTGCTGCCATCTGCCACAGCCTTCGGGATTCCTGACTTCCTGAGCCGTTCACCTGGCGTGTAGCTGAGAGGCAAGGGGTGGCACAAGTCCTCACTCAAAAGCTGGCGGACATTCCTCAGTTGAACAGTTGGATTCTGTGTCCTGGCCTCGCCTGGATACCTAGGGGCATGGCTGCCATAGCCCTTCTGGTGGAGGAGGCCACCAAATTAACCCTCGGACACATACTGGACACTAAGCTCAGAGTGTCCTTGAAATTAAAAGGCATCAGTGTAAGCCAGAGAAGATGTCCATATAAGCCAGCAGAGATCAATGGGCGAATGGAGGGAGACTGTCCTGGAATCCCCTGAAGTCACTCCTAACATTTGCCCAGCTCTAATCCTGGCAACCCTGCTTCCCACCACAAGGAAAGGTGACTTCCTTAATCCCTGTGTGGAGACCCCAGAGCAGGTTCTCCCTAGCAGGCCTGGCATTTGGGATGGGACAAACCTTTGACCAACCCTGATGTAGACCGTTCCACACAGGGAAGTAGTTCCTTGGGGAAGGGAGCTTGTCACTGTTCATCCCCAGGAGGTGGCTCAGGCAAACCCTTCCCCAAGCCCCTCAGCACACAAGGCTCAAGCAGGCAGGCTTCCTGGGGCTCTGCCCCTGAGGAAAGATGCATGAGTCAGCATCTATGTGGACGGTCGGTATTGACACGAGTCAGCGTCTACACAGCCTGTCGGTACTGATGTTATAGTGTAGATGTGAGGTGTCCCCAGAAGCTCATGAGTGAGACAATGCAAGGTGTAGAGGTGAAGTAATTAGGTTGTCAGAGCCTTAACCCAATTGGTGAATGAATCCCCTGGTAGGGATTAACTTGTGACGGGAGGCAGGTAGGCCATGGCTGGAGGAACTGGATCCTTGGGGGTGTGCCTTTAGGGTTTATATCTTGTCCTTGCTGAGCCCAGCTCTCTCTCCTGGGTGCCAGGTCCCCAACTGCTTTCCCCAGCCACACACTTCCACCACAGTGTTCTGCCTCAACTTGCGCCCTAAGGAATGGAGCCTAAGGAATGTCTGTGGACTGAGACCTCTGAAAACACAAGCCCAAAATAAACTTTGTCTCCTCTAAAATTGTTCTCATAAAGTCTTTTGGTCAGAGTGATGGAAAAGCTGACTAGAATACTAGTCCTTCCTGCTCATGTGAACAGGTGGGAGGAAAGGGGACTCTGACAGGGGAAAGAAAAACAATCAAACACGGAAACACAGACATGACACCATCACCCTCCTGGAAGCAGTGTGGTCACCCACAGAGGCGGCAGCCGTGCAGGTCAGGGGACCCCAAAGTGGTGGCTCCACCAGAATGCAGGGAATGCCCTGGAGGACCCCAGTGCCTCAGAGTGCTTCAGGAATGGCCTGGTGCCCTGGCCCCAATCTCGGGTTGTCCCTCTCTTACCCAATGGAGGAGGAGGAATGGGCAAACAGTGGGGACAGAAGCAGCAGAGACAGCTGGGGGACTGAAGAGGGGACTCATGAAACAACTACCTCAGGCTGAGCAGTGGGAATTAGGGAGGGAGGCACTGATGACTGGCCACTCATGCCTTTGCAGGGAAAGGCTTCATATCTGCCGTTCGAGAGATGACAAGCTTGCCCCTCACCTGTGTAGTAGCCTGCAGGGTGGGGCAGTGGGCAACCAAACCACCCCCTTTACCTAGCACTCTGCAGTAATGGGGTGCATCCCCCAGGAGAGATTGGCAGCTACACTCCCCCGATTCCCTCCCCCCATGCAAGGATATATACACCTTCTGGGTTTTGCTGACGCCTTTTCTGGGTGGATAGTAGCACACCGCACCTGAACCAAAGAGGCCCAACAGGTCACTAAAGCTCTATGAAAGAAAACCACCCCTCAGTTTGGATCCCTGGGTCACCCAGAGTGATCCTGGGCCTCTATCTCCAAGGTGACACAGGAGGCTTCAAGGGCATTGGGCACCACTTACATCTTCATACCTCAATCATCAGACAAAGTGGAAAGGGACAATCTACTGATCAAAAGCACCTTGACAAAACTGCCAAGAAACCCCCAAGCCCTGGTGACAACTTTGGCCTATTGTCCTGTGAAGAATCAGAATTGCCCCAAAACTACTCTCCACCTGAGCCATTGTGAAATACTCTATGGGAAGTCATTTGTGACTTCAGATCTTGCCACTGCTCCTAAGATGCAAGAGGTGATCAGATATGTAATCAATTTGGCACAGGTGCAAAAGGCTTTCGGAGTCAGAAATCAAGCCCTCCCAGCTCCTGACTCCATACTGCTCCACAAATTCAACCAGTTGACCTTGTTAGTTTTTTAAATATTTTATTTATTCATTTTTGGTTAGGGGATTGAATTGAGGCATGCTTTACCACTGAGCTACAGCCTTGGTCCTTTTTATTTCTTTTCAGTCAGGGTCTGGCTAAATTGCTAAACTGGCCTCAAACTTGTGACTCTCCTGCTTCTGCCTCAGGACTGACTGGGATTACAGGTGTGTGCCACCACACCTGGCTGACTTTGTTCTTCTGAAGAATTGGAAAAGGGACTCACACACCAACCTGGCACTCCCTAGATGGAAGGACTCCTTCCAGGTCCCACAGGGATACCCTGAGGGTTGTCAGATTCCAGGGCCAGACATGACAGGCCCACTTTTCCAGGATAAAACCTGTCCCTCTTGAGCTTTTACAGCCCAGGACCACTTGCCACCAGGGAAAGAGAGAAAGGATGGCTCTTCACGTGAGCCTCTGGGAGATGGATGGGTACTTTTCAGAAGCAACAAGGCCCTGTTTAAGCTGCTCCCCTGTGTACGACGCACCAGGACTCTTGCTCCTCTGCTCTATTGGGACCTGTCCTGTTGGCTGTGGGGATTGCTCCGCTCATGAGGAACCCACCCCTGGCTGGGGGTCTGTCTTGGCATTTCTGGTCTTCTTCCTCCTCCCCTGGGGCTGCCTGCTGGGCTGCTTGAAGCGACACGTATACCAGGAGGAGCCGCTAGATGGCAGCACGTGCCCCTAACTGCGCTCCTGTTGCTCCTCCCCCACTTTCTCCCTCGGGCGGGGGGTAACTCTCTTCACCTGTGGACTGGAGACAGGATGAGAGGGAGGAGTCTTCCTCTCTAACGTTGGCTTTGCCCTTGTCAGCTCACTCTGGGGAGAGACACCAAGCCAATGTTAGCGAACTAATGTACTGAGTACAATGTCAGCCACGTCGGGAACCCTAGATGTGAACTTCTAAATCTAGTTCCATTCTCGTGGTGATAAATACCTCTGGTACCTTCTCTCACTGAGGTGAAGTTGGAGATTCCTGCTGTAATAATCAGTACTTGATCAAACTGCTCCAACACCCCCTAAGCCATCTTTATATGATGCTTTTCCGACTGTACCTGGGTTCCACTCAGCTGTAAAAGCACAGGGGATACTTGCCACCAAATATTCCCTGGATAAACATTAGCCAAAGAGTATTAAAGTCCTCTTTACAAAGAGGACCTTGTCTCCATCAAACACATGTACTAGTGACACTTCATTAGCTCCTAAAGATAATGTAGATGTTGTTTTCAATTTTGGTTTCTTGGTGTTTTGTTGTTGTTGATTTTTTGTGCTGGCTACTTAGTCAGTGGCACTTTTCCACTGGGCTGCATCTCCAAAACTTTGTATTTCTCATTTTGATACCATGTCTCACTAAGTTGCTGAGGATAGCCTAAACTCCTACTCAACCTCCCAAGTCACTGGGAGTACTGGCATGAATTGCTGCAACAGAGATGCTGGTTGTGAATACAGAGGGAAAGCAGAGAACCTCCAGGTGCGTTTTTCTGAAAACTTGGATTCAGCATCTCTGTGTCATTGACCTCATCAGTGTCAACGTGAACCAGCTGAATGACCTGCAGTGGGGCCCAGTCCTGAGGCCAGTGACTCTAGGCTGAGGAGGTCTAGCTGGAGAGAGAAGGCCCTGAAATCCCCCTGGTGCTTCCTGCAGCAGCCCTTTCCTGTGGGTGTCCTGGTGCCGCTGAGCACAACTGCAGAGGAAGAACAGCGAGAAGCTACAGAGCCCTGGGAAACAGAAGCCCCCTTGCAGGTGGTCGGGCCTCTTCCTTTCTGAGGCTGAGACTCTTGTTTGACTGAGGCTTTTTTTTTTTTTTTTTTTTTTTTTTTTTTTGATACGGGATATGGGATATGCAGCTTGCTGGAGTCGATATGTTCTTGAGTATATGAAGGAAATGTGTGATGAATAGAATTAGAGACAAAATTTAAAGATCTCCTGGAGAAAGGGTTTTTGACACTTTGGGTCAGAAAATGAAAGTGACTCAAGATGAGAGTGTCTGTGGTGACTATTAAGGTTTGGAGAGTGTGCACACCATGAGGACGGGACAGCGGCATGGTGACTCCAAAAGTGAAATCCTTAGCTGTCCTGCCTTAGCACCAGGGAGTGGCCCACTCTGAAAACTTGGATTCAGTAAGCTGTCAGTGTGACCTTCAAGCTTGGGAATTTTTTGGGGGGGTGGATACTGGGGATTGAACTCAGGGGCACTCGACCCCTGAACCACACCCCCATGCCTTTCTTGTATTTTATTTACAGACAGGGTCTCACTGATTTGCTTAGCACCTCACTTTGGCTGAGGCAGGTTTCGAACTCTTGATCCTCCTGTCTCAGCCTCCCAAGCAGCTGGGGTTACAGATGTGCACACCTGAGCATGGCAGGGATATGTTTCTCTTTCTGAATCTAAGTTTTTCTGTGGCCTCAGGTGGAGCAGGCTGGTTTCTGAGTTCAAATGTTTCCTTTTATTCCCTCTTAAATTCTTTGTAGAAAGTTGCTTCCATGTAACTCCATTTTCCCCCTGAATTGAATAACTGCACTTCCCTGTAGGTATGTTTTTATTGTCTTAGGTAAAAATAGGTAGACTGACAGAAAAGGCATAAGAAAGCTTGGCTATGCAGCCAGCTGTCTCATCCCAAATGTCTGACCTCTGACAACATGAGGCACGCCCTCACTCCCTTCTGTTCCATTATGTCTTGATGTCCGGTAAATGTCCTTTTCTTTCTTGGTATCAGGGATTGAACCTGGTGGCAATCAACCACTGAGCAACACCCCCAGGCCTTTTATTATATTTCTGTTTTGAGACAGCATCTTCATAAGTTGCTGATACTGGCTTTGAACTTGGGCTCATCCTGCCTCAGCATCTTGAGCTGTTGGGATTATAGGCATGTGCCACCATGCCTGGCAAGATGTCCTTTTCTGACCTGAGGTGTTATCTCCATGGACATTGCATCTGGAACTGCCTGAGTACACTTGTTACCTCAATTACAGGGGAACAAACAGGAAGAGCTCTCTGAATACAGTGAGAAGACAACTGTAATTCTGAATTTTCCTTAGCCAATTATATCCCAATTTTTCAATTCTGCAAAGAATTGAAATTAATTTAATTATATATTACAATAATTAATGAAGCAGACCAGGTATCCACACCCAAAAGGCCCTTGCCATAATTAAGCTTCTCTTCTTTTTAAAGAAAATCTTTATGTATTCATTTATTTAATTTTTGATGTGGTGCTGAGGATCCAACCCAGTGCCTCACACATGCAAGACAAGCACTCTACCACTGAGCTACAGCCCCAGCCCTAAGCTTCTCCTCTTGTCATGAAGATTTGTACAAAGAGTGTCAACAGGATTTCAGATGAGTTCACAGAAAGCTCAATGTGGTTTGAAGAATTTATATTTTCTTTTAAATGGCAGGTTTGCAGAGAAAACGTGTGAAAATTCTGTCTAGCCTAGGAATATGGGACAATAACTATTAAGTTCCCACCCACTGACATATAACCACACCAATGAGTATAATATTTAAAGAATTTCCACACTGGAGGTCCAGAGAATTTCAGGCACTAGGCACACTCTGGACCAGCCAGTTGCAGCCAGTGAACCTACTTCCTGAAAATTCCTCCTGCGTTGTACATCATTAATAGTAGTTATCAATAATAATATCTTGGAGTACACTTAAAATTGTATTTTATCGGGGCTACAGTTGTGGCTCAGTGGTAGAGCCCTCGTAGCACGTACGAGGCTCTAGGTTGGATCCTCAGCACCGCATTAAAAAAATAAATAAAATAAAGGTTGTTTTCTTTTTTGTTTTTGTTTTGTTTTGTTTTGTTTTGTTTTTAAAGGCTCAGTTGTTAAATGCCCCTGGTTTCAATCCCTGGTACCAAAAATTAAATAAATAAATAAATAAAATTATATTTTATAAATCATATCAGGTATTGCTTACTATATTTAATTTTTATAGGTATTCCCACACCTGGAGGTGGACCTAAATGGATATATGCACTTATCCCTCACGTTGTGTCAGATCCAGGCCCTTGGGAGGAAGCTGGGACTGGAAAGGGCTGTAGCTGGAAACCATCGCTTGGGTTTTATTCAGTCAGGTAGAGGTTATGGACGGCTGTCACTCAGAATTCAGGGGCGGATCCAGGATCACTAGCCAATCAGAGACAAGGGGTGGGCCTGCATGAACTGTCCAATCAGGCGCGCAGCTGGAAGAGGGCGGAAACCTTTCTCTTTAGAAGAGCTTCCTTCCTGGAGCTGCCATGGTAGGTGTCCCGCGGGTTGTGGGAAGAGCCCCTCTAAGTGGCTCAGCCAGGTCGCTGTGATCTCCGCCCTCTACCCCGAAGGCGGCAATGGTGAGTGTGGCGGGCGTCGTTCCGGGAGCGGGTCTCCGTGAGTTGAGAGACAAGTCGCTGTGGAAGGAGCCGGAGCTCCGGCGTCCCTGCGGCGTCTGCGGTCCGAGGCCCGCTGGCCCGCTCGGCCCTGAGTCCTGCGCGGCCGCTTGGCCCGGCCGGAGCGTCTGTGGGCCGCGCGGTCCTCGCAGCCCCGCGTGTCCCCGTCCGCGGTGGCGGCAGGAGGGTCGCGGGGAGACTGGGACTCGGTGTGAGGCTGACGCGGGTGCCCAGTGCGTCCCTGCGCCTCAGGGGGACCTGGTGACCCTGAATTCCGGAACGCTGGGGAGCCGGCTCTAAAGCCGGGACTGCCCCTCAGCCCGGGGCGTGTGGGGCCGGAAGCGAGCAGACCCCTAGGTCCTCCTCCACGGGGCCTCCTGAGGGGAGGTCGGCGCCCGGCTCCGCGGTGTGAGGACAGATGCGAAGGGAGGAAAGCAGAGCTGCGTGTAGGAGTCGAGCAGCTGAGGGGAGCCCGCCGTGACGTCCGCAGGCTCCTCAGCGGTCAGCGGAGGAGGACCTTCTCCCGAGAGGGGCGCGGAGGGCGCACCAAGAAGGTGGTGGGTGAAGGGAGGCTGGCGGGTGCGGCAGCATCTTAGATCCCAGAGCCTTTCGCCCTGATGGTTGCGTTGTGTTTGTTTGGTACCGGCCTTGAACCCAGGTCCTTAACCACTGAGCCCTATCCCAGCACTGCCCCCGCTTTTGTTTTTGTTTTTGTTTTTGTATTGGGTATTGAACCTGGGGACACTTTACTACTGAACTGCACCCCCAGCCCTTCTTATTTTTTATTTTGAGACAGGTCTCACTAAGTGGCTGAGGCTGACTTTGAACTTGAGAACCTCCTGCCTCCGCCTCCCTAGGCACTAAGATGTATCTTGAGTTAATTGATCACCCTGACCTTCAGCATTTTTCTTAAGTGATCCTTCGTTTTTGTGAAATTGTTTTTCTCTGTGTCCAACTTTTTGTTCTGTAACAATAGTGTTGTTTTTAATTTGAAATTGATTTTTTATGTTTGGTTTATAGAAAAAGGATGGATTTTTGCATATTAAGCTAGTGTGTGTTTTACATCCTTGCAACACTCCCATATTAATTCCAGGAGTTTTTGTTGGTTCTTTGGGATTTTGTGGGTAGGCGGTAATGGTCTGTGTGAAGAGTCAGTTTTTGTTTGTTTTCAGTCTCAGTGCCTATCATTATTATTTCTTATGCTTTCTCTGTACCTATTGGTTTGATCTTAGGATTTTGTTGTTTAGCTTGTTGAGGTGATCAGTTACATGAGTTGACTTTTAAATGTTGGTCATTCTTAAATACTTACAATAGGGGCTGGGGTTGTGGTTCAGTGGTAGAGCACTTGCCTAGCATGTGTGAGACACTGGGTTCAATTCTCAGCACTATGTACAAATATATAAAATATAGGTCCATTGACAACTCAATATTTTAAAAAAGTACTTATAATGATTCCTACTTGAATTTGTTGGATCATTCTGTTTGTATAAGGATAGATGTAAATTGCCATTATTTGGTGAAGATTTTTTTCTCTCTCTCTCTCTCTCTCTCTCTCTCTCTCTCTCTCTCTCTCTCTCTCTCTCTCTCTCTCTCTCTCTCTGCAGTGCTGAGCATCAAAGCCAGTGCTTCACACATGATAGGCAGGTGCTCTACGCTGACCTATCACAAGGCCCTGTTGAAGATTTTTTTCCTGTTTATTCAGAAAGCTGTTTGTCTTCTCTCCCGGCTCCCCTGTAATGGGACTGAAAAGCAGGACATTCTCACTGAGCTACACCCATAGTCCCTCCCTCCCTCCCTCCCTCCCTTCCTTCCTTCCTTCCTTTCTTCCTTCCTTCCTTCCTTCCTTCCTTCCTTCCTTCCTTTTTCCATCCTGTTTTGTGTCATGGCACTATGGGCCTCATACATTATTGAGTAGTACGTTTGCATCTGTTGCCTGGAAGAGATTGTGATGATTGATTATTGATGTCATTAAATGTTAGTCAGAATAAGCCCAAGAAACCAAGTGAGCTTGGTTCTCCCTGTTGAGTTGCTATTATTTCAATTTCTATAACACATAGAACCTTAGAACCTTATGTACATTGTTTATCTTTCCTGCTGTGAGTTTTTGTGGATTGTTTCTTTCCAGAAATTGGTGATTTCTTCCAAGTTATTTTTGTGTGCTTTGAGTATCTTGCTCTTGTTTTGCCAGTTATCTGATGTAGTACATTAGAGTTGAGGACTTTTCTAACATATGCATTCATTGTTCTAAATTTCTCCCTATGCACTGCTTTTTCTATATCCCACAAGTGATGTTAAGATGTTTGTTTCTTTTCACATATTGTGAAATACTTAAATTTCTTTGGTGTTGTTTCCTTCGATGCATGTGTCATTCAGCCATGTAGTGTGTAATTTCTTGGACATTCTCCAGTTGTGTTTATGCTATTGATGTCTTCATTTCAGTATGGTCTGAACGTGAGCAACTGTATGATTTATAGCTGGGACTCATGCAGTATGAACAAAGGATCTTGAGTAGGGGTAACAGGAGATGGAGAAAGTCACAGAGACAGAGAACCCAGAGACATTTTAAACAAATCTGGGGCCAGGTGGGACACTGTCCTGTGATGGAGGAACAGTGACCCAAAACTAACTCTGCAAGTTTATAATATTGGGGCTCCTAATCAGGAAGTTTAACTCTGGGGACATTGTAAATTGTTCAGTTCTTGTGACTTACTAAGAGGCTTCTTTGTGTACTATAAAGTTACAGAGCTAGAAACTTTTTGAGGCAGTCCTGCTCTGTACCCAGAAAATCCACTGTACTGGGACATTTGATAGCTGTTAGCATCAGAGTGCCATATCAAGGCTGTTCACATCCTCACCTTTTGGCAATGAATGTTTCCCAGGCTTGGCTTTTGCCGACACAACAGGATCAGCCCGTGACTGGTTTCTCTTCTGCTGTCCACAGTTTGTGCTTCTTTAGATTTGTTAAGGTGTGTCTTGTAGCTCAGAACATGGTCCGTGTTGGTAAATATTCTGTATTGTGGTAGAGCAAGATGGGAACTTTAGCAGCTTAAGAGCTGACAGACTGACACCCAGAAGCTCTGCTTACTGACATTTAAACATAGGGGCTTGCAGTGACTAAAGGTCCCTGTAAAAGATAACTGCAGTAGCAGAAGCAGGAAACCAAGCAATGGGGACAGAACAGTCCCACTTTAGGCTTAGTGCAATAAAAGTCCCTAAGCTATATGATGTAAGAGTCCCTGGGCTGTTGACAAGCTTGTACCCATGTAAGAAATGTAGAATGCACCTTCCAGTAGAGTGGCACCAACTCCCTTGCCTTGATGTACCCCAAATGTGGTGTATAAAAGTAAAAGCCCTGCTGTGCTCAGGGCTCAGGCTTGGGTATTATCGCTCTGGGCCATGTTACCATGAGTGAAGTGTTGCCTCTAAATCTCCACCCTCTCACTTCCCACTACAGTGTGATCTTGAGAAAATGTATACTAAAGGCAGGATGTAGCTCAGAGTTAGACATACTTAGCTAGTATTTGCAAAGCCTTGGATTCAATCTCCAGCAATACAAAAGGAGGAGGAGACAAAAGTAACATACTCTGTTGTTGTTCTATAAAAGAAGATGTGTCTAGTGGATGTCTGATGCTCTTGATTTCAATTTTGCCATTACTAATTTTCTGCCTTCTTGATCTGCCAGTTGCTGATAGAGATATGTTGAAATCTCAAAATGTAATTATGAATCTGTGATTGTTCCTTGAGTTCCATGTTTCTGCCTCATGTGGTTTGATCCTCTGTCTAAGAGAGTATATATTAAGGATTGTTACGCCTTCTTGGAGAATCAACTGTTATATCACTATTTAGTTCCTTTATTCCTTATTATTTTGTTTGAGGTACAGCTTTTATTAGTACAAAATAATAGAGTCAATACTAGGATCAACATAAGTTTGTCTTTAAATCATCGTTGTCTTCATGTTGATCTTATTTTGGAAATATTTATGCATTTTTAATAAATAAAAATTGAATACATTTTAATTTCAAACATAATGCTTTCAACCAGATGTTGTGGGGCATACCTGTAATCCCATCTACTTGAAAGGCTTAGGAGGAAGATGGGAAGTCCAAGAGCAACCCTGTGGAACTTAGACCATTTCTCAAAATAAAAATTAAAAAATGACTTGGGAATGTAACTCACAACTGAATGCTCCTGTTCAGCTCCATGTGGGCATATGTGTGTGGTATATATACGTGCCTATATATGGAACACCTATAGTGATGGTGTCATATAAATTGTTAGAATTGGAACCTGCAAATTACTCTATGTTCTTTTTTTGGGTTAGTTGCTTTTTTGTTTGGTGATACTGAGGATTGAAGCTTTATCACAGAGCTATATCCCCAGCCCCTTTATTATTATTTTTTTAAGAGTTAGGGTCTTGCTACATTGCCAAGGCTTGCCTTGAATTTGTGATCCTTCTGCTTTAACATACTGATTCAGTGGGATTACAGAAGTGTACCACTTACCCAGTGAATGTCTTTGTTGACTAAGTACAAATTCTGAGGTTTCTCAGATATGGCTTTTCTCTATTTTTTTCCTGCTAATGAATGTTCTTTTTATTATTAGTATCATTATCATTATTATTATTATTAATTTCTATGCAAGGATTGAACTACTTATGGGTGTTTAACCACTGAGCCACATCCCCAGACTTCTTTGTATTTTATTTAGAGACATGGTCTCACTCAGTTGCTTAGACCCTGTCCAAGTTGCTTAGGCATGGTTTGAACTTCTGAACCTCTTGCCTCAGGCTCCCTATTCATTGGAATTATAGGCATGCACCACTGCCCCGGCTCTTTATTATTCTTTGATTTTTTTGTTATACTTGATATGTTAACATTTGAAGGGTCTAATGGGTGTCTGTATAAACCAGATTCTCCTCTTTCAGTGTTTGAGCAAAAATATTTGATAGGGTTAAATTTGATTTCAGTCCCTGGTTTGAAGGTTATGGTATAATTGAAACTACAGAGTGTGTGGAGTGTATCAATTTATCCTCCAATCATAAATAGACCTTTGTTGTTTCGCTATGATCTTCAATAATTATGTTTATATGGCTTTTCCTCCAACAAGGACACAAATCTCTTTATGGTGTTTTATATTGAGTTAAAATGTTTAGTGTGTCTTTAGTCCTGTATTCATTAATTTTGGTTTGCATATTAATCATGTGTTTGTGTTGGGTGTAGTGGGGATTGAACCCAAGGCCTTGCACATGCTAGGCAACTGCTCTAACACTGCCCTACATCTCCAGCTCTTTTTTATTTTTCATTTTGAAACAGGGTACCTGCATGGACTTTGGGATCCTCTTGCCTCTGCCTCACAAGTAGCTGCCATTACAGATGTGTGCCACAATGCCTTGGAGCACACTAGTCCTTTTTTATGGTGTATATTGCAGAAATTTTTGTACTTTGTTGTTTGTCTTTTACTTTTCTCTGTTTTCACAGATTTAAATTGTTCCACTTAATTTTTAGGAATTATTACTTTTTTAAATTAGGAAACACTCTGTTTATTTGTGTTTAAAAGGTATTTGTGTCTTCTCAAACTATCCCAGTGTTGTCTTTCTTGTTTCAATGTGTAATTTGAATATCATCCTTGGAACAGAGAGGAACACTTGGCATTTCCAGGTAAATAGACACCTTTTTGTCCCTGTCTTGACTATTAGAGAGATTGGAGTGTCTGCCACTGTTGTACAATGTGCCCACTGTGTCACGAATCAGTTTTTTGTTCACATGAAGGCCCATTGGGTGCTCTTTTCTTCTTAATGATCTGTTTGTTAATCTTTCTGTTAATAGTATACTCTTCAAATAGTGTGGTTTCAAAATGTTCTATATATATTAGTCAAATGATCACTTTCTTATTTTAATGAATTTAAATATTCTTAGACATTTATTATGCCTAGATAATTTGATAAACTAGTTTTTTTCCTTTGGTGGGGGGTTTGGGGAATGATGCTAGAGGCTCTAATTCATTGAGCCACATCCCTGCCCCTTTTAAAATATTTATTTATTTTACTTTTTATTATTTTGAGACAGGGTCTCATTAAGTCTGAGTTGCTGGGATTATAGCATGTTCGTCCACACCAGGCATGAACAATGTTTTGGTTTCCTTATTACTGGCATTTTGCAATTTTAGCTCCATGTGAGAGGTGGCATCTATGCCACTGAAATCTTTCTAACAAAATGTACCGCTTTCCCCGTATTTTATTGTGCTTTGACGTTCTCCAACAAAAACTTGAATGATCACCTGTTAGTTTATTGAGTTATACTTCATGAGTCTTTTTTACTATTTTATTCTGGAGCTAAGGAACAGGCTTCCAGAGGTTGTCCCTTAGGGCAATCCCAAAGGATGTGCTGAATTCCGTAAATAAGGAGTTGTCAAAAGAGTTTCCAAACCTGATCTAACACACCTCTTCCCAGAGATTGGTCACCCAGAGTGTCTTTAGGGGCTGATTAGGTAGGCAGCCTCTGACAAGCATGTGAGAATATTGCAAACATTTGGAGGACCAATAGGACTTAAGCAGGCTACATTTTGTTGGGATAAACTGTTTGTGAACCCCAATTCCCTCCTTGCAGTTAAGCTGGTGAGGTCCCTCCCAACAATAGTTCCCAGATTCCAACAAGATCTAAGTATTCTAAGCATGTTCTCAAGCATTTCTAAGAATATACTGTCTCAGGACAGCTGCTGTTATTGAGTGCAGTACATAGTTGGATTTGTTGTGAGACGTGCTAGAGACCAGTGTACAAAGAGATTTGGAGTGACCCTGCACCTTGGCGACTGTTCTTTTCTCTCTGTTACTCTACCAAGTAGGTAAAGTCCAGCTTCAGAATTGCCGTGTGAGACCAAAGGACGAATGATATCACTAATAAGTGGAGGATGACACATAATGGGGGGGAGGGACGGGTTAGTGTTAGGGTTAGAGTTAGGGTTAGGGAGGGGGGCAAGTATGGAGGAAGGAAGTACTGTATAGAGGGTAAAGAGGGGTGGGAGGGGTGGGGGGAAGGGAAAAAAATAACAGAATGAATCAAACAACATTACTCTATGTAAATTTATGATTACACAAATGGTATGCCTTTACGCCATGTACAAACAGAGAAACAACATGTATCCCATTTGTTTACAATAAAAAAAAAAAAAGAATTGCCGTGTGAGAGGATGTGAGCATGGCTGGAGAGTGAGAGTGTGACAACCAGGTGATGGAGTATTGGGAGGACCTAGTGTCATGTGAAACTCTCACACAGTGAGTCCAGGTCTCCAGTGCCGTGTGTCTCATTTCCTCCTGGCGATACCTATGGGATGTTTTAGGAGTCAGTGACCTTTGAGGATGTGGCTGTGAACTTCACCCTGGAGGAGTGGGCTTTGCTGGATCCTTCCCAGAAGAAGCTCTTCAGAGACGTGATGCAGGAAACCATCTGGAACCTGACCACTATAGGTAAGGGTGACCCACTTTCCTCACTTAGTCAATCAGAGAACTGTTGTTACTTGCTGATCAGTGCTGTTCCATGATCTGGAATATGGAAAGCCCACATTGTGGTAACTATACTGGCATGGTGACATACAAGAGATCTGCAAGTCTCTGCTAGTTTTTATGTAATGTTGAAATAAGGCATAATGCTTTTTCTGCATTTAGGAAAACAATGGAAAAATCAGGACATCATCAATGATCACTGCAATTCCAGAGGATATCTGAGGTAATTAAACTCACAAGAGAAGACATTATCCCTCACAAATCTTGGAGTGACTTATAAGAAATTATGAAAGGTAGGAAATGATACTGGTTCAAATGGACTTAATCTCAGTTTTCTTACAACAGTGCATACAGGCTGAGCATCCATAATTGGGAAGTTCAAAACCCAAAGTGTTCCAGTGTGGGTACCATCTGCAGCACTAACATGATGCCAACAAGTGACATTTTCTGATATTTTATTATATGCAAACTGTGTTCCCCGAACAAATTATTCAAAATGTAAGAAGTTGCCTTGAAGTGGGTTCCATTTTGAAGATATCTTATTATGTATATTCAAATGTGACAAAATCCAATCTGAATTTTGTCCTATGCACTTCATATAAGTAGTATTCAATTATAATTAAATGTGATAAACATGTTTAAAGTTAACAAAATACTTATCTTGGAAGGAGTTTTTAGAATTCCCAGATGGGTGGTGGTGCATACCTATAATCCCATCAGCTTGGGAGGCTGAAGCAGGAGGATCACAAGTTTGACACCAGCCTCAGCAATTTAGTAAGGCCCTGAACAACTTTCTGAGATGTGGTCTCAAAATCAGTCAATAAGTAAATATCTTTGAAAGGAGTGGAATTTAGCTCATTAGTAAAGCTTACACAGCATAAAACCATTTCATCTGGTAAATCATTAAATAAACATATCCTTAGTAATGTGCTTTTCATTCTTTGCAGAATTCAAGAGGTAGAGAGACTGTGTGAACAGAAAGAAGATAGTCAATGTGGAGAAATCATCAGCCAGATCACAGATCCTCTTATAAACAAGACAAGTTCTTCTGGAGTAAAACCAAGTGAACACCATGTGTATGAATTCCACATTGCTGATTCATCCCTAGCCATGCCCCTTGCAGCTCACACTGGACACAAAGGACATGAGAATCCCCAACATATTCAGAAGCATGAAAGAACTCACACAGCAGAGAAATCCTATGTGTGTAAACACTGTGGAAAAGCCTTTTGTTTTCCCAGATCTCTTCAAACACACGAAAGAAATCACACGAGAGAGAAACCCCATGTGTGCAAGCAATGTGGAAAAGCTTTTAGCTCTTCCAGTTACACTAAAATCCATGAACAAATTCACAGTGGAGAAAAACCTTATAAATGCAAGCATTGTGGGAAAGCCTTTTGTTTTCCCAGTTCCCTTCAAATGCATGAACAAATTCACAGTGGGAAAAAACCCTATGTGTGTAAGCAATGTGGAAAAGACTTCAGTACTTCTAGATACCTGAAAACACATGAAAAAATTCACAGTGGGGGGAAACTCTGTGCATGTAAGCAATGTGGAAAAGCCTTTAGTTCTTCCTATTACATTAAAATCCATGAAAAAATTCACAGTGAAGAGAAACCCTGTGTATGTAAGCAATGTGGAAAAGCCTTTAGTTCTTTCTATTACATTAAAATCCATGAACGAATTCACAGTGGAGAGAAGCCACATATATGTAAACAGTGTGGGAAAGCTTTTCATTTACATAGCTCTCTTCAAAGACATGAAATAACACACACTAGAAGGAAACCCTTTGTATGTAAGCAATGTGAGAAAAACTTTATTTCGTCCAGTTCCATTAGAAAACATGAACGAATTCACAGTGGAGAGAAACCCTATACATGTAAACAATGTGGCAAAGCCTTTCTTTTTCTCAGTTCCCTTCAAATGCATGAACAAATTCACAGTGGAATAAAACCCTATGTATGTAAGCAATGTGGAAAAGGCTTTAGTTCTTCTAGCCATGTGAAAACACATGAAAGAAGTCATACTGAAGAGAAACCTTATACATGTAAACAATGTGGGAAAGCATTTCATTTCCCCAAATCCCTTCAAATACATGAAATAACTCACAGTGGAGAGAAACCTTATGTGTGTAAGCAGTGTGGAAAAGGCTTTAGTTCTTCCAGCTCCATTAGAAAACATGAACAAATTCACAGTGGAGAGAAACCCTGTGTATGTAAGCTATGTGGAAAGGCCTTTAGTTCTTCCTATTACATTAAAATCCACGAACGAATTCACAGTGGAGAGAAACCTTATAAATGCAAACAATGTGAGAAAGCCTTTCATTTTCCCAATTCCCTTCAAATTCATGAGCAAATTCACAGTGGAAAGAAACCCTATGTATGTGAGCAATGTGGAAAAGCTTTTAGTTCTTCCAGCTCCATCAGAAAACATGAACGAGTTCACACTGGAGAGAAACCCTATATATGTAAACAATGTGGAAAAGGCTTTAGTACTTCTAGATACTTGAAAACACATGAACAAATTCACAGTGGAGAGAAACCTTGTGTATGTAAGCAATGTGGAAAAGCCTTTAGTTCTTCCTATTATATTAAAATCCATGAACGAATTCACAGTGGAGAGAAACCTTATAAATGCAAACAATGTGGGAAAGCCTTTCGTTTTCCCAATTCCCTTCAAATTCATGAGCAAATTCACAGTGGAAAGAAACCCTATGTATGTAAACAATGTGGGAAAACCTTTAGTTCTTCCAGCTCCATTAGAAAACATGAACGGATTCACGGAAGAGAAACCCTATATATGTAAACAGTGTGGGAAAGCTTTCAGTTCTAATTCACTCAGAAGGCATGAAGAAGCTCAACACTCACGAAAAACCCTATGTATGTAAACAATGTGGAAAAGGCTTTAGTTCTTCTCTCCACATCAGAACACATGAATGAATTCACAGTGAACAGAAACCCTATACATATAAACAATGTGGGAACGTTTTCATTCGTATTCAGTCAGAAGACATGAATTAATGCACATTGGAGAAAACCAATGCAAGCAATATGACAAAGCCTATGGCGATCCCATTCCCCTCACACAACATAAAATAATTCACAGTGACAAAAATTTACGTGAGCAGTGTGTGAAATCCTTCAGCCATTCCTCTACCCTTAAAATACACAAAAAAAATGCACGCTGAAGAGAAACCTGTGTGTGTGTAAAGAAAGCAGCAAAGCCTTCACTCCATCACTCCATCCAGTTACCTTCTCAAACAGCAAGGAATTCACAAGAGAGAAACCCCATGAGTGTGAGCAATGTGAGAAGGCCTTTACTGTTGACAGTTCCCCCTGATACCATGAAAAAATTCACAGTGGGGAGGAACCTTAATGATGTCAGCAATGTGGAAAAGCCTTTTTCTCAGATTCTTTCAACTACAAAAGAACACACTGGAGAGTAATCCTGTATACCGAAAAATGGGAACACTTTTTGCCATCTTGGTTCAGTACGCAGTGGAACGAACCTGCAATAGAAGGTGTGTGCAGTGATCTCCATTTGGTTCACATGCAATAAACTACAGTGGATCAAAACCCTGTGAATGTGAGAAATTCTTAGAAGAGAGGTGTCACATGTAACATAGTTCCAAAGGCTTATGAAAATTCCTTCTGTAGCAGAATCCTATAAATGCAATTAATATGAAGAACTTGGTGCTAAATAACTTCATTAGCAGTCTCCAGAAAATGTACTACCTAGAGGATATGTCCCAAAACTTATATTGTGTTTACCAGTAATTCATTCTTAAAGTAGGTCTCTGCACTGTGTTTCTGGTTTGTATACTTGAAAATAAAGATAGAGGTGAAACACCTCTGAGTTTTGTTTAGACTATACTATTTGAATTTAATAGGTAATTTATTCTTAATCAAACCAGGTAGTAAGCCTTCTAACATTTTGAAGCATATTGGAGCCAAAGCAAATTGATGTGTGTTTCTAATATGCCATTAGGCTTAATTTGTATGTAGTGTGTCAATTATTGTGGTTAATGGGCCAGTGAAGAGTTTTGGTTGTTGCGAATTTTCCACTGGCTTCACATAATGGGTCATGCATACCTTTTTATTTATATATACATACAGATATGTGTATATGTATACATGTGTATGTTTGTTTCCAGGGGAAAAATGATATTTGTACATGGATTTTATATTTTTCACAGTTTGATGGCATATTTTTCTATAGTATGGATGCATCATAATTACACATAATGGTGAAATTCATTTTTACTTGTACATACCCATGCTATAGCAATAGATGTATATTTTCTTCAAATCAGATTTCTATGCATGCTTTTTCAGATTTTCTTAAATGTTCAAACAAATTTACAGATTAATATACATTAGCTTTTTCTTTTAAAATTTTTTCTTGGAAACATTGATAATATTGTGGAAGAGTCCTTTTTTTTTTGGTAATACAGATCTACTGAGAAAAATGAAACTCTTTTTCAGTGGGGTAGCAATCTCTTTAATTGGTAGACTTTCCTATTGAGTTAATTATAGCTCTCATCTGTGCAGCATTTCTTATAGCTCAAGGGCAGGAAAATTAGATTGCTGTGTCAGCCCTAAAGACAAGTTTATGACTCAAACTTTTCCCCCTTTTTTGCAGTTTTGCACATTGAATCCAGTGCCTCACACTTTCTATTTAAGTGTTCTGCTACTGAGCTATATCCCCAGCCTCATTTATTTTATTTTGATACAGAGTCAGAGTTGCCCAGAGTAATGTCTAATTTGCAATCCTCCTGCTTTAGTCTCCCAGGAAACAGATTTTAGGCCTGTGCCACTCAACCCAGCTGATTAAAAGGCATTTTAACAGGACCAGGGAAGAGTTCAAAAACAGAAGAAAACAAAGGCTGACAATAAATTACCTTTTTTCTGAAATACATTTATATAGTACTTTATCTCACATTCCAATTTACCTGATCTTGTTAGGTCAAAGGCATCTATTTCCAAGAAGTTGAATTAGAAATATTTTACAGAAATCAGGGAGAGAAGGAATCTATGCCTATTGACTTCTAAAATAATTTTTCTAGTACCCCGTTATAAGATAGTATTAAAGTTTATAAGAATAAGATGTTTGTTTATTTTGGTGATGGGATTGAACCCAGGTGTGCTTAACTATTGAGCCATATCCCTAGCCCTCTGTATTGTAATTAGAGGCAGGGCTTGCTGTGGTGCTTAGAGCCACGCCAAGTCGCTGAGGCTGGCTTTGAATTTGAGATCCCCCTTCCTCAACATCTCAACCTGCTGGGATTACAGATGGGTGCCACCTCACCCATCTTTGGGGCCTGTTTACCCTTTTTTGATAGAGATATTTATATGCTTTAGATTTTTATCAAAATTTGTTTGAATGGATCAATCACTTGTGGGGTGGTTGACAAGGGAGTCTCAAAATGGTGAATAGAATATATCAAGTCCCCGGCAGAGACACCTGGTGACAACCATGGATTGGAAGATGAGGGAACTATGGAAGCAGAGGGAAAAGGGATGAATTTACATGATTTAGAGGGCCTTGAGTCAAGATTCTTCCACAATGCCTAATGGGCTCAGGGTTGATTTTAATGGCTCCCTTAATTCCTATCACCACACATGATTCCTGGGTATGCTTCTCTATTGAGAGCCAAGAAGTCAGTTTCCTCTTGGATACTGGATCCACAGAGGGCTACCTACTTTTAAAAGATAAATTAATCATTGTCAGACCAAGACATTTGGAGGAAGTTACAAAAATTGGTATATGACCCTGATCAATCCTTAGATGATATTGTCCAATTTGCAACTTCCATGTTTTCTAACAGGGATTAACAGGAAAAGGAAAGGGAGTGTGCAGATGGGAAAAAGACTGAGGTGTTGGTCGTGCCACTAGGAGGAGTAAGCTTCCTGGATAAGATAAGAGAAAAATGAAATGAACCCCAAGCCACAAAAGGGGTTTGTTTTTGTTGCGAAAGGAGGACAAATGGCCATATCTGGAGCTCTGTGCTAAATGTGAAGACAATCATTAGAGGATGCCCTGAGGGTGTAGGTACTCTAGGCCAGATTCCTCCACACAGGCCTGATGGGGCCCAGGTCAATTCTAATGGCCCCGTAACTCCTATCACCACACATGAGCCCTGGGCATGCTTCTCTGTAGGATCCCAGAGGTCAGCTCCCTCTTACATACTAGCGCCAGCTTTTCCATGCTCACCTCTTACCGTGGACCTCCCCTTTGATATTATAACAGTGCCAGGGGCATCTGGATCGCCTATTAACCAGAAAATGTCCTCCCCCATGGAGTTGTGTGTGGGATGGGATGATGTTTTCTCACACATTCCCGATAGTCCCTGAGTGCCCTACCACTGTATTGAGGAGAGATTTACTTTGAAAGCTCCAGGCTCCCAACAAGCTAAACTTTGAACCATTATGTTGACCTCTATTAGTTTGCGACATAAACCCGGAAGTATGGGCCACTGAAGGCAAGGTTGGATGGGCAAAAAGTGCAGTTCCAATTAAAATAGTCTTAAAGGATCCCTCTTTCATTCCTTATCAGAGACAATATTCCTGCACCCAGAGGCAGAAAGGGGCTTATGGAAGATCATTCAGAACCTCAAAGGGCAGGAACATCTAGTGCCCTGCAACAGCCATGCAACAGCCCATCTTAGGAGTTCAGAAGCCAAATGGGGAATGGCACCTAGTTCAAGGCCTTATAATAACTAATGAAGCAGTTGTTCCCCTCCACCCTGTAGTTTCTGACCCATGTACTCTGTTATTTGAGATCCCAGCTGCTGCTGCTTGGTTTACTATATTAGATTTAAAAGATGCCTTTTTCTGTATACCTCAGACTCTCAATCACAGTATTTGTTTGCCTTTGAGGAACCAGGTAGTGGATCTCAACTCACGCGTACAGCATTGCCTTGGGGATCTAGAGGTAGCCCTCACTTGTTTGGACAGGCCCTATCCAGTGACCTAGCAGAATTGAGAGACAGGTCATCTGTGGTTTTTCTCCCATATATAGGTGACATTCTCTTGTGTACCACCACCCAGGAGGAATGTCAAAAGGCCACTACTGAGCTCATAAACTTCTTAGCTGATAGAAGTTATAAGGTGTCAAAAAGGAAAGCTCAATTGTGTCAACAACAGGTTCAATACTTACAATTACATGTGTCTCAGAGAATGCACAAGAAAGGAGCAAATAACCCCCATAGGGCAATGCCCTCTTCCCCAAGTGTAAGGCAACATAGAAGCTTCTTAGGAATAACTGGCTGCTGCAGACTTTGGATGCCTGAATATGGGGAATTAGCTAGCCCTCTTTACAGCCTCCTTAAACTCTACAAAAAGGAACAACTGCCCTGATGCAGGAACCAGAACGTGCTATGGCCTATTAGGGGCCATAAAGCACCTCCCCTCAGCTTACATATGGAGGAAAATTTAACCTGTCTGTCACTGATAGAGAAGGAATAGCCCTGGGAGTAGTCACACAAAAGAATGAACCAGCTCAACAGCCAGTGGCATATCTCAGTCAGGAGCTTGACATAGTGTCTCTGGGAGGGCCCCACTGCCTGGAAGTGATAGCAGCAGTTGCCCTGCTAATCCCTGAAGCAATCAAAATCACGATGGGAAGACACCTCGTTGTCTATACCTTTAGTGATCTCTCAGAGATTTTAAAAACACAAGTGGGGAGAGATCCAAGATGACAGACAAGAGGGAGGCTGCATTCCTTGTTGCTCCATAACCTAGGGTTTCAAGCAGAGGATATCTGTTTCTCGGTGAGACAGTCTTGACTGCTTCTTGGTCACCTGCTGTTTACCCCATTTGTCCATTGTGATCACCTGCAGTCTGCCAGCATATTGATTATTTTTGAGTGCAGATTGCTCACTGACTGGTGCCTATCATCCACCATTTGCCTGCCTCTTATCTGCCCATCACTTTTCACCTACCCATCATCCATCTCCTGAGGTCCACCTGCCGATCATCCACTGGTAGCCAGCCAACCAACTGCAGACCGCCAGTGGATCACCCGCCGCCTGCTCTTGCCTGGAAGTTCACTGTCACAGAACCTACAGGTTTGTTTACATGTGGCTGCCACCATTTTGAGACAACAGGCAGGACCTCTAGGACCCCTGAGCAGACTGACTGAGCCCCATCTCCAGGACCCCTCAGCCCAACTGACCACACCCTGCCTCCAGGACCTGTGGGCCAACTGACTGTGCCCCACCTCCAGGACCCCTCAACTAGACTGGCCACATCCCACCTCCAGGACCCCTGCCCAACCAACTGCACCCCGCCTCCAGGAACCCTGGCTGACCATGCCCACACCCCAAGCTGCAGCTCCCCACTGGCCAACATTTGGAAACCAGAGCAGCCATCTTGGATTCTCCTGGAAGCAGTAGCTCCCATCTTTAGGTGGGGCAATTCCCATCCTGAGATGCCTGCTGTAGACAGGAAGCTCATTTCAGGTACCTCTCATGCATCAGGTTACTGAAGACTGGGAGGTTTGACTACTATATGACAGAGTATAGTTTTTTTTTCTTTTTTTCCCTCTTTTTGAAAAATTTTGTTTTTCTTTACTTTTCTTGCTCTCTAATTTTCCTTTTGTTTATGTGTTTCCTCACAGTCTCTTTCTCCCTTTCCTCATGCTAACAACCAACTTTGTTTGATTGTACTTTCACTCTTTCTACGATCTACAAACTTCTATATACTCTTTTCCTCTCCCACCAAGAGTTATATCCTACACCTCTCCACATCTTCTTTGTCCTCCATTAGAAACTGCAGACCTCATTTTAAATCTATTTGTTATACTGTAGATAATATTTGAGCTCATTCTGTTTATTATGACAATATTGTTAACATCTTCATAGGGGCTATTTGGTTTAGGGGTGCATATTGTCTGTACTGGGCGCTGCTAATATTGATCTCCCCCTTAAAGAGGTTTTGGAAATGTATAGGGTCACTAAAAGCCTATAGGGGGCAAACTGCAATACCCCAGATCTGCACTACTAGAGGGGAAGTTATGTGAACAACATGAAAAAGCAAGGGAAGAAAATGATCCAAACAAACCTACATTCTATATTAATAGAATCCTGTCACAGCATGGTAGAAGAAATGTCAGAAAAGGAGTTCAGAATATACATAATTAAAATGATTTGTGAAGCAAAGGATAAGATAAGAGAGCAAATGCAGGCAATGGATGATCACTTCAATAAGCAGTTGAAAGAGCAACTGCAGGAAGCAAAAGATCATTTCAACAAAGAGATAGAGATTCTCAAAAAAAAAAAAAATACAGAAATCCTTGAAATGAAGGAAACAATAAACCAAATAAAAAACTCAATGGAAAACATCACCAACAGACCAGATCACTTGGAAGACAGAACCTCAGACAAAGAAGACAAAATATTTAATCTTGAAGATAAAGTTGCCTAAACAGAGAAGATGGTAAGAAATCATGAACAGAATCTCCAAGAACTATGGAACATCAAAAGACCAAATCTAAGAATGACCAGGATTGAGGAAGGCACAAAGATACAAACCAAAGGAATGAACAACCTATTCAGTGAAAAACAAAAGGGGGTTATGGTTCTCAAATAGTTACCTCCTGTAATACCAGGCTTTACTCCTGGAAGGACCTGTACCTCAAATAAGGACTTGCTCTAACTGAAACCCAGCCACATTCCTCTCAGAAACACTAGAGGGAAATCCTGAATCTGGCTGCCAGCAAGTCCTAGCTGTAAACTACTCAGCATGAAGAGACCATCAGAGCCTTTCCCCAGTCTAATCCAAACCTCACCATGTACACAGATGGGAGCTCCTTTATGGAACAAGGAGATGACAAGGCTGGATGTGCCCTTGTGACTTGACATGATGCTTTACAGGCACAATCTTTGCCCCCATGCACAAGTGCACAGCTTGCAGAATTGACAGCCCTGAGGAGAGCATTCCAGCTAGAGAAACAACAGTTAGTATTTCCACTGACTTTAAATATGCCTACCTAATCCTGCATGCACATGCAGCTATTTGAAAAGAGAGGATTCCAAACAACTGAGGGAATTTGCCTAACAAACTGAACAGACTTGTAAAACTGTTAGAATCTGTTCATTCACCTAAAGAGGTAGCAGTAATCCGCTGCCAAGGATATCGAAAGGGAATAGATAAACTGGGCACAGTGGCACATGACTGCAATCCCAGCAGCTTGGGAGACTGAGGCAGGAGGATCATGAGTTCAAAACCAACCTCAGCAAAAGTAAGGTGCTAAGCAACTTGGTGAGACCCTGTCTCTAAATAAAATACAAAATAGGGCTGAGAATGTGGCTTAGTGGTCAAGTGCCCCTGAGTTAAATCCCTGGTGTCCTCCTCAAAAAAAGGCAATAGATAGATACCAGAAGGCAATAGACAAGTAGATCAATGGGCCCTCCTCCAGAGATAACACTTCTATATAGTTAATAGACAACAACAGGCTTTATCTCGGGGAGACATTCTCTTACCTTCTGGGTTAATACAGATGGAAGATAATAAACTTTACTTACTTGCTCACTTTCAGTGGGAGGTTTTACATACCCTACATCAGTCTTTCCATTTGGGAGAAGAAAACATTCTTTAAACTCAGAACATTTTAAAAACTAACTCAGAGGGATATTTGAGGAAAAATATACCAAGGACAAACCATCAATAGTCAAAGCCTGTGGGACATGTCAGAAAAATAACCCATTTAATGCCCCAAAAACCTCCAAGATTACAAACCCAGGACAACTTTCCTGGGGAGGAATGGGGACTTTATTTTACCCACGTGTCTAAGAGCAGTAGCTTCCAGTATTTATTGGCTGTGGTAGATATTTTCACTGGATGGACTAAGGCCTACCCCTCAAGAACTGAACAGGCCAAAGTAGTAAAGACCCTATTACAGGAAACAATTCCCTGATTTGGACTGCCTCACAGCCTCCAAAGTGACAATGGAGCAGATGTAACTCAGGAAATAGTCAAAGTCCTAGGCATAAAATATCTCCATTGTACATGAAGACTTCAATCCTCAGGAAAGGTAAAAAAGGCTAATAATATCTTATAGAGATATCTATGAAAACTCAAGAAGCCACTACTCATGGCCTAAGGTACTCCCCTTGGCCCTACACAGAATCAAGAACACATGGCTCAGCCCTTTTGAGCTCTTATATGGGAGGCCATTTCTAAGGAACTATATTCTTCAAGATGAGAAAACTGCAGATCTGGTGCTTATATGCAAAGCTAGCCAAGTTTCAAGTTGAAATTTGAAGATGTCCCATATCTGAGATACTCACTTCTCCTCCTCTGTATAACCCTGGGGATCTAGTTATGGTCAAGAACATACCTTCAGATTCCCCCAATTTATACCCAATTTGGAAGGGACCTTTCCATGTCATTCTGTTTACCCACTCTGCAGTGAAAGTGCTTGGACAGGAGAACTGAATCCACCACTCTCGGGTAACATCCTGCCATCCTGGATTGATGCCCAGAGAATCTTCTCCTTCCCAAGAAACTGAGGAACAATATTTCTATTAAAGTATATGTTAATAGAAGATCTAAAATATCTCTTCTGCAAAGACAATGGTTAAAAGTAAAATTTTGTCATCTCTTTATAGTTAGGCAGGTCCCCTGAAATTACCTGTTTTCTAAATTGGGCTCAACAGCATTCCACTAAGATAATTGCTGCATTTGTGGACTGTCACCCCTTCCAGCATTTCTGGGCTACCATGGTGTGTATCCATCTCTTACAAAAAAATGACTGGAGTAGGTCCAAATCTTCATCATGTCAGCTTAGGATCAGGCTTCCTTAACATGACTCCCAAAGCACAAGAAATAAAAGCAGGAATAAATAATTGGGATAGATTCAAACTAAAAATCTTTTTCTCAGCAAAGGAAACTGTCAGCAATGTGAAGAGAGAGCCTACAGAGTGGGAGAAAATCTTTGCCACACATACTTCAGATAGAGCACTAATCTCCAGAATCTATAAAGAACTCAAAAAACTCTACACCAAGAATACAAATAACCCAATCAACAAATGGGCTAAGGAAATGGGCAGACACTTCATAGAAGAAGATCTACAAGCAATCAACAGATATATGAAAAAAAATTTCAACATCTCTAGTAATAAGAGAAATGCAAATCAAAACTACCCTAAGATTTCATCTCACCCCAATTAGAATGGCGATTATCAAGAATACAAGCAACAATAGGTGTTGGCAAGGATGCGGGGAACAAGGTACACTCATACATTGCTGGTGGGGTTGCAAATTAGTGCAGCCACTCTGGAAAGCAGTGTGGAGATTCCTTAGAAAACTCGGAATGGAACCAGCATTTGACCCAGCTATCCTACTCCTTGGCCTATACCCAAAGGACTTAAAATCAGCATACTACAGAGATACAGCCACATCAATGTTCATAGTTGCTCAATTCACAATAGCTAGACTGTGGAACCAACCTAGATGCCCTTCAATTGATGAATGGATAAAGAAACTATGGTATATATGCATAATGGAATATTAGTCATAAAGGAGAATAAATTATGGCATTTGCAGGCAAATGGATGAAGTTGGAGAATATCATGCTAAGTGAGATAAGCCAATCCCAAAAAAACAAAGGCCAAACGATCTCTCTGATAAGCAGATGATGATACATAAAGGAGGGTAGGAGGGAGGCAAGAATGGAGGATGGATTGTATAGAGGAAAAAGAGGGGTGGGAAGAGTGGGGAAGGAAAAGTAATAGATTGAGACAAACATCATTACCCTATGTACATGTATGATTACACAAATGGTATGACTCTACTTCATGTACAACCAGAGAAACAAGTTGTACCCCATTTGTTTACAATGAACCAAAATAAATAAATTATTTTTAAAAATGACTGGATAAAATTATATTCTTTAATGTTAGAATAAAAATAAAGAGAAATACTCTTTAGAAACTGGTACTCATAGTGATATTAAATTATGGCCTACAAATGAAACTATTACAACCAAGTCCTGGAAAAACTTTCACTTTAGAACAGTCCAACCTTCAGACTTTTACAGCTGTTAAATCACATTTAAGCCCATTCACTTTATGCTTTCCAGCATCACTGCCAACATATCAAAGGTATAAAGACGGTTTCTTTCACATTTGGGACTGATATTTGTGGCTTCCACCCACCATAGTGCATCTAAGTCAAGAAGCCCCAATCTGTTGGGAACAACGTAACTACACTTATAACAAATGGCCCAGTGTTACTCGGGAATTAGGATGGACCCCAGAGTCATTATGGCAACACATTTTTATTTTACATGCCAATGATTAGTTTGGAACTAGTTGGTTCTCTAGACCTGAATTTAGGTGACCAGCACCTAATGCGACCCAGTGGATGTGTGGAACTCACTTATGGCCTTGGCTTCCCCCAGACTGGATAGGAAGATGTACTGTTGGGTACCCTGGATGCAAGGGAGATGAACACCAAGTATAGGACAGCCAGCAAATCTCCCCAATCTTATTAATGGAGGGGGGGCAATATGTTTTTCTTTGGTATGCTCATCTAGCTTCACTGTTTATTCCACAAATTGGCTTAGAAGATGTAATGTGGTGCATAGAAATCCTAATCAATTATATTCAAACTGCTGTTCAGCAGGCTGAGGAAAGTATTACTCTACTTAATACAGAAGTAGCACTCATGAGGAAAGCCATCTTACAAAACTGGATCACTTTAGATTTCCTCATTGCAGCCTAAAGCAACACTTGTGCCATTGTTAGAACTGAATGCTGTGTTTAGGTTCCTGACAACTCTGGCAACGTAAGTGACTTCCTTTAAGATTTATATTCCCAGATAGAGGCCATGTCCTCATGTTAGCACAAAAAGACTGGGTCAGACACAAAGTTCACAAATCAGTTCAACCATTTATTCAGGAATGAAACCACATAAGAACAGGGGGTGCAGGGATGAAATGGTATCAGAGGGCCCACTTTCCTGGTGGAAAATGAGCCAGTGGACAAAGAAAGGGACTGGGTTTATATAGGTTATTTTGAGGGGTGGTCTGGTGGGTATATCAGTTTTCTTGGACACTCAGGAGTTTGGGGTCAGTGAATTATGTCAGTTTGAGGGTTTAGGATTTTGACCCTCTGGGTTGAGAGTCTGCAGATCTATCTTTGAAGGGGATTAATGCCCTTCTAGGGACTATCACTGTAGGGGTGATAAGACACTTTTTCCCTGTCTGCAGTCCACATCTGGACACCCTTTGTCTTGAGAGATGAAAGCCGTCAGCACATGGCCTTCTTTTTCACTTTTTTTCCCCAGGTCACATTACCTTGGGGATTGTTTTTTCTCCATATCTAATACCATTCTTGTCATGGGAACAACTTCTTAGTTCTGGTTCTCTGGTACCTCCTGGGGGAAGACATTCTTTTTTGTTTTTGTTTTTGTTTTGTTTTGGGGAGGTACTGGGGATTGAACTCAGGGGCACTTGACCACAGCCCCATCCTTGGCCCTATTTCGTATTTTATTTATAGACAGGGTGTCACTGAGTTGCTTAACACTTCACTGTTGCTGAGGCTAGCTTTGAACTCTTGATCTTCCTGCCTAAGCCTCCCAAGCCACCGGGGTTTATAGGTGTGCACCACCATGCCTGGTGAAAGACATTGTTAATCTCTGGTCTGGCATCATACTCATTGGCATGTTCACATGTTGCAGCATTTATTGTTGCATTAATTTGATTCTAGTACTCATATCTTCTTGTTTCTCTCAGATCACCTGTCTCTCAAATGACCTTACAATGTGTTTCTTCCACACCAGACTTTACTGTGGATCCCTGGATCAAATCAGTTCCTAAAAGGGAATCCTGAGCTGCTGGCCCCATGTCACACCCTCTCAGCTTGAAGCAGCCATAGAAGTCACTGCCCCTTTTCCCTTAGAGTACTAAGTGTTCCCAAAAATTAGAGGGGTGGGGGGGCGTGAAGCAAGAACAAAGGTAGGGAGCTAGTGTAGATAGATGATCATCAGGTCAGGTAGGGAAGATGGAAGCTGATTCAAATGGAATGGATTGTTAATGCTTTCAGGACACTTCACACTCACCTGTGGCCGGGATCACCTGCCTCTGGGGAATTGTTACTCCCAGAAGTGAATTGTTAATGAATATTCCCTGGGTGATTCCTTCCCTGCTTTTCTGGGCAGACAATGAAAAATGGGGAGAAGGTACTCCTGTATCACCCTCTTCCCACCTTTTTGCCACATAGGCAGGATAGGAGGAGGGGGCATGAGAAGTAAGAAACCTGGAAACTTTAAGAATGCAAGATTCACCCTTTCTTGTGGATACCAGCTCTGGATCGCCTTCTTCCTTGGGAGAAGAAGTTTGTCTCTGTTCTGTTTTTATATATATGTGTGTGTGTGTATATATATATATATATATATATATATATATATATATATTTTAAACTTGTCCATTGATATTTATTTATATGTGGTGCTGACAATCAAACCCAGGGCCTCACACATGCCAGGCAAGCACTCTACCACTGAGCGACAACTCTACCCTTTAAAAATATTTTTCCTGCACTTTACTTGGTATTTCTTGGATGTTCATTCTTCAACACCTGGAGAACAGGCCTCAGACTTCCAAAAACACTATCAATATCCTGACCCCCAAGGAACTAACTCTCACCCATGAAAGAGTCACTTAAAAAAATAGAACCACCTAAGGAAAATTAAATAAATAAATAACAAGCCACACAAAATCAAGAGACAACTTAGGGCCTTCCTAGGAATAGCTGGATTTTGTAAAATGTGGATCCCTGGATTTGGCCTGCTAGCCAAGCCGCCCTAAGGCTATTTGGGGTTCCACCTGTGAGCCTCTTGTTTGAACAGGAAAACATCCTTTCAAAAGCTCAGGGACTTGCTGCGGTCTGCCACAGCCTTGGGGATTCCTGACGTACATAAACCATTCACCTGGCATGTAGCTGAGAGGCAAGGGGTGGTACAAGTCCACACTCAAAAAACTGACGACCATTCCTCAGACCATGGCTTAATTTTCTAAACAGTTAGATTCTGTGTCCTGTGCATGGCCTGGATACCTAGGGGCAATAGTGGCCACAGCCCTTCTAGTGGAGGAGGCCACCAAATTAATCCTAGGACATATACTGGCCACCAAGTTCAGAGTGTCCTTGAAATTAAAAGACATCAATATAAGCCAGCAGAAGACGTCTCGTGAATTAAACAGGGAGATCAATAGCTAACAGGTGACTGCCCAAGCCCCCTACTGGAATCCCCTGAAGTCACTATTGACATTTGCCCAACTCTAAACCTGCCAACCATGTCCTGAAAGCACATGGAAGGGAATACAAAAAGAAAAAAAAGTGGAGGTAGACCTCATGGACCAGCAATGTTTTATTCAGCACCAAAGGGACACATCTCTGGGGAAAAATGGCAGTGGGCCACCATGAGGATCTGGCTTTTATATGGCCTTAGTAGAGCCAGGTCATGGGAGGAATTATTTACTTTTGGTGGGCCCTCTTGGTGGGCAGGACCAAGTCACAGGATTGTCCACCAGGGTGGGGAAGGAGGGCAGGTAGGAGAGGAATAAGGGAGGTTTCTTGGGGGCCTATTTTTCATGTCCTTCTTTCCAGACTTAATGTCTGGTATAGTGAGTTGGGGTGATATCATATCTGTCTATTTGAGAAGGGGCATATTAGGGCATCCCCTGTCAGAGATTTGGAAGAGGATGAGGTGGGAGTTATTTTAGGCTCCTACACAGTCCTGGTGTTTGTGGCTTGAGGGTGTGTAAAGGGCGGGAACTTTAACATCATTGTGGGTGATTCCTTCCCTATGGGTATCAGGAGAGTCATGTTGTAAATGAAGGAGAAAGGCTTTTGCATGTCTTGGGAGGTGGTCTGAGCTAGATGGGTCAAGAAGTTGCTTCCCGTATAAAGTTAACAAAGCAGGGGGAAAATGTTATTACAAGAAAAATGAATATTAGAGGAGTTAAAAGAAGAAGAAACCAGAAAGTGCACCATTTTGGGAATCAGTTGGTTCTCTTTTCTGCTGTTTCAATTAGTCCTATAGTTGTTTAACCTTATCCCTTACCAGTTCTGAATGATTGACATAGAAGCAACATTCTTCCCCAAAGAAGAGGCACAGGCTACCTCATTCTGCAGTAAGGCGATCTAGTCCCTGATGATTTTGCTGGATGACAGATGTCAGGACCAAATTGGTGACCTGTTGAATATCTTTAATAAGCTGTACTGACAATTTTTATAGTAGTGAAGAGAAGTTTCTAATCCTGTTGCTCTTGTGCCAATCCCAGTGGACATCTCTAGCCCTATGAGTAAAGGAATAATCTGAAGGGCTGTATTTTGTCCAGTATGTGCCTTTATCAGGATAGGCAATCTTTGGTTGTTAGGTAAAATGTCAAATTTAGGAGTAAGAAAGACCAAGGTAAAGAAGCCAGTCCAATTTTTGGCTGGTAGGGATAAAAATGAGACTTGCAAAGGAAAAAAGTACCTCAGAATTTGGGAGCATCAGGGTCGTGGGACTGACACAGGTGTACACCTTAATTTCTAGTAAAAGAACTATTGTCTTTTCTTTTAAATGCCCAGGAATGGCTGTACTTTGGTTAAAACTGTTTTGCCAGGTGTTCAAGACCAAGCTGATCAAATTGACCTTGTTCCTAACGACTGTTAAGAGTCAACTGAGTTCTCACAGGGGTCACTCTTGGGAAACTTGAGAGCAGCCTCTTAGCTCTTTTATTACCATCTGCTAGGATGGGTCAGGGCCTCCTTGATGATGTGGCTTCCCCTGGAAACATCAGGTTTCTCTCCCTTTTCTAATGACCCTCCTCTTTTGCAGCATGTGCACTGGTCTGCTTTTTATTCTTCAGGGTCTCAGCGATCCTCCTGATTGTGAGGTCATGTGACCCAGAATTACAAAGTTCTTAGAGAAGTCTTCTTATTCCTTGGGTTCAAGCTGACTTAGAGGGCAAAAGACAAATATTGGCTATTTGTTCTTGGCCTTTTTATTCTTTACCTTAATCTTTCAGCCGTGATTGTAAACAGCCAGCAAGCCAGTCTAACCAGTCCTAAAGTAAGAGTAACTTAATGTCTATAACTTTACAGTCCTTTTGCCCCTTCTATTTAATTGGGGTCTGTATTAGTACTGGAAGTTAGCTTTACTTTCTGTCTGTCTACAGATGATGGCCTAATATCTCAAATTAACTTAGGTCGTTATATTGAAAGTTGTACTTCTGTAAGGCACTAACAGATAACAAAGTTTACAGGGAAAGTACAAAATGAAATTAATAAGAGTAAAGACATAACGAGTTTGTATAATAACTATGAATGAATAAACATAATTTTTATAATCTTAAACCTTATTTAAATTTTGCATCTCCTGCTTATTACAGTAATCTTTACAACAAAAATTTATCCTTTGAACATAAGTTTAAATGAGCTGAAGTCTAGCCTATTTTGAAAATATCTTAACATGAATTAAGGTGAGAGGCAGAGTCTTAACTCAGGTGAGGTGGGGGGCTCTTGGCAAATCTTAGGTAAAGTGTTGTATTTCTGAAGCTGATCTTTGCCTCTCTCTTAAATATCATAAAGTTTATACATATTGTTTTCTGAGTTTATATGAATGTTAGCTAACAATATAATATTACCTCTAAAACATGAATCAAACAAAAGCTAAGAGAGCTTTTAACCCCCTTTTGTAGGAAAGGGGCAAAATGTTTCCATGTTTCATGGCATTAACCTTTAAACAGATCAGGCTCTCATTTTCTTTTAGTAACACATTTAAATGTCTACCTCAGTGTAAAAGGTGACATAAAAGTCTACATTATTGACAACAGGTACAGTTACAGAACATATAAATAAATTCCCAATAATAGTTACTACTTTTGTAAGTATAAAATTACTGTTACAGACAACTTTAATTTGGAGAACACCAGCTTGATAAAATGATCTTTTAAACCTCTTTAAAGACTTGTATACCTGGAAGATATGAACACAATTAGTATATAAGTAGACAGAATTTTTTATCATAATTACATTGATGTTTTTATATTAACCAAGTTTAGCTTTTAAAGAAAAATCTAGACTCTGTAATGTACCTTAATACTCTAAAAGAACAATCGTTTATGCAAACCCTAATTCCTTTAAGACTAGTTGCTCTAAAGAATAAAACTTAACAGACACAACATTAAGGGTAAATTAATGTTTTAAGAAATCCTTGTCATTTCAACACATAGATTAAACTTTGGTTTATATCACCAAATTAATATTTGACCTTAGGGAAAACCTTGAATGGTTTTTACTAATTGTGCTACTTATATATAACCAACTTAGTTACTGTAATGTATAAAGCCGCTCCCCCGCCCACCAGGTACAACCATTTTGCCCGCCTCCCCCCACCTGTCAATCTGTGCTCTGTCTGCCTCTTACAGGAATTTCTGGCTTACATTGTTGCCATTTTCCTGCCTCCCATGGTTATGTTCTAACATGCTATTGGTTCATCAGTCAGCTTGCAAGAATTCTCCTCCGCTATTGGTTCCTTCCAGCCCCCCAGATTCCAATATCTGGGAGAAGCCACACTCCATCTTTCTCTTTTGCCCCTTCTTTTCGTCTTGAGCAGACGTGCTAATGGTCCGCATAAATAAAGTCTCTTACATGAGATCTCATGTCCGCAGAGCGTTTTTTCTGGGAGCTATCAGCAAGCCACAACTGAGCCAGCAATTGGCAGCTGCCTTACATCTTGGGAGTGCGCAGCGGTGGCTACCGCCCCGGCTGCCCAAGTTGAGCTGCATTTTTCCCCTAACAGTTACACACAAACTTTTTGAAATTTACCCTTCACTTACACAGACCCTTGTCACTTACTCAGACCCTCTTTTTGCTCACTTAAATATATTACAACTTTACCACACAAAGACTTTCTTACCCAGAAACATTTCCTTTTCCTTCTGTTTTCTGTACTGATATTTTCATACCTAGAACCTTCTTATATCTCTTTCCTAACTGTTGACACTTTTTCTTAATTCACACTCTGAAACAAACCTTATGAAATTTCTGAATTTAGACAAATTACTCCATTTAATAAGATGAAATACTTTTTGCAGTTTACAGTACTTTAATTGAAACACAGTTGAAACTTTTTGGACCCTATGCATATAGAATTAAACCTATTAGAACTTTAACTCTTACTAACCTTGTTTTTAGTGAAGACACAGACAAAACAATCTTAAAACTTTTTCCATTTACCAATTTATGAAAATATACATAAGTTTAAGTATATTACCCTATGGAATTCAAGAAGTCAAGAGTACTTGGTTTTATATTTAGCAGTTAGCACTTTACTCTCAGTTAATCTGATGCCGCTAACAAACACACTTATGATGTATAATTTTCTTATTTTTAACCATAAAAAAACAAGATATTAGACAAGTGTAGTTACCAACACTAGCCATCTCCTTCCTATTGAAGAAAAAATCCTAGAAGCAATGGATTTTACATTCTAGACATTTTATAGAAATTAACTTTCTATTAATTGACCAGCTAGAAAAACTTGTGAGAATAAAGACATCTTTATTCTCATCTGTTTACCTAATTTAAATTAAACTTTTTAAATTACATGAACTAAAAATATTTGGATCCATTTTTCTTTTAAATTTTAATTGACGAGCACTTATTTATCTCTGCCAATTTTGATACCATGTACATGATCTATGGACACAAGGACATATATAGACAAGACACAAGTGTGCACACATACACAAGACAGACAGGAAATAGATCTTGCAGCTCTTTAGAACCTATAAGATTGAGAGCTAACCCTTGTAAATTGGCCTCTGAACAAAGCAGAGTGGTAAAAGAACCTCTATAGTTGGATAAAATAGGACTGATCAGAAAACCATATTAATCTAGATGTGCAAGATCAAAAACCATGAGCTCAAAAAATATGAAATTTTAAAAAAAAGTCATAGATAAAAATAGCAACACAGCCATAATTAAAAATAACCTACTATTACTCGTGAGGATGAGGCCCCTCCCTTTTAATAAAAGAGAACAGAAATATGGGTGCATGTGCCAAGAAAACTGTTTCTTTGGCTAGGGGGCAGCTCACCATTCCCAGAGCCTCTGGAGGTCAATAGTTTCTGTTTTTCCTTCCATGACCCCTGGCTGGGGCCTCACTCAGGATGGAGGATACTAACTAAATTTTTAATAATTATTTTAATTTAAGGAAGGACATTTGCCAGCTAGTTTTGCCCTTCAGATTTTTACTTGTTACTCATGAAACCATGATTTCATATGATGCTCCTCAATTTGAACTGGGAGACAAGCCTGTTAGTGCTCTGGGTGATATCACCACTAGAGAAAATAAATAATTTGGATTCCTGAACTAGGACAGATGAGGGGTAGTTTTATTTTAATTAACTGAGACAGATTTTTTTTGGCTTTTTCCTGACAAATGAGGAGAGCACAGGAGAAAAAGTGCCTTATGAGAATCTAGAGACGGGTAATCTAATTTTAAAGCTAGGGGAGCTCTATCTTGAGAATCTCAGGAGTTTCAGGTTCTGGTCATAAAAGTCTCCACCTTCAGGGAAACTTGGCTCCTCTTATCAACATTGTTTTGAGCCTGCATTTCTCCTGCAGTGAACAGGTAGTTTGCTAAGAAATGTGACATATTCTCTCCTCAGAGGCCAGGCAGGGCTGCAGGTAAACTGCTTCTTGGAAAAGAAAGCATTTAGCATGCTTGGGGTCATGCATTTAGCATGCTCTCTCCACCCCCCATCTTTACCTGACTAGTGAAAAAAGGTGGGCTAAAGGCAGAGTGATCTAAGGGTGGAAGGAAGCTGCCCAGGGGCACTTCGTTAGCAACTCCTATAACTCCCTGTAGGGAGGAACAATCCCTGAGCTACATCACCTCAGCAATGGGAGAGAGAGGGGGATGTATCCTGAAGGTGTTAACATTTTATCCTCTCCTGAATCAGGCCACATTTTTCTTGACCCAATTATTTGTTATTTATACACCCTGGACAATGACAGCTCTGGCTGCTTGGAGCAGAGAGGAGGCAACCTGGGAAAAGCAGTTTGGGTTTCCCTTTTAGGAATGTCTTGGATCAGTCAAGAGGTCTGTGGCAAAAGCCTAGTTTGTAAAAACAGGTTGAAAGTCGTTGGGGTGTGGGTACTTCCATGAGAGAAACAAAAATACACAAGTACTGGAATGAGATTAAAACAAAATAAATGTTGCATCATCTGGAACATGTCAATGAATATCACAAAAAGATTAGACACCATTAATCTCTTATCAGGTGCAGGAGCTAGGTTGTTCTCATAACAAGACCAGTGAGGATGGGCCTTTATTTTGGAATGTTAATCTTTAAGGATGTTAGTTACATTGCCAGAGATGTTGTGGCCTCCCAGTCACTGCCAGGGTAAGCAACCCTGGGGCATGACCCTGAGTGTGTGCGCCTCCTCCTAGGGTGCGAGCCCCATCCCAGGGGGGTGGGTGTGGGCAGGTGGTGACCAGCAGAGCACCCTGGGCTACATGGAATGGCCCGGGATTTCAGGGAGGGGAAGCAGGAGCTGCCTGCGCGCACGTGCCGATGCAGGTGGACTGTGACTTGATCACGGACCTGTGCTCTCCTAACACATACACCTCACTGCAGGTGGCACTGATGTGCACAGGTAACCTGCAGGCAAAAACTGAGCTGGCACACTGCTATTTTGGGGACACTAAATGAAGAAGAGAGCTGGGGGCCAGGACTTGATCTAGGGCACTTATGGAGCAGGGTGTTGGCTAGAATTAATTATAGAGCAGAGCAAGGATGGCATGAGGGTTTGGAGCAGAAATTTTTAAAAAAGCTTGGAGGTAGGGACCCCAGGCCATTTGCCATTTCCTTGGGGGAAATTGTTTAAATCTTGGAGGATTTGGGGGTCAAACGTCATGAATTCCGAATTTGGGCCATTGACTTTATATTGCCTGATTCAGACTGTGGCCAGGGTGGTGGAGGAACCCTGGGTTCCAGATGAGCAATGAGGCAAGCAAGGGAGAGTCCCAAGGGAGCCTCACTTGGGAGAGGTTTGATTCAGGTGGCAGTTAAGACAAGGCATCCCTTGAAGTCTCTCTCCCACCCCTGGACAGAGTTCTACCAGAGAATGAGAGAATGACTTCTCTCCAATCTCAATGGTGGGGGACAAAAAAGGCCAGGGTCTCAGGCAGAGTGCCTCTGAGAGAGTCCAGAAGAGATCCCACCTCTCCAAGGAAGGAGAAGGCTGGTGCTCTTTATTCAGGAATGAAGATTCGCATGGGAACAGGGGGTGCAGGATGAAATGGCATTGGTGGACCCACTTTCCTGGTGGAAAATGAGCCACTGAAAAAAGAAAGGGTCTGGGTTTGTATCAGTTATTTTGAGGGGTGGTCTAGTGAACATATCAGTTTTCTTGGGCACTAAGGAATTTGTGGTCTGTTCTATTGATCAATGAATATGTCAGTTTGAGCTTTCAGAAATTTGAACTCTCTGGGTCGGGGGTCTGTGTTCCGCATCTGGAGAGGATTTACTCGGGGAAATCAGTGCCACCCAGAGTCTGTTACTTTAGATATTTGGAAACGCCTCCTCCCTGTCTGCAGCCAGCTTCTGGAAAACATTTGTCTTGGGAGTTAAAGGCGATCAATGCATTGCCTTCTCTTTCACTCCCGTTTCTCAGGCCTTGTTGTTTTGTGGGGTTTGTCGTTTTCCACATCTAATAGGAGGTTTTTTGGAATAGGGTGGGTAAAAAGAACCCCCAAAATGTTTCGGGTCAGAGAACCAAATAAAAGCACATGGAAGGGAATGCAAAAAGAAAAAGAAAAAACGGAGGCAGACCTCCTGGACCAGTGATGCTTTATTCAGCATAGGAGAGGCACATCTTTGGGTGAAAATGGTGGTGGGCTACCATGAGGGCCTGGCCTTAGCAGAGCCAGGTCATGGGAGGAGTTAGTTACTCTCCACAGGCCCTCTTGGTGGGCAGGGCCAGATCATGGAGGAGCCATCAGGGCAGGGAAGAAGGGCAGGTAGGGGAAGAGTAAGGGAGGTTCCTTGGGGACCTTTACTTTCCATCCCAGAGGAATAGGTGACTTCCTTCATCCCTGAGTGCAGACCCCAGGGCAGGTTCATCCTGGCCTCCAGGATGGGACCAACCTTTGACCAACCCTCATCTGGACTTGTTCCCACTGGGAAGTAGTTCCTTGGGGAAGGGAGCTTGGAGGGCAGACTGTGCCACTGTTCTTCCTCAGGAGGTGGCTCAGGAAAAACCCCTTTCCCCAAGCCCCTCAGCCCACAAGACTCAAGTAACCATCCCTCCTGGATCTCTGCCACTGGGGAAAGACACGAGTCAACATCTACACTGTTGGTATTGATGTTATAGTGTAGATGTGCCTTGTCCCCCAAAAGGTCATGTGTGAGATGATGCAAGAAGGCTTAGAGGTGAAATGATTAGGTTGTGAGAGGCTTAACCCAATCAGAGAATGAATTCCCTGCTAGAGATTAACTAAGTGGTGCCTGTAGGCAGGTAGGGCGTGGCTGGAGGAACTGGATCCTTGGGGGTGTGCCTTAGGGTTTATATCTTGTCCTTGCTGAGCCCAGCTTTCTCTCCTGGGTGCCAGGTCCCCAACTGCTTTCCCCAGCCACACACTTCCACCACGATGTTCTGCCTCAACTTGCGCCCTAAGGAATGGAGCCTAAGGAATGTCTGTGGACTGAGACCTCTGAAAACACAAGCCCAAAATAAACTTTGTCTCCTCTAAAATTGTTCTCATAAAGTCTTTTGGTCAGAGTGATGGAAAAGCTGACTAGAATGCTAGTCCTTCCTGCTCATGTGAACAGGTGGGAGGAAAGGGGACTCTGACAGAGGAAAGAAAAACAATCAAACACGGAAACACGGACATGACACCATCACCCTCCTGGAAGCAGTGTGGTCACCCACAGAGACGGCAGCCGTGCAGGTCAGGGGACCCCAAAGTGGTGGCTCCACCAGAATGCAGGGAGTGCCCTGGAGGACCCCAGTGCCTCAGAGTGCTTCAGGAATGGCCTGGTGCCCTGGCCCCAATCTCGGGTTGTCCCTCTCTTACCCAATGGAGGAGGAGGAATGGGCAAACAGTGGGGACAGAAGCAGCAGAGACAGCTGGGGGACAGAAGAGGGGACTCATGAAACAACTACCTCAGGCTGAGCAGTGGGAATTAGGAAGGGAGGCCGAGAATCAAGCTAATTAGGGAGGGAGGCACTGATGACTTTGGTCACTCGTGCCTTTGCAGGGAAAGTCTTCCTGTCTGCTGTTATGGTTTGGATGTGAGGTGTCCCCCAAAAGCTTAAGTGTGAGACAATGTAAGAAGGTTTGGAGGAGAAACGAATGGGCTACATCCTTAAACTAGTCAGTAAATTAATTCCTAATGGATTAACTGAGTAGAACTGGAAGCAGGTGGGGTGTGGATGAATGGAGGAAATGGTTCAATGGGCTCATGGCTATAGAGGATGTATTTGTATCTGGCAAGTGGAGACTCTCTCTTTCCTTCCTGATCACCATGTGAATCACTTTTCTTTGCCACACTCTCCCGCCATGATGTTGTCTCCCCTGGAACCTGGAGGAATGGAGCTGGTCTTCTATTGACTAAGACTTCTGAGAGTGTGAGCCCCCAAATAAACTTTTCCTCCTCTACAGTTGTTCTGCATGGATCCTTTTAGTCACAGCAGTGAAAAAAACTGACTGAAATATTTGCCATTCAAGAGGTGACAAGTGTTGGGGGCTGTGCCATGTTGGCGGCGCTGGGATGGCGCCTGATCACATCGGCAGCGAGGAGGTTAATTGACATAAGCACACTCAGGTGATTTTCTCGTCCACGCACACAACGTATGCGCATGTGTTCTCAAGCACTAATTGCCTGCTCGAAGTGTCTTGCCTAATCTTTGCGTAAGAGGCGTGGCCCTGCTCTCCGCCTCCTGGAGGTGATATAAGCGTAGGCGGAGCGAGACAAGCAGCAGCCATTAGAAGCAGCCAGAGGGAAAAACATGGACAGCAGCCATTAGCAGCAGAAAAGCAGTAGCAGAAGACACGCCACAGAGGCCATTAGCAAAAAAGCCAGAAGAGAGAACACAGCAGCGAGTAGGGGCAGTGGCGGAAGGCAAATCGCGGAACGGAGAACTGAGACGCATCACTAGGGCACCTTAGGTGGACGTACCCTTAGTTCACAGGATGCAGGACTTTAAGGCATACCAAGTTTCTCTCTTAAGCAAAGTCTCTCTCTCTCTCCTCTCAAAGCAAGTAAACCTCATTTCCTCTATCCTCTATAAGTAAACAAGCAAGAAAGCAGTGCACTAAAGAGAAAGATAGAAGTGCCTCAGTTTCCACTCCACCACCCATAAGACCCGTGCAAGTTGTTGCTGCAGGCGGTGACAAATATCCATGGATTTTGGAACCGCAAAGAGCCAGCGACAGACAAGAACTTGCCCCACACCTTTGAAATAGCCTACAAGGTGGGGTGTGGGCAATCAAGCCACCCCTTTAACTAACTCTAACCCTAACCCTAACCCTAACCCGTTGGGCTTTACCACTGAGCTGCATCCTCTGTTCTTTTTAGGTCTTTATGGTCAGGGTCTCCCTAAATTCCGAGGTTGGCCGTGAACTTGCAATCCTCCTGCTTCTGACTCCAGGTTGGCTAGGATTACAGGTGTAAACAGAAAAGGACAGCATGCAGACCTCACCAGATTCAGAGAAGCCTTTATTCTGTCGCACACTTGGGCGCCAACAGGGCTCATTTTCCAGATGCAAAAATGGCCATCAGTTACAGTGGGGATTTTGATTTTATAGGGTAGGACTAATTTGCCATGGGGGAAGGTCAAGGTTTAGGGCCTAGCATTCAGTATCTGCCCCTTTCCCCCAGGACACGTTGTTATCAGGAAAGGATTTTCCGGGAGGTTAATCTTTGGCTAGTGTCCCCTCCCTCCTCCCAAGTTGCAACTCTCTCCATTTTTGGGGTGGGGGGGGGGCTATTTTGCAGGAATATTATTTTCCATAACCCTTCATTTTAGACTCTGAAAGGGGAGAAAGAATTGAGGCATTGGGTCAGATCTGACTGCTTTGAGCTGAGAAGGGGTGAAGTGGGGGGACCCTTTTTTTAGAGTTCATGGAGACCAGGCAGGGAGGGTGTGTGGGGAGGAGCCTTGAGGTCATCATAGATGAAATCCTGTTTTTGTGGTTTCAGAAAGTCAGGCTGTGACTGTGGGAGAAGGGTGTTCTGGGAGGCACTTTGAGCTGGGAAGGTTACCTTGTTAAGAAATTGCTTCTTTGCAAAATTAAGAATAGGGAGAAGAAAGGTTATTATAAGAAAAGGGAGCATTAGTTAATTTGCTAGTGCTAGGAGAACAATTTTCCAGTGTCAAAACAGGACATGTTCTTCTAAAATGCCAGGAATCATGCGCCTCAAGTATGTAGCAGGTAAAATACTTGGGATCCTGTTTTTCTTAATCAAGGCCAATTTGCCCCATTTAAATTTACGGTGCACTCGCCATGATTCCAGGAGTGTAGGTCCTTCAGCGCAGAGCGAGCATGATTAGCCTCATGATCATCGTTTCCTGCTGCTTTAATCGTTTTCATCCTGCTTGACAAATTATGCAAAATAAGAACAGAAATAAAATTAACAGTATAGTTATAACTAGGAACCCAACTACATGTGTAGAAAAGTATTTAAAAGGGTTCAAAGAACGAGTTGACCCATTTTTCTTAATTTTTCCTGGGTTATTTTTGTGGCTTTCTTAACCTGTCCCCATGGCCTGGGGTGTGTCTTCCAGGTTTGGGGCATTAACGTTGTCACCTGCAGGGACAGGATTCTCATTGGACTCATCAGCCATTTTTGTCTCCACTGTTTCAGGTCTGGAGTGGCTGCTTGTGACGAAGTTTAAAGATGATATGCAGAAAGCACAGAGTGAAGAAAGAAATGCGGGTGGGGATTAAGTCAATAAATGTCCCTTGAAGCCAAAGATCCCAAATGAGGTCTAGTGCTTGAGCAGGAGAAAGACGAAGGGGGAGTGCATATAATAAATTTAATTCGTCTCTGAGGGCTGTTAAGAAAAGGTGAAAGGAGGTTGGAGAAAGGGACAGTAGGAATTTGGGTGTGTGGCTCAGCAGCTTCCTCAGGAATGACGGGAAGGCAGGCAGGTGGAGTGGGGTGGGTCTGTAGGAATGGAGTGATGAGAGGCATTAACAGGAACAAGCTTCAGGCTGCTTAGATGGATCCAGGAGGGGTGGCCTTCTAACTTGGCTGCAGTGGGGGTGGTTATGATTACCTTGAAGGGGCCTGTCCATTTTTCTGGTAGAGGGGCTACAGGTTGGGGAGGGGAGAGGTAAACTGAATCTCCTATGGAAATAGGATGAGAGGCCCCTGAAGACTGGGGCCGGGGAAGGTGGGTGTGAGCATACTTCCGGAGGGCAGCCCTGAGGTGAGCTAGGAGGGGTTTCTCAGTCGGATATGCTCTGGGGAATGGTGTTTTGCTATTTTAGGTTGAGAAGTATCCCAGACTATGGGGTTAATCCCAGCAAGTCAAAGACAATCGGAAGGCTTAGGGGGCACAGGGACCAGGTCCGGGCCAGTATGTATTAAAAAGATGGTAGTGGAATTTAAAGGGGGAATGATAAGGAGGCTTTTAATTTGTGAAGATCTCGACCCAGTAGAGGGACAGGGCAACTTAGCATAACTATAATGGAATGGGATAATGACAGGGATCCAAATGTGCAAAAAAAGGGGGATATGTAGGGGCACCTGAGACTCCCATAATTGGGGTATTTGATTTAAAATATATCCATGCCATTCATTCAAGAGTGAAAGACTTGCCCCACTATTGACCACAAATGAGACTGCATAGCCATTCACCATACCTGTGACCTGGGGCTCCTTGGATATGCCACCTGAGGTGGCAGGGGCAATGGAGCCTGGGCCCCATTATTCCAACACTCGGTTAATGGAATTTGGGAATCTGGTGGCTGTACTGGGGGAAGGGGTGTCCTTCCCTGGGGACAATCCACCTTCCAATGCCCCCATTGTCCACACTTTGGACAGGGTTTGGAGGGGTTCCTCAGGTTAGGGCAGTTTTTTGCCTAGCGTCCCTGTTGCCTACATCAGAAGCAGGGTCCAGAAGGTATACTGATGGGGCCATGAGCCATGAAGACATTAGGTGGTCAGGTGGAGCCATGAGCTATAGGGGCTTTCCTTGGGCTCTGGGTGGCAGAAGCCAGGAGCTGATATTTAACTTTAAGATGTTGCTCTTTCTCCTTTTTGGTCTCATCTTCCTGGTTGTTAAAAACTTGGAAAGTTGTATCTAAGAGTAACTGCTGAGGAGACTCAGGACCCTTCTCTAACTGTCTGAGTTTCTTGCAGACGTCAGGTACAGACCTGCTGATAAAGTTAAAATGAAGACAAAGATGGCCACCAGGACTGGTGATGTCCAAATTTGTATATTTGGTGATGGCCACAGTAAGTTGGGCCAAAAATAGGACCCTGGGTCTTGAGACTGATAAGTCCAATTAGGTTCAACTGCAGGGATAGCAGTGTCTGCTGCTGAATGGATATTAGGGTTCTGGGCATGTAGAAGGTCCGCATGATCTCTTGCAGCCTGCCGGATTCGAGTGTGTTCATGATTGGTCAGGGTGGATGTTAATACATAGTACACATCTGCCCGAGTAAGTGGTAGGTCTGAGTCAAGCGAGTGAACTCCTTCCTGTATCTAGCAGGGTTTTCAGAAAAAGAGCCCAATCTATCCTCTATTTGGGACATATCTGTCACTGAGAAGGGAACACGGACTCTGACCGTACCTTCGGCTCCCGCAACCTCCCAGAGAGGGAACATGTGTTTTTCTGGGAGATTTTTAGACCTTGTATGGGTAGGGGATGGCAGGTAAGAGCGGGGACTAGTGCGTGGGGTCTGAGGAGGTGGATCTACTGGAGGGGCAGCTGGACTTTGTGGGGAGTCAGTTATGGGGGCAGTGGGACTTTTCTGAAGGGCACTTGATGGGATAGCAGTGGAATTTTGGGGAGAAGGGCCTGATGTGGGGATTATGGGGCCCCAGGATCTGTAAGGAGGGGGTTCATTTGCTATTTCTAGGGTTGTAAATGAGGAAGAGAGTTGAATGTCTATAAGAATTAATTGTAAAGTGGGACAAGGTTTGCAAAATGAGGGGTTTGAGTGAAGGACAAGAAAGGCTTTGAGGTACAGGACCTTACTCCATTTGCCTTTTGGCAATAAATGATTTTTTAATTTTTGGAGAATTTCTTTTTTTTTGTGATTCAAGAGTTTATTGAGACACACCGTCTCTGGGCTGAGCCGCGGTGGACGTTTGGAGGGCAGCTGATCCGCAACCTGCGAGCCGCCTCCTGTGGAAGCCTGAGCCCTCCGTGCAGCTTTCTCCCTTTTTCTATTACCATGTCCACCAATGAGAATGCTAATTCACTAGCTGCCCAGCTTAAGAGTTTCAAGAACAGTACAGAAATGAGACGGCGCCGCATAGAAGTTAATGTGGAGCTGAGGAAGGTAAGAAGGATGACCAGATGCTGAAAAGGAGAAATGTAAGCTCCTTTCCTGATGGTGCTACTTCGCTACTACAGGAAAACCGCAGCAACCAGGGCACTGTGAATCGGTCTGTTGATGACACTGTCAAAGGCATAAACAGCAACAATTTGGAGAGCCAACTCCAAGCTACTCAAGCTGCTACGAAATTGCTTTCTCGGGAAAAACAGCCCCCCATAGACAACATAATCTGGGCTTGTTTGAGTCTGAAATTTGTGCCCTTTTTGGGCAGAACTGATTGTAGTTCCATTCAGTTTGAGTCTGCATGGGCTCTCACTAACATTGCTTCTGGAACATCAGAACAGACCAAGGCTATGGTGGATGGAGGTGCTATCCCAGCATTCATTTCTCTCTTGGCATCTCCACACGCTCACATCAGTGAACAAGCTGTGTGGGCTCTAGGAAACATTGCAGTGATGGTTCAGTTTTCTGAGACTTGGTTATCAAATATGGCACAGTGGACCCACTGCTGGCTCTTCTTGCATTTCCTGATGTGTCAACTTTAGCATGTAGTTACTTACATAATCTCACCAGGACACTTTCAAACCTTTGTCACAACAAGAATCCTGCACCCCCATTAGATGCTATTGAGCAAATTCTTCCCACTTTAGTTAGTCTCCTGCATCATGATGATCTAGAAGTACTAGCCGATACCTGCTGGGCTATTTCCTACCCTACTGATGGTCCAAATGAACGCATTGAAGTGGTTGTGAAAACAGGAGTTGTGCCCCAACTTGTGAAGCTTCTGGGAGCTTCTGAATTGCCAATTGTGACTCCTGCTTTACGAGCCATAGGGAATATTGTGACTGGAACAGATGAACAGACTCAAGTTGTGATAGATGCAGGTGCACTTGCAGTCTTTCCAAGCCTGCTAACTAACCCCAAAACTAATATTCAGAAGGAAGCTACGTGGACAATGTCAAACATCACAGCTGGCCAACAGGACCAGATACAGCAAGTTGTCAATCATGGATTAGTCCCATTCCTCATTGGTGTTCTCTCTAAGGCAGACTTTAAGACACAAAAGGAAGCTGTATGGGCTGTGACCAATTATACAAGTGGTGGGACAGTTGAACAGATTGTATACCTTGTTCATTGTGGCATAATAGAACCATTGAAGAACCTCTTAACTGCTAAAGATACCAAAATTATTCTGGTTATTCTGGATGCCATTTCAAATATCTTTCAGGCTGCTGAGAAACTAGGTGAAACTGAGAAACTAAGTATAATGATTGAAGAATGTGGAGGTTTGGACAAAATTGAAGCTCTACAGAACCACGAAAATGAGTCTGTGTACAAGGCCTCATTAAACTTGATTGAGAAGTATTTTTCAGTAGAGGAAGAGGAAGATCAAAATGTTGTGCCAGAAACTATCTCTGAGGGCTATACCTTCTCCAAGTTCAAGATGGGAATCCTGGGACCTTTAACTTCTAGGCTGTACAGCTGAGGCATAAAGTTTGTTGTGTACTATGTTCGGTATAAGTTTGTCTTACTGTTTCCCTACTAAGAGCCTTTTTAAAATGTGCTTTGTTATTACAGCACTTTTTACAACAAAACTAAACTTGAACAGTTCCAAACAGTACATACTGTATGAAACTTGTCCTCTAAATGGGTTTCTTATTTCTATGTGGAATTTCTATCTTACAGTGTTCTGTAAATAAAGATTAAATTCCACCCTTTTCTTCTTTACTTCAAAAAAAAAGAATTTATTGAGTCATACAAGCAAAACATACTGCTAATTGCATTAGTAAAAGATCAATGTAAAAACACTCCACAATTCTGCAACTGTCAATTTAAAAAATTTTGTTCTAGTGGTTGAAAGGACCAGCATTGTGTTCTTGCCAGTGAGTTAAGTTGTACAGAACATTGTTAGCACTAGCACAGTTTACAGACCCTCACAGACCCAAAGGAACATCATTAGGCAAAGCTACAACAGGAAGCTTGTGTCCATTCTATGAGGTAAATAGGGTCAGTATTAGTCACATGACAGTGTTGGTAATCTGGCAAGACAGTGATGTTAAGAAAGTTCATAGTTGAAGAATATCTAAAATATTTTAAAAACTGTAAAGCTGCAACACATGATTTTTACACCTACTAGAAAACTAAGGAAATCACTTATTAGTTTTGAATAAAGTAACATGAAAACAGGAATGCACTTTTACTAAACTACAAAAAAAACTAATGCATTATCAGAAAGATTTATAGTACAAGTAGGAGGCATATTGCTCATTAAGAGGGGTTCTATGAGAAAAGCACTTACTAAGTTAGCGACTATGAGAATGGGCAGTTTGAAGGTGAATTAAATGCCCAATTCTGGGAGGGATGGCAAGTATAGGAAAATGGAAAAGCTTAAGAAAAGACACTTAATACCCACCTTTCTTCATCTACTTCATTTGACAGAAATTAACCTTTAAAAATCTTTACCTGTGATACTTTTCTTCAGTTGAATTACTCCATGTACAATGTAGTGTAAATTAATCTCCACTTCATATTTAGGCAAAATATTGTCTTCATCCTTTGATCACGTTGTGTTTCACACACTCCACCCAGCACACCCACGACTAGGAACAGAATACTTCATTAGAGGAAACGTGAATGAGAGTTCTGTTCAGTCTCTGCAAAAGCTAGTCAACTGATTCAAAAGAAAAAAAAAAAACTCACTATGAAATCAGAAACTTATCCAAAGAGCTGAGAGAGTTATGCTCAGTTTCATTATGACATATAGTACAGTTACGTGATGAATATGAGCTGATAAGTTATTGATGTGTTAATCTGCAAAATGTCATTAAGGAGGCTGTGCTGCTTCACATGATCTGAAACTACTCCGAAAGCATCTGCACCTCCTGACTTTAGAAGTGCCATCTTCTTAGACAAAGTTCTCCCAGCAGTTTAGTGCTCTGTGTTCTCAGTACAACAGTGCAACTTAGTTCAGAAGGTATTTTGGCAACTCTTAATCTGAGCAAGAATAAGGGACTTTTGAAAAATAAGACTTTAAGAAGGCTTATCATTTTAGGGCTAAATTTTAAGAGAATGTGAGTTTGAACTCATAAAACAAACCCTTAAAATTACCGATGGGTTCAAAATGGTTTTATGGAAAAATTAATCTGTAACAAAAACTCAGCATTGAGTGCAAAGGCTCCACCGTTTTTGAGCAAAGCATACAAAGGTTCCAAGGGGCAGGACCAAGAATGAGAGACTTGGACATTTACAATAGCCGGCATTTTCTCTTCCTCTTCTTGACAGGACATGGGCAGAGGACTGCTGGGATAGCTTCACCAAACACAATGGTGTGGTACCTCCGGATACCACTTTGCACAGTCATTTTCAAATGATGCAGTACTCACAAGGGAAAAGCAAATTAAGGAAACATCTGTTTGGGGATAGGGGAGGGGGCACAATCTGTCTTAATTTTCCTGTCCAGCTGTATCCCATAAGCCCATAAGATTGACTGGTTTCCCATCTATCATAACATTGGCAGAACAGCTGTCAAAAACAGTAGGGATATACTCTCCAGGAAATGCATTGGTTGTATAACTGATCAGTAGGCAAGTACCTACGCCGCCTTCTCCCACCACTACACGCTTGATGGCCTGCATCTGAGACAAAAAGCGGTGGGCTCGGGAAGTGGCAGGTGGGTGGACTTGCTGCTGCGGGGCGCGGGGCGCAGGGTGCCAGGCCGCTGTCCATGCTGCGTCGCCCTCCACGGAGTGAAAGCTGAAGCCCGGCAGCGGCCACCACCCAAAGCCGAGGAAAACTCTAGAGAGTTTGGAGACTGTCTTGATCAAAGGTTCCATATTTGGGCCATTGGTGCAGATTATCTAATTAGTATTGTGGCCAAATTCGAGTGCTGAGCTCAATGAAGTGTTTGATTCTGAGGTCAGTTTGGGAGTAAAAGATTTAAAATTGCAAATGAGACAACCCAAAGGGGAGTCCCATGGAATTGACTGACTGAGTCCCATGTTATGGGGGGTGATTGGGGGTCAGATTGAAACCAAAACATCCCCTGGATTCTTTCCGACACCAAGCTGAACAGTGCCACCAGAAATGTGGGACTGTCTTCACCCCAATTTCAATGGTGGGGGAACCGCCGGGTCCCATGGGCTGGTTTCCCCTCCTCCTCCTGAGCTGCACCTCCTCTCTCCGTTTTACTTCAGGGGCTATCTTGCAGGAATATTATTTTCCGTAATCCTTCAAGAGGTGTGTGCCAGTGCACCTGGCTGACTTTGCTCTTCTGAAGACTTGGAAAAGGGACTCACACACCAACCTGTCACTCCCCAGATGGAAGGACTCCTTCCAGGTCCCACAGGGACATCTCGAGGGTTGTCAGATTCCAGGGCCAGACATGACAGGCCCCCTTTCCAAGGATAAACCTGTCCCCCTTGAGCTTTTACAGCCCAGGACCACTTGCCACCAGGGAAAGAGAGAAAGGATGGCTCTTCACGTGAGCCTCTGGAGATGGATGGGTCCTTTTCAGAAGCACAAGGGCCCTGTTTAAGCTGCTCCCCTGTGTACGACGTACCAGGACTCTTGCTCCTCTGCTCTAGTGGGACCCGTCCTTTTGGCTGTGGGGATTGCTCCGTTCACGAGGAACCCACCCTGGCTGGGGGGTCTGTCTTGGCATTTCTGGTCCTCTTCCTCCTCCCCTGGGGCTGCCTGCTGGGCTGCTGTGAAGCAACACATATACCAGGAGGAGCCGCTAGATGGCAGCACGTGCCCGTAACTGCGCTCCTGTTGCTCCTCCCCCACTTTCTCACGCCTGGGGGGTAATAACTCTCTTCACCTGTTGCGTGGAGACAGGATGAGAGGGAAGAGCCTTCCTCTCTAACATTGGATTTGCCCTTATCAGCTCACTCTGGGGGAGACATCAAGCCAATATTAAGGGGTATTTGGGCAAATGAGACTAACATGATTCTAAATCTCCCTTTGATGGCTAATGCCATCCATCCAAACCTAAGAATTAAAACTCACCTCCTCATAGGACACCCCCCAAGGACTTTTTAGCCTTTGGCTTTGACCTGGTGAATAATGTAGCTGGGTACAATTTCAATCACTCCGGATAACCTAGATGGGAACCTTCTAAATCTGGCTCCATTCTCATGGTGTTAAATACCTCTGGTACCTTCTCTCACTGAGGTGAAGTTGGAGATTCCTGCTGTTACCATCAGTGTACTTGGTCAAACTGCCCAACACCCCTGTAAGTCATCATCATACAACGCAACTGGTTTTTCTGAGTGTACCTGTGTCCCACCCCCTCCACTGTAAATGGAAAATGGGTAAACAGGTTACATTAGCCAGAGTAGTAAAGTCCTCCTTACAAAGAGGACCTTCTCTCCATCAAGCAAATGCACTAGTGACACCTCATTAGCTCCTAAAGATAAAATAGATGTTGGTCTCGGATTCATTTTGTCCTTGTGCTGGCAGCTTAGCCCAGGGGCACTTCTCCACTGAGCTTCAGCTCCAACACTTGCTATTCTTCATTTTGATACCAAGTGTCACTAAGTTGCTGAGGCTAGCCTCCACCTCCTATTCAGCCTCCCACATTGCTGGGAGTACTGGCATGAGTCACCACACCTGGCAGACATGCTGCTCTTGAACTCTGAATTCCCTGCTTACCTAGAAGAATGTTCTTTGTGACACACACAGAAAACCCTCTAGGTTCCGTGAGGCAGAGACTGTAGAGCGCATCATTGGAAAGAGGGACTTGACCCTGGGGAGGAGGATGTGTGGTCACTTCAGCAGACAAAATACAAGCTCCCACCGATGACCCCAAGACTCCATCTCTATGCTACAGAGGCACCTGGGAAGGGAGGTCCAGGTCCACCTGCAGCTGGGGAATCACCTGAATCACATCACTTTCTGGACTGGTGAGAGGAATGACCTGCAGGCCGTGACTGACACATCAGAGCCACAGGAGTCATGGCCGTCAAGCTGCACAAGACCTGAAATTGCTCCTTATATCCTTGGACTTGGTAGCCCAACTGGTGATGGAAAATAGATCAGATTATTTGTTGGCTCAGGAAGGTGGATTGGGCTGTGGCAAATACCACCTGCTGTTTTCATGTCAGTGTGTCTGGACCATAGAAACTGGTGCTGATAAGGTTGTACGCAGTGATACTTGGCTGACAACTGCTTACCCAGGTAGTGCTGGGCTCTGTGGGAGACTATGAAGCTTCCTCCCCTAACTTCACCTGGGTCTTACCGTGATTAGGACTCATGGTTGCTATCATTAGCCCTCAGCTTCTACCTCCTGGTAAGATGTGTCTCTTATAGGGGACAGAAACTCCAGATCAAGATCATGCTCATGGACATCAGATTTCCTACAGCACAGACTCCCCCAACCTCCCCTCCACCTAGTCCAGGCAGGCAGACACCTTCAATTCCTGGCTAGGTAGGGACATTGCCCTTCTCCAGCCAGAAGCATCTCTGGAAGATTAACTCTCCCCTTTATCAAAATATTAAGGCTGGTCTGGGGACATAGCTCAGTTTGTAGAGTGTTTGCCTTTCATGCACAAGGCTCTAGGCTCAATCTTCAGCAACACACACACACAAACACACACAAAATTAAGAGTAAGGTATCAGAGTCTCTGGGGAAGGGAGGGAATGAGACAGGAAAGGGGGAAGTAGGTGCAGATGCACATCTTGCTCAGTGGGCACTTTGAGCAAGTGGCAGGCAGTTGCTTAACTAAAGGGATCCACTCTAGACATGAGCAGTTAGGTGCCTTCTGCTAGCATCTGGCCTGGATCCAACTGGCATCCAGCATCCTCTTCAACCACGGATATCCTGCTAGCACCTAACTGGACAAAATAACATTTGATCTAACCAGCATGACCACACCTTTGAGCCAGGGACACCAAGAAGCAAACTGACCCCTACTTTACCTACTTGCTTATTGAGGCTGAACACACATGTACCCGCAGACCCCTGAGCTGCATGATGACATGCCCGTGAAGTTGACTGGGGTTCCACAAAGGGACCTCCCAGTTCCAGGGAACCTCATCATGGTCGATCCCTGCTCAGGAATAGAAATTCCCCGACACAACATAACCCCAACTTTCTAACCGCTTGCAGAGTGAAATCCTTAGGCATCCTGCCTCAGCACCTAAGAGTGTTCCACTCTGAAAACGAATTCGCCAAGCTGTCACTCTGACTCTCAAGCTTGGGAATACATTTCACCTTCTCAATCTATGATTTTATTATGGCCTCATGGAGTGGGCTGGTCTCTGGGTTGAAATGTGTCATTTTATTCCCTCTTGCTTCCATATAAGTCCATTTCCTCCCCTACATTGAATAACTGTACTCTCCTGTAGGTATGTTTTTGTTTTCTTAGGCAAAAATGGGTAGATAGACAGAAAAGGCAATAAGGAAACCTTGGTATGGAGCCAGCTGTCTCATCCCAAGTGTCTGACCTCTGACAATATGAGGCACTCCCTCATTATTTTCTGTTCCATTATGTCCCGACAGTCTAATAGATGTCCTTTTCTTTCCTAGTTCTGGGGACTGATCCTGGGGATTGTTTATCCACTGGGAATAAACAAAAATAATATTATATTTTATAAAATTATATCACATATTGTTTACTACATTTAGTTTTTATAGGTATTCCCACATCCCCAGTCACATCCCCAGTCTTTTTTTTTCCCCAGTCCTTTTTTTATATTTAAATTTTAAGTCAGAGTCTCACTAAGTTGCTGAGACTGGCTTTGAACTTGTAGCCCTCCTGCCTCAGCTGCTGAGCTGCTGGGATAACAGGTGTGTGCCATTGCATTTAAGCAAGATGTCCTTTTCTGATGTGGGGTGTTGTCTATATGGACATTGCGTCTGATACTGCCTGAGTACGCGTTCTCGCACTTACAGGGGATGAAACAAGAAGAACCCGTTGAATACAGTGAGAAGACAACACCAGGTCTGAAAGGCCAGGATTGAATTTTGCTTAAGCAATTAAATCCCAAATTTTCAATTCTGCAAAGAATTGAAATTAATTTAATTATGTAACAATTAATGAAGCATATCAGGTATCACCACCCCAAAGACCCTTGCCATAATTAAGCTTCTCTTCATGTCACAAAGATTTTTACAAAGAGTGTTAACAGGATTTCTGCAGAAAGCTCAATGTGATTAGAAGCTTCCTCTTTCTTGTAAATGCCAGGTTTGCAGACAAAACATGTGAAACCTCTGTCAAGCCTAAGAATGTGGGACAAAGACTATCAAATTACCACCCACTGACATGTAACCACCCCACTGAGTACAACATTTGCCCCTGGACTTCCAAAGAATTTCAGGCAAGAGCCACACTCTGGACCAGCTGGTACAGCCAATGGACCTGCTTTCTGAAAATTCCTGGGGTGTCCAGCCTCTTCTATCGTACATCATTAATAGTAGGTAGTAATATTAGCATCTTGTAGTTACATTTAAAATTGTATTTTATCAGGGCTACGGTTGTGGCTCAGTCGTAGAGCCCTCGCCTAGCACTATGGGGGACTGGGTTCGAGCCTCAGCACCGCATAAAAAAATGAATAAATAAAATAAAGGTATTAAATTAAGAAGGCTGCAAATGTGGTTCAGTGGTTAAATGTTCCTAGCTTCAATCCGTGGTATCAAAAAATTAAGCAAAAATAATATTACATTTTATAAAATTATATCACATTGTTTACTACATTTAGTTTTTATAGGTATTCCCACACCTGGGAGGGTGGACCTAAATGGATATATGTCAGTTATCCTTTATGTTAGGTCAGATCCAGTCTCCGGGAAGATGCTGGGACTGGAAAGGGCTGTAGTTGGAGACCATCCCTAAGGTTCTATTCAGCCAAGAGGGAGGTTCTCTTCTGTCACTCAGAGTTCACGGGCGGGTCCATGATCACTAGCCAATCAGAGACATGGGGTGGGGCTGCAGGAACTGTCCAATCAGAAGCGAGCTGGAAGAGGGCAGAAACCTTCCACTTTAAAAGAGCTTCCTTCCTGGAGCCACCATAGTGTCCAGCTCGTGCTCCTAAGAAAACCTCCTAGTGGCTCAGCCTGTGCACTGTGACGTCCTCCTTCTGCGGGCTGAGAGCCCCAGAACCCCGGCAATGGTGAGTGTGGAGGGCGTCGTTCCCGGAGCGGGTCTCCGTGAGTTGAAGGGACGAGTCGCTGTGGAAGGAGCCGGGGCTCCGGCGTCCCTGCGGCGTCTGCGGTCGAGGCCCGCTGGCCCGCTTGGCCCGGCCGGAGCGTCTGTGGGCCGCGCGGTCCCCGCAGCCCCGCATGTCCCCGTCCGCGGTGGCGGCGGGAGGGTCGCGGGGAGACTGGGACTCGGTGTGAGGCTGACGCGGGTGCCCAGTGCGTCCCTGCGCCTCAGGGAGACCTGGTGACCCTGAATTCCGGAACGCTGGGGAGCCGGCTCTAAAGCCGGGACTGCCCCTCAGCCCGGGGCGTGTGGGGCCGGAAGCGAGCAGACCCCTAGGTCCTCCTCCACGGGGCCTCCTGAGGGGAGGTCGGCGCCCGGCTCCGCGGTGTGAGGACAGATGCGAAGGGAGGAAAGCAGAGCTGCGTGTAGGAGTCGAGCAGCTGAGGGGAGCCCGCCGTGACGTCCGCAGGCTCCTCAGCGGTCAGCGGAGGAGGACCTTCTCCCGAGAGGGGCGCGGAGGGCGCACCAAGAAGGTGGTGGGTGAAGGGAGGCTGGCGGGTGCGGCAGCATCTTAGATCCCAGAGCCTTTCGCCCTGATGGTTGCGTTGTGTTTGTTTGGTACCGGCCTTGAACCCAGGTCCTTAACCACTGAGCCCTATCCCAGCACTGCCCCCGCTTTTGTTTTTGTTTTTGTTTTTGTTTTTGTATTGGGTATTGAACCTGGGGACACTTTACTACTGAACTGCACCCCCAGCCCTTCTTATTTTTTATTTTGAGACAGGTCTCACTAAGTGGCTGAGGCTGACTTTGAACTTGAGAACCTCCTGCCTCCGCCTCCCTAGGCACTAAGATGTATCTTGAGTTAATTGATCACCCTGACCTTCAGCATTTTTCTTAAGTGATCCTTCGTTTTTGTGAAATTGTTTTTCTCTGTGTCCAACTTTTTGTTCTGTAGCAGTAGTGTTGTTTTTAATTTGAAATTGATTTTTTATGTTTGGTTTATAGAAAAAGGATGGATTTTTGCATATTAAGCTAGTGTGTGTTTTACATCCTTGCAACACTCCCATATTAATTCCAGGAGTTTTTGTTGGTTCTTTGGGATTTTGTGGGTAGGCGGTAATGGTCTGTGTGAAGAGTCAGTTTTTGTTTGTTTTCAGTCTCAGTGCCTATCATTATTATTTCTTATGCTTTCTCTGTACCTATTGGTTTGATCTTAGGGTTTTGTTGTTTAGCTTGTTGAGGTGATCAGTTACATGAGTTGACTTTTAAATGTTGGTCGTTCTTAAATACTTACAATAGGGGCTGGGGTTGAGTGTGGTTCAGTGGTAGAGCACTTGCCTAGCCTGTGTGAGACACTGGGTTCGATTCTCAGCACCATGTACAAATATATGAAATAAAGATCCATTGACAACTAAATTTTTTTTAATGATGATAAATTTTAATTGTTCGTTGACAACTAAATATTTTTTAACTACTTAAAATAATTCCTACTTGGTTTTGTTGTATCATTCTGTTTGTATAAGGATAGATGTAAGTTACCATTATTTTTTGGGATTTTTTCTTCTTTCTTTCTCTCTCTTTCTCTCTTTCCTTCTTCTCTTCTTCCTCCCTCCCTCCCTCCTTGCCTTGTTTCCTCCTTCCCTTCTTCTCTCCCTCCCTCCTTCCTTAATTCCTTTCTGCAGTGCTGGGGATAAAGCCAGGGACTCATACAGGCAGGTGCTGTACACTGACCTTTCCCCAGTCCCTATTGAAGATTTTTTCATCTTTATTCACCAAAGCTCTTTGTCTTCTCTTCCCCCTCTTCTGTCCTGCGACTCAAACCCAGGGCACTATCACTGAGGTACAACCCCAGTCCCTTATTTATTTTTGTTGTTTCTTATAATGTCTGTCTAGTTTTGGATCATGACACTATGGGCCTCATACATTATTAAGTAGTACTTTTGAATCTATTGCCTGGAAGAGATTGTGATATTTGATGTTATTAAATGTTAGTCAGACTAGAACAGAATGAGACCAGTGGGCCTGGTTCTCCCTGATTTTGAGTTGCTATTATTTCAATTTCTGTAGCACATAGAGCCTTATGTACATTGTTTATCTTTCCTGCTGTGAGGTTTTGTGGATTGTTTCTTTCCAGAAATTGGTGATTTCTTCCAAGTTATTTTTGTGTGCTTTGAGTATCTTGCTCTTGTTTTGCCAGTTATCTGATGTAGTACATTAGAGTTGAGGTCTTTTCTAACATATGCATTCATTGTTCTAAATTTCTCCCTATGCACTGCTTTTTCTATATCCCACAAGTGATGTTAAGATGTTTGTTTCTTTTCACATATTGTGAAATACTTAAATTTCTTTGGTGTTGTTTCCTTCGATGCATGTGTCATTCAACCATGTAGTGTGTAATTTCTTGGACATTCTCCAGTTGTGTTTATGCTATTGATGTCTGGCTTCATTTCAGTATGGTCTGAACGTGAGCAACTGTATGATTTATAGCTGGGACTTATGCAGTATGAACAAAGGATCTTGAGTAGGGGTAACAGGAGATGGAGAAAGTCACAGAGACAGAGAACCCAGAGACATTTTAAACAAATCTGGGGCCAGGTGGGACACTGTCCTGTAATGGAGGAACAGTGACCCAAAACTAACTCTGCAAGTTTATAATATTGGGGCTCCTAATCAGGAAGTTTAACTCTGGGGACATTGTAAATTGTTCAGTTCTTGTGACTTACTAAGAGGCTTCTTTGTGTACTATAAAGTTACAGAGCTAGAAACTTTTTGAGGCAGTCCTGCTCTGTACCCAGAAAATCCACTGTACTGGGACATTTGATAGCTGTTAGCATCAGAGTGCCATATCAAGGCTGTTCACATCCTCACCTTTTGGCAATGAATGTTTCCCAGGCTTGGCTTTTGCCGACACAACAGGATCAGCCCGTGACTGGTTTCTCTTCTGCTGTCCACAGTTTGTGCTTCTTTAGATTTGTTAAGGTGTGTCTTGTAGCTCAGAACACGGTCCGTGTTGGTAAATATTCTGTATTGTGGTAGAGCAAGATGGGAACTTTAGCAGTTTAAGAGCTGACAGACTGACACCCAGAAGCTCTGCTTACTGACACTTAAACATAGAGGCTTGCGGTAACTAACAGGTCCCTGTAAAAGATAACTGCAGTAGCAGAAGCAGGAAACCAAGCAATGGGGACAAAACAGTTCCACTTTAGGCTTAGTGCAATAAAAGTTCCTAAGCTGTATGATCTAAGAGTCCCTGGGCTGTTGACAAGCTTGCACCCATGTAAGAAATGTAGAATGCACCTTCCAGTAGAGTGGCACCAACTCCCTTGCCTTGATGTACCCCAAATGTGGTGTATAAAAGTAAAAGCCCTGCTGTGCTCAGGGCTCAAGTTTGGGTATTATTGCTCTGGGCCATGTTACCATGAATGAAGTGTTGCCTCCATATCTCCACCCCCTCACTTCCCACTACAGTGTGATCTTGAGAAAATGTATACTAAAGGCAGGATATAGCTCAGAGTTAGACACACTTAGCTAGTACTTGCAATCATTGGATTCAATCTCCAGCAATACAAAAGGAGGAGGAGACAAAAGTAACATACTCTGTTGTTGTTCTATAAAAGAAGATGTGTCTAGTGGATGTCTGATGCTCTTAATTTCAATTTTGCCATTACTAATTTTCTGCCTTCTTGATCTGCCAGTTGCTGATAGAGATATGCTGAAATCTCAAAATGTAATTGTGAATCTGTGATTGTTCCTTGAGTTCTATGTTTCTGCCTCATGTGGTTTGATCCTCTGTCTAGGAGAGTATATAGTAAGGATTGTTATGTCTTCTTGGAGAATCAGCTGTTAGATCATTATGTAGTCCCTTTGTTCCTTATTATTTTGTTTGAGGTATAGTGTGATTAGTACAAAATCAGTAGAGCTTCCAAAAGTGTTGTTGGGTCAGTGGTTTGTATTTAATTCATCATTGTCTTCATGTTGATCTTATTTTAGAAATTTTATACATTTTTAATAGCTAAAAATCGAATACGTTTGTAATTTCAAACATGATGCTTTCAGCCAGATATTGTGGGGCATCTACCTGAATGGCTTAGGAAGAAGACGGGAAGTCCAGAACAACCCTGTGCAACTCAGACCCTGTCTCAAAATAAAAATTTAAAAATGCCTTCAGAATGTAACTCACAACTGAATGCTCCTGGTTTCAGCCCCATGTATACACATGTACATACACACACACATACATATATATCTCACACAAACAATATTAGCCATTGATGCATGGCTAAATTGAGCTTCTCATGAAATATAGTGCTTCCCAAATCTTTTCGGGGATGAGAGCACTTTAAACATAATTCTGTAATGATTTTTCAGAGTATAATACAATGATCTTCCCTGTAGTCACCATATTATATAATAGATTTTTTTAATTTAATCTCCTATGTAACTGAATTTTGACTCCTGAGCTGCTGTCTTGATAGGTGAAAATGTGTTTTTCTTATAAAGTACACAAGGTTGGGTCTTGTTTTTTGTCATTCTGTCAGCAGAACATTCCCAGTTAAAGTGATTATTGATATAGTTGAACTAATAAATATATTTGTAACTACTTTTTGTTTGTTTTACTTCATGTGATCACTGTTCCTCTATCTTTTTGCTTCTCTCTAAAGAACTTATTTCCATAAGGTAAGCCAAGGAGACACATTGGTGAAAGTCTCTGAATTTTAGTGTTTGTTATTTTCCTTCTTCAGCATGCATAATTTCAATCATTTAACTTCATATTTATTGACTCATTGTTCTCCTTGCTCCAGTATGCCATGCAATACTGATAGTGATGGTGTCATAAGTTGTTCAAATTGCAAATTACTATATGTTCTTTTTTGTTTGTTTGGTGGTACTGAGGATTGAAGCCTTTTCACAGAGCTATGTCTCCAGCCCTTTTTTATTTTTTATTTACTGTTAGGGTTTTGCTGCATTGCAAAGGCTGGTCTTGAATTGTGATCTTTCTGTCTTAGTCTACTGACTCAGTGGGATTACAGAAGTGCACCATCTTGCCCAGCAAATGTCTTTGTCAACTAAGTCAGATTCTGAAGTTTCTTAGAAATGACTTTTCTTATTCATTTTTCCTATTGTCAAGCCTTCTTTATTATCATTATTATTATTATTCTAATTATTATTATTTGGCATGGGGTGATGAACCACATAGGGTAGTTTAATGAATAAGCCATATCCTCAGCCTTTTTTTTTTTTTTTTTTTTTTTTTCTATTTCATTTGGAGATAGGGTCTCACTCAATGTCTTAGTGCCTCTCCAAGTGACTGAGACATGTTTGAAATTACGAACCCTTGCCTTAAGCTCCCTAATCTTTGGCATTATAGGCATGCACCACTGCCCCTGGCTCTTTATTATTCTTAGGGGGTTTTTTTGGTTATAGTTGATATGGGAACATTTGAAGAGTCTAATGGGTGTCTAAATGAATTAGATACACCTTTTTCAGTGTTTGAGCAGAAATATTTGATGCAGTTAAATCTGATTTCAGCCCCTGGTTTGAAGGTTATGGTAAAATTGAAACTACAGTGGCAGTGAAGTGCATCAGTTTATCTTCACATTTCTAAATAAACCTTTCTTGTTTCACTGTGATCTTCAATAATTATGTTTATTTGACTTTTTCCTCAAGTAAGGACACAAATCTCCATGGTGTTTTATACTGAGTGAAGATATTTAGTGTGTCTTTATCCTGTGTTCATTTTTGTTCTGTATATTAATCGTGTGTTTGTGGATAAGAGTAGTGGGAATCAAACCCAAGGCCTTGAACATACTAGGCAATGCTGTAACACTGGCCTACGTCTTCCAGCCCTTTTTTATTTTGAAATGGGGTCCCCTAAATCACCCATGCTTCCATGGATTTTGGGATCCTCTTGCCTGTGCCTCCCAAGTAGCTACTAGTATAGGTATATGCCACTATGCTTTGGAGCACACTAATTCTTTTTTATCCCATAAATTGCAAAAATTTCCTACATTGTTGTTTGTCTTTTACTTTTCTACATTTTCATAGATTTACATTGCTCTACTTATTTTTTTTTTAGGAACTATTACTTTTTACAATTGGGAAGTACTCTTATTTCCTGTTTAAGGTATTTGTGTCTTCTCAGACTATCTGGTATTGTCTTTCTGATTTCAATTTGAATGTCATCCTTGTAATAGAGGGGAACACATGGCATGTCTGGAAAATAGATACCTTTTTGTCCCTGTCTCGACGGTTAGAGGGATTGGGCTGTCTGCTACTGTCATACAGTGCCTGCTGTGTCATGAATCAGTTTTTTTCTGATCACATGTGGGTTCACTGAGTGCTCTTTTCTTTTTCATGGTCTGTTTGTTAATCTTTCTGTATAGTGTATTCTTCTAAATACACTATTGGTTTCAAAATGTGTTAAGTATATTAGTCAAATGATCTCTTTCTTATTCCAATGAGTTTAAATATTCTTAGACATTTATTATGCCTGGAGGATTTGATAAACTAGTTTTTTTTTTCTTTGTTTTCCTCCTTTGTGTGTGTGTGTGTGTGTGTGTGTGTGTGTGCGTGTGCGCGTGCCTGTGTGTGAGTGTGGTTCAGGGAATGATGCCACAGGCCATAAATCACTGAGTGACATTCCTGCCTTTTTAAAAAATTCATTTAATTTACTTATTTTTTTTATTATTTTGAGATAGGGTCTCACTGAGTCTGAGTTGCTTGGATTATAGGCTTGTGTCACTGCATCAGGCATGAACAGTTTTTTGTGTTCCTAGGAAAAGGACTTGTTATTGACATTTTGCAATATTATAATTCTATGTGAGAGGTGACATTTGTGGTGACACTGAAATCTTTCTAAGAACAAGTGCCAGTTTTCCCCTTCTTTTATTGTGCTTTGACATTCTCCAACAAAAAACATTAATGATTACCTATTAGTCTATTGAATTATTCTTCATGAGTCTTATTTTCTATTTTATTCAGGTGGATGCACAGGAATTTAGGTACAGGCTTCCAGTGGTTGTCCCTTAGTGCAATCACAAAGGATGTACTGAATTCCCTAAATGAGGAGTTGTAAAAAAGGGTTCTAAATCTCATCTAACAGACCTGTTCCAAAGAGATTGATCACCCAGACTGTATTTTTGGGCCACTGAATTAGGGAACTTCTGATGAGCATGTCAGAATATTGAAAACATGTACAGGACCAACAGGACTTAAACAGGCTGCATCTTATTGGGACAAACTGCTTGGGAACCCCAATTCCCTCCTTGCAGTTAAGCTGGTGATGAGCATCCCAACCACAATTTCCAGATACCACCAAATATCAAAGTTTGTTCTCAAGCATTTCTAAGAATATACTGTCTCAGGACAGCTGCTGTTATTGAGTGCAGTACATAGTTGGATTTGTTGTGAGACGTGCTAGAGACCAGTGTACAAAGAGATTTGGAGTGACCCTGCACCTTGGCGACTGTTCTTTTCTCTCTGTTACTCTACCAAGTAGGTAAAGTCCAGCTTCAGAATTGCCATGTGAGAGGATGTGAGCATGGCTGGAGAGTGAGAGTGTGACAACCAGGTGATGGAGTATTGGGAGGACCTAGTGTCATGTGAAACTCTCACACAGTGAGTCCAGGTCTCCAGTGCTGTGTGTCTCATTTCCTCCTGGCAATACCTATGGGATGTTTTAGGAGTCAGTGACCTTTGAGGATGTGGCTGTGAACTTCACCCTGGAGGAGTGGGCTTTGCTGGATCCTTCCCAGAAGAAGCTCTTCAGAGACGTGATGCAGGAAACCATCTGGAACCTGACCACTATAGGTAAGGGTGACCCACTTTCCTCACTTAGTCAATCAGAGAACTGTTGTTACTTGCTGATCATTGCTGTTCCATGATCTGGAATATGGAAAGCCCACATTTGGTGACTATACTGGCATGGTGACATTACACAAGAGATCTGCAGGTCTCTGATAGTTTTTATCTAATGTTAAAGTAAGTGATAATCCTTTTTCTGCATTTAGGAAAACAATGGAAAAATCAGGACATCATCAATGATCACTGCAATTCCAGAGGATATCTGAGGTAATTAAACTCACAAGAGAAGGCATTATCCCTCACAAATCTTGGAGTGACTTATAAGAAATTATGAAAGGTAGGAAATGATACTGGTTCAAATGGACTTAATCTCAGTTTTCTTACAACAGTGCCTACAGGTTGAGCATCCATAATTGGGAAGTTCAAAACCCAAAGTGTTCCAGTGTGGGTACCACCTGCAGCACTAACATGATGCCAACAAGTGACATTTTCTGATATTTTATTATATGCAAACTGTGTTCCCCGAACAAATTATTCAAAATGTAAGAAGTTGCCTTCAAGTGGGACCCATTTTGAAGATATCTTACTATGTATATTCAAATATGACAAAATCCAATCTGAATTTTGTCCTATGCATTTCACGTAAGTAGTGCTGAATTGTAATTCAAAGTGATAAAAATCTTTACGGTAAACTGAATACTTAACTTGGAAGGAGTATTTAGAAACATGAGTGGGGCAGTGATACACACCTGTAATTCCAGCAACTTGGGAGGCTGAGGCAGGAGGATCACATGTGTGAGGCCCACCTTAGCACTTTAGCGAGGTCCTGAGCAACTTCTGTGGAATGTAGCTCAGTAGTAAAGCTGACACAGCATGAAACTACTTCTTCCGGTAAATTACTGATAAACAAATCCTTAATTTTGTGCTTTACATTCTTTGCAGAATTCAAGAGGTAGAGAGACTCTGTGAACAGAAAGAAGATAGTCAATGTGGAAAACTCTTCAACCACATCATAGATTCTCTTATACATAAGAGAAGTTCTTCTGGAGTAAAACCAAGTGAGCACCATGTATATGAAGTCCTCATTGCTGATTCACCTCTAGCGGTGCCCCTGACAGCTCACACTGGACACAAAGGACATGAGTATCAGGACCATGGAAAGAAGCCATATGAACATAAGGAACATGGGAAAGACTTCCATTATTGCCAACATTTTCAGAAGCATGAAAAAACTCACACAGCAGAGAAATCCAGTGTGTGTAAGCACTGTGGAAAAGCTTTTTGTTGTTTCAGATCTCTTCAAACGCATGAAAGAAATCACACAGGATGTAATCAACATGTGTGTAAGCATTGTGGAAAAGGCTTTATTTCTGCCAGGCATATGAAAACACATGAACAAATTCACAGTGGAGAGAAACCTTATAAATGCAAACAATGTGGGAAAGACTTTAATCTTCTCAGTTCCCTTCAAAGACATGAAAGAAGTCACATGAGAGAGAAACCCTATGTATGTAAGCAATGTGGAAAAGCCTTTAGTTCTTCCTATTACATTAAAATCCATGAACAAATTCATAGTGGAGAGAAACCCTATGTATGTAAACATTGTGGGAAAGCCTTTCCTTTTCTCAGTTCCCTTCAAATGCATGAAAAAATTCATAGTCAAAAGAAACCCTGTGTATGTAAGCAGTGTGGGAAAGGCTTTAGTTCCTCCAGCTACATTAAAATACATGAACAAATTCATAGTGGAGTTAAACCTTATGTGTGTACTCAATGTCAAAAAGCCTTTAGTTCTTATGGGTACCTTAGGAAGCATGAAAGAGTTCACAGTGAAGCGAAACCTTACACATGTAAACAATGTGGGAAACCTTTCAGACATTCTGATGCAATCAGAAAACATGAGAAAACTCACACTGGTGAAAAGCCCTATGTATGTGAGCAATGTGGAAAAACCTTTCGTTCTTCTTATTACATTAAAATCCATGAACGAATTCATAGTGGAGAGAAACCCTATGTATGTAAACAATGTGGGAAAGCTTTTCATTTCTTCAGATACCTTCAAAGACATGAAATAATGCACACTGGAGAGAAGCCCTATGTATGTAAGCAGTGTGGAAAAGGCTTTAGTTCCTCTACTCACTTGAAAACACATGAACAAATTCACAGTGGAGAGAAACCCTATACATGTAAACAATGTGGAAAAGCCTTTAGTTCTTCCTATTACATTAAAATCCATGAACGAATTCATAGTGGAGAGAAACCCTATACATGTAAACAATGTGGGAAAGCTTTTCATTTCTTCACATGCCTTCAAAGACATGAAATAATGCACACTGGAGAGAAGCCCTATGTATGTAAGCATTGTGGAAAACGCTTTAGTTCTGCTAGGCATATGAAAACACATGAACAAATTCACAGTGGAGAGAAGCCTTTTAAGTGTAAACAATGTGGAAAAGAATTTACTCTTCTCAGTTCCCTTCAAAGACATGAAAGAAGTCACATGAGAGAGAAACCCTATGTATGTAAGCAATGTGGAAAAACCTTTTGTTCTTCCTATTACATTAAAATCCATGAACAAATTCACACTGGAGAGAAACCCTATACATGTAAACAATGTGGGAAAGCTTTTCATTTCTTCAGATACCTTCAAAGACATGAAATAATGCACACTGGAGAGAAGCCCTATGTATGTAAGCAGTGTGGAAAAGGCTTTAGTTCCTCTACTCACTTGAAAACACATGAACAAATTCACAGTGGAGAGAAACCCTATACATGTAAGCAATGTGGAAAAGCCTTTAGTTCTTCCTATTACATTAAAATCCATGAACGAATTCATAGTGGAGAGAAACCCTATGTATGTAAACATTGTGGGAAAGCCTTTCCTTTTCTCAGTTCCCTTCAAATGCATGAAAAAATTCATAGTCAAAAGAAACCCTGTGTATGTAAGCAGTGTGGGAAAGGCTTTAGTTCCTCCAGCTACATTAAAATACATGAACAAATTCATAGTGGAGTTAAACCTTATGTGTGCACTCAATGTCAAAAAGCCTTTAGTTCTTATGGGTACCTTAGGAAGCATGAAAGAGTTCACAGTGAAGCGAAACCTTACACATGTAAACAATGTGGGAAACCTTTCAGACATTCTGATGCAATCAGAAAACATGAGAAAACTCACACTGGTGAAAAGCCCTATGTATGTAAGCAATGTGGAAAAACCTTTCGTTCTTCCTATTACATTAAAATCCATGAACGAATTCATAGTGGAGAGAAACCCTATGTATGTAAACAATGTGGGAAAGCTTTTCATTTCTTCGGATACCTTCAAAGACATGAAATAATGCACACTGGAGAGAAGCCCTATGTATGTAAGCAGTGTGGAAAAGGCTTTAGTTCCTCTACTCACTTGAAAACACATGAACAAATTCACAGTGGAGAGAAACCCTATACATGTAAACAATGTGGAAAAGCCTTTAGTTCTTCCTATTACATTAAAATCCATGAACGAATTCATAGTGGAGAGAAACCCTATACATGTAAACAATGTGGGAAAGCTTTTCGTTTTCCCAGTTGCCTTCGAATGCATGAACAAATTCACAGAGGGAAGAAACCCTATGTGTGCAAGCAGTGTGGAAAAGGCTTTAGTTCTTCTAGTGACATTAAAACACATGAACAAATTCATAGTGGAGAGAAACCTTATAAGTGGAAACAACGTGGGAAAACCTTTCGTTTTCCCAATTGCCTTCAAATGCATGAACAAATTCACAGTGGGATGAAACCCAATGTGTGCAAGCAATGTGGAAAAGGCTTTAGTTCTTCCAGGTACCTTAAAAAACATGAACGAATTCACAGTGAAGAGAAAAACCTATACATGAAAACCCTAAAGAAATAGCCAACTAAAGGAGAAACCAAGTCAACTTAAAAGCCAAAAATAAGTCAAAATGACCAGGAATACAAGTCATATATCAATAATAACCCTGAATGTTAATGGCCTAAACTCATCAATTGAAAGACATAGACTGGCAGATTGGATTAAAAAGAAAGATGCAACAATTTGCTGCCTTCACGAGACTCACCTCATGGAAAAAGATGCCCACAGACTAAAGGTGAAAGATTCGGAAAAAAAAAAAAAAAAAACATACCAGGTACACAGACTCAGTAAAAAAAAGCTGGAGATTTCATCCTCATTTCAGATAAAGCAGAGTGAAAGCCAAAGTTAGAAGTAATAAAGAAGGACATTTCATACTACTAAAGAGAAGCATAAATCAGCAAGACATAACAGTCATAAATATTTATGCCCCAAACAATAGTGCATCCATGTATGTTGAAACAAGTACTTCTCAATTCCCAGAATCAAATAGACCAAAACACAATAACACTAGGTGACTAACTCACTGCTGTCATCATTGGACAGATCTTCCAAACAAAAATTGAAAAAAGAAACCATAAAACTCAATAACACAATCAATAATTTAGACTTAACAGACATATAGAATATTCCATCCATCAGGGAGCAAATACACTTACTTCTCAGCAGTACTTGAATTCTTCTCTAAAATACACCATACGTTATGCCACAAAACTACTCTTAGCAAATACAAAAAGATAGAGATACTACCTTGCATTCTATCAGATCATAATGGAATGAAATTAGAAATCAGCAATAAAATAAAAAACAGAAACTACCCCAACACCTGGAGACTAAATAGTATAGGATTGAATGATGCATGGAAAACAGAAGACATCAGGGGGGAGATACAAAGAATTCTTAGAGGTAAATGAGAACAATGATACAACATACCAAAATTTCTGGGACACTATGCAAGCAGTACTAACAGGAAAATTCATTGCATGGAGTGCATTCAATAAAAGAAGAAAAAGTCAATAATTAAATGCCCTAACATTACATCTCAAAGCCCTAGAAAAAGAAGAACAGGTCAACACCAAAAGTAATAGAAGACAGGAAATAATTAAAATCAGAGCTTAAATCAATGAAATTAAAACAAGAATACAAAAAATTGACAAAACAAAAGTTGGCTCTTTGAAAAAATAAATTGATAAACCCTTAGCCACTCTAAGGAAGAGGAGAGAGAAAACTCAGATTACTAAAATTTGTGATGAAAAAGGAAATAACACAACAGACACTATTGAAATACAAAACATAATTACAAACTACTTTGAAAATCTGTACTCCAACAAAATAGAAAATCTCAAAGGCATCAGCAGGTTTCTAGAGACATGTGATCCACCCAGACTGAATCTGGAGGACATACCCAATTTAAATACAGCAGTTTCAAGCAATGAAATAGAAGTCATCAAAAGTCTACCAACCAAGGAAAGTCCAGGACCAGATGGATTCTCAGCCAAGTTCTACAAACCTTCAAGGAAGAACTCATTCCAATACTCCTGAAAGCATTCCATGGAACAGAAGAGGAGGGAATCCTTCCAAACTCATTCTATGAAGCTAATATCAACCTGTCTGGTTTTGATCATCCAAAACCAGACAAAGACATATCAAGGAAAGAAAACTTCAGACCGATACCCCTAATGAGCATATATGCAAAAATTTAAGTGTAATTTACCGCATCAACAGACTTAAAGTTAAGAATCACATGATTATTTCAATAGATGCAGAAAAAGCATTTGATAAAATACAACACCCCTTCATACTCAAAACACTATTAAAACTAGGGATAGTAGGAACATACCCCAACATTGTAATGGCTGTCTATGCTAAGCCCACGGCCAACATCATTCTAAATGAAGAAAATTGAGATTTAAAAGGAAATGGAATTTAGGCTGGAGATGTCGTTCAGTGGTAGATCACTTGGGTTCTATCCCCAGCATCAGAGGAAGAAAAAAAGAAAAGTGGGAATTTGGACGTTGTGTGTCTGGCCATGTTGATTCAAAAAAGGGGAGGAGGCAGGGTGCAGTGGCAGTCACCTGTAATACCAGTGTCTAGGGAGGCTGAGTCAGGAGGATCACATGTTGAAAGCCAGCCTCAGCACCTAAGCAAGGCCCTCACAACTGAGCGAGACCCTGTGTCTAAATAAAATATAAAAAAGGAGCTGGGATGTGACTCAGTGGTTGAGTGTCCCTGGGTTCAATCCTCAGTACCATAAAAAAGGGCTCCCCCTTTTTTGCATCATCTTAGTACAATAAGACCTGTGTTTCTTTGCCTGGGATGTATCTGCAGAATGTGTCGTGAGGTGAGGTTTTGGAAACCATCCCTAATTACAGAATTACAGTCTTGGGTAAAATTCAACATCTTCTGTTTTCTTTAGCCTCCAGGAAATTGATCCAGTCAGAATGCAATTTTATACCTAAAAAAGTTGGAGAATGGCAGACTGAAAAATAGACACCTTTGGTTTCTGCCTCCTGGAGTGAAGGGTTTATGAATTTGAGACTTTTTTTCAGTGTATAATGCAAGTTTTGCTTTTTCTTTTTAATCTTTGTCCCAGATTCTGGCACAGAGGATTTCCTTAGGATTTCCTGGGTAAAAGGAGTTTTGTTGACTCTGGAAGGTGAGCCTGTTTCATGTAGTCTGTGAATTTATTGTGATGATATAACTGAGGGTGTTGCCTACAGATGACTTTAGAATGAGGACTAGTTAACAGAGAGCACACTCAGAACTTTTGGTCTGCCACCTGCAGTGAGGACAATGTCGTCGGACCGAGCTCTGACCTTGGAATCCTGCTCACTCTGTGTCAGACTTGAATGGTAGGACAGCCAGCCGGTGTTGGAGAGTAGGTTGGTGTTCAGCAAACACCACACATGTGATGTCAGAAAGGTTCCACGGGTCCACAGCCGCATCTGACTGGAGATAAGTGAGTGGTCACTGGTTAGAATTGAGCCTGTGGAGCAGTGAGCCTTTCCACATTGGAACGAGGGTCAAGTAGGGTGTGTGGAGGTCCCAGAACTCACTATTGTGGCTTGTCACTCACTTGTGGGAGTGAGCCACCTGTGCTGCATCTGCACTGTGAGAGTGGTCCCTAAGCTTAGAGATGGGTTTAAGGTTGTGAGTGTGGATTCCCTTGGGAACTGTGGGTGAAGCAGGCTGCTTCCCTGAACTGCTTCTTTTTTATTTTCTTCATAGAATGTTGTTTATTTAGAATTCCAGTTTAGTTGATCATTTAGGAATGTTCTTCCATGATTTGAGTTTAAAATTGGGCTTTCTTGGTTAGACCTCAGGGGATAGAACTATGGTCTGAAGAAGCAAAAAAGGATTCTTGAAAAAAATAATTGTTTCAGAGTCAGTTTCAATAAGATTATCAGCATCCATGGAACCATCACGCAGGTGAATAAATAGGCTGTGGTCAATTCTTTTGTGTTTCACTGATCTCATCAAGTTGTACAGGCATGGGTGAGTGCAGGGTGGAGTTTTTGAACATCCTTTATGATTTAACCACATGTTCACTCCAAAACTTGGTTTTGGCTCATTGAAATTTTGAATGAGTTGATATGTAAGTCCTTGCCTCCATCATTTGCATTTATGATGGCAGATAAGGCTGAGCTTAACCAGTGCATTCACTCATTCCACTGCCTGTGGAACTTGCGTTGCTTCAAGTCATTTCTGTGCTGTTGCCAGTTTCTTGATTTTGTTTCCAAGTGCTACAGTATTCAAGTTTTTTTTAAAAGAATGGTGAAAGAGGATTGGAGTTGTAGCTCCTAGGAAGAGTGCTTGCCTAGCTTGTATGAGGCACTGGATTTCATTCTCAGCACGTCACATAAATAAATGAATAAAATAAAGGTCTATTTACAACTGAAAATATACATACAAATTAAATAAAAACAATTTGAAAAGTCTTGCTGGTGTGTAGATGTTGGGTACGTTTCAGTTTATTAGGACATTATAATACTGCATGAATTTATCGTCTGACTTCATGGATCCTTTTTTTTCCCCCTTGAATGGGGACTTAATCAGGGACACTGAATCATTGAGCCACACCCATAGCCTTTTTTAAATTTAATGAGAGACAGGGTCTCACTGAGTTGCTTAAGACCTTGCTAAGTTGCTGAGTCTGTGTCTGCACTGTCTCAGGCGCCCAAGCCTCTGGGATTATAGGCGTGCACCGCCACAGCCAGCAGCTGATGTGTCTATTGGGGGTTGCCAGCACTAGGAATGATCCGATCTATTTTTCTCCATCTTGCAATAAACACCATCTATGGATGGTTATATCTTGCTTTTATTAATAACCTCTTGGCATTGAACATTTTTCTTGTATATTCAGGTTTTGTGAAATCACTTCTGTCTTCTTGTGACATAGAAGTGGCATTTTTCATTTGAAGTTGAATTTTTTATACCAAAATGATGGATTTGTTTTGCATATTAACCTTGCGTGCGTCGTCTAGCCTTTCTGCAATCCAATAGTAATTACAGGAGCTTTCATTGGTTCTTTGGATTTTCTGAGTAGGTAATAATGGCATATGTGAACAAGATATTTCTAATTCTTCCTTCACAGTCTCAATGCCTATTATTATTCATGCTTCCCTCTGTTTTCTGTGCACCTGTTTTTTTGGTCTGAGGAACTTTTGTTTCCCTTTTGGAGATGATGAATTACATTAATTGATTTTGTAAGAATTCAGTCATTCTTACATTCTTACATGAAGTCATTTCCACTTGGTTTTTTTGTATCATTCTGTTATACATGGATAGATGGGTAGATATAACTTGGATATAATTTGTTATACATGGATAGATATAATTTGCCATTTTTTGTTGCAATTTTAAATCTTTCTTTGTAAGACGTGTTTATTTTTTGGTACCAGGGATTTGGTACGAGGGGTGCTGAACCACTGAGCCATATCTCCAGCCCTTTTTTATATTTTATTTTGAGACAGGGTCTTGCTAAGTTGCTTAGGGCCTCCCTAAATTGCTTAGGCTCACTTTGTACTTGGGATTCTACCTCCTCAATATCCTGAGCTGCTGGGATTACAGCAGTCTGGTGTCCTCCCAGGCCTAGCTAAGGGGTTCTTTCTGTTCCTTGTTCCATATCTTGTTTTTATCTTGGCACTATGAGCCCGATAGCATCAGATATTAAGTAGTTCTTCCTCTATTGCTTGGAAGAGAGTGTGGATGGTGTTTGTCATGTTTTCATTAGATCTTAGGATAAACCAGTGATGTCATGTAGGGCAGGTCCTTCTTGTTTTTGTCACTTGTTATGGTTTTGATTTTGTTGTTTTTTTCCTGGTAATGAGGATAGAATCCAGTGGTGCTCTACCAATAAACTCCATCCCCAATCTTTTTGTTTTTTATTTTGAGGTAGGGTCTTGTTAAGTTGCCCAGGGTGGCCTTGAACTTGTGATCCTCTTGCCTCACCCTCCCATGTTGGGAATTACAGGCATTTACCACTGTGCCCAGCTTGTTTCAAATTATAAATACATATAGTCATGTGTATTGTATAGTCATATATATTGTCACATATATATAGTCATGTATTATTGTATATCATATATTATCATCATTTGTTTATCTTTCCTTGTGAATCCTGTATATTGTTTTATTCTAGGAGTTGGTTAATTTCCTGCAAATTATTCAATTTATGGACATAAAATAGTTCTTATTTTTCTGGGAGTTCCATTTAATGTCCGTGGGATTAGTGTGGCATGTTTTTCATTATAGAGGTAATGAATTGTGTATTCTCTTTTGTTTTAGTAAGCTAAAAAGGGGTAATAAATTTTGATGGTTCTATAAAAAAATTATTTGATTTTGCTGATTTCCTATTTTCATTTCCAGATTGTAATTTGATTGATATCCTCTCTAGTTATTTTGCTGTGCTTTTTTAAAGAATACCTTGCTCTTGTTTGCATGGTTATCTGAGATGGAACATTAGACTCTTGAATTGAGGTCTTTCTTCTTTTCTAATATGTGCATTTGTTGTTTTAAATTTCTCCTCATGCGCTGCTTTTTTTGTATCCCATAGGTGATATTAAGATATTTGTTCATTTTCACATATTGTGAATTACTTAAATTTCTTTGGAGTTGTTTCCTTTGATGTATGTGTCATTCAAAAGTATAGTGTGCAATTCCTTGGAGATTTTGCAACTTTTTTTCTTCTGTGGATTTCTCATTTCATTCCAGTATGATCTGAGGGCAACCGCGTATGATTTCTGTTTCTTTAGATTTGTTAGGGTATGTCACTTAGCTCTGAACATGGTCTGTGTTGGTGAATATTGTACGTGATCTTAGAGGAATGTGCACTCAAGCTTGGGATATAGCTCAGTGGTAGAGATCTTTACCTAGCAGTTGCAAAGCCTTGGATTCAATCTCCTTGCCTGCAAAAAAAAAAAAAAAAAAAGAGAGAGAGAGAAGGAAGTCAAATGATAGAATATGCACTCTGTAGTTCTTTTTCTACAGTGCCAAATGTCTCCATTTCATATATGATGCTGTTGATTTCAGCTATATCTTTACAGATTTTCTGCTTCCTTGCCCTATCATTTACTGTTAGAGATATGTTGAAATCTCATTTTATAACTATGAATGTGTGATTTTCTTTTCACTTCCATGTTTCTGCTTAATGTGGTTTGTTGCTCTGACTAGAGGAGTGTGTATTAAGGATTTCCATGTGTTCTTTGAGAATCAACTGCTTCATCATTATTTAAACCCTTTATTATTTTGTTGGAGATACAGTTGTATAGTCTCAGTATAGCTTCTACAGGTGTTTTTGGATTGCTGCTGGAATGATAACTGTAAGTTCAAACATGATGTTTTCAGCATACCTGTATGCCCATATGCCTGGGAGGCTTAGGCAGGAAGATATCAAGTTCAAGATCAACCTAGGCAACTTAGTGAGCACCTGCTTCAAAATAAAATTTTAAAATGACTGGGTACATGGTGGGGTTGTAACTCAGTATGACTCAGTCATGGCTCCTGGTTTCAATCTCCAGCAACACCAAAAAGTTAGTTAATTAATTAATTAATTAACATACACCTATATGACTTTTAAGCATGTGCACCCTGTCAAATGACTAAATTGAGCTAATTATCAGATAGATTCCTTCACATACATATCTTTTCTATGGTGGGAACACTTTAAATATGATGCCACAATTATTTTTGGGCTATGATACAATAGTCTTAACTATAGTCACCATGTTACATAAAGGGTTCTGTGAACTCATTTCTCCTAGCCAGGTGAACTTTTGACTCCCCACTCCGTGTCTTTACATGTTATTTTCTTACAGAGAACACCAGGTTAGGTGTGATTCTAATCTATTTGCCAGTCTCTCCTTTAATTGCTGCATACAGATCACTCATGTTCAAAGTGGCTGTTGATATATTTGTATTGAAAATACCATATTGGTAAGCATTCTGTATTTGTTTAGTTCTGGGATTTTGTTTAGGTTTACCATGTTTTTCAGCATCATCATCCTTTTTTTTTATTTATTTCTATTGTAAACAAATGGGATACATGTTGTTTCTGTTTGTACATGGAGTAACAGCATACCATTTGCATATTCATAAATTTACATAGAGTAATGATGTTTGATTCATTCCATTATTTTTTCCTCCCCCACCACCCCTCCCACCTCTCTTTTCACTCTATACAGTCCCTCCTTCCTCCATTCTTGTCCTCCTCCCACCCCCCATTAAGTGTCATCATCCGCTTATCAGTGAGATCATTCCTGTTTTGGATTTTTCAAATTGGCTTATCTCACTTAACATGATATTCTCCAATTTCATCCATTTGCCTGCAAATGCCATAATTATATTATTCTTTATAGCTGAGTAATATTCCATTGTATATATATATATATACCACAGTTTCTTTATCCATTCATCAATTGAAGGGCATCTAGGTTGATTCCATAGTCTGGCTATTGTGAATTGAGCCGCTATGAACATTGATGTGGCTGTATCTCTGTAGTGTGCTGATTTTAAGTCCTTTGGGTATAGGCCGAGGAGTGGGATAGCTGGGTCAAATGGTAGGTCCATTCCAAGTTTTCTAAGGAATCTCCACACTGCTTTCCAGAGTGGCTGCACTAATTTGCAGTCGCACCAGCAATGTATGAGTGTACCTTTTTCCCCACATCCTCTCCAACACCTATTGTTGCTTGTGTTCTTGATAATCGCCATTCTAATTGGGGTGAGATGGAATCTTAGGGTAGTTTTGATTTGCATTTCTCTTATTACTAAAGATGTTGAACATTTTTTCATATATCTGTTGATTGCTTATACATCTTCTTCTGTGAAGTGTCTGTTCATTTCCATAGCCCATTTGTTGATTGGGTTATTTGTATTCTTGGTATAGAGTTTTTTGAGTTCTTTATATACTCTAGAAATTAGTGCTCTATCTGAAGTATGAGAGGCAAAGATATTCTCCCACTCTGTAGGCTCTCTCTTCGCATTGCTGATAGTTTCCTTTGCTGAGAGAAAGCTATTTAGTTTGAATCTATCCCAGTTATTGATTCTTTTATTTCTCGTGCTATGGGAGTCCTGTTAAGGAAGTCTGATCCTAAGCCAACAAGGTGAAGATTTGGACCTACTTTTTCTTCTATAAGATGCAGGGTCTCTGGTCTGATTTCAAGGTCCTTGATCCATTGTGAGTTGAGTTTTGTGCAGGGTGAGAGATAGGGGTTTAGTTTCATTCTGTTGCATATGGATTTCCAGTTTTCCCAGCACCATTTGTTGAAGAGGCTATCTTTTCTCCATTGCATATTTTTGGCACCTTTGTCTAGTATTAGAAAATTGTATTTATTTGGGTTTGTGTCCATGTCCTCTATTCTGTACCATTGATCTACCTGTCTATTTTGGTGGCAATACCATGCTGTTTTTGTTACTATTGCTTTGTAGTATAGTTGAAGTTCTGGAATTGTGATAACCCCCTGTTTCATTCTTGCATTATCATCTTAATTGGACTGTTGACATGATTCCATTTTCTCTCTTGCACAAGGTTGTCAATTAAAAATTTGCTTTATTAATTAAATTAAACAATTAAATGTTTCTAAATATTTAGTAATTTCACAGAATTATCAGTCTATTTACAACTGAGCTGGGTGCAGTGGTGCTTGCCTGTTTTCCTAGCAGCTTGTAAGGCCAAAGCAGGAGGACTGCAAGTTTGAGGCCAGCTTCAGCAACTTAGCAGGACCCTGACTCAAAGTAAAAAAATGAAAAGGGCTGAAAGTGTAGCTCAGTGGTAAAATGTCCTGAGTTCAATCCCTGAACCCCCCACATATGTGTTTACAACTAATCATAGTGTACTTTCAAACAACAATGTACTGTTTTACAAACAGTGCTTGTGTCATAGTTTGTTTTCAGGTCTCTTTCCCATGTCATATACATTTGCTGTTATTCATTTTACCTAGCCATTAGGTGTAACCACCAGATAGATTGTTGATATTATCAGTTTGAATAAACATCTCTTGATGCAGAAAGGAATAAAGAAAGTTTTTACTGTACTCTTGCATGCAATTCTTTACTAACACTCCTTATGTGAACACTGTCGTATCTTTTCACTTCACTCTAGAGAAGTTCTTTCTAAAAGACATGGACAGCAGATATATTGGTGACATTCTCTCAATGTTATTCTTCATTCTTGTCCTTCAATAATTTATCTTCATTTTAGTTGATTCTTTGTCCTCCTTGCTCCGGTATGCCATGGAACCCCTATGGTGATGGTTTTACAGAAGTTGTGCTTTGAACCTGTGAAATTTCTGGATAAGCCTTTTGATAAGACCTAAGTTTCTATTGATATCATGTCATTCTTACATCATCATCCTGGTGACCTTGAGTTCTTTCTCCATGGTTGCCTCTACCACTCTGAGCATAGTTAAGAGGGTTGCCTGAAAGTCTGTGTCTACTAAGTTCAAAACCTGAGGTTTCTCAGGAATGTTTTCTCTCAGTTCATTTCTTTTTCCATCCATAAGCTCTATTTCCCTCTTTTTATTGTTGTTGGTATTGATAACTAGATATTTGAATAGCTATAATGGTAGCTGTGAAAATCAGATTCTCCTTTTCAGAGTTTGGGCAGGAATATTAAAGAGTGTTGAAATTGCTTTCAATCCCTGGCTTGTAGGTTTTGGCAAACTTCAAACTCTAGTAAATGTCAGTAGAGTACATCAGGTTATCCTCACTTCAGGTATAGACCTTTGATTGTTTGCTATGATCTTCAACACTTACATTTCCTTTGGCTTTTTACCCAAACAAGGACATGGATCTTGTAAATGTAGAGTGTTCTTATCTTGAGATAAGTGTGTTTTGGCGTACTTTTCATTCACATACTCAATCATTTTTACTCTGCATCTGAACATTTTTATGTGGGAGTTGTAGTGGGAATTGATCCCAGGGTCTTGCACATGCTAGGCAACTGCTCTACTCCTAAAAAACATCCCTAGTCCTCATCATTTCTTGTTTTGAGATAGAATATCCCTAAGTCACTCAACCTGTCCTGAAGCTTGCAATCCTCCAGCTTCAGCATCCTGAGAAGCTGGAATGACAGGCTTGGGCCACCGCACACACTTACCCTTTTGTATTGTATATATTGCAGAAATTTTCTTCTACTTTGTGGCTTCTCTTTACTGCCCTCTTTCCATAGATTTCAAATACCATGTGAGTTTTTTAAGGATTGTCCTTTTTCTAATCAGAAAACTGTATTCCCATGTGCAAAAGGCATTTGACTCTGACTTGCAAAGTTTTGCAGTATTGTCATTCTGATTTCAATGTGTAGTTTGAATTTCATCCTTGCAGGGGAGGGATGTCTGCCACTGTTGCATGATTCCCACTGTGTCATGAATCAATTTTCTGTTCACATGTGAGCCTACTGAATGCTCTTTTCTTTCCCATGACTTGTTTGTTAATCTTTCAGTTAGTGAACTAGTGTTCTGAATACTGTGATTTCAAAAGGTTTTGTGTATATTAGTCTAGGGATCACTGTCCTGTTCCAATGTGTTTAAACATTGTTAGACATTTATTATGCTAGAAGACTTGATGCTCTAGTTCCCCCCCCCCCCGGGAAAAACTCTTCTGTTGGCATTTCACAATGTTACTGATCTGTCTGGAAGCAACATGTTGGTGACACTGAACTCTAAGAACCTGTGCCATCCTTTCCCTTATTTTATTTTTCTTTGACAACTCCAAATAAGCTAATGATATTTTTCTATTAGCATGTTGAATTATACTTTATAAATCTTATTCAGTATTAAAAAATCTGGTTTCTCTATAAGAAAGCAAGTGCAAGCTGGTAGTGTCATCTCTAGTGGGATCATAAAAGGTGTGCTGAATTCTGTGAATAATAAGTTGTGACGAGGTTTTTGTTTGTTTGTTTGTGTATTTATTAGGTAAGAAGATTTAACCCAGGGCTTCTGTACCACTGAACTACATCCCCAAACCTTTTTTTACCTTTTATTTTGAGGCACAATGTTCCTAAGTTGGTGAGGGTGACCTTGAATTTGTCAAGCTTCTACCTCAGCCTCCCAACTCACTGGGATGATAGGTGTGCTCCATCATGCCCAATTGACAAGTTTTAAGTATTACCTAACAGAACCCTCATTAGAGATTCATCCCCCAGACTTTATTTGGAGGCTGGTGAGGTAGGCAACCTCTGATGAGCATGTCAGAATATTGAAAACATGTACAGGACCAACAGGACTTAAAACAGACTGGATTTTGTTGAGATAACCTACATGGGAACCCCAACCCTCGTTGCATTCAACCTGGTGAGGTCCAGCCCAACCAAATTCCCAGATACCACCAAATATCAAAGTTTGTTCTCAAGCATTTCTAAGAATATACTGTCTCAGGACAGCTGCTGTTATTGAGTGCAGTACATAGTTTGATTTGTTGTGAAACGTGCTAGAGACGAGTATACAAAGAGAATCGGAGTGACCTAGCACCATGGCGAGTGTTCCTGCTCCAGTGCCTTGTATCTCCTTTCCTCCTGGCAATACCTATGGGATGTTTTAGGAGTCAGTGACCTTTGAGGATGTGGCTGTGAACTTCACCCTGGAGGAATGGGTTTTGCTGGATCCTTCCCAGAAGAAGCTCTTGAGAGACATGATGCAGGAAACCATCTGGAACCTGACCAGTATAGGTAAGGGTGACCCACTTTCCTCACTTAGTCAAAGAACTGTTGTTACTTACTGATCAGTGCTGTTCCATGATCTGGAATATGGAAAGCCCACTTTGTGTAACTGTACCAGCATGGTGACATTATACAACAGATCTGCATGTCTCTGATAGTTTTTATGTAGTGTCAAATTAAGTCTTAATGCTTTTTCTGGCTCTGCATTCTAGGATAACAATGGAAATATCAGGACATCGATGATTACTACAATTCCAGGGGAAATCTAAGGTAATTGACTCACAAGAGAAGGCAATGCCCTCACAAATCTTGGAGTAACTAGTATAACAAATTATAAAAGAAGTCATTGATACCCAGCAAGGTTCAAAATGATTTAATCTCAGTTTTCTGACATAGCATACAGGTTGAGCATCTCTAATTGGAAAGTCCAAAGTTCAAAATGATCCAGAATGGGCACCATTTGGAGCACTAACATGGTATGACAAGTCACCCTTTCTGATTGTTTCTTAAACACAGCCTGTGTTCCATATACAAATTATTAGAAATGTATGAAATTGCTTTCAAGTGGGATGCATTTTGAGCACATCTTGCTGTGCATATGCAAATAATATCTCAATAGCGAGTATGAATTTTGTTCCATGCCTTTCACATAAGTAGTACTCAGTTGTCATTAAATGTGATAAATATCTTCAGGGTTAGCAAATAATTATATGGAGGGAGTATGAAGAAGCCCAATTTGGGTGGTGGTGCACCCTGAAATCCTAGCAACTTGGGAGTCTGAGGCAGGAGGATCACGATTGGGAGTTCAACCTTAGCACTTTAGTTTTGAGCAACATACTGAAACACTGCCTCAGTAAAAAACAGGGAAGAAAACACTTTAAAACAACTGAACTGTAGCTCCTTAGTAAAGGTTACACAGCATTAACCAAATCATGTGGTAAATCATTAATAAATAAATCCTAAGTAATTTGGTTTACAATTTTTGCAGAAAACAAGTAGTAGAGAGACTCTTTGAAGAGAAAGAAGATAGTCAATGTGGAGAAATCCTCAGGCACATCATAGATCTTCTTGTAAACAAGACAAGTTCTTCTGGAGTAAAACCAAGTGAACATCATGTGTGTGGAGAAGTCCTCATTGCTGATTCATTCCTAGCCGTTCCCCTAGCAGCTCACACTGGACACAAAGCACATGAGTATCAGAAACATGAAGAGAAGCCACATGAACATAAGGAACATGGGAAAGCCTTCCATTATCACCAGTGTTTGCAGAATCATGAAAGAACTCACACAGCAGAGAAAGTCCATGTGTGTAAACAATGTGGAAAAGGCTTTAGTACATCTAGATACATGAAAACACATGAACGAATTCACAGTGGAGACAAACCTCATGTGTGTAAGCAATATGGAAAAGACTTTTGTTATTCCAGCTCAAGTAGAAATCATGAGCGAATTCACAGTGGAGAGAAACCCCATGTATGTAAGCAATGTGGAAAAGGCTTTAGTTTTTCCAGCAACATTAGAATCCATGAACGAATTCACAGTGGAGGGAAACCTTATAAATGCAAGCATTGTGAGAAAGCCTTTTGTTTTCCCAGTTCCCTTCAACAGCATGAACGTATTCACACTGGCGAGAAACCCTATGTATGTAAGCACTGTGGACAAAGCTTTATGCTTTCTTCCTCCCTTAGAAGACATGAACGAATTCACAGTGGAGAAAAACCCTATGTATGTAAGCAATGTGGAAAAGGCTTTCCTTTTTCCAGAGACCTTCAAAAGCATGAACAAGTTCACATTGGAAATAATCCCTATGCATGTAAGCAACGTGGGAACGCCTTTCCTATTCTCAGTTACCTTCATGAACATGAACGAATTCATAGTTGGAAGAAAACCCATGTGTGTAAGCATTGTGGGAAAGCCTTCCTTTTTCTCAGTTTCCTTCACAAACATGAACGAACTCACACTGGAGAGAAACCCTATGTGTGTAAGCAATGTGGAAAAGCCTTTAGTTCTTCCAGTTACATTAAAATCCATGAACAAATCCACAGTGGAGAGAAACCTTATAAGTGCAAACTGTGTGGGAAAGCCTTTCGTTTTCCCAATTGCCTTCGAATGCATGAACAAATTCACACGGGGAAAAAACCCTGTGTATGTAATCAATGTGGAAAAGGCTTTAATTCTTGTAGTGAAATTAGAATACATGAACGAATTCATAGTGGGGAGAAACCCTACGAGTGTAAGTAGTGTGGAAAAGCCTTTCATTCTTCCAACTCCACTAGAAGACATGAACGAATTCACAGTGCAGAGAAACCCTGTGTAATTAAAAAATGTGGAGAAGGCTTTAGTTCTTCTAGTAACATTAAAAGAAAAGAATTCATAGTGGAGAAAAACCCTATGTGTGTAAGCAATGTGGAAAAGCCTTTAATTCCCCCACCAACCTTAAAAAACATGAACGAATTCACAGTGGAGAGAAACCCTATACATGCAAACAATGTGGGAAAGCTTTCCGTCATTCCAATTCAATCAGAAAACATGAAAAAACTCAGCACTAGAGAAAAGCCCTATGTATTAAGCAATGGGGAAAAGCCTATAGTGATCCCAGTCTCCTCAGACATAAAAGAATTCACAGTGACATGAACACATGCATGTGAGCAGTGTGTGCAAGCCTCCAGTCATTCGTCCACCCTTAGAATACAGGAAGGAATGCACGCTGGAAAGGAACCCTGTGTGTGTGTGTAAAGAAAGCAGCGAAGTCTTCACTCCATCTAGTTACCTTCTGAAACAGCAAGGAACTCACAAGTGAGAAACTCCATGAGTGTGAGCAATGTGAGAAGGCCTTTCTTCTCAGATTCTTTCCAGGGCATGGAAGAACACACCGAAGAGTAACCCTGAATACAGAAAATCGGAAGTCTTTATTATCGCATGAACTGGCTAGCACACATGAGCAAGCAGGTGCAATAACTTGTATTGTTGCAAAGGACGTGGGGATAGTTGTTGCCCTGTTGCTTCAGTGTACCCACGTGGAGTATCATCCTTCCCTTCTGGTCTGGAGTGAAACCCGCAATAGAAGAGATATGCTATGTTGTTTATTTGGTTCATATGTAGGAAATCACTCTGGATTAAAACCCTGTGACTGTGAAAAATTTGTAGAAGAGGGGTGTCAGTTGTAACATAGTTTCAGAGGCCTTTAAAATTCCTCCTGTAGCAGAATGCAATTGCTATGAAGAACTTGGTGCAAAATAATTTGGTTAGACTGGAGAAATTGTGCTCCTGGAGGAGATTTCCCAAAACTTCTATTGCGTGCACCACTAATTTATTTTTCAAGTAGATCTCCGCATGGTGTATTTTTGATTTGTGTTCTTGGAAATAAAGCTTGAGGTGAAACACTTCTGGGGGTTTTCTCTAGGCTGGACTATGTGATTTTGATAGGTAGCATATTTTTAATCAAACCAGGTAGTAAGCCTTCTAACATTTTGAAGCATGTTGGACCCAAAGCAAATTAATGTGTATCTCTAATATGACATTAGGTTTAATTTCTGTGTAGTTTTTAAGTAATTGTTGGTAGTGGGCCACTGAAGAATTAGGTTTTATGCATTACTGCAGATTTCTTTGTGGCCTCACCCGATGGGGTATGCATACCTTTCTATTTATGTATACATACAGAGAAATGTATATGTGGGTATATTTCTTTTAATGGATTTTATATATTTCAGTTTGATGGGATGTTTTCTGTCCTTTTCGTACATCATAATTATGCACAATGGTGAAATTCATTTTTACATATTTGTTAATGCCCATGATATAGCAATAAATGTATATTTTCAAATCAGATGTTCAGTGCATGGTTTAGAGTTTCTTAAACGTTTTAAATTAATTACAGATTAACATATATCAGTTTTTTCTCTTAAAACTTTTTCTTGGAAACATTGATAATATTATGATGGAATCCTCTTTTTTGTAGTAGAGATATACTTCTGAGAGGAATGAAATTCTTTTTCAGTGGGATAGCAGTTTTGTTGAATACTAAACTGAAGTTTAACTTCCATGTTGAATAATTACAGCTCTCATCTGTGCAACATTTCTTAGACCTCAGTCCAGGCAAACTCACATTGTAGTGTCAGCCCTATACACTAGTTGATGACTCAAAGAGACTTTTCTCATTTGCTGGCAGTTTCTGACCCTGAACCCAGGGTCTCATTTTCTAAGTACTGAGCAAATCCACAGTCCTGTTTATTTTATTTTGATAAACTTTCTGAGTTGCCCAGTGTAATGTCTAATTCGCAATCCTCCTGCCTTATCCTCCCAGGAAACTGGGATTTTAGGCCTGTGCCACTCAGAACAACTTATTAAGAGACATTTGACTAATGCCGGAGAAGAGTTTAGGAATGGAAGAAAACAAAACGGGCGATAAAGTGCCTTTTTTCCTGAAATGGATTCACGTGGTACTTTGTCTCACATTCCAGTTTATGTGACCGAACAAGGTCACGAATGATGCACACATGACACAGGCGAGAATGGGAAGCAAACCTCGGGTCAGCAAGCTTTTCTTTTCTCAGTATTTGTGGCAGAGTTCATCAGTCCAACGCCGGCATGGCTCATTTTGGGAACAAAATGGTAGTGGGCCGAAGCAAGGGTCTGGGTTATATAGGATTTGTTTAGGGTGATGTTAGTTTTGGGCGCTCATTGTATTGGGATCAGTGGATTCATTAGAGTGGACCAGAATTGTGGCCAGGGAATATCCTCTGGCTTATTGTATTGGCTTCAGCTGACCCATTAGGGTTGTTGGTCAGTTGCCAGGCAGGTGGGAGTCCCTTTTGAGTTCCTTTACTCTGGCTGAGGCCTGGGGTTTCATATGACAAAAGCTTATGGAAAATGTCCTTGGATTTATTCTCCATATCCTTCACAAAGGCGTCTAGTTCTTGAAGATGAATTAGAAATATTTTATAGAAATCAGGGAGAAAATGGATCTATGACTATTGTCTTCCAAAAAAAATGTTTTTTACTTCTCAGGTATTAGATAGTGTTAGTCTACCAGAATAAGCCACTACTTTTTCCAAGGGGAGAGAGGTAATGGGAATTGAGCCCAGGGGTGCTTAACCACTGAGCACATTCACAGCCCTTTTTATATTTTAGGTAGTGGCAGGGTCTTGCTAAGTAACTCAGAGCCTTGCTAAGTTGCTGGGGCTGGCTTTGAACTTGAGATCTTCCTGCCTCAAGCTCTGGAGCTGCAGGGATGGCAGGCATGAACAGGGCACCTGACAGTGTATAAGACCATTTTAAACAGGTCATTTATTTTGAGGCATGTTGATGAAGGACAGACGAGTCTGGACACTGAGGAATCAGCAGGAAGCAGGTTTATTGTCTGCAGCCGGTCCAGAGGGGGGCTTTCACCTAAATCAATTCTTCCCTCTGAACCCTGAGTCCAGAAAATGTTAGAACTTTATACCCAGTATGCAGGGGAGGGGGGCCTCAGGCTCACAATTAGCAGTAGTCTACATATAAGTAGGCTTCTAAAAAATTTTAGTTCACAGAGTGCCTCCTCCCTAATTTTTTAAAATTATTATTCAGAGATTTTTACACACTACCAGAAAAGCAGAAGTAACATCATGAAGCCTGTAGCCAAATTTAGTTATTTCAAGACAGCAACAGGAAATAGGATGCATAACCACAATTGAGCTCTTGCAAAACTTCTTGCTGATAGTCTAAGAACGGTTATGGTGGGGTGTCTGGAGAGGCTTAATTAAGATTTTTGATGGAGAAGGAGGTGCTGCTACCATTCCGCCCCTCAATGATGTGCCCCATAATTTAATCTTTTAAATTAAGGAGCATCATTGTCATCTTCTGGGCTTAAAGCCTCATATAATGCTGAAAGCTTGGTTGTTGTCCTTTCAACAGCTGTTTGCATAGTAGAACTAATAGTTTTAATGCACGAGGAGCCAAACACAGGGGCAATAAACAGGTGAACAGCAGAATACCCACTGTATCAATGAAGCTCTTAAATCTACCAAGAGTTGCAAAGCATCCTCCAAATAGTGAGCTTGGCTCCCAAGCTTTAATGCCCTGCCAGCTTTGAACTGGCATATGAGCTAGTTTCCCTATGTTGCTGGCTTTGTCTTTAACTGCCTGTCCATTGTCATCTATTTGGCTGCACCAGTCTGAGCTGTTGCCCTTTCCACATACTCCGCCTTCCTCAGCCAGGAGGCAATCTAATGCCAAGAGATTTTGATACCTAGCTCTCACATTTGGGTGTGTTGGGTGACTAGGAGGTTAAAGGCTGTGACAGTCTAATTAGTAATAACTTGTAGTACATTTTGTAAGTGAATAATCCTGTTTTGCAGTAAATAGGAGTTCTGTAGCTCCAACTGCCATCTTGTGCCCAGGTAGCAGGACCACACGTGGCAATAATCCTCTGGGGTGGCCAGTCATCTTCCCCCCAAGATTGTTGACCTCCCAGATCAAGTCCTTTCCCAAAGGACCTCTTTTTCCTTGGCCGTACATCCTCATACAAGGGAATACCGAGGTCTTTTCCAGTTGCATTGGTCAGTAGGAAAAATACAGTTTTAATAGTACCGATAGCACATGTTCCCCTCCAATTTGTTGGGAGGTGGGTGTATGCCTTTTCCCCACAGATCCAAAATAGTTCATCACGTCCTTTCCAGTTAGAAGGGGCTGGATTTCTCCAGAATTTATGGATCACAGGAATGCCCTGAAAAGACCTGATTTGCTTAGTGTCTGGACAGGTACAGTTGAAAAGAACTCTTTTCTTAGTGGGTTTTCTGTGTATTAGACAATAAATCCCCAGCCCCCTGGGTGATCTGTCCCAAACCAAGTAGGTTTCTTTGGCCACAAAGAATGGCATTCCAAAACAATATCCTATTATGTGGGGTTTCAGGAACACTTTGGTGTGGTAGGGTCGAAATCTTCCAAAACATTCTGCCAAATACTTCTGAAATGAGGTCCCCAGCCTTGGGGCCCTTCGGTTTTTGGTTCCACATTGGTCTTATTCCATAGTAGTAGGGAATAAGCATCTAGACTTATTCCAGTGCAGGGCCATTCTTCACTCATGAGGTCTCCTCCGCAGACCCAACTGTTTTTAACCCAAAGTTTTGAGCAATTCTTTCTGGTAGGTCCAAAAAGAGATGATTTTTTTTCCCCAAAGAAGAAGGGTTCAGATTTGGGCTTAATCTCTCATATAGTTTGGCAGCAGGGCTAGGGTTTGTAGTGGGGCTTGGTGCAATTGATCTTGACACACTTTATATAAAATTTTCCCATGTCAGAGACTGAGGGTCTCCCGGTCAGCAATACCAATAGCAAATTCCTTTGGTAGGGGGTAAATTCCCTGGGCAAGTTGTAGCCCCCTTATATTGGGTTTGATCCAAGCCCTGTAGCCTCTTTTTCCTTTCCAGAGACAATTATCCACCTATGGAATCTCTCTGGTGGGACAGGTCCCAAATATATATTTTCTATCACCTGTTAGATATAATAGATGAATTTGACACATGGTTCACATGATTTCCACTGTTGGGTCCGGAGTACAGCAGAGCCCCCTCAGATTATCAAAGTAGACCAGACTAAATGATATACCAACATTTTGGTGAGCATATGTTAAATATTGCACATTAACAAAGTCAAACTAATAACACCAAAGAAACACTAGAAAATCTATATAAGCAAAATAAAAATGTATAAAGGAAATTTTGTTACCAAGGTTCAAACAAATGTAAATCAAAGAAATCCTTCTCAATTCCAGGAATCAAATAGACCACAATACAATAATTCTGGGTGACTTTAACACTCCGTCATCACTGGATTGATCTTCTGAACAAAAACTAAACAAACCATAGAACTCAATAACACAATAACTTCAACTTAATAGACATTATATAGAGTATTTCATCTATCAATGAGTGAATACACTTTCTTCTCAGCCGCACATGGAACCTTCTCTAAAATAGACTAGATGTAATGCCACAAATCATACCTTAGTCAATGCAAAAAAAAAAAAAAAAGAGATACTACCTTGTGTTCTATCAGATCATAATGGAATGAAATGAGAAATCAATGACAAAATAAAAAACAGAAATTACTCCAACACCTGGAGACTAAATAATATGCTATTGAATGAAGCATGGATAACAGAAAACATCAGGGAGGAGTTAAAAAAAATTTTAGAGGTAAATGAGAACGATGATACAACATATCAAAATCTCTGGAACACTATGAAAGCAGTACTATGAGGAAAATTCATTGCATGGAGTGCATTCAAGTAAAGAGTAAAAAGTCAACAACTAAATGGCCTAACATTACATCTTGAAGCCCTAGGAAAAGAAGAATAGTTCAACACCAAAAGTAGTAGAAGACAGGAAATGATTAAAATCAGAGCTGAAATCAATGAAATTGAAACAAAAGAAGCAATTCAAAAAGTTGACAAAACAAAAAGGTGGTTCTTTGAAAAAGTAAGCAAAATAGCCACACTAACAAAGAAGGAGAGGCAAAACTCAAATTACTAAGCTTCGTGATGAAAAAGGAAATATGACGACAGACACCACTGAAATACATAATGTAATGAGAAGCTACTTTGACAATCTATACTCCAACAAAATAGAAAATATCAAAGACAAGGACAAATTTCTAGAGACATATGATCTTCCCATATGGTTACTGAACCAGGAGGACATACACAATTTTAACAGATCAGTTGCAAGCAATGAAATAGAAGAAGCCATCAAAAGGTTACCAACCAAGAAATCCCGGGACCAGACGGATTCAAAGAAGAACTCATTCCAATACTTCTCAAAGTATTTCAGGAAGTAGAAAAGGAGGGAACCCTTCGAAATTCATCATATGAAGCTAGTATCACCCTCATACCCAAACCAGACAAAGACACATCAAGTAAAGAAAATTTTACACTGATATCTCTGAATATAGACATAAAAATCCTTCATAAAATTCTGGCAAATTGCATCCAAAAACATATTAAGAAGATAGTGCACCAAGATCAAGTGGGGGTCATCCTGGGGATGCAAGGTTGGTTCAACATCCAGAAATCTATAAATGGAATGCATCACGATAGACTTAAGGTTAAGAATCATATGATTATTTAAATTGACGCAGAGAAAGCGTTCAACAAAATACAACACCCCTTAATGCACAAAACACTAGAAAAAATAGGAGTAGTAGGAATATACCTCAACATTGTAAAGGCTGTTTATGCTAAGCCCAGGGCCAACATCATTCTTAGTGGAGAAAAACTGAAAGCATTCCCTTTAAAAACTGTAACAAGACAGGGATGCCTTCTTTTACCAATTCTATTCAACATCATCCTTGAAATACTAGCCAGAGCAATTAGACAGACTAAAGAAATTAAAGGGTTATAAAAAGGAAAAGAGGAAGTGAAGCTGTCACTCTTTGCTGATGACATGATTCTATATTTTGAGGATCCAAAAACCTCCACCAGAAAACTTCCAGGCCTCCTACATGAATTCAGCAAAATGGCAGGATATAAAATAAACATGCATAAATCTAAAGCACTTTCATTTATAAGCGATGAAACATCTCAAAGGGAAATGAGGAAAACAATTCCATTCACAACAGTCTCAAAAAAATAAAATACTTGGGAATCAATCTAACCAAAGAGTTGAAAGAGCTCTAAATGAAAACTACAGAACATTAAAGGAAGAAATTGAAGACCTCAGAAGATGGAAAGATATCCCATGTTCTTGGACAGGCATTAATATTATCAAAATGGCCATACTTCCAAAGGTGCTATACAGATTTAACACAATTCCTGTTAAAATCCTTATGACATTTCTCATAGAAATAGAGGAAGCAAAAAAAAAAAAAAAAAAAAAAAAAAGAGAGGAAGCAATCATGACATTCATGAAGAACAAAAGACTTAGAATAGCCAAAGCAATCCTGGGCAGGAAGAGTGATGCAGGAGGTATCACAATACCAGACCTTAATCTCTACTATAGAGCAACAGTAACAAAAATGGCATGGTATTGACAGGTATACCAATGGTACAGGATAGAAGACACAGGAACATACCCACATAAGTACAGTTATATCATACTAGACAAAGGTGCCACAAACTTACAGTGGGAAAAGATAGCCTCTTCAACAACAAATGGTGCTGGCAAAACTGGAAATCCATATGCAGTAAAATGAAACTAAACCCCTATGTCTCATCCTGTACAAAACTCAACTCAAAATGGATCAAGGATCTAGGAATTAGGCCCAATACCCTTCACCAAACAGAAGAAAAAGTAGGCCTGAATCTCCATCATGTTGGCTTAGGACCAGAGTTCCTTAAAAAGACCGAAGCACAAGAAATAAAAGCAAGAATCAACAAATGGGATGGATTCAAACTGAAAAGCTTTTCTCAGCAAAAGAAACAATGAGTAATGTGAAAAGAGAGCCTACAGACGGGGAGAAAATCTTTTCCACACACACTTCAGACAGAGTACTCATCTCCGAAGTTTATAAAGAACTCTAAAAACTTTACACCAAAAATACAAGGAACCCAATCAATAAATGGGCTAAGGAACTGGGTAGACACATCAGAGAAGAAGATATACAGGTGATCAACCAGTATATGAAAAAGTGCTCAGCATCCCTGGTAATTAGAAAAATGCAAATTAAAAGCACCCTAAGATTTCATCTAACTCCAATTAGAATGATGATTTTCCAGAGCACAAGCAATAAGAAGTGTTGGCATGGATGTGGGGGAAAAGGCACACTCATACATTGCTAGTGCAGTTGCAACCACTCTGGAAAGCAGTATGGAGATTGGTGCAACCACTCTGGAAAGGAGTATGGAGATTCCTCAGAAAACTTGGAATGGACCCACCATTTGACTCAGCTATCCCACTCCTCAGTTTATACCCAAAGGACTTAAAATCAGCATACTACATAACACAGTCACATCAATGTTCATAGCAGCTCAATTCACAATATCTAGATCGTGGAGCCAATTGAGATGCCCTTCAGTTGATGAATGGATAAAGAAACGGTGGTATATGTACACAATGGAATATTAACATCCATAAAGAAGAATAAAATTATGGCATTTGCTGGTAAGTGAATGGAGTTCAAAATATCATGCTAAGTGAAATAGGCCAAGCCCAAAAAACCAAAGACCAGAATGTTTTCTCTGAAAAGTGGATGAAGATATATAGAGGGGGGATGGCTGGGGGACAGGGCAGAGAGAAGAATTAAGGAATTTTGGATAGTGTAGGGGAAAATGGGGTGTAAGAGGTGGGGGATGGAAATTTAGTAGAAAAACAGTATTATCCCATGTATATTTATGATTACATGAAAGGTGTGAATCTACATTGTGTCCAACAATAGACATGAAAAGTTTTACCCCACTTGTGTACAATGAATCAAAATGCAGTGTGCAAAAATTTTTTTTAAAATCTTTAATTAAAAAAAAAAAAAAAAGGACAAAAGGCGGGAAGAAGCCATGAAGAAGCCATGAAGCCACCGCCTCTTCCCAAATGGCTGAACTCTGACACTATGAGGCCCTCCCTTGTATTCCATTGTGTCCTGGCATAGTCTGGACAGATGTCCCCTTCTGAGGTGTTTGTGTGGGGTGTCATCATGACACGGTGGTTTGAAACTGTGAGCACATTTGTGACCCTAATTATTGGGGTAGAAACAGTGAGGAGACAGTGATAGTTCTGAAAAGCCTGGATCAATCTGGGCTCAACCCATTCTGCAAATAGTTCAATGAGATTGACTCGAGTTCATTAAAATAGGTTGGAAATTATAATTTAGAGCTTGTCTATTATCACATTTACTAATACTAGTTAGTATAGTTACATTCCTCATGCAATTATATAAGATTATATTATACGTATTCTACCTCTGGGATGATGGAACATAATGAATTAAGTGCAATAATCCTTCAGGTGAGGTCATGTCCCAGCCCTGGAAGGAGGTGGGGCTGGGAAGGGCTGTAGCTGGAAACCATCCCTCGGGTTCTCTTCGGCCAGGTAGAGGTTCGGTCCTGCTGTCGCTCAGCGTGCATGGGCGGGTCCTGGAACACTAGCCAATCAGAGTCTTGAGGTGGGCAAGAGCTGTCCAATCAGAAGCGCAGCTGGAAGAGGGCGGAAACCCTCGCCTTTTGAACAGCTTCCTTCCTGGATCCGCCATAGTTTTCCCTGTGCCTATTGCCTAGAGCACCTCTAAGGTCCACGGCCTGGTCACTGTGACCTCCGCCCTCTGCGCGCTGCGGACGAGCCGGGAACCCCAGAACCCAGGCAATGGTGAGTGTGGAGGGCGTCGTTCCGGGAGCGGGAGCGGGTCTCCGTGAGTTGAAGGGACGAGTCGCTGTGGAAGGAGCCGGGGCTCCGGGGTCCCTGCGGCGTCTGCGGTCCGAGGCCCGCTGGCCGGCTCGGCCGTGGGTCCTGCGCGGCCGCTTGGCCCGGCCGGAGCGTCTGTGGGCCGCGCGGTCCCCGCAGCCCCGCGTGTCCCCGTCCGCGGTGGCGGCGGGAGGGTCGCGGGGAGACTGGGACTCGGTGTGAGGCTGACGCGGGTGCCCAGTGCGTCCCTGCGCCTCAGGGGAACCTGGTGACCCTGAATTCCGGAACGCTGGGGAGCCGGCTCTAAAGCCGGGACTGCCCCTCAGCCCGGGGCGTGTGGGGCCGGAAGCGAGCAGACCCCTAGGTCCTCCTCCACGGGGCCTCCTGAGGGGAGGTCGGCGCCCGGCTCCGCGGTGTGAGGACAGATGCGAAGGGAGGAAAGCAGAGCTGCGTGTAGGAGTCGAGCAGCTGAGGGGAGCCCGCCGTGACGTCCGCAGGCTCCTCAGCGGTCAGCGGAGGAGGACCTTCTCCCGAGAGGGGCGCGGAGGGCGCACCAAGAAGGTGGTGGGTGAAGGGAGGCTGGAGGGTGCGGCAGCATCTTAGATCCCAGAGCCTTTCGCCCTGATGGTTGCGTTGTGTTTGTTTGGTACCGGCCTTGAACCCAGGTCCTTAACCACTGAGCCCTATCCCAGCACTGCCCCCGCTTTTGTTTTTGTTTTTGTTTTTGTATTGGGTATTGAACCTGGGGACACTTTACTACTGAAACGGACCCCCAGCCCTTCTTATTTTTTATTTTGAGACAGGTCTCACTAAGTGGCTGAGGCTGACTTTGAACTTGAGAACCTCCTGCCTCCGCCTCCCTAGGCACTAAGATGTATCTTGAGTTAATTGATCACCCTGACCTTCAGCATTTTTCTTAAGTGATCCTTCGTTTTTGTGAAATTGTTTTTCTCTGTGTCCAACTTTTTGTTCTGTAGCAGTAGTGTTGTTTTTAATTTGAAATTGATTTTTTATGTTTGGTTTATAGAAATAGGATGGATTTTTGCATATTAAGCTAGTGTGTGTTTTACATCCTTGCAACACTCCCATATTAATTCCAGGAGTTTTTGTTGGTTCTTTGGGATTTTGTGGGTAGGCGGTAATGGTCTGTGTGAAGAGTCAGTTTTTGTTTGTTTTCAGTCTCAGTGCCTATCATTATTATTTCTTATGCTTTCTCTGTACCTATTGGTTTGATCTTAGGGTTTTGTTATTTAGCTTGTTGAGGTGATCAGTTACATGAGTTGACTTTTAAACATTGGACATTCTTAAATACTTACAATAGGGGCTGGGGTTGTGGTTCAGTGATAGAGCACTTGCCTAGCCTGTGTGAGACACTGGGTTCGATTCTCAGCACCATGTACAATATATGAAATAAAGGTCCATTGGCAACTAAATTTTTTTTAATGGTGATAAATTTTAATTGTTCGTTGACAACTGAATATTTTTTAACTACTTATGATAATTCCTACTTGGTTTGGTTGTATCATTCTGTTTGTATAAGGATAGATGTAAGTTGCCATTATTTTTTAGGATTTTTTCTTCTTTCTTTCTCTCTCTTTCTCTCTTTCCTTCTTCTCTTCTTCCTCCCTCCCTCCCTCCTTGCCTTGTTTCCTCCTTCCCTTCTTCTCTCCCTCCCTCCTTCCTTAATTCCTTTCTGCAGTGCTGGGGATAAAGCCAGGGACTCATACAGGCAGGTGCTGTACACTGACCTTTCCCCAGTCCCTATTGAAGATTTTTTCATCTTTATTCACCAAAGCTCTTTGTCTTCTCTTCCCCCTCTTCTGTCCTGCGACTGAAACCCAGGGCACTATCACTGAGGTACAACCCCAGTCCCTTATTTATTTTTGTTGTTTCTTATAATGTCTGTCTAGTTTTGGATCATGACACTATGGGCCTCATACATTATTAAGTATTACTTTTGAATCTGTTCCCTGGAAGAGATTGTGATATTTGATGTTATTAAATGTTAGAATAAACCCATGAGACCAGTGGGCCTGGTTCTCCCTGATTTTGAGTTGCTATTATTTCAATTTCTGTAGCACATAGAGCCTTATGTACATTGTTTCTCTTTCCTGCTGTGAGTTTTTGTGGTTTCTTTCCAGAAATTGATGATTTCTTCCAAGTTATTTTTGTGTGCTTTGAGTATCTTGCTCTTGTTTTGCCAGTTATCTGATGTAGTATATTAGAGTTGAGGACTTTTCTCACATATGCATTCATTGTTCTAAATTTCTCCCTATGCACTTTTTCTATATCCCACAAGTGATGTTAAGATGTTTGTTTCTTTTCACATATTGTGAAATATTTAAATTTCTTTGGTGTTGTTTCCTTCAATGCATGTGTCATTCAGCCATGTAGTGTAATTTCTTGGACATTCTCCAGTTGTGTTTATGCTTTTGATGTCTGACTTCATTTCAGTATGGTCTGAACGTGAGCAACTGTATGATTTATAGCTGGGACTCATGCAGTATGAACAAAGGATCTTGAGTAGGGTAACAGGAGATGGAGAAAGTCACAGAGAGAGAACCCAGAGACATTTTTAAACAAATCTGGGGCCAGGTGGGACACTGCCCTGTGATGGAGGAACAGTGACCCAAATCTAACTGCAAGTTGATAATATTGGGGCTCCTAATCAGGAAGATTAACCTTAGGGACATTGTAAATTGTTCAGTTCTTGTGAGTTACTAAGAGCTTTCTTTGTGTACTATAAAGTTACAGAGCTAGAAACTTTTAAGGTAGTCCTGCTCTGTACCCAGAAAATCCACTGTACTGGGACATTTGATAGCTATTAGAATCAGAGTGCCATATCAAGGCTGTTCACATCCTCACCTTTTGTCAATGACTGTTTCCCAGGCTTGGCTTTTGCCGACACCACAGGATCAGCCCATGACTGGTTTCTCTTCTGCTGTCCACAGTTTGTGCTTCTTTAGATTTGTTAAGGTGTGTCTTGTAGCTCAGAACACGGTCCGTGTTGGTAAATATTCTGTATTGTGGTAGAGCAAGATGGGAACTTTAGCAGCTTAAGAGCTGACAGACTGACACCCAGAAGCTCTGCTTACTGACACTTAAACATAGAGGCTTGCGGTAACTAACAGGTCCCTGTAAAAGATAACTGCGGTAGCAGAAGCAGGAAACCAAGCAATGGGGACAAAACAGTTCCACTTTAGGCTTGGTGCAATAAAAGTCCCTAAGCTGTATGATCTAAGAGTCCCTGGGCTGTTGACAAGCTTGCACCCATGTAAGAAATGTAGAATGCACCTTCCAGTAGAGTGGCACCAACTCCCTTGCCTTGATGTACCCCAAATGTGGTGTATAAAAGTAAAAGCCCTGCTGTGCTCAGGGCTCAGGTTTGTGTATTATTGCTCTGGGCCATGTTACCATGAATGAAGTGTTGCCTCCAGATCTCCACCCCCTCACTTCCCACTACAGTGTGATCTTGAGAAAATGTATACTAAAGGCAGGATATAGCTTAGAGTTAGACACACTTAGCTAGTATTTGCAATCCTTGGATTCAATCTCCAGCAATACAAAAGGAGGAGGAGACAAAAGTAACATACTCTGTTGTTGTTCTATAAAAGAAGATGTGTCTAGTGGATGTCTGATGCTCTTGATTTCAATTTTGCCATTACTAATTTTCTGCCTTCTTGATCTGCCAGTTGCTGATAGAGATATGTTGAAATCTCAGAATGTAATTGTGAATCTGTGATTGTTCCTTGAGTTCCATGTTTCTGCCTCATGTGGTTTGATCCTCTGTCTAGGAGAGTATATAGTAAGGATTGTTATGTCTTCTTGGAGAATCAGCTGTTAGATCATTATTTAGTCCCTTTGTTCCTTATTATTTTGTTTGATGTGTAGTGTGATTAGTACAAAATCAATAGAGCTTCCAAAAGTGTTGTTGGGTCAGTGGTTTGTATTTAATTCATCATTGTCTTCATGTTGATCTTATTTTAGAAATTTTATACATTTTTAATAGCTAAAAATTGAATACGTTTGTAATTTCAAACATGATGCTTTCAGCCAGATATTGTGGGGCATCTACCTGAATGGCTTAGGAAGAAGACGGGAAGTCCAGAACAACCCTGTGCAACTCAGACCCTGTCTCAAAATAAAAATTTAAAAATGCCTTCAGAATGTAACTCACAACTGAATGCTCCTGGTTTCAGCCCCATGTATACACATGTACATACACACACACATACATATATATCTCACACAAACAATATTAGCCATTGATGCATGGCTAAATTGAGCTTCTCATGAAATATAGTGCTTCCCAAATCTTTTCGGGGATGAGAGCACTTTAAACATAATTCTGTAATGATTTTTCAGAGTATAATACAATGATCTTCCCTGTAGTCACCATATTATATAATAGATTTTTTTAATTTAATCTCCTGTGTAACTGAATTTTGACTCCTGAGCTGCTGTCTTGATAGGTGAAAATGTGTTTTTCTTATAAAGTACACAAGGTTGGATCTTGTTTTTTGTCATTCTGTCAGGAGATCATTCCCAGTTAAAGTGATTATTGATATAGTTGAACTAATTAATATATTTGTAACTACTTTTTGTTTGTTTTACTTCATGTGATCGCTGTTCCTATATCTTTTTGCTTCTCTCTAAAGAACTTATTTCCATAAGGCAAGCCAAGGAGACACATTGGTGAAAGTCTCTGAATTTTATTGTTTGTTATTTTCCTTCTTCAGATGCATAATTTCAATCATTTAACTTCATATTTATTGATTCTTTGTTCTCCTTGCTCCAGTATGCCACACAATACTCATAGTGATGGTGTCGTAAGTTGTTCGAATTGCAAATTACTATATGTTCTTTTTTGGTTTTGGTTTTGGTTTTTTTTGTTGTTGTTGTTTGGTGGTACTGAGGATTGAAGCCTCATCACAGAGCTATGTCTCTAGCCCTTTTTTATTTTTTATTTACTGTTAGGGTTTTGCTGCATTGCAAAGGCTGGTCTTGAACTGTGATCTTTCTGTCTTAGTCTACTGACTCAGTGGGATTACAGAAGTGCACCATCTTGCCCAGCAAATGTCTTTGTCAACTAAGTTCAGATTCTGAAGTTTCTTAGAAATGACTTTTCTTATTTATTTTTCCTATTATCAAGTCTTCTTTACTATTATTATTATGATTCTTCTAATTATTATTATTTGGCATGGGGTGATGAACCACATAGAGTAGTTTAATGAATAAGCCATATCCCCAGCCTTTTTTTTGTATTTTATTTGGAGATAGGGTCTTATTCAATGTCTTAGCCCCTCTCCAAGTGACTGAGACATGTTTGAAATTACGAACCTCTTGCCTTAAACTCCCTAATCTTTGGGATTACAGGCATGCACCACTGCCCTTGGCTCTTTATTATTCTTAGGTTGTTTTTTTTTGTTTGTTTTTTGTTTTTTTGTTATAGTTGATATGGGAACATTTGAAGAGTCTAATGGGTGTCTAAATGAATTAGATACACCTTTTTCAGTGTTTGAGCAGAAATATTTGATGCAGTTAAATCTGATTTCAGCCCCTGTTTTGAATGTTATGGTAAAATTGAAACTACAGTGGAAGTGAAGTGCATCAGTATAACTTCACATTTCTGTATAAACCTTTGTTGTTTCACTGTGCTCTTCAATAATTATGTTTATTTGACTTTTTCCTCAAGCAAGGACACAAATCTCCATGGTGTTTTATACTGAGTGAAGATACTTAGTGTGTCTTTAATCCTGTGATCATTTTTGTTCTGTATATTAATCGTATGTTTGTGGATAAGAGTAGTGGGAATCAAACCCAAGGCTTTGAACATGGTAGGCAATTGCTGTAACACTGGCCTACATCTCCAGCCTTTTTTTATTTTGAAATGGGGTCCCCTAAGTCACCCATGCTTCCATGGATTTTGGGATCCTCTTGCCTGTGCCTCCCAAGTAGCTACTAGTATAGGTGTGTGCCACTATGCTTTGGAGTGCACTAATTCTTTTTTATCCCATAAATTGCAAAAATTTCCTACTTTGTTGTTTGTCTCTTACTTTTCTACATTTTCATCGATTTACATTGCTCTACTTATTTTTTTAGGAATTATTACTTTTTACAATTGGGAAGTACTCTTATTTCCTGTTTAAGGTATTTGTGTCTTCTCAGACTATCTGTTATTGTTTTTCTGATTTCAATTTGAATGTCATCCTTGGAATAGAGGGGAACACGTGGCATGTGTGGAAAATAGATACCTTTTTGTCCCTGTCTCGACTGTTAGAGAGATTGGGCTGTCTGCTACTGTCGTACAGTGCCTGCTGTGTCGTCAGTTTTCTGTTCACATGTGAGTTCACTGGGTGCTCTTTTCTTTTTCATGGGCTGTTTGTTAATCTTTCTGTATAGTGTATTCTTCCAAATACACTATTGGTTTCAAAATGTGTTAAGTATATTAGTCAAATGATCGCTTTCTTATTCCAATGAGTTTAACTATTCTTAGACATTTATTATGCCTGGAGGATTTGATAAACTAGTTTTTTTTTTTTTTCTTTGTTTTCCTCCTTTGTGTGTGTGTGTGTGTGTGTGTGTGTGTTTCAGGGAATGATGCCACAGGCTGTAAATCACTGAGTGACATTCCTCCCTTTTTAAAAAATTCATTTAATTTACTTGTTTTTTTTTTATTATTTTGAGATAGGGTCTCACTGAGTCTGAGTTGCTTGGATTATAGGCTTGTGTCACTGCATCAGGCATGAAAGTTTTTTGTTTTCTTAGGAAATGGACTTGTTATTGACATTTTGCAATATTATAGGTCCATGTGAGAGCTGACACTTCTGGTGACACTGAACTCTAAGAACAAGTGCCAGATTTCCCCTTCTATTATTGTGCTTTGACACTCTCCAATAAAAACGTTAATGATTACCTATTAGTCTACTGAATTATCCTTTATGAGTCTTATTTACTATTTTATTCAGGTTGATGCACAGGAATTTAGGTACAGGCTTCCAGTGGTTGTCCCTTAGTGCAGTCACAAAGGATGTACTGAATTCCCTGAATAAGGAGTTGTAAAAAGGGTTCTAAATCTAATCTAACAGACCTGTTCCAAAGAGATTGATCACTCTCCTGTTCCAAGAGATTGATTGATTGAGAGTGTATTTTTGGGGGGCCATTGAATTAGGGAACTTCTGATGAGCATGTCAGAATATTGAAAACATGTACAGGACCAACAGGACTTAAACAGGCTGCATCTTATTGGGACAAACTGCTTGGGAATCCCAATTCCCTCCTTGTAGTTAAGCTGGTGATGACCATCCCATCCACAATTTCCAGATACCACCAAAGATCGAAGCTTGTTCTCAAGCATTTCTAAGAATATACTGTCTCAGGACAGCTGCTGTTATTGAGTGCAGTACATAGTTGGATTTGTTGTGAGACGTGCTAGAGACCAGTGTACAAAGAGATTTGGAGTGACCCTGCACCTTGGCGACTGTTCTTTTCTCTCTGTTACTGTACCAAGTAGGTAAAGTCCAGCTTCAGAATTGCCGTGTGAGAGGATGTGAGCATGGCTGGAGAGTGAGAGTGTGACAACCAGGTGACGGAGTATTGGGAGGACCTAGTGTCATGTGAAACTCTCACACAGTGAGTCCAGGTCTCCAGTGCCGTGTGTCTCATTTCCTCCTGGCGATACCTATGGGATGTTTTAGGAGTCAGTGACCTTTGAGGATGTGGCTGTGAACTTCACCCTGGAGGAGTGGGCTTTGCTGGATCCTTCCCAGAAGAAGCTCTTCAGAGATGTGATGCAGGAAACCATCTGGAACCTGACCACTATAGGTAAGAGTGACCCACTTTCCTCACTTAGTCAATCAGAGAACTGTTGTTACTTGCTGATCATTGCTGTTCCATGATCTGGAATATAGAAAGCCCACATTTAGTTACTATACTGCATGGTGACATTATACAACAGATGTGCAGGTCTCTGCTAGTTTTTATCTAATGTTGAAATAAGTCATAATCCTTTTTCTACACTTAGGAAAACAATGGAAAAATCAGGACATCATCAATGATCACTGCAATTCCAGAGGATATCTGAGGTAATTAAACTCACAAGAGAAGGCATTATCCCTCACAAATCTTGGGGTGAGTTATAAGAAATTCTGAAAGGTAGGAAATAATACCGGTTCAAATGGACTTAATCTCAGTTTTCTTGCAACAATGCCTACAGGTTGAGCATCCATAATTGGGAAGTTCAAAACCCAAAGTGTTCCAGTGTGGGTACCACCTGGAGCACTAACATGATGCCACAAGTGACATTTTCTGATATTTTATTATATGCAAACTGTGTTCCCTGAACAAATTATTCAAAATGTAAGAAGTTGCCTTCAAGTGGGACCCATTTTGAAGATATCTTACTATGTATATTCAAATATGACAAAATCCAGTCTGAATTTTGTCCTGTGCATTTCACGTAAGTAGTGCTCAATTGTAATTCAAAGTGATAAAAATCTTTACGGTAAACTGAATACTTAACTTGGAAGGAGTATTTAGAAACCTGAGTGGGGCAGTGATACACACCTGTAATTCCAGCAACTTGGGAAGCTGAGGCAGGAGGATCACTTGTGTGAGGCCCACCTTAGCACTTTAGCGAGGTCCTGAGCAACTTCCTGTGGAATGCAGCTCAGTAGTAAAGCTGACAGAACATGAAACCACTTCTTCTGGTAAATTACTAAGAAACAAATCCTTAGTTTTGTGCTTTACATTCTTTGCAGAATTCAAGAGGTAGAGAGACTCTGTGAACAGAAAGAAGATAATCAATGTGGAAAACTCTTCAACAACATCATAGATTCTCTTATACATAAGAGAAGTTCTTCTGGAATAAAACCAAGTGAGCACCATGTATATGAAGTCCTCATTGCTGATTCACCCCTAGCGGTGCCCCTGACAGCTCACACTGGACACAAAGGACATGAGTATCAGGACCATGGAAAGAAGCCATATGAACTTAAGGAACATGGGAAAGACTTCCATTATTGCCAACATTTTCACAAGCATGAAAAAACTCACACAACAGAGAAATCTAGTGTGTGTAAGCACTGTGGAAAAGCTTTTATTTATTTCAGATCTCTTCAAACGCATGAAAGAAATCACACAGGAGATAAACAACATGTGTGTAAGCATTGTGGAAAAGCCTTTAGTTCTTCCAGTTACATTAAAAAACATGAACGAATTCACCGAGGAGAGAAACCTTATAAATGCAAACAATGTGGGAAAGCCTTTCATTTTCTGAGTTCCCATCAAAAACATGAACAAATGCACAGTGAAGAGAAACATTATAAATGTAAACATTGTGGGAAAGCCTTTCCTTTTCTCAGTTCCCTTCAAATGCATGAAAAAATTCATAGTCAAAAGAAACCCTGTGTATGTAAGCAGTGTGGGAAAGGCTTTAGTTCTTCCAGCTACATTAAAATACATGAACAAATTCATAGTGGAGTTAAACCTTATGTGTGTACTCAATGTCGAAAAGCCTTTAGTTCTTATGGGTACCTTAGAAAGCATGAAGGAATTCACAGTGAAGTGAAACCTTACACATGTAAACAATGTGGGAAATCTTTCAGTCATTCTGATGCAATCAGAAAACATGAAAAAACTCACACTGGCGAAAAGCCCTATGTATGTAAGCAATGTGGAAAAGCCTTTCGTTCTTCCTATTATATTAAAATCCATGAACAAATTCATAGTGGAGAGAAACCCTATGTATGTAAACAATGTGGGAAAGCTTTTCATTTCTTCAGATACCTTCAGAGACATGAAATAATGCACACTGGAAAGAAGCCCTATGTATGTAAGCAGTGTGGAAAAGGCTTTAGTTCTTCTAGTCACCTGAAAACACATGAACAAATTCACAGTGGAGAGAAACCCTATACATGTAAACAATGTGGAAAAGCCTTTAGTTCTTCCTATTATATTAAAATCCATGAACAAATTCATAGTGGAGAGAAACCCTATACATGTAAACAATGTGGGAAAGCTTTTCATTTCCTCAGATACCTTCAAAGACATGAAATAATGCACACTGGAGAGAAGCCCTATGTATGTAAGCACTGTGGAAAAGGCTTTAGTTCTGCTAGTCACATGAAAACACATGAACAGATTCACGGTGGACAGAAACCCTATACATGTAAACAATGTGGAAAAGCCTTTAGTTCTTCCTATTACATTAAAATCCATGAACGAATTCATAATGGAGAGAAACCCTAAATATGTAAACAATGTGGGAAAGCTTTTCATTTCTTCAGATACCTTCAAAGACTTTAAATAATGCACACTGGAGAGAAGCCCTATGTATGTAAGCAGTGTGGAAAAGGCTTTAATTCTACTAGGCATATGAAAACACATGAACAAATTCACAGTGGAGAGAAACCTTTTAAGTGGAAGCAATGTGGGATAGACTTTCCTCTTCTCAGAACCCTTCAAACACATGAAAGTAGTCACATGACATAGAAACCCTATGTACCTAAGCAATGTAGAAAAGCCTTTATTTCTTCCAGTTACATTAAAATCCATGAAGGAATCCACAGTGGAGAGAAACCTTAAAAGTGCAAACAATGTGGGAGAACCTTTCGTTTTCCCGGTTGCCTTCAAATGCATGAACAAATTCACAGTGGGAAGAAACCCTATGTGTCCAAGCAATGTGGAAAAGACTTTAGTTCTTCTAGTGACATTAAAACACAGGAACAGATTCATAGTGGAGAGAAACCTTATGTGTGTATGCAATGTGGAAAAGCCTTTAGTTCTTCCAGGTACCTTAAAAAACATGAACGAATTCACAGTGAAGAGAAAAACTTATACATGAAAACCCTAAAGAAATAGCAATACAAAGGAGAAACCAAGTCAACTTAAAAGCCAAAAATAAGTCAAAATGATCCGGATTACAAGTCATATCTCAATAAAAACCCTGAATGTTAATGACCTAAACTCATCAATTGAAAGACATAGACTGGCAGATTGGATTAAAAAGAAAGACACAAGAATATGCTGCCTTCACGAGACTCATCTCATAGAAAAAGATACCCACAGACTAAAGGTGAAAGATTCGGGAAAAAAAAAAAAAAAAACATACCACGTATACAGAATCAGTGAAAAGAAGCTGGAGTTTTCATCCTCATTTCAGATAAAGCAGAGTGAAAGCCAAAATTAGAAGTAATAAAGAAGGACATTTCATACTACTAAAGAGAAGCATAAATCAGCAAGACATAACAGTCATAAATATTTATGCCCCAAACAATAGTGCATCCATGTATGTAGAAACAAGTCCTTCTCAATTCCCAAAATCAAATAGACCAAAACACAATAACACTAGGTGACTAACTCACTGCTGTCATCATTGGACAGATCTTCCAAACAAAAATTGAAAAAAGAAACCATAGAACTCAATAACACAATCAATAATTTAGACTTAACAGACATATAGAATATTCCATTCATCAGGAAGAAATACACTTACTTCTCAGCAGTACTTGAATTCTTCTCTAAAATACATCATACGTTATGCCACAAAACTACTCTTAGCAAATACAAAAAGATAGAGATACTACCTTGTATTCTATCAGATCATAATGGAATGAAATTAGAAATCAGCAATAAAATAAAAAACAGAAACTACCCCAACACCTGGAGACTAAATAGTACAGGACTGAATGATGCATGGAAAACAGAAGACATCGGGGGGAGATAAAAAGAATTCTTAGAGGTAAATGAGAACAATGATACAGCATATCAAAATTTCTGGGACACTATGCAAGCAGTACTAACAGGAAAATTCATTGCATGGAGTGCATTCAATAAAGAAAAAGTCAATAATTAAATGCCCTAACATTACATCTCAAAGCCCTAGAAAAAGAAGAACAGGTCAACACCAAAAGTAATAGAAGACAGGAAATAATTAAAATCAGAGCTTAAATCAATGAAATTAAAACAAAAGAATACAAAAAATTGACAAAACAAAAGTTGGCTCTTTGAAAAAATAAATTGATAAACCCTTAGCCACTCTAAGGAAGAGGAGAGAGAAAACTCAGATTACTAAAATTTGTGATGAAAAAGGAAATACCACAACAGACACTATTGAAACAAAACATAATTACAAACTACTTTGAAAATCTGTACTCCAACAAAATAGAAAATCTCAAAGGCCTCAACAGGTTTCTAGAGACATGTGATCCACCCAGACTGAATCTGGAGGACATACCCAATTTAAATACAGCAGTTTCAAGCAATGAAATAGAAGTCATCAAAAGTCTACCAACCAAGAAAAGTCCTGTTGGAGACCGCTGCCCTGTAGGGCCCACAGTGGTGGCTGGCCTCGCCCTAAGATGGCACAGAGAAGCCCAGCTGCAAGTGCTTTCTATTGGCTGACTGATGATCTCCGTGTCCGTGCTTAGCTCATGATCAGTACATGTCCTCATTGCCCACCATTAAGTCTCCACGAGCCAAACGCCTGACCCATTAAGGTGATTGGCTGTTATATCCCATAAAGCTGCGTACTTCTCACGGCGGGGAGGGCAAGCAAGGCAAGGAGGGCAGGCAGCAGCTGCGGGACGAGAAAAGAGGAGAGGCGGTGCGGCGCGACGAGAGAGGAAGAAGAGAGAAGTGGCAGCTGCACGAGAGAAAAGGAGAGAGAGCTGCGCGACAAGAGAAGAAAAAGAAGACGGCGGCAGTGGAGGAGGAGGAAGAACCAGGCACTCGGCTCAGAAGCTCTTCCATAAAAATAAAGACCTTAAAACTTCATTTCAGAGCCGAGTCTTCATTGTACTCGCTGGACGAGGCAAGTCCAGGACCAGATGGATTCTCAGCCAAGTTCTACAAGACCTTCAAAGAAGAACTCATTCCAATACTCCTGAAAGCATTCCATGGAACAGAAGAGGAGGGAATCCTTCCAAACTCATTCTATGAAGCTAATACCACCCTGATGCCAAAACCAGACAGAGACATATCAAGGAAAGAAAACTTCAGACCGATACCCCTAATGAGCATATATGCAAAAATTTAAGTGTAATTTACCACATCAACAGACTTAAAGAATCACATGATTATTTCAATAGATGCAAAAAAAGCATTTGATAAAATTACAACACCCCTACATACTCAAAACACTATTAAAACTAGGGATAGTAGGAACATACCTCAACATTGTAATGGCTGTCTATGTTAAGCCCACGGCCAACATCATTCTAAATGAAGAAAATTGAGAATTAAAAGGAAATGGAATTTAGGCTGGAGATGTTGTTCAGTGGTAGATCACTTGGGTTCTATCCCCAGCATAAGAGGAAGAAAAAAAGAAAAGTGGGAATTTGGACGTTGTGTGTCTGGCCATGTTGATTCAAAAAAGGGAAGGAGGCAGGGTGCAGTGGCAGTCACCTGTAATACCAGTGGCTAGGGAGGCTGAGTCAGGAGGATCACATGTTGAAAGCCAGCCTCAGCACCTAAGCAAGGCCCTCACAACTGAGCGAGACCCTTTGTCTAAATAAAGTATAAAAAAGGAGCTGGGATGTGACTCAGTGGTTGAGTGTCCCTGGGTTCAATCCTCAGTACTATAAAAAAGGGCTCCCCCTTTTTTGCATCATCTTAGTACAATAAGACCTGTGTTTCTTTGCCTAGGATGTATCTGCAGAATGTGTCGTGAGGTGAGGTTTTGGAAACCATCCCTAATTACAGAATTAGTGTCTTGGGTAAAATTCAACATCTTCTGTTTTCTTTAGCCTCCAGGAAATTGATCCAGTCAGAATGCAATTTTATACCTAAAAAAGTTGGAGAATGGCAGACTGAAAAAAAGACACCTTTGGTTTCTGCCTCCTGGAGTGAAGGGTTTATGAATTTGATACTTTTTTTCAGTGTATAATGCAAGTTTTGCTTTTTCTTTTTAATCTTTGTCCCAGATTCTGGCACAGAGGATTTCCTTAGGATTTCCTGGGTAAAAGGAGTTTTGTTGACTCTGGAAGGTGAGCCTGTTTCATGTAGTCTGTGAATTTATTGTGATGATATAACTGAGGGTGTTGCCTACAGATGACTTTAGAATGAGGACTAGTTAACAGAGAGCACACTCAGAACTTTTGGTCTGCCACCTGCAGTGAGGACAATGTCGTCGGACCGAGCTCTGACCTTGGAATCCTGCTCACTCTGTGTCAGACTTGAATGGTAGGACAGCCAGCCGGTGTTGGAGAGTAGGTTGGTGTTCAGCAAACACCACACATGTGATGTCAGAAAGGTTCCACGGGTCCACAGCCGCATCTGACTGGAGATAAGTGAGTGGTCACTGGTTAGAATTGAGCCTGTGGAGCAGTGAGCCTTTCCACATTGGAACGAGGGTCAAGTAGGGTGTGTGGAGGTCCCAGAACTCACTATTGTGGCTTGTCACTCACTTGTGGGAGTGAGCCACCTGTGCTGCATCTGCACTGTGAGAGTGGTCCCTAAGCTTAGAGATGGGTTTAAGGTTGTGAGTGTGGATTCCCTTGGGAACTGTGGGTGAAGCAGGCTGCTTCCCTGAACTGCTTCTTTTTTATTTTCTTCATAGAATGTTGTTTATTTAGAATTCCAGTTTAGTTGATCATTTAGGAATGTTCTTCCATGATTTGAGTTTAAAATTGGGCTTTCTTGGTTAGACCTCAGGGAATAGAACTATGGTCTGAAGAAGCAAAAAAGGATTCTTGAAAAAAATAATTGTTTCAGAGTCAGTTTCAATAAGATTATCAGCATCCATGGAACCATCACGCAGGTGAATAAATAGGCTGTGGTCAATTCTTTTGTGTTTCACTGATCTCATCAAGTTGTACAGGCATGGGTGAGTGCAGGGTGGAGTTTTTGAACATCCTTTATGATTTAACCACATGTTCACTCCAAAACTTGGTTTTGGCTCATTGAAATTTTGAATGAGTTGATATGTAAGTCCTTGCCTCCATCATTTGCATTTATGATGGCAGATAAGGCTGAGCTTAACCAGTGCATTCACTCATTCCACTGCCTGTGGAACTTGCGTTGCTTCAAGTCATTTCTGTGCTGTTGCCAGTTTCTTGATTTTGTTTCCAAGTGCTACAGTATTCAAGTTTTTTTTAAAAGAATGGTGAAAGAGGATTGGAGTTGTAGCTCCTAGGAAGAGTGCTTGCCTAGCTTGTATGAGGCACTGGATTTCATTCTCAGCACGTCACATAAATAAATGAATAAAATAAAGGTCTATTTACAACTGAAAATATACATACAAATTAAATAAAAACAATTTGAAAAGTCTTGCTGGTGTGTAGATGTTGGGTACGTTTCAGTTTATTAGGACATTATAATACTGCATGAATTTATCGTCTGACTTCATGGATCCTTTTTTTTCCCCCTTGAACGGGGACTTAATCAGGGACACTGAATCATTGAGCCACACCCATAGCCTTTTTTAAATTTAATGAGAGACAGGGTCTCACTGAGTTGCTTAAGACCTTGCTAAGTTGCTGAGTCTGTGTCTGCACTGTCTCAGGCGCCCAAGCCTCTGGGATTATAGGCGTGCACCGCCACAGCCAGCAGCTGATGTGTCTATTGGGGGTTGCCAGCACTAGGAATGATCCGATCTATTTTTCTCCATCTTGCAATAAACACCATCTATGGATGGTTATATCTTGCTTTTATTAATAACCTCTTGGCATTGAACATTTTTCTTGTATATTCAGGTTTTGTGAAATCACTTCTGTCTTCTTGTGACATAGAAGTGGCATTTTTCATTTGAAGTTGAATTTTTTATACCAAAATGATGGATTTGTTTTGCATATTAACCTTGCGTGTGTCGTCTAGCCTTTCTGCAATCCCATAGAATTACAGGAGCTTTCATTGGTTCTTTGGATTTTCTGAGTAGATAATAATGGCATATGTGAACAAGATATTTCTAATTGTTCCTTCTCAGTCTCAATGCCTATTATTATTCATGCTTCCCTCTGTTTTCTGTGCACCTGTTTTTTTGGTCTGAGGAACTTTTGTTTCCCTTTTGGAGATGATGAATTACATTAATTGATTTTGTAAGAATTCAGTCATCATTACATTCTTACATGAAGTCATTTCCACTTGGTTTTGTTGTATCATTCTGTTATACATGGATAGATGGGTAGATTTAATTTGGATGTAATTTGTTATACATGGATAGATATAATTTGCCATTTTTTGTTGCAATTTTAAATCTTTCTTTGTAAGACTTGTTTATTTTTTGGTACCAGGAATTTGGTACGAGGGGTGCTGAACCACTGAGCCATATCTCCAGCCCTTTTTTATATTTTATTTTGAGACAGGGTCTTGCTAAGTTGCTTAGGGCCTCCCTAAATTGCTTAGGCTCACTTTGCACTTGGGATTCTACCTCCTCAATATCCTGAGCTGCTGGGATTACAGCAGCCTGGTGTCCTCCCAGGCCTGGCTAAGGGGTTCTTTCTGTTCCTTGTTCCATATCTTGTTTTTATCTTGGCACTATGAGCCCGATAGCATCAGTTATTAAGTAGTTCTTCCTCTATTGCTTGGAAGAGAGTGTGGATGGTGTTTGTCGTGTTTTCATTAGATCTTAGGATAAACCAGTGATGTCATGTAGGGCAGGTCCTTCTTGTTTTTGTCACTTGTTATGGTTTTGATTTTGTTGTTTTTTTCCTGGTAATGAGGATAGAATCCAGTGGTGCTCTACCAATAAACTCCATCCCCAACCTTTTTGTTTTTTATTTTGAGGTAGGGTCTTGTTAAGTTGCCCAGGGTGGCCTTGAACTTGTGATCCTCTTGCCTCACCCTCCCATGTTGAGAATTATAGGCATTTACCACTGTGCCCAGCTTGTTTCAAATTATAAATACATATAGTCATGTGTATTGTATAGTCATATATATTGTCACATATATATAGTCATGTATTATTGTATATCATATATTATCATCATTTGTTTATCTTTCCTTGTGAATCCTGTATATTGTTTTGTTCTAGGAATTGGTTAATTTCCTGCAAATTATTCAATTTATGGACATAAAATAGTTCTTATTATTTCTGGGAGTTCCATTTAATGTCTGTGGGATTAGTGTGGCATGTTTTTCATTATAGAGGTTATGAATTTGTGTATTCTCTTTTGTTTGAGTAAGCTAAAAAGGGGTAATAAATTTTGATGGTCCTATAAAAAAATTATTTCATTTTGCTGATTTCCTATTTTCATTTCCAGATTGTAATTTGATTGATATCCTCTCTATAGTTATTTTGCTGTGCTTTTTTAAAGAATACCTTGCTCTTGTTTTCATGGTTATCTGAGATGGAACATTAGACTCTTGAATTGAGGTCTTTCTTCTTTTCTAATATGTGCATTTGTTGTTTTAAATTTCTCCTCATGCGCTGCTTTTTTTGTATCCCATAGGTGATATTAAGATATTTGTTCATTTTCACATATTGTGAATTACTTAAATTTCTTTGGAGTTGTTTCCTTTGATGTATGTGTCATTCAAAAGTATAGTGTGCAATTCCTTGTAGATTTTGCAGCTTTTTTTCTTCTGTGGATTTCTCATTCCATTCCAGTATGATCTGAGGGCAACCGCTTATGATTTCTGTTTCTTTAGATTTGTTAGGGTATGTCACTTAGCTCTGAACATGGTCTGTGTTGGTGAATATTGTACGTGATCTTAGAGGAATGTGCACTCAAGCTTGGGATATAGCTCAGTGGTAGAGATCTTTACCTAGCAGTTGCAAAGCCTTGGATTCAATCTCCTTGCCTGCAAAAAAAAAAAAAAAGAGAGAGAGAGAGAGAGAGAGAGAGAAGGAAGTCAAATGATAGAATATGCACTCTGTAGTTCTTTTTCTACAGTGCCAAATGTCTCCATTTCATATATGATGCTGTTGATTTCAGCTATATCTTTACAGATTTTCTGCTTCCTTGCCCTATCATTTACTGTTAGAGATATGTTGAAATCTCATTTTATAACTATGAATGTGTGATTTTCTTTTCACTTCCATGTTTCTGCTTAATGTGGTTTGTTGCTCTGACTAGAGGAGTATGTATTAAGGATTTCCATGTGTTCTTTGAGAATCAACTGCTTCATCATTATTTAAACCCTTTATTATTTTGTTGGAGATACAGTTGTGTAGTCTCAGTATAGCTTCTACAGGTGTTTTTGGATTGCTGCTGGAATGATAACTGTAAATTCAAACATGATGTTTTTAGCATACCTGTATGCCCATATGCCTGGGAGGCTTAGGCAGGAAGATATCAAGTTCAAGATCAACCTAGGCAACTTAGTGAGCACCTGTCTCAAAATAAAATTTTAAAATGACTGAGTACATGGTGGGGTTGTAACTCAGTACAAGCATGACTCAGTCATGGCTCCTGGTTTCAATCTCCAACAACACCAAAAAGTTAGTTAGTTAATTAATTAATTAATTAACATACACCTATATGACTTTTACATATGTGCACCCTGCCAAATGACTAAAATGAGCTAATTATCAGATAGATTCCTTCACATACATATCTTTTCTATGGTGGGAACATTTAAATATCCTCCAGCTTCAGCATCCTGAGTAGCTGGAATGACAGGCATGGGCCACCGCACACACTTACCCTTTTGTATTGTATATATTGCAGAAATTTTCTTCTACTTTGTGGTTTCTCTTTACTGCCCTCTTTCCATAGATTTCAAATACCATGTGAGTTTTTTAAGGATTGTTCTTTTTCTAATCAGAAAACTGTATTCCCGTGTGCAAAAGGCATTTGACTGTGATTTGCGAAGTTTTGCAGTATTGTCATTCTGATTTCAATGTGTAGTTTGAATTTCATCCTTGCAGGGGAGGGATGTCTGCCACTGTTGCATGATTCCCACTGTGTCATGAATCAATTTTCTGTTCACGTGTGAGCCTACTGAATGCTCTTTTCTTTCCCATGACTTGTTTGTTAATCTTTCAGTTAGTGAACTAGTGTTCTGAATACTGTGATTTCAAAAGGTTTTGTGTATATTAGTCTAGGGATCACTGTCCTGTTCCAATGTGTTTAAACATTGTTAGACATTTATTATGCTAGAAGACTTGATGCTCTAGTCCCACCCCCCCACCCCCCGCCCGCCCGGGAAAAACTCTTCTGTTGGCATTTCACAATGTTACTGATCTGTCTGGAAGCAACATGTTGGTGACACTGAACTCTAAGAACCTGTGCCATCCTTTCCCTTATTTTATTTTTCTTTGACAACTCCAAATAAGCTAATGATATTTTTCTATTATCGTTTTGGATTATACTTTATAAATCGTGTTCAGTATTAAAAAATCTGGTTTCTCTATAAGAAAGCAAGTGCAAGCTGGTAGTGTCATCTCTAGTGGGATCATAAAAGGTGTGCTGAATTCTGTGAATAATAAGTTGTGACGAGGTTTTTGTTTGTTTGTGTATTTATTAGGTAAGAAGATTTAACCCAGGGCTTCTGTACCATTGAACTACATCCCCAAACCTTTTTTTACCTTTTATTTTGAGGCACAATGTTCCTAAGTTGGTGAGGGTGACCTTGAATTTGTCAAGCTTCTACCTCAGCCTCCCAACTCACTGGGATGATAGGTGTACTCCATCATGCCCAATTGACAAGTTTTAAGTATTACCTAACAGAACCCTCATTAGAGATTCATCCCCCAGACTTTATTTGGAGGCTGGTGAGGTAGGCAACCTCTGATGAGCATGTCAGAATATTGAAAACATGTACAGGACCAACAGGACTTAAAACAGATTGGATTTTGTTGAGATAACCTACATGGGAACCCCAGTTCCCTCGTTGCATTCAACCTGGTGAGGTCCAGCCCAACCAATTTCCCAGATACCACCAAAGATCAGTTTGTTCTCAAGCATTTCTGAGAATATACTGTCTCAGGACAGCTGCTGTTATTGAGTGCAGTACATAGTTTGATTTGTTGTGAAACGTGCTAGAGACCAGTATACAAAGAGAATCGGAGTGACCTAGCACCATGCCGAGAGTTCCTGCTCCAGTGCCTTGTATCTCCTTTCCTCCTGGCAATACCTATGGGATGTTTTAGGAGTCAGTGACCTTTGAGGATGTGGCTGTGAACTTCACCCTGGAGGAATGGGTTTTGCTGGATCCTTCCCAGAAGAAGCTCTTCAGAGACGTGATGCAGGAAACCATTTGGAACCTGACCACTATAGGTAAGAGTGACCCACTTTCCTTACTTAGTCAATCAAAGAATTGTTGTTACTTACTGATCAGTGCTGTTCCATGATCTGGAATATGGAAAGCCCACTTTGTGTAACTGTACCAGCATGGTGACATTATACAACAGATCTGCATGTCTCTGATAGTTTTTATGTAGTGTCAAATTAAGTCTTAATGCTTTTTCTGGCTCTGCATTCTAGGATAACAATGGAAATATCAGGACATCGATGATTACTACAATTCCAGGGGAAATCTAAGGTATTGACTCACAAGAGAAGGCAATGCCCTCACAAATCTTGGAGTAACTAGTATAACAAATTATAAAAGTATAACAAATTATAAAAGTATATAGTATATATATATATAGTGTGTATATATATATATATATATATAGTATATAGTATATAGTATAACATAGTATATAGTATATAGTATAACAAATTATAAAAGAAGTCATTGATACCCGGCAAGGTTCGAAATGATTTAATCTCAGTTTTCTGACATAGCATACAGGTTGAGCATCTCTAATTGGAAAGTTCAAAGTTCAAAATGATCCAGAATGGGCACCATTTGGAGCACTAACATGATATGACAAGTGATCCTTTCTGATTGTTTATTAAACACAGACTGTGATCCATGCACAAATTATTAGAAATGTATGAAATTGCTTTCAAGTGGGACGCATTTTGAGCACATCTTGCTGTGCATATGCAAATATCTCAATAGCGAGTATGAATTTTGTTCCATGCCTTTCACATACGTAGTACTCAGTTGTCATTAAATGTGATAAATATCTTCAGGGTTAGCAAATAATTATATGGAGGGAGTATGAAGAAGCCCAATTTGGGTGGTGGTGCACCCTGAAATCCTAGCAACGTGGGAGGCTGAGGCAGGAGGATCATAAGTGAGAGTTCAACCTTAGTACTTTAGTTTTGAGCAACGTACTGAGACACTGCCTCAGTAAAAAACAGGGAAGAAAACACTTTAAAACAACTGGACTGTAGCGCCATAGTAAAGCTTACATAGCATTAACCAAATCTTGTGGTATATCATGAATAAATAAATCCTTAATAATTTGCTTTACAATTTTTGCAGAAAGCAAGTAGTAGAGAGACTCTTTGAAGAGAAAGAAGATAGTCAATGTGGAGAAATCCTCAGGCACATCATAGATCTTCTTGTAAACAAGACAAGTTCTTCTGGAGTAAAACCAAGTGAACATCATGTGTGTGGAGAAGTCCTCATTGCTGATTCATTCCTAGCCGTTCCCCTAGCAGCTCACACTGGACACAAAGCACATGAGTATCAGAAACATGGAGAGAAGCCACATGAACATAAGGAACATGGGAAAGCCTTCCATTATCACCAGTGTTTGCAGAATCATGAAAGAACTCACACAACAGAGAAAGTCCATGTGTGTAAACAATGTGGAAAAGGCTTTAGTACGTCTAGATACATGAAAACACATGAACGAATTCACAGTGGAGACAAACCTCATGTGTGTAAGCAATATGGAAAAGACTTTTGTTATTCCAGCTCAAGTAGAAATCATGAGCGAATTCACAGTGGAGAGAAACCCCATGTATGTAAGCAATGTGGAAAAGGCTTTAGTTTTTCCAGCAACATTAGAATCCATGAACGAATTCACAGTGGAGGGAAACCTTATAAATGCTAGCATTGTGAGAAAGCCTTTTGTTTTCCCAGTTCCCTTCAACAGCATGAACGTATTCACACTGGCGAGAAACCCTATGTATGTAAGCACTGTGGACAAAGCTTTATGCTTTCTTCCTCCCTTAGAAGACATGAACGAATTCACAGTGGAGAAAAACCCTATGTATGTAAGCAATGTGGAAAAGGCTTTCCTTTTTCCAGAGACCTTCAAAAGCATGAACAAGTTCACATTGGAAATAATCCCTATGCATGTAAGCAACGTGGGAACGCCTTTCCTATTCTCAGTTACCTTCATGTACATGAACGAATTCATAGTTGGAAGAAAACCCATGTGTGTAAGCATTGTGAGAAAGCCTTCCTTTTTCTCAGTTTCCTTCGCAAACATGAACGAACTCACACTGGAGAGAAACCTTATGTGTGTAAGCAATGTGGAAAAGCCTTTAGTTCTTCCAGTTACATTAAAATCCATGAACAAATCCACAGTGGAGAGAAACCTTATAAGTGCAAACTGTGTGGGAAAGCCTTTCGTTTTCCCAATTGCCTTCGAATGCATGAACAAATTCACACGGGGGAAAAAACCCTGTGTATGTAATCAATGTGGAAAAGGCTTTAATTCTTGTAGTGAAATTAGAATACATGAACGAATTCATAGTGGGGAGAAACCCTACGAGTGTAAGTAGTGTGGAAAAGCCTTTCATTCTTCCAACTCCACTAGAAGACATGAACGAATTCACAGTGCAGAGAAACCCTGTGTAATTAAAAAATGTGGAGAAGGCTTTAGTTCTTCTAGTAACATTAAAAGAAAAGAATTCATAGTGGAGAAAAACCCTATGTGTGTAAGCAATGTGGAAAAGCCTTTAATTCCCCCACCAACCCTAAAAAACATGAACGAATTCACAGTGAAGAGAAACCCTATACATGTAAACAATGTGGGAAAGCTTTCCGTCATTCTGAGTCAATCAGAAAACATGAAAAAACTCAGCACTAGAGAAAAACCCTATGTATGTAAGCAATGGGGAAAAGCCTATAGTGATCCCAGTCTCCTCAGACATAAAAGAATTCACAGTGACATGAAAACAGCATGTGAGCAGTGTGTGCAAGCCTGCAGTCATTCGTCCACCCTTAGAATACAGGAAGGAATGCACGCTGGAGAGGAACCCTGTGTGTGTGTGTAAAGAAAGCAGCGAAGTCTTCACTCCATCTAGTTACCTTCTGAAACAGCAAGGAACTCACAAGCGAGAAACTCCATGAGTGTGAGCAATGTGAGAAGGCCTTTCTTCTCAGATTCTTTCCAGGGCATGGAAGAACACACCGAAGAGTAACCCTGAATACAGAAAATCGGAAGTCTTTATTATCGCATGAACTGGCTAGCGCACATGAGCAAGCAGTAACTTGTATTGTTGTAATAACTTGTATTGTTGGAAAGGAGGTGGGGATACTTGTTGCCGTGATGCTTCAGTGTACCCACGTGGAGTATCATCCTTCCAGTCTGGAGTGAAACCCGAATAGAGGAGATATGCTATGTCGTTTATAGCATATATATACTTCCTACATATATTCATATGTAGGAAATCACTCTAGATTAAAACCCTGTGGCTGTGAAAAATTCGTAGAAGAGGGTGTCAGTTGTAACATAGTTGCAGAGGCCTTTAAAATTCTTCATGTAGCAGAATGCAATTGCTATGAAGAACTTGGTGCAAAATAATTTGGTTAGAAGACTGGAGAAATTGTGCTTCCTGGAGGAGATTTCCCAAAACTTCTATTGCGTGTACCATTGATTCATTTTTCAAATAGATCTCCGCATGGTGTATTTCTGATTTGTGTTCTTGGAAATAAAGCTTGAGGTGAAACACTTCTGGGAGTTTTCTCTAGGCTGGGCTATATGACTTTGATAGGTAGCATATTTTTAATCAAACCAGGTAGTAAGCCTTCTAACATTTTGAGGCATGTTGGACCCAAAGCAAATTAATGTGTATCTCTAATATGACATTAGGTTTAATTTCTGTGTAGTTTTTAAGTAATTGTTGGCAGTGGGCCACTGAAGAATTAGGTTTTGTGCATTACTGCAAATTTCTTCGTGGCCTCACACAGTGGGGTATGCATACCTTTCTATTATGTATACATACAGAGAAATGTATATGTATATGTGGGTATGTTTCTTTTCATGGATTTTATATATTTCAGTTTGATGGGATGTTTTCTGTATTTTTGGTACATCATAATTATGCACAATGGTGAAATTCATTTTTACATATTTGTAAATGCCCATGATATAGCAATAAATGAATATTTTCTTTAAATTAGATTTCAGTGCATGGTTTAGAGTTTCTTAAATGTTTTAAAATTAATTACAGATTGACATATATCAGCTTTTTCTCAAAAATTTTTCTTGGAAACATTGGTAACATTATGAATTCTCTTTTTTATAGTAGAGATATACTTCTGAGAGGAATGAAATTCATTTTCAGTGGGATAGCAATTTTGTTGAATACTAAACTGAAGTTAGGCTTCCATGTTGAATAATTACAGTTCTCATCTGTGCAACATTTCTTAGACCTCAGTCCAAGCAAACTCAGATTGTTGTGTCAGCCCTACACACTAGTTTATGACTCAAAGAGACTTTTCTCATTTGTTTGCAGTTTCTGACCCTGAACCCAGGGTCTCATTTTCTAATACTGAGCAAATCCACAGTCCTGATTATTTTATTTTGATAAACTTTCTGAGTTGCCCAGTGTAATGTCTAATTTGCAATCCTCCTGCCTTATCCTCCCAGGAAACTGGGATTTTAGGCCTGTACCATTCAGAACAACTTATTAAGAGACATTTGACTAATGCCGGAGAAGAGTTTAGGAATGGAAGAAAACAAAACGGGCGATAAAGTGCCTTTTTTCCTGAAATGGATTCACGTGGTACTTTGTCTCACATTCCAGTTTATGTGACCGAACAAGGTCATGAATGATGCACACATGACACAGGCAGGAATGGGAAGCAATCATTGGGTCACCAAACTTCTTTTCTCAGTATTTGTGGCAGAGTTCATCGGTCCAACGCCTGCCATGGCTCATTTTGGGAACAAAATGGTAGTGGGCCGAAGCAAGAGTCTGGGTTATATAGGATTCGTTTAGGGTGGGATACCATGTTAGTTTTGGGCGTTCATTGTATTGGGGTCAGTGGATTCATTAGAGTGGACCAGGAATGTGGCCAGGGAATATCCTCTGGCTTATTGTATTGGCTTCAGCTGACCCATTAGGGTTGTTGGCCAGTTGCCAGGCAGGTAGGAGTCCCTTTTGACTTCCTTTAATCTGCCTGAGGCCTGGGGTTTGACATGACAAAAGCTTATGGAAAATGTCCTTGGATTTATTCTCCATATCCTTCACAAAGGCGTCTAGTTCTTGAAGGTGAATTAGAAATATTTTATAGAAATCAGGGAGAAAATGGATCTATGACTAATGACTTCCAAAATTTTTTTTTTTTTTACTTCTCAGGTATTAGATAGTGTTAAAGTCTACCAGAATAAGCCACTACTTTTTCCAAGGGGAGAGAGGTAATGGGAATTGAGCCCAGGGGTGCTTAACCACTGAGCACATTCACAGCCCTTTTTATATTTTAGGTAGTGGCAGGGTCTTGCTAAGTTAACTCAGAGCCTTGTTAAGTTGCTGGGGCTGGCTTTGAACTTGAGATCCTCCTTCCTCAAGCTCTGGAGCTGCAGGGATGGCAGGCATGAACAGGGCACCTGACAGTGTATAAGACCATTTTAAACAGGTCATTTATTTTGAGGCATGTTGATGAAGGACAGACAAGTCTGGACACTGAGGAATCAGCAGGAAGCAGGTTTATTGTCTGCAGCCGGTCCAGAGGGGGGCTTTCACCTAAATCAATTCTTCCCTCTGAACCCTGAGTCCAGAAAATGTTAGAACTTTATACCCAGTATGCAGGGGAGAGGGCCTCAGGCTCACAATTTGCAGAAGTCTACATATAAGTAGGCTTTTAAAAAATTTTAGTTCACAGAGTGCCTCCTCCCTAATTTTTTAAATTATTATTCAGAGATTTTTACACACTACCAGAAAAGCAGAAGTAACATCATGAAGCCTGTGGCCAAATTTAGTTATTGCAAGACAGCAACAGGAAATAGGAAGCATAACCATAATTGAACTCTTGCAAAACTTCTTGCTGATAGTCAAAGATTGGTTATGGTGGGGTCTGTGGAGAAGCTTAATTAAGATTTTTGGTGGAGAAGGAGGTGCTGTACCACTTCACCCCTCAATGATGTGCCCCATAATTTAATCTTTTAAATTAAAGAGCATCATTGTCATCTTGTGGGCTTAAAATCTCATATAATGCTGAAAGCTTAGTTGCTGTCCTTTGAATACCTGCTTGCATAGTAGGACTAATAGTTTTAATGCACGAGGAGCCAAACACAGGGGCAATAAACAGGTGAACAACAGAATACCCACTGTATCAATGAAGCTCTTAAATCTACCAAGAGTTGCAAAGCATCCTCCAAATAGTGAGCTTGGCTCCCACGCTTTAATGCCCTGCCAGCTTTGAACTGGCACATGAGCTAGTTTCCCTATGTTGCTGGCTTTGTCTTTAACTTCCTGTCCATTATCATCTATTTGGCTGCACCAGTCTGAGCTGTTGCACTTTCCAAATACTCCCCCTTCCTCAGTCAGGAGGCAATCTAATGCCAAGAGATTTTGAGACCTAGCCGCTCACATTTGGGTGTGTTGGGTGACTAGGAGGTTAAAGGCTGTGACAGTCTAATTAGTAATAACTTGTAGTACATTTTGTAAGTGAATAATCCTGTTTTGCAGTAAATAGGAATTCTGTAGCTCCAACTGCCATCTTGTGCCCAGGTAGCGGGACCACACGTGGCAATAATCCTCTGGGGTGGCCAGTCATCTTCCCCCCAAGATTGTTGACCTCCCAGATCAAGTCCTTTCCCAAAGGACCTCTTTTTCCTTGGCCGTACATCCTCATACAAGGGAATACCGAGGTCTTTTCCAGTTGCATTGGTCAGTAGGAAAAATACAGTTTTAATAGTACCGATAGCACATGTTCCCCTCCAATTTGTTGGGAGGTGGGTGTATGCCTTTTCCCCACAGATCCAAAATAGTTCATCACGTCCTTTCCAGTTAGAAGGGGCTGGATTTCTCCAGAATTTATGGATCACAGGAATGCCCTGAAAAGACCTGATTTGCTTAGTGTCTGGACAGGTACAGTTAAAAAGAACTCTTTTCTTAGTGGGCTCTCTGTATATTAGACAATAAATCCCCAGCCCCCTGGGTGATCTGCCCTAAACCAAGTAGGTTTCTTTGGCCACCAGGTGGCATTCCAAAACAATATCCTATTACATGGGGTTTCAGGGACACTTTGGTGTGGTAGGGTCCAAATCTTCCAATACATTCTGCCAAATACTTCTGAAATGAGGACCCTCAGCCTTGGGGCCCTTCAGTTTTTGTTCCACATTGGTCTTACTCCATAGTGCTAGGGAATAAGCATCTAGACTTATTCCAGTGCAGAGCTATTCTTCACTCAGGAGGTCTCCTCTACAGACCCAACTGTTTTTAACCCAAAGTTTGAGCAATTCTTTCTGGTAGGTCCAAAAAGAGATGATTTTTTTCCCCAAAGAAGAAGGGTTCAGATTTGGGCTTAATCTCTCATATAGTTTGGCAGCAGGGCTAGGGGCTTGGTGCAATTGATCTTGTGACACTTTATATAAAATTTTCCCATGTCAGAGACTGAGGGTCTCCCGGTCAGCAATACCAATAGCAAATTCCTTTGGTTGGGGTAAATATCCTGGGCAAGTTGTAGCCCCCTTATATTGGGTTTGATACAAGCCCTGTTGCCTCTTTTTCTTTTCCAGAGACAGTTACCCACCTATAGAATCTCTCTGGTGGGACAGGTCCCAAATATATGTTTTCTATGACCTGTTAGATATAATAGATGAATTTGACACATGGTTCACATGATTCCCACTGTTGGGTCCGGAGTACAGCAGAGCCCCCTCAGATTATCAAAGTAGACCAGACTAAATGATATACCAACATTTTGGTGAGCATATGTTAAATATTGCACATTAACAAAGTCAAACTAATAACACCAAAGAAACACTAGAAAATCTATATAAGCAAAATGAAAATGTATAAAGGAAATTTTGTTACCAAGATTCCAGTCATTAAGAGCTACCCATTATCAAACCAGTTGCAAAACCCAAACAGACAACTATGTAAGTGACTGTAAGAAAGAGATGGCAATGCATTACAGCATAAGAACTGTCTGAGAGCCTGAAAGAGTCATTTGTCCTGGTGGTAAGTTTACCTTCCACCAGGCCCCCAGGTGACTGAAGCAGGGCTGTAGCTTCTTCTTCAAGCTTAGGGGTGTACAGGCTGATGAGCCCTTGGAGTGACTAGAGCAGGGCTGATGTCCTTTTCTGGCACTTCCTTTCTCCAGATGGTCAGCTTCAGGGGTCCAGCAGGCTCTGGAGGGCACGCCCCATCCACAGCTGCAGGCTTGAGCCAGGTGTAGTGAATCTAGGAACATATCTCTGCCACTTTTACTGCAGTGGGGTGAATGAAATAACAGTGAACGGACCCTTGCAAGGAGGTTTCAGGGGCTGAATATTCCATTCTTTGTCCCAGTCTGCATTTCCAGTCTTGAAGGCGTGTGCGTCTGTGGTCAAACTTACTGGCAACCTTTCTCTAACCCATTGGGTGAGAACGTGTAAAGTTTTTCTAGAGCCTGAAGCTGTTGCCTCAGTGTTAATTCTCCTATTTCTCTTAAGTCTCCCTGCAATTTCCTGATAAATGGGGGAGGCCTCCCATCCATTATCTCACAAGGAGACAATCCAGTCCCCTTAGTGGGAGTGGATCTAATTCTTACAGTGCAGTAGGGAGGATTTCATCCCAACGAAGGGGCGTGTCCTGACATAGTTTACCCAACTGATCCTTTAAAGTCCTACTCATCCTTTCAACTTTACCAGAAGTCTGTGGCCTGTGGGCAGTATGTAATTTCCATCTGATATTTAAACTCTTGGCCAGTAATTGTATCACCGCTGCCATGAAAGCTGGCCCATTGTGTGAGCCAGTAGATTTTGCGATACCGAATCTGGGAACAGTTTTCTAGAGGAGCGTCTGGGCCACCTCATTAGCCCTCTCAGTGTGGGCTGGAAAGGCTCCAACACAGCCAGGGTCAGAGCACACAAAACCCAAAAGATATTTGTAGGCCCTGAGTGTGGGAGTTCAGTGGAGTCTACTTCCAGCTCTTCAGAAAGTGCTCCTCCTATAGTTTGCATTCCTGGTGGAAGCTTGGGCCCCTGGCAAGAATTGTTGCAGGCACAAATCACATTGCTCACAGATCACCCAGGAGATGCTTGTGAGCCGAGGGACATAGAAATGCTGGCTCAGAAGAGTCTCTAGTGCCTTTGGACCAATGGGTGTCCCTGTAGAAGTGTGTGATGAAGCAGGGGCTGGAGTCTCAGGGATGGCTATGCAGCCATCAGAAAACCTCCACCCTCCACCCAAGAGACACCTTCCTTCTTCAGTCTTAAACCAGTTACTCTCATGTTGGTAATACTTTGGCTCCCTTTCTGTTACAGGGTCAGGCAGCTGGAGAACATTTAAGCCTGGGACCCCATTTCCTTCCAGTTTCTTGCAGGCCACTAATCTGACCTCTCTGTCAGCTCTCCAGTTGCCCTGGGCAAGTATGGTGTTTCCTCTTTGGTGGCCTCCGCAATGCATAACTACCTCTTCTGGGAGTCCACCCTGCACCCAGAAGATTAAGAATTTCCTGCCCCTTTTGCATGCCTTTTCCCCTGAGTTAATTAGCCCCTTCTCTTTATATAAGGCCCCATGTACATGAAGGATGGGATACAAAGCAATGAACAACCTATTCAATGAAATAATATCAGAAAATTTCCCAAACCTAAAGAATGAAAAGGAAAATCAAATACAAGAGTTTACAGAACACCAAATGCAGAAAATTACAACAGATCACACCAAGGCACACTGTAATGAAAATGCTTAACATACAAAATAAAGATAGGATTTTGAAGACTGCATGAGAAAAGCATATTACATATAGGGGGAAACCAATACAGATATCAGCAGATTTCTCAGCATAGACCATAAAAGCTAGAAGGGCCTGGAACAACATATTTCAATCTCTGAAAGAACATGGTTGCCAACCAAGAATCCTATACCCAGCAAAACTAACCTTCAGATTTGAAGACAAAATAAAATTCTTCCATGATAAACAAAAGTTAAAAGAATTTACAAATAGAAAGCCGGCACTACAGAATATTCTCAAAAAATATTCCATGAGGAGGAAATGAAACACAACAGTGTCGGTCAGCAAAGGGAAAAACTACCTTAAAGGAGAAACCAACCAAAGGAGAAACCAAGTAAAGTTAAAAACCAAAAATAAGCCCAAAGCCTGGGAATACAAATCATATCTCAATAATAACCCTGAACATTAATGGCCTGAATTCATCAATCAAAAGACATAGAATGGGCCTGGGGAGATAGCTCAGTTGGTAGAGTGCTTGCCTTGTAAGCACAGGGCCCTCAGTTCGATCCCCAGCATCCAAAAAAAAAAAAAAAAGACTGGCAGATTGGACTAAAAAGAAAGACCCAACAATGTGCTACCTTCGAGAGACTCATCTCACAGATAAGGACATCCCAGACTATAGGTGAAAGGATGGGAAAAAACCTGCCATGCACATGAACTCAGTAAAAAGCAGGGGTTTCCTCCTTATTCAGATAAAGTGGACCTCAGGTCAAAGTTAGTCAGAATGGATAAAGAAGGACATTTCATACTGCTTAAAGGAACCATAAATCAGGAAGTCATAAAAATCATAAATATTTATGCCTCAAACAATGGCACATCAAACAAATGTAAATCAAACAAATCCTTCTCAATTCCATGAATCAAATAGACCACAACACAATAATTCTGGTGACTTTAACACTCCTCCATCTCCACTGAATTGATCTTCTGAACAAAAACAAGCCATAAAACTCAATAACACAGTAACTTCAACTTATCAGACATATATAGAATATTCCATTTATCAATGAGCGAATACACTTTCTTCTCAGCAGCACATGGAACCTTCTCTAATGCCACAAATGAGCCCTTAGTTAATGCAAAAAAAAAAAAAAAGATACTACCTTGTGTTCTATCAGATCATAATGGAATGAAAGGAGAAATCAATGACAAAATAAAAAAAATTACTCCAACACCTGGAGACTAAATAATATGCTATTGAATGAAGTATGGATAACAGAAAACATCAGGGAGGAGATAAAAAAATTTTAGAGGTAAATGAGAATGATGACACAACATATCAAAATCTCTGGGACACTATGAAAGCAGTACTATGAGGAAAATTCATTGCATGGAGTTCATTCAAGTAAAGAGTAAAAAGTCAACAACTAAATGGCCTACATTACATCTCGAAGCCCTAGAAAAAGAATAGATCAGCACCAAAAGTAGTAGAAGACAGGAAATAATTAAAATCAGAGCTGAAATCCATGAAATTGAAACAAACGAAGCAATTCAAAAAATTGACAAAACAAAAAGGTGGTTCTTTGAAAAAGTAAACACAAGAGCCACACTAACGAAGAAGGAGAGTCAAAACTCAAATTACTAAGCTTCGTGATGAAAAAGGAAATATCACAACAGACACCACTAAAATACACAATGTAATGAGAAGCTACTTTGAAAATCTATACTCCAAAAAAATAGAAAATATCAAAGACATGGACAAATTTCTAGAGACATAAGATCCATCATGTTGGCTTAGGACCAGACTTCCTTCACAAGACCCCCCATAGCAGAATAAATAAAAGCAAGAATCAACAAATGGGATGGATTCAAACTAAAAAGCTTTTCTCAGCAAAGGAAACAATCAGTAATGTGAAAAGAGCCTACAGAGTGGGAGAAAATCTTTTCTACGCACACTTCAGCCAGAGCACTCATATCCAAAGTTTATAAAGAACTTTAAAAACTTTACACCAAAAATACAAGGAACCCAATCAATAAATGGGCTAAGGAAATGGGCAGACACTTCACAGAAGAAGATATACAGGTGATCAAAAAATATATGAAAAAGTGCTGAGCATACCTGGTAATTAGAAAAATGCAAATTAAAAGCATCCTAAGATTTCATCTAACTTCAATTAGAATGGTGATTTTCCAGAGCACAAGCAATAATAAGTGTTGGCATGGATGTGGGGGAAAAGGCACACTCATACATTGCTGGTGCAGTTGCAAATTGGTGCAACCACTCTGGAAAGCAGTATGGAGATTCCTCAGGAAACTTGGAATGGACCCACCATTTGACTCAGCTATACCAACTCCTCAGTTTATACCCAAAGGACTTAAAATCAGCATACTATATAACACAGTCACATCAATGTTCATAGCAGCTCAATTCACAATATCTAGATTGTGGAGCCAATCAAGATGCCCTTCAATTGACGAATGGATATAGAAACAGTGGTATATGTACACAATGGAATATTACTCATCCATAAAGAAGAATAAAATTATGGCATTTGCTGGTAAGTGAATGGAGTTCAAAATATCATGCTAAGTGAAATAGGCCAAGCCCAAAAAACCAAAGACCAGAATGTTTTCTCTGAAAAGTGGATGATGATATATAACAAGGGGGGATACCTGGGGTCAGGGCAGAAAGAAGAATTAAGGAAATTTGCATGGTGTAAAGGAAAATGGGGTGTAAGAGGTGGGGGATGGAAATTTAGTAGAAGAACGGTATTTTCCCATGTATATTTATGATTACATGAAAGGTGTGAATCTACATTGTGTCCAACCATAGACATGAAAAGTTTTACCCCACTTGTGTACAATGAATCAAAATGCAGTGTGTAAAAAATTTTTTTAAATCTTTAATAAAAAAAAAAAAAAAGACAAAAGGCGGGAAGAAGCCATGAAGCCACCGCCTCTTCCCAAATGGCTGAACTCTGACACTATGAGGCCCTCCCTTGTATTCCATTGTGTCCTGGCATAGTCTGGACAGATGTCCCCTTCTGAGGTGTTTGTGTGGGGTGTCATCATGACACGGTGGTTTGAAACTGTGAGCACATTTGTGACCCTAATTATTGGGGGAGAAACAGTGAGGAGACAGTGATAGTTCTGAAAAGCCTGGATCAATCTGGGCTCAGCCCATTCTGCAAATAGTTCAATGAGATTGACTCGAGTTCATTAAAATAGGTTGGAAATTATAATTTAGAGCTTGTCTATTATCGCATTTACTAATACTAGTTAGTATAGTTACATTCCTCATGCAATTATATAAGATATATTATACGTATTCTACCTCTGGGATGATGGAACATAATGAATTAAGTGCAATAATCCTTCAGGTGAGGTCATGTCCCAGCCCTGGAAGGAGGTGGGGCTGGGAAGGGCTGTAGCTGGAAACCATCCCTCGGGTTCTCTTCGGCCAGGTAGAGGTTCGGTCCTGCTGTCGCTCAGCGTGCATGGGCGGGTCCTGGAACACTAGCCAATCAGAGTCTTGAGGTGGGCAAGAGCTGTCCAATCAGAAGCGCAGCTGGAAGAGGGCGGAAACCCTCGCCTTTTGAACAGCTTCCTTCCTGGATCCGCCATAGTTTTCCCTGTGCCTATTGCCTAGAGCACCTCTAAGGTCCACGGCCTGGTCACTGTGACCTCCGCCCTCTGCGCGCTGCGGACGAGCCGGGAACCCCAGAACCCAGGCAATGGTGAGTGTGGAGGGCGTCGTTCCGGGAGCGGGAGCGGGTCTCCGTGAGTTGAAGGGACGAGTCGCTGTGGAAGGAGCCGGGGCTCCGGCGTCCCTGCGGCATCTGTGGTCCGAGGCCCGCTGGCCGGCTCGGCCCTGGGTCCTGCGCGGCCGCTTGAGCTGGCCGGAGGGTCTGTGGGCCGCGTGGCCCTCGCAGCCCCACGTTTCCCCGTCCGCGATGGCGGCGGGAGGGTCGCGGGGAGACTGGGACTCGGTGTGAGGCTGACGCGGGTGCCCAGTGCGTCCCTGCGCCTCAGGGGGACCGGGTGACCCTGAATTCCGGAACGCTGGGGAGCCGGCTCTAAAACCGTGCACCGTGTCCCCTTAGTGCCAGGCTTCTGGCGGCTGGAAGCGAACATCCCCCACAGATGTGTCCCCACCGTGCCACACGGATGGGCAGGGAGAGCAGCGGTACCCAGGGTGGTTGGAGGAGGCAGGTGCGCACTGAGTAGTAGGAGGAGAGCCTCCACGGAAGGTCTGCAGGCGTTTCAAGAGGTCGGAAAACGGCTTTTCCTTTCGAGAGGAAGACACCAGACGAGAAGTGGCAGGGGAGAGAGATGTGAGCGGTGCGATCAGTCATTGTGCGATCAGTCATTCTGCACAGCGGGCCATTGTGCAGACCCCAGGTTCTCACTTAAGGAAAGCAGTTTACCTGCAGCCCAGCCTGGCTAAGGTGACAGGATATGCTACTTTCCTTAAGGAGCTGCCTGTTATCTGCAGGGGAAATGCTGATGAAAACACAGTTACCTGAAGGGGGCGAGTTTTGTGACCCTTACACCAGTCAGATCCTGGAACTCGGGGAGAAAATTGGGATAAATTCCCCTAACCGTAATATCTGTAAGGACTGGTTCCAGTTAGAACCAGTCAGAATAGGCCAAAGTGACAGAGTTTTCGATGGCAGTGGGCACTTGAAAGTGTGATGTCATCCTCCTGTTGGAAGTCAAGAGGTGACCACTCTGGAAACTTCCCTGCCCTCCCCGCCCCCCCATAAAACTGGGTTCAGGAGAGGCAAACTGTGCCTCTCCTGTCTGAGCCACCCACTCTCCATTGAGACTATCCCCTTTTTTCTTCTAGTCCTTCTGATGAACATATCTGTGACTCTGAGCCATGTGTCTGAAATCTTTCTGACTGGGTCACATAAATTGGGGTTTGAAAAGTGATGATGCAGGCTACAACATCAGCTCCTACGTCTGAGAACAGTTTACCCTGATGTGAGCCTGTTCTTGGGGTGACAATAAAGGAAGGGTGTAGACTGAATCAGTGTGAGGTTGGTCAAAGTATAGGGGCCTGAGGAAGGAGAAAAACTTAAGGAAAGTTCGATATCTTGAACTGATCATTTTTGAGATTTATAAGAAAATGGAATTTTGGCCAGAGATGTTGTTCAGTGGTAGATCACTTGGGTTCAATCCCCAGCATCAGAGGAAGAAAAAAAGAAAAGTGGGAATTTGGACGTTGTGTATCTGACCTTGTTGATTCAAAAAAGGGGAGGAGGCAGGGTGAAGTGGTAGTCACCTGTAATACCAGTGGCTGGGGAGACTGAGGCAGGAGGATCACAAGTAGAAAGGCAGCCTCAGCAACTGAGGCCCTTGCAACTCAGTGAGACCCTGTGTCTAAATAAAAGATTTTAAAAAGAGCTGGGATGTGACTCAGTGGTTGAGTGACCCTGGGTTCAATCCTCAGTACTATAAAAAGGGAGGAGGGGCAAATCATCTTAGTATGATAAAACCTGTGTTTCTTTCCTAGGATATATCTGCAAAATGTGTTGTGAGGTGGGGTTTTTTAAAATCATCCCTGTTTATAGGATTACAGTCTTTGGGTAAAATTCAACATCTTCTCTTGCTTTAGCCTCCAGGGAACTGATCCAGTCAGAATGCAATTTTTATACCTGAAAAAGTTGGAGAATGGCAGACTGAAAAAAAGACACCTTTGGTTTCTGCCTCCTGGAGTGAAGGGTTTATGAATTTGAGACTTTTTTTCAGTGTATAATGCAAGTTTTGCTTTTTCTTTTTAATCTTTGTCCCAGATTCTGGCACAGAGGGTTAAAACCCTTAGGATTCCCTGGGTAAAAGGAGTTTTGTTGACTCTGGAAGGTGAGCCTGTTTCATGTAGTCTGTGAATTTATTGTGATGATATAACTGAGGGTGTCACCTACAGATGACTTTAGAATGAGGACCAGTTAAAGAGAGCACACTCAGAACTTTTGGTCTGCCACCTGCAGTGAGGACAATGTCGTCGGACCGAGCTCTGACCTTGGAATCCTGCTCACTCTGTGTCAGACTTGAATGGTAGGACAGCCAGCCGGTGTTGGAGAGTAGGTTGGTGTTCAGCAAACACCACACATGTGATGTCAGAAAGGTTCCACGGGTCCACAGCCGCATCTGACTGGAGATAAGTGAGTGGTCACTGGTTAGAATTGAGCCTGTGGAGCAGTGAGCCTTTCCACATTGGAACGAGGGTCAAGTAGGGTGTGTGGAGGTCCCAGAATTCACTATTGTGGCTTGTCACTCACTTGTGGGAGTGAGCCACCTGTGCTGCATCTGCACTGTGAGAGTGGTCCCTAAGCTTAGAGATGGGTTTAAGGTTGTGAGTGTGGATTCCCTTGGGAACTGTGGGTGAAGCAGGCTGCTTCCCTGAACTGCTTCCCTTTTATTTTCTTTATAGAATGTTGTTTATTTAGAATTCCAGTTTAGTTGATCATTTAGGAATGTTCTTCCATGATTTGAGTTTAAAATTGGGCTTTCTTGGTTAGACCTCAGGGGATAGAACTATGGTCTGAAGAAGCAAAAAGGATTCTTGAAAAAAATTGTTTCAGAGTCAGTTTCAATAAGATTATCAGCATCCATGGAACCATCACGCAGGTGAAAAAATTGGCTATGGTCAATTCTTTTGTGTTTCACTGATCTCATCACGTTGTACAGGCATGGGTGAGTGCAGGGTGGAGTTTTTGAACATCCTTTATGATTTAACCACATGTTCACTCCAAAACTTGGTTTTGGCTCATTGAAATTTTGAATGAGTTGATATGTAAGTCCTTGCCTCCTCCATTTGCATTTATGATGGCAGGTAAGGCTGAGCTGAACCAGTGCATTCACTCATTCCACTGCCTGTGGAACTTGGGTTGCTTCAAGTAATTTCTGTGCTGTTGCCAATATTTTTGATTTTGTTTCCAAGTTCTACTGTATTAGTGTTTTTTAAAAAAGAATGGTGAAAGAGGCCTGGTGTTGTGGCTCACTGGAAGAGCACTTTCGTAGCATATGTGAGGCACTGGATTTGATTCTCAGCACGTCATATAAATAAATGAATAAAATAAAGGACAACTCAAAATATACATGCAAAATTTTAAAAAAATTTAAGAATGGGAAAATTTTGCTGGTGTATAAACGATGGATACATTTCAGTTAGGTAGGAAATTGTAATACTGCATGAATTTATCAACTGACTTCATTGGTTCTTTTTTTTTTTTTTTTCTTGTAGTGGGTTTGAACTCAGGGACACAGACCATTGAGCCACATCCGGAGCCCTTTTTTGTATTTTATTTCAAGACAGGGTCTCACTGAGTTGCTTAAAGCTAAGGCCTTGTTAAGTTGCTGAGTCTGTTTTTAAACTTGTGATCTTCCTGTCTCAGATGCCCAAGCCTCTGGGATTACAGGCATGCACCACCACAGCTGGCAGTTGATGTGTTTATTGGGGTTTGCCAACACTTGGAATGCTCCGATCTATTTTTCTCCATCTTGCAATAAACACCATCTATGGATGGTTATATCTTGGTTTTATTAATAACCTCTTGGCATTGAGCATTTTTCTTGTATATTCAGATTTTGTGAAATCACTTCTGTCTCCTTGTGACATAGAAGTGGCATTTTTCATTTGAAGTTGAATTTTTTATACCAAAATGATGGATTTATTTTGCATATTAACCTTGCGTGTGTCGTCTAGCCTTTCTGCAATCCCATAGTAATTACAGGAGCTTTCATTGGTTCTTTGGATTTTCTGAGTAGGTAATAATGGCATATGTGAACAAGATATTTTTAATTCTTCCTTCACAGTCTCAATGCCTATTATTATTCATGCTTCCCTCTGTTTTCTGTGCACCTGTTTTTTTGGTCTGAGGAACTTTTGTTTCCCTTTTGGAGATGATGAATTACATTAATTGATTTTGTAAGAATTCAGTCATCATTACATTCTTACATGAAGTCATTTCCACTTGGTTTTGTTGTATCATTCTGTTATACATGGATAGATGGGTAGATTTAATTTGGATGTAATTTGTTATACATGGATAGATATAATTTGCCATTTTTTGTTGCAATTTTAAATCTTTCTTTGTAAGACTTGTTTATTTTTTGGTACCAGGAATTTGGTACGAAGGGTGCTGAACCACTGAGCCATATCTCCAGCCCTTTTTTATATTTTATTTTGAGACAGGGTCTTGCTAAGTTGCTTAGGGCCTCCCTAAATTGCTTAGGCTCACTTTGCACTTGGGATTCTACCTCCTCAATATCCTGAGCTGCTGGGATTACAGCAGCCTGGTGTCCTCCCAGGCCTAGCTAAGGGGATCTTTCTGTTCCTTGTTCCATATCTTGTTTTTATCTTGGCACTATGAGCCCGATAGCATCAGTTATTAAGTAGTTCTTCCTCTATTGCTTGGAAGAGAGTGTGGATGGTGTTTGTCATATTTTCATTAGATCTTAGGATAAACCAGTGATGTCATGTAGGGCAGGTCCTTCTTGTTTTTGTCACTTGTTATGGTTTTGATTTTGTTGTTTTTTTCCTGATAACGAGGATAGAACCCAGTGGTGCTCTACCAATAAACTCCATCCCCAACCTTTTTGTTTTTTATTTTGAGGTAGGGTCTTGTTAAGTTGCCCAGGGTGGCCTTGAACTTGTGATCCTCTTGCCTCACCCTCCCATGTTGGGAATTACAGGCATTTACCACTGTGCCCAGGTTGTTTCAAATTATAAATACATATAGTCATGTGTATTATATTGTCATGTATACTATCATATACGTATAGTCCCATAGTCATGTATTACTGTATATCACATATTATCATCATTTGTTTATCTTTCCTTTGTGTTTTCTTGTATATTGTTTTGTTCTAGGAATTGGTTAATTTCTTGCAAATTATTCAATTTATGGGCATAAAATAGTTCTTATTATCCTTGGAAGTTCCTTTTAATGTTGATTGGATTAGTATGGCATGTTTTTCATTATAAAAGTTATAAATTTGTGTATTCTCTTTTGTTTCAGTGAGCTAAATAAGGGGAATCAATTTTGATCAAAAAATTATTTGATTTTGCTGATTTCCTGTTTTTGTTTCCAGATTGTAATTTTGTTGATATCCTCTCTAGTTATTTCACTGTGCTTTATTTAAGAATACTTTGAAAAAAAAAAAAAAAGAATACTTTGCTCTTGTTTCTGAGGTTATCTGTTGAGTTATTTCTTCCTTTCTGATATGTGCATTTATTGTTTTAAATTCATCTTCATGTACTGCTTTTTCTGTATCCCACAAGTGATATTAAGATGTTTGGGGGCTGGATTGTAAGTCAGCAGTAGTGTTTACCTAGCATGCGTGAGGCGCTGGGTTCGATTGTCAGCACCACATATAAATAAATGAAATAAAGGTCTGTTAACTAAAAAAATTTTTAAAAAGATGTTTGTTCATTTTCACATATTGTGAATTACTTAAATTTCTTTGGATTTGTGTCTTTTGATGTATGTGTTATTCAAAAGAATCGTGTGCAATTCCTTGGAGATTTTGCAACTTTTTAATCTTCTGTGGATTTCCCATTTCATTCCAGTCTGATCTGAGTGCAACCGCATATGATTTCTGTTTCTTTAGATTTGTTAGGATATGTCACTTAGCTCTGAATATGGTCTGTGTTGGTGAATATTGTAGTGATCTTAGAGGAATGTGCACTCAGGCTTGCGATATAGCTCAGTGTTAGAGATCTTTACTTAGCATTTGCAAAACCTTGCATTCAATCTCCATGCCTGCAAAAAAAAAAAAAGAAAAGTAAATCATAAAGTATGTACTCTGTGATTGTTGTTCTACAGTGTCAAAGTCTCCATTTCATATATGATGCTGTTGATTTCAGCTATCTTTACAGATTTTCTGCTTCCTTGCCCTATCATTTACTGTTAGAGACAAGTTGAATTCTCAGTTTTTAACTGTGGATATGTGATTTTCTTTTCACTTCCATGTTTCTGCTTAATGTGGTTTGATGCTCTCACTAGGGGAGTATGATTTCCATGTGTTCTTTGAGAATCAACTGCTTCATCATTATTTAATCCCTTTATTCAACAGGACATTAAATAGACTAGATTTTGTTGAGTTAACTTGCATGGGAACCCAAGTTTCCTCTTTATACTTAAAATAATGAGGTTCTTCCCAAAAACAATTCCCACATACCACCAAAGATAAAAGTTTGTTCTCAAGCATTTCTAAGAATATGCTGTCTCAGGGTGGCTGCTGTTACTAACTACAGTACATAGTAAGACTGTATTGTGAGACGTGCTAGAGACCAGTGTACAAAGAGAATCAGAGTGACCCAGCTCCATGGCTAGTGTTCCTGCTCTCCCTGTTACTCTACCAAGTAGGTGCAGTCCCACATCAGAATTGCCATGTGATAGGATGTGAGCATGGCTGGAGAGTGAGAGTGTGACAACCAGGTGATGGAGTATTGGGAGGATCTAGTGTCATGTGAAACTCTCACACAGTGTGTCCAGGTCTCCAGTGCTGTGTGTCTCATTTCCTCCTGGCGATACCTATGGGATGTTTTAGGAATCAGTGACCTTTGAGGATGTGGCTGTGAACTTCACCCTGGAGGAGTGGGCTTTGCTGGATTCTTCCCAGAAGAAGCTCTTCAGAGACGTGATGCAGGAAACCATCTGGAACCTGACCACTATAGGTAAGGGTGACCCACTTTCCTCACTTAGTCAATCAGAGAACTGTTGTTACTGATCAGTGCTGTTCCATGATCTGGAATATGGAAAGCCCACATTGTGCTGACTATACCGACATGGTGACATTACACAACAGATCTGCAAGTCTCTGCTAGTTTTTATGTAATGTTAACATAAGTCTTAATGCTCTCTCTGGGTCTACATTTTAGGAAAACAATGGAAAAATGAGACCATCCACATTCACTACGATTCCAGGGGAAATCTAAGGTAATTGACTCACAAGAGAAGGCAATGCCCTCACAAATCTTGGAGTAACTTATAACAAATTATAAAAGAAGTCATTGATACCCAGCAAGGTTCAAAATGATTTAATCTCAGTTTTCTGACATAGCATACAGGTTGAGCATCTCTAATTGGAAAGTTCAAAATTCAAAATGATCCAGAATGGGCACCATTTGGAGCACTAACATGATATGACAAGTGACCCTTTCTGATTATTTATTAAACACAGACTGTGATCCATGCACAAATTATTAGAAATGTATGAAATTGCTTTCAAGTGGGACCCATTTTGAACACATCTTGCTGTGCATATGCAAATGTCTCAAAAGCCAGTATGAATTTTGTTCCATGCCTTTCACATAAGTAGTACTCAGTTGTCATTAAATGTGATAAATATCTTCAGGGTTAGCAAATACTTATATGGAGGGAGTATGAAGAAGCCCAATTTGGGTGGTGGTGCACCCTGAAATCCTAGCAACGTGGGAGGCTGAGGCAGGAGGATCATAAGTGGGAGTTCAGCCTTAGCACTTTAGTTAGTTTTGAGCAACATACTGAGACACTGCCTCAGTAAAAAACAGGGAAAAAACACTTTAAAACAACTGGACTGTAGCTCCTTAGTAAAGGTTCCATAGCATTAACCAAATCTTGTGGTAAATCATGAATAAATAAATCCTTAGTAATTTGCTTTACATTTTTTGCAGAAAGCAAGTAGTAGAGAGACTCTTTGAAGAGAAAGAAGATAGTCAATGTGGAGAAATCCTCAGGCACATCATAGATCTTATTATGAACAAGACAAGTTCTTCTGGAGTAAAACCAAGTGAACATCATGTGTGTGGAGAAGTCCTCATTGCTGATTCATTCCTAGCCGTTCCCCTCGCGGCTTACACTGGACACAGAGCACAAGAGTATCAGAAACATGGAGAGAAACCACATGAACATAAGGAACATGGGAAAGCCTTCCATTATCACCAATGTTTGCAGAATCATGAAAGAACTCACACAGCAGAGAAACTCCATGTGTGTAAACAGTGTGGAAAAGGCTTTAGTACATCTAGATACATGAAAACACATGAACGAATTCACAGTGGAGACAAACCCCATGTGTGTAAGCAATGTGGAAAACATTTTTGTTATTCCAGCTCCATTAGAGCACATAAACGAATTCACATTGGGGAGAAACCGTATGTGTGTAAGCAATGTGGAAAAGGCTTTAGTTCTTCTAGCGGAATTAGACAACATGAACGAATTCACAGTGGAGAGAAACCCTATGTATGTAATCCATGTGGACAAAGCTTTAAGCTTTCTTCCTCCATTAGAAAACATGAACGAATTCACAGTGGAGAAAAACCCTATATATATAAGCAATGTGGAAAAGGCTCTCGCTTTTCCAGGGACCTTCAAAGGCATGAACAAGTTCATATAGGAAAGAATCCCCATGCGTGTAAGCAATGTGGGAAAACCTTTCCTGTTCTCGGTGATCTTCATCAACATGAACGAATTCACACTGATGTAAAACACTATGTATGTAAGCAATGTGGAAAAGCCTTTAGTTCTTCCAGTGACTTTAAAACACATGAAAGAATTCATAATGGAGAGAAACCCTCTGTGTGTAAGCAATGTGGAAAATCCTTTAGTACTTCCAGTTACATGAAAATCCATGAACGAATTCACAGTGGAGAGAAACCTTATAAGTGCAAACAATGTGGGAAAGCCTTTCGTTTTCCCAATTGCCTTCGAATGCATGAACAAATTCACAGTGGGAAAAAACCCTTCATATGTAAGCAATGTGGAAAAGGCTTTAGTTCTTCTAGCAAAATTAGAGTACATGAACTAACTCATAGTGGAGAGAAACCCTATGTGTGTAAGCACTGTGGAAAAGCCTTTAGATCTTCCAGCTCCACTAAAAGACATGAACGAATTCACAGTGGAGAGAAACCCTACATATGTAAGCAGTGTGGAAACAGCTTTCCTTTTTCCAAGGACCTTCAAAGGCATGAACAAGTTCATATGGGAAAGAATCCCCATGCGTGTAAGCAATGTGGGAAAACCTTTCTTATTCTCAGTGACCTTCATCAACATGAACGAATTCATAGTTGGAAGAAAACTCATGTGTGTAAGCATTGTGGGAAAGCCTTTCCTTTTCTCAGTTTCCTTCATAAACATGAACGAATTCACACTGGAGTGAAACCCTATGTATGTAAGCAATGTGGAAAAGCCTTTAGTTCTTCCAGTAACATTAATAGACATGAACGAATTCACAGTGGAGAGAAACCTTATAAGTGCAAACAATGTGGGAAAGCCTTTTGTTCTCCCAATTACCTTCGAATGCATGAACAAATTCACAGTGGGAAAAAACCCTATGTATGTAAGCAATGTGGAAAAGGCTTTAGTTCTTCTAGCAAAATTAGAGTACATGAACTAACTCATAGTGGAGAGAAACCCTATGTGTGTAAGCACTGTGGAAAAGCCTTTAGATCTTCCAACTACACTAAAAGACATGAACGAATTCACAGTGGAGAGAAACCCTATGTATGTAAGCAATGTGGAAAAGGCTTTAGTTTTTCTAGTGACATTAAGACACATGAAAAAATTCATAGTGGAGAAAAACCGTATGTATGTAAGCAATGTGGAAAAGCCTTTAATTCCCCCACCAACCTTAAAAGACATGAACGAATTCACAGTGGAGAGAAACCCTATACATGCAAGCAATGTGGGAAAGCTTTCCGTCATTCTGATTCAGTCAGAAGACATGAAAAGGCTCAGCACTAGAGAAAACCCCTATGTATGTAAGCAATGGGGAAAAGCCTATAGTGATCCCAGTCTCCTCAGACATAAAAGAATTCACAGTGACATGAACACATGCATGTGAGCAGTGTGTGCAAGCCTCCAGTCATTCGTCCACCCTTAGAATACAGGAAGGAATGCACACTGGAGAGGAACCCTGTGTGTGTGTGTAAAGAAAGCAGCGAAGTCTTCACTCCATCCAGTTACCTTCTGAAACAGCAAGGAACTCACAAGCGAGAAACTCCATGAGTGTGAGCAATGTGAGAAGGCCTTTCTTCTCAGATTCTTTCCAGGGCATGGAAGAACACACCGAAGAGTAACCTTGAATACAGAAAATCGGAAGTCTTTATTATCGCATGAACTGGCTAGCACACATGAGCAAGCAGGTGCAATAACTTGTATTGTTGCAAAGGACGTGGGGATAGTTGTTGCCCTGTTGCTTCAGTGTACCCACGTGGAGTATCATCCTTCCCTTCTGGTCTGGAGTGAAACCCGCAATAGAAGAGATATGCTATGTTGTTATTTGGTTCATATGTAGGAAATCACTCTGGATTAAAACCCTGTGACTGTGAAAAATTTGTAGAAGAGGGGTGTCAGTTGTAACATAGTTTCAGAGGCCTTTAAAATTCTTCATGTAGCAGAATGCAATTGCTATGAAGAACTTGGTGCAAAATAATTTGGTTAGAAGACTGGAGAAATTGTGCTTCCTGGAGGAGATTTCCCAAAACTTCTATTGCGTGCACCTCTAATTCATTTTTCAAGTAGATCTCCGCATGGTGTATTTCTGATTTGTGTTCTTGGCAATAAAGATTGAGGTAAAACACTTCTGGGAGTTTTCTCTAGGCTGGACTATGTGACTTTGATAGGTAGAATATTTTTAATCAAACCAGGGAGTAAGCCTTCTAACATTTTGAAGCATGTTGGACCCAAAGCAAATTAATGTGTATTTCTAATATGACATTAGGTTTAATTGTTGGTAATGGGCCACTGAAGAATTAGATTTTGTGTATTACTGCAAATTTCTTTGTGGCCTCACCCGATGGGGTATGCATACCCTTTTATTTATGTATACATACACAGAAATGTATATGTATATGTGGGTATGTTTCTTTTCATGGATTTTATATATTTCAGTTTGATGGGATATTTTCTGTATTTTTGGTACATCATAATTATGCACAATGGTGAAATTCATTTTTACATATTTGTAAATGCCCATGATATAGCAATAAATGAATATTTTCTTTAAATCAGATTTCAGTGCATGGTTTAGAGTTTCTTAAATGTTTTAAAATTAATTACAGATGACATATATCAGCTTTTTCTCAAAAATTTTTCTTGGAAACGTTGGTAACATTATGATAGAATTCTCTTTTTTATAGTAGAGATATACTTCTGAGAGGAATGAAATTCTTTTTCAGTGGGATAGCAGTTTTGTTGAATACTAAACTGAAGTTGGACTTCCATGTTGAATAATTACAGCTCTCATCTGTGCAACATTTCTTAGACCTCAGTCCAGGCAAACTCACATTGTTGTGTCAGCCCTATACACTAGTTGATGACTCAAAGAGACTTTTCTCATTTGCTGGCAGTTTCTGACCCTGAACCCAGGGCCTCCCATTTTCTAAGTACTGAGCAAATCCACAGTCCTGTTTATTTTATTTTGATAAACTTTCTGAGTTGCCCAGTGTAATGTCTAATTTGCAATCCTCCTGCCTTATCCTCCCAGGAAACTGGGATTTTAGGCCTGTGCCACTCAGAACAACTTATTAAGAGACATTTGACTAATGCCGGAGAAGAGTTTAGGAATGGAAGAAAACAAAACGGGCGATAAAGTGCCTTTTTTCCTGAAATGGATTCACGTGGTACTTTGTCTCACATTCCAGTTTATGTGACCGAACAAGGTCACGAATGATGCACACATGACACAGGCAGGAATGGGAAGCAAACGTTGGGTCACCATGCTTTTCTTTTCTCAGTATTTGTGGCAGAGTTCATCGGTCCAACGCCTGCCATGGCTCATTTTGGGAACAAAATGGTAGTGGGCCGAAGCAAGAGTCTGGGTTATATAGGATTCGTTTAGGGTGGGACACCATGTTAGTTTTGGGCGTTCATTGTATTGGGGTCAGTGGATTCATTAGAGTGGACCAGGATTGTGGCCAGGGAATATCCTCTGGCTTATTGTATTGGCTTCAGCTGACCCATTAGGGTTGTTGGCCAGTTGCCAGGCAGGTGGGAGTCCCTTTTGAGTTCCTTTACTCTGGCTGAGGCCTGGGATTTGAAATGACAAAAGCTTATGGAAAATGTCCTTGGATTTATTCTCCATATCCTTCACAAAGGCGTCTAGTTCTTGAAGGTGAATTAGAAATATTTTATAGAAATCAGGGAGAAAATGGATCTATGACTAATGACTTCCAAAATGTTTTTTTTTTTACTTCTCAGGTATTAGATAGTGTTAAAGTCTACCAGAATAAGCCACTACTTTTTCCAAGGGGAGAGAGGTAATGGGAATTGAGCCCAGGGGTGCTTAACCACTGAGCACATTCACAGCCCTTTTTATATTTTAGGTAGTGGCAGGGTCTTGCTAAGTTAACTCAGAGCCTTGTTAAGTTGCTGGGGCTGGCTTTGAACTTGAGATTCTCCTGCCTCAAGCTCTGGAGCTGCAGGGATGGCAGGCATGAACAGGGCACCTGACAGTGTATAAAACCATTTTAAACAGGTCATTTATTTTGAGGCATATTGATGAAGGACAGACGAGTCTGGACACTGAGGAATCAGCAGGAAGCAGGTTTATTGTCTGCAGCCGGTCCAGAGGGGGGCTTTCACCTAAATCAATTCTTCCCTCTGAACCCTGAGTCCAGAAAATGTTAGAACTTTATACCCAGTATGCAGGGGAGGGGGGCCTCAGGCTCACAATTTGCAGAAGTCTACATAAAAGTAGGCTTTTAAAAAATTTTAGTTCACAGAGTGCCTCCTCCCTAATTTTTTAAATTATTATTCAGAGATTTTTACACACTACCAGAAAAGCAGAAGTAACATCATGAAGCCTGTGGCCAAATTTAGTTATTGCAAGACAGCAACAGGAAATAGGAAGCATAACCACAATTGAACTCTTGCAAAACTTCTTGCTGATAGTCAAAGATTGGTTATGGTGGGGTCTGTGGAGAAGCTTAATTAAGATTTTTGGTGGAGAAGGAGGTGCTGTACCACTTCACCCCTCAATGATGTGTCCCATAATTTAATCTTTTAAATTAAAGAGCATCATTGTCATCTTCTGGGCTTAAAGCCTCAGATAATGCTGAAAGCTTAGTTGCTGTCCTTTGAATACCTGCTTGCATAGTAGAACTAATAGTTTTAATGCACAAGGAGCCAAACACAGGGGCAATAAACAGGTGAACAGCAGAATACCCACTGTATCAATGAAGCTCTTAAATCTACCAAGAGTTGCAAAGCATCCTCCAAATAGTGAGCTTGGCTCCCAAGCTTTAATGCCCTGCCAGCTTTGAACTGGCACATGAGCTAGTTTCCCTATGTTGCTGGCTTTGTCTTTAACTTCCTGTCCATTGTCATCTATTTGGCTGCACCAGTCTGAGCTGTTGCACTTTCCAAATACTCCCCCTTCCTCAGTCAGGAGGCAATCTAATGCCAAGAGATTTGAGACCTAGCTGCTCACATTTGGGTGTGTTGGGTGACTAGGAGGTTAAAGGCTGTGACAGTCTAATTAGTAATAACTTGTAGTACATTTTGTAAGTGAATAATCCTGTTTGCAGTAAATAGGAGTTCTGTAGCTCCAACTGCCATCTTGTGCCCAGGTAGCAGGACCACACGTGGCAATAATCCTCTGGGGTGGCCAGTCATCTTCCCCCCAAGATTGTTGACCTCCCAGATCAAGGTCCTTTCCCAAAGGACCTCTTTTTCCTTGGCCGTACATCCTCATACAAGGGAATACCGAGGTCTTTTCCAGTTGCATTGGTCAGTAGGAAAAATACAGTTTTAATAGTACCGATAGCACATGTTCCCCTCCAATTTGTTGGGAGGTGGGTGTATGCCTTTTCCCCACAGATCCAAAATAGTTCATCACGTCCTTTCCAGTTAGAAGGGGCTGGATTTCTCCAGAATTTATGGATCACAGGAATGCCCTGAAAAGACCTGATTTGCTTAGTGTCTGGACAGGTACAGTTAAAAAGAACTCTTTTCTTAGTGGGCTCTCTGTATATTAGACAATAAATCCCCAGCCCCCTGGGTGATCTGCCCTAAACCAAGTAGGTTTCTTTGGCCACCAGGTGGCATTCCAAAACAATATCCTATTACATGGGGTTTCAGGGACACTTTGGTGTGGTAGGGTCCAAATCTTCCAATACATTCTGCCAAATACTTCTGAAATGGGGTCCCCAGCCTTGGGGCCCTTCAGTTTTTGTTCCACATTGGTCTTATTCCATAGTGCTAGGGAATAAGCATCTAGACTTATTCCAGTGCAGAGCCATTCTTCACTCATGAGGTCTCCTCTGCAGACCCAACTGTTTCTAACCCAAAGTTTTGAGCAATTCTTTCTGGTAGGTCCAAAAAGAGATGATTTTTTTCCCCAAAGAAGAAGGGTTCAGATTTGGGCTTAATCTCTCATATAGTTTGGCAGCAGGGCTAGGGTTTGTAGTGGGGCTTGGTGCAATTGATCTTGTGACACTTTATATAAAATTTTCCCATGTCAGAGACTGAGGGTCTCCCGGTCAGCAATACCAATAGCAAATTCCTTTGGTTGGGGTAAATATCCTGGGCAAGTTGTAGCCCCCTTATATTGGGTTTGATACAAAAAGACTATTTTTCCTTTCCAGAGACAGTCATCCACCTATAGAATCTCTCTGGTGGGACAGGTCCCAAATATATGTTTTCTATGACCTGTTAGATATAATAGATGAATTTGACACATGGTTCACTTGATTTCCACTGTTGGGTCAGGAGTACAGCAGAGCCCCATAAGATTATCAAAGTAGACCAGACTAAATGATATACCAACATTTTGGTGAGCATATGTTAAATATTGCACATTAACAAAGTCAAACTAATAACACCAAAGAAACACTAGAAAATCTATATAAGCAAAATGAAAATGTATAAAGGAAATTTTGTTACCAAGATTCCAGTCATTAAGAGCTACCCATTATCAAACCAGTTGCAAAACCCAAACAGAGAACTATATATGTGACTGTAAGAAAGAGATGGCAATGCATTACAGCATAAGAACTGTCTGAGAGCCTGAAAGAGTCCATTTATCCTGGTGGTAAGTTTACCTTCCACCAGGCCCCCAGGTGACTGAAGCAGGGCTGTAGCTTCTTCCTCAAGTTATAGGGGTGTGCAGGCTGATGAGCCCTTGGAGTGACTAGAGCAGGGCTGATGTCCTTTTCTGGCACTTCCTTTCTCCAGATGGTCAGCTTCAGGGGTGCAGCAGGCTCTGGAGAGCATGCCCCATCCGCTGCTGCAGGCTTGAGCCAGGTGTAGTGAATCTAGGAACATATCTCTGCCACTTTTACTGCAGTGGGGTGAATGAAATAACAGTGAACGGACCCTTGCAAGGAGGTTTCAGGGACTGAATATTCCATTCTTTGTCCCAGTCTGCATTTCCAGTCTTGAAGGCGTGTGCGTCTGTGGTCAAACTTACTGGCAACCTTTCTCTAACCCATTGGGTGAGAACGTGTAAAGTTTTTCTAGAGCCTGAAGCTGTTGCCTCAGTGTTAATTCTCCTATTTCTCTTAAGTCTCCTTGCAATCCCCTGATAAGTGGGAACCTCAAATCTAATACCTTCTTGGGGCAGACAGCAGGTGTCCAGGAGGTTAATTGCCATTTAACCTCCTGAGTGTGGGCTCTGTGGTCAACTGGGGGTGAAGGAGTCTGCCTCCCTGAGCTGCTTCCCTTTTGGTTTTTTTGGTAGATTCTTGTTTTTATAGAAATTCATTGTAGTTAAGTGGTTACGATTTTTATTTCATCATTTGTCAGATTGGTTTTTCATGGTTTGATCCTGTGTGGAGAGGATGGTGAGGTCTGGAGAAGCAAAGAGAATTCTTAAATGATCTGTTTCAAACTAAGTTTCAGGATGCAACATCCATGGACTCAGATTAGTCTTCAACGTGCTTCTCGTTTTTTAACAGTCAAGTGTTAGGGAGACTCTGTGAGCATAAAGAAGGATGTCAATGTGGAGAAAGCTTCAGCCACACTCCAGATGATGTTGTGAACACAGATATTTGTGAACACAATATTTTTCCTGGAGTAAAGTGAAGTAAAAGCCATATGCATGGGAAGTCTTCATTTCTCCTTAACTACTTAATGTTCCCCTCAGAGCTCACATCCCTGCAAACCATGTGAGTCTCTGGAATGTGAAGAGAACCTGTACAGGTTTCAGGAATGTGGCAGTCATTATTTATCATGAATGCTCAAGAGCATGGAAGAACTCACACTGGAGAGAACCCTTGTATAGGTGAAGAAAGCAGGAAAAGCTTTCCTGCTTCCAATTCCCTCCAAAAACATGACAATTCTCATACTAGAAAAAAACCCTGTGTATATAAGCAGTGTGGAAAAGCCTCTCTTGGTTCCTCTTCCCTTAAAATACATGAGAGAACTCTTATTGGAGAGAAATGTTTTATATGTAAGGAGTGTAGGTAAATCCAATTCTTTTCACAGACACAGAAGAGCACATTCTGGAGAGAAACACCCATGTATATAAGCAATGTGGGAAAACCTTCAGATGATGCCTTTTCGGTCAATTACGTGAAAAATCCCACATTGGAGAGAACCCCTATGTATGCAGCATTGTGGGAAAGCCTTTCCTTTTCCTGGTGCCTGTAGGAGACATGAAATAATTCACACTGGAAAGAAATCTTCTGTATGTAAGCAGTGTGGAAAACCCTTTCATGCTCCTCTTCCCTTAAGTTACATGAAAAAAGTTAAACAAGAAGAACTCCATTGCATATGGAAAAGTATTCAGGCATTTTCATTCTCTTAAAATGCAGGAAAACACTCACACTGGAGAGAAACTTTATGTGTGTAAGGAAGATGGACAAGCCTTTCATTGTCCCAGGTCCTCGGAAAGCATAAACTCATACTGGAGACAAATGCTATATACCTAAGTAATGTGGACACACCTTTCCTTGTTCCTCTTCCCTGAAGATACATGGAAGAATTCATGCTGGAGAGAAGCCTGTGTATGTAAGCAGTGTAGAAAAGGGTTTCACTGTTCCTCTTCTCTTAAAACACATGAGAGAACTCACAGTGGAGAGAAACTATGTAAACAATGTGAGAAAGCCTTCAAGGGATGCAGTTACATTAAAAAAAAAAAAAAAAAAAAAAAAAAAAAACTTGGAAAAAACTCACCTTGGTGAGAAATTCCTTATACACAGCAATGTGGGAAAGCTTTGTCAATCCAGTCAGATTCCCATACATGAAGCCACTGATGGGTAGACAGTGAGCCTGCATAAAGAAAACTCATCGCATGAATTTTCTAGCAAATATGAGAATGTACAATGGAGAGAACGTATTGAGGTCAAATATGTGGGAGTGCCTCGAGTCATCTTGGCTCAGTATACACTTATAAATTAACACAGCATAGGGAAATATCTGGCATAGAAGAGATGGGTGTAGACCATTGGTTCCCCATGTGCAAGAATGCACGTTAGATCCAAACCCCGTGAATGTGCAAAAAGACAAGAATGTTGTCAGTTGTAATGAAGAGTTCGGAGTCTTATGAGAATCCCTCATTTAGTGAAGTACTATAAGTGTAAGTAATATGAAGAATTTGACACAAATTTATTTCAAAATCCTAACTTCTATACCTTTTTGATATGTACTTTATGCATTTGTTGCCTATAGTTTCCATACTGTGCAATAACATTGATAATCACCTCCATAATATTCCAGAGGTGCTTCCTCCAATCTAACTGTAACTTCATACCCATCAATCAATCTCTTAGTCCACTCCCACCCCCAACCATCCTTAGCACTTGGAAACCACCATTCTAGTGTCAGCTTCTATGAGATGGACATTTTGATTCCATATATGATGGAATGCACAGTACTCTTTCTTACTGTGTCTCAGTTCACTTAGCATAATGATATCTGGTGTGCATGGGTGCATGTGTAGTGATGGAGATCAAAACAAAGGCCCCTTGCATGATTGGCAAGTGCCCTACCACCAACCTCCATGCCCATCCTTGATTACTTTTGGTTGGGTGAATACTATCACTGTGAATATATGCCACATTTTCTTTATCCATCCATCTGTTGGTGGGCACTTTCCATATCTTGACAATTATGAGTAGTGCTGTGATGGATTTGGAGATGCATAATCTCTTTGACATTCTCATTTCATATCATTTGTATCTATACATAGTGGAGAGATTTCTGGGTGATAATGTAGTTCAGTTTTTTTAGGGTTTTTGTGTTGTTTTGTTTTTGAGGAACCTCCATAGTATTTTTCATGATGGGTGTACTAATTTACATTTCTATCAAAAGTGTTGGAGTTTCCTTTTTGCTTACTTTCTTCCCAGTGCTTGTTACCTTTACTCTTTTTGACATTACCTACTCTTAGCAGGTAAGATATCTCAGGCTTTATTGGTGGGGGGGTGGGTGCAGTACTGGAGATTGAACCTCGGGGCACTTAACAGTGAGCTACATCCCAGCCTTTTATTTTACATTTTCAGACTGGATCTCACTAAGTGGCTTGGGGTACTCCTAAGTTCCTGAGGGTGATCTTGAACTTGTGATCCTGCTGCCTCAGCCTCCAAAGTGCCTGGTACTGTGTATGCTACTGCACCCAGCTCATTGAGCATTGGACTTGCATTTCCCTGATGGTTAGTGATGTTCATCATTTTTTTTTTCATGTATTGCTTATCCATTTTTATGTCACAATTTGAGAAATGTTTATTCAGATATACTTCCCATTTTTAAATTGGTATTTTTTTTCATATTGAGGTTTGGATTTCATGATATAATCTAGGTATCAACCCCTTACCAGATGTGTATGTTGCCAATATTTTTTTTCTCATTCTGTTCATTTTCTCTGTACTATGTTGGGTATGTCCTATGTTGTGCATAAGCTTTTTATTTTTTTGAAATCCCATTTGTCTATTTTTGCTTTTATTTCCTGTGCTTTTTTGGTGGGACACATCCCAAAAGAGGCTTACCTGCTCCAGCATCCTGCAACCTTTCCCATGTGTTTTGTTCTAGTAGCTTCAGTGATTGAGGTCTTCCATCGAAGTCCTCACTGTATTTTGCATTGATCTTTGTGACTCCTGTGAGGTAGGGGCTGTTTTGCATATGGGTTTCAGTTTTCCTAATGCTGTCTATTGAAGATAGAGGAATTTGACCTTTGGCGATTCAGAATGTGCTCCATTTCACCAATTTTAGGGACATGTACAGGATGTTTTTGTTTCTCTGTTGATCCATCCTACTTATGTAGGAGCACTGTCTGCTGTCATAAATTGTGACATGTCTTCATAATAGTTGGCCTTGCTGTGAGTGTGAAGCTGACTCCAGTATTCAGGATGAGTTTTCGCCTTTCTTACTTCCCACAACTTGTGAGGTCTTTGCTACAGCGTACTGGACACTGTTTTCCATAAATGGAGATGCTTCTCCTCTTCTGTTGGGATTACATTCTGATGAACCATGGTAAGGTCAAAACATAAAGGACAGATGCTCTTAATACCCCTAGTGAACCCCAAAGCTTGCCTTAAAATATATTCACTGACATTAGCCTACTGTTGAGCAGTCATCCCACACAGTGTCTAAAGTGTCCAACACCCCTTGGAGTTCATGGAACACTGTGTAGGAACAGGTCATCAGAGTGTGTTCCTGCATGTCTCTATGCTGGCATGAGAACCAACTGTGGAAATCAAAAATGTGTCCCAAGCACATTCTCTTTCTCACCTTCTTACTATGAAATACTTGTAGTTCAGACCATCATGAGTCCGTGTCTATCCCTATTTCAATAAAAGCACAAATGATGGAGGCAGGAGATGGAAAGCAAGCCTCAGGTCAGCAACCTTGCTTTTATTCTGCAATGTGGTCCATCGATCAGGCATCCCATTGTCTGGGTATGGAGCTGCCCCCTGATTTACAGAAAGAGTCTGGTTTTTATAGTTTCATTGGAGACTTCAAAGAAGCAGTTTTGACAGTCAGGGGAAACTTTAACTTAGGATGTTAGTTATAAAAAGTCCAACACCATTATCACTGGGAAAAGCTCACAATTCGGTGCTCACTGCTTATCTTCTTTAGTCTGTGACCCATTGTTCACTATTTGCTTTTCTTCTTCCAGGACTCATCTGTAGTGGAGAAGGGTAAATGTCCAGGCTCCAGCATTTCAGTATTTGCCTCCTACCTTCAAGATGCACTGGGGTGAGGAAAGAATTTACTGGAAGGTTTAATGTTTGGTTAATTTTCCTCCTTCCTTCCGGGCCACATTGTCCTGGGGGAGCTGTGTTGTAGGAAAATTATTTTCCATAAACCTTCAGTATATAAATCCCTTACTCCTTCACAAAGTATATGCTACTCATCTCTCATTTATTTATTTTTCAGCTCTGGGAATTGAACATCAGGGTTGCTCTACCACTGAATTATGTCCACAGCCATTTTTATTTTTCAGTTTGTGACAGGGTCTCATTAAATTGCCCAGGCTGGCCTCCAACTTGTGATCCTCCTGCCTCAGCCTCCAGAATCACTCAGATTACAGTGCACACCCCTGCACCTGGACCACTACTTCTCTATTTTTATTTTATTTATTTATTTATTTGTGGTGCTGGGGATTGAACCCAGGGTCCTGTGCTTGTAAGGGAAGTACTCTACCAACTGACCCATATCCCCAGCCCTCTATTTTATTAAAGGCAGAAATATCCTCTCTAATCAAAGAAACTTGTAGGTAGAAGTTAAGCAAGTACATTTTTTTTGTCAGTAGGATGCAATAATATAGCTTAGTACACTTTATATTTTATTTATCCTTTTAAATATTTTCATGTAAAATTTTACATATATATTCACATTTGTATTCAACTATATGAATAGAAATGTTCAAACCCAGTATTATTGTGTTGTGTGGTGGGGATTTTTAAATCATCCCTATTTATGGGATTACAGTCTTTGGGTAAAATTCAACATCTTCTGTTTTCTTTAGCCTCCAGGGAACTGATCCAGTCAGAATGCAATTTTATACCTAAAAAAGTTGGAGAATGGCAGACTGAAAAAAAGACACCTTTGGTTTCTGCCTCCTGGAGTGAAGGGTTTATGAATTTGAGACTTTTTTTCGGTGTACAATGCAAGTTTTGCTTTTTCTTTTTAATCTTTGTCCCAGATTCTGGCACAGAGGATTTCCTTAGGATTTCCTGGGTAAAAGGAGTTTTGTTGACTCTGGAAGGTGAGCCTGTTTCATGTAGTCTGTGAATTTATTGTGATGATATAACTGAGGGTGTTGCCTACAGATGACTTTAGAATGAGGACCGGTTAACAGAGAGCACACTCAGAACTTTTGGTCTGACACCTGCAGTGAGGACAGTGTCATCGGACCGAGCTCTGACCTTGGAATCCTGCTCACTCTGTGTCAGACTTGAATGGTAGGACAGCCAGCCGGTGTTGGAGAGTAGGTTGGTGTTCAGCAAACACCACACATGTGATGTCAGAAAGGTTCCACGGGTCCACAGCCGCATCTGACTGGAGATAAGTGAGTGGTCACTGGTTAGAATTGAGCCTGTGGAGCAGTGAGCCTTTCCACATTGGAACGAGGGTCAAGTAGGGTGTGTGGAGGTCCCAGAATTCACTATTGTGGCTTGTCACTCACTTGTGGGAGTGAGCCACCTGTGCTGCATCTGCACTGTGAGAGTGGTCCCTAAGCTTAGAGATGGGTTTAAGGTTGTGAGTGTGGATTCCCTTGGGAACTGTGGGTGAAGCAGGCTGCTTCCCTGAACTGCTTCCTTTTTATTTTCTTTATAGAATGTTGTTTATTTAGAATTCCAGTTTAGTTGATCATTTAGGAATGTTCTTCCATGATTTGAGTTTAAAATTGGGCTTTCTTGGTTGGACCTCAGGAGATAGAACTATGGTCTGAAGAAGCAAAAAGGATTCTTGAAAAAAATTATTGTTTCAGAGTCAGTTTCAATAAGATTATCAGCATTCATGGAACCATCACGCAGGTGAATAAATAGGCTGTGGTCAATTCTTTTGTGTCTTACTGATCTCATCAAGTTGTGCAGGCAGGGGTGAGTGCAGGGTAGATATTTTGAGCATCCTTTATGACTTAACCACATGTTCACTCCAAAACTTGGTTTTGGCTCATTGAAATTTTGAATGAGTTAATATTGTCTTTTGTATACCATGCGTTATGCTACAAAAGACTTCTTAAATATTTTTATAAGTCCTTGCTTGCATGTATTATGGCAGGTAAGTCTGTCGCTAAACTAGTACATTCACTCATTCCACTGCCTATAGAACTTGGGTTGCTTCAAGTTATTTGTGTGCTGTTGCCAATATTCTTGATTTTGTCCCCAAATGCTACTCTTTTCAAGTTTTTTTAAAAGAATGGTGAACAAGGGCTGGGCTTGTGGTTCAGTGGTAGAGCACTTACCTAGCATGAGTGAGGCACTGGGTTTGATTCTCAGCACCACATATAAGTAAATGAATAAAATAAAGGTCCATCAACATCTAAAAAAATATACATATAAATTTAAAAATAGAATGGGAAAAATTTGCAGGTGTGTAGATAGATGATGGATACATGTCAATTCAGTAGGACATTGTGATACTCTGCATGAATTTATCATCTGACTTCATGAGTCCTATATATTATTTTTTTTTTTGTACCAGGTATTGAACTCAGGGACAGTTAACCACTGAGCTACACCCCCCAGCCCTTTTTTCTTTTTTGGTATTTTATTTCGAGACAGGGTCTCACTGAGTTGCTTACAGCCTTACTTGGTTGTTGAGTCTGTCTTCGAACTGTGGTACTCCTGTCTCTGACCCCTGAGCCTCTGAGATTACAGGTGTGTGCGCCACCACATCAGCAATGGATGTGTTTATTTTTGTGAATTGTCAACACTTGGAATGATCCAATCTATTTATTTTTCTCCATCTAGCAGTACACACCATCTCTGTATGGTTATATCTTGTTTATATTAATTACTCCTTGGCATTGAGCATTTTTCTTCTGTATTCATATTTTGTGAAATCATTTCTGTCTCTGTCTTCTTGTGCTATATAAGTGGCATTTTTTGTTTGAAGTTGAATTTTTTATACTTGATATTATACCAAAATGATGAATTTCTTTTGTGTATTAAGCTCATGTGTGTCGTCTTGCCTTTCTACAATCCCATATTAATTACAGGAGTTTTCATTGGTTCTTTTGGATTTTCTAAGTAGGCAGTAGTGGCATATGTGAACAAATATATTTTTATTTGTTCCTTCTCAGTTTCAATGCCTATTATTTTTCTTACTAGCCTTCTATTCTCTCTGCATTTGTTGATTTGATCTTAGGAATTTTGTTGTCACCTTTTTTTTTTTTTTTTTTTTTTTTTTTTTTTTTTTTTTTGATGGTGCCGGGGATTGAACACAGGGCTTTTTGCAAGCTAGACAAGCATTCTACCAACTGAGCTATATGCCCAACCAGTAGTTTAGCTTTTTGAAATGATGAATTACATTAGTTGATTTTGTAAATGTTCATTGTTACTTAAGGTAATTCCCACTTGGTTTTGTTGTGTCATTCTGTTACACATGGATTGTTATAATTTACCATTTTTTGGTTGAGGACTTAAATCTTTTTTATAAGAGGATTTTTGGTTTTTGGTACCAGTAATTTTGTACCAGCAGTGCTGAACCACTAAGCCATATCCCCAGCCCTTTTTATATTTTATTTTGAGACAGGGTCTTGCTAAGTGGCTTAGGACCTCGCTGAATTGGTGAGGCCAGCTTTGCTCTTGGGATTCTACTGCCTCAACATCCTCAGCTGCTGGGATTACAGGAGTATGCCACCATGCTCAGCTAAGGGTGTCTATTTTTGTTTCTTGTTACATATCTAGTTTTTATCTTGGCCTGTGAGCCTGATAGCATCAATTGTTAAGCAGTTCTTCCTCTGTTACTTGGAAGAGATTGTGGATGGTTATTGTCATATTTTCATTAGATCTTAGAATAAACCAGTGATGTCATGTGGGACTGATCCTTCTTGTTTTTGTCAGTTGTTTTAGTCACTGGGATTGCAGGTATGCACTATTGTGCCCAGCTGAAGAAATTTTAAGTATTACCTATCAGACCAACTCATTAGAGGTTGATTCCCCAGAGTGTATTTGGGGGGCTGATGAGATAGGGAACCTCTGAAAAGCATGTCAGTATCACAAACATGGAGAGGACCAACAGGACTTAAACAGGCTGGATTTCGTTAGGATAACCCTGCTTGGGAACCCCAATTCCCTCCTTGAAGTTAAGCTGGTGAGGTTCATCCCGACAGTAGTTCCCAGATACCAACAAAGGTCAAAGTTTGTTCTCAAATTCCTAAGAATATGTTGTTTCGGGGCAGCTACTGTTATATTTTTATTTATTTATTTTTTGTTGGGGGAACCAGGGATTTAATTCAGGGGAACTCAACCACTCAGCCCCATACCCAGCCCTATTTTGTATTTTATTTAGAGACAGGGTGTCACTGTGAATTGCTTACTGCCTCACCATTGCTGAGGCTGACTTTGGACTCTCGATCCTCCTGTCTCAGCCTTCTAAGCCACTGGGATTAAAGGCATGTGCCGCACCCAGATGCTACTGTTACTAATTACATTACATAACTGAACTTTGCTGAGAGAAGTACTAGAGACCAGTGTACAAAGAGAATTGGAGTGACCCAGCACCATGGCAACTGTTCTGTTCTCCCTGTTACTCTACCAAGTAGGTAAAGTCCAGCTTCAGAATTGCCGTGTGAGAGGATGTGAGCATGGCTGGAGAGTGAGAGTGTGACAACCAGGTGATGGAGTATTGGGAGGACCTAGTGTCATGTGAAACTCTCACACAATGAGTCCAGGTCTCCAGTGCCGTGTGTCTCATTTCCTCCTGGGAATACCTATGGGATGTTTTAGGAGTCAGTGACCTTTGAGGATGTGGCTGTGAACTTCACCCTGGAGGAGTGGGCTTTGCTGGATCCTTCCCAGAAGAAGCTCTTCAGAGACGTGATGCAGGAAACCATCTGGAACCTGACCACTATGTTACTTGCTGATCAGTGCTGTTCCATGATCTGGAATATGGAAAGCCCACATTGTGGTGACTCTACTGGCATGGTGACATTACACAACAGATCTGCAAGTCTCTGATAGTTTTTATGTAATGTTAAAATAAGTCATAATACTTTTTCTGTGTCTACATTTTAGGAAAACAATGGAAAAATCAGGCCGTGGATGATCACTATAATTCCAGAGGACATTTAAGGTAATTGAACTCACCAGAGAAGGCAGCATCCCTCACAAATCTTGGAGTAACTTATAAAAAATTTTAAAAAGAAGGAAATGATATGTGGCAAGGGTCAAACTGATTTAATCTATGTTTTCTTACAACAGTGCTTACAAGTTGAGCGTCCATAATTGGAACATTTAAAATCCAAAATGTTCCTGTAGGGACATCATCTGCTACACTGAATTGACCACAATTAACACTTTCCAGTAGTTTCTTATATACAACCTGTGTTCCATACACAAATTATTAGAAATGTATGAAATTGCCTTCAAAGGGGTGAGTCTCATTTTGAAGATATCTTACTGTGTATATGCAAATATCACAAAATCCAATCTGAATTTTCTCTATTCATTTATTTAACATAAGCAGTACTCAAGTTTAATTAAATGTGATAAACACCTTGAGGATTAAGAAAATACTTAACTCAGAAAGAGTATTAAGAACCCATTCTGGGTGATGATACAAACCTAAAATCCTAGCAACTTGGGAGGCTGAGGCAAGAGGACCACAAGTGGGAGAACAGCCTCAGCACTTTAGTGAGGCCCTGAGCAACACACTGAGACACTGTCTCAAAAAAAAAAAAAAAAAAAAAAAAAAAATACACAACTTTAAAATAACTGGAATGTAGCCCAATAGTAAATCCTACAAGACATAAAACCAATTCTTCTGGTAAATCATTAATAAATTCTTAGTAATGTGCTTTTCTTTCTTTGCAGAAAGCAAGCAATAGAGAGACTCTGTGAACAGGGAGAAGATAGTCAATGTGGAGACAGCCACATCATAGATCCTCTTGCAAACAAGACAAGTTCTTCTGGAGTAAAACCAAGTGAACACCATGTGTATGAATTCCTCATTGCTCATTCTTCCCTAACCATGCTCCTGACAGCTCACGCTGGACACAAAGCACATGAGTATCAGGACCATGGAGAAAAGCCATGTGACTATAAGGAACATGGGAAAGCCTTCCATTATTGCCAATATTTTTAGAAGCATGAAAGAACTCACACAGCAGAGACACCCTGTGTGTGTAAGCTCTGTGGAAAAGTCTTTCATTGTCTCAGATTCCTTCAAACACATGGAAGAAGTCACATGAGAGAGAAACTTCATGTGTGTAAGCAATGTGGAAAAGCCTTTGGTTCTTACAGTTACATTAAAAAACATGAACGAATTCACAGTGGAGAGAAACCTTATATATGTAAACAATATGGAAAAGCCTTTAGTTCTTACAGTTACATTAAAAAACATGAACGAATTCACAGTGGAGAGAAACCTTATATATGTAAACAATATGGAAAAGCCTTTACTTTTCTCAGTTCCCTTCAAATGCATGAACAAACTCACAGTGGAGAGAAGCCCTATGTGTGTAAGCAATGTGGAAGAGGCTTTAGTTCTTCTAGCCACATGAAAATGCATGAAAGAATTCACAGTGAAGAGAAACCTTACACTTGTAAACAATGTGGGAAAGCTTTTCATTTCCCCAGATCCCTTCAAATACATGAAATAACACACAATGCAGAGAAGCCCTATGTGTGTAAGCAATGTGGAAAAGGCTTTAGTTCTTCCTATTACATTAAAAAACATGAACAAATGCACAGTGGTGATAAACCTTATGAATGCAAACAATGTGGGAAAGCCTTTTGTTTTCCCAATTCCCTTCAAATTCATGAACAGATTCACAGTGGCAAGAGACCCTATGTATGTAAGCAATGTAGAAAAGGCTTTAGTTCCTCTAGCCACATCAAAACACATGAACAAATTCACAGCGAAGAGAAACATGTAAACAGTGGGAAAGCATTCACTCATTCCTATTAGGTCAGAAGACATGAAATAACACATACCAGAGAATAAGCCTATGTATGAAAACATTGTGGCAAAGCCTGCAGTGATCCCAATCTTCTCAGTCAACATAAAGGAATTCACAGTGAAATTAAAACATGCATGTGAGCAGTGTGGGAAAGCCTCCAGTCATTTCTCCACCCTTAAAATACATGAAAGAATGCACACCAGGAGAAACCCTGTGTGTGTGTGTGTGTGTGTGTGTGTGTGTGTGTAAGGGAAGTTGCAAAGCCTTCATCCAGTTTACCTTCTCAAACTCAGAAGAACTCACACTTGAGAAACTCCATGAGTGTAAACAAAGTGAGAAATCCTTTACTGTTTACAGTTCTCTTTGATACCATGAAAAAATTCATAGTGGGGAGGAAACTAAATGACGTAAGCAATGTGAGAAACCCTTTTTTCTCAGATTCTTTCAAGTACATGAAAGAACACACTGGAGAGTAACCTTGAATACAGAAAAATGGGAAGTCTTTATTATCACATGAACTGGTTAGCACACATGAGAATGCAGGTGCAGTAACTTGTATTGTTGCAGAGGAGTTGGGTACACTTATCATCTCAGTTCGCTGTATCCATACAAATGAGCACAGTATGCAGTTATGCAATGTAACATTCAAAATGAGATGTGCAATGATCTCCATTTGACTCACATGTTAGAAATCAAAGTGGATCAAAACCCTGTGTTGTGAATAATTCTTAGAAGAGAGGTGTCAGATGTAACAGTTTCAGAGTCCTATAAAAATTCCTCATGTAGCAGAAACCTATGCATGCAATTGATGTGAAGAGCTTGGTGCAAAATAATTTGCTTAGAAGTCTCTAGAAAATGTGCTACCTGGAGGACATGTCCCACAAATTATACTGTGTTCACCAATAATTCATTCTTAAAGTAGGTCTCTGCACTGTGTGTTTCTGATTTGTATTCTTGAAATAAAGATCAAGGTGAAACACATCTGCAAGTTTTGTTTAGGCTATATTATTTGAGTGTAGGGGTTCAGCCACATCCAGCATGGATGAGGGAAGGGGAGAACATCCTTGGCTATAAATCAGTTACTAATAAACTTATCTGAAGAATAAACACAAGAGCCAGTACTCTTCTCAAATGGAAGGGGTGTGGCAGATCAGTCCATACCAGGTCTGGCCTCCAACAACATGGAGGAGCACACCTTCACCTTTATTTATAGTCATACAGGTAAAGGGCCCAGACCAGGAGGGGCTTCTTCTGTGAGGAACAGGATGAGGTGGAGTTAGGGAAGCCATTTGCTTAGGGAATTAGCTCGTCCTCAGATGGTGAGCCCCTCCATACAGGACCACCTACTCCCGAGTCAGACCTCTGTGACCCATGGCTCAGCCAAGTCTGATTCTGCTAGACATGGATGGCTCCCCACATCCGAGTTTAGTGTATTTTTAATCAAACCAGGTAATTAGCCTTCTAACATTTTGAGGCATGTTGGCTCCAAAGCTAATTGATGTGATGTGTATTTCTAATATGCCATTAGGTTTAATTTGTACATAGTTTTTAAATAATGTGGTTAATGGGTCATTGAAGAATAAGTTTTTGTTCATTGCTGCCAATTTCCCACTGGCCTCACATGATGGGTTTTGCATACCCTTTTTTAAATATACACATGCAGATATATATATATATATATATATTCTATAAATATTGATGTGTCTGCATCACTGTAGTACACTGATTTTAAGTCCTTTGGGTGTAAACAGGAGTGGAATAGCTGGATCACATGGTGGTTCTGTTCCAAGTTTTCTGACGAATCTCCATGCTGCTTTCCAAAGTGGTTGCACCAGTCTGCAGTCAGACCAGTAATGTATGAGTGTACCCTTTCCCCAGCATCCTCACCAACACTTATTATTGTTTGTTTTCTTAATAATTGCTGTTCTGACTGAAGTGAGATAAAATCTTAGAGTAGTTTTGATTTGCATTTCTCTAATTGCTAGAGATGATGAACATTTTTTCATGTTCATTGATTGTATTCTCTATATATATGTGTGTGTATATATATATATTTAGTTGATGGATTTTATCTATTTATATGTGGTTCTGATAACACATGCTAGGCAAGCTCTCTACCACTGAGCCACAACTCCAACCCTGATTGTATTTCTTCTGTGAAGTTGTTCAGTTCCTTAGCCCATTTATTGATTGGGTTATTTGTTTCTTTGGTGTTTTTTTGACTTCTTTATATATCCTGGAGAATAGGGCTCTATCTGAGGTGTGTGTGGTAAATATTTTCTCCCATTCTGTAGGCTCTCTCTTTACGTTATTGTTTCCTTTGCTAAGAAACTTTTAGTTTGAATCCATCCCATATTTTTATTCTTTGCTTTTTGGGGGGAAGGGGTACTGGGGATTGAACTCAGGGGCACTTGACCACTGAGCCACATCTCCAGCCCTATTTTTATTTTATTTAGTGACAGGGTGCCACTGAGTTTCTTAGGGTCTCCCTAAGTTGCTGAGGAAGGAGGATCAAGGGTTCAAAGTCAGCCTTTGAACCCTTGATCCTCCTTCCTCAGCCTCCTGAGCTGGATAATAGGTGTGCCCACTGCACCGGGATATTGATTCTTAATGTTACTTTTTGTGCTTTGGGAGTCTTGTTAAGGAAGTCAGGTCCTAAGCTGACTCGATGAAGATTTGTGCCTACTTTTTCTTATTAGGCACAGTGTCTGTTTTAGTGCCTACATCTTTGATCCACTATGAGTTGATTTTTGTGCAGGGTGAGAGATAGAAGTTTAATTTCATATTGTTACATATGGATTGCCAGTTTTTCCAGCACCATTTATTGAATAGGCTCTTTTCTCCCATGTATGTTTTTGGCACCTTTGTCTAGTACAAGATAACCATATTTATGGGAATTTGTCTCTGTGACTTCTATTCTGTACTACTTGTCTACATGTCTATTTTGGTGCCAATACCATGTCATTTTTGTTATTATTGCTCAACAGTATAGTTTAAGGTCTGGTACTGTGATGCCTCCTGCTTCACTCTTCTTGCTAAGGATTGCCCTGGTTATTCTGGGTCTCTTATTTTTCCAAATGAGTTTCTTGATTGCTTTTTCTACTTCTATGGAGAACATCACTGGGATTTTAATAGGAATTGCATTAAATCTGTATAATAATTTTGATAATATAACCATTTTAACAATATTGATTCTGCCTATCCAAGAGCATTGGAGGTCTTTCCATCTTCTTCAATTTCTTTTTTTAGTGTTCTGTAGTTTTCATTGTAGAGGTCTTTCACCTCTTTTGTTAGATTAATTTCCAAATTTTTTTTTTTTTTGAGGTGATTGAATGGGGTAGTTTTCTTTATTTCTTGTTCAATGGATTCATTACTGATGTGTAGAAATGCATTTGATTTACGAGTACTGATTTTATATCCTGCTACTTTGCTGAATTTATTTATGAGGTCTAGAAAATTTTTGGTGGAATTTTTTTGGATCTTCCAATTACAGAATCATGTCATTGGCAAATAGTGATAGTTTGATCTCTTCTTTTCCTATTTATATCCCTTTAATTTCTTTTGTCTGTGTGATTGCTCTGGCTAGAGTTTCAAGGATGATGTTGAATAGAAGTAGTGAAAGTGGGCATCCCTGTCTTGTTCTAGTTCTTAGAGGAAATACTTTCAGTTTTTCTTCATTTAGGACAATGTTTGCCATGGGCTTAGCATAGGTAGCTTTTACAATGTTGAGGTATGTTCCTACCATCCTTAGTTTTTCTAGTGTTTTGAACATGAAGGGGTGCTGTATTTGATTAAATGCTTTTTCTGCATCTAGTGAGATAATGATATGATTCTTTAAGTCTGTTGATATGATGAATTACATTTATTGATTTCTGTATTTTGAACCAACCTTGCATCCCTAGGATGAACCCTACTTGATTATGGTACACAATCTTTTTAATATGCTTTTGTATGTGTTTTGCCAAAAATTTATTGAGAATTTTTGCTCATCAGGGATATTGGTGTGAAGTGTTCTTTCCTTGATGTGTCTTTGTCTGGTTTTGGTATCAGGTTGATACTAACCTCATAGCATTAGTTTAGAAGGGTTCCCTCCTTTTCTATTTCATGGAATAATTTGAGGGATATCGGTGCTAATTCTTTTTGGAAGGTCTCATAGAACTCCACTGAGAATCCATATGGTCCTGGACTTTTCTTTGTTGGTAAATTTTTTTTTATTTTAGAACTTTATTTCTGGGGCTGGGGATATACCTCAGTTGGTAGAGTGCTTGCCTTACAAGTACAAGGCCCTGGGTTCAATCCCCAGCACCGAAAAACAAAAAACAAAAACTTTATTTCTGCAAAGTCAATCAAGAAGTGTTGGCAGGAAAAAGTGTAAAGGTTATCCTTGTATATTCAGGAACAGCAAGCACTTAATTTGAGAAAATGATAACTTAAAACAGTTGAATCAAAGGCAGTACCCTGCTACTTTTATTTTAAAACAATGGTGATATTCTTTCTTAAGCATCATTCTTTTCTTCCCTAACAACTACAATATGATATAGTACGCAACAACTCACTCGAAAGTGCTAGAATCAGAATCAGAGGGTAAAGAATGCCATAAACCATCCACTTACATTTCCTACTACACAATGCCTTTTTGGCACTTGATAAATCAAGCATTCATGTAGCATTACATACAACAGAAACATCTCTCATCGTTTGGGTTTAAGATCCTTGTCTCTCCAGTTCTGATATGACATCTGACTTTTCATCACTAAATATTTTCAGCCATTTGCCGTATCTGTATATTTTCCTCAAGCACTGAGCAAATGACCCAAGGCTCATTGGGGTTCCAACTGAAGTCCAAAATCCTGGTAGTGTGTCTTCCATGAATGAACAGGAAATCTAGAGGCCCATCTTCTGCATCTTCTGCTCATTTTTCTTTTCCAATTTTACTTAAATCCCACACAGTTGGGCAGTGATCAGAACCACTTTAAATCAGGATAGTTTCTTTATGTGGAGACCAGTGAATCTTTATGGGATTTGAAGGTATGGACTTTTTTGTTTTTGTTTTCTTGGTTTTTTTCTATTAAAGTATTTTTTATTTTTACAGACACGTTTTGATTCATTGTACACAAATGGGGTATAACTTTTCATTTCTATGGTTGTACACAATGTATATTCATGCCATTCATGTAATCATACATATATATAGGGTAATACTGTCTGTTTCATTCTACTGTTTTTCCATCCCCACCCCTTCCCACCCCTTTTTCCTCTACACCATCCAAAGTTCCTCCATTCTTCTCTTCCCCCCACCACCCCCCATCATTATATATTGCCATGCACTTATCAGAAAAAACATTTGGCCTTTAGTTTTTTGGTCTTGGCCTATTTCACTTAGCATGATATTTTCCAACTTCATCCATTTACCAGCAAATGCCATAATTTTATTCTTTATGCATGAGTAATATTCCATTGTGTATATGTACCACCATTTCTTTATCCATTCGTCAACTGAAGAGCATCTAGGTTGGTTCCACAATCTAGCTATTGTGAATTGAGCTGCTATGAAAATTGATGTGGCTGCATCACTGTAGTATGCTGATTTTAAGTCCTTTGGTTATAAACCGAGGAGTGGGATAGCTGAGTCAAATGGTGGGTCCATTCCAAGTTTTCTGAGGAATCTCCATACTGCTTTCCAGAGTGGCTGCACCAATTTGCAACTCCACCAGCAATGTATGAGTGTACCTTTTCCCCCGCATCCATGCCAACACTTATTATTTGTGTTCTTGATAATAGCCATTCTAATTGGAGTTAGATGAAATCTTAGGGTGGTTTTAATTTGTGTTTCTCAAATTACAAGGGATGATGAGCACTTTTTCATAGATTTGTTGATCACCTGAATATCTTCTTCTCTGAAGTGTCTGCCCATCCTTAGCCCATTTATTGATTGGGTTCTTTGTATTTCTGGCATAAAGTTTTTAAAGTTCTTTATAAACTTTGGAGATGAGTGCTCTGTCTGAAGTGTGTGTGGAAAAGATTTTCTCCCCTTCTGTAGGCTCTCTTTTCACATTACTGATTGTTTCCTGTGCTGAGAAAAAACTTTTTAGTTTGAATCTATCCCATTTATTGATTCTTGCTTTTATTTCTTGTGTTATGGAGATCTTAAGGAAGTCTGGTCCTAAGCCAACATGAAGGAGTATCAGACCTACTTTTTCTTCTATTTGGTGAAGTGTCTCCGGCCTAATTCCTAGATCCTGGATCCATTTTGAGTTGAGTTTTGTACAGGGTGAGACATAGGGGCTTAGTTTCATTTTACTGCATATGGATTTCCAGTTTTGCCAGCACCATTTGTTGAAGAGGCTATCTTTTCCCCTTTATAAGTTTTTGGCACCTTTGTCTAGTATGATATAACTGTACTTATGTGGGTATGTTCCTGTGTCTTCTATCCTGTACCATTGGTATACCTGTCAATACCATGCCATTTTTGTTACTATTGCTCTATAGTAGAGATTAAGGTCTGGTATTGTGATACCTCCTGCATCACTCTTCCTGCCCAGGATTGCTTTGGCTATTCTGGGTCTTTTGTTCTTCTAGATGAATTTCATGATTCCTTTTTCTGTTTCTATGAGGAATGTCATAGGGATTTTAATGGGAATTGCATTAAATTTGCATAGCACCTTTGGAAGTATGGCCATTTTGATAATATTGATTCTGCCTATCCAAGAACATGGGATATCTTTCCATCTTCTAAGATCTTCCTCAATTTCTTTCTTCAATGTTTTCTAGTTTTCTTTGTAGAGATCTTTTACCACTTTGGTTATATTGATTCCCAAGTGTTTTATGTTTTTTGAGGCTATTGCAAATGGAGTTGTTTTCCTCATTTCCCTTTGAGATGTTTCATCGCTTATGTATAAAAATGCTTTAGACTTATGCTTGTTGATTTTATAACCTGCTATTTTGCTGAATTCATTTATGAGGTCTAGAAGTTTTCTGGAGGAGTTTTTTGGGTCCTCTAAATAGAGAATGATGTCATCAGCAAATAGTGACAACTTAAGTTCCTCTTTTCCTATTCATATCCCTTTAATTTCTTTAGTCTGTCTAATTGCTCTGGCTAGTAGGTCAAGGACAATGTTGAATAGAAGTGATGAAAGAGGGCATCCCTGTCTTGTTCCCGATTTTAAACGGAATGCTTTCAGTTTTTCTCCATTAAGAATGATGTTGACTCTGTTCAACGTGGAAATGGATTCGGAGGCTGGGGCTGCGACCTCTTCAACTGTGGATCTGGCCATCCCCGAGGAGATATTGATCACAAATATCTAAAAATGGGATCAGATGTTGAGAGTGACCAATCTTCTAGAAGTCATCTGATGAAGTCCAGTCACCGACAGGTGTTTGTCTCAGAAATCATAAACATAGATGGATCTCAATGGAGAATTGGAGAGGTTTAGAAGTTGAGGAAGAGATGAAATTTTAAGAATAAATACTCAATTTATCCTAGTTTTGCTTGCAGTCAGAAATGGGGCTTGGGAAATCAGAAACCTACATCAAATTAGAAAAACTTGTAAAGGGTACATATGCAATAGTTTATAAAGGAAAAAGTAAAGTGACAGAGAATTTGGTGGAAATTCTGTTTGGAACACAAAGAAGGCACACCCAGTACAGCTAAAAGAGAAGTTTCACTCTTAAAGGATTTAAATCATGCAAACATAGTAACCTTACAAGACATCATTTACACAGATAAATCTTTGACTCTGGTCCTTGAGTATCTATCTGATGTTTCTATACCAAATTCTATATGGATTAACTTATTGCCACAGAAGAATGGTGTCACATTGAGATTTGAAACCACAGAACCTTCTCATTAATAAAAAAGGGAAGTCTGATCCTGGGCTGACATGTTGAAGATTTGGACCTACATTTTCTTCTATAAGATGGAGGGTCTCTAGTCTGATTCTGAGGTCCCTGATCCATTTTGAGTTGATTTTTGTGCAGGGTGTGAGATAGGAGTTTAGGTTCACTCTGCTGCATGTGGATTTCCAGTTTTCCCAGCACCATTTGTTGAAAAGGCTATCTTTTCTCCATTGCATATTTTTGGCACTTTTGTCTAGTGTGAGAAAATCGTATTTATTTGGTTTGTGTCCATGTCCTCTACTCTGTACCATTGATCTACCTGTTTATTTTGGTGCCAATACCATGCTGTTTTTGTTACTATTGCTTTGTAGTATAATTGAAGGTCTGGTAGTGTGATATCCCCTGCTTCACTGTTCCTGCTAAGGATTGCTTTAGCTATTCTGGGTTTCTTATTTTTCCAGTTGAATTTCATGATTGCTTGCTCTATTTCTGTGAGGTACGTCATTGGGATTTTAATTGGAATTGCATTGAATCTGTATAGCACTTTTGGTAGTATGGCCATAGACTTCCTTAACAGGACTCCCATAGCACAAGAAATAAAAGCAAGAATCAATAACTGGGATAGATTCAGACTAAAAAATCTTTATCTCAGTGAAGGAAACTATCAGCAATGTGAAGAGAGAGCCTACAGAGTGGGAGAATATCTTTGCCACTCATACTTCAGATAGAGCACTGATTTCCAGAATCTATAAAGAACTCAAAAAACTCTACACCAAGAATACAAATGGGCTAAGGAATGAATACACACTTCACAGAAGATCTACAAGCAATCAACAGATATATGAAAAAATATTCAATTACTTTAGTAATAAGAGAAATGAAAATCAAAACTATCCTAAGACTTCATCTCACCACAATTAGAATGGTGATTATCAAGAATACAAGCAACAATAGTTGTTGGCTAGGATGTGGGGAAAAAGGAACACTCATACATTTCTGGTGGAGTTGCAAATTAGTGCGGCCACTCTGGAAAGCAGTGTGGAGGTTCCTTAGAAAACTTGGAATGGAACCACCATTTGACCCAGCTATCCCACTCCTTGGCCTATAACCAAAGGACTTAAAATCAGCATACTACAGAGATACAGCCACATCAGTATTCATAGCTGCTCAATTCTCACAATAGCCAGATTGTGGAACCAACCTAGCTGCCCTTCAATTGATGAATGGATAAAGAAACTGTGGTATATATATAAAATGGAATATTACTCAGCCATAATAAAGCAGAATAAAATTATGGCATTTGCAGGCAAATGGATGAAATTGGAAAATATCATGCTAAGTGATAAAAGCCAATCTCAAAAAACCAAAGGAAGAATGATCTCACTGATAAGTAGATGATGACATATAATGGGGGTGGGAGGGGGCAAGAATGGAGGAAGGAGGGACTGTATAGAGGGAAAAGAGGGGTGGGAGGTGTGAGGGGAGGAAAAAAATAACAGAATGAATCAAACAACATTACCCTATCTAAATGTATGTTTACACAAATGGTATGCTTTTACTCCATGTACAAACAAACAACATATATCCCATTTTGTTTACAATAAAAATAAATTAAAAAAATAAAAATTTAAAAGGGGGAAAAAAAAAAAAAGAATGATGTTGAGGACTACGGAGATAGCTCAGTTGGTAGAGTGCTCGCCTCGCAAGCACAAGGCCCTGGGTTCAATCCCCAGCACCACAAAAAAAAAAATGATGTTGACTGTGGGCTTAGCATAAATAGCCTTTACAATGTTGAGGTATGTTCCTAATATTCCTATTTTTTCTAGTGTGAGCATGAAGGGGTGTTGTATTTTGTGAAATGCTTTTTCTGCATCAGTTAAGATAACCATATGATTCTTATCCTTAAATCTATTGACATGATGGATTATGTTTATTGATTTATAGATGTTAAACCATCCTTGCATTCCAGGGGTGAACCCCACTTGATCGTGGTGCACAATTTTTTTAATATGTTTTTGGATACGGTTTGCCAGTATTTTATTAAGGATCTTTGCATCTATATTTATCCAGGATATTGGTCTAAAATTTTCTTTCCTTGATGTGTCTTTGCCTGGTTTGGGTATGAGGGTGATATTAGCTTCATAAAATGAGTTTGGTAATGTACCCACCTTTTCTTTTTCCTGAAATACTTTCAGAAGTATTGGAATGAGTTCTTCTTTGAAGGTCTTGTAGAACTCGGCTGAGAATCCATCTGGTCCTGGGCTTTTCTTGGAAGGTAAGCTTTTGATGGCTTCTTCTATTTCATTGCTTGATATTGATCTGTTTAAATTGTCTATGTCCTCCTGGTTCAGTTTGGGAGGATAATATGTCTCTAGAAATTTGTTGATGTCTTCGGTATTTTCTATTTTGTTGGAATATAGATTTTCAAAGTACCTTCTCATTATGTTATGTATTTCAGTGGTGTCTGTCGTGCTACTTCCTTTTTCATCACGAAGTTTAGTAATTTGAATTTTCTCTCTTTCTCTTTGTTAGTGTGGCTATTTTGTTTACTTTTTTCAAAGAACCAACTTTTTGTTTTGTCAATTTTTTGAATTGTTTCTTTTGTTTCAGTTTAATTGATTTCAGCTCTGATTTTAATTATGTCCTGTCTTCTACTTTTGGTGTTGATATATTCTTCTTTTTCTGGGGCTTTGAGCTGTAATGTTAGGTCATTTAATTGTTGACTTTTTATTCTTTTCTTGAATGCACTCCATGCAATGAATTTTCCTGTTAGTACTGCTTTCATAGTGTTCCAGATATTTTGATATGTTGTATCATTGTTCTCATTTACCTCTAAAATTTTTTCATCTCCTCCCTGATGTTTTCTGTTATCCATGTTTCATTCAGTAGCATATTATTTAGTTTCCAGGTGTTGGAGTAATTTCTGTTTTTTATTTTGTCATTGATTTCTAATTTTATTCCATTATGAGCTGATAGAGAACACAACACAATATCTCTATTTTTTTGCATTTACTAAGGGCTGCTTTGTGGCATAACATATGGTCTGTTTTTTCGAGAAGGTTCCATGTGCTGCTGAGAAGAAAGTGAATTAACTCATTGATGGATGGAATATTCTTTGTATGTCTGTTAAGTCTAGGTTATTGATTGTGTTATTGAGTTCTGTGTTTTCTTTGTTTAGTTTTTGTTTGGAAGATCTATCCAGTGGTGACAATGGTGTGTAAAGTCACCCAGAATTGTTGTGTTGTGGTCTATTTGATTCCTGGAATTGAGAAGGATTTGTTTGATGTACATGGATGCACTGTTGTTTGGGGCATAAATATTTATGATTGTTATTTCTTCCTGATTTATGGTTCCCTTAAGCAGTATGAAATGTCCTTGTTTATCCCTTCTGACTAACTTTGGCTTGAAGTCTGCTTTATCTGAAATAAGGATGGAAACCCCTGATTTTTTACTGAGTTCATGTGTGTGGTAGGTTTTTTCCCATTCTTTCACCTTTTGTCTGTAGATGTCTTTTTCTATGAAATGAGTCTCTTGAAGGCAGCATATTGTTGGGTCTTTCTTTTTAGTCCATTCTGCCAGTCTGTGTCTTTTGATTGATGAGTTTAGGCCATTAATATTCAGGGTTATTATGGAGATATGATTTGTATTCCCAGTCATTTGGGCTTATTTTTGGTTTTTAACTTGGCTTGGTTTCTCCTTTGAATGAATTTTTCTTTAAGGTAGTTCCTCCCTTTGCTGACCTACATTGTTGTTTTTCATTTCCTCTTCATGGAATATTTTGTTGAGAATATTCTGTAGCGCAGGCTTTCTACTTGTAAATTCTTTTAACTTTTGTTTATCATGGAAGGATTTTCTTTCATCTTCAAATCTGAAGGTTAGTTTTGCTGGGTATAGGATTCTTGGTTGGCAACCATGTTCTTTCAGAGCTTGAAATATGTTGTTCCAGGCCCTTCTAGCTTTTAGAGTCTGTGCTGAGAAATCTGCTGATATCTGTTTTGGTTTCTCCCTATATGTAATCTGATGCTTCCTCTTGCGGCCTTCAAAATCCTATCTTTATTTTGTATGTTAGGCATTTCCATTATAATGTGCCTTGGTGTGGATCTGTTGTGATTCTGTGCATTTGGTGTTCTGTAAGCCTCTTGTATTTGATTTTCCATTTCATTCTTCAGGTTTGGGAAATTTTCTGATATTATTTCATTAAATAGGTTGTTCATTCCTTTGGTTTGTATCTCTGTGCCTGCCTCAATCCCGATAATTCTTAAATTTGGTCTTTTCATGATGTCCCATAGTTCTTGGAGATTCTATTCATGATTTCTTACCATCTTCTCTATTTGGGCAACTTTATTTTCAAGATTAAATATTTTGTCTTCATTGTCTGAGGTTCTGTCTTCCAAGTTGTCTAGTCTTTTTGGTGATGCTTTCCATTGATTTTTTTTATTTGGTTTATTGTTTCCTTCCTTTCAAGGGTTTCCATTTAGTTGTTTTTTTGTTTTTGTTTTTGTTTTTTTTGAATCTCTATCTCTTTGTTGAAATGATCTTTTGCTTCCTGCAGTTGCTCTTTCAAATGCTTATTGGTATTATCATCCATTTCCTGCATTTGCTCTCTTATTTCATTCTTTGCTTCACAAATCATCTTAATCATGTATAATATGAAGTCCTTTTCTGACATTTCTTCTACCATACTGTCACTGGATTCTATTAATATAGAATCTAGATTTTTTTAGATCATTTTCTTTCCTTGTTTTTTCATGTTGTTCATGTATCTTCCCCTCTAGCAGTGCAGATCTGGGGTATTGCAGATTTCCCCTATCAGCTTATAGTGACCCAATAGGTTTCCAAAACCTTTTCTTTAAGGGGGAGATCAATATTAGCAGTGCCCAGTTCAGACAGTATGCAATCCTAGAACAAATAGCCCCTATGAAGACATTAACAATATTGTCATAATAAACAGAATGAGTTCAATTGTTATCTTCAGTATAACAAACAGATTTGCAATAAGGTCTACAGTTTCTAATGGAGGACAAAGAGGATACAGAGGGGTCTAGGATGTAGCTGTTAATGGGATAAGAAAAGAATATATAGAAGTTCTAGATAATAGAAAGAGTGACAGTGTAATCAAAACAAGTTGGTTGTTAGTATGAGAAAAGGGAGGAAGAGACTCTAAGGGAACAGGTAAACAAAAGGAAAAGAGAGCAAGAAAAATAAAGAAATAAGAACAAAATTTTTCAACAAGGAGAATAAAGAAAATCTACAGTCTAACAGTCATATAGTATTCAAATTTCCCAGTGTTCAGTAGCCTGATGCATGAGAGGTACCTGACAATGAGGTTCAAGTCTCCAGCAGGCATCTGAGGATGAGATTTGCCCCACCTAAAGATCAGAGCTACGGCTTCCAGGATTATCCAAGATGGCTGCTCTGGCTTCCATATGTGTTGGCAAATGGGGAGCTGCAGCTCGGGTGTGGGTGTGGCAGGCTGGAAGTCCTGGAGGTGGGGTGTGGCTGGTCAGGCATAGGTCCTGGAAGCAGGGTGTGGTCAGTCTGGTTGCATGATCCTGGAGATGGGGTGCAATCAGTCAGTCTGGGGGTCCTAGTGATAGGGCACAGTCAGTTGGTCTGGGGGTCCTTGTGGCAGGGAGCAGTCAGTCTATGTGAGGGCCCCAGAGGCAGGGAGCGATCAGTCAGGCTGAGGGATCCTGGAGATGGGGCTCACTCAGTCCAGCCAGGGGTCCTACAGGGTCTGGCTGTTGTCTCAAAATTGTGGCAGCCATGTGTAACCAAACCTGCAGGTACTGTGACAGTGAACTTCCAGGCAACAGCACACAGCTGGCACTCCACTTGCAGTCTGTGGTCAGTTTGCTGACTGCTCTCAGATGATCAGGAGGTGAACCTCGGTTGGTGGATAATGGATAGGTGAAAGGTAGGCAATGGACAGGCAAGAGGAAGGCAAATGGCTGATGATAGGCGCCTGACAGTGAGCAATCTGCAATCAAAAAGGCATCAATATGCTGGCTGACTTCAGGTGATCGCAGTAGACAAATGGTGTAAACACCAGAGGATCAATAAGCAGCAAAAACTGCCTCACCAAGAAACAGATATCCTCTGCTTGAAACTAGTTAGGGAGCGAACAAGGAATGCAGCCTCCCTCTAGTTCGCCATCTTGGATCTCTCTGAACATATGGACTTTTATGTTATGCAGGTCCCACAAAGCTACAGTCTTATCCACAGAGCCGGATGCTAGAATAAACTCACTGTAGGGATTGAACGAGAAGCAGTTGACCTTGGTGGTATGCGCATCCACCAAGTGGCCTAGTTTAGACGTGGTATTGAACCTGGTGTCCCATATCATAAGTTTCTGATCATCAGTGAGAAATACAAACAATGACTCACACAGGAGATGCCAGACCATATCCTCTATAACAGCTGAGTGGCCAGTAAAGATCAGTTTAGCTTCCACAGTTTTGCTTTCCTTTGGTCCTGCATTTATATCCCATAGGCAGACAGTATGGTCATCAGATATACTTAGGAGATGTCCACTCAATTTTTGAATTCCAGGATAGAGCATATCCTTCCTTTTGGTGACCTCTTAACCTAACACTTTGTATTGTCAAAAACAAACACATCAGAATATGTTTTTGTAGCAATGATGTGAGGGTTCTGTGGCAAATAAGGAGCCTGGTTTACTTCTCCTTCATGATTAATTTTAGTTTCACATTCAATTTTTCTAGTTACAGAACCAAAGCCATCAAATTTACCCTTATCACTGTCACAGTAGGAAGCACCAAACTGTGTATCATCATTGGAATATGAACTCGAGCCACCACCAAATGATTCAGCTCATCAGATATATGAGTCCCCAACACTAACCAATGAAAGGCATAATCTTTTCCTTCTGGTTTAGTCACTTTAGAAAGCCACTGAACCATAAGACTGGGCCACTGAAGAGCATGGGCCATGCAGGCCATACAGAAACGATGTATTCTTCCAGATTTTATTTTATATTCTTCATTGATGACATGCTCCTTGACAGTATCTTCAAACATCTCTTTACTCCCCATCTTGCATTGGGTTGTTTGCCCCTTTTTGCCTCTTTGGATGCTTCTCACTAGCAAGAGCAGCCCTATCAATCACTAGCTGTCCTAGCTCTGGAAGCCTGAGCTTTGTCTTACTGCCTGGGTGCTCCCCAAATGTGTCCTTCTCTCCAACCTCTTCCCTGCTTGTGTGTACCAAGGTCTGAGGCACTCTTCTCTCTCAGTTGGTAGACTTTGGATGGCATCTTCTATTTTATTGCTTGAAATCGATCTACTTAAATTGTGTGTGTCTTCTGGCTTCGGTTTGGGTAAATCATATGTCTCTAGAAATTTGTTGATGTCTTTGAGATTTTCTATTTTATTTGAGTATAAATTTTAAAAATGGTTTCTGGGGCTGGGAGCTCAGTTGGTAGAGTGCTTGTCTTGCAAGCACAAGGCCCTGGGTTTGATCCCCAGCACCACAAAAAAAAAAAAAAAAAAAAAAAGTTTCTGATAATCTGGATTTCGGTAGTATCTGTCATATTTCCTTTTTCATCATGAATTTTAGTTATTCGAGTTTTCTTTCTCTTTCTCTTCATTAGGGTAGCTAAGTGTTTATCAATTTTATTTATTTTTTCAAGGAACCAACTTTTCTTTCAATTTTTTTTTGTTGTTGTTGTTTCAATTTCATTGATTTCAGCTCTGATTTTAATTGTTTCCTGTCTTCTGTTATTGGTATTGATTTGTTCTTTTTCTAGGACTTTGAGATGTAATGTTAGGTCATTTATTTGTTGACTTTTAATGTATGAGCTCAATGCAATAAATTTTCCTCTGAGTTCTGCCTTAGCATTCCAGAGATTGATATGTTATATTGGTGTTCTCATTTACTTCTAAGAATTTTTTTATTTCCTCCCTGATTTCTTCTGTTATCCATTAATCATTCAATAGCATGCTATTTAGTCTCCAGGTGTTGGAGTAGCTCCTATTTTTTTATTTTGTCATTGATTTCTAGTTTCATTCCATTATGACCTGATAGAATTCAGGGTAATATTTCTATTTTTCTTTATTTGCTGAGAGTTTCTTTGTGGCATAACATGATCTATTTTAGAGAAGTATCCATGTGCTGCTAAGAAGAAAGTGTATTCATTCAGTGATGGAGCAAATATTCTATATATGTCTGTTAAGTCTAAATCATTGATTGTATTATTTATTTCTATAGTTTCTTAGTTTAGTTTTTGTTTTGATTCAAAGATGGTAGAAGTGTGAGAGAGAGGGCAAAAAAAAAAAAAAGGAGGAAAGTTTCAATGGAAAATTGAATGCTTCCATTGGCTTCCCTCCTCCACCAATAGGTGGGGATTTCTGAAGTTTGATGTTAGCTCCAGTCCAGTGCCCAAGTGTTTGGGTGGGTGAGCTGATAGCAAGATGTTCTCATACCCTCTTCCAGTCTTCCCACTGGTTGTAGCTGGCCCCTTGTGTCTCTGCAGAGTTCAGGACTCACTGAACTGGAGAGAGCCTGGTGTTCTCCAGTTTCTCTTACCTATACTTCCCCCAAGGAACTGCCCCTAGTCTTCAGCATTCCACAGGCTTGCCAGACCCAGACTAGCCCATGCAAACCCAGCTGCAATCTAATGGACCTCGGCTTCAACTTCCCCAGGCTCTACCTTGCTGCACTCCCAAGATCTTAATGCCCTTTGAACTTGCAGAGAGACCACCAGGGATATGTTTGCACAAAGGAGCGACCCTACAGAGAGGTAACCACATGGCAGCCACTAGCACATCCAGCAGAAAGAACTCAGGTGCAACCAGATGGGTAGGTACCCCAGTATGTTTCCAGACCCTGACCAGTGTCCCCAGACTAAGGCAGCTGCACCCCAAGATGGCAGCAGTGGTGGCAGCAAACCTACAGGCCCTGGCCTATGTCCCAAGATGGCAGTGACCGCATGTAACCAAACCTGCAGGTACTGTGACAATGGACTTCCAGGCAACAGCAAGCAGTAGGTGATCCACTGGCATTCTGTGAGCAGTCTGCAGGCTAATGGCAGATGATCAGCAGGTGGACATCAGGCAGCAGGTGATGGGTAGGTGAAAGGCAGGCAATGGGCAGGTAAGAGGAGGGCAAACAGGCAAATGGCAGATGATAGGTGGCAGTCAGAGAGCAATCTGTGTTCAAAATGTGGGCCATCTTGGCAGACAAATGAGGGGAAGACAGCAGGAGATCAGTGGGCAGTGATTGCTGCCTCTCGGAGAAACAACATTTTCTCTACTTGAATCACCAGTCACAGAATGAGAAGGAATGCAGCCTTCTTCTAGTCCACCATTTTGGATCACTGACTTTTCCCCCTTTTTTTTTGTAGTTCTGGGCATTGAACCCAGGACCGCACACTTTCTAATAATTGTTCTGCTACTGAGCTATGTCCCCAGCCCCAGTTATTTTATTTTGATAAACAGTCTAAGTTGCCCAGGCTAATGTCTAATTTGCAATCCTCCTGCCTTAGCCTCCCAGGAAACTGAATTTAGGCTGGTGCCACTTACCCCAGCTTATTAAGAGACAGTTTACTAGGACACTTAAAACTAGAGTTTTAAAATGGAAGAAAAACAGAGACTGACAATAACATGCCTTTTTTCTAAAATACATTTATATACTGTTTTATCTTACATTTCAATTTATCTGATCTTGTTAGATCAAAGACAACTATTTGTCGGGATCTTAAGCCCCACTGCTCTTCTCGACCAGTGACAAGGGAAGGGGACACTCCCCAACAAGGCCAGACCGGGATAGGTAGGGCCGACTGACCGCCTGCACCGAGTCCTCGGAGGGCAATCAGACATGTCAGGGAGAACAGTCACAGCAGGAACTCGGTTATTGAGGAAGTCACACAGCTTTTATGTAGGGTGGAGGCTAAGCAGGAACCAATCAGCTTAAAAGTCAGCAAGGCCCGGGGGGTTCACGCAAGCGAGAGTCCCATAGGACTATATGGCAAGCTCGAGCTGATCACGTTCGCGGAACTGTTGTTAACCAATCCCTGATGGCAGTCCGATTTATCGTCATTAACTATTGAAACTGCCTTTGAGGCCTTGATCTTGCTCACTCGCCAGGGAATAAGGAGTCAGCCTGAGTTAGTTAACGTGTCATTAGTCCCTATATACTTCTTTTTTGTTTTATATTAAGGGTGTGTCTGTCTTAGGTTGCCCCTGGGAGGGTCTTACCCATCATGGAACATCACCCTAGCAGTTTGGGTGTCCACCTTACTCGAAGGTGTGCCTGACTTAGGTTGTCCTCCTCTGAGGATCTTACCCGTTATTGACTACCACCTTAGCATTTCAGGTGGGCCCCTCAGGAGGAGCAGGGCTTAAGGGAGAGACACTTAGACCCCAGTGTCCTGATACAAGTGATCCATGATCCTATAGGGCTCCCAATCATCATTATGAAGGGTGGTATAATGCTGTCGGACCACTGTGAGCTGCACAGACTTAGCCTAGCTTTTCAGGAAATGGATAAGCTTATTGATTATGCAAGGCCCAAAGGTGAACACAAGGATAATGTTGATTAGCGGTCCCATAAGCAGGAGGAAGTAGGGGAGCCACCCATATAACCCAGTCCAGAGGAAATTAGAGTGGAGCTTGCTCCTACGACTTTCCAGATCTTCTTGTAGGTTTTTTATTTTATCTTGTACAATGCCAGAGCAGTTGGTGTAGAAACATCACTCTTCACTAAGGAACAGGCAAAGCCTTCCTTCCTACGCTGTTAGCAGATCCAAACCACAACGATTTTGCAGGACGACAGCGGCCAAGAAATGAAGCTGAGCCTGTAGATCTAAGATGGTAGAGCTGCAAAGTGCAATGTTAGGAGCTCTGTGTAGCTCTCAAGGAAGTCCACTGTCCAAAGTCATGAGGTCAGAGACCCCAATCTCAATCACTGTTGTCCCATTTTTGCTACTACGCATTACACTCTTTCTTAAATCTCATTTTAAGAAGTTTACATACATTGACTCCTGAGTCTATATGAACATTAGTTAACACAATTTAACATTATATCTAAAACATGATTTAAAGAAAGACTGAAAGAGCTTTTAACTTTCCTTTTGTGTGGCAAAGTGGTAAAATGTTTTTATGTTTCACAATATTAACCCTTAAACAAATCAGGCTCTAATTTTTAGAAATACATTTACACTTAAAATTTTTATCTCTGTGTAAAAAGTAACAAAGTTTACATATACTCTATTGATAACAGGTCCTATAATAAGAACATTAAATGATAGAAATAACTCCCCAATAAAATTTACTCTTTATAAGTTTAAAATTACCATTATAGACAAGTTTACTTTGGAGAATAACAGCTTGATAAATTTCCTGTTTTAAAAACTTGTATACGTGGAAAATATGAACACATTCAACATACAAAGAGTGACCATTTCACAATTACCTTGACACTTTTATATTACCAAATTTAGTTTTTAAAGAAAAATTTAGACTCTTAACGTAGCACAATACTCCAACAGCTGTCCAACCATAACTGCACAAACCTCAACCCTCAAGACTGATTGTTCTAAAGAATAAAACCCAACAGACACAAAGCTAAGAGTAAATTAGTGTTTCTAAGAAATCCTTGTCATTTAACCATATAATTAAGCTTTGGTTTATGTCAGACCATTAGTATTTCACCTTAGGAAAAACCTTAAATAGCTTTAACTGTGTCACGTACATACAACCAACTTAGTTACATGCAAACTTATTGAAACTTGCCCTTTACAGACTTTCTTAGCACGTATTTAGACCCTCATGTATTTTATCACATAAGCGCTTTCTTGGAACCCTTTGTATATAGAATTGTACCTATTAGGACATAACTCTTAGTAACCTTGTTTTTAGTGACACGAAGCAATTTTCTCTACAAACACATTTGAGTAATCCCATACATGTGAACTCTAATTCACTTATTTTGTAAAAACCAAGATATTAGACAAGTGTCCTGAATAGTGTTTGCCATCTTTTTCTTGTTGAAGAAAAGTCCTAGAAACAATTGATATTAGGCATTTTATTAACATCAACATTTTATTAGTTTGACCACCTAGAGACTTGCGAATTATTTTTGAAGACATTTTACTTTTATTAGTTTACCCAATTTGAATTGAACCTTTTTAAATTACATGAATTAAAAGTATTTGGATCCATTTTTTAAATTACATGAATTAAAAGTATTTGGATCCATTTTTAAATTTTAGTTTTAGGAGCGCTCAGTTTTGATGACATCAAAACATGATATCAGACAGCATGACATACAAATAACACAAAATGAAAGGCCTTGTAACTTTATATGTGAATCTCCATTGCAATGTAACAGATGTTCAAAAACTCTAGTTGAATAAAAAATAGAACCGATCAAAAAAAGTTATGAGCTCAAAAAAATATAGAATCAAAAAAAAAAAAAAAAAAAAAAACAAGAGTCCTGGAAAAATGACATGGCCATTAATTACTTTAGTAAAGCACCATAAAATTTACTTTTGCTGGAGTTCAGGTAAGACTTTTTGCTCTTTTGTCTTTTTCTTCTTGGGTTTGAGACCCGGTCTCCTACTGAGTCTCCTGACTTCCTCCATCTACATTTCAATGTAAGCCTTGACTGAAATCTGGATCTGAAAGGGGCTAAAATGTTCTAGCAGAAACTTGATGCCTAGGGCATTTTAACCCTTTTTCCTGGTTCAATTCAGGTTTGGATACAGAAAATTGTGAAACAATTATCTCCCACTACTTGTGGGGAATGGGGCTACTATACTACTCCTACTAGGACATGCCACTGATGGTTGGGTTGGTTACTCCCTCCACACCAGCATATGTGGGACCTTGTGGCAGGAGGACTAGGTGGGCTGGGCCGGGGAATGGAAGCAGAAACAGCTGAGTCAAAGTTGGAGGAGGAGGAGGGATCAAGAGGGGAGAAGAAGGAGGCATTCGAGTTTGCAGGAAGAACATAGAAGCACAAGAAAGAAGAGACTTGAAGATAAGGAATCCCTTTCCATTTGCGTGCTCGCTCACGGAAGCTGTGTGCCACTATCTTTGGTAGCCACAATCTATCTTCCCAAGGAGCAATCTTTCATTCCTGCACAGGCCAATTTGTGATTGGTAGTCATTCCTTCCCAAACTAACTGAAAAGAAGCACATGGAGCCACAGTCCAAAGCAAATCACCGGAGAAGTCCTGTTTTTATTTTTAAAATGCACACACTTATATAGGGCCAGGAAGAGGCTGATTGGTTGGGGCATGAAATGGGGTGAGAGTTGATTGGGAGAGCCTTGTTGCTGGGGGAGCGGGGCAATGGTTGATGGGTGAGCCTTGTTGCTAGGGGTCTGGGCGGAGTGTCAAGCACCAATTGGGTGCGAGTTCACACTGGTGGGAAGAAGTTAGGAGTAAAATCAGGAAGAGAAGCTCGACCAGCGCCATGTTGGCACCTAAGGGGCGGGGTGACCTTATATTCCTCCCTTTCTTGTTTTATATTGGAAGGGAGCATTGTTCAGTCCGGCTACTTCTTGCTGAATGGGGGCGGAGTCAGGGATGGGGTGGGGGAATCGGGAGGAACATGGTCAAGAAGCCCCATAACAAGGCCGAAAAAGGGAAGGTTTTTTGGGGGGTGAGGTTGGTGAATGTCCCTTGTAGCGGCCTCGGGTGGAATGAGCCAGGCGTCCTGATGGAGGTCCATAGGTTGGTTACAGCTCCCTCAGCAGGTAGTGAGGTGTTCCTGAGGGGAGGCGCTGATAATTCCTGAGGAGAAGCTGGTTCAAAGCCTGGTTAGAGATTTTACCCACTTGGTTCTGAAGGAACTTAATGATACAGGGTAGTAAGAGACAGGCGAGAAAAACGATGGACAATGGTCCTAGAATGGGCCACACCCATGTTGGAAGGGGAGACTGGAACCACAAGGACAATGGGGAATGGGGGGTCTTTGTGGGTCTGCTGCCAAATTACGTAATTTGACGATATGTTGTTCCACTAGGCCAGATTCATTAATATAATAGCAACATTCTTCTTGAAGGAATACACAGGTTCCCCCTTTTTCAGCCGTAAGGAGGTCCAGAGCCCTGCGATTCTGGAGAGTCACCTGGGCCAGGGAGGTTACCTGGTTTTGCAGAGAGGCGAGGGAGGAGGCAGTAGAGGAGAGAGCGCTCTCCAGCTGGGTGTTGATATCCTCACGACCCATAAGGAGTGGGCAAGGGCACCTCCTGATAGACCCATCCCAGCAAGGGAAGTGGTCAATGAAACACCAGCCAGTATGGGTAGGAAAGCTGTGCACTTAGCATGTGAGGGTGGGGACATAAGGAACCGAAGTTCCAAGCTGCTGTAAAGGGTTAACTGTGGAACAACTGTAACAAGGACACAAGGGGAGGTTAAGTTCTCAAAGAGGACATTTGTGAGGCTTCTGTTACACCAAAAGAAATGTCCAGGTTGGGCATCAGTAGTATCGTTAAGAGTGATGTTAACGGCACAGGCCATGGAAGGAGCAGCTTGGGTTTGGGTTCCGTAGATGCAGGTTCAGGGAGGTGAGTGGGAGGTGATGTCCTCAGGTTCCCACAAGGGGATGTGAGGAAAATGTTTTATGGAAGACTCCTGAGAAAGTAATGTGTAGCTTGTAGCGTTTAGGGGAACTGCAGCTAGCAGAGGTCAGTTTAGAGAAGCGCAAAGAAAACAATTGGCAGGGCTAATAGTTGGAAAGGTGCGATTGAGGCCAATGGTGTCTTTAGTATCTGAAGCCAGGAGGAAAACGAGCCGGGGGAGGAGGAGGAATTTTGTAAGGCCTGCATGATGATTTTTTCCGAATGCTTGATGTCAGAGGATACCTGAGACACCTGGGTGCCTATGGAGACATATTCCCGAGATATGTGGAGGGATCCACAGGGAGTGCGAGAATGTCCATTACAGTAAACGGAAGCAGTTACTCCCGAAGCCCACCAAGGATCCCATGAGTCCTTGATGGTGAGGTTGTAGGTGTGGGCATTGCTAACGTAGGAAAAGATGCCTATGTTCAGCTGTCCAGAAAAGGCACCATGAACCCTGCAAAACCAATATGGGCAGCCTCCATAGGTGTCAGGCCACCATTTGCAGTAATCTCAGGTTTGATCGTATAAAAAGCAAAGGTAGGGGCGGGTAGCCTGTTGAAATAGCGGTCAGGGGAAATGAGGTATGAATAACGCCAGAGCAACCCATCAGGGGACAGTCGGCTGTTGCTGCCAGAGAGGTGGTCTTGGTGTTCTTTTCTGTGTATGTTTGCCTCACCTTAAATCTCCACATGAAAGGTGTGGAGGTTATTAAGAGGGGCATAAGGAGAAGGGGTAGGAGGATAGGGGTTAGGGCTGGGCTAACATGGATCATGTTCAGGAACTGGCTCAAGAAGGGAGACGTGGGAAGAATGAAGCTTTAAGGGGTTATGAGGAGAGGTAGAGCAAGAGTGTTTTGTTTGAGATCCACAGGAAGATGTCGCCAAAGACTCCAGGTGAGTTTCTCCAGGGCACGGGGAACAGAGACTGGCTTTAGCCTGGAAATATGAATCCATGGAGTAAGCCGATTGTTAGGGAGGGCCAGCTTGGCAGCTGTCGGAGGACACAAGATCACCGAAGTTGGGCCCTCCCATTTTGGTTTGAGAGGGTCTCTCTCTCCTGGGGGACAATAGTACACAAACTGACCAGGTGTTAGAGGGAGGGAGTTCTGGGAGAGGTCGGGTCAGGGAGAAGCACTCTTGGTGCTTCCATAATTCAGTTCGGAGGTGGAAGAGAAGGGGTAGGGCATAGTCCTCGGGAAGGGGCCAGGCGTTTGGTGAGATGCCAGGAGGAAGAAAGGGGCGGCCGTACATAACCTCAAAGGGGGAAAGGAGTGAGGGTCTCTTTGGCAGAGCCCGCAGGCGGAGAAGGGCCAGAGGAAGTAGCTTCACCCAATCCATACTTAATTCCATGGTGAGCTTTGTAAGGATATCTTGGAGAGTTCGTTTTGTTCTTTCCACTTTCCCTGATGCTTGTGGGCGATAAGGACAATGGAAATGCCAAGGAGAGGACAGAGCCTGAGTGAGAGACTGGGTGATCTTTGAGGTGAACTCTGGGCCATTGTCAGACTGGATCAAGGTGGGTATTCCAAATCGAGGAATGATTGGAGTCATCAGAGTGGAGGCTACTGTAGAGGCTCTTTTGTTGGATGTGGGAAAGGCCTCGACCCAGCCAGAGAAGGTGTCTACCAGGACCAGCAGATATCTTATGTGTTTAACTCTGGGCATGTTGGTAAAGTCAATCTGCCAGTCTGCCGCAGGGGTGTGCCCGCGGGCTTGGTGAGAGGGAAAAGGTTTGGGCCGCAAGGGTGTGTTGGTGTTGGTTTGCTGGCAGATGCGACATTTCGAGGATATGTGTTGTAAGAGGGCTTTGTCGTCTGCAGAGAGGGAGAAGAAGGATTGGAGGAAGGTTGCCAGGCTTTGGGGGCTAGAGTGGAACAGGGAATGAAGGAAGTGAAAAAGGTGTTTATGGTCTTCCTCGTGCATATCGCCGGAGGGGGTGAGCATGAGCACAGTGGAGGGGTCCGGGGTTTTGAGGGAGGCTGCCCATGCTGCTTGGTCAGCCCTAGAGTTTCCGACTGTGACGGGAGAAGAGTCAGGTTGATGTGCCTTGAAATGAGTGACTCCAAATCTGGAGGGCACTGTGCAGCCCTGAGTAGGTGAGAAACAAGTTTGGAATTGGTAACAGAAGTGCCCTTGGATGTTAGCCGTCCTCTTTCCTTCCATATGGCAGCATGGGACAGCAAAGAGTGAAGAACATATTTAGAATCTGTGTAGAGGGATAGAGCTTTCCCTGCTCCAATCCACAGGCTCGAGTGGCTGCCAGAAGTTCTGCCTGTTGGTCAGTAGTGTTTGGTGGGAGAGGGTTGGCTTCTATTGTTGAATGGGAGACGACAGCGTATCCCACTCTCCGTGTGCCATCGTCATGAATGAACTACCATCCGTAAGCCAAATAAGGTCAGGGTGTGGCAAAGGGCCTTCGGAGATTGAAGTGGGACAGGGTAGAAAGATTTCTAAGGTTTCTGTACAACTGTGTATGGGGAAATCAGCAGGGGGAGGGGAGGTCGGGAGCAGAGAGGCAGGGTTTAATGGAGGGCAAGGTTTAAAGGATACCGCCGGATTCTGGAGAAAAGACACATGTAAGGAAAGCACCCTAGAGGGGGGAAGTGACTGGAGTCCCTTGTAGGTTAGCAGATCCTTCAGGTGATGTGGCGAAAGAATGGTAAGAGGGGATCTAAAGGTCAGCTTATGAGCTTCCTTCTGGAGGACCTGGCTGGCAGCTAGGGCTCGCAGGCAAGGTGCCCACCCTCTAATGGTGGGATCTAGCTGTTTAGAAAGATAGGCTACTGGAGCAAAAGTGGGGCCGTACTCTTGTCCTAAGACCCCCAAACCTTGGCCTCCCTTTTCATGAACATACAAGAGAAATGGTTTGGATAAATTAGACAAGTGAAGGGCCAGAGCTCAAAGGAGCACTTGTTTGAGCATCTGAAAAGGCCATCCAGCGGTTGAAAGTAGTGGCTCGTTCTGGGGGCCCTTTGCCATATTATATAATGGTCTAGCTAGGAAGTAAAAATTTGGAATCCATACCCTGAAGCATCCTGCCAGTCCTAAAAAAGATAAAATTTTGGCCTTGGTTTTTGGGGTGGGGAGAGAGTTAATGAGGTGTTTCCTGTCAGTGGTAATAGCCTTTTTTCCATGCAAAGTGAGGAACCCAAGGTAGGTGACCATGGATGTAGAGATTTGTGCCTTTTGGGGGGAGGCCCAATACCTCTTTTGGGCTGGGCGATTGAGTAAGTTGATGGTGTCAACGTTGGAGATTTCAGCTGAAGGGCTACAAAGGAGGAGATCATCTACATACTGAAGGAGGGTGGAGGGGCAGGCTGAGTGGAAGCCTTCCAGGTCCGCTGCCAAAACCTGCCCAAAGATATGGGGACTATCCCTAAAACCCTGAGGAAGGACAGTCCATGTGAGTTGTTGAGAATGTCTGGTTTTTGGGTCAGTCCAGGTGAATGCAAAAATGTCTTGGGATTCGGGTGCAAGGGGAATAGAGAAAAGGCATCCTTTAAATTGATAACAGAGAAATGGGTAGAGGTGCCAGGATCTGGGAAAAAAGAGTGTATGGATTAAGGAGCAGGGGGTGGATAGGAATAACAGAGGAATTAATGAGGCGAAGGTCTTGTACCAACCGGTAGGTATCATTAGGTTTCTTAACCGCTAATATGGGGGTGTTATAGGGAGAATGGGTAGGCCGAAGGTATCTTTTAGTTATAAGATCATGTATGACAGGCTGGAGGCCAAGTAGGGCAGCGGTGGACAAGGGATACTGGGATTGACCAGGAAACTGGTTGGGATCTTTAAGGCGAATGTGGACGGGAGGGCAATCGACCATGGAGGGGCTTTGGGTGTCTCGTATTATAGGATTGACGAGGTGGGTTGGGACAGGAAAGTGGGTGTGTGGATGGCCCTCTAGTGGCCTGGCCCAGACAGAGCAAAAGGGAATTGTGGGATCATCTGTCAGGAGGGCCATTAGGAAGTGTGGAGTGAGGGAAGACGGTGGCTGTATCGAGATGGTGGTTTTGAGGATTGAGAGGATATCCCTACCAAGAAGTGGCACTGGACACTGGGGCATGACAAGGAAGGAATGTGAGAATGGGAAATTTTCTGTGGTACATGTAAGGGGAGGGGTCTTTAGTGGAAGTATAGATTTCCCTCCTACTCTGACAATAGGAGAGGATGATGGCATTGTGGGTCCCCAAAACTCCCTCAAGGCCGAAAATGTGGTTCCAGTATCTAAGAGGAAGTTAATACGGCGCCCATCCACACGAATTTCCACTCTGGGTTCCTGCCTGTCAACAGTGATGGCCGGGGAGGAGGACCCAAGGCCCTGTCAATCGTTGTGTGCCAGGCCCAGGAGGTCAGCATTAGGGTTCCTGGCCGCAGCTCCCCTTCAGGAGGTGGGCCAGTCTGATTCCCAGGGACCCATTTGTTGGCATTTCGAGCAAGGGGTAATAGGGGTCCTTGGGGTGGGACATGCTCTCACCCAGTGGCCTTCTTTTCCACATTTGAAGCAGGCACCTGGATTTTTACTTTGTGGATGATGTTGGCGCCATGTTTGGGGGGTCCCTTGAAGGACCTGAGTGAGCATCTGAAACTGACTATGCTCTGCCTTTTCACATCTTTGGTATTTGCGGCGTTCAGCTTCCTCATCACGGTTATGGAAGACCTTGAAAGCCATAGCCAGAATTTTGGTCTGAGGTGTTGCGGGCCCTTGTTCAAGTTTTTTTTTTTAATTTAGGCTTAATGTCAGGGTAACTTTGAGATAGAAAATAAGTCATAAGGACGTGTCTACCATCGGGGGTCTCAGGATCTAAGTTGGTATATTGTTGGAGAGCCTTAGTGAGATGATCTAAAAATTCAGAAGGGGTTTCATCTTTTTTCTGCATTATTTCCTGGATTTTTTGGAAATTAACTGCCTTACGGGCGGCCTTCTTAAGGCCAGCAACTATGCAGGCAGCAAACTGATTTCTCAGCTGCACTCCAGCTGCGGTGTTATAGTCCCAGTCTGGGTCCTGTTCAGGAACTGCATGGGGGCCGGTGGGATGGTTAGGATTAACACGATGGGTGTCATCTGCATGGGCTTGGACTAATTCCCATACCCGCCTACGTTCTTCAGGAAGAAGGGTATTGGCTAAAAGCATGTAGATGTCATGGTGGGTGAGACTGTATGCCTGGAGGACCCACTGGAATTCCCGAATATACGTAGTGGGATCAGTCATGAAAGAGCCCAATCTCTTCTCAAGCTGGGTGAAATCAGTCATGGAAAATGGAACATGAACCCGAATAACCCCTTTGGGTCCAGCAACCTCTCGAAGGGGTGCCAGGACATGGGAATGGGTGGTTTGCGAGAGCGACCTAGTGGCTGGAGGGCTGAAGGAGTTAGGGGCAGGGGAGGGTGATGGTGAAGAGGACTCAGAAGAGGAAGGTGAAGGAGAGGAAGAGACAGAGGGAGGTGGGCCGTAGGGGGGTGGTTCGTCCATGGGATCGAAAGAGGAGGTGGCAGGCTCGGCGGTAGGGGAGGGTTTGCAGGTGAGGAGAACCTGATGAGGGTTACAGGAAGACCAGAGATTGGGGTGAGAACAGAGGAGGGTAAAGGCTTCAACATAGGGGATCTCCTTCCACTTTTTTGAGCGCTGGCAGTAACTGAAAAGATCCCAGAGAATTTGGGGGTCAAGGGAGCCTTCGGGAGGCCACCGACTAAGATTGTCTAACAGGTACGAAGACCACTCTTGGGTGCAGAGTTTAATGAGGGTTTTAGGTTTAATATCTGGAGTGAGTGAGAGACGGACGAGCCAAGTTGGAGAGTAGGCATTTTAAGGGTTAGTCATTTGGGAGGGAAGAAGAGGCCCCCATTGTTTCCAGCGGAGAGGAAGTGAGGGAGATAAGAGGCAGAGGAGGGGAGGGAGGGAGGGAGGGAGGGAGAGAGGGAGAGAGAGAGAGAGAGAGAGAGAGAGAGAGAGATCTGGACCAAGGGAAGTGAATGGGTGACTCGTTCAGGCGTCCTCAATGAGCAAAACCATTCACGGGACTTGATAGAGTCAGTGACAAGGGAAAAGTCAGGTTGTCACCCGAGATTTTCCCTGCCGGTGCAAAATGCCGGAGGTCACGGAGTACCTAGCACTAGGCTTTTGCCAGTCAGCATGGAAGAGAAGAGGAGAGAGGAGAGAAAGAACGAGAGGAGAGAGAAGAGGAAGGGGTCTGTTGTTCCCTCCCGCCCGACTGAGGGAGGAAAGAGGCGCCTAGGAGTCCACTGTGGTCATGAAGGCCGAGGTGGAGTGTGGTCTCCTCAGGGGCTGCTGGACAATCATGGCCAGACACTCTGTGATAGTCAAGTTAAGGGCAGCTGCCTCCCAAGGGGTGACTCACCCTCACCTAGAAATTGGCCAGTGGTTGTTGCAGGATAGCCAGCGCTCAAGAAGGCGGACGAGGTGAGAAGCTTTGACCGGGGGAGATAGAGGGGGTCCTCGATATTTGAGGAGTTTCCCCTCCCGGGGTTTCGGCACCAAAGAAAGAAGCTCACGGAGCCACATTCCAAAGCAAATCACTGGAGAAGTCCCGTTTTATTTTTAAAATGCACTCACTTATATAGGGCCGGGAAGAGGCTGATCGGTTGGGGCATGAAACAGGGCGAGAGTTGATTGGGAGAGCCTTGTTGCTGGGGGGTGGGGCGATGGTTGATTGGGTGAGCCTTGTTGCTAGGGGTCTGGACGGGGTGCCAAGCGCCGATTGGGTGCAAGTTCACGCCGGCAGGAAGAAGTTATGAGGAGTAAAATCAGGAAGAGAAGCTCAGCCAGAGCCATGTTGGCACCTAAGGCGGGGGCGGGGGGGGGGGGGGGGGGGAGGTTGACCTTACACTAACATTTTAGCATTTACCGGGAAGGCCATACAGGGATGGGGGAGGTTAGAGTCAGTGAGTTCTCTCACAGTATCATCTTTAGGTGGCGGCTCTTTGGGGAGAAACTTGGAGCCCCCTTTGGGAAGTCCTGGAGAGAAGCAGGCCTTAAGGGCGGATAATGTAGGGCAGACTCCCAATGGGGGACCCTCCCCTAAATTGATTTCCCTCTTCCTAACAAGTTGTTCTACACAATCCCATGTGGGCCAGTCAAAAAGATTAGCAGCAGGAAGCCAAAGGGCCACCCGAGTAAAGGTGTCCCAGGCTTTTTCCGCCTGTGTATCAGACCACTCAAGGCCCCTACTCTTCAGTATGAGTCTAAGAGCTGAGAGCGCAGGGTCACCGTGTGTGGTGTGTGTTTGCCCCATCTTTTCGGGGATGCCTTACCTCGGAACTCGCTTGGCCCGATCTGCCGGTACTTTCGGTTTTGAAGTTGCCTCTTCGCTTTGGCTGCATATCAGCCTTGAGGGGCCCCACATTGGGCACCAGATGTCGGGGTCTTAAGCCCCCCTGCTCTTCTCAACCAGTGACAAGGGAAGAAAGCACTCCCCAACAAGGCCAGACTGGGATAGGTAGGGCTGACTGACCGCCTGCACCCAGCCCGCCAAGCGGAGGACAATCAGACGCGTCAGGGAGAACAGTCACAGCAGGAACTCATTTATTGAGGAAGTCACACAGCTTTTATGTAGGGTGGAGGCTAGGCAGGAACCAATCAGCTTAAAGGTCAGCAAGGCCCGGGGGGTTCACGCAAGTGAGAGTCCCATAGGACTATATGGCAAGCAAGAGCTGATCACGTTTGCGGAACTGTTGTTAATCAATCCCTGACGGCGGTCCGATTTATCGTCATTAACTATTGAAACCGCCTTTGAGGCCTTGATCTTGCTCACTTGCCAGGGAGTAAGGAGTCAGCCTGAGTTAGTTAACGTGTCATTAGTCCCTACAACTATTTGCTTGAGAATGAATCACAAATATTTTACAGAAAATGGAAAAGGAGGAATCTATGACTATTGACTTCCAAAATAAAATTTTTAAAGTTCTTGGTTATAAGATAGTATTAAAGTCTATCAGAATAAGATACTGCTTTTTTTTTTTTTTTTCAAATGGTTTATTTGATAACAAGGAGTAAAAAGAAATTCTTAATCTTCTCTCTTCTGGTCGCTGAACTGAACTGCAGTGTTCAAATAGATGGCGACACACAAGAATTCCCTCAGAGACCTGATCTTTTGCAGAAATGCAAGGATTCCTGACTTACATGCCCTGGAATTGTTTTCTAGACAGAAGTGCCAACGGTTGTGCTTTCCGGTCTATCAGTGGTTGCTACAGTCTCCTTGTCTTCAGGTTTCATGGCAGGAAACCGAAGCACCTCCTTGACATTACTGGAGTCTGTGATAAACATGGTGATGCGGTCAATGCCCATGCCCCAGCCAGCTGAAGGAGGCAGCCATGCTCCAGGGGAGTCGTTTCCATCCATGAACATGGCCTCATCATCACCGGCAGCTTTGGCCTTGGCCTGATCTTCAAACAGCTGCCGCTGCCTCATGGGATCATTCAGCTCAGTGTAGGCATTGCCTGTTTCCTTCTTCATGACAAATAGCTCAAAGCGTTTGGTCAAACCCTCTTTAGAACGGTGCCATTTAGCCGACGGGCTCATTATCTGTGGGTGATCACAGGTGAACGTAGGATTGATGCATGTCACTTCAGGAACTCCCCAACAAGCTTATCAAGGAGCCTGGCTATGGTCCAAGGTGGAGGGCATTCAGTGGCTTTTGCCACACAAATATCATCAAGAATTTTGTGAGTTTCTTCAGTTTCAAAGAGGTTAATTTCTGGCAGCTTCACCCCTAGAGCTTTCTCAAGCTCCAGAAAGGTGGAGTGAAGTCAATCACATAGACTTGGCCCTCCGGGCCATCTGGGTGGTAAGTGATCTTTAATTGCCTGTAATGCTCTTCACCCTTCCTGAAACCATCTTCTCTGTGATTTCCATGAGATCATGATAGTCTGCATATGACATGCAGAACTCACAGCTGATGAACTCAGGATTGTGAGTCAAATCAATCCCTTTATTCCAGAACTGGTGTCCAATTTCATAAACCCAGTCAGTGCACCATCCACCAGCATCTTATGGTATAGTTCTGGAGCAATTCTCATATATAAACTCATGTCCAGCTCACTGTGGTAAGTGGTGAAAGGCTTGGCCACGGCTCCCCCTGGGATGTTGTTCATCATAGGAGTTTCAATCTCTAGAAATCACAACTCATCCAAGAAACTTCTTATGTATGTGATGATCTTAGAGCAGACGATAAATTTCTGCCTCACAAAGTCATTCAGGATCAAGTTCGAGTATCTCTGACAATACCTTGTTTCCTTGTCTTTGAGGCCAAAGTGGAGATGAGGTACCATCTGCAAGCAGGGAGAGAGCAGTGTGATCTCATAGGGAATGATACTCAGCTCACCCTTCTTGGTTTTCGCAGGATCCGCCTGAACTCCAATTATGTCTCCCCAACGCAGTTTGTTATTGATATGAATAAATTCTTCCTCTGATTTATAATTCTTGGAATTGGCCATGACTTGCAACTTGACCCCCTCTCCTCAAAGGTCATAGAAGATGAGCTCTCCCCCAGAAGCTCTTTTGGCGTGGATCCTACCTGCCACCTTCAAGGTGATGTCAGTCAGGTGATCCTCAGGCTGCAGGTGACTATATTCTTGGATGAAGTGAGTGAGCGAGATGTCTGCTTGGAACTTATGTGGGTAGGGTCCGCCCCATTGATCCTCAGCGGGTGGACTGCTTGACTGTGGATCTGGTAGTATTGGTTTGGGTCCAGGCTGTTCTCCTCAGAACCCACACCATTTTCATTGGCATGGTTGGTGGCAGCAGCAGCGGCCTGGCTTAGCTGTTTCTCACTGAGCTCTTTCTGCTTGGCCTCCTTCTCTGCCACTTTCTTCTCAGCTTTCAGGCGTCTCTTTAACTCACTTATTTTATTAGAAAGTGGCTTGTCCTTGTGAAGCACCATGAAAGGAGCAAGTTGACCCAGTTGAAGTTCCCTCTGACCCCACTCTGCCCAGGAGGTTTGGCACAGGGACCCCCTAACCAGCCTTACAGCAGCTTGCATCAACAAGCAGAACACCCTGGAACTAAAGATTACCACCACTTTTTGCTCACTTTCGACTTGCCATCCACTTTCACCTCAGCCCCTTCCACCGTGACCATCTTCCCGAAGGGCCCAACCCAAAAGTTGCTACATTGCTGAGGCTGTAGCCTTGCTGTAACCTTGCTATATTGCTGAAACCGACTTTAAACTCAAGATCCTCCTACCTCAACCCTCTAAGCTGCAGGGATTGAGGCATGCTCCACCATGCACTGTGCACTGTGTAAGATCATTTTAAACAGGGCCTTTACTTTGAGACAGCCTCAGACGTTAAATGTGGGGCCAGTTTGGCTTTTTCTATACACGTATATTTATTATGCTTTGGATTGTGTGTGTGTGTGTTGCTCGGGATTGAACCCAGGGCCTTGTGCATGTGAGGAAAGCACTCTACCAACTGAGCTATATCCCCAGCCCATATGCTTAAGATTTTTATTGAAAATTTATTTGGATGGATCAATAAATGGTGGGGTAAGAGGGTTTCACAATGGTGAATAGAATATGTCAAATCCCAGACAGAGACAGCTGTGATAACCATCAACTGGGAAGATGAGGGAACCATAGAAGTCAAGAGAAAAGGGAAGAATTCTCATCTGAATACTTGTTCTTCGTATCAGTTTGTTCATATGAAAGTAATACTTTGATGGCATCCAAATGATGAATGGGATGCCTGGAAAACTAGGCATTTCCAGATGTTAATCATTGAGGCCCTCAGAACCAAAAACCTATTCATTATTCCAAGGTATCATACAAGGTTCATACAAGGCCCTCAGGAAAGTCCCACTATTTTTATGGAGGAATGCAGAGAGGCAATGAGACACAACACTGTGGATCCTGAGTCCACAGACAGCTGCCTACTTTTAAAAGATAACTTTTAGGCCTGAAGTTGTGGCTAAATGGTAGAGCATCTGCTGAGCATGTGTGAGACACTAGGTTCAGTCCTCAGCACCATATTAAAATAAAGGTATTTTGTCCATTTATGACAAAATATTTTTTAAAAAAGAAAAATTTATCATTGTCAGTCCCAGACATTCAGAGGAAATTACAAGAATTGGCATAGGGCTCTGATCAATCCTTAGATGATACACTCCAACTTGCAACTTATGAATTTTCTAACAGGGATCAGAAGGAAAAGAAAGAAAGGGAGCATAGAGACAGGAAAAAGACTGGGGCACTGGTCATGGCCCTGAGAGGAGTAAGCTTCCCGGATAAGAAAGGAGAAAAATGGAATGAACCAGAAGCCACAAAAGGGATTTGTTTCCCTTTGGGACATTTCCAACAGGAATGCCCATGGCCAAATGGCCACCTCTGGAACTCTGTGCTAAATGTCAAGGCAATCATTGGAGGAATGAATGTCCTTGGCAGTGTAGGTCCTTGAGGCCAGACCCCTCCACACAGTCCTGATGGGGCCCAGGTCAATACTAATAGCTCTAATAACTTCTGTCACCATGCAGGACCCCTGGTTATTCTCCTCCACAGAGAGCCAAGAGGTCAGTTCCCTCTTGGATATTGGCACCAGCTCTCTGTATTCCCTTACCCTGGGCCTCCTTCCTCTAACACCATAATGGTGCAAGGGGGCATCCGGATGGCCTATTACCAGAAAGTTTCCTCCCCCACTGAGTTGTGAGTGGGATGGGATAATGTTTTCTCATGCTTCCTGATAGTCCCCAGGTCCCCTATCCCTTTATTGGGGAGGAATTTACTTTCAAAGCTCCAAACTCCCAAGATGAATTTAGAACCACTATGTTGACCTCTATTAGAATGTGACATAAACCCGGAAGTGTGGGCCACTGAAGGCAAGGTTGGATGGGCAAAAAGTGCAGTTCCAGTTAAAACAGTCTTAAAGGATCCCTCTGTCTTTCTGCATCAGAGACAATACCCTGGCACCCAGAGGCAAAAAGGGCTAATTGGAGATCATTCAGGACCTCAAACAGCAGGAACTTCTAGTGCTTTGCAACAGCCCATGCAACACACCCTCTTTAGGAGTTCAGAAACCAAATGGGGAATGGCACCTAGTCTGAGACCTTAGAATAACTAATGAAGCCATTGTTCCCCTCCACCCTGTAGTTCCTGACCCATATACTGGATTATCTGAGATCCCAGCTGCTGCTGCTTGGTTACTGTATTAGATTTAAAGGATGCCTTTTTCTGTGTATTCTCAGACTCTCAATCACAATATTTGTTTGCCTTCAAGAAACCAGATGTGGATCTCCATTAACCTGGACAGTGTGCTCCTTAGAAATGTAGAGGTAGCCCTCGCTTGTTTGGACAAACCCTAGCCAAGGACCTAGAAGAATTGAGAGATAGGTCATCTGTGGTTGTTCTCCAATATGTAGGTGACGTACTCCTGAGTTCTACCACCCAGGGGGAATGTCAAAAGGCCACTACAGAACTCCTGACCTTCTTAGCTGATAGAGGAAAAGAAAAGCTCAATTTTGTCAACACATGCAATACTTAGGATTAAAGCGTCTCATGGAATTTGCAAGCTATGAAAAAAGAGCAGACCACCATAGGGCAACATAGAGGCTTCTTAGGGTTTACTGGGTTCTGTAGGCTTTGGATTCCTTCGTATGGGAAATTAGCTAAGCCTCTTTTCAGCCTCCTTAAGGAAATCCTATATTACAGAACAACTGTTCTGATACAGGACTGGGACATACTAAGGCCTTTATGGCATTAAAAGGGACCTGACTTCAAACCCCTGTCTTCAGATTACCTATGGAGCAAAACTTTAACCTGTTTATCCTCACTGATAGAGAAGGAATAGCCCTGGGAGTGGGCACATACAAAAATGGACCAACTCAACAGCCAGTGGCATATCTCGGTCAGGAGCCTGACACTGTCTCTGGGAGGCCCCACTGCTTGGGAGTGGTAGCAGCAGTTGTCCTGCTAGTCCCTGAAGCAATCAAAACCACCCTGGGAAGACACCTCAGTGTCACTGCCTCTCATGACCTCTCAGGGATTTTAAATACAGAACGGGGTTATGGCTCTCAGAGTCACCTCCTGATACACCAGGCTTTACTTCTAGAAGGATCTGTAACTCAAATAAGGACTTGCTCTAATTGAAACCCAGCCACTTTCCCCACTAAAACACTACAGGGAAATCCTGACCTGGCTGCCAGCAAGTCCTAGCCATAAACTACTCAGCATGAGGAGCCCATCAGAGCCTTTCCCCAGGCTAGTCCAGACCTCGCCATGTACACAGATGGGAGCTCCTTTATGGAACAAGGAGATGACAAGGCTGGACGTGCCCCGGTGACCTGACATGATGCTTTACAGGCACAATCTTTGCCCCCAGGCCACAAGTGCACAGCTTGCAGAATTGACAGCCCTGAGGAGAGCATTCCAGCTATAGAAACAACAGAGTTAATATTTCCCCTGACTCTAAATGTGCCTACCTAATCCTGTACAAGCAGCAATTTGGAAAGAGAAGATTCCAAACAACTGAGGAAACTTCCATAAAAAAACTTTGAACAGATGTTAAAAATGTAGGAAACTGTTCATTCACCTAAAGAGGTGGCAATAATACACTCCAAGGACATCCAAAGGGGACAGATGAGATATGAAAAGGCAAGAGACAAGCAGTTCAACAGGCCAAGAGGCTGCTAATGGGACTTTGCACCAACCAACCACCTTAACCCCTCTACTATGGACAGGCCCTCCCCCAGAGATAAGACCTCCATCCAACCAGGAGGAGACGCAGCAGGCCTTATCTAGGGGAAGCATTCTCTTACCTTCTGGGTGGATTCAGATGGAAAATAATAAACTTACCCGCTAACTCTCAGTGGCAGGTTTTACACACCCTTCATCAATCTTTCCCTTTGGAGAAACACTCTCAAACTAACTCAAGAGATACTGAAGGAGAAAAATATGTATACCAAGGACAACCCATCAAATAGTCAATGTCCGTGAGACATGCCAGAGAAATAACCCACTTAGCTCCACCAAAAAGCCTCCAGGATTACAAAACACATGACAGTTTCCTCAGGTGGACTGGCAAGTTGATTTTACCCATGTCTGTAAGAGCAGGGGATTCCAGTATTTATTGATTATGGCAGATACTTCTACAGGATGCACTCAGGCCTAACCCTCCTGAACTGAACAGGCAGAAGAAGGCCCTATTACAGGAAACAATCCCCCGATTCAGACTGCCTCACAGCCTCCAAAGTGACAATGAAACAGCTGTCACTCAGGGAATATTCAAAGTCCTAGGCATAAAATATCATCTCCATTGTAGATGGAGACCTCAATCCTCTCTTAAAAAGACACCTAAACCAAGTCAAGAAAGCTACTACCTATGGTGTAAGGTGCTCCCTTGACCCTACTCAGAATCAGAAACACCCCAAGAACACTAGGGCATTAGGAATGAGGAAGATCAGGAAACTGCAGATCTTGTGGCTCATATCACAAACCTGGCCAAGTTTCAACTGAAATATGTAGATATCCCATATCTGAGCCACTCACTTTTCCACCTCTGTGTGAACTTGGGGATCCAGTTATGGTCAGGACCATACCTTCATATCCCCCCCGCTCCATTTAACTCTGTTTGGAAGGGACCTTTCCACATAATTTTATCTACCTTTTCTGCAGTGAATGTGCTTGGACAGGAGAACTGAATCCAACACTCTCAGGTAAAGTTCTGCCAACCTGGATTGACTGCCAGAGAAACTTCTCCTTCCGAAGGACCTGAGGAATGATATTCCTGCACTTCAGTAGAAGACCTAAATCTCCTCCACAAAGACAGTGGTGATAAGTAAACTTTTGAATGTACTTCTTTATTATTTTACACAGAGCCACTGAAATAAACTCTTTCCTAGATTGGTCTCAACAGTGTGCCACTAGGTTGCAGGAAGATAATTGCTGCATATGTGGACTGTTACCCCTTCCCAGCACTTCTGGGCTACCTTGGTGGGTATCCCTCTTTTAGGAAGTGATTTGATAAAATTTCAATTTTGGTGGGGGGCTGTGTTTGTAGCTCACTGGTAGAGTGCTCATCTGGCATGTGTGAAGCACTGGGTTCCATCCTCAGCACCACATAAAAATAAATTAAATAAATAAATACAAACAAAGGTATTGTGTAAAAATTTTTCTTTCAGATTCACCCAGATTTCTGACACACTGAAACCATGAGATAACAAAGTCTGGCATTTTGTTTTGGTTTTGGTGCTGGGGATCAAACCCAGGCCTTACACATGTTAGGCCAGCAGTCTACCACTGAGCTACATCACCAGCCTTTGTTTGTTTTGGTACAGGGATTACAGGTGTGCACTACTGCCCCCGGGCCATGTCTGCTTTTTTTTTTTTTTTTTTTTTTTCATTTTTATTGTTTACTCATTTACTTTGTTTACTTATTTAGTGCTGGGATCCAACCCAGGGCCGCCCAGATACTAGGCAAGCACTCTACCCCTATGTTACACCCCTGGCTTCTGTGTTTTTATCTAGAGGATATTGTGCCATAATTAATGTCATCTTTCTCCTGGTGGACTCATAAGTTATTTCCCATTTGTTATTATGATTAATAAAATTACTATCATTGAACACAAATTCTTGGACAAACAGTTGTTTTCTTACAGAAAAGATGAGGACAGTGCTAACTGGGTTAAAGTGGAAAAACCATGATGATTGTAAATTTTTTGAATATTACTACTATCTCCTTTCAAACATGTTCTTTCCTCAAATATATTTCATTCAATCAGTTTTAAATTTTGGGAAAAAACTTTTGGTGAAATTATATTGTCTGTTAATTGAATTTTTAAAATCTTTTAAAAATTATTTTAAAAAACTGATGTAATATTTGTACATATTTATGGGTTACAGTATAATCACTTGATCTGTTTATACAATGTGTAATGATCAAATCCACATAATTATCATTTCCATCTCATTAAATGTTTGCCATTTGTGTTAAAAAAATTTTTTTTCTTTCAATTTTTAATATTGGAATGAAAAGAGAAACACTCTACAAAATACTACCCACATGCTGATATTAAATTATGGCCTACAAATGAAACTTTATCACAACCAGGTCATGGAAGAACTTCCACTTTAGAACAAGGCAACTTTCAGATCTTTACAGCTGTTAAATCACATTTAAGACCATCAACTTCATGCTTTCCAACATTACTGCCAACATGTCAAAGGCATAAGGATAGTTACTCTCAGATTTGTGACCAGTATTTGTGGCTTACACTCACCATGGGGCATCTAAAGCAAGAAGCCCCAGTCTATTGGGAACAACATAACTATACCTATGACAAGTGGCCTAATGCTACTCAGGAATTAAGATGTGCCCAGAGTCACTTATGCCAACACATTGTGATTTTACTGGCCAATGACTGGTTTGGGCTAACTGGTTCTCTAGACCTGAAATTAGGCGGCCAGCACCCAGTGGGACCAAATGGATGTGTGGAACTCACTTATGGCCCTGGCTTCCCCCAGAGTTGATAGGAAGATGTACCATTGGGTACCTCTGGATGCAAGGGAGATGGATACCATGTATAGGACAGCCAACAAATCTCCCCAATCTCAGACATAGGTGGGGATGATTTGCTTTTCACTGGTCTGATCATCTAGCTTCACTGTTTAGACCACAAATTGGCTTAAGAGATATAATATGGCACGTGGAAACCCAAACCAGTTATACCCAAACTGCCCTCCACCAAGTTGAGAAAGTGTTTCTCTCATTAACACAGAAGTAACACTGCTGAGGAAATCCATCTTACAAAACCAGATGACTGTAGATGTCCTCACTGTAGCCCAAGGTGGCACTTGTGCCATTATTAGTGTAAACTCATGGCCCACAAATGATGGAGGCAGGAGACGGATCCACAAGCTTTCCCTTATTCTGCAGCAAAGTCCACTGATCAGGCATGGGAGGGCCCATTTTCCAGGTATGGAGCAGGCTCTCAGTTACAGAAGGAGTCTGGGTTTTATAGGATAGGACTAATTTGCCATAGCGGAAGGTTAAGGTTTAGGGTTCAGCATTTGGTACCCATCCATTTCCCCCATTGTTATCAGGAAAGAATCTGCTGGAAGATTAAGCCTTGGCAGATTTCCCCTCCCTCCTCCTGAGCTGCACCTCTCTCCATTTTTCTTTGGGGGCTATCTTGCATGAATATCATTTTCCATAACCCTTCAATTAGAACTGAATGCTGTGCTTACATTACTGACAATTCTGGCAATGTAACTAACTTCCGTAAAAATTTACATGTCCAGGAATAGCCATGTTCTCACCACCTTGTCATGCCTTGTCATGGGAACAATGTCTCAGTTCTGGTTCTCTGGCACCTCCTGGTGGAAGACATGGTTCATTTTGTGGACATCACCATACCCATTGCTGTGTTCACGTGCAGCATTTATTGTTGCATTAATCTTACTCCAGTACTCGAGTCTTCTTGTTTCTCTCACAGACCATCCGCCTCTCAGTGCCTTTACCACATGTTGCTTCCACAGACTTTACTGTGGACCCCTCAACCCACCCAATTCCTAAATGGGAAACTCAAGCTGCTGGAACCACATCGCCCCCTCTCAGCTCAAAGAGGCCAGAGCGGTCATTGCCCCTTTTCCTTACAACAGTGAGGGTTTCCTAAAATTGGGGGGCAGGGTGAAGCAAGAACAAAGGACAGGGAGCTAGGGTAGACAGATGGTCACCAGGTCGGGCAGGGAAGATGGAAGCTGCTTCAAGGGAATAGAATGTTAATGCCTTCAGGACACTTCACACTCACCTGTGGCCAAGGTCGCCTACTTTGGGGGAAGAGAATGTTCCTCCATGTAGGGGTTTGTTAGTGAGTATTCCTTCGGTGGCTCCCTTCCTGCTTTTCTGGGTAGACAATGGAAAATGGGGAGAGGTACTGCTAGATTGCCCCCTTCCTGCGCTTTTGCCACAAGGATGGGATAGAAGGAGAGGGCATGAGAAGTAAGAAAGCTGGAAACTCTTACAGGATAAGATTCACCCCCTCCCATGGATATCAGGTCTGGACCTCCTCCTTCAGAAGTCTGTCTGTTCTTTCCTTTAAATAAAACATATTTTCTGTGCTTCCCTCAGAATTTCTCCAGTGTTCATTCTTTGACACCGGGGAACAGGATTTGGACTTCCAAGAATGGTATCAATATTGTGATGCCAAAGGAACTAACTCTCACCACTGAAAGGAAAGAACCACTTTAACAAATAGAACCACTCAAAGGAAAATTAAATAAATAAATAAATAACAAACAACCCCAAACCAAAAGACAACCCAGGGCCTTCCTAGGAATGACTGGATTTTGTGAAATTCAGATCCCTGGTTTTGACTCATAGCCAAGTCACTCTGTGAGGCTATTTGGGTTCCCTGTCTTGATTGAACAGGGAAACAAGGGAAACAAGTCCTTTCACAAGCTCAGGGACTTGCTGCGGTCTGCCACAGCCTTGGGGATTCCTGATTTATGAGCCGTTCACCTGGCGTGTAGCTGAGAGGCAAGGGGTGGCACGAGTCCTCACTCAAAAGCTGGCGGACATTCCTCAGTTGAACAGTTGGATTCTGTGTCCTGGCCTGGCCTGGATACCTAGGGGCATGGCTGCCACAGCCCTTCTGGTGGAGGAGGCCACCAAATTAACCCTCGGACACATACTGGCCACCAAGCTGTGAGTGTCCTTGAAATTAAAAGACATCAGTGTAAGCCAGCAGAAGATGTCCATATAAGCCAGCAGAGATCAATGGGCAAATGGAGGGAGTCTGTCCAAGCCCCAGGCCCCCTACTGGAATCCCCTGAAGTCACTCCTAACATTTGTCCAGCTCTAATCCTGGCAACCCTGCTTCCCACCACAAGGAAAGGTGACTTCCTTAATCCCTGTGTGGAGACCCCAGAGCAGGTTCACCCTAGCAGGCCTGGCCTTTGGGATAGGACAAACCTTTGACCAACCCTGATGTGGACTGTTCCACACAGGGAAGTAGTTCCTTGGGGAAGGGAGCTTGTCACTGTTCATCCCCAGGAGGTGGCTCAGGCAAACCCTTCCCTGAGCCCCTCAGCACACAAGGCTCAAGCAGCCAGGCTTCCTGGGGCTCTGCCCCTGGGGAAAGATGCATGAGTGAACGTCTTCATGGACTGTCGGTACTGATGTTATAGTGTAGATGTGCAGTGTCCCCAAAAGGTCATGTGTGAGACAATACAAGGAAGTTTATAAGTGAAATGATTGGGTTGTGAGGACCTTAACCCAATCGGTGAATTAATCCCCTGATAGGGGTTGTAAGCATCTGGTTGGATCCAACTGGTATCCATCATCCCCTTCAACCACAGATAACTTGCTAGCATCTAATTGGACCAAACAACAATTAACCTAACTGGAATGACCACACCTTTGAGCCATTTCTTATGCAGGCACATCAAGAAGCAGGTTGACCCCTAGTAGATATGGATAATGAAAAATCCCCAAGATAATGAGACCTGAGAAAAAAGGGAGTGAAAAAGAAGTCCATGCACTGACAACCTTCATCTCCCAGGACAAAGGTTTTCCAGGTGCTGGCTGCAGATGGGAAGGGAGTGTCTTTTCACCCCTAAAGTAAAGTCTCTAGGAGGTATTAATCTCCTTCAAAGTAAATCCTCTCCAGACACTACCCACAGACCCCTGATCCAAAAATGTTCATATTCCCGGGTGCCCAAGAAAACTGATATGGACACTAGACCACCCCTCAAATAACCTATATAAACCTAGCCCTTTTCTTTGCTTGTGGGCTCATTTTCCACCATAAAAGTGGGTTCCACAATGCCATTTGATCCCTGCACCCCCTGTTCCTGAATAAACAGCTGAGATGATTCATGAAGTTGGCATCCTGCCTGGTCTCTTTGTGTTAACAACCCCTACTTTACCTCCTTGCTTATTAAGGCTGAACACACATGTACCCGCAGACCCCTGAGCTGTATGATGACATGCCCGTGAAGTTGACTGGGGTTCCACAAAGGGACCTCCCAGTTCCAGGGAGCCTCATCAATGGTCGACCCCTGCTCAGGAATAGAAATTCCCCAACACAACATAACCCCAACTTTCTAACCGTGGAGTCGTTCACTCTTGAGTACAGCACACACAACTTGGAGTGTGCACTGTTCATGGCACAGTAAAGCGTTCTTCCTTTGCTATGAGCTGACTTCTCCTGAATTTCTTTTTGGTGACATGGTCATGAACCTCAAAGGTTTCAGAGCAGGTCTCCACTGCTCTGCAGACCTCCTCAAAACCCTGAGTGGTGGTGACAAAGATGAGAACCCCTGAGGCAGAGGGAAAGGGGAGCGTTGGCATGAGATTAGTCATTTCCCTTATCAGATTGTTCTCAGGAAAACAATAGTTTGCTGGTGTCTTTCCACCCTCAAAGAAATGGTTATTTGTCAATTTTCTAATCCATACAGAGTGTCTTAGAACTCTGCTTGCCTACTTATAAGTCAATACAGAGGGAAGCAGAGAACCTCCAGGTGTGTTTTTCTGAAAACTTGGATTCAGCATCTCTGTGTCATTGACCTCATCAGTGTCAACGTGAACCAGCTGAATGACCTGCAGTGGGGCCCAGTCCTGAGGCCAGTGACTCTAGGCTGAGGAGGTCCAGCCTGGAGATAGAAGGCCCTGCAATCTCCCTGGTGCTTCCTGCAGCCCTTTCCTGTGGGTGTCCTGGTGCCGCTGAGCACAACTGCAGAGGAAGGACAGTGAGAAGCTGCAGAGCCCTGGGAAGCAGGAGCCCCCTTGCAGGTGGTCGGGCCTCTTCCTTTCTGAGGCTGAGACTCTTGTTTGACTGAGGCTTTTTGTTTTTGAGACAGGATATGGGATGTGCAGCTTGCTGGAGTTGATATGTTCTTGAGTATGTAAAGGAAATGTGGGATGAATAGAATTAGAGACAGAAAATTTAAAGATCTCCTGGAGAAAGGGTTTTTGACCCTTTGGGTCAGAAAATGAAAGTGACTCAAGGTGACAGTGTCTATGGTGACTATTAAGGTTTGGAGAGTTTGCATACCACGAGGAGGGGACAGCTAGGCATGGCGACTCCCAGAGTGAAATCCTTAGGCATCCCCCCTCTGCACCCGGGAGTGAAAACGGATTCAGCAAGCTCTCAGTCTGGCCCTCGAGCTTGGAAATATGCTTCACCTTCTGAATATAAGTTTTTCTATGGCCTCAGGTCGAGCAGGCTGGTTTCTGAATTCAAATGTTTCCTTTTATTCCCCCTTGATTCCTTTTTAGAACTTTACTTCCATCTAAGTCCATTTTCCCCCTGAATTGAATAACTGCACTCCCCTGTAGGTATGTCTTTATTGTCTTAGGTGAAAATGGATAGGTAGAAAAGGCATAGGAAAGCCTTGGCTATGCAGCCAGCTGTCTCATCCCAAATGTCTGGCCTCTGACAACATGAGGCATGCCCTCACTCACTTCTGTCACATTATGTCCTGGTAGTCTGGGAAGATGTCCTTTTCTTTTGGGTACAGGGATTGAACTGGAGGGCATTTAACCACTGAGCCACATCCCCAGCGTTTTAATTTTATTTTTATTTTGAGACACTAAGTTGCTGAGGCTGGATTTGAACTTGTGATCCTTCTACGGGGATTAAAGGTGTGTGCAAATGCACCTGGCCAGATGTCCTTTTCTGACATGGGGTGTTATCTCCATGGACATTGCCTCTGAAACTTCCTGAATACACTTATTACCTCAATTACAGGTGAAGAAACAGAAAGAGCCCACTGAATACGGTGAGAAGACAACACCAGTTCTGAAAGGCCAGGATTGAATTCTGCTTAACCAATTAAATCCCAAATTTTCAATTCTGCAATGAATTGAAATGAAATTAATCATATAACAATAACAATATTATCTTACATTTAAAATCGTATTTTATGAAATTATATCACATATTGTATACTCTATTTAGATTTTACAGGTGTTCCCACACCTGGGAAGGTGAATCTAAATGGATAAATACGATTATCCCTCAGGTTAGGTCAGGTCCAGGCCCTGGAAAGAAGCTGTAGCTGGAAACAATCCCTTGGGCTCTATTCAGCCAGGAGGGAGGGTCTCATCTTCTGTCACTCAGGGTTCATGGGCGGGTCCAGAATCACTAGCCAATCAGAGACGGGCTTCAGGAACTGTCCAATCAGGAGCGCAGTTGGAAGAGGGCGGAAACTTTCGCCTTGATGACCTTCTTTCCTGGACCCTCCCTTAGTAGGTGTCCGGCTCGTGCTGCGAAGAGCACCTCTAAGGTCCTCAGCCTGGTCACTGTGACCTCCGCCCTCTGCGCGCTGCGGGCGAGCCGGGAACCCCAGAACCCAGGCAATGGTGAGTGTGGAGGGCGTCGTTCCAGGAGCAGCAGCGGGTCTCCGTGAGTTGAAGGGACGAGTTGCTGTGGAAGGAGCGGGGCTCCGGCGTCCCTGCGGCGCCTGCGGTCGAGGCCCGCTGGCCGGCTCGGCCCTGGGTCCTGCCCGGCCGCTTGACCCGGCCGGAGCGTCTGTGGGCCGCGCGGTCCCCGCAGCCCCGCGTGTCCCCGTCCGCGGTGGCGGCGGGAGGGTCGCGGGGAGACTGGGACTCGGTGTGGGGCTGACGCGGGTGCCCAGTGCGTCCCTGCGCCTCAGGAGGACCTGGTGACCCTGAATTCCGGAACGCTGGGGAGCCGGCTCTAAAGCCGGGACTGCCCCTCAGCCCGGGGCGTGTGGGGCCGGAAGCGAGCAGACCCCTAGGTCCTTCTCCACGGGGCCTCCTGAGGGGAGGTCGGCGCCCGGCTCCGCGGTGTGAGGACAGATGCGAAGGGAGGAAAGCAGAGCTGCGTGTAGGAGTCGAGCAGCTGAGGGGAGCCCGCCGTGACGTCCGCAGGCTCCTCAGCGGTCAGCGGAGGAGGACCTTCTCCCGAGAGGGGCGCGGAGGGCGCACCAAGAAGGTGGTGGGTGAAGGGAGACTGGAGGGTGCGGCAGCATCTTAGATCCCAGAGCCTTTCGCCCTGATGGTTGCGTTGTGTTTGTTTGGTACCGGCCTTGAACCCAGGTCCTTAACCACTGAGCCGTATTCCCAGCAGCATAAGCGCCCCCTACACCCTCTTCCTTATTTATTTATTTATTTATTCAGTGCTGGGAATTGAACCCAGGTTCTTTACCACTGAGCTATATCCCCAGCCCTCTTTATTTTTCAGCTTGAGACTAAGTTGCTGAGATTGGCTTTGAACTTGAGATCCTCTACCTCAGCCTCCTAACTACTTAGATATATCTTCTTTAATTTACTGCCTCTGGCCTTGAGTGTTTTTCTTAAGTGATCCTTCATTTTTGTGAAATTGTTTCTCTCTTTTCCAACTTTTTGTTCTGTCGCAATAGTGTTGCTTTTAATTTGAAATTACTTTTTATATATTTGATATATAGAAAAATGATGGATTTTGCATATTAAGCTAGTGTGTGTTTTACATCCTTGCAACACTTCCACATTAATTCCCAGGAGTTTTTGTTGGCTCTTTGGAATTTTGTAGGTAGGTGATAATGGCCTATGTGAAGAGTCATTTTTTGTTTCTTCTCAGTCTTAATGCCTATCATTAGTATTTCTTATGCTTTCTCTGTACCCATTGATTTGATCTTAGGGTTTTGTTGTTGAGCTTGTTGAGGTGATCAGTTGCATGAGCTGACTTTTAAATGTTGGCCATTCTTATAATAGGGGCTGGGGTTGTGGCCCACTGGTAGAGTGCTTGCCTAGCATGTGTGAGGCACTGGGTTCGATTCCCAGCACCATGTACAAATAAATGAAAGTAAGGTCAATGGACAGCTAAGTATTTTTTAAATAGTTATAATAATTCCTACTTGAATTTGTTAGATCATTCTGTGTGTGTAAGGATAGAAGTAATTTGCCATTATTTGTTGAGGATTTTTTTCTTTTTTCTTACTTTATTTTTGCAGTGCAGGGAATCAAAGCCAGGGCCTCACATATGCTAGGCAGGTGCACAACACTGAGCTATCCGCAGGCCCTGTTGAAGTTTTTTTTCTCTTTATTCAAAAAAGCTTTTTGTCTTCCCTCCCCTCTCCCCTGTAATGGGACTGAAAACCAGGACATTCTCACTGAGCTACACCCTCAGTCCTTTGTTTATTTATTCATTCATTCATTTAATCATTCATTCATTCATTCTTGTTGTTTCTTATAATGTCTATCTAGTTTTGTATCATGACACTGTGGGCCTCATATATTATTAAGTAGCACTTTTGCATCTATTACCTGGAAGAGATTATGATATTTAATGTTCTTAAATGTTAGTCAGAATAAGCCCATGAGACCAGTGGGCCTGATTCTCCCTGTTGTTGTTATTGTTTTAATTTCTGTAACACATAGAGCCTTACGTACTTTATCTTTCCTCATGTGAGTTTTTGTGTTGTATCTTTCCAGAAGTTGATTGATTTCTTCCAAATTATTTTTCTGTGCTTTATTTAAGATTATCTTACTCTTGTCTTGCCAGTTATCCAATGTTGGTACATTAAGCTGTTGAGATGAGGTCTTTCTTCTTTTCTAACATATGCATTCATTGTTGTAAATTTCTCCCTATGTTTGCTTTTTCTGTATCCCACAAGTGATGTTAAGATGTGTGTTCATTTTCATATATTGTGAAATACTTGAATTTCTTTGGTGTTTCTTTCAATGCATATGTCATTCACCCATGTAGTATGCAATTATTTGAGATTCTCCTGCTATATTTATGCTATTGATGTCTGGTTTTATTTCATTATGGTCTGAACATATTGAACATCCTGCCAACACCACAGGATCAGCTGAAGACCGGGTAGCTCATCTGCTCTCCCAAAGTTTTTTAGATTTGTTAAGGTGTGTCTTATAGTTCAGAACATGGTCCGTGTTGGTAAAGATTCTATGTTGTGGTAGAGCAAGATGGGAACTTTAGCAGTTTAAGAGCTGACAGGCTGTGGTTTTGCATGCTGAAACCCAGAACTCTGCTTACTGACATTTAAACATAGAGGCTTGTGGTGGCTAAAGGTACCTGTAAAAGATAACTGCAGTAGCAGAAGCAGGAAACCAGGCCATGGGGACAGAACATTCCCACTTTAGGCTTAGTGCAATAAAAGCCCCTAAGCTGTATGAGCTAAGAGTCCCTGGGCTGTTGACAAGCTTGCACCCATGTAAGAAATGTAGAATGCTCCTTCCAATAGAATGGCACCAACTCCCTTACCTTGATGTACCCCAAATGTGCTTATGTGTAAAAAGTAAAAGCCCTGCTGTGCTCAGGGCTCAGGCTTGGGTATTATCCCTCTGGGCCATGTTACCATGAATGAAGTGTTGCCTCCAGATCTCCACCCTCTCACTTCCCACTACAGTGTGATCTTGAGAAAATGTGTACTAAAGGCAGGATGCAGCTTAGAGGTAGACACACTTAGCTAGTATTTGCAAAGCCTTGGGTTCAATCTCCAGCAACACAAAAGGAAGAGGAGAACAAAAATAACACATAGTCTGTGGTTGCTCTACAATAGCAGATGACTTTAGTTGATGTCTAATGCTTTTGATTTTAGCTGTGCTATTACTGATTTTCTACATTCTTGATCTGCCAATTGCTGATAGAGATAAGTTGAAATCTCAAGAAATAATCGTGAATCTATGACTTTCCCTTCAGTTCCATGTTTTTACCTCATGTGGTTTGATGCTCTGTCTAGGAGAGTTTATTAAGGATTGTTATGTCTTCTTAGAGAATCGACTGTTTTATCATTATTTAATCCCTTTATTCCTTATTATTTTGTTTGAGGTACAGCTTGAGTAGTACAAAATTAATAGAGCTTCCAAAGGTGTTTTTGGATCAATACTAGAATGGGCATAACTCTATATTTAATTCATCTTAGTCTTCCTTTTGATATTATTGTGAAAATATTTATACATTTTTAAGAGATAAAAATTGAATACATTTATAATTTCAAACATGGTACTTTCAGCCAGATGTTACATGGCATACGTCTAATCCCATCTATTTGAATGTCTTAGGAGGAAGATGGGAAGACCAAGAGCAACCCTGTGCAACTTGGACCCTAAAAATGTAAAAGTGGTTTGGAGACGTAACTCACAACTGAATACTCCTGATTTCAGCCCCCTGTATCTCACACACATCCCTGTATCTTGGCCATTGTTGAATGCCTACATTGAGTTAATTACCAAATACATTGTTTCACATAGATATCTTTTGTGGGATGAGAGCACTTTAAACATAGTTTTCCAGTAACTTCTCAGAGTACAACAATGATCTTACCTCTAGTCATCATAATATGTGATATATTTCTTGAAATATTTCTCCTATATAGGTCAAGTTTTGACCTCACAATAAGGAGTCATCCATGTCTAGCAGAATCAGAGTTGGCAGAGCCACGGGACACAGAGGTCTGACTCCCAGGAACTGGCAGTCATGAGAGACTGTTCCAGACCCCCAGGGAGTAGGTGGTCCTGTATGGAGGGGCTCACCATCTGAGGATGTGCTAATTCCCTAAGCAAATGGCTTCCCTAACTCCACCCTATCCTGTTCCTCACAGAAGAAGCCCCTCATGGTCTGGCCCCTTTACCTGTGTGACTCTAAATAAAGGTGGAGGTGGGCTCCTCCATGTTGTTGGAGGCCAGATCTGGTACAGCCCTATCTGCCACACCCCTTCCATTTGAGAAGAGTATTGGCTCTTGTGTTTATTCATTAGATAAGTTTATTAGTAATTGATTATTGCTGGCACCATTGTCTTCTGACAGAAACTCTTTCCCTCATCCATTCGGGACATGGAAACCCCCCACAGTTGGCACTTGACCCAGAGCTGTTCATGAGGATTTTATAAGAGGTAAATTAAGGTATGGGTTTGGCCTTTCTCCTGGGAAACACATGGAAGAGAAAGGAATTTAAATAGTGTGGCATTAAACCTGGGGAATTCACTCTCTACAGAGAGAGAAATAAAACAGAAATCTATTCAGCTCTATTCAGTATGTAACCAGAGTGAAAATTCAGTGGAAAGATCGCAACTCCTACAGTTCTTGAAATGTAAATGGGGACCTGGTCACTTTAGATCTTGCACACTTGATCTGCATGCCTGCCTGGTCTCTCTGCCTCAGTGCTACAAAGCTTTACTGTGTGACTTGGTTGGAGCCTGAGACCTAAGTTGGCTGAGATTGGTGCAGAAGTTTAGAATCCTGGGAAGAAACCATCCTAATCAGGAATTTAGAAGGGGTCTCTAACTAGGAAGGGGAAATTGGTTCCCCAGTTTCGTGGTTTAAATCCAGCCAGGACCTTCCCCTTCAGTGGCATGGTTTTTAATCCCAGGAGGGAAAGACGGAAGCACCGGACAGGACTACCCCCTGGGAAACCTCCCAGGAATGCAGCAGCTCCTGGGGAGCAGGGCTGGTTCCTGATTTTTGGAGTCAGGCCACTGGGATAAGAGGAAAGGTGGCACCCGAGAGTCGGAGGCACCTTACCTCCAACTGTAAAGGATTTAAAGAAAACCTGTTGGAGCCACATGGTTTTCTCGGGCTCATTTCTAGCCCCTCCCCCTGCACTTAGGACTTAATTCTTCTTAATTCTACAACATGAGAAAAAGGGGAATTTGAGATCTTGGCTGCGATCTTCCACCTCCCTAAATGGCCACTCGCTGAATAGATAATTATAATAAATGAATGAATGAACTTCTTTGCAGGCTGACTACGAACTGATGACTTTTCATGTGTGAGGCGAATTTGCTGACCACTGCGCTTGCACCTCCCTGGTCACAGGCTGGAACTTCATTGTCTCCGTCAGCACTCAACTTTCATTCTCTCAGCTTGTCAAAGTTAAATGAGAAAAATTCCAGAAGTTAACAAAAGATGTTCTAATTGTGCTTTTTAATGAATTAATCTTTTGTTTTTTAGGGGTGACTTTAAAGGTGAATAACAATCTTTGGGACAAAAGCCAGCAACCCAAATTATTTTTAAGTTTTTCTTTTTGTATCTTAAATTCTTAGACAAATTAAATCAAAGATTTGATGGGTGTTTGTTCATTGCTGTGGAGCTTCATTTACAATAAGTTATAAAAATTTTCTTTTTTTTGACTGATCTATAAATGTGTGAATACTGATTATATTTACTATTTCAAAATTTACCTACAGTTCAATGAGCATGCTCACATTTTAAAATTAAAGTAAAAATCAATCCAAATGAATTTAATTTACGTGAATTAACAAAGTTTAATTTATTTTGGGTAAACAACTAAAACTCAAAAGGCTTCTTTATAATTAATAATTTGCATTTTTTCAGGTGGTCAAATAAATAATAAAATTGCTAAATTCTATAATATTTGGGATCTATATCCCTTGTTTCTACTGATTTTCTTCAACAGGAAAGAGATAATTAATATCTACATTTGTTTGATGTCTTGACTTTTGCAGTTAAGAATAAATCTAATTTGAGGTAAATGGAATTAATTATCTAAGCTTTTATTACAGGAAATACTTATTGATTTACAAGGATGAAATGCTGGAAGATCATCGATTGTATACTAAAATATCATCTACTATATATAAAAACATTAGATACTCTCAACTAAAATATATTTAAACATTAGATGTATTTTTAATTTGGTTAGTAAAGAAGGTCTAAAATTCTTATATTCTCTGTGTTCTCATTGAGAACCAAGATGCTAGGACATAAACCATCAGTGTGATATATGTAAGGGTCTAAAAATTTTTTTTTCACCTGGTAAAATAGAAGACTAACATATTTCAGTAAATTTTTAAAAATTTGTACAAAATAATTTTCAGAAGGTTTACATGTAATTAAATTGGCTATATATAATTAACACAATCAGCTAAGATTAAACTTTTTATTATTTAAATTCTACTGTTTCTATCATAAAGGCTATTTATGTTATGGGATGCAACTTAAGAACAGACCAATCACCACTGAGAAGTCCAAATTTGAGAGTCTTTATTAAGCTGGCCAGCTGACTGTCTCACACAATGCCCCAAAAAAATGGCTATTGGGAGAACAGCCCTGACCACAGGGTTGTAGGGGTTCTTATACCAAAAATCACATCAATCATAAGTGTCTGTTGCTATGATTCGAAATTACACATTAACATCATGAGATGATAGACAGAGGGGGAAGTGGGTCAAAATGACCCTTACCTAGGTACAAACTAAAGAATGGTTACTAACATCCACACAATCACTGTTCCCATGGTACATTGTTTAGGAGCAATAGGAATCAAAAGAGAGCAATTTTTTACTACATAGGAGTGCCACTGTATATTATTAAACATGTCACACCAAATAACTGATGATGGGCACAGAGGCAGGGTGTTTCCATGGGAGAATCTTGTTTCCTACATAACATGGAGTCTCAGAGCAAAATGGAGTCTGTTTAGTCATTTCCCCCAGAGTTTGGCCTATAACATTCTCATGGAGTCAGATCTGTCAACCTATCATATTCCCCACTGGTTTTATGTACATAATCAAATCATTGATTCATTAGTAGTGCATAGGTGATTATAGTGAAGTGTGCAACACCATTAGCTTAACAAACTGGATTCTATCTCTAACATATTTAAGTCTAAATCTATTTGTCTACTTAAAGTTTTGAAATTCTGGTTTCCAGTAATCAGGGCAGTGGTTTCTACAGCTGTGGACCCATTATACCTATTTCCACTAGGAGGGGAACTAAGACAGGGGCCGCTTGTTTAGATATTAGCCCCATATGTTCCTTTCATCCCTCCCCATCATAATAGTATACAGAATTTAGCCCATTTGGCAATCTCAAAAAGTTGAACGGTTAAGCACAGAGTTATTCCTGACGTAGTCCAAGCAAGAGAAAAAACACGATTAACATTTTTTTCAGTCTTATCTTTAGATGGTGGTTGGGGTCTCTGAGGGCTGTCCATTTTTCTGTTGTCTTAACTAATATGTGATGATTCCATGTTGTGAGTAAGGTCCCTTCCATTTTCACAAACCCCTATTGATTGGACCTTCTGACTAAAGGATAGAAGAAAAAGGAAATACTTAAAACATTAATCTCTCATGCCAATAAAATAATTTCTTATGCCTTTGAGTTTTATTACTTAGAAAAGCTGATTTCAAAGAAATTATGATTTATACAATTTGGTTAAACAACAACTGTTATTCTAAAATACCACCTTACATTCCAAATTTCAAATTTCTCTTTAAAATCCAAATTTGATTAATATAAAAACATCAGTGACTATATTTTAATTAACCATGGTAATCAGTACAACTTACATTAATTTTATTCTTGTTTCCCAAATGAAGTCTTTAAAGTATAAGATTTGAAGGGACATTTTACCAAGCCAATGCTCTCCAAACTAAAGCTTTTTCAATAATGGTCTCTTACAAACATAAAATAAATTAAATTTTTAATTGTCATTTAATATTTTAAAAATAAATAAATATACATTATACAAGTTTTATGTTATGCTGTACACTGAGAAGTAAACAAGTATATTTCTAGAGGACATTCAGGAGATACTGGCTTATTTAAAGGTTAACAATATGGGATATGGAAGTATTTTTACACCTTCTCCCAAGAGGGGATTAAAAACTCTCTTGGCTTGTCTGTTTCATGTTTCAGGTGTGATATTGGTTTATGTTAATTAATTTATATTAATTCAAATAATTATATTTGGAAATTTTGTGAAATAATATTCAAATAAGAGGCTAATGATGGGTTCAAGATTAAGGCACCTTCCCTGAATTTTGTCAAGACACCTGCTTAGGAAAAATTAAGTACACATAAAAAAATTTTTTGAGGTTCTACCATCCATAAACAACTATATTTAACACTTAATAAATAACCTTCTAAACTGCTTTCTGTAATAAGTTTAGAGAGATGCATATTTTATACATATAGAATCATCTTGTTAATTTTAAAGCTTGTAACACTGTTTTAGATTGTACATAATTAGTATTCTTTTTTTTTTAGTTCTGTGAATTTACCATGTTTTATTTAACAATTCTACAGCCAGAAATACAGAATATCTTAATGTTTATGAATATAAGTAACATTGTTGTGAACATCTTTATACACAGACTTTTCTGCAGTTATTATTATTTATTCAGGAAAGATTCCTAGCAACTGGTTGTTGCTAGCAAGAGGAAAAAAAGATATAAATCACTGAAAATGTTGTTCACCATTGTAAACCATATTCCATTTGTTCTATGATGGACTTCCTTTTACATTTTCAAATTTTCAAAATTGAGACATACCATACAACCCATGGTTCACACTGCCCTGCAGTAGATGTCACTGCCTGTGTATGTGTGCACTCGGTTATATCTGGTGGCAACAACTGGACCACTGTAACCCTCAGAATTTCTGTCAAAGGGCCTGTTAGGAACCTTTTGAAGAATACAAGAATCTTCATTGTCCTCTGAAAACAACTCCATTGACATTTTTGGCAAGATTAAGAAGCGCATGTTTCAAAATTTAACCCAAACACAATGAGATTTAGATACTTAGAGCTGTCTTTGAAGGAAGGACATAGTATTTTACCCTGGATGGTACAGAGGATAAAATTGTGATGAAAAACGTGGATATAACTCCAATGTAACACAGAGTTAGTTTCTGACTATAAAGACATCTTGTACTTTACATTTCATACCACAGTAGTATAACTAATAAAAGTCATGTTTGAAGAAGTCTGAAATTAAAAGTATAAAACAAATGTTGTAAATAATAAATCATTGTGTCCTAGTATATGGCCGTTTTACTTCTTTCTTAGTGATAAATTAAAAAGTTGCAAATTAAGATTGAACGAGGGTGCAAACAGCTTGGGAGGCTGAAGCAGGAGGATCTCGAGTTCAAAGTCAGCCTCAGCAAAAGTGAGGCACTAAGCAACTCTGTGAGATCCTGTCTCTAAATAAAATATAAAGTAGGGCTGGGGATGTGACTCAGTGGTTGAGTGCCCCTGAGTTCAATCCCCAGTACCCCTCCTCAAAAAAAAAAAAAAGATTGAAGGAGGGCTGGGGTTGTATGTAGCTCAGTGGTAGAGAGTTTCCCTAGCACATGTGAGGCTTGGGTTCAATCCTCCATAATTAGTATTCTTTTACAACATTACTTTTAATGCCAAATTTTTTGTTATTTAGTTCATTTATCCAAAGCCCTATGTTGGACATCTGGATTATTTTTCCTACTTTAAAAACAAGGTTATTGAAGATATTCATACAACTATATCTTTATGCCTAAAGATTATCTTTGCATAGATCCCTTAGAATATGATTGCTAGAACAATGACATAAATTCTATTTAAAATAATTTATTGGATCACTATCCTGAAAGATACTACCAATTCTAATATAATAAGTTAATTTAAAATAATAAGGCCATTACCTATAAAACAAAGAGGTCATAAGACTAATTGTCTCTACTGACTCCATTTTATAACTTTGTAACTCAGCCCACTACTAGAGACAAAATCAAGTCATATATTTGGTAAAAACTAGGCCTTCTTTTATTGTAATGACCTTTTCAAGTCAACATTGATTTTAACAATAGATAACTTTTATTAATTTTCTTGGCTAAATATATTTATTAAGTCATTCTTGCAGTTTAAATTTTTGTATAATGCTAGGCCATTGTCTACAATATAAGGCTAATAATGTTCCAGTTTATATCAATCTTTTTTTACTAATTTAAAAAATAGAAAGGGGGAAACAGATCCCTATATAAATCCACTTATTTTCAAAATTTTCTTAAAATTATATGAAGAGTCTCACCACTGCTAAGTGACACATAGAGCAAAAGAATGCGCCAGATTTTACAATAAGGAGATCTTAAATCTCCAACCACAATATTTGTATGCTAGTTCTATTGAACTCTCAGGTAAGTGAAATATATGAGAAATCTGTTCGACCCATTTCCCAGATTCACCTTTACTACACCCAGCAATGTGGACTGGAAAAATCACAGTAATCCCAATATTTACTGATTGTATTCATATGATGGGAGGTTTTACAGATACTCACATTACACCCATCTACGTGACTGGATTTGACTACACTGTCTGCAATGGAAACTTACCTATGTGCTGGTCCCATGATAGACACTCTGGCTATCTAAAGGTAACCTTTGAGGAAAAGACAGCATAAGGAATAGCTAGGCCAGCAAATTATCCTAGCCCTTGGAGCTTAAAGTTACATGTTCAAACATTATTAGAATGGGACTTTCTCATAAAAAGCCAGTCATTTCTATGAAATATCCACCAATATCTTACTGCCTTAATTGTTCTGCAATAGAATCTGGCACCTTTCCTAAATGGATAAATATACAAATGTCTTGCCAATACTACATAAAATTTCTAAAGGTGGTGGGTGGATATGTTCTTGGATTGATCTTCAAAAATTGATAAAAGACAGTTATATCAAAATATATTCCTCTAGAAGATTCAAAGCCAGAAAGGCCTAACGTAACAACATTGCCACTAAATATGTTTCACTTTTACTTATTCTTGAAAATAATTTACAAGCCGCCATGTTTAATCTAAATTTTTAATACAATGGAAGATCTAAGAAACTAGGCAAATAATTGAGTTATTTTAAACTATTTTTAGAATACAAAGTAAGATTAAATAACAATCATTATGATTTTTAAATGCCATGTAATTTGGACTATTCCCTATTGTTTGGATATTACTTTGCATTGCTGGTAACCATGTGATTAAGACCAAATTAGAATCCAACTAACTGATATTACATTAGAAAGATGAATAAATCACATTTATACTCTAACAGTTATTTCCTATTTGATGATAATTTGGGTTCTATATATTTTAATGTATTCTTTTTGGTTTCTGTCTGTTCCCACACTCATTATATATAGGGGCATAATTCCTTCTGTCAAGATGCTATAGCCCCTGAAAGTTAAGTATTAATAAAATGATTGAGATCAAATTAAATGCCTTAACAGCTACTATTACAAATATCAGTGATGAGTTTTGCACTGCCCATCTCCAGCACTGACAGATCCGTGGACATGGTGAACCAGGTTATCAGATGCCAAAACTGCAGTGGTCTGGGAGGCTGGAAAGCCTCTCTCTATTGAGGAGGTAGGAGGAGCACCCCCATGGGCTCATGAAGTTCAAATTAAGATCATTGCCACTTTGCCACACTGATGCCTACACTGTGGGTAGAGCTGATCCTGAGAGGGTTTCCAGTGATCTTGAGACATAAAGGTGCTGGAATTGTGTAAAGTGTTGGTGAAGGAGTTACAAAGTTGAAGGCAGGTGATACTGTCATCCCACTTTACATCCCACAGTGTGGAGAATGCAAATTTTGTCCAAATCAAAAAACAAACCTTTGCCAGAAGATAAGAGTCACTCAAAGGAAAGGATTAATGCCAGATGGTACTAGCAGATTTACTTGCAAAGGAAAGACAATGTTACATTACATGGGAACCAGCATATTTTCTGAATACTCAGTTGTGGCTGACATCTTAGTTTCTAAAATAGACTCTTCAGCACCTTTGGATAAAGTCTGCCTTCTTGGTTGCGGCATTTCAACCAGGCGTGGTGCTGCAGTGAACACTGCCGAGGTGGAGCCTGGCTCTACTTGTGTAGTCTTTGGCCTAGGAGGAGTTGAATTGGCTGTAAGTTTGCTGGTGCATCCCAGATCATTGGTGTGGACATCTAAAGATAAATTTGCAAGGGCCAAAGAATTTGGAGCCTCCAAATGTATTAATCCCCAAGACTTCAGTAAACCCATCCAGGAAGTATTCATTGAGATGACTGACAGGAGCAGACTACTCCTTTAGTATATTGGTCATATGAAGGTCATGAGAGCAGCACTTGAGGCATGCCACAAAGGCTGGGTGTCAGTGTGGAGGTTGGGGTAGCTGCTTCAGGTGAAGAAATCACCACACATCCATTCCAGCAGGTGATGGGCCACACATGGACAGGCACTGCCTTTGGAGGATGGAAGAGTGTAGAAAGTGTCCCAACGTTGGTGTCTGAATATATGTCCAAAAGATAAAAGTTGATGAAATTTGTGCCTAGCACCATGTCCTTGGACCAAATAAATGAAGCTTTTGAACTTATGCATTCAGGAAAGAGCATTTGAACTGTTGTAAAGTTTGAAATTTAAAAAAGAAAAATGTATCCATCCACTCCTAAGTTTTGTGATATGATGGAAACAGCCAGACAGGCAGGAAGGTCTTCCAAGCTCATAGCCTCTTGGACCTTCAGTAATTACTCTAGAGAATAGAGTTAATATGTGTGATTCATAAGTCTGCAATCAAGGATAAGGCTAATATAGTCACAGATCTGTTTTCTGAACTCTCCTTCACATAACTAATTATAGCTTATTAACAAATGTTACAACATAATAAAAGTAATTTCTAGCAAAAATAAAAATCAGTGATAAGCTTTTTGCTCTCCAAGTTAAACAAAGGCTTAAATCCCATAATCACTGTCATCATGTCTGTTTTGCTACAATTAAATATCATACTTCCCAATGGGACTAAGAGATGATTAAGAATCATCTAATGGACATTTGACATAGCAAAAATAATAGCCTGGATCTTATAAAATCACATTGCCACATCCAGGATATTCAAAAAGCAAAATTGATCTCATGAACTCTGCATCTCTAGCTGATCAAATACTTCCTAAGTTGAATGGTATACTATTGGAATGATATGTTTGTTACTAATTCTTTTTTGTATCATGATAATAGGTTGCCATACCCTCAGAACCAAGATCTGGGACCTCGAAGCAGCTCTCAGAACTAAGATCTGGAACCTCAGTCATTTTCATTTTCATTTTAAAAAATATAAAAGGATGAATATGGGACTGGAGTCGAGGCTCAGTGGTAGAGCACTCACCTAGCATGCACAAGGCCCCGGGTTCAATCCTCAGCACCTTTATATATATATATATATAAAGGAAAATGTGGGGAGCCATCCATGTCTAGAATCAGACTTGGCTGAGCCATGGGACACAGAGGTCTGACTCCCAGGAACTGACAGTCATGGGGAGGGGCTCACCATCTGAGGATGAGCTAATTCCCTAAGCAAATGGCTTCCCTAACTCCACCTCATCCTGTTCCTCACAGAAGAAGCCCTTTCTGGTCTGGGCCCTTTATCTAAGTGACTATAAATAAAGGTGAAGGTGGCTCCTTCATGTTGTTGGAGGCCAGATCTGGTACAGCCTAATCTGCCACACCCCTTCCATTTGAGAAGAGTATTGGCTTTTGTGTTTATTGATTAGATAAGTTTTTTAGTAACTGATTGATTTATTGCTGGCACCGACGTCCTCCAACAGAAACCCTTCCTCTCATCCACACGGGACATGGAAACCCCCCACATCTGACTGTATGTCTTGATAGTTAAAAATGATTTTTTCCTCATGAAGCACACAAGGTTGGATCTTGTTTTCTGCCAGTCTGTCTGCAGAACATTCCCATTTAAAGTGATTATTGATATGGTTGGATTAATACATTGCATACTTGTAACTGCTTTCTATTTGTTTTACTTTATGTGATCACTGTTCCTATATCATTTTGCTTCTCACTAAAGGACTTCTTTCCATAAGGCATGCCAAGGAGATGCAATGGCGAAACGGTCTCTGAATCTTTTTTTTTTTTTTTTAAGTTGTAGATGGATACAATATCTTTATTTTGTTTATTTATTTATTTATTTTTTTTAATTTTGTGGTAGGGATCAAACCCAGTGCTTCACTCATGCTAGGCAAATGTTCTACCACTGAGCCACAACCCCAGCCCCAGTCTCTGAATTTTAATTTTTGTTCTTTTCTTCCCAATTTGAATCACTTAACTTCCTCTTGATTCTTTGTTCTCCTTGCTTCAATATGCAATGGAACACCTACAGTGATGGTGTCATATAAGTTGTCAGAATTGGAACCTGCAAATTACTGTATGTTCTTTTTTGTTTGGTGGTACTGAGGATTGAAGCTTTATCACAGAGCTATATCCCCAGTCCTTTTTTATTTTTTGTTTTAGCGTTAGGATCTTTCTGTGTTGCTAAGACTGGCCTTGAACTTGTGGTCCTTCTGCCTTAGCCTAGTGACTCAATGGGATTACAGGAGTACACCACCTTGCCCAGTGAATGTCTTTGTCTACTAATTTCAAATACTGAGGTTTCTCAGAAATGGTTTTTCTCTATTTTTTTCCTGTTAATGACCCCTATCTCCCTCTTTTTTTAAAATTATTATTATTATTATTATTATTATTATTATTATTATTATACCAGGGATTGAACCCAAGGGCATTTAACCACTGAAATACACTCCAGCCTTTTTTTTATTGGCACCAGGGATTGTACTCACAGGCACTCAACCACTGAGCCACATCCCCAGCCCTATTTTGTATTTTAGTTAGAGACAGGGTCTCTCTGAGTTGCTTTGCTGAGACTGACTTTGAACGAGATCCCCCATCTCAGCCTCCCCAGTGGTTGGGATTACAGGCTTGTGCCTCATGCTTGGCCCTTTTTAATAGTTTATTGATAGACAGGGTCTCACTCAGTTGCTCAGAGTCCCACCAAGTTACTGAGGCTGGCTTTTAACTTGGATCCTCCTGCCTCAGCTTCCCAAATCACTGTGATTACAGGCATGGAGCCCCTTTCCTGGCTCTTCATTATTCTTAGATTTTGCTGTTGTTATTGTTGAAAGTGAACATTTGAAAAGTCTAATTGCTATCTATATGAATCAGATTCTTTTCTTTCAGTGTTTGAGCAAAAATATTTGATGGGGTCAAATTTGATTTCAACCCATGCTTTGAAGATTATGGTAAAATTGAAACTGCAGTGGCAGTTGAGTGCATCAGTTTATCCTCCGCTCGTGTGTAAACCTTTGTTGTTTTGCTGTGATCTTCAATAATTATATTTATTTGGCTTTTACCTCAAGCAAGGACACAGATCTCTTTATAATGTTTTATATTGAGTTAAGATGTTCTGTGTGTCTTTCATCCTGTATTCATTTTTGTTCTGCATATTAATCATGTGTGTGTGTTGATGGGGTAGTGGGGATTGAACCCAAGGCCTTGCACATGCTAGGCAACTGCTCTAACACTGGCCTGCATCTTTAGCTCTTTTTCATTTTTCATTTTGAATCAGGGTCTCCCTAAGTGGCCCAGGCTTGCATGGAACTTAGGATCCTCTTGCCTCAGCCTCCCAAGTAGATGCAATTACAGGTGTGTGCCACATGCCTTGAAGCAGTCCAGTCCTATTACATGCCATATATTGGAAAATTTTTTGTACCTTGTTCTTTGTCATTTAACTTCCTCTACTTTCATAGATTTAATTGTTCCACCTATTTTTTTTTAGGTATTGTTATTTTTTTTAATTAGGAAACAGTTTTTTCTATGTTTAAAAGATATTTGTGGCTTCTCAAACTATTCCAGTATGGTCTTTCTGGTTTCAGTGTGTAATTTGAATGTCATCCTTGGAATAGAGGGGAACCCTTGGCATTTCCAGGTAAACATAACTTTTTTGTCCCTGTCTCAACTACTAGAGAGGTTGGGATGTCTGCCACTATTGTACAATGCCTGCTGTGTCATGAATCAGTTCTCTGTTCACATGTGGACTCACTGAGTGCTCTTTTCTTTTTCATGATCTGTTTGTTAATCTTTAATAGTGCACTCTTCCAAATAGTGTGGCTTCAAGATGTTTTGTGTATATTAGTCAAATGATCACTTTCTTATTCCAATAAGTTTAAATTTTGTTAGATAATTATTATGCCCAGAAGATTTGATAAGCGATTTTTCCCTTTGTTTTCTTTCATTCCTTCCTCATTTCCTTTGTTACTTTCAGTTTGGGGAATGAAGGCAGAGACCCTAAAGCACTGAGCCATATCCCTAGTCCTTTTGAAAAATGTATGTATTTTACTTAGTTGTTTATTATTTTGAGACAGGGTCTAGCTAAATGCAAGTTGCTGGAATTATAAGTGTGTGCCACTGCACCAAACATGAACTAGTTTTTGTTTTGCTAGGAAAAGATATTGATATTGGTATTTTGCAATATTATGTGTCCATATGAGATGAGAGGTGACATTTTGGTGACACTGAAATCTTTCTAAGAACAGCTTCCACTTTCCCCCTTATTGTGCTTTGACAACCTCTAACAAAAACTAAAGATTACCTGTTAGTCTTCTGAATTATCCTTCATGAGTTTTATTTAATATATAATTCTCGTTGTTATACAGGAACTTACACACAGGCTTCCAGTGGCTGTCCCTTAGTGTAGTCCCAAAGGATGTACCAAATTCCTAAAAAAGGAGTTGTAAAAAGAGGTTTTAAAACTAACGTAATGAACCAATTCAGTAGAGATTTGTCACCCAGAATATTTTTCAGGGGTTAATGTGGTAGGTAACCTCTGACAAGCATGTCAGAATATCACAACATGTAGAGATCTAACAGGATTTAAAACAGGCTGTATTTTGTTGGAGTAACCTGCTTGGGAACCCCAGTTCCCTCCTTGCAGTTAAGCTAGTGAGGTCCATCCCAATGGTAGTTCCCAGATACTATCAAAGATCAAAGTTTGTTCTCAAGCATTTCTAAGAATACGCTATCTCAGGATGGCTGCTGGTATTAAGTGCAGTACATATTTGGATTTGTCGTGAGATGTGCTAGAGGCCAGTGTACAAAGAGAATCGGAGTGACCCAGCACCATGGCGAGTGTTCTGCTCTCCCTGTTACTCTACCAAGTAGGTAAAGTCCAGCTTCAGAATTGCCGTGTGAGAGGATGTGAGCATGGCTGGAGAGTGAGAGTGTGACAACCAGGTGATGGAGTATTGGGAGGACCTAGTGTCATGTGAAACTCTCACACAGTGTGTCCAGGTCTCCAGTGCTGTGTGTCTCATTTCCTCCTGGCAATACCTATGGGATGTTTTAGGAGTCAGTGACCTTTGAGGATGTGGCTGTGAACTTCACCCTGGAGGAGTGGGCTTTGCTGGATCCTTCCCAGAAGAAGCTCTTCAGAGACGTGATGCAGGAAACCATCTGGAACCTGACCACTATAGGTAAGGGTGACCCACTTTCCTCACTTAGTCAATCAAAGAACTGGAAAGCCCACATTTTGGTGAATATGCTGGCATGGTGACATTGTTCAACACATCTGGCAAGATTCTGATATTTTTTATCTAATGATGAAATAAACTATAATGTTTTTTCTGGGTCTGCATTTTAGGAAAACAATGGAAAAATCAGGCCACTGATGATCACTACAATTCCAGGGGAAATCTAAGGTAATTGACTCACAAGAGAAGGCAGTGTCCCTCACAAATCTTGGAATAACTTATAAAAACTTATAAAAAGAAGGAAATGATACATGCCAAGGTTCAAATTGATTTAATCTCTATTTTCTTACAACAATGCATACAGTTTGAGCATCCATAATTGGAAAGTTCAAAATCCAAATGTTCCAGTATGGGCAAAATCTGGAACACTAACATGATGCCACAAGTGATACTTTCTTTTATTTTATTATATACAAACTATGTCCCATACACAAATTATTAGAAATGTATGAAATTGCCTTCAAGTGGGACCCATCTTGAATATATCTTACTATGTATATGCAAATATGAAAAAACCCATCTGCATTTTCCCCATACATGTCACCTAAGTAGTACTCAATTGTAATTGAATAGGATAAACATCTTCAGGGTTAACAAAATACTTAACTTGGAAGGAGTGTTTAGCAACCTAAGCTGGGCAGTGGTGAACACCTGTAATCCCAGCAAGTTGGGAGGCTGAGGCAAGAGGACCACAAGTGGGAGAACAGCCTTCGCACTTTAGTGAGGCCCTGTCTCAAAAACACTGAGCAACACACTGAGACCCTGTCTCAAAAAAAATTTTTTTAAGAACTGGAACGTAGCACAGTAGTAAAACTGACACAGCATAAAACCAATTCTTCTGATAAATCATTAATAAAAAATCTTTGTAATGTGCTTTTCATTCTTTGCAGAAGTCAAGCAGCAGAGAGACTCTGTGAAGAGAGAGAAGATAGTCGATGTGAAGAAATCTTCAGCCACGTCATAGATCCTCTTGTAAACAAAACAAGTTCTTCTGGAGTAAAACCAAGTGAACACCATGGATGTGACGTCCTCATTGCTCATTCATCCCTTACTGTGCCCCTGACAGCTCACACTGGACACAAAGCACATGAGTATCAGGACCATGGAGAAAAGCCATGTGAATATAAGGAACATGGGAAAGCCTTCCATTATCACCAATATTTTCAGAAGCATGAAAGAACTCACACAGCAAAGAAACCCTGTGTGTGTAAGCTCTGTGGAAAAGTCTTTCATTGTCTCAGATCCCTTCAAACACATGGAAGAAGTCACATGAAAGAGAAACCCCATGTGTGTAAGCAATGTGGAAAAACCTTTAGTTCTTACAGTTACATTAAAAAACATGAACGAATTCACAGTGGAGAGAAACCTTATATATGTAAACAATGTGGGAAAGCCTTTACTTTTCTCAGTTCCCTTCAAACACATGAACAAGTTCACAGTGGAAAGAAACCCTATGTGTGTAAGCAATGTGGAAGAGGCTTTAGTACTTCCTTTTTCACTAAAATCCATGAACGAACTCATAGTGGAGAGAAACCCTATGTGTGTAAGCAGTGTGGAAAAGCCTTTATTTCTTCCAAGTACATGAAAAGACATGAACGAATTCATAGTGGAGTGAAGTCCTATACCTGTAAACAATGTGGGAAAGCTTTCAGTCGTTCCGATTCACTCAGACTTCATGAAAAAAAACACACTGGAGGAAAATCCTCTGTATGTAAGCAATGTGGAAAAACCTTTAGTTCTTGCAGCCACATGAAAACACATGAACAAGTTGACTATGAAGAGAAACCCTATACATGTAATCAATGTGGGAAAGCTTTCAGTCATTGCTATTTAGTCAGAAGACATGATACAATGCACGCTGGAGAAAAACCCTATGTATGTAACCAATGTGGAAAAAGCTGTATTTATTCCAGCTCCTTTGGAAGACATGAACGAGTTCACAGTGGAGAGAAACCCTACACATGTAAACAATGTGGGAAAGCCTTTCTTTTTCTCAGTTCCCTTCATATACATGAACGAATTCATAGTGGGGAGAAACCTTGTGTGTGTAAGCAATGTGGGAAAGCCTTTCCTTCTCTCAGTTCCCTTCAATTGCATGAACAAACTCACAGTGGAAAGAAACCCTGTGTGTGTAAGGAATGTGGAAAAGGCTTTAGTTCTTCCAGCCACATGAAGAGACATGAACAAATTCATAGTGGAGAGAAACCCTACATGTGTAAGCAATGTGGAAAAGCCTTTAGTTCTTCTAACTACTTGAAGACACATGAGCGAATTCACAGTGGAGAGAAACCCTATACATGTAAACAATGTGGAAAAGCATTTCATTTTCCCAGATCCCTTCAAAGACATGAAATAACACACAGTGGAGAGAAACCCTATGTGTGCAAGCAATGTGGAAAAGGCTTTAGTTCTTCCAGCCACTTGAAAAGACATGAACAGATTCATAGTGGAGAGAAACCCTATGTGTGTAAGCAGTGTGGAAAAGACTTTAGTTCTTCCATCCACATGAAAATTCATGAACAAATTCATAGTGTAGAGAAACCCCATGTATGCAAGCAATGTGGAAAAGGCTTTAGTTCTTCCAGCTCCTTTAAAAAACATGAACGAATTCATACTGGAGAGAAGCCTTATGTGTGTAAGCAATGTGGAAAAGGCTTTAGTTCTTCTAACTACTTGAAGACACATGAGCGAATTCACAGTGGAGAGAAACCCTATACATGTAAACAATGTGGGAAAGCTTTTACTTTTGTCAGTGCCTTTCGAATGCATGAAAAAAATCACAGTGTAGAGAAACCCTATGTATGCAAGCAATGTGGAAAAGGCTTTAGTTCTTCCAACTACATTAAAAAACATGAACGAATTCACAGTGGAGAGAAACCCTACACATGTAAACAATGTGGGAAAGCATTTCATTTCCCCAGAAACCTTCAAATGCATGAAATAACACACAGTGTAGAGAAACCCTATGTGTGTAAGCAGTGTGGAAAAGGCTTTAGTTCTTCCAGCTCCTTTAAAAAACATGAACGAATTCACAGTGAAGAAAAACCCTATAAATGTAAGCAATGTGAGAAAGCATTCCATTTCCCCAGATCCCTTCAAATACATGAAATAACGCACAATGTAGAGAAACCCTACATATGTAAGCAATGTGGAAAAGGCTTTAGTTCTTCCAGCTCCATTAAAAAACATGAACGAATTCACAGTGAGGAGAAACCCTATTCATGTAAACAATGTGGGAAAGCATTTCATTTCCCCCTATCCCTTCAAAGACATGAAATAACACACAGTGTAGAGAAACCCTATGTATGCAAGCAATGTGGAAAAGGCTTTAGTTCTTCCAGCTCCATTAGAAAACATGAGCGAATTCACAATGGAGACAAACCCTATACATGTAAAGAATGTGGGAAAGCTTTCCTTCATTCATGTTTAGTCAGAATACATGAAATAAGGCACACTGGAGAAAAACCCTATGTATGCAAGCAATGTGGCAAAGCCTATGGTGAACCAAGTTCCCTCAGCAAACATAAAAGAATTCACAGTGAAATAAAAACATGCATGTGAGCAGTTTGTAAAAGCCTCCAGTCATTCCTCCACCCTTAAAATACGTGAAAGAATGCACACTGGAAATAAACCTGTGTGTAAAGAAAGCAGAGAAGTCTTCACCCCATTCAGTTACCTTTTCAAACATCAAAAAACACACTTGAGAGAAACTCCATGAGTGTACCAATGTGAGAAGGCCTTTACTGGTTACAGTTCCCTTTGATACTGGGAAGAAATTAGTACTGGGGAGGAACCTTAATGATGTCAGCAATGTGGGAAAGCCTTACTGGAGATTAACCATGAATACTGAAAAATGGGAAGTCTTTATTATCACATGAACTTGTTAGTTAACAAACATGAGAATGCAGATGCAAGAACTTGTGTTGTTGTGAAGGATGTGGGGACACTTGCTACCATCTTGGCTCAGTGTACCCATATAAATGAGCACAGCATGAAGTGGAACCTGCAGTGTGTGCAATGATGTCCCTTTGGTTCACTTTTAAGAAATCAAAACCCTGTAAGTGTGAAAAATTCTTAGAAGAGAGGTATCAATTGTAACATAGTTTGAGGCCTATGAAAATTCCTCAAGTAGCAGAATCCTATTCATGCAATTAATATGAAGAGTTTGGTACAAAATAATTTGTTTAGATAATCTGCAGAAAATGTACTACATGGAGGAGATTTCCCAAAATTTTATATTGTGTTCACTAGTAATTCATTTTTAAAGTAGATCTCTGCACTGTGTGTTTCTAATCTGGATTCTTGAAAATAAAGGTTAAGGTGAAACACTTCTGCAAATTTTGTTTAGGCTGTACTATCTGAGTTTAATAAGTAGTGTATTTTTAATCAAACCAGGTAGTAAGCTTTCTAACATTTTGAGGCACGTTGGCTCCGAAACAAATCAATGTGTGTTTCTAATATGCCGTTAGGCTTAATTTGTATGTAGTTTTTAAATAATTGTGTGGTTAATAAGCTGCTGAATAATGAATTTTTGTTCATTGTTGCAGATTTTTTACTGGCCTTACATGATGGGTTATGCCTACCCTTTTATTTATATATCTACAGATATATGTATATGTATACATGTGTATGTTTTATCATGGGAAAAATGACATTTTTACATGGATTTTATAATTTTTATACTTTGATGGAATATTTTTTCTATAGTATTCATCATAATTACACATAATAGTGAAATTCATTTTTATATATTTGTACATGCCCATGATATAGCAATAAAAGTATATTTTCTTCAAACCAGATTTCTGTACATGCTTTTAGGGAATTTCTTAAATGTTTCAAAGTATAGATTAACATATATATTAGCTGCTTCTTTAAAAATTTTTCATTGGAAACAATATTGTGAGAGTATTTTTTTGTAATATGGATCTATTGAGAAGAATGAAATTTTTTTTTCATGATATAGCATTCTGTTTAATTGTAAATTCAAGGTAGACTTCCCTATCAAATTAATTGTGACTGTCATCTACACAACATTTCTTATAGCACAAAACCAGACAAAATCAGATTGCTGTGTCAGCCCTACACACTAGTACATGACTTAAAGAGACCTTTTGCTTTTTTTGCAGTTCTGGGCATTGAACTCAGGGCTTGAGACTTTCTATGTAAGTGCTCTACTACTGAGCTATGTCCCCAGTTCCATTTATTTTATTTTGATTCAGGGTCTAAGTTGCCCAGATTAATGTCTAATTTGCAATCCTCCTGCCTTAGCCTCCCAGGAAAGTGAGATTTTAGGCCTGTGCCATTCAGCCCAGCTTTATTGAGACATTTTACTAGGGCCAGGGAAGAGTTCAAACACAGAAGAAAACAAAGGTTGGCAATACATTACCCTTTGTCTGAAATATATTTATATGCTACTTTTTCTCACATTCCAATGTACCTGTACTTGTTAGGCCAATGGCATCTCTCCATTTCCTCAAAGATTAATTAGAAATATTTTACAAAAAATCAGTGGGAGATGGAATCTATGCCCACTAACATCCAAAATCATTTTTTTTAGTTCACAATTATTGGGTAATTTTAAAGTCTATCAATAAGACACTCACTTCTTTTTCTTTGGTGATGGGAATGGAATGCAGGAGTGCGTAACCACTGAGCAACATCCCCAGTCCTTCTTGTGCTTTATTTAGATGCTCAGAACCTTGCTAAGTTGCTGAGGCTGGCATTGACCTCGAGATCCTCCTGCCCCAACATGCCAAGCTGCAGGGATCGCAGGGCTGTGCCACCACACCAGACTTTGTTAAGATGATTTTAAACAGGTCGTTTACCTTGAGGCATGTGAGAGAGACTTAGGGACATTAAACTTGGAACCAGTTTGACTTTTTTTGGTAGAGATGTATTTTTTATGCTTTGGGTTTTTAATGGAAATATATTTGGATGTATCAATCAGTGGTGGGGTGTTTAAGTCAGAGTTTCACAGTGTTGAACAGAATAGGTGAAATTCCAGGTGAGAGCACCTGGTGACAACCATCGACTGGGAAGATGAGGAAACCAAGGAAGCAGAGGGAAGAACTCACATCTGGTTAGTTGTTCTTATCAATTTGTTACATGAAAAAAAATAGTTTGATGGCATCTTTCTACTCTCAGAGGAATAATTGTCAGTTTTTAAATCCATATAATGTATCTTGAATTTTCCTGTCAGTCAACCCAGGAGGCTTTCATATTCAAACAACTGTATTCTGTACCTGTGTCATTCAACTCATCAGTGTTGATGTGAAGCAGGCTCATTTCAGTGATCAGTCCAGCACTGGAGTTTGGGAATATGTATGACCTTCTGAATGTGGGTCTTTGTGACCTTGAGTGAGGCAGGGTCCTGTCTGAGTCATTTCAAAATACTTACATTTTTTCACTTTCCATTCCTTATAGAACATTGCTGCCATAAAATTCCAGTTTTTCTCATTGTTGTAATACTGGGAATTGGACCCAGAGGCTCTCTGACCCTGAACTACATCCCTAGCCCTCTTTTTGTTTTGTTTTCTTTTGTTTATTTTGAGAGAGCAGTTTGAAAAGTTGCCAGGGCTGGCCTGGAACTTTGAATTCTCCCACCTCAGCCTCCCAAATTTCTGCAGGCATGTGCCACCACACCCAGCAGACTGCAGTTTCTACATGAATTGAATAACAGTGAAATAAAAATAAAGGGCAGGTAGTGTAGATAGATGATCATGTCAGAAGATGGGGCTGGCTCGAAAGGAAAGGAAACAAAATGTTGATACCTTCAGGACACTTCCCTTCCCCCTCCAGCCTGTTGCCAAGGTGACCTGCCTCCAGTGAACTGTTCCTCCCAACAAGAAGTTGTTAATGAAATACCTTTTTGGGGGGAGGGGCTCCTTTCCCTCTCTTTTGGCCAGACACAGAGACAACCCTGGAAGATTTCTATTCCAATTTTGGGGCACATAAACAAGATAAGGGAAGGTAAGGAATGAGAAGAAAGGATAAAAAGGGCAGGACACCCCCTTCCCATGGATGCCAGCTCAGGATCCCCTTCTTCCTCCCTGGAGAATTCTGTCTCTGTTCTATCCTCTAAGTAAAACTTCTTTTGTGTGCTTCCCTGGGCATTTCCGGGGTGTTCTTTCTTCCACATCTGCGAACGGGACCCAAGTTGGATTCACAACACCAGTATCTCTGGGGGCTCATCTGGGATCTACATCGAGGTAAGCTCCTTCACATGTGTCCCACATATTTCTGAGGTGTGTCTTTTTTGCCTTTCTTTTTGGAGGACAATAATGGACACCCATCAGCTAATTAAATGCAGTTAGTGCAAGCCACCATTCCACAAGAATGGGGTGACAGAATTCATGGCCTAGGTGGTTTCCAATCACATTTCCTACACATCAGGCATGTTGGGTTTTGCCAAAGCCATTAATCACTATCCTATCCAGGCTCAGAGGGTATCTGGCATTAGTCCACTCTAATCCCAGTCTGCCTTTGGATGTATGGAGATGGACAAAGGGTTGGAACAACTGCGAGCTTCTGGCTGGGGCCACTCCCAGGTGAACCTCAAAGGTTCCTTTCCTGACTCCCCTCATGACTGCCCTCATGGGGTATCCTGTGGTGACTGGTCCATCAAGCGGCATTGAGCAAAACCCCAGTTAACACAAGTGGTCTCTGGATGAGCAATGCTGCATGCTCCCACGCTCACACCCGGAGAACCCCGCTCCCCTCGCAGATGGGACACTACCTTAGGAGAGAGGGATATTTCCCATGGAGTGGTTCCTAAGGAAGTGCCTTCTTTCCTGTGTTCACATATTAAGCTTTTACAAGCCTGTAGGGGTTCTCCCTGTTGTAGCTTCTCTGCTCCAGTGTGCCCCGTAAGTTCCTTTAGCTGCCAAAGTGAGGCATTTTCAATTCCCCCATTTCTTAACTCCTCTAGGAAAAGGGGAGCATAGAGATCCTCCTTACCCTCCGGAGATTCCTTTAGCCCACAGAGCAGAGAAATGTCCCCCATGATAGGCCTTTTTATTTTCTGTGGGTCATCAAATTTGAAAGCTTAGAGTGGCAGAAAGTCAGTTATGCCTCTAAGCCAGAATTCTCCAGGGTCTTTGATGGGAGGCAAGCAAAGTCCCTTGTTTTCTGTCACTATCAATGCATCCAGCAATAAAAATGGCAGAACCGTGTGGTGAGAGTCATCGTGCTGGACTGGCAGAGTTCAGAGACATCCCTAGTGAACGGACAGTTTCCTCTGGAGCAGACGCCGATGTCTCTGTTTTATTTATTTATTTTCTCACTCAGATGGGAGCTTGGTTCTCAACAGGTATGCCAGGTTCACCACTAGTATGTGTAATGTACAAAGCTGCTCTCCCCACCCTTTCTGTTGCAGTCATTTTCCCCGCCTCCCAACCACTTGTCAATTTGTGAACATCCTAGCTAGCTATTGGTTCATCAGTCAGCTTGCAAGTGTCCTTCTCCAATATTGGTCCCCTGTTAGCCCGGCAGAATTCAATTGCTTTACGGTAGCTACCCCGCCATCTTTTCTCATCCTTCTGTCTCTCCTCCTCACTTTCTCTATCCTCCTGGCTTTCACACTCTCTCTAGCGCGCGCCCTTTCTCATTCCCTTTCTTTTCCTCTCATTTTCTCTCTTACCCTGCAGGGAGACACTCTGTTTGCTTAATAAACTCCCTTATGTGATTTCCCTTGTCCGACGTGGTTTTCGTGGGATCCCTTACAGTATGCATACTGAAAAACTGGGATACGTTTGACCCACACACACTCAAGAAAAAACACCTCATTTTCTTCTGCTTCCAGGTCTGGCCTCAATACAAACTGTCTGATGGAGATTCTGGCTGCCAGAGGTTCAGTATAAATCTTCATACTATTTTACAGCTTAACGCATTTTGCAAAAGGCAAGGAAAATGATCTGAAGTTCCATACATCCAGACTTTCTTTGCTTTAAGAGAAAACCCCAAATTATGCCAACAGTGTAAATTAGACTCAGTTGTGGTATCTGCCATGCTAGGAGAGGGCTTTAAGGAATCGCTGACTGAGAGAAAGGAAGCAGAAGGACCCCTGAAACCTCTGCCTCTTGCTACTACCCACTGGCAGCCCTCCTGTCCTCCATACCCAGCTCTCCTCCATCTGCCCCAACAGGCAGGTCCAATCCACTACCTCCAGGAGATGCCAGGGGGAGAATTCGGATCAAAAAAGTTAAGTACACTTTTCTCCCTCCAAACCTTAAAACATATAAAAAATAGACTTAGAAAGGTTTTTAGAGGCTCCAGATGAATTTTTTAAATGTTTTTAAAATTGTAGATGGACACAATACCTTTATTTATTTATCTGTTTTTATGTGGTACTGGGAATTGAACCGAGTGCTTCATTTCTGCTAGGCAAGCGTTCTACCACTGAACCACAACCCCAGCCCCAGATAAGTATATTGAGGAGTTTCCAAATTTGTGTCCTATGTGTGATCTCACCTCTTAGGTGTTTGATTGCATCATATAATAGCAATATGATATTACTTAGCCCAACTTTAACCTCCAATGAGAAGGAGACTGCCCTAAAAGCAGCTGAACCATTTGGGGAAGACCTACATCTTACTCATGCCCCCGCAGCACAAACTAGAAGCAAATCTACTTACCCATCTGGAGCACAGGCAGTTCCCAGAACTGATCCTGACCAGAATCCAAATGAACAGGATGCCTGGAAAATTAGACATTTCCAGATGTTAATCCTTGAGGCCCTGAGAAGAATCAAACAAAAACCTACTAATTATTACAAAGTATCTGAGATCCTACAAGATCCTCAGGAAAGAGGACCATGTAGAGAAACTTAGGGAGGCAATGAGAAACACACCACAGTGGATCCACAAAGAGTCACCTACTTTTAGAAGACAATTCTATCATTCAGTCAGCCCCAGACATTCACAGGAAATTACAAAAGTTGGCAATCCTTAGATGATACACTTCTACTTGCAACTTCCGGGTTTTCTAATAGAGATCAGGAGAAAAAGATGGAGAGGGAGCATAAAGACAGGAAAAAGGCTGAGGCTCTGGTCATGGCCCTGAGAGGAGTAAGCTTCCTGGATAAGAAAGGAAAAGAAGGAAATGAACCAGGAGCCACAAAAGGGATTTGTTTTTGTTGTGAAAGGAGGGACTCTCCAACAGGAATGCCCGCAGGTCAAATGGCTACCTCTGGGATCCTGTGCTAAATGTCAAGGCAATCATTAAAGGAATGTCCTGGGGGCATAGGTACTGTAGGCCAGATTCCCCCCACAGGCCTGATGGGCCTAATGACCCCACAACTCCTATCACCACACATGAGCCCAGATGTCAGTTCCCTCTTGCATACTGGCGCCAGCTTTTCTGTGCTCACTCTTACCCTGGACCTCTTTCCTCTAATACTAATTGTACAGGGGTGTCTTCTTGGCCTATTACCAGAAAATGTCCTCCCCCGCTGAGTTGAGGGTGGGATGGGATGATGTTTTCTCACGCATTCCTGATAGTCCCTGAGTGCCCTACCACTGTATTGAGGAAGGGTTTACTTTCAAAGCTCAAGGCTCCCATCAGGGTGAACTTAGAACCACTATGTTGACCTCTAATGTGCGACATAAACCATAAAGTATGGGCCACTGAAGGCAAGGTCGGACGGGCAAAAAGTGCAGTTCCAGTTAAAATAGTCTTAAAGGATCCCTCTGTCATTCCTTATCAGAAACAATATTCCTGCACCCAGAGGCAGAAAGGAGCTTATGGAAGATCATGCAGAACCTCAAAGGACAGGGACATCTAGTGCCCTGCAACAGCCCGACTTAGGAGGTCAGAAGCCAAATGGGGAATGGCGCCTAGTCAGATACCTTAGAATGACTAATGAAGCCATTGTTCCCCTCCACCCTGTCATTCCTGACCCATGTATTCCGTTATCTGAGATCCCAGCTGCTGCTGCTTGGTTACTGTGTTAGATTTAAAGGATGCCTTTTTCTGCATACCCCAGACTCTCAATCACAATATTTTTTGCCTTCGAGGAACCAGATAGTGGATCTCCAATTACCTGGGTAGCATTCCCTCAGGGATTTAGACATAGCACTTAAGAGATACAGAGAATGAAAAAATTCCCAAGATAATGTGGCCTGAGAAAAAAGAGTGAGAGAATGAAAGCCAGGCAGTGACAGCCTTCAGGGCATGTGCTGGCTGCAGATGGGAAGGAAGTCTTATCATCCTTAAAGTAACAGTCACAGGGCGGGCCAGTCTCCTCCAGAGCAAACCCTCCCCAAACACTTCCACAGACCCCAACCCAAAGAGGTCAAGTGCCTAAGTGCCCAAGAAGATCGGTATGCTCGCTAGACCACCCCTCAAAGTAACACATAAACCCAGTCCCTTTCTTTGTTCAGTGGCTCTGTTTCCACCAGGACAGTGGGTCCACTGACACCATTTCATTACTATATCCCCGTTCCTGTGTGAAACTTCACTCCTGCTAAACAGCTGGGAAGATTCATGAGGTTTGTGTCCTGCTCAGTCTTTTTGTACTAGCAGCCCTCACAAGCTTGGACAAACCCTAGCTAAAGACTTAGCAGAATTGAGAGACAGGTCATCTGTGGTTGTTCTCCAATATGTAAATGACATCCTCCTGTGTGCCACCACACAGGAAGAATGTCAAAGGGCCACTACAGACCCTAAACTTCGTAGCTGATAGAGGTTATAGATGTCAAAAAAGAAAGTTCAAATGCGTCAACGACAGGTTGAATACATAGGATAACAGCTATCTGAGGAAATCAGAAGCTCAAAAAGGACAGAATGCCCGTAGCCCCATACCCTCCACCCCAAACATGAAGGCAACATAGAGGCTTCTTAGGGATAAAGGCACACTGCAGGCTTTGGATTCTTGGCTATGGGAAATTAAGCCTCTTTACAGCCTCCTTAAAGAAACTCTACAACAAGGAACAACTGCACTGACGTGGGAACCAGGACATACTAAGGCCTTTATGGCATTAAAAGGGGTCTACTTCAAACCTCTGTCCTCAGCTTACATATGGAGAAAAATATAACTGTCTGTCACTGAGAGAGAAGGAATAGCCCTGGGAGTGGTCACACAAAAGAATCACCAGCTCAACAGCCAGTGGCATATCTCAGTCAGGAGCCTGACACTGTCTCTGGGAGGCCCACTGCCTGGGAGTGGTAGCAGCAGTTGTCCTGCTAGTCCCTGAGGCAATCAAAACCACCCTGGGAAGACACCTCAGTGTCACTGCCTCTCATGACCTCTCAGGGATTTTAAATACAAAACGGGGTTATGGCTCTCAGATAGTCACCTCCTGATACACCAGGCTTTACTTCTAGAAGGATCTGTAACTCAAATAAGGACTTGCTCTAATTGAAACCCAGCCACTTTCCCCACTAAAACACTACAGGGAAATCCTGACCTGGCTGCCAGCAAGTCCTAGCCATAACTCAGCATGAGGAGACCATCAGAGCCTTTCCCCAGGCTAGTCCAGACCTCGCCATGTACACAGATGGGAGCTCCTTTATGGAACAAGGAGATGACAAGGCTGGACGTGCCCCGGTGACCTGACATGATGCTTTACAGGCACAATCTTTGCCCCCAGGCCACAAGTGCACAGCTTGCAGAATTGACAGCCCTGAGGAGAGCATTCCAGCTATAGAAACAACAGAGTTAATATTTCCCCTGACTCTAAATGTGCCTACCTAATCCTGCACAAGCAGCAATTTAGAAAGAGAGGATTCCAAACAACTGAGGAAACTTCCATAAAAAAACTTTGAACAGATGTTAAAAATGTAGGAAACTGTTCATTCACCTAAAGAGGTGGCAATAATACACTCCAAGGACATCCAAAGGGGACAGATGAGATATGAAAAGGCAAGAGACAAGCAGTTCAACAGGCCAAGAGGCTGCTAATGGGACTTTGCACCAACCAACCACCTTAACCCCTCTACTATGGACAGGCCCTCCCCCAAAGATAAGACTTCCATCCAACCAGGAGGAGACGCAGCAGGCCTTATCTAGGAAAAGCATTCTCTTACCTTCTGGGTGGATTCAGATGGAAGATAATAAACTTACCCACTAACTCTCAGTGGCAGGTTTACACACCCTTCATCAATCTTTCCCTTTGGAGAAACACTCTCAAACTAACTCAAGAGATACTGAAGGGGAAAAATATATATACCAAGGACAACCCATCAAATAGTCAATGTCCATGAGACATGCCAGAGAAATAACCCATTTAGCTCCACCAAAAAGCCTCTAGGATTACAAAACACATGATGATTTTCTGGGGAAGACTGGCAACTTGATTTTACCCACATCCATAAGGGCAGTGGATCCCAGTATTTATTAGTTATAGTAAATGCTTTACTGGATTCACTGTGGCCTAACCCTCCCAAACTGAACAGGCAAGAGAAGTAGTAAAAGCCCTATTACAAAAAATTACCCCCAATTTTGGACTGCCTCATGGACAGCAAAGTGACAATGGAGCAGCTGTCACTCAGGGAATTTCAAAGGTCCTATGCATAAAATCTCTCCACTGTGCATGGAGACCTCAACCCTCTGAAAAGGTAGAAAAGGCAAATGATATCCTAAAGCGACATCTAAGGCAAGTCAAGAATGCCACTACCATGGCCTAAAGTGTTCCCCTTGGCCTTAATCAGAATCAGAAACATCCCAGGAACTCTAGGGCTCAGCCCAATTGAACTCTTATATGGGAGGCCATTCCTGTTAGCACAAAATGACCAGGAAGGATGCACACCTCACGAATCATCTCAGCTGTTTATTCAGGAATGAAGCTTCACACAGGAACAGGGCATGGAGGGATGAACTGTCGTTGGTGGACCCTTCCCTAGTGGAAATTGAGCCATGGAACAAAGAATAGGACTAGGTTTATATAGATGATTTTGAGGGGTGGTCTAGTGAACATAGCAGTTTTTCTTGGGCACTCAGGATTTCGGGGTCTGTTCTATTTATCAGTGAAAGTGTCAGTTTGAGGGCTTAGGAATTCAACCTTCTGGTCTGCAGACAGCATCTGAAGAGGATCTGTTTTTGAAGGGGATTACTGCCTTTTAGAGATTGTCACTTGAGGGTCATAAAACCCCTGCTCCCTGTCTGCAGCCAGCACCTGGAAAACCTTTGTCCTGGGAGGTGGAGGCCATCAGGGCAGGGCCTTCTTTCCATTCCCTTTTCCCACGCAACGTTATCTTAGGGGTTTCTCATTTTCCATGTCTAATATTCCGGACTCGGAAAGGAAAAAGGAAAGCAGGCAAGGACAATGTCTCTAACTTCTTTGAGCTGGGAGGGGTGTGTAGGGGAAGGGGCTTCCTCACAGAGTTCTGGAAGTGAATGTGGGGCTGCAGGGGGGATGGGTGAGGGCAGCCCTGAGGTCACCCAAGCCATGTTAACTCTTTCCATGCTGCTCCAGGAGATCAGGAGGTGAGCCGTGTTCTAGGGTGTTTCCTGGCAGTTGTGGCTGAGCTGGTCATTTCATTAAAAAACTGTAAAGCTAAAAATAGGGAGAGGAGAAACATTATAGCAATATGTGAAGTATTCTTACTTTAAGACTGGTGAGACTGGCTTGCTGGGTGTTTAAGATCAAGATTAAAACAGAAGTTCAAGAAAATCAATATTTGGCTCTTGCCCTCTGAATCAACCTGAACCCAGGGAATGAAAGAACTTCTCTAAGGGGCTTTGCAAATCTTGGCCAAATGACCCCCAATCAGGGAGATTGATGAGACCACTGGAGAGCTGAAAGCCAATCAGTGCACCTGCTGCAGAGGAGGGTCATTGGACAAGGGAAACATCCCTGATGCTTCCAAGGGAAGCCACCTCATCAAGGGGACCCTACCTAGCAGATGACACTAAAAGAGCTAAGAAGCTGCTCTCAAGTTCCCCAAGTGTGACCCCTATGGGAACTCAGTTGGCTCTTAAAAGTAGATATAAACAAGGTCAATTGACCAGCTTGGTCTTGAACGCCTAGCAAAAGCAGTTATATCCAAAAGAGAGCCATAGCTGGGCATTTAGAAGAAAAACAATAGTTCTTGTAAATAATACTTACGATGTACACTTCTGTCAGTCCCACAGCCCTGATGTCCCCAGACTTCTGAGATTTGTTCTTTTGCAAGACTCTTATTTATCCCTGTCTACCAATGTCAAGCTAGCCTTTGTACCTTAGTTTTCCTTACTCCTCAAACTGACATTTAACCCCACAACCCAAAGCCTACCCTTTCCAATAATAGCACACACCAGACATAGGAGAGCCCCCAACTTATTCCCTTACTAATAGGGGTAAAAACATCCACCAGGATTAAAGAATTCTTCTTCACAGCATGTGTATTAAATCCCTGTTTTATTGTCTGAACAGGTACAATAGTACAATATAATGCCCCACAAATCATGTATTATGTTAAACGTGAGAACTGTACAGCACAACAATGTTTTGGTCAGATGATGTGGCAGAGTCTAAGACAAATTTTTATAAAGGTCAATAGCCACCTGGCTCCCTGTAAAAGTGCCAAACATTTTATCTGGTGGCTGATAGCTGGCATTGTTTTCTTGCCTGAGATAATTGCCTCTGAATTTTACTGAGACTTGGCAGACTCAAGTACATACTAATCAGAAGATTTTAAGTGAGTTTCAACAACTAAAAGGTTCTGTTATATGGCTAGGAGAGCAAATACAAGATTTGCAATGGACTCAGACTCCAATACCATTATAAAATTACCTAATTTTGCATTACTAGAGTTCCATACAGTGACCCTGAGGTTCAATGGCAGAGTACACAATCATTTAATGGAACTTGACCTTTTCATAATGCCTCTTTGGATGTATTAAAATTACAGTTTCAGGTCCTGGCCATGGCTAATGCCCAAACACCTACTTTTGATAATGAAGAAACTTGGAGCACTTTAGCTAAAGGGAAATCTTTCCTTAACCCTTTCAAGTGCTTTTCTACACATGTAGCTGGGTTGCTAGTCTTGACATGCTGTTAATTGTATCCCTGGTCTTATTTTATGTAATTTTTCAGGCAGGATGGAAATGACTAAACCACCAAAAAAAATATGTTTCCAAGATCAATCATGCTTGCTATGCTCCAAAGTAACCAAGCCCATGAACGCATGGGAAGAAGTACACCCCAAGTCTGATTGGGCCTTGATTAAAAATAGAAGAGCCCTCAATCAAGTTACATACCAAAATCATTTTCTTAACACGGACAAATTAGTCTTTCAAGCTAGAATCATACCCTTCACATTAGTAAGCTAATTAGTCTCATTCTATATGCTACAATTGTTTCCCTAACCTAATGAACTGGTTAATCTTCACATATTACCATAATGTTTTTCTCCCATTTTAGTTTTACAGTTTTTTAATGAAGTGGTCAGCTCAGCCGCAACTGCCAGGAAGTACTCCAGAAAATCCCTCCTCCCACTGCTCGCCTCCTGATCTCCTGGAGCAGCATGGAAAAGTTAACATTGCTTGGGTGACCTCAGGACTGCCCCCACCCATCCCCTCTGCAGCCCCACATTGACTTCCAGAACTCTGAAAGGAAGCCCCTTCCCCCACACACCCCTCCCAGCTCAAAGAAGTTAGAGTCTTAAAGGTACTTAAAGCCATCAAAATCTGTTTGTGTAATGACACACAGCTTCCACGGGCGAGTGGGCAGATGGAAAGGGATTCCTTATCTTCAAGTCTCTTCTTTCTTGCTTCTTAGCTCTTCCTGCAGGCTCAAGTGCCTCCAGACCCTGCTTCTCTGTCTTCCCCTGCTTCCCCATGTAATATAGCAGCCCCATTCCCCACAAGTAGTGGGAGATAATTGTTTCACAATTTTCTGCGTCCAAACCTAAATTAATTACTAACCAGGAAAAAGGGTTAAAAGGACCTAAGCATCAAGTTTCTGCTAGAATATTTTAGCCCCTTTCAGATTCACAGGCTTACACTGAAATGTAAATGGAGGAAGGTACAGTGGGAGACCAGTCTCAAACCCAAAGGAAAAAAGTGTCCATTTTAAATTTCTCCTGGGCTACAACCCAGAATACTTTTCTCCATTTCACCTTTTCTCTCCTTCTCATTTTCTCATGCTTTAATTAATAACCATCATCGTTTTTCTTCTAGGACTTTTGTTTTTCTTAAATGCTATATTTTTGAGCTTACAATTTTGATCCTACATACCTAGGTTAATGATTTTTGATCAGTTCTTTTTATCCAACTCTAAGAGTTATTTTTGAACATCCCTTACATTGCAATGAAGATAAATATTATAAGGCCTTTGCTTTTGTGTTAAATATAAGTGTGCATAAAAATTAAAATTTTTAAAATGGATCCAAATATTTTTAATTCACGTGATTTAAAGAGGTTCAATTTAAATTGGGTAAACTAATAGAAGTAAAATGTCCTTAAAATTAATTCACAAGTCTCTAGGTGGTCAAACTAATAAAATGTTGATGTTTATAAAATATCTAACATCAATTTTTCTAGGACTTTTCTTCAACAGGAAAGAGATGGCAAATACTGTTGGTACACTTGTCTGATATCTTGTTTTTTTTACAATAAGATGAGTGTATTAGAATTGACATGTATGGTATTACTCAAATGTGTTTGTTAGAGACATCTAATTAATTTACAAAGTTATTCCATGGAGTAACATACTTAAAAACATTATTCTTTACATATTAAATGTGTTCATATTTTTCAGGTATACAAGCCTTCAAAGTAGAAAATTTATCAAGCTGCTATTCTCCAAATTAAACTTGTCTGTAATGGTAAACCTACCATTTAATGTTCTATTATAGGATCTGTCATCAATAGGGTATATGTAAAATTTGTTAAATGTATTTTTAAAAGTTATTGAGAGCCTGATTTGTTTAAAGGTTAAACATGAAAGCATTTTACCATTTTGCCACACAAAAGGAAACTTAAAAGCTCTCTCAGCCTCTCTTTAATTCATTTTTTAGATATAATGTTATATTGTGTTAACTAATGTTCATATAGACTCAGGAGTCAATATATGTAAACTTCTCAAAATGACATTTAAGCAAGAGTGTAATGCGCAGTAGCAAAAATGGGACAGCAGTGACTGAGATTGGGGTCTCTGATGACCTCATGGCTGTGGCATGCCTGGTGCCTGGGAGTGCTCCTGTGCAGGGGCACAAGATGCCTAACTGCATGGCAGCACATTGATCTCAGGCACACAGCTCCTGGGCAGAAAGGAATTTTTTTGCTAGATAACCAGTGTTTCATCAGCTCCCTTCTCTGGTTCCTCCCACCTGACAGTAACTTTGGAACCTAACATTGCACATATATGAAGATTGCTGACATAACTCTTTAGATCTGCATTCCCATCAGAGAACAGAGCTCCATCTGATCTCAGCTTAATCTTCAAAATCTGTGTTTATAACCCTTTATTTTCTAATACTCCTTTGCCCCTCACTGAAAAGCCCCACGTTACCTGAGATAAGGCTCTGCTTCACAACCCTGCTACACATTAGAATGGCTCCAAAGTAAGCCTGACTGTAACTCGTTTAAAGTTGTGTTCAAAAGTTTGATGTTTGTTGTAAAGATTACTGTGATCTCAAACGGGAACTCAGCCAAAATTCAAGATAGCTATTGCACAAACTGAATGTTTTACTGTTGGTGATTCCATTTTGTATTTTCCTTGTAAACTCTAATTGTTCCCTGATCAATATTTTGCAGAAGTACTGCTTCAAGAGCAAACACCATAAATTAACTTGGAATAGTAAGCCATCACCTATAGGACAGATAATGTAAACCCCAATTAGATAAAAGGGGGTAAATAACTGTAAAGTCATAGACATTGAAGTTAAAGCCCAGGACTCTTACTTTATGACTGGTGAGACTGACTTGCTTGATGGTTAAAATCAAACTTAGAGATTGAGATTAAATACAGAGGTCAAGAAAAGTCCATATTTGGGTCTTGCCCTCAAACTTAGTCTGAACCCAGGAAACAAGAGGACTTCTCTAAGGAGGTTTTCAACTATGAGTCACACAACCTCCTGAGCAAGGAGATTGATGAGGCCTCTAGAGGAAAAGCCACTCCATGCACCTGCTGCAGAGGAGGGTCATGGAAAAAGGGAGACACCCCTAATGCTTCCAAGGGGAGCCACCTCATCGAGGAGACCCTGCCTAACCAATGGCACTAATGGAGCTAAGAAGCTGCTCTTAAGTTCTCTATGAGTGACCCCTGTGGGAACTCAGCTGACTCTTTAACAGACAGGAACAGGTCACTTTGACCAACTTGATCTTAAACACCTAACAAAACAGTTAAAACCAAAATATAGCCATTCTTGGGCATTTAAAAGAAATAATACTTAAATGTAACTTAAGATGTATACTTGCATTAGCCCACTAGAATAAAGACTAAAAACTACAAAAGAGATTCTTAAGCAAATGTGCCAGATAACTATCAAGAGAAACTGCCAGAGTCAGAAGTTTTAGTCAGTTTAAAGCCTACAGACACAGGTAGGCTTAATCTATGTTTGCTAGTAACAGAAGTATAGAGATCTCTACTAAATGTTGTATTTACATTCCTGATAACATGGACAATGTTGAAATTCCAAATAAAGGCCTTGTCCTCTCTGACCTTTGCTAGGCCTTGTTATGGGAACAACTTCTCAGTTCTTCCACCCCCTGGTGAGGAATTATTGACTTCTGTCATCTTTATGACATGCATTGGCATGTTCCAGATTCTGCAACATTTATATTGTATCAATCTCATTTCAGTACTCATGTCTTCTTGTTCTTCTCTCATAGAAGCACCCATCCCCAGATGCCTTTTCAACCTGCTCTTCCCAAACGGACTTCTACCATGGACCCCTCAATTGACCTGATTTCTAAAAAGGGAACTCCAAACTATTTGCCCCATGCTGCCCCCTTCCAGCTCGAAGAAGCCAGATCGGTCATTACCCCCTTTCCCTACAGCAAAGGAGTTCCTAGAATTAGAGGGGTGAATGAAGTCAGAATTGGGGACAGGCAGTTAGTGTAGAAATAGGGGATCAATCAAATTGAGGAAATGAAGTCCATGAAAACCATCTGCCTCTGGAAGTCTGGAAGGAGAATGGACTTTTTACATCTCACCTGCAAAACCAGCCCCAGTCACTTAGGCAGGAAGGAGAGAGAAGGCTTCAGAAAGAACTGGAGAGCAAAAGATTTTCTTATAAAAACAGAAACGGGGGAATGTAATGCACAAAGCCGCTCTCCCCACCCTTTCTGTTGCAGCCATTTCCCCGCCTCCCAACCACTTGTCAATCTGTGAACATCCTAGCTAGCTATTGGTTCATCAGTCAGCTTGCAAGTATCCTTTTCCAATATTGGTCCCATTAGCCCGGCGGAATTCAACCGCCATCTTTCCTCTCTTGCTTCTCTCTCCTACACACTTGCTTTTCCTCCTCCTCGCTTTCCATTCTCTTTAGCGCACGCCCTTTCTCTTTCCTTTCTCTTTTCCTCTTATTTTCTCTCTTACCCTGCAGGGAGGCACTCTGTTTGCTTAATTAATTCCCTTATGTGATTTCCTGTGTGCAGCGTGGTTTCGTGGGATTTCCTTAAATCTGTCCTTGCCTGCTTTCCTTTTTCCTTTCAGAGTCTGGAATATTAGACATGGAAAATGAGAAATCCCCAAGATAATGTTGCCTGGGAAAAGGGAGTGAAAAGAAGGCCCTGCACTGAGAGTAAAGATTTTCCAGTGTCTGCTGGCTGCAGATAGGGAGGAGGGGTTTATCACCCCTAAAGTGACAGTTTCTAGGAGGTGTTAATTTCCTTCCAAGAAAATCCTCTCCAGATGCTGCCCACAGACCACCCGACCCAAAAAAGTTCCTGAGTGCACAAGGAAACTGATATGCTCATGAGACCACCCCTCAAAATAACTTATATAAACCAGTCCCTTTCTTTGTTCAGTGGCACATTTTCCACCAGGAAGTGGGACCATCAGAACCACAGCTCCATTCCTGAATAAAGGCTTTGGGCTGATTCGTGAAGTTTGCATCTGTCCTGGTCTTTTTGCACTAACATTAAGGAAGAAACGCTTTCTCAACCTGGTGGAGGGAAGCTTGAGTATAACTGGTTAGGGTTTCCACGTGCCATATTATATCTCTTAAGCCAATTTGTGGTCTAAACAGTGAAGCTAGATGATCATACTAGTGAAAAACAGATCACCCCCACCTATGTCTGAGATTGGGGAGATTTGTTGGCTGTCCTATTCTTGGTGTCCATCTCCCTTGCATCCAGGGATACCCAATAGTACATCTCCCTATCCAGCCTGGGAAAAGCCAGGGCCATAAGTGAGTTCCACATATCCACTGGGTCCCATTGGGTACTGGCCATCTAATTTCAAATCTAAAGACCAATTAGTCCCAAACAAATCATTGGTTGGTAAAAATCACAATGTGTTGGCATAGTAACTCTGGGGTCCATCCTAATTCCTGAGTAGCATTGGTCCATTTGCTATAGGTGTGGTAACATTGTTCCCAACAGATTGGGGCTTCTTGCTTTAGATGCTCTATGGTGGGTGTAAGCCACAAATATTGGTCACAAGTCTCATAGTTATAAGAACCCAGAAAACCACGCCAGACACAGGAATCAACATAAGAGGGTTTATTAAGCAAACCGAGTGTTTCCCTGCAGGGTAAGAGAGAAAATGAGAGGAAAAGAGAAAGGACATGCACAAGAGAGAGTGTGAAAAGCGAGGAGGAGAGAGAAAGAAAGTGAGTAGGAGAGAGAAAGCATGAGAAAATATGGCGGGGAAGCTGTCCTTAAGCAGTTGAATTCCACCGGGCTAACAGGAGACCAATATCAGAGAAGAATACTTGCAAGCTGACTGATGAACCAATAGCTAGCTAGGATGTTCACAGACTGACAAGTAGTTGGGAGGCAGGGAAATGACTGCAGCATAAAGGGTCGGGTAGCAGCTTTATATTATAATAGTAACTATCCTTATGCCTTTGACATGTTGGCAGTAATGTTAGAAAGCATGAAGTTGATGGTGTTAAATGTGATTAACAGTTGTAAAGATCTGAAGGTTGCCTTGTTCTAAAGTGGAAGCTCTTCCACGACATTCTTGTGATAAAGTTTCATTTACAGGCCATAATTTAATGCTGTGACCAGCACAGCCAAACTCTTGGTTCTGGTGAGGGGCAAAGTGGGATTGGAAAATAAAGATTCACAGACACAGATCATGAAGACTAAGCTGGGATCAGATGGGGCTCTGCTCTCTGATAGAGATACAGATCTAAAGAGTTATGCCAGCAATCTTTATTTACATATGTCTCATTGTCAGATTAAAGACTATGCAAGCATTATTCTTTGTATGCAGGAAAGTTACAGAAAGTAGGACATGTACATAGCTTTTCCACAGTTGCAATCCACAATTGCAAAGTGCAATGCTAGAAGCTTTACGTAGCTCTCAAGAAAGTCCTTTTTAAAAGTTACTGTAAAGTGGGCAGGAACAAGAGAAGCAGAGCTGGTGAAACACTGTGGTTGTCTAGCAAAAGATTTCCTCTATTTCTGGGAGCTGTGTGCCTGAGATCAAGGTTAGAACTGATAGGACTCTTGCCCAGAGCCTCCTCATGCAGGGCATTGCCACCGCAGCTAGGCATCCTGTGCCCTTGCACAGAAACATTCCCAGGAACCAGGCATACCACAGCCATGAGGTCATCAGAGACTCCCAATCTCAGTCACAATTTAATATCAGCATGAGTAGTAGTTTGTAGAGTGCCTCTCTTCTTTTTGTTCTAACATTAAAAATTGAGGGGCTGGGGATATAGCTCAGTCACTAGAGTGCTTGCCTCCCATGCACAAGGCCCTGGGTTCAATCCCCAGCACCACAAAATAGCCCAGAAGTGCTGGAAAGGGGTAACAGTGCACATATCCAGCAATTATCTCTCTGCAACCCAGTGGCATACTGTTGAGCCCAATCTTTTCCCAGTAACAATGGGCCCTGATGGAAATAAGGGTGATCTTTCATCCCTTCCCAGGTTCTTCCCCAGCAAGTCCACCAAGAGCAAACATTCACCCCTTCCCAACAACAATGGGTCCTAAAGGGAGGAGGTGGACACTGAAACGCTGGGCACTGGACTTTGACCCTTTCCCATTACAGATGAGTCCTGGAAGAAGAAGAGCAAATAGTGAAGCTCTAGGTAACGAAAGGTCCCAAAGGAAGAAGATAAGCAGGGAACACCGAGTTGTGAGCTTTTCCCAGTGACCATGAGTTTTTACAACTGCCTCCTTCAGTTAAAATTTTAACCAGCACAACTAGGTCCCTGATGGTCTGAAGAGCACGTCCACAGTCTCCAATGATTAATTCACCCTCATTGTAAACTATAAAACTCAGATGGCTTCTGTAACCCACAGGCCATTTCCATACTCAGAAAATGAGCCCTCCTGTGCCCGACTGATTGACTTTGCTGCAGAATAAAAGAAAGCTTGCTGATCCATGTAAGGTCTAATTCTGTCCCGGTTATTTGTATTTTCATTATGGTGCCAAAACTGTGTTGGTTATTTTTGCTTACATCTCCCCCTCCCTAATCTCAGGGGAAACAGGATTACATTTCTTTCCATTTTAGGCAGATTTAGCCATCCTTGAGCACACACCCACCATAGGAATGAAGTAATCCAGATTTGGGGGATGGTACCAGAACTCAGAAATGACTATCTCCCAAATTAACAAGCAAATTACAACTCCAACAGAAAACTCGTGAAATGTAGCCTTTGAATCACCTCTTCAAAAGCCCCCGAGTTCTCCATGATGGGCAGAATCACAGCCTTTGGGACAGGAGTCCCCTGTGCTTCTCCTTCGCTAGCAAAGCAATAAATCTTCTTTTTCCCTTTTCTCAAAATAGTATTCTCATTATTGGATTGGAATTGGGGACAAGGACCAAGCTTTCAGCAACACTTGGGAAGGAGAAATTTCTCTGGGAGTCATTCCAGGATGACAGGATTTTACCCAAGAGTGGTGGACCCAATTCTCCTGTCCAAGCATTTTCACTGCAGAGGGGGTAGATAAAATTACAGGGAAAGGTCTCTTCCAAATAGGGTCTAAGTTTGGAGAATTTGAAGGTATGGTCTTGACATAACTAGATCCCCAGGTTCATACAGAGCTAGAGAAGCGAGTGGCTCAGATACAGAATATCTACAGATTTTAGCTTGAAACATGGTCAGGTTTGTGATATGAGCCACAAGATCTGCAGTTTCCTGATCTTGGAGAATGTCATTCCTTAGGAATTATTAGATATGGAAAATGAAAAATTCCCAAGATAACGTGGACTGGGAAAAGGGAGTGAAAAACAAGGCTATGCACGGTGCACTGACAGCCTTCATCTCCCGAGAGATTTTCCAGGTGCCAAGTACAGACAGGGAGAAAGTATTTTATTGCCCCCAAAATGACAGTGTCTAAAAGGCAGTAATCCTCTTCAAATACAGACCCGCTCAAGATGCTGTCTGCAGACCCTTGACCCAGAAGGTTAAATTCCTAAACCCTCAAACTGACACTGTCACTGATTAATAGAACAGACCCCCAAATCCTGAGTGCCCAAGAAAAACTGATATGCTCACTAGACCACCCCTCAAAATAACCTATGTAAATCCAGCTTCTTTCCTTGTTCTGTGACTCGTTTTCCACTAGGAAAGTGAATCCATAGACACCTTTCATCCCTGCACACCCTGTTCCTGTGTGAAACTTCATTCCTGAATAAACAACTGAGATGATTCATGAGGTTTGCGTCTTGCCTGATCTTTTTGTGCTAACATTTGGTTCCCTGACCAGGAATCAAACGCAAGCAAACTTTATGAATCAGGGGCCTACTTGCCATTTTGCTCCTGCATCCACCACTGTCCTTCTCATCTCTTTGGAGAGGTATACCTCATTAACCAGGGCCCTGGACAGAGACTCCACATTTAGGCTAACTGGCACCCAGCCCCTTACCATTGGGGTTGAGGGAAAGATGTTTCCTCAGTCCCTTGTGGGAAAGTCCAGTCAATGACTGGCACACCAGGTGGCATAAAGAGTGCGGAGGACACTTTGCTCTCCGTTTGCTCTCCATTGTCACCTTCTCTGTCAAACACCTCCAAAGATGGGAACTACCCAATCAATTCCCAGAGACACTCCCTTGGGCTGTCTCTCCACCAATTTTAAAACCTTCTATTCCCATACCACTCTCCTAATTAAACACCTCACTAGGCTCAGCACTCAAGTCTGGTCACAGTACAAATTGGATCACCAGCATACGTGGCCCAAATATGGAACTCTCCATCAAGAGACTGTACAAGCTTTAGAAAAATATTTAATCCAAAATGGCAAGCACTTGGATCCCCCATACCTCCAGACCTTTCCTCCTCCACTCAAACCCCTTCCTGTATCAACCTGGCACTACTTTGCAATTACAAGCTACAAATTTACATTCCCCTTCCTCATTCACAGCCCCAGAGATAGCTGATGAACACTCCCTTACAGATCCTGGGGCCCATAGCCTCCCCTGAGGCCTCCATCTCCCCTTGGGGCTCCCCTCCCCAAAGCCCCATTGCTCCCCCATCAGATCCTCCTCCCAGAGTCCCACAGCTCCCCCATCAGACTCCCCTTCACAAACTTCACACTCTCCCTTTCCTTTGCCATCATTTCACCAGACATGGTCAAAAAATGCTCCCAGCAAGCAATAAGTTCCCTCTCCTCTGGGAAGTAGCAGGGGCTGAAGGGACCCTCAGAGTTCATATCCCCTTCTCCATGAGAGAGATGTCCCAAATAGAGGACAAACTCTATTTCTGAAAACCCTGCCAAGTATAGGAAGGAATTCACCCGTCTGACTCAGGTATATCATCTCACCTGGGCAAACGTATATTATATACTAACTTCCATCCTGACCAATGAGGAACGACGTGTCTGCATTTGGCAGACTGCTAGAGATCATAAAAATCTCTTGCAGGACCAAACCCCCAAATCTACCCAGCAGCAGACACAACTGTTCCCTCAGCTGAACCTGGCTGGACTACCAACCTCAAGACCCTGGGGTTATCAGATTACAGCAGAAGGTCACTTGCTTCCTGGAGGGAATGTCGAAAAATTCTCACACCCAAGTAAACTGGGAAAAGATGAAGGAAATTACCCAGGGGCCTGAAGAAAATCCCATACTAATTTTGGCCCAACTTACTGAAGAAGTCATTAAATATACAAATTTGGATATCAACAACCCTGTGGCAGTCTCTCTTTACATTTTAACCTTATCAGCAGGTCTGCACCCGATGTCAGCAAGAAACTCAGACACTTAGAGAAGGGCACCAAAGCTTTCCAGAAGCAATTTCTAAGTGCTGCTTTCAAGACCTTTAGCAATAGGCAAGATAAGGCTAAACCAGGAGAAAGAAAAGCATCTGCTCATGGCCACAGCCCCTGATGGATCCAAAAAAGCCACAGCTGCTCGCAGCCCCACTAGAGCCTCTAACCCATCTCCTGGGTGCTATTTCCAATGCGGACAGACTGGACATTGGGCAAAAGTTTGTAAAAATCCAAGGACCCCCACCAAGCCATGTCCCACATGTAGGCAGTGGGGACACTGGAAGGTGGACTGTCCCCAGAAAAACCACCCCTTCCCTCAGTGCAGCCAGCTTCCCAGGTCCCCTAATATATCCAAGAATCCCTAAGTTACAGCAGTGGTGAAGGGCCGATCAGCAGGCAAACATTCCCCTTCTGAAGAGATTTTTAAGGGCACAACTAACTGGTAAATATCCTCCCTAAACCCTGACCAATCCAACAGCCAGTGGCATGTCTCAGTAAGGAGCATGATAATGTTTCCTAATTTTCTGCATCCCAACCTGCCTGATTACCAACTGGGGAAAAAAGGGTTAAAAAGCCCTAGGCAGCAATTTCCCAGGCACTGAAGTGTGCTTGGAATGTAACTGGAAAAAGTCAGCACACCCAGCAGGGGGCCAGCCAGAGACTAAAGAAAAAAAATGTCATTTTAACTTCTCCTGGCCTGCAACACAGAAAGATGGTTTTAAGACACACTCTCTCTCTCACTGTCCATCTCTCTCTATCTCCCTCTCTCTTTCTTGCTCTCATACTGCTTTACTGAAATAATTAACAGTTGTGTCATTCTTTCTAGGACTCTTGTTCTTTCTTAAATTCCATAGTTTTTGAGCTCATGCTTTTGATCCTACACACATACCTAAGTTAATGTTTTTCTGATCAGTCCTATTTTTATTCAACTCTAGAGATTTTTAAACATCTATAACATGGCAATGGAGATTTACTTACAAAAAGCCATAAGGCCTTTGCTTTTGTGTTATGCGTGTATGGTGTTGTCTGTCTATATATGTGTGTGTGTCCATACATCATGTACATGACGTCAAAATTGGCGTGAATGCTCATAAATTAAAATCCAAAAATATGGATCCAAATTCCTTTAATCCATGTGATTTAAAAGGCATTAGATATGGAAAATGAAAAAAAATCTCAAACAGTGAGACCTAAGAAAAGGGAATGAAAAAGAAATCCATACCTTAACAGTTTTCTCAGTTCTTTCTTTCCAGTGATAGAACAATCCCTAGAAAGGAAGCCAAGACATAGATTCTTCCCCAAATAAATCCTTTCCCAGTGACAGTACAATGGGGCCCTGAGGGGAAAGAGATAAGTGCTGAACTCTGACCCCAGACCCTCCATTCTTCTCCAAGTAAAAATATTGCCCAGTAAGAACGAATTTTCAAATTCTCACACCTGTTTCCTGAGTGCCCAAACTCACATGCTCACTGGACCATCCCTCAAAAATAACCTATATAAACCCAGTCCCTTTCTTTGTTCAGTGGTTCATTTTCCACCAGGAAATTGGGTCCACTGGTGCCATTACCTCCCTGCACCCCCTGTTTCTGTGTGAAGCTTTGTTTTTGAATAGACAGCAGAGCTGACTCCTGCCCAGTCTTTCTGTGCTAACAAAAGGTTCAATTTAAATTGGGTAAACAAAGAAAGGTAAAGACATCTTTGAAAAAAATAACTTAGCTCACAAGTTTCTCTGGTGGTCAAAATAATATGGTGTTTATTATAAAATGTCTATTATCTAGGACTTCTCTTCAACAAGGAAGAGATGGCAAATACTGTGATATACTTGTCTGATATCTTGTGTTTTTTTTTTTTTTTTACAGTAAAATAAGCAAATTGCATTTAATATGTATGGGACTAAACATGAAAGTATTTGCAAGAGACATATGATTAATTTACAAAGTAAAAATGCTAATGGTTCATGTAACATCAAAAACTCCTAACTTCTTCTTGAATTCCATGGGATGATATACTTGCAAATTGTGTTTTCATATATTGGTAAGCTAACTGATGTAATTCTATGTACAAAGGGTCCAACAGTTTCAACTGTGTTTCAATTAGTGTACTATATATAACATAAAATATTTCCCCTTATTAAAATGCAATAATTTATCTAAATTCAAAAATTTCATAAGGATTGTTTCAAAATGTAAATTTAAAAGGGGGTTAACAGCTAAAGAAATTTGAATGTTCTAGATATAAAAATTTATTTAATAAAAGGAAAACTTTCTGGGTAAGAAAGTCTTTGTGTAAGGAAACAAACAACAATGAGGTCTATGTAAGTAAAGGGCAACTCTAAACCAGTTTATGTGTAACTAAGTTGGTTATATGCATGTGAAAAAATCAGTTAAATCTACTCAAGGTTTTTCCCCAAGATCAAATATTAATGTATTGATAAAAAATCAAGGTTTAATCTATATGTTAAACTGATAAAAATTTCTTAACATAGACATGAACTTTTACATTATGTCTGTTAAGTTTTATTCTTCAGAGCAACTAGTCTTGAAGACATTAAGATTTTATACAACTCTGGTTAAACAACAACTGTTTTGAGTATTACACTATGTTAAAGAATCTAAATTTTCCTTTAAAAGCTAAACTTGGTTAATATAAAAACATCAATGTAATTGTGGTGCTATTACTCTTCTTTGTATATTGAATGTGTTCATATCTTGCAGGTATACAAGTCTTTAAAGCAAGAAATTTAAAAGAACATTTGTTCTCCAAACTAAAGTCTGGAATAGTGACTTTAAATTTATAAAAATAACAAATTTAATTGGGGATTTATTTGTCATTTAATGTTGTGTAACTGAACCTAAATCTTATGTTACTTTCTACAAAGGGATAAAAGTGCAAGTGTATTTCAAAAGAAAGCCTGGTCCATTTAAAGGTTAATAACATAAAACATGAAAACATTTTGCCAATTTTCCACACAAAAGTTAAAAGCACTCTGTCTTTCTTAATTCATGTTTTTAATATAATGTTGATGTGTATTTGTGTGGGATGGGTGTTTGAAGGGAAGAATACCCTCCAAGGCCATGGGGGGTGGAGGGCAGGGATCCTGGTGACAAAGATGGGGGTATTTTCTGTTTTCCACTTGGAACCCTCAACACCCCATGCAAGCACCCTAGACACTTCTGGGGCCCACGGAAGTTCATACCCATCCAGAGCATCTGCATCCTTTCTGGGGAGTGAAACCCAACTTGGGGGACTATCCCAGTAGAACCTGGGTGGGGAATGCCCAGTCAACCCAGCGCCCCTTCTGGTCTGAGTCCGGGAGAGAGATCTGCCTGTAGATCTGGGCTCGGGGAAGGCAACCATGGCCTGGGCCAGTGATGAGGGCACAATAACCGGTGGGCAGGCTTCCTTTTCATGAAGGACGCGGGTGAAGCGCAGAGCTGCCTTTGAGCCCTGACTCCTTGGCTTCCTGGGTGGGAGGAGATCTTGTGAGGGAGTGATTCTTCCTCTCCCACAAACAAGATGCCTGATTTCCTCAGGATGGAGGGATTGAAGGGTGTCCTGGGTTCCCCGGGGGAAAGTCCTCCTGAGGAATGCCATCTGGCATACAGATGCTCACAATAAGATTCAGGAGGATCAGGTATGTGGGAAATAAGAGAACTAGAGAAAGAGATGGATGCTGCTTACCAGGGGACCAAAGGGAAATGTTGCCCAGCAGTTCAAGTTGGATGCGTTGTGATGGTTTTGATGAAGAAAGTCAGAGAGACTGCTGGAGGCCAAAGAATGAAATTGCTGGGATGCCGGAAGATGATTTTTTTTCTGAAGGCCACATCCTGGAACAAGAAGCTATATGATTATGAAGCTAACATGCTAGACAGGTGGGGTCACAGGGGTTATAAAGGGCTGTACCCCGAAGAGATTGAAACAGACAGTGATCAGCAAGATATTATCAATGGGGAAAAACCATCTCCCCAGGTAAAATCATCTAGTCACGAATCCTGCAAACGTAAGAAATCAAGGAAATCTCACAGAATGAAGCAGAAAAAAGATCAAACACACACACACACAAAAAAAAAAAAAAAAGAAGAAGAAAAAAAACAAGAAGGAAGCCAGAGATGTAACAGCAGATTCCTCAAGTTCTCCAAAGAAACTGGGGCTTCTAGTGCCAGGAAAAGGAAACAACCACATAAAAGCAAGAAAAAATCTAGGAAAAAGTCTCTCAAAAAATCTGCTTTATTTGTAGGGGCAGAAAGTGACACTTCCCAGTCAGATGCTTCAGCATCCAGCAGTTCTGAGGACAGTGAGGAAAGAGACACAGAAAACCAAAAGGAAAAAAAGAGATACAAATGTGCATATCCCCGTAGCTAACCATGAAATACAGAAGAGGACAAATAAATGCACAAACTGGAAAGTGGCTTCAGCTGAAAGGCCTGCTGAGCAAGCGAGCACTCGGAGGATGGCTGAATTTCCCAGTTCACTTACTGTTATTTCCCAGTTCACTCTAGTCACTTACAGCTCTTATACCTCAGCATTTTTTCCAGCGACTCCTTCAGCACAGGAGCCTGAGGTCAGAGCTGTCTTGTGCCATCTGTATGTTTTGACAGACTCCTGTTTTCTGTTTTGGTCTCTTAAACTTGATCGCCTTTTCTTGTTAATAGGGAATCTGGTATTTTGTTATGAAGGTTTCTTGAAGAGATTTTTTTTTTTTTTTTTTTTTTTTTTTTTTTGCAATTAATCACATTTAGTGTAGAGGACATATATAGCAAAGTAAAGAACCCAGAAAGCTGAATCCAATAATGACCGGGGTACACCAACTGCAATGTCGAAGTTGGGGAAATTGAGGGCTGAGATCAAGGATTGATTGGAAAGCAGTGTCAAGTAGAATGGGTTGGTAAAGCAAATGCTATGTTCTGTTTATACAGCAGGTATCCTAACTCATTTATCTTCAGCCTTGGTGATTTTTGATCTTTGGGTCTTTTGATCCACAAGTATGGTCTAGTTTGTGTAATGAGAAAATGGGCTTCAGAACAAACTGTTTCATGTCAAGATCCAAAGACAACTGTTGTTAAGAATCTAGGGTTTTCTTAATTAAATTTCCCTGCTGGACAGGACCTATAGCTATGCTTAGTATACGCCTAACACATGGTAACCAGATAGTAAATGGTTTTCTAGTTCCATTGCTGTTATTGCCTAAACAGACTTGTGTTCATAATTATTTCTTCAGTTGTCATAATATCTACAAAATGGGGAAGAATTAGGAATTAGTTATGCTAATAATGCTCTGAAAGGAATTCAGGGTAGCAACAGCCACCTAAATGTCTAAATGTCATCTTCCTTTCCCTCCCCACCCCCAGTCTGGGGATTGTTCCAAGGCCTTGCACATGCGAGGCAAGCACTCTACCACTAAGCTGTCCTCCCAGCCCTCTGTCTTCCTTTTTCATTTCTAGTTTAGTAATAAATTTCAGATTTTCCCTGAAATGAAGCTGAATCAGATCCAAAATGAAACAGGCTTCTCAGGGACATATCTACTTCTTCCCAATCTGCCTTCAAGTTAAAGCACCAAGTAGAGACCACATACTTTTCTCTTTGCCATACTGTGATCCTTCCTATGCTGTTTCTTCAGAAACCAAAATACCATTGAAAGAGGGCTGGCAGGACATAGATGAATTTTTCATTATGGGAGAAAAGGTCAAGTGGCTCATTATTTTCTTCCTTATTGTCATTTTATGAGCTAAGTAAAAATGTTAAAAACTAAGAGTTTTGGTCTTAGTTCTGCCAATAAGTGGTTGTAAGTTGTAGAGCAGCTTAGGTCAACCTCCCTGGCCTTTCCCCATGTGTAACAGAGAAATACTTCATGGTAGCATGACAATTTAAGACACCAGCAATAGAATACAACTAGGTGACATTCCATGAAGTGGTATTTTATAGTTCTAACTACTAAAATTAGTTTTATTTATGGAATATTTCCTAATAAATGTTTGGTTTTAAAATAAAAAAATAAATATGTTACATTATATTAACTAATGTTCATATAGACTCTGGAAACAATATATGCAAACTTAGTAAAATTTAATTTAAAAAAGAGGCAAAGATCAACTTCAGAACTAGAATACTTTACCTAAAATTTTCCAAGAGCTCCACCTTATCTAAGATAAGGCTCTGTTCCCCACCATACTACATGTTAGAATGGTTCCAAAATAGGGCAGACTTCAACTCATTTAAAGTTGTGTTCAGAAGATTGATGTTTCTTGTAAAGATTACTGTGATCTCAAACAGGGATATAATATATAATGCCACTAAAAGTCAAAATAGATATTACAAAAACTGAGCATGTTTTTACTACTGTTAATATAATTTTTTATTTTCCTTATTGTAAGGAATCTGGCTTCCCCCACCACCTGTCAATCTGCATTCGCCCACCTCTCACATTACGGGAATTTCCGCCTTATGTTGCCGTAATCTTCCTGCCTCCCACGTTACGTTCTAATATGTCATTGGTCCATCAGTCAGTTTGTAAGAATTCTCCTCCGTGATTGGTTCCTCTCAGCCCGCGAAATTCCTATGTCTGAGAGAAAGCTTGCGCCATGTTCCCTTTTCCCCATGCAGACGTGAATCGTCTGCATAAAATAAAGGTTTCTTGTGTGAGACCTGTAGCTGTGGAGCGTTTCTGGGAGCTAGTGACAAACCATAACTGCGCCTTTAACGCCTAACACTTATAAACTCTATAACTGTTGCTTGCTAATATTTTACAGAGGCACTACTTCAAGAACACACAACTTACACTAATTTGAGATAATAAACCATCACCTATGGGCAGATAGGATATAAGGCTAAATCCCAGTACTAATACAGACCCCAATTACATATAAGGGGTAAATGACTGTAAGGTTATGGACATTGAAGTTAAAGCCCAGTACTCTTACTTTCAGACTGGTGGGACTGGCTTGCTAGATGTTTAACACCAAGGCTTAAAAACTGAGGTTAAAATAAAAGGGCCAAGAAAACCAAAATTTGCCTCTTGCCCTCTGAGTCAGCCTGACCACAGGGAACTAGAGTACTTCTCTAAGGAGTTTTGCAACTCTGGGCCACATGACCTCCTGATCAGGGAGATTACTGAGACCACTGGAGAAGGGAAAGCCAGTCAGAGCACCTGCTGCAAAGAGGAGGGTCACTGGAGAAGGGAGACATTCTTATCAAGGAGACCCTAGCCCATTCTACCAAGCAGATGGTACTAAGGAGCTGAAGAGCTGCTCTCAAGATCCCCAAGAGTAACCCCTAGGGGAACTCAACTGACTCTTCTTTTTCTTCCCTTGTTTTTTCATGTTGTTCATGTATCTTCCCCTCTAGCAGTGCAAATCTGGGGTATTGCAGTTTCCCCTCTATAGGCTTATAGTGGCCCTATAGGTTTCCAAAACCTTTTCTTTAAGGGGGAGATCAATATTATCAGTGCCCAGTACAGACAATATGCAACCCTAAACCAAATGGCCCCTATGAAGACATTAACAATATTGTCATAATAAACAGAATGAGTTCAATTATTATCTACAGTATAACAAACAGATCTGCAATAAGGTCTCTACAGTTTCTAATGGAGGACAAAGAAGATGGAAAGGGGTGTAGGATGTAGCTGTTAATGAAATAAGAAAAGAGTATATAGAAGTTCTAGGTTGTAGAAAGAGTGAGAGAGTAATCAAAAGAAGTTGGTTGTTAGCATGAGAAAAGGGAGAAAGAGACTCTGAGGGAACAGGTAAACAAAAGGAAAAGAGAGCAAGAAAAGGAAAGAAATAAAAACGTAAACATTTTCAAAAAGGAGAAGAAAAATAAAAAGAAAAACAAATCTACACTATAGCAGTCATACAGTATTCAAACCTCCCAGTCGTCAGTAGCCTGATGCATGAAAGGTACCTGACAATGAGCTTCAAGTCTCCAGCAGGCATCTCAGGATGGGATTTGCCCCACCTAAAGATGGGAGCTACTGCTTCCAAGATTATCCAAGATGGCCGCTCTGGCTTCCAAATGTGTTGGCAAGTGGGGAGCTGCAACTTGGGGTGTGGGCATGGTTGGCTAGAGGTCTTGGAGGTGGGGTGCGGTCGGTTGGGCAGGGGTCCTGGAGGAAAGGTGTGGTTGGTTTGGTTGATGGGTCCTGGAGGTGGGGCACAGTCAGTTGGTCTGGGGGTCCTGGCAGCAGGGAGCAGGCAGTAGGTCTGGGGATCCCAGAAGCAAGGAGTGGTCAGTTGGGCTGAGGGATCCTGGAGACGGGGCTCAGTCAGTCTGGCCAAGGATCCTACAGGTCCTGGCTGTTGTCTAAAAATGGCAGCAGCCACGTGTAATCAAACCTGCAGGTACTGTGACAGTGGACTTCCAGGCAACAGGAGGCAGCTTGCGATCCACTGGTGGTCTACAGTTGGTCTGGTGGCTGCTGTCATTGGATGATTCGCAGGTGTACCTCTGGTGGTGGGTGGTGGGTGATGGGTAGATGAAATGCAGGAGATGGACAGGTAAGAGGCAGGCAAATGGCAGATGATAGGCACCAGTCAGTGAGCAATCTGCACTTAAAAAGCAGTCAATATGCTGGCAGACTGCGGGTGATCGCAGTGGACAAATGGGGTAAACAGCAGGGATCAATAAGCTGCAAAAACTGCCTCACGGAGAAACTGATATCCTCTGCTTGAAACCTGAGTTACAGAGCAACAAGGAACACAGCCTCCCTCTAGTCCGCCATCTTGGATCGCCTCAGCTGACTCTTAACAGCAGATATGAACAAAGTCAGTTTGACCAGCTTGATCTTAAACACCTAACAAAAACAGTTATAACCAAAAGACAGCCATACCTGGGCATTTAGAAGAAAAAAAGTAGTCATTTTAAATAAAATTAAGATGTACACTGTGTCAGTTGCATGGCCCTGATGCCCCCAAACTTCTGAGTTTTTTTTTTTTTTTTTACAAGGCGTCTATTTATCCCTGCCTACCAAAATCAAACTATCCTCTGCACCTAAGTATTCCTTACTCCTCAAACTGACATTTAACCCCACAACCAAAGCCTACTCTTTCCAATAATGGCAAACACCAGACTAGGAGAGCCCCCAACTCATTCCCTTACTGATAGGGGTAAAAACATCCACCAGGATTAAAGAATTCTTCTTCACAGCATGTGTATTAAATCCCTGTTTTATTGTCTGAACCTATTCACGGCTAATATAATGATTACAAAACATATATTATGTTAAATGTGAGAACTGGACCTTACAATAGAGTGTCAACCAGATGATGTGGCAGAGTCCAGGACAAATTGTTATAAAGGCCAATAGCCACCTGGCTCCCTGTAAAAGTGCCAAACATTTTATCTCCTAGCTCTGTAACAGGATCTTTTAGTTGTTGAACCTCAGTTAAAATCTCCTGATAACTGGCATTGTTTTCTTGGCTGGGATATTTGCCTCTGAATTTTACTGAGACTTGGCAGACTCAAGTACATACTGATCAGGAGATTTTAACTGAGGTTCAACAACTAAAAGATCCTGTTACAGAGCTAGGAGAGCACATACAAGATTTGCGATGGACTCAGAGACTCCAATGCCATTATAATATTACCTAATTTTGCATTACTAGAATTCCATATAGTGACTCTGAGGTTCAATGGCAGAGTACACAATCATTTAATGGAACTTGACCTCTTCATAATGCCTCTTTGGATGTATTAAAATTACAGTTTCAGGTCCTGGCCATGGCTAATGCCCAAACACCTACTTTTGATAATGAAGAAATTTTGGAGCACTTTAGCTAAAGGGAAATCTTTCCTTAACCCTTTCAAGTGCTTTTCTACACGTGTAGCTGGGTTGCTAGTCTTGCCATACTGTTAATTGTATCCCTGGTCTTATTTTATGTAATTTTTCAGGCAGGATGGAAATGACTAAACCACCAAAAAAATATGATTCCAAGATCAATCATGCTTGCTATGCTTCAAAGTAACCAAGCCCATGAACACATGGGAAGAAGTACACCCCAAATCTGATTGGGCCTTGATTAAAAACAACAGAGCCCTCAATCAAGTTACATACCAAAATCATTTTCTTCTGAGAAATTAGTCTTCCACAGTAGAATCATACCCTTCACATTAGTAAGCTAATTAGTCTCATTCTATATGCTACAATTGTTTCCCTAACCTAATGAACTGGTTAATCTTCACATATTGCTATAATGTTTCTCCTCTCCCTATTTTTAGCTTTACAGTTTTTTAATGAAATGACCAGCTCAGCCACAACTGCCAGGAAACACCCTAGAACACGGCTCACCTCCTGATCTCCTGGAGCAGCATGGAAAGAGTTAACATGGCTTGGGTGACCTCAGGACTGCCCCCCCATCCCCCCTGCAGCCCCACATTCACTTCCAGAACTCTGTGAGGAAGCCCCTTCCCCCACACACCCCTCCCAGCTCAAAGAAGTTAGAGACATTGTCCTTGCCTGCTTTCCTTTTTCCTTTCCGAGTCCGGAATATTAGACATGGAAAATGAGAAACCCCTGAGATAACGTTGCGTGGGAAAAGGGAATGGAAAGAAGGCCCTGCCCTGATGGCCTCCACCTCCCAGGACAAAGGTTTTCCAGGTGCTGGCTGCAGACAGGGAGCAGGGGTTTTATCACCCTCAAGTGACAGTAATCCCCTAAAAGGCAGTAATCCCCTTCAAAAACAGATCCTCCCTCTCCGGGCACTGTTTGCAGACCCTCAACCCAGAAGTTTAAATTCCCAAGTCCTCAAACAGACACTTTCACTGATTAATAGAACAGACCCCAAAAATCCTGAGTGCCCAAGAGAAACTAGTATGTTCACTAGAACACCCGCAAAATAACCTATCTGTGGCTCATTTCCACTAGGGAGGGCTGTCCACAGGCACCATTTCATCCCTGCATCCCCGTTCCTGTGTGAAGCTTTGTTTCTGAATAAACAGCCAAGCTGATTCGTGAAGTGTTCAGCCTCCCTTTGAACTTTTCTATGGGTAGGGGGTCTGTGGGCAGTGTCTGGAGAAGATTTACTTTGAAGGAGATGAGTGCCTCCCAGAGACTGTTACTTTAGGGGTGATGAAACACCTCCTCCCTGTCTGCAGCTGGCACCTGGAAAACATTTGTCTTGGGAGATGAAGGCCGTCAGGGCAGGACCTTCTTTTTCAATTCCTTTAACCAGGCCACATTATCTTGGGGATTTTTCATTTTCCATGTCTATTACAAACACAGTGAAAAGGGATAATCTACTGATTAAAAGCAACTTGGCAAAACTGTGCCAAGAAACCCCCAAACCCTGTGACAACTTTGGCTTATTGGCCTGTGAAGAATCAGAATTGCCCCCAAACTTCTCTTCAACTGAGCCATTGTGAAATGTTGCATGGGAGACCATTTGTAACCTCAGACATTGTCACTGATCTAAGATACGAGAGCTGATCAGATAGGTAATCAATTTGGCACAGGTGGAAAAGGCCCTTTGGAGTCAGAAATCAAGTCCTCCCAGCTCCTGACTCCAGCCTTACTGCTTCACAAATTCAACCAGGTGACCTTGTTCTTTTACTTTTTTCCTTTATTTTGTTAGTATGGGGGATTGAACTCAGGCATTTTTTACTAAGCTACATCCTCTGTCCTTTTTATTTCTTTTTTCTGAAATATTTTTAGTTGGAAATGGACACAATACCTTTATTTTATTTATTTCTATGTGGTGCTGAGGATCAAACCCAGAGCCTCACTCGTGCTAGGCAAGCGCTCTGCCATGAGCCCCAGCCACAGCCCCTTTTTATTTCTTTTCAGTCAGGGTCTGGCTAAATTGCTCAGCTGGCCTTAAACTTGTGACCCTCCTGCTTCTGCCTCAGGACTGACTGGGATTACAGGTGTGTGCCACCACACCTGGCTGACTTTGATCTTCTGAAGACTTGGAAAAGGGACTCACACACCAACCTGTCACTCCCTAGACAGGAGGACTCCTTCCAGATCCCACAGGGGACCCGAGGGTTGTCAGATTCCAGGGCCAGACATGACAGGCCCACTTTCCAAGGATAAACCTGTCCCTCTTGAGCTTTTACAGCCCAGGACCACTTGCCACCAGGGAAAGAGAAAGGATGGCTCTTCACATGAGCCTCTGGGAGATGGATGGGTCCCTTTCAGAAGCAGCAAGGGCCCTGTTTAAGCTGCTCCCCTACCTACGACGTACCAGGACTCTTGCTCCTCTGCTCTATTGGGACCTGTCCTTTTGGCTGTGGGGATTGCTCCGCTCATGAGGAACCCACCCTGGCTGGGGGGTCTCTCTTGGCATTTCTGGTCCTCTTCCTCCTCCCCTGGGGCTGCCTGCTGGGCTGCTTGAAGCGACACGTATACCAGGAGGAGCCGCTAGATGGCAGCACGTGCCCGTAACTGCGCTCCTGTTGCTCCTCCCCCACTTTCTCCCTCGGGCCGGGGGTAACTCTCTTCACCTGTGGACTGGAGACAGGATGAGAGGGAGGAGTCTTCCTCTCTAACATTGGATTTGCCCTTATCAGCTCACCCTGGGGGAGACATCAAGCCAATATTAAGGAGTATTTGGGCAAATGAGACTAACATGATTCTAAATCTCCCTTTGATGGCTAATGCCATCCATCCAAACCCAAGAATTAAAACTCACCTTCTCATAGGACACCCCCCATGGACTTTTTAGCCTTTGGCTTTGACCTGGTGAATAATGTAGCTGGGTACAATTTCAATCACTTCAGGAACCCTAGATGTGAACTTCTAAATCTGGCTCCATTCTCATGGTGTTAAACACCTCTGGTACCTTCTCTCACTGAGGTGAAGTTGGAGATTCCTGCTGTTACCATCAGTGTACTTGGTCAAACTGCCCAACACCCCTGTAAGCCATCATCATGAAATGCAACTGGTTTTTCTGAGTGTACCTGTGTCCCACTCACTCTGTTCTAAGTTGAAAATGGGTAAACAGGTTACATTAGCCAGGGTAGTAAAGTCCTCCTTACAAAGAGGACCTTGTCTCCATGAAGCAAATGCACTAGTGACACCTCATTAGCTCCTAAAGATAAAATAGATGTTGGTCTCGGATTCATTTTGTCCTTGTGCTGGCAGCTTAGCCCAGGGGCACTTCTCCACTGAGCTTCAGCTCCAACACTTGCTATTCTTCATTTTGATACCAAGTGTCACTAAGTTGCTGAGGCTAGCCTCCACCTCCTACTCAGCCTCCCTCATTGCTGGGAGTACTGGCATGAGTCACCACACCTGGCAGACATGCTGCTCTTGAATTCTGAATTCCCTGCTTACCTAGAAGAATGTTCTTTGTGACACACACAGAAAACCCTCTAGGTTCCGTGAGGCAGAGACTGTAGAGCGCATCATTGGAAAGAGGGTCTTGACCCTGGGGAGGAGGATGTGTGGTCACTTCAGCAGACAAAATACAAGCTCCCACTGATGACCCCGAGACACCATCTCTATGCTACAGAGGCACCTGGGAAGGGAGGTCCAGGTCCACCTGCAGCTGGGGAATCACCTGAATTGCATCACTTTCTGGACTGGTGAGAGGATGACCTGCAGGCCGTGACTGACACATCAGAGCCACAGGAGTCATGGCCGTCAAGCTGCACAAGACCTGAAATTGCTCCCTACATCCCTGGACTCGTTAGCCCAACTGGTGATGGAAAATAGATCAGATTATTTGTTGGCTTAGGAAGGTGGACTTGGGCTCTGGGAAACACCTTCTGCTATTTTCATGTCAATATGTCTGGACACAAAGAAACTACTGCTGATAAGATTTTACAAAAGAAACTAGTGCTGATAAGATTTTACAAAAGAAACTAGTGCTGATAAGATTTTACTACCTGCCAACTGCTTACCCAGGTAGTGCTGGGCTCTGTGGGAAACTACGGAGGTTCCCTGCCTAACTTCACCTAGCTGTTGCCACAGCTAGGACTCTTGGTTCCTATATTTCTCCTATCATTGACCCTTATCTTCTTCATCTCCTGGTAAAATGTCTCTTGTGGGGACAGGAACTACAGATCAGGATGAAGCTGGCTCAAGGACATCAGGCTTTCTTATACCACAGACTCCCTGGCAACATTCCCTCCAGTAGTCTGGGCACCAGACACCTTTGATTCCTGGCTAGGTAGGGACAGTGCTCTACTCCAGCCAGAAGCATCTCTGGATGACAGGCCATTTCCCTGTACCAACTCTTTAAGAGTAAGGTATCAGAGTCTCTGGGGAAGGGAGGGAATGAGATAGGAAAGGGGGAAGTAGGTGCAGGCACACAGTCTTGCTCAGTGGGCACTTTGACCTGGTCTTTTGTGACAGGCAGTTGCTTAACTGAAGGGATCCACTCTAGACGTGAGCAGTTAGGTGCCTTCTGCTCGCATCTGGCCTGGCTCTAACTGGCATCCAGCATCCTCTCCAACCACAGATATCCTGCTAGCACCTAATTCAGCTGATGTCTTCCCACTCTCAAAGGAATCGTCATTTGTCAATTTTCTAATCCATACAGAGTGTCTTAGAACTCTGCTTGCCTACTTATAAGTCAATACAGAGGGAAGCAGAGAACCTCCGGGTGTGTTTTTCTGAAAACTCGGATTCAGCATCTCTGTGTCATTGACCTCATCAGTGTCGTCGTGAACCAGCTGAATGACCTGCAGTGGGGCCCAGTCCTGAGGCCGGTGACTCTAGGCTGAGGCAGGTCCGGCCTGGAGACAGAAGGCCCTGCAATCCCCCTGGTGCTTCCTGCAGCCCTTTCCTGTGGGTGTCCTGGTGCCGCTGAGCACAACTGCAGAGGAAGGACAGCGAGAAGCTGCAGAGCCCTGGGAAGCAGGAGCCCCCTTGCAGGTGGTCGGGCCTCTTCCTTTCTGAGGCTGAGGCTCCCCTGTCACTGTGGCTCATTTTGAGACAGTGATTTGGGATGCGAAGCTTGCTGGAGTGGATCTGTAACTTGTCTGTGAAGGAAATGTGTGAAGATCAGGGTTAGAGATGGAGATTTAAAGGTCTCCTGGAGAAAGGGCTTGGGAATTTGACAGTTTGCTTTGGTCAGAGCATGAAAGTGACTCAGGGTGAGTGTCTATGGTGACTGTTGAGGAAGGGTGGAGAGTGGGCACACCCTGAGGAGGGGACAGCTGGGCATGGTGACTCCCAGAGTGCCTTAGCTGTCTGTCCCGCCTCAGCAGCCGGGAGTGTCCCGTAAGCTATTCGTCTGGCCCTGGAGCTTGGGAGAGCCTGGGAGAAGGTTTCTGAATCTCGGTTCTCCGTGTGCCTTTGTGGGAAGCCGCTGCCTTTCTGAGTGGCTTCAGGCGTTCGCTTTCCTCTCCCCCTGGTTCCTTTGGAGAATGTCGTTGCCTCTTCCCCAATGTCGGAACTCTGGCAAGCCGAGGCCCTCCCTGTATCCGGTGTCCTGGCCTGGTCTGGGCAGATGTCCCTGTCTGAGGTGGGGTTTTCTCTATAGAACACTGCATCTCAATCTGCCTGAGCACATCGTTACCCCAGTTCCAGGGAGGAAAGAGGAAGAGGCCACCGAGTACAGTGAGGAGACAGTGCCAGTTCTGAATCTGCTTAACCCATGAAGTCCCAAGTTTTCAATTCTGAAAATAATTTCAATGAAATTGACGCAGTGCATTAAAATAGGTGGGAAGTCATAACTTGGAGCTTAAGTGTTGATCCATTAATTAATGTTATTTAACATGAATATTATGAATATATTTTCATGGTTTTCCTTTGAATGTGGATCTGCTTTCCTAAATAAACTGTCTAAGCCTTTAACTGGCAGGTGCTGAAATTCCTTTCTGTCACATATGCCAAGAATCCCATTGATCCTAAATCCCCCCTTCTCTAGGACTCCCTTAGACCCTTCTCTGGATGTATTTCTTCTCCTCTGACCTTTTGGGGTGGCCCCAGGAATTTTCAGAGGCATCCACATTGATAGGTTTTTCTCAGATATTTTCTTCTCCTTGATCATACTCTTTCTGTACATGTAACCTCTCTGTCTCTGCTTCTTTCACTTTCAATCAGCAGAGAGCATAGCCTCCATCTGCCTTGCTTGCCTTGGGTGCCCTTTGTCAGGGGCTGGGGAATCCCCGAGCTGTGTAGATTCCTGTGGCCACGGATGCAGCTGACATCGTACAAGGGATCTGGTGTGTTTGAACTCTAGAACCTGAAATGAGCCCAGTGGTTCTCTTTAAAATTCTTTCTCCCACTACATAGTGGAATCAGATTGCTCAGCTTCTATGGGACTTACATAGTGATTTTTTTTCTTTCTTTATCTTCCTTCTTTTGTTGACTAAAAGCCCTTTTCTCCCTTAGAAGATGAGCACTTGCTTATAAACACATTGAAGATAGGCAGACACCCTGAGGCCAGCCTACCCCCTTCGTGGGTCAGAGGGAACATAATTTGTGCTCAGGAAGTTACATAAGAGGGCCCGGTCTTCTAGCATCCTGAGCACCCCCTTTGTTTTGCCAAACATGGGATTCACCAGAGACACATTGTTGGAGGAACCTGGCCTTGATGTGACAGTCAAGGCCACTAGGTCCATTAATCATCACATCCAAACCGGAGACACTCAGTGGTCAGTCTCTCAACTCAGCCTCTGCTATAAATCTCAGTTTTATAACTGTTTCTGTTTTAACTTAAGTTCCGAGGACGACCCCTTGTCTCTCCCTCCTCTGAACTGCCTCTGTACAGTTTCCTCTTCTGTGCGCCAGCTAAACTATCCTGCCTTATACACTTACTGTTTGCTAGGAAACATTCTCAAACCTTTAACTAAAATCATGATTCTTGTGTTTATGTTCACATTCTCTGTACTTGATATTTGGGAAGATAAGTTTTTCCAATCTTGACCTATCCTTTTTTTAAATTTTTTTTTTTTTTTTTTTTTAGCTGTAGATGGACACGGTACCTCCATTTATTTATTTATTTCTATGTGGTGCTGAGGGTGGAACCCAGTGCCTCACACGTGCGAGGTAAGTGCTCCACCACTGAGCCACAACCCCAGCCCTTGACCTATCCTTTAATAGAAATAGCCCTAAAGGAAAATGTCCTCTCTGTCCTCTTATTTTAGCCAAGATAAATGCCCACTCTACTGAGGGGGGGTACCTGGGATTAAATCCAGGGGCATTTGACTACTGAGCCACATCCCTAGCATCCCCCACCCACGATTCTAACTGAAAGATGAGGGCTGCACCCACTTTAAGGAGTGTGGGGGAAGGCAATGATTGCCATATGTAAGATGTGTTTTGCTTTAATCAGACCTCACCATGGAGACACAAGCGCTATGAGGCATCTGTCCTTTTTGTCATGAGATAAAGTATTAGCTATAAACAAATCTCTATTAAAACTTACCTGACTTTGTCTTATCCCAAAGTGCCTCCAAACTCTGCAAGGTTTTTGTGTTCTTGCTATTTACAATAATAATAATAACAACAATAAAAATTGTAAGTTTTTAAACACACATGTATTACTTGAGAGCTTAAGAATGTTCTTTTTAGGATTAGAGGCTGTCAAGCACCCTGAAAACTGTATAATAGGAACAAGGACACATGTACTGTCAACAATTTGCAGACAATATGGGACAGACATTAAAGTTCGATTCCACTGGGGACTCCTATCGCACCCTGGAGGCTACGTTGTGGGACAGATTCTAAAATCTGGTTCCAATGGGGACACATAGAGTGTAACCCAAAGATAGAGTATGGAACAAACTTAGGAAGTCTGATTCCAGTTGGGGATTCAAAGAGTATCCTAAGACCTATGTTTTTGTTTTGTTTTTCTTTTTAGAAAACCACATAGAAGATTCTGGGGTAATTCGATGTATATCCCTGAGAAGTCATCCCTTGCATGCATATTAAATAATTGGAATTATCTTTAAAAAAAAAAAGAAAAGCAAAGAAGCTGCTTGTTCAAGGATTGCTATCTTAAGCAATTATTCAAAGACTAACTCTCAGACTCACTCGGAACTAAAAGAAGGAGAGATCCTCCCTTTTTGTGGGAAGGGGGTTACTGGGGATTGAACTCAGGGGCACATTCCCCGCCCTATTTTTTTTTTTAATTTTGTATTTTATTTAGAGACAGGGTCTCACTGTGTTGCTTTGCACCTCGCTTTTACAAAGGCCGTCTTTGAACTTGTGATCCTCCTGCCTCAGCCTCCAGAGTCGCTGGGGTTACAGACACGAAGCACCGCACCCAGCAGTAGACTTAATGTTTTTAAATAATGGTGGTTAATGGGATCATGAAAAATTAGTTTTCATTCTTGGGATTTTTGTACTGGTGGTTTGTGACATGCTTTTACCCTTTTTATTCATACATATATGCATACCTGCATGTATATGTATACATACATATTTGGTTTAGGGAGACATAGAACTTTTTACATAAATTTTATATTTTTCACTTTTTGTTGTACATTTTCCTCAAACACGATTTCTGCACATGGTTTTTTAGAGTTCCCTAGCTGTTTCAGACAATTTGTAGATTAAGAAATGTGATCAGTGTGGCTCATTCCTATAATCCCAGCACCTCAGGAGGCTGAGGAAGGAGAATCATCGAGTTCAAAGTTAGGCCCTAAGCAACTCAGTGAGACCCTGTCTCTAAATAAAATACAAAATAGGGCTGGGGAGGTGGCTCAGTGGTCCAATGCCTCTGAGTTCAATCCCCGGTACCCAAAAAAGAAAAAAAGAAAAAAAAATGTTATCATTTTTTTCCTATTATATATATTTACACAAAATTTTACTAACCAAATTCAGAATACAGTGATAATAATAATTGAGTACTCTTTTTGACTATAGGTATACTAATGAGAAGGATGGAATTCTTTTTCAGGGGAAAAACAGTTCCTTTAACTGCGAGTTCAAAGTTTAGTTTCCCTGTCAAAGTAGTTACAGATCATCTGTAGGAACCCTTCTCAGCTCAAGTGCCTTGCAAAGTCAGATGCCAGATTTGGCCTGGAGACCATGGTTTGATGACTAAGAGACTTTTAACTGGGGCCATGGGAGAGTTAAAAAGCAAAAATAATAAAAAACAAGGATTATTAAACTTTGTAATGTGATGGGCTGACAGATCCGGCTCTATGAGAATGTTATAGGTCAGACTGTAAGGGAAATGACCAAACAGGCTCCATTTTGCTCTGAGACTCCATAAGTAGGAAATAAGCTACTCCCATGGGAATACCCATTCTCTGTACCCGTTCTCAGTTACTTAGCATGACATGTTTAGCAATACAAAATGACAATTCTTTTTTGTTTGTTTGGTTTTTTTTGTTTGTTTTTGTTTTTTTAAAATTTATTTTTATTGTAAACAAATGGGATACATGTTGTTTCAGTTTGTACATGGAGTAACAGCATACCATTTGCATATTCATATATTTACATAGAGTAATGATGTTTGATTCATTCCATTATTTTTTTCCTTCCCTCCCACCCCTCCCACCTCTCTTTTCCCTCTATACAGTCCCTCCTTCCTCCATTCTTGTCCCACTCCCACCCCCCATTAAGTGTCATCATCTGCTTATCAGTGAGATCATTCCTCTTTTGGATTTTTGAGATTGGCTTATCTCACTTAACATGATATTCTCCAATTTCATCCATTTGCCTGCAAATGCCATAATTTTATTATTCTTTATAGCTGAGTAATATTCCATTGTATATATATACCACAGTTTCTTATCCATTCATCAATTGAAGGGCATCTAGGTTGGTTCCATAGTCTGGCTATTGTGAATTGAGCCACTATGAACATTGATTGGCTGTATCTCTGTAGTATGTTGATTTTAAGTCCTTCGGGTATAGGCCGAGGAGTGGGATAGCTGGGTCAAATGGTAGGTCCATTCCAAGTTTTCTAAGGAATCTCCACACTGCTTTCCAGAGTGGCTGCACTAATTTGCAGTCCCACCAGCAATGTATGAGTGTACCTTTTTCCCCACATCCTCTCCAACACCTATTATTGCTTGTATTCTTGATAATCGCCATTCTAATTGGGGTGAGATGGAATCTTAGTGTAGTTTTGATTTGCATTTCTCTTATTACTAAAGATGGTGAACATTTTTTCATATATCTGTTGATTGCTTGTACATCTTCTTCTGTGAAGAGTTTGTTCATTTCCTTAGCCCATTTGTTGATTGGGTTATTTATATTCTTGGTGTAGAGTTTTTTGAGTTCTTTATATATTCTGGAAATTAGTGCTCTATCTGAAGTATGAGTGGCAAAGATATTCTCCCACTCTGTAGGCTCTCTCTTCACATAGCTGATAGTTTCCTTTGCTGAGAGAAAGCTATTTAGTTTGAATTTATCCCAGTTGTTGATTCTTGCTTTTATTTCTTGTGCTATCAGAGTCCTGTTAAGGAAGTCTGATCCTAAGCCAACAAGGTGAAGATGTGGACCTACTTTTTCTTCTATAAGATGCAGGGTCTCTGGTCTGATTTCAAGGTCCTTGATCCATTGTGAGTTGAGTTTTGTGCAGGGTGAGAGATAGGGATTTAGTTTCATTCTGTTGCATATGGATTTCCAGTTTTCCCAGCACCATTTGTTGAAGAGGCTATCTTTTCTCCATTGCATATTTTTGGCACCTTTGTCTACTATTAGAAAATTGTATTTATTTGGGTTTGTGTCCGTGTCCTCTATTCTGTACCACTGATCTACCTGTCTATTTTGGTGCCAATACCATGCCGTTTTTGTTACTATTGCTTTGTAGTATAGTTGAAGTTCTGGTATTGCGATACCCCCTGTTTCATTCTTCCTGCTAAGGATTGCTTTAGCTATTCTGGGTTTCTTATTCTTCCAAATGAATTTCATGATTGCTTGCTCTATTTCTGTGAGGTACGTCAATGGGATTTTAATTGGAATTGCATTGAATCTGTATAGCACTTTTGGTAGTATGGCCATTTTGACAATATTAATTCTGCCTATCCAAGAACATGGGAGATCTTTCCATCTTCTAAGGTATTACTTAATTTCTTTCTTCAGTGTTTTGTAGTTTTCATTGTAGAGATCTTTTACCTCTTTGGTTAGATTGATGCCCAAGTATTTTTTTTTTTTTTTTGAGTCTACTGCAAATGGAGTTGTTTTCCTCATTTCCCTTTCAGCTGTTTCGTCGCTTGTGTATAAAAATGCTGTCGATTTATGTGTGTTGATTTTATAGCCTGCTATTTTGCTGAATTCATTGATGAGGTCTAGAAGTTTTCTGGAGGAGGTTTTTGGATCCTCTAAATATAGAATCATGTCATCCGCAAATAGTGACAGCTTAAGTTCCTCTTTTCCTATTTGTATCCCTTTAATTTCTTTAGTCTGCCTAATTGCTCTGGCTAGAGTTTCAAGGACAATGTTGAATAGAAGTGGTGAAAGAGGACATCCCTGTCTTGTTCCCATTTTTAAAGGGAATGGTTTCAGTTTTTCTCCATTAAGAATGATGTTGGCCATGGGCTTAGCATAAATAGCCTTTACAATGTTCAGGTATGTTCCTACTATCCCTATTTTTTCTAGTGTTTTGAGCATGAAGGGGTGTTGTATTTTGTCAAATGCTTTTTCTGCGTCAATTGAAATAACCATATGATTCTTATCCTTAAGTCTATTGACATGATGGATTACGTTTATTGATTTACGAATGTTGAACCATCCTTGCATTCCAGGAATGAACCCCACTTGATCGTGGTGCACAATTTTCTTAATATGTTTTTGGATACGGTTTGCCAATATTTTGTTAAGGATCTTTGCATCTATATTCAGCAAGGATATTGGTCTAAAATTTTCTTTCCTTGATGTGTCTTTTCCTGGTTTGGGTATGAGGGTGATATTAGCTTCATAGAATGAGTTCGGTAGGGTACCCTCCTTTTCTATTTCCTGGAATACTTTGAGAAGTATTGGAATGAGTTCTTCTTTGAAGGTCTTGTAGAACTCAGCTGAGAATCCGTCTGGTCCTGGGCTTTTCTTGGATGGTAGATTTTTAATGACTTCTTCTATTTCATTGCTTGATATTGATCTGTTTAAATCGTGTATGTCCTCCTGGTTCAGTTTGGGTGGAGGATATGTCTCTAGAAATTTGTCAATGTCTTTGGTAGTTTCTATTTTGTTGGAATAAAGATTTTCAAAGTAGCTTCTCATTATGTTCTGTATCTCAGTGGTGTCTGTCGTGATATTTCCTTTTGCATCATGTAGTTTAGTAATTGGAGTCTTCTCTCTCCTTCTCTTTGTTAGTGTGGCTAAGGGTTTATCTATTTTGTTTACGTTCTCGAAGAACCAACTTTTTGTTATGTCAATTTTTTAAATAATTTCTTTTGTTTCAATTTCATTGATTTCAGCTCTGATTTTAATTATTTCCTGTCTTCTACTACTTTTGCTGTTATTCTGTTGTTCTTTTTCTAGGGCTTTGAGCTGTAATGTTAGGTCATTTAATTGTTGACTCTTCATTCTTTTCTGGAATGCGCTCCATGCAATGAATTTTCCTCTTAGTACCACTTTCATAGTGTCCCAGAGATTTTGATATGTTGTATCATCATTCTCCTCGACCTCTAAGAATTTTTTAATCTCCTCCCTGATGTTTTTTGTTATCCATGTTTCATTCAATAGCATATTATTTAGTCTCCAAGTGTTGGAGTAATTTCCTTTTTTTATTTTGTCACTGATATCTACTCTCAGTCCATTATGATCTGAGAGAACACAAGGCAGTATCTCTATTTTTTTGCATTTCCTAAAGGCTGCTTTGTGGCATAACACATGGTCTATTTTCGAGAAGGTTCCATGTGCTGCTGAGAAGAAAGTGTATCCGCTCGTTGATGGATGGAATATTCTATATATATCTATTAAGTCTAGATTATTGATTGTGTTATTGAGTTCTATGGTTTCTTTGGTTGGATTTTGTTTGGAAGATCTATCTAGTGGTGACAGCGGTGCGTTAAAGTCACCCAGAATTATTGTGTTGTGGTCTATGTGATTCTTGAAATTCAGGATTTGTTTGATGTACAGGGATGCACCATGGTTTGGGGCATAAATATTTACTATCGTTATGTCTTCCTGATTTATGGTTCCCTTAAGCAGTATGAAATGTCCTTCTTTATCCCTTCTGACATACTTTGGCTTGAAGTCCACTTTATCTGATATAAGGATGGAAACCCCCGCTTTTTTACTGAGTCCATGTGCATGGTAAGTTTTTTCCCATCCTTTCATCTTTTGTCTGTGGATGTCTTTTTCTATGAGATGAGTCTCTTGCAGGCAGCATATTGTTGGGTCTTTCTTTTTAATCCATTCTGCCAGTGTGTTTCTTTTGATTGAGTAGTTTAGGCCATTAACGTTCAGGGTTATTATTGAGAAATGATTTGTATTCCCAGTCATTGGCTTATTTTTGGTTTTTTAAGTTGGCTTGGTTTCTCCTTTGAGTGGTTTTTCTCTAAGGTAGTTCCTCCCTTTGCTGACCTCCGTTGTTGTTTTTCATTTCCTCCTCATGGAATATTTTGTTGAGAACATTCTGTAGTTCAGGCTTTCTATTTGTAAATTCTTTTAACTTTTGTTTATCATGGAAGGATTTTATTTCATCTTCAGATCTGAAGGTTAGTTTTGCTGGGTATAGGATTCTTGGTTGGCAACCATGTTCTTTCAGAGCTTGAAATATGTTGTTCCAGGCCCTTCTAGCTTTTAGAGTCTGGGTTGAGAAGTCTGCTGCTATCCGTATTGGTCTCCCCCTCTATGTAATCTGTTGCTTTTCTCTCACGGCCTTCAAAATTCTATCTTTATTTTGAATGTTAGGCTTTTTCATTATAACATGACTTGGTGTGGATCTGTTGTGATTCTGTGCATTTGGTGTTCTGTAAGCCTCTTGTATTTGATTTTCCATTTCATTCTTCAGGTTTGGGAAATTTTCTGATATTATTTCATTGAATAGGTTGTTCATTCCTTTGGTTTGTATCTCTGTACCTTCCTCAATCCCAATAATTCTTAAATTTGGTCTTTTCATGATGTCCCATAGTTCTTGGAGATTCTGTTCATGATTTCTTACCATCTTCTCTGTTTGGGAAACTGTATATTCAAGATTAAATATTTTGTCTTCATTGTCTGAGGTTCTGTCTTCCAAGTGGTCTAGTCTGTTGGTGATGCTTTCCATTGAGTTTTTTATTTGGTTTATTGTCTCCTTCATTTCAAGGATTTCCGTTTGGTTGTTTTTTGAGAATCTCTATCTCTTTTTTGAAATGATCTTTTGCTTCCTGCAGGTGCTCTTTCAGCTTATTGGTATTTTCATTCATTGCCTGCATTTGCTCTCTCATCTCATCCTTTGCTTAGTGAATCATCTTAATCATGTATATTCTGAAGTCCTTTTCTGACATTTCTTCTAACATACTGTCATTGGATTCTATTACTATAGAATCTAGATTTGTTTGGATCATTTTCTTCCCTTGTTTTTTCATGTTGTTCATGTATCTTCCCCTCTAGCAGTGCAGATCTGGGGTATTGCAGATTTCCCCCTATAGGCTTATAGTGGCCCTATAGGTGTCCAAAACCCTTTCTTTAAGGGGAGATCAATATTAGCAGTGCCCAAATCAGACACTATGCAATCCTAGACCAAATAGCCCCGATGGGAACAATAACAAAATTGTCATAATAAACAAAATGAGTTCAAATGTTATCTTCGGTAAAACAAACAAGTTTGCAATAAGGTCTGCAGTTTCTAATGGAGGACAAAGAGGATGCAGAGGGATGTAGAATATGGCTGTTAATGGGATAAGAAAAGAAGATACAGAAGTTCTAGAAAATAGAAAGGGTGAGAGTGTAATCAAAAGGAAATCGGATGTTAGCATGCAAATAAGGGAGAAAGAGACTCTGAGGGAACAGTTAAACAAAAGGAATAGAAAGCAAGAAAGTAAAGAAATAAAAACTTAAATTTTTTTTAAAAGGAGAAAAAAGAAAATCTACTGTATAACAGTCATATACTAATGAAACCTCCCAGTGTTCAGTAGCCTGATGTGTAAGACCCCCAAAAAGGAGACCCTAACTCTGTCCCACGGATCGACAGCAACCCCAATCAACCACAGGAGGCGTCATTTGATGCAAACCGCAAGAGGCTTTTATTCCAGCGCGCTGGGACTCAACTCGTGACTCACGCAGGAGTCGAGGAGTCGAGTCCCTAGCAGAAAATCTTACAAGTTTATAAAGGCAGAAACCACACATCGGGATGGGTCACACACAGAAGGGAAAAGGGGAACAAAGCCACCAGGAAATTCCAAAGGGGGTCTGGGTTTGCTGATAACATACAACATGTTTCACAATGTTTTACAACAGGGTATAGATTCTGGTCAACAGTTTCTGGTAATCTTATATCCTATATATCTTAACTGCCTGAGCACTATCTTGCTCAATTTACCCTTTTACTCTCTGTTTGGGGCTGTTTCCTGGAACAGTTTTAAGGGCTTTGTTCCCATCACTGGGAGGGAGACCTTAGGGAGTTGAGATAAAACAGACAGCTTAAAAAAATGTCCATTCTTTCAGATGCATGAGAGGTACCTGACAATGAGCTTCAAGCCTCCAGCAGGCGTCTCAGGATGGGATTTGCCCCACCTGAAGATCGGAGCCATGGCTTCCAGGATTATCTAAGATGGCCGCTCTGGCTTTGAAATGTGTTGGTAAATGGGGAGTTGCAGCTCAGGGGTGGACATGGTCAGCTGGAGGTCCTGGAGACGGGAAGCAGTTGGTCTGGCAGCGGTCCTGGGGGTCCAGTGTGTTTGGTGTAGTTGTGGGATCCTGGAGGCCGGGTGCAATCAATCGGTCTGGGTTCCCGGTGATAGGGCTCAGTCAGTTGGTCTGGGGGTCCTGGCAGCAGGGAGCAGTCAGTTGATGTGAGGGCCCCAGAGGCAGGGAGTGGTCGGTCGGGCTGAGGGATCCTGGAGATGGGGCTCAGTCAGTCCAGCCAGGGGTCCTATGGGGCCTGGCTGTTGTCTCAAAATGGCGGCAGCCACGTGTAATCAAACCTGCAGGTACTGTGACAGTGAACTTCAAGGCGACAGCAGGCAGCTGGTTCTCCACTGGCAGTCTGCAGTCAGTCTGCTGGCAGCTGTCGGATGATTGGGAGGTGAACCTCGAGCGTTGGGTGATGGATAGGGGTAAGGTAGGCGATGGACAGGTGAGAGGCAGGCAAATGGCGGATGATAGACGCCTGATAGTCTGTCAATCTGCTCTCAAAAAAGGCGTCGATATGCTGGCAGATTGCAGGTCATCACAGCGGACAAATGGAGTAAACACCAAGAGATCAATAAGCAGCAAAAACTGCCTCACCGAGAAACAGATATCCTCTGCTTGAATTCAGCATTATGGAGTGGCAAGGAACGCAGCCTCCCTCTAGTCCACCATCTTGGATCCCGACAATTCTTATGTAATAAAAAAATTGCTCTTTTGATCTCTGTTGCTTTTAACCAACGTACCATTTAAAGAGTAATTGAGTGGATGTTAGTAACCATTCTTTAGTTTGTACCTAGGTAAGGTTGTTTTGACCCACTTCCCCCTCTGTTGATGATCTCATGATGTTAGTTTGTAATTTTGAATCATAGCAACAGACACATGATTGATGTGATTTTGGTATAAGAACCCCTACAACGCTATGGTGGGGCCTGTTTTTCCAATAGCCATTTTTTGGAGCATTGTGTGAGACAGTCAGCAGGCCAGCTTAATAAAGACTTTCAAATTTGAACTTCTCAGTGGTGATCGGTCTGCTCTTCTTAAGTTGCTCCCCATAACAGTAATTTATTCTTTTTTCTAATTTATTTTGCACTTTTATTTCTTATTTCATTTGATTTGACTTTCTTAGTGTACCAACTATGTCTATTTGCTTAGAGATTGATAGTATTATTTTTTTTCAGGTTTCATTCACTTTATTTTTTATTATTATTATCTTTGTTTAAAAACCCTATGTCATGTGGGACTAGGGATATAGCTCAGTTGGTAGCATGCTTGCCTTGGAAGCACATGGCCCTGGGTTCAAATCCCCAGCACTGAAAAAAAAAAAAAAAAAATTCCCTATGTTGTAGCCACAGCTGGAGCCTGGGTCCTCTGTACAGAGACTCCGTGTGGGTTTTTACAAGATCGTCAATGAATTCCTGATAAGGAGACTTGGTGAACACAGTCTCTTTCCAGAGATCAGGAAGCAAATAGCTGTATGTCTTGGAGATGGCATCAAAGGCGGTCTTGGTGAAATTGCCCAAGGGGGCAGTGCAGCCCCTGGCAGAAGTGTAGCAGTCATCAATACCAGCCCTCAGCAGCAGCGTCTTGGGAACAGGGACTGAGACAAGGCCAGTAACTCTGGGGGCAGGGATGAGCCGCACCAGCACAGAACCACAACATCCAGTCACCTTGTATAGGACAGTGTGGGGCTTGCCAATCTTGTTCTCCCAGTAGCCTCTCTGCACAGGACCAATGGAGAGCTTGACCAGGATGATGGCCCCTCGGACAGCAGTGGCTACCTCCTTGGGGCACTTTACTCCCAGTCCAACGTGACCATTGTAGTCCCCAATAGCTACAAATGCCTTGAACCTGGTCTGCTGGCCAGTCTGCTTCTGAACAGGTATGGTCTTCAAAACCTCATCCTTGAGTGACGCCCCCCAGGAAAAAGTCCATGATCTCAGACTCCTTGATGGGCAAAGACAAGAGACAGATCTCCTCCAAGGACTTGATCTTCATGTCCTTTACCAGGTGGCCCAGGTTGGTGACCGGGATCCACTCCTTGTCTTCTGCCTTGCCTCTGTGAGCGTGTGGCCCTGCCTGTCCGGCCCCTACCACATCAGCCGCACTGCCCAAGCCTCCGCAGAAGCCTGCACAGTCACCCATTTTCTGGGCCCTAGCCCTGCCGTCCCTCCGGCTGCACAGGCATTGTCCCACATTTGATGTTTTCCCAGAGAAGAAGTGATTAGAATTATTTAGCAAAAATGAAAAGACAGGGATGTAAGGAAATCCCACAAAACCACGCCGGACATGGGAAATCACATAAGGGAATTTATTAAGCAAACAGAGTGTCTCCCTGCAGGGTAAGAGAGAAAATGAGAGGAAAATAGAAAGGAAAAGAAAGGGCGTGCGCTAGAGAGAGTGGAAAGCCAGGAGGATAGAGAAAAGTGAGTAGGACAGATAGAAGGAAGGGAAAAGATGGCGGGGAAGCTACGGGACCAATATCAGAGAAGGATACTTGCAAGCTGACTGATGAACCAATAGCTAGCTAGGATGTTCACAGATTGACAAATGGTTGGGAGGTGGGCAAAATGGCTGTACCTGATGGGCGGGGGAGCAGCTTTATACATTACAAGGGAAAGGACCTATGTTTCATTACTAATTACCAAAATGAAATGTTTTAATTGTCAAGTAAGACCAGAGTATTGAAGTGAAACATAAGTAAGAGAGAGAAACTTTTTTTGGTACTGGGAATTGAATTCAGGGGCACCTGACCACTGAGCCACATTGCCAGTCCTTTTTATTTTTTACTTTGAGACAGGGTCTCCCGAAGTTGCTGAGGCTGGCCTTGAACTTGTGATTCTCCTGCCTCAGCCTCCTGAGTTGCTGCGATTACAGGTGTGTATCACCATGCCCGTCTACTGAAGTGGTTTTATAAACAAGTACTCTTCATCTAAGGGAGAAAAGGACTTTTGGCCAAGGAAAGAAGGAAGAGAAAGGAAAAATTCAACCTTTACATCCCAGAGAGACTGAGAAACTTATATGATTCTGCTATACAGTGTGAAAAGAGAAAGGATTTCAAAAAGGACCACTGAACTTCTTTATGGTTTTTGTTTGTTTGGTACTGGGAATTAAACCCAGGGGTACTTAACCACGGAGCCACATCCCCAGCCCTTTTTTATTTTGAGACAGGGCCTTACTAAGTTACCTAGGACCTTGCTAAGTTGCTGAGGTTGTCTTTTGAGCTTGGGATACTCCTGCCTTAGCCTCTGAGTCTCTGGGATTACACGCGTAGCAGCATTAGCAATTTAGGCCCCAAGCAATTTGGTAAGACCCTATCTCAAAAAATAAGAAGGCTGGGGATGTGGCCCAGTGGGTAAGCAACCCTAGGTTCGACCTCTGGTGCCAAACGAGAAGGAAGAAGGGCAGGGCTTTTAAGCCCTTCCATGGTTGCACCATAGGGATTTCATCCTCTTTACAGTGAGACTCCTGATGTACTAGAAGCTCTTTATTGCCACCAGTGGGGTTATTCCTAGTCAAACAAGCCGGCTCCACAGGGGGGCATCTTGGAGCCTGATTGCGCTTTAGTGGCATGTCAGTTCAACTAAACAGGTGCCAGGAGGAAACCTATGGTCAATCCTTTCCCCAGAACTTTCCAGCTCAGTCACTCCCCGAGACTGTCCTATCTCAGGTACATGGGTAAAAAACAGGAAGGGAAGGAGGAAGAGAAAGAGAAAATCCAGTGTAAAGACAGGGCCAGGTTTTTGTTTTGTAATTGTAGATAGACAGAATGCCTTTATTTTTAAGTAATGCTAAGGATCCAACCCAGTCCCTCACACATGCTAGCCAAGCGCTCTGTCACTAACTACAGCCCCGGGACAGGGCCAGTTCTGAAAAGCCAGGATCAAGTACTTTTTAATACTCTATTATCGGGCTGCGGTTGTGGCTCAGTGGTAAAGTGATTGCCTGGAATGTGTGAGGCGCTGGGTTCGATTCTCAGCGCCACGTATAGATACATGAATAAAATAAAAGTCCATCAACAACTAAAACAAACAAACAAAAACCCCTATTATCTTTCAGGGTAAATCAGTTCAAGCCGGGAGCTGGAATTTGTCATTTAGTCTCCACTCGGCCAGGGCCAGGCAGTGGATCCTTCCCGCTGCCGCTCGGAGCTCTGACGGTGGGAACCGCATCGCTGCCCTTTGAGGAAGCGGGGGCGGGTCTTACTATCTGTCCAATCAGGAGCGCAGTTGGGAGGGGTATCCGCCCCCTTACTTCCGGCGGTGCTTCCTGGAGCCGCCGTAGCCTCGGTAGCTTGCTGAGCGACGTCTCAGGCAGCTCAACCTCTATCGCTCTGGGACCGTAAACAGCTACGTGCTTTTTTAGGAGGGACTCGGGGAGACCCAGAAGACGGGAGATGGTGTGTGTGGCGTGGCGGAGGGCGACGTCAGCAGGCCAGGTAGGAGGGGCTGTGGGCGCCAACGCGGGCGGGTCTGCCGCCCTCGTGGCGGGGCTGCGGGCAGCCGGGACCCGGTGTTCTGTCCCGACCGTACGTGGCTCCTTGGGCCCCGAGCTCTCTCTGCGCAGGTCGGCCCCACAGCTCCGCGACTCCCCGGACTGCGATGGCCGCGGGAGGGCCACGGGGAGAACCGGACTCGCCCGTGACGTTTGCGCGGGAGGAGCCGTGGGGTTCTGCCTCCTCGCTGCCTCGCCCTGGGTCTTCGCTTTCCCCGGAGCCTTAGTGCTGTGTGAGCAGGCCGTCAGGGCCACGGCCTGGTGGGCTCAGCAAAGCTCTCCCTTGGTGTGAGTGCGCTGCTTTTGGCTCCGTCCGGCTAAATAGCCCAGGGAGCCATTTGGATTGTCTTTTCTCGACCGAGATTCCCATTCCTCTGATCCAAATTGGTAGTCACCTGATTGGATGCTGGTATTGAGGAAAAAGACTGAAACGATTCTTCCTCTCTGGATTCGCAGACTTGTGAAAGGAGAAAAACTCTCCCCAAGGAAAAGCAGATGGCGCCAGAACTCAAAAACTCAAAAAGCACACTTCAGCACACAGCCCAGTCCAGTGTTGGCCAGGATTGTGGACATCCAGAGAGCAGGATTAGCAGGTGCGGGGGGCAGGAGTGGAGAGGGTGTCCTGTGTGACACGATGATGAGTCCTAATATTTCAAATGTGTCATTTACAGGTCAGCATTGCTCCTTCTTCAAAAGGGTTGTTTATTTGAGCCTCAGTTTTTCATTCAGTGTAAAACGTATCAGTTGAGCTTGAAAGATAAAATATTTCGAAAGAGACAAGTATACAGGTGAATTTTATAAAATACAAGTGTGTAGTCTTAGCAGAGAGGGGTGGTGCACACCTGTAATATATCAGCTGCTGGAAAGACTGAGCGTTCCAAGTTCCAAGTCAGCCTGGGTAAATTAGCAAGTCCCTGTCTGAAAATAAAAAATAAAAAGGGATGGGGTGTGGCTCAGTGGTAAAGTGCCCCTGGGTTCATTTCTCCAGTACTGAAAAAAAGGGAAAAAGAACTATGTAATCTTATACTCTGTTAATATTTTTATCCCTCCCCCCCTTTTTTTTTTTTGCCCCAGAGGGTGGTTATACTATAAAGCTGCTCCCTCACCCTTTATGCTGCAGCCATTTCTCCCCCTCCCATCTTACAACCTAGATTGTCAGTCTGTGAACATCCTAGCTAGTTATTGGTCCACTAGGCAGTCTGCGAGTCTCCTTCTTAGTCATTAGTCTCTTGTTAGCTGGTGAAATTCCAATACTTAGGAGAAGTTCCTTTGCCATTTTCTCTCTTTTTCTTTCCCGTCGTCCACCTAATAAAATCTCTGGTGTGAGTTCCTGTATCTGGAGTGGCTTTCTGGGTGCTGAGGGTGGACCGTGACTCAGACTGGGCACCCCAGAGTGCTTCCCTGGATTCAAAGTTCTGAGCTGCCTTGGGACCCGAACTGAGCCACATTTTTTTTACAGTGGTTATTATGCTTCTCAGTTCTTTTTCATCTTTTCAAGTGGAAATCCAATACTTAGTCTTGACAATGCTACTGGAGGAACGAAAATTAGGAAATGACAGGCTACGATTATGAATGAGGGAAATGAACATATTTCTACAAGAAAATGTGATAAATTGGTGAAATACAAAGATTCATCAGTACCTCTCCTTGTGTCAGTACCTCTCCTTTCCTAGGTGGAGAATTGTCCCTGTAAATAACTTTGATCTCTCTCCTCCTACCTGGACTTAGGAGCTTAATGCTAAACCCTATGGATCATGGCATGGTAACACCAAGAAATGTTCCAGTATATTTGCTAAATGATTCAATGTCATGGAACAAATATTTAAATGTCATGTCTGTTGTCTGAAAAGGACAGATATACTTGTGCTTTTCCTTTTGAGCAATAAAATACCAATGCCTTAACCATTACCTTCCCTCCTGTAAACACAAATACTGAGTTTGAGTTATCTTGATGGATTTTTCAAACTGGGTATTTTCTCATTATAAAGTAAGTGAATTGTAGCCAGGTGCATTGGCACACATCCAATCTCATAACCTGGGAGGCTGAGACAGGAGGATTGCAAGTTTGAAGCCAGCCTCAGCAACTTAGCGAGACCCTTTCTCAAAAGGAAAAGTAAAAAGGGCTGGGAATATGACTCAGTGGTAAAGCACCCTTGGGTGCTTCCCCAACCCCTGCCAAAAAAGTTATTGTGTTGACTGGAGAGCAGAGGTCTCCCCCAGTGATTCCAAGCCGAGGCAAGTAATGAACTTATGAAGGGAGATCATGGGAGGATCCTTAGCTTCTTCCTGGGAGCCTAGCCCTGAATATGTCCTAGCCTGCTCACACCTAGCACAGAAAGACACTTGGTGCTAAGACACTGGAAAGCCTGGATCCACCTGCACCTTTGGGCAGCATTGGACCGGAAGGGGAGATATGTTTATTTCTCTCACACTGTGGTTCTTATTCCTGAGCTGTTTCTAGGTATTTTACAAAGTGAAATGTTGCTAGGTGTGGTGGTCCACACCTATAATCCCAGCTGCTTAGGAGGCTGAGGCAGGAGGATTGCAAGTTCAAGGCCAGCTTCAGCAACTCAGCTGAGCCCCTAAACAAATTAGTGAAACCCTGTCTCAAAAAATTAAAAGGGCTGGGTTTGTAGCTCAGTGGTAAATTGCCCCTGGGCTAAATCCCCAGTATCAAAAATAAAAAGTGAAATGTTGATTGAGGGAGGACGTGACTTTATTTGAAAGGAGTACTGTAGTAGGGAGAAAGCCCCAGCTATAAGGTCTGCAGATATCCCAATGGTTAGGCAGAAAGGGCTTCCTCCACCCCCTACCCTCAGGAGGTAGATAAAAGTAGAGAACAGAAAGAATGTGGGAGAGGAAGGGATGATGGAGGGTGGAACACAAGATCCTGAACCAAGGAAGTCTTCCCCTGAAGACAGCCTGTTGTTAGGGTGACAGTAAAGGGAAGGTCGTGTGCTGGCTCAGGCTGAAAGTGGGTCAAAGATCACAGGCCTGGAGGAAGAAGAGAACTTAAAAGTTTGATGAACAACTATGTTACTTACACTGATCAGTTCAGCTTAATCATATGAGGCAAAAAGCAAGAATTTGAAAATATGAGTCTGGTTTAACAGGTGGGGGCAATGTCACCTAAGTGTAAAGACTGCTTCTCCAGAACAAGAGTGATGGGACTTGATTTCTTATATTATTGCTACTTACCCAGACAGCTGAACTTGGGTGAAATTAAACTCTCAGCAGTCCGATTTTGCATCCACAGAGTTGGTTTAGTCTCTGACTCAGATGCCTCTGGGTTCTGCTGGAGTAGCATTTGTGAATTTAAGAATCTCTTTGGGTCTGTGATATAATAAAAAATATATTTGACCTCTGTCTCCAGTTTCTGGTGCATATGTCCTTAACCCCTTTGGAATTTCCTGAGTGATAGGAATATCTGTTCATAACGAGCCTCTTTCAGGAATTATCCCATTACACTGATGGGATAACTTAGATATCTGGAGGTAGATATCAGCTTCAGGACTGGTGACTAGACCGCAAACCTGCTTTGGACTGGCATCTACAGTGGGGGTGGTGTGGTGAGATTGAGCACTGAACTCGTATGGGCTCTGTTAACTCTGGTGTCAGAGTCGAATTGGGGCACAGCCAGTTGATGCTGGAGAACTGGCCGATGTACAGTACGCATCATGTATTTTGTACCTGAAGTGATGTCAAAAAATGATAATTCAGAACTTTAAACCGGGTGAGTGGTCCTTGGTGAGAACTGAAACAATGGAAGACTGTGAGGAAGGGACAGTAGGGGGTGTGGAGTCCCTAGGATTAAATTTCCTGGCTATTTGGCTTCCCTCACTTGGACTACCTCTCCACTGGGGCAGGCCAGGCTCAGGAGCGCAGTTGGTCTTGAGTGTGGGTCCTCTGTGAACTCTTGACGACGCCCTGTCTTCTCCAGGCTGCTCCCTTTGTACAGTTCTGCTGCCAGACAACTCCAGCTTAGTTAAGCAGTCAAGAATGGCCTATCTTTCAAGATTGAAGTGTTAAGATTTTGATTTTCTTGGTTTGAACCTGAGTGGATAGAACGGTTAGTCCTGAAGAAGCAGAGAATTCTTGAAGTAAAGTGTTTCATACTAAGTTTAAGTAAGCACCGAAGCACCTACGGCATCCCCATCCAGGTAGAATGGTCAATTTCGGAGTGTCTCCCTGCTGTCACCTACCTCAGTACCCAGGGACCATAATTCCTACTTCTCGAAGTTCTTATGACTTTACCCTGATTTATCATGAGGCAGTTTTGCTGGCATTTTGAAGATGTGAATAGTACACTTAATATCCCATTCCTCTGTGCTGGAAAGACCTCTGGGTTCTTTCCCTATTTGTTGCATACATGCTGCTCCTGGTGCTGTACCTAGATTCACTTATTCTGGGATTTGAATGGTTTGGGGGTTATTTTTATTTTATTTTATTTTTAAAACATTTTTTTTTTAATTGCAGATGGGCACAATACCTTTATATATTTTTATGTGGTGCTGAGGATTGAATCCAGTGCCTCACATGTGCTAACCAAGCACTCTACCACTGAGCTACAACACAACCCTGTTTTGTTTTGTTTTTTTTGTTTGTTTGTTTGTAGTTGTAGATGGATGGCATGCCTTTATTTGCTTATTTTTGTACACGGTGCTAAGGATCCAACCCAGTGCCTCACATATGCTAGGCAAGTGCTCAGCCACTAAGCCCCAGCCCCAGCCCCCTGGGGTTTATTTTTTAATTTTTATATTTTTAATTTTTTTTAGTTGTATATGGAAACAATGACTTTATTTTTATGTGGTGCTTTTTCTGCATTCCCCAAATTTGATGAAATGTATATTAATTTTCATGTAGTTTGAAATATTTAAATTTCTGTTGACACTTTTCTTTGACACATGTATTAAAGTCTATGGTTTAGGGCTGTAGTTGTAGCTCAGTGATAGAGCGCTTGCCTAGCACATGTAAGGCACTGGGTTTGATCCCCAGCACCACATAAAAATAATAAATAAAGGTATTGTATCTGTCTACAACTAAAAAATAAAAATAAAAAAAGTTTGTGGTTCAATCTATAATAATTTGTAGTTTCTCCTTCTGCTGTTAATTTCCACTTCAGTTCTGATATGCTGAGAGCATAGTTTATATGATTTCTATTCCATTAGATTTGTTGTGGTGTGTTTTATAGCTCAGAACCTGGTCAATATTGGTGAGTATTCCATATAATATTGAGAAGAATGTATAATCTATAGTTATTATGTGGAGCATTCTGAAATATTGACTTCAGTTAATGGATGATACTTTAAAAAATTTTTTTAGTTTTTTTTTTTTTTTTTTTTTACCATTTAGATACCTATTTCATTTCCACGCCCCCTCATTTTAGACATGTAAAATGTTATCACTGCTGTTAGATCCACATCAAAGACTCAACTCCATAGAGAAGTGGGGGTTAGGGACCACGTGCAGAGGGAAACACGTCCAAATTGAGAGCTTGGCCTCCACCAGATTCCCTGCCCCTCCTCACACGTGCATGAGGCTGGTGTCAAAGCACCACGAAGAGACAGAGAAGGTCCAGGTCCTTCCTGAACAGCCCTTTAAAGGAGCAACCAGGAAAAAACACTGCGAACTCACTTCTGTACATCCCAAGGTGGTCTTCAGGCTGTGTGGAGACGGGGCACTCATCCAGTTGCAGTCCCCAGATGATTCTGATCCTCCAGGGTACTGAACGGGTAACCTGCCGCATCTTCTAATACAAATTCTATTTTCCAAAGAACATTACTTGGTCATAAATATCAAGGTTTCCTTTCCTTCTCCTCCAAGAACATGTCTCCCCCGCCCTCACTCTAATTGTGATTGACATTTAAGACCTAAAGAACAGTCCCCAAGTTGTTAATTCATGATATAACCAGGTAGCCAAGACAGATCCCAGTGCACTTCAGTTCTGGATACACTCATTTACTTCCTCGCTCATCACAGGAATTTATCTGACTCTCTAAATGAAAATCTGGTTCATTTTTTTATTGGGTATTCTGAGAAAATAAAATAAAGTGAATAATCACAACACAGGGCTGGGGTTGTGGCTCGGTGGCAGAGCGCTTGCCTGGCATGTGGGAGGCACTGGGTTCGATTCTCATTTTTTTAGTTTTTGATGGAACTTTATTTTTTTTTTATGTATTTATATGTGGTTCTGAAAATTGAACCCAGTGCCTCACACATGCTAGGCAAGCGCTTTACCACTGAGCCACAACCCCAGCCCTAATGGATGATACTTTTGAGTTTAACTCTATTATGCCTATATTTTATCTGTCAATTACTAATATGTGTGTGGAAGTCTTCAAATATAATTAGATCTATATTCTCCTTGTAGTCTTCTAAGTTTTGGGTTCATATAATATGACTCTATACTTAGGAGCATCCATATTAAGGATTGTAATGTCTTCTTGGAGAACCTACTGCTTTATCATTATTTGATCCCTGTATTCCTTGTAATTTTCCTTGAGCTACTGCCTGATTAGTCTGAATTAATATAAGCACTCCAGCTGTTTTCTTAAATATCTTTTTAATTGTCAATGGACCTTTATTTTATTTATTTATATGCGATGCTGAGAATTAAACTCAGTGCCTCACACGTGCTAGGTGAGTGCTGTGCCACTGAGCCACAACCCCAGCCCCAGCTGTTTTTTCAGTTAGTGCTAGAAACATCTCTCTCTGCATAACATAATGTCTTTATTTTTATTTTATTTTAAAAATATTTATATACTTTTAATTGGTACATAAAATTGAATTCATATAATTTAAAAACTCATGCTTTGAAATATATATCCATTGTGGAGTGCCTAAGTTGAACTAACATGTCTACCATTTTTGTGTGTGTGTGTGGTAAAGACACTTAAAGTGCAATCCTTTGATTTTCCAGAGTACGTTATTATATAGGTTGTGGTCAAACCAAACAATAGGAAACACCAATGGAACGTATCCATTTATCTTCGTTCGTGAATAACTATTTGCTGTGGTCATTGACACTTGGCACTATCATATTGTCTGAACTTTATGCTTTTGGTTATGAAATAGGACCTACTTGACAGTTGATTTATTGACTACTCCTTCCTTGTAAAAGACATGGATCTTTTTTCACATATGGTGTTTTTACCTACCTTTAAATACATTATGATCCTTTTCCCAGGTTGTTTTGTTTTGTTTTTGTACCAGAGATTGAACCAAGGGGCACTGAACCACAGAGCCACGTCCTCAGCTCTTTTAAAAATATTTTATTTAGAGACAGGGCCTTGCCAAGTTCTGAGGCTGGCTTTGAATTTGGGATCCTCCTGTCTCAGCCTTCTGAGCTGCTGGGATTACAGGCACCACCCTGCCCAGCTTACCATTTTTTAAATCATGCATTCATTTGTTTTAACTTAGCAGAGTAATCCTTTCATATCATATGTGTTCCAGTTATTTTACTTATGCTTTCTTGTCTTTACCTCCTTGTATTTAAAATATTGAAGTCTCTTCCTTCGTCCAGAAAAACTTAACATTTTTTTCTAGGACTAGGATTAAGCCCAGGGCCTTGCACGTGCTAGGCAGGAGATCTTTTATTTATTTATTTATTTATTTTTATTGTAAACAAATGGGATACATGTTGTTTCTGTTTGTACATGGAATAACAGCATACCATTTGCATATTCATACATTTACATAGAGTAATGCTGTTTGATTCATTCCATTATTTTTTCCTTCTCCCCCCACCCCCCCACCTCTCTTTTCCCTCTATAACAGTCCCTCCTTCCTCCATTCTTGCCCCCTTCCCACCCCCCATTATGTGTCATCATCCGCTTATCAGTGAGATCATTCGTCTTTTGGATTTTTGAGATTGGCTTATCTCACTTAACATGATATTCTCCAGTTTCATCCATTTGCCTGCAAATTAGGCAGGAGATCTTGCATTGAGCAACGTTCCCAGCCCCTCTTGCCCCCGTCCCACTTCATTTGTTATGTTGAGATAGGATCTCACTAAGTTGCCCATGATGACCCCAAATTTGGGATCTTCCTGTCTGGGCCTCCTGAGTAGCTGGGATTACAGGCCTGTGCCCCTATATCTGTCTTCAAAAGATTTTTGACTAACATCTTGAAGCCTTTGAGTTTTATTTTTCACATTTGAATGTATAGTGAATTGATTACTGTGCATGAAATAGGGGGAAGTGGGGGGGTAATGCAGTTTCCAGTTAGATACCAGTTTTCCCCTACCCATGTATTAAAGTGCTTTTTTTTTTTTTTTTTTTTTTTTTTTTTTGTGGTGCTGGGGATTGAACCCAGGGCCTTGTGCATGCAAGGCAAGCACTCTACCAACTGAGCTATCTCCCCAGCCCTTAAAGTGCTCTCCATCTCTGTCACTCTTCTATTTAGTACCTGTGCTATTATTAATCTACTTTTCATGTATGTGTAGATTCAATGACCATTATTTTCCTACACTTTAGTCCACTGGTTTATCTCTATCCATTAGTAGCAGGATGTTCTGAACATTATAGTTTCAAAATCCTTTATGTATTTTAGGCAAGCTGTTACTTTCCCATTTGGAATTTTTTTGGTTATGTTAGGATTTATTATTTTAAGAACCCAGAAACCACTCTGGGACATGGGAACTCACATAAGAGAGTTTATTAAGCAAACAGGCAGAGTGTCTCCCTGCAGGGTAAGAGAGAAAATGAGAGGAAAAAAGAGAGAGAGAGAGAGAGAGAGAGAGCACAAGAGAGAGTGTGAAATGGAGGAGAGAGCATGAAAGCGAAGAGAGAGAAAGAATGGCAGGGGAGCTATTCTTAAGCAGTCAAATCCTGCGGGCTAACAGGGGACCAATAACGGAGAAGGATACCTGCAAGCTGACTGATGAACCAATAGCTATCTAGGATGTTCACAGACTGACAAGCTAGGTTGTAAGTTGGGAGGTGGGGAAATAAATGACTGCAGCATAAAGGGCGGGGGAGCAGCTTTATATTATATTATAATTATTCCTACTAGATTTGGTAAAGTAGTTTTGGTTGACTCCTAAAAGATCTATTTTGGGGGAATTTAGGGAATTTTATAGAAAAATGTGAGAGGAGACATTGAGTTCTTAAACATCTATGCCTCTTTGCACCTTATTTCACTTTCCTTTGATATTTCCCAATAAAATATAAAGGTTTTTGATAAAGGTTTTTAATTTTTAATTAGCCCATAATAATTATGTATATTTTGGAGCACCATCTGATATTTCAGTACTTGTGTAGAGGGTGTGATGAGCAGATCAGGATAATCGTCACATCTATCACTTCAATTGCTTACCATTTCTTCATGCTGGGAATATGCAAACCCCTCCTACCTATTTTGAAGTATTTGAACAGCAAATTGTTCCCATTAATAGTTATCCAGTTCTGCTACTGAGTATTTATCCTTCATTAGTCTTATCAAATATTTAATTAAACTGTATGTAGAGGATACTAGTTTCATGCTTCCAGATGGCCCTTAATGTAACCTTAGAGGATGTGCTGCATTCTCCAGGTGAAAAGCAGTCGACTACTAAAGTTGTCAACTACTAGCCAGTAAGGAAGCTTATTAGAGTTCCAGCATCCATGCCAGGCATGGTGGCACACACCCATAATCCCAGCTCCTGGGGAGGATGATTCAGGAGGACCTCACGTTCAAGGTCACCCCACGCAATTTAGTGAGACCCTGTCTTAAGATAAAACTTTATTGAAAGGGCTGGGGATGAACCTCAGTAGTAGTGCACTTACCTAGCATATGCAAGGTCCTGGGTTCAGTCCCCAATGATGCAAAAAGAGGCGGGGGGATTCATTGCCCAAACAAGATTTTGAGGGCTGATCAGGTAAGCTCATTCTATTGAGCAGGTAAGAAAAGTGCAGTTTTGAAGGGGGAAACAGGAGTGAAGGAACTTCCCATACTATTTGCATAAACCAATTAGGCAAATCAAGTTTTTCCCCTCGGTTAGGTAATTGAGGTCCATCCCAATTCCAGTTTCCAGCTACCAGTAAAGAAGGTAGAATGAGTGAATAAGTATTTCTAAGGATGAAGTCTCAAGACTGCTGATGTTAAGTCTGTTGCCTACTCTACATCGTAGGTAGTGGGACTTGGACAGATGCTATAGGCCCATGGTACAAGGAGATATTAGGGATGCCCCAGCAGTATATATGAACTCCCCAAAGTGACAAGTGTTCTTGTTCTGCTATTTCTGTACAGAAGCATTCAAATCTAGCATCAGAAAAGCTCTGTGAGGGGCTGGGGATATAGCTTAGTTGGTAGAGTGCTTGCCTTACAAGCATGAGGCCCTGGGTTCAATCCCCAGCACCACAAAAAAAAAAGAAAAGAAAAAGAAAAAAAAATCTGTGTGAGAGAACATGGGTATGAACAAAGAGAAAGAATGTCATAACCAAGTTATGCAATAAATGTTTGTAGTTTGCAGCACTGTGTAACCTTGTTATGAATTGAGTATAGGACCCCAGGAGCTGTCGGTCTCTGAAAACATATTGGATTCTTTTAGGGGTTTGTGACCTCTGAGGATGTGACTGTGAACTTGACCTGGGAAGAGTGGGCATTGCTAACTGGTTCCCAGAAGAAGCTCTGCAGAGCTGCGATGCAGGAAGCTTTCAGGAACCTGGCCTCTGTAGGTAAGGGTGGCATCATTCCTTCATCTAGTCAGTTAGGAAACAAGGATTTTTTTTTATTCATCAATGCTGTTTAAAGATTTGGAATATGAAAAGGGAATACTTTGGTAAAAAATCCAACATGATCTTAATGTAATATGAACCTATACTCTTATAAATTTTCTATAGTATTGTAATAATTCATAATGATTTTTCTGGGTCTACATTTTAGGACAAAAATGGGGAGACCAGAACATTGCAGATGAGTACAGAAATCCCTGGAGAAATCAAAGGTAATTTGAACTCACAAGAGAAAGCAACATTCCTCAAGAAATTTGGAGTGAGTTGGAAATATTTAAAACATGCAAACAAAACAAATAAACCCAGCTTCAAAATTATTTTTTTCAGAATATTTTTTCAGAATATTTTCCCCAAAACTAAATATAGGTTGAGCATCTTTACTCCCAAAATTCAAAATCCTAAATGTTCTAATATCCTAAACTTCTTGAGCATCAACATGATGCCACAAGTGACATTTTCTAATGATTTAACGTGTAGAAGCCTTATTTCATGCACAAAATTATTTAAAACGTTGTATGAAATTACTTTTAGGCTTTGGGCCTATGGTGTATGTAAAACCTAAATGAATTTGACTTTATACTTGGTTCCCATCTCCAAGATACTGCATATGTATTTGCAAATATTTCAAAATCTGAAATTCAAAGCACTTCTGAGCCCATGCATTTCAGATGAGGGATACCTAACCTGTACTTACATGTGACTTAGATGGTCAGTGTTTGCAAAATAGTTAAGTTGGAAACAGTATTAAGAAACCCTAGTGAGAACTGGGATTTAGCTCAGCAGTGAAATGCTTGCCTCGTGTGTGCAAAGCCATGGGTTCAATCCCCAGTTCCAGAACTAAAAAAAAAAAAGAAAAGAAAAAAAAAAAAAAGAAGCAAACCCCAACCAAGAAACCCCAGTGAATACTACTGCTTTGACAATATCAGTGGTTGAACCATCTTGCCAAGCATTCAGTCCATATAAGTTCCCTTGGTTTATATAGGTATAAAGCATACACACTTCCTGATGGTGTTAACATGTAAGCTAACACATATTAATAAATGTAAAACCACTAATAAGCAAATCCTTTGTAATGTCCTGCTTTTTTGTTACAGAAGTCAAGTTGTAGAGAGACTCACTGAATATAAAAATAGTAGACAGTGTGAAGAAATGTTTAGCCAGACTCCAGATGGTATTCTAAACAAGAAAATACTTCTTGGAGTCAAGCCACATGAAAGCTGTGTGTGTGAAATGGTCCTTGGTCATTCATCCCTTAGGAGGCACATCTCATCTGGCTCTACATGCAGGTGCAGAGGACGTAAGTATGAGGAGCATAGAGAGAAACCCTATGAATGTCAAAAATGTGGTAAAGCCTTTAGGCGGCCCAGTTACCTTCGAGATCATGAAAGGACTCATACTGGAAAGAAACCTTATATATGTAAGCAGTGTGGGAAAGCCTTCAGTCTTCCTGTTTATTGTCGAAGACATGCATGAACTCACACTAGAAAGAAACCTTATGTGTGTGAGCAATGTGGGCAAGCCTTCAGATGTTCCAGTTTCCTTCAAATACACAAATGAATTCACACTGGAGAAAAACCTTACGTGTGTAAGCACTGTGGGAAAGTCTTCACTCGTGCCAGTACTCTTCGAATACATGAAAGAAACCACAATGGAGAGAAACCTCATGTATGTAAGCAATGTGGGAAAGCCTTCAGAGAGTACAGTAAAATGCAAAGACATGAAAAGATTCACTGGAGGGAAACACTACCTATGTAAGCAATGTGGGAAAGCCTACAAGGGCTCCAGTAACCTGGAAAAACATGAAAAGATTCACAGTGGAGAGAAGCCCTATTTGTAGAATGTGGGAAGGCTTCAGGGTACAGCCACTGTAGCACACATGAGAATGCAGAGTGGAGAGGACTCACATCAGTGTAGGTTGTGGGAACACCTCTTGTCATCTTGGTTCAGCGCACTGATGTAGAAGAACATAAGGTGGAGAGACGCTGCTTCAAGAGAATGTATGGAAGTTTTCAGTTGGCCCACACGTAAGGAAGCATACTGGATCAAAGCCCTGTGAATGTGAGAAACATAAGTTGTCAGTTGTGACAAATAGTTTGAATATCCCATGGAAATTCCTCATGTTGTAAGTCCTATGAATGTTAAGTCACATGAAGAGCCTGATACAAAGTAATTTGTATAAAATGCTCTCGAAAATATCCTACCTGAAGTAAACCTTCTAAAAGTTATGAGTATTATATTCATCAGTGGCTCATTCTTTTTTTTTAATATTCATGTGTATTTTATTTATTGATGGACTTTTATTTTATTTATTTATATGCAGTGCTGAGAATCGAACCCAGTGCCTCACATATGCTGGACAAGCACTCTACCACTGAGCCACAACCCCAGCCCCAGTGACTCATTCTTAAAGTACCTCTCTGGACTAGTGTGTCTCATTATTAAATTTTTTGGGTAGGTGCCAGGGATTGAACTCAGAGGCACTCAACCACTGAGCCACATCCCCAGCCCTTTTTGTATTTTATGTAGAGACAGGGTCTCGAGTTGCTTAGGGCCTCACTAAATAGCTGAGGCTGGGTTTGAACTCTCAATCCTCCTGCTTCCGCCTCCCATGTCACTGGGATTACAGGTGTGCGCCATCGTGCCTGGCTCATTAATTTTGAAAACAAACATGGTGACGATTCTGTAAGTATAGTGCAAGCAATAATTCATGAGTTTTATAGGTCATGTTTGTTTTACTCAAGGCAGGTAATAAAATCAGGGTCATCCTATTGGCCTCATGTGGCAGATTCTAGATATTTTTTACCTTTTATGTAGATTCCATGTGTTATTTTCATGGAAAAATGACATTTGGAGCTGGTGCTATAGCTGCTGGTAGGGCATTTGCCTAGCGTAGACCAGGCCATGGATTCAGTTCCGATAACTGCAATAGAGAAAACAGTTGTTAAGCCAGGTGTGGTAGGTAGTGCACACCTGTAATCCCAGCAGCTTGGGTAGCTAAGGCAGGAGGATCACAAGTTCAAAGCCAGTCTCAGCAACTTAGTGAGGCCTTAGGCAACTTAGAGACCCTGTCTCAAAATAAAAAATTAAAAAAAACAAAAACAACAACAAAAAAAAACGGCTGGGGTTTATGTGGCTTAGTGGTTCAATGTGTGGTACCAAAAATAATAACTAATAAAAAAAAATTTTAAAGACATTTAGAACTGGGGATGTACTTCAGTGGCAGAATGCTTGCCCAGTATGCGTCAAGCCCTGGGTTCAATCCCTAGTACAGAAAAAAGCAAACCAAAAAACATATTTTGGGTGTATTTATTTTTCTATTTGTCTTTCTGTGTCTGTAAAAGGGGCGAGGGAGGGGCTGCTGGGAAGGGAGTGCAGGGCCTCGTGCGTGCTAACAAAGCTCTTGCACTGGGCCATACCACTAGCTCTGGTATTTTTGTATTTTGATGATTTTTTTTTTTTTTGTACTGGGGATTGAACTCAAGGCCACTTAACCCCTGAGCCACATCCCCAGCCCTATTTTGTATTTATTTAGAGACAGGGTCTCATGGAGTTGCTTAGTGCCTCGCCATTGCTGAGACTGGCTTTGAACTCCTGCTCATCCTGTCTCAACCTCCCAAGCCACTGAGATTACAGGCATATGCCATTGTGCCTGGCTCCCGATGAATTATTTTTTTAAGTAAGATTTTTGTACATGTTTCTTCCAAGGTATTTATTTGCTCTTTCAGACAAGTTGCAGACTAACAAGTTGTCTTTTATTTACTGAGAAGATATGTGAAAATATCCCATTATAATCTTATCAGATCAAGTTTATAATTTTCCCAAGTTTTTTGTTTAACATTAGCAGTTACTATTAACTATCTGAATACAACTTAAGGTGTTTTTGTCCTTACAGATTTTACTTTCCTTGCCGGGCACAGTGGTGCACACCTGTAATTCCAGTGACTCAGGAGGCTGAGGCAGGATTATAAATTCAAAGCCAGCCTCAGCAATTTAGCGAGACCCTATGCAACTCAGTGAGACCCTGACTCAAAAATAAAAAAATAAAAAGGGCTGGGAATGTGGCTTAGTCGTAAAGTACCCCTGGGTCAAATCCCAGGCAACCTCCCCAACCATACACACACACACACACACACACACACACACACACACAATTTATTTTCCTTGCTTATGTCATTAAACCTGAATTTTGGCCATAATTTCTCCTTCACGCCTCATAGTGAAGTTACACTGTCCTGGAACAAGTGCCCTCCTGCCGGAAAGCACCAGGCCCGTGCCTTTATGACGATGTAATGAATTGTGGTAATAAATCTCTTCCACTCTAACGGATCAGGTGGTTAATCAGCAAGGGCGTTGCCAGCAGGATCTCTTACAGGTCTAGTGTTCGTTATGTGTGAGCTGATTTCAGGGTAGTGAGGGGTTTCCTGTTGAAAACGCTGAGAGGCTGAGTGGCATTCTACTTGGTAATCGCAGTTCCTACCTGTAAGGCAGTGATGATGTGGAAGTAAAACTCGATCACAAGATGTACCAGTGAGTCACATAAATAAGAAAAGGAGAATTGTGCTCAGTTTTAGGATTCAATAATATATATTTATTTATGTAAATAAATAAAGGTACATTGACTGGAATTGGGGCTGTGGCTCAGTGGTAGAGTACTTGCCCAGCATGTGGGAGGCACTGGGTTAGGTTCTCAGCACTGCAAGTAAATAAAATAAAGGTTCATTGACAACTAAAAAAATATTTTTAAAAAAAGTACATTGTAGCTAGGCATGGTGGCAATTGTCTGTAATCCCAGTGGCTCAGAGGATGAGGCAGGAGGATCCTAAGTTTGAGGCCGGCCTTGGCAAGTGATCAAGACTCTGTCTCAACATGGCGGGGGAGGCATCTCAGTGACAGAGCACCTCTGAGTTCAATTTCTACTACGACCAACTCCCAAAAAGTACCTTGCAATTTTAGGTGTTAATGTAAATCATACTTTCTCCTCATTTTCTGAAGTCTCCCTGAGTCTTATAGACTTTTTCAACCTTTTTGCACAATGTCTAGGTAAGACCATGGGGTAAAAATACTGCAAAAATATTTCAAAAAGTTTTGGACACTACAATCAATATTAAATTCTTTAGAAGCACTGAAAGAAATAAGCAACTCAGCTGGCCAGTTGCCAGCTGAGAGTGGCAACTTGTCAAGAGTGGATTGGCTGACAAGATCCTGCAGTGGCTGGTGACGTTGCCCTCTGCTGGTTAAGGAGCTCTCCCTGTGTGGTACAGGCCATCCTGGGATGCTGAGGGGACCATCTGTACTTGCTGACTAAGGACACGTCATGCCTAATGTTGCCCTCTAACTTCTCAAAGCTGCCACTCTCTCTGTCATGGGTTTTCTGTGTTGGAACAATAGATCTATATATGTAGCACTACACAGAAGCCACAAAAGTTGAAATGAAGTTTCTAGAAAAATTAGATGAAGCTTCTAGGAAAGATCACTTCTTAGCCCTGACTTGTCATTTTGCCAGGTTTGGCTTTGCTCATTCCTGTTTAGTAGTCACTAGACATTTGAGTCACCGACCATGTTTTGGGAGGTGTAGAGAGATCAAGATGCCCAAGGCGTGATTTCCGCGGTGGCAGAATCGCTGGTTTGCCCTCGGCCTGAGACGATGGTAAACGGCGCCCCCTTCCGTTCCCGTCTGCCGCCCTCCAGGCTGGTTTACACAGTTCCGTGACCGGCAGGTGGGTCTCCTGCACCCGGCTGTGCCTTCGCGCAGACGTCCAGCTCCCTCGTGCCCTCTCTCCCTGGCATTCTGAAGCCTCACTCTCTCCTCCGTTGAACTTGGCTCGCCATCGCTCATCCGTGGTCCAGTCTGCTCGGTGCAGGTCAGCGGCCCTTTCTGGACTTCTCTACTCAGCCCTTTCTGGGAACTGAGTCTCTTCCCCTCAGTCTGTACTTCGTGGCCTGCTGTGCAGCTTGGTGGGATCTGGAGGTGGGGCTCTGAAGGTGGTCGGGTGGCATGAGCGCCCAGGATGGGCTCTCACGCGGCCAGCCCCCTCAGTAGAGTGAAATCACTAACGCATGAGCACAGCAGAAAGCTCCCCATCTGCGGGCCGCGAAGGGCCTTTGCTAGGGAACAGGGCAGCCACAGCCGCCCGCACTTCCCAGGCTCCAGAACTTCTGTGGGGCCAGTTGGCCTGTGGGGTTTGTTACAGGAAGTGAGGCCGAGCCTGCCAGCCGGCCTCTTCCCCATGTTAATAGTGCACTACACCGTAGCATCCCTGCGTGGGTCTACCAGAAACAGCTCCACGTCCCCCACGTTTCCTCCCACTTTGTCCTTACACGTCATTGACTCCGACTTGGTCTTCTATTTCAGAGAAGAATCAGGGAAGAAATGGAAGCACCCTCAAAACTAGTGAGTGCCGGGGCTGTGGCTCAGCAGCAGAGCACTTGCCCAGCATTGTGGGGCACTGGGTTGGATCCTCAGCAAAGGTATAAAAAATAAAATAGGAATTCTTTTTTAAAAATAAAGGTATTGTGTCCATCTACAACTAAAAATATATATTAAAAAAAAACTAGAGAGAGAAATTGAGGAAGTTCCTCAATAGATAATTACAGTAGGTATTTCAGGAAGCCCATGTGGTTTGTGGACCATGAGGCCAGCAAGAGCAGGGGTGAAGGGTCATCAGGAGCCCTTCAGGAGCAACATGCAGTTACCAGAACTCAGGGAGACCTTGAGCTTCAACATCATTAGATGCTGACTCAGTAGGAGCTTGGCCTTTAGCAGAGGACAGCAGGGTGGAAGGCAGGAGAATAAATGTCTGGTCTTCTCCTGTTTGCTGCCTTCTGCTGACTCCTCCCTTCAGCTGAATGCAGGGACTGCAGGAGTCTGTAGTGATACTGCTCAGATTCTTGGTTCACAGGGCTGGGTTGCAGTTTAGTAGCATGTCAGTTCATCTAATCAGGAAACAGCTGGATATTTGTGGTCATACTTTCCCCAGAACTTTCCAGCTCAGCCTTGTTCAGTTGCTGAGGATGGCTTTGAATGTGTGATCCTCCTGCCTTAGTGTCCCAAGACACTGAGATTACAGGTATGTGCTATCATGCCTAGCTACTTTATTTCTTTGCTCCCAGCTCTGACCTTAGCAGTTGCAGTTGCTACTTCTTGGAATGCTCTCTCCATGTCTAGATTCTCATATTATTATTTTTTCAAAATATTAGTTGTTGATTAATTTTTGTTTATCGAACCCAGTGCCTCACACTGCTGGGCAAGCCCTCTACCACTGAGCCACAATCCCAGCCCAAGATTCTCTATTTCTTTAGCTCTAAGTTCTTGAGGATTCCCACTCTGAACCCCTCTCTAATGCACCTTCCCAACCCTACCTACTAGCCTCCATCACTCATAACAGCATCTATTCCTCTCTCAAGTTATGTGACTTGCTTACTAGTATGGTTTTGTGTCCCTGGCTCACCAGTTCCCACTCTAGAATGTAAACTCCCAGGTTCCTGGTAACTTCTTTTGTTCTTGACCTCATCCCCATGCCCTGGCACATCCTTCCTGAATGACTAATGAGATTCCCAGGAGAAGCCTATGGAGGGCTTCTTGGAAAGAGACCTGTAGAAGCCTCAGGTCCCCAAAGAGATACTGGGAGAATCTTCAGCCTTCAGTCCACAGAGATAGTCACATAATCACCCCAGGGCAGGGTGGAGTACCAGAACGTTGAATTTGAATCTTTTTCTGAATTAGTCATGCAGTATGATATTCTTCCCAGTCAACAATGTGATCAGGAAATGGTAAAGAACTGATAACTCTGTACTGTATTCAGTAAGTTAGGTGACATATTCAACACTTCTTTAGAAATCAGGCCTTGTTAGATCATTTTCCCCTGGTGAGGCTAATGGAAGTGTTCTGAGTACATTCAAGGAATGCCAGGCTAAGCCAAGATTTTCAGTAGATTAGGTGTATTAAATGCATTTATAACATGATGATGAGTTTACCAGGGTGTAACCTGATCATAAGGGAAGGACCATCTGTCAACTTGTTACTCAGAGTCTTACTGATATGGTGGTTAGCAGAATGCCTATCTCAAGAGATTGTTTTCTGAGTTGCATGCAAGAGTGTTTGTACAACAGTTCCCAGGGTAGAGTGAGTGATCAATAAATAGTGGTGTCCTTGATATGGGAGTGTTGTGGTTTCGTTGGCTTTCCTCTGCTTGTAAGTGAAAAATCTTACAACTATGAGTTCTTGGAAATAAATGTCAGAGCTCAGATTCAAACTTGAAATGAACATGTGGTCATGTGCTGTGTTCTGAATGTTTTCCCCAAAGTCCTGTGTGGGAAATTTAGTCCCCAGTTCAACAGTATTGGGAGGCAGGGTCTCTGGGGAGGAGTTTTTACAATGGGGGATGTGCCCTTATGAATGGATTGATGTCACTCTAAAAAGAGCTTGTGGAATCAAGTTGTTCTGCTTTGTCCCTCTCCCTTATGCCACATGAGAATGCAGCAAGAAGGACCTGTCCAGTTGCTGGTGCCATGATTGTGGATGTCCCAGCCTCTGGAAGTGTGAGAAAATAAATTTCTGCTTTTTAGGAATTACCCGGTCTCAGATATTCTGTTAATAGCTGCATGGAGCTGACTAGAACAAATTTAATGGAGGAAAGATATGGATATTGCTGGAACAAATCACCTAAAATGTGGATGTGCCTATGGAACTGGGTAGTGGATAGAAGCTGGGACAGGTTGTGTGTGTGTGTGTGTGTGTGTGTGTGTGTGGCTGAGGAATCAACTCACAGCCTCACACATGCTAGGTAAATACTCTGCCACTGAGCCAAATCTCCAGCACTAGGCCAGACAGTTTTGAGCCCTTTTCTTTTCTTTTTGTTTCTTCAGACAAGGCCCTGCCAAGTTTCTGAGGCTGGCCTCAAATTTGTGAGAACTTGAGGTCCTTTTGCCTCAACCTCCAGAGTTACTGGAATCACAAATGTTCTCTACCATGCTTGGTGTTAATGTACATACATTTATAATGTGCCCAAATGGAATAACACTAGAGAATTCTTTCCAGTTTTTGATGTATTCAGGCAGTATTATTTACCTGTTACTGTATATTGCTGTGTCTTTACCTAATTCCTGCCAGAGTAACATGGAACATGGATGTAAGGTGGATTCTTTGTCTTGTGAATTTGAAGAATGAAATCCACAGACAATAGGGCGAGAGCAAAATAATAGGATTTATTCGAATAACAGAAAGCAGAGGTCCTGAAGAGGAAGGGGTTCTAAGAGAGGTGCCAAGAGTCTCTATTTTCTAGGGGGTTTTATGGGCTTGATCTATCCCTATATTTGATTGGTAGGAAATAGGATTCAGAAAGGGGCCAATTAGCTCGGTATTTTGTTTTCTTCAACAAATCTAGGGAAAGTAGTTTTTAAACTTTTATTAACCTAAAGGTGGGGGTGAGTGTTTGTTGGCACAAGAGGAAGTGCTTTAGAGAGGATTTTTGTGGTTAGCCATTGCTAGAGGTAGAGTAGGTGTAACTAAGGAGCTACTGTGACTGAAGCTGTTGGGGACAGTGACAGTGTTTCCCAGGCCCGACATCTCCATATAGGATGGCACGGTCTCATTCCCTCTTTCCCCTTCCCGAGGCCCTTATTCCATTAGCTTGTGGAGGGTCTGCTTTTCTGTATCGCCAGGGGCTCCATTTTCTGCCTCCATCATATCTTACCTGCCTTCTCCCTGGTAACACAGTTCCCTCACTGCAAGAAATACCGCTGGGAGCACTGCCTCATGCTGCCCTACAAACAGGCGGGAGAAGCCACCGTAGATAGCCAGGAACACATTTCTTGGTATGTAGTGCACATATGGTTTTCTGTTCTCAATTTCCACCATTCTACCCTCCCATCAGCAGTGTGCAAGGATTCTTTATTCCTCCTACCCTGACCATCACTGGGCACTTTCTAACTTGGGAAAATTCATTGATAAACAGTGAAATGCAATGGCCATTTTTCGTTTCCTTCCTACATTCTTTCCTGCCTCCACTCCCTCCTTTTCTTCCTTTTGTCCATCCTTCCTTTTGCCCAGGTAACCTCTCTGCCAATTATCTGCTCATATTCGATGCTCAGTTTTTGTATTCAGGTTCCTCTGTCCTGATATAACTGGTTTCTTGTTGGTTTTCAGTATTCTTCCCTTGTTACTTTTGGACGATACCTTTTCCCAACTTTCCATCTGCCTTTTAATTTATCCAGGAATAACCTTTGTTGATCACAAATCCTAAATTTTGTTTTTCCTGTATCTTTATAAAGTTAACTTGACATTTGTGGTTTTGCATATTTATTTAAGAGGTCTTGCTGGGCTTGGTGGCAGCCTGGAATCCCTGCAGTTTGGGAGGCTGGGGATCATGAGTTCAAAGCCAACCTCAGCAACTTAGCAAGGCCCTAAGCAACTCAGTGAGACCCTGTCTCTAATAAAATATAAAGAATGGTCTGGGGATGTGCCTCAGTGGTTGAGGGCCCCTGGGTTCAATCCCGGGTATCAAATAAACAAATAAATTGATGACTAAATAACTTTTTGAAATTTCTGCTTTGATTCCTCACATGATAAGTAGCAATAGTTAAGCCAATGCAAACAAAAACCCTTTAGGATCCTCCATAGTTATTGAGTACACGGGGAACTAGAGAATAAAATGTTGGGGAGCTTTATCTGAAACTAGGTACAGAAGCTCATCCCTTGGAAAAACTGATGAGTGAGAGTCAAGTGTTGGGGAGAATGGAAAGCTTTATTGAGGATGTTACCAACCTGGAAAGGAGGACGACTAATACTTCAATTTGTTCTTTCTAGGTCTTTGGGGAGGTGAAGAATGTTTATATGACGATCATTTAAGGGGCTGTGTGCAGAAATCAGCACTATCTAAGGAATCTGAGCCAGGCAGTTTGTTATTTTGGATTCTTTGTAAATGCATTCTCTTGTCTTCAGAGTAGTACAGTCCAGCTTGGGTCAATTTTGTGATCAACAACCAGTTTCTGGAGTCTGCTCTGAAAAATGAACAAGATCACCAGAATGCAGAATGAAGGCCAATGAGAAAAGGAACTGGAATCAAGCAAGATGGAATCATTGATGGCAACAGTCTGTCATAGGGTGCCTTTTTCTTTCCAGTAGAAATCTGACCCAAAGATTAAGGCAGCAAAGGACACACAGAAAATACAGAGAGATTCCAAGCTTTTTCATTGGTTTCAGCCATTTACATGTCAAAGTGAAGAGGGAGTATTTTCTGCAAAAGCAGCCTCAATCCCTGAATAGTAATCTAAGGAATCATCAACATCAGAACCTACGTGACAGAGATATGATCTACAATGTAAAGCTCGTGGGAGACAAATAATGTAGTAACCAACTCTGTAAACTTTTGAATTAGTAATTTTTATGTCAAGTAAGAAAAATTTAAAGTTACAGGGTTTATTTAGGTCTTTCCTTGGTAGCAAGTCATTTTATTTTTGGTACCAGGGATTGAACCCTGGGGATGTTTAACCACTGAGCTGCATCCCCAGCCCCTTCTACTTTTTATTTAGTGACAGGGTCTCACTAAGTTGCTTAGGGCCTCGCTCAGTTGCTGAGGCTAACTTTGAACTCTTCTCAAGTCACTGGGATTACAGGCGTGTACCACCATGCCTGGCTCCCAAGCTTTTTCTTTACAATATGTGTTGATATTGGGAGTCACTTACTTTTATGTAAATGATAGGTTGATATATTTTGAATGATATTTACTGGTGTAAAAGCATGTGAAACATGACTTTTGGCAGTCATTCTTATGTCTGGCAAGACTGTGTTCCCTGTTCTCATTCTAATGTATCTGTATTTGTTTAAGTAATTAACTAATTAATTAATTTGGTATAGGAGATTGCCCCCCACAGGAACTTTACCACTGAATTATATCCCCGTTTTTTTTTTTTTTTTTTTTTTTTTTTCCATTTTGAGATAGGGTCTTTCTCTATGTTGCTTTGCTTCTGTCCCAGAGGCTGTGATTAGGTCCATCAGAGAGAATAGGTGGCTTCTAAAGAGGTGATTTAAAGAATCCATTTGGTATTCTCTGTTGAGTTGTACTCGTTAATATGGAGAATAGCCATTTCTTAGATCTTCAGGGACCATCCCTGAAGTCTGAATTACTTAGTTCTTGTGGTTGATGTGTGCTTAAGGACAGATAGCCCTGCCCAGGATGGGGAAGAAAGGTAATCCTGTTTTCCCTGAGATTAGGGAGGGGAGAATAGGGAGCTGGAGAAGGAAACATGTCTGTAAATAAAATCTTCAAGGTCAGGCTTAGAGAAAGACACATTTAGGCAATATCCTGCAGAAAGTCTATGAATTTGACAGCTTCTTTCTGGTCCCTGAATAATTCGAATATGTTTAACCTTCTGAGTTCAGGTTCTCCTTGTGACTCTGGACATTGAGTATTGCTGCCACATAACTTTAGTTTCTTTATCATTTACTCTCTTATTGGCATCTTATTTTCTTGGCTGAGGAGGAGTGAGAAAGTCTTGACCCTGAAGTCAGCTGTGTCATCCCAGGGTCCTCCAGTGTGACAACAACAGGCTTTCCTCCTGTTCCAGTGAGGCCTGGCCCAGGAACAAGGGTTGTCTCCGTGGCACACCCGTGGCCCCATTTCCAGGAGGAACAAGAGGAAGGGCCCGCCGAGGAAAGCCAGGAGCAAGCTGAGTTGCGGTGCACCGGCCTCCAGGCTGCTGCTGGTCCCGCCTGGGAGGAAGCGTGGCCTGGGGAGAACTCTGGTTGGAACACGTCACAGAGGCTCCCGGCGGAGAGGGAGGGGATCGCCGCTCCACGCCCGCGGCGCGCTCGGGGCGGGTCTTTGACCGACAGCCAACCGGGGGCGGGGCGGGGCTGCAGAGCGGTCCAATCAGGAGCGCCGGCGGGAGGTGGGTCTGCTCCGAACCGCGGGATCTTCCGCTCTGGCTCCGCCATCTTTGGGACCCGGTGGGCTCCCGAGGTTGCGCTTCCTGTTTGGCCTTGTGACCTCCGCTGACTCCGGGAGCCGCCAGGCGGACACCGGGACACACCAGAAGCAGGGAGATGGTGAGTGTGCTGGCCCAGGCGTCCTGGAGGTGGGCTCAGGGCCTGTCAGGGACCCGCGAAGCCCGCTCGGCTCGGTGGCCGCCCGGCCCCGCGGCTGGCGCGGCCTGGCCCTCGGTCCCCTGGTCTCTTCTGACCCGCGGGCGGGGCGGGGCGGGGCCGGCGCAGGAACCCGGCGTCCGCTGGGCCTTGCGCGGCGCCTCTAAGGGGTCCCGAGCCGGGGCGGGCAGCGCAGCCCCGCGTCTCCCGAGGCTGTGCGGTGGCTGCGGGAGTCGGGAGACCGGACAGGAAACCCCCGGTCTCCGGAGACTTCCCGTTGCCAAGCCCCGGGGAGGGGCGTCCACACGGACTCGGGTTTGGGGTCGCAGTGCCTCGGCTGTCGTTGCTGTTGGGCCGTTTCCAGACGTGGTTGTTAAAAAGGAACTGCTGAATAAAGGAGGACATGACTTGATTTGAAAGGAGTATTGAAGTAGGGGAAAGCCCCAACTGTAAGGTTGCAAGCATCTCAGTGGTTAGGCAGAAAAGGGCTTTTCTTTCTTGGGAGGAGCAAACGGGAGTAGAGACTAAGTGGAGGGGAGGATGGAAATGGCAACATAAGCTCCTAGGAGCCACAACATTTTCCTTGTTCTTAGGGTGACAGTAAAGAAGAGATTTCGTGCTGGCTCTGGTTGAGGCGAGGGTCAAGAATCCCAGGCCTGGAGGAAGGAGAAACCACTAAGGAAAAGTTTGCTTAACAGTTTTTTGTCTACTAATCACTTGAGTTGATTATTTTTGAGGCAAACAGTGGGAATTTGAAATCTGACTGGTTTTGTCGTAAATCAGGGTTTGCACTAAGCTGCCTCCCCAAAGTACAAAGCATTATATAGTGGAATTTCTTTAATCATGACTGATTTGCAGGATTTCAGCAGTTGCGTGAAATTCAACCTCTTCAGCTTTTTTGTATCTACATAGTTGGTCTTGTCAGAGTGTAATTTTTGCCAGAGGTCCAGTCTGGGAGAAAGACAACTTTGGGTTCTGCCTGCTGGAGAATTTCAGTTTATTTTGATGTATAGCAGAATCTTAGAAAATTAGTCCTTGTCCCTGATTTTGACACAGAGAACCCAAAACCCTTGGAATTTCCTGAACAGTAGGTGTGTCTCTGGGTGCTTATTCTTATTCCCTTTTAGGCAGTATCTGAATTTGTGTTCATGAATTGACTCAGGATGCTACCCCTCTATCACTTCAAAATGGAAACTATTGACCACACAAGCAACACCTACCTGCTTTGTGTTCACATCTGCATTGGGGTCAGTGTACTGGGACAGAGCCCTGAACTTGCAGGGTCTGTATTAAGCTTGGGTGATGTCAGAATTTAATTGTTTGATGCCCATTTGGTATTGAATTGGTTAGCATTCAGTAAATACAGATTTAGTGTCAGAAAAGAGAGCAGAGATCAGAACCTTCAAATGACTCTTGAGTGAATGCTCACTAGAATTGAACCTGTGTTTGAGGGAGCTGTTCCATACTGGGAGAAGTGGAAAGAAGCCTGTGTGGAGGTCCCAGGATTCAGCTCCTGAATGCTCATGTTTCCCTCACTCACTCTGACAGTATAATGCCTGGGCTTCATTTGCACAGTGAGAGTGTTCTCTAGGCTTCAGAATGTGTTTGCCCTCTTGAGTGTAGATCCCTTGTGAACTGTGGGTGAAGCAGGCTGCTTTCCCTGAGCTGCTTGCCTTTTGTTTCCTTCGTAGAACCTTGTTTCCTCAAAATAGCAGTGGAGCTAAGTATGTTGGAGTATGCCTGCAACCCCAGTGACTCAGGAGGTTGAAACCAGAGGATCACAAGTATCAGGCCAGTCTCAAAGTAAAACATGGAAAGGATTGGGGATGTAGCTGAGTGGTAGTGCACCAGTGGATTCAGTCCCCAGTATATTAAAAAAAAAGGCAGTGGACTTAAGCATTTAAGAATTTTATTGATATAAGATGGTGATTTTCTTGGGGAACAGATGGATTTAATGAGGTGCGAGAAAGCAAAGAGAATTACTGAAATGAATTACTTGTTTATAGGAATTTAAGATTATAAAGATACATAGCAGCACTGTGCAGGTGAATAAACAGACTATGATCTCTTCTAATGTGTTTCCATAATCTCATGTAGCTAGGCATCTTTAGGTGACCAGAGGCTGTATTTTTTGAACCTTCCTTATTGCTTTACCATCTATCACTATGAGATTTTTGGGGGCAGGTTACTGGGGATTGTACTGGGGCACTTGATCACTGAGCCACATCCTCAGCCCTATTTTTGTGTTTTATTTAGGGACAGGATCTCACTGAGTTGCTTAGCAACTCACTTTTGCCGAGGCTGGCTTTAAACTCAAGATCCTCCTGCCTCAGCCTCCTGAGCTGCTGGGATTACAGGTGTGGGCCACTGCACCTAGCACTATGAGATTTATCTCTTGTTTTGTTGTATCTTTTCCTCCATCCATTGCTGGTGTGATGATAGTTCCCTTGGTTCTTCCACTGCTTTTGGAACTTGGTTATTTCAGGTTTATTTTTTGATGTTTTCAACAGTGTTATTTTGTCCTCTAGTGTTAGTGCACTTTTTTTTTTTTTTTACAGAATGGGAAAATTTTTTGTAAATTATGGACAAACTGAAATTCAGTAGGAAATTGTGTCTGTATAAATTTATGATCTTCTGACCTTTCATGTTTGTGTGTTTCTTGAAAGGTTTGCTAACATTTTCAATGCTGTAATTTTTTTATATTTTGGCATTGAAGAGCACCACTATGGGATTGTATCCTTTTGAGATTTCTCCTAGGAGATCTTCTACCCACCTCTTTTTTCTCTTCCTGCTATGTAAACAGTGTTGTGATTTTTAAAAACATTTCCTATTTAGTTTATAGTTGATAAGAAACAAAAAGATGAATACTTGCATATTTAGCTACTATTGTAGAAACTTGCTACAATCCCTTATTAATTCCAAAAGGTGTTTGACTTTGTGGGTTTTTTTGTTGTTGTTGTTTGTTTTCCTACATAGACAGTTTCACTTATGAACCAAGACAGCTTTATTTTCTATCTCAGGGCCTTCTTTTCTTGCCTGGTGTTTTCTTTGTATGTCTCAACATGATTTTAGGAGTTTTGATATTTAACTTGTAAATGCATTACATGAATTGATTATACTATAAATGTTTATCAGGTTTCCATACTTAAATAGTTGGTTGAGGTGCATATATTTGTTTATACCTTGATGGAATTTGCTCTTGTCTATGTTTTAAGAAATATTTTCCTGTGGTTTTTGTTTCTCGTAATGTCTCTAATGTTGATATCATGGTAGTATGGGCCTCATAGCATGAAGTAGTGTTATTACTTCTTCTATTTCCTGGAAAAGATTGTAGATGATTGGTGTCATATTTTCATTAAATGTTAAGTGGAATAAACCAGTGAGACCATGTGGATCTGGTCTTTTCTGTTTGATTATATTTGATATTTTCTCAATTTCTTTAATACACTCTTCTAATTTGCAGTACTGGGGATGCAACCCAGGACATTTTACAACAGTGCTGCATTTCCAGCTCTTTATTTTTTTATTTTGATACATTTTTTTATTTTGATACTTGAGCTGTTCTTGAACTTGAGAGCCTCCTGCCTCAGACTCCTAGTCACTGGGATTATTGGTGTATGCCACTGTGCCTGGCTCTACACTCTAATATACATTATTTATCACTTTTGCAAGTTGTGTAGATTATTTCTATCCAGGAGTTGATTCATTTTATTACATTTATGGGCATATAATTGTTCAGATCATTTCTTAGTGGTCCACTTAATATCCAGGCAATTAGGTAGGATGTACCTCTTTTGTTACCAAGGTTAGTAATTTGTGTGTCTAATTAAGGCTAATAAAAACATCAGTTTTGGGGCTGGGGAGATAGCTCAGTTGGTAGAGTGCTTGCTTTGCAAGCACAAGACCCTGGGTTCAATCCCCAGCACCCAAAAAAAAAAAAAAAAAAAAAATCAATTTTGATGATCTTTCCAAAGAACCAGGTTTGGGGGGGGTGGATATTTTGTTTTGGTTCTGGGGATTGAACCCAGGTGTACTTTACTACTGAACACATCCCAGCTCTCTTTATTTTTTATTTTGAGACAGGGTCTCGCTAAGTTGCTTAGGTCCTTGCTAAGTTATTGAGGCTGCCTCAGCCTCCCAAGTCACTGGAATTACAGGTGTATGCTTCTGTACCTGATTCCACATTTTTAAAAAAATATTTTTTGTAGTTGTAGATGGGTAGTGTCCCTTTATTTTATTTGCTATTATGTATGTGTGTGGTGCTAAGAATTGAACCCGGTGCCTCATACACGCTAGGCAAGCGCTCTGCCACTGAGCCTCAGCCCCAGCCCTCCACATTTTTTTTTTTTTTTTTTGGGTACTGGGGATCGAACCCAGGGCCTTGTGCTTACAAGGCAAGCACTCTACCGACTGAGCTATCTCCCCAGCCCCCCACATTTTTTTAATGGTGCATTGTAGTTATACATAATGGTGGGATTTGTTTTGTACGTGCCTACACTCTAACTGGGTCACTATCATTCCTCATTATTTTCCCTTTTTCTTCCCTCATCTTTCCCCTGGTCCATTTCCTGTATTCTACTGATCTCCCTTCCCTTTTCATGAGATCCCACTCACCTTTCCCTTTTCTTCTCTAGCTTCCATGTATGAGAAAATATATCACACTTAACCTTTTGAGTTTGGCCTATTTCACTTAACATAATGTTCTCAAGTTCCATCCATTTCCCTGAGAATAATAACCAATCTCTCTCTCTCTCTCTCTGTCTGTCTGTCTCTCTCTCTCTTTTTGTTTGATACCGAGGATTGAACTCAGGAGCACTTAACCACGGAGGCACATCCCCAGCTATTTTTTTTTTCTTTTATTAGAGACAGGGTCTCACTGAGTTGCTTAAGGCCTCACTACGTTGCTCAGGTTGACTATGAACTCGAGATCCTTTTGCCTCAGCCTCCAGAGCCGCCAGGATTTCAGACTTGGGCCACCATGCCGGCTCCTTATTTTTATTTTGAGATGGGTATTTCACTAAGTTTCCAGGGCTGACCTGGAACTTCTGATCCTCTTGCTATAGCCTCCCAAGCTGCTGTTAGCACAAGTGTGTGCCACTGTGTCTTGCTATGTGACTCCATTTTTTATATTCAATTTTTTTTGTTTGTTTGTTTTTTGGTACTGGGGATTGAACCCAGGGCCTTGTGCTTGTGAGGCAAGAACTCTACCAACTGAGCTATATCCCCAGCCCTTGATATTCATTTTAAATTCACTATTTAGCCTTCAACACTCCCTCCCTTTGCTCCTCACATCAAGATAAGGTGATCAAAAGCCTGGCATCTCTCTCCTTTGGTGTTGCCAGAAGCTTGAAACGACTCAAACCTGTGACTGGAGTGAATTCCCATCATAATTTCTGTGTTAGTAACCCTTGTAAAGCTCCCAGGCTGGACTCATTCCTTCCCTCTTGACGCACTTGCTACCTGTTCGAGATGCTTATCCTACTCTCCCTATGCCCTCAATTATATGAATAGTGAGACTTTGTCCTTTGGTTTTTGTATTCTTTCTCCTCATCAACGTCAACACCAGAACCACACTTCTAAACCTGACCAAAACTGTTTGCATCATAAGTAGGATGTCTAGGTATTGACTACCTCCTGCGTCTGTCTTTTCTTGCTTTGATTTGCTAACCTGGTCTCCTGTCTGATGGCCAGCATATACTGAACTTCTGCTTCCTGGCTGTGAAGGGATTTTTACCTGTGCTTCTCTGTTGCTTCCCAGTATGTGAACTTTGACTCACGTTGCCATGTTTCAAGGAAGTAAAGCATAGAAATAAGTATGTTCTTTCCTAAATTTAATTTTTTTTTTGGTGGGGGAGGGTACTGGGGATCTAACCCGGGGTGCTTTACCACTGAGCTCCATCTCTGGCCTTTTTTACTTTTCATTTTAGGGCAGGGTCTCACTAAATTGCTGAGGGTGACTTTGAACTTGTAATCCTCCTGTCTCAGCCTTTTGACTCAACTAGGATTACAGGTGTGTTGTGCCACTATAACTGGCCAAAATTTAATTTTTTTGTTTAAATAATTCATCATGAAGTACATTTAAAATTAATGAATAGCCGAGCATGGTGGGCAGGCTAAGGGGAGAGGATGGTAAGTTGGATGTCAGCCTAAGCAACTTGAAGAGATCTTGTCTCAAAATAAAAAGCGCTGGGGATGGGGCTCAGTAGTAAAGAACCCCTTGGTTCAATCCCCAGTACCAAAAGAAAAAAAAATAAGAAAAAGAAAGAATAAAAAGTTTGTTGTAAGATATAATAACACAAACAATATAAACATCCTCAGAATCCTCTTTAAGATTCATAACTTGAGGAATATTGGGGGCAAAGATTCATAATCTGGATTGTTTCCATGTGGTCCTCTGACCCATTCCTCTCTTGCCTCAAAGATGTCTACAGTTCTGATCCTTTGGCTAGTTTTCCTATCTTTTAGCAAGTGTGGTTTTTTCACTCAGCAGTTTTTTTAAGGATTGTCTCCTTGGGATTTTCCATACATGAGTATTAAAGGAAGTACAGAAAAAGGTATTGTGTGTGCTTCACAGTCCTCAATGTTTCACACATGCTACTACCTGAGGTTAGGAGGCGGGGCAGACTATTTCCTCTTCTGTTGCAGTGGCCACTGTGTCAGGCTGTTTCTCAACCAAATCTGTTTTTTGTTTTAGTTTGCAGTTTCTTCTTGAGTTTCATGATTTTGAGCCTTCTTTGATCATGTGTTCATTCCTTGCCTTTTACTTGCCTTAATATTCATATACTAAAATCCCCAATCCATTTTTAATGGCTTATGTTCCTCCCTCCCTCCCTCCCTCCCTCCCTTCCTTCCTTCCTTTCTTTCTTCTACCCTCCCTCCCTTCCTCCCTCACCCCCCTTTTTTTTTGTACCAGGGATTGAACCCAGGGGTCCTTTACCACTCACTGAGCCACATCCCCAACCCTTTTTATTTTGAGACAGGAGCTTAGGGCCTTGCTAAGTTGTAAGGCTGGTCTTGAACTTGCCATCTTCCTGCCTCAGCCTCCTTAGTCATTGGGGTTGCAGGCGTGCACCACTGTGCCTGGCTGGTTTATCTCTTTTTATATAATTATTATTTCATCCAAAATTTATTTGCTACTGACTTCTCAAAGTATTCAAGTTTTAACTTTTCCATTTCATTGTGTAATTTGATTATCATTCATGAAGTAGGTAGGAATACAGTATAAACTTCAAGTAGACCCCAGTTTGTCCCTGACTTATGTATTAAAGAGATTGTGATTTCTGTCACTCTTGTGTACAGTCTGGGCTGTCATAACTTGGTATTCTTTAATCTGTTAATTTGTGATAAATGTAGTATCCTGAATAGTGTAGTATGAAAATTTTTTATGTATATTAAACAAGCTATTAATTTCTAGTTCCAATGACTGAACATTGTTGGGCATTTATTATACCTACTAAGTTGAGGAAAGTGGTTTTTGCTGACTAGTTAAAAGGTGTGCTTTGGGAATTAAGAATTTTATTTATGTATGTGAGAGGTGACACCTTGGTGACATTGAACTTTCTGTATCCATGTACTATCATTCCCCATATTTCATTTTCTTGGACATTGTCCGGTAAAAACTAATGTTTTTCCATTAGCATAGTGAATTATTCTTCATGAGGCTTATTTAGTGTTTAAGGAAAGAAACAGTGTAGAAGCTTCCGAAGATTGTCTCTTAGTACAATACCAGAGGATGTGTTCTAGTCCTTAAGAAACAAGTTGTGACAAGTCGTGTTAAATTGAATCTGTCAGAGCAGCTTCTTAGAGCTTCTTCATCCAGAGGGTATTTGGAGGGCTGATGATCTTTCAGAATATTGAAAACATTCAGAGGGACAACAGGTTGTGAATAAGAACACATAGTTGGCATATACTCTGTGGGAACACTGAACTCCTCTTTACAGTTAGGCTGGTGAGGTCCATCCAGTAGTAGTTCTGAGATACCAACATAAGTCAAATTTCCCTCAGGCCTTTCTAAGAATATTGCAGTCTCTGGACAGGTGGCACTTACTGTCTTAGGTGCAGTCAATATTAAGACTTTGTTCTGGGAGGCATTACAGACCCACTGCACAACAAGATGTTGATGTGACCCAGGAGCACAATGTGTGTTCCTGTTCTGCTGTTGTGTCAACAGTTAGTTCCAGACTAGCATCAGAATTGCTGTGTGAGAGATATGAGTGTACATGGGGAATTAAGAGTGTGATGATATGAAGTGAATGTTGAGGAATACATCATGTCAACTTTTAATGAAATGAGTCCCCATCTCTGGTACTGAGTCTTACCTTTCCTCTTGGAAATATATGTGGGATAATTTAGGAGTTGGTGACCTTTGAGGATGTGGCTGTGAACTTCACCCTGGATGAGTGGGCTTTGCTGGATTCCTCCCAGAAGAAGCTCTACCAAGATGTGATGCAGGAAACCTTTAGGAGCCTGGTCTCTCTAGGTAAGGATGACATTCTCTTATTTATTTTATCAGGAAAAAAGTGTTTCTTCCTTATCAAGGCTACTACATGATATGGACTATGTAAAAGGAATATTTGTATTTGTAAAAGAAATATTTGTATACCAAATATAAATTGTGTGGTCACAATACACGATGCACCTAACTAGAATGTAATAATATTTTGGTAGTGTTTAATAATTCATACTGATATACTGGGTTTACATCTTAGGAGAAGAAAGAAGCAACCAGACCAATGAAGATGCATACAAAAATCCTGGGAGATATCTAAGGTAATCTATACTCATAGGGGAAAGCAATGTTGCTCAAGAATGTTGTAATAACAGGAAATTTAAAAAAAAAAAAATAAGAGTGCAAATAAACCCACCTTTAAATTGATTTGATTTGAGGAAATTTTCTCTAAACTTGTATTCAGGTTAGCTTTGTTAATCAGAAAATCAGAAATTCAAAGTATCCCAGCATTGGACACATGTGAAACACTTGTATAATGCCATATGTGACACTTTTCTGATGGGTCCATGTGCACAGATTTCGTTCCATGCACAGAAGTATCAAAAATGTTGTATGAAATTTCCTCTGGACTTGGGTACGAGGTGTTTATGATATTCAGGTAAATTTTGTGTTTGGGCTAACACCCAGAATATTTATTTATTTGCAAATTTTCAAAATCCAAATGCTTTTGATCCCCATTTCACATATGGAGTACTGAACCATGCCATATTTATTATTATATTCAGTATTGGCCAAATAGTTTATTTAGGAACAGTATTAAGATTTTTACATTACTGTATCACTAGTTTGCCTGGTATAGGGGCATACACCTATAATCCCAGCAACTAGGAAGGCTGTGGCAGTGGGATCACAGTTTCAAGGTCAGTCTCAGAATTGAGTGAGGCCCTAAGGAACTTAGTGAGACCCTGTCTCAAAATAAAAAATTTAAAAGGCTGGGGATATAGCTCTGTGGTAAGAGCTCCTGGGTTCAATCCCCAGTACAAACAAAACAAAAAACCCCCTACTTCAATGATATCTGTCATTGACCCATACCACAGTGCATAGTAGTATCATTTCATGTTCAAAAATTATAAGACATCAAACCAATGCTTCTCCTTATAAACCATTAAGAAACAAAAGCTTACTAATGTGCTTCTCATTTTTTTCCAGAAATCAAGTGTTGGGGAGACTCTGTGAAGGTAGTGTACACGGAGACATCTTCAGTCAAACTCCAGATTATATTGAGAACAATACAAGTCTTTCTGGTGTAAAACCATATGAAAGCTTTCTGTGTGGAGAAGTCCTCATTGGTGATTCATCACCAAATGTGCTCCTCAGGACTCACACTGAACATATACCATATGAATATCAGCAACATGAGAAGGCCGTTATTTATTACCAATGCTTGCAGAAGCATGGAAAGACCCATACTGGAGTGGAACACCATGAATATAAGCAGTGTGGGACAATTTTAACTTGTCCCAGTTCCCTTCCAATACATGAAAGGATTGACACTGGAGAGAAACCATATATATGTACACCATGTGGTATAGCCTTCACTAATCACAGTACTCTTCGATACCATGAAAGGGTTCACAGTAGCAGAAAACCCTATGGATGTCAGCAATGTGGGAAAACCTTTAGTTGTTTCAGTAGCTTGGAAAGACATGAGCAAAATCACAATGGAAAGAAACCCTATGGATGTAAGCAATGTGAAAAAGCCTTTTTTTCTTTGAGTCACTTGCGAAGACATGAACAAACTCACAACAGACAGAAACCTTATGTATGTGAGCAATGTGGCAAATCCTTTCATTTTCCCTGTTCCCTCAGAAAACATGGAAGAACTCACACTGGAGAGAAACCCTATGTATGTATAGATTGTGGGAAAGCCTTCAGTGACTCTAGTTCTTTTTACAGACATAAAAGAACTCACACTGGAGAGAAACCCTATGTTTGTGAACTATGTGGAAAAGCATTCAGTTGTTTCAGTACCCTTAAAGTACATGAAAGAAGTCACACTGGAGAGAAGCCCTATGTATGTGAACACTGTGGAAAATCACTCAGTTGTCTCAGTTCCCTTAAATTACATGAAACAATTCACACTGGAGAGAAACCCTACGTATGTAAGCAATGTGGAAAGGGCTTTAGTTATTCCAGTTCCTTCCGAACCCATGGAAGAACTCACAATGGAGAGAAACCATATGTATGTATGCATTGTGGCAAAGCCTTTAGTTATTCTTTTTCCCTTAAATATCATGAAAAAACTCACACTAGAGAGAAACCCTCTATCTGCAAGGAGTTTGGAAGAACCTTTAGTTCCTTCTGTTATATTAAAATATGTGAAGGAATAAACAATGGAGAGAAATCCTATGTGTGTAAGGAATGTGGAAAAGCATTCAGTCAAACCAGTCATATCATCAGACATCAAAGAACTCACACTGGCGAGAAACCCTACGTGTGTAAGGACTGTGGGAAAGCCTTCAGTGACTCTAGTTCCTGTCACAGGCATAAAAGAACTCACACTGGAGAGAAACCCTTCATATGTGAACAATGTGGAAAAGCATTCACTTGTTTCAGTTCCCTTAAATTACATGAAAGAATTCACACTGGAGAGAAACCTTATGCTTGTGAACAATGTGGAAAAGCATTCAGTTGTTTCAGTTCCCTTAAATTACATGAAAGAACTCACACTGGAGAGAAACCCTATGTATGTCAACAGTGTGGAAAATCCTTTGGTTATTCTGGTTCCTTTCGAGACCATGCAAAAATTCACAGTGGAATAAAACCCTATGTCTGTAAACAGTGTGGGAAAGCCTTTAGTTACTCTAGTTCTTTTCGAAAACATGAAAGAACTCACACTGGAGAGAAGCCCTATGTATGTATGCAGTGTGGGAAAGCCTTTAGTTCTTCCTTTTCTCTTCAAAATCACGAAAGAACTCACACTAGAGAGAAACCCTCTATACGCAAGGAGTATAGAAAAGCCTTTAGTTCTTCCCGTTACATTAAAAGACGTGAAAGAACACGTTCTGGAGAGAAACCTTACATATGTAAGGAGTGTGGAAAAGCATTCAGTCGGTCCAGTCATGTTCTCAGACATCAAAGAACTCACACTGGAGAGAAACCCTATGTTTGTAAGCAGTGTGGAAAAGGCTTTAGTTCTTCCAGTTATATTAAAATACATGAAAAAATACATGAAAAAACACATACTGGAGAAAAATCCCATGCATATAAGCACTGTGGGAAAGCTTTCATTCAGTCCAGCTATGTTCTCATAGATGAAAGAACTCATGAGAAAGTAACCCTGACCAAAGACTGTGATAAGACTTCTTTCTTAAATTTTTTATCAGACATGAACAGTGGAGAGAACTTGTATTAATGAAAAGCATTTGAGGATGCCTGCAGTCATTTTGTTTAGTATATACATATAAATGAACATAGCACGGAGAGAAACATGGGACAGAAGAGATGTGCAAAGGCCTTTAGTTGACCCATGTAAAAGTATTTGCACTGAACAAAAAGGCTGGGAATGTGAAAAGTACAAGAAAGTTGTCCTTTAAAAGGAACAGATTGTGTCCTCTGAAAAAGCCTTTTTGGACTGGAATTCTAAAGGTGTGATTTACTATGAAGACCTTGATGCAAAATAATTTTGAGTAGAATGCTCCAGAAAATGCACTACCTGAAGGAAATGTACTAGTCATGAATTGATTGTGCTCATCAGTGACTTTTTTTTTTCCTTTTGGCATCTTTTTTTACATATAGTGTTTATTTTCCCAAGTGAATGCAAGCTCTGAAGGGCATGGGCGTGTTTTATAAATATTTCTGCCTCCTCAGTTCCAAATCCTCAGGGGAGTGCTCACTTCTGGAGGGATGAGAGTGAACAGCTCTGAGCCAGGCCCTGGGGACTCGGGTCTGAGTCACCTCTGCCTCTGATGACTGCCTGCACCCAGTAAGTCTCTTAACTACCTTGGGCCTCACATGAAATAGAGGCGAGGCTTTGTTCCACCAAACTCTTAAACAGCAGGATGGATAAGAAAAAGCTTTAGTGAGGCAAGATGCAAAATGAGAGGAATTGATATTGTTCTTTTTCATCAGGCAGAAGTGGTTATACAGAGTTGGAATGTTCTTGGTAGAAAATGAGTGACACAGGAATTCAGGTACTTCAAGTAGACATTGAGATTTCAACCAAAGAGATTCAAGTTTAGAAAATACCCTGAATTTCTTATTTTGTTTTAGTCGTCTGCCCACTTAGGCTTGGCTCCACTTTGGCCTGATGTAAATTTACTTTTTAAATCTTTGGTTTGGTTTACAAGTGAGTAAAGTACTCTAGTTTGAACCATAATTGAACCTAAACACTCAGAGTCTCTCTCCATCAGTGAGGGTGAACTTCTTCAGGGACCAACTGGAGATTGGGTAGAAGAGGCCTGCATCCTGAGTGTCAGTGACCACAGGTGGTTGAAGTCTCCCTTGGCCCAGGTGATGAAGGTCAGGAAAGTGGGAGGATCCTGTGCTACTTCCCTCTTACTATAGCTTTAGCTTGGGCTCCAACTAACCTGGGTAAAGTTGACTGCTGTCCACTCTAGGGAGGGTGCTACAAATGGAGATGATCTCAGTAACAAACCAGTCTGCCCTTTTCACTGACTGCAAGTCTCTGCTTAGGGTGGCTCCATTGAGATGTTTCTGCCTGACTTGAATTGTGGGACTGGCATGGTGGAGCCATGGCTGAGTTCCCCGGAGTGACTACTACCATGGTGTTGTAGCTCTTGTCTAGTGTGACTGTCTTAGGGATCTGGCAGACCGAGAATGGGGTGGCCAGGACATCCAGATTATCCACTAGGAAATCCTTAATATCCCAACACATGGCATTGCTGGATATCTTGAAAGTGTGTTCATCCTCATTATCTGGGTAATCTGTGAGGCTGCCCTTGGTGTGGCCCTAGACGGCCAGAATCCGGGGTGATCATAGCGGCCATCTTTGCACTCTTGTACCATTATGGCAAGAGGAAGCTGCAGAATCCTCAGGTTTGACGCAGTCCCCGCTGGCACAGTGTCTACTGCCCCTGGAAACCTGTGTGGCCATGTTGCTCCTCATGAAGAACAAGAGCCTGCAGCCCTGAGAGAAACTGGCACTCCTGCAATTTCTTCTCTCCAACTCATGCACTGGTGCGAGTGGAGGTGCTTCAGTGGCACTCTGCCTCCTGCTGAACTGCGCATCTTTCCACAGGGGGATCGATCATGTGTGAACGAAGTGGGCTGATTGCAGTGTGATGAGGCAGAGCATTTCCTGTCTTGAAGGAGATGGTGACTGGAGCTGCTGGGCTCAGCTGAAGAAGAGTAGGCAGTCCTGAATGACTGAGGAAGTGTTTCTCGGGGAGTTAAGCACCTTACATACTTCTTAGACGGTGATTTCTTCAGAGAGCTGGGAACATCGCATGCCCAGAGTTCATGCTTCCATTGGCGAACACATTGCTTGAGGGTCTAGGCCAGGAGGTTGTGTCCTACTTTATGACCCAGGCCGCCTGACCCAGTCCGCACTCTCAAACACACAGTCCTTAACTCCCAGGCTGCTACACAAAATGCCCACTCTGCCTGTCTTTGTAAACCCCAGGCAATGGGAAGACCACAGAAGGCCCCGGCCCTCTGCAGTGTGGTACAGGTAAAAGGAAAGGGCTCCAGTGACTCATTCTTAATGGAGATCTCTACCCTGCGTTTGTCTAGTTTTTACTTATGAAAGTAAAGTTGTGGGCTGGGGTTGTGGCCCAGCAGTAGAGCGCTCGCCTAGCGTGCGTGAGGCCCTGGGTTCGATCCTTAGCACCACATAAAAATAAAATAAAGGTATCGTGTCCACCTACAACTAAAAAAAAGTATTTTTTAAAAAAAGTAAAGTTGTGGGCTGGGGAAATAGCTCAGCTGGTAGAGTGCTTGCCTTGCAAGCCCAAGGCCCTGAGTTCAATCCCCAGTACCACAAAAAAAAAAAAAAAAAAAAAAGTAAAGTTGTGGTGACATACTTTGCAAGTTTTGTTTAGGCATTGGTGGGTGAGTTTAATAGGTGCTTTTTAAAGTCAAATGAGGTAATGGGGTGTTTTTCCTTTTTTATTTTGAATCCTGTTGGACTCATTGGCAAATTGAAGTATATCTCTAATGTCAGTAATACTTAATTTTTATATAATTCTTTTTTTCACTTATTGATGGACCTTTATTTATTCATTTATATGTGGTGCTGAGAACCCAGTGCCTCACACATTCCAGGCAAGCACTTTACCACTGAACCACAGCCCCAGCCCCTATAGTTTCTAAATTGTTTTTAATGGCCCAGTGGAAAAATTAGATTTCCTTGTTGGGATTTTCCTAATAGTCTCATGGCAGGTTTTTATCCCTTTGTACATATATAGATATATACGTACATATATATACATATTATATATACACACACATGTATTTGGTTTGGGGGGACAAAGGACTTTTTTACATAGCTTTTGTATTCAACGTTTGATGTACGTTTTCTTCAAACATGATTTAAAAATTTTTTAGTTATACATGACAGAATGTACTTTGACATAGTATACATATGTAGAGTATGACTTCCATTATTGTGGTTGTACATGATGTGGAGTTGCACTGCTTGTGTAATCATATATGGACATAGGAAAGTTATTTCCAATTCTTTCATTCCCATTTCCATCCCCCAAAACATGATTTCTTGTACATGGTTTTTTAGAATTTCCTTAGTGTCTCAAACAACTTTAAGAATTGTCATCTTTTTCCCCATTTTTATATTTCCACACAATTTTTTGACAAAATTAAAAATATAGTGATGACAATAATTGAGTACAATTTTTTGGATACATGTCTACTTATGAGAAGAACTGAATTCTTTTTCAGGGGTAAATTTCTTTAAATTTCTGTTAAAAGTTCAAGTCACCTATCAAATATATCATCTGTAAAGACCATTATAGCTCAAGAGCCATGTAAACTCAGATGACCAGATTTGGCCTGCAGACCATGCTTTGATAACTAAGAGGCTTTTTATTAGGACCATGGAAGATTTAAAAAGCAGAAGTAAGGGCTGGGGTTGTGGCTCGGGGGTAGAGCACTTGCCTAACACATGTGAGGCATTGGGTTTGATTCTCAGCACCACATAAATAAAGGTATTGTGTCCATCTACAACTAAAATTATTTTTTTAAGAAAAGCAGAAGTGAGCAAAGACCAGGAATGTTAGATTTTGTAATTTTTTTCCTGATTTATATCCTCACTTTCACATTTCTTTATCTTGGTGTAGGCAGGACATCCATTTGTTTGGATATGGATTAGAATTAACAGAGCCTGTTAATTCTAGCACATGCCTGTTATCCCAGCAGTTTGGGAGGCCGAGACAGGAGGATCGTGATTTCAAAACCAGCTTCAGCAATTTAGCGAGGCCCTAAGCGACTCAGCAAGACCCTGTCTCTGAATAAAATATAAAAAAGGATTGGGGGTGTGGCTCAGTGGTGAAACCCCCCGGGTTCAATCTCCAATACACCCCCCAAAAAAGAATTATTTAGCAGAAATGAAAAGACACAGAAAGAACCTGTGTTTAGTTATTGATTTCCAAAATAAATATTTTTTAGTTCCTTGTAAGACCTGAGTATTGAAGTCAAACAGAAGAATGTTAAACTTTTTAGAACTATGTAAGTTCCTATTTACATGTGAAAAACCTGTTTAGAATGACTCATACTTTTGGGTTTACTAAACCATAGGAAGAAACTTAAGCATCTTCAGGATGTCTTTTTAAATTTTTTTCTTTAATTTCTTTCAAAAATTATAATTTTTTTGTTTTGATTTGCTTTTTAAAGTTTTTAACTGGAACACAAAACCATAAATGTACATATGAATGGAATAATGTACTATCTCTTACATATATACATTGTGTATATTTAAGTCAGATTAAATATTTAAATATTTTCTTCCTCTAAGCCTATTTTTATACCTTTGCAGTGGAACCTTTCAAAATCCTTACTTCTAGATTTTTAGAATGTTTAAAAAATATTTATAGTTCCCATTCTGCAGTGGTGCCCCAGAGCTTCTTGCTCATATGTAATTTTAACTCAGTGCCCATTGATCAACCTTTCCCTATACCCCACAACTTTCACCAGCCTTTGGTAACCTGCACTTAAATGTCATCTTCTATGAAATCAACGTTTTTAGAATACGCATGTGAGTGAGATCATGCAGTACTGGTCTGTGCCTGGCTTATTTCACAAAATGTCATAACCTCCATTTCCATCCATGTTGTTGCAAATGACAGGATTTCTACCTTTTTTTTCCTCCTTTTTTTCATTCTTACTTCTCTAGGGCCTCTTGCATGTTAGACAAGTGTTCTTCCACTGAGCTGCATTCCCAGCCCTGATTTCATTCTTTTAACGACTGAATAGTATGCCATTGCAAATATGAACCTTTTTTTTTTTTTAACCCTTAAGTACTGGGGATTGAACCCAGGGGCACTTAACCACTGAGCCACATCCCTAGCCCTTTTTATTTTAAGGTAGGGCCTCACTAAACTGCTGTGATCCTCCTGCCTCAACCTCCTGAGTCTCTGAGATTATAGGCATGCACTACTCTACCCAGCATGCAAATATGCACCGCATTTACTTTATCCATTTATCTGTTGCTGGACTCGGATTGCTTCCATAACTTTGCTATTATGAATAGTGCTGTGATGAATATGGGAGCAGAGGTGGCTCTACGTTTTATTTGGATGTAGAGGCAGTAGTGATTGCTGGTACATAGGTTAGTTCTGTTTTTAATTCTTTGAAACACCTTCATCCTCTTTTCCATAATGGCTGTATTAATTTACTTTCTTGCCAGAAGTTTGCAAGGTTCGCATTTCTCCACATTTGGGATTGGGGGTCAGGTACTTGGGGGAGTACTCTGCCACTGAGCTAAGTCCCCGGTCCTTTTTATTTTTTATTTTGAGAAGGTCTTGCTGAGTTACGGGCCTTGCTAAATTGATGAAGCTGGCCCTGAACTTGTAATCCTCCGTGCCTCAGCCTTCCCTCAGCTTCAGCAAGGGGGCACCACCCCGCCCAGTCATTTCTCCACGTTCTTGCCAGCACTTGTTTTCTTGTGTCTTTTGCGAATGATCTCACTGTGGTTTTGATTTGCATTTCTGTGATGACTAGTGATGTTGAGAGCATTTTTCCATGTACCCGTTGATCACTTGTTTGTCATCTTTTGAGAAATGTTCAGATTCAGTGACCACTTTTGAATTGGGTTGTTTTTTCCCCTGTTGAGTGTTTGGGGTTTTCTGTCTGTTGCAAATATTTTTGCACATTCTGTAGGTTAAATGTCCTATGATGTTTCCTTTGCTGTGCAGAAACTTTTTAATTTCGGGTGCAGAAACTTAATTTCAGGTAATCCCATTTGTGTATTTTTTGCTTTCATTTCTGTGATCTGGGTTTTTATCCAAAAAATATTTGCACTCCAGAGTCATGAAGCATTTCCCCTGTATTTTCTTTCCATAGTTCCAATTCTTATAGTTAGGTCTTAATCCATTTGGAGTTGATGTTTGTGACTTGTGAGAGAAAGTCACAAGCATCTACATCTTCATTCTTCATCTGATAATCCAGTTTTTTCATTAACATGTTGAAAAGACAGCCTTTTCTAATACATATTGTTGCATTGATAATTGTCTGTTTTCTAATACATATTGTTGCATTGATAATTGTCTGTGTGGCACTGCCATGCTGTTTTGATTACAACTTTCTAGTATGTTTTAAAGTCGGGAGCTTAATGCCTCCTGCTGTATTTTTTGCTCAAAATGCCTTTGGATATTTAGAGTTTTTTTATGGTATCATAAAAATATTAAGATTCTTTTTTTCTAGATCTGTGAAAAATGCCATTGATTTTTTTTTTTTTTTTTTTTTTTTTGGGTGCTGGGGATCAGACCCAGGGCCTTGTGCTTACAAGGCAAGCACTCTACCGACTGAGCTATCTCCCCAGCCCTGCCATTGATATTTTGATATGGACAGCATTTAATTTGTAAATCACAATGGGTAGTATGGACTTTTTTAAAGTATGAACTTTTTAACAATATCAGTTCTTCTGATCCATGAATGTATGACATTTTCCATTTTTTTGGTGTCCCCTCAATCTCTTTCATCAGTGTTTTATAATTTTTAATTTTGAGGATCTTTTCCCTCTTTCGTTAAAGTCACTCCTAAATATTTTTTCTTGGAGCTATTGTAAATGAGATTGCATTCTTAATTTTTATTTCAGATAATTCACCATAGGCATATAGCAGAGATTTTTGTATGTTGAACTTTCATTCTGCATCATTGCTCAATTCATTTAAAAGCTTATAACCTTTTTTTTTTCTTTTGGCTGATTTGGGTTTTCTATGTATAATCATGTCATCTGCAGACGATGACAATTTGATTTTTCCAATTTTAATGCCCATTATTTCTTTGTCTTGCCTTATGTCCTTGGCAAAATCTTTTTGCTGTATGTTGCATAAAAATGAAACTGGGCATTCTTGACCTGTATCTTAGAAAGCTTTCAGCTCTTCCCCCACTCAATGTAATGAAAGCTATGAGCTTATTGTAAGTGACCTTTATTATGTTGAAGATACGTTACTTTCTGCCCAATATGTTCAGCATTTTTATGATGAAGGAATGTGGAATTTAATCAGATACCTTTTTTCTTCAGTTGAGATGACCGTGTGGTTTTTCGCCTATTGATGTGTACTATATTAGCTTTATTTTTATTTTTTATAACTTTATTTTATTTAGTTTTTTTTTTTTTTTGGTATGTGGTACTGAGGAGTTAAGCCAGTACCTAACCCATGCTAGGCAGGTGCTCCACCAATGGAGCCACAATCTCAGCCGTTGTATTAGCTTTATTGATTTGTGTTTATTGAACCATCCTTGTATCCCTGCGATGAATACCACTTGATCCTGGTGGATAATTTTTTTAATGTGCTGTTGAATTTAGAGTGCTAGTATTTTGTTATTTTGCATCTATGTTCATAAGAGATACCAACCTCTGGATTTTTTACTTGTGTCCTTCTCTGTTTTAGGTATCAGAATAAAGCTAGCCTCAGAGAATGTCTTTGGAAGTGTTCCTCCTATTTCTTTTTTTCTTTTCTTTTTTCTTTTTTTCTTTTTTGGAATAACTTAAGGAGAATTGGTAATATTTCTTTAAATGTTTGGTAAAATTTAGCAGTGAAACCCTCTGATCCTGATCTGTTCAATTGAATGTGTTTTTTGTTTTGTTTTCCCCTACTTGAATCTTGTTCCTTTTTTTGTGTGTGCGTGTGGTACTGGGGATTGAACTCAGAGTTTGGTTCATGTTATGGAAGTGTACTACCACTGAGCTGCATCCCCAGCCCCATCAGTCTTGCTACATGCTTTCGGGTGGTTCCAATTTTCCTAATTTTATATATATATATATATATATATATATATATTTTTTTTTTTTTTTTTTTTTTAAGTTGTAGATGGACACAGTACCTTTATTTACTTTCATGTGGTGCTGAAGATGGAACCCAGTGCCTCACGTGCTAGGCAAGCACTCTATCACTGAGCCACAACCCCAGCCCTAGGTTTTCCTAATTCTTCCTGAGTCAGTCTGGGCAAGGTCTTGTGTCTAGGAAATTCTTCTAGATCATCAAGTTTGTTTGCATATAGTAGTTCATAACAGTGTCTAATGATTTTTTGTATTTTTGTGGTGTCAGTTGCAGCGTTTCCCTTTTCATCTCTGGTTTTATTTGCGTTTTCTCCTTAGTCTACCTGATGGTTTGTCTTTTATTTTTGAAAAATCATCTGTTTGTTTCATTGATTTTTTTTTTTTTTTTGCATTTTTTTAGCGTCCCTTTGATTTATTTATGATCTGATCTTTGTTATTTCTTTCTAATTTTGGGTTTAGTTCTTTCTCTAGTTGAGATGAGGAATAGCTTGTTTATCTGAGATTTTGTCCATTTTTGGGGGGGGCATTGATTGCTATAAACATTTGTGCTGTATCCCATAAGTTTTGATATGTTGTGTTTCCATTTTTGTTTCAAAGGAATTTTTAATTTCCTTCTTAATTTCTTCTTCAGTCCATTGGTTATTCAAAAGTTAAGTCATTTAATTTCCATGTATGTGTATAGTTTTCAAAGCTTTTTACTTTTTTGTTACTGATTTCTAGCTTTACTAAATATATCACTTTTTTAGAATTTGTTGATACTTATTTTATGACTTCTCACCTCATTTATTCTGTAGAGTATTCCATATGCTGCTGAGAAAAATTATTCAGCAGTTGTCATTAGGAAGTTTTTATAGTCTGTGAGGGCTAATTCTCTTTCTTTGTTGATTTTCTGTATGGGTGATCTGGAAATATTATGGTATTGGGTATTATTTCTTACTTTAGATCTAATACTTGGGTTATATGTTTGATATAAATATATCTGATACTGGGTGATGCATGTATATGTATATGTATATACATATTTAGAATTGTTTTTCTTTCTGAATTGACACCTTTGTCATTATCTAATACCTTTGTCTCTCTACTGCTTTTCATTTAAAGTTCATCTGAAATTAGTATGGCCACTGCTGCTTTCTTTTGACTTCCATTTATTTATGTGGAATACATTGTTCCATCCCCTCACTTTCAGTCTTGTGTGTCCTTACCAGTTAAACGAGCTTCATATAACATACTTGGGTATTTTTTTAATCCATTCATTCATTCTGCCTTTTAATTGGACAGTTTATTATTGTTATGGTAATTGAGGTGTTTTTTGTTTTTGTTTTGTTTTTTTGGTACCAGGCATTGAACCCGGGGCGCTTAACCACTGACCACATCCCCAACCCTCATGGTAATTATTGACAGATAGGTCTTACTACAGTGATTATATACTTAGTTCTCTAGGTTTCTTTATTCATTTATTTTGTGGACCTGGGAATTGAACACAGAGACACTATACCACTGAGCTATATCCTAAGCCCTTTTTGTAATTTGAATTTGAAACAGGGTCTGACCAAGTGGCTGAGGCTGGCCTCAAGCTTGTGATCCTCCTGCCTCAGCCACCCAATTCACTGGTGTTACAGGCATTCACCACCTCACAAGCCTTTTGTTTTTTAGTTTTGTTGTACTTCCTTACTGGGGATTAAACCTGGGATGCCTTTCACTTAGCCACATCACCAGCCCAGAGTGGCCTGGAATTTGTACTGTTCCTTCCTCTGCTTCCCAGCTCGCTGTGATTATAGGCGTATACCATCATGTCCAGCATACTTACTCTCATCCTGTGTTATAGACTTACTTGATGGTTAACTGAAGTATTCAAATTCACAGTTTTGAATACTTGCTTAATTTTTCCCTCCCTGTTATGGATTTTTATCTTGTCAGTTCTATGAGTCTTTCCAAAAACTTTGTTGAGTATAACAAGCCAATTTGAAATGATTGCAATGTAACTTTGTCATAAGGATTTGAATAGAGATAGACAAAAGAAGAAAATTTAGTCATAAGAAAACTCTGCTTCAGTATATTTTCTTTTTTGTACAGCATGTTTTATTTACTGGGAAAATACCTGTAAATAGCCCATCATAATCATTGATACATCAAGTGTAAGAGTTAAATTTTTCCTTTCATGTCAACATACATTATCATGTGTAAACAACTAAAGATTATTTTATCATCTAAATTTCATTTTTTATGTTTATATGTTATAGCTTTTCTTTTTGTCATAATCATAATTTATCCTTCACTCAAACAAACCAGAAAAGACCTTTTGATATTGTGAGTTGACTTTTGCCAGAGACTGCCAGTATATACCTTTGTCACATAGGATGTATTGAATTGCAGTAATAACTTCCTTCACATCACAATTGCCTATGTGGTTCATTAGTAAGAGCATTCTCCTAGAATTCCTGATAGGATTTGGTGTTTGTCTAGGGGGACAGATGGTTTTTCAGCTTAGTGAGGCATCTCCCTCTACTGGATGCACTGATAGGGTAAATGCGCTTCTGTCTCATAACCACAATAGTCTTACCTGGAAGGCTGGAATAATGGAGTGAAAGGAACTCTAATTAAATATGAGCTGAACCAATTACAGTAGTGAGAAGAGGGAAATTTTGTTCCTTTTCAAGATTCAGAATATGTTCTGTTTCACCAGTTTTAGAGGCACATGTAAGGATGTCTTTTTATTGTTGTTTATCCATTCTAGTCACTTAAGATCACTATCTCTTGTCAGATTATGTGACATAATTGGCTAGAATATGAAGTTGACTCCAGTTTTCAGGAACTGGTTTTGCCTTTCTTACTATCTAAATAGTAATTTCTTACAGTATACTTGTACAGTGTTCTCCATAAATTGACTACTGATGTGGTTCCATTCTGATAAGCCCAGGGTAAGTTAACTCATAAGTGACAAATGCTTTTAATATACTTAGTGAACTTCAAAGCTGAACCAAACCTACCTCACATATACTCACATACATTAGCCTACATTGAGTACAATCATCTAAGACAATCTTACAATAAGGTGTTGAATATCTTCTTTAATTCATTAAACATACTGTGCTGTAGGAGCCATTTTTTCCCTGCATGAGATCGTGGCTGAGTGTACTGCAGCTCACTGCTATTGCCCAGCAACTCAGGAGGCTGAAATATGAGGATCCCCAGTTCAAGGCCCTCTCACAGAAACTAAAAAAAAAGAATTCTGGGATGTATCTCAGTGGTAAAGTGCCCCTGGATTCAGTCCCCAGTGCAAAAGAAAAAAAAAAAAAAAAGTGTGATGCATATTGCTACTGGAGATTGTACCCAGGGATGCTTTACCACTGAGCTACGTCCCCAGACCTTTTTCCTTTTTGTTTTGACACAAGGTCTGGTTAAGTTTCAGACTGATCTTGAACTTGCAGTCCTCCCGTCTCAGCCTCATGAGTTGCTGGGATTACAGGTGTGTGCCACCATATCCCACTGCAAGAATTCATTCTTAAAAGTAGATCTCTGCATCGTATGTTTCTGTTTTTATTCTTGAAAATAAACTACGAGGTGGAATACTTCTGCAAGTTTTGATTAGGCATTATATGAGTTAAGTAGGTGTCTTTTTAAATCAAATTTGGATAGTAAATCTTTCATTTTGAACTATCTTGAACCCATAGTGAGTGAATTGGTATGTATTTCTAATATACCACGAAGCTTAATTTATGTGTAGTTTAAAATAATTGTGGTTAATAGGCCACTGAAGAGGAGGTTTTTTGTTGATGATTTCAAATTTCCTACTCACATATGTTCTTCTTCCTTTTATTTATATAAACATATTTGTGTAAATATACATATATTTAAGAATGTGTGTGTGTATGAGTGTATACGTTTTAAGGGAACAAATGATATTTTTACATGAATTTTATATTTTTCACTTTTATTTTTAATTGTAGGTGGACAGTATGCCTTCATTTTATTTATTTACTTATATGTGGTGGTGAGGGTTGAACACAGGACCTTACACATGCTAAATAAGTGCGCTACCACTCAAGCCCCAGCCCCAGCCCCTATTTTTCACTTTTTGATAATATATTTTCTTCAGACCAGATTTCTATAGATTTTTTAGAAAGAATTTTTTAACTCTTTCAAACAAATTGCAGACCAATTCATTTTTGCTTTTTTTTTTTTTTACTTTCACCAAATTGTATTGGAAAAATTCAAGTATATATACTTTTTTTTTTTTCGTATCAGAGTTTGAACCCAGGGGTGCCCAACCACTGAGCCACATCCCCAGCCCTTTATTTTTTATTTTGAGACAGGGTATCACTACATTGCTTAGGGCCTCACTAAGTTGCTGAGACTGACCTTGAATTTGCAATCCTCCTGCCTCGGCCTCCTGAGCCATTGGGATTACAGGCATGCACCACTACACTCAGCACTCAAAATATATTGATAATAATGGAGTACTATTTGGGGTGGGGTACAGATCTATTGAGAGAATGAAGTTCTCAAATAATAATTCCCTTCTCTGAGAGTCAAAATTAGACTTCCCTATTATCAAATTGATGACAGATATCTGTGAAACCACTCTTAGCCAAGGGCCATGCAAAATCAGATTGCCATATTTGCCCTGCAGATCATATAGTTTGGTGAGACATTTTTCTTTCCTTCCTTCCTTCGTGCTGTACCACTGAGTTATGTCCCCAGACCTATTTCATTTTGATACAGGTCCAAGTTGTCGAGGCTAGTGTCCTGCCTCAGCCTCCAGGTAGCTGGACTTTCAGGCATGTACCACTGGCCCAGCTTACTAAGACTTTTTTACTGGGGCCATGGAAGGAGTTCTTGCTTGACAGGCAGGTGCTTAACCAGAGAGCTCATTGGCATTATGCTCCTTCTCAACTATAGTTATGGGGAATCAGGTGTGGAATTTGCTAGCATCTGGCTTGGATCCCACTGACATCCTATTAGCTTGTAATTGAACAAAACATCTCCACACAACCATAGAGTAATTAACGTCTTTGAGCCAGCTCCAAATAGTTTCTTGTGCGGGTGCACCGAGAATGACCTCCACTTTACCTTTTTTGCTTATTATGGCTCGTTACCATATATAGTCATACTAGCTGCATAATTATATGCCAATGAGTTGAATAGGGTTCGTGAAGGCACCTTCTTTCCAAGGAACTTCATCCATAGTCAACCCCTGTTATGTCCATAATTCTCCTGAATGACCAGCGCCCTTCTAGCCCTGGTGCTGCTCAGCTTTTGAGTGTGCCTGCACTCTGTTCCTATTTTGTATACCTTTTCCTTTGCAATGAAACGGTTGGTTCTTTTTTGCAGGGGATGGGATTAAACTCAGGGGCACTCAACCACTGAGCCACATCCCCAGCCCTATTTTGTGTTTTATTTAGAGACAGGGTCTCACTGAGTTTCTTAGTTGCTCTCCATTGCTGAGGCTGGCTTTGAACTCAGCAGACTTGTTTCTCAGCCTCCCTAGCTGCTGGGATTACAGGTGTGCACCACTGTGCCCAGCTGTGAGACAGGTTTTTTTTCCTTTAACCTGACCTGTCCTTAAATCCAGTGGCTCAGGAGGCTGAGGCAGGAAGATCACATGTTCAAGACCAGCCTCAGCAACTTAGGCTCTAAACAACTCAGTGAGATCCTGTCTCAAAAAATCAAAAAGGACTGGGGATGTGGCTCAGTGGTTAAATGCCCCTAGATCAGTATAAAAAATAAAATTATTTTTAGTGATGTGGTCAGGAACATGGAAAGATTTCAGTGGAGGTCTGCTCTGTCTCTGGTCACCTGCAAACCCCTAACTGGTGAAATCTTCCTTCACCAAGCAGGTGGTAAATTAAGGGCAACAGCACAAACTGGTGAGTGGACAGCTTTTTTCTAGAATATTCTCTTTAGTTTGCCATCTCTCCATTAGATAAATTTGCTGCCCTTTTATTTTTCTTGGCCTGTTTTGTCCCCTTAAGTCCTTGCAGCCTTGCTTCTAGTTTAGAACGCCTGTGAGTGCCTGATCCTAAGCGTTCATTCCTTCCAACTCAGGAGGAAGACTTAGGAGGGGAACACCACATGTGTGCAGCGCCCTCTCAGGGAAGCCCCAAAGTAAGACTTTGTTCCTGGGTGGGAGGAATATCCCTGGCTCATCTGGGCAGGCAGGCACAGGATTGATCACCCAGTGTCTTGAGGGCAAGGAGACATGTCCATTATATTAGTTTGAAAAAAAAAAAGGCATCCGGAGAAAAACCCACCTGATGCTGTGCAGTGTGTGCTGCTCACACTGCTCTGACCCAGAAGCTCAACCTTTTCTCGCTTTTGCATTTACTTTCAAAGGCTTGTTACTAAGCTTTTTGCACGATCTTTTTTTCACATTCCATGGTCACCTTTGCAATCACTCCCACCCTGATCTTACAGAAGGTAACTCTCCCCTCTTACACACCAAAGGCCTCTGCCCGTGACTCATTTTCTGGAAGATCCCTGCTCTCACCTCATCCTGTAGTTAGCTTTCCTGTCCCACCTCCTCTCTTGCCTGAAGCCGTTACGGCACTGGCAGACTTGGCATCCTGGATTGCTCTGGCAGTGGTGTTGGGATAAGACAATGGCTGAGTCCGAAATGTATTCCATTAGAAAACTCCTCTTTTCCTCAAACACTCTCACCACATATTTGGGGGAGCCTTCAGGGTATTTGCCCTTTTACCTTGCTGAACTATATAATTATGCTTTCCTGGCCGAGGACAAATCAAAATGATTTCCATCACTGAAAATTACAGTCTAGATTCTTATAGGGCCACCCAGCCTGACTCATTCTGACAGTTCTTTTTTCAAGAACCCTGATGGAGCTCAGTGGCTCTTGAAAATGGTCTTTGAGAATGTTCAGCAGATCCTGGGACTCCAAGAATACTTGGATACAAAAATATGTTTAGGGATGCCTACCATCCTTAACCCTCAGGAGGCTGAGAGGAAGATCACAAGCCAGACCTGTGTAGGCCAGATCCACAGTAGTTTGTTCTTGAGCTTGGTCCACAGGGGCAAGGATCTCTCCAGGAGATCAGCATTTCTCTTTTTTTCTCTTTCAAGCACTAGAAGGTTGAAGTCCCAGCTCATGACCAAGCTGTGATTTCTCAAAAGGAGTGATGCCTCACCTCACCGGTTCTAGCCAGTTCTCCTTTGGGGTTTTGTTTGTTTTTCGTACTGGGATTTGAATCCAGAGACAGTATACCACTAAGTATATCCCCAGGCCTTTTTATTCAAGGCAGATCTCACTAAATTACAGAATGTCTCACTAAGCTGCTGGGACTGGCCTTGAATTTACAGTCCTCTTGCCTCAACCTTTTCCAGTTGCTGGGATTATAGGCAGGCATGCACCACAGTGCCCAGCTCCTTTTGGATTTCATTCTGAATAATTGAGATATTCTAGAAGGGCTCTGGTGGCCATGATATATAGACATTGACGCCACATACAAGACAGACTAACTGATTTGAAAAGTAAGCCACAGGTCAAGGGAAGTCTCAGCTACATATATGGTGAATGGCTCATTGTTTAAGGCTGACAGACTCAAGACAAAGGCTCATTTTGTTTAGCAATACTGCAAGATCTCAATACAAATTGGGAAGTGGGGGAAATCTGACCTCCAAATGGGACTCTGAATTAAAATACAATGCTAAATTGACTCTTCTCTGCAAGGGCGAGGAAAAATGGACAGAAGTTCCTAATGTCCAGACCTAAAGATCTCATACCTGAACTCAAAGCAGGGTAGTCTGTGGTCATGCCCCTTGACAGAAGCCAGGAGCAGAGCTTCACACTATGGGGAGTCCCAGAACCCCTACCTGTGTCCACTCCAGGAAATCTCCAACACGTGGGATCACGTGGGTACCTTTCCCTTTCTCTAGTTTAGACTTGATGCAAACAAAAACAATGACTGATGAGATTGAGGCAAATTGATGAATTCTAGGTGCTGTGACCCTAAATCTTACCTGGGGTGACCTGTTTTTAGTGTTGTCCACCTACTGTACCCTAGAGGAAAAGGTTCAGGCCTGGGCCAAGACCCAGGCTTATGCTGATAGTGTGGTGGCCCAGGATTTCCATCAGGCAGTAGGAACTACTGCAGGACACCCAGGATCCTAACTGAATTGATCAGGTGGGGCTTAGCAACCTTTCTCATTGGAATCACAAAACTCATTTAATCAAAGAAATGGAAATGTGCATGAGCAAATGAATATATTATGAAAAGGTCACAGGAATAACTCAGGAAAGGGATGGAGTTCTTTGCTAATCTGCATGTAATACCCTGATTCTTCCATCACTAAAACCAAATGCAGAATATCTTCTACTCCAGGGCTTCCATGGTTTGACTTGTTTACCAGCGGGCCTGGATGATTCACTGTCTCCCTGACCTCAAGGATGACTTCTTTCCCTGTTCCTTTGTACTCGGACTCACAGTACCTGTTTGCCTTTGAGTGGCCTGACACTGCCCCACTCAGTACACTCGGGTGGTGCTGCTTGGTGTACTCAAGCACAGTTCCCACCTGTTTAGAAATGGCGTAGCAAAAGAACTGGCCTCCTAACCCTTAGAGACAGAGCTCCCTTCAATATGTACACAATCTCCTTATTTGCAGCCCCACGAAAAACAGTGTCAGTTCTTTATTTGTTTTTTTTTTTTTTTTTTTGTACCAAGGATTGAACCCAGGGGTGCTTAACCACTAAGCCACATCCCTGACCCCCCTTTAAGTATTTTATTTAGAGACAGGGTCTTGCAAAGTTGCTGAGGTTGGCCTTGAACTTGTGATCCTCTGCCTCAGCCCCCTGAGCTGCTGGAATTACAGATATGTGCCACCACACCTGGAAGTTCTTAATTTCTTAGGGGTCTCAGTGCCCAACTCTCCCAATAAAAAGTAAAATAGTAGGCTGTATCCTGCTACCACAAGAAATACCTTCACCCCTGAGACCCTTGTAAAGGTAGCAGCACTCTGAGCCAAGAGACAACTTAGGGCCTTCCTAGAAATGACTGCATTTTATAGAAGTTGGATCCCTGGTTTTGGACTCGGCCAAGCCACTCTGTGAAGTTACTCTTGAGTTCCGACTGTGAGCTGCTGGACTGCACAGGGAAGCGAGGCTTTTCACATGCTCAAGGGCTTGCTGCTATCCGTTGCAACTTTGAGGATTCCTGACTTGGATGAGCCATTCACCTTATTAGCTGAGACTCCTCGACCTGTGGCTTACTTTTCAAATCAGTTAGATTCTTCATCCTGTGCCTGGCCTCAGTGCCTGTGTACCATGGCCACAGCAGGCCTTCTGGTGGAGGAGGTCATTAAACTAACCCTGGGATACACACTGGGGGTCTGATGGAATCCCCCGTGGTGGTCACTGCTAAAGTTTTCCTAACTCTGAACCTGGCAACCCTGCTTCCCACCCAGAGGAAAAGGTGACTTCCTTCATCCCTGAGTGCAGACCCCAGGGCAGGTTCACCCTAGCAGGCCTGGCCTCCAGGATGGGACCAACCTTTGACCAACCCTCATCTGGACTTGTTCCCACTGGAAAATAGTTCCTTGGGGAAGGGAGCTTGGAGGGCAGACTGTGCCACTGTTCTTCCCCAGGAGGTGGCTCAGGAAAAACCCCTTCCCCCAAGCCCCTCAGCCCACGAGGCTAAAGCCCCTTCCTGGGGCTCTGCCATTGAGGAAAGATGCATGAGACTTCATCTACACTGAGGTGTGCTTTCCTAAGCCTTCATGCTCATGTGACAATATGGAAGGAAGGGGGACTCCTGGGGGAAAAACAAACATGGAAAGGTGGCCATGACACTGTCACCCTTCTGGAAGCAGTGTGGTTACCCACAGAGGCTGCAGCCATGCAGGTCAGGGGACCCCGAAAGGGTGGCTCAACCAGAATGCAGGGAGTGCCCTGGAGGATCCCAGTGCTTCACGAATGGCCTGGTGTCCTGGCCCCAATCTTAGGTGTCACCTGCTCTTACTCAAAGATGAAGGAGGAATGAGCAAACAGTGGGTACGGAAGCAGCAGACAGCTGGGGGACTAAAGAGAGATCCTGAAGCATGACTGCATCAGGCTGACCAGTGGGAATTAAGAAAGGAGGCCAAGAATCGAGCTGCTTAGGGAGGGAGGCACTGATGACACTGGCCACTCATGCCTTTGCAGGGAAAGTTCTTGTATGCCACTCGAGAGGTGACAAGCTAGCCCCTCACCTGGTAATAGCCTGCAGGGTGGGGCAGTGGGCAACCAAACCACCCCCTTTACCTAGCCCTCTGCCGTAATGGGGTGCGTTCCCCAGGGAACATTGGCAGCTAGACTCCCCCACATTTCTTCCCCCTGCAAGGATGTAAACACCTTGGTTTTGCTGACATCTTTTCTGGGTGGATAGTAGCATATCCCACCTGAACCCAAAAGGTCTAAAAGGTCACTAAAGATCTGTGAAAGAAAACCATCCCTCAATTTGATCCCTGGGTCACTCCAGTGTGATCCTGCCTCGATCTCCAGTGCCTCATGGGCATTGGGAACCACTTACATCTCTCTCCTGTGTGGGATTGAACCCAGTACCTTGTGCATGTGAGGCAAGCACTCTGCCAACTGAGCTACATCCCCAGCCCATCCACTTACATTTTTTAAAAAAAGTTTTGTTTTAGTTGTAGGTGGATACAATACCTTTATTTTGTTTTTATGTGGTGCTGAGGATCAAATCCAGGGCCTCACATGCTAGGCAAGTGCTCTACACTGAGCCACAGCCCAACCCACTTACATCTTTGCACCTCCTGGCTCCTGGAAGGGGCCCGTCTACTGATTAAAAGCACTGGCAAAGCTGACAAAAAACACCCAAACCCTGGTGACAACCTTGGTCTTTTGGGCTGTGAAGAATCAGAACTCCCCAAACTTCCCTCCACCTGAACCATCGTCAATACTCTGTGGGAGACCCTTTGTGACCTCATGCTGTCACTGATCCTAAGATACAAGAGGTGATCAGAAACGTGATTAATTTGGCACTGCTGCAAAAGGCCCTTGGAGTTCAGAAATCACATCTTCCCAGCTGCTGACGTCACCCCCACTGCTCCACAGATTCAACCAGGGGATGTCATTTTTAAAAGACTTGAAAAGGGACTCAACCTGTCACTCCCTAGACAGGAGGACTCCTTCCAGATCACACAGGGACACCCCGAGGGTTGTCAGATTCCGGGGACAGACATGACAGGCCCACTTTTCCAGGATAAAACCTGTCCCTCTTGAGCTTTTACAGCCCAGGACCACTTGCCACCAGGGAAAGAGAGAAAGGATGGCTCTTCACATGAGCCTCTGGGAGATGGATGGGACCTTTTCAGAAGTAACAAGGGCCCTGTTTAAGCTGCTCCCCTGTGTACGACGTACCAGGACTCTTGCTCCTCTACTCTATGGGACCTGTCCTTTTGGCTGTGGGGATTGCCCCTGGCTGGGGGGGTCTCTCTTGGCATTCCCAGTCCTCTCCCTCCTCCCCTGGGCTGCCTGCTGGGCTGCTGTGAAGCAACACGTATACCAGGAGGAGCCGCTAGATGGCAGCACGTGCCCCTAACTGCGCTCCTGTTGCTCCTCCCCCACTTTCTCACTGGGGCAGGGGGGTAACTCTTCACCTGTGGACTGGAGACAGGATGAGAGGGAAGAGCCTTCCTCTCTAACATTGGATTTGCCCTTATCAGCTCACTCTGGGGGAGACATCAAGCCAATATTAAGGGGTATTTGGGCAAATGAGACTAACATGATTCTAAATCTCCCTTTGATGGCTAATGCCATCCATCCAAACCCAAGAATTAAAACTCACCTCCTGGACACCCCCCATGGGCTTTTTAGCCTTTGACTTTGACCTGGTGAATAATGTAGCTGGGTACAATGTCAGCCACTTCGGGAACTCTAGATGTGAACTTCTAGATGGCTCCATTCTCATGGTGTTAAATACCTCCGGTACCATCTTTCCCTGCTGTAAATGTGTAGATTCCTGCTGTAACAGTATACTTAGTCGAACTGCCCCAACACACCTGTCAGCCATCCTTCTATAACATAATTGGTTTTTCTGAGTGTATCTGTGTCCCACCCACTCAGTAAAAGCACAGGGGAGATTTGCCACCATTGGGGAAAATGGGTAACGAGTTTACATTAGCCAGAGTATTAAAGTCCTTTTAACAAAGAGGACCCTGTGTCTGTTGAGCAAATGAATTAGTGCACTTCACTGGCTCCTAAGATAAGACAGATGTTCCTGAGCCCAGTTTTGTGTGCTTACCTGGGGGAATGTTGTTCATGACAAGCAAAAAACCATGGTGACTTCCATGAGGCGGAGACTGTACAGAGCATCTTTGAAAAGAGGTGATTCAATCATGGGAAGTAGGATGTATTGTAACTTAAGTAGACAAAATACGTGTTTCCTCCAGTGACCCCTGAGACACCATCTCTATGCTACATAGGCACCTGGGAAGGGAGGTCCAGGTCCACCTGCAGCTGGGGAATCACCTGAATTGCATCACTATCTGGACTGGTGAGAGGAGTGACTTGCGGGCAGTGACTGACACATCAGAGCCACAGGAGTCATGGCCATCAAGCTGCACAAGACCTGAAATTGCTCCCTACATCCTTGGACTCATGAGCCCAACTGGTGATAGAAAATAGATTATTTCTTGCCTCAGGAAGGTGGACTTGAGCTCTGGCAAACACGTCCTGCTGTTTTCATGTCTGGACACAAAGAAACTAGAGCTGATAAGGTTTTAAAAAATGATACTTGGCTGCCAACTGCTACCCAAGTAGTGCTGGGCTCTGTGGGAAACTATGAAGCTTCCCTGCCTAACGTCACATAGCTGTTCCCACAGCTAGGACTCTTGGTTGCTATATTTCTGTCATTGGCCCTAATCATCTTTATCTGCTGGTAAGATATGTCTCTTCTAGGGGACAGAAACTCCAGATCAAGGAGATGCTGGCTCACAGACATCAGATTTCCTACAGCAGAGACTCCCCCAAACTTCCCCTCCACCAAGTCTAGGTAGTCAGACACCTTTGATTCCTGGCTAGGTAGGGACATTGCCCTCCAGCCAGAAGCATCTCTGGAAGATGGACTGTTCCCTTTATCAAATATTAAGAGTAAGTCTCTGAGGAAGGGACTGAATGAGACAGGAAAGGGGGAGGTAGGTGCAGGCACAAAGTCTTGCTCAATGGTCTTATGTGACAGGCAGTTGCTTAAGCACAGAAATCTTGTTGGCATCAGGCTTCCTGCTTAGTTCTAGGTATGGGGAAGTAGGTGGGGGTCTTCTGACATCAGGCTGCCTGTTCATCCACAGGTATCTCACCTGCATCTGTTTGGAGAAGACAATACTCTCCCTAGCTTCAGAGGGACCGCACATTGAGCAAGCCCGCAATTGTTTCTCTTGGAGGTGCACCGAGAAGCAAGGTCTCTACATTTTGCTTATTATGACTCATTACCATATGTCCTCACACACCCTGTAGCTGCATAATTACACGCCTATGAAGCTGAGTGGGGTTCCATGAAGGGACCTCCCTATTCCAAGGAACTTCATCCATAATCAACCCCTGCTTGTGAATATTAATTCCCCTAAATATGATAGTGAGACCAAAATATAGTCGACCATAGGCAGTCAGGAAGAGTTTCAGAGAAGAAGAGGAGGAAGAGACCATGCCATCCTGACCTGGGCGATATCTTGTTGCTGCCCTTGACAGCTTCAACTGCAACAGCAAGTCCTGAGTTACTCCTCCCCCTATCCCTAGCAACATCAATCACAAAATCTCTAAAGCACTTCATCTTGTGCCAGCAAATCCTCACCCCAACCCTTATGCTAAGAAAAGCTTAGAAACTACTCTCCATATTTGTTGAAGACAAAATAGAGTTGATCAACCCCCTTTTAAATCCTATGTTACTTGTCATCTAACCAATCACCTATAGGGACAGATCAAGTTCATAAGATACTCTAGACTACAGACACCCATTGGCATCCCTCCCTCTATGGGAGCTCTGCCTTTTTTTCTTTCTATTAATGAATCCTGTTGCTTTGCTCTCACCCTTATGTCCAGAGATATCATTCTTCAAGTCATGAGACAACCCTGACCCATGCTCTGTGTTACAGTATTCCACAGCCTTTCTAAGAGCTGCAGAGCCCTGGGAAGCAGAAGCCCCTTACAGGTGGTCTTGGGGCTGCTTCCTTTCTGAGGTTGAGGCTCTTGTTTCACTGTGGCTGTTTTTGAGACAGTGATTTGGGAATGTAGCTTGCTGGAGTCAATCTGTAACCTGTCCATGTGGAACAGGATTAGAGAAACAAATTTAGAGATGTCCTGCAGAAAGGGTCATGAAAGTGACCCAAGGTGAGCGTGTCTGTGGTGAATATTCAGGTTTGGAAGGATGGAAAGTTCCGCGCAATGAGGAGGGGACAGTGGCATGGCGACTCCCAGAGTGAAATCCTTAGGCATCCTGCCTCAGCACCTGGGAGTGTCCCATTCTGAAAACGGATTCAGCAAGCTGTCAGTCTGGCCCTCAAGCTTGGGAATATGCTTCATCTTCTGAATCCAAGTTTTTCTGTGGCCTCAGGTGGAGCAGGCTGGTTTCTGAGTTCAAATGTTTCCTTTTATTCCCTCTTGAATTCTTTGTAGAAACTTGCTTCCATGTAACTCCATTTTCCCCCTGAATTGAATAACTGCACTTCCCTGTAGGTATGTTTTTATTGTCTTAGGTAAAAATAGGTAGATAGACAGAAAAGGCATAGGAGAGCTTGGCTATGCAGCCAGCTGTCTCATCCCAGACATGACCTCTGACAAGAGGCACTCCCTCACTCCCTTCTGTTCCATTTTGTCCTGGCAGTCTGGGTAGATGTCCTTTTCTTTTTTGGTACCAGGGATTGAACCCCGGGGGGTTTAACCACTGAGCCAAATCTCAAGCCCTTTTTTTAATCTTCATTTTGAGACAGGGTCGAGCTAAGTTGCTGAGACTGACCTTGAACTTTCGATCCTCCTGCCTCAGATACCCAGCTGTGGGAATTACAAGCATGCGCCAATGCACTTGGCGAGATGCCCTTTTTTGATGTGGGGTGTTATCTCCATGGATATTGTTTCTGGAACTGCCTAAGTACAGTTACCTCAATTAGAGGGAAAGAAACAGGAAGAGCCCACTCACTTCAGTGAGAACACAACACCAGTTCTGAAAACCCAGTATTGAATTCTGCTTAACCAATTGAATCCCAAATTTTCAATTCTGCAATGAATTGAAATTGATTTATATAAGTCAATATTACTTAATATTAATCTCACAATATGGTTGTATGAAAATGGTATTTTATAAACTGATGTTACATTTTGCATACTATATTTAGTTTTTGTAGGGGTTCCCGCACCTGAGAGGGCGGACCTAAATGAATACATGCGATTATCCCTCAGGTTAGGTCAGGTTCAGGCCCTGGAAAGAAGCTCAGGCTAGGATGGGCTGTAGCTGGAAACCATCGCTTGGGTTCTATTCACCCAGGAGGGAGGTTTTCTTCTGCTGTCAGGGCTCAGGGGCGGCGGGTCCTGAGTCACTAGCCAATCAGAGACATGGGGTGGGGCTTCAGGAACTGTCCAATCAGGAGCGCCGCTGGAAGAGGGCGGAAACCTTCCACTTAAATTTTCCTTCCTAGAGCTGCCGCAGCAGGTGTCCGGCTCTGCTGCGTAGAGAATTAAGTGGCTCAGGCTGGTCACTGTGACCTCCGCCCTCTGCGGGCTGAGGGCGACCCCGAGATCCCCAGAACTCATGGAATGGTGAGTGTGGAAGGCGTCGTTCCGGAGCGGGAGCGGGTCTCCGTGAGCTGAAGGGACGAGTCGCTGTGGAAGGAGCCGAGGCTCCGGCGTCCCTGCGACGTCTGCGGTCGAGGCCCGCTGGCCGGCTCGGCCCTGGGTCCTGCGGGGCCGCTTGGCCGGGCGGGAGCGTCTGTGGGCCGCGTGGCCCCCGCAGCCCCGCGTGTCCCCGTCCGCGGTGGCGGCGGGAGGGTCGCGGGGAGACTGGGACTCGGTGTGAGGCTGACGCGGGTGCCCAGTGCGTCCCTGCGCCTCAGGGGGACCTGGTGACCCTGAATTCCGGAACGCTGGGGAGCCGGCTCTAAAGCCGGGACTGCCCCTCAGCCCGGGGCGTGTGGGGCCGGAAGCGAGCAGACCCCTAGGTCCTCCTCCACGGGGCCTCCTGAGGGGAGGTCGGCGCCCGGCTCCGCGGTGTGAGGACAGATGCGAAGGGAGGAAAGCAGAGCTGCGTGTAGGAGTCGAGCAGCTGAGGGGAGCCCGCCGTGACGTCCGCAGGCTCCTCAGCGGTCAGCGGAGGAGGACCTTCTCCCGAGAGGGGCGCGGAGGGCGCACCAAGAAGGTGGTAGTGTTGTAGGATAGAAGAGTTGGACATCTGCGGAATTTTCAGGACCATGTTTATTGACTGCAGGGCCCAGAGAGGCTATCGCCTAAAGCATTCTGGTGGGCGGCAGTCTGGAAATTCTTTCCTTTGTGCCCAGTGAGAGGGGGGGTTTACAGGTCTTCATGACAGGTGCTTTTGTTCCATTTTTGAGACTAGAGGTTTTGCTTTTTTTTTTTTCCCTGCAAACCTAGTATTTACAAAAAGAGGCAACTACCAACCGCAGTGCTCTATACAGGTTTTTTCCCCTCTTCTTCTGATATCCTGTGTAAAAAGCTTTCTGAGAAGAGGAACTTATGTGTTACAAATATGGGGGGGTTCTCCTTAATTATGGTAAGGGTCTTCGGGTGGGTGGGGTCTCTGTCCTGCTTCAGTAGATGAAGGGAGGACGGAGGGTGGCAACATCATCTTGGATCTGAGAATGTTCACCCTTATGTCAGCCTTTTGTCGTTGGTGGTGGTGGTCGTCATTTGTTTTGTTTTTGTTTGATACCTGCATTGAACCCAGTATCCTTAACCACTCATCCATATCCCCAGCAACAACCCTTTTCTTTTTGGGGGGAGGGGAGGAGGTACTGGGAATTGAACCCAGGGGTGCTTTGCCATGAGCTACATCCCCAGCCCTTTTTATTTTTATTTTGAGACAGGGTCTCACGAAATCGTTAAGATTGGCTTTGAACTTGAGATTCTTCTGCCTCAGTCTCTTGAGCCACTAAGATATCATGCTTTTATTGATTACCTCTGGCTTTGAGCATTTTTCTTTAGTGGTCTTTCATTCTTGTGAAATTGTTTGTCTCTTTGTCATACTTCTTGTTCTGTATAACTATTGTTTTTAATTTGAAATTGATTTTTTTTACTTGATATATAGAAAAATGATGGATTTTTGCATGTTAAGCTAATGTGTGTTTTTAAACCTTGCAATACTCCAGTATTAATTCCAGGAGTTTTTGTTGGTTCTTTTGAGATGTTGAAGGTAGGTGATAATGGCCTGTGTGAAGTCATTTTTAATGTGTTTTGTCTAGGTCTCATTGCCTATCATTTGAATTTCTTATGCTTTCTCTGTACCTATTGATTTGATCTTAGGGTTTTGTTGTTGAGCTTGTTGAGGTGATCAGTTACATGAGTAGACTTTTAAATGTTTTGTCATTCTTATAATAGGGGTTGGGGTTGTGGCCCACTGGTAGAGTGCTTGCTTAGCATGTGTGAGGCACTGGATTTTATTCTCAGCACCATGTACAAATATATGAAATAAAGGTCCATTGACAACTAAATATTCATTAAAAACCTTATAATAATATAATAATTTCTACTTGGTTTTTCGGGATCATTTTGTTTGTATAAGGATAGATGTAATTTGCCATTATTTGTTGAGTTTTTCTGTTTTCGGTGCAGGGGATCAAAGCAAAGGCCTCACACATGCTAGGCAGGTGCTATACCTCTGAGGTAGGCCCTGCTAAAGATTTTTTTCATCTTTATTCATAAAAGTTGTGTCTTCACTGTACTGGGATTGAAACCCAGGGCACACTCACTAAGCTACACTCTCTATCCTTTATTTATTTATTTTTGTTGTTTCTTATAATGTCTATCTAGTCTTGTATCATGACACTCTGGGCCTCATACATTATTAAGTAGTACTTTGCTTCTATTGCCTGGAAGACATTGTACTGATTGATGTTATTAAATGTTAGAATAAGCCCAAGTACTGGTGGGCCTGGTTCTCCCTATTGTTGAGTTGCTATTGTTTCAATTTCTGTAACAATACAATACAATAAGAGCCTTATTTACATTGTTTATCTTTCCTCATGTGAGTGTTTGTGGATTGTTTCTTTCCAGAAATAGGTTGATTTCTTCCAAGTTATTTTTTTGTGCTTTAAAGTATCTTGTTCTTCTTTTGCTAGTTATTCCATGTGGTACATTAAACTTTTGAGGTCTTTCTTCTTTTCTAACATATGCATTCATTGTTCTAAATTTCTCCCTATGCACTGCTTTTTCTATATCCCACAAGTGATGTTAAGATATTTGTTCATTTTCACATATTGTGAAATGCTTGAATTTCTTTGCTGTTGTTTCCTTTGATGCATGTGTCATTCGACCATGTGGTGTGCAATTTCTTGGAGAGTTTCTTGATATGTTTATGCTATTGATGTCTGATTTCATTTCAGTATGGTCTGAACATGGGCATCTGTATATGATTTCTTGCTGTGACCCATACAGCATCGACAAAAGATCTCGAGTAGGGGCGAAAGGAGATGGAGAAAGTCACAGAGACAGAGAACCTAGAGATATTTTTAACCAAAGCTGGAGCCAGGTGGGACCCAGAACTAGCTCTTCAACTTTATTATATAGGGACTCCTAATCAGGAAGTTTAACTATGGGGACATTGTAAATTGTTCAAGGGTTGTGAGTTATTAAGAGGCTTCTTTGTGCAATAAAAAATTACAGAGCTAGAAAATTTTGAGGCTTGTCCTGCTGTACTCAGAAAACCCACTGTACTTGAACATTTGGTAACTGTTAGCATCAGAACCAAGTGTCAAGGCTGTTGACATCTTGCCTTTTGGCAAGGAATGTTTCCCAGGCTTGGCTTTTTCCAACACTGCAGTATCAGCCAATGACCAGGGGCTCATCTGCTCTCCACAATTTGTGTTCCTTTAGATTTGTTAAGGTGTATATTGTAGCTCAGAACATGGGCCGTTGGTGAAGGTTCTATGTTGTGATAGAGCAAAATGGGAACTTTAGTAGTTTAAGAGGTAACAGGCTGTGGTTTTGCATGCTGACACCCAGAAGCTCTGCTTACTGACATTTAAACGTAGAGGCTTGTGGTGGCTAAAGGTACCTGTAAAAGATAACCACAGTAGCAGAAGCAGGAAACCAGGCCATGGGGACAGAACATTCCCACTTTAGGCTTAGTGCAATAAAAGGCCCTAAGCTGTATGAGCTAAGAGTCCCTGGGCTGTTGACAAGCTTGCACCCCTGTAAGAAATGTAGAATGCACCTTCCAGTAGAATGGCACCAAATCCCTTACCTTGATGTACCCCAATTGTGCTTATGTATAAAATAAAAGCCCTGCTGTGCTCAGGGCTCAGGTTTTGTGAATTATCCCTCTGGGCTATGACGCCAGGAATGAAGTATTGCTTCTAGATCTCGTGTCCTGACGCTCATTTCCTGCTATATTGTGATTTTGAGAAGAATGTGTACTGAGGCTTCGAATGTAGCTTAGCAGTAGACACACTTAGGAAGTATTTGCAAAGCCTTGGGTTCAATCTCCAACACTACAAAAAGAGATGGGGGCAAAAGAATGTGTACTTTGTAGTTGTTCTACCATAGCAGATGTCTCCAGTTGATGTCCAATGCTGTTGATTTTAACTATGCCATTACTGATTTTCTGCCTTCTTGATCTGTCCATTGCTGATAGAGATGTGTTGAAATCTCAAGATATAATTGTGAATCTGTGATTTTCCCCTTAGTTCCATGTTTTTGCCTCATGTGTTTTGATGCTCTATCAGAGTATATATTAAGGATTGTTTTGTCTTCTTGGAGAATAAACTATTTTAGTATTATTTAATCCCTTTATTCCCTTTATTATTTTTGTTTGAGATATAACTTGATTAGTACAATATTAATTGAGCTTCCAAAGGTGTTTTTGGATCAATACTAGAGTGGGTGTAACTTTATATGTAATTCATCTTTGTCTTCACATTGATCTATTTTGAAAATATCTATTATTTTAATAGATAAAAATTGAATGCATTTGTAATTTCAAACATGATGCTTTCACCCAGGTGTTGTGGGGCATACCTGTAATCCCATCTACTTGAATGGCTTAGGAGGAAGATGGGAAGTCCAAGAGCAACCCTGTGCAACTTGGACCCTGTCTCAAAATAAAAATTAAAAAATGGCTTGGGGATGTAACTCACAACTGAATGCTCCTGATTTCAGCCCCCTTTATCTCTCTCTCTGTCTCTCTCTCTCTCTCTCTCTCTCTCTCTCTCTCACACACACACACACACACACACGCGCGCGCACACACACACACACACACACACACACACACACACATTAGCCATTGTTGAATGGCTAAATTGGGCTAATTACCAAATGCATTGCTTCCCATACATATTTTCTGTGGAATGAGAGCAACTTAAACATAATTCTCTAATGATTTCTCAGAGTACTAGATTTCTTGAATTAATTTCTTATATGTAAGTGCAATTTTGACTCCTGACCTGATGTCTTGATAAAATTTTTTTTCTCATAAAATACACAAGGGTAGATCTTGTTTTCTGCCAGTCTGCCTGCTGAACATTCCCATTTAAAGTGATTATTGATATAGTTGGATTAATAAATATATTTTTTAACTACTTTCTTTTTGTTTTACTTTATGTGATCACTGTTCCTACATCTTTTTGCTTCTGTCTAAAGGACTTTTTTCCATAAGGCAAACCAAGCAGACACATTGGTAAAAGTCTCTGAATTTTATTCTTTTTTCTTTTCCTTCTTCAGCCTGCATAATTTCAATCATTTAACTTCATCTTAGTTGATAGTGATGGTGTCATATAAGTAGTTATAACTGGGACCTGAAATTACTATATGGTCTTTTTTGTTTGTTTGTTTTGTTTTTTTGTGTGTTTTGTTTTGTTTTGTTTTTTGGTGGTATTGAGGATTGAAGCTTTATCACAGAGCTATAGCCTCAGCCTTTTTAAATTTTTTTGTTTAGCATTAGGGTGTTGCTGAGTTGCCAAGGCTGGCCTTGAACTTGTGATCCTTCTGCCGTAGCTCCCTGACTCAGTGGGATTACAGGAGGCACCTCACTATTTGCTCAGTGACTATCTTTGTTCACTAATTTCAAATTCTGAGATTTCTCAGAAATGGCTTTTCTCTTTTTTTGCTATTATTGAACCCTATTTTCCTCTTAATTATATTGTTGCTGCTGCTGCTGCTGCTGCTGTTGTTATTATTATTATTATTATTATTATTATTATTATTATTCTGGGGATTGAACCCAAGGTCATTTAACCACTGAGCCACATCCCCAACCTTTTCATATTTTATTTAGGACCAATATCTTGCTCAGTTGCTTAGAGCCTCGCCCAGTTGCTGAGGCTGGCTTTGTACGGGTCATGCTCTTGCCTCAGCCTCCCAACTCTGTGGGATTACAGGTATGCACCACGATGCCCAGCTCTATTATTCTTTTATTTATTTTTTGTTATAGTTCATATGTGAACATTTGAAGACTAATGGATATCTATATGAATCAGAGTCTCCTCTTTCAGTGTTTGAGCAGAAGTACTTGATGAGGTCAGATTTGATTTCAGCCATTGGTTTAAGGGTTGAGGCAAAATTGAAACTACAGCATCAGTGGAGTGCATCAGTGTATCCAACATTCATGTTTAAGCCTTCATTGTTTCACTATGATCCTCCATAGTTATATGTATTTAGCTTTTTCCTCAAACAAGGACACATATCTCATTATTGAGTTAAAATGTTTAGTGTGTTAATCGTGTATTTATTTTTGTTGATATTAATCGTGTGTGTGTTGAGGCGGGTACAGGGATTGAACCCAAGGCCTTGCACATGCTAGGCAGCTTCTCTAACACTGGCCTACATCTCCAGGCCTTTTTCTTTTTCTTTTCTTTTTCTTTTATTTTTGGAGGGGTACCAGGAATTGAACTCAGGGGCACTCGAAACAGGGTCCCCTAAGTCACCCAGGCTTCCCTGGAATTTGGGATTCTTTTGCCTCAGCCTCCCAAGTAGCTGTTATTACACATCTGTGCCACAATGCCTTGGAGCATAATAGTCCTTTTTTATGCCTCATATTGCAGAAATTTTTGTCTTTTACCTTCCTCTATTTTCATAGATTTAAATTGCTCCGCTTTTTTTTAAAGGAATTTTTCTCTTTTTAAATTAGGAAACACTATTCTCTATATTTAAAAGGTATTTATGACTTCTCAAACTATTCCAATATTGTCTTTCTTTTTTCAGTGTGTAATTTGAATGTCATCCTTGGAATAGAGAGAAACACATGGCATGTCCAGGTAAATAGATACCTTTTTGTCCCTGTCTCTACTACTAGAGAGGTTGGGGTGTCTGCCACTGTTGTACAATGCCCGTTGTGTCATGAATCAGTTCTCTGTTCACATGTGGACTCACTGAGTGCTCTTTTCTTTTTCACGATCTGTTTGTTAATCTTTCTGTTAATAGTGTACTCTTCCAAGTAATGTGGCTTCAAGATGTTTTGTGTCTATTAGTCAAGTGATCACTTTCTTATTCCAATGTGTTTACATATTGGTAGACATTAATTATGCCTAGAGGATTCGATAAACTTTTTTTCTTTGTTTTCTTTCTGTTTCTTTTCTTTTTCTTTCTTTCTTTTTTCTTTGGTCTGGGGATGGATGCCAGAGGCCCTATAGCACTACCATATCCCTACCTCTTTTAAAAATTTATTCATTTTACTTATTTTTTTTTATTATTTTGAGGTAGGGTCATACTATATCCAAGTTACTGGGATTATAGGGCATGCCGCTGCAGCAGGCATGAACAATTTTTTTTGTTTTCCCAGGAAAAGATCTTGTTGTTGACATTGTGTAATTTTAGTGGTCTATGTAGAGGTGACCCTGAAATCTTTCTAAGAACATGTACCACTTTCCCTCTTATTTTATTGTGCTTTGACATTCTCCAACCAAAACTTTAATGATTACCTATTAGTTTACTGAATTATCCTTCATGAGTCTTATTTACTACATAGTTCTGGTTGGTGTACAGGAAGTTGGATCCAGACTTCCAGTTGCAGTCCCTTAGTGCAGTTCCAAAAGATGTAATGAATTCCCTAATAACGAGTTGTAAAAAGAGGTTTTAAATCTGATCAGACACCCAGTTCACTAGAAATTCATCACCCAGTGTATATTTGTGGGGCTAATGAGGTAGGGAACCTCTGACCAGCATGTCAAAATATCACAAACATTTAGAGGACCAACAGAATTTAAACAGGCTGCATTTTGTTGGGATAACCTGCTTGGAAACCCCAATTCCCTCCTTGCAGTTAAGCTGGTGAGGTCCATACTAAACGCAATTCCCAGATACAACCAAAGATCAAAGTTTGTTCTCAAACATTTTTAAGAATACACTGTCCCAGAATGGCTGCTGGTATTAAGGGCAGTACATAGTTGGATTTGTTGTGAGATGTGCTAGAGACCAGTGTACAAAGAGAATCTGAGTGACCGAGCACCACAGTGAGTGTTCTGCTCTCCCTGTTACTCTACCAAGTAGGTAAAGTCCAGCTTCAGAATTGCCGTGTGAGAGGATGTGAGCATGGCTGGAGAGTGAGAGTGTGACAACCAGGTGATGGAGTATTGGGAGGACCTAGTGTCATGTGAAACTCTCACGCAGTGAGTCCAGGTCTCCAGTGCTGTGTGTCTCATTTCCTCCTGGCAATACCTATGGGATGTTTTAGGAGTCAGTGACCTTTGAGGATGTGGCTGTGAACTTCACCCTGGAGGAGTGGGCTTTGCTGGATCCTTCCCAGAAGAAGCCCTTCTGTGATGTGATGCAGGAAACCTTCAGGAACCTGACCACTATAGGTAAGGGTGTCCTACTTTCCTCACCTACTCATTCAGAGAACTGTTGTTACTTGCTGATCAGTGCTGTTCCATGATCTAGAATATAGAAAGCCTACATTGTGGTGACTCTACTGGCATGGTGACATTACACAACAGATCTGCAAGTCTCTGATAGTTTTTATCTAATGTTGAAATAAAGTCATAATGTTTTTTCTGGGTCTGCATTTTAGGAAAACAATGGAAAAATCAGGCCATCCACAATCACTACGATTCCAGGGGAAATCTAAGGTAATTGAACTCACAAGAGAGAGCAGTGTCCCTGAAATATCTTTGAGTAACTTATAAAAACTTGTAAAACGAAGGAAATGAATACGTGCCAAGCTTCAAATTGATTTAATCTCTGTTTTCTTATAACAAGGCAGACAGGTTGAACACCCATAATTGGAAAGTTCAAAATCAAAAATCTTCCAGTTCAGGCACCATCTGGAACACTAACATGATGTCATCAGTGATGCTTTCTGATAGTTTATATATTCAAACTGTGTTCCATACACAGTTTATTAGAAACATACGAAATTACATTCAAATGGGACCTATTTTAAAGATATCTTACTGTGTATTTGCAAATATCACAAAATTTAATCTGAATTTTGTCCCATGCATTTCACATAAGTAGTACTCATAAGTACTCATAAGTAGTAATTGAATGTAATAAACATATTCAGGGTTAACAAAGTACTTAACTTCAAAGGAGTATTTAGAAACCTTAGTTGGGCAGTAGTGCACACTTCATATCCCAGCAACTTGGAAGACTGGGTCAGGAGAATCACAAGTTCAAGGCCAGCCTCAGCATATTAGTGAGACCCTGAGCAACTTAGTGAGATGCTTTCTCAAAATAATAATAATAATAATAATAATGTTAAAAGGACTGGAATGTAGCTCAGTAATAAAGCTTACACAGCATAAAACCAATTCTGTGGTAAATCATTAATAAACAAATCCTTAGTAATGTGCTTTTCATTCTTTGTAGAAGTCAAGCAATAGAGAGACTCTGTGAACAGAAAGAAGATAGTCAATGTGGAGAAATCTTCAGCCACATCATAGATCCTCTTATAAACAAGACAAGTTCTTCTGGAGTAAAACCAAGTGAACACCATGTGTGTGGAGAAGTCCTCATTGCTAATTCATCCCTAGCTGGGCCCTTACAGCTTACACTGGACACAAAGCACATGAGTATTATGAACATGGAGAGAAGCCATGTGAATATAAGGAACATGGGAAAGCCTTCCATTATCACCAGTGTTTTCAGAAGCATGAGAAAACTCACGCTGGAGAGAAACCTCATGTTTGTAAGCAATGTGGAAAAGTCTTTAGTTCTTCCAGTTACCTTAAAATGCATGAACGAATTCACAGTGCACAGAAACCTTATAATTGCAAACACTGTGGGAAAGCCTTTTGTTTTCCCAGTTCCCTTCAAATTCATGAACAAACTCACAGTGGAAAGAAACCCTGTGTGTGTAAGCAGTGTGGAAAAACCTTTAGTTCTTCCAGCAGCATGAAAAAACATGAACGAATTCACAGTGGAAAGAAATCATATGTATGTAAGCAATGTGGAAAGTCCTTTAGTTCCTCCAGTTACATTAAAATTCAGGAACGGATTCACAGTGGAGAGAAACCCTATACATGTAAACAATGTGGGCAAGCTTTTCATTCACATAGATCCCTTCAAATACATGAAATAGCACACACTGGAGAGAAACCCTATGTATGTAAGCAATGTGGAAAAAGCTTTATTTATTCCATCTCCATTAGAAAACATGAACGAATTCACAGTGGAGAGAAACCCTATGTGTGTAGGCAAAGTGGAAAAGACTTTAGTTTTCCAGTTACCTTAAAATCCACCAACAAATTCACAGTGGACAGAAACCTTAAAAATGCAAACAATGTGGGAAAACCTTTAGTTCTTCAAATTACATTAAAATCCATGAACGAATTCACAGTGGAGAGAAACCCTATGTGTGTAAGCAATGTGGGAAAGCCTTTAGTTCTTCCAGCTCCATTAGAAAACGTGAACGAATTCACGGTGGAAATAAACCCTATACATGAAAGCAGTGTGGAAAAGCTTTCACTCATTCTCATGTAATCAGAAGACATGAAAAAACAACACTGGAGAAAAACCCTGTGTATGTAAGCAATGTGGAAAAGGCTTTAGTTCATACAGCCACATGAACGAACTCACAATGAAGAGAAACCCTGTACGTGAAAACAGTGTGGGAAAGCTTTTATTCATTACTGTTTAGTCAGAAGACATGAAATAATGCACACTGGAGAAAAACTCTCCATGTATGAAAGCAATGTAGCAAAGCCTGCAGTGATCCCAGTCCCCCCAGAAAACGTAAAAGAAATTACAGTGACATGAAAACATGCATGTGAGCAGTGTGTGCAAGGCTCCAGTCATTCGTCCACCCTTAGAATACAGGAAAGAATGCACGCTGGAGAGGAACCCTGTGTGTATGTAAAGAAAGCAGCAAAGCCTTCACTCCATCCAGTTACCTTCTCAAACAGCAAGGAACTCACAGGAGAGAAACTCTATGAGTGTGAGCAATGTGAGAAGGCCTTTACTGTTGACAGTTCTCTCTGATACCATGAAAAAATTCACAATGGTGAGGAACCTTAATGATCAGCAATGTGGAGAAGCCTTTTTTCTCAGATTCTTTCAAGTACATGAAAGAACACACTGAAGAGTAACCCTGAATACAGAATAGTGGGAAGCCTTTATTATCACATGAACTTGTTAGCACACATGAGAATGCAGGTGCAGTAACTTGTGTTGTTGCAGAGGATGTGGAGACACTTGCCACCATCTTGGTCCAGTGTACCCATACAAATGAGCACAGCATGAAGTGGAACCTGCAATAGAAGACGTGTGCAGTGACCTCCATTTGATTAACATGTAAGAAATCACAGTGCATGAAAACCCTGTGAATATCTGTAATCCCAGCAACTCAGATCTGAGGCAGAAGGATCACAAGTTCAAATCCAGCCCCAGCAATTTAGCGAGGCCCTAAGCAACTCAGTGGGACTCTATCTCTAATAAAATGGTTTAAAAGTCTAGGGATGTGACTCAGTGGTTAAGCACCCCTGGGTTCAATCGCTGGTACCAAACAAACAAACAAACAAACAAACAAAAAAACCCTGTGTATTAAAAAATTCATAGAAGAGAGGGTCAGTTATAACATAGTTTCAGAGGCCTATGAAAATTCCTCATGTAGCAGAATCCTATACGTGCAATTAATATGAAGAGCTTGGTGCAAAATAATTTGATTAGTAGTCCCCACAAAGTGTGCTATCTGGAGGAAATGTCCCAAAATTTATATTGTGTTCACCAGTAATTCAATCTTAAAGTAGATCTCTGAACTCTGTTTCTGATTTGTATTCTTAAAAATAAAGACTGAGGTGAAACACTTCTGAGAGTTTTGTTTAGGCTGTACTATATGAGTTTAATTGGCAGTATATTTTTAATCAAACCAGGGAGTAAGCCTTCTAACATTTTGAGGCATGTTGGCTCCAAAGCAAATTGATGTGTATTTCTAAGATGCCATTAGGTTTAATTTTTATGTAGTTTTTCAATAAATGTGGTTATGGGCCACTGAAGAATGAGTTTTTGTTCATTGCTGCAAATTTAGTACAGACCTCACATGATGGTTTATGCGTGTCCTTTTATTTATGTGTACATATATGTGTATGTATGTGTATACATATGTATGTTTTCAGGGGAAAATGATATTTATACATGGATTTTATATTTTTCACAGTCTGATAGCATATTTTTCCATATTATTCTTGCATCATAATTACACATAATGGTGAAATTTATTTTTACATATTTGAACATGCCCGTGATATAACAATAGAGGTAGATTTTTCTTAAAACCAGATTTCTATGCATGCTTTTTTAGAATTTCTTAATTGTTTCAACCAAATTACAGATTGACACATATTAGCTTCTTTTAAAAATTTTTATTGGAAACTGATAATATTGTGATAGAGTACTGTTTTTGTAATGCAGACATATGACTAAGAGGAATGAAATTCTTTTTTTAATTTTTTTGAATTTTTACAGACTGCATTTTAATTCATTGTACACAAATGGGGTAAATCTTTTCATTTCTATGGTCGTACACGATTTAGATTTTCAGTGGGATATCAATTCTCTTTAATTGGAAATTCAAGTTAGACTTCTCTATCAAATTAATTACAATTATCACTTGTACAGAGTTTCTAATAAGTCTGGGAAAATCAGATTGCTGTATCAGCCCTACAGACTAGTGCATGACTCAAAGAGACGTTTTTCCTCTTTTTGCAGTTCCTGGCATTGAACTCAGCGCCTCAAACTTTCTAAGTAAGTACTTTAGTACTGAGCTATATCCCCAGCCCCATTTATTTTATTTTGATACAGGGTTAAGTTGCCAGGCTAATGTCTAATTTGCAATCTTCCTGCCTTAGCCTCCCATGAAAGTGATATTTTAGGCCTGTGCTACTCAACCCAGCTTTATTAAGAGACATTTTACGAGGGCCAGGGAAATGTTTAGGAATGGAAGAAAACAAAGACAGGCAATAAAGTATCCTTTTCCTGAAATACATTTATACACTGCTTTATTTCACATTTCAATGCACCTGATCTTTTTAGGACAAAAGCATCTATTTGCATAAAGATTAATGGGAAATATTTTACATAAATCAGGGAGAGAAGGAATCTATTACTCTTGACTTCCAAAATAAATTTTTTTAGTTCTCAGTTATAAGATAGTGTTAAAGTCTATCAGAGGACTTGGGGGTTTTTTGTTCTGTTTTTGTTTTGGTAATGGGATTGGACCCAGGGTTGCTTAATAACTGAGCCACATCCCATTCCATTTTAGAGGCAGTGGCTTGCTAAGTTGCTCAGAGCCTCGCTAAGTTGCCGGGGCTGGCTTTGAACTCAGTGTCTTCCTGTGTCAACATTCTGAGCTGCAGGGATTACAGGCTTGCACCACTGTAACCTGCTCTGTAAGACCATTTTAAACAAGTCATTTACATTGAGGCATGTGAGAGAGCCTCAGGGACGTTAAGCTTGGGGCCAGTTTGATTTTTTTGATAAAAATATTTATTATGCTTTGGATTTTTAATGGAAATTTGGATGAATCAGTCAGTGGTAGGGTGGTTGAGTCAAGAGAATTTCACAGTGGTGATCAGAATATGTGAAATTGCAGGCAGAGAGCACCTGGTGACAACCATCAACTGGGAAGATGAGGGAACCTTGGAAGTCAGGAGGAGAGGGAAGAACTCACATCTGTTGAGAGGGCCTCGAGGCAAGATTCCTCCACACAGGACTGACGGGGCTGGACCAGGTCGATTCTAATGGCTCCCTTAACTCCTATCACCATGAACGAGCCTCTTCTTAGGGAGCCAAGAGATCAGTTTCCTCTTGGATATTAGCACCAGCTTTTCTGTACTTACCTCTTACCTGGGACCTCTTTCCTCTAATACTATAATGGTGCAAGGGGTGTCTTCTTGGCCTATTACGAGAAAATTTACTTCCCCACAGGGTTGTGAATGGAATGGGATGATGTTTTCTCAAGCATTCCTGATAGTCCCTGAGTGCCCTACCACTGTATTGAGGAGGGGTTTACTTTCAAAGCTCCAGGCTCCCATCAGGGTGAACTTAGATCCACTATGTTGACCTCTAATGTGCGACATAAACCATAAAGTGTGGGCACTGAAGGCAAGGTTGGACGGTCAAAAAGCGCAGTCCCAATTAAAATAGTCCTAAGGGATCCCTCTGTCTTTCCCCATCAAAGAAATACTCCCTGCACCCACAGGCAAAAAGGACTTTATGGGAGATTATTAGACCAACCAGGGGGAAGGTCAAAAGACCACTACCAAACCCCTGCACTTCTTAGCTGGTAGAGGTTATGAGTTCTCAAAAAGGAAAGCTCAATTGTGTCAACAATAGGTTCAGTACTTAGGATTACATGTGTCTCAGAGAATCCACAAGAAAGGAGAGAATAACCCCCATAGTGTCATACCCTCCACCCCAAACAGGAAAGCAATGTAGAGACTTCTTGGGGATAACCAAATACTTCAGGCTTTGGATTCCTGGGTATGGGGAATTAGCTAAGCCTCTTTATGGCCTTCTTAAAGAAACGCTACACCAGAGGAAAACTTCTGATATGGGAACCGGAACATACTAAGGTCAGTAAGGCATTAAAAGGGGCCTTACTTTAAGCCCCTGTCCTCAGCTTACCTAGGAAGCATAAATTTAACCTGTTTGTCACTGAAAGAGAAGGAATAACCCTGGGAATGGTCACACAAAACAATGGACCAGGGGCTGGGGATATAGCTGTTGGTAGAGTGCCTGCCTCTCATGTGGAAGGCCCTGGGTTCAATCCCCAGCACCAAAAAAAAAAAAAAAAAAAAAAAGAATGGACCAGCTCAACAGTCAACAGCATATCTCGGTCAGGAGCCTGACACTGTCTCTGGGAGTCCCCACTGCTTGGGAGTGGTAGCAGCAGTTGTCCTGCTAGTCCCTGAGGCAATCAAAACCACCCTGGGAAGACACCTTGTATCTATGCCTCTCATGACCTCTCAGGGATTTTAAATACAAAAGGGGGTTATGGCTCTCAGATAGTCACCTCCTGATATACCAGGTTTTACTTCTAGAAGGATCTGTAACTCAAATAAGGACTTGCTCTAATTGAAACCCATTCACTTGCCCCCGTAAAACACTAAAGGGAAATTCTGAACCTGACTGCCAGCAAGTTGTAGCTGTAAACTACTCAGCCAGTGGAGACCTTCAGCCCCTGCCCCTGTCTACTCTGGACTTCACCGGGTACACAGATGGGAGCTCCTTTATGGAACAAGGAGAATGCAAGACTGGATGTGCCCTGGTGACTTCACATGATACTTCACAGGCATAATCTTTGCCCCCAGGCCACAAGTGCACCACTTGCAGAATTGACAGCCCTGAGAAGAGCACTTGAGCTAGGGAAACAACAGTCAATATTTCCACTCACCGTGGGATGAGGTTGTGACTCAGAGCACTTGCCTAGCATATATGAGGCACTGGGTTCGATTCTCAGCACCACATATAAATGAATGATTAAAATGAAGGTCCAAGGCTGAGGTTATGGCTCAGTGGTATTGTGCTTACCTGGCATGTGAGAGGCACTGGGTTCAATCCTCAGCAGCATGTACAAATAAATAAAGGTTCATCCACAAACTTAAAAAAAAAAAATTAAAAAAAAAATTAAAAAAATAAAGGTTCATAAACATCTAAAAAATTTTTTAAAAAAATTTCCACTGACTCTAAATATGCCTACCCAATCCTGCATGCACATGCAGCAATTTGGAAAGAGAGAATTCCAAACAACTGAGGGAACTTCCATTAAAAACTTTGAACCAATCTTAAAACTGTTAGAACCTTTACAGTGTTCAGGTATGTTCCTACTATCCCTATTTTTTCTAGTGTTTTGAGCATGAAGGGGTGTTGTATTTCGTCGAACGCTTTTTCTGCGTCAATTGATACAACCATATGATTCTTATCCTTAAGTGTATTGGCTATTTATGCTAAGCCCATGGCCAACATCATTCTTAATGGAGAAAAACTGAAACCATTCCCTTTAAAAACGGGAACAAGACAGGGATGTCCTCTTTCACCACTTCTATTCAACATTGTCCTTGAAACTAGCCAGAGCAATTAGGCAAACTAAAGAAATTAAAGGGATACGAATAGGAAAAGAGGAACTTAAGCTGTCACTATTTGTGGATGACATGGTTCTATATTTAGAGGATCCAAAAACCTCCTCCAGAAAACTTCTAGACCTTATCAATGAATTCAGCAAAATAGCAGGCTATAAGATCAACACACATAAATCTACAGCATTTTTATACGCAAGCGATGAAACAGCTGAAAGGGAAATGAGGAAAACAACTACATTTGCAATAGCCTCAAAAAAAAAAATAAAATACTTGGGAATCAATCTAACCAAACAGGTAAAAGGTCTCTACAATGAAAACTACAAAACATTGAAGGAAGAAATTAAGGAAGACCTTAGAAGATGGAAAGATCTCCCATGTTCTTGGATAGACAGAATTAATATTGTCAAAATGGCCATACTACCAAAAGTGCTATACAGATTCAATGCAATTCCAATTAAAATCCCAATGACGTACCTTACACAAATAGAGCAAGCAATCATGAAATTCATCTGGAAGAATAAGAAACCCAGAACAGCTAAAGCAATCCTTAGCAGGAAGAATGAAACGGGGTATCGCAATACCAGAACTTCAACTATACTACAAAGCAATAGTAACGAAAACAGCATGGTATTGGCACCAAAATAGATAGGTAGATCAATGGTACAGAATAGAGGACACGGACACAAACCCAAATAAATACAATTTTCTCATACTAGACAAAGGGGCCAAAAATATACAATGGATGAAAGATAGCCTCTTCAACAAATGGTGCTGGGAAAACTGGAAATCCATATGCAAGAGAATGAAACTAAACCCCTATCTCTCACCCTGCACAAAACTCAACTCACAATGGATCAAGGACCTTGAAATCAGACCAGAGACCCTGCATCTTATAGAAGAAAAAGTAGGTCCACATCTTCAACTTGTTGGCTTAGGATCAGACTTCCTTAACAGGACTCCCATAGCACAAGAAATAAAAGCAAGAATCAACAACTGGGATAGATTCAAACTAAATCCTTTCTCTCAGCAAAGGAAACTATCAGCAATGCGAAGAGAGAGCCTACAGAGTTGGAGAATATCTTTGCCACTCACACTTCAGATAGAGCACTAATTTCCAGAATATGTAAAAAACTCAAAAAACTCTACACCAAGAATACAAATAACCCAATCAACAAATGGGCTAAGGATATGAACAGATACTTCACAGAAGAAGATGTACAAGCAATCAACAAACATATGGAAAAATGTTCAACATCCCTAGTAATAAGAGAAATGCAAATCAAAACTACCCTAAGATTCCATCTCACCCCAATTAGACTGGCGATTATCAAGAACACAAGCAACAGTAGGTGTTGGAGAGGATGTGGGGAAAAAGGTACACTCCTACATTGCTGGTGGGGCTGCAAATTAGTGCAGCCACTCTGGAAAGCAGTGTGGAGATTCCTTAGAAAACTTGGAATGGACCCACCATTTGACCCAGCTATCCCACTCCTTGGCCTATACCCAAAGGACTTAAAATCAGCATACTACAGAGATACAGCCACATCAATGTTCATAGCTGCTCAATTCACAATAGGCAGACTGTGGAACCAACCTAGATGCCCTTCAATTGATGAATGGATGAAAAAACTGTGGTATATATATATATATATATATACAATGGAATGTTACTCAGCTATAAAGAATAAAATTATGGCATTTGCTGGCCAATGGATGAAATTGGAGAATATCATGCTAAGTGAGATAAGCCAATCTCAAAAATCCAAAGGGCGAATGATCTCACTGATAAGTGGATGATGACATATCACATGGGGGGTGGAAGGGGGGCAAGAATGGAGGAAGGAGGGACTGTATAGAGGGAAAAGAGAGGTGGGAGGGGTGGGGGGGAAGGAAAAAATAACGGAATGAATCAACATCATTACTCTATGTAAATGTATGAATATGCAAATGGTATGCTGTTACTCCATGTACAAACAGAAACAACATGTATCCCATTTGTTTACAATAAAAATAAATTTAAAAAAACTGTTAGAACCTGTTCATTCACCTAAAGAGGTAGCAGTAATCCACTGCCAAGGACATCATAAGGGAATATATAGATATCAGAAGGCAATAGACATGCAGATCAATAGGTCAATGAGGCTGCTAAGGAAACTTTTAACACCAACAACCTCTCTACCCTGGACAGCCCCTTCCCCAGAGATAAGACCTCCATACAGCCAGGAGGAGACACAACAGACCTTATCTAGAGGAGGCATTCATGTACCTTCTGGGTGGATTCAGATGGAAGATAATAAACTTTACTTACCTACTAACTCTCAACGGAAAGCTTTACACATCCTACATCAATGTTACCATTTGGGAGAAGAAAACATTCTCAAACTAACTCAGAGATGTTTGAGGAGAAAATAAACCAAGGACAGTCCATCAGATAGTCAAAACCTATGAGACATGCCAGAGAAACAACCACTTAACTCCACCAAAAAGCTTCCAGGATTACAAAGACAGGACAATTTCCTGAGGAGGACTGGCAAATTGATTTTACCCACATGCCTAAGAGTGTTGTAGTCCAGTATTTATTAGTTATGGTAAATATTTTTTTACCTCAGGCACTGAGGCCTACCCTTCCAAAATTGATCAAACAGGAGTAGTAGAAAAAGCCTCATTACAGGAAACAGTTGTCCTCTCTGGACTGCCTTGCAGTCTCCAAATTGATAGTGGAGCAGCTCTCACTCAGAAAATATCCGAAATCCTAGGCATAAAATATCATCTCCATTGTGCATGGAGACCTCAATCCTCAGGAGGGATAGAAAAGGCTAATGATACTTCCAAGAGTCCTCTAAGATAACTCACTCAGGGAATCCACTACAAATAGCCTAAGATGTATGCAAAAATAACCAATAAGTTTTTTGGCACCATTTTGAAAATAAACAGGACAAAAGCAGACCTCAAACAGATCAGCAAGTTTTCCTTTATTCCACAGCACAGTCAATCATTCAGGCACTGTCGTGGTGGAAGGGCTCATGTTCTGTGTAGGAAAGTGGCCACCAGTTACAGAAGGAGTCTGAGTTTTCTAGGTTACAATGAGGGTGGTTTAATTATTGGAGATTGAAGCAGGATGTGTTGGTTTGGACAGTCAGGAAAGAAGTTGTGAAAAGCTCATTGTCACTGGGAAAAACTCAGAACTCAGTGTTCACGGCTTACCTTCTTCCTCTGGGACCTATTGTCACCCAGAGCTTCACTATTTTTTTTTTTTTCCAAGACTCATCAGAAATGGGAAATGGTAAAAGTCCAGGGTGCAGCATTTCAGTATCCACCTCCTCCCTTCAGGACCCATTGTGACTGGGAAGGGATGATTGTTAGTTTTTGGTGGAGATCCTGGGGAAGAGCCCAGGAAGGGATGAAAGTTTTCTTTCTTTCCCTCAGGGCCCGTTGTTACCAGGAAAGGACTATAGGGAGAAGGTTAATGATTACCTTCCTCCTCCCTTTTCCTCTGGGTCAGAGTTTTGGAGGGTTGTCATTTTCCTGTCCTGGGGGTTGTCATGTTCTATATCCTTCATTCTAGACTCTGAAAGGGGAGAATGAACTGGGGCAATGGTATCAGATCTGGCTGCTTCCTGCTGAGAAGAGGTGAAGTTAGGAGACCATTCCTTTCAGAGTTCTGGAAGAGGACATGGAATCCTGGCAGTTTAGACTGAAGAGGCATCATCATAGGTGATGTCCTCCTTTTGTGGTTTCAAAAAATCAGGCTGTGACTTCTGGAGGTGTGTTCTAGGAGGCAGTTTGAACCGGCAGGTTAACTTATTAAAAAACTGCTTCTGAGGGGCTGGGGATATAGCTCAGTTGGTAGAGTGCTTACCTCACAAGCACAAGGCCCTGGGTTCAATCCCCAGCACCCCCCACAAAGAAAAAAGGAAACTGCTTCTGTACAAAATTAACAATAGGGAGAAGAAATTTATTATAAGAAAGATGAGGATAAATTAATTTGTTAGTGCTAGGAAAAACATTTTCCAGTGTCAAAACAGGATATGTTCTTCTAAAATGCAGGAATCATATTTCTAAAGTATATTAGCAAGTCAAATAACTGGGACCCAATATTTTTAGGCCATCTTGCCCTATTCAAATTTAGGGTGCACTCTCCATGATCTCAGGGGTGTGGGTCCTCTAGCGCATAGCAAGCACGATTAACATTGGAACCATAGTTTCCTGGTGTTTTAATCATCTCCATCCTACTTGTTAGACTATGCAAAACAAGAACAGAGATAAAATTAACAGTATAGTTATAGCTAGTAATCCAGCTACCTGTGTAAAAAAGTATTTAAAAGGGTTAAGGAAGAAATTCCTTTAGCTAAACTGCCCTAAATGTCTTCATTATTAAAGGTAGATTTGTTTACATTAGTCATGGCCAGAACCTTAGACTGTTATTTATTTGTTCTAATTGGTTATACATGACAGTAGAAAGCATTTTGACACATTGTACACCAATGAAGCATAACTTCTTGTTTTTCTGGCTGTACATGGTGCTGAGTCACACAGTAATATAATCATGCATGTATATAGGGTAGTAATATTCTCATTCTACTGTCCTTCCCATCCTCACCATTCCACCCCTCCCCTCATTCCCCTCTGCACACTGAGATTGTAATTTTAACACATCTAAAGAGACATCATGAAAAGGATCAAGTCCTATTAGGTGATTATGTACATTTTTCCATTAAATCTCAGTATCATAATATGGAACTCTAGTAAACACAAAATTGGGTAATGTTATGATGACATTGGAGTCTCTGAGACTATTGGAAATCTTGTACTTGTTCTCCTAGCCATATAACAGAATCTTTTTTTTTTTTTTTTGTGGTGCTGACGTTTGAACCCAGGACCTTGTGCTTACAAGGCAAGCACTCTACCAACTGAGCTATATTGCCAGCCCCACAGAATCTTTTAGTTGTTGAATTTCACTCAAGATTTCCTGAGCAATATGTACTTGAGTTTGCCATGTCTCAGCAAAATTCTTTCAAAATTGTTGAAGGTAGGTCCAGAAGTGATTATCCAAGCCAAGATAATGATGCCAGCTATTGGCCACCAGATGAAACATTTAGCACATTTACAGGGAGCCAGTGGCTACTGGCCTTTTGGGAAGCATAGCAGTTTATCATGCACTCTGCCATATAGTCTGATTGACACATGGTTGCGACATACAGTTCTCACATTTGACATAATACATGTTCTGTGAGGCATTATATTGTACTTGAATAGGTCCAGAAAATAAAACATAGAGATTTAATACACATGCTGTGAAATAGAATTCCTTATGAAAGGATATATTAAGCTGGATAACATTCTTAACCTTATATTGAAAATCGCCATTCCGTGTTGGAAAAGGCTCCTGAGCCAGACCCACCCCCCATATTCCAGGTGGTCCTGGAGCCATTCTAACCCTGTCTCTCATACTCCCAATTGGTTAACATGGAAACAGATCCTTTCCCAGCCAGTTTTTCAGGACAACAGATGCCAGGGATTCAAATTGGTTTTATAAAGTCAGTACCACCTCAGTGACCTGTGGGATACCTGCAATAACCTGTGCTATTTTTATAGTGAATAGAAGCTCCTAATCCCATTGCACCTGTGCCAATCCCAGTGGACATTTTTAACCCTATGAGTGAGGGGATGATTTTGGGGGGCCGTCCTACATCTGGTATGTGCTGTTATTGGAATGGGTGGGCTTTGGTTGTGGGGCAAAATGTCTATTTGAGGAGTAAGGAAGATTAAGGTACAGAGACCAATTTAATTTTGGTAGGCAGGATCAAATATGAACCTCACAAAAGGGAAAAATCTCAGAAATTGGGGAGCATCAGAGCTGTGGAACTGACAAAATTGTAGGTCTTAAGTTCCTTTAAAAGAGATATTGTTTTTCTTCTTAAATGCCCAGGTATGGCTATGTGTTAGTCATAACAGTTTTTGCTGGGTTTTAAGACCACACCGGTCAAATTGACCTTGTTCCTATCTGTTGTTAAGAGTCAACTGAGTTCCCCCAAGGGTTATTCTTGGGGAACTTGAGAGCAGCTTCTTAGCTCTTTTTGTGCCATCTGCTTGCTAGAAGAAGTTAGGGTCTCCTTGATGAGGTGACTTCTCTTGGAAGAATCAGGGATGTCTCCCTTCTCCAATGACCCTCCTCTTATAGTATGAGTGAACTAATCAGCTTTCCATTCTCCAGTGGTCTCATTAATCTCCCTGATCAGGAGGTCATGTGACCCAGAGTTGCAAAGCCCTTAGAAAAGTCCCCTAGTTTTCTGGGTTCAGGCTGACTCAGAAGGCAAGAACTGAATATTGGTATTTTGAACACTTTTATTCTTAGCCTTAATATTTAAGCCTTGATCATAAACATCCAGCAAACCACTTTCACCAGTCTTAAAGTAAGAGTACTGGGCTTTAACTTCAATATCTATAACCTTATAGTCATTTTCTCTTTTATTTTGGGGGTCTATATTAGTACTGGAAGTTAGCCTTATATCCTATCTGTCCTGTAGGTGATGGTTTATTATCTCAAATTAACCCAGGTTGGTTGTTCTTGAAGCAGTTCCTCTGCAGAACATTAACAGGCAACAGTTATAGAGTTTACAAAGAAAATACAAAATGAAATTAACAAGAGTAAAACGTATTTAGTTTGTATATGAACTAATTAATCAGGTGCTTCTAACAAACACATGTATGAAGATTAATCTCACTGATGTTAAGTCTAATTTATTCATTAAGTATAAGAACCAAGGTATCAGACAAGTGTATCAAACAGCGTTTATTTTTTCCTTGTTGAAGTATAATCTTAGAAACAATGAATTTATACATCTACATTTTACTAGTTGTTTGACTACCTAGAAAAACCTGTGAGTTAGTTACTTTGAAGACATCCTTCACTCTTATCTGTTTTCCCAATGTAAACTGAACCATTCAAACCACGTGAATCAGAAGCACTTCAATACATATTTATAAAATTTAATTTATGAGTGCTTATTTATCTACATGCCAATTTTGATACATGTAGACAGGACAATACACTGGTATACACTCATACACAAAACAAAAGCTTGTAGCTTTTAAAACCTATTAGACTGAGAACTAACCCTTGCAAATTGGCCTCTGAACATAGCAGAGTGTAAAAAACATCTATATTTAGATAAAATAAGAATGGTCAGTAAAACGTATTAACCTAGGTACTCAGGATCACAATCATGAGCTCAAAAAATATAGAATTTTAAAAAAAGAGTCCTAGAAAATAATGACATGGCCATTAATTATTTAGTAAAGCAGCATGAGAGAGAGAGAGTGCTGACATCATTTTTCTTCCTGTGCTGCAGCCAGGGAGAATTGAAACGACACTTTTTGTTTTTTGTGTTTTTTTCCAGTCTCAGATTGTTCCCCTGCTGAGCCTGCTGGCTCTTGCCCTTTACATTCCAATGAAAGCTTCAGTGAGGTCTGGCTGAGGGAAATTGTGTTTGAGCAAAAACCTCATGCCTAGGGCTTTTAATCATTTCCCCCCAGGTTGGTAATTCAGGCCAGGTTCAGATTAGATTTTGAAGATGAGGCTGTTATGTCAGGCTCCTTATTGAAACATGCCACTAGGTGTTGGGCTGGTCTGTTCTTTTGTGTGACTATTTCCAGACTATTTCTCTTCTCTCAGTGACAGTTAAATATTTGTTCTATATGTAAGCTGAGGGTAGCGGCTTGAAGTGAGGTTACATTTTCCATGATCTCAGGCTGGGGCTTCATTCAGAATGAAGGGTACTAATTAACATTTTGATAATTGTCTTAAGTTAAGGGAGGACATTTCCCAGCTAGTTGTGCCCTAAAAATTTCTTCAGAAGGGAAATATTTGTGTGCTGCTTGGCTGTTCACCATTCCTGTAACTTGGGGATCCTTGGATGTATTGTGGGACTTGTGAAGCTGGCTAAACCCAGGGGAGGGGCATTTTTCCTTGGGGGGCAGCCCACCTTTCATGGTCCCATTGCCTACAGTTGGGACAGGGCTTGGCCTCAGGTTAGGGGAGACTTGTCCAGTGTTTAGTTTGCCTACATCAGAAGTAGGGCCCAGGAAGTGTGTCAGAGGGTCTGGTGGGGCTACGAGCGGCAATGACTTTTTTAGGTCTAGGATGGCTGAGGCCAGGGGCTGATGTTTAGTTTTAAGATGCTTTTCTTTCTCCTGTTTGGCCTGATCTTTCCTATTGTCAAAGGTCTTGAAAGCAGTATCTAGAAACTTCTTCTGGGAAGCTTTGGGGCCCTTCTCTAACTAAGTTTTTTATGGGTATTAGTTGCAGATCTGCTGACAAATTGGACAGGGAGAAAGAGAGTGCCAGCAGGCCTATAAATGGTATATTTGGTAATTGAGTGAAGGAAAAAAGGAAGCCTGGGGGTAGGAAACCTCAGACAGTTTGCCATTCTGTAATAGGTAATTTTTTCAATTTTGACAATTTGTTGATCAAAGGTCCCATACTTGTGCCATTGGTGCAGATTAATTTGTATTATGTCTAAATTTTAATACAAAGTTTAATGAAGTGTTTGATTTTGAAGTCAGTTTAGGAATAAAGGTATCTTAAAATGACTAGTGAGACAACCCAAGGGGAGTCTCCTTGGAACTGACTGAGGCTTGACCAGGTGTCAGTTCAAGATGAGAGGCATCCCCTAAGCTTTCCTGACTTCAGACTTGATGGTTTCACTGGAGAAAGGGAGAACATCTTCACTCAAATCTCAATGGTGGGGGACCCCTGGGGTCCTGGTAGGTGAAAATGCAATGTCTTGGGGCAGGGTGCTTATCTGTTGGAAACTGGATGGGGTCTTACCTCTGGAGAACGTGAAGGCTGGTGTTGGTTGCAGGAACAAAATGACAAAGAGGTCTCTGGTCTGGAGGTCTGCAGAGTATAGGGTAAGGGAGGGATTGGGGAAAGGATGGCAAACGTGAGAAGGAGGTCAGAAAGAGGATGCCTTCAGCACCAATAAAGGTGCTGAAATAAAACAATACAAATCTTTGCTCTGTCCACATAGCATAAGGCTGTGAAAACCTAGCCCAGAGTTGCAGTTGGTTATGGGTTGCATGCCAGCAACTGTTTAGCTAGAATGGACTCAGGAGGTGTGGGAGGGCTCTTTCTGTAGGGTGGGTAGGGAGGTGAGGGAAACAGTCAGTCTGGGGATTCAGCCATAGCTGCACAAGGCATGACCGAAGTCCCCCAACCTTGAGGACCACAAAATGCTGACGTTCATTGGTCATTTCCAAGGTCTCATCGACCATTTAACATGACTGTTAAGGAGGATGTTTCGTTAGGACTGGGAGGCAAAATATTTCCTTACTACTATTCCTGGGATTCAGCACCAATAAGTAAGCAGAAATAACCAATACGGTTTTGGCACCATTATGAAAACACAAATAACCAGGATGGAAGCAGAACTCAAACAGATCAGCAAGCTTTCCTTTATTCTGCAGCAGAGTCAATCAGTTAGGCACTGGGATGGGGGCTCGTGTTCTGGGTAAGAAAATGGCCCCTGGTTACAGAAGCAGTCTGAGTTTGCAGGTTACAATGAGGGTGGTTTAATTATGGAGACTGAAGCAGGACGTGTGGTTTGGACAGTCAGGAAAGAAGTTGTAAAAAGCCCAAAACTCACTATCCTTGGGAAAAACTCAGAACTCAGTGTTCACTGCTTATCTTCTTCCTCTGGGGACCCACTGTTACCCAGAGCTTCACTATTGGTTCTTCTTCCAGTGCTCCTTGGCAACAGGGAAGGGTGAAAGTCCAGGACCCAGAGTTCCAGTGTCCACCTCCTCCCTTACTCATGTGGCTCTGAAGGGATGATTGTTTCCTTTTGGTGGAGATGCTGGGGATGAATCCAGGGAGGGAATCAAAGTTTGCTTTCTTTCCCTCAGGGCCCATTGTTCCTGGGAAAGGATTTAGTGGGTGAGGATTAATGATTGCCTTCCTCCCTCCTCCATCTTCCTCTGGATCAGACAGTTTTGGGGGGTTGTCATTTTCCATATCCTTCATGAAGTGTTCCCCTTGACCCTACACAGAATCAGAAACACCCCAAGAACACTGGGGCAGAGCTCTTTTGAGCTCTTATGTGAGAGGCCATGCCTAAGGAATGTCATTCTTCACAATCAGGAAACTGCAGATCTGGTGGCTCATATCACAAACCTGGCCATGTTTCAAGCTGAAATCTGTAAATATCCATATCTGAGCCACTTATTTCCCCACCTCCGTATGAAAACTTGCAAGTTAGTTATGGTTACACCAATCAAATTCCCCAAAGTGAGATCCTATTTGGAAGGGACTTTCCCTGTATTTTATATTCCCCTTCTGCAGGGAATGTGCTTGGACAGGAGAACTGGATCTGCCACTCTTGGATAAAATTCTCTCATCCTAGATCAACTCCCAGGGAACATTCTCCATCTCAAGAAACAGGAACGATACTCCTGCACTCCAGTAGAACACCTGAAATATCTCTTCCTAAAGACAATGATGATACATAAAAATTCTTTCATTATTATTTAAATAAGTCCACTGAAATTGACTCTTTTCTAGAAATTGGCCTCAACAATATGCCACTTGGTTGCAGAAAAATAATTGCTGGATACGTGGACTCCTTTCCAGCACTTATGGGCTACTTTTGTGGGTATCCCCTTACAAAAAAGTGACTGGGTAAAATTACAATCTTTAAGGTTAGAACAAAAGGAAAACACTCTTTACAAACCTCACTCATGCCAATATTAAATTATGGCCTACAAATGAAATTTTATCACAACCAGGCCATGCAAAAACTTCCATGTAAGAACAAATCAACCTTCAGACCTTCACAGCTGTTAAATCACATTTAAGCCCATCCACTTCTCATTTTCCAACGTCACCACCAACAGGTCAAAGGCATAGGATGGTTACTATGAGATTTGGACAGATTTGTGGCTTACACCCACCCCAGGGCATCTACGTCAAGAAGCCCAAATCTGTTGGGAACAACATAACTACATCTATGAAAAATGGCCTAAGGCCACTCGGGAAATGTTGGACCCCGAGTCACTATGCCACACATTGTGATTTTTTACTGACCAATGATTGGTTTGGGACTAATTGGTCTCTAGACTGAGATTAGGTGGTCAGCACCCAGTGAAACCCAACGGATGTGTGGAACTCACTATGGCCCTGGCTTTTCCAGCTGGATAGGACGATGTACTACTGGGTACCCCTGGATGCAAGGGAGATGGACACCAAGAATAGAACAGCCAGCAATCTCCCCAGTCCTCATCGGGGTGGGGGGCAATCAGGTTTGATCATCTAGCTTCACTGTTTATTCCACAAATTGGCTTAGAAGATGTAACGTGGCATGTAGAAACCCTAACCAGTTATACCCAAACCCCTCCACCAGGTTGAGGAAAACGTTTCTCTCCTTAACACAGAAGTAACACTCTTTAGGAGAGCCATCTTACAAAGCCAGATGATTGTAAATGTCCTCACTGTAGCCCAAGGTGGCCCATGTGCCATTATCAGAACTGAATGCTTGAAATTCCTGACAACTGGCAATGTAAGTAACTTCCTTAAAGAGTTATGTTACCAGGTAGAGGCCATGTCCTCACCAGCCCTGTCATGGGAACAACTTCTCAGTTCTGGTTCTCTGGCACCTCCTGGTGGAAGACATGGTTAATCTTCGTGGACATCACCATGCCCATTGCTGTGTTCATGTGCAACATTTATTGTTGCATTCATTTTACTCCAGTACTCGTGTCTTCTTGTTTCTCTCACAGATCACCCTCCTCTAAGTGCCTTTACCACATGTTGCTCCCACAGACTTTACTGTGGACCCCTCAACCCACCCAATTCCTAAATGGGAAACTCAAGCTGCTGGCACCACATCACCCCCCACTCAGCTCAAAGAGGCCAGAGCAGTCATTGCCCCTTTTCCTTACAGCAGTGAGGGTTTCCTAAAATTGGGGGGCAGGGTGAAGCAAGAACAAAGGACAGGGAGCTAGGGTAGACAGATGGTCACCAGGTCGGGCAGGGAAGATGGAAGCTGCTTCAACGGGAATGGAATGTTAATGCTTTCAGGACACTTCACACTCACCTGTGGCCAAGGTCGCCTGCCTCTGGGGGATTGTTCCTCCCAGAAGGGAATTATTAACGCGTATTCCCTGTGACTCCCTTCCTGCTTTTCTGGGCAGAGAATGGAAAATGGGGAGAAGTACCCCTGGATCGCCTCCTTCCATCCTACACAGGTGGGATAGGAGGGGACATGAGAAGTAAGAAACCTGGGAACTCTAAGGGAACAGGATTCACCCCTTCCCATGAACCAGCTCTGGACCACCTTCTCCCCCAGGAGAAGTCTGTCTCCATTGTATCCTTTAATTACAGCTTCTGTTTTGCCCTTGCCTTGGCCTTTCTCATGTATTCATTATTCCACGCAGGGGGAGCAAGACTCCAGCTCCCAAGAATGGTATCAATATCCTGACCCCAAAGGAACTAACTCATCCCTGAAGGGAAAGAGCCACTTTAAGAAAAAGAACCACCTAAGGAAAATTAAATAAATAACGAACCATCCCAAACCAAGAGACACTCAGGGCCTTCCTAGGAATGGCTGGATTTTGTGAAATTCAGATCCCTGGTTTGGACTCATAGCCGAGCCACTCTGTGAGGCTATTTGAGGTCCCACCTGCTAATGTCATGAGTTGAAGAGGGAAACAAGTCCTGTTCACAAGCTCAGGGACTTGCTGTGGTCTGCCACAGCCTTGGGGACTCCTGACTTATGAATTGTTCACCCCTCGCTGAGAGGCGAGGGGTGGCACAAGTCCTCACTCAAAAGCTGGCGGACATTCCTCAGTTGAACAGTTGGATTCTGTGTTCTGGCCTGGCCTGGATACCTAGGGGCATGGCTGCCATAGCCCTTCTGGTGGAGGAGGCCACCAAATTAACCCTCGGACACATACTGGCCACCAAGCTGTGAGTGTCCTTGAAATTAAAAGACATCAGTGTAAGCCAGCAGAAGATATCCATATAAGCCAGCAGAGATCAATGGGCGAATGGAGGGAGACTGTCCAAGCCCCAGGCCCCCTACTGGAATCCCCTGAAGTCACTCCTAACATTTGTCCAGCTCTAATCCTGGCAACCCTGCTTCCCACCACAAGGAAAGGTGACTTCCTTAATCTCTGTGTGGAGACCCCGGAGCATGTTCTCCTTAGCAGGCCTGGCCTTTGGGATGGGACAAACCTTTGACCAACCCTGATGTAGAACGTTCCACACAGGGAAGTAGTTCCTTGGGGAAGGGAGCTTGTCACTGTTCATCCCCAGGAGGTGGCTCAGGCAAACCCTTCCCCAAGCCCTCAGCACACAAGGCTCAAGCAGGGCAGGCTTCCTGGGGCTCTGCCCCTGGGGAAAGATGCAGAGTCAGCATCTATGTGGACGGTCGGTATTGACACGAGTCAGTGTCTACGCGGCCTTTTGGTTTACTGATGTAATAGTGTAGATGTGAGTGTCCCCAGAAGCTCATGAGTGAGACAAGTGGCAAGGTGTAGAGTAGAAGCGATTAGGTGTCAGAGCCTTAACCCAATCAGTGAATGAGTCCCCTGGGAGGGATTAACTTGTGACGGGAGGCAAGTAGGCCATGGCTGGAGGAACTGGATCCTTGGGGGTGTGCCTTTAGGGTTTATATCTTGGTCCTGCCTGAGCCCAGCTCTCCCTCCTGGGTGCCAGGTCCCCAACTGCTTTCCCCAGCCCACACACATTTCCACTACAGTGTTCTGCCTCACAGTCAAACATGAAAACATGGACATGACATTGTCACCCTCCTGGAAGCAGTGTGTTTACACCACACGGAAGCAGCCATGCATGTCAGAGGACCCCAAAAAATGGTTATTCACCAGAATTCAGGGAGTACACTGGAGGATCCAGTGCTTCAATGGCCTAATGCCTTGCCGCAATCTTGGGTACACTCTCACTCAAAGATGAGGAGGAATGGGCAAAACAGTGGGGACAGAAGCAGCAGAGACAGCTGGGGAACTATAGGGGGGGTCAGGAAACGACTGCCTCAGGCTGAGCAGTGGGAATTAGGAAGGGAGGCCGAGAATCGAGCTGATTAGGGAGGGAGGCACTGATGACTGGCCACTCATGCCTTTGCAGGGAAGGCTTCATATCTGCCACTCGGAGGTGACAAACTTGCCTCTCACCTGTGTAGTAGCCTGCAGGTGGAGCAGTGGCAACCAAACCACCCCCTTTACCTAACCCTCTGCAGTAATGGGGTGCATTCCCAGAGAAGATTGGCACCTAGACTCCCCCAGATTTGCTCCCCATAGCAAGGATATAATCACACTTCTGGGTTTTGCTGACGCCTTTTTCTGGGTGGATAGTAGCCACACCGCACCTGAACCAAAGAGGCCCAACAGGTCACTAAAGCTCTATGAAAGGAAACCACCCCTCAGTTTGGATCCCCTGGGTCACCCAGAGTGACCCTGGGCCTCGATCTCCAAGGTGGCACAGGAGGCCTCATGGGCATTGGGCACCACTTACATCTTCACACCTCCCGGAGCTCAATCATCAAAGTGGAAAGGGATAATCTACTGATTAAAAGCACCTTGACAAAACTGCCGGGAAACCCCCCAAGCCCTGGTGACAACTTTGGCCTACTGGGCAGTGAAGAATCAGAATTGTCCTCAAACATCTCTCCAACTGAGCCATTGTGAAATACTGTATGGGAGGCCATTTATGACCCCAGACCTTGTCACTGATGCTACGATGCAAGAGGTGATCAGATATGTAATCGATTTAGCACAGGTGCAAAAGGCCCTTGGGGTCAGAAATCAAGTCCTCCCAGCTCCTGACTCCAGACTTACTGCTCCACAAATTCAACCAAGTGGACTTGTTCTTTTTTGTTTTTTAAATTATTTGAAATAATAGAATGAATCAAAAAACTATGCTCTATGTAGATGTGTGATTGCACAGATGGTATGCCTCTACTTCATGTACAGAGAACAAGATGTATCCCATTTGTTTACAATAAAAATAAATTTTAAAAAATTATTTGTTGTTTTGGCTCAAGGGATTAAACCCCAGCCCATTTTACACCTGAGCTGCATCCTCAGTTCTTTTTAGTTCTTTTCTGTCAGGGGTCTTGCTAGGACCTGGCCTCAAAGCCTAGTTTGAGGCTAGGCTTGGCTTCAAACTTGTGACCCTTCCTGCTTCTGGCCTCAGGATTGACTGGGATTACAGGTGTGTGCCACCACACCTGGCTGACTTTGGAAGACTTGGAAAAGGGACTCACACACCAACCTGTCACTCCCTAGACAGGAGGACTCCTTCCAGGTCCCACAGGGATACCCTGAGGGTTGTCAGATTCCAGGGCCAGACATGATAGGTCCACTTTCCAAGGATAAACCTGTCCCTCTTGAGCTTTTACAGCCCAGGACCACTTGCCACCAGGGAAAGAGAGAAAGGATGGCTCTTCACGTGAGCCTCTGGAGATGGATGGGTCCTTTTCAGAAGCACAAGGGCCCTGTTTAAGCTGCTCCCCTACCTACAACGTACCAGGACTCTTGCTCCTCTGCTCTAGTGGGAACCCGTCCCTTTTGGGCTGTGGGGATTGGCTCCGCTCATGAGGAACCCACCCCTGGCTGGGGGTCTGTCTTGGCATTTCTGGTCCTCTTCCTCCTCCCCTGGGCTGCCTGCTGGGCTGCTGTGAAGCAACACGTATACCAGGAGGAGCTGCTAGATGGCAGCACGTGCCCGTAACTGCGCTCCTGTTGCTCCTCCCCCACTTTTTCACTGGGGCAGAGGGGTAACTCTCTTTACCTGTGGACTGGAGACAGGATGAGAGGGACGAGTCTTCCTCTCTAACATTGGATTTGCCCTTATCAGCTCACTCTGGGGGAGACATCAAGCCAATATTAAGGGGTATTTGGGCAAATGAGACTAACATGATTCTAAATCTCCCTTTGATGGCTAATGCCATCCATCCAAACCCAAGAATTAAAACTCACCTTCTCATAGGACACCCCCCATGGACTTTTTAGCCTTTGGCTTTGACCTGGTGAATAATGTAGCTGGGTACAATTTCAATCACTTCAGGAACCCTAGATGTGAACTTCTAAATCTGGCTCCATTCTCATGGTGTTAAATACCTCTGGTACCTTCTCTCACTGAGGTGAAGTTGGAGATTCCTGCTGTTACCATCAGTGTACTTGGTCAAACTGCCCAACACCCCTGTAAGCCATCATCATGCAACGCAACTGGTTTTTCTGAGTTACCTGTGTCCCACCCCCTCCACTGTAAATGGAAAATGGGTAAACAAGGTTACATTAGCCAAAGAGTATTAAAGTCCTCCTTACAAAGAGGACCTTGTCTCCATCAAGCAAATGCACTGGTGACACCTCATTAGCTCCTAAAGATAAAATAGATGTTGGTCTCGGATTCATTTTGTCCTTGTGCTGGCAGCTTAGCCCAGGGCACTTCTCCACTGAGCTTCAGCTCCAACACTTGCTATTCTTCATTTTGATACCAAGTGTCACTAAGTTGCTGAGGCTAGCCTCCACCTCCTACTCAGCCTCCCTCATTGCTGGGAGTACTGGCATGAGTCACCACACCTGGCAGACATGCTGCTCTTGAATTCTGAATTCCCTGCTTACCTAGAAGAATGTTCTTTGTGACACACACAGAAAACCCTCTAGGTTCCGTGAGGCAGAGACTGTAGAGCGCATCATTGGAAAGAGGGACTTGACCCTGGGGAGGAGGATGTGTGGTCACTTCAGCAGACAAAATACAAGCTCCCACTGATGACCCCGAGACACCATCTCTATGCTACAGAGGCACCTGGGAAGGGAGGTCCAGGTCCACCTGCAGCTGGGGAATCACCTGAATCGCATCACTTTCTGGACTGGTGAGAGGATGACCTGCAGGCCGTGACTGACACATCAGAGCCACAGGAGTCATGGCCGTCAAGCTGCACAAGACCTGAAATTGCTCCCTACATCCTTGGACTCGTTAGCCCAACTGGGATGGAAAATAGATCAGATTATTTGTTGGCTCAGGAAGGTGGACTTGGGCTCTGGGAAACACCTTCTGCTATTTTCATGTCAATATGTCTGGACACAAAGAAACTAGTGCTGATAAGATTTTACAAAGTGATACTTGGCTGCCAACTGCTTACCCAGGTACTGCTGGGCTCAGAGGTTCCCCACCTAACTTCACCTAGCTGTTGCCACTGTTAGGACTCTTAGACTCTTGGTTGCTCTATTTGTCCTGTCATTGGTCCTGATCTTTTTCATTTGCTGGTAGGATGTGTCTCTTCCAGAGTACAGAAACTCCAGATCAGGAAGATGCTGGCTCATGAACATCAGGATTTCCTACACCAGAGACTCCCCCCAACCTCCCCTCCACCTAGTCCAGGAAGCCACCTAGTCCTTGGATTCCTGGCCAGGTAGGGACATTGCCCTCCAGCCAGAAGCATCCCTGAAAGATGGATCATCCCCCTTAATCAAAATATTAAGAGTAAATTGAGGGAGGGAGAGGGAGAGAATAAGACAGGAAAGGGGGAAGTAGGTGCAGGCACACAGTCTTGCTCAGTGGGCACTTTGACCTGGTCTTATGTGACAGGCAGTTGCTTAACTGAAGGGATCCACTCTAGACGTGAGCAGTTAGGTGCCTTCTGCTCGCATCTGGCCTGGCTCTAACTGGCATCCAGCATCCTCTCCAACCACAGATATCCTGCTAGCACCTAATTCAGCTGATGTCTTCCCACTCTCAAAGGAATCGTCATTTGTCAATTTTCTAATCCATACAGAGTGTCTTAGAACTCTGCTTGCCTACTTATAAGTCAATACAGAGGGAAGCAGAGAACCTCCGGGTGTGTTTTTCTGAAAACTCGGATTCAGCATCTCTGTGTCATTGACCTCATCAGTGTCGTCGTGAACCAGCTGAATGACCTGCAGTGGGGCCCAGTCCTGAGGCCAGTGACTCTAGGCTGAGGCAGGTCCGGCCTGGAGACAGAAGGCCCTGCAATCCCCCTGGTGCTTCCTGCAGCCCTTTCCTGTGGGTGTCCTGGTGCCGCTGAGCACAACTGCAGAGGAAGGACAGCGAGAAGCTGCAGAGCCCTGGGAAGCAGGAGCCCCCTTGCAGGTGGTCCGGCCTCTTCCTTTCTGAGGCTGAGGCTCCCCTGTCACTGTGGCTCATTTTGAGACAGTGATTTGGGATGCGAAGCTTGCTGGAGTGGATCTGTAACTTGAGTCTGTGAAGGAAATGTGTGAAGATCAGGGTTAGAGATGGAGATTTAAAGGTCTCCTGGAGAAAGGGCTTGGGAATTTGACAGTTTGCTTTGGTCAGAGCATGAAAGTGACTCAGGGTGAGTGTCTATGGTGACTGTTGAGGAAGGGTGGAGAGTGGGCACACCCTGAGGAGGGGACAGCTGGGCATGGTGACTCCCAGAGTGCAATCCTTAGCTGTCCCGCCTCAGCAGCCGGGAGTGTCCCGTAAGCTATTTGTCTGGCCCTGGAGCTTGGGAGAGCCTGGGAGAAGGTTTCTGAATCTCGGTTCTCCGTGTGCCTTTGTGGGAAGCCGCTGCCTTTCTGAGTGGCTTCAGGCGTTCGCTTTCCTCTCCCCCTGGTTCCTTTGGAGAATGTCGTTGCCTCTTCCCCAATGTCGGAACTCTGGCAAGCCGAGGCCCTCCCTGTATCCGGTGTCCTGGCCTGGTCTGGGCAGATGTCCCTGTCTGAGGTGGGGTTTTCTCTATAGAACACTGCATCTCAATCTGCCTGAGCACATCGTTACCCCAGTTCCAGGGAGGAAAGAGGAAGAGGCCACCGAGTACAGTGAGGAGACAGTGCCAGTTCTTCTTTGTTCTTCTTTTTGGGTGGGTATCAGGGATTGAACTCAGGGGCGCTCCACCACTGAGCCACATCCCCAGCCCTATTTTGTGTTTTATTTAGAGACAGGATCTCACTGAATTGCTTAGTGCATCACTTTTGCTGAGGCTGGCCTTGAACTTCTAATGCTCCTGCCTCAGACTCCCTAGCCACTGGGATTACCGGTGTGCGCCTCCAAGCCAGGCCTCAAATAACCAACTTTTTGGGTCTTCTTGGATGTTTTTTTCTGGTACTGGGGATCACACCAAGGGCACTTTACCTCTGACCTACCTCCCTTTCTGTGTTTCACTTTGAGGCAGGGTCTCCCTAAGTTGATAAAGCTGACCTTGAATTTGGTATCCTCCTCAGACTTCAGATTTGCTGCGATTACAGACCTGCAGCATAGTACCTGGCAGCTTTGTTTTTGTTGATTTCCTGTTTGCAGGTTCATTAATATCTTTTGCAGTTGTTTTCTTCTGCCTGCTTGAAGATTGTCTTGCTTTGTTTGGGTGGCTTTCTGAGTGGAATGTTGTAGAGCACTGAGTCTCAACTTCCATCTGGTATACGTATTCACTGCTCTTAAATTCTCCCAAGGCTCTGTTTTTTTCTACATCGTAGATGTGATATTAAGATGTACACTAATTTTCATTTATTTAAAAAACACATTTCTTTTGAGACATCCCTTTGAAGTTTGTCATTTAAAAGTTTATAATATATGCTGGGTGCAGTGGCACATGCACTGTAATCCCAGTAACTCAGGAGGCTGAGGCAGGAGGATCACAGGTTTGAGGCCAACCTTGATTTGAGTGAGACCCTTAGCCATTTAGCAAGACCCTGTCTCAAAATAAAAAAAAAAAAGAGCTGAGGGTATACCTCAATGATAAAGTGCCCCTGGGTTCAATCTCCAGTACCAAATTTTAAAATGATAAAAAATAAACGAATACAAGTTTGTGATTTTAGTTGGTGATATAGGTCAGTGGTGAAGACTTGTGTACCCTGGGTTTGATCCCCAGCATCACAAGATAAAAAAATGGTGACTCCATGTCTAATTCTTTGGAGGTTTTCCAACTGTTTCTGTATTGATGTCCACTTTAGTTCCAATGTGATGTGACAACATGATTTATTTGATTTTTATTCCCGTAGATTTGTTAAGGGTTGTTTCGCAGCTCAGAACAAGGTCTGTGTGTGTTGGTGAATGTTGCATGTGATCTTGAGAAGATTGGGTCTTGTGCCATTGGTGGATGCAGTATTTTGAAATAATCAAATGATTGCACTTGATAGATAAGTACTGATTTCAGCTATAGCATAACTAATTTTGTCTTTTTTGTGTGTGTGCTGGGGATTGAACTTAAGGGTGCCTTACCACTCAGCCACATCCACAGCCCTTTTTATTTTTTATTTTGAGACAGGGTCTTGCTGAGTTGCTGAGGCTGACCTCAAACTTGGAAGGCCCCTACCTTGGCCTCCCTAGTGCCTGGGATGCTGTCATGCAACCTGTGTGCACCTGGCATTCTCTGCTTTCTTGATTGCCAGGTACCAATGGTGGCTGTGTTGATGTCTCTAGATGTATTTGAGGGTCTCTGATTTTCCTTTCAGCTCTGTGTTTTTGATTATGTGGTTTGATACTTTGTTTAGGGGAATGTCTACTAAAGACTATATTGTTATCTTGGAGAACTGACTGCTTTTTCATTATTTAATCCATATTATATGCTTCATTGTATGGCTTAATTTATCTCAATGTAGCTTCCACAGGTTTATTGGATCGGTACTAGAATGGTATATCTCACTTTCTCTCTTTTTTTCATTGAGCTATATATATAATCCCCATTCCTTTTTTTAATGTTCTTTTAATTGCTGATGGACCTTTATTTATTTATTTACATATAGTGTTAAGAATGGAACCCAGCACTTCACACATGCTAGGCAAGTGCCCTGCCACCGAGCCACAACCCCAGCCCCTCCCATTCCTTTTTGTTTCTTATTTTGAGACAGGGTCTCACTAAGTTGCTGAGGGTGGCCTGGAATTTGAGATCCTCCTGCCCTCGCCTCCCACGTTGCTGGGATCAAGGCATGTCCTACCATGCACGATTCACTTGGTCTCCTTATATTAAATCTGTCTGTGTTTTCATTTTGTCATTTTGAAAATATTCATCTACTTTTATTCACAAATGAAAATTGAATATATCAGGGGAAGGGAAGAATAGAAGTTCATTGGATTAGACAAAAAGGAATGAAGGGAAGGGGGATGAGAATGGGGAGACAGTGGAACGCACTGGACACAACTTTCCTGTGCTCATATATAAATACATGATCAGTGTAACTCCACGCCACGCACAACCACAAGAATGGGAAGTTATGCTCCATGTGAGTGCGATTTTCAATGTATGATCTGTCATATGTATCTAAAAGAATAAATAAAGAAAAAATTGAATATATATGTCATGCAGAACCTGATGTTTTGAAATATACATACATTATGGCATAGCTAAATTGAGGTGTTTCAGGTGTACATTACCTCACATCGATCACACTGTTTGGTCACAAGATCACAGATGTGATCCCTTGGTGGTTTTCTAGGCCACAATACAATGTTATTACTATAGCCACATTGTTCAGTGAAGCTTATGAATTAACTTAGCCTCTCCAACTAAAATTTTGAAACTTTCAAATACTATCTCCCCAAATTCCCCCATGTTCCATGTCTTTATGTATTTAACAGTTTTTCTTGGAGAGAACAAAAAGTGGAAACTTTTTTTTTTTTTTTTTTTGGTTCCAGGGATTGAACTCAGGGGCACTTGGCCTCCGAGCCACATCCCCAGCCCTAGTTTGTATTTTATTCAGGCAACTCATCGAGTTGCCTAGCACCTTGCCATTACTGAGACTGACTTTGGATTTGCCATCCTCCTGCCTCAGCCTCCAGAGCCACTGGAATTATAGGTGTGCATCTCTGTGCCTGGCAGAACTTTAAAAAAAAAAATCCACTCTGTCACTCTCTTTTAAATGATGTGTGTGGATAATTTACTTTTAAAGTGTTGATTGATATATTTGTATTAATAAATACCAGATGTGTAATGTGTCTGTTTTTGTTGTTCTACGTTTTCATATAAACTTCCCCTCTTTTTGGGCTAATTCTTTTGTTGGGTATTCAATATATGTAGGGGGTGACATCCTGGAGATATTGGACTCTTTGTATGTTCATGTGCTATCATTCCTCATATATCTAATAAAAACTAATGTTTTTGTATTAGCATATCCTTTATGAGTCTTATTTAGTATTCGATTAAGGTTATTCTGTAAGAAACAACATGCAGTCTTTTAAATGTTGTTTCAGGACAACACTGGAGGATGCACGTCATTCACTAAGAAGTTATGACAAGTACAAGTTGTATGTGTCAAACCAGACAGAGTGACTCATGCCTGTAATCCCAGCTCTGAGGCAGGAGGATCACAAGTTCAAAGCCAGCCCCAGCAATTTAGCAAGGCCCAAAGCAACTCAGTGAGACTCTGTCTCAAAGTAAAAAAGGCTGGGGACATGGCTCAGTGGCTAAGTGCCCCTGAGTTCAATCCCTAGTGCCAAAAAAAAAGTATATCTGTCAGAGCAGCTCATTAGAGATTCATTATCCAGAGAGTGTAGAGTGTATTTTGGGGGCTGATGACCATTCAGAATACTGTAACGTCCAGAGGGACGGCAGGCTATGAACTAAGAGCACACTCTTTGGAAACACCAAGCCCCTCTACAGTTGGGCTGGTGAAGTCCTTCCAATAGCAGTTCTGAGCTACCAGCCGAAGTCAAACTTTGTTCTCAGGCATTTCTAAGAATAAGCAGTCTCAGGACAGGTGGCACTTACCGTCTTAGGCACTCTCCGCATTAAGACTTTCTTCTGAGAGGCGTTACAAACCCCCTGCACAACAAGATGGTGTGACCCAGGAGCACCATGGGGGTTCCTGTTCTGCTGTTGTGTCAACAGTTAGTTCCAGACTAGCATCAGAATTGCTGAGTGAGAGGACATGAATGTGGATGGGGCATCGAGTGCGATGACAAAACGTGGGGTGAACGTGGAGGCGCACAGCACCACACCGACAGTCTGTGCCCAGCTCCCTGTTGCCTCAAGTTCTTGAAGGTTGGTACAGGTTCTTGCTCACCTCTTTGTCCCCTGAAACTGCTCTAGGAGGCTGTCCCAGCGAGTAGGTTCACAGATGAGTACTGCAGACATGGCCAAAGGAGTGGACAGCAGAGGGAAGGGGAAGGGACTCCACTGACAGACCAAGCGCCTGTTATGTTCCAGCGGTTCTACGTGCACTGGACATGGTGTCCTTGCCAAAGCTGAAACTGAGGGACACAAAAGTGACACTTGTCCAACCTCACAAATCTATCTCCAGACTCAAGCTGTTGCAGATGGTTCACATAGAGTAAGAAAGTCAGCCACAGTCTTGTCAAACAGGTGGTGCCATCTGGTAGCCAGGACTGTGCAGATTTACCATGTACCTCCTCCTGATTACTTCCTCTTTCTGAACTTAGTCTCTCCTTCTAAGATCTGAGTGAAACGGATCAGATGTGAACTGATGTTGGCATTCTCTCTGGAATCTTAAGTGTCCAAAGTACCAGACTCCTGCTTTGGCAGGACAAGGTGACTATGTCAGCTTTCAGTCAAGGAATAGATCTTTCTGCAGCCTAATGTAGTCTGTGCTTTTTCACAGAAATGGGAACATTGGGAAACCAGCATCACCCATAGTCTGATAATTGTGTTAGGAAGCTCAAGTTCACTAAAATTACTTCCTTGAACAATGGACACCAAGAAAAGCAGGTACCTGAGAAGCAATTGAGTTACTGCTTCTGACCTATTTCTACTCCAACCCTGAGCCTGAGCCCCAGGTCCTTTCCCTCTCTGGCCTCTAGGTACCAGAAATCTATAAAGGTGTGTTCATGGAGCCCAGCACTCTGGTTGACAGTCTCTCCATCCCTCTCTCAGATCCTTGTCAGTTTCCTACTGAGCTGAGGAAACTTAGTATCAATGATCATAAGTGAGCTAAATTTTATTACTCCAAATATACAGCTGAAGGGGAGGACCTCCAACGTAGGGGAAAGGAAGGACCCAGTCCACTCATTTCACCTGGAAGATGCTCAGAACCTTTACCTTGGCTCCTCAGGCTGAATTTCCAGATTTCCCCTCTCTCCATGCTCAGTACATCTCCATGCCTTTGTTCAAACTGTTTCCTCTGCCAGAAATGCCTGGGTTGGTCATGGTGCTACATACCTGTAATCCCAGTGACTCAGGATGCTGAGGCAATAGGATCCCAAGTTCAGGACCTCAGCAACTTATCAAGGTCCTAAGTAGCTTAGCGAGACCATCTAAAAAGTGAAAAGGGCTGTGGATGTACCTCAGTGGTAACGTGTCCCTGGGTTCTGTCCCCAGTGCCAAAAGAACAAAAACAAACACCAGAACACTACCTGGGAATCTCCTCTTTGTCCTTCAAAATCCTCCAGGGAAAACGCCACTTCCTCTGTGTTCCTAGTCAGTTTCATGATCTTGTGCTCTACATTCTCATAGCATCTTTTCCTCTTGATTTTCTTCAGTCAACATGTGTCTTTCATGACCATATGATATGGAAATGTCCTAGGTGCTGAGAGTCAGCAATGATTAAAAAAAGTATTGTGTGCTCTCAGATTCTCATGGTTGGTTGAGAAACTCTCCTGTATTACGGGTTGACAAAGTGGTCAGAAGTGTTTTAGGGAAGCCAGGGTTCAGCCAGACATCAGTGTAGTTCAGAGACCCAGTGAAAGGCCTAGAGAAGGTGTCTGGAAGTGGTGATGTGTGAAGTCACCCCTGCAGCATGTTTAATTGTGATTCAGTGGAGGCAGGCAGGTGTTCAGTGGCTTTCCAGGTGTAAGGGACAATAAGTGTAAAGGCTCAGAGTGACAGAGGCATGGTGTTTTTCAGGTTTGGTGGTGTGTCCACTCACCCTTGGCCAGTGGGAAGTGGCTGAGGGAGTTTTGGGACATGAAGGCAGATAGGTGGGAGGACAGGAGTATGCAAGATTATGAACGGTTTGAATAATTTATTCCTAGGACAATTCTAAATAGTTTTGATTCATGCAAGAAGAAACTGCATGATCCTCCATGGAGTTGATATATTCTTAGATATTTCAGTCATTTTCCATTTGGGGTTCCCATGAATGTATAGTACACAGCCACAGAAGAGAATTTTTATGGGTTCTTTTGTGTCTGCAACGAGGGGTGTAATTTTTGAGTCATAGGAGTGGCTTCCATCGCTTGAATAGATACTGCCAAACAGTTTTCCAGAACGTTTTGGTTTTATGCACACCCTATGAACAGATTCAGTGAGTTCTGTCTGGCTGATGTGAGATCAGATTGTAGAGGACAAGGCTGGGGTTTAGAGACTAAGGGAAGGTGGAGAATGGTTCCTGGAGTGGGGTGACTAACTCCATGAGTGAGTGAACAGTCTTACATGTTCCACCCAGAGAGAGGGGAAGCAAACTGTTTCATTTTACTCATGAAACAGGCTCTTTGCACACCTATGATCAGTTCTTCAGCTCTAGAAACCAAGTGCTGTCCAACGGCTCCATTGAGGTAAGTGTCTGACTCCACAGGATTAAGGGTTCTGTTCTCCAAGAGGCCCTTACATCAGATGCCAGGCAAAAGAGTGGGTGTGCAAGGTATCCACCTCTTTGAACATCTTTGCTCCCTGGTCAAGTTCCCGCAGGCTCCCCATCCCTCCACATTTTCTAGTATGCTGATGATTCCAAGATTCCAGAGAACACATTATTAGGGTCCTGTTCCGACTGATCCCCAGAGAGTCAAAGTGCACACATGATAATGCAAGTCACACAACGAGGTTCTATTTAAAGCAAGCTTGAGCCTGGACCGCAACCAGCCCCTCAGACCCTTAGGATGGCTGAGTAGGGAGCGGCCCCGAGGGGCGAGAAGGCACCCTATTTAAGAGCATTTTCAGCATTCACACACAAGGACCTGTACATTATTGGTTAACATTCGGACAGCTAAACATTTGTCCTCTTTGGTTTGGTCCCTCCACTTTATTTGAATCTTATTGGGTCCCGCCAAAACTGAACGGTCCTGGAGGGAGAGGGGAGGAGGGAAGGGGTGAACTACGCAGGAGAGGGGTCGGGGCTAGGCCCCCCTGTCCTTGATGGATGAGGTCTCTGGGCAGCTGCACATTCTCAGATAGATATCTCTGAACAGCCTTGATAAGCCCAGGGGCCCAGCACGTCCTGTTTGCCCTGTATTGGCCCTCCAGGGCTCCGTGGGCTGCCGGCACCCTGGTGATTAAGATAGTTCCTTAGCGTTTGCGCCCTTTTCCTGGGGGGGGGGGGGGTTTACAGGCCAGGTTCACGAAAAAGCTTGTTTATACAAGATGGCTGCACAGATGTCACCCTATTCTCAAAAACGATTAGTTACTGTTACCACTTAATTATCAAGGCACAACCCAGGAACAGGCAAACAGAAGCCGTCCAAAAGGTCAAGGTATCAGGTAAGAGATGGCTGGCCTTTCCGTGTCCCAGTGGAGGACCCACCTCTGTGTGTTCAGGACCTCGGACTTTCTCCACACCTCTTTTTTTTTTTAATTTCTTTTATTGTAAACAAATGGGATACATGTTGTTTCTGTTTGTACATGGAGTAACAGCATACCATTTGCGTAATCATACATTTACATAGGGTAATGATGTTTGATTCATTCCATTATTTTTTTCCTTCCCCCCCACCCCTCCCACCCCTCTTTTCCCTCTATACAGTCCCTCCTTCCTCCATTCTTGCCCCCCTTCCACCCCCCATGTGATATGTCATCATCCACTTATCAGTGAGATCATTCGCCCTTTGGATTTTTGAGATTGGCTTATCTCACTTAGCATGATATTCTCCAATTTCATCCATTGGCCAGCAAATGCCATAATTTTATTATTTTTTATAGCTGAGTAATATTCCATTGTATATATATATATACCACAGTTTCTTTATCCATTCATCAATTGAAGGACATCTAGGTTGGTTCCACAGTCTGCCTATTGTGAATTGAGCAGCTATGAACATTGATGTGGCTGTATTTCTGCAGTATGCTGATTTTAAGTCCTTTGGGTATAGGCCAAGGAGTGGGATAGCTGGGTCAAATGGTAGGTCCATTCCAAGTTTTCTAAGGAATCTCCACACTGCTTTCCAGAGTGGCTGCACTAATTTACAGCCCCACCAGCAATGTATGAGTGTACCTTTTTCCCCACATCCTCTCCAACACCTATTGTTGCTTGTGTTCTTGATAATAGCCATTCTAACTGGGGTGAGATGGAATCTTAGGGTAGTTTTGATTTGCATTTCTCTTATTACTAAACATGGTGAACATTTTTTCATATGTTTATTGATTGCAGGTAGATCTTCTTCTGTGAAGTGTCTGTTCATTTCCTTAGCCCATTTGTTGATTGGGTTATTTGTATTCTTGGTGTAGAGTTTTTTGAGTTCCTTATATATTCTGGAAATTAGTGCTCTATCTGAAGTATGAGTGGCAAAGATATTCTCCCACTCTGTAGGTTCTCTCTTCACATTACTGATAGTTTCCTTTGCTGAGAGAAAGCTATTTAGTTTGAATCTATCCCAGTTGTTGATTCTTGCTTTTATTTCTTGTGCTATGGGAGTCCTGTTAAGGAAGTCTGATCCTAAGCCAACAAGTTGAAGATGTGGACCTACTTTTTCTTCTATAAGATGCAGGGTCTCTGGTCTGATTCCGAGGTCCTTGATCCATTGTGAGTTGAGTTTTGTGCAGGGTGAGAGATAGGGGTTTAGTTTCATTCTCTTGCATATGGATTTCCAGTTTTCCCAGCACCATTTGTTGAAGAGGCTATCTTTCATCCATTGTATATTTTTGGCCCCTTTGTCTAGTATGAGAAAATTGTATTTATTTGGGTTTGTGTCCGTGTCCTCTATTCTGTACCATTGATCTACCTGTCTATTTTGGTGCCAATACCATGCCGTTTTTGTTACTATTGCTTTGTAGTATAGTTGAAGTTCTGGTATTGCGATACCCCCTGCTTCATTCTTCCTGCTAAAGATTGTTTTAGCTATTCGGGGTTTCTTATTCTTCCAGATGAATTTCATGATTGCTTGCTCTATTTCTGTAAGGTTCGTCATTGGGATTTTAATTGGAATTGCATTGAATCTGTATAGCACTTTTGATAGTATGGCCATTTTGACAATATTAATTCTGCCTATCCAAGAACATGGGAGATCTTTCCATCTTCTAAGGTCTTCCTTAATTTCTTTCTTCAGTGTTTTGTAGTTTTCATTGTAGAGATCTTTTACCTCTTTGGTTATATTGATGCCCAAGTATTTTATTTTTTTTGAGGCTACTGCAAATGGAGTTGTTTTCCTCATTCCCTTTCAGCTGTTTCATCGCTTGCGTATAAAAATACTGTAGATTTATGCGTGTTGATTTTATAGCCTGCTATTTTGCTGAATTCATTGATAAGGTCTAGACGTTTTCTGGAGGAGTTTTTTGGATCCTCTAAATATAGAATCATGTCATCCGCAAATAGTGACAGCTTAAGTTCCTCTTTTCCTCTTCGTATCCCTTTAATTTCTTCAGTCTACCTAATTGCTCTGGCTAGAGTTTTGAGGACAATGTTGAATAGAAGTGGTGAAAGAGGACATCCCTGTCTTGTTCCCGTTTTTAAAGGGAATGGTTTCAGTTTTTCTCCATTAAGAATGATGTTGGCCATGGGCTTAGCATAAATAGCCTTTACAATGTTCAGGTATGTTCCTACTATCCCTATTTTTTCTAGTGTTTTGAGCATGAAAGCGTGTTGTATTTTGTTGAACACTTTTTCTGCATCAATTTAAATAATCATATGATTCTTATTCTTAAGTCTATTGACATGATGGATTACATTTATTGATTTATGGATGTTAAACCATTCTTGCATTCCAACAATGAACCCTCCACACCTCTTGCTTACTGCTTTGCATGAAGGTTTCTGGAATGTTCATTTGATTGATTAGTTCATTGGCTCCTCATGATTCACTCAATCTCATATGCCTACTTCCCTGCCAGGAGGTCCAGGGGGTAGGGTTCCACATTCCAATCATTTTATCAATTACAAAAAAAATTTTAAAAAAATGTTTATCAATAATCATACTTTGGTCTTTCTGGGTACCTGAATTTACTTAGGGCTCCCCAGCAGTCATCTCATTAGCATGCAAAAGACAGTGTTTTCATTTCAAAGATTCTAAGGGTCTTAGAAGTTTTGAGGTCAGATACCCTAGAGTAACCCAAGAATGTAGTTTTCTATTTGTGCCTTGAATGACCCACTGATTGCACAGGTTATGGAAAATAGCAAGAAACAAAGTGTCATTGGGACTTGCTCAAAATATCGCCATCTATTCTGTACGACCGTAAAGAAAATATATCACCAGATTGGGGAAAACACTATCAGGGGACAGATAGGTGAGGATGGTGGGGACACGCAGTAAGGGGGTAATCCTGTACGATGAGCCCACTGTGCTGACTCCCCACATGCTTTCTTTGCCAAACAGCAATCTGCCTGCGACCCCCCTGGTCTGAGGGGACAGTATATGTCACATTCCTCAATGAACTGAGGCAGGGGGCAAAAGTCTGGCAGTCATTGTAGATAATGAATGATGGGGGTCAAGAGGGGATGATGACTGGTCATCAAGCAGAGAAGACATGGGTTGCTAGCCGCTGACCTTCAGGATTGGGATGGGGACTCACTTCCTGCACCACTGCTCCTGCTCCTTCCTGCCCTTGGGCACTTATGCGGAGAAGAAAGAGAAGGTGAGGGGCTCTGGGTCGATGAAAGAGCAAGACACACCCGCTTCCACATACTCCCAGCTCTGGAGCCCCTTCTCTTTGGAGCAGTCTGTTGTCATCTCTTTTCTCAAATAAAATTTCCTTTCTACATTTGCCTGAGCATTTCTTGGGTATTTAATTTTCAACATGGGACAAGGACCAGTTCCTGACAAGACTGGTATCAACATTAACACCACGTAGCTCCCAAGTCATGTACTGGGAAGTGCTGGTGATAACCGCCATTTACCGGGGACGAGTCGTGCTTCCTCAGGTGTTGAAGTAGAACGCTGGAGAAGCACGGCAAGCGCAGAGTAGAAAGTAAGCTTCATTGAAGAAAAGCAGACTTCTCCCGGGTGGAAGAAGGGGACCCAAAGGTGGAATTCATCGGATTGAGCAAATGTTGTCCTTTTTATAGGTTTTATTCTCCCGTTCTTTTCCCCTTATCACTTTCCTTCCTGCCTACGTGATTAGGCCTGGTTTTGCATAAAGTGAGAAGCGATGGGCAGGATGAGAGCCAAGGTGATTCAGGCAGGTAAGGCCCCGGGGGCATTAATTAGCCTCTCCTTGTCTGTAGTCTCTGACAAGGGCAGGTAAATTTGGTAATCAGTGGGCTCTGTAGGTCCTTGACATTCCATTCTCCCAGGGCAGTCTCCAACTTCCAGAGGCAGATGGCTTTCATGGCCCCCATTTCCTCCATATGACCCGATCCCCTATTTCTACACTTACTGCCTGTCCCCAATTCTGGCTTCACTGGGCAGCCGTTAAGGGTCCCAACTGGGAAGTCCCAGCAGAGTGTCCTCTCCACAAGTGAGACTTCAAAGTCTCATGCCCATTGGGGCTTCTTAAATGCATGTTGGAAGGAAGAAACCTCCTACCAACTTGCATGACCTAGTGGTCTCCTCACGATTTCCAAAGGGAGTGAGAGACTCGAGGTAAGCGAGTGACATGTATTTTAGATGACATATTCTTTAGATGTCGAGAGACTTTTATTTTATTCATTTATTTATATGCGGCGCTGAGAATCAAACCCAGTGCCTCACATGTGCTGGGCAAGTGCTCTAAAACTGAGCCACAACCCCAGCCCCAAGATAAGTGAATGACTTTTGAGTTCCCATGAGAAGTCAGTATTCCTTAGATGTTCCATCAAGGATGTGTGAAGATCATGGCAGGCAAATGGACACGGAAGACCTTTAATATTTTCCTTAGCTCTTTCAATGGATAACTGAATGGAAGGATGTGAGAGAGGCTTAGGAGGATGCAACCTGGAGCCAGATAAGAATTTTGAAAGGGAAATGTGTTCCTGGCATGCTTAAGATGTAGCTATGTGTAAGGAGAAATGCAGCTCAGCTCGGGACCCACGGCAGTTCCAGCCCCTCCGACGGAACTGGTGCTCCGTATGCCCGGTCTCAGTTGCGGCTCAACAATAGCTCCCAGAAAAATCCACGGCGGACACAGGGCCTCACGCAAGAGACTTTATTATGCGGATGACTAGCGCATCCGCTTGGGGTGAAAAGAAAGGAAAAGAGAAAAACTGCGAGGATGCTTCTCCCAGATACTGGAATCTCCTGGGCTAGAAGGAACCAATAGCAGAGGAGAATACTTGCAAGCTGGCTGATGAACCAATAGCTAGCTAGCATGTTAGGACATAACGTGGGAAGCAGGAAATGGCTGTAGCGTAGGCCGGAAATTCCTGTAACGTAAGAGGCAGGCAGAACACAGATTAATAAGTGGTTGGGAGGCAGGGAGAAATGGCTGCACCTGAAAGGGCAGAGTATCGGTTTTTGTATTTCACTATGGAGTGGAGTGCATGGCTCAGTAAGGATGGGGTCAGGAGACAGCTTCAAAAAGGCAAATAGCCCATGTCCCTCCCCAGGCACTGATCACCAGGTAGCACAATGAAATGAGAATACCTGGGAATGCTGAAGCAGATGTAAAAGAAGGTGCACACTTTGGTTGGGTTCCGCGTTTGTTCACATGAAAATAATAGTTTGTTAGCATCTTTGCTTTTTCAAAGAAAGTTTACAAATTTGTATGAAGTAACTAGTGTTCTCCTTGCCTGCTTTATAAGTAAACAAACGGATTCTTCTGGTTACATATTGAAAGACTTGGATTCTGCATCTTTGTCTCACTCATTAGTGTTGGTGTGAAGCAGGTGAATGACCTGGTGGGGAAGTAGAGGTCTGGGGTCAGGGACCCCAAGCTGAGGTCAGACTTGAGCCTGCCAAGGGAGAGCAGTGAAGTTCCCGTTGGTGCTACTGGGTGGCTGCCCTCCACCGTATGTGAGGAACCTTCTGGTGCTCAGTATGAAACACAACATATTTGGAAGCACCTTCCCCTCCCCCATGTTAGGGAGATTCAAAATGCGAGCCCCAGGAAATTCCAGCTCCTTCTGATGTGGTAAAGAAGGTTCCTGGACACAAAGGAGTCAAAACCTGTGAAATTCTTTTGGATCTTAATGACTATGGAGGGAAACCTGTGAATTTCTCTTTAGTCCTAATGCACCCTTCTTTAAAAGTTTTCCTCCTCCCAGAGCTTTTGGGAGATGAAGCTTTCTTAATCTTCCTTCAAAGCTGACTTTGAATAAGACCTCTTTTCATACCAAATTGACTCTGAATATTTCTGGAGCAATATTTCGGAGAGCATTATGTCCAAGCCTCTTTTCTCCCCCTGCAGGATCTTGTGCCACCCAATAACTAGAGCAGCTGCAGAGCACTGGAAAGCAGGAGACCCACGTGCAGATGAGAATGGGGTTACTGTCCTTTTAGAGGTTGGCAAGTCTGGTTGCTGCGCAGATGTATTCTGAAAAATGTTTTCATTTTGGCATGCTGTACAGAATTGCTGTACTCAACCTGTAATTTCCATGGGTAAATTCTGTGAAAGTCAGGCTTAGAGAAAGACTCATTTAGGCAGTCTCCTGGAGACAGAGTTTATGAATTTGACATCTTGCTGACATCAGGCGATAGTTCCTGTCTGACGAATATTAAAGTGTTGAAGTACAAGGGTTTCCACACTGGCAATAGGAGACAGCAGGGCATGTTAAATTCCCAGAGTTTAATATTTGGGTGTACCTTCCTCAGCACCAAGAGATGTTCCATTGCAGCCCTGAAGTATGGGAATATGTTTAACTTTATGAGTTTAGGTTCTCCTTGTGACTCTGGACAAGGAGTGTTCCTGTCTGAGCCGCTCCAAATGTTTCGTTTACTTCTACCTTGATTCCTTTGTAGAATATTGCTGCCATGTAGCGCCAGGCCCCGCCCTCCCCCCAACCCCCGCCATGATGCATCGTATTTTCTTGGCTGAAAATAGGTAGGTTAGGAGGGGGAGAAGATAGCCTTGACCCTGAAGTCAGCTGTGTCATCCCAGGGTCCTCCAGTGTGACAACAACAGGCTTTCCTCCTGTTCCAGTGAGGCCTGGCCCAGGAACAAGGGTTGTCTCCGTGGCACACCCGTGGCCCCATTTCCAGGAGGAACAAGAGGAAGGGCCCGCCGAGGAAAGCCAGGAGCAAGCTGAGTTGCGGTGCACCGGCCTCCAGGCTGCTGCTGGTCCCGCCTGGGAGGAAGCGTGGCCTGGGGAGAACTCTGGTTGGAACACGTCACACAGGCTCCTGGCGGAGAGGGAGGGGATCGCCGCTCCACGCCCGCGGCGCGCTCGGGGCGGGTCTTTGACCGACAGCCAACCGGGGGCGGGGCGGGGCTGCAGAGCGGCCCAATCAGGAGCGCCGGCGGGAGGTGGGTCTGCTCCGAACCGCGGGATCTTCCGCTCTGGCTCCGCCATCTTTGGGACCCGGTGGGCTTCCGAGGTTGCGCTCCCTGTTTGGCCTTGTGACCTCCGCTGACTCCGGGAGCCGCCAGGCGGACACCGGGACACACCAGAAGCAGGGAGATGGTGAGTGTGCTGGCCCAGGCGTCCTGGAGGTGGGCTCAGGGCCTGGCAGGGACCCTCGAAGCCCGCTCGGCTCGGTGGCCGCTCGACTCGGTGGCCGCCCGGCCCCGCGGCTGGCGCGGCCTGGCCCTCGGTCCCCTGGTCTCTTCTGACCCGCGGGCGGGGCGGGGCGGGGCCGGCGCGGGAACCCGGCGTCCGCTGGGCCTTGCGCGGCACCTCTACGGGGTCCCGAGCCGGGGCGGGCAGCGCAGCCCCGCGTCTCCCGAGGGTGTGCGGTGGCTGCGGGAGTCGGGAGACCGGACAGGAAACCCCCGATCTCCGGAGACTCCCCGTTGCCAAGCCCCGGGGAGGGGCGTCCACACGGACTCGGGTTTGGGATCGCAGTGCCTCGGCTGTCGTTGCTGTTGGGCCGTTTCCAGACGTGGTTGTTAACAAGGAACTGCTGATTGACTCAGAAAGTTAGTGCCCCGCAGGCCGCGGGGAGAGGTCTTGGAGAACGAAGGAGGAGAGGACTGGGAAGTCCAGCTGCGGACCCCAGCTCCTCAGTACCCCTAGCACCCAACCGCAGAATCTCTGAAGCCAACAAGCCCTTGCCCCTCCCTCATGTTAAGAAAGCTTGAAAACTACTCTTCCCCAGTTATTTTTTTAATTTATTTTTATTGTAAACAAATGGGATACATGCTGTTTCTGTTTGTACATGGAGTAACAGCAAACCATTTGCATATTCATAAACTTACATAGGGTAATGATGTTTGATTCATTCCGTTATTTTTTTCCGTCCCCCCACCCCTCCCACCTCTCTTTTCACTCTATACAGTCCCTCCTTCCTTCATTCTTGCCCCCCTCCCACCCCCCATTAAGTGTCATCATCCGCTTCTCAGTGAGATCATTCCTCTTTTGGATTTTTGAAATTGGCTTATCTCACTTAACACGTTATTCTCCAATTTCATCCATTTGCCTGCAAATGCCCTAATTTTATTATTCTTTATAGATGAGTAATATTCCATTATATATATATATATATACACCACAGTTTCTTTATCCATTCATCAATTGAAGGACATCTAGGTTGGTTCCATAGTCTGGCTATTGTGAATTCAGCTGCTATGAACATTGATGTGGCTGTATCTCTGTAGTATGCTGATTTTAAGTCCTTTGGGTATAGGCCAAGGAGTGGGACAGCTGGGTCAAATGGTAGGTCCATTCCAAGTTTTCTAAGGAATCTCCACACTGCTTTCCAGAGTGACTGCACTAATTTACAGCCCCACCAGCAATGTATGAGTGTACCTTTTTCCCCACATCCTCTCCAACACCTATTGTTGCTTGTGTTCTTGATAATCGCCATTCTAATTGGGGTGAGATGGAATCTTAGGGTAGTTTTGATTTGCATTTCTCTTATTACTAAAGATGGTGAACATTTTTCCATATGTTTATTGATTGCAGGTAGATCTTCTGTGAAGTGTCTGTTCATTTCCTTAGCCCATTTGTTGATTGGGTTATTTGTATTCTTGGTGTAGAGTTTTTTGAGTTCTTTATATATTCTGGAAATTAGTGCTCTATCTGAAGTATGAGTGGCAAAGATATTCTCCCACTCTGTAGGTTCTCTCTTCACATTGCTGATAGTTTCCTTTGCTGAGAGAAAGCTATTTAGTTTGAATCTATCCCAGTTATTGATTCTTGCTTTTATTTCTTGTGCTATGGGAGTCCTGTTAAGGAAGTCTGATCCTAAGCCAACAAGGTGAAGATGTGGACCTACTTTTTCTTCTACAAGAAGCAGGGTCTCTGGTCTGATTTCAAGGTCCTTGATCCATTGTGAGTTGAGTTTTGTGCAGGGTGAGAGATAGGGGTTTAGTTTCATTCTCTTGCATATGGATTTCCAGTTTTCCCAGCACCATTTGTTGAAGAGGCTATCTTTCATCCATTGCATATTTTTGGCCCCTTTGTCTAGTATGAGAAAATTGTATTTATTTGGGTTTGTGTCCGTGTCCTCTATTCTGTACCATTGATCTACCTGTCTATTTTGGTGCCAATACCATGCCGTTTTTGTTACTATTGCTTTGTAGTATAGTTGAAGTTCTGGTATTGCGATACCCCCTGCTTCATTCTTCCTGCTAAGGATTGTTTTAGCTATTCCGGGTTTCTTATTCTTCCAGATGAATTTCATGATTGCTTGCTCTATTTCTGTGAGGTACGTCATTGGGATTTTAATTGGAATTGCATTGAATCTGTATAGCACTTTTGATAGTATGGCCATTTTGACAATATTAATTCTGCCTATCCAAGAACATGGGAGATCTTTCCATCTTCTAAGGTCTTCCTTAATTTCTTTCTTCAGTGTTTTGTAGTTTTCATTGTAGAGATCTTTTACCTCTTTGGTTAGATTGATGCCCAAGTATTTTATTTTTTTTTAGGTTATTGCAAATGGAGTTGTTTTCCTCATTCCCTTTCAGCTGTTTCGTCGCTTGCGTATAAAAATGCTGTAGATTTATGTGTGTTGATTTTATAGCCTGCTATTCTGCTGAATTCATTGATGAGGTCTAGAAGTTTTCTGGAGGAGTTTTTTGGATCCTCTAAATATAGAATCATGTCATCCGCAAATAGTGACAGCTTAAGTTCCTCTTTTCCTATTCGTATCCCTTTAATTTCTTTAGTCTGCCTAATTGCTCTGGCTAGAGTTTCAAGGACAATGTTGAATAGAAGTGGTGAAAGAGGACATCCCTGTCTTGTTCCCATTTTTAAAGGGAATGGTTTCAGTTTTTCTCCATTAAGAATGATGTTGGCCATGGAGTTAGCATAAATAGCCTTTACAATGTTCAGGTATGTTCCTACTATCCCTATTTTTTCTAGTGTTTTGAGCATGAAGGGGTGTTGTATTTTGTCAAACGCTTTTTCTGTGTCAATTGAAATAACCATATGATTCTTACCCTTAAGTCTATTGACATGATGGATTATGTTTATTGATTTACGAATGTTGAACCATCCTTGCATTCCAGGAATGAACCCCACTTGATCGTGGTGCACAATTTTCTTAATATGTTTTTGGATATGGTTTGCCAATATTTTGTTAAGGATCTTTGCATCTATATTCATCAAGGATATTGGTCTAAAATTTTCTTTCCTTGATGTGTCTTTTCCTGGTTTGGGTATGAGGGTGATATTAGCTTCATAGAATGAGTTTGGTAGGGTACCCTCCTTTTCTATTTCCTGGAATACTTTGAGAAGTATTGGAATGAGTTCTTCTTTGAAGGTCTTGTAGAACTCAGCTGAGAATCCGTCTGGTCCTGGGCTTTTCTTGGATGATAGATTTTTAATGGCTTCTTCTATTTCATTGCTTGATATTGATCTGTTTAAATCGTGTATGTCCTCCTGGTTCAGTTTGGGCGGAGCATATGTCTCTAGAAATTTGTCAATGTCTTCGGTAGTTTCTATTTTGTTGGAATACAGATTTTCAAAGTAGCTTCTCATTATGTTCTGTATCTCAGTGGTGTCGTGATATTTTCTTTTACATCATGTAGTTTAGTAATTTGAGTCTTCTCTCTCCTTCTCTGTTAGTGTGGCTAAGGGTTTATCTATTTTGTTTACTTTCTCAAAGAACCAACTTTTTGTTTTGTCAATTTTTTGAATAGTTTCTTTTGTTTCAATTTCATTGATTTCAGCTCTGATTTTAATTATTTCCTGTCTTCTACTACTTTTGCTGTTATTCTGTTCTTCTTTTTCTAGGGCTTTGAGCTGTAATGTTAGGTCATTTAGTTGTTAATTTTTCATTCTTTTCTGGAATGCGCTCCATGCAATGAATTTTCCTCTTAGTACCACTTTCATAGTGTCCCAGAGATTTTGATATGTTGTATCATCATTCTCCTCGACCTCTAAGAATTTTTTAATCTCCTCCCTGATGTTTTTTGTTATCCATGTTTCATTCAATAGCATATTATTTAGTCTCCAAGTGTTGGAGTAATTTCCTTTTTTTATTTTGTCATTGATTTCTACTCTCAGTCCATTATGATCTGATAGAACACAAGGCAGTATCTCTATTTTTTTGCATTTCCTAAGGGCTGCTTTGTGGCATAACACATGGTATATTTTCGAGAAGGTTCCATGTGCTGCTGAGAAGAAAGTGTATCCGCTCATTGATGGATGGAATATTCTATATATGTCTATTAAGTCTAGATTATTGATTGTGTTATTGAGTTCTATGGTTTCTTTGGTTGGATTTTGTTTGGAAGATCTATCTAGTGGTGACAGCGGTGCGTTAAAGTCACCCAGAATTATTGTTGTGGTCTATGTGATTCTTGAAATTGAGAAGGATTTGTTTGATGTACAGGGATGCACCATGGTTTGGGGCATAAATATTTACTATCGTTATGTCTTCCTGATTTATGGTTCCCTTAAGCAGTATGAAATGTCCTTCTTTATCCCTTCTGACTAACTTTGGCTTGAAGTCCACTTTATCTGATATAAGGATGGAAACCCCCGCTTTTTTACTGAGACCATGTGCGTGGTAGGTTTTTTCCCATCCTTTCACCTTTTGTCTGTGGATGTCTTTTTCTATGAGATGAGTCTCTTGCAGGCAGCATATTGTTGGGTCTTTCTTTTTAATCCATTCTGCCAGTGTGTGTCTTTTGACTGAGTAGTTTAGGCCATTAACGTTCAGGGTTATTATTGAGAAATGATTTGTATTCCCAGTCATTTGGCTTATTTTTGGTTTTTAAGTTGGCTTGATTTCTCCTTTGAGTGGTTTTCCTCCCTTTGCTGACCTCCATTGTTGTTTTTCATTTCCTCCTCATGGAATATTTTGTTGAGAACATTCTGTAGTGCAGGCTTTCTATTTGTAAATTCTTTTAACTTTTGTTTATCATGGAAGAATTTTCTTTCATCTTCAGATCTGAAGGTTAGTTTTGCTGGGTATAGGATTCTTGGTTGACAACCATGTTCTTTCAGAGCTTGAAATATGTCGTTCCAGGCCCTTCTAGCTTTTACAGTCTGGGTTGAGAAGTCGGCTGCTATCCGTATTGGTCTCCCCCTATATGTAATCTGATGCTTTTCTCTTGCGGCCTTCAAAATTCTATCTTTATTTTGAATGTTAGGCTTTTTCATTATAACATGACTTGGTGTGGATCTGTTGTGATTTTGTGCATTTGGTGTTGTGTAAGCCTCTTGTATTTGATTTTCCATTTCATTCTTCAGGTTTGGGAAATTTTCTGATATTTCATTGAATAGGTTGTTCATTCCTTTGGTTTGTATCTCTGTGCCTTCCTCAATCCCAATAATTCTTAAATTTGGTCTTTTCATGATGTCCCATAGTTCTTGGAGATTCTGTTCATGATTTCCTACCATCTTCTCTGTTTGGGCAACTTTATTTTCAAGATTAAATATTTTGTCTTCATTATCTGAGTTTCTGTCTTCCAAGTGGTCTAGTCTTTTGGTGATGCTTTCCGTTGAGTTGTTTATTTGGTTTATTGTCTCCTTCATTTCAAGGATTTCCATTTGGGTTTTTTTTTAGAATCTCTATCTCTTTTTTGAAATGATCTTTTGCTTCCTGCAGGTGCTCTTTCAGCTTATTGGTATTTTCATTCATTGCCTGCATTTGCTCTCTCATCTCATCCTTTGCTTAGTGAATCATCTTAATCATGTATATTCTGAAGTCCTTTTCTGACATTTCTTCTAACATACTGTCATTGGATTCTATTACTATAGAATCTAGATTTGTTTGGATCATTTTCTTCCCTTGTTTTTTCATGTTGTTCATGTATCTTCCCCTCTAGCAGTGCAGATCTGGGGTATTGCAGATTTCCCCCTATAGGCTTATAGTGGCCCTATCGGTGTCCAAAACCCTTTCTTTAAGGGGAGATCAATATTAGCAGTGCCCAAATCAGACACTATGCAATCCTAGACCAAATAGCCCCGATGGGGACAATAACAAAATTGTCATAATAAACAAAATGAGTTCAAATGTTATCTTCAGTAAAACAAACAGGTTTGCAATAAGGTCTGCAGTTTCTAATGGAGGACAAAGAGGATGCAGAGGGATGTAGAATGTGGCTGTTAATGGGATAAGAAAAGAATATACAGAAGTTTTAGAAAATAGAAAGGGTGAGAGTGTAATCAAAAGAAATCGGATGTTAGCATGCAAAAAAGGGAGAAAGAGACTCTGAGGGAACAGGTAAACAAAAGGAAAAGAAAGCAAGAAAAGTGAAGAAATAAAAACTTAAATTTTTTTAAAAAGGAGAAAAAAGAAAATCTACTGTATAACAGTCATATACTAATGAAACCTCCCAGTGTTCAGTAGCCTGATGCATGAGAGGTACCTGACAATGAGCTTCAAGCCTCCAGCAGGTGTCTCAGGATGGGATTTGCCCCACCTACAGATGGGAGCTACGGCTTCCAGGATTATCCAAGATGGTTGCTCTGGCTTCAAAATGTGTTGGCAGATGGGGAGCTGCAGCTCAGGGGTGGACGTGGTCAGCTGGAGGTCCTGGAGACAGGACCGGCAGGGGTCCTGGAGGTCTGGTGTGTTTGGTGTAGTTGTGGGATCCTGGAGGCTGGGTGCAATCAGTCGGTCTGGGTTCTCTGTGATAGGGTGCAGTCAGTTGGTCTGGGGGTCCTGGCGGCAGGGAGCAGTCAGTTGATGTGAGGGCCGCAGAGGCAGGGAGTAATCGGTTGGGCTGAGGAATCCTGGAGACTGAGCTCAGTCAGTCCCTCCAGGGCTCCACAGCCATCCCTCTTCCCCAGCTTTGTCCTAAAAAGACAAAACAGAAATCATCGCCCTCTTTCCGAATCCTGTATTTACATGTCATTCCACTAGTTACCTATAGGGACAGATCAAGCCCATAAAAACCCCTAGACAGAAGACAGGTTGCTCTTTTCTGCTTTAAATAAATCTTGCTACCCTCTGCTTGTCCGTGGATTTCATTTCTTTGAACTCGGGAGACCAAGCCCACCTGACACCACTCCCCTTGTTACAGTAGGACATGGCTTCATTTGAAAGGAGGGGTAAGCCCCAACTGTAAATCGTAAGCATCTAAAGGGTTAGAAAGAAAAGAACTTTTCTTTTTAGGGAGAAGCATGTGGAAGTCGAAACTAGGTGGGAGAGGAAGGGAAGCAACCTCATCTCCCAGAAGCAACATTTTCCCCTCAGGTTCCCCTGTTCTTTTGACTGTAAAGGAGAGATTTTGTGCTAGGTCAGATTTATAGTGGGTCAAAGATCCCAGGCCTAGAGGAATGAATGGGCAATCTTTAGGGAAAGTTTGCTCCGTTTTTTACTGATCGCTTGAGCTGATCATTTTTTGAGGCAAAAAGTGGGAATTTGGAAGCTGTGTGACCAGCTTTGTCATAGGTGGTACCTAAAGGGAGCATCAGGTAAGTGCAATGAGTGCGGTGTTGTTTGTGCTAGGCTGTTTTCCCAGAGCACAAAGGAGTGCAACGGGGATTCTTAAATTTAAAAAGAAAATTGTAGATGGACAGATTACCTTTATTTTATGTATTTATTTTTTTGTGGTGCTGAGGATTGAACCAGTGCCTCACACGTGCTAGGTAAGCACTCTCTCTCTGAGCCACAACCCCAGCCCCAACAATGGGAGTTCTTTAATCACCATTAATTTCTAGGATTTCAGCAGTTGATGAAATTATAACCTTTTCAGCTGTTTTGCATCTGCATAGTTGTTCTCATCAGGGGGTAATTTGTGACAGTGAGAGGCAATCTGGGAGACACCTTTGGGCTCTGCCTGCTGGAGAAAAGGTTTGTGTTTCAGGGTTTATGAATTTCACAGATTATTTGGATGTATGGCAGAATTTTTAAAAAATTGGTCTTTGTCTTTCTGGCACAGAGAACCTAAAACCCTTGGAATTTCCTGAACAGTAGAAGAATCTCTGGGTGATCACCCTCATCCCCTTTTAGGCAATGCCTGAATTTGTGCTCAGGAGTTGACTCAGTGTGGCACCCCCTAATCACTTCAAAATGGAGAGTTTTGACCACACAGAGCAAACACCTGCTATTCACACTTTGCGGTGGGATCAGTGTGCTAGGACTGCTCGCTGAGTTTGCAGGAGCTCTTAAGTCTAGGTGGTATAAGAATTGTTTGACACCCAGTTGGTATTGAAAAATTGGTGTTCAGCAAACACCACAGATTTAGTGTCAGAGGTCATTTCAGAAAAAGACACCACAGATCACAGCTTTCAAATGACTCTGGTAAGTGCTCACTAGAATTGAGCCTGTGCACAAGGGAGCCTTTCCATAGTGGAAGGAATAGAAAGTCAGGTGTGTGGAGCTCCCAGGATTTCGTTTTCTGGTTACTCAGATTTCCCTTCCTCACTCCCTGCCTGTGAACACCTAGGCTGCATCTGCACAGTGACAGTGTTCTTTAAGCTCAGGAATGTGTTTGACCCCTGAGAGGATCTATCTCCTGTGATCTGTGGGTGAAGCAGGCTGCTCCCCTGAACTGCTTCTCTTTTGTTTCCTTTGTAGAATCTTGTTTCTATAAAATAGCAGTGGAGTTGGGCATGTTGGTGCACACTGCAACCCAAGCCACTCAGGAGACTGAAGCCAGAAGATCACAAGTTCCAGGACAGTCTCAATTAAAAAAAAAAAGGCTGGAGATATAGAGCTGAGTGGTAGCATGCCTTGGGTACTGCAAACACAAAACAAAACAGTGAGCTGAGCATAATCCCAGCAGCTCAGGACACTTAAGTGTCCACTGAGCCACATCCCCAGCCCTTTTTGTATTTTATTTAGAGTCAGGGTCTCGCTGAGTTGCTTAGGGCTTTGCTAAATTGCTGAGTCTGGCTTTGAACTCATGATCCACCTACCTCAGCCTCCTGAGCCCCTGGGATTACAGGCTGGCATGAATACAATGTTATTTACTATGACTATGTAATTTAATAGAGCTTTTGAACAATATTTTCCCCAATTCCCCCACTCTCTATGTTTATCTATATAATATTTTTCTTGGAGAGAACACTAAGTTGAGTCTTACTTTCTCCTGTATGTGGTCTTCTATATGATGTATGCAGATTATTCACATTAAAAATGATAGTTGGATGCATAAGTACCATGTTTGTAACATTTTTGTTGTTCTAGGATTTTGCATAAGCTTCCCATCTTTTCTGGCTTGTCATTTTAGTTGTATATTTGATGTGTGAGAGGTGACATTGTGTTCTTTCCATATTCATGCATTTTATCTAGTATTTGGTTAAGTTTGGTTTGTAAGAAAAAGCGCAAGCTTGCAAATATTGTCTCTTAGTAAATAGGAGAGGACGTGCTCCATTCTCTAAGAAAGAAGTTGTGACAAATGATATTAAATTGTATCTGTCAGAGCAGCTCATTAGAGATTCATTATCCAGAGAGTGTAGAGTGTATTTTGGGGGCTGATGACCATTCAGAATATTGTAACGTCCAGAGGGACAGCAGGTTATGAACTAAGAGCACACTCTTTGGAAACACTAAGCCCCTCTACAGTTGGGCTGGTAAAGTCCATCCAATAGCAGTTCTGAGCTACCAGCTGAAGTCAAACTTTGTTCTCAGTCATTTCTAAGAATAAGCAGTCTCAGGACAGGTGGCACTTACCGTCTTAGGCACTCTCCGCATTAAGACTTTCTTCTGAGAGGCGTTACAAACCCCCTGCACAACAAGATGGTGTGACCCAGGAGCACCATGGGGGTTTCTGTTCTGTTGTTGTGTCAATAGTTAGTTTCAGACTAGCATCAGAATTGCTGAGTGAGAGGACATGAATGTGGATGGGGCATCGAGTGCGATGACAAAACATGGGGTAAACATGGAGGCACATAGCATCACGTTGACTTTTAATGAAATCAGTCCCCATCGCTGGTTCTAAGTCTTATCCTTCCTCTTGGAAATATATGGGATAATTTAGGAGTTGGTGACCTTTGAGGATGTGGCTGTGAACTTCACCCAGGACGAGTGGGCTTTGCTGGATCTTTCCCAGAAGAAGCTCTACAGAGAAGTGATGCTGGAAACCTTCAGGAGCCTGGCTTTTCTAAGTAAGGATGACAACATTCCCTTATTTCATCAGGAAAAAAAATTTCTTCCTCATCATGGTTCCTTTATATGTGAAGTAATGGGAAGGGAACATTTGGGTGATTATATCAGGTGTGGTCACAACACCATGAAACTAACTAGGATGCAATACTTTTTCTGTACTGTTTATAATAATTCATACTGATTTTCTTGGTCTACATTTTAGGAAAAAGAAGAGACAACCAGACCAAGGAAGATGTGTACAAAAATCTAAACAGAAATCTAAGGTAATCTATACTCATAGGAGGAAGCAATGTTGCTCAAGAATTTGGGGATGACAGGAAATTTTTAAAACAAGCAAACAATGCAAATAAACCCAGCTTCAGGTTGATCTGATCTAAGAAAATTTTCTCTCAACTTGAAAGGTTAACATGCTTAATCAGAATATCAGAAATCCAAGGTATTCCAATAATGGAAACATCTTGATCACCAATCTAATGCTATGTATGACACTTTTCTGATAGATAAACACACACACACACACACACACACACACACAGTGTTCAATGCATAACGTGATCAAAAATGTAAAAAATTTACCTTTGGGGTTTGGAAATAAGTTGTTTATGATGATACAAAATTGAGGGGTTTTTTTGCGGTGCTGGGGATTGAACCCAGGGCCTTGTGAATATCCCCAACCCGTATAACTTTTAATGTAGTGCTGAGGATCCAGCTCACACGTACTAGGCAAGTATGCTACCACTGTGCCACAACCCCAGCCCCAAAATTGAGTTTTCATGTTTACACTAACTCCCAGGCTGTCTCATTACGTATATGAAAATATTTAAAAATCCAAATGCTTTTGATCCCTATCATCTCACATAGGGGTATTCAACTGTTCTTAATTGTGATACGATATTCAGTATTTACCATATAGTTTACTTAGAAACAGTATAAATATTTTTCATAATGAAATCACTGCTTTGCTGGGCACAGTGGTAATTCCAGCTACTTGGGAGAATGAGGTAGGATGATCACAAGTTTGAGGGCAGCCTCAGCAATTTAGTGAGATCCTCAGCAACTTAGTGAGACTCTGTCTCAAAATAAGAAATAAAAAGGTCTTTTGCTGTAGCTCAGTGGTAAAGAGCTCCTGGGTTTAATTCACAGTATCCAAAACAAAGCAAACGCAGAAACACTGCTTTGATAATATCTGTTCTTGATACATCCTGGAGAACATAAAATCGTCATGTTCAAAAATTCTTACAAGATGTGAAACCAATGTTTCTCTTTGTAAGTCATTAAGAAATAAAACCTTAATAACATGCTTCTTGTTTTTTCCAGAAATCAAGTGTTAAAGAGACTTAGTGAATGTAAAGGAAGTCGTGAATATGAAGAAATATTGAGCCAAACTCCAGATCGTATTGAGAAAAATGTAGCCTTTTCTAGAGTAAAACCAAGTGAAATCTGTGAATATGGAGAAGTCCTCACTGGTGATTCATCACAAAATGTGCCCCTTAGATCTCGCACTGGACACAAACCACGTGAGTATCAGGAGCATGGAGAGAAACAGTACAAATGTCAGAAACATGGCAAAGCCATCCGTTACCATGGGAGCTTTCAGAAGCTTGGGAAGTCCCACACCATAGTGGAACACCATGTATACAAGCAACGTGGGATGGTCTTAACTCGTTCTAGTTCCCCTCAAATACGTGAAAACATCCAGAATGGAGAGAAAGAAGATGTATGTAGGCAGTGTGGGAAATCTTTCACTGATCACAGTAACCTTCACTGCCATGAAAGGATTCAGGGTGGCAAAAAACCCTGTGGATGCAAGCAATGTGGGAAAGGCTTCAGTTGTTTCAGGAGCTTTGGAAGACATGAGCAAACTCACAGTGGAAAGAAACCTTATGTATGTAAGCAATGTGAAAAAGCCTTCTTTTCTTTGAGATACTTGCGAAGACATGAACAAATTCACAGTGGACAAAAACCTAATGTGTGTAAACAGTGTGGGAAAGCCTTTCGTTTTCCCTACTGCCTGAAAATACATGGAAGAATACACACAGGGGAGAAACCCTATAGATGTGAGCAATGTGGAAAAGCATTCAGTCGTTTCTATTCCCTTAAATTACATGAAAGAAGTCACACTGGAAAGAAGCCCTATGTGTGTAAACAGTGTGAGAAAACCTTTACTATTTACAGTTCCTTTCAAAATCATGAAAGAAGACACACTAGAGAGAAACTCTCTACAGACAAGGAGTATGGAAAACCCTTTAGCTCTTTGAATTGCACTGAAATACATGAAGGAGCATACAATGGAGACAAACCATATGTGTGTAAGGAATGTGGAAAAGAATTTAGTCAATCCAATCATATTCTTACACATCAAAGAACTCACACTGGAGAGAAGCCATATGTATGTAAGGACTGTGGGAAATCCTTCAATGACTCTAGTTCCTGTCGCAGACATAAAAGAACACACACTGGAGAGAAACCATATGTATGTAAGGATTGTGGGAAAGCCTTCAGTGACCCTAGTTCCTGTCGCAGACATAAGAGAACGCATAGTGGAGAGAAACCCTATGCCTGTAAGGATTGTGGGAAAGCCTTTGCTACCTCTAGTTCCTGTCACAGACATAAAAGGACTCATACTGGAGAGAAACCATACGGATGTGAATATTGTGGAAAAGCATTCAGGACTTTCAGTTACCTTAAAATTCATAAAAGAATTCACACTGGATAGAAACACTGTATGAACAGTGGAAAAGCATGCAGTTGTATCCTTCTTTTTATACCCAGGGATGCTTTACTGCTGAGCTACATCCACAGCCATTTTTATTTTTTATTTTGAGATAACGTCACTAAATTGTTTAGGGACTTGCTAAATTGGTGAGGCAGGGCTTGAACTTGTGATCCTTCTGCCTCAGCCTCCTGAATCACTGGGATTACAGGTGTTTATCACCATGCCCAGCTGCTTGTGGTTTTCCTATGTTTCAGCTGCTAAGTGACATTTTGACTTATTTTCTAATTTGGATGCCCCTTATCTTTGCCTTGCCTCATGACTCTGACTAGGACTTCCTGCAGTAATGAAACTGGGCATCCTTAACCTATTTCACAGCTTAGAAAGTTTTCAGCTTTTCACCACTCAATATAATATTAGCTATCAGCTTATTATAAGTGGAATTATTATGTTGAGGTGTTGTTGTAAATGGTATTTATTATGTTGAGATATGTTACTTTCCGCCTTATTTGTTCAGCATTTGTATGATGAAGGGATGTATAGTTGGAATCCACGTGCTAATATTTTGTGGAGGATTTTTGCATCTGTGTTTTTAAAGGATACCAACCTGTAGATTTTGTTTTTTGTTTTGTTTTCTTAATTGTGTCCTTCTCTTGTTTAGGTGTCAGTATAAAGATGGCCTCACAAACTGTCTTTGGAAGAATTCTACTATTTTATTTTTTTGGAATAACTTAAGGAGACTTAGTAATAGTCCCTTGCATGTCTGGTGGAGTTCAGCAGTGCAGCCCTCTAGTCCTAGATGTTCTTCGATTGCAGGCTTTTTATTACTGATTCAATTTTGTTTTTGTTTTTGTTTTCTCTCTACTGGGGATTGAACTCAGGGCCTTGCTCATATTAGGCAGATGTATTACCACTGATCTCTATCCCCATCCCCATTCTTTCAGGTTTCCTGGTTCTTCATGATTCATTCTGGGCAAGGTGTTGTGTCGTAAGAATTTGTCTGTGTCTTCTAGTTCATCGTTTGTTTGCATAAGGTTATTCATAACAATCTCTAATGATCTTGTATTTTTGTGATGTCAATTGTAATGTTTCCCTTTTCATCTCTGGTTTCATTTATTTGAGTTTTCTTCTATTCTTAGTGGTTTGTATTTTCTGTCCATCCTTAGTGAAGAACCATCTCTTTGTTGCATTGAGTTTTTGTATTTTTGGTCTCCCTTTCATTTATTTATGCTCTTCATTTTTTCTACTTCCTTGAGGTGCCAGGATAGCTTGTTCATTTAAGATCTCCCTCTGTTTTCGATTTGGGTATTCACTGCTATAAATCCCACTTAGTACTGTTTTTTTGTGTCCTGTAGGTTTGGTATGTTTTATCTCCATTTTCATTTGTTTGAAAAGAATTTTTAATTTCCTTCTGAGGCAGGAAAAGGGTTAAAGTGGACAGGCAGGAAACTCGGGCTCCTTCAAGATCAGGTTTCTATTCATCAGGGCTGTGAAACTATAGACACAGCCTCATCGAGGTCAGGCTGACTCCTGGGTAAGGGGGAAACACTGATAGTGAGACATCTGCTTCTGGTACCCTGACTCCCATCAAAAGGCGGTGTAGGGGGGGTGCACAATAACCTTATTGGACCAAAGAACTTGTGGGCACTGAGTGCTTATCCAGGATTGGGTTGGGGGCTAGCTTCCTTAACCCTGGAGATCCATATAAACCGCCAGACAGCAGCCACTCTGGGGGAGTCCTTCTTTTGGGGTCCCTCCACCTTTGGGTGTTCTGATTGCTTGCTTTCTGTTACTCTAGCAAATCCTATTACTTTGCCCACACCGTTGTGTCTGTGGATTTCATTCTTTGAATTCTTGAGACATAGAACCCAACCCCAATACATATATATATACATACATATGTATGTATGTGTGTCTACATACAACTAAAATACATATATATACATATGTACAGTACCTTTATTTTATTTTTATGTGGTGCTAAGGATTGAACCCAGGGCCTCCTATGTGCTAGGTGAGTGCTCTACCACTGAGCCACAACCTCAGCCTCCAAGATACATTCTTATATCAGGAGCACCACTGCTTATTGATCATTCACTCTACTCTGGGGGTTGTTCTATAGAAACTTAGTGTGAAACTCATAAAACAATCTCTTAAGATTGTCATTCCACTGACCAGCATATCATTAAGACTGAGTAACAAGTTGACAGAAGTTCTTTCCCTTATGATCAGGCTACGTCCTGGTAAACACATTATCATGGTAAAAATGCACTTAATACAGCTTACCTACTGAACATCAAGCTTAGTCTGGCATACCTTGAATGTGCTCAGAACACTTCCATTAGCCTCACTTGGGCAAAATGGTTTAACAAAGCCTAATTTCTAATGAATGTGAACATGTCGTGAAATTTATTGACTATAGTACAGCACAAAGTTTTCAGTTTTTTACCATTTCATGATCACAATGTTGACTGGGAAGAATATCATACTGCATCCTATCTCTGTGGGCTGAAAGGCTGAAGATCCTCCCAATATCTCCTTGGGGGCCTGAGGCTTCTACAGGTCTCTTCCCAAGAAGCCCACTGCAGGCTCATCCTGGGCATCCAGTGAGCCATTCAGGAAGGAGGTGCCAGGGCATGGGGATGGGGCCAGAACAAAAGAAGTTTCCAGGCACCTGGGAGTTTACATTCTAGAGTGGGAGCTGGTGAGCCAGGGACACAAAACCATACTAGTAAGCAAGTCGCATGACTTCAGAGAGGTAGATGCTGTCATGAGGAGACTAGTAGGTGGGGCTGGGGAGGAGCATTAGAGAGGGGTTTGGGGTGGGAACCTTAGGGACTTAGAACTGAGGGCTAAAGAATGCAGAGAAGGTGGTCATGGAGGGAGCATTCCGGGGGGGCAACTGCCAGCGCCAAGACGGGCTGGAAATGAAGGAGGTCAAAGAAACTGGGAAGGCAAGTTAGCAGATCAGAGGTGGGGCAGTGACACCAGCATGTGTGACTTGAGGTCGGGGGGATAGGATTTGAAAGTTTGAAGTGAGGGGGAGAAAAATTTTGAGAGTATTGTTTCTATTAAGTGTTTCCACTTTTTCACACCAACATAAAGTAAAAAAAAAAAATTTTTTTTCAAATCATTCAAAAATCAGGACTTTGTTTTTGTTTTTGGTACCAGGGATTGAACCCAGAGACACTAAACTACTGAGCCACATCCCCAGCCCTATCTTGTATGTATTTTATTTAGAGTCAGGGTTTCACAGAGTTGCTTAGCACCTCGCCATTGTTGAGGCTGGCTTTGAACTAGTGATCCTCCTGCCTTAGACTTCCAAACCACTGGGATTAGGTGTGCGCTACCACGCCTGGCAAGACTGTCCATTTTTAGTGGAATAATCCGGATTGTACAGTTGAGCCTCATCGATTCAAATTTCTTTCCTTCCATCAGGCATAGTGGCACATGCCTGTAATCAGTTATTTGTAGGTTGAGGCAGGAGCATCCAAAATTCAAGGCCAGAGTGGGAAATTTAGCAAAACCCTGTCTCAAAATACAAAATCTTAAAAGGACTGGAGAGGGACTGGGGTTGTGGCCCTGTGGTAGAGTGCTTGCCTAGCATGTGTGAAGCACTGGGTTTGATTCTCAGCACCACATTCAAATAAATAATTTTTTTTTTTTTTAAAAGGGCGCTGGAGATGTAGCTCAGTGGTACATTGGCCCTGGGTTTAATTCTCAGGAAAGAAAAGGAAAAAGCATCCTCTTCAACTGCTATTGGCATATCACAGTCTAGTGAGGGAAAGAGACGTGCAGTTCAGTTTCACTCACTTTAGTGTAAAAACTTCAACGAACAGCTTTTGCAGGAAACTGCAGAGGAGGGAACCGATGTTCTTGGCAGTTATAAAAGGCCATGCAATCATTTTCCAGAGATAGGATACCTCAGCTGAGTCTGAGCAAAAGCAGAAAAGCCAGCCCAGCACTGAAACTGCCTCCTTGCCTTTTAGATCCAGGTCTCCCCATGCCACCCTGTGGCTGAGGAAGCTGAACACTAAGCACCGCTGTGCTCCTCGCCCACAGCCGGGCTTCTGGTCGGTTGGTTCACGTGGGAGGAGCCCGCAGGAAAGCAGAAGTCAGGGCATTGTTCTGCCCGCCACCCTGCTGTCCTTGCTACAGGCCAAGCTCCTACTGAGTCAGCATCTAATGATGCTGAAGCTCAAGGTCTCCCTGAGTTCTGGTAACTGCGTGTTGCTCCTGAAGGGCTCCTGATGACCCTTCACCCCTGCTCTTGCTGGCCTCATGGTCCACAAACCACATGGGCTTCCTGAAATACCTACTGTAATTATCTATTGAGGAACTTCCTCAATTTCTCTCTCTAGTTTTTTTTTAATATATATTTTTAGTTGTAGATGGACACAATACCTTTATTTTTAAAAAAGAATTCCTATTTTATTTTTTATACCTTTGCTGAGGATCCAACCCAGTGCCCCACAATGCTGGGCAAGTGCTCTGCTGCTGAGCCACAGCCCCGGCACTCACTAGTTTTGAGGGTGCTTCCATTTCTTCCCTGATTCTTCTCTGAAATAGAAGACCAAGTCGGAGTCAATGACGTGTAAGGACAAAGTGGGAGGAAACGTGGGGGACGTGGAGCTGTTTCTGGTAGACCCACGCAGGGATGCTACGGTGTAGTGCACTATTAACATGGGGAAGAGGCCGGCTGGCAGGCTCGGCCTCACTTCCTGTAACAAACCCCACAGGCCAACTGGCCCCACAGAAGTTCTGGAGTCTGGGAAGTGCGGGCGGCTGTGGCTGCCCTGTTCCCTAGCAAAGGCCCTTCGCGGCCCGCAGATGGGGAGCTTTCTGCTGTGCTCATGCGTTAGTGATTTCACTCTACTGAGGGGGCTGGCCGCGTGAGAGCCCATCCTGGGCGCTCGTGCCACCCGACCACCTTCAGAGCCCCACCTCCAGATCCCACCAAGCTGCACAGCAGGCCACGAAGTACAGACTGAGGGGAAGAGACTCAGTTCCCAGAAAGGGCTGAGTAGAGAAGTCCAGAAAGGGCCGCTGACCTGCACCGAGCAGACTGGACCACGGATGAGCGATGGCGAGCCAAGTTCAATGGAGGAGAGAGTGAGGCTTCAGAATGCCAGGGAGAGAGGGCACGAGGGAGCTGGACGTCTGCGCGAAGGCACAGCCGGGTGCAGGAGATCCACCTGCCGGTCACGGAACTGTGTAAACCAGCCTGGAGGGCGGCAGACGGGAACGGAAGGGGGCGCCGTTTACCATCGTCTCAGCCCGAGGGCAAACCAGCAGTTCTGTCACCATGGAAATTATGCCTTAGGCACGTTGATTTCCCTGAGATCCTCCTGCCTCCGCCTACCAAGCCGCTGGGATTACAGGCATGCACCACTGTGCCCGGCAAGTTGGTTTTTTTTTTTTTTTTTTTTTTTTTAAATATGGTTTTAGTTATTAATGGACCTTTATTTTATTTATTTATATATGGTGCTGAGAATCGAACCCAGTGCCTCTGCCCAAGTCCTCTGCCACTGAGCCACAACCCCAACTCAAGGTATTTTCTTAAATTATGAGAATATTATACTTTTACCCATGCTCCCAATAGTAGTTGGCAGCATGATATGAAAATCCAACAAATTGTTGCCACATTTCTAAAACTGCATGAAAACACTAATGTATAGTGTGCGCCTGAGTTTGACAATGCCAAGGACACATGGTGACACATTTGCCTATCACACAGAGAGTCCATCACTGTGGAGTAGGTGGGTTTGGCAAGGACCCTGTGGTCCCTGTGCCTTGTTTTCTTTCTCTGTGAGATAGAAGGAAAAATTTGGAAGGAGGGGAAGAATGATCAAAGAAAGGCTAACAGTTAAAAACTGTGTCTACACTGTGAAGAAAATAAAAGGCATGACTGAAGAAATGCACAAAACAGATTTGCATTGTTCTTTAATGAAACAAAAACCAATTCATTTCCCCCTCTACTGAGGTGCTGAGGTCCAAGTGTACAGAAGTGATACCTGAGCAAAACAGACTTTGGGATCACCAAAACAGTTCTTCCAACTGAGCTTATGCAAGACATGAAGATTTTCCCACATCGTTACACAGATGTGTTTAAAAGACTTCCCTATACTGAGTAGGAAGTTAACTTCTTATCACCCAGCAGAACTATGGGATTAGAGTAATGTGGTTTTATATTAATAATTTGCAGATTTAAGTAACATGTACTCACAGATTATTAAAAGTTTCAAAATGTAACTGATTAATCAGTATTTTAATCTTTGTATTGATTTTTTTATTAAAATATATTTCTAATATTTTTAAAGCCAAGAGAACTGGTTGAATGCTTATTTTCCTGAAGGCATTTTTAAGACAAAGTTGCATAATGGCCTATAAACTTTGCATATATATGTAGTTTGATACATATTATTGCTTTCAAACATCTTGTGTATTGTAACTGGTTTTATATAAATTACTGAATAGTGGAAATTGTATAATTGCATTCATATAATTAAAATTATTAACCAAAAAATAAAGTCCCCATCTTGTGACTATTAAATATGCCCCCTTTCCCACTAAATCAGTGTGTTACTGACACACATGAGCTGTCTGTTCTCACCTCAGTATTTCAGGAAGAAACTTTGAGACATTCCTGCTTTCTTTGTTGTTTCAAGGGGAGAAACACACGTGTTCTCACCTTGGGTATTAATCTCTAGGACCTGAGACCTGTTACTGTGGGCCACAGGTGTCAGGTGTGTCTGTCTGAGGATTTTTAGCGACCTTTTCCAGAGGACCATATTTTGTTTCTGGAGTGGTGATGCAGCCCTGGAGTTCCTCATGGTTGGGAAGGTCATGGTCAGGTACACGGTGCTCGCCCATTGTGGGTATTCCCTGTGAGTGGAGTGATTAGTAGTCACTTATCACAGTGGGAGTGCTTCCATGTCACTCCACTCAGGAGACACCCAGGATGGGCGAGCACTGCACAGATGGAGACGCTGCAGTCCTTCGGCTCTGGAGAAAGCCCTCACGCTGGGCTGGTGGGGCTTGCATCTCTCCGTGGCCCGCAGCAGAATGCTATGGCCATATCTAACAGGTACATTCCACCTTCAAAGGACCTAAAGCAGAGAAATATGGGTGCCTGTGGTCCAAAGTAGAGAGTCTCAGGTCCCAGAAATTCAGGCCCAACTAGAGACCATGTTACAGGCAGGAAAATGGCCAACCACTGCAAAAATGATGCGCTATGCCTGTGCTTTCTCTTTATAGAGACTTAAGATGGTTAGAGATGGCAGACTAGCTTTTCCCCCTCTCCACAGCCATAGGTGAGTAATGCTGACACGGGGTTCAGGAGGAATTGGATGTGGAATTGGAGATGAGCAATGAGACCATCCTCACCCATGGACTTTTTTGTGGAAAAGACAGATACACCTCAGCTTCTCTATTATGTCACATGCCATCCTTTCTCTTTTTTCTTTTTGGTACTGGGTATTGAACTGGGTAGTGGGGTTTCACTGCTGACCTGCATTCTTAAGCCTTTTACATTTTTGAGACATGGTCCTGCAACGTTGCCCAGGTTAGCCTCAAACTTGCAATTCTGCTTCAGCTCCTGAGTAGCTTAGGGCTACAGGTGTGCACCACCACACCTGGCTTTATCTAAACCAAATTTTCCTATCTGTTCACTTTTATCTTTCTCACAAAACAGACCAACTTCATAAGAATTTGTTTTCTTATGCCTTTATATTCTGAAGAAAGTCCATGGACTAGCTGTGTTCAATTCTTTATGTTCACTGTCCACAAAGCTAGCATTTTTCATGTTCCAATATTACCAGGAAATATGTTTCTTCTGAGGGACAAAAACTTGTGCACAATGGTGATGCTGTTTCTTCCCTTTTAGACTTTTTCTTCAACAATTTACATAAAAATATTGCTCTCCATAGGTGTGGTGGTGCATGCCTGGAATCCCAGTGACTCAGGAGTCTGAAGCAGGAGGACCACAAGTTCAAGGCCAGCCTCAGCAACTTAGCAAGATGTCTCGAAATAAAAAATAAGTGCTGGGGATGTGACTCAGTGGCAAAGTACCCCTGGGTTCAGTCCCCAGTACCAAAGTAAATAAGTACATGCTCTACTAATATTCCCAAAGGTTATAAGTATCATATAGATTGTTTGTAAATAACTTATATATCCCAACTGAAATAGGTATAAGCATTTACTTAGGATGGTCTGACATGATTTCTTGATGTTAAGATTCTGGGAGGACAAGTATGCTCAGGAGAAAATGTTCTTTCCATCTTAAGGTTAGATATCATCCAGGGAAGCAGCAGCAGTCAGCCACAAGTTCATGCAAGTATAAAAGGATCCTACACAGCTTACTGTTTTAAAGGTTTTTAAAATATCAAAAAGGGGCCTTACTTCAAGCCCTTGTCCTCAGCTTACCTATGGAGCAAGATTTAACCTATCACTGAGAGGAAAAATAACCCTAAAGATAGTCACTCGAGAAATACTTGGATAGGCAGCCATGGACAAACCAGCTCAATAGCCAATGACATAGCTTAGTAAGGAACTTAGCATAACAGCTTCATTTTCAAAACTAATGGAAAATAAGGTCTCATAATTTTCTTCAACATATAAATCTATCCAATTACCGACTGGAAAAATTATTAAAATGCCCTAGGGCAGGCTCCTTCCACAGCCATCTTCTTGGAGCAGGCTGCCCAGTGAAAGCCTTTCCGCACAGAGCCAGCTCCAAGCCCCAGACCCAGTGACGGGCCCCGGCTCGCAGGCAGCTTCTGGGACCAAGGCAGGGCACCCAGAGACTTCCCCAAGCAGCCCTGCTCCCTCTGGTGGCAGGCTCCTTCCACAGCCAGCTTCTTGGAGCAGGTCGCCCAGTGAGAGCCTTTCTGCACAGAGCCAGCACCCAGCCCTGGAACCAGTAGCAGGCTAGGGGAAGCTTTCTTCAGAAGCACTGCATTATCAACTTCCTCCAAGACTTCAGGCTACTGAAGGCTGAGAGGTGATATACTGGAAATCTACAGGGACACTATAAGCCAAAGAGGAAATCTGCAATATCTCAGAGTCCCACTGATATCTGACCAATATGGAAAACAAGGGAAGAAAATGTCCCAAACAAACCTAGATACTATATCAATAAAACCCAATGACAGCACAGCAGAAGAAATGTCAGAAAGGGAGTTCAGAATGTACATAATTAAAACAATCAGGGAAGCAAACAAGGAGATGAAAGAGCAAATGCTGGCATTGAAGGAGGAGATGAAAGAGCAAATGCAGGTATTAAATGATCGCACCAATCAACAGTTAAAAGAGCAAATACGGGAAGCAAGAGATCATTTCAATAAAGAGAGATACTGAAAAAAAATCCTTGAAATGAAGGAAACAATAAAAAAAGTTAAAAACTCCATAGAAAGCATAACCAGTAGGGTAGAACACATGGAAGACAGAACCTCAGACATTTAAGACAAAATATTTAATCTTGAAAACAAAGTTGACCAAACAGAGAAGATGGTAAGAAATCATGAACAGAATCTACAAGAATTATGGGATATCATGGAAAGGCCAAATTTAAGAATTATTGGGATTGAGGAAGGCTTAGAGAAACAAACCAAAGGAATGAACAATTTATTCAATGAAATAATATTGGAAAATTTCCCAAATCTGAAGAATGAAATGGAAAACCAGATACAAGAGGCTTATAGGACTCCAAATATACAAAATTACAACAGACCCACACCAAGGCACATTAATATGAAAATACCTAACATACAAAATAAAGACAGAATTTTAAAGGCCGCGTGAGAAAAGAATCAAATTACATTCAGGGGGAAACCAATAAGAATATCAGCAGATTTTTCAATCCAGACCCTAAAAGCTAGAAGGGCCTGGAACAACATTTACCAAGCCCTGAAAGAAAATGGATTCCAACCAAGAATCTTATACCCAACAAAACTTACTTTCAGATTTGATGACGAAATGAAATTCTTCCAGGATAAACAAAAGCTAAAAGAATTTACAAAAAGAAAGCTGGCATTACAGAACATTCTCAGCAAAATATTCCATGAGGAAGAGATGAAAAACAAGGATGCAAATCAGCAACGGGAGGAACTAGCCTAAAGAAATAGCCAAATAAAGGAGAAACCAAATCATGTCAAAAAAACAAAAATGAGTCAAATAACTGGTCATACAAATCATATCACAATAATAACTGTGAATGTTAATGGCCTGAACTCATCAATCAAAAGACATAGACTGGCAGATTGGATTAAAAAGAAAAACCCAACAATATGCTGCCTGCAAGAGACTCATCTCATAGAAAGAGATACCCATAGACTAAAGGTGAAAGGATGGGAGAAAACATACGATGCACATGGACACAGAAAAAAGCTAGAGTATCCATCCTCATTTCAGATAATGTGGACTTCAAGCCAAAACTAGTCAGAAGGGATAAAGAAGGACATTACATACTGCTTAAGGGAAGCATAAATCAGCAAGACATAACAATCATAAACATCTATGCCCCAAACATGGGCTCATCCATGTACGTCACACAAATCCTTTTCAATTGCAGAATCAAATAGACCACAACACAATAATACTAGGTGATTTTAACACACCTCTCTCACCACTGGATAGATCTTCCAACCAAAAATTGAATAAAGAAACCATAGATCTCAATAACACAATCAACAATTTGGACTTGACAGACATATATAGAATATACCATCCAACAAAGAACGAATATACTTTCTTCTCAGCAGCACGTGGATTCTTCTCTAAAATAGACCATATTTTATGCCACAAAGCTACTGTTAGCAAATACAAGAAGATAGAGATACTACCTTGTATTCTATCAGATCATAATGGATTGAAATTAGAAATAAATGACAGAATAAAAAACAGAAACTTCTCCAATACCTGGAGATTAAATAATATGCTATTATATGATGAATGGATAACAGAAGACATCAGGAGGGAAATAAAAAAATTCTTAGAAGTAAATGAGAACAGAGATACATCATATCAAAATCTCTGGGACACTATGAAAGCAGTACTTAGAGGAAGATTTATTTCATGGGGCGCATTCAACAAAAGAAGTAGAAATCAACAAATAAACGACAACACTACAGCTCAAAGCCCTAGAAAAAGAAGAGCAGACCAACACCAAAAGTAGTAGAAGACAGGAAATAGTTAAAATCAGAGCCGAAATCAACGAAATTGAAACAAAAGAAACAATCGGAAAAATTAACAAAATAAAGAGTTGGTTCTTTGAAAAAATAAACAAAATTGATAAACCCTTAGCCACACAAAGAGAAAGAGGGAGAAAACTCAAATTACTAAAATTCGGAATGAACGAGGAAATATCGCAACAGACACGAATGAAATACAAAACATAATTAGAAGCTATTTTGAAAATCTATATTCCAACAAAACAGAAAACCTCAAAGACATCAACAAGTTTCTAGAGACATATGAATTACCTAAACTGAATGAGGAGGACATATACAACTTAAATAAATCAATTTCAAGCAATGAAATAGAAGAGGTCATCAAAAGCCTACCAACAAAGAAAAGTCCAGGACCAGATGGGTTCTCAGCTGAGTTCTACAAAATCTTTAAAGAAGAGCTCATTCCAATACTCCTCAAAGTATTCCATAAAATAGAAGAGGAGGGAACCCTCCCAAACTCATTCTATGAAGCCAATATCACCCTGATACCTAAACCAGTCAGAGACACATTGAGGAAAGAAAATTTCAGACCAATATCCTTAATGAACATCGACGAAAAAATTCACAACAAAATTTTAGCAAATCACATCCAAAAATATATTAAAAAGATAGTGCACCATGATCAAGTGGGTTTCATCCCAGGGATGCAAGGTTGGTTCAACATCCGAAATCAATAAATGTCATTCACCATATCAACAGACTAAAAGTTAAGAATCACATGATTATTTGGATACATGCAGAAAAAGCATTCGAGAAAATACAGCATCCCTTCATGCTCAAAACACTAGAAAAAATAGGGATAGTGGGAACATTCCTTAACATTGTAAAGGCCATTTATGCTAAGCCCATGGCCAATATCATTCTAAATGGTTAAAAACTGAAAGCATTCCCCCTAAAAACTAGAACAAGCAGGGATGCCCTCTTTCACCACTTCTATTCAACATCGTCCTTGAAACGCTAGCCAGAGCAATTAGACAAACCAAAGAAATTAAAGGGATATGAATAGGAAAAGAAGAACTCAAACTATCCCTGTTCGCTGATGACATGATTATATATTTAGAGGAACCTGGAAATTCCACCAGGAAACTTTTAGAACTCATAAGTGAATTCAGTAAAGTAGCAGGTTACAAGATCAATGCTCATAAATCCAATGCATTTTTATACATAAGTGATGAATCTTCAGAAAGAGAAGTTAGGAAAACTACCCCATTCACAATAGCCTCGAAAAAAATAAAATACTTGGGAATCAATCTCACAAAAGAGGTGAAAGACCTCTACAATGAGAACTACAGAACACTAAAGAAAGAAATTAAAGAAAACCTTAGAAGATGGAAAGATCTCCCATGTTCTTGGATAGGAAGAATTAATATTGTCAAAATGGCCATACTACCAAAAGTGCTATACAGATTCAATGCAATTCCAATTAAAATCCCAATGATGTACCTTACAGAAATAGAGCAAGCAATTATGAAATTCATCTGGAAGAATAAGAAACCCGGAATAGCTAAAGCAATCCTCAGTAGAAAAGAGTGGAGCAGGGGGTATCGCAATGCCAGATCGTCAACTCTACTACAAAGCAGTAGTAACAAAAACGGCATGGTATGTGTACCAAAATAGACAAGTAGATCAATGGTACAGAATAGAGGACATGGACGTAAACCCAAATAAATACAATTTTCTCATACTAGACAAAGGGGCCAAAAATATGCAATGGAGACAAGATAGCCTCTTCAACAAATGGTGCTGGGAAAACTGGAAAACCATATGCAACAGAATGAAATTAAACCCCTATCTTTCACCCTGCACAAAACTCAACTCAAAATGGATCAAGGACCTCAGAATCAGATCAGAGACCCTGCATCTTATAGAAGAAAAAGTAGGTCCAAATCTTCAACATGTCGTCTTAGGATCAGACTTCCTTAACAGGACTCCCATAGCACAAGAAATAAAAGCAAGAATCAACAACTGGGATAAATTCAAACTAAAAAGCTTTCTCTCAGCAAAGGAAACTATCAGCTATGTGAAGAGAGAGCCTACAGAGTGGGAGAATATCTTTGCCACTCATACTACAGATAGAGCGCTAATTTCCAGAATATATAAAGAACTCAAAAAACTCTACACCAAGAATACAAATAACCCCATCAACAAATGGGCTAAGGAAATGAACAGACACTTCACAGAAGAAGATGTACAAGCAGTCAACAGATACATGAAAAAATGTTCAACATCTCTAGTAATAAGAGAAATGCAAATCAAAACTACTCTAAAATTCCATCTCACCCCAATTAGAATGGTGATTATCAAGAATACAAGCAACAATAGGTGTTGGCGAGGATGTGGTGGAAAAGGTACACTCATACATTGCTGGTGGGGTTGCAAATTAGTGCAACCACTCTGGAAAGCAGTGTGGAGATTCCTCAGAAAGCTTGGAATGGACCCACCGTTTGACCCAGCTATCCCACTCCTTGGCCTATACCCAAAGGACTGAAAATCAGCATACTACAGAGATACAGCCACATCAATTATCAAAGCTGCTCAATTCACCATAGCCAGATTGTGGAACCAACCTAGATGTCCTGCAATGAATGGATGAATGGATAAAGAAATTGTGGCATATATATACAATGGAATATTACTCCACCATAACGAATGATAAAATTATGGCATTTGCAGGCAAATGGATGAAATTGGAGAATATCATGCTAAGTGAGATAAGCCAATCTCAAAAAATCAGAGGACGAATGATCTCACTGATAAGCAGGTGATGACATATAATTGGGGGTGGTAGGGTTAGCATTAGGGTTAGGGTTAGGTTTAGGGTTAGGGTTAGGGAGGGGGACAAGAATGGAGGAAGGAAGGACTGTATAGAGGGAAAAGAAGGGTGGGTGGGGTGGGGGGAAGGGGGAAAAATGGCAGAATTAAACAACATTGTCTTGTGCAAATTTATGATTACACGAATGGTATGCCTTTACTCCATGTACAGAGAATCAAAATGTATCCCATTTGTTTACAATAATAAAAAGAAAAAAAGATTGTACATAAAAAATGAAAAATGAATCTATTTTATAATCTCAAAAAAAAAAAATGCCCTAGGCATGAAGTTTCTGTTCAAACCAGCCATTTCTCTCAACTCCTTCCAGATCTCAGTCAAGGCTTACATTGAAATGTAGATGGAAGAAGCCTGCAGGCTCAGTAGGAGACCAATCTGAGACCCAAGGTTGGGGGGAGTGGGGAAAGCATCTTTTACCTGAACTCATGCTAATCTAAGCCAAAAAGTAAGTTGTATGGTGCTTTACTAAAATAATTAATGGTCATGGCATTTTTTCAGGAAATAGAATTTTTCCTTAAATTCTATATTTTTTGAGTTTGTTGGATCAGTCCTATTTTTATTCAACTAGCAGTTTTAAACATCTATGACATGGCAATGGAGATTTATCTACAAAAAGCTACAAGGCCTTTGCTTTTGTGTTATGTGTGTATTGTGTTTTCTGTCTATATATGTGTGTGTGTCCATATATCATGTACGTGATATCAAAATTGGCATATAGATAATAAGTATTCATGAATTAAAATTTTAAAAATGGATTCAAACACCTTTAATTCACATGATTTAAAAAGGTTCAATTTAAATTGGGTAAACAAATAAAGGTAAAATGTCTTTAAAATTACTTAACTCACAAGTCTCTCCATGTGGTCAAACTAATACAAGGCTGATGTCTATAAAATGTCTAATATCCATTGTTTCTAGAATTTTTATTCAACAAGAAAGAGATGGCAAATACTGTTCAATACGCTTGTCTGATATCTTGGCTTTTACAGTAAAATAAGTAAATTAGATTTGACATGTTTTGGATTACTCATATATGTGTTTGTTAGAAACATCTGATTAATTTACAAAGTTAAAGTGCTAACAAATATAACATCAAGTACTTAACTCAAATTCTATGGGGATTTAACATTATTACCTAAACATTATTGTTGTTTTCATAGATTGGTAAATAAAAAAGGGTTTAAAATTGCTTTGTGTCATCACTAACAAGGTTACTAAGAGTTAAGTCCCAATGGGTAGAATTCTATATACAACGGGGTCCAAAATTTTTAACTTCATTTCAGTTAGTGTGCTGTAAATAACAAAGTGTTTCATCTTATTAAAATGGATTAATTTGTCTAAATTCATAAATTTATAAGGATTATTTCAGAGTGTGAATTTAAAAAGAGGTCAATAGCAAAAAAAAAAAGGTTCTAGGTATGGAAATATATTTAGTAAAAGGGAAAAGAATGTTTCTGGGTAAGAAAGTCTTTGATGAAATACATGAGGGTCTAAGTAAGTGCTAAGAAAGTCTGTGTGTAAGTAAAGGGCAAATTTCAACAAGTTTGTGTGTAACTAAGTTGGTTATGTGGATGTGAGACAATCAGTTAAAGCTATTTAAGGTTTTTTCCCTAATCAGTATATTCAACAAGTTTGTGTGTAACTAAGTTGGTTATGTGAATGTGAGACAATCAGTTAAAGCTATTTAAGGTTTTTTCTCTAATAAGTATATTTGTACTGATATAAATCAGTTTAATCCATATGTTAAACTGACAAGGATTTCTTAAAACATTAATTTACTCTTAACACTGTGCCTGTTACGTTTTGTTCTTTAATTAGTCTTAAGGAAATTAAGGTTTGTACAATTATGGTATTGTACTACACTACAGAGTCTAAATTTTTCTTTAAAAGCTAAACTTGGTTAATATAAAAATATCAAGGTGATTGTGGTGCTATTACTCTTCTTTGTATATTAAATGTGTTCATATCTTCCAGGTATACAAGTCTTTAAAGTAGAAGGTTTAAAAGAGCATTTTATCAAGCTAGTGTTCTCCAACCTGAAGTTGTAAGGGTAATTTAAGACATAAATATAACAAATTTAATTGGGGATTTATTTATATCACTTCATGTCCTATAATAAGGACCTGTTACCAATGAGGCATATATAAAATTTTATATTACTTTTTACACTGAGGTAAAAAAAATTTAAATGTAATTTAAAAGGTAAGGAGAGCCTGATCTATTCAAATGTTAATGTTGTGAAACATAGAAGCATTTTGTCAGTTTTTCCACAAGAATAAAGTTAAAAAATCTCTTAGACTTTCCTTGATGCATGTTTTAGATGTAATGTCATATTATGTTAACTGACATTCATATAGACCCAGGGAAAAATATATGTAAACTTTGTAAAATTACATTTAAGAAAGAGGCAAAGACCAGCTTCAGAACTAGAGCACTTTGCCTAGGATTTGTGAAGAGCCCCACCTGAGATAAGGCTTTGCCTCCCACCTCACTGCATGTTAGAGAGGCTCCAGAATAAGCCAGACTTCAGCTCACTAAAGTTATATTCAAAAGACTGTTTTTTGTTGTAAAATAACTCTGATCTCAAACAGGGGATGTAATGTATAATATATAATATAGCCAAAATTCAAGATAGCTATTACACAAACTAAATACATTTTACTGTCATTAATTCCAGTTTTCATTTTCCTTGTAAACTCTAACTGTTGCCTGTTAATGTTTGTAGAGGTGCTGCTTCAAGAAAAAATGACCTGAATTAATTTGAGATAATAAGTCATCACCTATAGGACAGATAATATAGACCCCAATTAAATAAATGGGCATAAATGACTGTAAAGTTATAGATGTTGAAGTTAAAGCCCAGTATTCTTACTTTGTAATCGTGAGACTGACTTGCTGGATGTTTAAGATCAAGATTAAAATGAAAGACTAAGAAAACCAATATTTGGCTCTGCCCTGAGTCAGCCTGAACCCAGGGAATGAGAGAGATTCTCTAAGGAGCTTTGCAACTCTTGGCACATGACCTCCCAATCAGGGAGATTGATGAGGCCACTGGAGAATGGAAAGCTGCAGAGGAGGGTCATTGAAAAAAGGGAGACATCCCTGATGCTCCCAAGGGAAGCCCCCTCATCAAGAAGACCCTACCTGGCAAATGGCACTAAAAAGGCTAAGAAGCTGCTCTCAAGTTCCCCATGAGTGACCCCCTGTGGGAACTCAGCTGGCTCTTAACAGACAGGAACAGGTCAATTTGACCAGCTTGATCTTGAACACCTACCAAAACTGTTAAAACCAAAACAGCCATTCCTGGGCATTTAAAAGAACATTAGTGTTAAATGTAACTTAAGATGCACGCTTGTGTTAGCCCCAGAATAAGTTAGACTGGGGGCCACTAAAGAGAGACTCTTAGGCAGGAGTACCTGGTAACTATCAAGAGAAACGACCAGAGTCAGAAATCTTTAGTCAGCATAAGGCCTACCGAGCTTCCTAACCTCCTACACAGGTATGCTTAAGCTTTTGGTAACATTATTTCATATTATGTACATTTTTAGAATGGAAAATTCAGAAAGCACCTTCTATTTTTCCCTAAAATTAGTTAATTCATACTTTTTTCCTCTCTAAAAAGTTCTCAGTAACTATACTGCAAAAGATGAGTTTCTCATCTACAGTGACAACTGACAACCAAAGTTTGTTCTTTTAATTTCAAATAAATAATTCATTTTAAAAGTTCCACTCTTTAAGTGTGACCTGAGCTTTCTGACTACCAGACCTTTCCCGGTCCTTGAAGCTACTTAGGAGTCCCTGTTGCCAAAAGCTTGGTCCTTGTACCTGATGCCAGTCCAATAACAAGGACATCGTTTTGAGAAAAAGGGAAAAAAGATGGTTTATTGTTTTGCTAGCAAAGGAGAAACACAGGGAACTCTGTCCCAGAGGCTGTGATCCCATCCATCTTCAGGAACAGGGTTTTTTGTTGTTGTTGTTTTGTTTTTTATAGAGGTGACTCAAAGCCTGCATTCCAGGTGTTCCCTCTTGGAGTTGAAATTCACTTGTTAATTTGGGAGACAGTCATGTCTGAGATCTTCTGGTGCCATCCCTGAAGTCTGGGTGCCTTGTTCCCATGGTGGGGTGTGCTTAGGGACAGGTAACTCTGCCTAGGATGGGGAAGAAAGGTATTCCTGTGTCCCCTAAGCTCAGGGAGGGGAGAGACTAGGGAGGAGCCAGGAGAGGAAGAGGAAGAAACATGGCCTTTTAAAAATCAGTTGCAGCGGCAGACAGCAAGGGCTACTTTCAAAACATGAAGTGGACACTGTTACAAGATGAGGGGGAAACTGGAGCAGAAAAAAGAAGGAAGAGTCCACACTTGATTAGTAAATTTTCATATCAGTTTGTTCACGTGAAAATAATAGTTTGCTGGCATCTTGCCACCCCAAAGGAATAATTAATTTCCATGTTTTCAATCCATATAACACATCTTAGGGGCTGAGGCTGTGAATTTGATTCCCAGCATCAACAAATAAAGTATCTTAGAATGTTTCTCATTTGCTTTATATGTAAACAGAAGGAAAGCAGGGACTCTACTGGTTTCATATTTAAAAAATTGGATTCAGGCTGGGTGCAGTGGTACATGCCTGTAATCCCAGGACTGGGGAGGCTGAGACAGCAGGATGCAAACTCAAAGCCAGCCTCAGCAAGAGCGAGGCACCAACAGTCTTGCTGAGACCCTTTTTCTAAATAAAATAGAAAATAGGGCCGGGGATGTGACTCAGTGGTCAAGTGCCCCGAGTTCAATCTCTGGTACCAAAAAGTAAAAATAAATAAATAAATAAATAATTGGATTCAGCACTTTTGTCTCATTAAACTCGGCAATACTGGTGTGAAGCAGGTGAGTAACCTGCAGTGGGGGGCACAGGTGTGAGGCCAAGGACTCCAAGGCGAGGCCAATCTTGAGTCTGCAAGGGGAGGACAATGAAGTCCCCCTTGCTGCTTCCTGGGCTGCCGCCCTTCCCTGGGCCTGGCCTCCAGCTGCTCAGCACAGATAGGGAAGGCATGTCCGCAGAGTAAAGCTGCAGAGTGCTGGAAGGAGGAGCCAACACAGTTGGGGATGTGAGCTGGTTGCCCTGGGGCTGCGTTCAAGACCATCTTTCGGTTTATGAATTTGAGATTTTATTTGGATGTGTAGCAGATTTTTTTTTTTAAATAAATGATCTTTGGCACAGAGACCCCAAACCCTTGGAATTTTCTGACCAATAGCATAGACTTTGGTTGCTTATCCTAAGCCCCTTTTAGACATTACTGTTAGGGCAGTAAAGGGCAACTGGATGGGGGCAGGGCATCAAGTAGCCTGCACATGCGCAGAGAAACAATGTAGCCTGTGCATGCCCGCAGGAGCAACCAATCAGGCGCTGACAAACGACTCCAGCCAATCCCAGGAGGACACGTAGTCCTCAAGCTTCCCCTTCCGACCCCGGTGAGAAAAACTGAGCCCCAGAGGGGCCACGTGCGACTTCTCTGCCCAGCACTTTGGTGCACCAGCGAACCCGCCAGAGAGCCTTCCTGCAATAGCTTCTTTCTGATTCCCATCTGTTCTGTCTGTTCTCCGGTTACCATCGTCTGATCAGCTTACCCCAGTCTGATCTTACAGTTACCTGAATTGCCATGCCTGTATCACTTCAGGATGGGGACTGCTGACCAAGGAGCAAACATGCTTTGGGCTGGCCTCTGCAGTGGGGGTAGTGTGGTGGAACTGAACCCTGAACTTAGGGGTGTCTGCTAAATCTGGGTGATGTTAGACTTGAGTTGTGGGACATCCGGTTGATATTAGAGAGTTGGTTGGTGTTCTGCAAACCCCACACATTTGGTGTTAGAATTGACCTCAGACAAAGATACCAGAGGTTAGAACCTTCAACTGATTCTGGGTGAATGCTTATTTACTGGTCAGAATTGAACCTTTGGAGGAGGGAGCTGTACACTGGGAGGAGTGGAAAGTAGGGAGTGTAGAGACTAGAATTCCATTTCCTGGCTGCCTTGCTTTCCCTCACTACCTGGGAGTGAGCCCGCGGGCTGCATCTACATGGCGAGAGTGGTTGGAAGCTTGGGAACCTGTTTGTCCTTCTACATGTGTATTCCTTTACAAACTAGGCAAAGCTGTCAGCTTCCTGAGCTGCTTCCCTTTTGTTTTCTTTGTAGAACCTTGATTCTGTAAAAAAATTAAGCATATAAGAATTTTACTACATTATTTGATTATAACATGATTTTCTTGGTTGGAATCTAAATAGAAGAATTAATGAGGTCTAAAGAAGCAAAGAGAGCTTTTGAATTAAATCATTTGTTTATACCAAGTTTAAGTGAGTGTTTATACTAAGTTTAAATGGTAAAATGGATTCACCATTCAGGTGAGTAGATTGGCCATGATCACTTCTGGTCTGTCTCCCTGAACTCATCTACCTCTGCACCCAGAGGTGACTACTGGATGTATTTTTTGAATATTCCTTAGAATTTTACCATCTTTTTAAATCACTAAGCCATTCTTACTGGTTTTGCCTCTTTTAAATTTTTTTATTGTTTATTTGTTTTGTGGCACTGGAAATTCAATCCTGCTTTACCACTGAGCTACATCCCCAGCCTTTTTTTTTTAAATTTTTATTTTTATTATTATTTTTTGTGTGTGGTGCTGGGGATTGAACCCAGGGCCTTGTGCATGCAAGGCAAGCACTGTAAAAACTGAGTTATATCCCCAATCCTTTCGTTTTTTTTTTTTTTTTTTTTTTTTTTTGGAAACAGGGTCTCGCTAATTTGCTCAGGCTGGCCTTGAACTTGTGATCCTCCTGCTCCAGTTTCTCAGTAGTTGAGATTACAATCGCGCACCACCATGCCAGTCTGCCTCTTGAATTTTGAATGAGTTGATATTGCCATTCATACACCACCAGTATTATGCTGAACAGGTTTATTCTGTTGTCGTTGCTCCATCTTTTGCACATATAGTGTGGTAGGTAAGACTGTATTTCAGCCACTTCACTCAGTCATTCCACTGCCTTTAGGACTTGGGCTATTTCAGGTTTATATTTTGATAGTATTGACAATGTTATTCTTATTTTTCATCCCCAAGTGCTAATGCATAGTAAATTTTTTACAGAATGAAAGAACACTTCTGGTTTGTTAAAATATAGTAGGAAATTTTGATACTGGTATAAATTTAGCATCTGACCTCTCATGGACATGTTTATTCTGTGATTTCTTAACACTGGGAATGATGTAGTTTATTTATTTTTATCCATATGGTGTTAAGCAGCATCTGTATTTGACTGTATTTTGCTTATTTTCCTTTGGTATCAAGCATTTTTCCTATGTGGTGTTTCAAATTACATGAAATTGTTTTTCTTTCTTTTTTTCACTTTTCCTTTCTCATATAAATTGTACTGTTTTTTATTTCAAATTCAGTATATAGTTGATATACAGCAAAAAAATTGTTTTCTTGTATATTAAGCTAGTGTTGTACAATCTTGCTACAGTCTGTGATTAATTCCAGGACTTTTTAATTGGCTCTTTGAATTGTGCTATATAGACAATGATGTCATCTGTGAACAAAGACAGTTTTATTTGTTTCTTCCCATCTCAATACCTTTTCTGTTTTCTCTGCATCTACTAATATGATCTTTGGATTTTGTTTTTTAGCTTGTTGAAGGAATGGATTACACTGGTTTTTTAAAAATTTTCTGTTACATACTTATAATTTCCACTGGTTGTGATGTATAATTCTGTTTATACAATGGTAGGTGAAATTTGCTAGTGTTTGTTAAGGTTTTTTTTTTTTCATCCATATTCATAAGGGATGTTGGTCTGTGGTTTTAGGTCTCTATCTAGTTTGGGTATTGTGGCACTATATGCTTCATAGCACGAATTAATAAGTGTTACCTCTGTTAATATTTTGTAGAAGAGACTGTAGATGATTGGTGTGGGCCCTGTCCCCTGGAAGGAGGCTTACATGGTGTTCTGTCGAAAGATGGAGGCGCCAAACAGGATCCTCGGGGACTAGGGCCCCTTCTTCCTGTCCTGTGCTCTGTGAACAGCATGTTCTGTAGTCTGTGAAGAAGTCTGTGTTCACACGGTGGTTTTTTTCTTCTCATAACCAACCTATAATCTGCAAAAGGCTAGTAACTACTTACACGAGGTTTAACCTTTAAGATGTATGACTTGCTTAACTGCAAGGATATAAAAGACAGCGTTATACACAGTAAAGACAGAAGCAGCTTCCTCTGTGACAAGTGCTCCATCTCTCCAGAATAAAGCTCTTCTCCTCAGATCTTGGCACCGAGACTGAGTCCTTTCCCATAGTTGTCAGTGTTGCAGACTAGGATAGTGCAACAAGTGGTGTTCTGTGTGAGGAAAGAGGACTTTCCTGAAAAATCCCCTGGCCAGGGTGAGTAATTAAGAATACAAAGAACCCAATCAATAAATGGGCCAAGGAACTGGACAGACACTTTACAGAAGAAGACACATGCAGTTAATAAATATATGAAAAAGTGTTCAACATCTCTAGTAACTAGAGAAATGCAAATTAAATCAACAGTAAGATTTCATCTTACTTCAATTAGAATGGCTATTATCAAGAACACAAACAATAATAGTTGTCGGTGTGGATGTGGGGGAAAAGGTACACTCATATATTGCTGGTGAAGTTGTAAATTGGTGCAGCCACTCTGGAAAGCAGTATGGAGATTCCTCAGAAAACTTGAAATGGACCCACCTTTTGACCCAGTTATCCCACTCCTTGGTTTATGCCCAAAGGGTTTAAAATCAACAGACTATAGTAACACAGCCACATTAATGTTTATAGCAGCTCAGTTCACAATAGCTAGATTGTGGAACCAACCTAGATGCCCTTCAACAGATGAATGGATAAAGAAACTCTGGTATATATAAACAATGGAATACTATTCAGCCATAAAGAAGAATAATATTATGGCATTTGCAAATAAAAGGATGGAATTGGAGAATATGCTAAGTGAAATAAGGCAATCCCCAAAAAACAAAGACCGAATGTTTTCCCTGATAAGTGGAGAATGATATATAATGGGGGTGGAGGGTGGAGAGTGAGAGAAGAATGGGGAAACTTTATGTAGAAGGAAATGAGAGGGAAGGGGGTATGAAAAATGGTGAAATGAGACAGCATTACCCTATGTACATGTATGATTACAGGAATGGCATGAATCTACATCATGTACAACCACAAATGAAACGATGTACCCCATTTGTGTACAATGAATCAAAATGCAGTCTGTAAAAAATTAAAAGATAAATAAAAATAATAAAAAAAGAGTTCAGGTTGGAAGGCAGAGAGGTGTTTGATTTGAGAAGTGGTTTAAACTGTTCCTGTGGGGATCTGCTTCTTCAGTTAAAATAATTTTTAATTCTGGCTCACCAGTTATTAGTTACCCCAAATTTTCTTCTAGAAAGTAATGCATTTATGGAACTAGGCTATTTCTTCCACCTATAACATCCTTTCTGTGAATTTCTGCAGGGTCACAGAACCCTGTCATCTTGATCTATGTAATATGCTACCTAGACCCCATTTGAATTTCATTTCATTGTCCACTCTCATAAGTTGTATCTGAAATTGGTAAATAGTTATATTCTTGGAATGCCTTAAAAAAAGGTTATTACAAGAAAAATGAGTATTAGAGGAGTTAAAAGAGGGAGAAGCCAAGAAGTCAACCATTTTAGGTCTCCCAATGAGGCCCACCAGGAATTGTCTGGTTCTCATCTTTGCTGTTCCAACTGACCCTGTAGCTATTTAACCTTTTCCCTTACCAGTCCTTATTGATTGACATAGAAGCAACATTCTTCCCTGAGGAAGAGGCAGAGGCCACATCATTTGGCAGTAAGGAAATCTAGGCCCTGATGATTCTGTAGAATAATAGACACCAGGGGATCCAGTTGATTTTATAAATTCAGTACCAAATTGGTGACCTGTTGGATATCTTCAATAACCTGTGCTGACAGTTTTTTAAATAGTAGTGAATAGAGGTTCCTAATCCCACTGCTCCTGTGGCAATCCCAATGGATATCTTTAACCCTATGAGTCAGGGAGTAGACTGAAGGTCTCTCTTGTGTCCAATATGTGCCATTATCAGGATAGGCAAACCTTTGATGGTTAGTTAAGATGTCAATTTGAGGGATAAGGAAGACCGAGGTATAGAGGCCAGTTCAATTTTTGGTAGGCAGGGATAAATATGAGCCTTGCAAAGGAAAAAGTGCCTCAGAATTTGGGGGAGCATCAGGGATGTGGGACTGACACACTTTTATGTCTTAAGTTCTATTAAATGAACTATTGTCTTTTCTTTTAAATGACTAGGAATGACTATAATTTGATTATAATTGTTTTTGCTAGGTGTTCAAGACCAAGCTGGTCAAATTGACCTTTTTCCTATCTGTTGGTAAAAGTCAGCTGAGTTCCCCACAGGGGTCACTCTTGGGGAACTTGAGAGCAGGCCCTTAGCTCTTTTAATGCCATCTGCTACCAGGTTAGGGTCTCCTTGATGACGTGGCTTCCCTTGGAAGCATCAGGGATGTCCCCCTTCTCCAGCGACCCTCCTCTTTTGCAGCATGTGCACTGGTCAGCTTTCTGTTCTGCAGGGTCTCAGTGATCCCCCAGAGTTGCAAAGCCCTTAGAGAAGTTCCCTTGTTCCCTGGGTTTAGGCTGACTCAGAAGGAAAGAGCCAAATATTGGCTATTATTTTCTTTTCTTCCCCCCCCCCCCGCTTTTACTTCCTTAACTTTAATATCCAAGCCTTTGTCTTAAACATTCAGCAAGCCAGTTTCACCTATCTTAAAGTAAGATTCAACTTATTGGGTTTTAACTTTAATGTCTATAAATTTATAGTCATTTGCCTCTTTTATTTAATTGGAGTCTTTTTTAGTACTGGAAATTAGCCTTATGTCTTGTCTATAGATGATGGCCTACTATCTCAAATTAACTTAGGCTGTTATATTGAAAGTTGTACTTTTGTAGGACACTAAACAAAATGAAATCAACACTAAAAGCATATTGGGTTTGTATAATAACTATGAACTAAGAAACAATTTTTATATTCTTAAACCTTAGTTATATATTTTCTGTTTGAGATGACAGTAATCTTTATAACAAAAATTTATCCTTTCAACAGAAATTTAAATGAACTTAAGTCTAGCCTACTTTGAAATTATCTTAACATGGAGTAAGGTGAGAGTCAGAGTCTTAACTCAGGTGAGGGAGGGCTCTTGGAAAATCTTAGGTAAGGTGTTTTATTTCTGAAGCTGACCTTTGCCTCTTTTTTAAAATATCATTTCACAAAGTTTATATATATTGTTTTCCTGAGTCTATATGCATGTTAGCTAACACAGTGTAACATTACCTCTGAAACATGAATCAAACAAAAGCTAAGAGAGCTTTTAACCCTCTGTGTGAGAGAGTAGCAAAATGTTTTTGTTTCACAATATTAACCTTTAAACAGATAAGACTCTCATTATCTTTTAAAAATACATTTAAATTTCTATTCCTGTGTAAAAAGTAACATAAAAGTTTACATATATCTTATTAATAACAGGTCCAGTTACAGAACATTAAATGATATAAATAAATCCGCAATAAAATTTGTTGTTTTTATAAGACTAAAATTACCATTACAGACACCTTTAGTTTGGAGAACACCAGCCTGATAAAATGCTCTTTTACACCTCCTACTTTAAAGACTTGTATACTTGGAAGATATGAACACATTTAGTATACAAGGTAAACAGTAATAGCACCACAATTATTTTGATGTTTTTTTATTAACTAAGTTTAAATTTTAAAGAAAAATTATACCCTGAAATGCCAGGTAATACTCTAAAATAACTGGTGTCATTTAACCAGAGTTGTGCAAACCCTAATTCCTTTAAACCAGTTGCTCTAACATATATTAAACTTTGGTACATTGATATTTGACCTTAGGAAAAAGCCTTGAATATCAGGCAACTGTAGTTAGCAGTACTAGCCATCTCTTTCCTTTTGAAGAAAAAATCCTGGAAGCAATGGATATTGTTTTAGACATTTTATAGAAATCAACCCTCTATTAATTGTCCCACACCTAGAAAAAACTTGTGAGTTAGTAATTTTAAAGGCATCTTTTTTTTTCTCATCTCTTTACCTAATTTAAACATGAACTAAAGGTATCTGGATTCATTTTTCTTTTGAATTTTAATTTATGAGTTCTCATGTATCTGTGTGCCAGTTTTGATATCATGTACATGATATATGACACAAGCACATGGAGACACAACAACACAACACACAAGTGTGCACACATACAGAAACCAAGATCTCGTAGCTTTTTGTAGGTAGTGCTGCAGTGATACAGATGTTTATTAACACCTCTATTAGATTGAGAGCTAACCCTTGAAAAATTTGGCCTCTGAACAAAAACAGTATAAAAACCTCTATAATTGGATAAAATAAGACTGATCAGAAAAATGCGGAATCAAATGTGAATCCACCATAAAACCATGAACTCAAAATATAGACTTTTAAAAAACAAGAGTTCTAAAAAAATGGCACAGCCATTATGAGATCAGAGTTTACTTTTTTGGTTCAGCTTAGAGTTCGTTTAGAAAGCCTGAAATCCTTGGGTAGAGGTTCTCAAGATAAAGAAGACTTGTATATATGAGCTGAGTAGATTGCAAGAGGGAGACCAGCCAGCCATTTGGGTCCAAATCCGTTCTCTAAGAGCCTCTCTCTGGGGGTCAGCAGTTTCTGCCTTTCCTTCCATGACCTCTGGCTGGGGCAATTTAAGGGAGGGCATTTGCCAGCTAGTTGTGCCCTTAAAATTTGGTACACATTCCCTTTGTCCTTTTGGGTCCTCATACTCACAGGACTGTGACTTCATACAATGTGCCTCAATTGGAAGTGGGAAGGGAGGCTGTTAGTGCTCCAGGTAAAGTCTTTATTAGAGAAAATAAATAGTTTGGATTCCTGAACTAGGACGGATGAGGGCTAAATTTACTCGAATTAACTGAGACAGATTTCCTGATCTTTTTCCTGTCAGATGAGAGGGGTACAGAAGAAAATGTGTCTTATGAGAGTCTAGAGAAGATAGTCTATTTTTTTTTTTTTTGGTACTGGGGATTGAACCCAGGGGTGCTTAACCACTGAGCCACCTCCCCAGCCCTTTTTGCTATTTTATTTAGAGAGAAGGTCTTGCTGAGTTGCTTAAGGCCTCACTAATCTGCTGAGGCTGGCTTTGAATTTTTTTTTTTTTAATGCGGTTCTGAGGATTGAACCCAGGGCCTTCTGCTTGCAAGGCAAGCACTCTACTGACTGAGCTATCTCCCCAGCCCCAGCTTTGAATTTTTGGTCCTCCCGCCTCAGCCTCCTGAGTTGCTGGGATCACAGGTGTGCACCCCCACACCCAGCTGAAGGCAGTCCAATTTTAAAGCTAGGGGAGCTCTACCTTGAGAATCTCTCAGAGTTTCAGGATCTGGTCCCAAAGGACTCCTTCAGGGAAACTTGGCTCCTCTCATCGACCTTGCCAAGCTCTGGTCACTGTAGATGTGGGAACCTCCCCTCAAGTGTTGCTAAATATGCTGGACCAGTAGTCAATGACGGGTAAGATTCGGGAGGAGACAGGGATTGAAGGATTTAGACTTCAATACCCGATGACGGGTAAGGATGTGGCTCTGTCCTGGACAACCTAAGACAGGTACGGTCTCTTTTATAAACAGAAAGGGGGAGATGTGGCAGGCGACACCCGGGGTCGTGCCACAAAGACCAAGCTAAGACCAAGCTAAGATGGTGGCTGGCACAGCACCAGTGGGTGTGTAGTTTGTCTCTCGCTGTAAACAGGAAGATGAGCACACTGGCTATCCCTGTCAGACCATGCCTAAGCTACCAATAGTAATATTCCAAGACTTACTTCCCCTTGGCAACAAGTTTCTGATTGGTTTGTTAACTGTATATAAGTGAGTGTTCTTCCTGTAATAAGGGTCCTTTCCGTCCAAGCAAATAGAGTGTGGTGCTCTTTCACTTTGTGTCCCGCTGGTTGGCGACAAGAAAGCACGTTGGGGGTCAGCATTTAGCATGCCCTCACCACCCCCCATCTTTATGCAACTAGTGACAAAAGGTGGGCTAAAGGTGGAGTGATCCAAGGGTGGGAGCTACGCCGCCCAGGGGGTTCATTCCTTGAGCACTCCGCAGAGGGAGGAGGCCTCTCAGGAGGCAGACATCCTCGGCAACAGGCGGAGAAGTGGGGCAGGCTTTGCAGACACTAACGGTTATTTCCTTTCCTTTCCAACCAGCGCCATCTGCCCAATTATTTATTATCTACACTGTCGTTTTGTCCCTACCCCCGGCCTCGCTTCCCACTCTGAAAGCATCATTTTAACAGCCGTTAGAGGAAAACTGATGGCAAGTGCTCTGGCTGCTTCCAGCTGCGAGGGGGCGACGTGGGGCAAGCAGCCTGGGCTTCCCTCTCAGGACCGTCTGGGGTCCGCCGAGGGGTCAGTGGCAAATCCTGGTTCAGAAGAGCAGGTCGTGAGGTCCTCTGGGGGGTGGGCTCTTGGACAGGAGAAACCAGAGAACGTGAGCACTGGAATGAGAGTAATGCCAGTCCCACGTGGCAGCGCCTGGAACACGTCATTACTATAAAGATGACATTGTGAACGTCACAAAGGTGATAGATCCACTAATCTCTCATCGGGTGCAAGAGTGAAGTCCCACAACGAGGCTGGTGAGGACGAGGCCTTCGTCCGGGATTGGAAGCCTGCAAGGCTGCTTGTCACCCTCAGGAGTGAGGGTCAGATTCAGGACATGAGAGCCTCGTGCGGCACCAGGGGTGGCCCCAGCCAGCTGCCTGCGGTCGTCTCAAGCCTTCCTCTGTCCCTCCCGCTGAATTTCTCCCACAGAAAGGAGACTGAAGCAAGTCAGGACGGACATTCCCAGCACCTGGTGAAGGGTGTCTGACCCAGCTCCTGAGATGTGAGATGGCGGATGACTTCGTGGTCCATGGGCATGCCCGCTCATGCACTTGCTCCCGTGGGTGAGCCTCATCCCAGGTGGCGTGGGGGTGACAACCGTCTGAGGAGCCTGGGGCCTCTGGGGAGGGGCCGGGCAGGGTGGGGGTGCCCAGGATGAGGACCTCCACTCTCCCCAACACCCACACCTCCCGTGGCAGTGCTGGCACTGAAGCCCGGGTAAAAGTTGGACCAGTGCACTGCTCTTTGGGGGCAGTAAATAAAGAAGAGGGCCGGGGGTCAGGACCTGACCCAGGGGACTTATGGAGCAGGTGTCGTGGGAGTTCACTGGAGAGCAGAGCGAGGTTGGCATAAGGAGGGCCTCGATTGGAGCTAGGAACTGGCTTGGCGTTCACTTCTGGCGCAGCGTGGTGCCGCGGGCTGGCAGGAGGCAGCGGGGCCGTTGGTGGGTCGCAGAGGCGTCTCCCTGGGTGGGAGCGCCTGGCTACGTCCCGCAGTTCCCAGCTTCCTGAGTGGTCAGGCAAGGCAGGGCCGGGCCTGAGCTCTCAGCAGTGTGGAGGTGCCTGCCGCAGGTGGAGGCCGGGGCTGCAGGCTGGAACCTGTGGGCTCGGGCATTCGTAGGGAACCTCAGGCCATGTGCCATTTTGTTGGAGGAAATTCTCTAAGTCTTGGGAGGATTTGGGGGTCAAAGTTCTTGAATGCCGAACTCAGGACATTGACTTAGCTTACCTGGTTCAGATGGCAGCCAGATTGGTGGCGGACCCCTGGAGTCTGGATGAGCAGTGAGACAATATAAGGAGGAGTCCCGGGTGGGTTGCTCCCATGCTGGAGGGGTTTGACCAGGAGGGTGGTTAAGATCAAAGAATCCCCAGTATCTCCTGTCACCAGACAGAGTTCCGCCAGAGAACGAGAGGCATCCCCTACAATCTTAATAGTAGGGACTCCCCAGGGGTCCAGACAAGCCAAAGGCAGAGGTCTCAGGCAGGGTGCCTTCTGCGGGAGACCAGAAGGGATCTTACCTCTTGGAGGAATGAGAAGGTGGTGTTGCATGCAGAGATAAAATGGCAGAGAGCAGCCTCTGATTCGGAGGTCGCCACAGAGAGAAAAAGTGCAGGTTCCGAACCCCCCAAAAGCCTTGTTCCCAATCAGGGAAACACATGAAAGCACATGACAGAGAATGCAAAAATAAAAAGGAAGTGGAGGCAGATCTCATAGACCAAGGAGGCTTCATTCAGCTTGGGAGGGGCGATCTTGGGGAGTGATGGTGGCAGGCCACCGGGAGGGCCTCAGCAGAGCCAGGTCATGGGAGGAGTGTCCGTGGTGGGCTCCTGTAGGGCAGGGAAGAGCAGGTAGGGAGCAGTAAGGGAATTCCTTGGGCCTATTTTCCATAGCCTTCAGTTTCCTGTTTGTAATTTCAATGACGTGTTCTTTAATTGTCCTTTTCCTACACTTGACTTGTCTCGATCTTGTTTCTCTGGGTTTCTGAAATGTAATGCTAGACTATTGAGATCTTTCAGATGATCCAAGATGGGGGACTAGCAGGAAGCTGCGTTCCTTGTCACTCCATAACTCCGGTTTCAAGCAGAAGCTCTGTTTCTTGGTGAGGCAGTTTTTGCTGCTTATCGATCCCCTGCTGTTTACCCCATTTGTCTGCTGTGATCACCTGCAGTCTGCCAGCATATTGACGCCTTTTTTGAGTGCAGATTGCTCACTGTCAGGCACCTATCATCTGCCATTAGCCTGCCTCTGGCCAGTCCATTGCCTGCCTATACCTATCCATCACCCAACGCACGAGGTTAACCTCCCGATCGTTCGACAACAGTCAGCAAACTGATCGCTGACCGCCAGTGGAGCACCAGCTGCCTGCTGTTGCCTGGACGTTCACTGTTACAGTACCTGCAGGTTTGATTTCACGTGGCTGCCACCATTTTGAGATAACAGCCAAGCCCCATAGGACCCCTGGCTGGACTGACTGAGACCCGTCTCCAGGATCCCTCAGCCTGACCGATCACTCCCTGCCTCTGGGGCCCTCACATAGACTGACTGCTCCCTGCCACCAGGACCTCCAGACCAACTGCACCCTATCACCAGGACCCCAGACCGACTGATTGCACCCGGCCTCCAGGATCCCACAACCACACCAAACACACCCAACCTCCAGGACCCCTGCCTGACCAACCACACTTCACCTTCAGGACCTCCAGCTGACTACATCCACACCCCGAGCTGCAGCTCCCCATTTGCCAGCACATTTGGAAGCCAGAGTGGCCATCTTGGATAATCCTGGAAGCCGAAGCTCCCATCTTTAGGTGGGGCAAATCCCATCGTGAGACACCTGCTGGAGACTTGAAGCTCATTGTCAGGTACCTCTCATGCATCAGGCTACTGAACACTGGGAGGTTTGAATACTATATGACTGTTATACTGTAGATTTTCTTTTTTCTCCTTATTGAACAATTTTATGTTTTTATTTCTTTACTTTTCTTGCTCTTTTCCTTTTGTTTACCTGTTCCCTCAGAGTCTCTTTCTCCCTTTTTGCATGCTAATGTCCAATTTCTTTTGATTACACTCTCACCCTTTCTATTTTCTAGAACTTCTGTATATTCTTTTCTTATCCCATTAACAGCTACATCCTACATCCCTCTGCATCCTCTTTGTCCTCCATTAGAAACTGCAGACCTTATTGCAAATCTGTTTGTTATACTGAAGATAATATTTGAATTCATTCTGTTTATTATGACAATATTGTTAATGTCCTCATAAGGGCTATTTGGTCTAGGATTGCATAGTGTCTGAATTGGGCACTGCTAATATTGATCTCCCCTTAAATAAAAGGTTTTGGAAACTTATAGGGCCACTATTAGCCTATAGGGGGAATCTGCAATACCCCAGATCTGCACTGCTAGAAAGGGAAGATACATGAGCAACATGAAAAAAACAAGGGAAGAAAATGATCCAAACAAATCTAGATTCTATAGTAATAGAATCCAATGACAGTATGGTAGAAAAAATGTCAGAAAAGGACTTCAGATTATACATAATTAAGATGATTCATGAAGCAAAGGATGAGATAAGAGAGCAAATGCAAGCAATGGATGATAATACCAATAAGCAGTTGAAAGAGCAACTGCAGGAAGCAAAAGATCACTTCAACAAAGAGATGGAGATTCTCGAAAACAAACAAACAAACAAACAAAAAACAAACAAATGGAAATCCTTGAAATGAAGGAGACAATAAACCAAATAAACAACTCAATGGAAAGCATCACCAAAAGACTAGACCACTTGGAAGACAGAACCTCAGACAATGAAGACAAAATATTTAATCTTGAAAATAAAGTTGCCCAAACAGAGAAGATGGTAGGAAATCATGAACAGAATCTCCAAGAACTATGGGACATCATGAAAAGACCAAATTTAAGAATTATTGAGATTGAGGAAGGCACAGAGATACAAACCAAAGGAATGAACAACCTATTCAATGAAATAATTTCAGAAAATTTCCCAAACCTGAAGAATGAAATGGAAAGTCAAATACAAGAGGCTTACAGAACACCAAATGCACAGAATCACAACAGATCCACACCAAGGCACGTTATAATGAAAATGCCTAACATTCAAAATAAATAGGATTTTGAAGGCTGGGAGAGAAAAGCATCAGATTACATATGGGGGAAACCAATACGGATAGCAGCAGACTTTTCAACCCAGATTCTAAAAGCTAGAAGGGCCTGGAACAACATATTTCAAGCTCTGAAAGAACATGGTTGCCGACCAAGAATCCTATACCCAGCAAAACTAACCTTCAGATTTGAAGATGAAATAAAATCCTTCCATGATAGACTATTGAGATCTTTCTTGTTTTCTAGTATATGCACTCCCTGCTTTAAATCTTTCCCTAAAGCTGTTTTTTTTCCTGTATCCCAGAAGTGATATTAAGATGTAAATTAATTTTCAATTATTTTGAAATAGACTTATTTTGAGACTTCCCTTTGACACGTGTCATTTAAAAGTTTGTGGTTTAGGCCTGGGGATGTAGCTTAGTGGTAGAGGACTTACCTACCCAGTACCAGAGCCTGGTGTCAATCCCCAGCATCACACACACACACAAAAATTCATTTGTAATTCTCGAGGTTTTCCAACTATGTTTCTTCTGTTGCTTTTAAATTCTTTTTTTTTTTTTTGGTACCTGAAACTGAACTCAGCCCAGGTACATCTCCAGCCCCTTTCCATATTCTATTTAGAGACAGGATCTCACTAAGTTGCTGGGGCTGGCTTTGAACTCATGATCTTCCTGCCTCAGCCACCCAAGCTGCCAGGATAACAGGTGTGCACCACCTACCCAGCTAGCTTATATATTTTTGATCAGTGCCAAAGTGGCATGTCTCTCTTTTTATCTTTATATGAAACCTATCTGCATATTTTATCTTATTTTTAAAATATTCATATTTTTATTGACCAATGAAAATTGAATGTCATATAGAACATAATGTTTCAAAATATGTTTACATTATGATATGGCTAAATTGAGGTAGTCATATATATTAGGTCACACCTATCATGTGTTTTTTGGTGAGATCACTTAAAGTTGAATCCCTTTGATTTTCCAGAGCACAGTACAATCTTATTAACTACATTTACCATGTTGCATGATAGATCTCTTGCTTTATTTCTCCAACCCAACTGAAATTTTGAATCTTTTGTATATTATCTAACTCCACTCCCCGTGTATGTGTGTGTTTCCTTGTAAACACAAAGTTGGGTCTTGTATTTTGATCAACTCCGTTATGCTCTTTTATTTAATGTGTGCAGATAATTCACATTCAAAGTTTTCATTGCTATATTTGGGTTAATGAGTACCATATTTGTAACTTTTTGTTTTAATTGTTCTGGGGTTTCATATGGGCTTCCAGTCTTTTCTGGCTTGTCATTTTAGTTGCATATTTGACGTAATTCCATCTTCTGTCCTCCATAAGGATATCAAGGATGCTTCTTAATATTTTAGTGTGTTTCCCAGTGTTAGCAAAATCCATTTACAACTAATCTAAATCCAGTTTCGGGCGTCCCTGTGCTGTTTCGGGGGCAGTGCAGGTTCTCTGGAATCTTATCAGCCCCCCTCACATCTGCACACTTGCTGTCGTTCATCTCACCTATCAGTAGCTCTACCTGTGCAGGACGGTGTTGACATTAACAATTCATACCTTCGCAAATAACAAGAAAGCAAAGTTTTGTCACATTTCCAGTTCATTCTTTTCTAATATTGTTTTTTTAATGAGATCAGAGTTCTAACATCTTTTTTATTTCCTCTAGAGAACTTCACTCAGCAATTCTTACAATGCAGAGATGCCGGTGACACATTCTCTAATTTGTTCTCTTGCTCTTCTTCAGGCTGCGTTAATTCCCTCTTTGTATCTTCATCTAAGTTGATTCTTTGTTGTGCTTGTTTAAATCCACTACTGCACAGCTCTGGTGACGGTTTCATTTAAGTTGTTGTTCTTTGCACCTGCATAATTTCTACATAGTCCTTTTGATAACTTCTGATTTTTTTTTTTTTTTTTTTTTGGTATTTGTTGAGAACAGGGTGATATCTGTATATCTGTGCAGCTGTCTTAATCACCAGGATGCAGGCAGTTGTGACTGCACCCTCAAGAGTCCTGTTAGTCCTCAAGATACAGGACAAACAGGACTGCTGGGCCCCTGTGCTTATCGAGGTTGTTAAGAGATATTTGTCTGAGGAATGTGCAGCTGCCTGGAAACCTTATCTATCAAGGACGGGGGGCCTAGCCCCGACTCATCTCCTGCACAGTTCACCCCTTCCCTCCTCCCTTCTTCCTCTAGGACCATTCAGTTCTTGGGGGACCCAGCGAGAATCAAATAGATTGGCAGGACCCAACCAGAGGAGGACTAATGTTTAGCTGGTCAAATGTTAACCAATAACGTACAGGTCTTTGTGTGTGAATGCTTGGAAATCTCTTAAACAGAGGGCTCTCTCGCCCCTCGGGGCCGCTCCCCACTCAACCATTGCAATGGTCTGAGAGGCTGGTTGTAGTCCAGGCCGAGCTTGCAGTAAAACCTCGCTGTGTGTCTTGCATTACTGTGTGCACTTTGACTCTCTGGGGATCAGTCGATATCAGGGACCAGTCGATGTCGGACCCTAACAGTATTGTGTTATTCACATCTGCTTTTCCTGGTGTCCTTTAGTTCTTTCACCTTGTTTGTCTCCACTCTTTTGAGCGTGGTTAAGACAGGTGCTTGAGAATCTTTGTCCCGGAAGTTCAGTGTCTGAGATGTCTCTGAAATGGTTTCTTTCAGTATATATTTTTTCATTCATGAGACATATTTCTTTGTATTCTTTGTGATTTGTTGTTGTTGTTATTGTTGACAGTTGAATAGTCTAATGGAGTAACTGTAAATCAAATTCTCCTTTTTCCAGTACTGAGGAAACAAGATTAGAGGGGGTAGAAATTGGGGTTTCATTTGTCCCCCCTCTTCCCTGCCCCCTGCCAATATTTGACTCTAGAAGTCTCCCAGTTGGTTAGGCTTTGGTTTGTTTGTTTGTTTGTTTTTTCCATGACAGAATTTGTGAAAACCAAAATTTTCAGAATTGCCTCTTTTCTGTCAGCAGTGATTTTCCCCGGTTATCACTGCAACTTCAAGATTTGGCAGCTAAACTGGACCCCTTGGTGGTTTGATCTCTCAGGTTTGTCTTTTCTCAACCTTTATCAGTCCATCAGGATCACTTGAGGCTCTCCAGCCCTTGTTCTGCTCATGGATTTCAGCGCTAGCAAGCTGTGCTTCTCCTTCGTTCTTCCAGTTTGGAGACAGTGGTTTGCCTTTAAAATCCACGAATGTCCTAGTTTAGGTCCTTCCATGCTGCACTGGCAAGTGGAATATGTCACTTCATTTTCTGATGTTTGGTGACAGTATTTAACCCTCAATATTTCTTCTTCCCTTTGTGTCCCTGCAAGAGAAGGTGATCAGGAGCCCAGGGTCTTGCTCCTCTGGAGCTGGCAGGAGACAAACCACCCAAACTTCTACCCATGGCAATAAATTCTCATACAGCTTATCTGTGACCTGTAAGAAACCAGGTATGAGCTTCTAGTTGTTGTCTCGGTGTAAACATTAGAAAATTTTTATAACTACCAGATTATGTCATTTTGTTGACTAGTCAAAGATGTGGGAATTGTAAAATTTTACAGATTTGTGCGAGTGGCTATATTTTGATGACACTGAGCTCTGAGAACACTTGGCACCCTTCCCTAGCACGTTGTCCAATACAAACTGCTGTTGTCTGTATTACCACCCTGAATTGCCCTTCATGAAAATTAATAGGACTTGTTAAGGTTGGGCTACAAGAAACCAGGTACGAGCTTCTAGTTGTTGTCTCAGCATGGTCACAGAGGATGTGCTCTGTTCCCTGAGTAACTAGTTGTGATGAGAGTGTTAAATAGTATCTGTCTGACCCGCTCGTTAGAGTCATCCGGAGTGGACATGGGGCGCTAGTTAGGCGGACTTTCTCTGAAAATCGCAAACACTGGGGGACACAGGAGTCAAAGTAGATAAACTGGGAACATTGAGCCCCTTTTCAGTTAGGCAGTGAGATCCATCCCAGTAGCAGTTCCCAGTTACCAACAAAGGTCAGATTTGTGCTCAAACTCCTTTTTTTTTAGGTGGTGGATTGTACCTAGAGCCTAGCACATGCTTGCTGGGCAGGGGTACCAGCACAGAGCTATGTCCCTATCCCTTTTTATTTATTTTGAGACCAGCTCGTGCTAAGTTGCCCAGGCTGGCCTCCAACTTGGAGTCCACCTGCCTCAGTCTCCCAAGAAGTTGGCATTACGGGCACCCATCACCACACCCAGCTGGTCAAGTGTTCCTAAGAATATTCAACCTCAGGACACCTGGAATTAACTCTTTTTTTTTCACAAAAAAAGTATTTTTAGTTGTAGATGGGCAGAATACCTTTATTTTGTTTATTTCTTCGTTTTTATGCGGTCCTGAGGATCACACCCAGTGCCACACACGCTAGGCCAGCGCTCTGCCACGGAGCCACAACCCCAGCCCCTGGTGTTAACTCTCCCGTGCACATTGCTTAACAGGACTTTGTTATCAGAGGGGGTATCGATTCAGGGTACAAAGAGGAACTGGGGCGACCCAGCAGCACAATAGGTGTCCCTGTTCTGTTGTTTTACCACGTATTTCTAATCCGGCGTCAGAATCGGCGTGCGAGGGGGTGTGAACAGGGCTGGAGAGTCAGAGGGCGACAACCAGACGAGAGTGAGCTTTTGGCAGCACAGCCTGGTGTACACGTCTAATAAAGTGGACACAGATCTGCAGCACAGAGTCCCACCTTCCTCCTGGAAATCTGCGGGGGATGTTCTAGGAGGCAGCGACCTTTGATGACTAGCCATGAATTTCACCTTGGAGGAGTGGGCTTTGCTGGATCCCTCTCAGAAGAAACTCTACAAAGCTGTGATGTTGGAAAGCTTCGGACACCTGGCCTCTGCAGGTAAGGAAAGCAGGATTCCCTTACCTAGTTAGAGAAGAAGTGCTTCGTCCTCGAAATAATGTCCCATGAATTGGAATATGGAAAGGGAATATTTTGGTGACTATTTCAGGCATGGTCATGTTATGAAATGAATCTAGCTAGAATCCAACAATTTTTAAATAACTCATCATGATTTTTCTGTGTTTACATTTTAGAAAAAAATACAGAAAGACCAAAACATTGAAGATGAGTACAGAAATCTGAGGAGAGATCTAAGGTGGTTTGTACTCACAGGAGAAAGCAGTGCCCCTCAAGAATCTCAGTGTGGCAGCAGTTTTTTTCTTTTTGGTACCAGTAGTTGAGCACAGGGACACTTAACCACTGAGCCACATTCTTGGCCCTTTCGTATGTTTTGTTTAGAGACAGGGTCTCTCTGAATTTGAACTCCCAATCCTCCTGCCTCAGCCTCCCGAGCTGCTGGCACTACAGGCGTGCACCACCATGTCCCGTTTCGGGACAGCAAATTTTAAAAACATACAAGTGATACAAATAAGCCCAGTATCACATTGATTTAATCTCAGATTTTTTTCTCTAAAAACTCATACAGATTAAGGATGTGTGTCTGGAAATTCCAAAGCCCAAAAATGTCTCAATATTGGAAACCCCTGGAACACCATCATAATGCAACAAGTGGTGCTTTTTGATGGTTCAGTGGGCACAAACTTGTTCCATGCCCCAAGTTATTAAAAGTGTGTGAAATTATCTGTGGGCCTTGGGTATAAGGCGAGTGTGAAACAAAAATGAGTTTTGTGTTTAAAATGAAACCCCCCTTGAAGCAATCCCATTATGTATATATAATGTAACCAAATCCAAAATGCTTTTATTAATATATCTTTTTAGTTGTTAGTGGACCTTTATTTTTTACTTATTTATATGTGGTGCTTAGGATGGAACCCAGTGCCTCACGTGTGCTAGGCAAATGCTCTACCGCTGAGCCACAACCCCAGCCCCCCAAATGCTTTTGATCCCAAGCATTTCACAGAAGGAATACTCAAGTTTTTTTGTTTTTTTTTTTTTTTTTGATACTAGAGATCGAATCCAGAGACATTCTACTACTGAGCTATATTCCCATCCTTTTTTATTTTTTATTTTGAGGCAGGATCTTGCTAAGTTGCTGAGACTGACCTTGAACTTGCAATTCAAGTTCAAGGCTTCAGTCTCCTGAGTCACTAGAATTTCAGGCATGTGCCACCATACCTGGCTAAAGTGCATTTAAGCGTGGCTTAGAAGTTCAGCGTTCACCTAATACTTAACTTAGTACCAGGGTTTGATAACCGCTGTCCTCAGCCTCCCTCTGCTCCTGTTCACAGGGTCTTAACGAGTCTCATGGTAAATAATAAACAATAGTTTGGTGTGTGCTTCTGGTTTTTTCTAGAAGTCAAGTTTTATAGAGACTCTGGGAACCTAAAAAAGATAGCGAGTTTGGCAAAATTTTCAGCCAGATTCCAGACCATGTTGTTGAACAATAAAACTGCTCCTGGGGCAAAACCGTGTGAAGGCCACATGTTTGGAGATGTCCCTGCTGGTGACTCATCCCTGCATACGCCCCTCAGAGCTCACACTGGACAGAGACCACGTGAGCATCGAGAATATGGAGAGAAGCCAAATTAATGTAAATAACAAGGATCACCAGGGATCTTCATTGTTTTCAGGAGCACAGAAGCACTCACACCGGAGAGAAGCCCTGTGTCTGCAAGCTGTGTGGAGAGGCCTTCAGGAGCTCTAGTCCCCTTCACAAACACCAGCAGATTCACGCCGAGAGACACCCTGCGTGTGTAAGCGGTGTGGGAAAGCCCACTGTGATCTCAGTTCCTTCAAAAAATAGGAAGAAATTCACATTGCAGACAAACCCTATGTATGTAAGCAATGTGGGAAAGCATCCAGATATTTTAATTTCCTTCGAATACATGGGAGAATTCACACTGGAGAAACCTCACTGTGTAAGCACTGTGGGAAAGCATTCAATTGTGTCAGTAATGTTCAAGCACATTAAAAAAATTCACAGTAGAGAATAACCCTAAATATAGAATGTATAAAGGCTTCATTATCACAGGACCATTCTTGTTAATGTGAAATGCATGGTGGAGGGCTGGGTCTGGAGCTCAGTGATAGAGCACTTGCCTAGCACGTGTGAGGCACAAGGTTCAATCCTCTATAAATCAAATAAAGGTTAAAAAAATAGAATTCATGGTGGAGAGGACTCCTATCAATGTAAAATGGGAGGGAACACCCTTAGTCATTTCAATTCAATTAACAGATGAAAAATACTACAGTATACAGAGTTCCTTGATTAGAAGAGATGTACAAAAACCTCTTGGCCCACTCATAAGAATGCACACTTATCATATGTACACAGATCGAAACCCTGTGAATGTGAAGAATGAAAATAGTTGTCAGTTGTGACAAATAGTTTCAAAGTCCTATGGAAACCTCTTACATAGTGGAGTTCTATAAATGTAAGTGATATGAAGAGCTTATAAGTAAAAAGATGCAAAATAATTTGTGTAGAATGATCCAGAAAATACAAACCTGAAGGAAAAGTTCAAAAAGGTATAAATATACTGTGTTTTTCAGTGGCTCATTTCTAAAGTAGCTCTCTGGACTATGCTGTTCTAATGTTCACACTTGTAGATAAACTTTGACATGATTCTGTAAGTTTTGTATAAGCAATAGTGTATGCCTTGAATAGGTAATGCCTTTTTCAATCAAATCAGGTCACAAACTTTTCCTCTTTCATGTTAAGCCGTGTTGGGTTCCCGGGTGAATTTGAAATGTCTTTCTAATACGCCATATAGCTTAAATTTTATGTTGTTTTAAAACAATTGTGTTAATGGGCTGTTGGAAAATGAGTTTTTGTTAATTCTTGGGATATTTCTCCTGTGAGAGATTTTTACTTTTTACATACATACTCTTTGTTTACAGAACAAATGATATTTGTACATGGATTTTATAATGTTTGCTTTTTAATGTTTATTCTAATAAAATTTCTGTACTTTTTTGTTTGTTTGTTTGTTTGCGGTGCTGGGGATTGAACCCAGGGTCTTGTGCTCTCAAATCTGTACATGTTTTTTAGACTTAAATAGACTTTTGTTTTAAACAATGTTCAGAGGAGAAATGGGTAGTACACTCAAAATTAGAGTGAGAGACTTCCAACAGTGCTGTTTACGAAAGAAAACGCCTTCAAGTGGTGCACGTGGCGTGTGGACCACAGGCCAACAGGAGCAGGGCAGAGGCTCCGCAGCCCTTGAGGAGCAAGAGGCAGGAGAGGTTCCAGAACCCAGTGAGACCCTGAGCTTCAGCAGGAGCTGTTGCAGAGGACAGCCGGGTGTCAGGCAGGAGAGTAAGTCCCCTGTCTCTTCTGTCCTAGTTGCTGCTTTGCTGGCGGCTGCCCCATTTCATTGGCTAAAGCAGGGGCAGCCCGAGGCTGTGGAAGCCTGGGGACAGTGGGGTTCACTGCTCAGCTTCCAGGGTCACAGGGCAGCTGGGGAAGGAGTGGACCTACTAGGTGAGTAGGTGTCTTTAGCACTGGGTGGTTTCCTGGTTTTCCTTAGAAACTCAGCTCAGGTATCAGATCTTTGAACAAGTATTTCATGGCTCTGTTGAAGGGCCGAGATCATTAGTGCTGTCCTCTGACGCTTCCTGACCAGGCTGCTCAGTGACAATTTTATGCTGAGGTGAATGCAGTTGGACTGTACAGCTCCTCCCTTGTTAGACCATGCTAGGTCAACAGAGTCAAAAGGAAGGGCCTTTGCACTTATGAGGCTCATCTGTGCCATCTTTTTAAAAAAAATTTCTTAATATATATATTTTTAGATGTTGATGGACCTTTTATTTATATGTGGTGCTGGGAGTCGAACCCAGTGCCTCACACATGCTAGGCAAGTGCTCTACCACTGAGCCGCAGCCCCAGCCTACCAACTGTACGGTGTTGACTATTCTGCTGTAACAACTGAAGTGAACAGGTAGTACCCAATTACAGGGGCTCGACTTCCTTTTTTTTTGGGGGGGGGGGGGGCACTGAGGCTTGAACCCAGGGGTGCTTAACTACTGAGCTACCTCCTGAAAAGTGAAAAGGCACCCAAAACAATCACTCCGGACCGGAACTCACACAGAGATTTTATTCAGCAGACGAACAGCGTCTGCCCTGAAGAGAGAGAGAGCCCACGAGAGAGAACATGACCGGGAGCTTCGCTTAAATAGCTGAATTTCCCGGGCTAAGTACGAGCTGGCCAATCACTGAACAGTTAGAATTCGCAGGCTGCGGGTTAGCCAATGGCTGCTGAGCACAGGCTCACAGGTGGACCAATGGCTGGCTAGGATGGCAGACTGACAGCTGGGGTGCTGTCATGCCTTTCCCCTCAAGCGTGTTCTGCCCAGGAAGGAGCCCCACGAGGTAGCAGCGTTTGCTGGTCTTAGGCAGCCCCAGGTGAGAGCCAGACTGCAGGGCAAGCCCAGCGCCGCCTGCTGCCCGCAACCGACACCTGGCCGGTTCACATGGCAGAGCGCTACGTCAGCAGCTTCAGACCTGCGTGCCAGATCTGCCCGCGGGGCAGCCCACTGAGCACTACACCTCCCCAGCACTGTTTTGTATTTTATTTAGAGACAGGGTCTCACTGAGTTGCTTAGGACCTCGCTAAGTTGTTGAAGCTGGCTTTGAACTCATGATCTTCCTGCCTCAGTCTCCCGAGCCACTGGGATTACAGGCGTGCACCACCATGCTTGGCTCCATTTATGTTTGATAGTTGAGAAAAATGAAACCCAGAAAATTCCAACAAATTGTTCAATAGCCGAGGAAGGTGTCATCTACCTGCGGACAGGGAGCATCTCCATATGGACGTGTGAGTACTTATGCACATGGTTCTGTGTATGTGTGTGTCTGTATGTGGGTGGTCCTGGGGGTTGAACCGGGGTCACTCTTCTGGGTTCAGACCCAGCCCTTTTTATTTTGAGACAGGGTCTCCCTAAGTTGCCCAGGCTGGCCTTGAACTTGCAATCCTCCTACTTCCACCTCTGGAGTTGCTGGGACTACAGGGGAGCACCACCAAAACCAGCTTTCACGCTGTTCTTGAATAAGCAGTCAAGGAGAAACTACTTTCTTCCCATATAAGAAAAAGCAAGACTAACATCATAATAACAATAAATGGGACTGGGGCATAGCTCAGTGGTAAGCGTGCATGCCCAGCATGCACGAGGCCCTGGGTTCCATCCCCGCTACTTCAAAGCAAATCATAAATGCCGTGACGCATTGGGGCTTTTCTTTATCAGGCACTGTGTTCCATGAATATTTTTAATGAAAAGAAATGTACAAGAAAAAAATTATTCATCTCAGTGATTGTGGTTTACCACGTTAGTCCCCACGTTTTGGGGACAGTTATACTGTCGGGGGGATTATGTGTTGATACAAGTTCAGAGACAGATGTCAGAATTCAATGAGAGTGTTGGGTGAAGAAGTGGGAAATAGATGGGGGGATTAATGGGGGGATGTGTTCAAGAGCACAAGGAGAGATCAGAGGCTACCTGCGGGTGCCCCCTTTATGTATAGGGGAAATTTTGGTTGAGGTCATTGCTTCGAGTCTGGATACCCACATGGAACATTGGCAGGTGCAACTCCATGAGAACACTCCATGACCGAGAACACGGGAGACCCAGGAGAGACACAGATTCTTATCAAAAGGGGTGGCCAGAGTTGAGTTGGAGGAAGAAAGCTACATTTTAGAATGATAAAGCTGAGAACAGCTGTCACATGATCAGTCCCTGCGATTCACCAAGAACTGTGGTCAGCCTGTCAGATGCAGTAGCACCTCCATATCACAAGATGTCCTACTATACATCCTCGTTGATTTAAAGTCCTGGAGATGGAACACATGGGCACTCTGCCCCCGAGTTATGCCCGTTTTGTTTTTGTTTTAATTTTGAGACAAGTCTTGCTAAGTTGCCTGGGCTGTCCTCTAACTTAGGATCTTCCTACCTCAGCTGCTTGGTGACAGACATGCGCCGCCACACCCGGCTACCTGTCCACATTCACATGATAACCACATCTGTCATCCACGTTTTTGAGGTGACAAAGGTGTGACTCTGAGATGTGAGGCTACTTTGCTGAGGCCATGTGAGCATGTAGTGGTGAAGCTGGAACCAGACTTTGGACCAGACCTTCTAGATTTCTTGATGGCATCTCTAGCTGTGTACTCACATAGCAAATGGGTAGACAGGCTGCCTTTGGCCCCTTTTCTCAGGGCACAGATCATTTTTGAAGGCTCTGCCACCTCAAAATAGTTCCTCCCAAAGGCCCCACCTCCTTACTCCACACACGTGGGTTTGGTGGGGACTCTCAGACAGCAGGGACCACAGCATGAGGATGGGTGTTGTGAACCAGGTATGACCTGGTGCTTTTCCAGGCGTCCCTGTCTTGAGATTCAATCCCTACTGTGGGAAATGAAGAGGGAAGAAGCAATTCGACTGTGCTGTTCAGGGAAGTGGTTTTAAATAGTCAAGGTCAACAGAAAGGAGCCCCTTGAACATGCTGCCTTTACAGGAAGAAGGCAGGAGACTCTCGTGTGCTCCCTGTATTTTGCCCAGCACCACCTCAGGATTGCCAGCGAGAAGGCCACCACCAGGTCCTCATGAAACCTGTGACATTGTTCTGCACTTGCCCGGATGGATTTATGGGGCGAGTGCCCTGATGTTGGGTCCTACGGCAGCCCCAACCTAGAAGGCAGTGGGCGCCCCACACTGACACCTCGGAGCAGGGCGGCGAGGACCCTGAGCATCCTCCCTGCCGTCAGTGAAGCACCTCCAGCAGGGACTGAGCCCCCACAGGCGCTAAGGAGACCGACGAGCCTCCAGAAGGGGTTTCCAGAACGCAGCCGCCCAGCCCGGGTCCCCTCCGCTGTGCGCAGCTTCCTGCAGCCTCAGGCGGGCGGCGGCCTGCTCTCCAGCTCTGGGAGAGGAGGAGTCGCACAAGCTGAGATGACGAGGGTGAGCTGTCCAAGCGCGTCCATGCTACCACGTCTGCTACAAAAGTTCCCCAACAGAAGGTCCACCAATAAAATCCGAGGAGCCAGGGGAAGAAGGGCATCGATTATGAAAGGACAAAAAAAAAATCTTCAAAATCGGTAGAAAATCATTTTTTTAGAAAACTGTCATTGCCAGAAAAAGGAATGATACTTTGGACAGTTGAGTCCAGGGGGAGAAAGGACTTCAGGAACCAGAATGATTGTTATGAAAAACAGCTGACTGAGCTAAGAAAGTTCTGGTCCTCAGCCTGTGTGGCTGAAGACACTATTGGTGCTGGGGATTGAACCCAGGGCCTTGTGCTCGCAAGGCAAGCACTCTACCCAGTGAGCTCTACCCCAGCCCGTGACCCCATTTGTGTATGCCGTGGCTCCACGGCCGAGCTCCTACAAGCTCTCTATCCCTTCACGCTGTATAAGTTGCTGACATGACTTGCAGGACTATTACCATTTATGATAAAACAGGAAAGCCAGGAAGCGCCAGCAGAGGGGCATGAGACTCATCTGTCACCCCTCTCCCCTCCTCAGAGGTGCAAGGGGTGTGACTGGACATTCCCACCCTTGTCAGCTACAAAAGTAAATGAATTGTTCAAAGTTCCATCCTTTAAGCGCGACTTCCTCATCCCACCTATCAGCTCATTGCCCCTCGGAAGCTACCAAGGAGCCCACAGCCGCCAGTCATCTCACTGCTGGGCAAGACTTTTTTTTTTTCTTTTTTTTTTAACTGAGCATGGTGGCACATCACCTGTAACCACAGCTATCCAGAGGCAGGAGGGTGGCAAGATCAAGGCCAGTTTGGCCAACTTAGGAAGGCACAGTCTCAAAACCTAAAAGGCTGGGCGTGGAGCTCAGTGGTAGAGCACCGGCCCGGCCCGCGCAAGGCCCTGCATTCCACCCCAGCACCACAAAAGCGCACAAAGAGACAGAGGCTGCAAGGGTCTAGAAGTTCTTGGGTCACCCTGGATTGAGACCCAATAGAGTAGTATTCCATTTGTGCCCTCAGTGACCAGTGGTGTGACAGTTATGGAAAACAGCGATAAAGAAGAGGTCCTCACTCCTCACCCTAAACATCACCATCCAGCCTGTGAGACAGTTTCAGATGGATAATTAAATCAAGGGACGTGAGCGAGCACGTCAGGAAGATGTAGCTGTGGACCCCACGGACTTTTTGAAAGGAAGAGATGTTTCTAGAATGCTCAGAACTTACTATAGAAATGGCTTCAGAGGTCAGTGGAATTGAGGGTGGAGTCCTGATAGTTTTAAAAGGGTAGATACGGGGCTCGGGTTGTAACTCGGTGGTAGATCACTTGTCTAGCATGCGTGAGGCACTGGGTTCAATTCTCAGCACCGCATATAACGAAGTAAAATAAAGGTCCATTGACAATTTTTAAAAATATATTTTTTAAAAAGGGTAAGTACAACAGGCCAGCCCCCAGGGAAAGGCCCGTGTGTTGAAGGCTCAGTCACCAGCCTGTAGTGCCTTGGGAGGTAGTGGAGCCTTTGGGAGAGGAGGTGAGACACTGGGAGAGTGGCCAGGGACACTGCAACCAGCCCCTTCCTCTCTTTGTGCTTCCTGGCTGCCACAAGGCGCCAGCCTCTTCCACCCCGGGCTCCTGCGACAGTGAACTGCCTTACCACAGGCCCAGAAGCAACCGCCAGCCAGCCACAGGCTGAAACCTAAACCCAGGAGCCCGGGTAAAGCTTTCCTCCCTGCAAATTGCTTATTTCTGGTATTTTGCCACAGTGACAGAAATCTCACTAACAGAAACAGGAAACGGACTGGAGTGGCTATGGCGAGCAGGTCTCCCTCAGCAGGACCGGGCGCGTCCGCAGGATCAGCATGAAGAAGGTTCAGGCCAGCGCGGTGGGCACGCCTGGTGGGTGGGGCCCCACGGCCTCTGAGTCCTGCCTGGGAAGAGTCCCTGGAGGGGCTTCTTCAAACCAGTCTTAGTTCAACAGAACCAAAGGGACTATTCTTCAGAGAAATACTGAGGCTTAAATAAGATCATGCATGGAAAGCTCAGTACAGGTTCAACATGTATTAAGAACTCAATGATTCGTTCTAATGGAACTATTATTACTAGTTCCATGAACTGCTAAAACCAAAGTTTTGAGAGGAAACTGGCAAGCGGGGCTGGACCTTCTCCACTCAGCGGGGTCTGTGCGGGCCGGGGCCTCGCCCTCCAGCGAGCAGCAGGCCCAGCAGCTCACCATCAGCACCTTCTTTTTATCTTGTCTCATGAATTTCAAGAATAAAATCCACAGACCAGGACCAGTGACATCAGAATAGCTTTTCTTGAAGAATAGAAAGAGGAGCAAAACTCTGGTAGTGCAAGGAAGGAGGCTAGAGCAGGTTTTCTCCATCTGAGCACGTTGGCCCTTGGGTCACTGCTATGGGTCCCAACGTATGCTAATGTGGTTTGAAAAGCACTAATGCTTTGTCCGAGCCTATGCTCATTAGGATTTGGGACAGTGTGGACGCCCAGGCCAGCTCCGGAGCCAGCTCCCACTCAGGCCTGCCCCACTTCCATTTTCTCGCTGCAGACCAGGCGGTGGCAGGTGGAGGTCATCGGATGGCCCGTGCTTGCGGGTTCTGGGCTGCAGCTCTGTGCCGAGGGGCTTCTGCAACAGGCGCCCACACGGTGCCCGGACCCGGCCACCACTTGGTAAAAGGTGGGTGCACCTTGGCTGGCGGTGCCTCAGCCTGCCTCGCAGGCTGCCTCAGGCCTCCCTTGCTGCTTGCACTCCCACCCACCGGGGCCCCCACCCGCAGCTCCCGCCATCTACTGGACAGTAGCTGGCCGTGCAGCTCAGCAGTGGGACAGCCGTGTCACTACTATGCCCCTCTTCAACTCCGCTGCCCTGCCATTGTTCAGGCTGATCTTTCTGTGTCATGAGTCCACATGCCGGTGACCTGAGGACCTCCAACAAGGCCCCACCTCCTGAAGGATCCCCCCCCCCCCCCCAGCACCACCCCAGATCCAAGCCTTGACCGCATCGGACTGTAGGAGACACTGATCCAAACTGCAGGCGAGGCCCTGAGCCCCCCCGGGGAAACCACTCCCTAATTGTCACTTGCAGCTGAAATTCACCTCTTCCTGTGACATGGAAAGAACCAGGCTCAGTCAGCTTTTTCGTCGCCATGATCAAAAGACCTGAGAATAACAATGTAGAGGAGGAAAGGTTCGTTTTGGCTCCCAGTTTCCAAGGTTCAGCCCACAGTCAGTTGGCTCCATTGCTCTGGGTCTGAGGTGGGCAGGACATCGGGGTACAGGAACATGGTATAGCAAAGCAGCTCAGGACACAGCAGCTGGGAAGCAGAGAGACAGGGGCAGGAAGGATGTGGGAGAGCCCCGCTAACCAGGGACAAAACACAACCCCAAAGGCACACCATCCCCAGTGACCTGCTTCCTCCAGCCACACCCTGCCTGTCTACAGTTCCCACACGATTAATCATTATTGGTGGATTAATCCACTGATTAGGTTATACCTCTCATGAGCTGACCGTTTCATCTCTGAAAATTCCTGCAGGTCTCACCCATGAGTTTTTGAGGGACGACTCACCTCCCAATACTTCATTTTTAAAATGTATGTATATTTTTTATTCTTTGTAAGTACAAATGAATTTCATTTGGGCACAGGAAAAATTCAGAGTAATCTTAGTATTGAAAATTTTTTCATTATCTTTTTTTGACAGTGATAAATATCTTTAAAAATGTTTTTTTGGGCTGGGGCGATAGCTCAGCTGGTATAGCACAAGGCCCTGAGTTCAATCCCCAGTACCACAAAAATAAATAAATAAATAAAATAAAATGAAATTTTTTTTCACACATGTATATAGGGTAATAACATCTCTCATTCTACCATCCTTCCCACCTCCACCACCCAGCCCTCCCCTCATTCCCCTCTGCATAACCCAAAGTTCCTTTATTCTTCCTTACCCATCCCCAGTATGGATCAGCATCTGCTTATCAGAAAAAACATTCAGCCTTTGATTTTTTTGGAATTGGCTTATTTCACTTAGCATGATATTCTCTAACTCCATCCACTTACCTGCAAATGCCATAACTTCATTCTTCTTTAAGCCTGAGTAATATAAGCCATTGTATATATGTATCACATTATACATAATTATCCATTCATCTGTTGAAGGGCACCTAGGTTGGTTCCACAGTTTAGCTATCGTGAATTGAGCTACTATAAACATTGATGTGGCTGTGTCACTGTAGTATGCTGATTTTAAGTCCTTTGGGTGTAAACCAAGGAGTAGGATAGTTGGGTCAAATGGCAGTTCCAGTCCAAGTCTTCTGAGGAATCTCCATGCTGCTTTCCAAAGTGCTTGCACCAATCTGCAGTCCCACCAGCAACGGATGAGTGTACCTTTCCCCCCACATCGTCGTCAGCACTTGTAATTGCTTGTATTCTTGATAACTGGCATTCCGACTGGAGTAAGATGAAATCTTAGAGCAGTTTTGATTTGCATTTCTCTAATTACAAGAGATGGTGAGCATTTTTTCATGTGTGTTGGTAAATTGTATTTCTTCTTCTGAGAAGTGTCTGTTCACTTCCTTAGCCCATTTATTGATTGGGTTATTTATTTATTTATTTTTGGTGTTAAGTTTTTTGAGTTATATATCTTGGAGATTAATGCTCTATCTGCGGTGTGTGTGGTAAAGATTTTCTCCCACTCTGTAGGCTCTCTCTTCAAATTATTGTTTCCTTTGCTGAGAAAAAGTTTTTCAGTTTGACTCCATCCCATTTATTGATTCTTAATTTTACTTCTTGCATTTTAGGAGTCTTGTTAAGAAAGTCAGGTCCTAAGCCAACATGATGAAGATTTGGGCCTACTTTTTCTCCTCTTAGGCACAGTGTCTCTGTTCTACTATGTAAGTCTTTGATCCACTTTGAGTTGATTTTTGTGCAGGATGAGAGATAGAGGTTTAATTCCATTTTGTTACAGATGGATTTCCAGTTTTCCCAGCAGCATTTGTTGAATAGGCTATTTTTCTCCAATGTATTTTTTGGTGCCTTTGTGTAGTATGAGATAACTGGATTTGTGTGGGTCTGTCTCTGAGTTTTCTATTTTGTACCATTGGTCTATATGTCTATTTTGGTGCCAATACCATGCTGTTTTTGTTACTATTGCTCTGTAGTGTAGTTTAAGGTCTGGTATTGTGATGCTGCCTGCTTCAATCTTCTTGCTAAGGATTGCCTTGGCTATTCTGGATCTCTAATTTTTCCAAATGAATTTCATATTTCTATGAAGAATGTCATTGGGATTTTAATAGGAATTGCATTGAATCTGTATAACACTTTTGGTAGTATGGCCATTTTGACAATATTAATTCTGCCTATCCAAAAGCAAGGAAGATCTTTTCATCTTCTAAAATCTTCTTCAAATTCTTTCTTCAGTGTTCTTTAGTTTTCATTGTAGAGGTCTTTCAACTCTTTTGCTGGATTGATTCCCAAGTATTTGATTTGTTTTTGAAGCTGTTGTAAATGGAGTAGTTTTCCTAATTTCTCTTGCAGTGGATTTGTTGCTTATGTATAGAAATACATTTGATTTATATCCTACTACTCTGCTGAATTCATTTATGAGTTCTAGAAGTTTTCTGGTGTAATTTTTTTGGATCTTCTAAATACGGAATCAAGTCATTGACAAGTAGTGATAGTTTGAGTTCTTCTTTTCCTATTCATATTCCTTTAATTTCTTTCATCTGTCTGATTGCTCTGGCTAGTGTTTCAAGGATGATGTCAGATAGAAATGGTGAAAAGGGCATCCCTGTCTTGTTCTAGTTTTTAGAGGAAATGTTTTCATTTTTCTCCATTTAGAATGATGTTGACCATGAATTTAGCATAGATAGCTTTTACAATGTTGAAGTATGTTCCTACTATCCCTCGTTTTTCTAGTGTTTTGAACATGAAGAAGTGCTGAATTTTGTCAAATGCTTTCTCTGTATCTATTGAGATAATCATGTGATTCTTGTCTTTAAATCTATTGATGTGATGTATTACATTTATTGATTTCTGTATGTTGAACCAGCCTTGCATCCAGAGATGAACCCCACTTGATCATGGTGTACTAACTTTTAAATAAGTTTTTGTATGCAATTTGCCAGATTTTTTTTTAGAATTTTGCACTATGTTCATGAGGGATATTGGTCTGAAGTTTTCTTTCCTTGATGTGTCTTTGTCTGGTTTTGGTATCAGGGTGATACTAGCCTCATAGAATGAGTTTGGAAGGGTTCCCTCCTTTTCTATTTCATGGAATAATTTGAAGAGTATTGGTGTTAATTCTTCTTTGAAGGCCTTCTAGAACTTGGTTGAGAGAGAATCTTTCTGGTCCTGGGCTTTTCTTTGTTGGTAGGGTTTTGATGGCATCTTTTATTTCATTGCTTAAAATTGATTTAATTGTGTATGTCCTCCTGCATCAGTTTGGGTAGATCATGTCTCTAGAAACATATCAATGATTTCAAGTTTTTCTATTTCATTTGAGTATAAATTTGTCATTTGAATATAAAATAGTTTCAAATTATCTTCTGTATTTCAGTAATATCTGTAGTGCTATTTCCTTTTTATCACAAATTTTAATCATTTGAGTTTTCTCTCTCTTTAGTTAGTGTGGCTAAGGGTTTATTCATCTTCTTTATTGTTTCAAAGAACCAACTTTTCATTTTGTCAATTTTTAATTGTCTCTTTTGTTTCAGTTTTATTGATTTCAGCTCTGATTTTAATTATTTCCTGTCTTCTGCCGCTTTGGGTGTTGATTTGTTCTTTTTCTAGGGCTTTGAGATGTAATGTCAGGTCATTTATTTGTTGACTTTTTTCTTGGAATGTATGAGCTCAATGCAATGACCTTTCCTCTTAGCACTGCCTTCATAGCATCCCAGAGATTTGATATGTTCTCATTTACCTCTAAGTATTTTTTATTTCCTCCTTGATTTCTTCTTTTATCCATTCATCACTCAATAGCATGCTATTTAGTCTCCAGGTGTTGGAGTACCTTCTATTTTTTATTTTATCATTGATTTCTAGTTTCATTCTGTTGTGATAGAATGCAGGGTAGTATTTCTATTTTTTGTATTTGCTGAGAGTTGCTTTGTGGCATAACATATGGTCTGTTTTGGAGAAGGATCCATGTGCTGCTGAGAAGAAAGTGTATTCACTCTATGATGGATTAAATACTCTATATGTCTATTAAGTCTAAATCATTGTATTATTTAATTCTGTAGTTTCTTTGTTTAGTTTTTGTTTGGAAGATCTATCCAGTTGTGAAAGGTTGTGTAAAGTCACCCAGTATTATTGTGTTGTGGTCTATTTGATTCTTAAAATTGGGAAGGATTCGTTTGATGTACATAGATGCTCCATTATTTGGGGTATATATATTTACAATTGTTATGTCTTGTTGGCTATGATTCCCTTAAGCAGTATGAAATGACCTTCTTTATCCCTACTAACTTTGGTTTGAAGTTCACTTTATCTGATATGAGGATGGAAACCCCTGATTGTTTACACACTCCATGTGAGTGATATGTTTTTTCCCCAACTTTTCACCTTCAGTCTGTGGATGTCTTTTCCTAGGAGCTGGGTCTCTTGAAGGCAGCATATTGTTGAGTCTTTTTTTTAAATTCAATCTGCCAGTCTATGTCTTTTGATTGATGAGTTTAGGCCATTAACATTCAGGGTTATTATTGAGATAGGATTTGTATTCCTGGTCATTTTGGTTTATTTTTGGTTTTTAACTTGACTTGGTTTCTCCTTTGATTGACCTTTCTTTTAGTGTAGTTCCTCCCTTTGCTGGTTTTCATTGTTCTTTTTCATTTCCTCCTCATGGAATATTTTGCTGAAAATGTTCTGTAGTGTAGGCTTTCTAGTTGTGAATTCTTTTAACTTTTGTTTATTGTGGAAGGTTTTTATTTCATCTTCAAATCTGAAGTTTAATTTTGATGGGTATAAAATTCTCAGTTGGCATCCATTTTCTTTCAGAGCTTGAGGGTCTGGGTTGAGAAATCAGTTGAGATCTGAATTGGTTTTCCGCTGTATGTAATTTGAAGTTTTTTCTCTTGCAGTCTTTAAAATTCTATCCTTATTCTGTATGTTAGTCTTTCTCATTATAATGTTCTTTGGTGTGGGTCTGCTAAAATTTTGTACATTTGGGGTCTTGTAAACCTCTTGTAGTTGATTTTCTATTTCATTCTTCAGATTTGGGAAGTTTTCTAATATTGTGTCATTGAAAAAATTGTGCATTCCTTTGGTTTATAGCTCCACACCTTTGTCTATTCCAATAAATCTTAAATTTTGTCTTTTCATATTATCCCATATTTCTTGGAAGTTCTGTTCATGGTTTCTTACCATCTTCTCTGTGTGGTCAACTTTATTTTCAAGAGTATATATTTTGTCTTCATCATCCAAGGTTTTGTCTTCCAAGTGGTCTAGTTAGTTGGTTATACTTTCCATTGAAATTTTAATTTGGTTTATTGTTTCCTTCATTTTGAGGATTTCTTTGATTCCTTTTTATAATCTCTGCCTCTTTGTTGAGGTGATCTTTCACTTCCTGTATTTTCTCTCCAAATACCATCCTTTATTTCAAACAGCAATCTAACTATGTATTTTCTAAACTCCTTCTCTGACATTTCTTCTACTGTGTTGTCTATGGATTCTATTGTTGTAACATCTTGGTTTGTTTGAAGCACTTTGTTCCCTTGTTTTTTCATGTTGTTTGTGTGTCTTCTCATCTTCTCAGCGTTATAGAGCTGAGGCAGTACAGACTCTACCCTGTTGCTTACAGTATCCCAGAAGACTTCCAGTACCCCACCTTTAAGAGGGAGACCAATATTAATAGCACCCAATGCAAATGATATACCACCTTAAACCAAATGGCTCCTATTAAGGCATTTACAGTTTTGTCATAATAGACAGAAGTGAGGTGCTCAATTATTGTCCACAATATAAACAGTAAGTTTGCTAAAAGGGTCTACTGTTTCAAATGATGGACAATGAGGGAACAGAAGTAGTGTAAGATGTGATGTTTATGAGGGAGAAGAGAAGATAGAGTTAAAAATTTATATAAGAGTGAGGGAGGGATTAATAGAGGCTGGCTGTTAGTACAAGAGAAGTGAAAAAGAGAATCCAGGGTGACAGTAGGTGAGGAAAAAATATGTACAGGTTCTTTAAAAAAAAAAGTAAAAATATAAGAAAACAAAATTGTCATTTACTATTCAGACATCCTATTCCTCAATAAATGAATGCATGAAAAATATTTGGATTCAAAGATGGTAGAGGTGTGAGAGAGAGGGAGAAAAAAGAAAAAAAAATAGGAGGAAAGTCTCAACAGAAAATTGATTGATTGCTTCCGTTGGCTTTCACAAACTTTCTCAACTTCCCTTCCCTGCCAATAGGTGGGGGTGTCTGAAGTTTTATGTTAGCTCCAGTCCAGTGGGGGCCGGGCCAGTTGGGTGGGTGAGCTGATAGCAAGATGCCCTCACACCCTCTTACAGTCTTCCCACCGGTTGTAGCTGGCCCCTTCTGTCCCTGCACGTTCAGGACTCACTGAGCTGGAGAGAGCCCACTTTTCTCCAGTTTCTTCAACCTGTGCTCCTCCTAGGGAACTGCCCCTAGTCTCTGGCTTTCCATAGGCCTGCCAGACCCAGACTGGCCCACACAAACCTAGCTGCAATCTGATGGACCTGGGCTTCACCTCCCCTAGGCCCTGTCTTGCTGCAGTCCCAAGATCTCAATGCCCTTTCAACTCGCAGAGAGATCACCAGGCATGTGCTCACACAAAGGAGCGATCCTACAAAGAGACAGCCAGATGGTGGCCACTACCACACTGAGCAGAAAGACCTCAGGTGCAACCAGACCTGCAGATACCCCAATATCTCTCCAGGACCTGGCCTGAGATGGTGGCAGCCAGGGTGGCAAACCTGCAGGTCTGGGCTGTTGTCTCGAGATGGCAGCAGCCACATGTAACCAAACCTGCAAAAACTGTGACAATGGGCTTCCAGGCAACAGCGGGCAGCAGGTGATCCACTGGTGGTCTGCAGGCTAAGGATGGACAATTGGCAGGTGGAAGACAGGTGGTGGGTGATGGGTAGGTGAAAGGCAGGTGATGGGCAGGCAAGAGGCAGGCAAATGGGCAAATGGTGAACGATAGGTGGCAGTCAGTGAGCGATCTGCACTCAGAAGACAGGCGACGTGCTCGCAGACGGTGGGCGATGGCAGTGGACGAAGGGGGTGGACAGCAGGTTACCTGAGAGCAGCGACGACTGCCTCACAAACAGGCTTTCCCCTGCTTGACACCCGAGTCACACAGCCCTCTCTGGCCCGCCATCTTGGAGCACTCGTTTGATTCTCCACTCCACCGCTAACACCTGGGAGAGCCAGGCCGGGTGCTCGCCCTCTTGATAGCTCGCTGCTCACCTGAAACATGGAGTGATAATCTTTACCTCACAGCCCCCCTCAGGGTCCTGGCTGTGCTCACAGGGCCCGCCCTTCCTTACACGTGGTACACATTCAACAAGTACATTTTGAGAAATCATGAACAAAGGGTGTGCGTGAGGCTGTGAGACCCCCACAGGTCAGGGCAGCAAAGAGGGATGTGGTACTTGTGATGAGCTTTGAAAGGTTTTGCAGGAGTCACTCAGCACACGGTGCCATGGGGACATTTCTAAGGTATGCACGTGTCCCCTGCAGGCCATGTGTTAAAGGCTTGGACCCAGGACGGTGCCCAGGATGGGAGGAGGTGGGGCCTTGTTGGAGGTTCTTAGGTCATTGAGAATGTGTCCCCCAAGAGGATTTTGGGACACTGGTCCATCCAGTCTTTTTCTCTTTTTGCTTCCTGACCATGAGGTGAGTAGTTTTCTCTATGTGCTCCCTACCATTGCCACCTGAATTTGGGCTAGAACCTCTAAAATGGTGACGCAGGGCTAGGGATGTAGCTCAGTGGTAGAGCATTTGCCTAGCATGTGTGAGGCCCTGGGTTTGAACCATAAAAAGAAAAAAAAAAACTGAACCAAATTAACCTTTTCTCTTTATAAGTAAATTATCTCAGGTATTTTGTTATAGTAATGGAAAATTGAGTAACACAATATCCCGAGCAGAGGAACCACCATGAACACCTGAACATGCAGGAGCACCTGAAATGGAGTTGGGGGAGGCTAGGAAGTCAGACTGTGAAGGGCTTGGAGGTGCCTCAGAACCATTTCTCTGGTGTTTGGTGGGCAAGGAGAGAGGACGAACTAGAAAAGAGGACAGGAAGGAGCTGGGGCTCCCAGCTTGGCAGAGGCAGTGCCAACCAGCACTTTCCTCTAAGCTCTCACTTCCTGGACAGCAGAAGACCCAGGATTCTGAGGGATTGGGCTGGGCCCCAAACATTCCTTTATGAGACATTTTGTCAACACAGCCCAAACCAGGAAGGGATGTTAGAGGAACCGTCAGCCAAGAAACAGAGCCGGGACTTAGGAGAGAGAGGTTTTGTTGCTGCATCTGTGTGCCCAGAGATATGAGGACACAGAGTTGGAGTCACACAAAGTAGTAAGCCAAGGAGTGGAGAGGAGGGAGCACAGTTCTGCTGCATCCTGGCCCTTCCTGTGGGGTGCTGAGGCCTTGAACCAGGGGATTGGCCTTTCTGGGCCTCATTTTCTCTTTGAAAAAATTTTGGCTGATGCCAGGCATGGTGGTGCACGCCTGTAAGCCCAGCAACTTGGGAGGCTGAGGCAGGAGGATCACAAGTTCAAGGCAGCCTTGTTAACTTAGTGAGATCCTGTCTCAAAATAAAAAATAAAAAGAGCTGGGAGTGTAATTGCCCCTGGGTTCGATCCCAAGTTAGAGAGAGATGGGGGTAGGGGGAGGAAGGAAGGAAGAAAAGAGAAGAAAAAAAGGAAACTGGGGCTGAGCTGGGTGTGGTGGCGCGTGCTTGTGATCTCATCTGTTGTTGAGGCTGAGACAGGAGGCTGGCAAGTTCAAGGTCAGCCTGGGTAACTTAGTAGACCCTTCTCAACATTTAAAGAAGGGCTGGTATAGAAGCTCAGTGCAGAGCCCTTGCCTAGCGTGGACAAGGCCCTGAGTTCAGTGGCCAGTACTACGCCCAGAAAAATGGGCCTGAATTCTCATGAGACCCGTGAGGTGTGAGGAGCCTGGCACGGAGTAGGTGCTCCATTAGAGTGAGCTCCTCCCCTAGCCCATTGTAAAGTGTTCTTGAACCATAGACCTTGTTCTTTCATTTGCCCCACAAATACTTCTTGAGCACTGCAGCCCGGAAGACGATGGTCAGTAGTCTCCGCACCACAGCCTCCTGGGATGGCTCAGTTGTGCCTGTGCATGTTCTGGGTCTGCACTGGGTTTGACCCAGAGGAGGAGAGATAAACTCCAGTTCGAGTCCTCTCACTCCCCGTGCCCGCATCAGCCCTGTGGCGCACAGAACCTGCCTTCAGGGAGGAGCACCAGGTGGGTCAGACCCCATCCCTTCACAGGAAGAAGCCCTCCCCCCGCACTGCCCCCGCCCGCAGGCCGAGGATGCACGTCTGACCCCCTTTACCCGGGATCGGCAGATCCTCTCTAGTGTTGGTGGTGATTGAATTGCTTCGATTTCCTTTGGCCTTATTATCTCAGGGGGTTTCAGGGAAGGTGTGCTAGGCAGCTTGTCCTTGCTGTGACGAAATAACCCGAGCTAATAAACTTCTACGGAAGACGCTTATTTTGGCTCCCAGCTGGGGCGGTTGCGGTCCATGGGTGGCTGGAATCGCTGTTCTGGGGCAAAGCAGCCCGCGGCAGGGCGCATGGCAAAGGTCCCCTCATGGCAGCAAAACAAAGGGAAAGAAAGCAAAGGGCAGAGTCCCCAGCTCCCCTTCGCGGGCACGCCCCAGTGACCTAACTTCTTCCCAAAATGTCCCACCTCCAAAAGGTCCCGTCACCTCCCAGTAGCACCACAGGACGGTGTCGCTAACACAAGCCCCTCACACTGGGCCTTTCGGGGATGCTCATCAAACCACCGCAGAACAGGAAGTGGCTGTAGTGCCCCCGTCCGTCACATCTTTTTCTGCGTTTACAGTGCAAGATCTGAATCGTAGGGACACTTACTGCCTCCCTCCTGGTCCGGAGCTCTGAGAGGGAGCCGCTGAGTCCCAGTCGTGTTTCACGTCTGCTTCTAGGTGTGTCAGAAATATTTCTAGGAAAAATTTCAAAGCAAGGGCCAGAAGCTCAGGTCAGATTGAGGAGTCCTTCAGCGCCTCGCTCGGTGTCTTGCTCAGAAGTCCCATTGGGAGACAAGCAGCCAGAACGTTCACGTCTCCATCTGGTCTCTGTGGCGCCCCAACTGCCCCGGGGGGTAAACTGCTTTGCCTGGACCTGAAGGCCACGTGAGATGACCTTGTCTGCTCACAGGAGGCCCCGCTACCCGCGTCCATCTGTGTCCTGAACATCTGGCGCAGTGGCTGAGCCAGGAGCTGGGTGACCACGGCGGCCGGGACAGACGTGGTGCCTGCCCTGTGGGCTTCGCAGTGGGGGGAAAAGGCGCACCATCCTGGTCCGAGTGCAGAGAAGAGCGCGAGGGCCGCGGGGAGGGGGCGCCTGTGGCCGGAGGACCTGGACAACCCGTCCCTGGGAGCGGGCTTCCCGGAGGAGGCGGCATTTCAGGGGCAGGTTCTGCGGCAGGTAGAGGGAAAGTGAAGGGTGCGCAGGAGGGCGCCAGGGCACGGCACGCGGAGCACCCAGGCAGGAGGGTGGGGACACCTCCACAGGCCGGAAGGTCAGCACGACAGTGGACCCGGGCAGCAGGGATGGAAGCCGTGGTCGCCTCTTATTCCAGTCTTCCCCTGTCGTCCCACGACCCCACGATGACCTTCATCTATTCACAAAGGCAGGTGCGTCCTGCGCTGTCAACCACACCGGAAAGAGAACTTGGAAGGTTAGCGAGTGGCCACCCGCTTCCCGGACTTTCCATAAGGTGCTAGCCAGGGAGTCATTTGCTTGTTTTCTCAGCAAGCATTTATTGAGCACCTACTAGATGCCTCGTGGTGGGAACACGGTGATGAGTAAGTTCAGAGGGGCCCTAGGCTCTCAAGGAGGAAGGCAGATGTGGATCAGGTAGCCGGCATGACAGCAGGTCAGCATCAGGATGCCGGGGACACCTGCGTCTGCCCACCGCAGGGAAGGGCGTGAGGGCCACGCCGAGCCCACGTGCTGTGCGTGCTTCCCTTCCGCCCCTTGCTGCGGTGCCTGCTGTAGCCAGCCGGCTGCAGCTCGGGAATCCGTGCCTGCGCGGGCGGGCGAGAGCCAACTCCGACTCCCGCTTACATCTCTTGCTGCTAATCAGACCTCTAGGATTAGCCTGGGGCTGAGCGGGACGCCACGTGGGGCCCATCCTGACAGAGGGCTGCGTCTCTGCGCCGGGCTCGCCTCAGCCCTGAGCAGGGCACCAACCTCCGCATGGGCTCTGAGGCGGATCCTCAGGGACTCTTAATTTGCACAAATGAAGTGGAGACTGGAATTGTGTGTCGACTTTTAATGAGTCCCCAGGCGTCGCTGGGAATCCTGTGGCACTAACAGAACTTGGAATTGGCTTCCTGGGGATTGTTATGGCAGCCAATCCGCCAGTTGCTGGCAGGTGACTCATGGGGACCTTTCATGCCAGTCGAGGTCCTTGATGTTGTTCATCTCTGATGTGTCCCCCAGGAAGGATGCTTAGGGGACTTGAAGATGGGCCCCCAGAGCCCTGGAGAGGAGGGGGGGGGGCAGGTGCAGGTGAACTTCACCACCTGCCTGGTATGAAGAACCCCAGGCATGACTTCAAGTGGATTCCAGCCATTGTGTTTTGCCTTGTTTTCCTCTCTTCCTCTCTTGTGCTCTGCTCCCTCTCCTTCCCTTTGTTGTCCCTGAGGGTAGAAGCCAGGGCCTCAGGTGGTCTACCACTGAGCTACACCCCCAGCCCTGTTCTTTTTTTAAAAGAGTGATCCACGTGTGGTGTGATTTGTCTCTCTTGTGTTAAACACAGATTAATTAACCTTCAACACAGACTAATAGGCAGGGGAGACTTACACAGTAGCCTGAATCCCTTTGTGTCTCAGGGCACTGTCTCCTATCAGAACAACTCAGATTCAAATCCTGACCTGGTCATTTTCTGGCTGTGAGATCTTAATGAAGTGAATTGACCTCTCTGAGCCTATCTGCAAACAGGGCATGTAGTCATACCCGGGTGGGGATGGACACTTGCTGGCAGCTGGCAAGTGCTAGATTGTATCATGCGGTCCCTCAGCGGAGTCTGGTGGGACTCTGGGTATAACAGCTTCATCTACTTTACCCCCACCTCTAGAATCACTCCATTCATTCACCAAACACTTATCCGACATTTTCTGTGTTCTGGGCTCTCGGAATTCAAACACGAGAGTAGTAGGACGAGGTCCTCGGCCTGTTGGTACTCACTTTCTTGTGGGGAGAAAACGCCAAGTATGAGTCAATGAACAGAGTATACAAAATATTAATCTTAAGAAGATGGATTTGCGATTGTGGTTATTGGGCCAAATTTAGGATCAGAGTCAACAAATGAATGGCCTTGACTGTGTCTGAGAGACCTTCTGGGGCTCAGCCCTGCCCCCGTGAGGATCCAACACCACGGCTGTTGATCGGATCTGTTTGGCCAGCCCCACTCAGTGGCAGACTCAAAGCCCCTGGAGGGCAGCAGGTGACAGGTCACTGTGGCTCTTCATTACTGCATCTGGCTCGCCACAGGTGCTTGTGAATATTTACTGAATGAACTGAACATAAAACGCATCCAGAGAAAGCACGAGGGGCAGCCCGCTTTGCTACATCATTGCAGGACAGCTGGTTGACCTAGAGTTTGAGCTGTCTTGGCTTATGCTGCCGTAAGAAGGAAGGTACCAGAGTCTGGGTGACTTAAAAAAACACATTTATTTGTCACAGTTTGGAAACGGGATGTCCCCATGAGGGTGCCAGCGGGGTGGGTCCTTGAGGAGGGCTCCCTTCCTGACTTGCAGATGGCTGTCTTGTGAGCTCTCACGGTTGATGAGAGGCTCCTCCTGTAAGAATACCAATTCCACCTTGAGGCCCCGGCGCGCAGACGTCATCTCAGCCTGGCAACCTCCCCAAAGCCCCATTTCCAAATATAATCGCCCCTCAGTTTCCCCGGGGTTGATTCCGGAACCCCTGCAGACACCCAGATCCTCGGATGCTCAGGTTCCTCGTGTAGAATGGAACAGTATTTGCGTAGAATCTCCACGCATCCTCCCGGGGACTTTAAATCATCTCTAGATGACTTAGGACAGCGAATACAATGCACGTGTCGTCTGCACGGTTGTTTTGCCATATCCTGTGGGTAACAAGGGCAAGAAAAGAGCCTGTTCATGTTCAGTGCAGATGCGGTTTTTCAAGATCTTTTTTGTCTGGTTGAATGCGTGGAAGTAGAACCTGCAGATACAGAGGGCTGGCTGCACTATCAGGCTGGACCCTAGGGATTCAGCAGATGAGCAGCTGGTGGGGGAGCACACGTTCACCCATAGAGCTGCCTGGAGCTAAAGCTGGTCAAGGAGCTCGAGGCGACTCCTGATCTCCGATGCTCACCTCCGTGATCCTGGGGAAAGTCGTATGTCGGTTCTCTTCTCCGCAGCAGGCACCTTATCTCAGCAGCTTCAGCCCTCAGCTTCAGGGCAAGAGCAGGGACCAAACCAAGTTCCCGTTTGGCCTAATTCTAAATGACAGTTGTTAGCGAAGCCTGGTGGGGCTTGCCTGTCATCCCGGAGGCTGAGGAGGCTGAGGCAGGAGGCTCACGCATTCAAGGCCAGCCTCAGCCAGTTAGTGAGGTTCTGAGCAATTCAGTGAGACCCTGTCTCTAAATAGAAAGTAAAAAGGGCTGGGGGTGTGGCTCGGTGTTCAGGCACCCCTGTGCCCCTGCCCGCCAAAGGTGACAGTTGCTGGAGAACACTTGATTGTTCCTTCAGATCCTGACCTTGTCATGCCATGAATAATACGCCTGCGAATGAGTGGATCTGGGCCAGGTTCAAGAACCCTCGCGCCTAAGTCTTCTTTCCCCATTAACAAGTATTCATTGAGAAACTACATGATGGGTGAAAGCTGGCCTGGAGCACGTTGGCGCCCACGTTGATCTGACCACCACCTCACACACCTCAGACCTGTCACCACCTTAACGACGTCCCCAGGACCACCTGAACTATTCTGTCTTTTTACTTAGGGTTCACATACAAATTTTAATGTATAAGCTATAAATGGAAAACTACTCTCTCTTGCCCTTATTTATTTTCGGTGGTAGTGGGGGTTTAGCCTTGGGTACCATGTCACTGAGCTATATCCCCAGCACTTTTTATTTTTTGTTTTGAGACAGGATCTCACTAAATGGCTGAGGCTGGCCTCAATCTTTCAATCCTCCTCCCTCAGCCTCCCAAGTTGCTGGGATTACAGGAGTATGCCACCATGCCTGGCTTGCAATTGCCTTTTAATATGGCCTCAGGAACTCAGACTTGCAAATATGATTGAAACTTACTAGACTTTTGGAATTAACTGGAAAGGGTTGTAAAGGAATTGAAGGATTTTTTGAAAATTGGATATGGAGTGCACCAAGAGATTAAAGGGTGCTTTTTTAAAATGTTATTTAATTTTTCTTGATAACATCCATACCTACTTATTGCATGTATGATAATTTGGTACAGATAGACAAAGTGGAATGCAAGAACCAAGGTGATTGGCATTTCCATCTCTCCCAACATTTATCATTGGTGTGTTGAGAACCTTCAGACTCTTTTTAAAATATTTTTTTAGTTGGTGATGGAGCCTTATTTATTTTGTTTATTTATATGTGGTGCTCTTCTCCTCACACATGCCACCACTGAGCCACAACCCCAGCCTGGGAACCTTCAGCCTCTTAGGTTAATTGGAATACATCGTCTACGACCATACCACCCTGAACACGCCCGATCTTATCTGAAATACATGACAAACTATTGCAGACTACTGCTCCCCTATTATTCTGTAGAACACTAGAACTGATTTCCTGTGGCGCTGTACTCTAACCCATCCTCCATCCTCCCCTACCAGCCTCTAGTGGCTGCCATTCCATTCTCTTCTGTGAGATCAACTCTTTCAGATAAAGGGGCTGGGTTTTGGGGGGGGCAGGGCAGGGATTGAACCCAGGGGCACTTTACCACTGAGTCACATCCCCAGGCCTTTTGAACTTTTTGTTTTGTTTTGTTTTTGAGACGCGGTCTCGCTAAGTTGCTTAGGGCCTTGCTAAGTTGCCAAGTCCAGCCTTGAACTTGTGATCCTCCTGCCTCAGCCTCCTGAGCCAGTGGGACTGCAGGCGTGCACCACGCTCCTGGCTGAAGGGTGATGTTTTCCACGGAATGGAGAGTCCCTGCATCTGTCTAATATGAGTCATAAGCACACAGTTGATAGGCTCTAAGAGGAAGTGAGTGGCCCAGTGGATATGGGACCAGCGAATGCTGAGATGACCCAGGGCAGCTGAGGGCAGGGCAACATTCCAGGCAGAGGGTGAGCACAGGCATGGAGGCGTGAGGGAAATGCCAGGCTGTGACAGGCCCTTGGAGGTGTCTTAAGCCTGGGAGCCAGGGGCCGGGGCTGGGGCTCAGTGGTAGAGCGCCTGCCTGGCATGCCTGGGGCCCTGGCTTCGCCCCTCATCACCACAGAAAAATAAAATAAAGGCCTTGTGACCAGGTGCAACTAAAAAATATATTAAAAAAAAAAAAAAAAAGACTGGAGTCAGAGAGGAAGGCAGAGGCTTGGCTGAAGCAGTGGAGATGCTGAATGACCCTGAAGGGCCCGAGACCCTCCTCCCGAGGGACTGCCTCGGACACAAGCCGCAAGCACTCAGGAGTGGTGGGGAGCAGGACTGGGCAACCAGCACCCAGGAGTGGGGGGGAGCAGGACTGGGCAGCCAGCACCCAGGAGTGGGGGGGAGCAGGACTGGGCAGCCAGCACCCAGGAGTGGGGGGGAGCAGGACTGGGTAGCAAGCACCCAGTAGTGGCGGGGAGCAGGACTGGGCAGCGAGCACCCAGGAGTGGGGGGAGAGCAGGGCTGGGCAGCGAGCACCCAGGAGTGGGGGGGAGCAGGACTGGGCAGCCAGCACCCAGGAGTGGGGGGGAGCAGGACTAGGCAGCGAGCACCCAGGAGTGGGGGGAGAGCAGGGCTGGGCAGCGAGCACTCAGGAGTGGGGAGAGCAGGACTGGGCAGCCAGCACCCAGGAGTCGGGGGAGAGCAGGGCTGGGCAGCGAGCACCCAGGAGTGGGGGGGAGCAGGACTGGGCAGCCAGCACCCAGGAGTGGGGGGGGAGCAGGACTGGGCAGCCAGCACCCAGGAGTGGGGGGGAGCAGGGCTGGGCAGCCAGCACCCAGGAGTGGGGGGAGAGCAGGGCTGGGCAGCGAGCACCCAGGAGTGGGGGGAGAGCAGGGCTGGGCAGCCAGCACCCAGGAGTGGGGGGGAGCAGGACTGGGCAGCCAGCACCCAGGAGTGGGGGGGAGCAGGACTGGGCAGCCAGCACCCAGGAGTGGGGGGGAGCAGGACTGGGCAGCCAGCACCCAGGAGTGGGGGGGAGCAGGACTGGGCAGCCAGCACCCAGGAGTGGGGGGGAGCAGGACTGGGCAGCCAGCACCCAGGAGGGGGGAGCAGGACTGGGCAGCGAGCACCCAGGAGTGGGGGGAGAGCAGGGCTGGGCAGCGAGCACTCAGGAGTGAGGGGGAAGAGCATTGGTGCCACCTCCCCTGTCTAGGGGACACAGGCCAGCCATCCTCATTACCCTCCTGTGCTCCTTGCTTGCGCATCTGCCGCCTTATCAACCCGCCACTGCGACCCTTCGCCAGCGCTCCGGTGTCCGCCCGCGCCCGGGGAGGGAGCTGGATCTGGGCTGGAAGGCGCCTCCTTGCCGCTGGTCTCCTCCCCTAAGTGAACGTCCTTTTGGTGCCATATTTTCCACATTTCGGTGCTTTCAGTGGTGACTTTGCTGTTGAAAGGGAAACGCGGCGCTCAGTGCTGCCGAGTACTCCCGGACACCAGGGGCTGTGACGTGCCCCAGGGAGACCTTCCGGCGCGGGCTGTAGTGTCCTGCGTTCAGTTAGTGAGCTGACGACAGAACTACGTAAAACAGAAGCACAGCAAAGCAAGGTCCTGTATTGCTGGTTGACAAAATGTGAGCAGAAGCTGTCCACAGCTGAGCCCGTATGTCCCCTAGGAACCAGGGTTCGGTATTCGCTAATTCAGTGTTCACGGAACTTTCTAGAACAGAGGCATCGGGAATAAAGAGAATCCTCTGTATATAGGCTGAATCTCATCCCTTCGTTCAAAGGCACAGACAGACAAGGACCATGTCTTCTCCCTTCTGTATGAAATCTACACAAGTCAAACTCAGAGGCAGCAGACAGAAGGGGGTCCTAGGAGGAGGGGTGGGGATGGGCAGATGGTGGTCAGAGGGTACAAAGTCTCACCCAGGGAATAGCCCAGGGAACGACCTATTGCACACCGTCCTGACGAGTTAATGATCGCGCGTGGTGTATTTCAAAAGTGCTGAAAGTAGACTTTCAATGTTCTCAGCATAAAATAATAATGTTAGGCGATCCATTAATGAGCCGGCTGTGATCCCCACAAGGCATGCACATATCACAGCGTCAGACTGCATCCTGTGGCACGAGGCTGAGCAGCTGTCCCTGCCGGGCGACGTGGGCGGACAATGGGAAAAGGACTCAGTCCGTGTGCACCGGGGTCTTAGGAGAGCGTGACCCCGGGGAGACCAGCACTTGCCACCAGGAGACTGCTTCTGTCTTCGTGGCGTCTACACTGTCCTTCATGTGCTTGCGGTTAAGCGAGCCACACCCCCTGAAGGCCAAGCCTGGCGTAAGCAGTTACCAGCTTACTTGGCAGATGATCATCCGGTAGCAGAAAGTAACAAGCAGTCCCGCGAACCCAGGAGGCGAGAGGCGCACAAGCCACGGGGCTGCTTTACCGCCTCCAGAACATGCTGCTCACAGAGCGCAGGAGAGGCAAGCGGGGCCCTAGTCCCCGAGGACCCTGGCTGGTGCTCCATCCTGTGACAGAACGCCATGCAGGCCTCCTTCCGGGGGACAGGGCCCACCGTGTCCCATAAATGTATACAGTTATTATTTCTCAATTACATTTAAAATATTTTTAAAGAAAAAAACAAGTTATATTTAAAATCTACAGCACCAGCCTGACGCAGTGGTGGCCCGTGGTCCCAGCACCTGTGGAGGCTGAAGCCAGGAGGCTCACTGGAGTCCAGGAGTTGGGCATCACAGCAAGACCTGGTCTCCAAAACACAGCAATAATGAACTACACAGCACCGAGGTCACCACCCAGTGGGAGCTGATCCAGGTTGCCAGGGTCCCAGGAACCTGTGGCTTAACTAACTGCCCAAGTACTGTTTTTTGCGGTGTGAGGATGGTACCAGGGATTGAACCCAGGGGCACTCAACCACCAAGCCACAACCCCAGCCCTATTTTGTATTTTATGGGGGAGGCTTGGTCCCGGTGCCGAGAATTCCCTGGAGTCCCTGTGGCTGTGGTCCCTGCCTTCAGCCGTGGCTGCAGCCGCTGTGCTCTGAGATGTCACACCCTGGAGGGTTACTCTGGGTGACCCAGCAACACTCGGAAGGAAATGCCCCCACATCCCTCCCACATCACTCTTCATGTCTGGTGATCACGGGACCCGAGACCTCTAGCTGGCCGGTCACCAGGTTAGCCTGAGAAACATGATCCAGTGCCTGGGCTCAGAAGCAGTGGGCACTGAGCTAGCGCTGCCAGGTCGGCTTCGGCCCAAGGTGGCAGAAACGCAAAATGACCCAGAACTGAATTCCAATGTCGGTCCTGACAACGTCACCACCACGCTGCTAACAGATCAGCACATAAAGGATTCTCAGGACCAGGCGTGGTGGCTCGTGCCTGTGGTCTCAGTGACCCAGGGGACGGGGGCAGGAGGATGCAGGTTGGAGGCCAGCTTCAGCAACTTTTGAGACACTCTGTCTCAAAAATAAACGAGTGACTAGAAAGAGCAGGTGACCTGGCTCAGTGGTAGAGCGCCCCTGGGTTCAATCCCCAATACTGGGGGGAACAGATTCTCGGCTTCTCACACCGAGGTGGGCATTTCAACCCATGGAACCATTTGTGTGACCATCATGGAATCAAGACCAATGCTGTTTCCCAACACGTTCATGTAACCGGCTAACTCACTGGCTAGCTACTTGATATTTCAAAGTTTTAAATCTTTGAATACTGTGCAACAAAGGAGGAAAAAGGAGCTGACATTTATTGATGGCCTTCTGTGTGTCAGACAGTCCTGTGCGCAGCAAGACGGTGCAACACGTGACCCACCAGAAAGCTCAGAGTGGTTAAGACAGAAGCTAATAAAAGGCACAGCAAGCTGGGGGAGGTGGCACTGCCTGTAATCCCAGCAGCTCGGGAGGCTGAGGCAGGAGGATCGTGGGTTCAAAGCCAGCCTCAGCAAAAGTGAGGCACTAAGCAACTCAGTGAGACCCTGTCTCTAAATAAAATGCAAGCTAGGGCTGGGGATGTGGCTCAGTGGCCAAGTGCCCCTGAGTTCAATTCCCGGTACCTCCCCCACCAAAAACCACAGCGGGGTTTTGAATCAGCCCTTTCTGACCATTCTTCTCTGCTATTTCTTTTTATATGTACCAACATCAGTACTAGGCACTTGGAAGAAAGGAAAGAAGAATCAGCTAACCACCTGCAGGGGTCTGCTGAATAAGCAGGCAGCCTCTGATCAGGCGAGGCCTGGCTGGAACTCAGGTGGAGAGGCCTGGAAGGCCGCCTGCTTTCTGCTGGGGTCCGCCCCAGCTCAGCTTCGGGGCAAGGACCCAAAGCATCCCACGACAGAGAGCGCTAAGTGAGCCTAAAAGTGGCTCCTCCAACCCTTCAGATAGCTGATACCTTTTATTTAAAATGACAAGTAGCGTTCTCCGTGCGTTTGTATTTCTGCCATACCACACGACGTGTTGCTATATGCATATATTTTAGAATGGCTAAATCCACTTGTTAAGTGGTGCATTCGCGCACATACTTATCAACTTTTGTGCATGGAGAAAACACTTCCAATCCACTCCCTGGGCTGGGAGGGTGGCTCAGGGGCAGAGGGTTTGCCTAGCACATTTAAGGTGATTTGCAAGCGCTGTGCCATTTTACACCCGTGGATCCAGACATCCCGGGGGCCCTGGGACAGCCGCATGCAATGCACTGCTAGTCACTGCCGTCCCGTGTCGCACATAGGTCTCTGAACTTGTTCCTCCTGTCTGACTGGAACTCTGTATTCCTCCGCCGACATCTGTCCAGCACCCACCCCTCAGCCCGGCAGCCCCCGGCTGACCCTCTGCCTGCGCACCGTCGTGTCTCGGCGTCCGCGAGTCAGTCAGGTCTTGCTGTCTTGCTGTGTCTGGCTTATGTCATTTAACGCAATGTCCTCCAGGTTTGTCCACGTGGTGGCAAATGACAGACTTTCCTTCTTTTTAAAGGTGGACTCGTATTCCATTGTGTGTAGGTACCACGTGCCCCTGACCCATTCCTTTCTTGGTTGGGTTTGACCCCCAAATCTCAGGAAATAAGAAATGATGGGATCACATCAAACTAAAAAGATTCTGCAAAGCAAAAGAAACGACCTATGGAATAGAAAGAAATATTGGCAAACCATCCATGATAAGAGGTTCATATCCAAACCATATGAGGAACTCAACTTGTACCAAGAAAACAAATAATCTGATTTTTTAAAATGCTTAACCTGGGCACAGTGGTACGTGCCTATAGTCCCAGGTACTTGGGAGGCTAAGGCAGGAGATTGCTTGAGTCCAGAATCTTATTTTATTTTTGGGTTTCAGGGATCAAACTCAGGAGTGCTAAACCACCAAGCCACATCCCCAGCCTTTTGTTTTGTTTTGTTTTGTTTTCAGGCAACCCCAGAGTTGAGAAACAGGCAGTCAATCCAAGGGGACTTTCCAGCCACAGGAACAAAGAGAGGTGGGGAGAACTAAAGGTTCATTTCTTTAAATAACCCAATATGACAGTAAAACCTAGGCAGAGTTTAGGAAGACTGTGCGCCCCACAGTACTCAGCCAATGAGGAACTGGGAGAGGGACCTTGCACCCTAGGGGATAAAATACTGGTTGTACCCAGTCTGTGTGTCCCTGACCACCAGGCACCGAATCTTGCAAGACTGTCATTAAAGTAAAGCCTCTCTTTTTGTGGTTCCTAGCATCTCTTAGTCCATTCTTTGGGCTTGGATAGGTGATCGAGTTTCTCACAGTGACAACCCAAAGACTTGGAAAAAGCCTGCCCACAACACCTCACAGTTGAAATGATTCCTGAAGACTACTTCATCCCAATTCTCTGCAGATGGAACCAGGATTGTGGATTATAAGTCAATTTCCTTGCTTTACTTCATAGCTTTATGGCCTGCATGTACATCCCTGTGTTAATATATTTTGGGTTTTATGTTGTTAAATGAAAATGGTTTCATTCTGAATTAATATTGTTTCATTTTGTTGTTACAGATCCTCTAGGGAATGGTATTTATTCACTCTTTTATTTAGTAGACCTTAATTTTCAGAAAAGTTTTAGGTTTACAGAAAAATCGAGTAGGCGGTACACAATTTGAATACAATTAATTTTCATTGGCTATATTAGTACCCCTTTTCCACAACTCAGTTCCCCCTTTTTTTTTGCAGTAAAGGGGATGGAACCCAGGGCCTTGTGCTTGCAAGGCAAGCACTCTACCTTCTGAGCTATCTCCCCAGTCCCAGTTTCCAATATTTTTTAAAATATTTTTTAGATGTTGATAGACCTTTATTTTATTCATTTATTTATATGCGGTGCTGAGAATTGAACCCAGTGCTTCACACATGCTAGGCAATGCTCTACCACTGAGCCACAGCCCCAGCCCAGTTTCCAATATTTTTAACCTCTAGTATTTGTGTAGTATATTTGTTACAATTCATAAGCCAGTACATTACATTACTCTGTGATTATAGGCATGCGCCACCACACCCAGCAAGTGCAGTATTTTGAGACCATAGCAACATAGCAAGACACATCTCAAGAAAAACAAAGAAAAAAATAGCCAAAGGACATGAATAAACATTTTTCAAAAGGATAAATAAAAATGGCCAACAAATATATGAAAAAAAAAAAAAAAAAAACAGCATACCGATCAGGGCCATACAAATCAAAACCACAGTGAGCTTTCACCCAACATTTGAAAATGGCCGTTACAAAAAAGATGAAGGATAACAAGTTGGCAAAGATGTGGAGAAAAAGGAACCCTAAAAGGTTGTTGGTGGTTATTTAAATTAATATAGGCATATGGAAAATAATATGGAATTTCTAAAAAAAAAAAACTATAAAATAGTTATGACCCAGCAATCCCAATTCAGAGGATCTGAAATCGTTGTGTCAAGACATGAGGACACAAGCCTGTTTACTGCAGCCCTACCATAGCCAAGATCTGGAATCAATATAAGTATCTGTCAACCAATGAATGGATCTTTTTTATGTGTAAACACACAGTGAAATACTGGAGATAGAGGTGTCTTAAGGCCTGATCCCTAACAGGAGGGAGAAAGCGCCCCCTGGAGGACAGTGCTGGCAATGCACTTCAGAGTTGTCCCGGCAGAGGGATCGGCCAGTGGGAAGAAAAGTTTGCGAAGACTGTAATACTGATGCTCCAAAGGCTACCGACGGATAAACAATAGGAATGAGCAAGTCAGGCAGGGTCCCTGTCGTGTGGAGCTTCCGGCTTTTTTTTTTTTTTCTTTCCTTTGAGCTCGAATCTTGATTAGAGAAGACAAACAATAAAGTAGAAGGCAAATGTGATTTCAGAACAGGAAAGTGCCATGGCAACAATGGATAACAGGATGGAAATGGCTGGGGGCGGGCGGAATCTATACCGTGGAGGAAGGACCTCTGGGACCAGGTGACATCGCAGCCGATGCCTGAATCCATCAGAAAAGAGTTGGAGAAGAACAATCCCAGGACAGGGAACAGCAAGCACGAAGGCCCCGAGTCAAGAAGAGATGGAGTACCTTAGGAGGTGATCAGAATCCAGAGCGGTGAGGAGGGGGGCGGACTGGAGAGGAGGGTCAGCAAGGCTCCTCACGTGGCGACCTTTGCTAGGGCGAGACATGGACTCTGTGGCAGGATGTCAATTTGGCATATTCATCCAGGGCTCTCATTTTCTCACTTCCTTGCACCAAGAAAAAATTGCCCCCTGTATGCAGAACCGTTGAAATGGGGGCAGCTGATTCAGGGACCCAGACTACGTCTTGAACGACAAGCTTTGGATTTGCCAGAGACGAACTTTCTGAAAGAAGTCATCACGGCCCTGTTTATTGAGCATTTACTATGTTCCAGGCATAGCGGTAAGTCCCTTGCATTTCCTCCTTTACTCCTGGGGCAGCTCAGGCAGTGTTGTTATCCGCCGTTAGAGGGTTGAGGAAACTGAAGTGCAGAGAGGGGAATCAACTTGCCCAAGTCACACAGCAGAGTTCAGACTTGCGCCCAAGCGATCTGGCTCTGGATCCCACGCTCTTGAGGGTGATTTTTGTCAACCAAAGAGCTTCCAGTGCCTGGCATGGGAATGAAGGAGGAACTTGGAGTTAAAGCGGGAGAGGGATGTGCCGCACCCCGCACGCAGTGAGGGCTCGGTGCCTGGAGCCCAGAAGAGGAAACGGCCTTCCTGAAGGCAGAAGAGGGATCCCGATGGGACTGATAGGGAACACGAAGCAACTGTGGCTGGGCCGCTGGTGCGGGTCCTTGGGTAACGGTAGAGATGCTTCTGGCTCCCCAGAGGCCCTCTGCTCTCTGATTGGACAAAGCAGCCTCCTGCCCAACCACAGGGCCGCTGTCTCGGCGGCTGCGCACCAGACGCTTCTGACCTCGGTCTGCGTTTTGGCTCTTTCAGGCGGATTACCGTTAGTGCTCACACACCCCTTAGCTGCTTACGAGCTAATGGAACTGAGTAAGGTTCCCCGAATCCTACGTGAACCCCATGAATATTTATTACCATCTGTGAATATTCATCCCCCAGGAAGATACAAGCTGGCCAAGGCCTCTGTACCCCAGAGGAAGGGATCTACTTTTAGGGGCTCTCCTCCCTGACTCAGAGCTGCGATCTTGCCCCTTAAATTCATCCCTAACTCTGGTCCCTTTCTTGAGCAAACACCTCCCTGCGGCCCACAGAATGACGTTGGTGCTTGGGCTCCGGGAGGACCCACCATCAGCGCTGGGGCCCTGTGGTCAGCCAGAGAGGCCGATGGGGTCTCGGGTTCAAAGACCCCAGCCCCGCCTCCCCACCCACATCCGACCCCTGGATCACGCAGTGCCCTCCTGCGCCCCCTGCTGGTGCTTGGTGAGACTCAAGCGCAAGTGATAATAGTTTTATTCCTGGGAATCTGCAAAGGTAGGAGGATGGGTTCAGATGCGTCCCAGGTCAGATCCGAACCGGTTGAAATGACATATATTTAAAATTTTTCCTTTTCTGCATGTTTGTGACTGGTAATAAATTTCGTCTACAGATGACTTCACATGCTGTGTACACACTATCATATGATTTGCGAATATTGACAACTGTCTTCCTTTCTAATTATTTTCTTTTTCCTGCACTGCTGCACTGCCTGGTATAATTTTGAATTGAAGTGGTCATGAGAGGCTTCCTTGTCCCCTGAATCCTATCTCTTCAAGGAATAAGCAACCAATCATTCCCCCATTCAATATGCTGTTTGCTGAAGATTCATATTTTTCTTTTTTATTAAGGTGATGGATTACGTTGGTTGGTTTATGAATGATAAAATTTCTGGAATAAGCTACGCTTGATTATAATGCGTTACCTTTACGTATTTCACCAGGTTCCATGTGCTGGTGTTTTGCTTAGAATGTTTGCTTTCTGACCTCATCAGACGATGGTCCAGAGTATCTCTTTCTATGACACCCTTCTCGGCTTTTTTTTTTTATTTTTTTTTAGCTGTAAATGGACACAGTACCTTTATTTTGTTCATTTATTTATATGCTCACAACCCAATCATTTCTCCTCTGAACCTTCTTGCATCAGCTCACACGTGAGCTTTTGGGGGACACCACATCTAAACCATAACAGTCTCCATTTTTATGCATCAGCTCTGCCAGGGGCCCACACATTTTATTGATATTTTCAAGTACTGAAATATTGACTTGTTGGACGCTATTGCTTTTTGCACATTTGTTTCTAAAGTCCATTTACCCCTGCAGAGGATCTCTGCTCTCACCTGCTCCTGTGTGGACAGCAATCACAAGGAAGCCAGTGGCTCACAGACCTCATCTCGCTCACATGTGCAGCCAAATGTCCCTTGAATAGTGGAGGGGCCCACCCTCCCACCTGTCTGAACCACTGCCAGGTTTTTGCATCTCAAAGGACAGAGACTAGTTCACATCTCACACTCTGGCTTTGGACAGCATCTCCATGTTCTCCAACTTTACCTCGAGCAACAGAGTTTTGCTCTATAATAATAGTTCAGACCCTAGAAATCGCAATTGAGTTGGCCTTTACAACGAGAAGAGAGGAGGCAGGTCACGATCTACTGGTGGTGTGTTGCTCTCAGCAGCCTCTCCTGTGAGCGTGAGCAGGGGCCACGAGACCAATTACCAGGGAATTATTCTTCTGTGGTTCCCAGAAAAACCAGCCTGGGGCTCCTGCCAAAGCAACTCTTTGCAGTCAACTTGATTTCCAAGGCAAGCCTGCTTCTTTTCATCTCTGGCCCCCCACAGGCTTCTTCTCCTAACTCTCCTCTGTTGACCTTTTCACCTCCACCGTCCCCAAATGCCAGATACCATTTGGAAAGGAACAGTGATTGAACTGTTCAATCACTTATACAAACGGGCTCACCAGGAAAAGTTTTCCTTGTTGTCCTTTTTAGTTTTGCATGACAGCAGAATGTGTTTTAACATGTTATACATACATGGCATATGACTTCCTTTTTTTTTTTTTTGCACGGGGAATTGAACCCAGAAGCCACATTTCCAGTCCCTTTTTATATGTTATTTAGAGACAGGGTCTTGCTGAGTTGCTTAGGCCCTCACTAAGTTGCTGAGGCTGGTTTTGAACTGTGATCCTCCTGCCTCAGCCTCCCCAGCTGCTGGGATGACAGGCGTGCACCACCACGCCCGGCTAACTTCCCATTCTTGTGCTTATACTTGATGTGGAGTAACAATGGTCAGGTATTCATATATGAACATAGGAATGCTATATCCGATCTATTCTACTGTCTTTCCCATTCCTATCCCCACTCCTTTCCCCTCCTTCCCCCCAACCCGTCCCAATCTGGTGAATATCCACTCTACCCCTCCATCCGCACCCCTGCCTATTGTGAGTCAGCATCCGAGTATTAAAGAGAACATTTGACCTTTGGTTTTGGGGGATTGACTTATTTCACTCACTTAGCATGATCACTTTCAGTTCCATCCATTTACTGGCAAATGCCATAATTTTATTCTTCTTTATGGCTGAGTAATATTCCATTGTGTATATGTACCACTCACCAGGAAATCTTTTGCAATGGTTTTAGCAGGGATGAACAGCTGTCTCCTCTTTGATTTATCTGTGGTCATTGGTCCTGCCTCCCTTCATGACTTACAGCTCTCAGTTAGTACTGTATCTTGGGTCAGTACTCTTGTGCATACACTGCTTTGTTGCCTGATTTTAGCCGTATTACTACACGCACACTATGGCCTTCCCCATTTTCCCAGTGACTTTGCCAAGGTCTTCAGGAGTATCAAGACCTGCAGTATTATTTTCTCTTGGGACTGTGAGTTCAGTGAGCACCCACAGAGAATACGGGTCAGAGAAGGGAGATACTCTAGAATAGGCAGACTAGAGAAGCTGGCTATTTCCTGGCTGTATCTCCAACCTCATGTTCCGTTATTTCATTCAGAAGAGATTCGCTGAAGACCAGAAATCATATATATGAACATCTTTTTGCGTGTATTCACAGTGTTGGAGGCGCATACGAGGCAAGGGCTCTACCAGCGAGCTACACCCCCAGCCTCAGAAATGATATTTTTGAAAGCTGAAAATTGCTTTCCATCATCTCTAGGGATAATTCCAGCCTCAAGGGCTCCAACTCCCCTGACTTTTAATATTCTCTCTGCCAAAAGAAAAAAAGGAGATAAGCAGTTTTATGAGACTTTGTGATGCAACCGCATCCCTCGGGAACTCTATCCTCAGAGAGCTTTTCGGTGACTGTGAGCCAAGGATTCATGTACCAGGGGGGCTGGGTTCCGAGGAGCTTTAGCCAGAAGACACCTGGGCTGCGGAGAGCCCCGGCGCATGCGCAGTGCAGCGGATCAGCTCTGACCCTGAAGGAGGTGGGGGCCAGGCACCGCCCTGCTGTGGGGCGTCCAGGGACTAGGTGTGATTAGAAAGGACAGGCCAGCAGCCGGCATCACGGAGCTGATGGCTTGCTATTCGTGTTCAGACTGGGCGGAGGGGCTGCCTGTCCCCGGCTCTTGCCCAGCGCTCCTCCCAGCTCACCGCTCTGCGCCAGCCTGAGCGCAGCGTCCCCTCAGGGAAGGTCGCGTTTCTGAAGTTCAAGGTGGACTTTCACGGAGGCTGCTGAGCTGGGGAGACCAGCGCTCCTGACGGTTGCTGGAGCTTCGACCCAGGACCTGCTCTCTGGCAAAGCTCAGGGACAGCTTCATCTCCCCTTTTGGGGACAGTCAAAAAATGATACTGTGAGATCAAAACAGTGAACCTTGGAGAGACAGGGCACCAAGAGCCAAAGCGGATTGAACTGATAGAGTAGAGGACCCGGGACTTGGACTCGGTCGCAGGGAGGTTCAGTCCGTCCCTTTGTCACCTTAGACATGTCACCTCATAGGTTTTACTTATTTGGCCGGTGCTCATGGATTCCTTGTTACCAGCCTCCTGAGTTGTGTGGCTGGGGTGAGGGTCAAACAGAAAGAAAGAAGGCGGGGGTGCTTTTTGAGCCAAGCTCTTTAATAACCATTCTTTGATCAGAAAACTAGCAGAGAGGCAGAGCCCAGGCTGCGGTGTGACTTGCGCAGATCGAGAGCACGTTTGCCTCTGTAGATCCCTTCCTCTGAAAGGAAAATACTTAAAGTGACGTTTTATGGATGTTTATTTGTCGAAACACATTTATACGCCAGCTTGGAGACAGTCATCTCTTTACATCTGAATTTTAAAGAAATGGAAGTGCTGTCGTGGGCCCCGCGCCCCCTGTGTCCGGTGGAGAAGAGGCTGCAGCGGCTTTCATAGCACCCAGGACGCCGCCAGCCCGTCGGACCTCGAATGCAAGAAGCAAGCAGGAAAATATGGAAATGATGGGTTGCTAAAGTCAACTCAGAAAGCCCGCTGCTCTGCATCCTAAGGAGCCAAGCATTTGATTTAGAACAAGGAGAAAATCCACCAGTTCATCCTGAACCCAAACCCGTCTCTGTCCAGCCCTGCCTGCCGCCTGGGGAAGGTGTGCATTTCCCTGAATGTCCAGAAGGGAAAATGTGTCCAAAGTCCCCGGCGTGACTCTAACCAAAGGAGATAGCGATGCCATTGGAGAATCTTGCAGGAGGTTCCGAAGGCTCGTGGGGGGCAAGGTGCTTTTGTATGGACACATCATTCATAAAGGGACCACCCAAAAACTCTGGAAGGAAAACCGAGGTCAGGAAAACACGAAGTTGAGTGTTTGAGGGAAGGAAATGGACCCATCACCGAGAAGACCTTGAGAAGATCCCAGATGGTCTTCAAAGGCGGAAGACCCAGCATCCAGAGACAGGAGTGCTGAGTTCACGTGGGCTGGCTTCCTGCAGGGACACCAGGCTGACTTGCTTGGCATCTTCTCCAGACAGAGGCTGAGGCTGTTGGTGGGTCAGCGCACGCAGCAGCTGGAAGATCCACCTTACCAGAGCCAGGTAGGTGCTCAGGGGACCACTAGGGTGGGACATCCAAGGGCACCATGAACCCCAGGGCTGGCCACCTGGCTTCTGCCCCTGGACAGGAAGTATGGTGATCATTTAGCACATAGCCATGCGTGACAAGCGTGGGGCAGGACAGCCAAGGACTTGGGTCCTGGATGGTCCCTGGCAGTGTGGGTAGCAGAAAGTGGTGACATGAAGGGGCCAGCAGGAGTTGTCAGCTGTGGTCTGGAAGTGGGTTCTGTCACCGCTTTCCAGGTGCACTACTGTCCCGGCAGAGCCCCACAGAGCACCACTACTGGACGGGGCTTGGAACAGCAGAGAGGCCTGTCTCACCGTCCTGGAAGCCGGAAGTCCTATATCCAGGCACCAGCAATCCGTTCCTTCAGGGCCTCTCAGGGACAGTGCCCCCTTCTGTCCTGGATTCTGGTGGCTCCAGGGCTTCCTGGGCCTCTCGCCGTGCTTCCATCTTGATCTCTCTTCACACAGGCCCCTTTTCCTCCTCTCTGCGTCCTCTCCTCTTCCTGTAAGGACACAAGTCATGGGACTTAGGGCACGCCCCGAATCCAGGATGATTTCATCGCGAGAGCCCAACTAATTACATCCACAAAGACGGTGTTTCCTAATAAAGTCACATTTTGAGGTGCCACGGGGACACGAATTTGATGAGAGGAAGGACGTTCCTGAACCATGCTGGGTTGATGGCGGCTTTTCCTAATCACTGTTCTCTTCCCTATGATGCAGGCAACAGCACCTACTGTGGGAACTAAGCAGGAAAAAAGCCTGTAAAATACATGGAATTATCCAACCCCAAATGCCAACTGTGCAAAGGTTGAGAAATGCTTCAAGTGAAAGTCCGCAGCCCTGCTGGCCTCAGCCAGCGCCTGCTGTAGGATAATGCCTGGTAGGAAGCCGCTCCCTCTCATCCCCTTTAAGACAGGGATGGGGGTCCCCATGTGAACAGAGGCCTAGATACATCATCCCCTGGAGAATCCCTTGACACGGTCCTGGGGAAGAGCAATCCTTTCTCTAGGCAGAGATGTGCAAACAGTGAAATGCACCAGGGAGCTAAGCTGGAACTGATTCTTATTAATATTTCCCACAAATCAGAGCTGAAAATGCAACTTCACAGCAAAATCTCGAGTCCCGCCAGCGACATGACCCAGGTCTCTGCTACACTGCAGAGACTATGGACCCCTGACGACCCCAGAGGCCCCACCTGAGGTCAGAGATGGATCAGCAGAAGGTTCTCTTAACTCTTGTGCTACCGACTTTTGGGATCAGTTTATTCTTTGTGTTGGGGACTGTCCTGGGCACAGATGCTGAGCTGGGTAACTTGTTGCCATGACAACGAGCTATCACTCCATCAGTCGGTGCCATTAAGCACACCCTACTCACCACACACAAACGTGTCTCCAGATATTGCCAATGTCCCCTAGGTAGGAGGGGGAGACAAAAAAAAAAAAAAAAAAAAAAAAAAACCTCTTCTGGCCAAAAACACTGAGTTAGGGTAAAAAGAGAGGGGGACACGTGTGACTGAGAATGAGCCGCATTGGCAAATTTTGCCACACAACTGTACCAGACTTGCGATGTTGAATAATGTCAACAAAAAGAGCTAGCATGCTCTCTGGGAGGCTGAGGCAGGAGGATCACAAGTTCAAGGCCACCTGGGCAACTTAGTAAGACCCTGTCTCAAAATAAAATAAAGAAGGTTGGAGCTGTAGCTCAGTGGTAGCGCACTTGCCTAGCATGCACAGGGAGAGTCCACTGCCTGGCAGCCACTGAGCTAAGCTCCAGTCCCATGTGCCCTATGGTAGGAGAGGATTTATTATTTATTTATTTGGTATGGGGATTGAACCCAGGAGTGCTCAGCCACTGAGCCACATCCCCAGCCCTCTTTGTTTATTTATTTATTTATTTATTTATTTATTTATTTTTTATTATTGTAAACAAATGGGATACATGTTGTTTCTCTGTTTGTACATGGCATAAAGGCATACCATTTGTGTAATCATAAATTTACATAGAGTAATGTTGCTTGATTCATTCTGTTATTTTTTCCCTTCCCCCCACCCCTCCCACCCCTCTTTACCCTCTATACAGTACTTCCTTCCTCCATACTTGCCCCCCTCCCTAACCCTAACTCTAACCCTAACACTAACCCTTCCCTCCCCCCCATTATGTGTCATCCTCCACTTATTAGCGATATCATTCGTCCTTTGGCTTTTTGAGATTGGCTTATCTCACTTAGCATGATATTCTCCAATTTCATCCATTTGCCTGCAAATGCCATAATTTTATCATTCTTTATGGCTGAGTAATATTCCATTGTATATATATACCACAGTTTCTTTATCCACTCATCAATTGAAGGGCATCTAGGTTGGTTCCACAGTCTGGCTATTGTGAATTGAGCAGCTATGAACATTGATGTGGCTGTGTCTCTGTAGTATGCTGATTTTAAGTCCTTTGGGTATAGGCCAAGGAGTGGGATAGCTGGGTCAAATGGCGGGTCCATTCCAAGTTTTCTAAGGAATCTCCACACTGCTTTCCAGAGTGGCTGCACTAATTTGCAGCCCCACCAGCAATGTATGAGTGTACCTTTCTCCCCACATCCTCGCCAACACCTGTTGTTGCTCGTATTCTTGATAATCGCCATTCTAATTGGGGTGAGATGGAATCTTAGGGTGGTTTTGATTTGCATTTCTCTTATTACTAGAGATGTTGAACATTTTTCCATATGTTTGTTGATTGCTTGTAGATCTTCTTCTGTGAAGTGTCTATTCATTTCCTTAGCCCATTTGTCGACTGGATTATTTGAATTCTTGGAGTAAAGTTTTTTGAGTTCTTTATAGATTCTGGAGATTAGTGCTCTATCTGAAGTATGATTGGCAAAGATATTCTCCCACTCTGTAGGCTCTTTCTTCGCATTGCTGATAGTTTCCTTTGCTGAGAGAAAGCTTTTTAGTTTGAATCTATCCCAGTGGTTGATTCTAGCTTTTATTTCTTGTGCTATGGGAGTCCTGTTAAGGAAGTCTGATCCTAGACCAACAAGGTGAAGATTTCGACCTACTTTTTCTTCTATAATCTGCAGGGTCTCTGGTCTGATTCCGAGGTCCTTAATCCATTTTGAGTTTAGTTTCGTGCATGGTGAGAGATATGGGTTTAGTTTCATTCTGTTGCATATGGATTTCCAATTCTCCCAGCACCATTTGTTGAAGAGGCTATCTTTTCTCCATTGCATATTTTTGGCACCTTTGTCTAGTATGAGAAAATTGTATTTATTTGGGTTTGTGTCCGTGTCCTCTATTCTATACCATTGATCTACCTTTCTATTTTGGTACCAATACCATGCCGTTTTTGTTACTATTGTTTTGTAGTAGAGTTGAAGATCTGGTATTGCAATACCCCCTGTTTCACTCTTCCTGCTAAGGATTGCTTTAGCTATTCTGGGTTTCTTATTCTTCCAGATGAATTTCATAATTGCTTGCTCTATTTCTGTAAGGTACATCATTGGGATTTTAATTGGAATTGCATTGAATTTGTATAGCACTTTAGGTAGTATGGCCATTTTGACAATATTAATTCTTCCCATCCAAGAACATGGAAGATCTTTCCATCTTCTAAGGTGTTCTTTAATTTCTTTCTTTAGTGTTGTATAGTTCTCATTGTAGAGGTCTTTCATCTCTTTTGTGAGATTGATTCCCAAGTATTTTATTTTTTTCGAGGCTATTGTGAATGGGGTAGTTTTCCTAATTTCTCTTTCTGAAGATTCATCACTTATGTATAAAAATGCGTTGGATTTATGGGCATTGATCTTGTAACCTGCTACTTTACTGAATTCACTTATGAGTTCTAAGAGTTTTCTGGTGGAATTTCCAGGTTCCTCTAAATATATAATCATGTCATCAGCGAACAGGGATAGTTTGAGTTCTTCTTTCCCAATTCGTATCCCTTTAATCTCTTTGGTTTGTCTAATTGCTCTGGCCAGAGTCTCAAGAACGATGTTGAATAGAAGTGGTGAAAGAGGGCATCCCTGCCTTGTTCCAGTTTTTAGGGGGAATGCTTTCAGTTTTTCACCATTTAGAATGATATTAGCCATGGGCTTAGCATAAATGGCCTTTACAATGTTAAGGAATGTTCCCACTATCCCTATTTTTTCTAGTGTTTTGAGCATGAAGGGGTGCTGTATTTTATCAAATGCTTTTTCTGCATCTATTGAAATAATCATGTGATTCTTGACTTTAAGTCTATTAATGTGGTGAATTATGTTTATTGATTTCCTGATGTTGAACCAACCTTGCATCCCTGGGATGAAACCAACTTGATCATGGTGCACTATCTTTTTAATATGTTTTTGTATGCGATTTGCTAAAATTTTGTTGAGAATTTTTGCATCAATGTTCATTAAGGATATTGGTCTGAAATTTTCTTTCCTTGATGAGTCTCTGTCTGGTTTAGGTATCAGGGTGATATTGGCTTCATAGAATGAGTTTGGGAGGGTTCCCTCCTCTTCTATTTTATGGAATACTTTGAGAAGTATTGGAATGAGCTCTTCTTTAAAGGTTTTGTAGAACTCGGCTGAGAACCCATCTGGTCCCGGACTTTTCTTTGTTGGTAGGCTTTTGATGACTTCTTCTATTTCAGTACTTGAAATTGGTCTATTTAAATTGTTTATGTCCTCCTCGTTCAGTTTAGGCAATTCATATGTCTCTAGAAACCTGTTGATACCTTCAAAATTTTCTCTTTTGTTGGAGTATAGATTTTCAAAATAGCTTCTAATTATGTTTTGTATTTCAATCCTGTCTGTTGTGATATTTCCTTGTTCATTCCGAATTTTAGTGATTTGGGTTTTCTCTCGTCTTCTCTTTGTTAGTGTGGCTAAAGGTTTATCAATTTTATTTTTTCGAAGAACCAACTATTTATTTTGTCAATTTTTTGTATTGTTTCTTTTGTTTCAATTTCATTGATTTCAGCTCTGAGTTTAACTATTTCCTGTCTTCTACTACTTTTGGTGCTGTTCTGTTCTTCTTTTTCTAGGGCTTTGAGCTGTAGTGTTAGGTCATTTATTTGTTGAGTTTTACTTCTTTTATTAAATGCGCTCCATGAAATAAATTTCCCTCTAAGTACTGCTTTCATAGTGTCCCAGAGATTTTGATATGATGTTTCTTTGTTCTCATTTACCTCTAAGAATTTTTTAATTTCCTTCCTAATATTTTCTGTTATCCATTCATCATATAATAGCATATTGTTTAATCTCCAGATGTTGGAATAGTTTCTGTGTTTTACTCTTTCATTTATTTCTAACTTCAATCCATTATGATCTGATAGAATACATGCTAGTGTCTCTATCTTCTTGTATTTGCTAATATTAGCTTTGTGGCATAATATATGGTCTATTTTAGAGAAGGATCCATGTGCTGCTGAGAAGAAAGTGTATTCACTCTTGGTTGGATGGTATATTCTATAAATGTCCGTTAAGTCTAAATTATTGATTGTGTTATTGAGATCTATGGTTTCTTTGTTCAATTTTTTTCTGGAAGATCTGTCCAGTGGTGAGAGAGGCATGTTAAAATCACCTAGTATTATTGTGTTATGGTCTATTTGGTTTCTGAAATTGAGAAGGATTTGTTTGACATACATGGATGAGCCACTGTTTGGGGCATAGATGTTTATGATTGTTCTATCTTGCTGATTTATGCTTCCCTTAAGCAGTATGAAATGACCTTCTTTATCCCTTCTGACTAACTTTGGCTTGAAGTCCACATTATCTGAAATGAGGATGGATACTCCAGCTTTTTTGCTGAGTCCATGTGCATGGTATGTTTTCCCCCATCCTTTCACCTTTAGTCTATGGGTATCTTTTTCTATGAGGTGAGTCTCTCGCAGGCAGCATATTGTTGGATCTTTCTTTTTAATCCAGTCTGCCAGTCTATGTCTTTTGATTGATGAATTCAGGCCATTAACATTCAGGGTTATTATAGAGATATGATTTGGTTTCCCGGTCATTTGGTTCATTTTTTAAATTTTATTTATTTGTTTGACACAACTTGTTTCCTCCTTTATTTGACAATTCCTTTAGGATAATCTTATACAAAGATTAGGCAAGATATTTATTTATTTTTGAGACAGGGTCTCACTGAGTCGCTTAGGACCTCAGCAAATTGCTTAGGCTGGTTTTTGAATTTGTAATCCTCCTGCCTCAGCCTCCCAAGTCACTGGGATTACAGGTGTGCACCACTACACCTAACTAAGAAAGTGTTTAAAAAGTCATTCAACCTTTCTTCTTCCTCCTCCTCTTCTCCTCCTCCTCCTCCTTCCTTTCTTTCTCCTTCCTCCTCCTCCTCCTCTTCTTTTTCTTCTTTTCTTCTCCTTCTCCTCTTCCTCTTCCTCTCCCTCCTGCTCCTCCTCCTTTTCCTTCTTTGTGCAGTGCGGGGGCCGGGGTTCGCTAGGGGTGGAACCCAGGCCTTGCACACACTAGGCAAGTGCTCTGCCAGTGAGCTGCGCCCCCAACCCCAGGCAAGTGTCTTAAAGTCCGAATCCCCTTCACTCTACGAGGAAGAGTCGCACCTCAAGTCTTAGCTGTCCGGTGGTGGTTGTGCTAAGCTCTTCGATTCACTTAATCCTCAGCTGCCACAAGGAAGGTGTCATTTATCCCTACTCACTGACGGTTAAATAACTTCCCCAAAGTCATAAGGCCAGATGTGGCTGAGGCGAGGCGGTGTCCGGGTCTTGCTCTAAGCCTGGAGTGTGTCGCTTAACTATATAACAATCGGTCCTCGCACATCATAGTGTTCTCTTTGGGATGACCTTCCCTGGAACAGACCTTGCACTCAAAGTTCTCCTTGACATTGTGGTACCCATAGGCATATTTGGGGATTTTTTTGGTTCACGGTTCCTGGCTCACGACTTCCTCCCCGAGACAGGCCGGACACACGAGGATTTCCGTCCTCCCAGGCAGGTCAGAGAAGCTCTAACCTCACTACCTTCTGTCTGGGAGCTGGTCATAAAGAAGTTCTCTGGTTTACTTCGGTGGAAGATCCTGAGATTGCATTCAGAAGGGTCCTGCCCCACAGCCGGGGGAAGGCCTGCCGCACGGACAGGCCCAGGAGCCTCTGGACAGACCGGCTCGCGGGGCCCTCCTGCTCCGTTAGCTTTCCGCCGCGGCCTTTCCGTTTGATCACATTCCTACACGATCGCCTGTGCTTCACTCAGGCCTGTGCACTGAAGCTTCCGTTAAAATCCCCCAACACACCGAGTCAAGAGAGCTTCCAGACAGCCGGACACACGGAGGCCTCCAGAAAGGTGGGCAAAAACCCGCGTGCCAGGTGGGGGTGCGCCCCCAACTCCGAGGGGAGGGAAGTGCCTGCTTTGGGGACCCTTCCCAGCCTCCCTTTCTGCATCCAACTCTTGGGGGGCTGGGGAGATAGCTCAGTTGGTAGAGTGTTTGTCTCGCAAGCACAAGGCCCTGGGTTCAATCCCCAGCACCACAAAAAAAAAAAAAAAAAAAAAAAAAAAAAAAAGAACCACGCTTACATCTAACTCTTCATCTGGCTGCCTATGTGAATTCTTTGAAATGTCCCTTATAAGAAACTGGCAAATGTGCCTGTAGTATTCCCCGTAGATTTATGATCTGCTCTAGCAGATTTGTGGAACCTGAGGCGGGGTGGGGGGAACCCTGCTGTATAGCCTGTCCATCAGAAGCACCGAGGAAACAAGTGGGGGTGGAATTGGCAGTGGAAGCAGAGGGGACAGTCTTGGGGACCGAGTCCTCTGCTTGACACTACCTCTAGGTAGAGAGCAGCAGAACAGGATTGGATGAGACGATGCCTGCTGGTGTCCACTGCTGCACCAAAGTGTGTCCAAAGTGACCAGCGCTGAGTGCACGTGGGAGAAGCCCACCTGAGTTTGTGCCCCTTCCTCATCTCCCTTCCAGGAAGCTTTCTCTGGCCCCTCCCTCCAGGCAGAGCGGGGGCACTAGGCCTCGCTGGGAAGCCACAGCGCCAGGTGTCCCTCTCTGTTGAACCCCTTGCTTACTGTCCTGAGGAGACTTGCCCACCGACCTGCACCTCCGTTAAACTGAGACCTTGAGGACAGCTCCAGCAGCCCTCACGTTCCAGTCCCTGTGACATTCATGGGGTGCATAAAACAGACCCTGCATCACAAAGCTCACAATTCCATTGTAGATTTTATTCTTTTTCTAAAAAAAACATATTTAACTGGCAAAAGAAAAAGTTTGCCGGGTGCTATGGCCCATGCCTATAATCCTAGGGACTCGGGAGGCTGAGGCAGGAGGATGGCAAGTTCAAGGCCAGCCTGGGCTTAGTGAGGCCCTGAGCAACTCAGCAAGACCCTGTCTCTAAATAAAACATAAAAATTGCTGGGGATGTGGTGGCTCAGTGGTAAAGCACCCCTGAGTCAGAAAGAAAGGAAAAAAAGCTTGTATCTAGCCTAGGTGGACAGCATGGTGCTTTGACTTCCACAGGCCCGTAGCAGTGATGAGCACAATGAATTGATTAGCTGTCCATCACCACCCACATTGTGCATTGGAGCTCCGACTTCTTATGACCGAAAGCTGTACCCTTTGATCGGGTCACCCAGCCCCTGGCAGCTGCTCTTCTACCTTCTGCTCAACACCTTCTCATGAGACTCCAGGAAGCGGCTACCAAGCAGTTGCAGTTGACATGGGAGACGAAACTGTCCCCACCGAGACCCTTGTCAAATGCCCTATTCTTCCTGCAGGTGAACGAACCTCCTGGAGGATGGCGGAATCCAATCAGCCTATGACCTCAGATTTCATTCTCGTGGGACTCTTCAACCACACGGGCCCACACCTTGTCCTCTTCTCCCTGGTGGCCACCATGTTCACCGCCGGCCTTTTGGGCAACACCGCGCTGCTCTTCCTGATCCGCGCAGACTCCAGGCTGCACGTGCCCATGTACTTCCTGCTCAGCCAGCTCTCTCTGTTGGACATTGGTTTTCCACTGGTCACCATCCCCAAGATGGCGGCTGGCTTCCTGCTGGGGGAGGGCTCCATCTCCTTCGGGGGGTGTGCAGCTCAGATGTTCTTCCTGATGCTGATGGGTGTCTCTGAGGCCGTCCTGCTGTCCCTCATGTCCTATGACCGCTACGCTGCGGTGTGCCACCCGCTGCATTACCCTGTGCTCATGAGGCGTCAGGTCTGCCTGCTGATGGCGGGCACCTCCTGGCTCTCGGGTGTGCTGGTGGCCTCCGTCCAGACGGCCATCGCCCTGCGGTTCCCCTACTGCGCCTCGCGCACGGTGGACCATTTCTGCTGTGAGCTGCCGGCCCTGCTGAAGCTCTCCTGCGCCGACACTTCCGCCTACGAGCTGGCGCTGTCCGTCTCGGGGGTGCTGATCTTGCTGCTGCCCATCTCGCTCATTGTCACCTCTTACGGCCTCGTTTTGCGGGCCGTTCTGCACATGCGCTCGGCAGAGGCCCGGCACAAGGCCTTGGCCACGTGCTCCTCACACCTCACGGTGGTGGGGCTCTTCTATGGGGCGGCCGTGTTCATGTACATGGTGCCGGGCGCCTTCCACGGCCCGCACCAGGACAACGTGCTCTCTCTCTTCTACAGCCTGGTCACCCCCACACTCAACCCCCTCGTCTACAGCTTGAGGAACAGAGAGGTCCGCAGGGCCATGGCCAAGGTCATTGGCAGAGGTGGCTGCAGGGCAAAGAGATGACCTCATGGTGTTCCCAGGGACCCTCGGCTGAGGCCATGTGGTCAAGACTTACCACATCTCTCCTTCCTCTCAGTCTTCAGTGGAGTGTGTGGGGGATGGTTCATAGGAAGCACAAATGGTCATCCTAGTAACTTCAAAGGAGGAAGGTGTTTTTTGTTGTTGTTGTTGTTGTTTTTTGTCTTAGAAGAAATTTTTTACGACAAAATTATCAATCCAACAGCAGAGATGGATCCCAGCCTGGGGACACTGGCTATTTGAATATTGTTGGTTCCCTCTGAAATCCACGGGGAGTTTAACTGCCATTGTGAGGTATTCAGAGGATGGGAACTTACTCCAGCTACGGAGTTGGGGGGCCCTTGGGGACTGATTAGGATGAGATAAGATCATTAGGGTAGAGTCCCTGATTGAATCCTAGTGGCTCTGGAGGAAGAGGGAGAGACCACAGGACACACACAGGTGCAGCCTGCCCTCCGCCACCTTGGGACTCTGCCAGAAAGAAGGCCGCCACCAGATGCGGCCCCTTGACCTTGAGCCTCCAGAATCATGGTCCAAAATAATCCTCTTTTCTTTGCACTTACCCAGTCTGTGGTATTGTGTTAATAGCAACAGAAAACAGACCAGGGCGGCCACCTGTTAGTAAACGCCACGCGCCCCACTCTCCCACATTTCTGCAGTGACAGCTTTGACTTCCTCCCGGGCAAGGGCTGAGGCTTCCGGATGGCACAGTGGCCAGCACTTACTTTTTCCTGGAATCTCTCACCCCATCGTTTGCACTTTTGGGGATAACTCTGTAATTCATCGTTGTCCTCCATCATCACCACTTCCTTATTTAAATCAGAATATCTGAAAAACTTGTGAGCTCAGGATCCATGCTCAGTAATGGATTTTTGAAGTTCTAAGAAGGTCCATCACAAATAGAAAGGCCCACTATGCTGTAATGAAAAAGCAGATGAGCTAAAAATCATGGTTTGATTTAAAGTCGTCCAAGCAAGTGGATACAAAGGAGTCTAAATGATTTCTATTTCAAAGAGGGTTGTTCCCTTCCCAGCTGAGCAAAGACCGGCAGCCACCGTCACACCAGGGCCTGGCAGGAGTGGTCAGCTTGAGGAGCTGGACTGATAGAGAAACGGAATCTGCAGGAAAGAGAGAAAATCCCCCAGTGCTTAGAGATAGTGCAGGTCGTCACAATGGCTGCTATGGCCATTTCAGCAAAAAACCACAGAAGTCCACCCCTGGGCCACCACTGCCAAGTCCACGGGGCACCCGACTCCTTGCCCATATGTTCTCATTCGGCTGTGAGGCTGAAGAAGCTGTTGTCATAGAGCGAGAGACCAACTTGAGTGAGGACGTGTGCATGTCTTGATGTGCCTGGCTTATTTTCCTTGGCCTGAGGCCCTGCGGTCTATCCAGGTCGCTGCAGGGGACAGGATTTTGCTATTTTTCTGGCTGACTAGTATTCCGTTGTGTACGCATGCCATATTTTCTTTATCCGTTCATCCACCCGTGGGCCCCTGGGTCGATTCCGACCTTGGCTACCGGGACCAGCGCTGCAGTGGGTGGGCTTCCTCCCACCTCTCATCCCGCGTGAGGCCCCCACAGGGCCAGACACCAAGAGGAAATCAGCTGGCAGCTGAGATGACATTAACTTGTAGAAACGGTGACATGTGAGAACTGAATGAGAATCTTCCCCTCCTTGGGCCCCAGAAAGCGCCACATCCTCTCTAGTCCCGGCACCCAACGCCCTCAGAAGCACTTTCCCAGGCAACATTGGCTGGCTCTTCCTCCCGCACTCCCCCCCATTCCTTGGTCTCCCCAGAGGTGTCTGAGCATGAGACTCCTAGTTCCAGGGAGGAGGGAAGAGATCCATTATGTGCCTCCTGACATGATGTGCCAAGGTCACCGTGCCATGTCTCTGCTCCTGAAGTACCTGCCACACACGTGATGAAGAGGAAGTGCCCGATGCCCACCCCGGCTGAGAGGTGTTCGATGCAAAACGGGCCTGGATTCTTCAGCCGCGTCAGTGCGGAAACTCGAGCTGGTTCTGGATGGGGACGCTGGTAGGGTTCTCTGTAAAATCTTCCTCAGTGATGGTGCCCGTCAGTCTTACCACTAAAAAATTTAATTTGATTTTAAAACATTCAATGTATGACCAAGGAAAGCAGAGGAACTGGTCCAGATGGACCAAAGAGAGGTGGTAACTAGACGCACCTGATTCTGGGTTGCTCTCAGACCAGAGCCGGGAAAGCCTGCTTTCAACCATGGACATTTACAACACCTGGAGAGTCTGAATCCATACTGCATATTAGATAATAATATTGTGTCAGTGCTGAACTTCCTGACTTTGATAAATTTACTGTGGTTATGTAAGAGAATGCCCTCGGACTCAGGAGGCTGAGGCAGGAGGACTGCAAGTTCGAGACCAGGCTGGGCAATTTAGTGAGGCCTAGTCTCAAAAAAGGGAGGGGCTGAGGTAAAGCGCCCTGGGTTCAATCCCCAGTATCTATGAAGAAATCAGTAAATAAGAAATGCCCTTGTCTTTAATACACAGCCGATGGAAATTCAGGGGTAGAGAGACATTGCTGTGACCTCATTTGTGTCTCTGCAAAATTTACATATTGAAGCTTAAGATCTGATGTGACTGTATTGAGAGACAGGACCTTTAAGGAGATACTGAAATTAGGTCTTAGAGGAGGAACCCAAATCAATGGGATGGTGTGCTCAGAAGAGAGACAGACAGACAGAAACCAGGGAAAGGCCACGGGAGGACACAGTGGGAAGGCAGCCATCCACAAGCCCAGGAGAGAGCCCTGGCCAGACACCTGCCCCGCCCACACCTTGATTTTTTGGACTTCCAGTCTCCAGAGTCCGAGACAGCACCGTTTTTTTTTTTTTTTTTTTTTTTTTTCAGTGCTGGGGATCAAACCCAGGGCCTTGTGCTTGCAAGACAAGCACTCTACCTACTGAGCTATCTCCCCAGTACCTTTCTGTTGACTGATGTGATCAGTCAGCACCTTTCTGTTGCTCAGACCACCCGGTCTGTGGCATTTTGTCATGGCAGTGCAGCGGTGTGGATGACGATGTCCCCTCCAAGATTCATGCTCAGACTTGATCTTTGCTCTGTGGTGGTTTCAGAGACGGGGCCCTGGGGAGGTGACGAAGTCTTTGTGAGTGAATCAGGACCACCACGAAAAGGGCTGGTGGGGATGGAGTCACACCCTTTCACTCCCCTGCCACGTGATGACACGCGTTTTTTCTCCCAGCAACTCAGGAGGAGGAGGCAGCAGGATCACTTGAATCCACAAGTTTAAAACCAGCCTGGGGCAACATAGTGAGACCCTGTTTCAAAAATAAAAATCTCTTTCCGCCATGTGCAGACACTGCCAGAAGGCCCTGACCAGATGTCAGCATCCTGAACTTGGACTTCCAAGCCTCCAGAACCGTGAGAAACAAATTTCTCTTCTTCTTAAATTTACCGGTCTCAGGTGTTTTGTTATAGCAGCACAATGGGACTAAGACAGGCTACCTAAGCTGACTCATCCAGCTTTCCCCCTGCAACTCCCCTCAAATGACTCAGGACAAAAATATGTATATAGATAGAGATGGAGCAATAAAACAAATGGGGGTGTGGCAGCCGGTGAGCCTGAGAGGAGTTATTTGTATCTTGAAACGCTTCCCCAAGTTTGAAATAGTTCACAATTTAAAAAAAAATTAAAGCGATAGTGACATTATGATGACGTTTTCTGAGAGTATGTCAGAACCTATCAAATGTGCATGCTGAGTTTGTGTTTTTAGTGTATATCCACCATATCGTGGTGAAACTAGTTCAGAAGTAAGTTGAATGGTAGCTCGGTGGTAGCACCTGCCTAGCATGTGCAAGGCCCTGGGTTCATCCCCAGCACCACAAAAAAAGGAAAAGAAATAAAAGAATGAAGACGGAATGGCAAGACGGAGGCAGGAGGGAAGGGAATGATGTGTCGGGTAAAGGAGGAGGAGGAGGAGAAAACTAAGGGAAAAGGGCCGCGGGCGGCGGACATAGGTCGATGCTTCTGCAGCTCCGAACTCAGGATGGCCCTCCACCCTCACAGGGTGCGTTTCCCAAGGTGGGCACTAGGGAGCGCGGGTGCACCGCGAGCCCCAAGAGGGCTGCAACGTCGCCCTCTTCCTGCAGTACATCCAGTGTCCCCCGGGGGGCGCCTCAAGGCTGTCAGAAGTCTCAGAAAAGTTCAGGATGTAGAGGGAAATTGTTTTCAAAGCATCAAAACATAGCTCCCAAATCAAGATCCATAAGCGACTGAATGAAATGTCTACTTGGCCTGGCAAGTGTGCCACCTGCCACCGTTCATTGTTGGCCAACTTGACTCGATGTAACAGAAATCGCCCCGAATGCCGTTACAACGAAAAGTGATTTGTAGGGCAGATGGTCTCTGCAAGAATTCCCGTAAAAGGCGCCATAAGTAAATGAGTTTTTCATGAAACCCAAATACAATTATCCTTTCTACTTTTATTTTGGGAAATGAACCCAAAGGGCACTTTACCATTGAACTCCATCTCCAGTCCCCCACCCCAGATTTTTTCTTTGTTTTGTTTTTTCCAATGACAGGGGCTCGCTAAGTTGCCCAGGTTGGCCTCAAACGTGAGATCCTTCTGCCTCAGCCTCTCCAGTCGCTGGAATTATAGGATTGCACCACTACGCCTGGTTTCTAATGTCTATATTTTTTTTAATTTTTAAAATTTTATTTATTTGTCCTAATTACTAATACTCTATGGTAGAATGCATTTATGCATTTTGATAAATCATACATAAATGGAAAATAATTTTTCATTTTTCTGATTGCACTTATTGTAGGATCACATCAGTCATGCAGTCATATATGTACATGAGATAATAATGTCTGTTACACTCTACTATCTTTCCTACCCCCTCTCTTCACTCCCCTCTACCTAATATAACGTAACTCTATTCTTCCCTAGCACCCCACCCTTATTGTGAATTAGATTCCACATATCAGAGAAAACATTCAGCCTTTGGTTTTTTGAGTTTGGCTTATGACGCTTAGTATGATAGTCTCCAGCTCTGTCCATTTACTAGCAAATGCCAGAATTTCATTCTTCTTTAAAACTGAGTACTATTCCAGTGTGTGTGTGTGTGTGTGTGTATATATATATACATATATATATATATATATATAATATTTTATTTATCCATTCATCCATTGAAGGGCATCTAGGTTGGTTCCATAGTCTGGCTATTGTGAATTGAGCTGCTATGAACATTGATGTGGCTGTATCTCTGTAGTATGCTGATTTTAAGTCCTCTGGGTATAAACCGAGGAGGGGGATAGCTGGGTCAAATGGTGGTTCCATTCCAAGCTTTCTAAGGAATCTCCACACTGTTTTCCATAATGGTGGCACCAATTTGCATTCCCATAAGCAATGTATGAATGTGCCTTTTCCCCACATCCTTGCCAACACCTATCGTTGCTTATATTCTTGATAATTGTCATTCTGACTGGAGTGAGATAAAATCTTAGCGTAGTTTTGATTTGAAGTTCTCTAATTACTGAAGATGTTTTCATATATTTGTTGATGGATTGTTTATCTTCTTCTGTAAAGCATCTGTTCAGTTCCTTAGCACATTAATTGATCGGGTTTTATATATATATATATATTTTTTTTTTTTTGGTGTTTTTTGTGTTCTTTATATATGCTAGAGATCAATGCTTTTTCTGAGGTGCATGTGGCTCAGCCCCAGTCCCTGCCTTTGAGAAACTCCAGGCTGGGGGTGACAGAATGTCAGAATGGGCCAGAGCAAGGACCCCACACTCATGGAACAGTGACAGGTATGCATCCTGCAGAAGAGGCTTGGGCTCTGTCGGGAAGAATAGGGACATTCCAAGCAGAGGGACCACATGTGCAAAGTCCCTGAGGCTCAAAATTTTTCTAGATTAGAATGAGATAAGAAATGACTATAGAAAGGACTGCAAGGTCAAGGGGAGCCGGGTAGTGAGGGACTCTGTGCCAAGTGCAGGGGGTTGGATTACATTCCACAGCAAAGGAACAGAAGCAGCATTGGGAGTTGTAAAGCCGGGCAGGCAAGATGCTCATTGGAGAATGGGACAGGGCCGCTAGGAACCGTGGACACTGCACGAGTTCCGGAAGCACTATTTATACAGCAGACCATGGAAATGAGAAGCACAGGCACACGCATGAACACACGTGGAAATCGTGTCCCACAGTGGCTCTTACAGACAGAATATTTTGTATCCCCCTCCAAAAGCTAATAATAAACAAAAGTTGAGAGGTTGTTGCTTCCAGCAGTGGAGAGCCAGACTTATCCCAGGGTGTGGCCAGGCGCAGGAGAGCTGAGGGAATCCACTGAACCCATGCTCGGCAGCGAGGCCCCCAAAGAGCCCAGAGCCCCTGCCGCCCTAGCTCAGCGGGTGTGGAAGTGTGGAAAGTCGGAATGAGCCGGGGAGGGCCTCCTGCCCTAAGAGGCTGCCCGGAAGGGAGGAGAAGGGAACAATTAGCCAGTGTCCTAACAAGACACGAGGGACTGAGCGGGGGCACGAGATGGACGGCGAGGTTGTGCTCCGCCAGGCCCTGCGCTCCCCCGGGCGGGCCGAAGGCCGGCCTCCTGCGTGACACAGAGCTGGGACCCTCTTCTGGGCAGAGCTGGCCAGCGGCGACGCCTCGGTAGGTGAGCGGGCAGAGAGGCCGGGCGGTGGAGGGAGAGGCCTGGGCAAGCAGCATGCGGTGCGTCTCCAGCCCAGCCTCCTGGGTGACCTTGGGAAGGGGCTTTGCCTCTCTGGGCAGCTGCGCAGTCAGCAGGGTCAGCGCCGAGCTGCGGCGCAGAGCAAGATCCAGAACCGGAGAGACCCTGAGTGGGGCTGGACACGGAGTCCGTGGGGCACTGCCCCCCAGGCAGGAGGGGCGCCTGGGCGAGGTCCCGGAGTCCGTGGCCCGCGGGCCACCCCGCCTGCCCTCGAAGGTAGGAGCCTGCGCGCGTCTCGGGTTGGAAAGGCGCAGACTCGAATCCCGCCCCACGGCTTCGCTTCATCTCCAGCGGTGAGAAGGGGAGACGCCCCCGGGAAGGCGACGCCCGGCGAACCTGCGCACGGCCTTGGGGTTCTCTCCACCCGCCCGCCTTCCACCTACCCGTCCATCACCACCCGCCGTCTCCCACCAGGTCCGTTCCCCGGGCCTACCCGTCCTGTCACTGTCACCTTCATCTCTCTGCCCACCTACCTATTCACCATCTGCCTCGTCCATCACCGCTTCGTCTTCCTACGTCCGCCTCCCGTCCTTGGCTGTCGGCCCTACTCAGCCCTTTGGACCTGACCTGGGTCACTCGGTCTCCCTTCTTCTCACTGCAGAGCGCGTGGCCGCCGCCGGCCCCCTGGACCCGCCTCCGCGGATGCAGCCGACCACCCATCAGGATCTCAAAGCTGGCGTCTGTGGGCCGGGCAGCCTGAGGCTGCGGGCTCCGTCCTCAGCACTGCACATACGCAAATAATAAAATAAAGGTCCAAACTGTCTTTTAAACTTGCACCTGTGCTGGACGGGGATGGACCCTCTCTGGTCCTGATCTCCGGATCAAGACGGTCGGGCAGGATTTGCACAGCTGTTACACGGCAGTGGGGGTTAAGAGTCCCTCCAGGCGACTTACGCATCCCAAGAACTGCTAGGTTCCAGCTTAGACGGGACCTGAGTCTCCTCGGACCCGGGCCTCCACCGGTTCCTGGAACCCTCCCCGCACTGTGCGACTACTCTGCAGAATAATTTCCAGGCTTTGAGTAAGTGACATGGCTCTGAGTATGTCCTTCTGTGACTTTTTTCCGCCCTGCATTGTTTTGAGACTCGTGCATCCTGGCACGGTTGGCTCCACTTCCGTGGCTGCAGAACCCCTGAGCAGGGCCTCAACTCCACACCCCTACCTCGGGAGACTGGCCGTTGCTGGAGTCGCTGATCCTAGGACTGGCACCGCCTCTCTCTTAAGCTGCTCTCCATTCGCGCCGCCGCCGTGGGGCCGAGGCTGGAGGGGCCGATGCTTTCGCGTTTGTCACATGCATAGCGGACGCGCAATGGCAGCTCCTTGGGATTTTGGGTCCCTGGTTATTGGTGAGGCTGAGCATATTCTAACTTGCTGCTTGGCCGCGAGTGGCACGGGCCACCTCTCCTGTGGTCTGCTTGTTCATATCTGTTGCTCCTGCTGGGGTGGCTGGGGTGCAGAGCCGTGTCTTGGCCATCGCCTCAGAATTACTGTTCGCTAAAGATGTTCAGTAAATAGTTGACACATTAACAAGGATGTGAGACAGAGGGTGACTTCCTGTCCAAGGAGGAGAGATGGCAGCAGGCGAGGGGCCCAGGGAGAAGGTTCCTCTCCAGGTCCAGACACGCTAGCCATAAGACAACGGAAGCCCCAGCAGCCATGGTGGGCCGAGCTACAGGCAAATGAAGAATTCAAAGTAGATCTTAAAGACTGAAGAGAAGTCCTCAGGGAAGAGCTCTCCTTAGCAGGTGCAAAGGCCCTGAGGCAGGACCAATCTTGGACCAAAAGACCCATGTACCTGAGAGACAGAGGCATGATTTGAAAATGGTGGAAGTCAGCTGGGGTCAGACTGTGCAGGGTCTAACCATTATGCATTATGGGGGCGGAATTTGTGGAGGACGAGATCTAACTTCTGTGAAAATGTTTCCCCCTACTTGATGGGGGTTTTACCAGGGGGGCCAGAGATAGAAAGAAGAACCATGTGAACAAGAGAATTTTAAGCAGAGAGAACAGAAGTGCAAAGTCCTGAGCCAGGACGCGCCTGGCTCGTCCAAGCAGCAAGCCAGAGGTGGGGTAGATGTGGGTCAGAGAGGATGTGGGGCTGGGACATCCAACAGGGTCCGCAGGAAAAGTGAGCAGCTGTGGGTTTTCTCCAGTGGGCGGCTTTAGACAAAGGGCGAGGAAAACAGAGCTGTGCTCAACCAGGATTCCCTCGCTGAGACCGTCAGGGACAAGAGCAGAAGAGGACAAACCAGTTAGGTGACAACTGTCAGGTCCTGGTGGTGAGGACAGTGGCTTGGAGCAGAGTGGGGGAGGAGAGGTGGCGGGACCTGTTTGGGTGCCCGGGTGCATGTCGAGGGTGGAGTCGACAGGGTTTGCTAAAGGCTCTGAGAAAGGCAGTGGGGGTGACTCCAAGATTTTGGGGTGTGAACAACCAGAGCGATGGAGCTGACATTCACCGGGAGGGGGTCCAGGCCATAGGCAGCTGGCCTTCTCTTGCCTCCGGTCCCGTCATTACACATACATATTCACGTCATTACGTATTCATGTATTGATGATCACACTGGACCCCAAATATGCACGATCATTATGTGTCAGTTACAGGGCTCCATGGACTGACTGATTGAGACAGTGTTTTGTTAAGTTGCTTAGGGCCTTGCCAAGTTGCTGAGGCTGGCTTTGAACTTGCGGTCCTCTTACCTCAGCCCCCCGAGCCGCTGGGATGACAGACATGTGCCACCACACCTGACTGTTTTTTGGTTTTTTTTTTAATTTTAGAAAAAGATTTTAAAAAATGAATCCCAGCAACTCAGGAGGTTAAGGCAGGAGGATTTCGAGCTCAAGGCCGGCCTCAGCAACTTAGCAACACTCTAAACAACTTAGTGAGACCTTGTCTCAAAATTTTAAAAAATCAGGACTGAGGATGTGGCTCAGTGGTAAATTGCCCCTGGGTTAAATCCCCATACCAAAAGGAAAAAAAAAAAAAATCACACACTTTTGGCTTATAAAAAAAAAAAAAATCACAATACACAAACTAAAGTAATTCTTAACTTTTCAAAATCAAAACCAACCTTGAAATTTAAGGGTAATGATAAACTGGTACCGGCCCTGGTGTGCAGAGTTTCGTAAGCACGACCACACTGTTCACAGAGACCCAGCCCAAGCTGGCAGAAAGTCTGCACACATTTCTTCCAGTTGCCCACTTAGCTAAGATCACCGCGACACTCACCAGCTACTAGCTCGGAATTTTAATTTTTATTGTTGACGAGGTTTCCTGTTCTTTGGAGGTCCTCTAATGGTGTTTACCAGCCTGTGCAAGTACTTCTGGGATCTAGCCACAGAATAATTGTCCTGGCTATCTGTCCTGGATTAGCAACAGGATGTCATGGCAGCCTGTGACAGGCAGCGTGTTTGAGGAGCGCTCAAGTTCAGAGGAAAGGGAAGCAGCTGGAGGGGTAGCCGGCAACTGCTAAGAAAGGGATTCTTTCCAAGGTGGAAGAAACCGTAGACACTTAGTATCCTGGTTTGAGTACCACCCAAGGCAGGTTCTGAGCCTAGGGTTTGAGTATGCGTAGCTTATTTCATGGATGATCCCAGAAGGCCCAGTGAACATCTGGGGGGAAGAATGGGAAGAGAGGCAGCCGCGGTTTGGACTGGTGGAGAGTGTCCCCCGGAGGTTCATGTGGGGAAGCTAGGTCCCCCGCGTGGGGACATTGAGAGGTGGCGGAGCCTTTGAGAGGCGGGGCCTCCTGGGAGGTGTGAGGTCACCTTGGGGTGCTGGACTCTGGCTGGCCTCTCCCAACTCCGGGCTTCCCGTCTCTCACCACTGTGATGCCATCTGCCATGAGGTCCTCCCCAGAGCCAAGCAACGGGGGCACCATGCCCTCGAGCCTCCAGAACTATGAGCTAAACAAATTCCTGTTCTTTCTACGTTACCAGATTCAAGTATTTTCTTATAGCAGCAGAAAGCAGGCTAACTCAGTAGGTGTGGACCAGGAGGCGCCCCTCTGGGCAACGGAGGGGCGATCCTTTGGAGAATCCATGTTCGAGAGTGAACACCTCTCTGGGAGAGGAGGAGGCCAGGGATTCACCCAACAAGCTCTGTCCCTCACCAGTTGAGGGACACTCCTGGGGGTGTCTGATCCCAGGACTTCCACTCAATGCTGGATGCAGCCTTGGGCACAGAGGAGGGGAGGGAGGTAAGGAATGGCCAGCTGCACCGGAGCTGTCCACCAAGCTGCCGGTGACATCCCATCAGTGGGCTGTGGGGGACGAATGGCGTCCGCCCCTGTGTTTCCTGCCGAGAGCCATGGAGCAGGTGGGCGAGCGGGGAGGGGGTCCTGTGGCAGAGGGAGCGGAGGACTGTTGAGTGTCTCCCCGAGGGAGTGGGATCTGGGGGGACAGAGGGGCCGCCCTGGGTCGGCACCTCGGACAGCTCCCTCTCCCTTGCTGATTGGTCCAGGAGCGTCATGGGGTGGCAGAGTCCCTGCTCCTGGGCCTCTCAGAGGGCCCCAGGCAACACCAGCGCCTGTTCCTCCTCTTCCTGAGCGCGTACCTGGTCCTGGCTGGGGCGCTGCTCATCGCCCTGGCCACGGCCACCCGCGCCCAGCTCCACGCCCCCATGAACTTCTTCCTGGCCGACCCGGCCTTCGTGGACATTTGCTTCACCTCCACCACCGTCCCCAAGATGCCGGCGAACCCCACGTCAGGACCGAGGGATCCCTTACTCCGGCTGCCTGACTCGGATGCTCTTCTTCACCTGGTTGGCTGGTGTCAACAGCCTCCTGCTGACCGCTGTGGCCTAGGACCACCACGCAGCCATCTGTCACCCTCTGCATTATGCCACGTGGGTCACGCCGCGGCTCTGGGGCCTCCTGGTGGCTGCGTCCTCTCCTTCTGCCCCCACACCCCGCCCCCGTCTCCTCTGCGGTCTCAGGCCCCTGCTTAAGCTGGCCGGCTCAGACACCTTCCCTACAACGTGGCGGTGTGCGCAGTGGGCGCCCTGCCCGCATCACCCCCTCCGTGGGCATCTCCACAGCAGTGCTGAGGATCCCGGCCGCGGGAGGGAAGCGGAAGGCTGCCTCCACCAGTGGTCTCGTCTGTCTGTGGCGTCCTCGTTCTACGGGACACTCATTGTCCTCCCACATGGCCCAGAGGGACACGGCCACCGCCGTGATGCGCACTGTGGTCCCCCCATGCTGAACCCCCTCGTCTACAGCCTGTGCAACAGTGACATGAAGGGTGCCTTGGGGGCCCACATCAGCCGGAAGCCAGGTTTTGTCAAATGACCAGAGGGTTGGGAGGTCCAGGGATCCATAGACGATGCTAGATGCGGCCTTCACGTTGCTCTCTACTTATTTCTGACTTCCTTCTTTCAGCACCTGTTTATGGACCATCTGTTATGCTTCAGGTGCTCCGTTAAGGAATGAGGATTCAGGAGGGGATGAACGAATCCCTGACCTGGGAGTCTACACTGCAGCCTGGGGGACACACAGGAGTCTACACTGCAGCCTGGAGAATACACAGGGTTTTAAGTGAACCTGGAAACCAGAGAGGCCAGGGTTCAAGTCCCGCTTTGGATTCTGTTGCTTTAGCAACCCAGATCTTTGGAAACCTCAGCAGGCCTCCGGTCGGGCTGCTGCTGGGTAAGGCACGACCGGCGGCCGATTCCCTTTTCTAGCTGAGTCCTCGCGTCTGTTACTTTGCTCCGCTTGGCTCCTTGGACTACCACGTCTTTGTCGCCCTCAGGAGGCAGAGGCTACCTTGAGGCTCTCTGAAGCGACAGCCTTAGGGAGAAGGCTTCTGCTTCTGCTGCTGGGGACAGAGCCGCTGGCTCGTCCAATCCTGTGATTTCACGACTCCGGAAGGTGGCCAATTCTTGTCTAAGACTGTATATTTCTTGTGACTATTTTCCAATATCAGCAAAAAGCAGCCGTAAAGTGACATCCTTTTCTTTCTAATCATTCTAGAAACACAGGCTGGGTAGACATATGGCCAACCCCACAGCTTTATCGCAGGGGATGGTTTCCCCCCATGTTGTTCTTTGGCGTGACAAGGGTCACCAGCTTTACAGCTGCAGTACTGATGGCCTGGCCACCCGGCCACTAAGTCAATACAACCACAATGGGGACACCCCACTTCTGGTACCAACCCCTGTACCAGTGAGAACGAGTGGCCCAGAGTTCTGGAGGCTGGGAAGTCCAGGACGAGGGCCCCCTGGCTGCCTCATGCTGTCCTGCAGCAAGGGGGAGGAGGGAGCGAGAAGGAGACGGGGCTGAAGCCTCTAAATGTGAGTCCACTCTCCACGATCAGCCCTCTCCTGCGGGCACAGCACTGATGTGCTCCCTCCACCCTCGGGTCTAACCGCCTCTCTGAGACATTGGGGATTAAATTTCTAGCACAAGCTTTTGGAGTGACATGTGTGAACTTTAGCTTCGTTCTAGGTCCTTCCATTTTCTGTCTCAAACCGAAGCCATCACCTTGTTGCAAGCGGGCCCGCAGGTGCGTCTATGTTCCTGTTTTCAGAGATCAGGTGAAATCGGGCGCACTCAGGGTGGAATGGCCGTGGTCCTGTCTTCCTGTTTTCAACAAGTCTTCCCCTTCCTGTGGTTTGTGGTTGTCATCGTTGTGGCTTTGTTTGTAGGGTGGAGGACCAAACCCAGAGATGCTCTCCCACTGAGCTACCTGCCCAGCATTTTTTACTTTTTATTTTAGGGAGGAGCTTACTAAGCTGCTGTGGCGCGCCTTACACTTGTGATCCTCCTGCCTCAGCCTCTCAGGTTACCAGAAATTCAGGCATGAACCACTGTGCCCAGCTCTCTGATCCATGGTTTTGGAACATTGTAGCTTCTGTTTTAAATGGAAATTTCCAGAACTAAATAATTCATACATCATCAATTGTGTGGTATTCTAGGTAACATGATGAATCCTCAAGGCATCCCACCCGGGACATGAACTATCGCCTTGCCCAGCGTATCCAGGCTGTGTAGGCTACCCTCCCATTAGTCACTTAGCAGCCATCTTGGTTTCAGATAAAGCGTCATGGTATCGAAGTCCTGTTCAAGTAGCCCTTGCACAGTAACCCTATGCTACGTCATCATGCCTACGTCCTTTGCCTTGATTCTCACCACCATTGCACCCTTGTGTCATCTCACATCATCCCAAGAAGAAGGGGGAGTGCAGTACAAGATATGTTGAGAGAGAAAGAGAGACCACGTTCACATAACGTGTTCTATAGGAGATTGTTATGATCACTCTATTTTATTATTAGTTACTGGTATTCTCTTACTAGGCTTAGTGCAGAAATTAAATTTTACCATAGTTACAAACGTACAGAGGAAGCACAGGATACCAAAGGCCCAGTACTCTCTGAGGCTCCGGCATCCACCGGGGGGTCTTGGAACTGATCTCCCAAGGACAAGGGTGTCAACTGGAGAGGGAACGGGGGGCGGGAGGAGGGATGTTGGAAGCGTCCCCCCGAAGGACACACGTAATTTGCCTTCACATTCCACAGGTGAAAACTTAGTCACTTACTTAGTCACCAACACTGCCTCGCCTCAAGGGAGCGGAAGGATGTAACTTGGCTAGAGGGTCACAAACCTGATTGGGGCCTAAGAGCGAGAGAACAGGCCCCTGCGGAGCTGGCAACCTGCCGAGCTCTGCCCTGCTCTTCCCTGTAACCTTGAACCTGTCCCTCCACCCTCTTGAGCCACAGTGTTCTCATGTGTAAAATAAAGAAGATAACACCCGCGCCCAGGCTATCCGCGGGGTCAAATGACATAAGTGGGCACGTGGCTGACAAGGGAGGTGCCTCCCGAGGTGAACGGCCGATGTTTTAAATTCATATTTAGAAAAACACTCGCCTGAACGTAGGATGGGACGGAAAAGCTGCTCGACGTTTTGCTTCTGTCTGTTTTCGCAGAGTCGGGAAGAACCCAGGGCCTTGGGGAGCCAGGCGGGCGCTCTGCCGCTGAGCTACTCCCCCAGCCCCATTTTACATCCTTCCAAAAATGATATATTTAAAGAAAAAAGAAATCAAGTGAGTGACAGACACTTTGGCAGACGCCGGTCCTCCTCAGGGTGGAGACACTGGGAGGCAGACGGAAACCTAAGGAGGCTGAGGTCTGGTAGGAGGAGCTTAGGTCACAGGGTGTGCCCTCAAGAGGAGCTGAGGGACTCTGCCCCTGCTTCTTCCTCCTTTTTTCTTCCTGGCTGATGAGGTGAGTGATTTTGCTCTGCCACATGCTGCTACCATGGCCCCAAACAATGGGATTAATGGATCATGTACTGGAACCTCCAAAACTGTAAGCCAAAATAACCTTTTCTCTTTATAAAGTCCAGTATCTCAGGTATTTTGTTATAGTGATGGAAAACTGACTACACACTCTTGGACTTCCCAGCATCAGAACCAAGAGACAAAGTACACCTTTTTTCCTTTATAAAGCATCCAGGTATTCTGTTACAGTAACAAAAAAACAGATTAGGACACAGCTGTCAACCACCGAAGGTCAAGAATCGGTGGGCAATTCCCTTCAGTCTCCTGAACCCTTCTGTGACTTTGAGGAACCTTCTACTCAGTTGCTCAGAAGGAAGCCAAAGTTGCTCCAAAGGAAGCCAAGTGCCAGTTGCCCGTTCATTAATGTCTCCCCTCCCTACCTGCTTTCCCTACTCCCTCACGCTGCTTTTTGGGACCACCTCCCTTGTTTTGGAGAAACCAGAAGTAAGACATGGACAGAAGTGGGAGGTGGTGGGGGAACAGCAGATGCTTGTGACCCTGAGTCAGTGCTTCTAAAACACTTGCTCCGTGCCTAGCATGTAGTAGGTGCTCAACCAATGCTTCCAGTTGTTGTTTTTGCTGCTTTTTAACCTCATAAAATGTGGTTTACCATTTTAATCGTTTCAAAGTCTGTGCTTCACAACCTTCTCCTGGTTGTGAACCATCGGCATCAGCTCTCTCCCGAACCCTCTTTGTCCTGCGAAACCAAATATTTCTTCCATTAAAAAGCGAGCCGCCCTTTGCCCTCTGCCCTCAGCCAGCCGTCCACTTCTGTTCCGCGGATGTGCCTACATTGGTGACCTGGTGCCAGTGGAGGCACAGCGTTGTCCTGTGGGGTCTCGCTTCTTACCCCCACGTCCGTCCGCAGGGTTCACTGCGTGGTAGCGGCGTCGGCGATTCCCGCCTTCGAAGGCTGGGTGATGGTACCCTGCGCGGAGGGACCGCACTGCATTGGTCCATTTGTCCTCCCACGGGGTCTCAGGAGCCTCCCTGTAGCTGACCACAGCCGTCCAGGCCATCTTGCTTTTCATCATTCACTCCTAAAATCCTAGGAAGTCCCGTGTACTGATGTCCCAACCCACACAAGAGGGATGCTTTAGTCACCCTCCAGCGGACATCGGCCCTGTCTGGAGACATTTCAGTTCATGACGAGATGGGCTGCTACCAGCACCAGGTGGAGAGAGAGCAGAGAAGCTGCTCTGCAGTCTGAAACGCACAGGCCACACTACGGATGACCTGGGCAGCGAGGTGCAGCATGCCATGCTCTGAGGACGGATGGCCTTTCTCTTGCGGTACTGACTGGGGGTCGAATCCAGGGCTGCTCTACCACTGAGCCACCTCCCCGGCCCTTTTTATTTTCTTTGGAGACAGAGTTTCACTAAGCCAGAGGCTGGCCTTGAACAGGTGATCCTCCTGCCTCAGCCTCCGGAGTAGCTGGGAGGACAGGCATGCGTCTCCACCACACAGGCTGAGGCTGATATTTCAACCTAGGCATTCTTACCCTTTACTGCCCCACTCTGTATTCGAAGCATAGCCGCAGAGGTGGGACCAACCAGACCAATCCAGTGTCCCAATAGCAACAACATGGTGACAGCTGGTATCCCACAGAACTGTGAAAGGTCTGTGCTGTGGTTTGGATGTGGTTTTGTCTCCCCCGGGGCTCACGTCCCCAGGGTGGTGAGGTGAGAGGTGGTGGGCCCGTTGGGAGCTGGGCCTTGGTGGGAGGTCCTTAGGTTGCTGGGGACTAAGGTAGCGCTCCTGGAACCCTGAGTAACCTTCTCTCAAGAGTGAGGTTGTTTTAAGAATGAGCCTGAGCCCTAAATCACTCGCTGCTTTCTGTCTGGTGCTGTGACCTCTGTTCTTGCATGGGCCCCTACCTGCCCTTGTGACATCATACCACCATGAAGTCCTCACCAGAGCTGAGCCCGATGCCAGTACCATGATCTTTAATTCCAGCACTGTGAGCTAAATAAACCTCCTTTCCTTATAAAGTTACCCAGCCTTGGGTATTTTGTTACAGTAGTGGAAAATGCTTGAACAAGCTGTCAGTTTCAACACCAGAATTTCATGGATGCTCACAGAAAACAAGAGACACCAGGGTCAGATAAAAGGGGACTTTATTACTGAGGCACAAACAGCAGTGTGAGTTTAATGTTTGAGCTGGTACACCTGATCCAAGCCTCACATGGAGTTTATTCCACAGCCAATAAGCTTACAGCTTAGAATTCCAATTTTATAGTGGACACAGACCAACCTGCTTTAACTCTGTGAGAGGGGGACACTGTCTTTATTCCATGGACAGCAAACACACCTTCACTCTGCTCCACGGGAAGACCTCTCGCTACCCTCCAGTGCTGTTTGCTCTACAAACATCCTTGAAAAGATGGCTGGAGCCAAAGTCGTCCACACCCCTGCTTCTGAGATGTGCAGGCAATTTGAAGACCCTGGATAATTGTCTCCGAGTGGCATCAGTGACTCCCACTGGGCAGTGGCTGTCTGTCTTCTGTGCCATCACCTGGACTGGGAGTGGAGCAGGGAGAGTTTAGTGGGTCAGACGTGGACTCTGGAGTCAGACCCCGTGGGCTGGAGTCCTGGCTCTGCCTCTGCTCCAGCGAGTTTCTCTTTCCGTCTGTGTCTCAGCTGCCCCTTCGGTAAATGGGGGTCCCAGTAGCTCCCATTTCACAGGAGGCTGGGAGGAGAGTGGTGTGTACGCAGGCCTCAGAACAGAGCCATGGGCCACGTCAGTGTCAGCTGTACTTACGATTAATTACATGACCATGCTGCCAATTTGTGCCATGCCTGTTTTGCGGCCTTTGTGGGCAGGCCCTTTAACTCACACAGTTCCCTCTGAGTGTGGCCCAGAGCCTGGGAGGGGGCACCGGGCCTTGTGCTACCCCTGCCCCTCGCTGGCTCGCCCCTTGCCTGGTCCCTTCTCACCTGGGAAGAGCAAGCCGTGTGGGGGGCAGGTTCAGGGTCTCCAGGAATCAGACCTCACTCAGGATCAGACCCTGGCTTGGCCACACGCTGGCTGTGTGGTCTGGGGAGCGACTCTTTGCTGCGGGGTGGCCTCCATGTCCATTGCATAGGTTGGGTGAAGCGCGGGGGTCCCACACCCCCCAACCCCTGGGGCGGCTGGCTCAGCGCAGTGCCGCTGCGGGCACGTCTGATTGACCCTCGGGCCAGGGCAACTTTCTACTGTCGTCCTTGATTTTATTATTCAGCGGTTAAGATTCATGAGATGCGCGCAGAGGACATCCTGCTGTCCTCCACTGGTCCTCAGGAAGCTCCTTCTGTCCCGAGTCTCTGCGTGCTTCAAATTCCTGGAGAGGCTGCGCGGGTGGGGCGGGATCCACCTCTCCGCGGTTCCCCAGGCTCCATCTCCACCTCTGCACTCCAGGGGGCAGGCTCCCCTGCCCAGTCAGCCCCTGCCACCGGTCCCCTCTGATAATGCTCCCCCCCCCCCCCTCCCCCCCCCCCCCCCAAGGACCCCCTGACGTCCATCAGGTGCCCGCCTTACTCCGGCTCCCTGCCCAGGTGCCCCGGGCTCCCAGCGCTCCCCTCTGCACCTGCGAGGGCGGTGCGCACGGAAGGGGCCTGTCCAGGAGTCCACCACGAGCAGCCCCGAGCGGCGCTCACCCGGTGGGATGGACGGCACACGCCCGGAGGCGGCGCCCCTCGGCCCGGACCGCTGCAGAGCGCGAGCTCTCTGCTGCCGCCCGGAGGTCGGCGGCGGGGACCTGCGCGCGGCCGCCCGCGGTGGGAACTGGCTGGGCCGCCTTGGATGTGGCTTCCGCGCGGCTGGCTTCCCCACACCTCCTCTCCTTGGGTCAACTCCCAAATAGACGACTTGCCTCAGATTCCTCCGGGACAGCTGTTGGCCCTGTTGAAGGTCATTCCCTCGGTGTTTGCAGTAATTGGCTGTCCACCCCCCCCCCCGGGGGTGAGGCGGGTCCACCACTGTGTCCCTAAACCTGCAAAGTGGAACTGCACGGTAGCTTGGCCATGATGCTCCATAAAATGGCCCCGAGTCTCGGGGACTATGAGGTGGGTGGCTGGGATGGTGACAGGGAGCCGTAAGCCTCCCTGCCCTGTCCTCAGAGCCCCCAGTTGGAGGCTACGGAGGGGAAGGGGGAAGCCCACTCCTTTTGAACTATAAATGGGTAACTTCCAACCACCTCAATGTCCCAGGCCACACAGCCTGGACAGCTGGGCCAGTGTCCCCTGGGTCCATGAACTCCAAATGACCCACTCCATTCTTGCCAGGACTCCTGGGGTGTCCGGGGGCAGATACGGCAGAGAGGGTACAAGAGACACGGCTTGGTTCTTACGCCATCCGCACCCCTTCCTGACTGCCAGCTTCGGATGCCGCCTCTGGGAACTCCCCAAGCAAGAGGCCGTTCCAAGGACAGGTCTACCCTACAAGGCCACCCAGCAAGCGGACATGTCCTGTGGGAGGGATCCTGTTCCAGAGCAGGTGAAGTCAGGCCTGGAATTAGCCACACCACCTGCGGCAAGGCTGGCCCAAGGGTCTCCAGGGACAGCAGGGATGGGCAAGGGTGACTGCTGGTGACTCCCGCCTGGGGTGGGTCAGCCAGGTGAAGAGTGGTGGACATGAAGAAGTGGGGGCTCAGGACCTTGCACCAGCTCTGTTCTAGAGTCTGTGGGTCACTGACAGTCTGGATGGCCGTGGGAGCCCCTTGTGGGCCTCATGTCCCCCAAGCCCAGCCAATTTCTAGAATAGGGTCTAAGACAAGGTGACCTCAGCCTCCAGGCCTGGAGACTGGGACTAAAACCTCCCAGCTCTTCGGGCTCGGAGACCAAGGTGGGAGGTGCACTCCAGCGCGCGGCTTGTGGATGGACCATCGCCTGCCCCCTGTCTTTCCCCCTCGTTGACAACTCTTGGAGACGCAATCGAGACTGCATTTACCACAAAGGGAAACTGGAGTCTGCACCATCAGGAGCCGGGGAGATCGGGACAAGGATGACAGTGGAGTCGGAGCGGGCTCGGCTGAGCCTCCTCAGCTCCCACACATGGGATGAAACCAGCGTGCTTAAAGCAGGAAAGAGATTACCATAAGCTTCCATTTGCTACCTCCCCGCCACCCCCGTTGCACTCCATGCCAATGAGGGCATAGTCCTCACCTTGACAAGAGAGGAAGAGGCTGGGTTGAGGGACAGTGGCATCGCCAGGCATGGGCAGAGGGAGCTGCCCTGACTCCCATCTTCCCCAGCCTCTCCTTTATCCGTCCCTCCACTTAGTGCGGAAGTCCTCCCTACCCGCACTCCACCCCACGAAGAAGGCTTGACACTGGATGGGGAGTGCAGGGCTCTGTGTGGGTATCCAGGAAAGCTCCTGGAGGACTCGCCTGCTTGTCTTGATGGAGGAATAGAAGTTCCACAGGCAGAGACTTGGGGCGGGGGGGCTGTTGCTCATTTGATTAACAAGCAATTTTCCCACCTCCTGGGGGCCTCAGGGGACCTTGAACAGGACTCAGGCACAGGCCTGCCCCAAAGCAGCTCAAAGACCAAAAACCTGGGTCAATAATAGCAATAAGAGTAGTGGTCGCCGCATTCAGAGCACGCGCTGCTACCTCGCAGCTTGCGAGGGGCACCTCAGCGGGAAGTACAGGAGCTACGGCCATTTGCTGTTCCATGGGCCCTGGGAGCCACAGCAGTTTCTGAGCAGGGGAGAGAGGGCAGGAGACCTAAGGAGCCTCCCCAGGCCTTCAAGAGTTTCCAAGAACTGATTAATCAATTGACTCGCCTTCTCGCCCTGATGAGTTGATGCAGGAGAAGCCCCAAATGGGCAGGAGGGATGGAGACAAAGAGACCAGAGGAGGAGACAGGAGGAGAAATGGACAGAGATGGGGAGGAGCCACCGAAAGAGACAGACAGAGAGGATGAGAGAGAGGGACCAACCAGAAAGAGATGGGAGCTTCCCAGGTGGTGGCTGGATATGGGATGGAGGCCTGACCCTAAAACGCAGAGGCCGGGCCCAGAGAGAAGAGTAAATGGGACTCCCACGTCCCGGGCCCAGGACTGGGCACCCACCACACCCCCCCTCATTTTTCCCAGTGACATCCAGGGACACTGAGGCCAACCGGTGCCCCCACCCCAGGCCTGGCTGCCCCAGGTCCTCGGGGCCTGCCCTGAGCCAGCACCCACGCAGGACAGAGACCTGTGTCACCAGGTTAAAAATGGAAACTGCTTGGGCTTTTTCTTTCTCCCCCCTTTAAGAAAATCCCAGGCCCAAATAAGGCGAGGGCCGCAGGAGCCGGGGAGCCGGGGGAGCCGGCCAAGTCCTCCAGAGCGAGCGAGTGGCGGCTGGCCCGGCCGGGCTTGGGCCTTCTCCAAGACTCGCCCTGCAGGAGGGCGGGCGCACCCCGATCCTATAAGGACCTCTCCTGCACCCTGCTGCTCACTCGCCCGCCAGCCCAGCCCAGCCTGCCCAGCCCCGCACCGGTACCCCCCACAGCCCAGCCATGGAGGCCATCAAGAAGAAGATGCAGATGCTGAAGTTGGACAAGGAGAACGCCATCGACAGGGCCGAGCAGGCCGAGGCGGATAAGAAAGCTGCCGAGGACAAGTGTAAGCAGGTGAGTGGCCCCAGCTGGCTGGGCTGCACCAGGCCACCCAGCGCCCTCTCTGTGCCCACTCTGCAGTCCACGTGAGGAGCCAGGACCGAGGGTGGAGGTCACAGAAATCTTGGTACCTGAGCACCAGGGTGGGGCCTGGGGCTGACTCTCTAGCAGGGACAGAGGGTACCAGGGGTGTCCCTGGGAGGCGTCCCTGGCTGGGAGTCAGGAGTGAGTGGACGTCCCCTTGAACAGGGCCAGTGGGAGCCGAGTGGGTTGCAGAGGGAGAGGAGAGGTCTGCTCTGCGGGGCCGGGGTGTGTGCGGCCACCGAGGTGACGCTGCGTGTGTGTGTGTGTGTGTGTGCGCGCGCGCGCCCCCGCGCGCTCCCGTCCACAGGTCTGTGTGTGTGCGCGCGTTCTGGGGTGTGCGTGTGCGTGTGCTCGGCTGGAGACGGTGTGGACGGCCCAGGTGGTGTGCGAGGACAGGGTCTGAGGGGGCATGGGTGGCGGTGCCGGGAGGTGGGTGTGAGTGTGGACGGGGGTGGGGGGGGTGAGTCCTGGCGCGACGCGGGCCTGACAGCGGTGGAGCGTGTGCGCAGTGTCCGTGTGCGCGCGTGCGGGGCCGCGGGCGGGCCGGTGGTGTGTGTCCTGGTGACTGGTTGGGGGACGCGGCGTCGAGTGGTGCATGTCGGGAGGTGTAGGGGACAGGGCAGAGCCGGTTGAGACGTGGGGGACCCGGCGCTCCTGCTGGGAGCCCAAGGCCCTGCCACCTGTGGGTTGTGGCCCGCTGCTGGGAGCAACGCCCGGGGGCTGGACGCGCCTGGCCCAGGGCGCAGGGCTTGGAGCTCCCTGGAGCTGCCTGACTGTGCAAGGGGCCCCTGGTGCCGGGAGCGAGGGGAGCGAGCGAGGAGGGCTGCCCAGGCAGGGGCAGCCGCGCTTCCCGCTCCCCTGCAGCCCAGGAGCCCACGTGGGGCCAGGACTCCAGGGAGGAGACCCCCAGGAAAACCTCACGACAGGGGGCCTGGGGAGCTCACGGAGGGTCCAGTGCACGGCCGGGTTGAGCACTCCCAGCCATGGCCGGGCTTGGGGTGGAGCAAAAGTCACTGATCTCGTCGGGGCAGCCCGAGCAATGGTGGAGGGAAGGAAGGGCTTTTGCGCCTCCCGGGTGCCCCGCTTCCTCAGGGCTTCCCCCCATCCCCGGCCAGCTGCTGAGCCCTAGGGAGCGTCCAGGGTTTCAGCTAAGCCCTGGGAGTTGCCCAGGATGGCCACACCAGGTGCCCGGCCTCACCCAAGCCAGGCGCAGGTTCACAGGGCAGTGGTGGTCACTGGACGCCCTTGCCTCCCTGTGCCCAGGTGGCCACCCTGTGTGAGGTGGGGAAGTCACTGGCCTTTCCTGGCTGCTATGGGAGGATCAGAGGTGACTGTGCAGGTGGAGGCCTTGGCCCAGTGCCTGGAACAGAGTAAGCACTCATAAATACGGGATTATTTCCTGTTCCCCCACCCTGCTTCCTCTTTGCCCCCGCCCCCTGTGTCCTAGGGCAGCCCTGTGTGTGACACATCCACACAGGCCAACTCCACCCCACGTACCCCCCCTCCTTCCCTGTGCCCTCCCTGGCAACACAGGCACCATCCTGTGCTGGGCCCTGGCCTGCCAGCTTCTCTCCATCAACCTTATGAGGGCTTAGCCAGAAAGCTGGAGAAAAGTGAATTATGGCTCTAATTCTCACTAAGGTGTGGGTGATTGATACAGCTTAATTTCCCAAGGCAAGCCACAGCTCAAGGGCAAGGCTCCTCTAAGCCTCTAAAGCAGCTGCGTTGACCTTGGGGTGGAGATGACTTTCTGGGGATTGAATCCAGGAGTGCTTAACCAACTGAGCCACATCCCAGCCTTTTGTAGTTCATTTAGAGGCAGGGTCCTCTGAGTTGCTTAGGGCCTCACTAGTTGCCGGAGGCTGGCTTTGAACTCATGATCCTCCTGCCTCAGCCTCCTGAGCCTCTGGGGGCGTCACCACGCCCGGCTCTTGGTCTTTTTGAACAAAGCTGCTGCTGGGGTGGACCTGACCTCGAACCCAGGCTGGCTTGTCCTCCAGCTCTGTGACTCGGGGCACAACTTGGAGCCCTCTGTCTCATCTTGGAAAACGGGGCAGATGAGTTTTCCAATGGCCAGGCATGGAACCACGGTCTCAGAGCCCCAAAGGGCCAGTGGTGCCACCTGCCTGGGAATGGAGGTGGGTGGCGAGGGGCTTGCCTTGCCGAGAGTGCCCCCGCTACGGAAAGCCAGAGAGAGAGGATCCTGGGACCAGCCCAGCCCTCAGGGACCCGAAGCCACGTCCCCATTCCCATCTGAGCTGGTGCCGTGTGGGAACAGGACAGAGGCCCCGCCTGGCTGCTTCCATGCCCGCCTCCCCTCCCAGGGCAGCAGCATCCGCCACCACTGGCCTTCGACCCCACATCCTGCCTCGGCCTTGCCCTGAGGCCCCATTTACGGGACTAAAATATGCTCCATGATCCTCCGGCCATTTCACAGGCTGAAAACTGAGGCCCAGAGAAGGACAGCGACGTGCCCGTGGCAAGGCCCTAGGTACTGGCCACACTGTGGGCATGGGGTTCTTCAGAAGGAAGGCCCGAGTCACATGGGCCGGAGCTTTCGTGCCCACTGCCACCACTGCAGGGGCCGGGTTCCTTCGGCTAATTCGTTCAACACACTCCTACAGTGTTCTGGGGGTTGGGTCCCGGTGAGTCCTAGGCTGGGGGACACTGGCAGGGTGGGGGGTCCTCCCGGCAGAAGTGGGGAGCCGGGGGGCCCGGGCGGCCAGCAGTCCAGCAAGCAGCTTTGGGGTTGGTGGACACAGGACCCCAATCCCCTCCGCATGACCTTGGCAAGGTCCGTTCCCCTTTCAGAGATCGGTTTTGCCCTTCTGTCGCAGTGGCTCCGGCGAGCAGCATTTGTAAGGCGTCGGGGACGCTCTCAGACCTCAGTGGCCCCCTACCCACCTACCACCCTCTTCTAGTCCCCCCCGTTCTGGTCCCAATGTTCTCAAAGCCCGAATCACTGCACACCCGATGGACCCTGTGCTGCTGGATTTGCTCTCCTTCCTCCAGGTTTGAGGGTCCCCCCCACACCAGGCACACAGTAGGTGCCCAGTAAATGCTGCCACCCAGAAGGAGGAGGGGGTTGCTGGTCAGGACTGATCTGTGAAGTGTCTTTAGGAACAGTGGTCTGGGCTGTGGCTCAGTGCCCCTCATCAGCACCACATAAAAAGCCATGAATAAATAGAGTCAAGGTCCTTGTGTCCACGTACAGCTAAAGAGATCTTTTAAAGAAAAGAAAATTGGCTCTTTTTCTCATTGGAAGCAGAAGTTCAAAGCAGCTGCCAGGGTGCCTAGAGGCCACCAGGTCAAGGTTTCTGTTCGGCAGGAAAGGTGAGGTCAGAAAAGGGGGACAGGGGTCACATAGCTGGGATTTGGAGTCAGACTTCCCGGCTCCTCTACCTGGAGCTCAAGGCCAAAGCCTATAGACGCTGACTTAGCTCAGGTGCTGCTGGCACTGGGTTGGGCCCTGTCACCATCCTGTTGACTGATTGTGAATATCTTTGGGGGCCCTGGTGACCTCAAACAGGACCCTCCGTCCCTGCTCTCCACAGCACCTCAGCTGGGGACCCTCACAAGGCGCCTCAGTGGCTTGAGCGGAAGCCCCAGCCGCACGCAGGACATTCTGCAGACTCAGTAACCACAAGCCCGATGACCCTGCCTGGGGGTAGGGACCCTCGTAAGGATTGGCGCGGGCACGTGCACGCACTCACACAGCGACTGGTGCGTCCCGCGCCTTATCTCCTGGGGGAGCGTAGGATCTGAGCTTGCTCTAGAAGCCTCCAGCACAGGAGCCTGTATGATGCGTCCTTTGGGGGAAGGAAGGAAAGAAGTGGGTTCAGGAGGAAGAACAGGGCAGCTGGCGTGAGGGACAGGCCAGCAGCTGGGTCTCAGCTCTGGCAGCCCTGACCACACACACAGCCACGGTCATGAGGTCTCGCAGTTCTGGGGTCTGGGGATCCAAGGTCAAGGTGCAAGCGTGCTCTCGACCGGCTGAGGCGGCCACTTCCTGCCGGGTTCTCACATGGATGAGGGAGCCCTGGTCACTTCCTCTTCTTCTGAGGACTCGAATCCCCTGATGGGGGCCTACCCTCAAGACCTCACCTCACCTTAATCACATCCCAAAGGCCCCCACCTCCAAATACCGTCACTTCAGGGATTGGGGTCCAAAATACAGGTTTGGGGTCGGGGAACACAAGCATGCAGTTCATAGCAGGTTATGTTCAGAGGAACAGGGTTCCGATGCCGTACTGTGTGACCGAGGCAAAGTCGCTGCACCTTTCCGGGCCTCCTCCTGGAAGGAGGACAATGAAGCAGGGTTTTGGGGCTGCCTGTTCTCCCTGGGACATGAGCAACAGCAGGGGTTGAACCAGCAGAGACACAAGTCGGATCAGTCCACGAACGGGACAGGGCCACTGCAGTCTGGAGGGAGGTGCAGCCTGGGGTGCAGGAACAGCTAGCTCCCTGAGTTGATTTGATGGGTCTGGTGGAGGTAATGGAGATGGAGGTGATGGGGCCTGTGTTTTGCATTCCACAGACCCAAGCACCTCAAACGGGCAGCCAGGGCTCCCCTTTATCTCAAGATAAAGGACTGAAAATTTGGAGTAGAGGACATTTTAATTAAGATAAACATATACCAAACATGCAAAAATTGAAAAGATTTAACCTGAGTCTTCAAAGAAAATGATCTTTGATGGGTGGATCTCTTCTAGTCAAGTCCCCAAAGTCTGAGCCCTTTGGGTAATTTTGGGAGACAGTCTGAGAATCACTGCCTTGGGCATGGCCCAGAGCAATGGGCACTGGGGAGCCATGGCAGGCTCTAGGCAGGGAAAGGGCAGACATTCTCTTTGGCAAGTTTCTCTAGCTGCCAATGTGGGGTACAGACCTGGAGAAAGGCAGACTGAGGAGGAGGTGGAGGGTCCAGGTCCAGAGAATGAGGTTCCCCTTGCCGCTTAACCCAGATCACTAGGGGGCTTGCAAAAGCCTAAAATCGGCATGCAAAATTGAATGGGCAGTGTTTCTGGAAAACCTGTGGGAACTTTAATTCCCCAAAAGCTGTAATCGAGTCCTCAACAGTACTGGGGACCCCAGTGAGGTTAAGAACAGTTAGTCCGCAGGCAAGAGAAGGAAGCGCGAACCTGTCAGCAGATGGCATTTATCGAATGGGGCGTGCTGTTGTCATCCCTGTTTTACAGACGAGGAAACCGATGCCCAGAGGGAGACAGAGCCAGAGGACTTTTGTGAATACGGGGGCCACCCCTGTACCGCAGGGGCACGGTGGACCCTAGGCTGACGCCCCCCCCCATCTGTCCCCAGGTGGAGGAGGAGCTGACGCACCTCCAGAAGAAACTGAAAGGGACAGAGGACGAGCTGGACAAATACTCGGAGGACCTGAAGGACGCTCAGGAGAAGCTGGAGCTGACGGAGAAGAAAGCCTCCGACGTAAGTGCGCAGTCCTGGGGAGCCCGCGGCAGGGCTGGGCAGGAGCCCCAGGGCTGGCCCTGCGGGCAGCGCTGGAGGAGGAGGAGGAGAACCAGTTGGAGGAGGCGGTGCCTCCCGGCGCTTTCTCCAAATAAGTCCCGAAAAGGGGCACTTTCCAGCAGCTGCGGCCAGCGGTGCCGACGTCAGGCCCTCCCCCAGCGGTGCTGACGTCGCCGGCCGGGCCTGGTGACCTCATCGCCTCGACGGCAGCGGGGCCGGGGGGCGGGGAGAGGCGGGGGCGGCCCGGCGCAGGCAAAGGCTGGGGGGCCGGGGCGCGGCTGCTGTAGCTCTCGCCGGAGCCGAGCCGAGCCCAGCCGATCGCCCGCTGCGTGCGCCCCCGCGCCTCCGCGCCATGGCCGGCCTCAACTCCCTGGAGGCGGTGAAACGCAAGATCCAGGCCCTGCAGCAGCAGGCGGACGAGGCGGAGGACCGCGCTCAGGGCCTGCAGCGGGAGCTGGACGGCGAGCGCGAGCGGCGCGAGAAAGTGAGAGCCCCGCGCGCCCCGCGCCCGCACCCCCAGCGCGCGCGCCCCCCTTTCTCCCCCGCTCCCGCGCTCCGGCTGCAGCCCGCACCCCCGGAGCCCGCCGGCGTGCCCTCTGGCCTGCCGCTCCCCGATCGCGGCCCCGCGTCCTCTCCCCCGGCCGCCGCCCGCCGAGTCCCCCTATCCTCCGCCGCCATCCTCCCTCCCGGGCCCGGGACCGCGGAGGGGGCGCTGCATCCGGGGCGGGCGGGGCCGGCCGGGCGGGAAATGGGGGGATGGGGCGGAGGGGTGCGCGATCCCGCTGGAGAGGCGGAGGAGGGGGTGCACGGGGCTGGGCGCCGGGGTGCCGGGCCCCAGGGCCCCGCGACTGGACCTGGCGGCGGGAAGCGAGGCTGGAAACCTCGTTTCCATTGTCTGGGGCCCGACCGGCCGCTGGGACTTAGGGTGGGGGGCGGGGGCGCCGCACTTTCTCGCTTCTTCGGTGGCTTCCCGGCTCCTGCTGAAGTTTCCCAGCAGTTCCCAGGGGCGCGGCGGCGACGTGTCTGCTCCAGGCAGGGGGCGGAAGTGCAGCCGAGCCGCCTGCCTTTCTCTCTCCAGCTGGTCCCTGAGGCAACCAGGGCCGCGGGACCCCGCCTTCCTCCAGAAGGCCCCTGGAATGTTCGCGAGGGGCCCTGCACCCACGATCGTTTGAGCACCTACTGTATGCCCCTGCTGTATGTCGGGGGAGGGGGCGAGAGGGCTGATAGTTCTGAAGAAGGGAGCCTCTGCACCCCTTCTCTGGTCCCCTGACTGCCCCTCCGTAGAGATGGTGGCAACACTTGGGGCTTGGGGACAGATCTGGATCTTGATCCCCTTTCAGAGTACTTATTAAACCAGCCAGCTGCATGTGACTGGCCCATAGTAGGTGCCCAGTTCGTTTTTCTCCCTCCCTCCAGCCCCGGGAGGAGTTCAGTCTCCTAGAGGAACAAACCTGAGGCTGATGAAGTGCGGTTAGCATTCCAGGGGGCTCCCTGCTTTGTTATGGGAGCCAGGCCGAGGTGGCCCGGCGGTGGCTAAGTTTGTTTGCTGGGACTTAGACAAGGGGTGTGTGGGGTAGGGGCAGTGGAAGCCCAGGGACCTGAGAGCTGGGGTGTTGGGACTGAGGGTGGGGATCCCAGAAGAGGAAAGGGCGCTTGTCCAGATGGTGTATCTTGACATTTCTGGGGAGAGTCCAGGCCGGGGCTGGTCCCCCTCCCAGGGCCGGTCCCCCTTCCCAGGGCTGTCTCCGTGTTGGCCTGGGTTGCAGTATTTAATCCTATAAGGGCGGCTCTGGCTGGACCAGACTTTAGAAACCCGTGTCAGCCCCAAACAGTAGCTGGTCTGGCCTCTTTCACACACGTAAGCGTCCTAACCCTTCCTCTGATCTCACCCCAAGGCATCTCACAGGAGGACGATTACTTCTGCTCCAAAATGGCCCTCAGCTGTGAGCCAAGACTTAGGAGCAGGACAATCTGGTGGGGAGGGTGGATATTTTTGGAAAGTTTAGGGCTTCTTTGAAAGCTCACTCTACAACGCGAGCTTCTCTTGGTCTGGAGAGGGAAAACCTGAAGGTGATTGGTGATTCCAGGGCAAAGGAACTGCGAGAAGAGAGGAGAAAAAAAACAGTCTCTAGTGGAGAAAGCCAGGAGCAGGCGTGTGGCAGACTTCTGGGCCTGCTTCCCAACAGCTGGTTTCATTTAGATTTTTGTGTGATTAACCGACATCTTCCTGTTTCTTTGCCACATGTATCTAGCAAGCCTCTTTTACCTTATAAGGAAAATCCTTTGTAGAGTGTGGAAGGCTTTGATTGCAGGAAGGGGTGGAGCCCAGGGTGACTAGCAGTGACTAGCAGTTTTCAAAAATCCGTAGTTATGCCGGGCAGTGCAGTACCTACGCGTGGGCCGGCTCCGAGCTCCCTATGCAGGCTATTGAAATCTCCAAAAGCGCGCTGCCTGCCCGCATTAGGGGCCGCCCACTCGTTTCTGATTTTTTAGGCAGTGTATGACTCGGGCACCTCTGTGTGATCCTAGAAACCAGTTCCTGTCTCCTCAGCGCTGGGTCCAGGGTTTCTCTTGGAGGTGATGCAGCTGATCTCGAGTTATGGGTGTTGATTGCACACCTGGAAACCACTGGAGGCACCAGGAACAAAACCCCCAGTTCCTCCCCAAGTTGCTGAGTGGCGGGTGCTAGGCAGAGTCGAGAGTCACGGCGTTAAAGAGAGGTGCCCCGGGCTTGGCGGCTCGGCCATAGAGCGCTTGCCTGGCAGGCAGGGGGACCTGGATTCCCTCCCCGGTATAGAAAAAAAAAGGCACCCACTCACTGAACAGTGGTGACACTTCTTACCATTGCGTATCAGTGTCCTTAGTGGGTCCCCGCAGTGCTGTTCCGGGGACGCAGCCATTGCGAGCTCTGTGGGTGCCTGTCTGCTCCCAGGCTCTGGCTGCCCGCCTTCCGATTCCGTTTTCGGTCACTGGCGCCTCGTTCTGTGACTTCTTTCTTCTGCTGTGTGAACGGGCGTTGGGCAGGGCGCGGTTCCCAGTCACTTTTACAGTCTTCCCCACTTCAGAATTCTTGTCTCGATGGGATGGAGGTGTTGGCCGTGTGTCAGTGACTCACAGTCCTCCCCAAGGCTGGCCGTGCCCACACGACTGGCCTGGCCAAGTCCCCCTCCCCAAAAGACAGGGGTGTGGGCTGGGAGAGCAAGGGGCCCGAGCTGGGCGGGGCTCAGGGCCTCCCCTCTGACCTGCTGAGTCACTCAGCGCAACCCCTTCACCTCGCGGGGCCCTTGGTTGTCCCATCTGTAAAATGGGTGAGATGTGAGAATCGCAAGAGCGGCGCGGCCCCTCCCAGGTGTCAGGGGTGAGCTGGCCAATGCCCTTCAGTGGCAGCCCTCGTGGCTGTCCCATGAGGTCTTCAGGCTTCGGAGGAAGGAGGCTCAGAGAGGTGATGCCACCTGCCCCAGGCCACACGGCCGCCGGTGGCAAGGCCCGGATCCTGACCCCAGAGTTCCCGCTCTGGTGTGCTTGACGAGCTTCCTCGAAAGGCCAGCAGCGGCACCCAGACACCTCTCCGTGCCTGTGGTGCCGCCCTTCCCTTCTGGTGTCCCTTCTGTCCCATCGTCTCAGGCCAGGATGGTCTCCCAGCTGTGCTCCTGCCCCTCCGCCTTGCCGACTGTGGCCGGCCTTGGGCCGGGCCTTCCGTGTGTGTGCGTCTCTCTCCACTCAGGTGGGCGGCAGCAGGGCTTCGTAGGACCTAGTCAGCCAGGTCACCCGCTGGCCACGTGCCATCTCCCTGTGCCTTTCAGAGGAGAGCCTGTGATCGACTCATGATCACCATACCGTTCGTCCCTCTTCTGTGTGACCCGGCCGTTCCACGGCTGAGTGGTGGCTGTCTCCTGGTCTTACTCTAATTACATACTCCGGACAAGAGCGCGTGGGTTCCTTCTGGTCTGGGTTCCTGGGTGGCCTCTGGGACTGGGCATCAGCGGAGGGGAGCTGGGGCCCTGGCGCTGGCTGGGTGGCTGCTTCTTACCCTGGCTGCACCTCTGACCTCCCCAGGCCGAAGGTGACGTGGCAGCTCTCAATCGCCGCATCCAACTGGTGGAGGAGGAGCTGGACAGGGCTCAGGAGCGACTGGCTACAGCCCTGCAGAAGCTGGAGGAGGCGGAGAAGGCTGCAGATGAGAGCGAGAGGTAAGGACGCCGAGCCGGTGGCATCCCTGCTGACTTCTGGGAAATTGGGGATGGCACTGCTGACCTCCCGGAGCTGGAGTGAAGGTGAACAGGGTCACACAGACATGGCGTCGCACATACGAGGCGTGACAGTGCTTTGCAGGGCGTCACCCTGTCTGTACAGGGGTCAATCTTTAAGGTAGCCATGAAGAAAATCTCCCAGCAGGCAGAGAAAGGCAACAAGAGACGGCACATATGTCAGTGGGGGTCAGTTTGCAAGGAGACACTCCCTCAGAAAGCCATGGTGCCTCTCTCCAGCATTCCTGAGACATCAGTTTTCAGGGCAGTGTGAAAAAAGGAGAGAACCGGGTGTGGTGGTGCACGCCTGTAATCCCAGTGACTCAAGAGGCTGAGGCAGGAGGATCACAAGTTTGAGGCCAGCCTCAGCAATGTAGTGAGACTGCATCTCAAAATAAAAAGCAAAAGGGGCTGGGGGCGTAGCTCAGTGGTAGAGCACTTGCCCAGCATGTCCAAGGCTCTGGGCCTAATACTATGCCAAGAAAAAAAAGAAAGAAGGAAAGAGAAAGGGGAAAGGAGACTGTCAGGGCCATCTGCAGATGTTAACAGAGTGGTGCCGGCAGGTCTTGGGGACATGGCAAGCCAGCGCCATTGATGGACTTTCAAGTGATGGGGCCGCCCCCAGAGCCTCTGCAGCCTTTGGGCCTCCACGGGCGCTCTGTCCCCGGGAGCAGGACCGTCCTCTGGCACGCCTTGGCTCTGGAGGACTGAGGGCGGATTGTGTGGTCCCCAAGGCGCGGGCTCTGTGTGGTGGTAAATGGGCTCCTTGTGTGGCCGGGCCGCCGGTCGTTGCCTTTCTGCCACACAGTGGCACCGGAATTCCTCTTCAATCCTCCACCAAGAAGGTTTTCCAGCGTCGACGCCCCCCAAGGATTCGTTTCTGATTAGGCTGCTGTGGTCGGAAACCAGAAGCCGCCACCTGGGGAGTCCTGGAGGCGGACTGCGAGTCTCCCGGGGCAGTGGGAGGAGGTGGCCGCTCGGGGTGGGAGCTCGGGGCAGCCACGGGAGCGACAAGGATCCAATGGAGAGGTGCTCATGGCAGCGGCTGGGGCCTGGACTGGCCTCCGCCTGTGCGTGGTCACACTGAGAGCCTGGGAAGGTCACTGGTTTCTTGCGTCACATGATCAGAGGTCCTCGGCGTCACCTCGCAGGACGCTGCCGTTCTGGTTGGAAGAGTCGTACGCGTGGAGAATCCAGGTCCGGGCCTTCCCCTGCCCTTGCCGAGGGGCCCTGATCTCCAGTCGCTCGGGATCTTCCCTCAGTAAACATGGCAGCGCGCCCCTCGGGAGCTGGGCGCAGTCGCCCAGGGCGTCCTGATGGCCGAGGCTGGTGGCGACGGCCTGAGCGAAGTGCTTGCTGGACCGGAGGGAGGAGCAGGAGTGTCACACGTCAAGGGCACGCCATCCGGGTCGGCCTCTCCCGGAGGCCTGCCATCTTATCTGTTCCTCCCCACGCTTCCTGGTCGGCGGGCTGAGTGGCAGGAGAGGTTCGGCCGCCCCAGACGGCGTCCTTGCCAAGAGGGCGCATCCACTGTAGGCCAGACCCCCTTCGTCCCGCCGGATGGGCGCAGGTTGAGTGTCCCCTATCCCAAACGACGGGACCAGGAGTGTTTCGGATGTCGGGCTGACTGGGAGTTTGGGATTCTTGCTCTGAGTGTGTTCCCACGCTGTAGGTGGACACGGTACCTTTATCCCCTTTTGTGTGGCCTGACAGGGCGAGGCCAGCTCTACCGCGGAGCCGCGCCCAGCTGGGTTTTGGGATATTTGATGGACCTGATGATAAGCCCCCTGAGGGGCCGGCCCGAGGCCCGAGCTGAAGTCCACGGTGCTTCCTGCACCTCGCACACAGCCCAAGGTCGTTCTGCATGGTGTTTTCGGTGCCTGCAGGTGACCGTGACTGTGAGGTCGGGGGTGTTTCCACTTGTTGGGGCTCAGAAAGCCCCTGATTCTGAAGCACTTTGGGTTTCAGATCTTGGGTGAGGGGTGCTCAGCTGCGCCTGCCTCTCGCCTGGTTTTCCCACTGAAATCCGCCATTGTTTTATTTCCATCCTGTTCTGAAACCCTCGCTCCCCTGTCCGCTCCCGTGTCCCCTCGGCATAAGCACCTGGGTCTGCCGCTCAGGCAGCCTCCCTGGCCTCCTGCGGCTCCCAGACGCCCGTGTCTTCCGTCTTCTGGGCTTCCTGGCCCCGTGCCCCCCACGGGCTCCCCCTTCCCTCCCGTCCTCTCTTCTCACCCTGGGGTCCCCAGCAGCAGTGTCACCTCTGCGGGAACGCTTGGTCAGGCGGGGTGGCTGCTGGCGTGCAGCATGCCTCCCTGCTGGTCCTGCAAGGAGTCCAGACTGAGGGCCCCGTCCAGGCACCACCAGGGTTCGGCCCTCCCTGCCATTGCTCGCTCTGTGCCCTTCAGCAAGCCGCGTGCCTCGCTTTCCTCGTCTGTGAAATGGAGGTGGTGGAGCCTCTTGGAGGGCGGTTGGGAAGGTCAGGTGCTCAGAAGCTCCTGGCAGGTGGGAGAGGGGACGTGGCCCAGAGCCCGACTGCGGGGCAGGGTGGACGGGCTCCACACGGTAGCCTGGTGCCGGGGGACGGCCAGGAAGGGCGAGCAGAGGGGTGGCTCATCATGAGCTTGGTCCTCGCAGAGGAATGAAGGTGATAGAAAACCGTGCCATGAAGGACGAGGAGAAGATGGAGATTCAGGAGATGCAGCTCAAAGAGGCCAAGCACATCGCCGAGGAGGCCGACCGCAAGTACGAGGAGGTAAGCGGGCGCGGGCGGCGGAGTCGGGGCTGCCGATAGCCGGGGCCCTGGGGGCCCTGCGTGAGGATGGCTGTCCTGTGTGCACATCTGTTCCTGCGGTGACAGCCGCTTGGCTGGGAGACTGTATCGTGCGCCATGCCAAGAAGTCCTGTGGTCACTGGCCAACTTGGCTGGAGAAGCCAGTGGATCAGCTCACTCCTGCTGGTCCTTCAGCTGATGTCTTGGCACAGTTTGGCAAAAGCGGCCGACGGTGGTCCCAGCCGTGGCTCCGCAGTCCCTCCCTTTTCCCACCCGCGTGGTCCAGCTCTCTGTCCCCCTCCTTGTCCGCTGCACTCCCAGCCCATGGGAGGGCACCGCGGTTCCCTCCAGGGCCCAGGCTTGTTTGAGCGGAGGGATCAGCAGAAAGCCCCTGGTTGCGGCTGGCGAGCGGGCATGGCCATGCACAGGGGAAAGGGCCTCGACTGGACGGTGGGGATCGGTCTCAGCCGGGCCCTCTGTCTCTGCAGGTGGCTCGGAAGCTGGTCATCCTGGAGGGCGAGCTGGAAAGGGCAGAGGAGCGTGCGGAGGTGTCTGAACTGTGAGTGGCAGAACAGGACTGAGCGGGGCCCAGCTAGCTCCCAGGTGGAACCGGAGGGAGCTGGTTGTGCTGGGCGTTGGCTCTGGCCAGGGCCTCTGTGCAAGCGGGCGGCACCTGGACTCTGGCTCATCCCTCCCCTTTGCATCCACAACTGACGAAGGGACATGGAGACTTGTCTTCACGGCCCACATCTCTTCCCATGAGGATATTGGGAAATAGCAGAGAGTCAGGTGGCAGCCCAGAAGTCCCGTTTTCCCAGAGAAGACAGACAGCTCGGGGGCTGTGACTTCCACCGAGCACCAGCCTCCACAGAGCAGGTTGCCTCCTAGTGCTTCGGTGTCCTGCGCCTGACGTCCTGTTGGGCCCCGACCCGTTCCTGGCAGGGAGGGGAGAAGCTTGACCCGAATCTCACAAGTTGCGATAATCAACACACTTCTCCCCGTGGCCCTGGAGGACTCCAGCTCCAGAGAGCACCCTGCAGTGCTGGGAGATCTGGTTTCACAGATCCATTCCAAGCTTGCTTCCTGCGGTGTCCGGAGTGAGCTCTGCTCGCTGCCCCCGCACCCCCTCCTTCCGGAGTCAGCCTCGTTAATCACAGATTTCACGAGTCCCATTGCGTGGTCCTTGGCCGAGGTCCAGGAGTGCTTTACAAACCCTCCAAGAACTCCTGGCCGCCTTGCCTCTGCCCGGTGCGATGGCATTTTGATAAGTACACAGCCTTACAACTCAGAAAAATCCATTAACATTTTTCCCACATTCCTTCTGGGGGCCCTGGCAGCCTTGATTTCTGTTTTTGAAAGTTTCTTTTAAAGGAATTGCCTGTGGCTCGGGAAGATAAAACACACACATTCTTTGTCTCCTTGCAGAAAATGTGGGGACCTGGAGGAAGAACTCAAGAATGTCACTAACAATCTGAAATCGCTCGAGGCTGCATCTGAAAAGGTTGGTGGCTGGTGTGAGTTGCAGGGTGACCCTGTGAACTCTGTCCGTTTCTTTGGGAGCACGCCAGGGTAGCGGGAATCTGCCTTTACTGCCAGATTCTATACTGCCCAGCATCCAGGCCGTTCCCCTACAGAACGAGCAGCCCAGTGGCTGGACCTCCCACACCGGCTCCTGGGTCCTCTTCTGTGGGTCTTAGCACCATCTTTGAGTTCCATCTCCTGTGAGGATGAGGGGGAACACAAGGTCCGTACCTGGTAAGGACCCTCTGAGGAGGATCTGAGCAAAACCAAATGAACGGCGAGCTGCACCAGGCCTCGCTCAGCCCGCAGCCCCTGGTTCCTGCGGAAATACGTCATATAGGTAGAGTTGGCCTTTTAGGTTGAAAAGTATCCCAAGCAGTCACTGCAGAACAGAACCACACGAGGAGCAATGGCCATCCTCTTCGGTGGCCCAGCCTGACCAATTTCCAGCCTCTCTCTCCCTCCTCCCCCCTCCTGCCACCTTCCAGGTGCACAGGACTTCAGCTTCCTAGACGTCCTGTCCCCTCCTGTCCCCTCTGGTTCCTCCAGCCAGCGGTTCACGCAGCCTGGTGTGGCCTCTCTCCCCTTTGCCTGCCAACCGTTCATTCTTTAGCTCCTATGCCTCACTCCTTCAAAGAGCCCATCCCCTATTCCTCAGCCAGGTCGGGGGGCTTCTCTGCTATGCAGCCCCCTCCACTCCTATGGTTGTCACTACAGCTTATCTCGTTTACTTATTCATTTATTTACAGTGCTGGGGACAGAACCCAGACCTCGCTTGTGCTGGGCCAAACACTCCATCTCCAAGCCTTGCCTGACCCTGTCACATTTATCACAATGACCCAATCGATGGGGCACTTTCCTTGCTAGACTCGAAGTTTCCAGAATGGACCGCGGCTGTCTTGTCTAGGTCAGGGGCTCTAGTGCCAGCACGTGACTGGTGTATGTCCGATCCTAAGGTTTGGAATGAATAGGCGCAGTCCATGTGTGCGAGCCAGGTGAGGCTTTAGGCCAGGGACAGAGGTGTCGCAGCGCTTGTGTGTGGTTTCTGCTCTGAGGAGCTCAGAATGTAGTCCAGTGACAGAGACTGATAAAGCTGTAGTTCTTGCTGGGCGCGGGGGCGCACGCCTGTGATCAATCTCAGAGGCTCCAGAGGCTGAGACAGGAGGATTGCGGGTTCAAAGCCGGCCTCAGCAACTTAGCAAGACCCTGCCTCTAAATAAAAAAAAATTAAAAATGGGCTGGGGGGTGTGGCTCAGCGGTAGAACCCCTGCCTAGCACAAGGGAGGCCCTGGGTTCTGTCCACAGCATGGAAGAGGGAAAAAAAAAAAAAAAAAAAAAAAAAGAAAGAAAGAAAGAAAGGCTACCCATGTGGTTATGGCCAGAAGCACAAACTACAGACCTGGGCTCTGCTCATGGCTTTGTCACTTTATAGCCACGTGACCCCAGACAAATAACTTACCTTTCCACGACCCTTTTGCCATCTGGAAAACGGGACTGAGGACACCTGGCCATGATGGCCCACGGCAGGGCCGTGCAGGCAGTTCTTAAACGTCAGTGATATTAACCCAAGGTGGCTGACAGGTCACCATGCTGGGGACGTGGGCAGAGACGAGTGCCCAGAACCCTCTCCGAGCCAGGTTTCACCTGGGGGTGCTGGCGGGAAGCCTGCGGGGCATGTGTTCCCACTTGCTCCTGCTCCAGGGGAACTTGGGTGGGTGCTGAGTTCAGGCCCGCAGCTCAGGGCCACCTCCCCTCTGCCCGGAGGGCGCAGCCTCCGCTGGGCTCCCGAAGCCTGCTTCTCCTGCTTCACGCAGAGTCTCCTCCAAAGAGTGGGGGGCTGCCTTCCTCTGTGCCTTTCCCCTCCTTTAAAAAAGCTGTGTTCCGGTTTCTCCCACAGTATTCTGAAAAGGAGGATAAATATGAAGAAGAAATCAACTTCTGTCCGACAAGCTGAAGGAGGTGAGTGTGGGCCCCGCCCGCCCGCTGGCCCTGGGGCAGCCCTGGCTCTGGTCTTACTCTCCTCTCCTCCGGCCGAGACCCGCGCGGAATTTGCAGAGAGAACGGTGGCCAAACTGGAAAAGACGATCGATGATCTGGAAGGTAGGGAGCTGGCATCCCAGGGTGCTTGTCCTGCCTCCCCCTGCGTGACATATGCACGGACAGTTGGTGGACAGCAGGGGTGATTCCGCAGGGGGCTGAGCTGGCTTCATGTCCCTGAAGTGCAGAGTGAGGACGTGTTTGGAATTCCTTCAGCTCGCTCAGTTCACAGAGATGCCTGGCATTTTTCTGAAATGCTTTGCATTTTTTACGAACTCTCTCCCAGGGAGCTTGACGCTTGTCACAGTGTGAGTGAAGGAAGTAGAGAGTGTAGGGACCCCAGGCAGGAGGCCCCGGTCTGCAAGTCCAGTTGGTGCCCCGCCAACCCCACCTGTTTCTGATTTTAAAAATTCAGTCCCATGTTCCTCATGAGACAGCCGGGAAGTGCCAGGGACTTGGGTCAAAGCAGAATCTCCCGCTATGCCATTCTCACTCAGCAAGGGGGCCCTGCGTCCTTGTATTTGCTTTGGAGGGCAGGTTTCCCTGTAAGGGACGATGCCCATTCCCAGTGTGACCTGTGGGATGGGTGACATCACTAGAAGTCAGAAATGACCCGGGGCCCGCAGCTGGGGGGAAAGCCCTGTCCACTCCCGGTCACCATTCTCTGCCAGTTTCATCACGGCCCATCCCCTGCAGAGCCTCAGACCACTCACGACCCTCCCGGTGGCTCGCACCGGGCACAGCTTTCTCTCTGTTCATGCCGTTTTCTCATTTTTCCTTCCTCTTGCTGTTCGCCGTGACTCTCCATTCCCACCGTCGCGTCTGTTCCCTGTCCCCTCTCCTCCTGCACTCTCTCCCTGGGGACCTGGCCCTCTAGATGAAGCTCTATGCCCAGAAGCTTAAGTACAAGGCTATCAGCGAGGAGCTGGACCATGCCCTCAACGACATGACCTCTCTCTGAGCGGCGGCTGGCTGCCGCCCTCCATCCTGCTGAAGTCCACCTTCTCTGTGGTGCCTCCGCCCCGTGGCTTCTGGGAGCTGCGGCTGCCTGCCTCCTGGTCCGCTCTTTTCAAGGCCTCTCCTGATGTGTCTGTGACTCCGGCTGAAATAAAGACAGGCCCCCCTCGTCTTCCCTACCCTCTCTCCGTCTCATTTTCTCTGCCACCTTTGAGTCGTAGCCGTGTGCCTCTGACCTGGCTGCCCACAGCCAGTGGCTGGGTAGCTTCTCTCACTCACCAGTGAGGAGCTGGTTCCAAGAAGGAAAGCCAGGCCCACGTGATTCTTTTCTGAAGATGTGAAAACAAAAGCCAATTTGGCACGAGCCCTCAAATGATGTGCATTAGCTAACTGCATCTGAATGCCAGTCGTTTTTCCTTAAATAGAAATTGTTTTGAATGGAGACTCATCTCTCCAGACCTCTTAGGCAACTTACTAGAGTCAGCAGAACTTGTGGAAACCAGCAGGTCTGGTCCAAGATGAGGCTGCCCCGGAGTGGGCCCTGAGCTACGAATCAAAGAGCGGCCGTGGCCTTCTCCTCTCCTCTTCTCCTCTTCTCACACGCTCTCTCTGTTGCACTGAGAATGGTGACTGGCCTTCCCCACATCACCGTCCACCGGACCCTGATCCAGCTCCCGGTCCTGGGAGCAAGCCCACCTCTACACGCTGCCCCGAGAGAGCGGGCTTACCGAGGAATTAGACAACCCTGCGGGGTCTGGGAGTGGGGCTCAGGGCTGGCGCGCTGGTTTAGCATGGGTGGGGCCCTGGGTTCTGTTCCCAGCCCCACACAAAAGAATGAACATCCCATGGGGGGTGGAGCGCGAGCCTGTAACCCCAGCTGCCAGGAGGCTGAGGCAGGAGGATCGCAAGTTCAAAGTCAGCCTGGGCAACTGAGTGAGACTCTTTCAAAGTAATTTAAAACACAAAAAGGGGCTGCAGGGTGGGGGGTGGGTCAGCCAGGCACGGTGGCACATGCCTGTAATCCCAGTGACTCAGCAGGCCGAGGCAGGAGGAAAGTTCCAGACCAGCCTCAGCAATGTAGTGAAGGGCCCTGGCTCAAAAGGTGGGGGGCGCGCACTCACACATCCCGCTCACTCACACACTAAAGAACATAGCGAGGTGGTTCTTTCCCCACTTCCAGGCCAAGTTGCCCAAGACCCTAACATCTGTCCCTTCGTATCTGAATTGACCATAACTTCGGTTAGGCTCTGAAGGTGACCTGTGGGATTAAAAGTTCGTGCTTAAAGTGACCCAAACTCAGAGTTGCCAAGGCTCAAATAGTTTCAAATAGTTGTTCTCTCCCGCATACCACCACCACGGCCACCTCCAAGTGTTCCAGAAACACTGACACGCTGACACTGTCCCGGCAACACCTCCCAGACTACCTTTTGAACCGGGAGATGGCATGAACATCTCCAACTAGATCAGCAATTTTGGTCGCCATAGCTTGTTCTTCCTCATCCTATGGCTTCTTAAGTCAAGTGGGAGCCTCTGTCCCGATTATTTGTACTCATCCCCTCAAAGGTCTCCCCTCAACTGCCCATGTTCACTCCCAGCCTCCCCCTCTTCCTCCATCCTGAACCAGCTGCATAACCACCCGTTGCCCCTCGCCTTCCCGTGGCCTTGGTGAGAGCAGACTGTAGGGGGTGATTTGTGTTCGCTCCATTCGTTGCTGGAATTCTTCCAGACATTTGTAGCCTCCGCCCTTTGAAATAACCACCCACCCTGCCTGTCCAGTCATCCACCAGCTGCACACCCAGGTGAACTTCATGCACAGAGATTAGTGCTCTGGCACCCAGCCAGCTGCCTGTTGATCCTCCAAGCCTCGTCACAATTCTAAAGGACAGGGAATGTCATTTCATCTCAGACCTAATATCACAAAAATAGAAGCCGGGAATCCAGACGGCGGGGTGGAGTGACAGCAGGATGTGTAGGGCCCTCCACATGTGGGTGGGCATTCCAGCCCCATCACTGAGCTGTGCAACCTTGAACAAGCCTCCAAGCTTTCCTGCGAAATAGAGGTGCTGGCTCGATTACTGTATGGGTTAAGTGAGATAGGAGAGGACCTGGCTGGTGCAGAGTCAGCGTCCAGTTGACATCTGTGTGTCCTGGAGAGGCCCAGGTGGCTCCTGTCTCTGGTGCCGTCCTCCCAGGACTCAGTCAAAGGAAAGGTCCAGCAGTGGGAAAGCTGTCCCCGAGGCAGTCCCTCGGTTTTCTTTTTTTCTTGCTGAAAATTTTCATGCTGATCAAGTCGCGTTTTGTGAGGTGTTTTGCTTTCCTTCAGTATCTTAGTGACTCCGCCTGGCCCCTTTCAGCCGTCATTCACTGCGCACCAGTCCGCAGGCTCTGTCAGGAGAGCTTTTAGTGGCATCTTTTTTTTTTTTTCATTATCAGCTCAATTACTCAATAACCTGCCTGCAGTCTGGCTTAAATTTCAGTTATGAAACTTGACTTCACCTGGGGGTTGACTCCATTGCTCTGGGTGCACAGACACAGTGACACAATGATGCCTGGAATTTAAACAGCCATTCCCAGAAGTGCCGCAGGAAAGAGGGGTTACAGGGTTACGATTTCCTACCAGTGAGTCAGCGACTCATTAACTGGCAGTAGCGGGGAAATGTATTAAGCACCCAGAACCAGGACAAACATCTAAAGTTTGTGCAGCATTTCATAAGTTCTGGAAGATTTCTCTTTGTTCCTCAGAATACCCATATCCCACACTGATATTATTTTCCTGGTTTGACAGATGGGGAAACAGACCTAGAAATTAAATAGCTTGCTTCAGTGGTATAACAAGAGCTTAAATCCAGGTGCTCTGACTCTGGAGCTGCCAAATTTATCAAAGAAAAATACAGGACGCTGAGTTAAATTTGAATTTTAGGTAGGCAAAGCAGTACTATTTTTGGCATGAGTATATTTCATGCAACGTTTGGTATATATTTAGTCTAAAACATTGTGGTTTATATGAAATTCAGTGTAAGTGGGTATTTTATCTTGCAAAGTTGGCTTCCAAATTTGGTTCTCAGTCCCTATTATTCTGTGGTGTTCTGCTCTATTTTCCCTGCTGTGACGTGCACTTTGGTAGTTTGAGGATTAGAGACCTTTTTTTGTTTGCTTCCCCTTTAACAAAGATGCTCGTTCATTCATTTTTCCCTCCCCTCTTGATTCTCACCAGAAAAACTTGCCCAGGCCAAAGAAGAGAACGTGGGCTTACATCAGACACTGGACCAGACACTAAATGAACTTAACTGTATATAACCCAAACCGGAAGAGTCTTGTTCCAACAGAACCTAGAGCTCCATGTCTTTCTCTTCTTTTGTAAGAAGTTTCTTTTGTTATTGCATCTTCGCTTTGCTGGGAATTTCAAGCAATTTATGAATATGTGACCAAATATTTTGTATCAGAGAAGCTTTGGGCACCAGTTAAATCTAATTCCTTCCTTTTTTTTTTTTTTTTTTTTTTAATTCCAAATGGCACCAGCTTTTTCAGCTCTATTTTTAGTGGTTTTTATTCCTAAGGTAGGCAGGGCGTTTCATACTGAGCAGACTCTTAAGACGGAGGGCTTTTGGTTCCTGGGAGGATAATCAACCCCACACTTTCAAGAATAGGCTCCAATATCTACTCATGGGTTGATTTAAGACGCTGATGGGTGTAACTCTTCTGGGTCACTGTTGGCCAAATTATAGGAGGCTAGGGACCATCACAACAAAAATGGGTAGGGATTTCCCATTCAGAGCAAAGAAAGGGCCAGTGTGGGAAGCCATAAAGCAACAGATCATATCCTGGCCCTTCTCCACACTCCACTGTGCAGAATAAATATCCTTTGAGCAGTCAGCATGAAAATTCTTGGGAAGTAGTCATATTTACCCAGGTATTGCCTGGATACATCCTCCATGTTGTGTTCTACATATTTCCTTCATTCTAAAGTTGTTCTCGATGAGCAAGTGTCTTATTCTAATAACCACCCATGCTTGTCTGCTCTGAGCAGGAATACTGTATAGTTCAGTCCTATGAGGTCAGCCATATCAAAAAGACTGCTGGCCATCAATAAATGACACAAAAGAGTTTTTTTTTCTTCTATCAACAAACACTGGGCAGAAGGGGTCTTTCTGGCAGCAAAGTAGAGATAGAAAAGTAATCGGCCTGACTTCATCTCCATCTTTCAGGGAAGGGCAAGTTGAAGATTTAGTTACCTAAAATTTTAATTCCTTCTTTGGGACCAAGTTAATAAAGACCAAGAAACTCCTGATGAAACTGGATATGGAGAAACTTGTCGGCAGGGGCTGCACATTTTGACTTTGTTGTACTTTTGCTTTCTTGGTTAACATCTCAGAACTGAAACATTCCACATTCCCCAACAGTGTGGGGACCAACTCGAGTTTACAATTCTGACAGAATTCACCCTGCTTCCAGCTTATCCGAATCCCCTGCCCTTCACTCCTATTTATTAAGCATCACGCTACCCAGGAGATACACTAGCAAATTGTGCAGTTGAATAAAACCCACACTTTTCTTTAGATTCTTGCAACTGTATCATATGTAATAGTATCACTTTTTCTACATTTTGGTCAAATAAATTTTTACATAAATGACAATTTGTGTGAATTTCAGCATGTGTGGGGACACAGCATTTTGGTTTAACGAATGTTAATTGGATGGAAAGAGACGGTAACTGTGCCAAGAACTTAAGCAAATGTGAATTATTTGTTTTATACCATGACTTCATGATCGAAAGATTTTGATCTCCATATTGCAGAGAGAGCGCTTGCCTCAGTAACTCAGAAACTCCTCCTCTGTGATCCTCAATCCTGCTTAAGCCAGGTCGCAAAGAATAAGTAGGATTTTAACAGATGTGAGAACATGGAAGATGGTTTCTGCTGTCTGAATGAGGTTTCTGTATGCTTCACAGTTAAAGCAAAGCACACATAGAACAGTTGGAATGTAGGCTTGGTCGACATTGATGAGAACTTGAACTTAATATGGTTAGGAATGGGGAACCATTGAAGATTGAAGTGAACAAATGAAAGCAAAAACATTAGGAAAGTCCACTCCGCATTCATTATCAGGAAGGACTAGAGCGGGTAGGCAAGTTAGGAAAATCTTTCAATAATCCACAATAGTGGTTGCTGTGAAATAAGAGGGATGAAGTAATCAGAAGAAAATAGTTCTAAAACTTAGCTGAGTGGGTGGCAGGGAATTTAGAGAAGAGTGTCAAGCCACTACTGTTTCACTACCTGAATTGCTTTGATGGTTTGCTCAAGATCTTGACTTGGAGGTAAGGAATCAAAAAGAGAAATGAAAGCCTTTAACATGTTAATGTATGTGCAATCAATTTTCTGTTATCAAGCACAATTAAAACATTTCCTTCCTACTGATTCCATGTTGAGCTGACACTGAGTTTATTTAGATGGCAGGTGTGGGGAATGTTCAATACAGTACCTTTCCTTCCTCCACGTGCTCCACCATTACCATGTGGAAGTTCCTCCTTTCTGTACCTCTGTTCTCCCTCCTGCCCTCCTGGTTATAATCTCACCTCAGGATCCTGTTTTGATTATCCCTGCACCTGGGCGTTTAAGTTCAGTGTTCCTTAACTGACTTGGCCCGGCTCTTGGGGAGTTCCCAGTGCCATCGAGTGTGAGTGGAAAACAAGGTGAGTTTAGGACTGCCCCCTGAAGCCAGGCATATAATGGGTAAAGATTTTTTTACCCATCTGAGGAAAAACAGATGGATATTAGATTAACTGTTTTAAAATGGGCACGCTGCAGGGTGGAATCTAGGTTAGAGAAAGTGGCCAGTGAGACCAGTGGAGAAATGTGATGATTTGACAGTGACCTTGGAAACAGAAGAGCAAGGTTCAAAAGCTATTCAGAACCTTCCTAAGAACCATGATGTGAGAGATCAAAGGAAGATGTCAAAGATGACTTCGGTTTCACTCCGAATGTAATTCAAGCCAAGCTAGTCTGGATAGATGAGCTCAGTGGTGGATATGCTGCATTTGAAGTATCTCTAACAAATCCAAAGGTGGATGTCCAGAAAGCAGTTAAATAAGGAGGGATTGCTACAAAAATGGGATGGCTGGCTATGGATCAAGAACAAAGTTGTCAGCCTGGAGATGTCAGAGGCCCCGGAGCAAATGAGATCACCCAGAAAGTGAGAACAGAACCATGAAGAACGACACCTAAAGAATAAACAAATCTCCCCCAAAAGGCGGTGATGGGCTCTGACAAGCAGTGTCCAGAAAAGGGGAAGTGGTAGGAGAAGTAGGCAAATGAAATAGAGTACCAAGAAAAACAGAGACCCAGAGGTGGTGAAGAGAGTAACGCTGAGACGGACGGAGGCCTAGAGTGGTCAATGGCTGTGGTTGGAACTTTTTCCTTAAGCTAGCGAGATTAGAAGAACGAGCTGGAATTCTACATTGTGCACAACCACAGAAACGAAAAAATGTACCCCATTTGTGTACAATGAATCAAAGTGAAGTCTGTAAAAAAAAAAAAAAAAAAAAAAAAAAAAAATTAAAAAAGAAGGAGCTGAAGGGGAAGCGAGGAGAGGCTGTGGCCAGCTGTGGTCTATCCTTAGGCATCCAGAGTGACCCACAGCGACTGGGATGGGTCAGAAGCAGGAAGCACCAGGGGCCAAACGTGAAGCATGGCGATCTGAGTTCAAAAACCAACTTCCCACTTCGGAGCCTGGAAGAGTCACTTAACCTCGTTTGGCCTCGGTTTTCTCGCCATAAAACTAGAAAGTAATACCTACCTCGCTGGGCTGGTGTGGGGATTAAGTTTTGGGGTTTTTGGTTTTTTTTTTTTTTAACAAGTTTGCGGAGCACCTTCAGACATAGAACCAGCGCTCCCAAATGCTACCTAGAATTGTCACCGTCCCGACTCCCCCGGCACGTGCGGAGACCTCCAGGCGCGCCTGCGGACCACCGAGGCCCGGGTGAGGCACTGGAGGCCGGGATGGGCCGGGTCGGCCTAACTAGGTCGGAGGGCGGATCCCCGGGAGTCCCAGCGCGCCTCAGGGCGCAGCCCGCGGAGGTCTGAGTGTTTCTAGGTAGGCCCACTGGCCAGCACCACGGTCCCGGAGCACGTCTTAAAGGGCCGCTTTACCATTATAACCAGCGCCCCTTTCTTCTTTCCCTCCGGGTGGGCTGACGCGCAAGCCTGCGGTTGACGGTGCCAGACGCGTCACCCACCCTTCCCGCGCTAGCCTCGACATCCACTGCGGCTGCGCGAGCCTTGGGTAGGTCCCTAGCGCGCCCTCCACGCGCGCGCGCCCTCTACTGGAGACCAACGGTCTTCCCAGTGCGCGTGCGCACATGCACCAGGCCCCGCCCCCGAGCTGCCGGCGCGCGGAGCCGTTGGAGGCGCTCCCCGCTCTCCCCCTCCCACCCGGAGGCGGGGCGGGGCCGCCCAGATTGGGGAGACCGAGGCGGGGACACCGAATGCCATGCCTCCTCTCCGGTTCCCATTTGAAGCCCCCGACTCTTCACCGTTGGCCAATCGCAGCCAGCCCTGTCCCAAGAACTGGCCAATGGGCGGCGCACTCGGGCTGCTTCCGGCTCCAGACCCAGTTCGCCCCTTCCCCAGGTCTCCCCGCGAAGGGCGGGGCTCTGGGGCGGGCGTCGGCCGCGGTGACGCGCGGCGGGCCGGGAGCCAATGGGGGGCGGGTTCGGCGCTGATGGACGGGGCCAGCGGCCAGTGGCGAGGCGCTGTCCGCACTTCCCGTCCGAGAGAGAGTGTAATATGGCGAAGACCTACGATTACCTGTTCAAGCTGCTGCTGATCGGGGACTCGGGGGTGGGGAAGACCTGTGTCCTGTTCCGCTTCTCCGAGGACGCCTTCAACTCCACTTTCATCTCCACCATAGGTAGCGGGGCTGGGGAACGGTCGGGGGCACTGGAGGCCTGGGCCTGGCGCGCCCCGGAGGTGCTGGGGCTGAGGGGCAGTCCCGGCTGGACGGGTCCAGGGTTCTGAAAGGGTCCAGGGGGTCTGATGGGAGAAGAGCAACCCTCTCCACCTCCATTATGGGTTTCCCGAGCCCTGGTGTGGGACCAGTGCCCACTGTGCAGATGGGGACCCAGCGGCTCTGATCCCCAGCCTGTTAGGAAGTTTATGTCCTGAGCTGGGATCATCGCGCCTGTCATCTCGTTCTGTCCTCGAAGCAGCCCTCGAAACGGTTCTTTGGGGGGGCCTTTTACAGAGGTGGAAACTGAGGCATGAGGAGTTGGCATGGAAAATGGACGGTGACCTTACTGAGCCTTTACTATATGCTAGGCTCCTTCTATGCATTTTCACACTCTTCAGTACCCTGTTAGGTACTGTTGTAAGCCCATCTTACAAATGAGAATTTGGAGGCTCAGGGAGGGCTTGGGACTCGCCAAAGGTTATAGTCTGCAGGTGGCAAGAATGAAATTTGAACTCAGGTGTATCAGACCCTGAAACTTGAAGCTTGGCCACCCCAGAATGATGCCACCATGCACCACCACCCCCAGAACAAACATAACTGATCCACCTTGGAGCTAGGACTCCAATCCACAACTCTCCTGCTCTTCACTCCTGGAATATTCAGGAGTTGAACCATTTTTTCTCCCAACCCCCAAGAGTGACCTCCTTCTAGAGGGAATGGTGACCGCAATGGCAAGTGACAGCCACCTCCCCTGGGACCTTTCATCCCCAAGGAGATGCCAGATAAAGGCATCAGTGAGAAACTGAAATCAGCCGCTGCCACAGAAAACCTTGACTTCCCTACCACAGGGCCCAGGATACCAGTTGTCACTTTGCAGAACAGCTTTTCCTGCAGGGCCAGCCCACATTGTGGTTGAACAGAATTGGCTTGATGCATCTCAGTTCTGTCATCCACAGAGGTGGAGCTGACTTTTCTCTTTGCCACAAAAACAGTCATTGCCCACAGTGAAAGGTTTGACCTGGAAGTAACATGGATCAGCGTGACCTGTGAGCTACGTAGTCCTGCTCAGGAAGGGGGAAGTGGTGAAACGGTCACCAAGCCTAGAAGTTTTATCCCAAACTAGACAACCTAGGGGGTGAGCTTTGCTTTACGCCTGTGTAATGTCAACGAGGCCACGTTAGCTCCCAGAATCCCCCCGTGGCGTTCTGACTCCATCCTTGCCCTGCTTAGGACCTGCACTTTGTAAAACAATTACGTGTCGACTGTAGAGGGGATTGGATTGGAAATCATGCTGGACTTCCAGTTGCTGTCTACCTTGGCCAGTGCCCTGGGTGGTGAGGCTCAGAAGTATGCAGTGAATAGAGGGCTGTTACCAACGCCAGCAGCCATGCCGGGAAGCATGGTGACTCCTATAGCATCAAATCTGGAAGCACAGGTGTTTTTGAACCCTCTGCCACGCCCCCATTCCAAGGTCAAACTTTGGGATAACCCTGGAGTCCCTATCAACCAGGAAGTGGTGTTAACTCCTGTCAGACAGTGGCTTCCTCTCATCCCATACCTCAGTTTCCCAACCAGACACTTCCTGCTCAGTGCAAGCACCGGTGAGGTCAGCTCAGGGGTTGTTTTTTGCATGGTTTTTAATTCTTGACCAGAACCCTCTCTAGCACTTCAGGGCTCCAAGATGGCTAGCCTTCTCATTTGCAGATGAAGGTGGAACTTGGTCAAGGTCACCTAGGGACGTGGAGGTAGCACTCGAACCCAAGTTCCCTCCCTCCTATAGTGTTCTCACTACATGTGTAGCCTTCCTATGGGCCTCTGTCTTCTACAAAAGTTTAATTTGCCATGACCTCGGAATTATGGCCTCATAATTCTTAGGCCTCATAAAGTTTATACTTCCTAATTAAATTTGGGGTGTTAATAAAACCCAAGAGGAGCAAAGGCAGAGTGAGGTCATGGGCTCGACAGGAACGGTGCCTCTTGATTTTGTATATCTCTGAGCATCTGTGATAAGAGGTGGGAAATGTTTCAGGATCACAGGATCTGGACAACTTGCCCTGCGATCCAGCTGGATGCCTGAAGGCAGTTGCTGGCACTGAGGGCACCTCTGCGTTTTCTTTATGGCTCTGGGATTGAGTAGCTATTCATTTTCTGCTCTGGTTATGATTTTGCCAGAGCCCATTCACCTCCGCTGCATCGATCATCTGTGGCATGAACTTGGCCCTGTGGCTCCCTGGAGGTGGTTCTCACCAGTGTAACTCAACCCCATCCCTCCTCAGGGGCCCATTCATTGCATCATCGACGGAGGACATTGAGAGTGCTTCCTCGGCCACGCAGCGCCACGCTGACCCTGCTGCTTCCAGTTTCTCATCGGGCTCTATCAGCAGTGCCGGGCATCAGCCTTGGTGCTGCGGCCCTAGAAAGGACTCGGGTGAATCAGAGGGAAGCGCGAGTGTAGTGAGACCCGAGGTTAAGGCGTCCGTAGGACTGAGGACCTCGAGGCTTGCGTGGCACCCTGCCGCGTGCAGTCGGGAGATGACCGCAGGAAGGTGGCCAAGTCCCCACCCTTGGGGCTATGTTCTAGTGGGCGAATTTCAGGTGCAGACTCGTATTCCCCTGGGTCCCCAGGACAACTCCGAAGCTGGCAGGGACCGAATTAATATCCCTATCGTGGGTTCAGAGAGGTCAGGCCAGGTCTAGGTCTTCTCTCGGGACAAAGGCTGGGTCTGGCTGTTTCTCTCCACAAAGACCATTCAGATGGCGTGTTTTACCCAGGAGTCCCCCGAGCAAACAGTGTGACTGTTAGTATGCGCAGGGTCTGCCTCGAGGTTTCAGCCAACTGTGAATTGAGTTTTCTCAAGTTACGTCTGTACTGAACACGCACAAGCTTGTTTTCTTTCAGTCTTCCCCTAACAATAGGATGTGACAACTGTTGACAAACACTGGCATCACGTCTGGTGCTAGAAGTCACCTAGGGACGGCTTAGAGTCTCGGGAATAATGTGTGTAGATTCTGTGCAAACACCACATCCCGAAGAGGGGGCTTGAGCATCCGCAGGGTTTGGTATCTTCAGGGAGTCATGGAACCAGCCCCACTGGGGTAGGAAGGACAGCTGTACGCAGTGCATTGTGATGGTGAAGAGAAAGGGCAGGTGAGGGGAGAGAGATGAGGATGGCGGGACGGCTCCCTTGCGACCACCTGAACACGAACTGATCAAGTGAGGGGGCCCCAGGGCCGTGGAAGGAGACGGCATCCCCGAGAGGGAAGAGCCGGTGGGAAAGCCTGCAGGAGTTTAGGAAAGAGAGGGAGGGGGTCTTGATCAATGGGCGCCACGAGGTGACCAGGTCAGGCAGGACCTTGGAACACGAGGGCAGCTGTTTTCACTTTGTTCCAGGGGAAGGAGGAGGAAAACCTCTGGAAGAGGCACCTGTGGCTTGGTATTTTTTGTTTGTTGTTTTGTGTTGTGCTAGGGATTGAACCCAGGGCCTTGTGCATGCTGGGTAAGGGCTCTGCCACCAAGCTGCATCTCCAGCCCTGGTTTGATATTTTTCAAACGACTTTTTGAAGATATAACTCATATATCACGATTTGCTCACTTGAAATGCATGACTCGGTGGCTTAATACGTTCACAGTTGTGCATCCGTCCCAGCAACCAACTTAGAACATTCTCACTGTGCCAGAAAGAGGCCCTGGGCTCCTTAGCCTCCCTCCCAGTCTCCCTATTCTCCTCCAGTCCCCGCAAGCATGAGTGTGCTCGTCGTCTGTGGATTCGCCTCTCCTGGACATTTCCTATTGATGGAATCATACAGTTGGTGCCCTTCCGTGTTTGGCTCTGTCACTCAGCATCACGTGTTTGAGTTTGGTCCACATTGTAGCCTGTGTTGGTGCGTTGTTCCTTTTTAAAGCTGAGTAATATTCCACCGCATGGTTGGACCACTTCTGACTTGTGGCCGCACTGGAAGGTTTGGAGCAGAGGTTCGCCTTGTGACACAGTCAGAGTTTTGAAGGCTGGAGAGGGCCCGACGGGGATCGCTGGAGAGCCTGAGGTTACCCTGGGCAGCGAGGATTAAAAGCAGTAGGTGGCAGAGGAGGAGAGTGGAGTCAGGAAGGCCTCTCGGGTGACCTCTGAGCAGGCCTTAGGTAGGCAGGCAGGACACAGGCCACCTGCAGAGAAAGAGCAGCAGGTTGAAGGCCGGGGGCATGAGCACGCGGCGCCTCCAGCGTGCAGGGAGGAGGAAGCGTGGGGCTCAGGCACAGAGGGCCTCGGAGGCCAGCTCTGCAAGGCCGCCCTGGGTGGGGAGCCCATGGGTGGCAGGAGGGCACAAGAGCCGAGCGTCGAGCACTGGGCCTTAGTGCTTGCCCACAGCCCTGCCCCTGCCCTCCTTCCCGCTGGGCAGCGCCCAGCAGCCCTCAAAGGCTCCTTCTGGGAGAGGGGAAAGTATTTCCAGATGTTTCCAGACTTGCTGGAAGATGGGAACTCTGCAATCCTTCCAGGCCAGGCAGGTACTCCCTAAGCTGCCGTGGCTGTGACCTGCTCGGGCGGCCGCATCTGCCTCCTGCACAGCTTAGGAAATAGATGACAGTGGTCTGCCCTTGTTTTTTTCTTTCAGGAATTGACTTCAAAATAAGGACTATAGAGCTCGATGGCAAGAGAATTAAACTACAGATATGGTAAGAGTCATTGCTTTGTCGCCCCTCTGCTCAAGCCCTGTGACCACTGCCCCTCTCTCCATATCCAGCCCTGACATACTTTTTTCAAAGGCCTCCGGACTTCCATACCTGCCCAGGGAGCTGGGTTCTACTGGCGTTCCGACCTAGTGTCTGTGTCTGTGCCTACGGGGACAGAACCCCTGTGTCCCAGTCAGCTTAGTGTTCCAGTAGTGGCAAGGCCCGGGTCCAGGCTGCAGAGCAGCTTACTTGGTTGAGCTGGGCGTGGTAAGGTGGCAAGGACCGTAAGTCACCCTGCGGGGAGTTTCCCTGAGCCCATCAGCTCACTCGAGAGTGTAAAGGTCTGCTCCCACTTCCTCTTTGCTCTCCTGGGCCTCCCTTCCAGCATGCAGGCCCAAAACCCTGCTGAGATCAAGCCTTAAACGGTGAGACCTGTCCTCAGACCCAAGGGCGACTTCCCTTGCCACATTAGATGGGGGAAGTTGAGAGCTTCCCGTCCCCATGGCACAGACTCTGGTATGCAGCAGGGAGACCGGGTTCAGGGGCTGGGTGGAGTGCGGCCCCCTGCGTCCACATCACGTGCAGGGAGAAGTCATGTTACCGAGGTCAGCTGGGTGGGGGCGTGAGGTGGCCCGACACTGCCTTCCTCCTCAAGGCTCAGTCCTGAGCAAGCCATTGCCCTGGCTCGGGAGCCTTGAGGGTGTCCTCCGGCCAGGTGACGCTCGTCCCTTAATCTGATTCCAGACCCCAGGCTGGATGAGGTCTCACTCCTTGTCAATCTGCAGAACTTGGTAGCTGGTCAGTCTCTGGCCGCCTTGCAAGCTGCAAGCTGTGAAAGGTCCTCTGCTTCCAACATGGTGGCCCCACTGCAGCCTTGTGCCCAGGTCCAGGTGACACTGCAGAGGCAAACAGAAGTCACGCTTTCCCTTCCTCCTCTCTCTCTTCTGCTCTTAGCGGTCTTGACGGGAGAGTGACTCAAGACTCTTCTGAAAAGGCCAGGCCTTGGCCGAGAGGAGAAGGCTGCTCGCAGCCCTGCATCTCCGGCTTTGGCCTCGGTAGGCCCCCCCAGCACTTCGGGGAAAGCAGGGTGGCTATAGGGCCAGGCACAGCTCGGTGGACGTCCACCCCAGCACCACACAGACACACAGAAGGGAGGGGCTTCCCCAGCACCAAGTGCACACAGGGAGCCCTCCCCAGAGGAACGTGGGCCCAACCACAGAAGATCTGTCCTGGCTCTGCCACTGATGAGTTAGGTGACTTTCAGCCAAACCCTGAATGCCTCCTCGCCAAGAGGGCGCTGGGCGTGGCTGCCTCTTGCCGGTGTCCCCTCCCTGGACCTGGGAACACTCCCATCATGCAGGCAAGGAAGGGCTTCCCCGTCCCCGAGCCAGGTGGGCAAGCTGGCACTGCATCTCCGGGCCCGGCTCCTCCCAGCGGCCACGGTACCACCAGCCTTCTCCTTGCAAGTGGGCCTGGAATTCACAATCGGTAGCGTTCAGTTTTGGCTCTTGTGTGACTCCGAACCCCAGGGAGAATTCCCTGGATGCTGGTACAGAAGAGAGAGAGGACAGGGACTGCCTCATCCCGACTGGGTGACATGCAAGGTCCTCAGCTCCTCAAGCCAGAGCTCCCTTTTCTGTGGTCCCAGGGGGAGCAGAGAGGCAGGTCCCAGAGAGCAGAGGGTGAATCACAGCATGTGCCCCGAGAAAGCAGGCGTCCTTGGGAAACGCTCACTGCTCCCTGTGGGGAACGTCTTGCCTGCTGTCAATAATACGCTGATCCTCCTTCTCCCGTCAGGGACACGGCCGGCCAGGAGCGGTTTCGGACCATCACAACGGCCTACTACAGGGGAGCAATGGTATGGACTTCTCCTTTGTCTTGTCTTGGAGGTCAGATGAACCTGAGTGTAACCACACCAAAGCCCTGTGGTTTGTGGAACCTGCCTCTGGCTCTGTGGGGGTCCCGGTCCTGAGTCAGTTCAGGAGGGGATCGTAGGCCCCATCCCCTCCCTGTGCACATGCTCCACTGGCTTCAGACACAATGCAGGGTTTACATGAAGTGGAACGTCATCCCCTGGGGATGAAGGAAGACCTGGAAGCCGGTTCTTCCAGGTGAGGTCACTGAAATTAGAGCTGGCGTGCCCCAACACTTAGGAGGGTCACATGGCCACCTCAGTCTCTATGGAATCTGCTACCAAAAACTTGAAGATCTTCCAGGAGCTGACTTGTCTGGGGCTAGTAAGTGGCGTTTTGTCTGTTGCCCAGGCCTGCAGCAGGGCGACACTGTGGGAGGACCCATTTATCATCCCTCAGACGTTTCCCAGCACCCTCCCTGGGCCTGGTCCGAGCTAGAAGAGGCGGCAGTGGGAGAGCCAGGGTGCCGGCTGGCCAGGAGGTGGCGTACGAGGCAGGGCACACAGGGCCTGGTGGGAGCAGGGGCAGACCCTCTGGTCCTGGCCTGGGACCCTGGGCTGCCCTCTGAGCTGTTCCCTTACTTGGAAAACAGAACAGAGAAGCGGGGCCTCTCCCCACTGCACAGCCATCCTTCCTCCCAGCACCCCTCTCACCTGTGCCCATCATTTGGGTGCACAGGCCTGTGCTTCCTCCACTAGATGGGCCGCCCCACCAGCACTGTGCCTGCTCAGTGCCTGGGAGCCTACGGGCACAGGAGCAGCCAAGAGCAACTCTGCCTTAGGTGTTGAGAGTGACCCACTCACTCGGAGTCCGCAGCACAACAGACGCAGGCAGCTTGCAACCGTAGTGCTTGTCATTAAAATTCACTTCCTTCCCCTCACCTTGCTGTGCTCTGGTGGAGGGTGGGGGAGTGGGGCCCTCTGGCCACTGGGTCCCAGGGGCCTTCTGCCCCCTGGAAAGAGCTGTGTGGGCTCAGGTAGGTCCTTTTTCTCTCTGGGATAAATAGCCACCCCGCCTGGTCCCCTGAGCCCCCTCTGCTTCAGACAGTGGCACCATATGTTAACTTGCATTATCCCCCTGCATCTTGGCCAGGAACCCCTGAGTGGGTGCCATCATGACCCCTGTTTTATTTTTTTATTTTTTGCGGTGCTGGGGATTGAACCCAGGGCCTTGGGCTTGCAAGGCAAGCACTCTACCAACTGAGCTATCGCCTCAGCCCCATGACCCCTGTTTTATAACCAGGAACCTGAGGCTGCTCAGCTTTGGGCCCCGCTTCAGTTCACCCGGGCAGTTGGGGTAAGTGGCTGCTGGTCTGCAGCGCCCACGTCCTCAGCCAGCACCAAGATAATGGTGGCCCTCAGTCCCAGCCTGGGCTCACCTGTTCACCTGTACAGAAGTCACTAGCCACATGTGGGCATTTGCACTTAAATCCAGCCCCACTGTCAAACCCAGTGCCCTGGAGCCCTGTGTGGCTGGTGACAGCAGAGAAAGCTACCACCCTACAGCTCCATCGTCTTTGCTGTCAGTGTGGCCCTAGAGACCCCAGGTTTGAAGTCCCCTTGTAAAAAGAAACCCCAGGTCTGGTGTCCCCTTGTAAGCTGGGGGTGGTGTTCGCAAGGTGGGAATCAGAAGATACTCACTTGGAGCCTGAAGGGTCTCCAGGAGGCCCTGGACAGGGTGACAGCCCAGTGTCGTACAGGTACTTTGCTGTCCGCTACGTCCCTGATTCCCAGATGCTCCCTCCCTCCCCACGATGGGTAAAAATTCAGGAATGTAGAATCTTGAACATGTGGTGCCTGCTTCCTGGCGGTGGCAGGAATCTTGGGCCATCAGTGGAGGCCATCCCTGGATAAAGCAGAACGGGCTTCGTGCTTCTCAGGAGTGTTGCCCCTGACAGGCAGAGGGTGTGCGCACTGTCTTCTGCTCAGGCTGGCCTGGGCTGGGGCGTGACGAGCATCATGGCCACCCTCCCCCAGCCTGCCTGCGGCAGTCTGTCAGGTGTCCCCTGGAGATCCAGAAGGAGGGTCCCAGATGGCACTTTGAGGAGCTATGGCCTTCGCTGTGTGTTGGGTCGGCAGATGGCGGGACCCCCATGTAGCTGCACCCCAGCCCTGCCCACCGCTGCCTGCTTCCTGCTGCCTGGCTTGTTCTTTCTCTACAAACTTGGGTGGCCTCAGAAATGTCCTGGCCAGCACCAGAGGCCATCAGTGCCCCCTGAGGTGCCCCAGACACAGGGCTCCACCCTGGAGGAGGTAGCTGGGAGGAATGGGGTGAGCCAGGCCTGGGCATGAGCTGGCCATTTGCCCCAGAGCCCAGGTGCTCGGTCCCATAGGGGACTGGGCTGGCCCTGCAGGCTGGCGCGCTACAGAGGCTGCCCAGGGCCCGTTACTTCTAAGAGGCCCCAGCAGGGCCTCTCACGGGCCCGTGTCATCACCTCATTCAGAGTTAACCCCACCTGGGCCGGAAGCATGAAGGTGTCGTGTCTTTGTGCCTCCATTGCCCCTCGCAGCAGGGGGGGACTCTTGCCCTCTCCACAGCAGTGGCGGGCCGCTCCGCGCTCTCAGGACTCAGGGCCTCTCCCAGGAGTCTCCGCGCCGGGTAGGGAGCAGAAGAGCCTGTGTTCGATGCTGGCTCCTGCTCTGGGTTCACAGAGGGCACCTGGGTGTCAGGGTCAGGCTTCCCAGGGGTGGACCCAGTGTGCGGTCACTCTCTCGGGTGACTGGACAGGCTAAGCACAGTCTCCTTGGGTTTCCTGTTGCAGAAGGGACGCGGTCCGGGCACCTGTATTGAGACCACTGCCATGCCATTGCAGCTGGCCCCAGAGGGGGCACCAGCCGAGCCTGGGAGGTGATCTGGGAGGGTGACCAGGGTTGAGGAGGAGGCCAGTGGCAGCAGGTCGACCTGAGGGGAGCAGGGTGGGCAGCAGGACCCTTGGAGCAGAGGACACAGGCTGGGGGCAGTGGCCCTCAGGGGCTGTTGGGCACATGGCCAGGCCTGGCCTGCTGAAGGGAGCCAGCAAGCCTTGTAAGCAGGTGTGAGGGCTTGGCCTTGGGGCAGAGTTCACCTTGGTGGCCAGGGGTGGTCTGGGAGAACAGGGCTGCTGGTGCTGGAGACCCAGGGAAGGAAGGGCCACGGGGATGGCGAGAGGAGCTGGCTTCTAGTGGGCTGGGCCGAGGGCCCCTGCCCTCTGTGCTGGCGGGGCCTGTCCCCACCACAGAGGCACACGTGGCCCCCACCCCGCGGGGCTTTCTGCATGGCGGGCCCGCAGCTCGTCAGGAGCCCGTGTCCCGTCTCCCCTGCCCAGGGCATCATGCTGGTCTACGACATCACCAACGAGAAGTCCTTCGACAACATCCGGAACTGGATTCGCAACATCGAGGAGGTGAGCCTGCCCCGCCCAGCGTTGCTGGGCCTGCCGGTGGGAGCCGAGGCCCAGGGGCAGCTAGAAGCCACTCTCCCAGAGCCCCGTAGGGAGGGCACGCTGGGAGCCTGGGGGACCCCAGAGACCACGCAGCAGCCCGAGAGCCCAGCTGGCCAGTCGGGTTGACCAGCATCACAGTCGTGAGTCGAGCTGTCGGCTCCCGGGCGCCATCAGAGGGAAGGCTCAGGACCGGTGTGACCCTTGTGTTCACAGGGTGTGGCGGGTGGCGTGTCATTGCCCTTTGAGCTACAGCAGAGCAGGGTGTGAGCGGGGACCCTGAACCATGAGGGACCAGGAGGAGGCCAGCCCCACCTCGCCTCCCAGGCCAGCCTGTCCTCTTCCTATCCTCAGCATGCTGCCTCGCCTCAGCTCCCTGAGCGGCCGTGCCTGTGGCCCTGGTGACTAACCAGGTGGGGCTTTGGGCCGAGACCAGAGCCAAAGAACCTTGCCGTCCACAGAGCCTCAGCAGAGGACGTGCCGCCGTCCCCCCAGGGCTCCCGGGGCCCTGCTCTGTCGTTCATGGGCAGTGCGCCCTTCTGGGCTTCCGACCACCCCAAGGGGCCCTCGTCTGCATGCGCCAGGCCGCACGCCGCCGGGAAGCCGTCTGGGCAGTAGAGGCGGCCCACGCCGGCGTGGTGCTGTCTGTTCTGGCCGTGGACATTCGGGCTCTTCTGGTGAACAGGAAGTTAGGGCAGGGCAGCACAATGGCCACGCTCAGAATTGAGGCGAACGAGCAAGGTCTTTTCTGGGGTCCCCATCCTTCAGGGAGCACAGTCCCCGCCTCCAGGCCGAGGGAGGGTTGGTGAAGGAGCCGTTCAGGAGTGAGGCACCCAGGGCAGGTGACGGTGGGGAGCGTCAGTTACCTCAGGCATGGCCCGTTTCCAGAGCCCGGAGAAGGAGTTGAGAGGTCAGATCACCAGATGTCCCTGGGCCGCAGCTGGGGCCTCCCTCAGAGGAGCAGGAGAGAAGGGCGGGCTCAGCTCCCGGGCCCCGGAGTCTGGTCGATGCGACCCAAAGAGAAGCTGTTCCAGCAGCCAGGAGGGGTTTCAGGAGGGGCACACGAGGGTAGCTCAGGCCCTGGGATCCGTCAGAAGCGCCACCCTGGCACTGGCTGGGCAGCATGAGGCCTGCTGCTCAGACTCTCTGAGCCTCAGCTTGTCATCTGGACCAGAATGCGCCTGTGGGCCTGACCCTGGTACTGAGTCTGACCTGCGTGCCCCTCCCACAGCACGCCTCTGCAGACGTGGAGAAGATGATACTCGGGAACAAGTGCGACGTGAACGACAAGAGACAGGTGTCCAAGGAGCGGGGAGAGAAGGTGCGCTGGCCACCTGGGCACGGGAGCCGAGGGTCCTCCCGGCCCAGAGGTCACCCCAGGGACCCTGAGTACTCACCAGTATCAAGTCGGGGCTTTGGGGGCTGTAGCCCAGGGCCTTGTGCGTGCCGGGCAAGGGCTCTGCCCCTGATCGCACGCCAGCTCTTCACTTTCTGCAAGGGGGGTGGGGGGGGGCGACTAGGGACTGAATCTAGGGCTGCTCTACCACTGAGCTATACCCACAGCTTTTTAAAATTCAAAATTTTTTTAAGACTTTCATTTTGAGACAGGGTCTCACTAAGTTGCTGAGGCTGGCCTCAAACTTGGTAATTCTCCTGCCTCAGCCTCCTGAGTTGCTGGGATTACAGGCATGCACCACCATGCCTGGCTGTCCCCTTCACAGTTTTTATGAGCATAAGGCGACACGCCATCCTGGTTTGCTGAGGGGCTCCATCGTGAGCTGGTTGTCCCCGCAGGGCACACTCCACGGGCAGGGCAGCAGGGGGAGCACACCCAGCCAGGCTTCATGCTGGAGGTTGAGCCGTGAGGCTCAGCACGCTCCTGTCCAGGCCTCACAGCCTGTCAGCTGCCAAGGCCACAAGAGCGGAGGGGAGGGCTGTGGTTTGGCTTAGGCCCCCGTTCGCCCTCCCCATCTCGGCTGCCTCTCATGCGCCTCTGAGGGGCACTCTCGACCAGCTCCCCACCAGAGAATTGGGGGGGCTGCCCCCTCAGCCTCCTCAGTCCACCAGCGCAGAGATGGGGCCTACAGCCCTGGGCCCCCTCACCACGGCCCACTCAGTGCTGGCCATCACCCGCGGCTCCCGCCTCTTCTGCTTCCTGCGAGGCACGTCCCGGGTCTGGCTGATGTGGGCACATCTGTCCCCTTCACAGCTGGCCCTTGACTATGGAATCAAGTTCATGGAGACCAGCGCCAAGGCCAACATCAACGTGGAGAACGTGAGTCTGGGCCCCGCTGGGAGAGCCGGGCCTGCGGGATCGGCCCCTTCAGGCTGGGGGCGGGTTGGCACCCTGCAGGGATGAGCCGCCTGAGGGACCAGCCTCGGGCACTTCCTGGGCAGCTCCCCTCAGTGCGCCGGGGCCAGCAGCCCATGGGAACCATGCCGCCCTGCTGTGAGCAGCACTGGCCCCACTGGGCAGCCAGCACATGTCCTCCCACTGGCTCTTTAGCACCCCCGCGGAGAGGCTCAGAGTCCCAGCTGGCTGGACACCAGGTCCAGCTGCAGGATCGTGCTCTTGGCCATGTCCCTCACCCAGAGGCCTGGCCGGAGCCGGACAGAGAAGAGAGCCCTGACTGAGCCTCGCCAATCACCCTCTCCCAACCCTAGTGACAGTGCCCAGAGGGACCAGAGGGATGGTCCATGTCACTGCCCCAGACTCCCTGCAGTGAGGACAAAGGCCAGGCTCCTCCCTCCCTGGCCCTGGCCCACTCTGCACACTGGGCCACCTGGCCATTCCCTCTCAGCCGTTGGTACCTTCTTGTCCTTGTGCCCCATTTCCTTCTTCTCTCAACCCACTGGGCCTGGTCCACACAGCCCCCTCAGGGAAACCTCCCCGTTTCTTGGGGTTCCACACCCCACACCCAGGCCACCTACATAGCAGATCTGACCACAAACCCCTCGCGGGCAGCACCGAGTTCAGCTCATGTCCGTGGAGCCCCTCCCCAGGCAGGGAGTGTGCAGAGTGGGCTTTGCGCTGTTTGTCAGAGAGCAGATGAGGGCTGGGAGGACGGAGGTCACGACGCAGTGGCCGGCTAGGCACAGCCATGCTGAGGAGAGGAGTGCTCCCCTTCCCGTGCCAGACAGGGACTCAGGAGGAAGCTGTGGCCCAGGAGCTGCTGGGCTCCTCCCTGCCCCCGCCACCATCAGAAGCGGGATCAGAGTGGACAGAGGACTGTCAGGGAGAGGGCTGGGTACTCTGGACTGTTGTGGACCAGCGCCTTAGAACAAGCCCAGTGCCCCTCTGGGTCCCAGTGTCCTCTCTGGCCTTGAGTGCTGCCCCGTCTCACAGGGTGGTTGGCTAGGGGAGGTGGCCCGGGCACAAGTCCTCTGTCTACAGTAAAAGTCGACGTGACGTTGGATGGTCCAGGTGGGTGGCAGAGCTGGGGCCAAGAGGGAAACCCACACATAGAATGGGGCTTGCTTCCTGTCACACCCACTCAGGTAAGCGCCTGGGGACTTCGGACCTGCTGGGCGAGGGGCACTGACAGCTCGCTCTTTCCACAGGCATTTTTCACTCTCGCCAGAGATATCAAAGCAAAAATGGACAAAAAATTGGTGAGTATGTGGCCTTCCTGGATCCCTGCACGCGTCTCTGCTGTATCCGGCCATCCTTGGCCACAGTGGCATGTGGCTTCCCGGGCCAGTTCCTGCTTTTTAAGGCCCAACCAGACCCAGCAGGCCATTGCTGAAAAAGAAGGAAGAGTTTGCGAGTGTGGTGGGGACACGGTGCCGGGCTTTGCCCACTGAGCCCCGGGCTAGCAGGGTCACGTAGTTCTTTGCATCTCTCCCGGAGAAGGTGTCCCAGCCTGTTTTCTGCTGCCGTGGCAAAATGCTTGAGACGAGACTCGTAAAGGTGAAGCGTATTTAGCTCAGGGTTCTGGAGGTTGGGAAGTCCGAGAGCGTGGTGCTGGCTTGGTGGCACCTCCTTCCTGGATCATAACGTGGCAGAGCGTGTGCACGATGTGGTGACAGAGCAAGCCCGCTCAGCGCTTTCTTCCTCTTCTTGGGGCCCCGCATGACCTTGTCCATCTGCACCACCTCCCAGGCCCTAGTTCCAAATCCATTGACCCATGACCTTGGGGACTGACCTCCAACACATGGATGCTGGGGGCATACCCAGAGTGGCAGAAGGGCAGGTGACGTCACATTCATGAGAAGAGTGCCCCCAGCCCCGGGCAGGCCCAGGCAGGAGTCTACACGACGCCCTCAGTGCTGCCCGGCAGCCACTGGCTGGCCTTCTTGGCAAACGTGGCAGGTGAAACCCCAGCCCAGGTTCTGCAGGTTGTGACAGCTCTGTGACCTTCAGTGGCGTCAGGTCCTCTGGGGGGCCCCGCCATCCAGCCGGTGTGTCTCTGGCGTCTTTGTATACCGCAACTTCGGGTCCACAGCACTGGGCATGGGCGGGGCTGTCCCCAAGGGACAGGGGCCTTGGTTCCAGCACCACCTCTCTTGACTGAGCCACATCTGCTGCCTGACCAGCATGTAGAGGTCTGGCCACACGTGGGCGCACGTGGAACGTCCGGGCCCGCACCCCCCCTCCCCATTCTATTCTTCAGCACAAGGGTCCAAGTTCACGTCTTCCCTGCCCCTCACCCCTTTTGCCCACCGAGCCTGGTGCTGCAGATACCCGTTCCTAGCCGGTGGCGTGTGGAGCACGGGCCACGGGCCTGGCCCTGGCCGTGCCTTTTTCTCAACCAGGTCGGGAGCTGAGTCCCGACCCTCCTGCTGCGTGGGGTGTTGGGAGATGCGGCCACGCCCTGCCTCTGCCTTTCCATTTGTCTTTGGTGGCCCTGATGGCATCTCCACACCATAACGGGAAGTGACCCCGCCCTGGCCCCTGCTGTGCAGGCCCCCTGGGCCTGCTGTGTCCTTGGCCGCCCACCCAGCTGCCTCTGCTCCCCTGCTCCAGCCACGGTGCCCATGGTCTCCGCGTGCACTTGCACTGTCCCCTCTCACTGCTGCAACGGGGTCCCCGCACACAGCGTCCTGGGTGTGCCAAGCAGGCAGGGCATCTGCGGAGCCCTTATCCACTGCCCCCGCCCAGGCCCGCCTGGCCCGGGACATCAGACGTCATGAGTGCCTCCTGCTCCGCCCCGGAGCCTCACTCTGGCGTCTGCCCGAGGGTCAGTCTCTCCCTCCCAGCAGCGTGAGCTCCCCCGCGGGCCCCCTGCGAGGAGAGACACCCAGAGGTCCCTGGCGAGGAGACACGGGTTCGCCTGAGAGCTGGACCAGGAGGAGCTGCCCAGGGGAGGGTGGGGTGGGAGAAAACAGGACCAATGAGTTCCTGGGGCTGCTGGCCAGGGCGCGGGGGCTCTGGATGCCAGGAGACAGCCGTGGGGCCCTCTGGGAGGGCGCTGGCGTGTCCTCGATAGAGGCTGAGGAGGTTGCGTCCAGGTTTACGCCCTGGCAGCCGGTAGAAGGCCGGTGAGTGGAGAAGGGGGCGGCGAGCCTTGGCACAGGGTCGGGCACCTCAGACTAGGCCTCCAGATCCCAGGGGCCGGCCTCTGCCCTTCCACGGTGCTCAGCGTGGCGGGCGGGGAGAGGGAGAGGGAAGGAGGAGAGGCAGGGCAGGAGGAAGGTGGAGGCAGGCGGTGGCGAGGCGGGGCTGCTGGGTGGCAGGAGGTGTTTAGAGAGGAGGCGACAAAGGAGAGGGGACTGTGGAAGGCAGCCTGCCTCCTCTAGGGAGAACGCGCTGGAGGCCGGGAGGGGTGAGTGACGGTCAGGGGCTGGCGGAGTGGCACGGTGGGAGGGGAGGGGGGCAGTGGTTGGAAGCAGGTGGGTAAGGAACGGTGGGGGTCTGTGGACGATGGCGGCCGGCGAGTGAGGGGCTGGCTGGCGGGTCGGGCAGGCCAGGTGCTCAGCAGTAACTGGAGACCCCTTGTGACCTCAGGAAGGCAACAGCCCCCAGGGAAGCCACCAAGGCGTCAAGATCACCCCCGACCAGCAGAAGCGGAGCAGCTTCTTCCGATGCGTGCTTCTGTGAGGAGCACCGCCTGCCTGGGCCAAGCTCCGCCCAGCTGACTGTGCCTGTCCTGGGGCCGCGCTCAGCGGGCCTCCCGCCTCCACACCTCGCCCGCGCCGAGGCCACCGGCCGCGGCCACCAGAACATAATTGAGAAATTGTTTATTTTAGTAACTGTCTGATCTTTTTCAACTTTGGAGATGGAAGAAGAATTTGCTATTTTCCTGCAACGTCCACCAGAAAGGCCCACGCGTCCAGCACACAGAGGCGGGTCCCAACAGCCATTGGCAGCAGCCACATGGCACACCTCCTTTCCGGGCCTTGGACACCTCGTCTCATGCAGCACAATTAAAGCCACCAGAGAGCCCGGCCGGCCGGTGGTGGTGCCAGGCGCGCCCAGCCATACACCTGAGCAAGCGACCGATGGCCAGGGCCAGGAGCGTTCGCCCAACAGCCCTGCTGCGCAGTTGGCCTCCTCTTGGTTTTGGACAAGTGACAAAACCCATGTTCCCTCCCGCCTTCTTTCACTGTTAAACCAAAGGGAAGCACAAATCAAGGAAATCGCACGTGCAGCATTGAGAGAGGGCGGGCGGCTCTGTCCACGGCCAGGTGACGGCCAGGCAAGGAGGGCTGCTGTGCCCGTGCAGGCAACCCTGCACCAGCCCCTGAGGGCCCATGGCACCGGGCGCCCTCCTCAGCGGTACCAAAACGTCGCGCCCCCTCCTCTCGCCATCTCCAAGTCGGACGTTCTTTCTAGCTGAGATTTTTATTTTTCCAGAATTGTAGTGCCATGAAGTGATTCCGTCTTTGATTTCCAGTGGCAGACCCGGGCGACGGGACGCGCGTGCAGCACCCCCACCAGAGGTGGCCAGGGGCCAGCAGCGCCGTCCACGTGGCACCCCCGGCATGGCCGGGGCACAGGCATTCCAGGGACAGGCCGGCCCCGCGGCAGCCTGGGTCGGCTTTTTACTGTCATTATTCGGTTCTGTCTGGATAGCTTTGTCCTCCCGGAGAGACTGGGACTTGGGACCAGACACAGGCGGAGGAGCGCCCAGCCTTCTCCTCACTTCCCACCCCACCCCGCTGCTGTCAGTCCACGTCATTGGCATTATACTTCCTCCTTTTTTGAATTAAAACCAACATACCAGCAGTCGCCTTCTCCCCCGGGATCGCGAGCGTGCTGTTTACGTCCATGGCTGCCCCTAAGCCAAGCGAACCCATTAAAGCTATTCTCAAGGTATGGGGTTTGCAGGTCCACATTCTGCCCAGAGGCCAGTTGTCCCTGCGGGGCCCTTGTCTGCCCCGCCCCGCCAGCTCCCAGGGCACATTCTCATGCCTTCTCCAAGGCTGTGGCTTCTGTTAAGTCTCCCTCCACCCTTGGGTCACCGTGGGGCGTCCCTGTGGAAGGCGCCTCGCCCAGCCTTAGTGTGGGTTTGGGCTGGGTGGGCCCGGGGCCTGCGCACGCCCCCACCACCGACCACCCCACCTGGAATCCTGGCCTGGCTCGCCCCGCCTTTGGGTCGGTTTTCAGTTCTTTGCAAACAAAGATAAGAGCCTGGGCCGGGAGGGGCGTGGTGGCAGAGCGCACCATGCCGAGGGTGCCAGCCCCGCGTGCACCCCACACGCCAGAAAACCAGCCTTCAGACGCCTCGGAGCTGGGCGCAGTGCACGTGCGGGGCCTGTGGCCTGCGCCCCTCGGGAGGCTGCGGCCGGAGACCACCACAGCCCGAGTTCAAGGCCGGCCGGGAGACAGCAAGACACCAACTCAGAACGACTTGGAAGAAAAAAGTTTTAAACAGCCCAGCTGGGGGTACCCAAGGGGGTCTCTCGGGTCAGTTACAGCTGTCGGACCTCCAGGGAGGTGACACTATTATCACAGGACCCCGCACCCCGGGCCTCTAGCCTCAGGCCTGGCCCTGACTTCCCCAGAAATATGGCGCCGTCCCTGGCCACGGCGCTACTGAGCACACACCGCGCCCTCTCCCGTCCGGCACAGCCAGCGCTGCTCCCTGCCTGCTACTAAGATTCTCTTGTCCTGGTCCCTGGTGATGTGGCCGGTCCATACTCGGTCCAGACCCACCCCCACCTGAGCCCCCTCCTCCCTGGGCCTGCTCGCTGGGCCTGTTCACTCAGCCACCCTTGGCTCCCACCTCCCCTGGCGGCTCCTTCCAGGACCCTTTGCTCTAAACCAGCTCTGGCCAGGGTCCCAGGACTCGGCACAGCGGCGCGGTATCAGTCTGTGTCCGTGGCTGCAGTGAAACACCCAAGACCGCCTGCCTTACTGAGCAGAAGGGCTGCTTGCAGCTCTCCGCGGGAGAGGCCGAAAGCCCGCTGTCAGCAGCCCATTGGCTCAGCGCCCTGCAGATGGCTTCACGCAGGATCGTGTGCCCGGGGAAGACGTCTCGTCTCAGGGCAGGAAGCCAGAGAGCACCCACAGTCCCTCTGGAGGGCCCGTCCCCATTGACCCTCAGCTGATCCCACTGGGCCCTCCTCCACACGGCCCCGCAGGGGGGACGAGGTTCCCACACACGAGCCCTTGGGGACAGATCAGCTAGACCATAGCAAGCCTCGCGGCAGAGGCAGATCCGGGAGGCAAAAATCAGCACAAGGGAAAGGGATAGTGCAGGGGAAGCAGGCCGAAGCTTCCAGAATCCCCGCCACGGGTCACACATCCCTGCGTCATTGAGATGAAACACCACGCGCCTGTTGCAGAAGCGAGGGAGACAGTGCCCGAGCTTCGCTAGGCTGCTCCTGTGGGCACCCTCTGCCTCTCATTTAAAACCATCCCCATGGGGCTGGGGATATGGCTCAGTTGGTAGAGTGCTTGTCTTGCCAGCACAAGGCCCTGGGTTCAAATCCCCAGCACCGCAAAAAAAAAATCCCCAACTGCACCTGGCGTTCAGGGCCACCCATGCCCCTCTCAGGGGCTGCTCTAGGCTCCCTCTTTCCTCGCCTCCTGGTCCCATGGTAGTGGCTGCCCCAGGGCCTTTGCACTTGCCTCGCTCTAGTTCTGTGGTCCCTCGAAATCTGCGCAGCCCACTGGTCTGACTTGGCTCTCTCGTCCCAGCTCCTCCTTTTATCATATTTATAAGAAGTTACTTGCTTTTCTACTCGTCTGTCCCCCTTCAGCATATAAGGTCCACAAAATGGAGGCCCTCAACTTATTCACGTGTGGTCTGCACCCATTAAAGTAATGCAGGAGGCGCGCGAGGCCTCCAGGGGTGAGCAGAGAGGAGCCCCCAGCAGCTCCAGCAGCCCCTCAGGTGCCGCCACCCCACAGCCCAGTCAGCTCCTGTCCCCAGCCGCGCCCTCACCGCGTGCCCCACCCCCACCAGGGAGAAGGCAGGGCAACCTCAGAAGGCGGCCTGGCCGCGCACTCCCGCCTGGCCAGGCAAGGGGTCTGCACGGCGGTCCTGGCATAGCCATCGGCATCCCTCGGGTCCCCTCCCAAGCCCCCAAGCGCTCCGTTAGGGGTGCCGAGACGCAGCCACCTGATGCCTTTCCTTCCAGCCTCGCCCAGCTGCAGAACTCTGGAGGAAGACTGGCGGCTGCCAGTGCCCGGCCGGCGCTGGCTGGGCGCCCAGGCCAAGCCGGCTTCCTGCTGGGCCCTCCAGAGGCTGCGGGGAACCACGTGGCCGGGGCTCAGACCCCAGCACAGCCCAGGCCCAGGCACCCCGTGCGCGCCCGGCCCTCACCCGTGCAGCCTCGCACCCTCCTCTCTGAAATGGGGGTGACCATAGATCCCACCTCAGGATGGCTGTGGACAGCCAGTGAGGTGGCGGGTCCCAGGCCGGGGACAGGTGCCCGTGAGCACCAGGCTCGTGAGCTGTGTCCTCACCGCCATCGCCACCACCTCCTGTACCCCAGGAAGAACCGCTTCTCTTTCCACACCTAACAGGAGCAGCCGTGAAAACGACTCAGGTCGGGCTCTCGTTAATGTCCCGGGCCTGACCATGTGGCATCAGTGGAGGCTCCCAGGGCTGTGGGCTTGCTTCCCCAGCACCAGGGCTCACTCGGGCTCTCCTGCTCCGCCACCTTCCTGGCCTTTTTTTTTTTTTTTTTTTTTTTTTTGAGACAGGTGACTAAGTTGCCCAGGCTGGCCTCAAACTTGCTGGCCTCAAACTTGCCGTCCTCCTGCCTCAGCCTCCCAAGTAGCTGGAATCACAGGTGCGCACCACCCAGCCTGGTGTTAACATCCTAAATTGAAAACTCGCCACCCCGCCAAGTGCAATCTCAGAAGGCGGGGGCCCAGCCTCGCCCACCTGTCCGCTCTGAAGCCCTGCCCCAGCCTGGGTGGAGAGGGTCTAGCCCAGAGCCTCGTCCCCACTTCGGTGAGACAGCTCCTGGGCCGCATTGAACCCGTGCTGAACGTGAAGGGCGGATGGAGGTCGGTGTCACCTTCACGCCACCCTCGAGTGGAGCCGTCCTGACAGGGACCTTCCGCGTTTACCCCACCCAGGGAGGCCGCAGGGTTCCTTGACTGCCTCAGTCCCACCTTACGCCTGACCACTCATTCAGCAAGTCACTGGACTGAAAGATAGATCGATTGATTGCTTTCAGATCTGTGTGTGTATGTGTGTGTGTGTGTTTTGTTTTTTGTTTTCTGTTGTTTTTTTTGTTGTTGTTGTTGTTTTTTTTTTTTTTTTTTTTTTTTTTTTTTTTGGTCCTGGGGATTGAACTCGGGGGCACTTGAACACTGAGCCACCTCCCCAGCCCTATTTTGTATTTTATTTAGAGACAGGGTCTCACTGACTTGCTTAGGGCCTCACTAAGTTGCTGAGGCTGGCTTTGGACTCATGATCCTCCTGCCTCAGCCTCCAGAGCCGCAGGAATTACAGGCATGGGCCACCACACTCGGCTCAGATTTTTTTCTTTACTTTTCTTTTCAGGAGTCATTTTGCTTATTCCTGAGGACTGTGACAATGTGACAGGCATGGGGTGGCTCCATAGCTAGTGTCCCCTTGTATCAAGAGAAATCACATCTCAAATTTTTTAGTAACAGTTTATTGAGATATTTTCCCCACCATACAGTTCTCCCACTAAGGCATGCAATTGGGTGGCTTTTTAGTCCATACCCAGAATTGTGCCGTCGTCACCAAAGTTAATTTTAGAATGTTTATCATCCAGTCCCCTTTAGCAGTTGCTCCCCACCCCTGCCCCACCGGCTATCCCTGGCCACTGCCAATCTGCTTCCCGTCTCTATGGACATTTCCTCTCAGTGGAATCCTACACTGAGTAGCCTTCCATGGCTGGCATTTGTCACTCAGCATCATGTGTTCAAGGTCTCTCCATGGGTTGGTGTTCCTTTCCTTTTCATGGCAAAGTAATTTTCCACTGTGTGTGCTATGATTTGGATATGGCTTGAGTGTGTCCCCCAAAAGGTTCATGTGCTAAAAGTCAGTCCCCAATGTGGCAGTGTCCTGGTGGCACGTTTATGAGGTGGGGCCTAGTGGAAGGTAGAGGGACTCATGCTGGTCTCACAGGGTCGGGTGGGTCTCACCGGAGTTAGTCCTCTAGAAAGCAGATTGTCATAGTGAGGACTACTTGCTCGGCCCCTTCTGCATGATGCCCACTGCCTTTCTGCCTCTCTGCCACATCGTGATGCAACCAAAGGATCCTTGCCATCCTGCTGGGATCTTCCAGAACCATGAGCCAAATAAACCTCTTTATTCTATAAGCTCTCCAGCCTCACGTATTTTGTTGTAGCGACACAGGATACACAACACCTCCAGGCGCACCGCACTCGGCTCATCCGTTCATCCTGAGGGACGTCTGGATGGAGTCCGTCTTTCAGGCACCTGTCCGCTTTGCAAGTGAGCCACATTAGCTTCTGTCCCAGGGCCTTTGCCCTCGCTCTTTCCTCTTCTGTCAGCCTTTCCTGCTTGTGAACTCACCCAGCACCCATCTCACAGGCTGCGGGCTCCAGCAGTGCAGGGACCGGGCTGTCTTCTCCCTGCTTCAGCCCAGCATCTAGCACAGTGACCACCCAGAGCCAGGACTCAACGGACGCTAGTGGGAAGGGCGGACGAATGGAGAGGAGGAATCCGGGGGGAGAGAGGCACGTAAGGCCAGCGCCAGAGCGGCCTCGGGCCCTCCCCGCCCCACATCCGGAGCCGCGCATCTTCCCGGAGCTGAGCACACTGCCCACCTACCCGATGGCCACCCACTGGGGGCTGCAGATGTCCGGCCACCTGCTGAGGAAGAAGCCCACATCTGCCACGGGCGGGGGGCCGGGCACTGACACCTGCTTCCCCTTCCGTCCTCTGTGGCTGCGTGTCCACGCGTGGACTTCGGGGGGCGCTCTGTGGTGACATCTGAGAGGGCGTCCGTTTGTGGAGCCCACGTCCCGAGCGGTCAGGGAGGTGAGGCGGAGCCTGCGTGCTGCCGCCCAGGGTGCTGGGCCAGGATGGGCCAAGACCCTCTCCGTGCACATGAGATCCTCGGTGGCCAGGCTTCCCAAGTGACAAATTCCCGCAGGCCCTTCCTGTCCCCTCCCAGCAGTTCGCCCCACACCTTCCAGGCTAGGAGGAGCCCACTGGCCAAGGACAGCATGAGGGTCAGAGAAGTAGAGCAAGACGCCCAGGGTGGCCCAGTCTGGGGGACCTGGAGCCCCAGCGTGCATCAACCTGGACGAAGCCACAGAACAGAGAATCGATGCTGTCACTCGACTGAGCCCACATCCCCTCCTATCAGCTTCATGTGGCAAGAGAGGATGTTATCCTGCTCAGTCCACATCTGCAGAAACAGAAGCCCAGAGAGGCTGAGTGACTCATGCAAGGACACACAGCAGGTGAGGGACAAGCTGGGCTCCTTGTGTCTATTGCTTGAGTCGTTGACTCACAGACCCCAGACCCTCCCCTACCCCCACTTCCCTGAGCTGATCCACCGTGAGGTCTTGCCAGGCCAGCTGGGCCAGGCTGATAGGCCTGTGGAGGCCAGGAGCCAAGCCGTGAGGATGCGGCCGTTTCTGCCTGACAGGAGAGAAGGAAGTGGTTTTGCCTGTGTGCCCCAGGGGCTGAGGGTGGGGACAGCCGGCACACAGCCAGGCCCAGCCGCCCTCCTGTTTAGTTTATTTTAAAATCAGAAGAAAAGCCTGAATACCCTGAGTGTGAAAGTACGGTCACGAATCCGGCCTTGGATCACCTTGGTCTTGATCCAACACGGTTGCGAAACATAATTTCACACGCACTTTTACAGAGGCAGTTGTGAGGGGCACCGGCCACGCGGGGTCCAGCCACAGGGCCTTTGCTCATGCTGCTTCGCACCTCCTGCGCCCTCTCTACCCACCTCCCCCCTCTCTGCCCACCTACCCCCAGTTGAGCTGTCTTCTTCTTCCCTTCCTGTGCCCCTCCCTCCAGGTCACCTAGGCCTGCTCTGGGACTGCCACCAGCCCTTCCTGACCAGCATCCACTTTGCCATTGGGAGATGTCTTGCTAACTTCATTGCTTGACAGAATCCTGCACCTGTCCCGGGGTCCTCCCTCTGTCCTGCCAGGAGCTGGCACATAGTAGGTACTCAGTAAAGCTTGTCAAGGGCGGAGTGGGGGTCGGTGTCCCTCCACCTGGGCTCCCTCAGCTCCGCAGGGTGTCCGGCCACGCCCCGGGCTCTCGGGCTGGAGGAAGCAGGAACCGTCCCGCCCTGCCGCCTGCTGACGCACAGACCCTGAAGCGAAACCTAGGCTGCAGCTCGGCACCCAGGGGTCCCCCAGGTACTCGTCCAGACCCTCAGCCCTGCCCAGGCCCCTGCAGGCACAGAAAGGGGGTGGGCTGGGCCAGAAGGAGGGATGGGCAGGCGAGGTCCCTGGAGGCATGAGGGGTCCTGGAGGCCTGGAGGAGGGCTTCCTGGGGGAAGGGGCATTAGGAGCCACAGTGGGCGCCTGGGACAGGCTGTCGGGGGGGTCGGGCTGGAGCACAGGTGTGCCAAAAGCTGGGCACCCAGCGACTCAGGAGTGTGAAGCACCAGGACCTCAAGTTCAAGGTCAGCCTGGGCAACTCAGAGACCCTCTCAAAATGAAAACCAAAGGCTGGGGGTGAAGCTCGGGGCGAGCGCTTGCCTGGCGTGCGCTGGGCCCTGGGTTCCAATCCCCAGCACTGGGGGGCGGGGAACCAGCGTGCTGGGACGAGTAGGAGGTCCGAGTGACCAGGGTGCCCTGGGGGCCGGAGAGGCCCCGCCAGGCTCGGCTGCAGCCTCAGCACCCACAGCCCTGGCCCTGTGAGCACGGGCCTCGCTGAGGCTGACGACCCCGGGGGGGACTAAACACCCGGCCGCGGGCCGATGGTCAGGAAACCCCGTCTGTGGAGACAGAGACAGGAGCTCCGGCGCCAGGGCCCCCACGCGCCAGCGGAGGCACTGGGGAGTGAGGGGGAGAAAGTGCCAGCGGAGGAGGCAGGGAGGCTGCCCCAGAGGGGACGCTGCCCCTGCTGTCGGAGGATAAGTAGGAGTTCTCCACGGTGGGAAAAGGATGCCAGCACGGGGCTCGTGCGCATTCTGCGCCTCCACAGAGTCGCGCCTGACTCGGTGGTGGGAGCGGGTCCGAGGGACCTGCCACTTAGCGTTCTGTCCTGTGCTCACAGCCGAGGCGGGGTGGCTGGCCACCCGAGGCTCCAGGACGCAGCCTGAGGCGGAGGCACCCTTGCCCGAACCCAAGTGTCTCAACAGCCCCCAACAGGAAAGGCCAGCGAGGCCAAGGGGGACCTGCCCAGCCGTTAGGAACCTTGGGGCCGCAGGCCGCCGTGGCCACGAATCAGTCATCAGCGCTCGCAGGTGCACGCAGGCGCACTCTCACTGTCTCACCCGCACCTGTCCGGGTGACTATCATCAGGCCCAAATTTCAGCTGAATACAGGCACAGAGCGGTCAGGTGGCGTGGTCCGGCCACAGCTGAGTGGGGATTAGCTAAGCTCGAATTTGAACTCGGGGTATCTGGCTCCAATTGTAGACGCTTTGTTTTTTCTTTTTTTTTTTTTTTTATTCATTTTATTTTATTTATTTTTTTTTTTTTAGATGTACGGGGCAGAGTGTAATTGGACATTATACATACATGGAGTCTCACTTTGCTTTCCTGTGGTTGTACACGATGTATACTTTCACTGGTCCTGTATCCATGTATGAACACGGGACAGTTACTGTCCGGTTCATTCTACTGTCCTCCCCATTCCCATCCCCCTCCCTTTATTCCCCTTTGTCTAATCCAGTGAACTCCTATTCCTCCCACATTTTTTATTATTATTTGTGTGTCAGCTTCCACATATTAGAGAGAACATTTGGCCTTGGGATTTTTGGGGGGATTGGCTTATTCACTTAGCATGACCTCCAGCTCTATCCATTTACCTGCAAATGGCGGAATTTCATTCTTCTTTAAGGCTGAGTAGTATTCCATTGTGCATATATATCAGTTTCTTTATCCATTCATCTGTTGAAGGACACCTAGGTTGGTTCCATAGTTTAGCTATTGTGAATTTAGCCGCTATGAACATTGTTGTGGCTGTATCTCTGTAGTATGCTGATTTTAAGTCCTTTGGGTATAAACCGAGGAGTGGGATAGCTGGGTCAAATGGTAGCTCCATTCCAAGTTTTCTAAGGAATCTCCACACTGTTTTCCAGAGTGACTGCACCAATTTGCAGTCCCACCACCAATGTGTGAGTGCACATTTTTTCCCACATCCTCGCCAACACCTGTTGTTGCTTGTGTTCTTGATAATCGCCATTCTGACTGGAGTGCAGTGGATTCTCAGTGTGGTTTTGATTTACAGCTGCTGGAGATGTTGAGCATGTTTTCATGTATTTGCTGACTGTTCGTATTTCTTCTTCTGTGAAGCGCCTGTCCAGCTCCTCAGCCCATGCACTGATTGGGTTGTTTGAGGGTTTCGGTGTTGGGTTTTTTGACTTCTTCATATATCCTGGAGATCGGCGCTCTGCCTGAGGTGCAGGTGGAGATTTTCTCCCGTTGCGGAGGCTCGCTCACGTTCTTGGCTGTTTTCTTTGCTGGGAAGAAGCTTTTTGGCTTGATCCCATCCCACTCTTCATTCCTGGTTTTGCCTCTTGTGCTTTAGGGGTCTCCTAAAGGACTTCCAGACTCCTCAGAGACAGAGCCAGACCAGGGCCTTCCGCGTGCAGGGTCGTGGTGGGGCCAGAGGGAGGGTCCTGGGCACAATGCACCTATTAATTTCACTTGCCCAAGAGGTCGCAGGGCCACACCCCAGGGGCGGGCCGCCACTGAGAAAGTCAACAGTGCCCGCCCTGGTCCACAGGCCCCTGCTGTGGGAACAGCCCAGCCACAGACCTTCCTGACCCTGAGAATCAGAGGGCTGAGCTCCAGGTTGGAGAAGAAACCTGCTGGGCAGGAGGGGCCCCAGCAGGCGCCACCTTCGTACCAGTTTCCAAGTCAGTGCTCTCTCCCTGGGCTCCTCGGCAGGGACTCTCAAAGCCCAGGGGGGGCCTGAGCTTGAAATCGTAGAGAATGTGTGTGAATCAGTGACACAGCAGGTGTGTGGCAGGTGTGCCCACGGCAGCCGCCACCTCCAGCAACATTGGTGGCAGGAGCCACTGCGGCCACGTGGCTCAGTGTTCCATGAAACCATGGCAACCGCTGTGGTGCCTAGCTGTGTGCCAGCTGTCCCACTCATCACTCATCAATTCATCATCTCGTTGGCCCTGGGGACACTGACTTGATTTTTAAATACCCTGGAGTCTTGCGGGGCACAGTGGGGCACACCTGTAATCCCAGCTATTCAGGAGGCTGAGGTGGGAGGATCACAAGTTCGGTGCCAGCCTCAGCAACTCAGCCAGATTCTGTCTCAGAATAAAAACCAAAAAGGGCTGGGATGTGGCTCGAGGGAAGAGGGCCCGGGTTCAGCCCCCAGTACCACGAAGCAAACACGAAACTAAACAAAGCACCCTTCTCTTTGTGCGTGTGTGCGATCTGGCTGGGAGGGAACCAGGGCCCCCACAGCCAGGCGACCGCGCCGCCCCGGAGCGCCGCCCAGCACGGACGCGGAGATAAGGGGAGCTCGCAGGCACTCCTTCCTGTGGCGGGAGGGGTCCCAAGGAAGAGGAAACGCCCTGGGAGGTTTGGGAGCGGTCCGTGAGCGCGTGGCGCACAGTGGGTCTGCAGAACCGAGTGGCCCGCCGCCCGCTGGACCCGGCCCTGGGCGGAGATGGGGAGGGGCCAGCCTGACCCGCCCCCTCTCGCCCCCAGGTGGCCGCCCCACCCTGGAGCCATGACCGAGGCCGAGAGGCTGCCCCCACCGCTGCCCCCGCGACTGGACTGGTTTGTGCACACGCAGATGGGCCAGCTGGCCCGAAGCAGGGTCCCCGACTGGTTCCACGGGACCATCACCCGAGAGTGAGGACACGCCCCCCCCCCCCCCCCCCGCCCTGAGCAGATTGTCACTGCAGATTGCTGGGCCCCACTGAGCTCCGTGTGACCACAGGGTGAAACGGGCTCTGGAGCCCCAGGCGGGAATCTCTGCTTCCTCCCGGGACTTGCTGTGTGACCCTGGGCAGGTTCCTTCCCCTCTCTGGATCTCACCTTCTCTGCCCTTGGCGGCACCTGCCGCTTTACACTGGCAGGGCGGCACGATCCATGAACGCGGGACGGGGCTTCAGAATCCTCCTTAACACTGTCCCCAGGCAACGGGCGCTCCAGCCCTGGGATGGAACTCACGTGCCCTTTGTGTTTCAGAACGTGAGCTCTGAGGTGCGCGGGAGCCCGCCCGCCTCCAGCGCCAGCTCCAAGGAGGAAAGAACTTTCCCCACGCTCTGCACATAGGACATTGAGAGAATGTGGGACGGTCCCACGGAGGAGGCGCTGGCGTGGCGTCCGAGCTCTGTGCAGCTGCAGCCTAGCGGAAGCTGCGGGGAGCGATTTTAAATATTTTAGCAGCTCTATTGACAGAGCAGAAGGAATAAGATGTGGGTGATTTTCATCGCAGTTTATTTACTCCAGTGTACGCAGGAGATGAGCATCTGGACGCGCAATGCAGGCAGGAGTGTGCGTTCTTCGGTGCGGGTGTCCCTCCGTGTCCACGGGGGCTGGTTCCAGGGCCTCCCTGGGACACCAAAATCCGTAGATGCTCATGTCCCGATAGCAAATGGTGTAGTACTTGCATGAAACCTGCACAGAGAGGAGGAGAGAAGTGAGAGGGACAGTGAGCACTTTGGGGCACTTAGAGGTAGCAAGCCCCTCCATCTGTTTCCACACCCGCCCTGGGAATGAGGCCCACTTTCCCCTTGAGGAAGCTGAGGGTCAGAAAGGGATAGACACCTGCCTGAGGCCACACAGCCAGTGAGCAGCAGAGCTCAGTTTTGACTTCAAGTGCATCTGCTCGGGCTCCTGCTCCGCCACCTGGGACTCTCGATTCACCCAAAGGTGCTTTGGTGGGAGGAGATCAGCCCTGGGTCGTTGTCACCAGAGGTCGACTGCCACTTCTGGGGGACCACCTCTGTCCCTGAGTATCCCAAGATTTAAAACAACTGGGAGAAAATTTGGTTTTAGGTTGTTTGTTTAGAAAATCATGAATGCATGGAACCCAGTGTGCTGGGCAGTTGGGCTGTGGCCATGTCCCTCCTGTGTGCCTTTCCAGGGCTGCTGAGGACCTACTGGCGTCAGAACCACTGGGGTCTTTTCTCATCAGGGTCAGTCACAGCCACGTGGGCTACACTCTTTCCTACAAGTAAGGCTGGGCTGAGGGCCAGGGCGGGGACGGGGCTAGGTGGGCTCTGGGCTTCTTTTGAGAGGGAAAGGTGTGCTGCATGCCACGACTTCCTAGGTAGCAAACAACGTGCAGATCCAGCCACATTTGGCTGAAGAGCAGGGCTGCAGGTCTAGCTGGATCCAGCAGACATGGCTGTATCCAAGACATGGTGGCAACTTTGAGGCTATGTGTTTAAGCACAAGGGCTTCTGGGGGTTCTGAGAGTGACTACTGCCTTCTCTCAACTCTCGCCATCTAATTCATGAGTCTGACCCTTGGTTAAGGAAACCTAGGGCAGCCCGGCTTCTTAAGCCCTCAGGCCTGATTTGCATCTCAGAGGATTCAGAGCATGACACCACTTTCCAACAGGCAAATCCAAAGGATTCCAGGGCAAAGGTTAAAAATCCAAGCATTCAATGAAAGAATTAATCACAATTCGAAAAGTCCAAGCCTCCAGTTCTGTACTTGGAGGCTGTATGACCTTGGACATGTTACTCAGCCTCTCTGAGCCTCCTGCAAAATCATCATCTGTAATAAAGGAATACTACTTCATTTGATTACCTGAGCATTTATTGAGCACCTGTTGTGTGCCAGGCACACAGCTTTGAACTGGAGCCTGACTCCAAATGTTCATTGTTTAGGATTTCTATCCCTCATCGATCCCCAGCCAGGCACTGCGTTAAGCTTTGGCCTGGAGCAACTTGTTTCACTCTTAGGAGAACTCCTGAGGCCAGGCTGTCACCTCTTGTCATAAACGGAGACACAGGCACGGGGCGGTTAGCCCGTATGGAAGGTGGGCTGCGGCTGGGGGCTGCCTGTTGGGGGTGAGTGGAGGGGGAGCCGTAACCCCGGCAGTGTCTCTGCAGGGCCCCGAGCTGCTGCCGCCACTTCATGGTGAAGCTCTTGGACGACGGGAGCCTGGTGATCCCGGGGGAGAAGGTGGCGCACGCCTCCCTGGCCGCCCTGGTCGCCTTCCACCAGCAGAAGCCGGTTTGGCCGCACGAGGAGCTGCTGACCCAGCCCTGCGGGCAGGTGAGGGTGGGACCCCGAGGGCCACGGCGACCTCCCAGGGTCAGGACCTCGTGGTGCCGGCCTCGTCTCCCCCTTTCCTGCTCTGCCACTCCCTCAGTGCAGCCTCCCTTCACGCTGACCTCGCGGTCCCTGTCCTCACACACATGGTTTCACCTCTGAGGCCCACGCCCCTGGGGGATTTTTCACCCGAGCGCCTGTGCGGATGTACACTTGGCTGATCTGTAGGGGTGACATTTCCTTAAAGGTCCCTGGGGCGTGGCCCAGGGCCTGAGAGCCTGGAGAGGGCAGGAAGTGCCTCCTTATAAGGGTCGGTGGGCGTGGCCCAGGGCCTAAGTAGCAACTGTGGGTGGGGCATGTTTCTTATTAGGATCGCGGCGTGCCCTAGGTCCTAAAACTACCAGAGGAAGGACAGTCTGGGACCAGTCTTCAGGGTACATCCAGGATCTCAGCCTTTCCCTTTCCAAGGGAACTTAGGTCCTCAGGGCCAGGGTGAGGAACATAGGAGCTGACATAGGTCCTTTGGCCCTGCAGAAGGATCCAGCAAACGTGGATTATGAGGATCTCTTTCTTTACTCCAATACACTGGCAGAGGAGGCCATCAACCCTGCCCATGACCTCGGGGATCATCACAGACCTTCCTCCTGCCCAGTGACTGCACCTGAGCAGGTATGTGATGGCAGATGGACACCTCTGACCTGCAGGAGAGGCAGAAGCAGAGAATGACCAATGGCTGCCAGAGAGACTTTAGAGAACTCGATTCTATATCTAGGTGCCTAAAAGCCATTCAAGTGGTTTCCGGGCTCTGAGATTACAAACCAAATGCAACCTCAGCTCACTCCTCCTGCATTGCCTACTGGCTCAGCCCCTCGGCCATTTCTTCCCTTGTTCAGATGCATCAGCTAACCTCAGGACCTTTGCACATGCTGGTTCCTCCTCTGGGCATTTCCCTATGGTGGTTCCATTCTGGACCTTTTCCTGTGCTGGCCCACCTCAGGGCGTTTGCACATGCTCTTTTCTCCTTCCCCAGATTTCCATGTCGGGCTTCCTTTAACTCTCCTTCAAGTATCTCCCTCCCCAGTCTCTGGACCTCCAATGGACCCCACGCGTTACCCTTTTTATTCCTTGCAAAGAGCTCCTTGCAGTTTAAAAAGCTCTTGTTTATTTCTGGGTTTATACGTCTCCTGTCGACTTCTCTCATCAAACCATGAGTTCCAGGAGGCCAGCTTGTCCTCCTGACCTGTTCACCGCTGCTTTTCTCATCCCCCAACGAAGATCTGGCACACTGAGGGAGCTCAGCTGATGAATCTGCTGAGGAGATGAAAGAATGAATAAATGAACTAATGTATCCCAGCCTCAGGTGCCCCTAGTGGAGGCCTGAGTGTCCTCCAGGCCTCCTGCGTGGCGGGGAAGTTCTGACTGCAGTGGACACAAAATAGACTAGTGTGCTGGACATCTCTGGGGGTGCAGGCGGGGGGAAGTCAGGGAAGGCTCCCTGGAGGAGGCTGCACAGAGCTGGGCTGTGCAGGTTGAGGAGGAGCCAGGCTCACGTAGCAATCAGGACAGGCATCCAGGCAGAGGGAACAGCAGATGCAAAGGTCCTGGGGCTCCGTGTGTCGGAACACAGAATAAAAACAGGTGGGGTGTGGATGGGAGTGAGAGTCAGAAGGTGGAGCCCCGGGGTCAGCAGGGCCTTGGGGCCAGGGTGAGGAGCGGGAATTCTGTTCCAGATGTGCAGGGAAGCCAAAGGACAGCGCCAGAGTGATGACATTGGCGGTGTTCAGGGCTCCGTGTGGCTGCGGAGGGAGCTGTTGGGAAGCAAGATGGGAAGATGAGGCTCAGCTGGGCGGCACTGGGATGGGAGCCTGGGGGTGGGAACAGTGGGCTCAGTTGTGACATTTTCGGAAGAGCTTGCTGATGCAGAGGGTGAGGGACCCCATCGTGGGGCAGGTCCCTTTTGGGGAGGTGGAAGTTAGGGAGCATGTCACTGGGTGCGTTAGTCTAGTGGCCAGGCTGGCTGGGCTGTGTCCCTGGTACGCTGGGGCTGCCCCACCTGGGGGAGGGGGCGGGGTATTGATGCTCCACCTGCCGTTAGTCCTTGGGGGACTTTAAGGTTCTGATTCCTCGGTGCCATGGGCGCCAGTGACCAAGGAGACTCCCAGGTACAAAGGCCCTGGTCCTGGCACATGGGAGCCAGGCTGGGGGCTCTGAAGCGCTGGGGCAGGAGGTGGGCAGGGAGGCCCGCAGGCAGCGTTGGCCACAAGTGACATTCAGTTAGGGACCGAACAGCCGGGTGGACCGGGGCTTTGAGAACGTCCCCTGGGCCACTTTCTGATCCCCTGCCTCTTCTGTCCAGCCCCGGAGCTAAGCATGGCTTTTAAGTTTTTAGATTATTTTAAAAACACAAGTGAGACTCACGACGTAACCAGATGGCCCCTCCATTTCCCTGCCCACAAGTGAACTTCTATTGAGACGCAGGGAGCCGTCCACGCAAGGCCGCCGGGGCTTCTGCCCGCACATGGCTGACCGAGCGGGAGCCCATCCCGGGCCGGCGGACAGGCGGGTCCTCGCTGGGCAGCAGGGGCGATGGTCCCACGAGACTGCCAGGGAGCCGAGAAAGCCCTGTGGCTCGGTGACACGGCCAGCGCCTGGGCGCCGATGGCCGAAGGACGACGGTGACGTCGCTGCGCGCGCCGCGCCACACCGGGGCGGATGGCAGAGGACGTGTGTTCTCGCGGCCACTGCACCAGGCCTGGGCCGGAGCGGGGTGCCCGGCCCGGTTCCGCTGCTCGGCCGGCCCTGGGCTCGGGAGCCGGGTGGTCAGCAAGGAGGGCACGGGCTCGGGTCGCGGCGCTCGCGATGTTCCCGGGCCTCGAGGCATCGGGAGGGCCCGGGCCCCGACTCAGAGCCTCTCGGGCGGCCTGGCCCCAGGTGACCGGTGCTCCCTTGCAGGTCCCCGCGAGGCCAGCCCTGCCCCACCAGGCGCCGGCCGGGAGAGGCCCCGCCCAGGAAGCCGCTGCCTCCCGCCCCGCCGAAGCGCCTTTGGGGCAGGCCTGCCGCAGACTCTGGAGGAGCCTCAAGGCGCGGCCCCCGCTGCCGCTCAAGTCCCACCTCGCGGCCCTGAGTTTGTCGTCACTCCGGGATGCCTGGCCGTCATCAGTGACCCGCGGCTCCAGGGCCCAGGCGCACAGCAGACAGTACTCAGCAGAAGCAGCCTGGAGGGACAGTGTCTCCAGGGACCCTTGTGTGGCCACAGCCTTTGACCCCTCACAGCCCCAGGCCCCAAGACACAGGGACGCCTCCTCCAGGAAGGCCGCCAGGCCCATGAGCTGGAGCGGGGTGGCCACAGGGGTCAGGGGTTGGCACCAAAAGGTAGCGCGGGCCCTGTCTTCCCAGGAGACCAAGCTGGAGCCGGGCGACGTGGCCGAGCCCCAGGTGGACTGGCTCCCCGAGGAGTACCTCCCGCCACCACCCTTCGCCCCTGGGTACTGCTAGCGGGGGCTGCCCCAGCGCCAGGACCATGCCAGGGGCCCCGCGCTCCTGAAGCGCGTCCCTCTGCCACCGTCCCACACCCTCGGCGGGTGACTGGGGAACCCGGTCCTGCTATTGACACCGCGTAGCCCGTTTAATAATGATGATCCAGGTGCAACTGGGCAGTGCACACGCCTGTAACCCTGACCCCTCCATCCCCTGCTTGGAGGCTGAGGCAGGAGGATGGCGAGGTCAGAGCCAGCCTCCGCAACTTAGTGAGGCCCTAAGCACCTCAGAGAGACCCTGTCTCCAAATAAAATACAAAAAGGGCCGGGATGTGGCTCCGTGGGAAAGCGTCCCTGGGTTCAATCCCTGGTACTGCCACAGCAACAGTAATATTCAGAAGTCATGGGGTGGTCGAGATGCCTACTGTGTGCCAGGCCCGGTGCCAGATCCTCATCCGAGGGCCCACATCTCAAGTCCGACCAACCACAGATCAAAAGTGTTGAAAAGGGGCCGGGATGTGGCTCAGGGGTGGAGTGCTAGCCTAGCATGTGTGAGGCCCTGGGTTCCACCCCCAGCTCCACGTTAAAAAACTAAACAAAATAAAGGTATTGTGTCCATCCACACCTAATATATATATAGGAAAAAACTTTATCCCGAACATGTATGGATGTTTTTCTTGTCATTACTTCCTTAAAAAATATTGTATAATAGTTATTTCCATAGTGTTTGCACTATATTCTATATTATAAGTCATCTAGAGATGATTTAAAGCCCATGGGCAATTTTCACAGGTTACATATAAATTCTGTCACTTTATGCAAGTGACTTGAGCATCTGTGGATTTGGGTATTCAAGGGAGGTCCCAGAACCAGTCCCTGAGGATGCTGGGAGCCCACCGTACATGTTCCTTTCCTGCCTCTAAGCCAGCCTCTGCGGGAGGGCCCCTGTCCACATTCTGAAGAAGAGACTGAGGTTCAGAGAGAAGAGGCGTGGCAGAGCCACAGGCAGCAGGGCGCGAGCATCAGGATTGGAAGCTGGCGCGTCTGAGCTATTGGGCGCCCCGTCTGTAAAACCACAGGGCAGGGGCCTCAGTCAGCACAGAGCCGTGCTCAGGGGACTCAGTTCCAACGCACACCTCCCTCCCTCCGGGCTTGCCGCACAGCGGGACGTCACCTGCATCAGCATTTGGAGTAGCACAGTGAGCCTCTTTCCTTTCAAAACGGAGGGGAGCTGGTGAGCACAGTGGCTCTGGCCCATGACCCCAGTTACTCGCAAGGCTGAGGCAGGAGGATCACAAGTTCAAGGCTAGCCTCAGTAACTCTGAGAGGCCCTCAGCAACTCAGTGAGACCCTGTCTCAGAATAAAATTTTAAAAGCTCTGCAGATACAACTCAGTGCAGAGCACTTGCCTAGTATATGCAAGACTGGGGGTTCCATTGGTGGTGCCAACAAAAAAGGAAAAGGAGGAGGTGGCACGGGCTTATGGTTGCGGACGGCCTCTGGAGGGAATCCTGGGTCAAAGTGCTGTGTGACGTTTGGCAAATCTAAACTTCTCTGGGCTGTTTTCTAATCTGGAAAACGGGAAGAAGACAGTGGCTTCTCAGGAGCTGACGAGATGCAGATAAAACCTGGGGAGTTGGCACAGAGGTGCTTGATCTTTAGGGGCCGAGGTGGGCTAAGCTTTCTAGAAAGGATGCACAGTGGAGGTGTCTGGAAGGGCTCTGGGCCTGGCGTTAGTTGCAGGTCCCTGGGACAGACTGGGGCCACAGAAGAAGGTCCTGGGGACCCCCAGGTGGAGTGGTGTGGGGAGGAGGTGTGGAGTGAGGTGCTGCCTCTGCAAAGGACTGGCCTTGGTCTTCCTCCAAATGCAAACTGTCAAGAGCTGTGCCCACCTCAGCAAATGCCCTTCCCATCACCACCCCCCTCACAGGCGTCCCTACGGCAGCTGTAATGAATCAGCTGAGCGAGTCTCAGTTCCTTTGATGGAACAGAAGACTTGAGCAGCTGGTGGTGAGATTCTGCCTTGAGGCTCACGGGGGCGGGGTGCGCCTGATCTCCCGCCTGTTTTGCCTGTGGGGACCCACGACTCGCACTTCCAGCATTCACGGTGGAGAGAGATCCAGAAGCCAGCTCATTCCTCCTACAAACGAGGAAATGTGTGGCCCAGAGAGGGTAAGCCATACCCAAGATCACACAGCAAAGGGCAGAGGTAAGATTCCAAGCCTCCTCCCTCCCATCTGCCCAATGTAAGATGGCAAGTGTCCTCCCAGCAAGGGTGACTCAGTGTCTTGTGTTTATTTCCAGTGCCCGGGGAGGCCAGAGTCCACAGTGGGGCGAGTGTCCCCGCCCTCCTCCGGCCAAGTCCTCCTGTGCGGTGCCCTCAGATGCGGATGTGGAAGGTGCTGTGTGCAGAGAGAAGAGGAGTCAGTACCGTGGAGCACAAGCCACCCACCCTCCTCCTGGGCAGTCCTGCCCAGAGTCCCTGAGGCAGGCAGGGAACACGGGGAGATGGACCCCCTCAAGCAATCTAGACGTGGCTCTCGTCCTGTTAGGACTTGTGAGCACGTCTTTGCTTTTTGTGTGTGTGGTCCTGGGGACAGATCCACCCAGGGGCACTTTACCACTGAACTGCATCCTTGGTCCTTTTTATTTTATTTTGAGACAGGATCTCCCTAGGTTGCTGAGGCTGGCCTCCAATTTGTGATCCTCCTGTCTTGGCCTCCTGAATTGCCAGGTTCACAGGTGTGCACCACCATGCCTGGTTGTTAGATCTGTTTACATCCCAGCTCCACCCTATATGTGCTCTGGACTCAGTTTAGCCCTCCGTAAAATGGGGATAATGGCTGTTCCTCAGTGGGACTGAAGTGAGGATGAAGGGATTGGGGGCACAGGGGACACAGAGCTTGGCCAATGGCGGCGAACTCCCAGTTTCCATCATTTATCTCTATTTACCAGGAGACCCGTCTTGCGGACCAGGGTAGAGGAGGTCTTTGCATGCGCTAAAGGACATCATCAATAATAATGGCAATGGCAGCAGGACAGCCCATGCTTACTGAACACCTACTGTGTGCCAGACTCCACCCTAAATTCTTCCCACGTGCTAAGGCAGGGCCCCACAGCCTTATTCTGTAAAGGACAAATAGTTGATATTTGTGCAACCAGTCAACGGCACAACAGCATATTGTCATAGACAATATGTACATGAATGGGCATGGCTGTGTGCCAATAAAACTTTATGTGTGGACACAAAGTTTGAATTTCCTACCATTTTCACCTGTCGTGGAATGTTATTTTTTCCCTAATCATTGAAAAAATGGAAAAACCAACCTTTGCTCATATAAAGTACAAAAACAGGGTGGATGTGGCCCAAGGGCCGTAGTTGGTCAACCCTGCGTTAACTCACTTAGCTCTCCATGGCAGCCCTGTAGCCAGGGTTCTGATTCTCCCCACAGGCTGCCAAGTACACCTGTACAGTCTGTTCACTGCACAACTGTTCAGGTAATGCAGGCTGAAGTGCAGCTGTGTCACCCTTGACCAAAAAACTGCATCCACCCATGAGAGGTGGCTGGGGGGCTCCTAATTACCCCCCTTTTACAGACGCAAGGACTGAGCCCAGGGAAATTGAGAAAGTTTCCCCAGGTCACAAATGAATCCACAAAGGAACCTGCAAAACGGCGTGTGTGAACTGTGCACGAGGGCCCCTTTCACACATGGGAACGGGCGGCGCGGCGCCGGCAGCACCTGAGGAAGTCAGGAGCCCGCAGAATCATGTTCTGGAAGTCCTCCAGGGACAGCCGCCCGTCGTGGTCGCCGTCGGCTTCGTCCAACACCTTCTCGCACACCAGGCTCACCTCCTCGGCACTCAGCTCCCCCCGCGTCAGCTTGGTCACGGTCTGCTCCAGGTCCCCAGCGCAGATGTAGTCGTCGTCGTTAAAGTCTGTGGCGCAGACAGTGGGCAGCACGGGTGGGGACACGGGTGACAGGCAGACTGGGCCACCGGTCAGCACATCTGTCCCGGTGTTACAGCAGAGGAAACCGAGGCACCGGGAGACCACCCAGGACCTCAGGGTGGAATCGGGGCTTGCTCTGGAGTTGGGCAGGGGCTGCTGGGAGTTCATTCATTCATTCAGTCGACAAATACCCTGCGTATGGTGTGCCAGACACCAGATCGCATTCTCACTCAGCAAGTGTTTATTGAGTGCCTACTGTGTGACAGGCACTCTGAGAACTATTTTTCATTTCTTCACCCCAAAAGTACATATCGAGGGCCTACTGTGCATGGGGCACTGTGATAACTTTTATTTCATTCACTCAACCAGTATTTATTGAGCAACTACTACGTGTTGAGCACTGTGAGAACTGCTGTTCATTCATTCACTCACTTAGGAGCATTTATTGAGTGCCTACTCGGTGTCAGTCTCTGAGATACCTGCTTTTCTTTCATTTATTAATTCAACAAATATTTACTGAACAGCTACTATGTGCCAGGCACAGGAGGCGGCTGGTGAATGAGACATCATCACCACCCCTGGGAGCCCTTGGAGAAGTGGTGAAGTGACAGATCCGTGAAAGGTGACCCAGCGGTGCCTGGTGCTGGGAGGGAGGAAAGATGGTGGACGGGAGCCGGGGCGGGGCCTGGGTGTGGTCCAGGACCCGCGAGGCCAGCGTGGCTGGGCCCAGCGAGCGGGAGGGGGATTGGGGCAGGCGCAGGGCAGGGCCAGAGGACCCGGGGCCGGGGACTCGGTGCGGGGCTCCGTCTGGCGCGCTCCCTGCCCGGGGTCCTGCACGCACCGTAAATTTTAAAAGCGTAGTAGGCCTTGAGGTCGCGCGGGGCCATTTCGCTCATCACGGAAAACATGTCCAGGAAGTCGTCCAAGGTCATGTGGCCGTCCCCGGCCTGGGAGAAGACCTGGGCAATCCTCTGGCGGAAGGGGTTGTCCTGGCCGGGAAGCGGGCGGAGGCCTGGCCTGAGCAGCTCTCAGGGTCCAGCGGGCCAGTCCCGGGCTGCCTCCAGACGCCCGGTGCCCTCCGCCCTGCCGTCCGTCCTGGACAGGACCTCAGGCAGGCCCACTCTGCCCCTGTGGTCTGGTCCCTGCTTCCGGTTCCCGGGGAAGCCGCCATGAACCAGGGAAGGTCAATCAGCGATTTCTATTATTTATCCAACAATTGTGATTGGCTCTGGCATGGGCATGTGACTCAACCTAGCCAATCAGAGGCTGCCCTGGAATGTTTTCTGAGAAATTGGGGAGGGTCTTGCTTTCTGCTGCTGGTGGAGCTGCAGAAGCTAAAGCAGGGTGGTGGCAGTTCCTTCCACTACCTTGAGGAGAGGCTGCCTGGGACCAAGCCTCTTCCCGAGGGGAGATGGCAGGTGGAGGGAGGTTTCTGAGCATGTCACCAGAGGGCCTGCTTCTAGCCAGACCTGACCTGCTCCTGAATTCTTTTTCAGTTGATCCAATTCATTCTGTTCCTCTCAAAGGAGGTTTCATCACTTGCAGTAAAACAGTCTTTCATATCTGTCATTTCTGTATGCACAGATTCCACCAACCACAGGTTGAAAATACTCAGAAAAAAATTGTGTCTGGCCTGGTGTGGTTGGCACACCGCTCAGGAGGCTGAGACAGGAGGATCGCGAGTTCAAAGGCAGCCTTGGCAAAAGCAAGACTCTAAGCAACTCAGTGAGACCCTGTCTCTAAATAAAATACAAAATAGGGCTGGGGATGTGGCTCAGTGGTCAAGTGTCCCTGTGTTCAATACCCAGTACCAAAAAAAAAAAAAAAAAAATTGTGTCTGCACCGAACAGATACTGAACTTCTTTCTCCTGCCACTTCCCCGTAAGCAGCACAGCGTCTGGGTGTGTGCATGGCGGCTCCCGTCATTTAGAGAGGATTTTGAGGCTACAGAGGGGCACACACAATGGGTTCTGTACACCCCTGTACTGGAGGGATTTGAGCATATAAAGTGTGGGGTTCCTACAGCGGGTGTCCTGGAACTAATTCCCTGCAGATACCAAGGGGAAGCTCTCTCAGGCTCCCTTCCGAAGCAGAACCCACGTGTCGAACAACCAGCCAAGAAGTAGCACCTCCTGTCACAGAACCTCCACTCCCCAAGTCTTCGTGGCCCCTCGCCTGTGTCAGCCCATCCCACCCTCTCAGCGCTCTCTAACCCTGTTACGTTGCAGCTGTGTGACATGAACAAGTCCTTTGACCTCTCTGAGCCTCACTGTTTCCTTCTGTAAAATGGGGTACTTGTGGCCTCATGGGTAGGTGGGCCCCAGGCGCTGCCGCTGCTCGATTTCCCCTTCCTGCCAGGGCCCAGGCGTACCTTCAGCTCTGGCATGCTGCCGATGAGCTCGTAGGGCACCTTCACATCTGGGCAGCTGGTATAGTCGAGGGGCACGAGCTGGGGGGCCAGGTCCTGGTAGCGATAGAAGAGCCTGTGTGGGGAGGAGAAGTCGCGAAAGGCTGAGCCAGGAGGGGGGTGTCCCTCCTCTCCAGCACTTCCAGCGGTTCACCCCACAAGGAAGAGAAGGATGCTGGGTTCCCCAGGATACCTCAGTCCTGAGTCGGACCCTCACACAGACAGAGCCGGACTCAGGCACTTTGACCCCGACCTGGGGACAAGGCCAAGGCAGTGAGAAGGGCCCAAGGCTGGAACACGGAAAGCAAGCTAGAGAGAAGGAAGAACTTGCTGGAGGAGGGGCCTCTGGTGTGGGGCTTAGAAGTAGGAGTAGGAGTTCACCAGGGAGGGAGCGTTAGGAGAAAGGAGGTGCCAAAGGCTGGATCGGGTCACAGCGAGCACCCGAGACCCTGGCTTAAGCTCTGCATTTCTGGACGTGGTCACCTCGTGGGCAGACCCTGCCCCTCCCGCCCCGGCCCCTGGTTCTCAGCGTCCTCCCTCTCCGTGGCGGGAGGAAGCCGCCAGTGCTCAGGTCTTTTGAAAGGACAAATTGCAAAGCCCTGAGTGCCACAAACCTTGCCCAACCGCGCAGCCGGCTCTCCACTCCGCTGCCCTCACCAGGGGACGCCCTGCCTTCCCTGGTGCGTGCGAGCGGCAGCCCCGTGGAGACTGTCGGGTGATTCTGAGGTCCCCACGCTGAGGAGGCCAGGAACCCCTGGGCTGCACGATGCTAGGAACTTGAGACCGGGACCTGGAACTTCAGTCCCGGCACCCGCTCCCGGCAGGCGCCCTCAGGGATGCCCTGAGTTTGGGCCCCTCCCACCGGAGACTGTCATTCCGTCTGACAACCCAGAAGCCGTCAGACTCCCCGGGGCCCTGCACAGCTGCCCTGGGCCTGAGGTCAGCCCAGCCCGTCTGAACCTCAGTTTCCCCACCGGTAACCTGATCGGGATGGCCAAGGTGACCCTGCAAGCTGTCCTCACCCAGACAATGGGGCTCACTGGTGAGGAGTGTGTCCATCAATAATGGATGTCCGGTGCCCACACAGCTGGGGCTTTGGCCCTGATCGCTCTGCAGCTGAACCCTGGCCAGCTTGGGTTTCACAGCTCCAAGTTCATGGGTGGGGCCCCTGGACAATAGCCCCACAGGCCGAGATGACGTGGGCCACTCGTCTGTGCCCGTCTCGTTGGGCTCACGCCAGGGACCTGCAGAAGCCCCGGGTCACCTCCACACACATCGCTTTGCTACCGCCAAGTCCAGAGCTGGCTCTGGATTCTGCCCCTGGACTTCCAGCCTCCGGTCCTAGCCTCCACACCCTGCCCTCGGGGAGACGCTTCCGAAGGGGACCCTCCCCTCCCTGTTCACACACCATCCATGGCTCCCTGCCACCTTTGGGAGAAAACCCAAACTCATGAGCATAGAGACTGTGACAAATGGCAGGACTTGACTCCTCGGCTTCCCGCCTCTGCCTCCATCCACCTCCCCCACGTCGGCAGTAACTTCAGGGACACTGATGTATCACGGGCCATCAACGGCAAATGTCCTCCAGCAAGGGCCGGGGTCTCCCCAGCTCCTCCTCCCGCTGACCTCATGATCTCCTTCCTGGTGAAGAACGTGCAGTCCTGCGGAGAGAAGTCGGCTTGGCCCGGCCCCACCCTGGGGCTCCTTCCCCACCCCCCAGGCCACCCCGGCTAAGGGACGCTGCCCCCTCCCGGGCCAGGAACCCGAGTGGGACCCAGGCTGCTGGCCACCCGTACCTGGTAGGCTTCCAGCTGCTCATGAGTGAAGATGGTCTGTTTGTTACCCATGGGGAGGACGGAAGGCCGGACTCGGGACAGACTCCAAAGCCCCAGCGTCCTCAGACCACCTGGGTTGCCAGACTGCGGCACGCCAGTGTCCGGGCAAATCTCCCTGCCCTGGCTGTCACCTGCCCACCCGCCCCATCACCCCCAGCCTGCTGAGACTCAGGTTACAGCCACGCTCTCTGGGCAACAGTCAGTGTGTCCATGGGCAAGAAGGGCTGCTGGAGGTCACGGAGCGGTCCTCTACCTCTGCCACCTTCAGGTGTGGCCAGGGTCTGGGGCGCCATCAGGAGCCAGGCAAGGTGGTAGGAAGGCTGTGGGCACATCCAGTTCAAATCCCAGGTGTCTGCTCACTAGCTGTGTGGCCTTGGGTAAGTCACCTGACCTCTCTGAGCCTTGTTTGTGAAATAGAAATTATATTAGTACCTACATCATAGGGTCATTTTGTGGATCTAAATAGATAATTGACCACCAGGTAGAAGCCAGTGCCAGGCACTGGGAGTATAATGGGGAACAAGGTAGATGAGGTTCTGAGCTGCGCCCCAGAATTATTACTACTATGTGTTGTGTTAGGGCTGGAGGAAAGTGATCAAAGGTCGAGGCTTGAGAAGTGGTGGGTTGGATAACACCAGACTGCGTTCTTCTGTGCAGAACTTGTCAGGGCCTTTGGTATCCTTATATGCAGCATGCAGCCTCAGGAGGACAGTGTAACAGCCGCCAACCTCATTAGGACCCAGAATTGACTGGGGTGGAGCTGGGTGGCAGAGCACTGGCCCAGCACGGCAGCACCCCAAATTCCATCCCAGCACTGCAAAGTAAGTGAATAAGTGAGCAGGGTCCTCTTGGGTAGAAAATCTGGGAGTCCCAAGTCCCTGGCTGGATGAGTCCTGGATGGATGATCGTGTCCCGCTCACTGTGGGCACCGCCTGTCTTTCCACCTCCCTCTCCTGCTCAGACTTTGGCAGTACCACACGCCAAGCCCCCAGACCACTCTTGGGTCTGCCCTCTCCTGATCCCCACTCTCCCCGGCCTGGACCACAGCAAATCCTCCCAGCAGGCTCCCGCGCCTCAACTCACCAACAATCCCCTCCCCAAGCCCGCACAGTCAGCTTGTATACTGTGGCTTTGATCAGGCTTTAGAGACCTTCCAATGGCAATGTAAAAATGAAAACAAAAAACCGACAATACCAAATGTTGGTGAGGATGTGGAGCCACTGGAACTCTCACCCACTGCAGCTGCTGATGCTTTAGAAAATGGGTTGGCAGTTTGTTGCTTTTTATTTTTTAAATAGAATTCAACATATTTACACATGACTCAGCAATCACCTTCCTGGGTATTACCTGGGGGATACAAAAACCTAGAGTGAACCCTAATGCAAACTATGGTCTTTGCAAGACAATGACATGACAATGTAGGTTCATCAATTGTAACAGATGTACAATACTTTCTTGCATAGGGGATGCTGCTAATGGGAGTCTGTGCAGGTGTTGGAGCAGGGAGTACATGGGAAATCTCTGTACACTCTACTCAATCTTATTATGAACCTAAAATTGCTCTTTTAAAAATCTAATCAAATATTTTAAATGTTTGTTTACAAAGACCATGTGCATACCCACAGAGTGGGAGAAAATATTTTCAAATCACAAATCGGGTAAGGGAGTAGTATTCCTAATACATAAAGAACTCCTACAACTCAACAACAAAAGACATGCATAACCCAAGTAAAATATTATGTATGCTCAGCAAAAGAATTTAGACCTAAAAGGTCACATATTGTATGATTCATTTATATATAATATCCAGAATGGGTGTTCTGTCCTCCTGGGGGTAGGGGAATGAAGGAACTTGTGGGGCAAGTGATGGACCTGTTCTATCTTGATTGTAGTGTTGAATGTTAAAAGTTTAGACAAATTAAATCATCACGATTTATCTGAGCAAAGACTGATGTACCAATCAGGTAGCCCTCAGAAAAAGAGGTTTAGACAGCTCTACCCAGAAGTGTGGCCAGGCAGTATTTTTATACAGAAACAGCTTGATTGGTTGCAGGTGGACATTTGCCTTAGTTGGGCATTGCCTTACTGGTTAGCAATTGGGATTGGCTGAAGCTTGGCTGCTGTGATTGGCTGACACTCAGCTCTTAGTTGCCAGACTATACTGTGGTTAGATTGCAGTTTGTTTACCTACTAAGTTGGGTTGCAGTTAGCTAGGTAGGGACTCAAGATACAGAAGTTGCTTGAGGCCAAATTTAATTTGACAGCTGCATGTCTGTATTCTTTTGACAAAACTCACAGAACTGTACACCGAAGGGGTGAATTTTTTGCATATAACTAAGTATTTTAGAATGATGACAATAACAAAACAAGACCTCCTTACTCCTGTCACCTCATGATTGAAGTCCAAATTCCTTTCCTGTTCAGACACTTGGTGATCTGGTTATGTGCTCCTGCAACTGACAATTAATTATTTATTAGTATGAGCACTGACTGTGTACGAGTGCTGTCCCAGATCTTGCTGATACATCCGTGAGCAAAGACGGCTAGCTGCTGTCATGGAGCCCACGTTCCAGAGAGTGATGAGGACATAACACTTCAGGAGTGCTGAATTCAAAAATGAAAAAACAAGGCAGGGAGGAGAGAGAGGAAGAAGGGCCACATGGATTGGGAGGAAGATTCCTCTGATGGGTGGCATTTGAATAAGGAACCAAAGGAAGTAAAGGAACAGGTTCCATGGGAAGAGGGTTTCTGGCAGTGGAAACAGCTGGTGCCAAAGCCCTGTGGTTGCAGCAAGCTTGACCTAGTTGAGGACTAGCAAGACAGCCACTTGCTTTACAGAGGCTCTGTAAGCACTATGATCACTCAGCTGTTGTTCACATCCATGAGGAGGCTTCTATGACATTCTAGCTCCAATGATGGTGTCTTAGTCCATTTTATGTTGTGATAACAGAATACCAGAGACTGGATCATTTACATTTTTAAAAAAGAGGTTTATTTCAGCTCCGGAGCAGGGTGCTGGCATCTCCTGCGCTTCTGGTAAGGACCTTGTGCTGCCTGGCCCACTTAGTGAGACCCTGTAGCCAAATAAAAAATAAAAAGGGCTGAGGATGTGGTTCAGGGGTTAAGTGCCCCTGGTTTCAATCCTCAGTGCTAGGAAAGAAAGGAAAAAAGGAAAGAAGGACGGAAGGAAGGAAGGAAGGAAGGAAGGAAGGAAGGAAGGAAGGAAGGAAGGAAGGAAGGAAGGCAGGCAGGCAGGCAGGCAGGCAGGCAGGCAAGCACGACAGCTTGGCTGAATCTCTGGGGAATTATGCCGAGTAAGAAAGCGCATCCCAGAAGGTCACACGTGAATGACTCACCGTTTTAAAACAACCCGACGTGTCAGGAGCAGACACACTGGTTGCCAGCGAGCCCCCGCGGCCGGGCGGGTCGGGCGCCCTCTGGCGACGATGCGCTTTCCGTGGCCGGCGGCAGAGCCGCCAGGGTCCTGATGGTGGAGGAAACGGCACGTGGGTCTGTTTCTCTTTCCTCCGGTGACCCGCTTTCCCTGCTGCCGACTTTAACTCATCAACAGGAGATTGGGTCCGCCTAAGCCCAAAGGCGACTGTTCCCTTTATTTCTCGATGACCCGCCTCGCCCCTGGGAGCAAAGGTGGTTAATGGTGCGCGCCCTCCGCCCGCCCTCCCGCTCCGGGGCCAGTCCCTGGCTCGTCCCCCGGACACCGTCGTCTTATCTTACTAGGAATTTGTTCTTCGCCGCAGCGAATTTCAATTTAAATTATATCCCTACTACCAAAGAAAAAGCCATAACATCTTTAAACCCCATCAGGGCTCATGCATGAGTAACGATGCCTGACTTCGATGATAACAGGTCGAACCTGGGGGAAAGTGCAAAATCAAAACGTCTTAAAAAAAAAAAAAAGTGCATGTGAATCTCCAATTTTCTCAAAATTCAGACACCGGGCTGGGGGTGCGGGGCGCGGGCCCGGCCGCCCCGAGGCCCGGATCTGACCCGAGCCGAGGATGGGGATCGCCCGGCAGTTCTCACCCGCTCCACCCAGCGACTGCGGCTCGTGCCGGTCTGCCGGGCTGGATTCCGTCCCCGACGGTGCCACCGTGCGGCCGCCTGTTGGGCGCGGGCGTGGCCGCGGTCCAGCCATCGCCCGCCGCATGGGGCAGTCGCGTGCTGCCCCCTGCGGGCAGAACTGGGAAGCGCAGGCGCTGTGGCCTCCGCGGTCCTCTGTCCACGGGTGTGGGGACAAACCTCTGCTGCTTCTCTCTTCTCCAACCTCTGCTCTTCCACCCCCTCCACCCGCCTCAAAACAAAACCAAAACAAACAAACAAAAACTAAAAACCTCCGGGCATCATCTTGGCGACAGCTGTCAGAAATCAAAGGCGCCGGGCTGGGGTGGAGCGGCAGCTGGAGGCTCCCCGGCGAGGGCCGGTTCCGCTCCAGAGAGGAGGGCAGAGCGCGCGAGGCAGACCCAGCGGGCCCACTGCAGGGAATCCACACCGCCAGCCGGCCCAGACTGGGGGCCAGGGGACCGTCACTGAGGGGGGACATCCAGCCTGGGAGGAGCCAGGCGACCGCGCCGTGGAAAGCCCTTCCAGTCGCTCGCTTGGCAAAACCGAGGCCCGAAATGAAAAGAGGCTGGCGCGCGCTGACCCAGGGAAGCCATGCCTCGGTTTTGGAGGCAGTGGGAGGGGAGGGTCCCGCCGTTTTCTCCTTGCTGCGTTTCCTTTCTCTTGCTTTGTGTGGTTTTCTCACCTGGGGCGTGTGTGTGTGTGTGTGTGTGTGTGTGTGTGTGTGTGTGTGTGTACACTTTAGGTCAGAAATCTGTGGGAGAATTTTGATTTCTTCTCTCTTTCCCTCAGTATTAAAAATCCAGTGATTAATTTTTTAAAATCCAACACATGAAAGCAGTCACAAAATATACTGATAGGGAAAAGGGCTAGGGACCAAGCAAGGACTAAACTAGAACGAGATCCCATTTGTATTTTTAAACGTGTACTCCTTGAGAGACTAGAAAGAAAGGAATCAAAACAATAAGGGACCATACGGCTGGGTGTGGGGGTGCAGGCCAATAATCCCAGAGACTAGGGAGGCTGAGGCAGGAGGATTGCAAGTTTGAGGCCAGCCTGGGCAATTGAGTGAGACCCTGTCTCAAAAAAACAAATAAAAATGTCTGGTGGTGTAGCTCACTGGCAAAACATCCCTGGGTTCAGTCCCCAGTTCCAAAAATAAAATAATAGAGGGCCAGGGGTATGGCTCAGATCTGGAGTGCTTGTCTAATATGCATGAGGCCTTGGGTTTGGTCCCCCGCACCACAAACAAAACAATAACAGATGATTTCTGGGTGAGGATGGTTTCTTCTGTCTTTGGGGACATCTCTGCATTTTTCCAATTATATATTCCACAGTAAATGTTTGTATACCTTTGTGACAATATAGAAAATAAGATGTGACACTATGAACATAGCTAATGGCACTAAATTGTGCACTCTGAAGTGGTTGCAATGTAAATTTTATGTCACGTACTTTACCACAATAGGAGTCATGGGAAGGAAAGAAGGAAGGACAGGTGTAAGGTGTTAGAAAGAGACTCTTCCCTCCCACAGTGTATTAGTCAACCTCACGTTGCTAAAACAAAACACCTGACACAATCTACTTGTGCAGTAAAGAGAGGCTTAAATCCAAAACCAGGAGGCCCTATTAGCTCAGGCTTCTGGGGAAGGTGGCACAGCATAGTAAGGACACAGGTCAGGGCAAGTGCTGCATCTCAAGCAAAGACAGAGCAGACAGAGGCTGAGAGGACAGGGCCTTACGCTCCCCTTCCAGGACATATCCCCAATGACACAAAGACCCACCTCCAAAGGCCCACAGCTCCTCCCAATGCAGTCTGCCTGAGGACAAAGCTTGTAACCTGTGACCTTTGGAGGAAACTACCCATGTTCACACCATGGTGCATGGGATTGTAAGGCGGGAGTCGAATCTTCCTTGGCAGATTTACAAAGGATGTGGGTGACAGAACTCACCTCCAGCTCATGTTCCATCAGCCAGATCAACCATCCAAGTGGAGGCCAGAGACCAGAACGGAAGCTTTGACAAAGAGATCGGGGGACACTTGGAGGGTGGAGTGGATGTGCTGTTAAGTTTCTTCTTGTTCTTAGGGGCCTGGGGGTAGGAGGTTACATTCTACCACCAAGCCTAGCAAAGGGGCTTTGAGACATGCTGACTCTTGGAAAATCCAGCCTGACCCGCATTTGAGAAGGTTTGGAGGACCGGACTTGGGTGTGATGGCAGAGCTGGGTGCCTGCGGGCATGTTGGGACCAGCCTGTGTGAGAATTTCCTGAGCACCAGATGGGAGTCGTGTGAGACAGAGCTGGTGTGACATCATCTTCACTACCACCCACTATGGCTGCCCAGCAAGGTAAGGAAACGCAGGAGAACAAAGCTGGTGGAATCTGCTGGCTGCCCAGAGGCTGAGGAAGGAGCTGTAAGGGACCCCCAGGAATTTAGATGCGTATTCCAAGGTCAAATTTTCAGGGGAGAGGGAGTTTGTTAGTCTTCTGTCACTGTAATAAAATGCCTGAGATAGTCAACTTATTAAGAGAAAAGGTTTATTCTGGCTCACAATTTTGGAGTTATAATCCATGGTAAGTTGATCCCATTATTTTGGGCCTGTGGCAAGGCAGCACATCATCACGGGTGCATACTGAAGAGCAAAACCACTCACCACATGGCTGGGAAGCAACAGGAGAAAGAAGTCTGGGGTCCCACAACCACCTTCTAGGGCATTCTCCCAATGACCTAAAACCTCCCATAAGGCCCCACCTCTCGAAGATTTCACAACCTGTCAATTGTGCCACCCCAGGTACCAAGACTTGAACACAAAGATCTTTGAGGGACATTCAAGATCCAAACTATCGCAAGGAGGCTGACGGAAAGCACTAGAAAGCAGGAGAAAAAGCACCCGCAGGGAAGGAGTTAGCTATAACCAATGAAGTTCAGGAACTATGGAACTCTCTTACTTCTCCTTCCCCTCCACCTTCCTTAAACACCCTCGTAGGGACACAAACAGCAACTAATCGTGACAAGAGGGGACAGTAGCAGCTCGGTGGCTTCCTCTTCCCTTTTCCTAGTGCAGCTGAGGGAGAGGGAGACTGTCCTCTGCATATCAGTTCTGGGCATTCCAGTTACTGAACTGCCTTGTTCGCGGCTTAACGTGACATAAAAATGAGAGGAGTGTCTTAGGACCTGAGAGCATTTTATCCATGACCGGAAAATGACAGGCATGTTTTTAAAAAGTGCTTAAAAGGATGGAAGGAAACTAAAATAGAATTGTGTCTGGGTTCTGATAGCAGCTCTGCTACCCAAATTGGGAAACAAAACCAACTCATTGGGCCCCCAAGGGTTATGGCACCAGTAGATTGGGTTTGGGGTTTTTTTTCTTTCTTTCTTTCTTTTTTTTTTTTTTTTTTTTTTTTAGCATTCCTTGTGACTCTTTCCTGTGCTAAAGGCCTCAGAGCCAGAGTGGCTGAGAACCAACATCTTATTCTGGAGAAATCCAAACTGGCTACAATTCTGCTTCAAGAACGAGCCCACGAGAAACGAAGCTTATGTCTGCCCAAAGACGCACACACTTCTCCTTACTGCTCCAAACTGGAAACCGCCCCGAATCCATCCACAGGTGAGGGGTAAACAGACCGAGTCTATTTACACAGCGGGAGAACCCTGGGCAATAAAAATGAATGAAGGGTTGTTAGGCCCAGCCACTGAGGGATCTCAGACACATCATGCCCAAAGAATCCCAGCGCCCAAGAACACCGGCAGGCAGTTCTGAGACAGTGGCCAAGGACAGGTGGTCAGCGTGATCCGGCAGGATGAGTGGATCGGAAAGATGGGGGCTGATTCAAAGAAAAGGAATCGGAGTGCCCCATCCCCCCAACCAGTTACCAACAGGCCAGGGAATCCGTCCTTCTACCCGAGGAGCTACCGAGGAGCAGCCCTGGGCGGCTCTCTGCTGGCCTTTTGGTCACCTAGGCAAGACAGGAAGAGGAGGGGAGGCAAGGAAACCCACTCCCAGGGCACTGGCTCTGGGCCCCCTCCTCTCTGGAGAAGGCCATCTCTGTTCTGTCCCTTAAATAAAACTTGTTTCATTTTATTTATTTATTTATTTATTTTTTGCGGTGTTGGGGTTTGAACCCAGAGTCCTGTACTTGCCAGGCAAGCACTTTACCAACTGAGCTATCTCCCCAGCCCTAAAACTTGTTTTCTCCACTTGCCTCAGGGTTTCTTGGGTGTTGATGGGAACAGGGACCTGATCCTGATTTCCAAGACCAGTATCAGTTCCATTTATAGGTACATGAAATTATTAAAGAGAAATGCAATCCATAGTGACAGAGTAGATCAGAAGTTGCCTGGGGTTGCAGGGAGGGGATTCACTAAGAAGAGGAACAGGGGAACGTACAGGATGCTGGAACATTCCCTATCTTGATTGGGGAGGTGGTTACAGGCATATAAATGTGTCAATACTCATCAAAGGGCACAAGTAAAATGGGTGCATTTTATAAAGGCAAAAAACACATTGTCTAATGTACCTATGTGTGGGAAAATAAAATCAAGTGCATAAAAGTAAATCAAGGCACCTTAAGATACTAGGCTGAGAGGATATGAGGGGCCAACCTTCAGGCACATCCACCTCTAAATAAAACTTTTTGACCCTATGCATCCTGTACTTCATGTGCCGAGAACTGTGGTTTCCTAAGGGGGTGGAACATTCTAGTCCTTCAGATAGCCTCCAGGGTTGCCTCCCCGGACACAGATTCCCTTCCTTTCACAATAATTTTTTTTTTTCATTGTTCTCCCCTTTTCACTTTCTGAAAACTGCTTTACATATATTCTGGAAATTACCAGTCTCTTCTTCAAAGCTTGCTACCCTGTCTCCACCAATCTAAATTCCTGACAAACAGCAGAAGTGATTTTCCTCCCCACCTGTGGCTTTGGTCTTTAAACCTTGCTGGACATTGGAGAGACCCCAGAGCACATTTCAGCCTGCCTGAAATTTGGGTCTCCTGAGCTGCAACTCCGATCAGCCCAAATAAACTCTCTGTGTTTCTTAACCAGTGTGTGCACCCGTTTGTCTCAGGGTCTACACATGGAATAAGAGAACATCAACTCAGAAGTAGCCAGTAGAATGGTGGTTACTAGGGCTGAGAGAAGCGGGGAGGGTTGGTTAAAAGACAAAAACTTTCATTTAGGAGGAATAAGTTGAAGAGATCTGTCATACAACATAATGAATATCGTCAACAGCAATATAATTAGTTCTTGAAATGTTCTCAGAGGAGATTTTAAGTGTTCTCACACTTAAAAAGAATGAGATTTCACAATCGTTAACTCGACTGAGCCATACCAAATATATGCGAATTTCAAAACATTATCTTGTGCACCATAAATATGTGCAAATTTTTGGCACTTTAAAAATAAATTAAGCATTATAAAGGTTTTTTTTTTTTTTTAACCGTATATATTGATGACTCAAATTTATTTATTATTTTATTTATCAAATGCTTGGAAATGAATGAGTACTGATTAGGTTACAAAATCAGGTCCAGGTGCCTATCAAACACTCAGCACATGGCAATCAGTGTGAACGCGGCCAAAGCGAATGAAACCCCAAAATCTCTGATTTTGAGCACCTCGGCTAAAAGCTGAAAAAGCGGTAAGGAGAGTCAAAACCGGAAATGTGGCAGCAGACGCGGTGGGAGGCTCGGGCACGCGCCTGACTCTCTGCCGTACCCGCGACCGGAAATGTGGCACAGGCTGCACGCCAAGGACGCACGCGCTCCTTCCTTCTCAGCCAATCAAGAAGAAGTGAGGCGGGCGTCCGAGCGGAAATAGTATTTACAAACAGGAAGTGTGGCATCTATCCACAGAACTGCCAGCGGGAGCTATGGAGGCCTACGAACAGGTCCAGAAGGGACCGCTGAAGCTGAAAGGCGTCGCAGAGCTCGGCGTGAACAAGCGGTGAGGCCCGTGGGACCCCTTCTTCTGCTCCGCTAGACGTATCCCTGGGATCCCGGGCACTGGCCCTCTGATCCATCCTATCTTGTCTCCCACCCCTCTCCCCTGCCAGGAAGAAGAAAAAGAAGGACAAAGACAAGGCGAAACTTCTAGAAGCGATGGGAACAAGCAAAAAGAACGAAGAGGAGAAGCGGCGCTGCCTGGACAAGCGGACGCCGGCCCAGGCGGCCTTCGAGAAGATGCAGGAGAAGCGGGTGAGGCACCGGCCTGGGGCCGGGGCGGCCGACGGCGCGGGCCTGTGTCTCCCGGGGCGGGTGCTCAGGCAGAGCCGGGGACTCGAACTGCAAGAGGGCGAGCGGTCAGAGGGACCTTAGTTCCGGGGAGAAGATTCCCCTCTAGCCCGAGCGGATGGCACAGGGGAGAGCTGGAGACCATTCCATCGCTGTGACTCACTGGCCCTGCGACTCCGGGCCAGTGATCCTTTCTAGTGCCTCAGTTTCATCAGTAGATGTCAGGATAGCACTTTCTCCTGAGAGGGTCGGGGACTCTGTGTGAGTGGTGCAGGTAAAGCATTTGGCACTAGGTCTGGCACATATTAGGCGCTCATTGGGTGGTAGCTGTTGATATTAAGTGGCTCTGCTCCCCCCTAAGTCTCCACAGTATGTTCCATGATGACTTCGGTGGACAGAATCAAATTTGCTGTATTACAAGGCTCCTGTAAATCATTTCTGTTCGTATTAATCACTGAATGAATTTGGGCCGTGAGGGAGAGGAGAGGTCAAGGTAAGATAGATCAGCTTGGCATATTATGCTGGACAGAAATTAATCTGTCTGGGTTAGTGGCTCTTAGTGGTTCTCTCCCCCAACTCCTGGGGAGGGAGTGCTGTGGACATCTAGTGGGTGGAGACCAGGGACACTGCACTTCCTACAATCACAGAACAGTACCCTGCACCCTGCAAAACGATTTGTCCTCAAATGCCAATGGTTCTGAGGATGAGCCAGGTCCAGTGGTGCATGCATGTAATCCAGGAGGCTAAGGCAGAGGGACACAAGTTGGAGATTAGCCTGGGCAACTCCAGGCTAGTGAGGCCCTGTCCAAAAAAAAGTACAGGAAAGGGGCTGAGGCTGTAGCTGAGTGGTAGAGTGCTTGCCTGGCATGCATGGGACCCTGGGTTCAATCTCAGTACTATCAAAAAGGGGGAAAAAAAGAGTGCTGAAGCTGAGAAGTCCTAACCGTGGTCTCTGTGAACCTGTACAGTGACACTGCGGAGAGTTAACTGATTACCCTTGGATAGAATTTGGTCATACAAAAACACACAGCCCAGGCCAGACCTTGGTACCAGGACCGCGGCTGCTGTTTGTTAGTGTGTAGCTCTGGGTTAGTCAAGTGTCCATCAACTTAAAGTAGGGCTAAAGTTTTTCTTGTAGGGTTTTGTGAGGATTTAACAAGTGAATGCAAATCTGTCACCTGAGGTTGTAGTCACGGCAGGGCTGAGCTCTTGTGGCTGGAGTTAGACTGAGAGGTCAGTGCGGCCCTCGGGTGACTGAGGACAGCTCTCCGTTGTCATTAGAATGAAGAAGGAAGGCCGATTTCAGCACATCCCTGAGGTGGCGGGGGAAAGACAGGTGGAGACGAGGAGTGGACTGACCCTTTTTAGAGGATATTTGCCATTAAGCTTGGCAGCCCTCCCTTAGCACTGCTTTTCCAGACACGTGACGGGCATTGCCCTGGCAGACGTTGCCAGTTGATGGCAGTATTCTTTGTAGTGGAAGCTGGCACAGTGGGCCTCACGACCTCAGTCCTGGGCCCCGAGCTTGTGTATTCAGGGTTGGTGCATCTGTGGAGCCCCTTTGACATTCGTGGCCTCGGGACACCTCGTGGGGGACAGGACCGGGGCAGAGGTCCAGTGCACACAGACGTGGTTTAGTCAGATGGCAGGACCCAGGCGCGAGGGAGCCGGAGCCTCTGAGGCCTGTGTGGATCACGCGGGTGGTGCGGGGTCAGCGGGAGCCTTTTGTTGTTTAAAATAGGAGCTATTGCGGCTGGCTTCATTTGCCTGGAAGAGAGGGAAACAGGAGAGATGAGGTAGGTGAGATGGAGCGCCAGAGGTCCGTGTGCTGGGATCTGGTCCCCTGTGGTGACATTAAGAGATGGTGGAAAGTTAAGAAGCAGACCTAGTGAAGATCACTAGGTCACGGGGGCGCCGTCCTTGGAAGGGATGAAGGCAGTTCTCGGGTCCTGAGTTAGGACTGCGGAGGCTGGTGCGGTCCTCCGGGCTGGGGGTCACCGGAGGCCAGGCTGCGCTGGACATCCCAGATGGCGCAGCAGAGCTCCTTTCATGGCCTCGCCCATCTCTCTTCCACGTCCTTCATCTGCAGCGGGGCCATCAGACTTCCTGCTTAGTGGCCTCCAGAGGCACAAAACAAAACTTGCAGGGTCTTGTGGCTCAGCCTAGAGTGGGCTCTGCATTCTGTCAAGTGAGGCCAGAGCTAGTTCACAGTCAGTATGGCAAAGGGGCCAGCACACTTAAGGGAGCCACAGAGCGCTACCTGCAGTCGTCCAGCTAGAGTGGAGAGCCAGGTGTGGCCCCAGGTCTGTGTGACTCTGCCTCCCCTCGCGATTGGGTCCTTTTTAAATGTCGCTAAATTGCTGAGGCTGGCCTTGAACTTGCAATCTTCCTGCCTTTGCCTCCCTAGTCTCTAGGATTACGGGCATGCACCCCCATGCCCAGCTAAAAAGAATTTTTTTAAATGAACATATAATGTTTGGATTTATTTTTAGGGTACAGTGTTATAATTTGATATACGTGTACAATGTGTAAATCAAATCAGGGTAATTAACATTCCCATCTCTCAGATGGTATCATTTGTATGTGTTGGGAATCTTCAAATCCTTCTCTAGTTATTTTGGAATGTACAATAAATGGGTGACTTTGGACACTGTCACTGCCCTGCTGTGTTGTCCAACATCAGAACCACTCCCCTGGTTGGTGCCTGTTTCCCGTCCTCTCTATCCTTCCTCCCCCTCGCTTCCCTCGTCTTCAGTGTTCTCTTGTCTACTCTGTCCTTGCAGTACTGGGTTTGAACCCAGGACCTTATGTGTGCTACACAAATGCTCTACCACTACGCTACGCTCCAGCCTCTGCTCTCTATTTACATGTGATCGACATTGTTTAGCTTCCACAACATGCTGTGTTTGTCTGTGATCCAGATCCTCAGCCCTCAGCACTGCAGCTGAACATCAAGGTGGACACTGTCACTGGACCCCCTGCTCGGTGTCGGGCCCTTCACCCTCTTATCTCCCATCCTTCCCGTAATCCAAGTGGGACTTTCTCTTCCCGTCAGCAGCATGTGCTGACCACGGCCCAAGGATACAGGAAGCACATGTACAGTTTTCAGCAGAGTCTGCTTCTGCTCAGCTGATGCTGGTTCATTTCCTGCCACTCATGAGGGTAGGACCAAAGGTGACTGAGCCAGGTTTTCTTTTGGACCAGCCTGAGTGGAGCAGAGGGAGAGGGGCAGGATGTACATCCTGAGCTATTCTAGAAGCGAGAGCCAGGCTGCCAGGGTCACTTCCTTCGTCCTCCAGCCTGGGCCCTGTTGAGCATGCAAATTCACTGCCATGTCTTTCTCCTACCAGCAAATGGAGAGGATCCTGAAGAAAGCATCCAAAACCCACAAGCAGAGAGTGGAGGTAAGTCATGTGCCCGGTAGAGGCAGACTGAGCTATGTAGGGTCCTAGTTCAGCCCAGAGGCCGAGGGAGCCATTGGAGTGTTGCTGGGAGAGGGTTCACCCAACAGGAATGACCGACACCTCCCTCGGCTCATTCAAGGCCTGCAAGGCGGGGGTGAGGGGGGCTCACTGGGCAGAGACAAGACATGGGGGAGGTGGGACTTGGCAGGGCCACGTGTCCCTAGTGCCCTGGCTGGGCCTGTGCTGATGCAGGCTTTCTCCTTTGCTTCCCAGGACTTCAACAGGCACCTGGATACACTCACAGAGCATTACGATATCCCCAAAGTCAGCTGGACCAAGTAGCGTCCTGGTCCTGGCTGTAGAGGAGCATCGAGGGACCGCAGAAAGCAAAGTCAGGATTATCTTTGGTTGCTTTGGTATTTTCTGGAAACATTCTTTTACACACACCCATGCCTCTTCTGCTGAAACAGTACTTTTCAAAACTGTATCCCTTCAATCCAGAACTTGATTAAAGTAAGACTGTCCTCTTAGTTAATTTTGGCTTTTTGGTAGTGCATTGAAGGTAATTAGTTTGAATTGAAAGTTCTGGATTTATCTAGAGACTAAACTGTGACTCACTGTATGAGTGGCATGTTAAAAAGTTTCTAGAGTTGTATCTGACATGCTGAGGCCAGCCAGCCATCCTCACCTGGATGAGATCGGACTCCAGAGGACAAGAAGCTAAAACCAGCCTGGCCCACGACGTGCAGAACCCACCAGACCTACACAGGCTGCTCTGACCTGGGCCTTACGTTTTTCCATCGAGGCCCTGGGGAAGCCACCTGCAGCTCAGTGGCCTTCAGAAAGCTCCTCAGCCACCTACCTGTTCAGTGATGCCATGCAGCCTGGATGGCAGAGCAGCCGCCCTAGACCAGGATGGAACGTGAATATAGGCCCTGTCCCCTTCTGAGCCGGTGGCCTGTTTTCAGTCCCTCTCCCCGGAACCTTTTCCCAACACCATGTGGCGGTGCTGCCGTGGCAGAGCTGCTGGCTGACCACGGCTCTCTGATGGAGTCCAGGCACATCTGCCTCGCAGCCCTCACCCCAGCGCCAGCTGTGTGTGTTGAGAGGTGGCACATCACTTGGAGCCTCTTTGGCATTCCTGGCCCGAGGACCCTCCTGGGGGACAGACCAGGGCAGAGCCTCAGCACAGAGATGGGTGCAGTGGAGCCGCAGGACCCCGGTGGAAGAGCTGGAGTCTTGGAGGGTCTGCTTGTGCCCCAGCAGGATCAAATGGCAACCGGTAAACCACAGAATAAAGCAAACCCAGCTAGGAAAACATGAGTCTGGTGTCCTAATTGTAGGTCAGTTGCCACGAAGTGCTGCCCATGAGCAATGTGCATGGTGCACAACTGTTTCTTAGTGGAAACAATTAGAACACATTTGTTTGCACTTAAGAAAGATGACAGGCAGGCTCAGTATCCCTTATCCCAGATGCCTGGGGCCAGAGTTTTTGGAATTTGAGGGTATTTTTATAAGTACAGTGCAGTATCCTGCAGTCTCCAACACAAAGTTTATTGTTTCATTCACACCCTGTACACATAGCCTCGGGTAATTTTAAGTATTCCTAACAATTTTGTCCCTGAAACAGCTTTGTGGCATGTCGGAGCTCAGAGTCTTGTATTGTGGAGCATTTGAACTAAGGACCCTCAACATGGAATCCCAGTAGCACAGGCTCCTTTCATCAGGGATTCTTGGCATTGCCTGGAGAAAAGACAGTTCCAGGCCCTACCTGATCATAAGCCAGCGACTGGGTCTGTGCTTCATGCGCGTGACAATCCTTTGTCCACATAGTTGTAACGTGAATATTCTTATCTCTGCATAGTAAGATACTGCCAAACAGTGGCTTCAAACATCTATTATCTCAGTTCTGTGAATTGACAGCTCAGCTGGATGGTTCTTGTGATGTGATTTATTGACTGGTGTAGCTGCGCTGGCTTGCCCTAGGGCCAGAAAGTCCAGGGAAGCTTGCTGTCCTCCAGGATCTTTCCCTACATAGCTTATTTTATGTCAGCAAGTCATGGCCAAGCACAGGGTCTGGGAGGGAACTGCACAAGGGCATGGGCATCAGGAGGCCTGGTTTGTGGGCGGCTGTCACAGTCCACATCAGTAGTTCTCAAATTCTACTGCATGTTAGAGTTTCCTGGGGAGCATTAAGAACCACAAATATCTGGAACCCATGGTCTGGGGTGGGGTTTTGTCCTGGGTTTTTCAGAACTCCCCAGGTGACAAACATGTCTGCCACAATAGGCATGGCCTTTCCTGATACTGCAGAGGTTATATCTGGCTTATATATAAATGTAAATGCCAAGGATGAAATTCAGATGTGACCTGAATTTCCCCCACACATGAGGGAAGAAGTTACTAATAGTTTATGTGTAAAGGTAGTGTTTGGTCTAGACACAAAACTCCAAATACCTACAGCAAGCCAGAAAGAAATGTTTCCTTGTGTGACACCTCACCTGCCTTGGCTGGTTTTGTTTTGGTCTTACAGTCTTGACGTTTCTTTTTCATCAGTTTTGTAATTTGAAAATGAACATGTTTTCTAAAACAATACAATTAATTGAACAAAGTATGGTACAACAGGGTTTCTTAACATATTGCATCACATCAATCACTGTTACTTTCTGAACAGACCCTGACAGTAGTAGTCAGTCACCAACCTGATGTCTCATCAGATTCTATCTAGAGTATATCCATCAGACAACTGGTTTCAAAAGCCCCTCTTGACTGCTTGCTTTGTGCAAGAATGCTTCCAACCTGGGATTTGCTTAGTAGTCTTAAAATATTCCATGTTTCCCTGGATTTTATTGCAGTATAATCACAGAGTTGCCAAAACCATCTTTCCAAATGTCAAACAAGAGGCAAGATATAAGATGTGTGAGGCAGGCAGACTGGGTAAAGGGTGTGAGCGCCCTTTGGGCATCCCGAGTGTTGTGATGGTTCATTGGGACAGAATTCAGGGGTTTATCCACAGGCTGAGTGTTCATATGGTAGAGCACTATGCTTGCCCAGCATATGTGAGGCACTGGGTTTGGTCCTCAGCACCACATATAAATAGTAAAGGTTCATCGACATCTAAAATATTATTTAAAAAAAAAAAAAACTGAACTAGGCTCAGTGGTAGAGCTTTTGCTTAGCATGCCTGAAGACCTCAGTTCCATTCCCTGCATGCCAGAAAAGAGGTCAACTTCGTATAATTCAATTGATTAATTAGTCACGATTTACATGACTCGCAATGACTCAAGTACAAAAATCAAACACGTGCTTTTTGCCCGTGTTCAGTGTGGCGCGGCTTTCACGAGAGCATTCCAGGCCATAAACAGGCACGCTTGTACACTGATAAAGGTCGGCACTGACAGATGACGGGCAATAACTCTTAAGACTTAATTGCCATTCAGAGAGTTTGTTTGACTTCCACGTCATCGCCACCCCTCCCCGTAGAGCGTTTCACAGTCCGTGACTATATTTGTTTCCTTGACTTCCGATCAGACTGTAGGCTCTCTGAGGCTGCTCCACGTTGGTTCCATCACCAGGTTTCCCCTGCCCAACTTGGCGCACAGCAGGGGTTCTCCAGGCGCCGGGTCTTTCCCGCAGCCAAGCAACCCGAGTGCCCAGGTTCAGTGAACCCCGCCTGGCCCCGCCCGGCCCCGCCCCCTGCCACTTACTTCCGGGATGCTTGAGACGGGCGAGAAATAAGGTCGTATAGGATGTGCTGCGCCTGCGCAAACTCTGTCCCGCGCCTGCGCATCGTGGCACCTCCTCCCGACCGGACATAACGGTCCGCGCGCGGCTCCCCGAACCGGAAGTGGAGAGGAACTGTCGCGGGGCGCGTCTGGCCTTACTCAACGCCCGGCAGTCTCTGCCGTTGCAGCGGCCCCCAGGCCTCCCGCAGTCGCCATGTCCGCCAGCGCCGTCTACGTGCTGGACTTGAAGGGCAAGGTACTGAAGTCTCCCCACCCTCCGCGTTGCCAGGCAGCCAAGTGGGGCCCTAGTCCCACGGGGACCCACCCTGTTGCTAGGTAACCGGCCAGTGAGCCCCACCCTGGCATTAGGCAAGGAGGCCGATTGGCCTCACCTGAAGGTCCCCACCCTGTTGCTAGGTAACAGGACGGTGGTCTTCACTCGACTATCTTAGGTCTGTTGCTAGGTGACGCGGTGGGCTGCCACCGCCGCCGTTGCCAGGTAACCGGTTGCATCGTCCCCTTCCACTCACTCCTGGGTCTGGAGCCCGGGCCTCCATGGGGACCCCCGGAAGCCTCGGGGATGGCGGGCTGCGGCCGCCCTCAGAGGCCAAGAGCCCAGGGGCCGCGCGACCCTTGACCAGTTGTAGCTAGGCGTGGCGGGGACTCCGTGCCCTCCGGCCAGTCCCGCCTTCTGTGGGCGCAGCAGCTTCTGTTTAACCTGCGTTTTCTCCCTGTAGCGGTTTCTTTTTTTCCTTTCTTCTCTTCTCTTTTCTTTCTCCCTTCTTTCTTTCTTTCTCTCTCTCGCTTGCTTTCTTTTTGGCGTGGGTGGGGCGCGGGGTACCGGGAATTGAACTCAGGGGCACTCGACCACTGACCCGCATCCCCAGCCCTATTTTGTATTTTATTTAGAGGCAGGATCTCACCTAGTTGTTTAGCACCTCGCTTTTGCTGAGGCTGGCTTTGAACTTGAAGCCCTCCTGCCTCAGCCTCCTGAGCTGCTAGGATTACAGGTGTGTGCCACCACCCTGGCCTGCAGCAGTTTCTTAAAGTTCATCGTGACATTGAGTGAGAGGGTTAGGTAAGGTGAGTGGTGGGAGCCGCATTTTATAGAGGAAAAACTGAGGCTCAGACAGGTAAAGTGATTTGCCCAAGGTCAAACTGGTCATAGGGAGGTGGCAGGTCCCCAAGTTCCATTTAGAGTCATCTTTCATCCCGCTAATATTTGCACAGAACCTACTGAGCTCCTAGGCAGGGTTCTAAGTGGTGGGCTGCCTCCAAAGCAAAATCAGTAAGTCCCTGACCTGTGAGCTGACAGTCTGGTGGGGAAGATGGACACCAATCTCCAAATACAAATAAGCACAAGTAATGTCAATCGCAGTGTGAAGCAGTGAGCATATAATAGAGACAGCCTCAGCTGAGGGGGGGTCAGAGAGGGCTTCCCTGCAGGGGGAGTGACAAATAGGTCTGAGGGAGTTGCATAAGTAGGACCCCGGCACCTTCCTAGGGTTGTCAGAGAAGAAAACTTCTTACAGGAAGAATTGTTCAGGCCTTCAGCAGTGGGCTGTTGCCCTCCTCAAGTTCACACCTAGTGGAAGGCAGGGACTGTCTGGCCTCTTGCATGTGGGAGCAGCCCGAACTGGTCCAGCGGTGTTAAACAAGTTCAGCATTCATTGGTGAGAGAAGCGTGGGTGTTGGGTCCTAGGTGAGGTGGACAGGAGTTGGCTCAGAAGATGAGGCTGAAGAGTGAAGTGGCTGCTTCCTGCCCCACCCCAGGACTTTCCTGAAGTCTCTTGAGTGGGTGCCTGCCTTGGATGCCACCCAAAGTCAACAACTGGGGAGTCCCAGTGCTTCTCCCCGCAGCCTTCTCAGAAGCAGGGAGGACGCCCTTCTTAGCTGTACACCAGGGCCTGGGTGGATATAGTGCTCCCCAGTCCTTGTGGCACGTGTTCTTCCACCCTGGCCACCACATCTCCAGAGGTGCCACGGGATGCCTGTCTGGGCTTGCTTGTTTCTCCAGCAGACGTTTCCTGAGAGCCTGGCCTGCACCCAGTCCTGTGCCAGTGCTGTGGAGTTAGGCGAGTGCAAAGCCCGTCTCTGCACAGCTGTGTGACCTCTCACAAATGCGTTCTCTTCGCCGGGCCTCACTGTCCTCCCTGGTTGGAAGAGCCCTTGATGGGGTTGCTGTGTGGGAGTGTGAGGCTTGGCACTGCGCAGGCCCACAGCACGCATGAGGCTGCACAGGCCTCACTAGCAGGGGAGGTGCATGGAAGCAGAGGTGTTACCAAACACTCAATCCAGGCGGCTACAGGCAGGAACAAGGCCCCAAGTAATGCAGTTGCTCAACCTTGTATTTGGCTGTCAGGTGTTACAAAAGGCTCCCTGGCAAAAGTTAGTGCCAGAGCTGGTTCTGAGGTGACCAAGTAGTGGTCAGGTGGAGGAGAGGCATCCCAATGGGTATAGAAGGTGACAGGCAGCCCGATCTTGAATAATCCAGAGCCTGAAGAAATGGTACCAGGAGAGACATGGGTGTTGGGAATGTCCTGATTGGAGAAGGGGACCGAAGGGTCCACTTGAGTTCCAGGAGGGAGGAGTCACAGCGAGCAGATTGTGGCCCAGGAGAAGCGCAATCAGACTTGCCCCTGGGAAGCTCCCGAGGAGCCCTGGGCCCCTCCCTCCCTCTGCAGTCAGGATGCCCTTTATTCCGCTCCCATGGACCCCAAGTTCCAAAAGTCTGCCTTCTGAGCAGAACTGCATTTAATCAGCGTCCAGGAGCTCATGACCACAGGTCTGCCTGCCCAGCAGGACCTCCGACCCCCGGGGAGGCCTGCAGGCCGCATTCAGCTGGTAGTAAGCCCTCCCTGAAGGCTCCTCAGTGCCAGCTGTCACCCCTGGCCACCATACTCGTCAGCTCTTCCCCCAGCTTTAGGAATGGCGAGCTCTTGCTTTTCCTTCTATTCCTTTCACTGTCCGCCCTCCCTACAGCCCTTCCCTTGGCTGGTCTCAGGCCTCAGTGTGCTTCCTCATGCTGTCCCTCTGCCAAGGTGGCCTTTAATTTATGGCAGTGTGCCACGCACTGAATTTGTACTGCGGTCTGGTGTGCTTATCTCTGCCTCTGACCATCACTGTCCATCTCTGTGATCCATTGGCCTCCAGGACAACATGGAAATCCCACAGCTGCTGCACGCTTGGCATTTCCCAAAGTGATCATCCTGTTACCCCAGACTTGCTCTGTGTCCTTCACTGAATGGCACAGCTGTCCATCCAGTTGACCTACTAGAAAGGCATTGTTCTCCCCTCTCCTCACCCGCATGTTGACTCCCCAAATGTTTACTGAGCACCTACTGTAGGTCAGACTCTGGGTGCTGAGACACAGCCTCAGGAGACAGGAATGGTTGATGGTCTCTGAGAATGTCAGGCATTAAAGGAAGCTGAAAGTAAATATATAATAGAGTATGCAGGATGGGCAGCGGAGACAGTGGGGCCAGGGTGGAGACGATGGGACATGTTCTGTCAGCCAGGACAAGCAGGCAAGACCCCGTGGAGGAGGTACTGTTTGAGCTGAAGCTTGAGAAAAGAGAAGGCCAGGCCTTTCTCAGCAGAGGGAGCTGCAGGTGCAAAGGCAGGAGCAGATGTGGATCACTCAGAACTAGCTGAGGTGCCAGGCTGGCGGACTGAAGAGAGCCAGGGAAGTGGGGACAGAAGGACATTGAAGTGCTGTGAGCTGTGGTGATGGACTGAGGCTTTGTTCTTGGCACCAGGGAGGCTGGTGTAAGTGTCAGTTTCAGCAGGAAGAGAGACCCAGTCTGGCTTCTGCTGAGGAGAGCCCTGTCACACTGTGGAGGAAGGACCTGGGGTGGGGGGGGTCAAGGGTGACAGCAAGAGGAGGGGCTGTCCCCTTAAGCATTGCCTCCCTCAGCCTGTCCCTTCCTTGGCCCTGCCTCTCCTCTGGCCCCCACAACCCAGCTCTGGAGCTGTCTTCACTCAGCCTCCCACTGTCCCAGACCCCCATGGGCTGCCCCCGCCCCATGCCTCCAGCCATGCTTGCTGCCCATCTGCCCGTCCCTTCAGGCCTTGATTTGAACGTCAGACCTAAGCAGACGCCCATGCCTTGGTTACCACCATGTCCCCAGGCCCAGCACAGTGCTGCCCTTTGGGCAGAGCGCATGCTTTTTTAAAATTTTTGGTTTTTGTTTGTTTGGGTACTGAGGATCAAACAGGGGCGCTCGACTACCGAGTTACACCCCTAGGCCTTTTTATTTGTTTTTTGGAGATAGACTCTTGCTAAGTAGCCCAGCTGGCCTCAGACTCGCAGTGCTCCTGCCTCAACCTCCCAAGTACTGGGATGACACGCGTGTGCCACTGCGCCTGCTGGCACATGCTCATTGAATGAGTGAGCACGTGGGCAGCCCTGGGGAGGGCAAGGGAAATACACTGTTCCCTGCTCTTTCCTTTGAGCACTTAGCAACCCAAGGGCTCCTGTCCATGCCAGCGTCCCCCCAGATGCTGAACCCCAGGGGAAGGAAGCGGACCTCGAGAAACCCAGGAAAGCGGCATTTAGCCAGCAGAAGTGGCCCTGCAGCAAGCGGGAACTGGGGCGAGGACACGACTGCCTCACTCGCCTGTGACCTGAGGCAGGCAGCTTCGCCCTGAAGGGTGTCCTGTCCATCTCTCAAGATCATGGCCTGCCTTGCAGATGACAGCCAGGAGGACAGTGGGAGTTCCCCAGCCAGGGCCAGGGCCCAGTGCCCATGGCTCACCCACTGGGTGCTGGGTACTCAGAAGACCTCAGGGCCTCAGCTGGAAGAGCTCTCGGGCCTCTTGCCCAAAGGCTGCAAGAGCAGCTGGGAAAGCAGCGCACCCTCCTCTCCCTGCCCTCCTGACTGGAGGGCAGTGTAGAGGCTGCACTTTTCAGTGTCCAGCACGGCCGGCTCAGCTTGCTGCCGAGTCCATGGGCCCGAGAGCTCAGCAGCTCCAGCTCACTGTGCCCAGGCTGGCAGCGCCTTCTCATTCCTCCAGCCAGCTGTGCCCTCCATGCGATGAGCTGCATCAGATGGGATCACACGCCTGCCAGGGAAAAGAGCCACACGGCCGGCACCCCAGGCGCCCTCTCACCCCTTTGCTCCCAGCACTGTCCCCAGGCCACCACTGCGTGTTTTCATCACTGTTTTCTAGGTGTTATGTGTAAGTGCAGTCATACAGGGTCTGCCTTCCGTTGGTCTCTGTCACTCAGTGCAGAGATTCTGAGGTTCATACACGCTGTGTGAATCGGGACGACTGGCCTGCCACGCCCTCAGGTTCCACATCCATGGACTTAACCCCAACATGGATCAAAAACCTCTGAAACAGTCCAGGCATCGTGGTGCATGCCTGTAATCCCAGCAGCTCAGGCGGCTGAGGCAGGAGGATTGTGTGTTCAAAGCCAGCCTCGGCGACACTTAGTGAGGCCCTAAGCAACTCTGAGATCCCATCTCTGAGTAAAATACAAAAAAGGGCTGAGGATGTGGCTCGGTGGTGAAGCGCCCCTGGTTCGATCCCTAGTACCGAAAAAATCCCACCTACACTGAACACGTATAGACTTTTGCTTGTCATTATGCCCTAAAAAACAGTCTGACTACTGTTTACATAGCATGTGTTTTGTATTAGGTTTTGTCAGTCATCTAGAAATGGTTCAGAGTCTACAAGAGGGTGTGTGCAGGTTCTGTGCAAATACGGTGCCACTTTATACAAGGCAATCGAGCAGATTTTGGAATCCTGGTGGGGGCGTCCTGGGGCCAGTCCCGCAGATGCAGAGGGGTGACTGCGGTCCCTGCCTTTCCATTGCTGCTGGGTGTTCCGTGGTATGCATGGACACAAATTGTTTCTCTGTTCAGCTGTTGAAGGACGTGGTCATGGCCTCCAGGTTGGGTCTGAAAGCTGCTGCAAACATTCTGGACATACGGTTTCGTTCCTCTGGGGTAAATACCTAAGAGGAATGGCAGGGTCCTGTGTTAACTGTGGGCTTAACTTTTTGAGAAACCGTCAGCCTTTCCCAAAGTGGTTGTTTGGTTTTACATGTGGGCAGAGGTTCTGGATGCTATGCATCCTAACCCACAGGTGGGAGAGGAGAAGCCAGACAGGGGCTTCTCCTGTTCAGGCTGCAGGTGTGATGTAGGAACCTCAAACCTTCCAGGGAACAGGAGCCCCGCCAGGGCAGGAGAGCAGGTCGTGCCAGCACGGGGAAGCCTCCGAGAGGGTCTGCATGGGGCCTGCAGGCTTGCCTCGCCTGGCACCTCTTAGCCAGCCCTTCAGACCTGGGCCTTCTCCCCAGAGCCTCTCCTTGCAAAGAACCACGCTGGCCCTGCAGAGGTTCCCTGGGGAGAGGCCGCCCCCTGGAGTTCACCTGGAGGGTCCAGGCTCCTCTCGCCCTTTCACAGACACGAGCCGGGGCCAACCTCCCCCAGGAGGACAGGACAGCTGGCACAGCCCACGCTGGCCTTGGGGCCAGACTGTGTCCTCTGAGTGAAGGCCCCTGTCTGCCTTCTCCTTCCCGACCCCAGGTGCTCATCTGCCGGAACTACCGTGGTGACGTGGACATGTCGGAGGTGGAGCATTTCATGCCCATCCTGATGGAGAAGGAGGAGGAGGGCATGCTGTCCCCCATCCTGGCCCATGGGGGCGTCCGCTTCATGTGGATCAAACACAACAACCTGTATCGTATCCCTTCGTGGGCACTCCCGCGTGAACGCAGGAGTGTGCACGCCTGTCGCCCACACACGTGTGCAACTGAGGCTGCTTGGGTGCAGCCAGGGTGCACGGCCCATCCTTCCAGAGCGCCCTGCTGCCCTGAGAACACACAGTGACGTATGATGGGTGTGGAGGAGAGGGCCCCGGAGAGGAGGTGACATCCTGGGAGAGAGCTGTAGGCCAGCCTCCAGGAGGCGCGGGCATAAGGAGCGGGGCAGGTGCTGGGCGCTGTCGCTCCTGCTGGGAGCAGCCCAGGCGGGCGGAGCTGGGGTCTGGGCAGGTGTGTGGGCGTGGTCAGCAGGGTCTGCAAGAGAGTCTCCCACGTGTCATGGGAGCTTCTGGGAGGGTTTCAGGCAGATTTGCATTTTCTGGAGTCTTGGCAGCTGAGTGTGCCCCAGACTGCAGGGAACAGAGTGGCCACAAGGAGGTGTTGAAGAGGCCAGGCCACTGTCCCACAGAGGAGTGGCAGGGCTCAGAAATGGGGAGAGAGTCGCCCAGATCTTGGAGTCTCCTCCTCCCTGCCCTCAGGCCAACCTGGACTCTGCCCCTGGAGTCCAACTGGCCATGCTGCTGCTTTGACCAGCTCTCCAGGCACAGCTGGTGCCCGTACTATGGCAGCGTGGCCTGGCTCTGCAGGAGACAGCCCACCTGAGCACCACCCCCGCCACTGCAGGGCAGAGGCACGTCCTCCTCCCACCCCACAGTGCAGGGAGCAGCAGCCCTCTCCGCAGGCCGGGGATCGGTGAGCCGCAGGCCAGAGCGCCCCAGAGCGTTGGAAACATGGTCTCCAGCCCTCCCTGCCCGGCTTGCTCAGATCTGCGCTGCTGGGAGACCATCAGTGGGGTGGGGGTGGGGGAGGGGGAGGGCCTCCCGGCCTCCACTTAGACTTCACCTCTCCAGAGGGCCCAGGACAGCCTGGAGAGTCCTGGGCTGTCTCCTACTCAGGGAGTTGACCGTTCTCAGAAGCCATCCTGGTCAGGGCAGCACCCACCTCAGGCCAGGTTCTGTGATCTGGGCTCAGCAGCAGCCATCAGACGGTGTCCCTCTGGGTGTCCCTATTCCACAAGGGAAGAGACAATGAGGGCTCACCCCCTGGGTGAGTGGACATCTTCTTGCCCCAGTCTGGTCCCAAGTTTTATTGTCTGGTTACAGTTTCCAGAAAGATCCCAGCTCTGAAGGTCAGGAAGGTCACCACTGCCCCCTCCTTACATTTCTGGGAGGCCTGTCACCAGGCTCAGGATGGGCCGGTGCTCCTCTCAGTCCCCCAGCGTCCATTTCTGTGCTGGGCCAGGGTAAGGCGAGAAGTGAGGTGGACATAGCCCCTACCCTCCTCCCTCCTACCGCTGCAGCTCAGGTATGTCCCAAACAGGGATGTCTGAGGTGCCACGCACAGGCCTCAGGGGGAACCAACCCCCATGGTGGCTCCAGGCCCGAGAAGGAAAGAGGAACAGGGAGTGCCCAGCACATGGTGGCCCTGTGGGGGCAGGGACTGGTTCCTGGTGAGAGGGGCACCTTTCACAGCTCCCCGCAACAAATCCACTCTTGGGTCCCCGTTAAACAGGAGGACACTGAGGTTAAGAAAGATTTGCTTCGGGGGCCACACTCCCATCTCCAAAGCCACCAAGAGACAGAATTGGCCCCAGCCACGTCCTGCAGATCCTTACTGGGAACCCCGAGCTCATCCTTGGAGGAACAGGACTGATTCATTATGTCCTGCTTTCTGCTCTTGGAAGGGGCCACCCAGGCTGCTCTGTGCAGGGTGGCCCCCTCACCCCGCAGTGAGGTTGGCCCCGTGCCACTTGCCATCTCTGATTCTTTGCCCTCCAGTGCTCTCTGGGGGCTGCAGCCAAGTCAGTCTGGTAACTGCTGCGTCCCAGGCCTTGCTGGGGCCAGGGGCTTGCTCTCCTACCTTGGGACAAGTAGATGGCAGGTGGTGTGTGGGACGGGATGAAGCAGGGCGTGTGGGGTGGCAGCCTGCCTTAGAATGGCCCTTGACAGGCTGCCGTGCAGTGGTCGCTACCTCCAAGAAGAATGCGTGCGTGTCGCTGGTGTTCTCCTTTCTCTACAAGGTGGTGCAGGTGAGTGTCATTCAGGGGCTGAGAGGGGGCTCTGAAGCCAGAACCCTGGGAGTGGGAAAGGGCAGCCCAGCCTTCCTGCGTGTGGGATCCCCACCCTGGTGAGGAAAGGAAAGTGACCCTGGTGGGATGAGGAGGGACCAGCCAGCAGTCGGGTCGGGGAGGTGGTGTAGACCCCGGCTCTGCTTAGAATCCTCTCTCTCCAGGCCCAGGTGCTTGGGGCCGGCCCTGGAGAGGGCTGACACATGCCAGGTGTCAGCACCACTAAAGAGATGCCCTGGAGAGGCCACAGGCCCGGCCTGGGGTGTGGATCTAGGAGGGAGGAGAACAGCTGTGGGGCTGGGATCCCGGCTTTTTGGTCAGACTTTGGAGGACACGTGCCCAACCCTGCCTGGTTCCCACCTCAGCCAGCCAGTGCTGTCCTCCTGCCTGGGCGCTCCAGAGCATGTCACCAAGCCTGGAGAGTGCGCTGGCCTGTTGGCTCTGGCCTGGAGGTAGAGAGGTGTGCGGGACCTTCACCCGTCCCTCCTCTCAGCACTTCTGCCCCACCCAACACCACAGGTGTTCTCCGAGTACTTCAAGGAGCTGGAGGAGGAGAGCATCCGGGACAACTTTGTCATCATCTACGAGCTGCTGGATGAGCTCATGGACTTTGGCTACCCCCAGACCACAGACAGCAAGATCCTGCAGGAGTGAGTGGGCAGGGAGGGCCCGAAGGTCAGGTGGGGCCGTGTCAGGACATGGTGTCTTCCAGTTTGCAAGTGGAAGAAGCAAATGTGTATTCCTGTTGTCCCCCTTCGCCCTCCCATCTCAGCTGGACACGAGTTTTATTTATTTGTTGCTGGCGATTGAACCCAGGGGCCCTCAGACCCCGAGCCACATCCCCAACCTTTCACATTTTTTATTTAGAGACAGGGTCTCACTGAGTCACTAAGGACCTCACTAAGTTGCTGAGGCTGGCTTTGAACTCGGGATCCTCCTGAGCCACTGGGACTACAGGCGTGCGCCACTGTGCCCAGTGTGGACAAGGGTTTTAGACTAAGTTGTCCTCGGTGTCTTGAGGTCCTTTTTCCACAACGTCCTTCTGTGACACCAACATTATTTCCTATTCCTGGGTCTTTATTCTCTATCCACATAAATGCCCTAAATCCCTGGCCGTCAGGAGGTCACTGGCTTATGTCTTTACTTGCACAGCGGGACTGTGCACAAAACCTTCTTTGGAATTTTGCCCATCAACAAATCAGTTCATGTGACTTCAGCACTTCCTGGAGCCAGACTCCAAAGTGGAGAGCGCTTTCCATCCGCTCAATCCACAATCCAGGGCAGTCTCCATTTTATAGGGAACAAAGGGACACTCAGAGAAGCCTGTGTTCCTGACCGCTGCACCTGTTGCTCTCCAGTTGGGATCAGGTTGCCCCCAAGGGCTCCGTTCTGCTCAGATGCCCCGCAGGAACGGGGAGCAGCCACGCCCTTTTCTTGTGCTGCTCTTCTGCCGGGTGTGATGGCAGGCCCGTAGTCCCAGCTGCTCGGAGGCTGAGGAGAGAGAATCGTGTTCAGGTCTGGCTTCCGCAATTCAGCGAGACCCTGTCTCGAAATAGAAATGTTTTGCAAAGGGCTGGGCCTGCGGCTTGTGGGTAGAGACTTGCCCAGCATGCCCCAGGCCCTGGGTCCACCCCGGCTCTGCAGTCAGTCACAGAGTATGCGGGAACAGTCAAACCCAAAATGGTGTTTCCTTGGCTCCCCAAACACAAGCGCTGTCGGCTGGCTGTCACTCGACTCTGTTGGGTTGCTGGAGAGCGTTAGGTGGTCTTGTCCCGGAGCCCGTTGCCAGGGGGCCAGGACCTCGTGCTCCCGCCCCTCCCTGCCCAAATGTCCAGGCCTGAGGCTGCGGTGCAGGTGACACCTCCTTGACTCCGAGTGGCTGGCCCCACAGGTACATCACTCAAGAAGGCCACAAGCTGGAAACTGGGGCCCCGCGGCCCCCAGCCACCGTCACCAACGCAGTGTCTTGGCGATCCGAAGGCATCAAGTACCGGAAGAATGAGGTGTTCTTGGACGTCATAGAGTCTGTGAACCTCCTGGTAGGCTTCCTTCTTCCTTGCTTTTTAAAAAGTGCTGTTTGCTCCATCATGGGGGAAAAGCCCCCATTTTAATACAGCAGAGCCCTAAGAAACACCTTGGTGCCACATGCTAGGCCATCGGCCGTGTGCAGCTTGCTTTAGTCTAACCACTTTTGTCCCAGCAGGGTCAACAGGTGCACACTGTTTAAAAGAAGGCACGTGTGTAGAGTCAGAAGCTAAAGTCCTGTGCTCAGGCTGACCGCCTCTGAAGGGTTTTTCATTGTCACTCTTCAGGCCTCACGTTAGACGTCTAGGCGTTGTTTTTCTAGAACTGAGAGCGTGCAGTGTTCTGGTTTTAAGGGTTTGGTTTTGTGTTGGTTTTGTTTATTCGTTTCCAGGTCTGGGGATGGAACCCAGGCCTCAAGCATGCTGAGCCGCACCCCCAGCCCCTGTTTGTTTTTTTCCTTTCCTTTTGCTTTTTAACTTATCACTGAGTAAGGTTGATCGTTTGTCTGTGAACGTCAGCTCCGATGCGGATTTGTGCACTCGTCACCCCAGCCAGAGTAGAGCACCTCAAAATGTCGGTCCCTCATGCTGCCCCCTGTAACCCGCTCCCCTCCACCCCAACCCTGGGCAGCCACCATCTGTGCCCCATTACTGTCCTGTAGTCTTTTTGAGATGGTCACCTTGATGATGGTGTCCAGCAGTGCAGCTGTCAGTCTGCGAGATGGAATCACACGTGTGTGTCCTCAGTGCAGCGCCTTGTGAGTGATCCAGAAGGGTTCTGCGTGTCCAAAGCTGGTTTCTTTTCTGTGTACGTCTCTGTTTATATTCTGAACCACAGAGTGTTTCCCCATTCACCCACTGAAGGATATTTGGGTTGTTTTCCAATTTTTGACAATAAATGAATAGCATTGCTGTGTTCCACATACAGGTTTATGTATGGACATGAGTTTTCATTTCTCTAGGGTAAATACCCAGGAGTGGGATGGCTGGGTCACACGGTAAGTGTACGTTTAACTTTATAAGAAACCACTGAACTCTTACCCCTTGTGCTCTGGCCAGCAGTGGGTGGGCATTCTGGTGGCTGCACATCCTGGTCCCTTTTATTTTGCCATTCTAAGGGGTACATAGTGTTATCTCAGCAGTGTTTTCTGTATTTCCCCAGTGGATAATGACATTGAACATCCTTTTTTGTGTTTCTTTTTCATCCCTTTACCCTCTTTGTGTCTTTTGGGCACTTTAAGATTGGATTGTTTGTTTTCTTGTTGTTGAGTTTTATAAGTTCTTTATGTATTCCAGATACAGATCTTGGTCAGATGATTTGATTAGTAAATATTTTCTTCCAGTCTATAACTTGTATTTTTATTCTCTTAGCAGTGTCTTCACACAGCAAAAGTTTTTAATGCTGGTGAAATCCAAGTATCAAAAATATCTTGTATTGATTGCACTTTGGGTGTTGTGTCTAGCTCATCACCAACCCAGGTTCACATCAGCTTTCTTCTGCATTTTCTTCTAAAGGTTTTATAGATTTGTATTCAGATCTACAGTCAGTTTTGAGTTAAACTTTATATAAGGTGGGAGGTTTGTATTCAAGTTTTTTTTTTTTTGCATATACAATAATTTGTTGCAGTTGTTTCAACACTTTTTTAGATGAGTGTCCTTTTTCCATTGAATTGCTTTCACATTTGTCAAGGTTAAATTCACTGTATCTGTGTGGTTCTATTTCTAGCTCTTCTCTACTATTTCTGTGTACTTACCTGTCTCTTCCCTTGGCCTGTGTGTCTTTCTGTCCCCCCACCACTAACACACTGTTTTCATTGTTGTAATTTTATAAGAAGTCTGAAAATCAGTATGATTCATCCAACTTTTTTGCGGTGGGGGATACTGGGAATTGAACCCAGGGGTGCTTAACCACTGAGCCACATCCCAAGCCCTTACTTTTTATTTTGAGACATTTTTCTTTTTTAAATGTTTTATTCTAGTTCTTTTATATGAATTTTATAATCAGCTTATCTATATCTGCAAAGTCCTGTAGAGATTGTGACTGGACTTATGTTAACTCTGTAGATCAATTTGTTGAGATTTGATATATTTACTATATTAAGCCTCCAAATTCATGAACAGAGTATGATTGTGTGTGTGTGTGTGTGTGTGTGTGTGTGTGTGTGTGTGTGTGTGTGAGTGAAAGAGAGAGAGAGAGAGAGATCTTGGATTTCTTTCATCAGTGTTCTTACTGTGACTGTGTTGTTAGATTTATACTGAAGTAGTGGGTTTGTTTCTAAGTGATTCATTGACTGTGAACAATATAAGCCTTCTGGAGGTGAGACTGATGCTTCTTTTCCTGATTCATGAACTCTCAAGTGTGGGTTAGGGGGACAGGCACTTGAGGGTTTATGCCCCCCTTACGTTCATTCATCTTTGAATCAGAATAAGATACATCAGGTGTCAGCAAGTATTTAATCTTTGAAGCTGTTATGAGTTATATATTTTAATTTAAATTGGCCGTCACTCGGGCATAAAAATGAGATGCGTGGTTGACCAGGTCCTGCAACCTGGCTAAACTCACTTATTCTGGAAGTGCTTTTTGAACTCCTTGGTACTTTGCACATAGATGTGTTGGCTATAGACAGGAACGGTTTTATTCCTTCCATTTCAGTCTTTTGCCTTTCATCCCTTCTCTTGGCCTATTACCTCGCTAAGACTGAGAGCAGTGTTGACGGCGAGTGGTGAGAGCAGACGCCCCGGTTCCCTTCGGGGAGGGAAGGCACCCAGTCTTTCACTGCTGATAGGAGATGAGCGGAGGTTGATTGTAGACGTCCATTTCCACATTAAAGTTCCCTTTTGTTGTTAATTTGCCCAAGATTTGTATCATGAATGAATGTGTTTTGTTAAATGCTTTTCCTGTGTGAATTGTTGCAAGCATGGGGTTTTCCTTCTTTCGATTTTTTGTCTGATGTTTGTTGGCTTTGTGTTTGCTGTGGCGGGACAGAACCCAGGGCCCCACCTATACTGAGCCTCACCCCACCCGAGATCGGTACTGTGCTGGATCCCACCGGCAGCTCCCCGGTTGTTGAACCAGGCTTGGTTCCTGGAATAGATGCAGTTGGTCTTGGTGTATTATTTGTTATGTATTGTTGACTTTAGTCTGCCTAATATTTTGCTAGAGATTTGGGGTTCTGTATTCATAACAAGGATTGGTTTGTAATTTCTCTTTGTAACATTTTTGTTTGGTTTGGGTATCAAGGTAATGGTGGCCTTATAAAATGAACTGGGAAACATTTCCTCCTCTTTTCTGAAAGAGTTCACATAGAATTGGTACTACTTATTTACTAATTCGTTAAAATTCACCAGTGAAATTATCCAAACTTGGTGATTTTTTTTCCCAGAACATTTTTAACTACAAATCTCAACCTTTTTATTTTATTACTTTTTTATTGTAGTGCTTGGTCCATTTCATGTGACTTGCTGAGTATTGTTTGTAGTATTCCTTTATGTTTTTAATGTCTGCAAAGTCTATGCTGGTGTTTCCTCTTTCATTCCTAGGACTGATCACTTGCATTTTCTCTCCTTTTTCTCTATCAGTCTTATGAGATATTTAATTATCTTACTGATCTTTACAAAGAATCAGCTTTTGACTTCATTGGGGTTTTTCCCCCTATTTTTTTGTTTTTAATTTTGTTTATTTCTGCTATCATCACTAGTATTTCCTTCCCCTTGATGTTGGCTTATTTTTCTCTTTTCTTTCTAGTTACTTAGGTAAAGCTGTAGATAGTAATTTGAAACCTTTCTTTCTAAACTAAACCCTTAATACTATAATTTTCAAATCCTTGTTATTTAAAACATCCCACAATCAGTATGTTGGATTTTTATTTTTGTTCAAAAATACCTTCAGATTTCCTTCAAAACTTTCCTTTCGATCATGGGTTATTTTTAAATTTCTGAAGATTTGCAGATTTTCCTGTTATCCTTTTTTCATTGATTTTTTTAAAAATTTAATTCCATTATTATCTGAGAACATACTTTATATAGTTTCTATTCTTCAAAATGTGTTACGTTTGTTTTAAGGGCCCAGGAATGCTCTGTCCTTGTGAGTGCTCTGTGTGCCTAGGAAAGGAACGTGTTCTCTGCTGCCGTTGGGTGGCGTGTTCTGCAGATGCCTGTTAGATCCGGGTAGCTGGTGGCATTGTTCAGTTCTTCTACCAGTCTCGGCGATTTTCTGCCTACTCATTTCACCCTTTACTGACAGAGGGTGTTAAGTGTCCACCTTCATGGGGGTAGGTGTTGTCTTGGCCGCCCTGCTCTTGGGTACCAGCACATTTAGGATTCTCATGTCTTCTTGATGAACAGAGCCTTTTATTATTGTGTAATGGCCCTCTTCATTTATGGTAAGTTTTTTGCTCTGAGGTACACTTTGCTATTAATGCTGTCACTCCAGAGTGTTTTGCTTTGTTTTGTTGGTGGTGCTGGAGTGGAACCCAAGGCCAGGCAAGGCACTTCAGCTAAGCCACGCCCCCAGCCTCTCCGGTGCTCTTTTGATTAGTTTTTTCACAGTATATGTTTTTCTGTCCTTTACTTTTCCCTCATCCTTTTACTTTTAGCCTGCCAATATTTGAAGTGAGTTTCTTGTAGACAAAATGACCATAAATTTTAAAAAATCCATTCTGATGGTCTTTTTTATTTTGATAAAAATAACCAAGTTGCCCACGCTGCCTTAAATTTATTCTTGCCTCAGCTTCTTGAGTAGCTAGGATTCCAGGCATGTGCCCCATGCCCAGCTGTAATCTCTGTCTTTTAATTGATGTGTTTAGGCCATTTGTACTTATTGTAACTGAATTTGTTTGAACTGAGGTCTACCATTTTGTCAGTTGTTTTCTGTTCTCTGTTTTTCATCTCTTTGTTTTTCTTTTCTTTCTGTGGGTTATTTAAACAATTTTAGGATTCCATTTTGGTTTCTTTCTTGTGATTTTTGACTGTACCTCTTTGTATAGATTTTTTAGTTGTTGCCATAAAAATACAAATAGTCACATATCACATAGTGACATCTTGGTCAGTGATGGACTGCATATATGATGATGGTCCCATAAGATTATAAAGGAACTGAAAATGTGCTGTGACTGGTGATGTCATGACTGTCATAGCACATGTTGGGGGTGATATTGGTGACATTGGTACCTACTGTGGTACAGTCATAAAAAATGCAGCACATACATTTGTGTGCAGTACATAATTTTTAATGATAATAAATGACTATGTTATTGGCTCATGTATTTACCATTCCATACTTTTTATCACTGTTTTCAAGTGTACTCCTTTTACTTAAATTTTTTCACTGTAAAACAGTGTGCCTTGTCGTCTCGGTAGCAACCTCATACATCTTGTTTACCACGTCTCTCGGTTGCACTGAGAGGCCATGTCTAGTGATTGACTTGTGACATCTATGCCATCTAGGTCTGTGTGAGTGTCCTATAAGATGTTGGCACAGTGACAAAGTCATGTAATGATGTATTCTAAGAACATAACCCTGTCATTAAACAGTGTATGACTATGATTGTGTTTTCGAAGTCTGCTTGGAATCAACATCTTACCACTTCCTTTGGTATTTGGGAACTTTACTAACCCTCGATGGCAGAGTTGTCCTATCTACCATGTCTCCATATGTTGAAAAGCCCACCAGACAGTTGAAATTCTTTTTTCACTGTGAAACACATTCTCACCCCAAGAGAAGTACAGTCCACCATGTTTATCCAGATATTTACTATTTCTGTGGCTCTTCCTTCTTGCCTTCCTTCTCATATTTCCTTTTAGCATCATTTCTCTTCCATCTAAACAGCTTCTTTTATCAATTTTTGTAGTACAGGTCTGTTGGGTGCAAGCATTTCCTTGTTCTTCCTTCATCTGAGAGTGTCTTGATATCCTACCTTACTCCTGAAGGATCTTCTCAGTGGACATACAACTCTGACTCAACAGTTTTCTTTTGCAATTTAAACTTGTTGGGCCACTTCCCTCTGACCTTCTGTTCCTGCTGAGGAATCCAGTCACTTGACTCCTTGGCCCCCTGTGGGTAATGCGTCATTTTGCTCTGGCTGCTTTCTCCGTCTTTCCTTTGCCTTTAGTTTTCAACAGTTAGGTTTTATATTTATATTTTTTGCTTTATTTTTCCTGGTGCTGGTGCCGGAACCCAGGGCCTCTCTGTACCATTGAGCCACATCTCCAGCTTCCAACAGTTAGATTTTAAGGCAGCCAGGTGTAGATCTCTGGCTTTCCATTTGTTTGGAGTTGATCCACCCTTTTCCTCACGGTGCTGGTACTGAACCCAGGCCCTGTCCCACACGCCTGGCTATGCTCTGTGACTGAGCTGCGCCCCAGCCCTTTACTCAGCTTCTCGAACCTATAAGTTTGTCTTTCACCAAGCTTCGGCAGCCTTCAGCCACGGCGTCCTCATATAGTTTTTATTTCATGCCTTTCCTTCTGGGCTCCAGTGTCATGTGGATGTTGGGCTTTTGTTATTGTCCCGTGGATCCCCAAAGCTCTTTCCTTTCCCATCTTCTCTCCGTTTTACCTACTGGATCATTTCTATTGGTGTGTCTTCCAGTTTACAAGTTCACTGACCCTTCCTGTGTTGTCTCCCTTCTGCTTTTGACTTTTACATTGGTTAGTGTAAGTTTCACTCGTAAAATTTCTCCACTTCATTTTTCTATGTATCATATGTTTCTTTGTTGAGACTTCTTATTTTAGCATTGGTCACACACATGTTCATGATTGTGATACCTGTTTGAAGCCCTTGTCAGATAGTCCTGACATCTGTGTGTCAGCATTAACATCCGTAGATGGTATATTTACCATGCAAGTTGAAGTTTTCATGACTCCGCATGTGCTGAGTGATTTTGGAGTATATCCTGAACTTTTAAAATACTCCATAAGATTCTAGGTCTTATTTAAATCATATGGAAAACGCTGGTCCTTTGTCTTAGCCAGAAGTTGATCTGATTTGGTCCTGGCCACAGATTCCAGCCCCATCGGTGAGCCCAGTCTCAGTTCAGCTTTCCACGCCGGGGCCTTTCCCTTTCGGCTGGGCTGCTCCGCCCGGGGTCCTTCTGGGGCCAGGCTGGTGGCTTAGCTCAGAGTCTTGGGTAAGTCAGTGTGGCAAGAGGATCAGACTCACACCTGCAGACTCCAGAGTGCTCTGGAGATGGTGACTACCTGGGGTGGCTGTCCTGTCCTCCCTCTGTCCTCTATCCCGTCCCTTCCAGCTCCCTCAGGGTTCTTGGCCCAGGCCAGGCACGGGCTCCAGGCCTAACAGGTGGGGAAGAAAGAGCACCAGGTTTGCCTGAGCCCTAAGCAGAGCTGGGGGAGAGGTCCACGTCCTCAGCGGGCCGAGGCCCTCCAGTGCTGTCCGCCGGGGCGCTCACTTGTGCTTCCCAGTTTCTGCTGCACTTCCTGCAGGGAGCCTTCCGGCAGAATCTTCCCGTAGCGCCCAGGGCCTCGCATCCAGGGTGGTCGTGGCCGTCAGTGTGCAGTGTGGCTGGCGAGCCCATAGGAGCGATAGCAGCGGGCTGCCTGCCTGCAGCACTGCCAGCACTGGCCTGGGTCGGGCCAGCTACCCTCTCACACGGGCCCTGAGGTGTGTTCCTCTGGTTGTCACAGGCTTGCTCGTCCACATTTGTGTGTTGGCAACATCCCCCTTACCTGGGTGGGGACTTGTGAAGGGTGGGTCTCCAGGCCTGGAGCTGCCTGCGAGGGGGCTTCTCCAAGGTCATTCCATAGCTCTTGCTGCGATCTCGTGTGCCAAGACGGCGACCAGGCTAAGCACGTTCCCCTTCTGCCTGGGAGCCCTCGTCGAATCATTGGAACCCAGAACACAACTCTAGGGTACTCGGGGGTAGAAAAGCAAATCTGGAGGTGCAGCCTAGCGCTGAGGGGGTCAGCACCGGGAAAGTGGGGGCACCCAGCCACCGTACATTGCAGCGTGTGGCTCTGCCCGGACCCCTTCCTCCACAAAGGACACCATGGGGGCCCATGTCAGAACGTCACCTTCCTGTCTAGTTGCAGATGCAGTGGCTGGTCCAGCTTCCCGTCATCTGGACGGGGCAGGGGACCTAGCAGCCAGTCCCTTGGCAGACATCACCTTGGTTGTGCCCTATTGAGGGCACCCCAGCTAAGGCCACTGGGCCTGATGGCAACCCTTAGACTGAGATCAGCCTTGTGGGCTCGGGGCCTTTTTGGCTACACTTCCTGGGCTTGCCTTCTAGCATTCATGACACGTGTTCAGGTAGAGGGGGACAGCTCCCCAGAGAAGGTGGCCCAGGGGTTGTCACAATGGGCAGGGCCCTTGGAGTGAGGCAGGTGGGATCTCAACTCTTGGTCCTGAGCTCAGGGGTCCACGTGCCCATGAGCACCTGCTGTACCCAGACACGCTCCTGGTGCTGACTCAGCAGCGGGCAGCCTGCCCGCCCCATCGAAGGGTACTATAGACAGACAGACAGACACAGGGTGCAGGGAGACTGGGGAGGCAGCTGCTGTGCCCCAAGGGACCAGGGTGCTGCCTGGAGGGGCCAGGACAGCGGGAGTCCAGTGTGGCAGGAGTGGAGTGAGCAGGGGGCAGTGACAGGAGGTGAGGGGTGCAGGCTACAGAGCTGGGCCTGCGGGGCCTTGTCCTGTCTTGTCTTCCTCAGAGTTGTCGTGACACTCGTGTTAAAGATGGGACCGTGTCCTGCTCCTCTGTAAACACCAGGTCTTGGGCCCTCCCTGCACCCAGTAGGCGTGCCACCTGGCCCTGGCCCGGGGGTCTGAGCTTCCAGCCCTCGGCACGCTTGCCAGCGTGGCCGCACCCATGCAGAGTGACCGTGGAGCAGCGTCAGGGCCATGGCCCCAGCTGCGCTCTGTCCTCAGCATGTGGCTTCTTCCTGCTGCAAATCCCTCACCTCTAGAGTGGGCACGAGGAAAGGGGCTGCAGCAGGGTAATTCCCGGGATGCGCGGTGGCGTGGGCTGTCACCCTGGTGGTGCTTAGCTGCACTCTCGGTGCCTCCTGGGTCATGGCTGCCGTGAGTTGTGGCTTCCTCCCGTCACCTCCAGTCACAGTCCTTGCCCTATAGGTGCCCAAAGAGCATGTCGAGTGGCCTGGCACGAAGGCAGCGGTCCTTCAGTGTTAGCTGATCTGCCTGGATTCGTTTCAGGGATCTGCCACTCAGGACCGAGGGCTCTCAGAAGTCAGGGCAGCCCTGGGAAGCAGGGAGGGGTCAGGACCCAGGATGTTCCGCCTTTCATAAGCCCCGGGGGCCGGGGGCCTGGGCGGAGAGTCCGAGGTCTTAAGGAAAGTAAGCTGACCCTGGTCTGAGGGAGCCGGGCTGCCCGCCAGGTGAGCGGGATGGCAGTCCTGGTGGGCTCAGCCGAGGAGGCAGAGCACACCCAGCTCGTGAACCAGCTGCTTGGTCTGTTCAGGGGACACTCGGGGGGACTCCCTTGAGGGAGTGGGTACTGCTTGGGAGAGAGCCCCCAGGCCAGGTTCCTGGCACTGTCCCCAGGCCCCAGTGTGGCCTGAGACCCTTGGGTGGGACCTGCAGTGCGTGTCCCACTGGCCATGGCAGGAGGCTGGACAGGGCTGCTTGAGTCTGGGGCTCTCTGCCTGGTGTGGGTGGGCGAGTGGGGGTCTGCACCCGGGCGGCCCCAGCTCAGGGCCCTCAGGAGGGGGAGTGTGGAGGTGAGAAGGGTCAAGAAAGGGGCGCCGGAGGCCATCACAGGGCGGGGCACGGCTGGTGAGCAGGAGCCTCCCTTCACGTCCGTCCGCGTCCCCCAGGTCAGTGCCAACGGCAACGTCCTACGCAGCGAGATCGTGGGCTCCATCAAGATGCGGGTCTTCCTCTCGGGCATGCCGGAGCTGCGCCTGGGCCTCAATGATAAGGTCCTCTTCGACAACACGGGCCGTGAGTACCCTGGCTGAGCCACGGGCAGGCAGCGGGTGGCCCCAGAGCAGCTGGGGCCTGCAGACTGGGGGCCTCAGCCCGGGTGGTTTGCATCCGGGCTCCTGAGTTACAGCCCAGGTGTTCACCGGTGGAGGGATCGGCTGGTTCAGGGCATTTCACGTGGCACAGAAGACGACACAGGAGGCTGGAGAGTGAGGATTCCAGAGTCCAGTCTGCGGTCACCCAGGGTCGAGGGGGCCAGGGAGTGCGTTCTGTATCGGCATGCACTTGTGCCTCAGCTGCCCTGCCCCTTCTGGCCAGGCTTCTCCCGCCATGGGCTGTGAGCCTGACCTGCAGCCCTGCTTGACCCTCAGCCGAGCAGGGGCACCAGGGGCCGCCGGGGCTCCATGTGCAGAACCACTGCAGGCCCTCAGGCAGCAGGAGCAGTGGCCCGGTTTGTCCCTCCAGGGCCTCGTTAGCCCGTGAGCACGACCCACCCCCTCGCCTCCGTCAGGTGGGAAGCAGGAGCCAGCTGCAGGGTGCGATGGGCCCAGCCCTTCAGGGTGCCCTGGTGTCCCCCGCTGAGCCCTCTGCCATCAGCGGGTGTGTGCTGAGAGGTCCGTCTGCCAGGCCCTCATCTGGCTGCTGGGGACTCAGCATGAGCCGGCCGAGCTGCCCTGCCCCAGGGACCGCAGCCAGCCAGGGCCCAGCACAGGCATCAGCACGGGGAGGACTCCCGGGGAGAGGAGCACAGGGTTTCAGAGGGGCTCTGCTCTGCAGGGTGGCCCCGGGGCCCCTGCCACCCTCACACCCACCCCCCACCTCCCTCAGGGGGCAAGAGCAAGTCTGTGGAGCTGGAGGACGTGAAGTTCCACCAGTGCGTGCGGCTCTCCCGCTTCGAGAACGACCGCACCATCTCCTTCATCCCGCCCGACGGCGAGTTCGAGCTCATGTCCTACCGCCTCAACACCCACGTGAGTGGCTGGCCGCCTGCCCTGTGCCTGGAGCCCAGCAGAGGCTCCCGGCGGGCTCCCTGCTCCTGCCAGTGGGGCAAAACAGCCCCTGTCCCCACGGTGGGCCTCTTGTCCCTGAGGTGAATCCCAGGGTAGGCACCTGGCTGGCCCCACTCCCCAGTCCACGGGCAGCCTGCCCGGCCGCAAGGAGACTGGGTTCATAGGGCTCTGACCTCCCTGGAGGCAGAACACGGGCAGGGAGCCCTGGGTCTCCGTTTCCGTCCGACACAGCTCTGTGGGACAGGACGGGGCGTGAGCGGCCCCTCCCCTGACAGGTCAAGCCCTTGATCTGGATCGAGTCTGTGATCGAGAAGCACTCCCACAGCCGCATCGAGTACATGATCAAGGTCAGTCTGGTGCGGGGCAGGGCCAGTGGACGTGCCACCCACTGTGGCCATGGGCCCTGGCTGCCACCAGGGCTGGGGATGTCACAGGGCTGCCACCCGTGCTGTCTCACTGTGGGCGTGGGTGTGGGGGTGGCCAGGCACAGGAAAGAGACACGTCCCTCAGGGCTGCCCTTCGAGGGTGCCCCTCCTGGGAGGGCCTGTGGCCAGGCAGCCAGGAAGGCTCCCCAGAGTGGCCGCCTGCCAGGTGGAACACTTCTGCCTGTCCATGACACCCCAGCCCACGCCCCCGCTAGGGACACAGACTTGTCCTAGAAGGCCAAGACTGGGCCAGGGGGAGATGGGGGAAGCTGCGAAGGCTTAGGGAGCAGCAGGGGGAGACTGGACTTCAGAAGCCAGCCTGGGGGGTCTCGGAGGGTGAAGAGCATGTGCAAGAGTCGGGGCGCAGGCTCCCTGCTGAGGAGCCAGGGGCTGTGGCCCTGGGCCGTTGAGCGGGCTGTCTCACCCTCGCCCTCCCAAACCTTGAGCCACGTCAACCTCTCCTGTAGGCCAAGAGCCAGTTCAAGCGGAGGTCAACTGCCAACAACGTGGAGATCCACATCCCAGTGCCCAATGATGCCGACTCGCCCAAGTTCAAGACCACAGTGGGGAGTGTCAAGTGGGTCCCCGAGAACAGCGAGATCGTGTGGTCCATCAAGTCCTTCCCAGTGAGCACCCCTCCGCCAGGCGCCCCTCCCCACTCCTGCCACCCCTCCAGGAGGGACGGAAAGGCCAGGCCCTAGTGCCCCAGTGCTGTGAGGGTCCCTGGGTGACACCAGCTCTTTGTCAGTTGCTGCTGTTGCTGCTCTTCCCTCTCTGGATTGAAGGGGGCCATGCTGTCTTGATTGGCACAGCTCAGAAGTGCGTTCTGAAAGCAGGAAGCATATGTCCCTAGCTCACCCTTCTCTCAAGATTGTTTGGCTCTTCAGTTGCTCATTTTTTTGTACCAGCATTTATTTCTTGGGGTCACTAGTCAGCCATCCCCACAGAAAGGCAGAGAGGTTGTTTATAATCTTCGGCTGTAGAGACCACATCAGTGGTTGACCTTGTGCCTGTCACTATGCGTCCTGGGAGCTGTGGCTTCAGGGGAGGTGGGTCAAAGGCTGCAGAAGTCTAGTTTCCTTGGAGCATGCCAGGTCCCCGCGAGGGTGTGCCCTGTTCGCCCTCCGTGGGTGCCACTGCTCGGGCTCTGCCCGCAGCGTTGCTGGAGAGCTTCAGACTCAGCAGAGAGCAGAGCGCGGTGCGGGTCTGTGCCATTTGAATTGCTGTCCTCTTGTCAATGCTTCTTTTATGTCTAAGGACCATTTGCATTTCTTTTTCTGGAAACGGTAGCTGTCTTTTGCTCAAGTTTTTTGTCAGGTTGGGTCCTTTTCTTCTTAGTTCCTAGGTGCTCTTTATACATGGGCTGGATTGGGACTTTTGCGTTGATGTAAGTGGTATGTGGCTCACTTTTGACTTTGCTTCCAGCATTTTCTGCTGAGTAGCCTTTTTTGATTGCTTCCTTGTTTTGTTGTTAATACTGTGATTTAATGAAGTCACCTTTATGTCTTTTCCTTTTATTGTGTCTGGATTTTATGCACACAGGAACGCACCCACGTCTGCCTCCAGAGTCCATCAGTGGCATGTCCAGCCCTTTTGGAGTGTGACTTGCCAAATGGGACGAGATACGGATCCAGTGTTCACTTTGTGCAGATGTCACTTCAGTTTCCTTTCATCCTTTACTAAAAAGTCTGTCTGTCTCGGGGGTTTGCGATGCCGTGTTGACAGATCTCAGATGCCCATGTGGCGGTCAGTCTGTTCCGAACTTCCTCTTGTCTGTCCACCTGTGCAGCAGGGCACTGTTTGAACCAGTGCTTCACTCTGTTTTCATACCTGGCGGGCCGCCTGCCCTGACGGCCCCCTGCCCTGGGCGCGTCCCTCACTGGCCTCCTGGCCCTCGCACGTGTCCCCTTCCTTCCTCTTCTTCTGAGCGCTGGAAGCTATGTGTCTGCATGAGGCAGTGTTAATTGGGAGGAACTAACACCTGGATGGGGTTGAGTTGTCCTGTCCCCTGCCTGTCCCAGAGCCGCACGGGCCTGTTGACAGATTTCTTACTAGCGTTTAGATTTCTGTAGTGATTTTTGCACATCGTTGTCTGCATGTTGCCCTAGAGAGTGTACTTGGACTTAATCTGGGTCCCTCACAGCTTCTGAGAACCCACTTCAGACCCAGGTGCTAACTTAGTCCATCAGCTGTAGAAGCCTCACCTCTGCGCAGCTCTGATCCTTCTCGGTGTGGCTTGAGCTCATCATGTGTTCTAAGCTTCCAAGATGCTTCGGTTTGTCCCCGTCCACCTCGGGGCTTGCCCTCCATTAGGAAGGGCCTTGGTGGAAGGCGTCCAGCCTGCGAGCGACCAGAGCATCTCGCCCAGGAGCGGGGCTTCTCAGAGTGACCCTAGGTAAACGCACGGCACCCTCCCTGTCCCTGGAGCTCCCGAGGCTTGCCGCCGCTGTCCTGGCGTTTCTCCTGGTGGTGGACTGAAGGCCACGTTTTGAGGGGGCTCCTCTTCTGTTTCCCTCTGACAGGCTGCTGGCGTTGGTTGTCATTTTGTGTCCTGGTGCCTTACTGACTCTCCTTGTCTGATGATTTTTCCTTCTATTCTCTTGGATTTTCAGATACTTGCTCATGTCATTTGCAGACAGATGTGGTTTTCTCTCTCCCTTCCTTGTTCTTGGGCACCTGGTGACTCCTGGTCGCGTTGCTTCGGCCACTGTCTCCAAGCCTGAGTGGCAGTGGAGGAGCAACCTCTGGCCTTTCCACTGCCTGAACTGCAGGGTCCCTTCCGGGTACTCTGTGCCCTGGGCTGCAAATTCCATCCGGGCCTAAACCCAAAACGAATTTTTCCAGATGCCTTTCAGTTTCTCTGTCAAGAACCACATGGTTTTTCTGTTCAGATCTATTAATGGGATGGATCTTGAACCCTCTGTGCATTCCAGGAAGCTTTAGCTGATCATGGTGTGTGTCTGTGTGTTTGGGGGGGAGGGGCGGCTACTGGGGATTGAACCAGGGGCACTTGACCACTGAGCCACATCCCCAGCCCTAGTCTGTATTTTATTTAGAGACAGGGTCTCACTGAGTTGCTTAGCGCCTCGCCATTGCTGAGGCTGACTTTGAACTTGCAATCCTCCTGCCTCAGCCTCCTGAACCACTGGGATTACAGGCATGCACTGCCACACCTGGCTTTCCTTGGTATTTTTTGTTTTGTGTATTTTTGCCTACCTTTATGGGGAGTGGGTAAGGTTATCTAGTAGTTTGTCTCTTTATTTTTTTTCCAGATTTGCTCTTAAATATTTTGCTTATTTTCCTATTTTTTAAGTCTTTAATTTATCTCATTTTTTCCATTGCTGGGGCTGGGACCCATGGCCTCATGCTTGCTAGGCAAATCTCTACCTCCAAGCTCCATCACCAGCCCTGAGTCTTTTTATCTGAGTGACACATTTAATTCACTTATTTTTGTTTGTTTTTAATTTTGTTTCAGTTGTCAATGGACCTTTATTTTATTCATTTATTTATGTGGTGCTGAGAATGGAACCCCGGGCCTCACACGTGCTAGGCAAGCGCTCTGCCACTGAGCCCCAGCCCAGCCTCTCAGTTTTGTTTTAGAACTTGTTTTTGTGTAGGTGTCTGAGCCATGAGGTTTCTCCGAGCCGCCTGGGCTGTCCCCCCAGAGGTTCTGGCTTGCAACAGGCTACATCACTGCTTTCTAGAACGTAACGTATGCAAAGGGAGGCTGTTCGGTTTCGTCTGAGCCTCCTGGTGAGGTCTGCTTGCTTTCTGTGTCCCCTTGCCTGAGGCCTCGGAGGATGCTATTGGTAATGTTGAGAATCCCCCGTGGTGGCCTCTGTGGACTAACGAGAAGTCAGTTTTGTAAACATCCCACACGTGTTGAGAAGCCGACGGCGAGGCCCCGATCACAGCAGAGGTGTGGTAGGGGTCGCCGGAGGCCGGCTGCTGTCCCTCAGCGCAGCACCGTCACCGCAGGCTGCCCAGGGCAGGGGGACCTCAGCTCGCCTTCCACCCGCCTCCCACACGTCCTGTACCCTTTGCTCTGTGAAGCTGCTGCCGTGCCATTCAGTCTTCCTGGTGTCCTGCTGGCCTCTCATCTTGGCCCGAGTCAGTCGCAGGTCCTTCCGCTGGAGAGAAGGAAGCGCGCTTACCCGCTGTCTGGGCCTCTCTCCCCACTTTGCCTCGTGTGCAGCATTGGTCGGGCCTGGGGAGCGTGCCCTGCCAGGCTGAGGAGTGGCTTCCTCCTCCGCAGCTGCCGGTCGGTGGCTGGCTTCACATCGCTCTCTGCTGCTCACCCCACACACAGTCCCTGAGTCAGGCAGCCCCACCTGGCCCTGGTGGTGACGGGGAGCCAGGAGGGGGGCCAAGGCTCAAGGACGCTCCTGCTCTGGGGCTCAAGAGACCCTGGTCGGCAACAACTCCTGCTGAGCCTCAGTCAGAGCCCTGGGGACAGATAAACCATGGCGTCCTGGTGTGGAGGGCAGGGAGAGGGTCATGCCTGTCCTTCCTGGCCTTGCTCACCCCTGGAGCTGAGTCTGCCCACCCCCCACCCTCAGTACCATCCCTGGGGTCCTGTTCTTGTCCCCTCTCCCTGTCCACAGGCCTCTTGACTTGTCCCTTTCCCGTCCTGCCTGATGTTGGGCAGACCTCAGGCTGACAGGGGGCCTGTCCCCGCCCTGGCCTGTGCTCCGCACCCCGCACTGCCCCAGGCCATGTCGTCCTGTTCACGGTGACAGCTGTCTCCTCTTCCTGGACCTTCAGAGCTACTTTGCTCCTAAGAACTCGTTGTGTTTCCTCCGAGTGGCCTCTGGCTGCCCACCTGGTGTGTGTGGGCGCAGCTGGCAGCATGGAGGACGGGTCTGTAAGGGACCCTGGGGCGCTAGGTGACCAGAGAGCAGACCGCAGGGTCCTGGGGCCGCACAGCTGTGGGCGTCTGAGCCGGCCTTGGCTGACGGCCCTGCGTCTGCTCCCAGGGCGGCAAGGAGTACCTGATGCGGGCCCACTTCGGCCTGCCCAGCGTGGAGGCCGAGGACAAGGAGGGCAAGCCCCCCATCAGCGTCAAGTTCGAGATCCCCTACTTCACTACCTCAGGCATCCAGGTACACGGGCCACTGGGAGTCAGCACGTGCTCAGAGGGCCACATGCGGGGGCCTCAGCACGACCAGCTGAGAAGGGGTGCTGGACAGTGGGCCGTGGGCACAGGACGGCTCTGCTCCCCCAGGGCCCAGCCCTGGCGGGAAGAGACCTGAGCCCCCTGCAGCGCGAGGCATCGCAGGGCCTGCGTCCACACAGAAGGGTCGAGAACCCGAGGCCGGGCTGCCCCTCCAGCAGCCGGGTGCGTCCCCCAGCACTGGTGCTCAGAGGCGGTCCCCCTTCAGCCTCCCTGCCAGCGGGAGGAGGGCTGGGGCCACGAGGTGGGCCGCATGTGCTCAGGGCTCTGGTTCCTGTGCCCAGGTGCGCTACCTGAAGATCATCGAGAAGAGCGGCTACCAGGCCCTGCCCTGGGTGCGCTACATCACCCAGAACGGAGGTGAGCCAGCCTGCCTGGCGGGGGAGGGGGCGCCGAGGGTCCCGGCAGCCAGGACGGGCCCGGGCACCAAGCCAAGAGTGGACACTTCCCTCTTGTCTCCTAGATTACCAGCTCCGGACCCAGTGAGGGGCCAGCACAGCCAACTCCCCGGCCCCGCCCGGCCTCGGGCTCCTGGAGGAAGCACCGGGACGTTCCTGCCAAGCCCACCAGATGGAGGAGGGCCGCTCCCTAGACCCTGGCCACCTGCTGGCCTCTGCCCAGGGCCCCCTCCCTCTGCAGGCCACCTGCTCTGCCCTGGACACTCATCTCAGAAGACCTTTTCCCAAAGAGACTCTTCCTGCTGAGGCCTGTCTCCTTGCCCCTGAGGTCCGGGGAAGGACGAGGGACTGTCCCCCTAGAGGGGCAGCAACGGCCTCCTGTGCTGTTCGGCGCCCGTGCCAGCCTTGCCTGGCCAGCAGGGACATCGTTTTGTTGCCATTTTGTTGAATGACATTGTTCACAGCTGTTCCCAGAACTCGTCTCTGTGCTCCTTGCTGTGTCCTGCCCGCCCGTCCACCTGTCCAGCCATGCGGGGCAGCACTCGGGGACAGCGCCCTCGCCTGCTTGCCACCCGCTGGGCAGTGGCCAGCTGCCCTCAGGCTGCTCCTCGGAGCCCCTGCCTGGACTCGGCCTCCCAGGTGTCGCCCTCCAGGGTCTCCCAGGCCGCACGGCGCTTCCCTCAGCCAGATCAGTGTTCCCCAGGGGAGGGGCGGCCACCCGCTCCGGCTGCATTAAACTCCCCTTCTCTCCGATGCGGCAGGGTGGGGCTCCTCCCCGGACAGCTCGGGCAGACGTGGGGCTGGCACTGTCACCACTTCTGTGTGGCCCCATGAGATGCTGCCGTTCCCAGCCCCACCCCCACCCCCAGCTGAGAAACAGGAACAGGCTGTGGGGACAGCACGGCCACTTCCTGCACCGGGGCTGCCCCTCTGGGGCCCCCAGGGCCACACACGGGCACATTCTTTTCCTCTCACCTGAAGAAGATGCATTCAGCTCTCAATGACCAGCCAGCTGTCCCAGCCCCTGTGTGACAGGCCTCGTACCAGCAGCTCAGCATCCCACAGCCTCTAGACATGGTCACGGCCCACCCAGGCGTTCACCCAGCACGCGCTGGTGCTTGCAGCCTGGTCTGTAGGTGGAAGAATGAGCCCTTGGCAGTGTCCCTTCCAGTGCTGGTGTCCCTGCCCGTCCTGCCCCCTGACTGTCCACCGCCAGCCCCTAATCTCCCGGGTCTCCAGCAGGCACGTGACTCCACACAGCCCTATGGAATCTCGCCCTCCACCCAGGAGCCTTCCGCTGGGCCCAGACCCAGGCAGGGGGCCACAGTGGCCACCCAAGCCACCCAGGGCCTCACTGCAGAAGACCCTGGCTCTCGCCCCGTTTGCCAGCCTCACTGCCACCCTGGGGGCCAACAGCAGCTTGAGCTCTTGCCAGCCCCGCCCTCCAGAGCCCAGAGGCCCAGGGAATGGTGGTGGGCAGGGCAGGGCGGGGCTCAGTCCCCTGACCTGAGAGCACCCCCTGCAGACACCAGACAGTTGTGACAGGGTCGGGCTGAGCCCTGGCCTAGCGGTGAGGCCCTGACTCCCAACCCCTGCACTGCGCAGCAAAGAGAAAAAGCCAGTCGAAAGGCAGAACCTCGGAGCCTCAGAGATGAGGGAGAAGAGGAGACCAGACCCCAGCAAGGAGCCCCACGGTCGGGCAGAGAGCCACTGCCCAGTGCAGCAGCCACCGGGAAGGAAGAGAGCGAACCAGCCACAGGAAGAGGAAGAGTTTCAAACCGGCAAGGGAAGAACAATCTAGAACTCCATGATGCTAGAACCACATAACAGCGTGTTGCCAATGGCAGACCCTTGGCGAGCTGAGAGTCTGCTGCAGGCCACTGGGAATAGCAGCCGTGGGATGGGGGCGTGCCTCCCGTGACGCCACGGGACGTGTGGCACTGGTGACCTTTGGTGAGCAGGCTTGGGGCTGTTGGGGAGGAGGGAGGATCATTCTGAGTCCGAAGAGGCCGCATCGCCTGCAGCACTGGGCAGGTGGGTCAGGAAACAGACCAGTGGGGAGCGGAGAGGGGAAGGCTGCAGCAAAGGTCGGAGGAAGGCAGGCTGCCCAGGGTTCCACAGCAGGTGGTGCCGAGGGCACCAGAGGCTGGGACCGCGGGCTCATCCCACACCACCAGAGGACGCCCCTGCCCCCACAATCATAGGCACACAGTAAGGTGGCAGAAATAAATGATCAGGACGCTAATCCCAACAGATGCAGACCCAAACCTGCCAGTTTAATGCTCAGACCGCTCAGATTCAGGATCCAGCTGTATCATCTGTAAGATACACACCTAAAGCACGTAACTGTTAAGTGTAACGATGTTTGAAGATACCCGAAGGAATGGCTTTACTTATATAAACTAGAGAGAATAAACTTCAAAGGGGAAAAAAGCCGATATCCTAGACCCCCCAGAAAGTTCCACAAAGCCCTAGGAGTGGATTATTTATTGTGCAGTCGTGAGGATTTGACCCAGGGATACTATCGCTGCGCTACCCCTTAGCCTTTTTTTATATTTTATTTTGATACAGGTTCTCACTAAATTGCTGAGGCTGGCCTTGAACATTTTTTCTCTTTGGTACCAGGGATGGAACCCAGGAGTGCTTAACCACTGAGCCACATCCCCAGCCCTTTTTATATTTTATTTAGAGGCAGGGCCTTGCTGAGTTGCTTAGGGCCTCGCTAAGTTGCTGAGGCTGACTGAACCCATGATCCTCCTGCCTCACCCTCCCGAGCCGCTGGGATTACGGACGTGCGCTGCCACCTGCCCTGCTTCCCAGGAATTATTAGGATCCACGTTCCCTAAGGGAGTCGCAACAGAAATGACTTAGAATCCAACAATGAAAAACATCGAAGTATTTCCCTACATAAGAGAGTTTTAAAGCACACTTATAAATTACCAGGTGTTGAAGAAGACAGTATAATGGAAATTAGAAAATATCACTGCTAGGGTTTGTGTGCCCTCCAGAGTCCAGGTGTCAGAACTTAACGGCCAGGGCTGGGCTGTGGCTCCGTGGCAGAGCACTCGGCTGGCACGTGTGGGGCTCTGGGGTTGATTCTCAGCACAAAATAAGTAAAAATGATCACATATAAATAAAAATAAAGGTCCAGCAGCGACTAAAGAAAATATTAAAAAATAAAGAATGGCCTAATGGCCCACGTGATGGCCTCAGGGAGTCAGGCCTGGCAACTGGCACACGCCTGTCACCCAGCTCCTTGAGCGGCCCAGGAAGGCGGGTCGCAGTCCCCATCCAACCTGGCGACTTAAAGCGGGTGGGGATGTGGCTGGGGCCCTGGGCTCCATCCCGGCACTGGGAGGGGAGAGGAGGACGGGCCCTCCCGCCAGCGGAGCCGGCAGGCAGGGCCTGGGCGACCCCAGATGCCAGCACCCGGGACCGTGCAGTGTCCGTTCTCCCTCAGTGGCCAGCCCGGCCCGGGGCGCTGTCTTGTCCCTGGTGCCGGCTACGAGGGCGCTGGGAGCCGCGCGCTTCCGTGTGTCGCACGCGGTGACAGCCTTGCACAGGAGGCCAAGGGCAGAACGTCCTGAGACAGACTTCGGAGGCGCAGGGCGGCGTTCCAGGGGAAGCCGGCGGAGAGTCGGCCCCCGGCCCCAGAGCCCTGCGGGCGGACAGGGCCCCCACGGAAGGAAGGGGCGCGGCGAGTGGACCCGGCAGCCACGCCGCCGGCCGCCGCGGAACCAGACGCCCGAGTCCGCAGGAGAAGGGGCCGGTGGTCCGGCCCGGCGGCCGGCAGGAGGCCTTCCGGTCACTCTGGCACCACCGAGGCCAACACCCGACCAGAACGCGGGAGGAGTCGTCTGGGGTCGCGGCGTGCGAGTCGCCGTCCACCGAGGCTGACGGCCGCTCGGCGCCCACATCGCGGCCGAAGGGCCGGCGGAGGGCAGCGGCCCCGGGCGGGGCGGGAAGCACCGAGGCGGGGGGCGAGGAGCGGCCCGGGCACCCCCGCGACCACCTCTCCAGCCACACCGCCTGCCCGCGGCGCCGCCGCCCGTCACAGGAGGTGGACAGCCGCGCAGGCCACCGCCCTCGTGATCCGATGGCGCCGCCGCGGAGCCTGGGGACACCTCGCACCCAGCCCCCGCCGTGAGGAAGCACCGCCTGGGCCTCCGCGTAGTAGGTGCTCGGCTCGGGGTCCCAACTGTCCCCCAGGGCCCTTGCCGAGCCTGCGCGCCGCTGGGTCGCTGGGGCTGACCGTAGAGAGAACGTGGGACCCAGGCCCGCCCTCCCGCGCGCTCCTCCCCTCCGCCGCCATGTGCTCCCACCCTGGCGAACTGCGCTGCTGCAGGCCCAGAGCAGCGCCCGAGCAACCGAGGACGGAGGCCAGGGGCCAAAATGAACTTTTCCTCTTTATGAATTTTATTTTCTCAGGTCTTTTGTTACAGGGATGGAAAGCTGATGGCCACTCTAAGTATGCATCTGTGCGACTGAGCTCAGGGACGCTGTGCCACTGAGCTACAGTCCCAGGCTGATTATTTTATTTTGAGACAGGGACATGCTAATTGTCCAGGCTGGCCTCAAACTTGTGACCCTCCTGCCTCAGCCTCCCCAGCAGCTGGGATTACAGGAGTGTGCCACCCACCCAGCATTTAAAGTTGTAAGGGTGTCACTAAAATAACAAAAGCAGAACTGTGACTTCCAGATAAATGTTCAGAAGACAACAATGCCTGTTTTTTTAAGAGTCACAATCTAAAAGGGCAGAAATGACATAAAAAGATTAATAAAGATTAAAACCAAAGAAGTAAGTGTTCATCTCAAGAAATTAGAAGAAAGACAGCAATAAAATAAACCTAAAAGCACAAAAAGAAGGAAATAATAGCCAATATGAAGGGAACCGAAAACTAATGTTCAGTAAGAATCAACAAAAACTTAAGTTGGTTCTTTAAAAAAAATGATGAAACTGAAAAGCTTCTGGGAAACTGCTCAAAATGAATGTAGCTGTGATCTCAGCTACTCAGGAGGCTGAGGCAGGAGGATTGCAAGTTTGAGGCCAGCCTCAACAACTTAGCAAGACCCTGTCTTAAAAAGGGATGCAGATGTACTCAGAACTGGAAAAAGAGTGATTTAAAGACAGATTTAAAGACATTAAAGGGCTGGGGTGTAACTCTGTGGTAGAACATGTGTTTAGCGTGCAAGAGGCCGTGGGTTCCATCCCAGCACAGATTAAAAAGTCCTGAAGACATTACAATGATTCAAGCAGGGCAGATACCTGCTTGCCAATCCCAGGTTCATTCTCCTAGAGGAAGGGTATCTTTTTGTAATTCCCTTGATATAATTGCGGACCCCTAAATTAAGGACATTATGAAACATAATATCCTAACTCTGACGAATGTGAAATTTTCAGGCAACCTGTATGAATCTCCAGGAGGAAAAACTGATCAAAATGAAATTTAAAATTGAAAGTCCTATTATTACAAAAGAAATCTAATCAAAATTCTGAGTCTGACTAATTAGAACAATTAAAAAAAAAAAAACTCTGAGTCTGGATGGTTTACTGGGAAAGCTCTACTGAACAGTCAGGAACGAAAAAGAGCCCTGCGTGGTGGCCGGCACCTGTAACTCCAGGGCTCAGGAGGCTGAGGCAGGAGGGTCGCAAGCTCAAGCCAAGCTTGGGTAGGAGCCTGTGGATGTGTCTCAGTGGCATGAGACCCTGGGCTCTATCCCCAGTCCCACCAAGGAAAAACAAAGGAGAAAGAAATAACTTTGAAGTCAACTATGATTATTTATGACAATGTAAAAAAAAAAACAAGAGTTTCTAGGATTAAATCAAACAAAACGTCCACAAGCCTTCCACAGAATCTTCGCCAGAGGCACTGGGGAAGACGGAAATGAGAAAGACACACCGTGTTCATGAAGCAGCATCTCAGGACCCAAGACATCGAACTCCTTGCAGCAGGCAGAATAACGGCCCCTCGAAGATGTCACGTCTCAGGCCCGGAGCCTATGACTAAGCTACCATACGGGACGTGGCAGGACCCACCCCTGACGTGGCATTTGAAGACAGGAAGGAAGGGACCGTGGACTGAAGATGCAGGAGCTGGAACGAGGGAAGAGAGAGTCTCCCCGGAGCCTCCGGGCGGAGCCCAGCCCTGCCAGCATCTGGGCCAGCTCGCCGAGTTCCCGGAGCCTCAGTTAACACGCGTGTTGTCAAGTGCGGGGTCACGTGTTGCAGCAGCAGGAAGAAGCGGACACTCCTCGGATGGATCCAGAGATGCCGAGTCCACGTCCCCATCGGCTTTCTGTGGACCCTGGTGGGGTGCTTCTCAAAGGGCCAGGAGAACTCAGCCCTGCAGGAGCGCAGTGGGGGACTCGCTCCACCGCATCCCGCCGCGCTGAGTCCACCGCGACCGAGAGACGGCCACACCCGCAGGAAGGCGCCCCCCAGGAGGCGCGACAACAGGCTTAGCCAAGCCCGCTCCCTAGGGTGTCCCTGGAGGGGGCTCGCAGGAAGGAGGGCCGGGGCGTCAGGTGCTGGGGTTGAGTTATTTTCTGTGTTTTTGTTTGGAATCCTGGAGGGTAAACCCAGGGGTACTCTACCCACCCCTGAGCCACATCCCCAGCCCTTCTTATTTTTATTTAGAGACGGGGTCTCTGTCAGTTGCCTGGGCTGGCCTTGAACCTGCGATCCCCCTGCCTCAGCCTCCTGAGCTACTGGGTGACACGGCGCCTGGTCCGAGTCTGTCTCTCCACCGATCGGTGGCGACGGCCGCGCCATTCAGTCCAACTGCTGCCTTTTGCCGTTTTGTGTGCCTGACAGCAGGACCTTGCATCTCGGGCCGGGGCTCGCTCCGTGGCAGGGCGTTTGCCTAGACCGTGCCAAGGCCGGGTCCAGGCCCAGCGCCGGGAAAGGGCTGGGTGAGGAACAGAGGCGACTTCCCCAACAAGCGTGGGCAGCCATGGCTTCGCGGCACCAGGACCCTCTGGGACCGGCCCTGGCGGGTGCCCGAGACCCCTGTGACCTCCCAGGCCCGGCAGGTGCGGGCGGACGCGCTTCCCTTCCCCTCCCCGAGCGCCCCCTTGGGCCCCTCTGAGTGCAGCTCGGGTGGACGGGCTCCGAGGCGCCCGGGGCCCTGAGGTACAGCTGAGGACGCACGAGCAGCGGCCAGTGGGAAGATGGCAGAGCAGCCGCCGGTCCACACGGCGCACGCTGCCGCCCAGGGCTCCAGGGCTGGCCCAGCTGCGGCCATGTCCCGTCCCGCAGGGCCACCCTGGGCACCCCAGTGGCCTGTGCCTCCTCCGCCTGCTCACTGCAGCCTTCCAGGAAACACCCGGAGCCCGCGGCTCCCAGCGGCACAGCAGAGGCAGCAGTCGCCACGGGGCCACCTCTGTGCTGCCACTCAGGCCGGAAGAGCCGTGGCACTGGCCGGGGGCCGTGGACAGGAGGTCCCCAGGAACCTTCCAGAAGGACAGGAAGTTCTACTTTGGTCTGGGCGCTGCAGCCCACGGGCTGGCGGGCTCTGGCCTGGTCGTGGAGGGCACGCAGGCTCCAGGTGTCGACAGCCCCAGCACCTCGGGAGGCCGAGGCAGGAGGCTCACAAGCTCAAGGCCAACCTGGGCCACAGAGCAAGACCCTGTCTCAAAACACCAAACCGAAGGGCCGGTGTGGCTCAGCCCAGGAGCCCCTGGCCTCCGTCCCCAGGACCAAGCAGACAAGATGTGTAGGTCGTATCTACGAAAAGTAAATCGCGCAGACTAGTCCACACTTAAAACCACGCAAAACAAGACTGCGTGTCACCTGTGGCCACATGACAAGGCACAAGACGATCACGTGTCTTTGAGCTGGCCTCAGCAGCTCTCATGAAGATGGTGGCCCAGAAGGCGAGCCTCACCTTTGCCGAAGCGCGGCTCCAGCGTCGCCCAGGAGACCCTCCCGCCTGAAGGCCTCCGCTCCCCGCTGCCCGGCCTCCCTCCCCGGGGTCCTGCCACTCAGTTCTTCGCCTCCTCTTGACAGTCACAGCTCAATTCAAATGACGCTGCCCTCCTGGACACTCCAACCTGGCCCCACACAGTTGTCATTTGTCCCACTTGCCTGTGTCCCTGTCTTCTAGAAGCTCCCCCAAGGTAACCATGGGGCCCTGTCACTGCTGAGCCCAGCCGGACGGGGCTGGAGCCGGGACACAGGGACACGCCCACAGAGCCGCCGGCGTGGCCACCAGGGGGCGCTCGCGGGTAAGAAATGGCTGCGCGGGCGCCGGGCGACGGAGGAGGCGGGGGAAGGGGAGGCTCGGGGGTCCCAGACCCGCTGGAGATTCTCCTGGGGCTTCTTACTGCAGCCTGACGGTGACAGATGTGAAAGGGAGGCTCATAAAGGTCACAGTTTGTAAAGGCCCCCCTGCGCCCCCACAGTAAGTTCCCCCCCAGGAGTGCAGGTGGGGGCCAAGACCAGGTCAGGGCCACTCAGGGTCGGGGGGACCCCTGACAGTCCCCACGGGCAACTGAGGCTGGAGACTGACCAGAGCCAGAGCCCGCCGGGCACCAGGCCTCAGCGGGTGACCCCAGGTGCTGCCCCTGGGGTGGAGCCTCAGCCTGAGGGAAGGCTGGCGGGGAGCCCTCACCCGCTTCCTTTCCGCTCTCATCCCACAGAGGGAGAGCCGGGTCTCCCCCTGGACCAGGCTCAGCAAGAGCCCCAGAGTCATGCCAGGTCCCCTCACACGGGTGACATGTCCAGTGGCCTGGCCCCAGGTATGGGCAGGGGAGCCCCCTGTGCACCCTATGCTCAACAGACAGGTTCTTCTTGCTGTGCAACACTGAACAGGCTCCTTGCCCTCTCTGGGCCTCTTTTCACGTCCATGTGGGCTTCCACATGCCAGCTGGTTACAAGAAAGTTTCTGGAAGTCCTGATCTGTCACCCGTGCAGAACTTGCCCTCGCCGTCTCCGAGCGCCCGATCCTTTCTGGATGGAGCAAAGGGTCACCCTGCTGGCTTTCAGTTGAGTGGAAGTCACATAACAAATACCTGAACACTTTAAGCAGCAGACCCCGCGGCCCGCGGGACAGTCACAGCACCGCGCAGCCCCCACCTAGTTCCAGGACATTTCCATCACCCCAGAAGGACACTCCAGCCCAGAGGGGCCACCCCCAGCTTCCGTCCCACCCCCAGCTTCCGTCCTCTGCTTTCTGACTGTGGACCCGCCTGCTCGGATGGCCGTGTCACCGGGGCCACACACCATGTGGCCCTCCGGGTCTGGCGCTCTTGCTCCGCGTTGCGTTTCCGAGGTTCATGGGCACCGTGGTCTCCCAGGCCGAGTGACACCGCGGTGTGGACGGACACGCTTTGCTCGTCCACCCTCTGTGGACGGGCGTGGGCCATCCGCCTTTGCTGCTGTGAGCGGTGTGGCCATGACCCTGCCTGGGGCGGTGTTTGCTGGAACCCCCGCTTTCGACCCGTTCACACCCGGGAGCGACTTGCAGGATCTGCGGTGACGCTCCACTTACCTCGGGCTCCTGGTGCAACCTGAGATCAGTGCTCCGCAGCACCCACCTGGCCCCTCCACGACCCCCTCCCCACCACCCGCCTGCCCCGCGCCCAGAACAGACTCCCCTGGCACTTCCAATGCCCCGGTGCTCTGTGACCTACATGCTGGCCGGGCCGGTTTTGTCCCTTTATACTGGCTTTTGTGTTGAGATACAACACAGCAGAATGTGTCAGGTTCTGAGATTTCCCGCTCCTTTGCAGTGCTGGGGACGGAATCCAGGGCTCCACCCGAGCTTGGCCAGTGCCACTGAGCCGCGCCCCAGCCCAAATACTCAGCCCTCCACGTGCAGCTTGGCGCAGTGCTACCCCCACGCATGCTCAGACCAACCCATGCCCTCCTCCGCCCCCCTGGTCAGACTCCCTTGTGCTGCCTCCTGGAGGAAACCACAATCCCATTAGCTAATACCCTTGGTTAGTTTCATCCAACAACAGAACAGTTTTGGATCTTGTTCAACAGCACACTTTTATGATTTCCCTATGTAACCGTGTACATTGGTCCCCTATCCTTTTTCTTTACCGTATACTGCTCCAGCACACAACTGTGATGCCAATTGTTTGCTCGGTTCTCCTGTTGATGGGCATCTGGCTGTGTCCAAGGCTATCAGGAGCCAAGCCAAGCTGCTGTGGATATGCCTGTCCAGGTCTTGTTGCCAGTGCATGTAAATACCCAGAGCAGAATGTCTGGTTGCAGGGGAGACCTGAGCTCAGCTTAGTAGATGCTGCCAGTTTTCCAAACCCTTTCAGTTCCCGCAGCGGCCAGGGAGCGTTCCGGTTGCTCCACAGCCCGGTGGGCGGTTACTGATATCGGCGGGGCTCTCGCAGCTCCAACCCCTCTGCAACCCAGACCCAGCCCACAGCCGGCCTCCCGCCTAGGCGTCCAGAGGGGCTCCGGCCACGCCCACCTCTGGCGCCACCCTCCTCGCGGCCCTCCCGGCTGTCCTCACCTCCACCGTGGCAGCGGCACCCGCCCCTGGGAACCTCCCGACTCCCAGCAAATGACGGGGGTCCTGGTCCCCGGCTGGCCTTGGCGGCTTCCCCCACCCCGGCGGCTCCTGCTTCGGATCGCTGGCCCCGCCCGCCCCTGGCACCCGCAGGAGTCGAGGCTCTGGGCCCCACGTCCGCCCCAGGGCCCAGCCCTTCCCGCCTCCCTCTCCTCGGCCTCCAGGGCACCAGCGCGCGGGGCAGATCCGGGTCCGCAGGCCGCTCTCCAGCACCTGCCCGTCGGTCCCGCCCTGGTCAAGGGATGCTGTCGCCAGGCCAGGCGCACTGCGGTCCCCACCAGCGGGGAGTCTCGGCCTCCCAGCCTTCCCTCGTCCCTTCATTTGGGTATTTATCAAGCACCTGCTGTATCCCGGGCCCTCTTCTCAGCACAGTGATGCAACTGGACCCCAGGGATGAAGTGGCATCTCTGGGAGCTGCGAGGCGGGGGGACGGGTCACCACGTGGCCCGCGGTGCTGTGGGGGCGGCCAGGTGCGGCTGCTCCCGCTGCTGTGACTTAAGGACCGCAGAGCAACTGCAGAGGAGCTCACGGCTTCGGAGGCCTCAGCCCCTGGAAGGCCGGCTCCCTTCCTCAGGCGGGGCGGGACATGGTGGCAGAGGGAGCAGGTCCGCGGTGACCCGGGAGCAGAGGCCGGAGCCCCGCCCCGCACAGCCTCCCGCGCCAGCGGGGCCTCAACCCTTGACAGCCTCCGGCACCCAGCCCGAGACCGGGGCGGAGCGACGGAGCCTGGGAAGAGCAGGCGCCGAGCTGGGCTCTTCCCGGGTCAGAGGGCCGCCTGGAGGGGGCGCAGAGCCCGAGCGAGTGTCGCCTGGGCCCACAGCAGCCCCAGAGCAGGGCTGGTCAGGCCGCCTGCTTTTTAACATTGTTAATGTGGTAGAAATAAACCCGTCCAGCGGCATCAGGCACAGTCCCCTTGCACAGCCGTCACCACCACGCGTCTCCAGGACGCTCACTCCGCCCCTCCCCCAGCCCCCAGCCCCCACCATTCTTTTTCCTGTCTCCAAGGTTCTGACAAATCGAGGGACCTGTAGGTAAAGTAAGGCAGTGTCTGTCCTTTAGTCTCCAGCTTCCTTCACTTGGCATAACGTGCCTGAGATTCATCACATAGCGTGGACCAGACTTCATCCTTTTTCATGGCTGAGTACTATTCCCTGGTGCGGAAGGATCTCGATCGCTCAGTCACTCGCTCTCTATCGGCCGGGCCTGGGTGCTTCCTCCCTGCTGTGAGCGCGGACGCACCTGCTCAGGACCCTGCGGCCCTTTCTTTGGGTACAAACCGTGAAGCGGAATGAGCTGGATCGTATGGTAATTCTTTCAGTCTCTTAGCTCAATCTTTAAATGTCAGCACCTGCCTGACGATATTTCGGGGAGCAGCGTGACTCTTCTGCACGCAGGCGGCCCGCAGTGATCGGGTCAGGTCGTTGGAGTCTCCGTGGCCTCCAGCACTGACCCTCTGTGTGGGGAGCCCCCAAATCCCCTCCACCCCCTATTCTGAAATATGCAGCCCCTGCTGGGCTGTGGGACACTGGACCCCTGTCCTCCTCTGCTGCCTCGGACGCTCCGACGCCCTCTCTGGTCCCCCACATGGTGGCTGTTTTCAATCTTGAGGGCTCTGCGACAGGACATCTGCCTCAGACCCAGTGTCCCCGGTCCCCAGCTGGGACCAGGGCAGCCCTAGCCGTCGGAGGAGCGCGACTCTCAGGAAGCCGGCCGCACAGAGACCCCAGCTCCCAGCGGCGCCCAGCACGCCCTCCCCCACCCGCCAGGCCACAGACCCGGAGCGCTTCCCACCCGACCCGGCTCCGCGTCCAAGAGAAACAGGTGGCGCCTGGCACGGTTCCCAGGACGGGCACTTGGCGGGGTGGAGACCGTGGTCACCGGGCGCCGCCACCAGGCCGGGCGCAAAGGGAGGGGCTGCGGTCCCAGGCCCACCAGGGGGCCTCGCTGGAGCCAGCCGGACCTGACGGCGGCCCGGTTCCTCAGCTGGGAAAGGGGCTGGGGAGGCCCTCATCTCTCAGGAGGAGGCTGAAAAGGGGCTTGGAGGACACTTGCAGGACGGGTCCAGCAGGCAGGGACAGCTGATGGCCTCCGGGACCTCAGCCTCTTTACGGCGATAGCGGCCGTCCACCGAGGTGAAGTTCACACGAAAGTCGCCATTTTAAAACACGCGATTCCACAGCATTTAGTGCGCACGATGCTCACCTTCACCTGGTTCTAAAACACTGTCACCTCCCCTAAAGGGGACCCTGTCCCCGCAGTCGTCACTCCCCAACCAGCTCCCAGCCCCTGGCAGCCACTGATCTGCTTTCCGCCCTGTGGATTCGCCTGTTTTGGACATTTCGTATCAATGGGATCACACACCATGTGGCTGTCGGTGTCTGGCTCTGTCACTCAGCGTCGTGCTTTTGAGGTTCCTCTGTGTTGTGGCCTGTGCCGGGTTTCCACCCCTTTTCACCAGTGAGTAATATTCCTCTGTGGGGCCAGGCACATTGTGTGGGGCCGCTGTGACTGGGGGGCACAGCTATCTGAGCATTTCTGCCACCCATTTTCCTGTCCTGTGACCGGGCTCCCCAGGTGGCTCAGCCCCATGTGCTGCAACTGATTGAACCAAGCCCCCCAGTTTGTACCCATCTCTTGAGAAGCATGAAGAGGGGACCCCAGAGCCCGGCTCCCTCACTGCTCGCTCACCAGGCTTTGCAAAGCCCCAGGCAGAGCCAGGAGGGAGGGCTGGGCTGGGGCCGCTGAGGCTGCGGAGGCTGCGGGCCCTCGGGTGAGCCGTCCTGGGTCCCCTGAGCCCCTCCAGGGAGCACCAGGATCGCCCGGAGGACCTGGGAGAAGCCACGCCAGACTGGCCGGCCACTCAGCCCCCACGGGAACGCGGCGTCAGCTTGGCCCCAGCTCCGTCCTCCCTGGGGCCCTTCAGGCCCCGGCCTTGGCGACAGGGTTCTGCAGACCTCGCCGGCCTCCGCAGGTGGTCTTACGATCTCCCTCAGAGCCGGGCAGTGAGCCCAGGGCCTCCCGTGTGCTGCCCGTGCCCTGCGCCCAGCCCGGCCCGGCCCAGCCCGCTTTCGTGTTTTATCTAGAGGCGGGTCTGGCTGAGTTTCCCGGGGCCTCGCTCAGAGGCTGGGGCTGACTTTGAACTGCAATCCTCCTGCTTCGGCCTCCCGAGTTGCTGGGGTCACTGGCGGGCTGCACCACCGCGTCTGGCCACCATATTGGTTTTAAAGGTGGCTCGACTTCGGGACTTTGTAAAACCCAGGAGGCCAGAAAGCGAGTTCCTTCCGTGCCCCGCGAGCCCGATCTCTGACTGACCGTCGCAGACCTACTGGCGGCGTGCGCAGCGCTGGTCACCTGGAGCCCAGGCCTGCGACGGGGCTGCCGTAAAACCCGGCTCTGAACTAAAGGAGCCCCAGAGCCGGGCCCAGGCCCCGGGTCCTCCTCCGGCAGCGCAGGGCGAGGGCAGGCCGCGGTGTGGCCCCCTGGGACCCCAGAGCCTGGCGCTGCCGCCTTGTGCGCTCGGCCACCCACCGCAGCCCAGCCCGGGCGGCCACATGCTGTCCCCCGAGCTTCCACGCGCCCGCTGGGTCCCCGCCGAGGTGCCCCCTCCGGCTCCCCGGCTCCCCGGCCAGCCTCCCTCCCGTAGCGGCCTGGGGCTCCGGGCTGGCCGGCTGGTCCGCAGCGTCCCCCCAGATGAGGCTGCTGTCAGCCTCGGGGCCACCCCGCTGCCCCAGCCCCGGCCCGGCCCGCAGTGCCCCTTCCTGATGCTCCGGCCACCTGCGCCCTGACCCCTGCTGGCTCCCGCAGCCCCTGCCGCGTCCAGGACGGCCTGTCCCCTGGGTGTCCCCCGGGTCACAGATAAGGCCGCCGGGCTGGCTATCGGCAGGAAGCATCTTGGCAGGACAGGAAGCGGTGACGTGGGCCTGGCGCCCGCCCCGGCTCGGCCTATCCGTGGCCAGATATTTTGGGAGCCGCTATATAAGCCTGTACTCTGCGGCCCCGCGCAGCCGAGGTCCTTGCCCCTCCTGGCACGGCCGCCCCGGCCGCTGGGCAACCCCAGGCCAGCGGGTCCCCTCTCTGGGCCTCGGTTCTCCCCTCCCCGCACCTGTGCGGGGGCCCTGCCCCCGGGCCCCGCAGCCTCTCCTGGTCCCCCCGGACCCCAAGCACCCCGAGCTCCAAGGTCAGACACAGTGGCCCAGGCCCACCACCCCAGGCCTCTCCAAGACCCCCACCTGCCCCTCAACCAAAAAGTCACCCCCAAAAAGCTCCCAGCTGACCCCTGCTCACTGCCAGGTTGGACTGACAACATAAGGTGTGGTGTCCTCGGAACTGAGGCCCAGAGAGGGCAAGGGACTCTGCTGAAGCCACACAGCAGGCCAGAGGCCACACCCAGCAGAGCCAGTCTGGGCCTCTGCTGGCCTGCGCAGCTCGGCCCGGACAGTCACACAGCCAGCCAGGGACGGGGCTGGCGAGAGTGGTCCCCTGTCCCACCCCTCGGGACTGGCAGGCACTTCTCTCTGGGACAGTAAAAGCGAAACACAGAAGTGAGACTGGAGCACTGGGCTCCCGGGCTCGGGCTCAGAGGGGGCAGGAGGAGGCAGGCAGGGGAGGCCAAGCGTGGCCATGTAAAGCGGGCCCAGCACCTGCCGGCCGCTCGCCAGGGCGGGTGGTGGAGCATGCATGCGGCCCCCGCCTGGCAGCTGCAGCCAACGGGAGGGAACGGCCAGATACAGCCCGGCCTGAACTCCACCCCCAGCCAGCTCAGGCCCAGCCTGTGCCTGAGAAGCCAGTTTAGGCCGAGTGACTGTCCGACTCTGGACCTCGGCCTCCCTGGCCTGAGGAAGGTCTGCTGTCCTCAGCCGGCCCGCTTCTTCTTTATTCCGGTACTGGGGACGGGCTCCGGGCGCTTATCCCTGAGCCACATCCCCAGCACTTTTTATTTTTTATTTTCAGACAAGGCCTCACTAAGTTGCTGAGGCTACTTTGGACTGGCGATCCTCCTGCCTCAGCCTCCCCCCGACAGCGCCCGGCCACCTCTCTCTAAGACCTGGGGGAGGGGCATGACTTCTGCGCTGGGCGCCTGCTCAGCTGTCCACACGGGGGCCTTGCTCTCCTGCAAGAGGCGCCCCACCCCCACACAGCCAGGCAGCCTAGAAACTCCGGCTAGTGAAAGTGGCTGCCCCTCTCTCTGCCCTCTCTGCCTTCCAGCCATCTGGACAGGTGACAGGGACCCGGGGCTGTGCTCGGGGTTAAATGCTCTAACGTCCCAGAGCCTCCCCCAGGGCGCCACTTGGAAGCCCCCCCCCACGTGAAGGTGGTCCCTCTGAACTCATTGCATCATCTGCCCCATTTCCAGTGGCAGAGGCAGCTTCCCGCCTGCTCTGACCAGCCCAGAAGGGAGAGGGAAACCCCCTCCCTGGTTCTGGAGCCTATACCTCTAGTAATGCAAGCCACTGGCCCAGCCGCTTGTAGGGCAGCTGTGTCTCAGGCAGAAGGCTCCTCCTGTGATCATCCATCGCCAGTTCAAAGTACAGAGCCCATGAAGGAGCGTGGCAGTGGCGTGGGGGCCGAGGATGCCCTGTGTTCTTTTTACTCTTTTTTTCTTCTTTTTAAAACAAAATTTTTTGGGGGGGAGGACAAGGGATCGAACTCGGGACACTCAATCACTGAGCCACATCCCCAGCCCGATTTTGATCTTGTTTAGAGACAGGGTCTCACTGAGTTGCTTAGCGCCTCACCATTGCTGAGGCCGGCTTTGAACTCACGATCCTCCTGCCTCAGCCTCCCGAGCCCCTGGGATTACCCAGGGTGCCACCGCGCCCGGCTAGATGTCCTGTCTGCTCCATCTGGGTGCTGGTTACGTGGCGTACGCACTTGGAGAAAAGCTGCAGGCTTGGGATTTGGGCACTTTCGCATCCAGATGTTGCACTTGAACAAAACGTATAAAAAGAAGGAGGAGGAGGAGGAGGAGCAGCCGGTGTCGGGCACTGAAGGGGGCAGGCCGCACCGGGAGCGGCAGGGTCGGCAGTGGGGCGTCCAGCGCAGGCACCCCCAGCACGGAGGCCCAGGCCCCAAGAGGAGAGGCGGCTACGCTTCAGGACTTGGCAGAGGCCAGGAGGCTGGGTCTCACGGGCCCAGAGACGGGGCTGGGCCGTCTGCGGAAGCCGGGCGCTTGTCCTGTGCAGGAGGCTGGGTGCAGTGCCCTGTGCCTGGGTGGCAGGGGCAGCAGCCGGCAGCAGCCCCGCCCTCGCCTCAGCGTCCTCCCCTGCAGAGGGGCCTGGCCAGGGACGGGGACATGGTGGTCCCGCCACCCCCAGGAGGAGAGTCTTGACGGGCCGGGGCCTAGGGAAGAGTCTGGGGGGAGGAGCTGGACCAGAGTCCTCCCGATGACGCACGCAGTTCAGGCTCGGGGGGCGGCTGAAGCCGGGGACAGGAGAGACCCGGCCCCTGGCCTCCGGGCTGCACTCACTGAGGCCCGGCCTCCACCCAGGGCCTCCGTCCGTTCCCCTGAGCCCCCGTGGGAAATCTTCCCTCCCGACACCCAGCACCCCCTGGCCACGTCCCCCCGACCCACCCTGCCCCTGCCACTAAGCTGTCCCGACTCCTGGCTCTCTGCTCGGGACGCTCGGGCCTCCAGCCGGCTTGGTGGCCTCTGCTGGCCAGGGGTCCCAGCCCCCTGCCCCCTGCCCACCATGGGGACCAGCCTCTCTGAAATCGTGCTGCCCGTCCCCCTGGCCCCAGCCGGCCGGGACCTGGGGGCTTATCCCCTCCGCCTCTTCCGAGCCCTCGGCTGGAGCCTGGCACCCTGAGGCCGGCAGCCTGTCCCGGCTCACCCTGGGGGGTCCTCTCAGCCCGGCGCGGGGCCAGCTCAGCGGTCACTCCCCAGCCCCCGGGATGACGGGCCAGGGGCGACAGCCCAGGGTGCCCGGGAGGCGGGCGGCAGGGAGCCCAGGTGGGTGGCCCGTGTCCCCTGGGGCAGGTCCCTGCTGGCCAGGACGGGGCCACCCTCTCCTGGCTGCCGGGAGCCCCAAGGGCACAGATGGCCACGGAGACAAGGGCGCCGGCCGCTGCCCCGCTCTTTCTAAGAAGCTGTGCACGATAAGGGTTCCCCAAAACAGGAACCAGAAGCCACCAGCAATGCTGGCCCTGTCCCCTGACCCTGGGGCTGGCCGGCTGCAGGGCCCGCTGGGTGCAGCTTGGAAAGATTTTTATGTAAAAGCGGCTGATGCAAATCCAGGGGCCCAGGGACCACGGACGGCCGCACTTCCCCCTCTGCCACTCTGGTCTGGGTGACAGTCACCTGGGCGCAGGCGGGAGGGCTGCGCGTCCCGGGGCTGCCCCGCCAGCCTGGCTTCCAGCTGCCACCCTGCTGAGAACCGCTCTGAGCGTCCGGGCCCCAAACCCACCCTGGTCACCAGGCCTGAGGAAGGAAGGGGCCCCACCGTGTGGCCCTGGGTCCTCTGCCCTGTGGCAGCACTGGCCACCACAGCCAGCCCCGAGTTTCTTAAAAATGGGGTAAAAGCTGGGTGCGGTGGGCCCCCTATAATCCCTGTGACTCAGGAGGCTGAGGCAGGAGGATGGCGAGGTCAAGGCCAGCCTCAGCAACTCAGAGAGGCCCATCGCAAAAGAAAACATAAAAAGGGCTGGGGGTGCGGCATGGTGGGTGAGGGTCCCTGGGCTCAATCCCCGGGACCCCCCAAAAAAGAATTCACACATGGTAAAACCCACCCCTCTGACCGTTTTAAAGAGCTGGGCTCCGGGGTGGCTCCTAGCACATGGCCGCTGTGAGCCGGCACAGCCCATTCCACGAGCATCCACGGGTGCCCCCCGTCCAGCTGGGCACCAGCCGCCCGCCTGGCTTTGGTGAAGACGCCGCTGGGCTCTTTGAAGGGCCCGAGCTCTCTTCCAGAACAGCCTCCGCATCTCCCCGCAGCCTCCCGGCACCCTGGCCGCACTTCCTGTCTGCTCTGCTCTGATTCCAGCCACCGAGGCGGGAGGACCTGAGCCCTGTCCACAGGGAGGGAGACTGGGGCTCAGAGAGGGCGACCTGCCCTCCTAGGGGGCTCAGCTCTGTGGACCAAAAGGCAGGGGGAGACATGAGCAGGTCCTGGAAAAGCCAGAAACTTCTCCCCGGAATCCTCCCAGCCCAGAGTCAGCCTGGACGGGCCCCGGGGCCAGCACTGGACCTGGCCTGGGTCCCACAGGAGGAGTCCGGGGCTCCAAACAGGGCCCCTGCCCGCCCGAGGTCCCGGGTCAGAGGCCCCTCCGCAGGCACAGCCCAGCCCAGCACCCCCGTCCTGCCTGCCCCAGGGTCACCCTGGGGGACCCTCTCCAGGCTGCCTGGGGCTTCTCCAGAAAGCCACCCCGACTTTGTAAAGCGTCGCGCGGAAAGCACGACGCAGCGTCCTGCTCGGATCCCGGGGGGACAAAGCACCTCAGCGGGAAGGCCATGAGGTTTGAATGAAGTCCAGCACCCACTGCGCGGTGACCGTGGTGACCGTGGGGTCAGGAATGAGGTGCTGGTCAGCGGGAGGCGCGGGAGGCTCCCTCTGCTGTTGGGGCGGCTTCTGGAAGCCTGAAATTATTCCCAAAGAAGAGGTTCATCTTAAAAATGAGCCGCTGGAGAAAGAAGCAGGAGTTCTGAGGAAAAACCCCCAAACACAGAAAACCACCCAATACAGAGCCGGCCCTGAACCCGTGCCCACTTCAAAGATCAGAGAGGAGCCCACAGAGGCCCGCGACATCCCGGTCAGCAGCCGCCCGGGGCACACGGTGGCCGGCCAGGAGAGCAGGCGGGCAGGACCAGGGGAGGCTAAGGAGAGCATCTCGGAGGAGGCAGCTCTGAGCCGAGACCGCGTGCGGAAAGGGGCGAGTGGGGGGAACAGCACTTTGACAAAGAGGACGGTCGGTGCAAAGGCCCTGAGGCGGGCTGTGCTGGTTGATGGTGGGAGTCGGGTGTGTGCGGGGAGCAGGGGTCCGCGCGGGTCGGGCCACAGGGGCCGCAGCTTCTGTGTTTCACTCCAGGTGTGACGGGTCCACACTCGGGACAGGGCTGAGTACTCTGCAGTTACTTGGGAACATCGGCAAAAGAGGACAGTAGGCCAAAGCCGGCCCCGCCTTGGAGCCTCGGGTCTTCGGACGGCCCCTCGAGGCTCCGGGGTGCAGGGCGTTCCAGGCCCACGCGCTCGTTCCGAGGAAGCTGGATCAGCGTGAAACTGGGTGGAACAGCAGGTGCATTCTGGACCTTGAGGCGCGCGTCCGGCTGAGCCCGGGGGCCCGAGTCCCTGCGCCTCCTGCAGCCTCCAGCCCGAGCCCAGGAAGACCAAAGTGGCCGCCCCTGCTGCCCCTCCCGTCGACTCCACTTTGTGGCACAGCGGGGCCCCTTGGTGGGAGGGGAGTCAGGTGACTCTCATGTCCCTTCTGCCTGTTGGGGGCTCCCTCCTGTACCCCAAGCCTATGTAGGAAGCAAGGGTGTCAGAGACCATCGGTCAGTGGGCGTCCACTTGGCCAAGCCAGGGCCTGGAAGTGGAGGGTCCCAGGACGTCGGGCCGGGGTGTCCGGGCTGTGACCGCCCCGGCTTCTGGCGCCTGGGACCTGCGCGTCCCTGGATCCCCACGGCCTCCCTCCCGCCCGCCAGCTCTGCTGAGAACCCACCGCGCTGGGCCCTGGGCCCCGTGGCACACGCGCCCGACCGCGGCCGGATGCGGCCTCGCTCTCACTCTGCTGCCCGACCCGGCGCCCCAGCCCGGCGGCGGGAAACCACAGCCGGGCGCTCCATGCCGGGGAGGCCGGCTTCTGAGAAGCGCCAGCGCGGCGGCGGCAGGCGAGCGGCTTAGCAGCCCCCGCCCATCGCGGCCTGGGGCCGGGACTCCGGGCTTGTTTACCGGACCCGGTTCTCAGCTCCGAGCCTCCTGGGCTGCAGCCGAGGCCGGGGAGAGGCGGCCGGGGTCGCGCAGGCCAAGGTGGGCAGAGGCGGCCAGGGAGACGGGCCACAGCCGGAAGTGGGAAGTGGGAAGTTCGGCTGGAAGGCCAAGTTCAGACCTCGGCTCCACCGGGAGCCTGGGACCCCACGTCCAGCGCCGCGGCCCCGCAGCCTCTGTCTTCCCCTCTGAAGTGGGAGAGAGGACGGCGAGGGAAGCCCCGGGTGGGCGCGAGGGAGGAGCCCAGACGGGGAGCCCGAGGGGGTGCGCCACGCGTCCAGAGCAGAGGACGGCAGGCCTCTAGGACAGAGGCCGAGCAGTGTGGCTTGGGATCAGGGATGGGATGAAGGGGCAAGAGGGGGCTGCCAACAGGGACCGGCTTCCTGCAGGGATGATGGACTATGGTCACAGCCGTCCACGTTCCAGAACCCACTCAGGTGGACCCTGGGGACGCGACCCAGGGACACTCCACCCCTGGCTCCTCCCCAGCCTTCGCTTCCATCCTCCTGCCTCAGCCTCCTAAGACTGGGATTTCGGGTGTGCGCCAGCACGTCTGGCTGAGTCGCTGTTACGTGGGGGCACCCTGAGTGGCGGGGTGGCCCCTACACCTCGAGTCAATTGTTAAAAAACAAAATGAAGCTAACAGGGGCGGTGCTTGTCCTGGTAAAAGGCGTCTCCTGGGGCAGCGGGAGGAGCGCGGCCGGAGCTCTGCCACTCGGGCCAGGACCAGGTGAGCCCTGCGGGAGCCCCGACACCCGCCGCACCTCCCCATCTCCACAGGACGGGTGCCAGGGCCACCCCTCAGATGTGGCATCAGGCACGGCCCCCGCCCGCGACGCCGCGCCCAGCTGGGGTTTCCGCGCGAGGCTACCTGTCTACCTTCAAAGCCACATCCTCCGCGGCACCCACCCGCCCGCCCGCCAGCCTGGCACCTGGCTGTCCCAGCCCTCCTTTGCCCTGTCCCCCGCCTGGCTTTCCTGTGCCCAGTGCTCGGAGGCAGGACCCTCCCGTGAGACAGGGGGTCCCTGAGCCAGGGTTGAGCCGGGACAGGGAGGCTGCTCACCCGAGCGTGGCTTCCAGACGCCAAGCTGCTGAGGCCCAGGGCCTTTGCACTGGCTGTGCCCCTGCCGGGGGCGCCGCCCTGGGATCTTCCCACCCCCTGCCGGCCACCCTGAGAGCCAGGCTGGCTCAGGGACCACTGGCCAAATGACCAGGGATGAGTCTGGGGACCGTGTGCCGGACTCTAACCGAGGCTGCCCGCGGGTGGCAGCAGGGGGACCCCAGAGTCAAGGAGGCGCAGGGACGTGCAGGTGAGGCCTCAGGCCCTCCGCCCAGGCCTCCCGCCTCCCGGAGCTGGAACAGGAACCGGGGACCCCAAGGCCCGCGCACCCCAGCCTTACCACCCAGCGCCTCCTGCCGCCCATCCTGGCCTCGGTCTCCCCACCTGCCAAGCGGGGCAGCCACAGGAGGGGCCCAGGGGACGCGCTCACAGCAGGCTTGGCTGGCGGTCGCTGCTCAGTGGGTCAACCTAGGTTGGCGTGACCACCGCCATGACCGCCAACCGAGGCCGTCCTTCCCCAGGCGGGGAGCCTGCTGGGGCTTCAGAGGTGCCAGCCACCCACCAGCTCCCAGAAGGCTGGAGCTGCGACCAGCGGACCTGGAGGCCGGGTGCGTGTGGCTCCTTCTCTGAGCTGATCCTCTGGCTCCTTGAAGTTTCTGGCAAACCTCTGCTGACCTCCCCGTGTGCTCCTGCCACCTGCTGTGTGGCTCCTCAGAAGCTCAGCTTGCCGCTACCCCAGGGCCTTTGCATGTGCACCCCTCCCCTGAACTCCTCACAGAACACCTTCCCTCGCTCCAGCAGGTCTCTGCTCAAATCTCCCCTCCTCAGAGGGGACCCCCCAGTCTCCCCAGAAAGTAAAGTTGCCCACCCCAGAACTCCCCACACAAAAAAAGAAAGTAGCCAGAACTGAGCGCACACCAACTTGCAAAAAAAAAAACCCAAAAATTCCTTATCATGACTTTGGACTCCTGGTTTATCAACCAGGGCACAGTCAGGCTGGGTCCAGCCCTGTCCCCACCTCCAAGAGGCAAAGTTTGAGAAGCAGGATCCTGGGGACCCCCAAAACCTGCCCCAGCCTCCCTTCAGTGTTGGCTCCATGAGGCAAGTGGCCTGTTCCCTCTCCTGGCGTGTCCCCAGGGCCAGAGCCTGACACATAGTAGGTGTTCAGAGAACTCTTGAGAAAACAGAGGTCTCTAGACAGAGGGGGCAGAAAGTCGGCTGTGCCACCCCAAGGACAGCCCCAGGCTTGGGGCCCAGGACGCCAACGTGCCTAGGCCCCGCCCCTGTGCCATCTGCCACCAAGCCCCGCCCACCCCTCCTCTTTCTCAATTTCCCCCCTGAACCACTTCCCTGCCCGGTCACGGTCTGCAGGGAGGGCTCGGGCACACTTCTCTGCCCTCCATCCTTCTGGACTCAGCCAAGCCTGCGGGGACACGGATATCAAGCTCGTCCTGTGCTTGATGAGGAACAGACTCCGCAGCCCCAGAGGGGAGGGGAGACCTCACCAGGCTCAGAGGGGATGATGGCCTCTGTGTGGCTCAAGGCTGGGTTGTCACAGGGGATGCGAGTGCTGGAGAATAACCTGAGATGGAGCAGAGCCCGGGAGCCACACCGGGGAGGTCAGCAGCGAAATCTAGACTCCAGAGAACGCTCAACAGGGACCTGGATTCCTCCACAAATAAAGAGCAAGAAGAAATAAAGAAGGTGGAGGAGAAGCTGCAGGTTAAAGAGACAGAGACATGTTAACCACTGCCACATTGGCGTGGATCTGGATTCCAACACGTCAACCTAAAATGCATAATATTTTTATTTATACGTCAATATATAAATGTAAATTTATATGGATATATTTACACATATGTAGACAGTCCCCAATGGATGATGGTGGGGTTTATGGTTTTATAATGATGTGAAGGTGGCGTGCATTCAGTAGAAATTGTACTTTGGATTCTGGATTTGAATCTTCTCCCAGGCTAGTGACATGTGGTCTATTCCTCTCAGGACACTGGGCTGTGGTGGCCACCACACTCTACAGCTGGTTGGCAACTTTAGTCTATTCAATGCAGCTTTTGGCGGGGGGGCAGGGAAACTAGGGATTGAACCCAGGGGCATTTTACCACTGAGGCGCATCCCCAGTTATTTTTATTTTTTTATTTTGCAATGGGGTCTTGTCTCGCTAAGTTGCCGAGGCTGGCCTCCTACTTGCAATCCTCCTGGCTCGGCCTCCTGATTTGCTGGGATTACAGGCGTGCACCGTGGAGCCCAGCTTAAATGCATATTTGACTCATGGTATTTTCCACTTGGGTGTATTAGCATGTAACCCCATTATATCTGGAGGGGCCTCCGTATTTATTACATATGTGAAATGTGAATAAGCGAGATGGACATATAAACATATGTGAATGCACATCCTGAGCAGGTGACCCCAGACCATGTATGCAGACATGCTGTGCATGTATCACGTCAGTGCGTAACATTCAGGCACGTTTACAGACACGCAATGTTGACTATGTACAATATAACTTAGTTATAACTATGTATAATATAACTTTTTTTTGCATAATACATATGCAGTCAAGTCTCCTTGACCACAGATTTGGAATTACTGTCGCTGAACCTGCCCCTGGGGACCGAGCCAGGTTTCTGGGGGCCTTGCTTAGTCCCTGGGGAGCAGGGAATGCATGCCCATTTGATGCGTTTCTGGTTGAAGACGCTTTATTCCAGGTGCACGGTGGACTCCTTTGCCCCAGCTTGCTGGCCCGCGGTGTCCCCCAGCCCCTCTGCCCTCTCGCCCTTGGAAAGGTCTATACAGAAGGCGCCAACCAACGGCGCAGACGTGCAAAGGTGGCACTGACCTGGCCAGAGGGGATGTGGGCTGGGGCCCTAGAGCCGGGGTAGGAGCCCCGGTTCTTTCCATCCCCGCAGGTGGCTGGGGTTGATCCGGGAGGATGAATCACTTAGGGAAAAGTCTGAGTCAGAGGGTCAGGTGCGTGTCTGCATCATATATCAATTCCACATAAAGTACTTATAATTACACATTTATACATAAATATATGAGTGTGCATAAAATCATAAAATCAGGGATATGTTTTTTGGGGGGTTTTCTGCTACTGCTCAGGGGCAAGCCCTGTGCCACTGAGCCATACCCCAACCCCCGGAGGATGGATACCGGCTGATAGTAAAAAAACAGAATCGGGCTAGCCCTTGCCTGTCAACCCAGGGGCTGGGGAGGCTAAGGCAGGAGGATGGGGAGTTCCAAGCCAGCCTCAGCAACAGCGAGGCCCTGAGCAACTCAGTGAGACCCTGTCTCTAAATAAAGTACAGAACAGGGCTGGGGTGTGGCTCAGTGGCCGAGTGCCCCTGGGTTCAATTCCTGGCACAAAAAAAAAAAAAAATATATATATATATATATATATATATATATACACACACACATAGAGATCCAGGGGCCCCAGCCTCGCCTCCCAGAGTGTGGAAGACCCTTCATCTTGGTTGCAGCGAGGCGTCCCAAGCAGAAGACCCTCCGCTGAGCCTCGCGGGAGGAGGACAGCAGGCGGGGCGCAGCTGGCCGGGCGGGACCTGCCGTCCACCCGCAGGCCACTCCTGCGGCCAGGCGGGTCCAGCGCCCGCTGCCTTCCCCGGCGCCTCCGCGCTCGCGTCTCCCGCACACGCAGGACGCGGGCAGGTGCGTTGAGCACGGTCTGCCCGCGGCGGATGCTCCCGAAACCAGTTCCCTCGCCAGCTGGGTTCTCGGGTCCCGAGCGTCAGGGGTCCCTCCGCTCGCGGCCCTGGTGGAATCCGGCGCTGCTCGCCGGGCACTGTCTACTGAGCCCCTCGGGTCCAGGTGGTCCCGATGAGAACAGCGGCCCCAGCCCGGCTCTCCAGGACACCGGCCTCCAGAAACCCTGCGGGCCGGCGCGGGCCACCGGTCTGGAAGAGGATTGGCAGTCGCAGGCAGGGTTGAAACCCAGCGGGCGATGCCTTGGGTACTTTTTGTTTTAACTAAGACTCGAAATGTCGCGTGTTTCAATACCACGGTGAAGGCCACTTCCCCTGGGAATCAGCCTCAGGATTTGCCCAAACCTCCAAAGGCTGGGCTCAGGCTGGTTAGGACTTCCAGTCTCACCCGGCCACTCCTGCTGTGTGACCGTCAGCAAGTCACTGTGCCTCTCTGAGCCTCTATGTCCTCTTCTGTACAGTGGGCACACGCAGTACCCACACAACACTGGGGGTGCCGGAAGACCTCAGTCACTTCCTGAGCAAGAAGCTGAGACCTGGGGCCAGCGTGGACGCTGCAGGTTTGACTCCTCGAGCAGGACACACGACGGTTGGGATCATTTCCCGTCCCAGAGCCTGGCCGGCAGGTGCTGGAGGACACCAGCCCCTTCCCTCCCCAGTCCTCAGGGGACATCCACCAAAAACGCACTGCCTCCTAGCTGGGTAGTCCCTTCAGCCCCCTGGACCGAGCAGGGGTCTCACTGTGCCAGAGCTTGTGGTCGGGGACCACTGTGGCCCTGAGAGACTGGCAAGGAGTCCGCTGTCACAGGGGCCCAGGCTGGGCTCTCCCCGCACTGCGTCCCAGCTTCACTAACTAGTTCGCACTGGAGGACACTAAGGCACAGAGAGGGTGCGATGCTCACCTACAGTCGCACAGCAGGCTGGCATCGTGTCCCCCAGTCTCTGCTCACCTCCCCGGGTTGGCTCCAGACTCACGGCCCAGCCTTGCTGATCGACACCTCCGCAGCTTGTTCCCTGTTCGCCGTCCAACCGGGAAACTCCCAGTTATCCGTCAGGTCCTCCCTGTGAGGTGGCTCCCCGTGTCCCCCCGCGGCAGCTTCACGCAGGCGCAGACAGCGCGGCCACCGCAGATGGTCCTGCGCCCCGCCTGCCTCTCGGCCGGAGCGCCTGCTCGTGGAGACCGCGTTCGCCCGTGGAATTCACCAGAAGGCACAGAAGGCTGGCAGCCACGCGGTGGACCGGAGACGGGCGGAGCATCGCGAAGCTGAAAATTCCAAACCCAAACCCGTTAGCGCGTGCGTGACGTCACGGAGGACGAGTTCCGCCTCGCGAGCTCTCCTGCAGGCACAGGCCGATCAAGGCGCAGGACGAGCAAGGCGCTGGACGATCAAGGGCAGGACGATCAAGGCGCTGGACGATCAAGGCGCTGGACGATCAAGGCGCTGGACGATCAAGGGCAGGACGATCAAGGCGCTGGACGATCAAGGGCAGGACGATCAAGGCGCTGGACGATCAAGGCGCTGGACGATCAAGGGCAGGACGAGCAAGGCGCTGGACGATCAAGGCGCAGGACGAGCAAGGCGCTGGACGATCAAGGCGCAGGACGAGCAAGGCGCTGGACGATCAAGGCGCAGGACGAGCAAGGCGCTGGACGATCAAGGCGCTGGACGATCAAGGCGCAGGACGAGCAAGGCGCTGGACGATCAAGGCGCAGGACGAGCAAGGCGCTGGACGATCAAGGCGCAGGACGAGCAAGGCGCTGGACGATCAAAGTGCTGGACTGCGTTCCCTGCGGAAAGCACACGTGGAACATCAACGAATTTCTTGTTCTGGCTTAGGTCCCGTCCCCAGGACAGCTCGTTAGGCGTAGACAAATATTCCGAATGCAAACATATCTGAACCCTGAAACACGGCTAGTCCACGCACTTCAGACGCCGGACACCCGTCCTGTGCCATTGTGAACCCATTTTACAGAGGAGGAAACCAGGGCTCAGAGAGGGCCAGTGTCTTGCCCAAGGTCGCACAGCTGGTGAGTCAGCAGGGCTGGGGTCTGCACACTAGGAGGGGCTCTACAATTCTCAGTGCCCTATTTCTCCCAGAAGGGGTGGGCTTTCACAATTTTTCAGACACACTGGGCCCCTCCAAGACCCCCCCCCCCACTTTGCCCTTGCCCCCTTCTCTGGATTGAATTTTAACTCCTCATTTGTGGTTTGACCAGGGCTGAGAAAGACAGAAATCTGCTCCCTCTCTCTAGACCCCATACCTCTGTTGATGTGGTAGAAACTCACCCCCTGCCCCCCACCTGCTGAGTCATAGCAGCCAACCGAACGCTGCCGCTCTGCTCGCAGGTGCTGCTGCGCTGCTGCAGGGTCACCCACCTGCTCCTGGACACTTCCTTCCCTCCCGCCCGAGGGGAGGGCTGAGCTTTTTCTTTCCCCTGAGGGGAACTTTACAAAACACAAAATCCGTTATTATTTTTTTTTTTTAAATTGGTACCTGTCAATCAATCAGAAAACCCATGGTGTTAAAGTGTGCAACCAGGGGCCCTGGCACATTCTAGATGTGGCCCCCAACCCTTTCATCTGATTCTTTCCAAGGGAGACCCCACCTGCATGGGAGGCCCTGCCCGTCCCCGTGCCCTGGCAGCTGGGCTTCCTGTCCCCGGACGGCCTCTTCTGGACACATGTGTTGTCGCCTGTGTGGCTCAGCATCAGCTTTGGGGGTTTCGTCCACCCGGCCGCCGGGTCCTTCCTTTCCAGAGTGGCTCCCCGCCTTACGAAGGGGCCCTCGGGATGGCCGGCCGCTCGCCGTCCTGCACCCAGCGTCGGGGGCTGCCCGAGGCCCAGCGTGCGCCCTGCCCGACCTGCGCCTGCGGACAGCCGGGCTGCGCCGGGCTGCGCATCGCTAACCCGCGCACAGATCCAAACCGCACTTGGGCTGGAACCCCGGGCGCTTTATCACGGGACCGTGTTTTTATTCTTTATTTTAAAGCAGGGTCTGGAGAAGTTGCCCAGGCCCATGTCGAACTTGGGGTTCTCCCGCCTCAGCCTCCCCAGGAGCAGGGAAGACGGTGGCTCCACACTCGGGTCTTCAAGTAGCGTTTCTCCTGAAGGCTGCGATCCGGCGCCATCCAAGGCGGAAAGGTGGTCATTCCAACCCTCTGGAGCCCGACCATCAGCCCCCGAGGTGGACGCTGGGCTGGTTCCCGGTCCGCGATCTGCGTCTTGCTGCTGTCTGCAGGATGTCCCAACACCTGCCTCTGTTCTAGGGCATGGCTGGCTCTGCCTGGCCGTTCCGTGATTAACTTTTTGGGGAACTGCCCAACTCACCAACAGCACCATCCCACATTCCCACCAGCCGTGGCTCTGTCCTTTTGAACCCTTGCACCTTTCAAATACCTAGGACCCAAGTTCAAATCTGGGCTCAGCCACTGTGACAACAGGCTCCTCTTTCTTCCTGCGATGCACGTGGCTGTTTCTGGTAATCACCCCCCAGTTCTGCTTCCGGGAATCACCTCTCTCAGCCTGGCCCCCAGGCCTGTCCATCTCAGGGCTCCCCAGCCCCTGGGCTGGGGGCGAATTGGGGGATCCTCAGACTGCTGGTCCAGCCAGGGAGGCCCCCAGGGAGAGGACGGCCGAGGTCCACGCGGGAGGAGCAGAGAGAAGAGTGCGGTCTTGGCTGCTGCCGGGACTTCCTGAGCCAGCAAGATTTTAAATGTGTTTTTGTACAGAAATAGTCGGATAGATCTTCAAACAGAAATAAAAAAGGACCTGTGTTTAGGTCCCGAGCTGAGTATTTAGGCAGCTGGCACCGTTTAGCTGCGCGGCCCGTGGCGAGCCAGCGTGTGGTCAGGGTACCGTTCAAAAATACGCTTGGAGCAGCGCACTCCGGGCCCGGCTGCCCGCCCTGTAATTTTTTTTCCAAATAAAAGGCAAAACTATTCCTGGCTCAGTTTGGGGACTTCTGCGGCTGCCGGGGCTCCGAGAAGGCCAAGCCGGAATGTCAGGCATGGCCCGCGCCCTGCCGAGGCTCAGCCTGCGCTGCCGGGAGCTGACAGGCCAGCCCGCCTCGGCTCCACTTTTTAATTAAAACATTGTTCCCACCGGGCCCAGGCTGCCCAGGCCCCAGCCCTTCACGGGAGGCCCCAGCCGCCTCGGGGCCTTGCGGGCGAGCGACGATTGGCAGCTGGAGCCCGTGTCCGACCTGGAGGCACAGAGAAGAGAAACCCAACATCATTTGATGTTCGCCAAATTTAGCTTTTTGCGTTGCTATAAGCAGAGCCCTGCTTTACAAAATAACGTGCTTGGTCAACTACAGAACGGAATAAAGCTTGGATCCACGCGATAAGGCGGCGGGCCTGGAAAACGTGACGCAGTGACGGAAGCCACGTGCCAGAGGCCACCCCGTGTGAGATTTCTCTCTCTCTTTCTTTCTTTTTTGGGGGATACTAGGGAGTGAACCCAGGGGCTCTAACCACTGAGCAACCTCCCCAGCTCTCTTTTATATTTTATTTAGAGACAGGGTCTCGCTGAGTTGCTGAGGGCCTCGCTAAGTTGCTGAGGTCGGCTCTGAACTCACCATCCTCCTGCCTCAGCCTCCGGAGTCTCTGGGATTACAGGTGTGCATGATTTTGCTGATATGAAATGTCCAGAAGAAGCAAACCCAGCGACACAGAGCAGAGGAGAGGTCTCCAGGGGCTGGGGGAGCGGTAGGCAGTGACTGCTGATGGGGACCGGGTGCCCTTTGGGGATGACGAGAACATTCTAGACCATGGATTCCCCCCCCTCATGTGGAATTTCATTTTTCATGACTTAGTTCCCTCAGGTTAACCAGTCTGAAAATATCATATAGAACATTCCAGAAACAAGCGGTTCCTAAGTTTTTGGTGACTTATTGCAGCACACCGTTAGAATAGTTCTGCTCCACCGCGCTACTGTTGTACGTCTCCTACTAAAACCTCACCGGACAGTAGACCCGATCACGGGCGCGGACGTGGAAGCAGCACGGATCGCCCGCCCCCAGATCCAAATGGCCCAGGGAGAAGGCAGCGTCGGCCCCGGACCTGCACACGCTGGCTTTTCCTGTCGTTTCCCCTCGACTGTAGTTGTACATAAAACACCTATGACAACAGCATGCCCCTCGTGTGAGGGCGATGTTTTCTAGAGCTGATCTAGAGTCCTTGGTAACTGGCCCCGAGGCGCCCCTGGGGTCCCAGCTGCTCCGGAGACTGAGCGGGAGCTCAGGAGCAGCCTGGGCAACAGAGCGAGAACCCAGTTCAAAAAATAAAAATGAAATAAAGCGGACGTGCGTGAGGGCTGAGCAAACGCATCTGCAGGCCTCGCTCTCTGCGGGCGTCCTGGGCACCCCTGGATGCATGGGGTGCATCAGCCCCCGCCGGGGTCTTGGAACCCCCCTGGGGTCGGGGAGGCTTCTGAGCTGGGGTGGTGTTTGCTCACGCCGAGTGTGGACAGATGCACTGAGGTTCATTCTTTCTTATTTTTTTTTTAGGGTACCAGGGACTGAAGTCAGGGACACTCAACCACTGAGCCAGGTCCCCAGTCCTATGTTTTTGTACTTTATTTAGAGACAGGTACTCGCTGAGTTGCTTAGGGCCTCGCTAAGTTGCTGAGGCTGGCTTTGAACCCTCGATCCTCCTGCCTCAGCCTCCGGAGCTGCTGGGCTGACAGGCATACACCACTGCACCTGGCTTGAGGTTCTTAATGGTCCCTCTGGGAGTGGGGACGCAGCTCAGGGGCAGGGCGCTTCCTGGTGCCCTTGAGACCCTGGGAGGCAGCCCAGCACTGCGAAAACAGACACAAAGTGGTCAGTTTTCCGGGATGTTAATTTCACTTTCATTATTTTTTTTCCAAAGAATATTGTAAGCTGGGTGTGGTGGGAACGGATTTCAGGGCTGAATTTTCCTGGCCTGCCAGTGACCAGCTGGTGGCCTTGGACCAGCCACTGCATGTTCTCAGCCCCGATTTCCTCATCTGTACCCAGAACAGGGAGGCTGGGACCAGGTCTCAGGAAGACCCTGCCACTGCCCCCAGCTCACAACCGTCAAATGCCGGCAACTGCCCCCAGCGACGTGCTTTGTGGCCCCTTCTCGTCTCATTTAGGATCCAATCAGATCAGGAATTGTGTTTGCGGATTTTTTTTTTTTTTAAACTGGCTCTTACTTAGAAATGATTCCTCAGCCTTTCCGGGTCCTTCATGACATTGACATTTTTGGAGATGGTGAAGTTGTTGTTTTGCAGAATGTCCCCAGCTGGCTGACCTGCTGGCTCCTTGGGACCAAATTTAGGCATCGAATCTTGGGCAGGATCCCGAGGAGCAAGGCTGGGTCTCCCCTGCGCATCGTGTTGGGAAGCGCCTGACATCAGCGGGTCCAGTTGCTGGGGTTGTCCACTGCACCTGTTTGTGTTTAGGGTGAGGTGACCCCATGTCTCTCTCGCCCCGCCACCACGCTGGGTGGAACCCAGGCCTTGCACATGCTGGGCAAGCGCTCTGCCTCTGAGCTACGCCCCCAGACCACCGCGAGTCTTTCTCCCCAAGGGGACTCGACCGTGAGCAGAGCGGGAAAGGCCTGCCTTCAATCTCCTTCTCGGCCCCACGCGCTCCCGACCTGACCAGGCAGGAGAAGCCAACAGACCCGGGGTGGCTCAGACTCCTCCCAGGCCCCAAGGAGGGCCTGGTGAGGGCAGGCAGGACACCTTCCAGAAGGTTCCAGGAGGAGGTGCCCCCGAGCCTCGTCCTGCAGATGAGCTGCACCCAGTGACATCCTGAGGGTCCCAGGGTCTCCCTGAGGGTGGGCGGGCGCTTCCTTCTGAGCGCTCTGGGGACGGCCCCCAGGTTCCCCGGCCCCACGCCCCGGCTCGGAGGGCACACCCGCGCCGCGGCTCGGCTGCCGCTTCCCCTCTGAAGTGTGCGACCTCCAGGCAGCAGGACTTGAACCTCTTATTTTGTCCCCACAGCTCTGGGGACAGACCACAGGCCTGTGTGCTCGGTGGCGGCTGCCAAGGGGACAGAGAGGAGCTATTCTGGGCGCCGAGGCCTGTAATTTCTGCTGCTCAGAGAGCGTTGGGGGCAGAGGACGGAGGCCCGGCTCCCCTCCGCCACCGCGGTGCACCCACCTGCTGGCGGCCGAGGAGCCGCTGAGCCGGGTGTGGAAAGCCCCCTGTCGGCCCTGGTGGGTTCCAGGACCTCGCCCGACCCCACGGGCCACCTCTGGCTTCTCTCCCACCCTCGCCAGCATCTGGAGACGGCTCGGGGAGGGGGTCTCCCGGCGCCTGGGGGCAGAGGAGGGAAGCCACTGGACACCCTCTAACGCACAGGACCCCGGCCCGCCGAGGACCGTCCACCCCCAGGTCTCCGCGCACCGTGCTGAATGGCCCCTGAATCTGGCCGGCTTCTGTCCGGGTGACCTTGGGATGTAAAACTCACATCGTCAGCACAGATCTAAACGGCATTGTTCCCAGCCACCCCGAAAGACCAGAGCCCCCGGGCAGCTCGTACACCGCGTGTCCGTAAAGTGGAACGTTAAACTGCTTTTACACAAACAAGGCCACTCGCTCCAGGTGCGGTGGTGTCCCAGACTCAGGAGTACGAGGCAGGAGGATCACAAGTTTGAGGCCGGCCTCAGCCACCCAGCAAGACCCTGTCTCAGAATAAAGAATCAAAGGGGCTGGGGTGGAGCTCGGGGGCAGAGCGCTGGTCTGGCAAGTGTGAAGCCCCGTGTTACGTCCCCAGTGCCACCAAAAGGAAAAAGTGAGGTGAGTCTCATCAAAGGGGGACAGTCTGGGTGTCGTGACCAGGGGGCAGGTTTACTCCTGGCATCTAGTGGGCACAAACCAGGGACACCCTACAGAGCCCAGGACGTCCCCACCGTGGGGAATGGTCCACCCCAAATGTCAGCAGAGCTGAACTGAGGGAACCATCCTTCCAGGTGCCTCTCTGAGGAGGGGACGTTTGAGTCAGGATCTGGACTTGGCGGCAGAGTGGACACACACTCTTCCAGGGTGACCTGGTGCCTTTGAGGAATAGTGAGGGGGGCTGGGGCCAGGGAAGGGAGAGGCAGAGCTGATGTCCACAGGCCAGATCCCGAGACTGGCCCGGGCCAGCAGCGTCTTTATGTCAGGCAGCCGCCGTTACTGTTAACAATGACCCGAGGCACTCAGTGTGTAGACAGGAAAGGTTTTAGTGGCTTCAATCCGTGGTCCCCAGCCTTGTGGCTTTGGGCCCGTGATGAGGCAGCAGGAGCCCGTGGTGACCCAAAGCCATGCGCCTCGCCACATCAGGGAAGCAGAGAGGATAGGAGGGGCCGGGTCCCCACTGTCCTCTTCAAGAACTGGAAACCTCCCGCTAGGTCCCAACTCTTGAGGCTCCGCCACCTCCCAGCAGCTGGGGACCAAGCATTGAGCACGTGGGCCGTGGAGGGACAGTCAAGCTCCGAGCTGCAGCGGTCTCTGGTCGTCAGGTGGCGGTGGGGCGTCAGGGCAGCAGAGAAGCCGAGGCGGGGACTGGCCCGCAGCAGGACAGGGGCGCCGGCCAGGCTGCAGCAGCTCTGTGGGCAAGGTCCTCTTGCGAAGCACCGACGGTGAGGGTGTGCAGGAGAGCTCGGTGACGGTCGCTGGGCCCTGCAGCCTTGGCCAAGAGAGCAGACGGCTGCGTGTCGATAAGACTTTATTTAAGGACACTAAAATTTGAATCTCAATTTTCATATGTCACAAAACTTCACTCTTCCTTTGATTTTTTTTTAACTCTTAAAAATGTAAAAACCGTCCTCGTGGGGGGCGAGGGGCGGGGGTGGGGGCTCTTCCTGGTAACGAAGATGATCTGGAATCGACGGGGCGATGGAAGCAAGTCTGCAGAGAGACTGACAGTCATGCGCCCTCGACGACTCGTGGATCCTATACCGTCCTCACCACCTTTCGCTACAGCTCGATACCAAGCCAACACTCACCGGCCAAAAGGCAGACGCAACCCAAGTGGCCCCCAATGGTGGAAGACAGACTGGCCCACCCCAACCACGGAGTACTACTCGGCCGTTAAAAGGGAAGACGCGTGACGCCCGCTACCACCCCGACCACCGTGAGGACGTGCTGCCGGGCAAGCCACACCAGTCACCCAGGACCAGCACCGGGAGTCCCCAGAGGAGGTCGCTGGAGCCGCCAAATCCGTGGAGACAGAAGCAGGCCGGTGGGTGTCAGGGGCTGGGAGGGACGAATGTGCCCCCGGAAGGGTCGTGGGTTACCTGGACGGTGCCAAATCCAAGTCCAGGGGCAGAGGCTGCTGAGGGCCAGGCTCCCGGGAGTGGCCACCACAAAGGAACGAATGGACAAGGTGTCCACGTGGGGAACTGCTGGCACTCGCCACAAAATAAATACTCCTGTTCCCACGAGTGACCTGGGGGTCCAGGAAGGACCCGGCGCAGTGGCGAGGGGCTCCTCCCCCCACCTCCCGGAGTGTAGGAGAGATTGTTTTCACCATCGTGAGCGTCAGCTCCCTCCTATAAATGTGGCCACCTGCAGGACGGCAACTGGCGTTTTCTGTGCAGGTGGAGGAGGAGGCCAGGCTGGCCTCCATGGAGGCTCCCTCCGGGCCTCTTCTCTTCCCCGCCTGGGGCTCCTCCCCGAAGCTCCGCAGGTGGCTGCCAGCTGGCTCCTCCAGGCACGTGCCTGGGGCCCAAGGGCAAAGCCCACTCCTGCCCATGCTGGCAGATGGGGAAACCGAGGCTGGGGAGGGATCCCACGGGCCCCCAGCCTCCCGGTTTGAGGTGACGGGTGTGATCCCCGCCAGAGCCCCGTTTCCTGCTGCGGCAGGCAGACCCTCATCAGCACCCCTGTCCCTCATGTCCTTCCTGCCTGGGCTGCAGACCCTCAGAAAAGCCCCCATGTCCCTCTCCCTCTCTTCTGGGGTCACCTCCTGGGGCCACCCACTTCCTGGTCTCTTCCTTTGTGGCCTCAAATGGGATCTTGCCTTCGACCCCCAAAGACCTGTACCGAGTCCGCACTCCCCGGGGCCAGTTCTGTTCTCCAGGGGACATTTGGCAATGTCCGGAAATACGCCGGGTCGTCACCTCTGGGGTGCAGGGTGCTGCTGGCATCTGGGGGGCTGGGGCCGGGCTGCTGCTGGGCTCCCTGCCAGGCACAGTACCCCCGGCCTGGGGAGGGCCCGAGGGCAGACGTCTGCAACAGAAGGGGCAGGGTGCTCCCCTGGAGGGTCCTCCACGCCGTCCTGCAGGGGGGCAATTGTGGCCCTCAGGCTGGGACACTGGGACCCAGGCAGGTCGGGGCTTCATGTCAAATAAAAAGTGCTCGGGCTTCCCTCCAGGGGCCTAGGGAGCCATGCGGGGTGTTAGAGCAGGAGAGGCACCTGGCTGGGCCCTGGAATGGAGGCCTCCCTGGTGGCCCGGTGGGGGAGGGGAGGGCGGGAGGTGACGCCAGCCTGTCCGGGTTTCCTTCTGGGGATGGGGTGGCGCGCGGCGCTGTGAACTGCCCGGGGCCACTGACCTGATCGCGGCCGGGAATCGCGCCTCCAGAGAAAGAGCGGAGTCGCGTTTTGAGAAACCGCCAGGGCAGCCTCTCTGTCCCTGGCGGGGAGGGGACCTGGGCGCGGGTCCGCCCGGGCGCGGCGGGGCTCCGGAGGGACCCCTTCCCGGGCTCCAAGGGGCCAGGCTCCCGGCCGCGGTCGGGGCTGCTCGGCGGCCTGGCCTGCCGCGGGAAGGCGGCCAAGGAGCGCTTCCTGGCGGAGAGGAAGTCCTGCCGCTGTGGTTAAAAATACCCCGGTATATAAGGCGGAGGGTCCGCTCCTCCCTCAGGCCGCCTGGACCCGCCAGCAGGTGGCTGGGCCGAGGAAGGCGCCCGGCCGGCCAGCGGCCAAGCCCACGGTCCCCGCGCCTCCGACCGAGCGCCGAGTCAGGGACGCCCTGGCCGGTTCTGTCTTCAATCCCTTTCTCCAGCTCAGACGCGCCCGCAGGCGGCCGTCCTGCGGGGACAGGGGACCCAGCCACACAGGGGAGCCGTGATTTCCGCCTGGGCGGCCTCCTGGCTCGGACTCCGAGGTCTGGGCCTCGGTTCTCTTCTGGATGTGGCAGAATAACAGCTCCTGGGCCCTCGTAACCGGTTCCCAGCAGCCGCCCCGGTCACCCGCCTTTCCCTCCCCGGGACAGGCCGGGCCCGCCCGGGTGCCCAGGGCGCCCTCCACAACCCACAGTTCAGCTTGGTTTGGAGCCTCGGTCTGGCTGGCCTTGAACTTCTGGGCTCCAGGGATCCTCCTGCCTCAGCCTCCCCAGCAGCTCCGCCAGCATCAGCCGACGTGCCAGCCTCAGCTCAGAGAGTTTATTGGGACGAAATGGCACCGTGACATCCAGGAGCAGCTGGTGCACAGCCTCCAGGAACTGCCCACTGCACAGGTGTGGCCAGTAAGGCCCAGCCTCACCTGTCGTCCCAGTGACCCAGTGACCCCGTTCCCCGGGGCTCCCATCTGACCATGGAGGGCCTCCCAGTTTCCGCTTCACCCTGGACGCCTCACCCTCCCTGTCCCTGAGTCAAAGTCCACAGAGGTTCAGGGTCTTCCTGATTCTGAAGGTCGTGTTCTTCCGCTCTCTCTGCTATTGAAGGTCGGGCTTTGGGAAGGAGGGTGAGGCTGGGCAGGTCCACCTCTGCCCTTTAGCCAGCCGGGTTTCCATCCCCTGTGAGGGGAGACGGTTAAGGTCCCGTGATGGGTTTCCATGGCCATAGGACAGCTGCCCCCAAACACCCAGGTGTGGTGTCAGGTGCCTGTCATCCAGCTACTTGGGAGGCTGAGGTGGGAGGATGGCCTCAGCCCAGGACTTTGAGGCCGGCCTGGGCAACACAGCAAGACCCCATCTTGATCGACCAAACAAATCAAATCAACCCCAGTAAATAAAGAACCGGCGTTTGAGGTCAATGCCAGGGTCTGGGGCCTCTTCCTGGGCTGAGCTGTATCAGCCAGGAAAACAAGACAGCCCCACGTTGGGGCGGACTGGACACGGATAGAAAGGCCAGGGCTTGTTATGAACTCCCGCGGCCAATGAGTTCGAAGGCCCGATGAGACGGACACCGGGTGGAAGGCGCCAGGGGCGAGGCCGCCGTCTCAGGAGACCCTCCTGCTCCCATCCCGCGGCCTCACCGGTTGACTTCCCGAGCCCTCGGGGTGACGGATCACCGCCAGCCCTAGACGGAGCTCCGGGAAGCCTGCGAGCAGGGAAGGCCTGCGGCCCCTGCGCCTGGACTGCATGGTGCCGGTGGCCACACCCACGCGGCCCGGGGGCTGAGGGGACCCCCAGCCCCAATCTCCAGGGACGCGTCCTGCTTAGGGCAGATCCCACTGGGCTTGGGAACGCGGGGCCGCGTGCTGTCCAGACGCCCAGCCCGGCGCCAGCTCCCCTGAAGGCCCCTCTGTGCCCGGCCAGCCCGGATCGCGCCGCCCTGGCTCCCAGGCCCTTTCACAAGTTAGCGTCCCCACCAACTGACGCGGGGCTATTTGTAGCTGGACAAAGCGGGGCTGTTTGGGGCTGGGGGACACTGGAAGAGTGGACCGGGCAGGCTGGCTGGGGGCCCACGAGCAATGCCCACAGCACTGGGCGATGGGGACAGAGGCGGAGGGGGCCCCCTTGGCCCCCAGTTTCCTCCTCTGTCTGAGTGCCTCCAAGGCTCTGCGTTCAACCAATCGGGAGGCCGAACTCTCAGCCCATGCCAAGGTCCCGCTTCCTCTGCGGGTCTCCACCTCCGCTTCTGTCTCTGGCTCTCTGTGTCCCACGCGTGTCTCTCTCTCTCCCTCTCTGTCTCTGTCACTCTGCCTCTGTCTCTGACTCTTTCTGAGTCCTTCCCTTTGGGTCTCTGTGTCTCTCCATCTCTTCCTCTCTGCCTCTGGGTCTCTGTCTCTGTCTCCCTGGGCCCCCCTCCCCCTCCCCCCATGGGTTCCTACCCCCTCCCCCCTCCCCGGCCTCCCTGTCTGTCTCCCTGATGCTCCCGTCCCTCTGCTGTCCCTCTGCCCACCCGTCCCTGAGCGGGGTCAGCAGCACACGTCCCCACCCGCCTGGCCCTGCGCTCTGGAGCCCGCCGCCTTGGCGATCTGGGTTTCTTGGAGTAAAGGACAGGCAGGAGGACCCAGAGCCCGAGCCCCGCTGGGAACCCAGCGGGACTGTCCCAGAACATGAAGCCCAGGCGCCTGCGGAGGCCGAGCCTTCCTCTAGCCCTGGAAAAGCAGAACGTTCTAGAAGGGCATCCAGCTCCTGCCAAGACGTCCGGCAAGGCTTGGCCCCTGTTCTCCACCACTGCCCATGGAGCAGCCCCTGCCAGTGACCCAGGCCCCCTCCCTGGGGACAGGCGCTCTCTCTACCTGGGGTAACCAAGGCTGAGAGGGTGGCCTGGCAGCTGGGACCCTGCGCCTCCTGCAGCTGCTCATGGCTGCCATCTGCCCCTCCCTGGGCTCTGCCTGGCTCCCTCCGGGGGTTCTGTGCTGAAGGCCAGTCCTCCTGGGGAGGGACCCAGACACGTACCCACGTGGAGGTTCCAGGAGCTGCCCGGGCCCCTCCCTCACCCCCACTGACCACCCGCGTGTCCTGCCTGCGGATGGCTTTCCCCTGCAAGGGCCCCCTGTGCAGGGGCCACACGGGCCCATGTTGGGGTCCCAGGCTGGCCCCTGGACCAGCTCCAGACCTCGAGGGCCTCCATCTCCACCTCTGTCCAGCCTGTCCAGCCTCCTCCTCCCTGATCCCTGCCAGGCTTATTTTAAATTCTGGCAAAACACACAGAACAGAAAATCTGCCACCTGCAAGCGTACCGTCCACGGGTGTGAGTGCGTTCACCAGGTTGTGCCCCAGGACTTAACTCCAGAACATTTCCATCACCCCAGAGGGAAAGCCTGTCCATGAGCAGCCCCTCCCCCAGCCCTTGGTGATCCACATTCTGCCTCTGTATTTATCTGGACCTTTCGTATCGATGGAACTGTGCACTATGTGGCCTTCTGCAGCTGGCTTCTGTCACTCAGCATCATGTTTCTGAGGTTTGACCACATGGTAGCCCGTGTCAGTACTTTGTGGGTGTATAATACTCCCACATATGGACGGACCACGTTGCATTTATCTCTTCATCCGTTGATGGGCACCTGGGTCTCCTCCTCCTTTTAGCTGCTGTGAATTGGCTGCTGTGAAGTTTTTGTATGCATCTGTAGAAACACATATTCTTAATATTTTTTGATAGATACGTTAGTCAGCTTTCTGTTACGATGACAAATATGTGAGATAGTGAACTTAGAAAGAGAAAAGGTTCATTTGACTCTCGGTTTTGGAGATTTCAGTCCATGACCAGGTTGGCCACCTGGCTTGGGCCTGTGTCAAGGCAGGACATTGTGGCAGGAGCACACGGCAGAGGAAGCTGCTCATCTCATGGCCAGGAAGCAAGGAGCAGAGCCTGGAGTCTCACTGTCCCCTTCGAGGACATGCCCCAGTGACCTGGGGACCTCCCACTAGGCCCCTCTTAAGGTCCCACCACCTCCCACAGCACCAAGCCCAAGGTCAAACTGGAACACAGACCTTTGTGGGACACTTATCCAAACCCAGGAGTAGACCCAAGAGCGCCAGAGTTCTTTGAGTAGAATCCACTCAAGAGTGGGACTGTCAGCCAGGTGCCCGTCATCCCAGTGGCTCGGGAGGCTGAGGCAGGAGGATCGCGAGTTCCAAGCCAACCTCAGCAACAGCGAGGCCCTGAGCATCTCAGCGAGACCCTGTCTCTAAGTACAATACAAAACAGGGCTGAGGATGTGGCTCAGTGGTCGAGGGCCCCTGGGTTTAATCCCTGGTCCCGAAAAGAGAAAGAGTGGCTGCTGTGTCCTGGGGTGGTCCCGTTTCCCTCTCTGAGGAGCCTCCCTGGTCGCCTTCCAGCAAGATCAAGCCTGAATCCTCCAAGCCCCTGAAGACGCAGCCGCCGCCCGCAGCCCACCACCACCTCACTACAGCCCGCCTCTTCATCTGTACCCGTGCGCGGTGACAAGCGAAGCAGAAGATGTGCGGGAAGCACCCCCAGCAGTGGCCTGGTACCACAGAGGCCCTTCCTTCACTCACAGCCGCCACCCCTCGCTAAGGTCTCCAGATACCACAGCACCCAGAGAAATCTGAACAGATACACGCGGGTGCTGCTGAGTGTAAGTACGTCCCCATCCAGGCACAGCCGGGGGTATACTTACGCTCAACATTTGGTTGCTGTTATTGTTTATCTGAAACTGAGATTTCACTGGGCCTCTGCATCACGAGCACTGAATCTGGCGCTGAGTCTGTGACTATTGGTGGTTCTCACGATCAGGAAGAAATTAAGGGAGATTCTGGTTATTTCAGGCCCCAAGTAGCTGCGTGACCCAGCTCACTTCAGCAAAACCTTCACAGAAACTTGATCCACCAAGGAGATGGTTCCAGGTGCCTCGAAAAATTAAAAATATAACTACCCTATAATCCAGGAATCCCACTACTGGAAATATATCCAAGGAAATAAAAATCAGTATGTCAAGAGCTATCTGCACTCCCATGTTTATTACAGCACTATTCACAATAGCCAGGATTCAGGGAATCAACCCAGGGTCCACAGATGGATGAATGGATAAAAAAATGTGTTATATACACACAGGGAATACTATTCAGCTATAAAAAAGGATGAACTCTGCATTTGTAGCATACATGAACCTGGAGGACATTATGTTGAGTGAAATAAACCAGACACAGAAAGACAGGTACTGCGAGTTCTTGCTCATAAGTGGATCTAAAGAATGTTAGGGGAGGAGAAGGTGGGGGAGAAGAGGGTTAGCAGAAGCTAGGCAGGTGGGCCGTGGGTCGGAAGTTGTTAGTCCAAAGAGACATAATGACAGACAGCAGGCCCATTTCAAGAGTGGCTGTTCAGCAAGTTGACTCTAGTGAATGACATCGTGAGCTTGAAAAATGTACACAGAGGAACGTAGGTTCTCATTACAAAAAACTCTCTGAGGAAACGGGTTTGCAGCTAGACTGACCCATTACGCAGCGTATGCACACATCGAAAGATCTGGTTGCGCAGCAGAACACAGTGCTGGCTGCCAAGATCTTTAAGATGTTCCTTCCGAGGCTGGTCTCTAACTCCTGGTCCAGCAATCCTCCTGCCTCAGCCTCCCGAGCAGCCAGACCTGCAGGTGTGTGTCACCATGCTTGGCTTAGTGACAGTTTATTTTTATATAAAAAAAAAAAAAAAAAGTCTCCAATTGTCTCCATGAGTTCTGCCAGAAAAGGACTGGTGACAAAGAATTTGATCAGAGTCTGGGAACTCTTTGAAGGTTCATAAGATTGGATGACAAATGATCTAAATTTGTCCCCAACCCCAGGCCGCCGGAAAGCCAGTGAGCAAAGGGGTGGCCAAAGCCGAGGGCCCTGACTGCGGGGCACCAGGTCTGATTCAGCTTCCTCACATTCAAACGCAGTCCCTGAGCCCGGAAGCACCCCTCGGGTCAGCTCCGCCTGCACGGGGACACTTCTCCCCTGGACGGTTCCCAGAACCCGGCGCAGGCTGACACAGGGCTGCGAGGCGTCAGGCAGCACCGGCCCCAGCGTCCACCCTGGGGCAGCTGCAGGGCCCAGAGCCCGCAGCCACAGGTGACCCAGCTCAGGCGCTCTGAGGGACTCTGGGACAGATGCCTCCCTTTCGTTTGAATTCAGGAAGATGCCGGATGCCTGGGCTATCCTGGTCACCTCCAGTCCCCGTGACTCAGGAGGCCAAAGCAGGAGGGTCGCCTGAGCCCGGAGCTCCAGGCCAGCTGGGGCCACGGAGAGACCCGTCATCTTTATTATAAAACACAGGCCGGCGGCGGAGGCTGGGCGGGCCTCTCCCCTCCCACCAGCGCAGCAGCGCTACCGGGCTCAGGGACCCGGCCGGCGGTGCCACGCGGGCCTTGCGCCCCCACCCTCCCCACAGCTCCCACACGCTTCGGCCTTCGACCCTCCTGCTCCGGGATTAAAAAGAGAGGAAGGGGACCCCTCCCTGCACGCACTTTCAAAACCGGCCCTTTCCGTGGAAACGTTTTCCCAAGGTCTTAAGAAAACCCCGATTGTTAAACCCGGCCTGCAATCAACGGGGACTATTTTTAAGCGCCTGGGGAACACACGCTGCGGGCGCGAGGAAGAGAGGCCGTTTGTCCTCCGCCGCGGAGGCTCGAGGGGGCGGGGCCGGGCGGTGGGCGGGGCGAGGGGCGCGGCTGTCAGCCTGCCAGGAGCGCCAGCAGCTCCTAAAATATTCCAGAACATTCCTTCTCGAGGCGTCAGAGAGCATACCATCCCGGCTGTGCGCCAGGGCTCCCAGCAGGCAGGGTGTGCCGGGGAGGCGTGGGGAGGCCGGGCCGGGGAGCAGCTGGGCGCGGGGAGCCGCTTCCGTCCTGCCGCGCCAGGGGCTGCGGCTGACCACCTCAAGGGGGTCTCAGGATACCTCGCGGGAGGCAGCTGCGTGGTCCCGGCACACAGAGAGGGTCGCCTGCGGCGGCGGGGAGGACCCTTACCCAGCGCGTCATTGATATTGCAGCCATGTCACAAAGCACCCCACCTGGGTCCAACTGCATGTGCCCATTAGATAGGTGGGTAGATCGTGGGGGGGCGGGGATCAAACCCCAGCTCGCCCATCCCAGGCAAGTGCCCTAGGGCTGTTACGCCCCAGGATTAAAAACATATAGCCGAGCGGTGGCGCACGCCTGTCATCCCAGTGGCTCCGGAGGCTGAGGCAGGAGGATCGCGAGTTCAAAGCCAGCCTCAGCAAAAGTGAGGCTAAGCAACTCAGTGAGACGCTGTCACTAAATAAAATACAAAATAGGGCTGAGGATGTGGCTCAGTGGTCGAGTGTCCCAAGACAATCCCTGGCACCCCCCCCAAATATATATACATAAATATATATGTACACGTGTGTATATATTTTTTTTTTTTTTTTTTTTTTTTTTTGCTTTAAGTAGGAGCAACAATAAACTCTCCCACTCTGCCTGTTTCCTTCTCGCTCTTCTGTTTTGCCCCCTGGGTCCCGCGTCTCCCCGCAGCCGGGATCCCGCCCGGCCTCCAACCCTAAAGGCCGCCCCCGCGGCGGGAGGCCGGCCGCGCTTGGTGGGAACTGGGCGGAGGAGGCTGCGGCCCAGCCCCGGGCTTACGTGCCGGCGGGTGGCCTCGCTGCGCGGGCGCCGGGCCTGGGCTGCTGGAGAGCTGGCCGCCCGGCCCAGCGATGGGCGGAGGACCAGGGCCACCTGGCAGGCGGGTCCAGTCCCCGCGCACTCGCTCCGCGGAACCGCCTCTCCGCTCGCGCAGGGAGGACCGCGCGCGGCCTCGACCCGGCCTCCTGCGTCCTCGCAGCGACCTGGGGTCCGGGCCGGAATCCCCCTCCCAGTCCCGTGGACTGAAGAGGGTGTGTCCCCCGAACTCAAGGAAGTCGTGTGGAATTTGTCCCCCGGGGCTGAGGGTGGACCCGAGTCCCCGCACCTGCGGGGCGCTGGGCGGGGCCAGGCAGAGCCGGGCGGGTCAGGCGCCGGCGAGCTCGGGGACTCGGGGACTCGGGGACTCGGGGACTCGGGCACCGAGGGCTGGGCCTGCTGCCGAAACGAATGGAAAACGACTCCGACTCCGGCGCTCGTTCTGCAGAGACAGAACCGAGGCGCACAGGGGCGCAGCGCGCCGCGGGGCTAGAGCCGGGTGACAGGGTTTCCTCAAGCCCCTCTCCCCGCGTCCGCCAGAACCAGGACCCCAGACGTCCCCAAAGCTGCGGTGACCCTGGGGGCTCCTTTCCCGAAGTGTCCTGCCCCCCCCCCCTCAAGTCCTAAGGCAGCTGGGCACACGGTCAGGCTTCGAGTCAAGGTCCCCTTTTTGCAGGCTCTGTGGTCACTAGGGAGCTGGGGTCATTCTGAGCTGGGCGCCTGTTTTGTTTTCAGGGACATTCATGGGGCAGGGTGCAACCTCTTGGGGAAAGTATTTGTAGTATCCTCCAAGCCAGGACCCAGTGACCCCACTCCTAAGAACCGGCCCAAAGAATTAAGTTACAGTTCACACAAGAGAATCACACAAGAATGTCCACAGCCACCCTATTCATAATGGGCCAGACCCAAGAAATGTCGTCAATGAAGAACCTGGGGCCCAGAACAGTAGTCCTGTTTGCTTTCCCAGGAGCCAGGGATCCATGATCAAACGTGGTGCAAAAATCCTAAACGAACAATTCCAGAAATAAATAATTCATAAGTTTTCAATAACTTATTGCAGGATATTGTTATTATTAAATTGTTGATCTCTTATCGTGACTGATTTCTAAATTACACTGTATCATAGGTATGTCTGGGAAAAAACAGTACACATCGGGTTGGTACTATCGCAGTCTACTGCATTCTCTGTGCACAAGGAGGAAGGATATAGTCGTTTCGTGGAGTACTATACAGCAGTGGAAAAGAGCAAGTGCCTGCTGCACACAGAGCCTGGAGACCAGGGGCCACGACACTGAGCAACAAAGCCGCCAGCCGTGAAAGAGGACCCTGGGGATTCCACACTGAGGAAGTCAAGGGCCAACAAAACTCACCCCGGTGACACAGATCGGAGGCAAGAGAGGGGCCTCGGGATTCTAGACCCTGGGGATGGTGAGCCCACGCCCTCCCTGAGCCAGGCCGACGACTCAGAACACCAGTGACTGCTGTGTGCGCAGCTGCGATTCTGCACTGTTTGAGGCGGAAGCCTAGATACAAATCCAGACCCGAGTGAGATGCGCACTCGGGACCAGGGAGACCGGCCGCTGTGCCCTCGCGGGCGAGCTCAGTTCACGGAGGCCCCGGCTGGTGCCCAGGAGGCCCTGCAGCCCAGGGGCCAGGCCGCAGGCCGCGCGGACTCTCCCGCCACCCTCGATCGGTGCAGCGCCGGACCCGCCAGCCCGGCGCCCAGGGACCCCGGCGCTGCCTGGGCCCTGACTTGGGACGCAGGGGCGGGGAAGGGGCTTCCGGGGGCAGCGAAGGGCTCCGTCGGTTGTGGAGCAGGAGTGGACGGGGGTGCGGAGGAGCCCTGCCAGGGGCCACCTGCCTGCCCAGGACCCGCTGCCCTCCCTGCTGGTGGCCGCACAGCGCGCTCCATGGCCAGCTGCGTCCCAGTCCTGGCTTCAGATCCCAGGGACACTGGCAGACGTGGCCGCACAGGCCTGTGGTTTGTCCCACATGCGGGGTGGACCTCAGGAGCCACTCTGTCCTGGGAGGGCTAGACGACCTCCGGGGTCGTGGATCCGGCCCTTGAGGACAGCAGTGACCGGCAGCTGCCAGCTCTGGTGACTGCGCCCTGCCTGGACGGCCACCGCCCTGAGCACACGGCGTCTCGGCGCCTGGACACGGAGACGCAGCCGTGGGGTCGCCCGGACCCGGCCCTTGGTGAAACGTCACCCCCGACCAGAAGCCTTCCCAGGTGCCGACGGCCCGTCCCCTGCAGGTCCTCGGAGGTGAGCCGCCGCCCCTCTGCACCGAGGCAGGACGTGGCTCCTCTGCGTGGAGACTCCCAGCCCGGCCGCGGCTCTCCCTACCCTGCGGGGCACGGGCCGTCCTCAGAGCGAGCCGCACAGCGTCCCTGGGGGTGGGGGACAAGGGAAAGAGGGCCTCTCCGTCCTGCCCTACCCACTGGCCACCGGGCAGCCCTTTCCTCTCTGCCCCAAGCCTCCTGGGCAGTGGTGGGGGCAAGGTGGGGGCAAGGTGGGGCTCGTGGCCGGCTGGACTCTAAGATCTAAGAGCTTCCAAGATTCCTGTTGGTGCCCACACTGGCGCGATGAATCCCTCAAGTACGAGTGGACCAGAGAGCAGGTGGCCATCACTCCCCTGATCAGCTGCACTGCAAGGCAGAGGGGAAAGGATTTTGCAGTTAAGATCCAGAATCATTTGATTGTGAGTTCAACAAAAGGGGAATTATCCGGGTGGGCCTGACCTAATCAGGTGAGTGCTTTAAAAGTGGTTCTAAGAATGAATTTTCTGTTGTGTATTTTACCATGATTTTTTTTTTTAATTTAAAGAAGCGGAATTTAATTAAAGTGGAAACAAGTGAAGTGTCCATCAATGGATGAATGGATATGCAAAGAGTGGTAGAGTCACCCTCCTCCCCATATCCTGGGGTTCAGAATTCCTGGAATCAATCAACTGAGACTGAAAAGCATTTGAAAAACAAAAACAGTAAAAACTAACACTACAAAAATGTAAAACTAATACAAAATTTAAAACCACCACGGTGCATCAATCTGCATACCACTGAGATTGCATTAGGCATCATAAGTCATCTGGAGGTGACGCTGAAGGGGTCCAGGCTGAGGGTGTGGCTCAGCGGCAGACTTGCCTAGCATGTGCTAAGCCCTGAGCTCCATTCCCAGAACCACAAAAAATAATAGTCCTAAAAAACAAAGTGTTCTATGCAAATAGAACAGCATTTTGCTTAAGGAACCTGAGCACCCTTGAATTTTGATGTCCTCAAGGGAGGGGCACAAATCCCCCACAGATACCAAGGGATGTGTATGTCCATATAGAGGAATATTACTTAGCCATGAAAAGGAAGTTCTGGCACGTGCTACATAAATGAACCTTGAGGACATCAGGCTGAGTGAAATGAACTGTCACAAAAGGACAGACACTGTCTGAGGTACTTGGAATAGGCAAATTCACAGATGGAAAGAAGATGGGACACGGGCGAGGGAATGGAAGCTGGTGTTTAATGGGGACAGTCTCATCATGGCCGACGAAGTTCTAGAAATACCAGCAGTGGTTACACAACACTGTGGAGGAACTCGACACCCCTGAATTCCACATTTTAAAAGGGTTAAGGCGGCAATTTTAATGTTATGTATATTTTGCCACAAATTAAAAACAAACAACAACAGTTCAATCCTGAAGTAGAGTTAGGGTCGGGGAAAATGCGAAGCCCTTCCAGCACCTGGGGACACGTCCAGAAGGCGCCAGTGCAAACCAGAAAGTGGGCCCTGAGCAGACACTGCGACTGGGGGCCCCAGATCCCCCAGCCTCTGGAACCGCCAGTGGCGGACCAAGGCCGCTCACTGAGCGATGGCGATGGCCGTGGCTGCAGCCCGAGCCCCTTGGCTGCCAGTGCGTCTACCTGATGTCCCCCTTCCTGACCCTGAGAACCCCAGCCACCGTCCCACTGACCCCATTAAGGACATGCCCCTGGGCCGCAGATCCCACCACTCAAGAGACCCCACTCCAGTGGGTCCGAGCCTGCGCACAACAGCTGCTTAAAATAAATGTGCTCGTGCCCTGGGGTGGTGTTTTAGAAATGGAGGCTGGGGGAGGCTGGGGCGGAGGCCCTGCCCTGCATGCATGAGGCCCTGGACATCCCCCGCACCACAAGAAAACAAATAAATGACAAAGAAGGGTCAGCAAAGATATGAAGAAACTGCAACCCTCGCACGGTGCACGTGGACAGCGGGGATGTGACCCGGTGCAGTCACTGTGGAAGGTGGCTTGGCGGCTCCTGAAAAGGGCAAACCCTGTCTCACCCTAGGGCCTGGCGAGTCCACTCCTAGGTGTAGACCCAGAGGAATTCAACACAGGCGTTCAAACAATCCTGGCGCACAAATTCTCACAAGAGGCAAAAGACAGAAATGACTGAGGTCCTTCAGTGGATGAATGGATAAGCAAAATACTGTTCCTCCACCAGTGGAATATCATTCAGCCAGAAAAAGGGACAAAGCACTAACATAGGCTACGCTGCAGATAAACCCAGAAAACAGGATGCTGAGTGAAAGAAGCCAGACATAGAGTACCACAAAATGTATGATTCCATGTTTGCAAAATGTCCAGAACAGGCAAAGCCAGAGAGGCAGAGGGCAGATGCCTGGCTGCTGGGGGCTGGTGGGGGGTGGGGAGCGACGGCCAACTGGTCGCGCCTCCTTCTGGGGAGAGGAAGCTGACCTGGAGCTGGAGAGAGGTGCTAGCTACCCTGCACAGTGGATGTGCTTCTTGCCTCCAATCGCACGCTTTCACACGCCACTTTTCTGTTATGTGAATCACACTTCGATTTTTATAAAAAATTAAAAGCAAAGGTGAATGCATAAGCCAGGTGGCGGGAAACTCCAGTGGCTCCGGAGGCTGAGGCAGGAGGATCTCGAGTTCAAGGCCAGCCTCAGCAAAAGCGAGGAGCTAAGCAACTCAGGGAGACCCTGTCTCTAAATAAAATGCAGACTACTGCTGGGGACGTGGCTCAGTGACCGAGTGCCCCTGAGTTCAATCCCAGGTACAAAAAAACAACCACCTGAATGCACAGAAGCGGCCCCAGGACGCCCCCTCTCGGGACGCTCTGCGGCCTCCTCCGCGGTGGGAGATGCAGTCCCAGCCTGTGAGCGCCGCCCCCCCTCCCCCCCCTCCCCCCAGTGCAGGACCGTGGCCAGCGTGGCCTCCGGGGCGCAGGGACCAGCGCAGGTGGCAGCGCGGCTGAGTCAGCTCCTGGCCGCGCTCCCTGGCGCCGGCCCGCACATCCCGCTTGTGCTTCTCAGCCATTGTTTGGGGTAAACAGTGCTGATCGCTCAGCCAAAGGCTCCCCTGGGTCTAGAGCTCGGGACTTTTCCTAGTAAATTCCATGCCGGGCCAGTGACGTGGAGGGAGTGTTCCCAGAGCTGGGGAGGGGGCCACCCAGCAGGGCTCCAGGGACGCTGGCAATCAGCTCTGCTGAGTCGCGGGGTCCACAGGGGCAGGGGAGGCCGCTCAGGATGCCCCACACCCAGGACCCATCAGACTCAAAGGCAGAGGCGGAGGCTGGGAAGACCCTGCTTAGGGTCCCACATGTTGGCCTGCCCCTGACTTCAGCCCCCTGTTCCCCGACAATGTAACTCAACCACAGAGCCGCTTCTCGCAATAGACAGTGAAGTCGGTTAGCCTGTAATCCCAGGGGCTCAGGAGGCTGAGGCCAGAGAAAGGCACGTTCAAAGCCAGCCTCGGCAACTTAGTGAGGTCCTAAGCAACCTAAGACGGCCTGGGGATGAGGCTTGGTGGCCAAGTGCCCCTGGTTCAATCCCTGGCACCACAAAAAAAAAAAAAAAAAAAAAAAGGAAAAAAGAAAGAAAGGAAGGAAAAAATAAAAAGAGAAAGAAAGAACATGAGGTGAAGTCTATTCGTTGATCCAGGCAGATCTGAGTTGCTGCGTGACCTTGGGAGGGACCTGAGCTGCCGCCATTCTCCTTGGGGATACTGCAGATAACTTCACAAAGTCACCTGTGGATTAAATGAACTCTGAGCATTTACATGGCTCTGTCCATGTTCTTTAGACTTATACACAGGAAACTCAAGCATCTCTTACACTTGTTTTGAGGCTATAAAATAGTGTCCATTTGGGGAAGAGTTTGAAGTGCAGACACAGGGACCATTGGGGGTTCCAGCCTCTACCACTGGCAAAGTTCTTCTTTGCCCCTCCCCTCTTACCATCTACCATCCAAGCTGGGCCGGTGGTGCACGCCTGCCATCCCAACGGCTGGGGAGGCTGGGGCAGGAGGATCATGAGTTCAAGCCAGCCTCAGTCACTCATGGAGGTCCTAAGCAACTCAGTGAGTCCCTGTCTCTAAAACATTTTAAAAATATATATCCACCATCCAGCTGAGTGGCCCAATGTCTGGCACACACTGGCGTCTGAGGCTCCAAGAAGCAGAAACTCCCTCGGGCTCTCAAGGTACCTGGAGAATGTTTGTGCAGCATCCCCAGCTGTTGAAGCTCAGGGTCAATATCACAGGGGTCCCATATGCGGACATCAGGTGTCCCTGGCATGATAGGATTGGGAGGCACCCCTCTGTGGTCTTCCCCCCTATCAAATCACAAGAAAATGTCAGCTTGCAGGACATTTGGGTTTCCTGGGGGTCACCTGAACAGCATTCTTCAGGCTTGCCAATGTCATGAAAACCAAGAACCTGAGGAAAAAGTGGGGCATGGTGGCACCTGCCTGTAACACAGCAACTAGGGAGGCTGAGGCAGGAGGATGGTGAATTCAAAACCAGCCTCACTAGTGAGTCCCTAAGCAACTTACTGAGACCCTGGGGTCAATCCCCGGCACCAAACAAAAACAACAAGAGAAAGCATCACAGAGCAGAGGAGACCCCGGAGACAGGAATGCAGCACAGGATCCAGGGACAGAAAGGGCCTGGACTTTACTTAACTGACACAGCTTTGAGCTGGCATCAGTTTCTTAGTTTTGACAAAAGTCAGAGGGAAGCCGGTTGAGGGGAGGCAGGACTCCCTGGGGCATCTTCAAAATTTTCCACAATTTGGATTTATTCCAAAAGAAAAACATTTGCAAAAACCACTGTAGAAATCACAGCCTCTGGGACAGGTCCCTGTGCCTCTCCTTCACTAGCAAAGCAATAAACCTTCTTTTTCCTTTTTCTCAAAACCGTGTCCTCGTTATTGGATTGGCATTGGGAACAAGGACCGAACTTTCGGAACAACCTGGTGATGATGAGGGACAGTCGTGTCCCCCGGCTCTGCCTGGCGCTGTGAGCAGGACCTGGGAAGCTGCGGTGGGCACGAGCCCAGCTCTTACCCGTGCCTGCTGCTCCAGCCCTAGGGACAGAGCCCTGCTCATCGAGGCCAGCTCCCGGGGTCTGAGTGGACAACAAGCTGACAGCCCAGCGCGATGGAAATGAGTTCTCCAGTGGTTCTGGAGGCGGGAAGTCCAAACCCAGGCATCTGCAGGGCTGGATCCTTCCGCGCTCCGAGGGAAGCTGCTCAGGCCTTTCTCCTGGCTCCAGCAGCCCCGCGACCCTCCACACCCTTGGCTTGTGGCGGTGACGCGCCAGTGTCTGCCTCCATCTTCCCAGGGCACCTTGCTTCTCTCGGTGATGTTTGCCATATCAAGGATAACTGTCGCCAACTTAGGGGACACCCTAAACCAGGACGGGCAGACGCTCCACCCCTGAGCTCCCCAGCAGATCCTGCACTTAATCAGACATCACGTCTGCAGAAACCCATCTCCAAAATCACCCTCCCAGCCACGGGAAGGCTGGGACAGAGCGTCTCCATCTCTTCCCCAAATTCAATCCCAAAAGCGTTCAGGGCACAGAGCCCACGTGCTGGACGGTCCCCCCAGCTGCCCACCACCACCCGCGTCTTCAGGGCCAGTTCCATCCTGACTGGTCTGACTGCAGTGACATAAAGGGACAGGTCTCCCTGCTCCTCAGCCAGTCCCAGGGCTCAGCTCCCGACAGCAGGTGGGGAAGCCGGGTATTCCCAGAACAGGCACAGGAAGAGCCATCCTGGAAGCCAGAGGAAGAGAGCAAGCCCATACAGAGGCTCCAATGTCACCAGAACAAGCAGTGTCCGGGGGCGGGGTGTCAGAACTCTCCGACGCTCCCGCTCCCACGAAGGCCTGGAGAAACGATCTGTTTGGGTGATTCTTCCCAGAGTGAGACAGAGCTGCCACAGGACCCGCAATCCCACCCCTAGGGACAGACTCTGGAGAACTGAAGTCGGGGACCTGGATGGACACTTATATGCAGATGTTCATGGCAAGACGGGTCTCAAAAGTCTGTCAAAAAGCAGCAACAACCAAGGCCTGTCGAGAGGTGACAGGATAAACAAGCAGCCACATGGTGGAACATTACTCAGTCATGAAAAGGAACAAATTACTGACACAGGCCGTGACATGAATGCACGGGAAAACGTAATACTGAGTGACAAACGCCAGACGCCAAAGGCCACATGGCGTATAGTTCTGTTGACATGAGGTGTCCAGAACAGGAGAAGAGAGGGACAGGGACCAGCTCGGTGGCTGCCAGGGGTCAGCAGGAGGATGGGAGTGACTGCTGATGGAGACGGCATCTCCTTTTGAGGTGACACAGATGCTGGACAGAGCTGGCGGTGCACAACGCGGGGCAGGTACTACACGCCACTGACTTGTGAAGTGAATTTCACCACGACAAAACAAATAACGAAAGTGAAAAAAGTAAATCTGAAAGATATGTAAGTCTCTTCGTTTTCCAGAGAATTATTTTCAGGTCCCCAGGAGTTCCCAATTAGCGGTCCCGGAAGATGTGAAACTTTACAAAGAAGCCTTCAGGACGTCCTCCCAAAGCGGCTGGTGCGCAGCTCCCGCCCCTCTCCCAGCAGCCCCGCCCCTTTTCCGACAGCCCCGCCCCTCTCCCGCAGATCCGCCCCTTCTCCCAGCAGCCCCGCCCCTCTCCCAGCAGCCCCGCCCCTTTCCCGGCAGCCCCGCCCCTTCTCCCAGCAGCCCCGCCCCTCTCCCAGCAGCCCCGCCCCTTTCCCGGCAGCCCCGCCCCCTCTCCCGCAGATCCGCCCCTTCTCCCTGCTGTCCTCCCAGCCACAGCTCTGCATCAGGAAGGTGCAGATCATGATCCCATCACAGCACAAGGCCATTACTATCCCCGCCCAGATCCAGCACCGCCAGCCATCAGGACGAAGCAACCCCTTGCTCCAGGTCGAGGTCGTTCACCAGGGAAGGGACAGAGTCGGACTCAGACAAGGGCCGTGTCAGAGCCTCTCCCGGGGCTGCTGGCAAGAAACCAAAGGCAGCGGCTGCCTCCCCTTCAGGAGTCTCTGTGCAGGCTTGTTATCTACAGAGGGAGGGTCCACCTGTCCCCGAAGTTGGAAGGCAAGCCGGGGACCGGCCCGACTCCAGGAAGAGCCCCTGGGTGCCCACACTCACCAATGGACCACTGGCTCTGCCAGTAAAGCCAGACACTTCCGGGCACAGGGCACCCGAGCGCAAGGCCCAGGGCCACCCTGAAGCAGGCACCGGCATCCTCCGGCTGGAAGGGCATGTCAGGGAGCCCCGTGGATCTGATCAGAGGGGACGTCGCAGGTAACTGCTGAAGACTGAGGCCCGCAGAGGGGAGGGCGTCGCTGCGCTTTTCTGAACTGTGAGTCAGGATGGCCCCTGGGCCCCAAGAGGCTCCACGGAATTATACTTTAGTCCCCCTTGTCCTTAGCTTTGCTTCCTCCAGTTTCAGTTACTCACCGCCAACTGGGGTTCCAAAATACCAAACCGAAAATTCCAGAAATCATTGTTAGCTGTTCTCCGTAACCTGTGAAAACCTCACATGGCCCCGCTCGGTGACCAGCGTTTCCACGCTGTACGTGCTGCGAGCCTGCTGGCCACCTCCCGGTCATCCTGGCTATCAGAGCCACTGTGGCTGCACCGCAGGGCTTGTGCTCAAGTGGCCTTGGCATAGTCGCCTCACACGGCGTCACAGAGCCAACGTCACCCTCCTCGTTTCATCTCATCATGAGTGTGTCATCTCACATCGTCCCAAGGAGGGCGAGCGTGATCCCAGACGTTTTGAGAGAGAGAGAGAGACCACACTTACCTAACTTCTGTAGCAGTGTGTTGGTGTAAGTGCTCTGTTACTCTCACTGTGCCTGATTTCTAAGTTGAACTTAGGAATGTATGTACAGAAGCAACTGTGTGTGTGTGTGTGTGTGTGTGTGTGTGTGTGTGTGTGTGTGTGTGTGTCTCCATACATTTGTGGTTTCAGGCATCCACGGGTCTTGGAATGTATCCCCTGCAGATAAAAGGGAATGATTATTCTCTCTCTCTTTTGATTTTTGGGTTGGGGGTACCAGGGATTGAACTCAGGGGCACTCGACCACTGAGCCACATCCCCCGTCCTATTTCATATTTTATTTGGAGACAGGGTCTCCCTGAGTTGCTTAGTGCCTTGTTTTTGCTGAGGCTGGCTTTGAACTCTTGATCTTCCTGCTTCAGCCTCTCCAGCCGCTGGGATTACAGGTGGGAAATGATTATTCTTTGAGGCAGCCTAAGTCCAACAACAGGTGTACTGATGATCCAGTTGTGGTCCTTCCATCTGGAATGCTACTGTGCAGTGAAAAGGAATGAGCAATTGATCAATGCAGCAACACAGAAAAACCTCCAGTTATGTGGAAGAAGACAGATGCAGAGGCCCCCCGTATGACCGCATCTATAGAAAGTGCCCACAGAAGGCAAATCTTTAGTTTCAGAAAGTAGAGCAGAGGTTTCTGGGGCAGGTTGGGAGTGGGCATGGGCTGCAGAGGGGCAAAAGGGATCTCGGTTGGGGAAGTTCTGAAGCTGGATGGTGGCGATTGCATAACTTGGTAAATTTTACGGTTTGTACATGATCGTTCAGTAACTCTGCAACAAAAATACAACAAAACGAGGCGCCCTGGGCCCCAATGACTGGCCAATTACCTAATAAAAACATCTAAGCAAGAACTTGAAATCCCTCCCGCTGAACTGTGAGGGGACAACTGGGTGCACGAGAGTCCCCAACGCTGGTGACCTCGCTCTGTGACCTGCAGGACGTCTTCAGAGTCCTGGCTCCTGAAGGAGGCCTCTCAGCATCCCAGCGTTCCCGAAGCTTCTTTCCCAGCTCCCCATCCCAGCAGGGTCGCTGCTCGCTCAAGGCAGCCGTGACCCGGAGAGGCCGCCTGGACTCTGGAGTCTGAGGTCGGCTCTGCCAGCTCCCCCCACTTCCCTGAGCCTGGAGCTTAAGTTCTCTACGTTCTAGCCAGAGAGTCCATATTCCTTCTCTGTAGATCATATGGTCTCTTGAAATGACTCAGCCCCGTTGTTCTGCTGTTCTCCCAGGAGAGCGGACACAGACCAGCCACCCGTGCACGGGGTTTGGTTGGGTGGCGATAAAATGTACCTACGTGGGCTGCGATTTGATCTTCACATGCTGCTTCTGTCTCCCAGAGAACTGCTCTTCTTTTTACTCTTTTCAGTCATTCACACGGCTTGTGGTGGTGCTTGGTTGTGAGATGACTCCAGCCAGCCTCCTGGCCCAGCCTCCCGCCCCAGCCTCCCGGGTAGCTGCTGCACCGGTGCGCACGCTGGGCCTGACCTCCCACCCTTCACCAAGGCAAAAGCGACGTTCAGCTCCTGGGCCGAAGGAAAACCGCAAAGGCCACACTCCGTTTGACACCATTCCTACGAAATGTCCCGGACAGGCAAATCCAGAGATCCAGAGAGGTGACTGGTGGTTACCAGGGCCAGAGAGAGGCCAGATGGGGTGTGGCTGCTGGGGACCAGGGGCGCCTCTGGGGGTGATGAAATGTCCTGGAACTTGACAGAAGCACAGGTTGCACAACACCATGGTGGTTCTAAATGTCACCAGAGCGTGCAGTCATCCGTTATTTTATTCCACTGGTGCTGGGGGTAGACAGGGCCTCACGCAGGGCAGGCAGGAGCTCTCCCACGGGGCCACCGCCCTGGCCGGAGCTGTGCCCTTGGGAACGGTCGACTTTAGGTGGCACGAATCTTGTCTCAAAACCATACACGCCTGCCTATGTGCAGGGTGGACACCGAGGCACGCCCGCCAGCCAGGAGCCAGATCTGCCTGCACCTGCTCCAGGTGAACAGGAACCTCTGCGAGGAATGAAGGCCCCCATCCAGGAAAAGCCCTCCGCACACAGCAGGGGACTATGGCGCCCCTGCCACGCCGAGAAGCTGAAGTTCAAAAACAGCGCCATCCACCCACGGTCACTGTGCTGCACGTGGAGGAGCCAGGACCCGGCCTGGGGCTCCGGCCACCCACTGGACGCACCTGCTGTCAAGATTAAAGGAGAAAACACCACAGTGCAGGGCCCGGCATACAGTAGGTGCTCAGTAAACATTGCTCCCGCCCTCTTCTGCCCCGGGTGTCGAGGAGACAGGCCTGGCTGGTGGGACCCAGCGGGGGTCAGCGGAGTGCTGTCCCCGTCCCCATGCCACACAGGCCACCACTTCCTTGTTCACAGAGCTACAAGTCCAGAGGCGACAGTGGGGCCAATCAGAAAGCGGCTTCTCTCACTGAGCTGCACCTGGACCTCAGGGCGGGCAGCGGGTGACCCGACCCAGAAGCCCACTTGCCCGGGGCATCCGGACCTCGCTCCAACTCCAGGAGCGAATGGAGGTGTGCCGACCTCCGCAGAACCCCGGCTGCCCCTCCAGGGGACTGCGCTTCCTGCAGCGCATGGCAACTTGCCTCCTGTAGCATTCCCGCCTGCTCCTGGGAGGCGGGCCGAGCGCGCACACTGGCTGCTGGGAGCAAAACAGCTGTGGAGCGAAAGACACGTGGACGCCAGAGGAAGAGGCCAGAGAGCGACAGCAGCCAGACATGGCCAGGGCCCAGCGCGGGGAGACCGCAAGCTCTCTGCGGCCACGGCCGGGCCTGGGCTTCCTAGGTCCTCCTCCGCGCTCTCCTGGCTCAGAGGAGAGACTTCCGATTCGCAAGTCGCCCGAGCCCTGAGACTGACCGCAGGCTGCCCGCGCCACCCAGCCCATCCTCTGCGCTGACAGATATCACCAGCCAATCACAGACAGGACCCATCCACGGCAGGGTCCCCAGTGCCCAGCCCCCACGCGGCCGCGAGACTGGGGTGGAGGGCCCAAAGCAGCTACTGTCACGCACCACATCGTGACATCTCCAAGCACAGTGGGCCACAGAGAAGACCACGGTCCCCTAAGATTAAAATGGCACTGAAAGTCCCTACCGCACAGTGACACCTGGAGTCAGCTACGCTGGAGGCCGAGGCAGGAGGAGCACTCTGCCCTGGATCTTGAAGCCAGACCGGTAATCATGACACTCGGCCCTGCGGGCTCATCTCCACCACGTCCCCTGCTGTTTCAGAGTGCGCTCCTCCCGCTTATAAAACAGCATTCGCCAGGTGGGGACGTGGCCGGGCGAGGCCCGGGTTCCACCCCAGCCTGCAAAACGAAGCCCTCGGTAGGGCTTGTCACGGGACACCAGCCGCTGACCTGCACCGCCGGGTCTGGGCGAGGCCAGAAGGTCAGGCCACAGCACAGCCAGGCCGCACCTCTGAGGACCCCTCCGTCCTGTAAGCCAGGTGTGACAAAGAACCACCTGTCCCCTTGGTCGAGACCAGGAGAGGATGAGGGGCCATGGGCACAGGGGTCACCAGCAAGGGCACAAAGTTCCCACTGTGAGAGGGACACGCGCTGGTGCCTCCCCTTGTGGACCTGACCAGTGACGCCGAGGGACAGAGGGACACCTCCGTGCACCCAGCACCCCCACTGCACAACAGGCCCTGTCACCCTCGGAGACCAGCTTGTTCTCCCCACTCGGCAGCCAGCAAGGCCACAGCGGCTCGGAGTCTTGCCCAGGGAAGTCACGGGAGGGGGCCGGGCTGGGCAGGCCCCTCCAAGCCAGGGCTCCTTCGCCAACACCGGCACTGCCTGGGACCACACAGGGACGTGCACCTGCCTGGGTGGGTGTGGTCTGGAGAGCAGGCTGATGGGATGGAAGCGCGAGAGGGTGCTGCTCCAGCCCCCCAGACCCCGGGCTGCCTCTCCCGGGGCGAGAGGTCCAGCACCTGGAGCCCCCGACTGGCTCAACAGTCCGTCCTCACAATCGAGCAGCAATTATTCTTGAGCATCAACACGTGCCATCTCAAAACTTCCCAATGCAACTGAGGCTCAGAGAGGTTGAGTGGTTTGCCTAAAGTCACACAGCCAAAGCGGCCACTGAAGTTCAAGTTTCTTTTCACGCATTGGTGGCTTCCGCACTGGCGAGGCTCTCTGCTGATGTGCCTCACACTGCTGCCATCCTTGGTGGGGTGGGGGTGGCCATGATCTTTACACGGCTTTTGTTTCATCACCAGGTGGGCCCAGGGGAGATGGAGATGAGTCAAGAGGGGACCCTGCCAGTCTGGAGAGGAAGCCGAGCAGAGAGTGGCTGTTAGCAGGAGGTATGAGTCTCCTGTGGCTGCTACAACAAAGCCCGAGGAAAGTATTCTCTCGCGGCTCCGAGGGCTCGAGCTGGGAACTGAGGTGTGAGTGGGGCTGATTTCCACAGAGGTTCTCAGGGAGGCTGTCCGGGCCCCCTACTGCCTTCTGGTGGCAGGAGTGACAGCAGCCCTCCCTGTTCCTTGGGCGTGACTACCCTACTGCAATCTCGGCCGGCGTCTCCACCTGGCCTTCTTCTCTAGCTCTTCTCGTATCAGGCCACTTGTGAGGTTTAGTGCTCAGTCTGGTCCAGTGGTCTCCTCTCAAGGCCTGACTGCATCTGCAAAGGTGCCTTTCCAAACGAGGGCCTCTTCACAGTACCAGGGACTGGGATGTTCACATTCCAGGGGCAACACTGAAGCCATTTCCCGAGGGGACAGCACAATTCCAGGGGACGCCAGGCCAAGCCAAGGGAAGCAAGTGGAGAGTTCTGCAGGAGGGGCCCGCCACTAACCCGCTCACTCGTGAATCCAGGGAACGTTTGCTGAGCACCTACTGTGTGCTGTTGAGCACCGGGATCCAAGGCACACCTGGCTCCTGCGCTCCTGCCACTCATTCAACCGTGGGGGAGACAGAGGAAAAGCAAAAACAGCCACCAACAGGGAACTAACCCCATTGGCAGCTAACCAAAACAGGGACAGGTGTTGGTCACCCTCCTTAGCCACCAGGTCTGCAGGCACAGGTTCAAGCAACCACAAATGGAAGCTATTTGGGGAGAAAAATGCATCTGTACCAAACACGTCCAGAGTTTCCTAAACAATACAGGAGGACAACTACTCACTGTTACGCTAATATAGCATTTGCATCTTATTAGGTCTTGTGGTAGATTCTATGCAAATGCTGTGTCATTTTATGATAGACACCTGAGCATCCTTAGATTTGGGGGCTCAAGGATACTGAAGGAAGACATATTATTGTCTGCATTTCATGGATGGTAAAGCGAGCCCAGAGAGGCAAAGTCACTTGCTCAAGGTCACACAGTGGCAAAGGCGGACTCTCAACTGCCACGGGAGCGCCTTTTCACTCCACTCAAAGCCCTGGCCACCCAGCCCTGCCGGCAAGGCTGCAGAGGGGCTCCCGCCTGCTCTGGTGCAGCCTGGCCCTGGGCACCTCTGGGTTTACCAGCGAGTGTTTGCTGAATACGCATTTGACTAGATCACGGTGAGGGGCCGCTGTGGTTCCTTCCAGCTGGGAGGGTGCAGGATCACAGACCCCAGAGGGGTTCCTCAGTCCCTGTGTTGTGCCAGGCCACATCCCTGCCACAGCCCAGGGGTCCAGCTACTGTTGGTGGCAAAGCCTTTCTGGCCCCAGAGACAGCAAAGCAAAGGAAAGAACAGAAGGCCAGGGAGTCCCCCAGGACCCAGCCACAGAACCCATTGTTCACATCTGGGAAGGACCTCCCTGCCCAGGCCCTAGCTTGCCCCCCAGACTCCAGCCTACACCCCTGCTGCCCCCACATGACCAGCCCATTCCTGCAGGGGCTGAGAGGCTGGGCTTCCAGGGCAGGAGCTGTGTCCACTGCCGCCACCGACTCCTGTTACCCTTAAAATGCTCTCCCTCTTATGTCCACGTCACCCCCTGAAGACCTGGACTCACCTACCAAGTCCTGCCTTAGAGTCGGAATTTCACACCTCCCCTCCACCGCCAAGTACTTCCTCTTCCCTTCCACTTCAGTTTTCTTTTTGTCCCTATTGGGGCCAATTAACAATAGGTGTTAATTGATGTTCCCTTCCCCCCTCTTCTACTACAATGGAAGTCCCTAAGGGTGGGATCTTTGTCCATCTGTTGAGGGCTGTGTCCCAGTGTCCATGCAGGGCTGACTGGAGTAAGGACAGGGTAACAGGGCCATGGCCCTCCGCAGGTGCCCCACCGCGGCCCATGCTGCCGCTGCCGGAGGAGAGACTGCTACCCTGTTGCTTCACTTGGCCCGTCAGTGAAGGCACCGGGCCAGCGTGTCTGCCCGACCTCCCGCCTCTCACAGCCGCCCCTGCCTCGGTTTCTCCACGCTTGTGGGGCTTACCTGGGTGTGTGTGTGTGTGTGTGCGCGCGCGTGTGCGTGCGTGTCGGGGCAGCGGCCCGAGGACCCAACATTTCTTGCTGTTATCACATCAGGTCTTTTACAGGGGGTGGGCCTGCAGCAGAAGAGGGGCCAGTGGACCATCCCCATTCATTTGGGGATCCCAGTCTTCCCTGCCCTTTAGGATTCTGGGGACCCCTCTGAGGCTGAGGCCCACCTCCCCTTCCCTCAAGGGATCCCGGGGAGCCTCCAAGCCTGGTATCCCCCTGCGGAGTCCCGGGGAGACCCGGGCCTCCCCCGCCGCAGGGCCCTTGCGCGGGCGGGAGCCGCGGGGCGCTGGGGGATCCCTGGGCGTCACGCTGCTGTTGTGCAGCGCGTGTTGACGCCGTCGCCCGGGAGACGGCCGGGGGCGGGCCCGGGCGGGGGGCGCGGCCTGGCGGCGCGCGAGGGGGCCGGACCCTGCGTGCAGGGCCCGGGCGGCCGCAGTGGCCACGGCTGCCGCCGCCCGCCGGCTTATATACCGCGGCTAAATTTAGGCTGCGCCCGGAGCTCGTCCCCATCCGGGACGCGTTTCCGCCGCCGCCGCCTTGGCCCGGCCCCCGCGCGCGCCGCGCCTATAAGGCCTGGGCGGGCCGGGCCGCGGCCCACAGAGCCGTCCCCTCCCGCCCTCGCCCCGGCCAGCCTCTCGCCGGTGTCCCCAGCCCGCGTTCGCCCCGGGTCCCAGCCATGACGCTGAGCGAACCCATCCTGCCGTCCTTCTCCACCTTCGCCAGTCCGTGCCGCGAGCGCGGCCTCCAGGAGGTGAGGGCGGCGGGGACCGCGGGCGGCGGGCTCCGGAGTAGAACGTAGGCTGCGGGGGACGGAATGTGAGGGCGGAAAGTGCGGGCTCCAGGCGGCCGAGCGCGGGCAGCGGGGAGCGCGGGCTCCAGGTGGCAGAACACGGGCAGCGGGGCGGCTGCCTCGGCCCCAAGCCCTTCGCGCGCTCACGCCCGCGCCCTGTTGCCCTGTCGCCCGCAGCGCTGGCAGCGCACCGAACCCGAGGCCGGCGGTGCCGACGACGACCTCAACAGCGTGCTGGACTTCATCCTGTCCATGGGGCTGGACGGCCTGGGCGCTGAGGCCGCCCCGGAGCCGCCGCCGCCGCCGCCGCCGCCCGCGTTCTACTACCCCGAACCCGGCGCGCCGCCGCCCTACGGCGCCCCCACGGGCGGCCTTGTGTCCGAGCTGCTGCGGCCGGAGCTCGACGCGCCCTCGGGGCCCGCGCTGCACGGCCGCTTCCTACTCGCGCCGCCCGGACGGCTGGTCAAGTCCGAGCCCCCAGAGGTGGACGGCGGCGGTGGCTACGGCTGCGCGCCCGGCCTGACCCGCGGGCCGAGGGGCCTCAAGCGCGAGGGCGCCCTGGGCCCGGCAGCCGCGTGCATGCGAGGCCCGGGAGGCCGACCCCCACCGCCGCCCGACACGCCGCCGCTCAGTCCCGATGGCCCCGCGCGCCTGCAGGCACCTGGCCCGCGCGCCGCCTTTCCGCCACCTTTTGGGGGCCCCGGCTTCGGCGCGCCAGGTCCGGGGCTGCACTATGGGCCACCTGCGCCCGCCGCCTTCGGGCTCTTCGACGACGCGGCCGCCGCCGCAGCCGCCCTGGGCCTGGCACCACCGGCCGCTCGTGGTCTGCTCACACCCCCCGCGTCCCCGCTGGAGCTGCTGGAGGCCAAGCCCAAGCGCGGTCGCCGCTCCTGGCCGCGCAAGCGCACGGCCACCCACACCTGCAGCTACGCGGGCTGCGGCAAGACGTACACCAAGAGCTCGCATCTCAAGGCGCACCTGCGCACGCACACAGGTGGGTCCCGGGGCGTCAGGACCGAGCGGGCGGGGCGCCTGGCAAGAGAAGCCCTGGGAACCCCGGGGGCCAAGGCTCAGATTTGGGGTGGGGGCGCATACTTCGGAACCCTCCCTAAGGGGGGCGGCCCGGGAGCTGGGGAGCGGGGCGAAAGCTTACCGCCGGGCCGGGCAGGGCGCCTCAGGAGGCTGGGGAGGGGCATCACACTTAGGAAACGTCGTGGGGCGGGGGTAGGGGGACTGCCTCGGGACGTTGGGGTGGGACAGAGTGCACACTTAGGGTTCACCAGGGTCGGGGCGTAGGAAGCTGGGGAGAGGGTGTGCTCTCGGCACTCCAGAGTGCCGTCTGCTGCCTCAGAATGTTGGGGTGGGGGTGCACGCCTAAGTCCCCTTTGGGGACGAGGCTCAGGATCTTCAGAAAGGTAGGCTCGTGGGAAGCCTAGAGGGACCCTGCACTAGGAAGCTGGCGAGCAGGGGCGCACTGGGAACCCTCCGGAGGGCGTGGCTTGAAACTCTGGGAGTGGGCATTGCGCTCTGGACTCCCGGGTGAGGATCGCCGAGGTGGGGACCTGCGTGCTGAGATTCCCGCGGGTTCAGAACATCGGGGCAGGCGTTGACCCTGGTTAGCCCAGGCGCACGCCGGAGTGGTCGCTACGGTGCTGCCCACTGCGTCCGGGAGGGAACCCGAGCTGACTCCTGTGCCCTCCCCACAGGTGAGAAGCCCTACCACTGCAACTGGGACGGCTGTGGCTGGAAGTTCGCGCGCTCAGACGAGCTCACGCGCCACTACCGCAAGCACACGGGTCACCGGCCCTTCCAGTGCCACCTGTGCGACCGCGCCTTCTCGCGCTCCGACCACCTGGCGCTGCACATGAAGCGACACATGTAGCCGGACTACCCGGCCTACCCGTGCTCAGCCGTGGCGGGTCCCACGGGCTGGGCACGGCCCCCACAAACTGTGACTGGTATTTATTGGACCCTGAGGACCGGGCTGGGCAGTGTGGCCACGGAGGGGCTTCAGTCGCCGCCCCATGACAATGACAACGCCACCACCCCGGCTCCTATCCGTGACTAAAGACCCGGTGGGAGAAGGCACAATCCTCTTTCCTCCGACGAGTTTTGTTTTTTCAAAATGGTGCAATAATTAAGTGTCGTCTTTCTGCCCCCGGGTCCACACTAGAGGATCAAGGCTTGACGCCTTGTGAGAAGTAACAGCCCTCATTTGTACTGTCTGATATTTTTTATAATATTGTACATAGTGACTGTGACAGATATTGTATTACTGTAAATAAGGGAGACAGGCAGGCATTTGGGCTGCCTGGCTGTTTTTATAAGACTTTTGCTGTTTTTTTTGTTTTTGTTTTTGTTTTTGTTTTTTAATTAAAAAGAAAAGTTTTGCATCTTTTGAAAAATTACAGGACTGGTCTGGCTTTTGGAATCCAGGGACACTTGGGAGGGGATGAGGGGGAGCAGACAGCTCTGGCAGAGGCACCGTGCAAAGTGGGTCCTGTCCCCACTGGCTCCAAGATTACCAGCTGCGGCACCCAGCTGCCAGGAACCTGTGGGTTTTTCTATAAATTTAAACACTGCACTTTAGGACTGAGGGTGGGTTATTTTAAGGTTGTTCCTTGAGCCATAAATGCCTCTTTTTCCCCAGAGCTGGGGAAAGTGCTGGCCCTATTGACGTGGCCTCCTTCTGGGCCCAAAAAAGCTTTACCTTTTTCTGGAAGTTTCTGAGGTTTAGCCAAAGTTCTGGAGTGTGCAAACTTTTTTTTTTTTTTCCTGAGGAGCGTGTAAACTGCTGGCTCACTATGCCTTTTACTAGTCTCGCCTTTTTAGCCAGACTTCTTTCAGATGACTTCCCCAATCTGCTAGAAAAAAGTGAAGGCTAACTTTGCAGACCGCGCAGGGAGCTGTTTTCCAGATGAGGAAACTGAGACCCAGAGAGAGCAAGCTGTGGAGTGGTGGAAGAAGGGTGCGGGTCTGCTCTGTGTGCCTCTGGAGGGTCCCTGAACACACTAGAGAAAGTCGGTGGCTTTTTGCAGTGCCCTGCCTGTGACTTGCATCAAAAGGTTATGAGACCCTCCCCTGTAGGTTCCCTGGTGCGAAAAATTCATGGCAGACAGCAAACCCCCTGCCTTGATGGTGGGAAGTGGCTCGTCCAGTGATCTACCTCGTAAGCAAGGGGACACCTCTGCACCCCACCTCAAATGTCTCACTTGGGTGACAAGGTGCTTGGGCCCTGAAAGCTTCCCCTGACACCCCTGTCTTCCCCTTCTCGGGGGCCCTGGGTAACCATGGCCACTCACAATTGCACAAGTTGTTTCCAGAAAGTGAAAATAGCTCGTAAGCAGAGCCTGTTTTAAAACACTCTCACCCCGTTGCTTGCGACAGAGGCTGGGATTTCCTCCCTCCCTCCCTCCCTCCCTCCCTCCATCCTTCCTCCCCCGGGGCATAGCGCCCTGGAAACAGCTGAGAGCTATTTGGTAATCCACGAAAAGCAGAAACGGGAGATGACAATCTGATTCATCTTTCGAGAGTAAATACCCGGCTCGCTTCCGCTGCTGAAGGGCGTGAGTGTTTCTGAGCCCGAGGTGCCCTCTGCAACTTCTGCAAAACTGCTCCGAGCACATGGTGGCCCCCGCCCCGGGACGCGGCCCTCCCTGCTCAGCGCCAGGCTCTGTGCAGAGAAGAGTGGTGGCTTACAGGTGCAGCTATTATTCTTGCTTGTTCCAAGACACCTGCCAGGTTCCCACCCCACCCCCGGGCCAGGAGAGGGGAACAGTGGTCACACAACGGACACGGCTGGGTTTCCGTCTCCTGCATGCATCCAACAGATAGCTCAGAAAGTGTCACCCCCTCAGGCCTGGCTGTATGTCTCAGCCAGTGACACTGGTCCCAGCAGGGCTGGGTCCCACTGACCCATCCAGAAGTGCCCTGCATGATTTTCCTGCCTGATTCTGAAATCCAAACACAAATTTTGCCACATGTCCTCAGCCTGGGCCGCCTGGGCCTGGACACAGTTTGGGTTGCCACAATTTGGGGTTCCTGCTGGCATCCGGTGAGGCCAAGCCAGGGATGCTGCTAAATGTCCTGTGATAGCCAAGGCTGTCCCTGTCACAGGTGGACCTGGTCCCAAGTGTCAGTGACTGGGGATGGAAACCCTGGTCTTGGTCCCAGAAGATCACTGTTCATCAGCAGGGATGCAGCCCCATTTCAGTGGACGGTGCCACCCAGAGAAAGGAGCAGGGAAGCTTCTCCTGGGGCCCTTACGAGAAGCGACAGCACCTGACGGGCAGCCACACCCCTTTAGAAAATATCAAATATTAAGAGACAGAATTGCACCTTGCATTCCACAGCCCATCCGAATCCAAGTTTTTCCTTTGAGTTTCTTGTTTGTTTGAGGGGACGGGTTTCTGGTTCATGGCTGACATGGTCTCACATGGCTGGCCGCAATTATTGCTGTTATCTTTTTTTTTCCAGAGTAATATGCCTTTTCCATAATGTTCTTCCCTTTGATAGGTTTCTATTGTCATTTTCATGGCTGTGCAATATTCTGTTCAGATATGCCAGGAGGCACATTATTAAGCAAATAATCTCTGCATGTACAGTCATTCCTCTATGTCACTGGGTTCTGCAATGTCTGAATGCCACCAACTGTGGATCAAAAATATTCGGGAAAAACTGCATCTGTGCTGAACAGAGAGCCTTTTTCCTTTGTCACGATTCCCTAAACCACAGAGCAGAACAATGGTTCACAGCGCTCTTGCCGCGTAGCCTGCGTTCTGTCATGTGGAGATTACCCGAAGCCCGCGGGTCAGTGTGTGCACATTCTCTACAAATGTCTTGTCACTTATATAAAGCGTTTGAGCCTCTAGAGATTTCGGTGTCCAGAGAGGGGTCTGGAACCAACCTCCCACAAATCCCCAGATGCCCATGGCTTATTTCAGACTGTGCCCAGAGGGTGGGGAGAAGGGTTGGATGGTGAAGGTTTTGAGGGGTTCGACGTAGCCAGATGGGTGTGGCGACGGGGAAAACACAGAAACCCTTTTCCTGCCAGGCATTTCCTGTATTGGTGGCCCGGTGCCCAGCAGCGTGGTGAGGCCCCGGCGGTGGGGGTGGGCAGGGCAAGGGGCCTCTCAGCACCTGGCCAGTCCGAGGAGTCCCCAGGCCACAGGCCGGCTCGCTCACAGAGGCCAGGCACCGGCTCCGGTGGTCACCGAGTGCCTAGGCCGGGGCCACAGACACGTGGCCCCAGAACGTGCTCTGCCTGGCGCGGCTCCTGAGCAGCAGCCCGGGCTCCGCCCTCCTGACGCCACATATGCCCGCGTCCAGTGAGCGCAGGGGGCCAGGTGACCAGGACGGCGGGGCACAGACGGACACCTGAGAGACTCGGCCGGTGTCACCAGTGACCCGCGAAGCCCTACACACCGCGGTGGCGAGGAGGAGGGGGCGGGAAGGGGACCCTCCCGTCACCCTGCAGCCTGGCGCTGGCCCCGGGCGCACGCTCTGGCTTTTTCCCAGGCAACACGGGGTGTCTCAGCCCGACCACTGGTGACCCGGGCCGGCTCTCTGGCGGTGTGGGCAGCGTGGCCGGCCTCCGCCCAGCAGACCCCCGCGGCTCCTGTCCCTGAAGTCACAACAGCCCAAAAGGTGTCTGGGCTTCGCCAAGGGGGGCAGGATGGCGGTGCCCCCACTGCCCACGGGGCTCAGAGGCCACGGGAAGCCTCAGCCTCGCTGGCCGGGGAGAAGGGACCAGGGAAGGGAGGCCGCACCCGGGGCCAGGCTGCAAGGGGCCGTTGCTCCTCGTCGCCGTCCCTTCTCTGTCCCCGTCGCTCGGCCATTCATGCACCGGCTCGGCGGACGCTCCTTCCACCTCAGCCCCGGCGAGCTGACAGCAGAAATGACTCAGAAGTGACTCAGCTCCAGCCTCAGCCCCGGCCGCTGCCAACATGTCTCTCCCATGACTAACCCAGCACCGGCCCGCGACCCGAGCCTGGCCGCTGTCGCCGGCCCTGCGACGGGCCAGCGGGGGACACTGCCACTCGTTCTGCGCCCGCGCCCGGTGCGCTCTTCCTGGGCTCCTGTCCCGACGGCCCGCCAAGCCCGTCTTCCAGGAAAATCTCTGACATGGCGGAATGAAGACCAGGGTCGGCCGGGCGCGGCCCCTGAGGCACAAGAGGCTGAGGGGCCTGGGGGTCCCAAGCAGCAGGTGGCTCCGCAATCCCACTCCAAGGCCCAGACCCCAGAAAGAGGGCCCCAAACAGGTCCCTGCGCCCAGGTCCCCTGCAGCGTGGCTCACGACAGCCAAGAGGCAGGAACAGCCAGTAACCACCCAGCCAGGAAGGGGTGAAGGCGCTGTGTCCACAGGGCCAGCGCAGGGTCCCTGGGAAGTACCCACCTGCTGCCACCTCTCCCCTCCACAAACCTCGGGGCCCCTTAGTCTTCGAGGCAAGACCCTTGGAACCCCCCAGACTCATGGGACACCCACATATGCGGCCTCCAGCCCTGGGCTCCTGGCTGGCTAATGGTTCCTGATCTCCCAGCCCTGGGCCTTTGCACTACCCACAACCCTTGGTCCCCACTCCAATCTGTCAATAAATCTACTGAGTGCCCCGTGAGCACCAGCAGGTGTGGGTGACACAGTGGATCTAACAGCCCCGTCAGTGGAGCCTGGCCTGAAACCCCCCAACCCCGGCAAATGGGCAGGGCAGGGGGACCTGCCCAGATATGGGGCTTTTGGGAGGGAGGTCAGTCTGGCTGGAATGCATGAGGAGCAGGGGTGAGTCTGAGCTTCAGGAGTGAAGGGCAATAGGGAGCCATGGAAGGATTAAGGCAGGAGGTGGCCATCAGCTTTCTGCCCTGACATGGTTCCTTTCCCATGACCTTCAGCTGGGAGGGGCCCCCTTCCTCTCTGAGCCCTCACATCCTTCTCTGTTTTCTGCCCAGGATTCCTGGGAGGGTCCCTGACTGGTTCTGACAGGGTGGGGGATTCCTGGGGACCGAGTCAGGCCCAGGCTGATGGCCAATCAGGGAAGCCACCTCCACCATTCTGCAGGGAGTGCAGGGCCAGGAGGATGAGGACAGGCACAGCTGGCCTCAGCGAGCTTTCTCCAGCCTCTCTCTCCCATTACTCTGTTCTCTTCCCGCTCATCCCTGATTGCTTTGTCTATTTAATTATGATGATGATGAAAAATACGCAAAAATTTATCATCTTCAACTTTTTTGTGTGTGGTGCTGGGATGGAACCCAGGCCTCTCACACGCCAGGCGAGCACTCTGCCACTGAACTGGTGACACTCCCTGTGCTTTTAATTAGTGGGACAGGGTCTCGCTGTGTTGCCAAGACTGGCCTCCAAATTGTCATCCTCCTGCCTCGGCCTCCCTAGTGGCTGGGATTTCAGGCGTGAGCCAACACACCCGGGTATTTTAACCAGTTTTAGGGGTGCAGTTCAGTGGCATGAAGTACATGAAGCGTTAGGTAACCATCTCCACCGCCCATCTCCAGACCTTTCTCACCTCCCCAACAGAAACTCCCCAGCAGACACTCACTCCCTACCTCCTCCCCCAGCTTCTGGGGTTCTACATTTTTTTCTACTTGTTGTCTCTATGAACTTGAGCACTCCAGCAACTCCTGGGAGTGGAATCGGTCTCCATGTGTGTCCTTTCATGACGGAGTTCAGAGTCTAACGTGCCAAAGCTTCGTGCACGTTGTCAGGATTCTTTCCTTGTCGTGGCTATATAATATTCCACCATATCTTGCTTCTCTGCTTCTCTGGCTGCTTCCAGCCCTTGGCTGTCGTGAGCTACTATGAGTGCCAGTGTGGGAACAGCCATCCGGGCCTGTCGTGTTCTACATGCATGTGCAGTGGAGGGATTGCAGGATCCCCTTCTCCTTCAGCTCATCAGCTCAAATTGTTTTTCTTCTCTGAGCAGCCGGGTCCCAGGCTGCTGGCCCAGACCAGGCATATTTGCAAAAGCTCCCATGTGGCTTCCATGTCCCACCAGCCTGAAACACTCTGGACCTCGGTTTCTTTTTCTGTGAAATGGGGATGGCAGCTTAGGGCTGGGGGACCTGGTCGGTGGCCCAGATTCAGGGCCCACCCGGAAATCAGGGTTTCGCAGCACCACTGGCTGGATGGGCCTGCGGCAAAGGTGCCACTCACACCCAGCACACCCACCGCCTGCCTGCTCAGCCTGCAGGAACCCAGGCACGTCACCCCCCCCTTTGGGCCCCCCAGGATGGCCACCCAGGACAGCCTCCTGCAGCAGGGACATGGCTGCCTGGAAAGCTGCAGATGGCTCAGGACCTCACTCCACCAGGGCAGGAGAGAGACTGAGACCTAGAAATTCAGGTCCTCATTTGGCTGCAGTGGTGCATGCTTGAGACTCTGGAGGCTGAGGCAGGAGGATCAAAAGTTTGAGGCCGGCCGGGGCAACCTATTAAGACCCTGTCTCAAAATAAAAAGTTAAAAGGGTTAGACATGTAGCTCAGTGGAGAGCACTCCTGGGTTCAATCCCTAGTACCTGCCCCCCAAAAAACTCAATCAATCCAGGTCCTAATGAGGCCCACCCTCCTGGTCTCTGGGCCTTCCTGAGCCACAAACACAAGTCCCATGAGAATCGTGAGTTCCTGCCAAAGGTCTGGGACCAGAGCTGCCAGGATTCAGCTCTGTTTGAACCTAGAACAACATGAACTGAACATTTTATTGACAAACTTTTTTGTTTCCCTCCCCCGCCCCCCTTTTAAATACAGGGACTATAAATCCGCTAGGCCAGATAGACCTGTACGGGAGATCCCTGCTGGGCTGGGGGCATGGCTCGGTGACAGTCTCACCTAGCCTGTGTGAGGCCCGGGGTTCCATCCCCAGCACCAGGGAAAAGCGAAACACAATGAAACAAAAACACTCCCCACCAGGAACAGAGGCCACATTCTTCCGAGCGCTGAACTGTCCCCTCCACCAACTGAAAAGGGCCAGAGTGATACAAAGTATGTTCTCTGGCCACAACGGAATGGAGTAGAGATCAGAAGCGGAGGCTCCGGGCGAAGCTGGAGAACACACAGCTCGGTGCAGGGAGAGCCTGCCAGGAGGCGCGTCCGGCCCTGGCAGCCAGCGCTGCCTGGCTCTCTGCAGGTCTGGGGTATCTGGGAGGCCTGGTGGCTCCTGTGGCGGTGGCCTCCAGGTGGGTGACCCAGAAGCAGCTCCCGCAACCCCGAGGCTGGCCACACGGATGCTCCGGGGGTCTGCTTCTGTGTGTCCACCTCAGCCAGGTCCGCACCAGCCTCCTTTGCTCCTTTAGAAAATGCTAGAAACTCCCCTGCTGCATCCCTGCCTCCGGGGTCCACTGGCCCTGTCCCTCTCTGTCCCTCTTCCCAGGCCAATGCCTTTGCTCTTCCCCAGGGTCTTTTCTTTTTTTGCCAACAAGCCCTCCCCATGTGTCCCAGGAAAGCCCTGACTCTCTAAGGCCAGCAGCGATGGGGCTGGACCTCGGGGGACCGGTAGGGGAAGGGGCAGCACTGTGAACGGGCACGGTGGCTTCACCCCCATCACCCACGGAATGAGGCAGCGTCCAGCTGCCCGCGGTGACAGGGCTCCCGATGGCTGGCCGGGCGCCGCAGCTCTGCCCCTCTGCCCCCCTGCCCAGGGCCACCTAGGCCTGAGCAGCTCGGCTGGGAGCGTCCCCCTGCCGCCCGCTCTCCACAGCCCTCCTCCGTGCAGCGGGTCCTGCCCGGGCTCTGGCCCAGCCCTGCAGGCAGCAGTGTTGGGACGTCCGGCAGGGCTGCCTGTGGCCATGTTTGGGACCCAGTGTGGCTCTGAACTGTACCGGTCACCCAGGAAAGAGCCCCCACCCAATGAGGGCCAGGCGCTGCTCCCGAGGTCACACGCCCTGGACTGCCCTCACCTCCGTCACCCCTGCCTTCAGCCTTGACCCGAGCTTGCCCTCTTGGGGACTGTCCCAAGATCGAGGCACACTCTTGGCAGCCAAGCCTCCTCTGAGGCCTCTGGGTCCCAGGACGATCCAAAATGAAGGGCGGGCCTGGGTTGGGGGTCGGGGGTCGGGGGCTGGCCGCTCCCCACCCCGCGGGGCTCCGGGTGGGCTGGGGACGGAATTCTCTGCATTCCCAGTGTCTGTTGAACCCCAAACCTCAAGCACATCCTGATGTCTCATTTCCTCGACACGGCAGGTGACAGGCCACCGAGCCGGGGGCTCGTCGGTTCATTCTGAGTCATCGGGGTTGATGGAAGGAAGGGCTTTTCATCTCAGGAGTTGGTGGCCATGCCAAGTGGGGCCTGTCCCCACCGCTCGCGCTGTGCAAGCCCTGGAATGACTTGGGCCGCCTCGCCTGCCCGCGGGACTGCTCCGGGTGATGTGGGGGCAGCCCTGCTGGGGACCCTGGGCAAGCCTCCATTTCCTCCTCCGTAGGATGGGGTCAGTGGCGGCTACCTTGGCTGGACTCAGATGGACAGGACCATGGCTGGCACATAGAAGGTGCTCCGTGAAGGAGAGGTGGCCGTGAGTGAGGGGGACAGTGAGAATCAAAAGCAGCAGGTCCACTCGCTCTCCTTAATTCTGCTGGTCCCTGGAGCGGGGTGGGAGGGGTTCCGTGTTTGGGGTCCTCCCGACGTCACCTGCCAGTTCCCGCCACCTCCAGCACAGACTCCGATTTCTCCACCGACGTGCTCGGGAGCCTTGCTGGGCCTTTCTTGGTGTGAACGTGCGTCTTCTTGGTGGCTTTGTCAGCGGGAGGGGCAGCTGGGACGCCCTGACCGGGGAGGTTCTGCATCTAGGGGCAGCACCCGGGGGACTGGCTCCCGACCCCACGGATACCCAGGTCACCCACATGCAGGCCCCTCCCGCAAAATGGCCCGGCTTTGAACAGAGCCTACGAACCCCCAGCCTGGACTCTGCGTCCTCCCTCACTGGCTTAGACCAGCACAGCGCCAATGCTGCGGACGCCGCCACGCTGCTGAAGGGTGACAGCAACGTCACACGCCACGTTTGGGACTGGTGGATTTTTGTTCTCGGGGGTTTTTGATCCCAGGTTGGTGGGACCCATGGAGGTGGAGGCCCGGGGTGGAGGGCGGCTGGGCTGGCTGTCCTCAGGGTCTGCATGGCTGCGAGGTCACTGACTGCTCCCTGCGGCCCCTTCAGGACAGCCCCAGAGCAGAGGGACCCCAGCGTCCCCTGGAGAGCACACGCACACACCGCGTCCCTCTGTGCAACGGGACATCACCCGGCCACAGAAGGGAGGAAGCACAGACGCCTGTGGGGTGGACCAGCCTGAAAGCGTGGCCCCGAGTGACAGCTACGCACAACAGGCCACGGTGACCCCATGGAGTGGACTGTCCAGGACAGGCGAGTCTGCAGGGAGGGAACGCAGAGGGGACGTGGGAGTGACGGCTGACAGGGGTCAGACGACAAAACGCTGTCCCTGCCGAGCATGTCAGCGCCGCGGAATCTGTGCAGTTCCAACGGCGACTCTTACCGCGAATTTCATCTCAATAAAAAAAGACTTTTAAAAACGGGGAGCTGGGAACCAGAGCTTCCATCAGAAAACTTGGCTATTGTTTAAAAAGCTTTTTGGTGGCGGATGGACACGATGGCTTTAAAAAGCCAGGTATTTCTGTTTTTCTTTTCGGCTGAGGGTCAAACCCAGGGCTTCACATGGGCCACTGAGCCTGGCCCAGCCCGAAACCTGGCCATTTTTAATGAAATTCCTGCATCGATGTAAAATAAAATCTGGACCAAGTGTCCAGGGATGCATGGCTGGACGAACACAGCACGGCTTGCCACTCGAGGAGCTGTCCCCGGGCCTTCAAAATGGACATCCCGACACACGCCGTGCAACTCCAGACTCAGAGGGACAGAAAGACCGGTGGGCGGGGCGGGGAGGTCGCTTAGCGGGTGTAGAGTGAAGAGCCCGGGCGAGGGCGGGCACCACACCAGGAGTGCACTTGACTCACGGAACACTTCGCGGCGGGGTAAGAAGGCACCTCCCGCGCTAGTCACGTTTCGCCACAGTCATAAAAATAAGAGTTACAATTTGGGGGCCGAGGTTGTAGCCCATCGGTAGAGTGCGTGCCCAGCACTGCACAATAGTAAAGAAATGGAGCTGGGGATATAGCTCGGCTGGTGGGGGGCCTGCCTGCCCACAAGCACAAGGCCCTGGGTTCAGTCCCCAGCACCGCAAAGAAAACAAAAAGTCAACAAACACACACTGGGCATGGAAGAGGTGCAGTGCAGGCTCTCTGTCCCATTGTCACCAGGCAGTGCTCTCTGGAAGCTCAGAAAGGTGTCTTTGGAGACATGAATGTGATTCTCAGGAAAATAATGCATTTCCACTTCTGGTATTGAGAACTTTCTTTGGGCGTATACGGAGGTCAGACCTGCCCCAGGACAGGCAGAGCCTGCACCAGGGTGGGCCAGGGAGAAAACAGAATGCCTAGACATTAAGTTTACAGATGAAACTGTTCTTATTTCATGAAATTTCCCCTTAAACATATCAACTCTAAAACCTGGGGGAACAGGCAGGGGATCCTGAGATGAACGGCATTCCCGACTGGAGCGTGGGGTGTTTCGCAGTGCCGGGGCTGGAACCTGGGGTCTCCTGCATGCTAGGAAAGCACCCGGCCCCCAGCTGCACCCCAGCCCCAGGTGCAAAGGTTTTTCAAAGCCAGGTGTGGTGGCGCACGCCTGCAGCCGCAGCTACTCAGGAGGCTGAGGCAGGAGGATCGCTTGAGCCCAGGAGTTCAAGGCCAGCCCAGGCAACACAGGGAGACCACGTCTCAAAGAAAAAACAAACTAGATCAAGTTTCACAGTCCCTCATACACTGGCTGAGGTCCAGACAGGGAGAACTGCCGGCCTTGAACAGCCTCTGTCAAATCTCCTGGCTGTCCTGGTCCCTGCACCCCAAAAGAAGCACGCCACAGCCTAGACTGCACGGGGGACTCTCGGCTGGCCTCCTGGGGAGGCCAGCCCATGACGATGGAAAACACCCACTTGTTTGGTCAACCATGCCAACAAAGAATAATTTTGTTATTTTACATTATATATTTTATTTTATTATTTCATTTTATTTTATTTTTGTGACAGGGGTCCCACTGTGCTGCCCCAGCTGGCCCTAAACTCCTGGGCGGCCAGGGTCCTCCTGCCTCGGCCTCCGGAGCAGCTAGGACCATAGGTGAGCACCCCCATGCCTGATTCCAAGAACTTCATTCATTTATTTTTCATTTATGGTGTGAGCTACAGCTCCATCCCCCAGAGAATTTTAGTCCCCCAGCAATTTAACAAGGCCCTGTCTCAAAATAAGTTAAAAAAGGGCTTGGGGTGTGGCTCAGTGGTAAAGGGCCCCTCGGTTCAATCCCCAGTACCAAAAAAAAAAAAAAAAAAAAAAAAAAAGTTCACAGAGTACAATGTCAACAAGACAATGTCCACAAACAAGAGGGCTCAGAGGGGTTGGTGTGGACGTGAGAGAACGTGCCAGAAATAGGGCAAATGCCCAGATGGCAAAAGTATACATATATGTATTCTACAAATGTACACATATATACAAATTGCTACAGTCCTCTCCCAAGCAGGGACCTGGCCTGGGACAGACAGAGGGCTGCACTGGGTGGAATACGTTCTGTGTACAAAGAGCCCAGATGAACATCAGGCTCCTGACATCTCCACCAAATGACGTGCCCAGTCGATGCCCGCGTGCCAGGCACCGGGGAGCCGATGCAGCTCAGGAACGTGGGACGGGAGATGGAGATGCAGAGGCGGTTGGACCCGTCAGCCAGAATGCACTCCTCAGCTGGGAAGGCTGGGCAGGCAGGGGACCACGGTGACCGGACTAGGTCACGAGGGCCAGAGAGCCCAGGTTCAGAATGGCCACGGCTGCGAGACCTCAGCGCTGGTGCTGAGGGCTGCAGTCCTCAGAAGGCTGAAGAGCCCGGGAAGCGTTCCTCGGCTGGAGGGGTGTCCTCGCGGGGAGGGTCTTGGACGAGGGCCCGAGAAGCCAGCCCTCTCCGGGGACTGAGGTGCTCGGCTGCCTAGTGTCCATGCAGGCGCTTCCTGTGTGTCAGTGCCAAGCCATTTCTAGTAAGTCTCCTTGTCAGTCACAAAAATAACCACTGGTGAAGCAGCGATGAGCTCATGGTGGGGACAAGCTGCCACAGAGGAGCCATGGCATCTGTCCCCTTGAGCGGAGAGTCCCTGGCCTAGCCTCAGAATTAAAGTTGACATCCTGGTTTGGGACATGCCACCTAAATGGTGGTGGGCCATGCACCTGGTCCCTAGAGGGTGCTTTGTACACTTGAGCCCCCTTCCCTCCCAAGACCTTCGTTTGGATAATCACAGAGAGTTTCGGGGATGTGACTGTCTTATCCCCGCTGATTTCCTGTAGAATACGAATCCCATTGTTTTGATTTGCACAAACGTTCCCCAGTGTTCTGACATGGGGCTTTCGGAAGTGATTGGATCACTAGGGCTCTAATCTCATCGGTGGATTAATGAAGCCATTGACGGCTCATCACTGAGGACATTCTTGGGAGGCGGTAGAAGCTGCTGGAGGGAGGGGGTCCGTGGGGCTGGCCCTTGGGGGCTCTGCCCTCCTTCTCTCCGGGATCCCCAGCTGCCATGAGCTGAGAACTTTGCTCAGCACACCCTCTGCCACCATGCTTCTGCCGTGGAACCAGCCAACCACGGACCCACCCTCTGCTACCACGCGCCAAAACACACCTTCCTCTGAGCTGGTGTTCTCAGGCGTTGGTCAGTCGTGGAACGCTGACCGACACGCCCACCACGGGAAGAGCTCGGCAGCTACGGCCCCACAGAGCCACCACTCAGCAGCTCCCAGTGACAGAGCTCGAGCATAGGAGCCCGGCTCCTGAACCCCAAAGCCACCAGTCACAGCAGGCAACAGAATCAGGAAGGGCAAGACGGCTCCTGCCGGCCGCGGGGGCGGGGGTGCAGAACGGGGAATTGTTCGAGGCAGACGGAGTTTCAGTTTTGCAAGATGGAAAAGTTCCGCAGACCAGCTACACGACAAGATGAATATACTTAATGCCACTGAGCCGGACTCAGAGAAAGCTGAGCCCCGGCTTTTCAGTTCTGTGCCTGTTTCTATGAAATGGCTACAAGTGCATTAAAATACGTTGGAAATCATAATCTAGAGCTTATACGTTATTATGTCGTTACTATTAACATTGATGAATATTGTTATAGGTCATTATGTAATATTATAAGATTGTCATCATGTCACTACATGCTATATTTGAATTTTATCTGTGAACCACACGGAGGACAATGGGAAAATGGTGAATTTTATGTTATGGGTTCTTTTGCACTACAATTAAAAATAAAAACTAGCTCCATGATACAGCGTGTGCTTAGCATGCAGGAAGCCCTGGGTTCAATCCCTGGCATAAAAAAAAAAAAAAAAAAAAAAAAAAAAAAAAAAACTTGAAAAAAAAAAAAGCCAAAAAATGAAACACTACTATAGTTCCTACTACGATTTGACCATTCAGAACATGCCAGGAGCTCAGCTGTGCATCTTCACGGCCGCCCCGAGCTAGATATTATCTGTATTTGACTGATAAGGAGAAAAACGGAGGCTCTCAGAGGAGATGGAGAGCCGCAAGGTCAGGAGGTGACGTGGCTCGACACCAAGTCTGCCTGGCTCCAAGGCTGTGGCCTTCCCAACACACCTCGGCCTCCCCGTCACTTCAGGGTTACCCCTAGGGAAGAAAACCATGGATGTGTTATCCCAGGTTCTAGAACCAGAAAGGGAATCAGGAGTTCCGGCCCATCATGCCGTCACTTCCTTTAAAAAGTGTTTACAGTTGAACAATTGCTACATCTTGTCTCGGGCCTTTTTTTGGCTCTTGGTGTGGAAACTCTGCCCTTTGTCTTGAGTACAAAGGAGCAACGCTCACTGCAGACCACCAGCTCCCGTCCTGGGAAACCCTGCGGCCGCGGAGTCCGGCTGATGGTGCTGTTTTCCTCATGAAATGCTCGTGGTATTATGTTACTCCGCGGTGCTGTGGATGGAAGCCAGGCCCCACGCATGCTGGGCGAGCACCCTGGCCCCAAGCCGCAGCCGGGCCCTGCTTTTGGCTTCTTGCTTCTGCTTTTTCCAGCATCGCTCTGTCTATAGAACCCACCTCTTCAGCCAGGTGTGGTGGTGCACACCTGGAGTCCTGGCTACCTGGGGCTGAGGCAGGAGGATCACTCAAGTCCAGGAGTTCAAGGCCAACCTAGGCATGGACTCACAATACAATAAAACCAAAACACCAAACTCTTTGGCCCAGCCCACTGGGAATGAAGTGTTGCCTGATTATTTTATGGAATGAAGTGTTGCCTGATTATAGATTTGAAGATGAAGCCAATTTAAAAGAAGTTTTTTGTACTAAGGATTGAACCTAGGGTGCTCTACCACTGAGCCTCAGCCCCAGTCCTTTTTATTTTTTTTTATTTTGAGACAGGGTCTTGCTAAGTTGCCCAGGCTGGGTTCAAACTAGTGATCCTCCTGCCTCAGCCTCCCAACTTGACCAAGATCATTTAAAAAGTATATATGTATTATTATAGGTAATATATAGCAATATAATCAGATATGTTGATACTGATACAGTTACCTATTATATTGATGTATCATATCATGTGCTATTTATTTTTATTATTTTAAAAATATTTTAGTTGTAGGGGCTGGGGCTGTGGCTCAGTGGTAGAGTGCTTGCCTGGCATGACAGAGGCACTGGGTTTGAGCCTCGGCACCACATAAAAATAAAGCTCTAAAAAATATTTTAGTTGTAGATGGACACAATACCTTTATTTTGTTTATTTAGTGTTTTTATGTGATGAACCCAGGGACTGAACCCAGTGACTGAACGCGTGCTAGGCAAGCGCTCTGCCACTGAGTCCCGGCCCCAGCCGGCACGTGTTATTTAAATTAGTGCTTCTTCCTTAGCTATCAAATTAAAGTTAGCAAGCATGAGTAAAATATTTTAAATAAATATGAGGCTAGCAGGATGACAACTGTTCCATTCTCTTCTTTTTGTCAACTGAAATCCTATATGTCATTTTACAGACCTGAATAACAATCCTAAGGACTTTCAGGGCAAGAAAATTTCTGTCTTCCCCGGTTGTCTGGTTCAATCATGGGCCAAAGGAGGAAACTGAGGCCCAGAGAGGTTAGGAACCGAGCCCAAGGTCACGACAAGCGAGAACCCAGCACGTCAACCAGAAAGCAAGCCAAAGAGTGATATTTAAAGACCCACTGAACATAAACAAAAGTGCGCCCGACGGCCCGCATCACGTAATTTCTTTGGAATAAACTCGTGATAACAATCGCATTTCCATTTCCCTTGATGTTTTTTTCCAATAGCGGCTCGTGATACAATTTGTACGGCTCCTTAGTAACTTTTACTGGGGAAATTTTGGGGAGAAAAAAAAAAAGCACCGTTTCAAAGGAGCGAGATCTGATAAGGAGGCTGAGCTACTGACTCCATTATTGCCAGGGCAGGTTCTTTGTTTCCTAGGCGCTTCCTGTAGTCTTAAAAATAGCTTCCCACAGCTGTTCCAGGACGAGAACGGCCTTTTCACTCAAGTGGGCTTTGAAGATGCGATTTTGTGTACTTGGAGGAGACTTGGGGTCATCCATCACCTTTGTCCACAGAGCCTCTGGGACACGGGTCCTGGCCTGTGGTCCCACCTGGACTGACGGCCACGAGGCGGGTCCACGGTGGAGAGGGTTGGAGCAGCAAACGGGGCCAGACCTCCTACGTCAGGGAGGCGAGTCATGGTGCAGGTGCGAAGCCCCAAGTTGCCTCTTACCTGAAAGTTCTGTCTCATGGAACCAAGGGGTGGCAGTCCGTTGTCATGTCACTTTGGCAGCCACGTGAGTGACATGGCATTTTTTCATGAGCCATGAAAAAATGAGTGGTGTCTGGCTCCAGGGCCTCCTGCAGATACCTGGACCCGCGGATGCTCAAGTCTTGTGTGAAATGGAACCGCCTCCATTCCAGACTTTCAATGGCCTTGGACAACTTGGAAAGCCTGGCTCGTGCGAACGCCCGGCGTAGCTGTTAGTGCCGTCAGGGGATGGAAGGACAGAAAGAAGCTGCCCCGTGGTCAGGCCGGCTAGCCGCATGTTTTTCATGTGAGGTTGTTTGAATCCCCTCATGTGGAACCTGCGGCACCGAGGGCCCACTCCACAGATGGGCCTGGGGACATGATGTCCCAATTCTGATTTGCTTTAAAATTTTACACATCTGCAAAGAGCAGGAAGAAAGGGATCTGTGAAGCGAAGGTGGGAAAATCTGGCTGAGGGCCGGTGCTGGGCGAGAGGTGTGGGGTGTGTTCCTTGCCTCCTGTTATGTTTGGAAATTTTCATGACAGAACTTTTCAGACTGGACACGCTGTGCTTCAGGAAAGGGTGTGTCTGTCATGAAGGGGCAGAAACAGCCAGCGGGAGTAGGGAGGGACTTGTGGATGTGGTGCTGATTATTTAGGCAGCAGCGTGCGTCTGCAGAAGGAAACAGAACTAACGACTGGCTAATAACTTTGGGGGCGCAATCTGAAAACCTCTTTAAGAATCAGATAGGCCAGCTGGGTGCAGTGAAACATGCCTATAATCCCAGCTATCCTGGAGGCTGAGGCAGGAGGATCTCAAGTTGAAGGCTTGGGCAACTTAACAGGATTGTCTCAAAATAAAAATTTTAACAAGGGCCAGGGGTGGAGCTCAATGGGGGAGGACTTGCCTAGCAATTGGGGGTGGGGTGGGGTCAGATAGGCTGAGTGCAGTCCATAGTTTCAGCTTCACAGGAGGCTGGGGCAGGAGAATTGCTTGAAACTGGGAGCTTGAGGCTGGCTGGCCTGGGCGACATAAGGAGAACCCATCTTGGAACCAAACCAAAACAAAAAACAGATGCAGGTAAAAATGTTATGAAATCTGTGTGCACACACCCGTAGAAATGAAAAAACACACACCAGCGAGCATGCTAGGGGGTCGCGGATCACCTAAAAACCACCTTACCACCCTGGATAAGAACTCCCAATTTTCCATTTCTAAACTATCAAGAGACCCTGCCTTTCTGGGTACAATGAATATGTGAGCGAACAGGAGGTGCTGAGGAACCCTCAGCTCTTTATGAAGACCAGCAACGCGAGCCACTGCCCAAGGGCTGGCTCTGGAGCTCTGGACAAATGGCTATGGTCATTGAGTCTTGGTTTTTCCTTCAGGAAAATGGGCCAATATCTATCTTGCTCAGCTAGAAGATTGTTTTGAGATCATGACAAAAAAAAGGAAGTGGAATCACTCTGAAAACCTGGGTCACACACCACATTTGGTGTGGCCTCGCCTTTGCAGGGGGTCAAAGCTGTGACCACCATGGACAGAGGTGACGGGGGGCATTCCTCACAGGGCGGCAGGCCCCCTGGCCTGGGGCCCTCACGCTTGTCCTGAGGCAGCCTCTGCAGAAGGAACTCTCAGGCATCGCCTCTGGCCGTAGCCACGCTTGGGAAGCCCCCGGCTCTTCCAAGAGAGGATCGGAGAACCTCGGGGCTTGTGAGGCCCACAAGCCCCTTATCAGGCCCCAGGCACGTCACTGCTGATGACAGGGCCAAGTGAGAGTGTTCCAGGGGCACAAGGCAGTCCTCCTGCCCTGGACTGCAGCCTATGGAAGGAGGACCTCTGCGTGTCCCCAGATCAGCCATAAACCTCAAATTGCGTTGCAGTTTCAGTCTCAAGAATCATCGCCCCTGGGCTGGGGCTGCAGCTCGGCGGCAGAGGGCTTGCCGAGCACACGTGAGGCACTGCCATCCTCAGCACCCGTAAAGACAAACAAATGACACAGGCAAGCCGTCCATCCACAACCACCCAAAACACCGGAAACTAAAGGAGGACCATCGCCCTGAGACGAGTCTACGATAAATAGAGAAGTAAATAAATAAACACACTCTTTGGGCCTGAAAAGCTCTCCTTAAAAACAATCGATCTCTCCCCAGGGAGAGCGAGGTCCACGCCAGCAGTGGGAAGCCAAGGGCAAGTGGTCTTGATAGAATGTGATGAGGCCTCATCCGGGGGCCTCCTCCCCCAAACCACCCTGCCCCTCCGTCATCGGGTATGTATAGCTCAGGCAAGAACAGCGGAGGGACAGGGACAGGACACCTGCCTGATACTCCTCAAAACCATCCAGGTTGTCAAAATCAAGGCAGGTCTCAGCCCAAGGGACCCAAGGAAAAGAGAGGATTAAATGTCATGGGGGATCCTGGAACAGAAAAAGGACATGAGGGAAAGGCCGGCAAGTCTGAAAAGAGTGTGGACTCACTAATAATGATGAATCAGTATTGGTTCATTAATTTTGCCGAATTTAGCATATGATGTAGGAGAGGCTAAAAATAGGGGAAACTGGGAGTGGTGTATGGGAACGCTTTGTATCATTGTGATTTTTCTAAAATAAAATGATCCTTAAAGGGAATTAAAACACAAACATAAATAAATAAATACCTCTCTTGGAATGACTTCCTGACTGGGACAAAGCTTTGGAACCAGGCAGTGAGAGCCACTGTGCAGGGCGTGAGTGATGGGAGGCGCCCTCGCTGGGAAGGGAGGAACAAGACCATATCAAATGCCACTAGAAGGATCTGGGTCCCTAACTGCCTGGGCTTCCAAGAAAAGGCGGACTCTGAGGAGGAACGTTCTGGGCCTGTCTCCCCTGGACATTAGGTCCTCACTCGCTCCTGAACCTGCTCAGTGTTACCCCTGAGGTTTCTTGAGGTAAAGGATGTGTTCAGGCTACCTGGATGGGGGTGGGTTTGCGGCACTGACCAAAGGAGAAATCTCTCCCAAGTTTTATCATGTCGACCTGAAAAAGTCAACCTGGGGTGTCTCGCCTGCTTGGGGACAGTGAAAAGCACAGCAGGGGAGGGGAATCTGTAAGCACCTCAGCAACTCTTGGGCTCTCCCTAACAGTTGTGTCCAAGCTTCCAGAATGTTCTAGAGGGATTCGGTTGCATACTGTTTCTGAGCATGGTTTCTCGCTGGCCTTGGCCCACCCTGTGCCCATGGCCTTTGCCAGCCCTCTGCAGGGATTTCAAAGTGGGGTGAGGTCGCAAAGTGCAGCCTGCTCAGGTGCGGTGGAGTCACAGGCTGCTGCAGTTTTGTCTTGTTTTTTGATTTTGGAATATTTGCATCCACATGGTGAGAGATCTTGGGATGGATCCAAAGTCTATTTCGTGGAATAACCAGAGGAGCACTGGTTTTAGCTCATCTTTAAAGCTCTGGCAGAGTTCAGCTAAGAATCCATCTGGTCCTGGACTTTTCTCAGTTGGAAGGCTTTTTATTACTGCTCCTAACTTCTTGCTAGTTACTGGTCTATGCCCTCTTGATTCAACTTTGGCAGAGTGAACATATCTAGAAATGTCCCCATTTATTCTACATTTTCTGATTTATTGAGTATAAGCTTACAAATTAGTCCCTAACGCTCCTCTGGATTTCTGTGGTCTGTGGTGATTTCTCCTTTTTCATTTCTAACTTTGTTAATTTGGGTCTTCTTTTTCTTTTGGTTAGTTTGGCTTATCGATGCTGTTCATCTCTTCAAGAACCATCTCTTCATTTCATTGATCCTTTGTGTTGTTTTTTATTCTCAACTTCATTGATTTTGATTCTCTTCTTAATTACCTTCCTTCTGCTGGTTTTGGAATTACTCTGTTCTTCTCTTCCAAGACCTTCAGATGCATCATCAGGTGGTTAATTGGGATCGCGAGACCCAAGTCTCAACACAAAACTCCTTTATGTTTTATATACGCCTTCTCCACACGGCCTGAAGGCAATTGTCTCTATGTCTACAGGACCTGCATTTTGACTGTGACCCATCACCACAGGAGGATAGATGTGACATTTCTCAAGTGTGCCGCCACATCCACTCTCGAAAAGCTTTGGCTTTTGGAGCATACGAGATTCAGGATTCTCAGATACTAGGGGTACTCAACTTGTATGGCAAAAACTCTGTGGGGAGGGGTGGGGAATGTACCCTGTGGAAAATTTCCAGCTTTGGCTTTCTCCGTGGCCCTGGCCTCCACCGAAACCCAAATTTTATTTACTGACTGCCTGAGCTGGGGATGGAACTCAGGTACTCATGCATGCCAGTCAAGGGCTCTACTGCTGGGCTACACCCCTAGCCCCAAACAAGATTTAAAAGGATTTCCGGACCTACTTTTGTGGAGCTGATCTGCTTCCTTGATACCAATATCAGGAAAACAAAGATTGAAAAAAAAAAAAAAAAAATTGGAACCTCCCCTGCCAACCCTGAGGACCAAAGCCAGCCTCCCACTGAGCTACACCAACTGTTTGAATAAAGAAGATTTTTGTCTTTTGTATTAAAATATTTTATATTAATCATTCAAACTTCATTTTTATACAACGAATGCATACATCGTGGGGGGTCTCACTGATGCGGGGAGGGGCTGAGGCGGGGCTCCCGGGCGGTGGGCGGGGCTTGTCTGCAGCCGGGAGCAGGGGAGGAGCAGGGAGGCCCCGGGCTTCCTCGCCTCGTGCGGGTGCTGACCGCAAAGCTGGACCCGTCGCCCCACTGGGGATGGCACAGCGGAGGGGCCGGCCCACAGCCTCCAGGCCTCGCCACCTGGGGCATGTTTCCTGCCCACAGGGGTGAGCCGCGTCTGCTGGCCCTGAACAAGCTCCCTAGGGCTGGAGGCCCTCTGTCCAACTGTTCCTTGACTTAGGATGGCTGTGGCATGTCACAACGTGAAGCAGGGACCGCTCTGAGTGTGAGTGTATAGAGACGGCTATGGTTTCCCCTGGTGAGCCTGCCCGCGCCCTGTCCCGCCTGCGCGCGTCCTTGCCTAGGCGGCCGGCATGTCGGCCTTACTGAGCGCGATGGCCAGCTCCAGGTCCTCCTGTTCCTGTCGCCGCAGCCGCGCCAGCCTCTCCTGCTCGGCCTTCTCGCTCTCCCGCTTGGCCCATGCCAGCTGCTGCTCTTCATTGCCGAACTGCAAGGGAAAAATGGGAGGATGTATTAAATGCCCTGCTGCAGCACCTCGGCTGCGGAGCCCGGTGAGCAGGCTGGTGACTCGCCAGGCAGGGCTGAACAAGTGTGCACGTGGAAACCGGAGGCCCACGCCCAGGCGCTGACCCAACCTGCAAGGTGGCATGAGCAGGGGACACATGCAGGAAGAAGCAAGGATGTGCCGGGCTGCGACTGGCCCCGCAGAGCAAGCCAGCCGTGCTGGGGGGCTCCAGGACACCGGCCCAGGAGGGCTGCCCTCGAGTCTCGGAGGCCCACCGTGCGGAAGCTCTGAGGGCTGGAGGCCACCAGCCACACCCTGCAGACACCAGGGGGTTGGTACCTGAACCTCTAGGGACCCTGGCCTCACCGTGCCATTTTTTCAGTGGGGCAGTTTTATTCTCCAGGAGCATTTTTCTGAAATGTTCAATCCAAACTTTTTTTTTTTTTTCCTTTTTGGCACTGGGATGGAACCCAGGACCAAGCACACGCTCTTCCGCCGAGCTGCACCCCCCAGCCCTGTCCCCCCAGCTAATTTTATACAGGAGAGAAAACCATCTTGATCCTCAGGTGAGAGATTCTGAAGCAGCGTGGCTACGAAAAGCCACATGCCAGCAGCTCCTCCCCTCACTCTGTCAGCCGGGGACACTTGCCTGTTAGGCCTCGAGAAAGCTCTTTCCCTTGCACTGCCGCTAAACACCAGGACAACACCAGCGACAGGGCCCTGGGTGGCTCTCCTTAAGGTGGCCCTTGGGACTGACAGACAGGCACAGTCCCATGTGATCAGGCCCCTGCACCCCTCCAGGGGCTCCAGAGAAAGGAAGCACGTGGCAACATCCATGGCCACTTCTTCAGTGTGACAATAACCCTCAGGAAAAACCGGGGGAAGGCCTACGGTCATCTTGCTCTGACAGCGGGGGACACTAAGGCAGGGGAAGGGGTTAGGTCCTCACACACTGGCTGTTCTTGAAGGCCTGAAGGGGCTGATGGCCGTCAGCTATAGCTCATGGGGGACAGCCTTGGGCCCTGAACGCTGGGCACCCTGTGAGGTTCCCCTGGGAGATCAACTCCCAATCTCAGGGCTGCAGGACAGCGCTTGGGCTGGGAGGAGATGGACCTGGAGGGGCCTCTGGGCCCTGGGGAGGCACCCAGACTTCCCTCTGGGGGCTCCTTGGGTGAGCAAGGGGGGTGGTCAGACTGGTGGTCTCTAAATATTTCACCGTTCTGGGGCAGGAGGGTGCGGGGTGGGGGTAGGAGGGATAGGGAGCTGGGCCCGGAGAGGGGAGGGCCCGGTGGGGGTGGGGCCCGGGCGGGTAGGATGGGCGTGGCTTAGAGCTCGACTGGGAAGAGCAGGTGGAGGCTCCACCTACCCTGGGCATCAGACAGGGACAGGAGGGAGAGGGGTCAGGGTGAGGACGTCCCCAGGAGAAAAGGTGCTGGAGTACTGCCCAGATCAACCCCTGGGGTCCCCCAGGTCGGAGTCCCTCCTCCTCATCCGTTTCCACCATAGGCCACAGACAACCTCTCCGCCCCTTACCCATGCTGGGGGATTTTCCAAGACCTCACTGGGAGAAAAACAAGGAAAAAACAACAAATGCTGGTGGAAATTATTCCACAGTGCCACCGAAAACAGTGGGAGGGGACAGTGTGGCTGACAGGACCTCAGCCTCCACAGGCCTGGGGGACAGGTGGCGGGGACCAGCCTGATGGGAATCAGAACTTAGAACCCGGGCTCAGGGGCTCCAGAGCGCCTGCTCCACACCACGGCCTCCGGGCCTTCTCTGGCCCCGCCTGGCCTGTGTGTCCGGAATGTCACTGCAGAGCTTCCTGGAAATTAAGCAAACTGACAGAAAAGTTCCAGGTGCCTTCCAGGTCCAGGGGTTCAAGGCCAGTGTGTGAATCGCACACCAGGACCTGCACTTGAGACATGGGGAGCAGCGGGGTTTGGGAGGAGTCTCAAGACCGAGGTGTCTCTCTGGGGCTCGCTCTGTCTCGCAGGTGAGAAGAAAATGCTTTCCTATCCCCAGCTGGGGTCACCTCAGCTGGGCCACCTCCTAGTCCTCTGACCTGGAGGGGTCAGGAGATAGGCTGGGATCTGGACCACCCACAGGTGCAGTAGCTGCTCAGTAAACAGCAGCTTGGCTTTGCGCCAGCTCCGATTTCTGCTTCCACTCTGCTCCCTCACGGGAGGGACATGGGGCGGGGCTGAGAACGCTGCCCTCTGAGGCAGCTCCCTCAGCTGCGACACAGGTTAAACGGTTTCATTTTGGCAGCCTTTCAGAGGAGCAGTCTGGATGCTTGGCATGCTGGGTGGCGGCGGCGGCAGCGGTGGCGGTGGCAGCGGCAGCAACAGCAGCAGCAGCAGCAGCAGCCGCCCCAGTGGACACCTTTCCTCCCTGGGATGGACGCCTACACTCTGAGGCACCTGAGAGCAGGCTCACTACGTTGTACCAGGGGAGCTTCTAGCTACCTCCTGCTCATGCCTGATTCTCACGTTGAACTTGCACCCAGCACGTTGGATAAAGCCAAGCACCTCAGCCAATCCCATGTTTGTACTGATCTCAATGCAGACTTTGGGGGGAAAAAAAAACAAAAACAAAAAGCTGTTCTGTCAACCTGTGAACGCTACTTCCTAATGAACATACTGGCCTGAGATAGAAAGGCTTGTTTTTAAATACCAGAGAAGGAAGAGGTTTCTTGTGAAACTTCTACAAGAACAAATAACCCACGGATGGAAATTCAAGGCTCATCAATAGAGGGCTCCAGGGCAGCAGAGCTGGGTGCCAGGGGGACTGTGTGCGTCATGCTTGGGTGACTCCAGCTTCCCTGAATGCCAACACAGATCGAGTGGCTTAGCCCAGGTGACAACACGTCCTGCGGAGTGCTCAGAGAACCTGATCGGAAAGATTCCCGCTGCCAACCCGCTGGTGGGAGGAGACCTCTTAGCACTTACTCCAGGGGTTCAGAGGCTCAGCTCTGGCCTATTCTAAATTAGCACTAGTACTGGAGACGAGATGAGCTGTGAGCCAGGGAGTGTGGAGAGATGTCCTGAGTCCCTGCAAGAGGGGCAGCTGTGGCCTGACCAGGCAGGGCGAACAAAGCCAGCGAGAGTCCCATCTCTCACTCTCCCCATGCTGCCAGGGCGGGCCTCGGCACACCCTCTGACCTCCCCTGGGAAAACCTGGGCCTTCGAAGCCGGGAAGGCTTCCTGAATAAATGGCAGGGCCACGGCTGGACTGGGGAGAACTCGATTTTCTGCCTGGCCACAAAGGTATTTTAAAATGGGAGTTAACTGCTCTGGAATGACCAGAACTGTCAGGCCAAATGATGGCCCGACAGCTGGGGTATTTTTTTTTTTTTTTTTAAAGATCTTTTCAAAGAATAAGCCCTTTGGGGGTGGGGCGGGGGTCACAGGAAATAGAACTATGTTTCAGAAGAGCACAGTCATTTCTTCAAGTTGCTCTTGAACTCCATTTACCCGACTCTTCTCTACTCCAAACTGCCTGAGTCATGCAAGAAGAGCTGTTTTTTTCATTGGCATTTCGTATTTTTCCACCAGAAAATAAACCAAGTGCTATTCAAACCACTCCATAAGCAGGTTTTGTTTCTGGTTTGATTAACAATGTTACCCGTTGCACACATCCACCGGGTGCACCGTGGACCACGTCCAGCTAACTGTAGTTGTAGGCTAGTCACAGTTCACCAGCAGCCAGGGGCATGTCAGGATCTTGGGCAATTTAAATAAGCCACAGGATGGTGGTGCACGGTGGATCTCACCAAGCTGGCTCTGAAAAGAACTGGGTGTTTACTGTGTATTGGCAGAGTTGTTTGGTCTGTCTGTCTATCTCCTACCTACTTATCTCTCATCTATCCATCGCTGGGGACGGAACCAGGGCCTCATGCGAGCTAGGCAGCGCTGTACCACTGAGCCACACCCCAGCACTCAGTCTGTTCGAAACGGATGTCCTGGGAGCCAGGGCATCTGTGATAATCCACCTCACACCCAGCCAAGGAGCGAGGTATACAAAAGGTCATGCAACCCATGGTGGAAGGAATGCCGGGAAGACATCTGAAACTCCCAGAGCATGAGAACTGTGTCCTGGGGACAGTACCGAAAACACCCTAAGGTGGCTGAATTCAACAATCTGGAGACTCCACACAGAGAACACAAGGTCACGCCTGCAAGATCCCAGGATCAGTTTCTAAAAAGGCACTTGATTTTGCTAAAGAGCTTTTGTGAGCTCTTGTTTGGGCCAAAGGAAGAGGCCTGAGAGGGGGTGTTCTAGAACAGCCTTCTCACTTCAGCGTAGCAGACCACCAGAAAACAACCGCCACCTATCACGCCCCCAGGCAGGACGTCAGAACTGGTGCACACAGACCCGCAAGGACACAGTGGACCCCTGGTCTCACTTCTGCAATCTTGTTATCACCCTTGGGAAGCATTTGACATCTTGGCTTCCAGTAATCAATGAGCAAAACACCTCCCCATGACATGGATGATACAGAGTGCCCACCAAGGACAGAAAGGGGCACGGTCTGCCGCCACCCTGCTGGAAGAAAACGCGCCCTTACCATAGAATATCCGAACTGTAGCTCTTTTTTTTTTATTGAGAAACTGTTTTCCTTACACAAGCGCCAGTACAGAATAAATAACACAAATGACAGCAGGAGTTACCGAGAGGCATAAATAAGCTGGGAGGTTTGCCACTGGAAAGACAAAAAATAACCCCAGAGAAGCTGCGAGCGGAGGGCGGGAGGGGGTGGCGCGCAGGCGCAGGACTCAACTTACAGAGGTGAAGTCCGCAAAGCCCGAGGAAGAGGCCTTAGAAGGCTTAGCTGAAGAGGAGGGGACAAATGGATCTTTTCCACTAAACGGGTCCCCAAACCCCTTTTTATTTTGGAAGGGGTCGCCGCTGTCAGCCCCGAGTGGCTGGAATGGATCGGGGGGCTCAGGGAAGTCTGCAGAACCAAGCTGGCTTACAGGTGTACTTTTACCTGGAAAGTTTAGGAGAAAACAAAAACAAAAACAAAAACAAAAACAAAAAAAAAAAAGGAGAAAAGAAAAGAAACACAGTTACTCACCACGGACAGAGCAAAGTGCTCAGTGGGGCCCTTCTGCCCCTCCGGGAGCCCTGGGGAACCCCAGCTTGCATATACCAGGCAAGCGTTCCACCACTGAGCTACGGCCCCAGGGCAGGGGCTCAGCAAGACTGTGAGCGACACACACACACACACACACACACACACACACACACAACAGTTGAGATGACACACACACATATAACAGCTGAAACTCAGAGTTGTCTTTAAAAAGTTTACATGCAGACGGTTAATAGTTACAGGCATGCAGCTAGACGGGAGGGTTCTATACAGCACAGCAGGGTGACTATGGTTGACAACTAATTACATATTTCAAAATAGCTCCCAGAGAGGATCCTGAATGTTCCCAGCACAAAGAAAGAATAAAGGAAGCAGTGGAAAAGCCAAGCCCTAACCTGATGGTCACACAATGTGTCTTGTACTGAAATGTCACACTGTACCCCATAAACATCACGATTACTATGTGTCAATCTGAAAGAAAGAAGTATATTTAAAAAGAAAGTTTATATGCAGGGTGTTTCAAAGAGATTCATTTTAGTGAGGTAACACTTTTGCTATCACACTGAGTAAAAAAAAAAAAAAAAAAATCAGTGGCTGAGCAGAAAAATATACCACAAGCTGCTCACGAATAAGAGGGGCAGAGCATCAGCTGCACCCTCAGGATCAATGCGCTAGTTGGGAGGGTCAGGAGGCAGCTCATCAGACAACCCCTTCTAGTGTCCTGGGGTTAACTTTTTTCCTCCGTCTCTTGGGTGCTGGAGGCTCCAGTGAGTTTGCTGGGGCCTTTCTGAGCTTTTGCCCAGCAGATGACACCAGAATGCCTGGGTCCTCACGCTGCATGCTTGGTAAGAGGGCAGAGAGGCATCCAGTGATCCCTGCCATCAGAAACCAGAGGCCCCTCAAATGCTGCTTAGTGACAGGAGGCCCCATCTGACAAACCCCAGCTGTCCTGAAACCTGCAGTTTTACAGACCAGGCCTGACGTGGCTATCTGCCCGATGGGCACCCAGGCGGTCAGAGCGCCCAGGGGAGCAGATGTTTGACTTGGTCAAGCGGCAGCACCACAGGTTGGAGACTTGATGATACTCGACACAACTCGTTTGTTAAGTGAGCTGCTAATGTTGGCCTGCAGTTTCCAAGTTCATGTTCAAAGAGAAACCAAGAGCTGCCTCTTATGGTCCACAGTTGACCCTGGACTTTTGGCTGCAGGTCCAGAGAATACCTTGGCCCCCAGTCGCACCTGCTCCCTGCAGCATCTAAGCCCAGACACCTGCCTTTGGCCCCTGCAGAGCAAGCTCCTCCAGCCTCCAGCGAAAACACCCTCCTCTCTGCCCGCCCAGCACACCAACCGCCCAGGTCACACTTCTGAGGGTTGCAAGCTATTCCTAAGGGCTCCGGGCCATGGTCTGCATCTGCCCCCTTTATCCCTGGGGCCTTACAGAAGGCAAGCAGCTGAGGTCCAAGTGGCCCATTGTCTTATTAGTGAGTGAAGCGGGAATGAAGAGATGGGGGGGTCAATCGAGGTGACATCCTTGGGGCAGCAGGGTCTGCTCCCACCTGGAGGTCACCTTGGCACCCTTGGCCACACACCTGAGAGCAGGTGGGAACCCTGCACAACCTCTCCTCTGCAAACAGCAGTTTACTTATGGCCTGAATGGGCAGTTCTGGGCCAGCTGGAACCAGGACACCGTGATGTCCAACATCGGAGCCCCACGCTGCACTCAGCTTTACGGCTTGAGGGCGTTGCCCAAGAAACGAGTGTCACAAGAAGGCCGGGCCATGACCAGGAGACGAGAGCTGGGCGAGGGTTCTGGGGCCTGTCACAGGTGTCCAGTCCCGACACTCAGGGAGGGCGCCGGGATATCTGGTGGGGCTATGGGAGCGTCAGTGGCTGGATCCCTGCCTGCAGCCTGGTGCAGCTGCTGGTCTCCTGCACGTTCAAGGAGACACAGTCCCCCTCCTGGTCTGTGCAGGGCTCAGACACCCACTTGTGGGCAGCTCCGCCCTGAACCTGGGAACACAGCACCTCTGTGCCTTTGGCCCTGCGGGGTTCTGCCAGGTCACCTTCAGGCCCAGCCCAACCCTGCCTGGCACCAGGGGAGGCCTTTCCAGGTTCTCGCTGTTGCCAGCAGTACCCCCGCGAGCCCATCTGTAGATGATTCTGGAAGTGGAGCTGCAGGAGTGGAGGGTGTGCCGACTGTTGTCTGGCACGTCTGTCTCACTGTCCCCTGGGGCACGCTCAGGACAAACACAGAGAGGCGAGGGTGCAGCCTGGGCTCCAGCTCACCGCCCCACCCTGCTACCAGGCGCAGGCAGGTGGGTGGGCTCCCACCAAGACCCTGGCCCGGAAGGTGCTGTGGCAGCCTGTGCAGCGAGGGTCAGGGCTGGCCTCCCCACGCGCCTGACTTCCCAGGCGGCCTCCACACCCGGGGTCTCCTTCCTTCTCTTCTATCTCCTCGTGCCTGGTTGGCCTTGGGCTCTGGGCCACTCTCTCTGCTCCCTCCTCCTCCTCCTCCTCTCCCCCCACCCTTACCTCCCAGGGCTGCAGATAACTCCAGGACCTGGCCCCGTCACAGCCTCCCTGTCCGGTCCTGCTGGCCTTGAAGAACTGCCTCTCTGGATGTCACCTCCCCCAGCAGGCCCACTCTCTGGACTAAGGGAAGAGCCGATGGGCAAGCCAAGGCCACCAGGACTGCGGGCACTGGAGAGGGGAGTGGAGGGGCAGTGGTGTGGAAGGGCCCGCCCAGCCTGCCCAGCACTTTTTAACACCATGCTGTGCCCTTGAAGACAGTGGGGAGCCAGGGACACCCGGGGCTCCCAACCTCAACTCTGCACCCCGAGCTCCCCCCAGACCCTGGAGAGTCCCTCCCCTGCTGGCTGCTCATTCTCGCCTCCTTCCTGTGAGGCCCATCCACCCAACAAGGCAGCTTTTTGGCAGGGGAGCTGATCCCTTCTCTGCTCGGGTCTCTCCATGGTCCCCCACTGCCTAGCATGACATGCCAGCCTCGTCCATGCTCCCTGACCCTGTTGGCCACCTGTCTGGCCCTGTCCAGCTCTGGTCCTTCCAGCACGCTGGTCCCTGCAGAGTGCTATCCCCGCCCCACCGTCTGGCAGGGACTCCTGTCTATTCCTCTGCAGCCCCTGAAACACCCATAAGATGCTTACATGTTTCTCTCCGTTCACAGGACATCCACTCCACAAGGCTGAGGGCTCTGCTGTCCAACCCTGGGTCCTTCTGCCAGGGACAGGGACTGATTGATGGTTAAATGTCCCTGGTTGAATGAAACTTCCTTTTTTCCTTTTATTTTTGTAGTGTTTGGGACTGACCCAAGGGCCTCACGGAGGCTAGGCAAGCGCTCTACCCCTGAGCTCACCCCACCTTTGTTTTTTTGTTTTGTTTTGTTTCAGAAACAGTATCTTGCTAAGTTGTCCAGACTGACCTCAAACTTAGTCCTCCCGCCTCTGCCCCTGACTTTGATGGAAGCTGTATAACATGCAAACTGGTGGCCCAGCCGGCCTCAGGCCTGTGCTACCCCTGTGGCACCTGGGAAGCCCCGGTGATCCTACCCACCTCTCTTCCCAGCCTCATTTCCTGATGAAGAGCCCAGAGCCTCCTTCTGGTAACCCCCAACCCAGGGCTTGCTTCCTGGCGCTGCCCAGGACCCTCCGCCTCGAGCCCGCCGTCCCCCACCAGGGGGCCCCTCCAGGACCCTCCCCCAAACACACAGCCACACCTGGTTCGGCTTTGCTGGCATAGGTCTGGGGTGGGGGTCCCAGGCCTGAGACAGGACCGGTTGTGCACCCAGAAGGCCGTGAGGAGGCTCAAGGACCCCACGCAGCCCGCTCAGCTTTGATCGCCTGATCCAAGGAAAGGAGCGGGAATGGGCCAACTGTGCCCCCAGTTCACGCCCGGAGGTCCTGCCCGGCACCTCACAGGAGGACCATCTTTGGAGACAGGGTCTTTACAGGACTGAGTTAAGACGAGGTCACTGGCTGGGGTCCTCCTAAGAGGAGGTTAGGACGCAGACACGAACTGAGGGACAACCGCGTGAAGACACACAAGGCCAAGGACAGGTCTCAGAAGGAACTATCCTTGCAGACACCTCGATCCTGACCTCCATCCTTCAATCAGCGAGACGACGACGTCTGCCATTTAAGCCACCCAGCCTGAAGACTCATGGGGTCACAAGGGGCCTAGCCTGCATGGCCTCCAAGGGCAGGTGCCTGCAAGGACACGCCAAGTCCATAGCCTGCACACGCATCCTAAGGGATGGGGACACGGTCTGGCTTTCCTCCTGGCCCCACACTTGCAGGTTTGCATGGGGAAGGGACGGTGCCCACAGTGTCCATGTCCTTGTCCCAGCCGTCTGCCTGCCATGCTGCCACCCAGCTCGGCCAGCCTCCTGCCTCTCTCCCTGAGTTTACACGGCCTCTCCCTTCACCTGGAAATCCCCTGCTCCCGCCACGATGCCCGCACTGCTCTGTCCGCATCCTGTGGCACCGGCCTCTGGCATCCCCAAAGCTGTGCTTCCTAAGAGCCGGGCTCAGCACCACAGGTGCAGCAAACGCAGCTCCAACCAGAGCTCCGCACAGGAGGGGCTGAGGCAGGTCCTGGTGGGCCAAGGGCCACCTGAGTGGATTCCACAGGTCCCCAGAGATCCGGGGGCCCTGTGGGGACTCGGGGGAATAAAGGCATGTGGCCCTCCTTGCCTGCGGGACAGGGCAATGCTGACTGGTGCGTGCTGGGGGCTGGTCACTCCTCAGACACTAATGTGGGGGGGCCACGCTGGAAGCCCCACAAGCCTGGGTGGACACTGCTCCGTTTCTCGAGAGCACTTCTTGCAGGGTCTGGTCACCTGGGAGGTGTGCAAACATCTGGGCAGGGGTGTGGGGGAGGGGACCCCAGCCAGGCAGCCGAGAGCAAGCATCAGCGAACAGAACATAGAAATAAACCAGTCAGTTCTCAGCAGTTTTTTTTTTTCTTCTTTTCAGTAAATAAGACCTCTTCCTTCCCTGGTTTGGGGGATTTAAAAAAGAAACCGGTTTTCTGGGAGGGGCAGTTAAGAATCCAGCCTGCTACGATTTGAAGCTGAGGTTTTTGACAAGCAGAGAGATGATCAGAGATGAAAAGCATCGTTCACACCAAGAATCCCCGGCGCCTGGTTTTGCCCTGTTGCCGAAACCGTTGTTATTTAGAAATCATGACTATGTTCATATGAAACCAGGGCACCTCAACTGCTCACCTCTTGTTTTCAGAGGGGAAAAAAACAACAACAAAAAAAAACGGTTTTCTCTCAGTGTCTGCTTTTGGAGCTTCGGCACACGGGCAGCACTGGGTACCACTCTGGAGCTACAGGTCTGGCTCTCCACCTTCCACGCCTGGGATCTGTGCACAGAGCTGCCGTCCCCACGGCACCGACCTCGGCCCAAACTTCCCACTTTGCGTACCCAGTTATTTTTAGCGATCGTACTTTTCAAACATTTTCGGACTAGTTCCTGCTTTTATGTAACCACTTCTGCTAACTCCTTGATCGTTTTTCCGATTTTCTGAGGTGGCGCTTATCTCAAACATGACGAGATCACTTTAACTGACTCCCGGCTCCCCGAGAAGCAAATTCGTGTTGCTCTTTCGTGGCTCCTCCGGATACCGGGAGTAAGAATGGAGGGTTACGAAGTCCGCTTAACAGGGGGTGAGAAGTCCCTTTTGATACCCAGCATGCGGAATGGGCCCATCATTCCTAGATGTCTGTCGTGGGAGCCACCTGATGCCATAGCCAGGGGCAGGTGGCACATTCAGACAAATGACATGACAGACCCCCGCCTGGGGCTGCTGGCTCTCCACCCGTGACCCTCAGTGAGCCGGGAGAGGAGCACAGGCTGAAGGAAAGGCAAAATAGAACTTATTTTCAAACCACAGCAGTTTCAACAGTTACCCAAGCGGTGTACCGAAACCACACACAGGACTGACTTCGGCGAAAACAATACGAACCCAATGGTTTACCACAGTGTGTGCTGAGAAAAAAAATTATTTGGTGACCAGCTCCACCCTGGTAGAAATTTAATTCTATTTCTCAAATAGAATGGAGTGGGCCTGGCAGCAGGAGCGGAGCTCAGCTTCTGCCTTGTCCACCTGGCTCTTTAGGAACTGCCTGAGGGGACCCAGAGGTCCCAGTGGCCCCTGAGGGAGGAGGACGCTATAGAACCTCTGGAAGGAGGGCGATTCCCTAGCTGAACGTTCTTGCTTCAAGAGTTAAAGGCTTCGGGTGATGCAGGGTCTCTAAATTTGATTTATAAAAATATCAAAGGTACAAGTAAGAATGTTCTAATCAGACACTTGCTGGGCTCTGTTTATGCCATTTGAGCTGTACTGGAAAATGCAGTTCTGTGAGTAGAAATAAATACAACAACGACGATGAAACCCCAAAACAACAACAACAAAAAAAAACGCAAAGGTCTGTGGGCGGCTGCCCCTACCCCCATCATTACCCTCTGCAACACGCGACATTCGACAACTCCCATCCATCCCAGCACAAGACGCCACACGACTGTCAGGTCCTGACACCCTTCAGCCCAGCCGTCATCCATTCGCAGGACATGGGATGCCACACGGCTGTCACAGACACCACACGACACAGAGTCCACAACTGTGGCTCACTGCACAACACAGCCTTCACACACGGCCGCCGTGCATCTGACCCCACGCCGAGCACACCACTGTCCCTCGTCCTGCACACACCAGGACTCCCGGACACCGTCATCTGGCCCTCACAACTGCCAGGTTTCCCAAAGTCACACCGCGTGGGGCAGCTGGGGCCTGGGGCGGGTGGCACCCTGTCAGCTCCTCCCTCCACAGCCTGCCCGCAGAAACAGCTTAATGGGGAGGAGAGGGGACCAAGACAGCACGTCTGTCCGGTGTATATCGTTTAGAATTTGCCATCACTCAGGGCATTGACTGAAAAAGACCGCTTTTCGCCCACGGATTTCAGCATCTCCCTCTGGCTCCCGTTGGGCAGGGAAAGTCATTTTGAAAAGCGCAGCACACAGCCAGGTACCGGGCTTGCGGGCGAGGCGTCCAGCCTGCACCGCCCTGTGGTGCCCTCGCTCCTGCACGTGTGCACAGACAGCAGACCCAGCAGATCAAAGTGGTGCCAAGCAGCACAGCCCTGGAGATAAAAATCTGAGGTCCCTGCGATCGCAGCATTGAGATTTTCCACTAAAAATATTTACTGAATTTTAAGAAAATCTGCTCAATGCATTGAAGGGAACAGGATGAGGTTTGGTTCTGAATTTTGGAGAAAAGCTGAATAAATATTTACGCTTATCCACCTGAGGCTGGTGTTTTGCTCCCCTGGGAGGGGTGTGAGGTGGCAGGGTCATGGAAGTCCCGCCAGGCTGAGGAGCCCTGTGGATGGGGTGTCATTCCAACTTTGAAAAGAAGGAGAAAGGGGACAGAGTGGCCACGCCTTCGGATCTGCAAAGACAAGTGTGGTCTGAAGTGAGGACTGCACCTATCCAGAGGGCCCCCAAGGGCCCCCATGGCAGTCACACGAAACCTGTCCAAAGAGGCCACTCACCCTGGAGGAGGAGCACAGGGGAGGGCGCGGGCCTGGTGTGACTGGATTCATGAACTACGAGTCCATCTTCACAACAGGAATCACCCAGACTGGCAGGTCTCCCAACTCGGGGTTGAAAAGTCACATCTGCCCTGTGATGGGCACCTCTGACCCTCTGCTTGAGCAAGGGGCTTCCCGGGGGGAGATGCTATCTGTTCGCCAGCCAGGTGGGGGGAGCACTGCATCTGCACTTGCTGTGCAGCCACAGGGCTGTCTGGGCCCGGGCTTTGTTCCTCCTCATACAGAGTGCCAAGGCTGCCAGAATGTCACCTCTGCAAATGGCAGGGACACGCTGTGGCCACATTTAGCAAAACTGCCACAGAATTTGGTGTGTGTGGTGGGTCTGCCTGCCCAGGAGTGGGAGGGAGGGAGTGGGGCGCAGAGCCCGCCGGGAGCTCCCGTGGGTGGGGACCCAGGGAGGGAGGGGAGTCTGGCGGAGGGTGGCTCCCACTCTCTCTACAGCCAGATCTCCTCAGTCAATCACGTGCACGTGCTACCTTGCTGTTTGCTTTGGCAGAAGGAGGGGGCACTGACTGGGTGCTCCAAACGTGAGCAATGGAAAATGAAGGACCCTATTCACCTTGCCAGAAAAGCAGGGGGCGGCACAGGGGCCGCAGGCCAAGGTGCATGGAGTGTTCCACAGGTGGAGCCTCAGCCAAGCACCGGGCTGGGGGGCTGGAGCTCCAGGCCTTGAGGCAGCCCAGCGGGGAGAACCAGGCAGCATGGTAGCTCCTGTCTGTGCACACCTATGCTCAAAGGCAGGACAGGAGTCCTGTGTTTGTGTCCTGTATCCCACTGGCAAGCCCCCAGGAACCTGGCTGGCTGAGCCCTGACCCCACTGCTCTGGGACTCCAAGCCTGGGCACTGGCACCAAACTGAATAGCAGGTGACAATCGAGTCATATGACACCCACTCGACCTGCCCTCTGGGTGCAGAAAGGTGGGTGTGTGCCAAGGCAGGCAAATGCTTCTATTTTCAAACACGGTCAACTTTGCAGAACACTAATCACCGCAAACAGCAATCTGCCTGCAGGAGGTTTCAACAGAAGACGCTCCAAAGAACATGGCATCCCTCCCACTCCCCAGTGGTGCCCATCCCGGGCAGGGTGCCCCCACCCTCATCTGCATGCTGTCAGTCAGTCACACCAGCACTGGGACGGACCCTCCAGAGGCCGCCAACAGCAGCAACTCCTGGGGCAGGGGAGCTGGCAGAAGGGGGTGTGCACCAGGCTGGCTACCATAGGTGTCTCAGGAGCCTCCCGTCCTGGCCGGCTGGCAGGGAAACGCCAGAACTTCCCAGGCTCCTGGAGATGGAGGAACGGCCTGTCCCCTTCTACACCTTCACATGTACCCACCAAATTATCTTTTTGAGATCATCGTGGGAACGGAATTAAAGTAGTTAAGTTCAAGGCTAAGGTGCTAACCACATGGTTCAAATGGAGATGCCATTTTAAAAGTGGATCTTATGCAATAAACAAGAGGTTGGCACATAACGGGAGAAGTCATTGATCACCCTGGTTGTGACCTGGGACTGGGATTTCAGAAGAGGGAGCCAAGAGCACACAGGAGCTGGGGTCAGGTAGGGACTCAGGGCTTCTTGGCCATGTCTACCTGACATGGTCAAGATGACCAGAGCAGGAAGAACTCAGAGCCACCCTATGTGGACCCTGTGCACTGTACTGGAGGGGACTCATTTGCTAGGGGAGAAATGACTTTTTTTCCTTCGTGTTTTGAGCAAGCACTTGAGTCAAACAGGACACAGGTTCAACTGCACCCTGTACTACTTAGGTAAAAGCTGTGAACTGCTTTGTCAGCAGAATTCAGGGAAGGGGCAAAAAGACATGGGAATCTGTCAGTGCCCCGCTTTGTTGGGAGGTGAAAAGGTTGTTAGCAGTAATAAAATGATCATTAAATTGAGGAGAGGTTAAAGGTTACTGGCTGGTTAGCTGGTGTCACTCGGGCGCTGCAGGAACCGCAAGGCAGGGCTGCGCTGGCAGGAAGTGGCAGGGTGGGGCTGGGTCGCAGGATCCCACTATCGCAGCGAGGCCCTGAGGCCCAATCACTGACGCCCACACAGCCGCTTCCTGCACTTAAAAAAAAATCTGTTTCTCTCTTTGCAAATCAACAACTTTTACCTAGAAACTCTTCAGCGGTGAGTTCTGACTGATCTCGATCTCTGGTCCGTTGCAGAAAATACACCATTGTTTACCTGGGGGAGGTGTGTGCGAGCTAACTTTAACTGACAGGTTTCGGGGCTGCCTGCCCAGTCTGTTTTGCATCTGCCTCAAAGAAACCAGTTCTCAGGGGCCCAAACAGACATCTGCTGGTTATTTAATACCTTGATAGACCTTTCTAGAAAAGACCTCCAGGCAGAGAACTGAGTGCTCACAGAGGCCCAGGCTTCATACACACCCCAGCAGCTGACCCTCAAGGGCCCCTGAGAGTATGAGTACTGGCTTGGGCTGGAAAGGAACTGATTTGAGTACCTGGAAATGGAAGGTTTCTTGACTGTGGGACACCTTGAGGATGCTCGATGAGGTCCCAGGTGGAGGGGTCCCTATGGCAATTACCTTTCAGGCCCAAATTCATCCATCTGGACATGGCAACAGGTGCTGATCACTGTTATGTCAATTAAACCTCAACTGAGCTTCAAACAAAACAAAAGCAGCTCCTGCGGAATTTGCAAACTGCAGCCTCTAGCACACAAAAGCGCCAAAGGCACCACACGTGACTCAGACCCAAACCTGCTTTGGTTCTATATGAGTGACGATCTGGAGGGACCCTGGAGCCAGCTTGAGGCTCAACTCCTGGCATGCCGACATCGTTCAAGGGAAAGGATTCCCGGGCGACTGCGATCTCATGGAGGAAAGGGCCCCTTCCCTAACTTTCTTCAGGTATTAGGTTGCCTGAGGCCTGGCCTCTGCCTTTCCCAGGAGAGGTGCCCGTGGAAGAGCCCGCGTCCTGGTCCCTGTACCAAAGGGGGCTGCATGTCACACACAGCACTTCACTATGCAAATCGTCCCCCACACACCCAGCTGCTGGGCCTGCACTGGCTTCCTGTTCAGGTGAGGAAACTGAGGCTTGGCACGGCTCAGACAGGTCGGGCCCTGCAGGGAGCTGGCGGCAGGGCTAGCGCCTGCATGGAAATCCTCACCCCAACATCCAGAAACCAGTCCTAGCGAGCAGCCTCTGGACTCTGGTGGGATAGGTGGCCCACAGGCCAGAGGGAAGCAGCCCCTTAGAGGCCCAGAGGCCCAGCAAGGTTCTGGAAACTTCCAGGTCCCCTGAAGTGGACAAAGCCTGGGTGGGAATGTAGCAATGTCAGATGCATTTCAAATGCAGGATGGCAAGATGACGGAAAACACATTCCTCTACGTGGTTTGTAAGAGTGCAGGTACGATGTCATGCAAGTGAACTGTAAGAAAAATCACTGTCACTGAACTCTGTCAGTGCCTTAACTCTGCTGAGTCACAGGGGCTTGCAGGGAGCTGCGCACCGACCTCACCCTCCTGCCCACTCAGCCACACTGGGGCCAACACTCCCACTACAGAGCCCCGGAATGCCTAGGTGTGATGGTGAAGGTGGTCATTGCTGTGTGCTAGTCACATGGTCTCCCCAAGCACGAGGGGAGCCAGGTCAGCAAGAAGGGTGAAAAAGCATATTCCCTTGTTAAACTTTATTTTCTTAAAAAACAAACAAACAAGGCAGACATCAGCTTGGCTGCTGTCTTAAGCAGTCAAGGAAACAAGAAAAGTGCCCTGTGTTTTCCTGATGAGCTCTCTGGCCAGCTTCATCCAATGCCTCTCTGCAGCCCTGTCTGCAGATCCCCAGGTTAAGGCCCCTGCTGCTCCTGGGTCTGAGAAGCTATGCAGTGTGCAGTGTGGACAGGAAGCAGGAAGGGAGCTGCGCACTGCCAGGCTCTTAACTCCCCGACCCGCTGTCCACTCCATGCATCCCCGCAAAGAGCCAAGTGCTTCCCCATCAAAGTGACTTATGAATGGGTCGACGGAGGGGTCCCATGTCTAGTGCAGGTACACCCGCACAGCTGGCGGCTTTCACACGGTTTGTTAGAGGTTAGTACGAAAGCACACTACAGAGGATACTGGAAGCTCAGCGGCAGCCACCACACAGTATGTACCTACCACCCAGCAGCATGTACAATGCAGAATTTCTCTGTTCAGCCATTGCTTCTGGGTAAAAGAATCAGATGAGAGATGCTTAGGCCCCCACACGGACAGCCTGCAGCTGCTCACACGCTATGATGCTGCACACGCACGGGACAGGTTTCAGGGCTCAGCTGCTCGCACCTGGGTCCCACTGCTGCTGTCTGTGGGAGCGAGTGGCAGAGGCTTGGGGAGGGCAGGTCACCAGCTCTAGACCTGGCCTTGCTGCCATCTTACTGTGGGACCTTGAGCGGCCCTCTCGACCTATCACTTCCTTTTCCTCTTCTGGAAGATGGGCATCATGTTGCCTGCCCTTTTCAAGGGGTTTATTAGGCTCTGGGGAGACAGGAGTAGGGCTTCCTGAAGGAGCATGCTGATAAATTTCGGCAGAGGGCACTGGGCACCCATCCCTCCCCAGCACTTACAGAACAAAGAACAGTAGCCCAGAGCCACAATGACAGCCCGAGAACCCCTGGAACTCAACTCACAGACTGGCTCTTGAAAAGGCTTCAACTCTGAAGTCAGGGACAAGGAGGTTGTCCCAACTCTGGTCCTGAGCATTTAACTTTTACCAAGTACTATTCTCTGCTTTCTAAGTCCACGAAAAGCAGAAACCAACATGGGTGAGTAGGCAGAGGGAGACACAGGGGAGGTGATGACTGAGGGAAAGTTCAAAAGCAGAGCCACGCTGGGTTCAGGTAAGTGGAGGGGCGGGGTGGCCGTTTCTATGAAGCACTGAAAATGAAGCCTCGTACCTGCTAGCTATCAAGGGGACAGCTCCTCCTTGAGGCCCAAAAACTAACACTGCTCTGCACACGTCGTGCATGTCATGTCAAAGTGCATATGTACAGGTGTGTGCACGGAAGTACACTCTGAAGAGCGTGCATCTGTGGGTGGGTGTGGTGTGTGAGCAGAGTGAGCGAGGCTTGCCCATGTACAGGCATGCACCACAACAGCAGGTGACTCACAGGCAGACAGGCTCATGTGAGAAGGTGCATGTGGATACACACAAGTTCATGTGTGCATGCGTGTGGGGGGGTGTGCACACATGCATCTGTTTCATCCTTCAGGCAGAGTGAGGAAACCTCGGGCCATCCCATCAGGACTCTGTTTAGGGTCCCTACGAGCCACCACCTCTGCGTAGGATGCAGGTGGCCTCTCCCAGATGGAAGGGAGCGCCTCTGCTGCTTTTGTTTTCCTCCAGTAAACGTTCTGACACGAGGCCTCAAGAAACCATCTCTACCCATTCATCTCTGCAGGTAATTCATAGAAAATCTGCTCTGAATCCCCACGGCCCGTTGGTCAGACTTTCCCTCATGACTCATCTTTAAGGCAGCTAGTCCGGCCACCAGAGCAGGGTCCCTGTCTCTGAGGGAGAGCCCTGGCTGGCTCAGGCAGCAGCAGGAGAGAGGCAGTGTTTTCAAAATAGGTTCCCTGTTGTCTGTGTCTACTGGCAGGCAGACCAAGTGCAGGAGGCCTGGCCCACCTCAGGTCAGTGACCGCGTGGAGCTGGCACTCCCGGCCCGAGTGCATTGCTAGATCTACCCGAGGGCCGGCAACATGGGCGAGCAGGCCTCAAGTGGCACCCACAGGGTGGGCTCAAGGGGAAGGACAAGCTGGGGCTGGACGGTGAGTGCTCCCTTCGCCGACAGAGAAAGTGGGGAGGGAAGGGCTGGCAGGGGAGAAGAGGCAGCCCTGTCTAGGGGCAGCCTGGTGGCAGAGGCATAACCAGAAGGTGAGGCCATGGGAATGTGCTGGTCCTGTGGCCACCACCCACCATGCAGGGAGGGTGCAGGTGAGGCCGCCTGAAGGCAGAGGAAGGCAAAGGTGGCCCAGGCCAGGCACTGAGGAAACAACCAGGGGGGTGGACGAATGGGTTGGGAAAGCTGTAGTGACTCCATCTGCCACTTGAAGTGACAGCTTTCTGCTTTAGCGTCCAGTAAACTGCCCTGTTGGCCCAACCCTGACACAAGAGCAATCCCAGCTCGGGATTCCATGGGCCCCCTCCTGAGAGCAGGGCCAAGGACCAAGCCTAGGAGAAATCGGTGGCACTGCCACAAGGGAGGCGCAAGCCCTGCAGGAACCCCCTGCACAGAGGGGCCGCTGAGAGGCGGGTGGGAGCAGACGGCGCCCAAGCTATCCTGCCGCCTCTCACAGGGAAGACCCCGCGCCCTTCCCTGGACCCTAAACAGCCAGAGAAGGCCAGGATTGAGGGGGTGGTCCAGCCACCCCAGGCCCTCCCTGAGCCTACTGGGCAAGTGTGTGGTGGGAGGGGACAGACCACAGCAGCGCTGGCTGCTGGAAAGTGGCTGCTTGCCGAGGGACAGCCAGGGTGTCGATGGCTGCAACTCAGGCAATCTGGAGCCAAGGTGTCCACAGGCTGGGGACAAGGGCAGGCGGTGGGAGGCACGCACCACGCACACACCATGTTTGTGGGGACCCGGCCACTAGGCGGAGGGGGACCCTCTTGCTCTGAAGGGTCTGCTCTGTGCTGGGCTGGTCAACAGAGGGGCCCTGGTCCCCTACCGCCCTGTACCCGCAGGCAGGCGGCTGCGAGAGAAGAAAGTGTACTGACCGCTGGGCGGTTTAGGCCGAGGAGGAGCGGGCTTCTTCGGAGGCAGAGCAGGAGTGTCCTGTTTACTTTTAAAGGGGTCATCTGAGAATCCTGCCCCTCCCAAGGAGGAGGTGAAAGGGCCAGAAGTTGGGGGCTGTAAGAGAGGACACGAAAGAGAGGCAAAACAGTCATTAAAAAGCAGGCAACGGAGTCCACCGGAGAGCGCCCACGCACCAAGGCAGCCAACTGGGCTGCACCGCACAGCCTGCCTGCCTGCCTCCCCAGCTCCCCGCCTTCGTCTTCCTCCACCCTCAACAGCAGGGGCCCTCTGGCTGTGAAGAGCAATCACCGCACATACAGGGAACAGAGGGTGGCGCTGTTCCCGGCAGGCTCACATCACTCAAGGGCACCCCTGCCCCACGTCGGGTCCTTCCTGACTCCTGGACTCTCCATGCGGGTCCCCTCGGCCTCCTGCGCCTGCTCAGTGATGCAGCCCCTTTGCCTCCCTGCTGTCTGGTGCTGGGTTAGACCCCACGTGCTGCCTCCCTGCTGAGCCAGTACAGTGGCCACCGCCTTTGGTTAGTGACAGCTTTAGGCGCTGGGTCAGGAAGCTCCTCTGTGTCCCTGGGCTGCCCATATGCTGCTGCCTAGGCAATGACTTGGGTCCAAGTGCCTCCCCCACTGCCTGGCACGTTCTGCTGAGGCTTCTCCCACCTGTGGGCTGGATCCCTGATCCCTGATTTGGTCACTTCTACATTTACTGCAGCAAACCCAAATCGGACCACGTCAACCTGGCTTTTAAGAGTCAGACAGCTGGTGGAAGGGTACACAGGCAAGCGGGGAGACGGGGGATCGCAGAAATAGGTGCAGGAGGGGTGGGCAGGAAGGCTGGTTGGTAGAGAGGCAGGCAGGCAGCGGGGAGGGAACTGCACCAAATGGCCCTGACACATCCAGGGACATTCTCTTCGAGGCATGGGCCCGCCTTCCCCCTCACTCTCTGCCCTTGTCCCATCCCCTCAAGACACCCCTTCGGTCTCTGGAACTGCTGTGCCCCATGCTGACTTGGCCAAGCCCCTCTTCCTCAGAGACTGGCTGGACCCTGCTCTTGCCCTCCCCGCCCCCCCCCCCCCCAGCTCTCTCTGGGGCCCTTCTTGCCAACGACACCTGTTTTGGATGTCCTGCTATCACCAAAAAAGCCACTTGTCACACTGCTGGGATGGGCTGCCAGGCCTCTCCCACTTAGAGGGCAAGCGTCTGGCCCCTCCACTCAGCTTGAAGGGGTCACCAGCAGAGCATCCGCCTCCAGGGGGTGCTCTGGCCAGCACCAGAGGGCAGCCAGGAACTTTGCCTGACAGACTGATGAGCGCCAAGGACCAGCCCAGCCCTGGGTGTGAAGGGGGCTGGAGCTTCTCAGGCCAGAGAAAATCCCTCCCTACTTGAGGGTAGTGAGAACATTTTACTAAAACAAAAAGCAATTAAATGTTTAGTAAAACAGAAAACAACTACAGTTTTATTAATATAGAAAATAATGCACTCTTACTAAGTATAAAATAAATATAAAAATATCTTTTAAAGATATTTATCTTTTAAAGATAAATAACTAAAACATAAAATAGGAAAGCATAGGACAAAGAGAGCCGCTACTCAGAGGAGGCGAAGGGAACTGGCAGAAATAGGTGGAATGATAACATAATCCCGGAAGGTCACAGAAAAGAGGAGAGTGTGGGGACAGGCAAAGCCCTGGCGGGGACGGAGGAGCCAGCAGGGCAGCCGGGGACAGACACAGGAACACTGAGGAGCACTCCTGGGCTTCCTTAGAAAACCCAGACCCAACAACTGCTGGAGAATGGGAGGAGGTCCGCCTCCATCTCTGGCATCTAGCCCAGAAGATGCAGCCACCGCAGCCTTCAGTACCTATGCCGAGATGTGGCCACTAGAATCTAGTCACAGTGTCACCTCAATCTCTAGTGACAGAGTTGAGGCTGCCAGCCAGGCAGAGCTGTGTCAGGGATGGCACAAGGAGATGGCCCAGTGTTAAGGGCAGCCATCCCTCCCCAGCAGCAGGCAAGTGGAGGGCCACGCAGGAAGCAGCCCTACCCACCCCAGGAGCCCTCCCCGTTCCCTCAGCTCTCCTGCTGATCTCACCTCATCTTCCCAGCGGCCCTGGGAGGGAGTCCTACTGCCACCACCTCCGTTTACGCACAGGGACACTGAGGCACTGGAAGGAGATGCGCTGCCCCAACACACAGCGTGGGGTGGACCGGAGGCTGCATCCTCAACCTCCCAGGCCAGAGCACCAGGTACTGTCCTTGGCTGCTGATGCCCACTCTGGTCAGACTGTCCCTAACCAAAGGCCCCTGGAGGAGATTCATGGATGCAGGCAAAAGACAGAGCCAGCTGAGGGTTGGAGAAGCAGATACTTCCTCCTGGAGAACATGAGGTCCGCCACCCCTAGAAGGAGAAGTCCCTCCTCCCCTAAGGACAGCATCCTTTTCAGTGCCAAGGGCAGGGAGCTCATTTCAAAATGTGTCGCTTGAGTTTCAGGAATATCTGCCCAGTCAGGCTGCACTCGGTGGTCTGAGTAGAGGCTGGACTCCCAGCCCTGCCCTGATCACTCTGCCTTGGCTTCCCCACCTCTAAGATGACAAAGACCAGAGGCCAGCTCTTTCTGCATTGTGTTGCTGGCAGTGGAGAAAATCAGCACAAGGATAGCAGAGCAACCACTGCAGTTCCCTGCTCTGGGATCACTTTCCTGTTTCAGTTACCCACAGTTCCAAAATATTCAATGAAAACTTTCAGAAGTAAATGATTCTTCAAGTTTTAAACACCTTTTATCACATCATATTGTTCTAGCTGCCTATTACTAATCATTGCCATTAATCTCTACTACACCTAATTTGTAAAAAGCAAACTCTATCAGAGGTATGTACAGAGGAAAAGTGTCCTGTACACAAGGCTCGGTCCTCTCCAGGGTCCCAGGCATCCACTGGGGGGCTTGGGGTGACTCCCCATGGTAAGGGGGGACTCCTATAGTATGCCAAGCACACTGAAGTGAACAGAGTTCCTTTCAATGCCCACAAGCATCGGAGAAGGCTGAGGGCCGGGATACAGCTCAGAGGTGAGGCATTTGCCTGGCATGCGTGACAACCTGGGTTTGATCCCCAGCACTGCCAAAAAAAAAAAAAAAAAGGAATGCAAGAAGGTGCCATCTGCTCCCAACACCCTCTTTGGACTGTCCCCCACTCGCAGCTGAGCCTACCTAGAGCAGCAGGGTGAGGAGGGAGGGTAAGAGGGGGCAGAGAGCGGGCAGTGCTTAAGTTTTGAGTGGGCCATCTGGGGTCTACAGAGAAGAATGAGAGGGGTGCTGGGCTGCCTGCTGGTGCTGTGCCACCACCAGAGCATGACCGCAGGCCCAGGACCCACGCGCTTGGCTTCATGGCTTCTGCGATAGGCAGGCAGGAATTAAAGCCATTTTCTAAGCAGAAAGGGGAGTATACAGCAGGAGGCCGGCCACCAAGAGACCCCAGCTCTTGTCCTGGCTGCTGGGGAGGCGGTGGTTGGGAGAGGGGTGCAGTGGATGTGGCTCCCCAGGTCGATGTGCACGGTGGTGCGCACTGCGTTCTGGGCTGTCTCCCAACTCAGCACAAGCCCCTGGTGACCAACGGGTGTGCTGAGTCCTGGAGCTCATTAATGGTGAGATCTGGACACGGTGAAGCCAAGGCTGCCTGACCCCAGGCTGGCTGCGGACCCTGGGCTGGACACACACAGCACCTCCCCCTGGGTTTAAGCCCACTGAGCCAACTGGCTCCCTCCGAGGTGACAGGCTCCCGACCACAGGGTGTTACAGCCCTCCCAACACCACGTCATGCGTCATTTCCGAATCCCAGTTTTCATGACTTCAGGTTTCCCAAGAAGTCTCCTTTGGGACTCCGCTCTTTCCTACTTGGGTAGTCACTTCAAGGAAAGTCACTATTTTTAGAAAGGTTTCCACAGGGCGCGGGGGCTCTGAGCCAGGCCAGGGTGAGGTGTGCTCACGGTCACAGAGGGACGAGGGGCCGCGGTGAAGAGCAGCTCTCTGAGCGCTCTCAGCCCACTTCAAGAACGGGCTGGTTGCTGCAAACAGCTCTGAACTTCAGTGAAGCACCAGAAACGCAAAGCCCGGCTCTGGAAGCAGCTGAGCGCGCTGGGTGGGGCTCAGGCAGAGCCTCGCTCACTGAGCACGTGCGAGGCCCCAGTTCCAGCCCCAGCACCGCGAAAACAAAACAGAACAAACGCAGGCGAGAAGGCGCTAAAAATGGGCTCACCACCAAGGGTGTACTTCATAAGTGGCCTCTTTGGGGTGAGGGTGGGAAAAGAAGGCAATGTAAGTAAGTTATCTACTTATTTTCAAATGCCTTCTGAAAACTTATTTCGGGGGATTTGTTTTAAAGCAAGTCCATGTCACTGAGACTTAACACTGTCTAGAAAACCTCCCTGGGTGGGGGTGGGGGCCTGAAGAACCACCAAAGGAACCTGCTGATGTCTTCCCCAGCGGAGCCAGCAGAGGGAGGACACTAGGACTGGGGGGGACACCGGGTGCATCGCCACCGCCCCGCTCAGGTGGGAAAAGGCTGGCACTGTTGTTTCTTTTCTCTTCTTCTTCTTCTTTTTTTTTTTTTAAAGAGAGTTAAAAAAGATCCTTCTTGCCACTTTACTTTCATTTCCCTCCACGTTTTATTTATATCCCCGATGTTGTTCTTGAAAAACCGAAAGGTAACCAAAAGGAAAAGCAGAGAGCTCTGAGGACAGGATTTAGCTGTACAAGTGTCATGAAATCAGGAGCCAACGGAACGGTGGAAACAAACAATCTGGTATGGGACACCAACTTTCCATGGCCCTGTCCAACCATCCTGGCCTGGCGCCAGGAACAGGAAGTGGGACTGACTACATCACAGCTGCACATGTGTGGGGACAGCCTGACTTCAGGGTACGTGAGCAAGGAGGGGACGACCACCAGAAGGGGAACTGCAATTATTTTAGTTAGAATGGGAATGGGCAGAGGAACAGGGAAGGGCCAGACTCTGGGGACAGACAGAGGCCATGCTGCCATCCAGGCTGAGAGCCCCTCCAGGCTGGCTGTCCTGCCTGGCCACTGCAATACCTCCACACGGCTTTTGGCTTGGATGCATCTTAAAACAGGGGTCCTCACTCATGCTAGGCAGCCTGTGGAGGCCCTGTCCTTGTCCCAGCTCAGGCCACTGCTAGTTGTCATGCCATTTGTTGGTACTGATCATGAGGATGGACAAGAAGGGTCCCAGGTCTCCCTCTCTGGAGCCAGCCTCCCTCAGGAAGACAGGCCCCATTATGACAGCTTGAGGGACCACCTGGACCCCTTCCTTTGAGACTGCTGCCACCATGTGGCAGAAGTTTTCTGATTTCATGAACAGGTTTCAGCTGGCTGGGAGCATGTGTAGAGCCGCCAAGCCCAAGAGCAAGCAGCAGGGGAAGGCACGCTGCCGGTGCCCTCACCAGCTCCACGTGGCGCGCGGTGCTGCAGGGTGAGGGGCAGAGGCTGTCCCCTCCCTGCACTAAAAGACAGAGCCTGCAACTCAGCGCCAGGGCCACGGGTGCCCTGCGACCAGTTCCTCAGCGTGAGCAGACGCTCTGCCTCCGGCCAGGGCGGAATAGGCTCCGCAGCCAGTTCCCACTCACACGTTTCTTTGAAAACCTGAATGGAACCTCAAGGGTTTCTCCGAAGCCCTGGGCCACCATCACACGCTGCTGTTGCTGCCAACCAAAGCTTTCGGCACCAGAGACTTGTTTGCTCCACCAGCTGAGCGAGCACTGAGTCAGTGAGCCAGGACACTGGGGATTTGGCTTGGTGGGGTACCCAGCTTGGGGGCCTTGCAGGAGCATGGGAATCCCACACCGGGGGACCTGTCTTTCACTTGCCCATCCTGTGTGCCTGTGGGTTTTGCATTCACAGATTCAACAAACCTCAGATTGAAAATATCTGAAAAATAACTGTCTGTACAGAACAAGTACAGACCTCTTTTCTGTCATGGTTCCCTGAACAACACAGCATCACTGGGTACAAAGCGCTACACTGCCTTAGGTATGCTAAGCCATCTAGAGATGGTTTCGGGTCTTCAGGAGGATGTGGGTAGGTTCCATGCAAATACAACACTGCGTTACATAAGGGGCTCGAGCATCTGCAGGTTTTGGTACCTGAGGAAGTTCTGGAACACTGCCCATGAATACTGAGGACCACTGTACACCCAGGGCTCCCTCCCACCCGCAAGCCAATGGCAGCACCCACAGAGGATGGGTCCAGTCACTCTGGGTGAAATTCCCCACTCCCATCCCCCTCACCATCATCTGGCTCACAAGTCTTCCCCAACTGGGATAGAGTCCCCAGGAGGGGGACTGTGTTCTGCTTGTGGTCACCTCCCTCTCTGTGGAGTGCTGCTGGCACCTGGGCAGGCACTTGGTAAAATTTGGTGAGGTGCATGAAAAAAGCAGAGCCCACAGCAGCAAGGCTGCAAGCTGTGGCCCATGGAAATCCCAGGACAGGCGCCACCCTCACCTGTACCCAGGGTCAGGTCCAGCCACAAGAACTATTTCCAGGGCTCTTCCTAACAGCTCTGTTCTCGCCTGCACGTCTGTCCGCAGCCTGGCCCTCACTCTGCAACCCCTCGGGAGCTACATCCTGGCAGCTCCAAGCAGTCGCGCCCACCTTCTCTAGACACTTCATGCCTCGGGTCTGCTGCCCACAACCCTCCTGGGACCTGTGTGCCTAATGCCTTGAGTTCCTCTTCAGCTACGGAGGTGACAACTTGATGATCTGCAATCTGACACTCATCAGCTGCGAGTGGAAGCAGGGGAGCCAGGGCATCCATGCCACTGGGAGGACCTGGGGCCTAGCCAGCTTCCCAAGGAGGGAAGGAACTGCATCCGACCCCAGTCATGGGTGCTTTCTAGGCCCCGACGCTCACTCCGCACCTCACATGAGGACCCATTTCAGAGCTTGGGAGGGGCTGAGGAAATACATACGTGACACCACACACTGTGAAATACACACGGCACCAAGAGGCACAAGACGCGGGCAGAGGCGGGGGCTCCACGAGAGGGGCTTTACCTGGGACATCTGGCTGAAGTCAGCGAAGCCCTCAGCACTATTGAAGGACCCACTTCCGAAAGGGTCTAAGGTTCCAAAGGGATCTGCAATCGGCACCAACAAAGTCAAAGTTACAGGTCGTGATCACAGCATGCCTTTGGGGGTCAAGGAAAATACTGGATGGCCCTGAACTGGGAGATTCGGAGGCTGCACTCATGCACTGGAAGCCTGTGTGCAGTGAAGGTGCTTGGCACAGCCTCTCTGCCTCCGATGGCTCATGGCTTCTGTACCTCAGAGACACAGCATCTCGCCATGACAGCTGGCTCCGAGAGGACCAGTGCAGCTCAGTCTTCAAGGGGCCATAAGCTCCTGTGGGGCACGGCCTGCTGGCTTGCTGGGCCTGGAGGGGAGCATGAGAGGGAGAGTGGGGCCACTCGAGGGCCACCGAGACGCAGCTTATCTAGGCTGTCGTCTGCGGGAGGGATTTGTCCTTTAGTCGTACTTTTGAGACAGGGTCTGGCTCCGTTGCCCAGGCTGGCCTTGAACTCCTGAGCACAAGTGATTATCCTGCCTTATCCTCCCAGGAGCTCAGACCACAGGGAGAGATGGCTGCCAAGCCCTCTCCGGCCCCAGAGAGACTTGCACAGCTGACCCACTCTGGTACCACGCTGCCCTAACCAACAAGTGCAAGCTGCTAGGCAAAGCAGCAGGGCCACGCCAGGCCTGTGCCCAGAAGGGGGTCGTCTTCAAATGCTTCCTTACTTTAAGCATAGGGGTGCACTTAATTTTATGCTGGGGGCTGAGGTTCCTTCAAACTTAGAAGACACAGCACAAGTGAGAACCCAGGGTCCAAGTGTGGATTCTTTAGGGAAAAATATCAAAGACACAAACCAAATGATTACAAGGAGGAAGGACTAATGTTTAACCACACTGGTTATTACTGAATTCCCACTATCCCACTCCCTCTCTGGAAAGAAACCAGCTCTTGCTCGGGAAGAAGAGCTGCCAAGGGGGTAACCAACTTGGCCTAATGGTCTCTCAGGCAAGGGCCTGGGAGCCCCTAACTAATGGCATGCATCCCGAGGACCATTGAGTTTGAGGAAGAAAAGCCCAGGAAATAGTCAGGAAGGAGAAGAAGCCATTGCTCTCACCTGATCCTTTAGAGGAGACGCTGGAGGATGAAAAGGGGTCACTGGATTCGAAGGGGTCGAGCTGAGTGAGAAGAGAGAAGTGTAAAGTGCAGAGCATTTGTTCCCTTGTCCAGTCCACGTATCCCAAAACCTCCCGACACCTAAGGACATCAGGGCCAGGCCATGGGGAGGGCGAGATCACTTAAACTTAACCCAGGTAGGAGGACACAGTTCCAACATACTGACCCTCCTGCAGATAATACCTACAAATTCTGGATTAAAAAAAAAAAAAGGCAGCAACTCAAAGACTTGGAAAGCGAACCAAAGCAGGAAGATTTGGGGGAAGGAAGAATGAAGACGGGCAGAAGAGCACAGCGCGAGGACAAGTTTCCCATTCTGACAGCCACATCCTGAGGGTGCTGGACAGCTGGAACACAGTACAGGTGTTTCAAATTCAAATATGAAACTTGCTGCCTTTCTGGCCTGCGCACCAGTGGATGGAGTCCGGGGATGACCACAACCATGGAAAAGGGAAGAGGAACTGGAAAGGAGAGGCAGAGGATGAGAGCCCGGATTCCACTGCCCAAGTCTCAGGCTGATCCTGCTCTGTGTGGACATGGACAGATTCAAAGCAGGTGACAAATGAGGCCAAGGGAACTAAAATAAGATCTGAGCTTCTGTCTGCTGCAGGTCAGGAGAGAGTTTGCAGTTGCCTGCTGAAACAAAAGCATCTATGTACTCCAGAAGAATGTTAGTGAACGCCAATCTCCATGCCAGACACTCACAGCGTACAGGATACATTTCTGACCCATTCAACATACAAAAATCCAGAAAAATGTGGCCAATTCTCAAAGGAAAAGTCAATATGTGGAGTTAATCTCAAGATGACCAAGAGATTGAACTGTCAGGCAAGGAAGACTTTAAAGCAGCAATCACACAGGTACTCAATGAGGAAAGGAAAATAGGCTTCAAATGAATGAAAAAGATAAATGATCTTAGCAGAGAGACAGTATTCAAAAGAAACAAATGGGAATTCTAGAATGGAAAAGTATAATACATAGAATAAAAACTTCCCTAGGTTAGCAAGTAAGCAATGACAGAGGAAAGAGCAAGCAAAGTGAGGACAGATCTGTAGACACCAGTCTGAAAGTGGAGAACAGAAAATGAAAAGAGAGTACAGAGCCTCAGGTGCCGTGGGATAACAGCAAAAGGTCTTCGTGTGTGTAACTGAACCCAGCAAGTGAGGAGAGAGAAACTAGGGTAGGGCGGGAAAAAATTCAAATAACTGGGGCTGGGGATGCAGCGGAGAGGTGGAGTGCTTGCCAGCACGCATGAGGCCACGGCCTGATCCACAGCACCACACACGCAACCCAAAATAACCAACGGTAAAAACTTCCAAATATGGTGAGAAACAATTTATAAATTCAAGAAGCTCAGAGAATCCTAAACAGCATAAATACAAAGAAAATCACATCCAGATACTTCACAAACTATTGAAAATCAAGGATAATGACCGAATCTTGCAAGTAGTCAGAGAAAAATAAGATTGCATACGGGATAATAACTATTCGAAATGAATGACTTCTCGTCAAGGACAATGGAGGCTGGAAGACAATGGAATGCCCTAAAAGCACTGGAAGAAAGAACAGGAACACTGTGCCAAGTATCATTATTCCTCAAAGCGCCAACACGGCTGGAGTGCAGCTCAGGGGTGGAGAAGCAGACACTTCGTTTAAAAGGCAGAGACATCCAGACTGGATTTTAAAAGGTCTCTAGCAATATGTTAATTATAAAAGACAAACTTCAAACAAAGACCTGAATAGACTGGAAGTAAATGGCTGAAAAAAGATGTTACACAGCAAGTAACCATGAAGAAGATGATTTGGTTATTCTAATACGTAGTAAAATAGGTTTAAAGACAAAGAATATCACCAAAGGTGGAAAGGCTGCTGCATCAGGAAGACACGACAATCAGATATGTACGTATCTGACAGAACTTCAAGGTACTCAAGGCAAAACTTGACAATTAAAGGGGAATACACACAATTCCACAATCATAAGAGATTGTTTTAACACCCCTCTTTCAGTTATTGGTAGAGCTAAAAAAAAAAAAAAAAAGATAAAGACAAAATACACATTCTTCTCTAGTGTATGTGGTATGTTTGCCAATATAGAGCATAATCAACAAGGCTCAATAAGTTTACAAGGAATGAAAACATACAGAATATATTCTCTAATTACAGATTTAATGACAAATCGATATTATAAGATAATTAGGAAAAAAGGGAATTATCTGGAAATGAAACAACATCCTCTAAATACAGGTAAAAAGAATCACAAGTGAGTGGGAAACATCTCCAACTGAATGACATGATACAATTTATCAAAATGGATGGGCTGCAGCTAAAGTGGTGCCCGAGGGAACTATGTTACTTTCAATGTACATTAGATAACAAAGTCGAAAAAATGATGACTGAAGATTGGATCTTAAGGATTGAGAAGTAGAAGAGCAAAGCAAACCCAAAATAAGGAGAAAGGAGATAATAAAGAGAAGAAAGCTATGAAATAGAAAACAAGTAGTAGATAAAATTACAGAAGCCAAAAGCTGGTTTGTGGAAAAGATCAATAAAATTCATAAACAGATCAGGAATGAAAAATTATCACTACAAATCTTAAGGACCCTAAATACTTTTTAAATGTTAATAAGAAAGTGAAAGTTTGAGCATCCCTTATCTAAAATGTTTTGGGCCAAAAATGTTTTGGACTTGGATTTGGAATATCCGCACGTATATAAAGACGTACCTTGGGGATGGGGTGCAAGTCTAAACATGAAATTCGTCTATGATTCTCACACACCTCATACTCATGGCCTAAGGGTAACTTTACACCATACTGTTATGTATCTGCACTTTGAGTCTGATATTTCACAAGAGGTCAGATATAGAACTTTCCATTTATGGCACCATGTCAGGACTGGGAGGAGTGGTAGGAATGGATTAATTCCTTTGAGTAGGTTGTAAAATACCCAAGCCTGGCCCCACCCCCATTTTATGCTTCCTTGCTCCTAAGTGTGCCCCTTCTGCACATGGCTATTTCAAATTCTGTCATGTTGTGACATACAGAGGCCCTCACAGAGGTAGTTTCCTCATACAGATTCCAGAACCACGAGCCAAAATGAACCTCTTTTCTTTATAAAGTTCCCAGCCTCAGGCACTTTGCTGTAAGCCTAGAAAACAGAGTGACTTCTGCTCTGGCAGTCAGATGCCACATTCCATGAGTGCTATGTACTAGGAAGATTCTGTTTTTGAGTGTGTGTGCTGTTTGTTTTGAGATAGGGTCACACTATGTTGCCTAGACTGGCTTCAAATTCCAGGTCTCAAGGGGTCCTCCTGTCTCAGCTTCTCCAGCAGTTGGGAATACAGGTATGTGCAACTGCACACGCCTGTATTTTTTGTTGTCTTTTTTGGGAGAGAGAGTGGCAGTGAAAGCAGATGACTGCAAAGTGAAGGGGGATGGCATAAAGAATCGGAGCTGTTGACACATGCCCACCCTGCCTTGGTACACTGGGCAGCTGGCTGTGACACCCTGGGACACAGGATGAGCCTCTGCAGTAGAGCCAGTGGCCACCTCGTTACCCAGGAATGAGACTGGGCCCAGAACCCCACCTCCTGGAGGAAGCCGGCCAGCTGTACAGGGACACTATGGCCCGTGCGCACCAGGAGCACAGGCGACGCTGTGGGGAAGGACGGCCTTCACACGCCAGCCAGCACACAGCCATCCCGACATCCCCACGCCACTCACCTTCGAAGGTAAGGAAGGGTTTTTCGTGAATGGGTCTGAGGTAAACGGGTCGTTCTTTGTCTGTTTCTTGAAGAAGTCGTCGGTGGTGGAGCCACGGAATGGGTCGCTTTCTTTGAAAGGATCTCCTCCAAATGGATCTAGAAGGTGTTTTGGAAAGTGAAGGAAAAAGGCCCATGAGCGACGACATCGTGAGCGAACCCAGCACAGAACACACGCCCGAGGGGTGCCGCGTGTGGGGAGCTCTGGAAGAGGCAGCAGCCACAGTGACACAGGGGGCAGTGGTGATCCAGGAGCAGAGGCAGGGAGGAGGGCGTGGGCAGCAGGGAGCCCTCAGGACGACAGCGGTCTCAGGCTCACACAGCTCCACACGCTTGTCAGAGCTCGTCTCATACACATAACCTGTGGGGTCCAGGGGGTTGGGTCCAGGGCCCCCACAGATACCCAAGTCCACGGGTACTCAAGACCCTTCTGAAACATGGCCCAGTGTTGGCGCTGTACTGAGGCACCTCTTCCTGTAGACTTCAGGTCACTTCTAGGTGACTGACAACACCTGGGCCAATGTGATTAGGGCTTGGGCAGTAATGACAAGGGAGAACCTGGACATGCTCAGTACAGGCGCAATGCTTTTCTTATTTATTTATTTATTTTGAGACTGGCAGAACCATGGATGCAGAACCCACAGGAGGAAAGGACATATGCTTAAAATTGGTGAACCGTGTTTGTGTGTAAATCACACCATTCAATAGAGCTGATTTTAAAAAAATAATAGGCAACGTGGGCAAATCCTCACAGAAAGCAGGGGTGGGAGACAGGAATGAGAAGTGACTGCAGTGGGGACAGGGTCTCCTTCGGGAATGCAAATCCTTTGGGACTAGAGGGATGATGGCTGCGCACTGTGAACAGACCATGTGCCACCGAACCACGCACTTTAAAATGAGGAACTCGGGGCCAGGGATGTGGCTCAGTTGGCAGAGCGCCTGCCTCGCAAGCACAGGACCCTGGGTTCAATCCCCAGCACCGCAAAAAAAAAAAAAAAAAGCTGGGGAACGCTTATGCTAAGGAATGTCACCTCAAAAGAAAGGAAGTGTGATCCCAACACCAGGCACTGAACGCCCCAAGGCAGGTGCAGACGGCGACTGGCCAGAGGGCTGGGGGCCACCATCAGCAGGAAGGAGACAGGCTCCTGTGCAGCTGGATGGCGTCTTCTCCCGTCTATGCTGTCACATCCCGGTGTGTGTGCAGAGCAGGCCCAGGGTGGGGTGCTATTATGTGGGGCAGCTGGACCCAGGGGACTGAGGCACACGTGACCACACTGCGGAGGGTGGCACCAGGAGCTCTCATCGGGGCCTGTGCCTCAGGGTGCGGTGAGAGTGGTGGGGCACCGCGTCACGAGGGAGGGCTGGTCTCACGACCGGTTCCTTCTGACTGGCCTCCCTTGGCTCACTCTCAGAACTGCCAGGGAGGCGGGGGCTTTCTCGTGTTCCTCGACCGAACGAAGGCTGGACATATTCTACGGAGCTGTTCGGGAAACACTCCACAAGGGCCTTACCTGTCGACGCAGTCTGTTGTTCGGCAAAGGGGTCATTCTGGAACGGGTCACCTGGATTGGAGAGAGAAATGATGAGCTCGGTGGGAAGAGAACAGCCCAGGAAGCAGGTGGCACGGACACAGCTGCCCCCCACGGGCTCTCACTGCTCCCCCCTGCCTGACTTAGGAGACGGCAAGGTTTCCTTCTCTGTCGCGTCCGGCCTGCTATTTCCCTTTCTTGGCACAGGAAAATTGGGGAGCAGGTGGGGTAGCTGGTCGAGGTGGTTTTTCTTGGTGAGGACACTTAAGATGGAAGGTTAGGTGTGGTGGCTCGCTGGCAAGGGCCAGCGCTGGGAACACCCACCCTCCTCTCTCCTTCCATCTCACGGCCCCCCCACCTCCCTCGGCAAGAGGACATGGAACCCTGGGGCGATCCCAGTCCCCGCGTCCCCAGCAGCCCCAGCAGCCCCAGGAGACACAAGAAACAGCACACCTGAGCTTCAGCAGCTGCCCAATCCGTCACTTAGACCCAAGATGCTTCCCACCCAGGTCTGAAACTCAGAGGGAACTCCCACTCCTCCTCCCTAGCTTGGCCTTTTCTCAGGAATGTACAGAGAGACTTCTTGGAAGTACTCTTTGGCTCTGAGAAATGCAGAGAAGATAGGAAACCTTGTTTCCAGATTTTTTCCTTGTTATTCTTGACTCATGGTGACTCTGGGTAAACTCATGATTAAGAGCTTGGCTGACGTAGGGACCTGGGGTCTGCTAGGGACTGACTTTCACAACCACTGCTCTGGCGTATGAACCCGTGAGGTGAACACAGAGGAGTCCGCCTGCTGAGAGACTAGGAGACTGAAGCGCTGGGGACCGAAGGGCCAGCGCAGCTGCCCTCGCCTGGGAGACCTGCCGGGAGCCCTTCCCAGGCTAGCTCGAGGCTTCGTGTGAGATAGAAAGTCGAGATTTCCACAAGCACGAGGAACATCTTTCCTCCTCTCTCACACGGTACAATTTCCTAGCTTTTCTGCCATCTGACAACTTCAAATGGCACAGAATAAACAGTCCTTCAATGGGAAAGTGGGTTCCAAGTGAGATACCTTTGAAGGGGTCAGCTCCTTTAAATGGGTCAGATTTGAAGGGGTCCTCTGCCTGGAAAGGGTCCGGATGCAGTTCTTGCGTGTTGTTGCTAAATAACAAGGTTTTATTTTTGAAAGGGTCGTCCTAGAATGTTGTGAAGAAACAGGACAGAGGTTTTGTTATTTCAGATTTAAAGCAGTTAAAGTACAGAATTCTATACCTAACTTGCATCTCCATTTGAAGTAGTGTGACCCTAAGAATGACTTGAAAAAAAAAAAAAAATCACTGAAATGTGGGCTTTAGTTAATGACTTTTACCACTGGTTCACTAGTTGTGACAAATGTACCATAAGGGACTCTGAGTGTGGGGTACGTAGAAATTCTGTAGAAATTCTGCACTATCTTTGCAATTTTCCTATACATTTAATAAAACATTCTACAATAAAAATTGATTTAAGTGGAAACAACCCAAATGTCCATCAGTGGATAAATAAATAAACAAATGTGGTCCATCCATGTAATGGAATATTATTTAACCACAAAAAAGAAAACTGATAAATGCTACAATGTGGATGAACCTTTAGGATATCATGCTAGGTGGAAATAAGCTGATCGCAAAAAGACCACTGATCCCACTCACAGGTCCCTAGAGTCATCAAATTCATAGAAACAGAAAGTAGAAAGGTAGATGCCAAAGGCTGAGCAGGAGGGAATGGGGAGCAAGTATTGAGTGGGACAGAGTTCCAGTTTGAGGAAATGGGCCAGGTCTGGAGATGGGTGGTAGTGACGGCTGTACACAAAGCGAGTGTGCTGGACACTGCGGAACTGTGCACTCGGAATGGCGAAGATGGTCGGTTCTCATCTTATCTAGTTTGCCACCATTAAACTTCGTTTGTTTACTGCCAGGGCAGGGGTGCACACCTGCAGCCCAGCTACTCGGGAGGCTGAGGCAGAAGGAGCACTTGGGCCCAGTAGTTTGAGGATAGCCCAGGCAACACAGTGACACCCAGTCTCAAAAAACAACAAAAATTAAACCATTGAATTAAAAAATATATACACAGCATTTTTGTAAATGTCATAAAGGAGGTGTAAAGTCACCCAGCAGCCAGAGCACGGGCCTCACTGGGACAGCGTGCGCTCCCTCCATTACCTTGTCTCAGTGAACATGCAGCTATGTGGGCACTTACAGATGTACAGTTGCAACTTGGCAAGACCCTGTCTCAAAATACAAAATACACAAAGGGCTGGGGAGGTGGCTCAGTGGTTAAGTGCCCCTGAGTTCAATCCCTGGTACCAAAAAAAAGTACCGTTCCTACACCAAGAAGCATGCGGGCTGTTTCCACCACGGGAGGAAATGAGGACTTATGCAGTTAGAACTACTGAAGCGTAGACAGCACTTTGCATTTTTTAAAAAAGGTGCTTATTTCTAGAAATAAGTAAGCACATTCAAACCAGAAGAAAAAAACATTTACTTTTGAAAAGCATATTTTCATAGTGGAAAATGGCCCAAAAGGGGGTGAGTTTGTGACAGCCCTGGAACAGCATGCTTGGTTTAGAAACAGGGGGCATATTTTGCTTGAAGACACACCCTCAGTGAAAACATGACTGTTTCCCTGTGATATTTAAAAACGCATACTACCCCTCCTCGATTTGGCAGATCCATCTGCATCTGTGGGGCTGGCAAACCCATCCAGTATTCCAAACAACCAAGTCCACGTCACTTCAAAGCCAGGGCTTCTGTGACAACGCAGGCAATGGTTTGGGGAAATGACATTAAAGGTCTAAAAGAAATTTTCTAAACAAGGCTAATTCCACCTGGGGTAGCTGACTTGGGCCACAAGATGGTTCCCAGAGGTACTGAGAAAGAGAAAGCCACGGATCTGGGCTGTGAAGGAGGACGAAGGGGCCAGCAGGCCTCTTCCTCAGCCTGGCTTTGGAAGAACGCAGAACCATTTTCTTACCTGGGGTAGATTACCTGGAGTCTCCAACCACAAAGCTTCAAGGTGGGGAGACTGAGCTGGGTGCTCAGGCAAGTCAAGCACAGAGGCCCACTGTACCGCACCTGGCGGGGTATGTGGGTTCTGTGGATGCCAGGGTACTGACGACAATAAGCACACATCCCACTTGTGACCCACAGGGCTCAGGGGCACAGAGGAAAGATGGAGCAGTCCTGACCTCAGGAAGCCAACATGCCAGGGAGAAGCTAAAACCTCTCTCACGGCACCATGGATGAGCAGCGTGCTTATTCCAAAAGAAGAGAGAGGGATGAGGACCTGCATAAAGTCCTGAGCTTAAGAGTGACAACTTGGGCACACAGTGAAAGCTCCCACTTAGCTGTTAAGTGGCATTTATTAACAAGCTGGTCCTTTTCTTCGGGTTCTGAGTAACGCATGGAAGAATGCGAACACCAGGGTAGGACAGTGCAGAAGAACGAGGTTCTGGGAACGCTGGCTGTGAGTGCTGCTTTGACAGCTGGCCTGCAAGCTCACTCTCAAGAGGAACTGGTGCCTTCCCTTGCAGAGGAGGAGCCAGGAGACAGCAGCAGGGGCTGAGCCTGCGGGAGACCCTGGACTCCATCCCCACACCATCGAAAGAGAAAGAAGACTGGCAGGATGCGATGGTCAAGGCACAGGAAGGAGACTTTCATCCCATTCCGCAGGCGCAGTGTGGAAAACGGGACTTCCCGTCAAGTAGACGCTCCAGGCCACACCTACGGCGTCCCCCAAGAGAGTTGAGCACGTGCCAGCTGGGGGACCCAAGCACAGCAGACCAGTGCAGCCCTGTGCTGCTATCAACAGGGATGCCGCCAGCTGTCACCAGGCGGTTTTGTCGTCATGTGACTGTTAGAGTATGTACACAAACTAGCTGGGATGTCACCGATGGATGTGACCTAAGGACCGCGGCTGTAACACACAGTGGGTCCTAGACTGAAGGGCCACGTGGTGCCTGGCTCTTAGGATGAATGACACGCCCCTTTGCTCCACGGAAGGTAAGGTCTGGAGCAAGCTCAGCCAGCAGTCACCTTCTGCCCTTCGTAGCAAACAGGCCCGGGCCTCGGGGTGCTGATGTTGCTGTGACGTCACTTCCCTTACAAGTGCCGGCAGCGCTCGGCAGCAAGCTCTGAGAAAGCCCTGCTGGGCACTGACGTGCTGGGGCCCGAGGTGACTCACACCTCTGAAGGTCAACAACCTGCTGGCAAGTCACTATTTAGTGGCCCACTGTGGAAGAGTCCCTAGGAGCCAGCTTGGGCATGCCACCAGGGCCGGCTGTGACAGATGGCCCCATCTGTCACAACAGGCTCTCGGTGAGGTGTAGGTGTGGACCACTGATTACTTCTCTCCCAAGACGGGCTGGCGGGGTGAGGAGAAGGAACACGTTCTCACGACCAGACGAGTCAAGGAGAGACCGTGGCTGTGGGCTGGGCGGCTCAGCGGGACAGCGCTGGTCTCACGTGCGGGAGGCCCCGGGCTCCACCCCAGCATCACAAAATAAACAAACAAGTAAATAAGTACGGCTTTAAGAATCCTGCATGTCGGACAAGGTCACATCCCATGAGCTTAACGCTGGTGATCTGAGGAGGACGGACCATACGAAGTTATCGACAGGCCATTCTGTCACACTGTTCTCACCCCCGACCGCGCCCCCAGGAGAACTAAGAGAACGGACTCTGCTCTGGAGCAGTCTCGGAATGTAGTGGTGAACAAAAGACCCCCCTCTTCAAACGGCTTATTAAAAAATGGAAACAAACCCAAAAACTGCTTTAGAAATTGTATTTGTACAAGATAGTTTTTCTTTCAGACACCGGTTGCGGGTTTCTATGTAACACAGCTGACGTGTACGTTCCATGAGTGACTGACTACTGTGTAAACTTGGCCCCGCTTAGAAAATAAACAGAAATAACAAGGTTAAAAAAAAAAAAAAAACAAAACTTGAGAGTCCCCGGCTAGCTGTAAAATGTCACCTCATTGCCAACTTATATCCAAGGCAACCAATCTTATAAAACCCACAGAAGAGGGAGCTCTTCCCTGGACTAGGCCCACAGGACAAGCCAGCTATGCGAGGGGACAATCCAGACAAGAAAACCAAGAGCAGGCCGTGAGGCAGAAACTCACACACCAAGGACAGCCGGGAGCAAAGCGTGAAACCCGGGCCCACGGAATTCACCAAGGAGTGCTTGCTGCTTGAATTGAGACTAAGCTGATGAGGCCCGGGCTGGACAGGACCCCCGCTGCAGTCCACAAGGGGAGAGAGGCTGAGGATGACAGAGGAGTGTGGGCCAGAGACAAGAGGCAGGTGCGAACACCGACAGTCTTCTAAAGTCCAGGGAGGCACGTGCGTCCCTGGAAATCCTTGGAACCAAGTACTTGGCAGGAAGGAGAGAAACACATCAAGAAAGGAACAGAGAGGCAAGTCTCTGAGTAGAGCGAGGCTGCGTTATCACCCAAAGAAGGAGGGTGAATCCAAGAAGCAGAGAGCAGGACTCAGGCAGAGCCTGGAAGAGGCAGCTGGCAGCGCACGGAGAACGGCTAAGGGCAGCAGAGCGCCGGGAAGATACCAGGCCACCCGCCCAGCGGCTCCCTCGACAGCAGAGACCCACGCGCTAGCCACATGACGGACGCCACACAGGCCTGGGCTCGGGCACAAACAAGGAGCTGCGGGAAGGGTCACACACGTCTGGGTATCTGGCCCGAGAGCCCACCCAGGGCTTGACCGCAGCTGCGGAATACAAGGTCTCAAAGTGCTAAGTTTTAAATGTAACCAAAATATCAGGAAAGAAGCCAATTTGTGGTCAAAACAGTAATGCCTTGGGAGGGCTGTCTGCCGGTCTTTTACTCTTTACGGACCCACTTGATATTCAAGGTGTTCCTGATGGAAACACACATACACAAGCATCCCCCAGGTGCCCGGTTAGGGGACCACACACAGGGAATGAAGAGACCACATCAATTCTGGCTAGTTCAAGAAGCCCTCCGGATATGGGTGCTTGGACCACTGTAAATGCTTCTATGGGAGTCTTTAAAAATGTATTTTACAGGCTGGGTAAGGCTCGGGGGTAAAGCGCTCGCCTAGCACGTACAAGGGCCTGAGTTTCATCCCCAGCACCACATACAAAAAAAAAAGGAGAAAGGGATTTTGCAAAGGATCCAGGCCTTTCACAGGCTTTGTCCTGGACACCAGGAAGGAGTACGGTCACCCACCAGGGCTGCAGGCCAGCATGAACACACAAGATGGAAGCAAAACAAGAGACAGCCTACGGGCGAACAGAACCACGGTGGGCCACGTGCAGCTCCTGAGGGGGCAGATCCCGGTGCGACTCTAACACATTTATTCAACCTTTACCATGGCTCCAAAACTGCCCCTTTCTGCCAGGGAGACGCCGTCACTGAGGGTGGCCAGGTCGGTGAGGCTGGCGCCACGGGCTCCGCCCAGCGCCTGCTCGTGCTGCTCGAGGCTCCGGTGGGCGTCCAGGCGGCTCTCGTGCAGCTGGGAAAGCTTGCTTCGGGCCTGCAGGATAGAGATTGCCGTGTCAAGGGAGCCAGAGGCACGTGACGGGCAACACGCTCTCACTCCTGACGCTCAACATGGGGCAGCTGGCCTGGGACAAGAGTGGGGCAGATGGTCTTTGCCACCAGAAAAGGAGACCACCTGCAAACCCAGATGTGCCCCGTTGTGCTCCTCCAGAGGAGCCCAGGTTCACACCCAACGTTCTGCCGACTCTCGATAATCTGGACAAAACCCAAGTGTGCCATCGCACTGGGCGTCAACAAGCACTCTCTTTACGGGGTCTTAGTACGCCGCGTGCTGTCCCTCCTCCCAAAAGAGGACAGTGGCACCAGTGAAGAGAAGGCGTTCCATGCATCCGGGGAGCCAGGGCGCGCCCGAGGGCCTCACGCCTGCTCCACACGGGAGCCGCACCCCTTGGCTTCCTCCTCTCCACAAGGCAGCAACAGGAGCCATGGGGAAGCCACCTGCAATCCCGGCTGCCAGGAGGCGGACGCAGGAGGACAGCAAGCTTGAGGCCAGCCTGAGCAACTTAGCAAGACTCAGTCACAAAATGAAACCAAAGCTGAGGCCGGGGCTCAGTGGTGGAGCACTCGCCCAGCAGGCACCTGGCCCCACTCTACTTCCAGTGCCAGAAAAAGGAAAAGAAAAGAAATGATGGGGGTCTGGCAAGGTGGGCATTAATGAGCAGCAGCTGCTGTTATGATCAGTCACTGTTATCACCACTGTCTACCTGTGGGTCTTGGGTCCACCTGGATTCTACAAACTCCCAAGAGTTGGAAAAGACTGAAAAAATCCCACAGTCAGTGACTAACAGAATGGCATAACACGGGCACACGGCATGGGGTGGTGCACACCAGCGATCAATTCTTGCTTACACACTGGCAGAAAGAGCAAAGCAATTAGTTCAGTCCAGGAAGGAAACACAGCAAAGTTTCCATTTTCTTACTTATTTTGGTACCAGGGATTAAACCCAGGAATGCTTTACCATGGAGCCATGCCCCCAACCCTTTCTTTATTTTTTATTTTGATACAGGGTCTCACTAAGTTGCTTAGGACCTCACTAAATTGCTGGTCTCAAAATTGTGATCCTCCTGCCTCAGTCTCCTGAGTTGCTGGAATTACAGGTGTGTGCCACCACACCTGGCTAGCCATTTTGATACTTGTCAAGGGCCAGGGTGGCAGCTTTTGACTACCACATACGGGAAAGCAAGGAAGGGGCTGTCCTCTGTCAGCAGGCAGCAGCTGTCTGTCCCAAGAAGCCAGCACCATCCTGGAGTGCCCCAGGCAATTCCAGGCACTGGCCTAGGGTCCCATGTGGGGTAACGCTGGTGACATAGTGTCCTCACTCAGCACTGTGGAGACGGCTGCTCTGCGTGGACACAGAAGTTATTTCTAGACCTTGTCCTTCTTGCTTCTGTGAGGACCAGCCCCTTTCTCTCCGGTGAGTTCTAACGTTCCCACCCAGCCCTGAAGGTGACAGTGCCAGGCTGGCAAAGAGAAGCACACCGCCTCGGAGCCAAGGTCAGCAGGGCTCTGGGGCACGCCCCGCTCTCGGCTCAACCTCGTCCAGGCCTCCGAGAAGAGAGCCTGAGGCAACAGGGCAAGACGGAAGGAAACCTTCAGTGGCACTGCAGCCAGTCACACAGCCGATGTGGCTGCTCAGGGACAAGGCTCTGCTTGGCAGAAGAGCCCTGGCGCGGCCACACACGGCAGAGACGCCCGGCCTCCACGGCCTCCACAGCGGTACCTGGTTGATCTCGTCTTGTGTGGACTTCAGAGACTTGATGATGGTCTCCAGCTGCACACGTCCAGCCTGAATGCTCTGCTCCAGCTGGGTTTCCTCCTGCTGCAACCGATTCAACTCAGACTTGGCCCGGTTCAGATCGTCCTCCTGGGACTTCAAGTCAGATTCCTGAGATTGGATTTGGGTTTTTAAGGATGAGATCTGAAAGGAGATGTCAAAAGAATTCACAGATCAGGCACTGAAAGACAACCCCGTATGTTCTCACTTACACAGGGAAGTTAAAAAGTTGATCTCATGGAGATGAAGAACAGGACAGTGACTGCCAGGGCCTGGAGAGAGTGTGGAGGAGGAAGTAAGGGAGCGAGATGGCCAGCAGGTCCCACCCTGCAGCACGGCCGGCTGACTGGTCAGCAAGCTTGCACTGCACACTCGAAAGGACCAAGTGGAGAAGGGTTCTGAGTGTTCCAACACAAAGAAGTGATCAGTGCTCACTGTGTAAAGACCAGACCCTGATCAGATCGTTACACATTGTATTCATGGACTGAAATATCACTCTGTGCCCCAGAAATAAGTACGATTGCTATGTGTCCGTTAAAATGAAGGACTGAAGGAAAGAGCCACAGTGGAGGATAAAATGTGACCCCGAGAAAGAACTCTTGCTTTGCCTGCTCAAAAGCAGCTCAGTCACAGAGGCGGTCACCCGCCACACCCAGATGCCTGGTTTCCTCATGGCAATTCTTCCTACATCAGAAGGAAGACAGGACAGAAGGGGCAGAGCATGACCAAGCACACGCCATCTCTCCCTGGCTAGGGGCTGAATGTTCCCACACTAGCCACACAGGAGGTCCTAACAGCTCAGCACAGGTTGCTGAGGCCACAGCCTTCCCAGTTTGTAACTGCAGACACCAGAGGAGGGAGGAGACGCCTCCTGGAATCCCCTCCACATTTTAGGGCACAGGCCAGGGTGATTCGTCCTCAGGGCATAGGTCCACAGCACCACAGGCATTCGCTATGACAGGGTCTCTAGGAACACAGGAGGGTGACTCAGGTGAGGATAAACGTGGACGCTTCTCCACAGGATGTCTCTGCACTCTGTTAAATGAGGAGGCCTTGGGGCATTCCGTTTCCAGGCCACCACGCACTCAGGAAGGCCTGGAGAGGCCCCCGCCCCAGTGCCTGCCACCGACTGGCGGAGCTCACCATCTGGGTCTCATCCTGACACTTCTGCCTGACGTCGCTCAGCATGTCTCGGAGTTTGGCCTTCTGCTGGTCCATCTCATCCAGGCGGTCTTGGGCATCCTGTTTCTGAGCTTCTAGCTCTTGCAGACTGCTTGTTTCCCGGTCTAGGTCGTTTTGTAATTCCTAGGGAACAGGTGCAAGAAGTGGACTTGAGACTGGTTAAAAACGAAGTCCATCCAAGATAACCAAACTGAAAGTGGACAGCCAGGTGCAGTGGCGCACACCAGCAACTAGAGAGCTGAGGCAGGAGGGCTACAAGTCCCAGGCCAGCATGGGCAACTGAGCAAGACCCTGTTTCAAAATGAAAAATAAAAAGCTGGGGGATGTAGCTCAGTGGTAAAGCACTCTTGGGTTCAATCCCCAATACACAAAAATCAATGAATTAATCAATTTAAAAAGTGGACAAAGGCAAAGCATCTGAAGTGACTTCTCCCCAGGGGTTAGGCAGAAAAGAGAGACGGTGATTGGGATGAGTCATACTGATTATGAGGATTTCTTTTGAGTTGATGGAAATGTTCTAGAACTACATAGAGGTTGATTATCAAGCACACTGAACATGCTAAAAACTACTGACTTGTATGCTTTAAAAGAGAATTTCACCCAGTGGCAGAAGGCTGAGGCAGAAGGATCACAAGTTCAAAGCCAGCCTCAGCAACTTAGTGAGGCCCTAAGCAACTCATGGAGACCCTGTCTCTAAATAAATTTATAAAGGGCTAGGATGTGGCTCAGTGGTTAAGTGTCTCTGGGTTCAATCCTTAGTATATTAAAAAAAAATCACTTTGGGCCTGGGAATGGGGATGTAGCCCAGTGGCAGAACACTGGTCCAGCATGCATGAGGTTCTGGCTCCATCCCTAGTATCTCAAAAAAAAAAAAAAAAAAAAATCAGAAAGATCACTTTGAAGCTCCCAAGAGTTCACGTTTCTAACTAGTACAGACCCCTGGTGCCTCCCTGCTGCCGACAGGGCATGCAACACTGAACACAAAGTAAATCTAGCCAAAGCGAGCAAGGTCCTCACCTGCACTTCATTGGTTTTCTGTCTAATTGCCTCTTCCTTTTCTCTGATGTCTTGTTCCAGTGAGTATTTCTCTCTGAATAGATGAAAGCAGAGTAAGTCAGCCACTGCCATGGCACACATGACTCTCCGTCCGCCTGAGGCCACTTCATGCACCCCTACAAAGAGATGCCCGTGATAACCCTGTCTGTGGTGGCAGAAGTCTAAGGATGACCCCATGATCACTGACTGTCAGTATGAATATGGACTGAGGGTGTCCCCTCAAGGTTCATGTGCTAGAAGCTGGTCCCCAGTGCGCTGGTGAAATGACGGAACCTTTGAGAGGTGGGGCTTGGCTCAAGATAACCACATAGTCGGGGATGCTGGCCTTTGAGGAGATTAATAAGGAGCCTGGTTAGTTCCGGTGGATCAAGTCTTTATAACAACGACAAGCCTGGCCAGGCACAGTGGAGCACGCCTGTAACCCCAGCAACCCAAGAAGCTGAGGCAGAAGGATCACAAATTTGAGGGCAGTCTAGACAACTTAGTGAGACCCTATCTTATAAAAGGACTAGGAATGTAGCTCAGAGGTAGAGCACCCCTAGGTTCCATTCCCAGTATTGCAAAAAAAAAAAGAGAGAGCGTGCCCGAGCGAGCACCCCCAGCAAGCCTGGCTCCCTAATCCCTCTGGCTTCCTGTCTCACCATGTGATTGCCCTCACAACACTGTGATTCCATCCACCCTGAGGTTCTCACCAGAGGCTGAACAGGTGGGGTCACCCCATCTTGGAATTTCAGCCTCCAAAACTGTAAACTAAGAAAACTCTTTTCTTTTATACATTACTCAGTCTCAGGTATTTTGTTGTAGTAACAGAAAACAGACTAATACAATAATCCTCTCCCTCCAACTGTGGGTAGGACCTGTGAATTCAATGACATGTCCCTCTCGATGCAACCACCCTTTTAGAAGCAGAGTGCTTTCTCCATCTGGTGGCCAAAGAATCTGGAGTTCTCCTAAGTATGACAAGGACTTGATGTAACCTTATGGACTTAGAAGGTGGAGGGGCTACATAAGAAGGAACATGGATAGTTCCTAGGAACAAGAGTAGCCACAGTTGACACCCAGCAAGGAAACCGAGACCTCAGATCCACAGCTGCAAGGATCTGGATTCTGCCAACACCTGGATGAGCTCAGAGGTGGAGAGTCCCCCGAGGTCCCTAGCCTAGCTGACCTTGCCCTCAGCCTGTCAGACCCTCATAGAGAGCCTTGTCCAGCCCATCTGGATATCTGACTTTTGGAACTATAAGCTAATATATTTGCATTGTTTTAAGCTGCTCCATGTTGGGTGACTTTGTTATGCAGCTATAAAAAACCATGTATGCTCTATGTCCATATTTACTTGCTTTCTGGGCACTGGGCCCACTCAGAAGTACTGATGGGATGCGGAGGACCCGTTCACAGGCTAGTGGAGAAACTATGACAAGGAAATGCACAAACAACTATCACCTAAGGGTCATAATAAATATGTGGGGGGCTGTCCCGCACAGGATGACCAGGGAAGGCCTCCCTCAGGAGTCTGCCCGTGAGTGAAGACACAGGGTAGAACAGCATTCTGGATGACAGAACGGGAAGAAAGAGCTGGCCCGGGGAGCCACAGTGAGAAGTCTGGAGTGATGTGGAGTCAGTTGAGCCATCCCTCTGGCTTGCAGCAGTGTTACTGAGGTCTCGGCCCCTGTGGTGGCCCCCAGCTCTTCCCCCACAGGAGGCAGCATGGAACTGGCACAGTGTGCATGCCAAGCACTGTTTGTCTCCTCAGCTGCACGCCCAGCGCCCACCACACAGCCACCAGCCTCCTCCCGTTACATCCTGAACGTCTGAGTCTCTGTCAGCAGGGGTTGGTGCGTGTGGCCACCAGTCACCACAGCAGGCCCACACTGGTGAGCTGCAAACGGAAGCTGCCATCTTTCAGGCCCTGTAAGCAATTCAGGAGCTCAGAGGATCCATGTCCCTTCCCCTCTTCTGAAGAAACTCGATTACCATGGTTCCATGGAAGCCTCTGATATTTCCTATAATGACCTGGCAGAGTGTTTTGGATTTGGACACAAGGGGACCAAGGGGACCCAAGGCACGAGTGGTTTTCAACATACCTTTGTAACTGGGCGATTTCTTGGCTAATGTCATCAAGCTCTTTCACACCAGTGAACTCCCCAGATCCAAGAGAACTTGAACTGTCCTGGGATCAAATTCAAGTACAGAATCACTGACTGGCAAGCTGACATCACAAAACAATAGGGACTAGGAGGTCCTGAGCCCAGGGACAAAATCATCTTCTCTTTAGTTCATGGGGGTAGGAACAACAGGGCTGGTTACCAGCCTAGGGAAATAGTGGGCTAGCCCACACTTAGGGGACCGAAGGCCTGGGCTGCAGGGAGGGCCGAGACCAACTGGGGGCGCGTGCGGGATACCAGCGCCACCTTGTGGCAGACGATGGGAAGCAATGCAAAGAGAACTGGGGCGTACCCAGGCTACTCACCGGTATTGGAGTGCCTCTCTCGGAGGGTGGGACCATGTCTGGCGAGAGGACTTGAGGGGGGTCGATGCCTTTACTGACCTTCTGCTGAATGAAATACATAGCTAACGCGAACTGGTCTTTGCTTAACTTCCCAGTTTGCCTTGTATCGGCCAGGGCCCTGGAGAAACGTGGGGATGTTCATTTGTCACACGTGCTGGGCTCTGCCTGCGACGAGTACAAGGCAGCAAACCCCTGCTTTTAAATAAATGACGACAACAACAGCAAGGACAGCGGGGCACCATGGCGGGCCCCCCACCTTTTGAACTTAACATCTCTGTTCCTGGAAGCAGTCCTGGGGTCCCTGGTAATACATAAGGAAACGGAAAGTCCCCGAGGTGACGTGGCCTGGGAAACGGGTGAGAAGGCCCTGCACTGACAGCCCTCATCTCCCAGGACGAAGGTGTTCCAGGTGGCAGCTGCAGACAGGGAGGGGGTTTATCACCCCTGCAGTGATGTCGCTAGGAGGCGTTGATCTCCTTCCATGTAAATCCTCTCCAGATGCTGCCCACAGACCCCCGACCCCCCAAAAGTTCAAACTGCCCAAGGAAACTGACGTGCTCACTAGACCACCCCTCACAACAACCTGTACAAACCCACTCCCTTTCTTTGTTCAGTGGCTCATTTTCCACCAGGAAAGTGGGTCCCCCGGCGCCATGACATCCCTTCGTCCCCCATTCCTGCGTGAAGCTTCATTTCTGAATAAACAGCTTCAGAGATGCTTCAGGAGGTGTGCGTCCGACCCGGTCTTCTGTGCTAACAGCTGGCCCCAGCGCACCTCGTTAGACAAGCATCCTGCCCTAAGGCTGGCCACCAAGGGACTGTCAGGGCAGGAAGTGGTTCTCACCCAGGCTGCAGAACCACCAAGCCCCACAGACTCAGGGATGGGCCCCTTGGGAAGAGCTGACTAGCTGCCAAAAGGCTCTCTTGCTTTCATTTATCATCTGCTCTGGGTGTCGAGGAGACAGGCTACTTCTGTGGAAATGGAAGCCAGGCCAGTGTCACATGCTCCTCTACATAGCCTGCTCCTGAGCTCTAGGTTGTGTCGATGGCCTGGGATGCCAGCTTTCCGTGGAGACAGCAGCAGTGTTTTGGGCTGTCGTATGGAGGAAGCAGCAACCAGCCTCACCCTCTTTGCTGGGTCTAAGTGTCTGTGTCCCCCTCAAACCACTGTGCTGAAACCCTGACCTTTGGGATCTGTGGGGAGGTAGAGTCCTCCAAAGGAAGCTTGAGCCTTTGTAACAGGGACCCTGGAGCTCTCTGCTCCCTCTGCCATGCGAGGACACTGCAAAAGGGACATCTGCAAACCAGGACGTGGGCTCTCACCAGAAACCTTGATCTTGGCCTTCCCAGCCTCTAGGCTGTGAGGAACCTGTTACTTAAGCCATCCTGTCTGTGTATAAGCTACAGCAGCCCAAACGAACCAGACGCTCCTTTTGGGCTCAAAGAGACCACTTTGGGGCCATGGCCCCAAAGCTCAAGACAGACCCCCATGCTAAAGTGTCTCCTCTCACTGGCTTTCTAATGCCCTCAAAGTCAGGAGAATAGGGTGTGTAAAGAGCAGCACACAGTGGCCCTGCAGAGCTTGAGTAAGAAGATGCACGACACTCCAGATGATCAAGGAACAGGCATTATGAGATGAAGAGGCAGCCTGCCCTTCCTCCCACCACCCACTCCACACGGGTCTTCCTTCCCACCTCACTCATGGCGACTGCAGGCAATGACAGTTTCAATATGGAACAAAGGAGAGCCAGCGGGGTGGTCAATAGACTTGGGTCCAAACACAGTCAGTGAACAGACCAGGGGAAGATTAGATCTCATGGAAAACCACTGACAAAGGTTGTTTGTTGTTTATATGTGCTGCATTACCACTGAGCCACAACCCCAGCCCAAAGGTTGTTTTTAAAATGCCTTGGTTAGAGATCCAAGATGGGGAACAGAGGAGGTCACGTTCCTGGTTACTCCATGGTGTGAAACCAAGAAAGTGGACAGGCAGCTTCTCCGCAAGGTGAAAAAGAAAAGCGGGGGTGGGGGGGTGTTTACTGGAACCTAAACTTGGACCTTCAAAGCAGACTGGGGACACAGGACAATGGATAGAATAAGAAAAAGTCCCCAGCAGCACAGCTGCCACAGTGGGGCCAGAAGCTCCATCCAGAGCGGCCCCTCCGTGAGCACAGTGGAGGGATAAGGGAATTAAAGGAACCCAAGGCGTGTCTGGGTACAGAGTGTTTAGAGACCAAGGTCATTGCCCAACAAACCTGAAAGACCCACCACACAAAACCCAGGTGTGGGGAAAGAAACCCCCACCTCTCCAGGCGGCATGCGGCCAACGAAGGAAGGAACCCTTCTGCAGCTGCAGCCTGGGGGCCGGCAACTGAGGAAGCCGATTCCTGGCAAACCTGAGTTTGGCTCGAAATACAGGCCCAGTAAACACACGCTGCACGACGTAAGAGTGTGCTTACGTGACAAGAAAATCAAACATGGAGGGAGGTTTACACAGGAGACAACTGGTCACAGAAACCCACCCAGCTCTCCCCCTCCCCCTCCAATCCAACTGCTTGCAGGACCGGCTGAGAGAGACGCTCTGGCCGGGAACTCAGAAGGGTCGGGGCGGGAGAGATTGTTTGGAGACTGAGCCAGAAAATATGGGGTCTGCAGGTGACCTAGGGGACTGAGAATCGGCTCGCTCACTACATGAGTGGAACCCAGGGGAGATCGCTGGGGTAAGTCTTCCAGGGTAAAAGTACTGGGCCTGGAGGTGTGTAGATCTAAAATCTCCAGACCAACTAGCATTCAGCAAAGAGCCTGGAGCCCCGGAGCTCAGCCCTGCCTCCAGGGACTCGCCTAGGGATTCCCTCTCACTCCGCAATCCAGAGCGTGGCGCATCTCGCTCCAGAAGACCCACCGACAACGGCTGAGAAGAGAAGCTGAGAATCTTTTGAACTTCGATGGAAGGAGTCTTTAACTTTTCATCAGGACTTCTTTAAAAATTCTTTTGCACTGTTTAATTGTGCCCTTAATGGTACATGAACATTTATACAATTTCCTATTTTTTTCTTCTTATCTCTAGCATTTCTGAAGCCAGTTATTTTACATGGATTAGTTTTTTGTGAACTAGGATGTTTGATTAGTATATTTTAGTTCTGTTTTATATTCTTTTTAAAAAAATTTTTTTAAAGTTTTTGCTGTATATATATTTTTCTCCTACCTGTTTCCCTTGATTCTCTTTTCTTCTGCTAACAGCCAATCTCTATTGTTCTCTCTTTCACTCTTCCTTTAACCTTTTACTTCTGTCTTCTCTCCTCCTCCCTCATAATCATCACATCCTATATCACTTCTGTTCTCTCCCTGTTCACCACCTGAAAATATAAACCCTTTTGCAAACTTGCTGTTTTTATTATAGACAAAAACTGATCATATCATTTTTGTTTATTGTGATAATTAGCATTGTAGACCTCATTAATAGGAACTATTTGGTTCAATGCTGCATATTATTTACATTGGTCGTTGTTATACATTTGTTTCCCCCGCAACACTGAAGTACTGGAAACCTCCAGCAACACTCTTAAGTCCACAGGGTAGAAACTCTACAGCCTCAGATCCATGTTGCTGGATGGGTAGACACATAAGCAACATGAAAAAGCAAGGGAACGAGTTACCCCAAGCACACCAAGATACTCCAACAACAGAATCCATCAGCACAACAGTGGAAGAAATGTCTGAGGAGTTTAGAATGTACATAATTAAACTGATCTACAAAGTAAAGGATGACGTAAGAGTGCAAATACGGTAGCAAAAGATCACTTCAATGAAGAGACAGATTCTTAAAAAAAAATAATAATCCTTGAGATGAAGGAAACAATAAGCTAAATTAAAAATTCAATAAAAAGCATCACCAAGAGACTAGACCACTTGGAAGACAGAGAACCTCAGGCAATGAAGACAAAATATATGATCTTGAAAATAGTTGACCATGGAGAGATGTTAAGAAACCATGAACAGAACTTCCAAGAATTATGGGATGGGCTGGGGTTGTAGCTCAGAGGTAGAGCACTTGCCTAGCATGTGTGAGGCACTGGGTTTGATTCTCAGCACCACATACAAATAAGTTAAAGGTCCATCAACAACTAGAAAAATAGTAAAAAAAAAAAAAAAAGAATTATGGATAACATGAAAAGACCAAATTTAGATTTATCGGGATAGATGAAGGCGCAGAGACACAAACCAAAGGAATGCATAATCTTTTCAATGAAATAATATCAGAAAATTTCCCGGGGCTGAGACTGTGGCTCAATGGTAGACCACTTGCCTCGTATGTGAGTCACTAGGTTCGATCCTCAGCACCACATAAAATGAATAAAGGTATTGTGTCTGTCTAGAACTAAAAAAATATTAAAAAAAAAAAAAAAAAGAAAAAAGAAAACTTCCCAAATCTAAACAATGAACTGGAAAATCAAATATATGAGATTTACAGGACCCCAAATGTGCAAAGTTGCAACAGACCCACATCGAATCACAGCAAAATTAAAATGCCTAACATATAGAATAAGGACAGAATTTTAAAGGCTGTAAGAGAAAAACGTAAGATTACATATAAGGGGAAACCAATATGGATCTCAGCGGATTTCTCAACCCAGACCCTCAAAGTTAGGAGGTCCTAGAATAACATATACCAAGCTCTGAAAGAAAATGGATGCCAACCAAGAATCAATCCTACATCCAGCAAAATTAAGGTTCAGATTTGAAGATGAAATAAAAACCTTCCTTGATAAACAAAAATTAAAAGAATTTGCAATCAGAAAACCTGAAGTTCAGAATATTCAACAAAATATTCCACGAAGATGAAATGAAAAAAAAAAAGTGAAAACCGGTGAAGAGAGGAACTATACTAAAGGAATAGTTAATCAAAGAGAAATAATTCAAATTAAAAAGCAGAAATAAAGGAAAATGACCAGGAACACAAATCATATTTCAATAATAACCTTGAACATTAATGGCCTAAACTCATCAATCAAAAGACAGACTAGCAGATTGGATTAAAAAACAAGTCCCAACAATATGCTGTCTCTAAGAGACTCACCTCATAGACAAACACCCATAGACTGAAGGTGAAAGGATGGGAAAAAAACATACCACTCATATGGATCGCATAAACAAGTAGGGGTTTCCATCCTAATATCAGATAAAGTGGACTTCAAGGCAAAGTTAATCAGAAGGGACAGAGGATATTCCATACTGCTTAAGGGAATTATACATCAATAAGACATAATAATCATAAATAGTTATGACCCAAACAATGGAGCATCTACATACATCAAACAAACACTTCTCAACTTCAAGAATCAAACAGATCACAACAAAATACTGCGTTTGAACATTTTCATTTTCATTCCATATATATGAATACAAATATGAATATATATGTAAAAATATATGTGAAAATATTTAAATGGATATGGATTTGTATATAGTTATTTTTCTTTTGAGATGGATAGTTACAATTTTGGTAAGATATAGGATATGATTATGTAACTATATATATGAAAATTTATGGGTAGGATTTTGGTGGCCATTAGGGTACATACATACGTGTGTGTGTGTGTGTGTGTGTATGAATGTATATAAACATATGGAAATATATGTGAAAATATATATGGATATTCAAAGTAATATTTATAATTATTGCTTAAAAGGCTCATGATTATGGGTAGGGTTAGGTTTAGTTCTGAGAAATAGCTTTGATTTAGGGGACAGGTTATCATGGAACATATATATCAATAAATATGAATATAAACATGAATACAGAGATAATATTATATATCAAAATTTATATATATACTTTTATCTATGGATAGTTTAAAGGTAAGCAGTACTATTATATTATGTGTGAAAACTGGGTTATGCCTATGGAAATGAGTATATATATTAAATATCTATGGGTTTTTAAGTGAATTTATGAATTTATATCCCAAATACATAGGTACATCCATGTAAAATGTTATGGTTTATATGTATAGATGTTTCTCTAAAGAATATTGTAGATATAGGACTAATGTAGAAAAATAGGGTTAGTTTAGGGATTGAACTTTTTTATCCATATATAGGAATACAAATATATATATGTAAACATAGACATGAAAATTTTTAAATGGATATAAATTTATATATAGTTATCTTTCTTTTGAGACGGATGTTTACAATTTGTTTTAGTTATAGTTTATGATTATGTAACTGAATATATATGAAAATGCTTGAGCAGGAATTTGGTTGCTGCTAGGGTATATTCATGTACATATGAATATATATAAACATATAGGAATATATATGAAAATATATATGGATATTCAAACAAAAAATAAATAAAAGTCTGAAACTCAAAAAGATAAAAGAAAACTATAGGTAAGGAAATAGTTTAGTCTCAAAATTAGAAGGTAAAAGAAATGTTTCTTGATAAGAAAGTATTTTGTCTGGTAAAGTAATATTCTTGGACTAAAGTCCAAGATGAAAGAGGACAAAATTAAGGAAGCAAATTTGTGAATGTCTAACTAAGTCACAGAAATTTTGTGGAAGGTAAATCTCAAAAAGTTTGTGTTTGTGATTAAATTGGCTATAATTAGCATAGTCAGTTGAAGTTATTTGAGCTTTAATGATATGAAGCAAAGTCTGAAACACTGATCTCTTTTCAATATTTTTTTTGTATTTGTTAGGTTTTATTACTTGGTGAAACTAAGTCTTAAAGAAATTAGGGTTTGTACCTATTTTAAAGCCTTAAATGATTACTGGTTAAACAAACAACTATTATTTCAGTTATAACAATATTGCTGACGCCCAAAAGACATGTGACTAGGTATGTGTATGCATCTCTCTAAGCCTTGTCTAAGTGTTATGTAAAAGTTATAAAATTAAAGTCACGTAAGTTTACTGGAAAGACAACCAATAAGTGCTCTCTTTTATACACTGTATCTGACATAGAAGGGTCACACTGTCATTTGAAGACCTGTCATGTCTATTTGCTTTGACTAATGACTTTTAGCAAAGAAACAGCAAATTCTGATGACTAACACTGTTTGCTAAATGTATGAGAGATTTAAGGCTATCCTCTGATTTTTGTTAACCCATGCAGACCTGCAATTATTATTGTATGCTCTGGATTCTAAATTGTAATTTAAAAGTTAAAAAAAAAAAAAAAAAAGCCAGCTGGGCATGGTGGCACACGCCTGAAATCCTGGCAGCTCAGGAGGCTGAGGCAGGAGGATCCAAATTCAAAGCCAGCCTCAGCAACTCAGCAAGGCCCTAAGCAACTCAGAGACCCTGTCTCAAAAGATAATATAAAAAGAGCTGGGGATGTGGCGCAGTGGCTGAGCGCCCCCTGGGGTTCAATCCCTAGTACCAAAAAAAAAAAAGAAAGAAAATGTCTTGGTCAGGCCACAGTTAGAGGTGGGGGGTATGACAGTTTCACTCTGGCAGGGTTTCACAGCCTGCTCCTGGCCCACAGCTGACCCTCCTCTCTGTCATCTCTCCAGGGGTACAGCCCCAAGGCCAACACTCAGAGGGTCCGCAAAAGGACAAGCAGGCTCTGGGGCAGCGGATGGCAACCACACAACACCAGACGCCCCGTCTGATGCGTCGGGCCTGAGGGCAGAGCCCCCATCCTTGCGGCTGCCTGTAGCTCCTCTTGGTGTGCTACCTCCACAGCAGCTCTGCCTGACCCCTCCACCACCTGCACCCCAGTCGAGACTGTCATTTTAACTTTCCTTGTGATTATTCTAGACCTTGTTCCTGCTCTATCCCCCACAACCCCCTGCAGGGAACGGTTTCCCTGCTTTTCTCCCTCTGATCCAAGAGCGTTCACGATTTCCCCTTTCTGTTGTTCTGCTGCTGTACTGAGACTCAGACGCAGCCTTTGGGTGTGCTAGGTAAGCGCCCTGCCCCTCCGCTACGCATAGGCCAGTTCAGGATTCAGTGCTATCCCACATCTCAGTCGTTCACAGTTGGTATATACCCTGCAAGCTATTCTCCTGGTGTCGTCCTCCACGCTGCGGCCTAGGGCGTGCTGGTGCTATTGTGGAACTGGGGCGCATCTGTCTCAGGTTCACCCAGGGGCTGCTGCGTTTCACTGTGTCTAAAAGGCAGACCCCGATCTGGGCCCTGAGGCGCAGGCTGAAGCGTCACCCAGCTAACGCATTCACAGCAGGCTTGGCCCTTACAGGCAGGACTCCTGGGGAGGCCCAGGCCTGACACCCAGTGCAGTGCCGCTGGAGGCTTCAGAGCCCTGCTTGTGCCCACAGAGGTGTGGCCTGGCCAGCCCCACAGCTGGCTGTGGCAGAGGCCAAGTGCCTGCCAGAGCTGACCCAGGGAGCAAGGAGCTCTTACACTCGTATTTCACCTGACCCACTTCAGCCTGATGAGAATAAAGGAGGATGAGAATAAAGGGCACTGCAGTGAGCTGAGGACCCTGACCACGGACTGACCGCCTCTCCCCCAGCACAGGCCTCTCCCAAGGGACCCACAGCCATGACTTCCCTTACCATATGTGTGCTAGAAGATTCTGGGTGAGGCCCGAGTGCATGAAGATCTCCTTCACCTCCTGGCCACTCACATAGCCATCCAGGTCCAGGTCAGTCTTGAGGAAGATCTCATCGAATCGCATTTTGTCCGCCACTGGCACCACCCAGGTCACTGTTGGCTGAAAAGTTTTTTTAAAAACGGTTAATTCAATGAACACATACTTTTTGATGGTGGAATGATCAAAGTACTGGTCACGCACACTTGGTATCAGACTCTCCTCAGGATTCCAGGAGATGACAGAGCAGAGAGGACCCCTGGTCTGTAAGGGGAAAACTGAGGCTCAGGTTGAGGGAGGTTGATGCTGGCCTGACCAAGTCCCCAGCACTCCTGCCTGCCCAGCACCTTACTCTCCTTACGCCTGAGGGAGGTGAAGACCCAGAGGACTCACCCACCTTCAGCCCTCGCCCCTGCCACCTGGGGCGTCAAGAGAAGCCGGGAGCCTTCTTCCAGGAGGAACCCTGGGCAGGCACAGAAGACCCTCCTGAGCACTCACAGCAGGATCATCTCCCAGGAACCCACTGGCCCCCACACCAGCCTCCCTGGTCTTCTAGCTTCTCTGCGAGCGAAGGTGTCGCGGGAAGCTGGTGGTGCAGGCTTTGGCATGCCATCCTTCTATGTCCCTGACCCCACTCCAAGATGACAAAGACAACCCCCCTGCTCAGGTATCAGCACGCACACCACTGACAGGTCATTACGCATGCATGCAGGACAGGCAGGTGCTCAGGGACCTGTGGCGGGGAGAGGCTGGGTCCCAGGCAAGCACAGGGGTCACCCACCAGGACCCGAGCACCAGCACCATCCTCAGAAGGTTGTTCTGGAAGCCAGGACAACACCCATGGGCTGAGCCCTGCTGCACATGGGGCCCCTCATGCCACCCGCTCAAGTTTCCGCTGGCTTCTACCAGGGCCGACCTCCTGATGCAGGTTCCAAGGGCCCGCGGGGAGAGCACGTGGAAGCAGGCTCCTCCCCTGGCCGACCGGACACGTCGCCTCGCACCTTAGACCCATCCTTTCATGTCAAGCCCACAGCATCTCCGCCCTTGATTTTGGAAACATTTGCCTCATCTAGTTTGTTTTAACAATATGGTCGTCCCTCTGTGCCTGAGGAGGACTGACTCAGGACAAAGGACACCATGACCTGCATCTGCACGGAACCCCACGCTTCTTCCACCCGCGATGACTGATAACACTGGATACAACGTAAGTGGCCCCTGCACTGTTGTCATGCAGCAGAGTCCAGGAAAGGCAGAGTAAACCAGTCTGTGCTGGCCCAGTTAGACAAAGTTCTTCTTTCTCTGAACGTTTTTGCTTATGGTTGTGAAAATGCAGAGCCCAGAGAGCACAGGCAGCTGCAGTGAACACTGGGCTGGGGCTGGCCCACGGGAGAGCGTGGGCCTCAGCCCCAGCACCACACACGCAGTTACACAGCAACAGCAAGACAGCCAGCACCCAATCAGACGGGTCTAGGCGGTGAGGGAATGGAAGGCTAAAGGACAGCTGGCTACAGAGGGGACTGATCAGGAGTCTGCCCAGTGCTTGGTACTTAAGAGGAGCTGCCACACGACACCTGAGTCACCAGTCAGGGTGGCTTCTTTCGATGGAGAGGATGTGAGAGCTAAAAAGAAGTCGACCTGAAAGTAGAACCCTGATGACCAGGATGCAGAAAACAGGGAGGGCAGGAAAAGGCTGGCCGGATTCGATCAGCACGCTCTGTATGGAAATGCCACACTGAACCCCGTTAACATGTACAATGAACACAGGTTAACAACACACAAATAAATAAAATAAAAGACACCATCCCAGTAAACTGGGGGAGGGTCTCTCAAAGTGTGTTGACGACCCAGGGATGGGTAGGAAGTGCCACGGAGAAGGGCTTTGGGTCGGACGCTGAGAACTGGGTGGGCACCATCCTTCCGGGAGCACCTAGAGTTCAGAAACAAGCTCAGGAAGCACCGCATGCCACGCTCCCCGCATGGCTTCAGTCCTGTGGTCTCAGGTAGTGGGTCGAATGATTAGTAGAGGAAGGAATTTACCAAAAACTCTAAGACCCATGGATCTGATCTGGACATGGAGGGTTCAGAAGATGCACTGGACTGGGCTGTGCTTGTGGCATTTCACCAGGCGGATTCTGGGAGCCGCCTGGGTCTGCTGTGGAGCGTCGGGTGGCTGTGAAGACGCACACAGAACAGGCGTGGCACGCACGCCTGTGATCCCAAGACTGGGGGGCTGAGGCAGGAGCACTGCAGTTCTAGGTCAGCCTCAGCCACCCAGCAAGACCCTGTCTCAGAATGAAAAATAAAAAGGGCTGGGAATGCAGCTCCATGGTAGAGGGCCCCTGGGTTCAATCCCCAGTACCAAACAAACGAACCAGAAAACCAAACCCACACATCAAAGAAACTTGGGGCTCGCGGCTTGCTATGGTTTAAGTGTATTCCCCAAATACCATGTTAGGGGCTTGGTTCCCACTGCTACAGTGTGGAGAGGTGGACCAGAGGTGACCGGGGTGAGGGCTCTCTCTCATTAGAGTACTGTAACTGGATCTCCAGTGTCCCTCAGACAGATGTGTTGAAGGCTTGGTCCCTGCCCTGTGGCCCTGTTGGGAAGTAATGGAGTCTTTGAGAAGCTAGTGGGAAGTCCTTAGGACCAAGGAGACATGCCCCAAGAGGGACTGCAGGACTCTGCCCCTTCTCCCTTTTCTTTGCTTCCTGGCCACGAGGTAAGTGCTCTACCACACAACCCCACCACCATGCGCTGCCTGAGACAGGCCCAAAGGCAAGAGGGTCATGAACGGAATCCTCTGAAACTGAGCCAACTAAACCCTTTTTTAAGTTAATTATCTCAGGTATTTTGTCACAGTAGTGGAAAACGATGACTGCACAAATGGACTGATACGTTCATGGATGAATGGATTACTGGATTCTCTTGGGAGTGGCCTTGTTATAAAAGTGAGTTGTCTCAAGCAGCCTCACGCTGCCTTGCTGCCTGCCTTCTGGGGCCTTGGGGCACATCAGTGGACTGTGATGCCAACACAGTTACAAACCCAACAACATGGATGGCCTTCTTGAAGCTGTGAGTGGGTCCCTAGAAAGAGTAGAGGTTCAAAGCTGATTCAACAGCCACAGAACCTAAGCAAAGGAGAACAGTTCCTCCTTTGGATGATGGGATGGAAGGGTGAGTGGAAGAAATCTTGCTCCAACCTGGTCATGAAGGCAGATCTGGGAGGCCCTTGGGGACCTGGGGGGATGTGTCAACCGGAGTCCCTGGAAATGCCCCCACTGGCTGCCTCTGCCCTTGGAGGAGGAGAGGCACCCTCCCCACCCTACCCACACAGAGTCCGCTGGTGAAACTGGTCCATCCAGGGTTGGCAGCTTGCCCCCAGGACCTAGGGACAACCCTGAGATAACCTCGGAGGCTGGTTTGCCTGGGCCAGTGAGTTCGGCTCCACTTGCTTTCTGGCCAGTATAAGATCTACTTAGCAAGCAGACACAGGCGCTAGGCTGTCTTGGAAAACATTGCATACGAGAGCTGAACGGCCCCCTCAACCCAACTCTGACTCCACCCTGCCCTGTCCCTGGCTCACCCCACTCTAGCCTTCCCCTATTTCTAGAACACACCGAGTACTCCCACTTCAGAGCCTCGGACAGGCGGGTTCTCTGATGGCTTCCTGTCATTCACCTCACTGGTGGCCTTCCGGCTGCAGGACAGCACCCTCCCCGCCCCTAGCACTCCCAGGCTGGGCCCTGCCCTGTGTTCTCATAGCTGCTTGGGCCTTCCTTGGGTCACTGACTTGCTTTTCGCCCACCTTCCCATGGAGAAAGGAAGCTGCTGCATGCTTCCCAAGGCAGGCCCAAGACCCTCTGGACACACCTGGGCACAGCTGGGGAGGCAGTGGGACATCGGGACGCTGGCTTGTTAACAGCCAGCAAAGGGGTCCTCCTGTCCTTGCTGGGGCACCAGCTGGGGCAGCGATGAGAGCTGCATGAGCCCCCATGACTAAGCCCCTTCAACTCTCCCTACAGGCTTGTCACATTCTGGGGACAATGCTGCATCCTCTCTGCTCCTTGGAAATGAGCCTCCAGAGGTGAATACTTAACAAACACGTCACAAGTAAGAGAAAACACTGTCTGATGACCCTCTTCTCACTGCCATTAGCCGTATGCTGTAGCTGTGTGGGGACGGTGGCTGGCCACCTGCTTGTCATTACTTTGCCTTTGAAAGAACAAACGAGGCTGGAAGTGCAGCCTGACTCCAGACGTCACTCGTTCTTTCCTGCACCTTTAGACGACCTCAACGGCGCCCTTCCACACGGAGGCCACTGAGGCGTCACATTTGCCAAAACAAGAAACATACAATTTGGGGGGTTTATTTTGGGACAGGGTTTTGCTACGTTGCCCAGGCTGGCCTCAAACTCGCCATCCTCCTGCCTCAGCCTCCTGAGTAGCTGGGAGCACAGGTATCACCACACCTGGCTCCAACTACAGGCTTTTAAGAATCCCCCTTCCAAAAGAGCTGTTCACTCCAGCAGGAAATCCCAATTACAGTAAAAAAGATTCTCATTTGAAAAGGTATTACTATTTATTACATAAGGAACTTGAGCATCCACGTTGTTGGTATCCTCGGGGGTCCTGAACCAATCCCCCATGGAAGACTACTGAAGTTCAAGTGAATAAGAAAGTTAATTCTGAATCCCTGTAGTATTTTTTAAAGACATTTAATCGTGAACTTTACTTGCTCCCAAGAAATAGCACACTGTGCTCAGAATGACCACGACCTCAGAGGGCTCATACCTGTGTTTGTTTGATGCTGTGCTTGGGAGACAAGCTCCCTGTGCTGTTCAGGCTGCTGACACTGCCGTGGGAGGGTGTGGAGCGAAGGCTGTCTTTGGGTGGGGGGCTGGCGGGCAGGACGGGCACGGCACCGGGGAACACCGTCTTCTTTCTCTTGGAGGGTGGGATGAGTGACGGGGGCAAGACAGAGGGCACTGGCTCCTTCTCAAGGGCCCGGTACACCAAGTGCATGGCCTGTGGGCACAAACAGGAACAAGCTGAGGCAGTGGGGCAGGACGAGGCTCCAGAGGACCTGAGAAGGGCCACCCTTCCAGGGGTTGTAGGGATGGAGCAGACAGCATGTGAGGATGCTTTCAAGCCGACCAGCATTACAAGAAAATGCAATCATTTCTGGTGAGTTTCCTTGCTATACACAAGCTCACAGGACATCTGTCCAATAGCACAGGACTGAAGTGAGCACAAAGCAAATTCAGCCAAGTCAGACTCTGTGCACAGCAGTTTCCCTCATCTGTGGTTTTGTATTCTGAGGGTTCAGTTACCTATGGTCCAAAAACATTACATGCAAAATTCCAGAAACAAGGGGGCCACATTCATGCAACTTTTATCACACTATATTGTTATAATTTATTGTTATTAATCTTACTGTGCCTAATTTACAAACTAAACTTTTTCATGGTGTGTATGTATAGAAAAAAACATGGTGCATATCCAGTTCAGAACTACCTGCAACCTGGATAAGGGGACCACGGGAGGTCCCTTCTCCACACAGGCAGGCCACCAAGAGGACTCACGACTTCCAGAGTACAGGGACTTAGAAGGCTAAGACACCAGGACAACTGCATATCCTTTGAATATTCAGGAGACACAGAAAGGGCACCAAAGGGCGTGTGGTGCCAAGGCCAGGAGCCCGGCTGCCCCAGGCAGGTGGGGAAGATAAATGTGTCTCCACCATGAATTTTAAAGTCGAACACTTTAGAGAACATAAATGATGCAGTCAAGATTTGTGATCACTTAAAAACCACAAAATGTTAAAAACAGCTAGTGATGAAAGGAAACAAAACAACAGAATTCTGTGATCCACTGACAGATCAACACCAACCTTGGCTGAAATAACAAGAAATGATCAAAAGAAAACAAAAGTAGGAACTGAGAGCCTGTGAAGCTGGCAGGGAAGTGCAGCTGGTACCTACGCACACTCTGGGCAGGTTGCCTCCCTGCTGGGGCCCACCCCAGGACCATTCAATGACGTGAACACCTTAAATCAGACACAGTCAAATACATGAGGAGCGGCAGGGAGGAGGGATGGGAAGTGAGCATGTAATGGGGACAGAGCTTTAGTTCAGCTGGGAAAGATAAGACAGTTCTCGAGATGGACAGGGTGTGACTGCAGGACACATGGTTAAGACGGGGAGGTTTTTTTAATGGGATCTGTATTTTACCACCAGACGGTAGTGGACAAGCAATGAAAACAACAGCATCATCACAGAACCGTGGGCAAGCTCAAGGTGGAAAGGCAGAAACAAGCTTCCCGCATGGAAAGAAACCCCCCAACTGAGCACTCCTGGGTATGTGGGGTTAGGAGGGAAATGGCAGAAGTTCATCATTTTCTTGGACGATGATTTTAATTTAACTCAAAGTGTAAAATTTTAAAGGTTTTATACACATAGCAAGTAAAATTAATGATGCTTCACTTCATATGTAGATAGTAAAATCACATTTTAAAGCTATTTAAAACCCCTAGGACAACAGATGCCTAGGTGGGTATATATACAGGCTGCACGATCCTCATAAAATCAGAAATTCTAAATGCTCCCAAATCTGAAACTTTCTGTGCACTAACAGATGACACAAGACCTCATGTGATGGGTAATAGTCAAAACGCAGGAGAAATGTGGTATAAAATGACCTTTTGGCTAGTGCACAAGGTACATATGAAACATAACTGAATTTTGCATTTGGACTCAGACCCCATCCCCAAAAATTCCCATAATGTATATGCAAATATTCCAAAATCTGGGGAAAAGAAAATCAGAAATCTAAACACATCTAGTCCCAAACATGTGGGATAAGGAATACTCAACCAGTATTGGATTTCAGTTTTTCTATTACTTAGAAACTCCCAAATAATTCAGAGTTTTGTTTTGTTTAGTTTTCGGTTTGGTAGAACTTAATTACTATCTACCAAAGCGTCATCCCGAACAAGGAACTACTTTTTAAATCTTTGAAATTTAATGAAATGAGGTAAGTGCATAAATCTCATAATTACACAGAATGGCCAAAGATGTGAGGAAGGAGGTGGAGGAGAAGGAAGAAGAGGAAGAGGAGGGGAGGACAAGGAAGAGGCAGGCGCTATGGTTCCGCGGGATCCTCCAAAGCTCCTGTTGCGACTTCATCTCCCATAAGACAGTGCACAAGCAAGACGGGCGAGACACGTACACAGGAGGGAGGGCGGGCAGGCGGGAAGCACGAAACAAACGCAGTGAACTAGGAACACTGCAGAATGGGGTGAGGGTGCTCAGAAACCTTCTCTGTATCACTGCAACTTTTCTACATACCTGGAATTAAGGCAAAATAAACGCTTTCTTAAAATTAAAGAAAATCAAATCCGGAAACCCCCAGGAGCTACACATGTTCCACCTCAGCAGGGTGGCAGGGGCCTACCACAGCAAACTCGTCCCGGTCCAGCTGTCCGTCCTTGTCGATGTCACTGAGGTCCCAGACCTGCAGGGGACAGATCAGTGAAGGTTATATGGAGAGGAAGGGCCTGGGTGACAGCAAGCCCTGCCCACCGGAACAGACTCTAAGTCCACAGAGCTCATGGTGAAGAGCCATCATCTGATGAAGCACTGATCACCCAGATCTGCTCTGCACTGTGATCACTTTGTCTGACAAGCCTCATGATGCAATCATGTCCGAGGCTATACTTTACTTAAGTTTTTGGTACTGGGGACTGAACCCAAGGGTGCTTAACCACTGAGCCACATCCCCAGTTCTTTTTTATTTTGGGACAGGGTCTCTCTAAGTTGCTGAGATTGGCCTTGAATTTGTGATCTTCCCGCCTCACCTCCCAAGTTGCTGGGATTACAGGTTATACACCATTAGGGTTATACTTTAAACAAGTCTGATTTTTTTCTTGACTGACTTACAAAGAAACCTTAGATGGAACAGATGTCTCTGATACTGGAATGAGTGTGGCCCCAAACACAAGCCCTACACACTCACACTGACCCAGCCCCTTCCACCACGTGCATGGTGGGACAGGCTCTGGGCACTAGTTTAGTGTGGCTCAACTCCTCTTCCCAAGATTAAATGGTGAGACAGGAGTCAGGGAATGTGCCAGGCCACTTAGCTCCTTGAAGACAGTAGACAGGCCGGGGTTTCAGATCTTGTCCAAGGCTACAATTGAGGTGTCACCCTTCTGAGCCAAGTTAGCCCTCCAGGACCAGCACACCTACCTGACCCAGGCAGCAATGGTCCTGGAGCAAAGTAGATGCCCAGGGTCCACCCATGCCGCTTCATGGGTCAGCACACCCCTCGCCTGTGCTCAGTCACTAGGACTTCAGTCCACAGAGGTCTCTCACATCTGGTACTCCCCAGCTCTATGTGTCCCTGGGTATAGGTGGCAGCTTCACTTCTGAGCCTGCCTCCCCATCCGTGAAATGGGAGCATCCCAGCTCCTCCCTCATGAGCTGGAGGCACCTCTGAGCAGCACCGTGCCAGGCCCTGAGCCAGCCCGAATGCAGGAAGTCCTCCACCCATAGTCAGCTCTCAATGGTATGGGTACAAAGCAGGAGCTGTGAGTACCCGAGGGAGGGAGAATTGTGACAAGCCAGACAGCAGCAGTGAAGAACATGAAAAACCAACCCGTATCCACTTACCCTGCCCAGGACATCAAGAGGTAGCTTTGAGTTCATGAGGACTGGTTTGACCTTGTCTCCAGACAGCAAACCATTGATGGGTAACAGGCTTTCAAAAATGCCATCAAATTTCGCCTTTTCTTCCACCTAGTTGGAAAGGAATAGCCCAAGTGAGCTCATGAGTATGCCTGCGTGAGCATCCCAATCAACTCAGACCCAAGGCTGAGTGGAGGCCATGGACTCACCATGGCCCTTAGCTAAAAGCTCACAAGGATCTTAGTGCAGACTGGGCCCCTTGGGTGCCCAAAGTGAACTCACACCTTAATGGGAACAGCTCTCTGGCAACCTGGGATCCGAGGGCAAAGTCAGCAGGAGAGAGGAGCTGGCCCGGATCTCGCTCTGCCCCCGCTGCTGCCTGAGTGCACATGGAGGGGTCTGGACAGCAGGACAGTACCTTTGCTGGGAGACAAAAATGGTCCACTCTCACCTACCCCCAAGGAGCCCACTGTGACAGGAAGGACAAAAACATGAACGGATTTTAGTTTTTTAGCAAATAATGATCAAATCCAACCTCAAACACAGGAAGTTCTAATAGTCAACCACAGAGCTGGGGCTGCAGCTCCATGGTGGGGTTCTTGCCTAGCATGTGGGAGGCTTGGGTTCCATCCCCAGCACCAAGGGGAAAAAATTAAAATGCTGGCAGCACAAAAAGGGACTGATGGCGAGAAGGGTCTGATCACTGGATTCCGGTCTCCCCTCTGAGGGACATGAAGGCCCTTTGGGGTGGAACAAGAGAGAGCTGGCCTCTCCCCTCACTCTGACCATATGCAGGAGCCACAGGGCCACCAAGAACCCGCCCTCAACAGTGTCCACTGACACGTGAAAGGCTGAACACAATGTGTGGAAGTGACATTCTGAGACGCTGCTATGACATGGGTGGACCCCGAGGGCGTGAAGCTGAGCGAAAGAAGCTAGTCACAGGACAAGCATGGTCTTAGACTGGGAGGTACCCAGTCTAGTGCAATTCAGAGTGGAAGGGTGGCTACCAGGCACTGGGGGGAAGAGGGCATTGGTGTCTGAACGGTGCAGAGCTTCACTTTGGGAAGACAAGAGAGACGGTGCTGGAGACGGATGACAGGGATGGCGGCACAGCAACGTGAAAGCTGTACGCTTAGAAATGGTGAAGACGCTAGGTTTTAGGCCGTCTGACATTCAAGCTTATGCTGTACTCTACAACAATTAAAAATGTTTGGGGGAGATGCAACTCAGTGGTAAAACACTTGCCTAGCATGTGCAAGGCCCTAGGTTCAATCCCCAGCACCACAAGAAATAATAAATTAAAAAGTAGATCTTCCAAAGGAAAAAAAGCACCATCGGTCATAGCAGGAAGTGTGCATGCAGACATGGCACACACTAGCAGCTGTGAGCGCGAAGAGCCAGGGCTGCGTGTCCGGCTCCAGTGTCTGGTTCCTCAGTCATCATACTTGCTGGCTCAGGGCCTCAGGAAGCCCGAGTGCTCACCCAGGAAGCAAGCACTTGGCCCTCAGATCCACTCGCTCGCTGCATCTTGAATGGACTGCACACTCCTCCTGACAATACCTCCTGCCCTGGCTCCTCTGTCAGGCTCCAGGACCCCTTGGCCGCCAGCTCTTGTACCGAGGCCTGAACATAACCCATGACAGAACAGAGCTGCAATTTTTCAAAGAATAAGATCTCTCGGGCGCTGTTTCTTGTGACAAAGCAGCTCATTTTCAAAGTCTGGACTACCCAGAGGGGATTGCACCAGAAGTGCAATCTCTGGGGGCCAAGTGCTCACTGGATTACAGAGGTAGCAACTTAAGACTCCTTGGACACATGAACCTCTTCCTACCCTGTCCCTGCCCCAACCTACCCCATTACATAACCTTTCCAAGAAGGTAACAAACCACCCGTGTACAAATGGGACTAAAGTGCTTGGGGCACAGGGGAGGTTTATCTTTAATTTATTACAAGACTATTATTAATTATTTAAGAAGTAAAAGTGAGAAAATCTGGGACTGGGGGTATGGCTCAGTGGTAGGGCACTGGCCTAGCATATATGTGAGGCCCTGGGTTCCATCCCCAGCACCAAAAAAAAAAAAAAAGAAAGACTCAGGAGGAGCAGAAGGGGAAGGCTTGCATGAGGAAGTGTGTCCTCACCCACACTCGTGTCCCTTAGGAGAAATTCTATGCTTATTAGAAGACACAACATCAGCCACACTCGTGTCCCTTAGGAGAAATTCTGTGCTTATTAGAAGACACAACATCAGCCACGACATCCTGTCTTTGAAAATAATATCGTATGTGCTAAGGGAGCAGCTTTCACAAAGCAATGACAGCCTCAGAAAGGGAAGAGTGGCAAGGTGGAAACTGGCTGAAGATAAACCAGATGCTTCTGAGGGCGTAGGCACGAGCAAGGTCTCAGCCTCCTCCTGCATTCAGATTAACCAACACAAGCAGCAGAATCACAGAGCGGGACCTAAGAATGAAGGATTACAACTAAAGACTCTTCTCTTTTTTAATTTCATTGAATGGGATCTCCATATGTTGCCCAGACTGGCCTTGAGCTTCTAGGCTCAAGTGACCCTCCTGCCCCATCCTCCCAAGCAGCATACCACCATGCCCGGTTGTCACTGCTGGCTTTTAAGAGCTCAACTTCCAAAACTTAGCTGCTTACCCTGGTAGGCAACTCCCAATTACAGTGAAAACGATTTTCATTTGAAAAGGTATTTCACCCAGATTCTGTGGTCCCTCAAACTAAGACGGAACAGATGATATACTCGTCCTACAAAATGGTTTGAACAACATCATGAATGGCTAGAGCAATTCCATGCAGAGGACAGTCAAGGAGCAGTTCCTGTTCACTTACCCTCACAGCCCAGGGGGCCTCTGCAGAAGGCGGCGTGACCATCAGAGGGCTGCTGGTATCGTGCTGAGGACAAACAGAAACATTCTCTTATGGCTGGCACGGAATTAAATTACAGCAGGAAGAGTGGACTGAAAAGGATCCGTATTTCAAAGTGCTTTCAAAAAAAAGGGAAGACCTCAAAAAGTTTAACACAGAATGACCCCATGACCCAGCAACTCCACTTCCAGGTGGAGATCCAAAAGAAGTGAAAACCAGTCTTCAAACACATCTTTGTACATGAATGTTCACAGCAGCGTCATTCACAATAGCCAAAAGGTGGCAATACCCAAATGTCCCTGAATGGATAGACAGAAACAAAACGTGGTCCATGACACAAGAGAAGAGTATTCAGCCACAGGAGATAAGGAAGAACTCATCCACGCTGCAGCATAGATGGACCTGTGCTGCAGGACAGAGCCAGACACAAAAGGCCACACACTGTATGGCTCTGTTTGTAGAAATGCCCAGAGCAGGCGAATCCAGAGAGAAAGCAGACAGGGATTGCCAGGGGCTGCTGGAGGGGAATGGGGAGCGATGCTAATGGGTCTCCCTTTGGAATGACGGAAATGTTCTTGAACTAGACAAAGGTGATGGCTGCATGACATTGTGAATGTGCTAAGTATCAGAGATTTGGGTACCTAAAAATGTGAATTTCACCTCAACAAAAAAAGGAAGGTTAGGATGTGTCACAATGCATTCTACTGGCATGGATAACTAATCAGAGTTTTAAAAGGAAGGTGAGAGGAAACATGAGCTATGAGTATACACACGAGCACACGTGGCATCGGACAAGCATGAATGAGAAGAGTTGGACACTCACGAATTTAGGCGGCGGCATGCTTAGACTCAGATTGCTCAAGGTGACTTCATGGCCACTCTGTGCACAGGCCACCAGTCTCAGTGCAACATAGAAACCCTGCAAACCCAAAAAAAGGGGAGGCATCAACACCACAGGACCAAGGATGGCAGGGAACAGCGGGTTTCAGGAAAAGAGGAATCTGACTTCAACAATGAACACTGTGCAAGAGCCAAAGTGACCCCCGCAGGATGCCAGGGACACCAGTATGCTAACGTGGACCTGCGCATCCAGAACGCAACGAGATTTCAAACAAACGTATTTAAAAAAATGGGCTCCTAACACTTAGGTATTGCTACATAAAACAACCAATTAAAATGCTTTAGGTAGCAAGTGACAGATCAAATGTGTGCTGTGCTGCTGGGGATACAACTCAGTGGAAAAGTGCTTGCCTAGCACATGCAAGGCCCTGAGTTCCATTCCTACCACCACAACAATAAGTAAGTAAAGAAAAATTAATATTAAAATAAGCAGTTGGAAGTAGATACAGATGTTTAGGAGTTTATATTCACAATTCACCATGACCTGTTGGCCCTGCTGAATGAGCATCTTTCACTCACCCCCAGGGCCTGATGTGGACTTTGCCTCCCATGCCGGGACAGAACTTGAACTAGGTCATCAGGTCCTCCTCATTCACCTCCTCACCCAGAACCAGCCATGCCATCAGTTTACTGGCCTTCCTGGGCATCACCTACATATTTTTTATTTTTTACTTATTTATTTTTTAAATGGGTCAACTGGTCTAAGAACAATGACTATTCTAAATAATTCTTCACAGGGGCAAAAGATCTGCCTTTCTCCGGCTGATGTCCATAGAAGAGGCCCTTATATAATGCACAGTACCACAGAGGGGTGCTGAGAAAGGGGGACAGAAGTAACCTTAAAGGAACTGCCTTAGGGAAGGGAAGGGAACAGGTTTCTTTTGCACAAGAATTCTCAGCACCTTTAATGTGCAAAGAGGCATTCATCTCACGATGGGAGAGTGGAGTATGCCTTCTGGATGGATGGATCAAGGGCCATGGAACCCAAGAACAACAGCCCTTCAAATGCAGTTTGCAGAAAGGCCCACTAACTTACATCTTAGATGTACTTACATAAATTATAAGTACAGTACTACAAAATCCCATTTTTATGTGTTCAATCCCCAGTACCACAAAAAGGGAAGGAAAAAAAAAAAAAAGGATTTTCCATTTATAAAACATTCTTGAAATGACAAAATCATTGTGGTGCAGAACAGCCCAGTGCCTGCTGGAGGTTACAGTGACTGCCAAGGGGGCAGCACGAGGAGGTCTCTTTGGGTGCCAGACTGTCCGGTGTCCTGATGTGGTGGTGGTGGTTACACAAAGCTATGTGTGAGATAAAACTTCACAGAACTTCAAGCCACACGACCGAAGAGAGACTACTGGAGAACCCCGTTGAAGTTGCCTGAGTTCCATGGCTGTGCCATCGTTACAGAAAATGCCATCGCTGGGGAGAGCTGGGTGGGGAGAGGTACACGGAAACCCTCCAAACTGTTTTTGCAACTTTTCCAAGAAGCTAGAGTTATTTCAAAATAAAAAGTCTTCAAAACATTTTAATCACTGACAAGATCACAAAATATTAAAAGATATACTGACCAAGAGAAAAGGCACCAAGTATTTAAAAGACCTTCCTTCAAAGTGAAAACTTTCCACTTGTAGTTTGAGAGCTGTGTTTTGCTCTAATAACCAGTCACAGCAGAGAATGTCCATGAAGGAAGTTCAGAGGTCACCCAGCCTAAGGGGGCGCTGGCCCAGCCCCTCCCCTTGCTCTGAGTGTACGTATATATACCTGTTTGTCCAAGAACCCTTTACCTTCTGGGTCAGCCAAGTCCCAAATCTGTGGAAACACAAAAATGCCCGTGAGTGTGACTGGCTAATCACCACGTGTTAACAGAAACGAGAGGCACCGCCACCAGTCTGCTGTGGGCCTTTCAAACCAACAGCACTGCCAGAGAGGCCAACCTGCAGCAGGCGAATGCTCTGCCCATAAGCACACAGCCAGTGGGTGGCAGGGCCTGGAGAACCTTAGGTCCACTCAACCCCAATGCCCGTGATGTTAACTGCATGATTCCGCCCCAGCGTAAATCCACAAGCTATCAAGACCCCAAAAGTACTTAGGTTTCTTGTCTGCTACCTAAGGAGAGATGGTGGTTGCTCTCTAGACATTTGGATCTAGCATTTTTAAAGCCCAGGGGCTCACAGTGTCCAGGCCACTGTCCAGGAGGCAGGGTCCCAGGGAGAAGCATCTGGGTAAGTGGCCTCCACCTACCAGGGGACGGCCGAGCAGCTGCAGAAACCACCCTTTGTCTTCACTTACCTTCCCAAGGATGATGTCTGAGAGTCCCGACTTCTTTAGAAAAAGCGCAGCTTCGCTCGCCCCAACTCTCCCTGTGTACGCGGGATCCACCTGAAGTGGGAGACCAAGAGTGACGATGACTCTTTAGCAAATGGGCAACAGGTAAGCAGCAGATCACGGCAACTGTTTGCTAATTATTCAGAGGACAGGAAAGGACAAGAAGCCCCTTCAGTGGGGCTTCAATTTGGGATTGTGCTTCCAGTTCTATCACTCTCTGGTTCACCTAAGAAGACACCAGTTGGCTGGGCTGTGGCTCAGTGGAAGAGCGCGTGCTTGCACGAGCAGGGCTCCAGGTTCCACCCCAGCGCCAGTCAACCAACCAAGAAAGATGTAGGCTAAACTTACCTGCTTATAGTAAGATTCATACAATGGATTTCCACTGGGAATCTGTAAACAAAACCACAGATATTAATTAGTCAAAAGTGGACACACATCCTTGGGGACAAAAATTATTACCCCCCCACATCAATTGTCTGTCTTTCTTTCTTCCTTCCTCTCTTTCTCTTTCTTTCTCACTTTCTCTCTTTCAAGATGAGGTCTTGCTGCATTGTTCAGGCTGGTCTAGTCCTGAACTCAAGTGTGTACATTAAAGTCTGACCTCAACCCACAAAGCAATTCCATCATTACCAAGATATACTGTTGTCTGGCTCCAAAAGCAGAACAGAACAGGAGTTTGTGCACATGATCACAAATTACTTGGCATGCAGGCTGCCAACTGGTTTCCCTGCCTTGGGTCTTGTCTTAACCTATCCTGTTCACCCTCCACCAGCTACCTGAGTGACAGCACAGAAAAGCACACTGATGGGCACCCACAGGGAGAGAACTGGTCAGTGATCCCTCCCACGACAGCAGGCAGGAAACTCAAAGTACTCAGCTCAGCACTGAAGGCAACTCATGCTCCAGCCCCCGGGGTTCCTGAAACATTGCTATCCAGAGAAGGTAACCACCTCGTTGAGGGTCACCCAGCTAAGCAAGGCCACGCGAGGTCATGTCTGGATCCAACCTGACCAGCAGCCAAGTCCACACAGCTCCCATGTCCACCACCTCTCTTGTTGACCTCAACAGGCTGTCCCTCAGTGGGGAGAAAGAGACATCTGGGAGATGTGCAGCCTGCTAGGGAATCAAGGAGCCACTGAAATGTTGGCTGTGAAAGGCTCCCAAATGTTGGTATGAGTTACTGAGCACTGTGGGTTGAACATGCCCCACGGAGTTCATGTGTGGAAACTTCACCCCCAGGGTAACAGGGAGAAGGAGCACTGGCCGCAGGGTGGGATTACAGTGTTTGTCAATACTTCCTCAACACCGTCATCAAATTTTCATAATGAATAAAGCCAGGGAAGGAGGGTTACTTCGATCAATGATTATGATCAATGGCTGTGAACCATCACTTGCAACCGTGATGCCTGAAAAAGGTCATTCAGGTTAAAAATAATGCTCAGGGCTGGGGATATAGCTCAGTTGGTAGAGTGCTTGCCTTGCAAGCAAAAGGTCCTGGGTTCAATCCCCAGCACTGCAAAAAATAAAAATAATAATAATAATAATAATAATAATAATAATGCCCAGATTACAGTCAGTTTCTCTGGGGGACGCCAACACCTGTGAGCAGATAAAGAAGTGAAAGTACAGGCGGGGTGCAGAGGGGCATGCCTACAATCTCAGCAGCTCAGGAGGCTGAGACAGGAGGAATGCAAGTTCGAGGCCAGCTTGGACAACTTAACACAAAAAAAGTAAACAGCTGGGGATTTAGCTCAGTGGCAGAGCACCCCTGGGCTCACTCCCCAAAAAAGGAAAGTGCAGAGAAAAATGCCAAGACAGAATGAAAATAGGAGGAAAGAGCAAGAATCTGCAAGTGGAGAGGGGAACATCAACCTGAAAAGGAGGGCTGGGGATGGGAAGAAGACCCCACTGGGAAAAGGAATGGGCTCCATCTCCAGCGCCTCAAAAAAAGGAAAAGGGAAAACCCTGAAAGGGCAGAAAAACCAAAACAATATGGAAAAGCAGAGGTCAACGAGCAAAGACAAAGCAAAAAAGAAGTGCACAAGCCCTGGTACCAGCAACTCAGAACAGTGGCCCTGACTAGTTCCTCCCCAAGTCCAGAAGCCTTGCCTGGACACTGTCACTGGGAAGTGATGCAGAAAGGACCAAGGGCGACTGCCACCCTTAGCTTCTTAGGACCTTATTAGCTAGCAGTGTCCAGTCATCACCTTCTGTGTGACTCCTGAGTTTAAAACTCTGGCATGCTTCCAGAACATATCTCCCCAAAACAGTGAAACCAGCAGAAAGGAGACAATCAGTTACAACGTCAGAAAAGGCCAGGTGCAGGTAGCATATCACCTGCCACTGACCCTCAGACACCAGAGGTCCTCATCTCAGAAGACAAAGTTGCCCTTCCCACCAACATGAGACTCACTGACCTCAAATACATTCCCAGGGCTGGGGTTTTTTGTTTTTTGTTTTTAAAGATTCCATGGTAAGCAAGATTCCAAATTAATTAATTCTAGCGGGAAAAAAGAGTTATGGCATTTGGAGCAAAAAGGATTATTAACATCTGTCTTAAATATCCCAAATGCTTAAGAGTGACAAGATTCATGATCAAGAAAAAAAACCCTGAGTAGTCTGGAAAAGTCACTGGAGCACATGATCCCAACCCCCTGATGCTGACTGTCCACACTAAGGCTAATCCAGGAAGACTGTTCTAGCATTCAAGAGCTGCGTGTCAGTCCCCAGACATCTACATCTGATGAAAAACCATGAGAGATGGCGCAGCCGGATGGAATCTGTTTGGGGAACCTGGGACAGCAGCGCAGCTGGAAGTTTTCATTTAACTGCACATATTTCAGGTACTACAAAGGCAGAAGAGGGGCTGGGGTTGGGGCTCAAGGGCAGAGCGCTTGCCTAGCACGTGTGAGGCACTGGGTTCCAACCTCAGAACCACATAAAAATGAACAAATAAAGGTAGGCTGTCCATTTACAGCTACAAATCTTTTTTTAAAAAAAGCAGAAGAGGGGAGAGAAGGGGAAATATCAAGACACGAAAGCCCACTTCCTCTACTCCCTCTTCCTGAGGACAGTGGAACCACACATACAAGCTGCCCTGAAGTGTCTGCCACAGAGTGTGAGCACACTGCTCACATCACAGGACCCCAGCCATGCGCACTTGCATCACCAGCATCTGATCGGAGACCTTGGTCACAGCCAGGCTGTGGCTTCTAACAGAAAGCCTCACAGCTGCTGGGAAACCCTCCCCAAAATGCCCATCCTCACCCAGCACAGACGGGGCCAAGCTCAAGGCAAAGGCGGAGAGGGTACAGACCAGGGGACAAGACTTTCGGTGTAAGAGGCTGCAAGTGGCAGGATGACGGCTTGAGGAATGAAGGAAGTGTGACAGAGCCATCCCTGGGGTAACGTTCTGCTTCCAGCCAACTGCACAAGGAGGATGCCATCTCCGCCTCTGCAGTGTCTGAATTATTGATGAGGCTCCACGTAGCACTCAGCTCGGCCTTTCGGACGCCCTTCACATCTTAAAAGACTAAGAGAGACACACAAAGTTCTGGTGGCCTCCCATTTATCTGCCAGCCTAGAAACATTTCACAGATGACAGAGGGGGCACATCAAACAATTTCACATCTCTCTCCTGTGAAGGCTTTATAAGGTCACAATTTGCAAGAGTGATTTTAACTTGGAAGAAAACGGATCAGAGGTGGAACACAGCAGGTACCACAGTGAAAGAAAAACCTCGGTAGGGGAGTGTGTGCTAGCAGCCCCTAATCCTACCACACTCAGCTCTGATCCCTGCACCTAGCCAAGGCAGAACTCCGCCCCAGCCTTTACCAGGTCGTCTCCTGCCAAAATTCCCCTCTGCCTGGAAAGTCGCGATGGTTCCCAGCTTATAATGGCTCCACTTATGACTCTTCAACTTTATCAGGGTGCAAAAGCAATAGGCATTCAATAGAAATCATACTTCAAATTTGGATTTTTTTTCCTCTCAGCTTCCCAAGTAACTGAGACTATAGGTGCCACCACCATACCTAACTCTAAAATAACTTGTGTTGGGGAGGGGTACTAGGGATTGAACCTGGGGGTGCTTACCACTGAGCAATATTCCCAACACTTTTTATTTTTTATTTTGAGGCAGGATCCTACTAAATTGCCCAGGCTGGCTTTGAACTTGCAATCTTCCTGCCTCAGCTTCTGGAGTCACTGGGATTATAGGGCTGCACCACTACATTTGGCTTATGACATTTTTGAAGCAAATTCATTTCATTTTAAAACTTTTAGAAAAGTAACTGTAATTCCTTGTCCTGATAAATGGTGGATCACATTTGCTGAACGATCACATATCCAGTACTTTGTTTAATTCTCCCAACAATATGCTGGGGCAGGCGTTACTGCTATCCCCAATTTAAAAGTGGGAAAATGGAAGTTCCCTCACCTAGCTAGAGTCAAACAGGCAAGAATGGCAGAGGTGGAAGACACTCAGGCTGGAAGGCCCTGAGGTCAGACCTAACTTACGACACACTTTGCAAAGATAGCCCAGGCTTGAGGAGCCGGGTGCTGCACCGGAGGACAGTCTCACGGGCACGCTGGTCTGCGAAAAGGCACAGGTGATGGTTCACTAAACAGAGAGGGCGAAGCGCGAGCCTGACTGGTACTGCAAATCATGTTGGAAAGCGGAGTGGCCTGCCATTTCTCCAGGAAAGCTGAGGCCCCTTCACAGCTGTGTTTTCCAGGGTTGCTGCCAAGTTCTGCAGGAAGTGAGGCACACACCAAAGACATCCTGATCTCAGCTGCGACTTGGAAAAACAGATGCTGATGCAAAAAGAAGTGTTGCCTGGAGACGTGTTCACTTACTAACCCCTGCGCTTTTTGCCCTCCCCTTTGACTTCCCCATGGGGCTGGCTGCGTGCTCAGCTCTCTAGGCAAGCTGGCCTGCAGTCTGTGGGTGAGCAAACCCAGCTGGGTCACACAGCCAGCACATGGCAGAACTGGGACTTAACTCCATAACGTCCAACACTGGGGCACATCTCACCTCATGCCCCACCCCCAACCAAAGAGTGCTCTCCAACTGATCAGAAGTTGCAGAACTAGAACTAATAAGAGAAGCACTACCACAAGGAAGTCAAGACGCAGGAAGTAGGGAGGAGTTTTGCAGATCACAGGGAAAAGACAGGATCTAACCACGGTCACTTTACCAGGAGCTACAGTCACAGTCCTTTATTTTTTATTTTGAGACAGGGTCTCACCAAGTTGCTGAGGCTGGCCCGGAACTTGCACTCCTCCCGCTTCAGTCCGCAGAGTTACTGGGATTACAGGAGTGTGCCATGCCACCATAACTGGCAGACATCTCAATTTAAAATAAACTGAGGGGTTGGTTGGGGTCGTAACAGTAGGAGAGAGTGTGCTTAGCATGCACGAAGCCCTGGGCTCGATCCCCAACACCAAAAGAACTAAAAATTAAAATTAAAAAAAATAAGAGAAAGGCAATCCAGACAGAAGAGATGTGGCAATGTTAGGTGGCAAATGTTCCACCTCACTAGTAATTTAAGTATAGGCTGGAAACGCCTATCAAAACTGTTTAGGACCAGAAGTGTTCTGGGTTTTGTCAGATCATGGAACATCTATCTGTAGGTACACAATGAAATATCTTGGGTTTGGGACCTAAGTCTAAACAAAGAATTCACTTAACGTTTCACATGCTCCTTAAACACAGACTTAGGTAATTGTATAAAATATTTTTAGTGCATCTGCACTTTGACTGCAATCTGTCACAGGAGTCAGGTGCACAACTCCCCGTTTGTGGCATCATGTTGGCATCAAAAAATTTCAAAATTTGGAGCAATTTCAGGTTTTGGGTTTTCTGATTAGAGATGCTTGACTTGTATTACAAAATAAAAATGGTGTGTCAGTTTTTGTTGTCAGTTTGGCAAAGTCAGAGACAGTTATTGTGCTGGCTTGTAAAGGTAGAAAATATGCATCCTGGATACAGGTGGGAATGTAAATTAACTTGGTCTTTCTGGAGGGCATGTGAGTTGAAATGTGTGCACCCTTTACAGCAGATTAGCATGATTCCTCCCAGTCTCCAGAAAGATTTTTTGTAAATAGGAGATTATTCTAAAATATATATAGAAAGGTGGAGAGAGCAAACGGCTAAAACACTTCTGAAATAGAACAAAGCAGGAAGAATTACTCTACCTAAGTTAAAGATTTACTATACAGCTTCTATATGGCATAATACTGCAGAGGGCAGACACACAGAGCAAGAGAACAAAACAGAATAGAGAACCCACAAAATATGCCCAGTTGATAGAGAGAGAGAGAGAGAGAGTGCATGTGTATGGAACCCAGGGAGCACATGCTCCAGTACATGCCAAGTGTGTACCCTACCCACTAAGCCTGACCCCAGCCTCCTTCCAGCTGATTTTTGGCTAAGATACAAAAGCTATACAGGAAGAATAGCCTTTCCTTCTTCTTCTTCCTTTTTATTACAGCATTATAATCATACATGGTATTTGGGTTCCTTTTGACAAAATTATACATGCAAGGAATCCTATACACAAATTAATTCAAACTGGATCATGAACTAAAGCAAAAAAAAAAAAAAAACACAAAAATATAAATCTTTCAGGAAAAATTATAGGAGAAATTTTTCAGGATCTAGGATGAGGCAACAAATTCTTAAGACTTGACATCAAAAGTCCAATTCATAAACGAAAGACTGATGAATTCAATTTTACCAAAATTTTTAAATGTTTGCTTTGTAAAAGACCTATATAAAAAGATGAAAAAACAAGCTACGGACTAGGAGGACATATTTCAAAGCACATATCCAGCAAAGGATTAGCATCTAAAATATACAGAAAGCCAGCCAAGCATGGTGGCACACACCAGTGATCCCAGCCTCTCAAGAATTCCAGACAGGAAGATCACAAGTTTGAATCCAGTCTGGGCAACTTAGCAAGACCCTGTCTCAAAATAAAATTTTAAAAAGTCTGGAGATGTAGCTCAGTGGTAAAGCACTTGCCTAGCAAGCACAGGGCTCTGGGGTCAATTTCTAGGACTGTAAAAAAATAAAACAAAATAATATTTGAAAGTGTCAACGAAGCGCATCTCTGTCTACCCTCCAAATTAAAATAAATACAACAAAAATACATGAAGAATTCTCAAAACTTAACAAAAGGAAAAAAAGCACCACAAACCAATTAATCAGAACATGGGAAAAAGGCATGAAGGGACATTTCCCCAAAGAGGATACACAGATGGTAAATAAGCATATGAAAAGATGCTCGACATCATTAACACGGAAATTTAATTTAAAGCTGCAGTGAGATGCCACTTCAAGCCCATCAAAACAGGATAACCAATGACAACACCAAAGCAAGGATGCAGAGAAACTGGACCACTCACCCACTGCTAGAGGGAATACAAAAAGTACAGTGCTGGCAAACAGCTCGGCAGTTCCTTTTAAAAAGCTAAACACAGGGCTGGGGATCTAGCTCAGTTGGCCTCACATGCACAAAGCCCTGGGTTCAATCCCCAGCACCAAAAAAAAAAAAAAAAAAAAGCTAAACACACAGGGCATGGTGGCCCTGTAACCCCAGCGGCTCTGGAGGCTGAGGCAGGAGGATCACAAGTTCAAAGCCAGTGTTGGCAACTTAGTGAGACTCTTAACACTTAGCAACTCAGTGAGACCCTGTCTCTAAATAAAATATTAAAAAGGGCCGGGGATGAGGCTCAGTGGTTAAGCACCCTGGGTTCAATCCTCAGTTCCAAACCACCACCCCCCAAAACAAAAACCCTACATACACAACCACACACAAACCAACTACTGTCCTGGGCATCTACCCCTGAGAAATGACTTGTGTTCACACAACATCCTATACACAACGTTCACAACAGCTTCGTCATGGCCCAATCTGGAAACACTGCAACGTCCTGTAACAGGCCATTAGTTCACCACGACTAGTTCAATAACCTGTGGTCCAAGCATATCACAGAACACTCGGCAATGAAAAGGAATAAGGGTTGGGGATGCAACTCAGTAGCAGACTGTGTGCTCGATGCACCTGATGCCCTGGGTTCCATCCCCAGTACCATGACAAAAAATTAAAATTAAAAAAAAAAAAAAAATGAACTATGGATACACAACAACCCAGATGAATCTCCAGAGAATTATGATGACTGAAAAAGGCCAACTCAAGAGGCTCCCCGCTATGAATGCTATCATATAACATTTTAAAAACTGATAAAATTATAGAAACAAACAGGTTCACAGTTGCCAGGGATTAAGGACAGGATGGAGAAGTGGGTGTGGCTATAAAAGGGCAAGGAGAGGGATCAGCTCTGCACCTGACTATCAATGCCAATATTCTGGTTGCAACAGTGTCCCACAGAGATGCAAAACTCTCCACTGGAGTCACTGGGGTAAATGGGTCTCTGTGTTATTTTTCACAACTGCAGTGCATCTACAATAATCTCAAAATTAAAAAAGTTTGTGGTGCTTGTTTTGCTTTTAACAGACTTGGAGACCTAACAACTAAGTGTAAGGTGACATTTTTAGACAAATGGGAAAATGTGAATGTGGACATTCGTTGCGTGAGCTGTGATAACGGCACCGTGGTCCTGCAAAGTAAAATGGTCTTAACTCTTCAGAGGTGTGTGCTAAAGTGTGATTTCTACAATTAAAAAACCCAGGAAATAAAAATGTGTATGTGGGGTATGGCTGTTGGGGGTAGTCAGAGGATGGCAACAGGTGCAAAGAGATTGTAAAATGCAGCTATTTATCCTAAGTAGGTGATGGGTCATGGGGGTCCATTCAACTCTTCCCTCCACTTTAGTGTTTGAATTTTCATGTAATTAAAGACCACTGGTGCATGTGTTTCCGTTTTTTGCAAAGACCTAAATAGTCAAGTTGCTTAAGGGTTAAGTGACACAAATCATCCCATATGTTGGTGCACACCTGTAATCCCAGAGACTCAGGAGGCTGAGGCAAGAGGACTGCAAATTACAGGTCAGTCTCCTCACCTTAGCAAGGCTCAAAAGTAAAGAGGCTGGGCACAGTGGTGCACACCTGTGGTCCCAGCGACTGGGGGCGGGGGCTGGGCAGGAGGATACCAAGTTCAAAGCCAGCCTCAACAACTTAGCAACTCAGAGAGACCCTGTCTCTAAATAAAATACAAACAAAGGGCTGGGGATGTGGCTCAGTGGTTAAGCACCCCTGGTTTCCATCCCCAATACTGGAAAAAAAAAAAGTGTATTGCAGGGTGTGGGTTGTGTCATAAATAATTGCCACTGACAGGGTCATGCTTTTATCAAACAATAAAAACTAGCATTGCTGAGCTGGGTGTGGCTTGCCTGGCCCATAGGAGGCCCCATTCCCAGCACCACAGAAAACAAACAAACAAACAAAAAAAAAAACAGTGTAGGCCTAAAGACCTGATCAACTGCACAGGAGGGCAGGAGGTCATTGGCTTTCCCTGCTCGAGGGCACAAATGCAGACACAGAAGGGTTGGAAACAGTCCAGGACTGGTTAAGCCAATAATAAATGGCTGTCTCCACAGAACAGAATAATACTTCAGAGCAAAAAAAAAAGAGGACTGTTCATGAATGGGATGTGACTGCCACGCTTTCGTTGAGTGAGAAGGAACCAGCACACTCAGTGTGGGCTGGCTTCTAAGCACAAGGTGCCGCAGCTCCCCAACGCCTAAGCCTGGCAGGACAGATCCCACGCTGTAGGGATTTCCACTGGCAACTGCTTTGCTTCCTCCTGTGTTCCCTGGGGTTCTGGTAGCAGCAGTGGAAGAGAGAAAAGAAGAATGCAAGGAGCAGGATATAAAGATTCTTGAAATCCATCCAAGGACCAAATGATTGCCAAGGAGAGGGACAGCTGAAGACGGATGCACCCAGGACACAGGGCCTCCACCCAAACAAGACAGAACTCAGGGCCTGCAGCAGGGACGTGGGGCAGTGATAAAGCCTGCAGTCAGCAGAACCACCCCCTGGGAGTCTAGACTCCCGAGCAGGTGTCACAGCGAAGGAGACGCCCCAGGGGCTTGGCATGTGGGCAGAAGGACTGAAAGCCTCAACTGCAGGGTTTTCAGGAGGAGGCCTTCGCTCGCAGCGTTCCTCCAGAGAAACGGAAGTGAGGGAGGAGCAAGGGTCCCTGGGGCAGCCTCCAAGCCCAGTGCAGCTCTGGGACAGGCCTCGTGGGTCTGCATCTCTCAGCTGTCCCCTGCTCTCTTGCTTCGTTAAGAGAAGCAGTCCACACAGAGATCAACAGTGACACCAGGCAGGTGCAGACTAGAGTCCTACCCCACCACTGGAATGCTGTGCAACCCCAGGAGAGCGAGACCCCTCTCTATCCCTCAGCTTCTGTATGAGGACAATGACAGTGAGCATTCTTACCCCTGGGGACTCACTGATCACAGGCGGCTGTGATTCCTTTTCCTTCCTTCCTTGCTCTCTTTCCACCAGCTCCAAGTGAAAATGTAACCAGTTCCCAGAAATGATCACTCCATCCTGGTTCCACCCAAGCCACTCCCTCCCCCTGCTCTTCACAGAATTTCCCCAAAAGAATGGTCTGCCCTGGACTTGCCAGCCCTCCCCTCCTGGACTTGCAATTCATTCGCTCACTCACTCAAAGAGGAGACGCTGGGTTCAGGCTAAGAGGAGGCCCTGGGATACCACATGTGTGGGGCAGAGATCTGGGCTTCTGGAAGGGGAGACAGGTGGGCCAAGGAGGCCAAGATTACACCACAGAGGCTGAGTGACATGGTGGTGGTGGTAGGCTCCTCCAGAACCTGAGGCCAGGGTCAGGGATGAGCCAGGCAGGCTCTGGACAGAGAAGGCAGGCAGGGCTATGGGGAATTCACCAAGTTCCCAGCCAGGTGGAAAAGCCCGGATGTCATCCCAAAGTGAGATGAAGCCTCCAAGTGGGGAACAGCAGACCAGAGGGCAAATGGGGAGGGGAGGAGAGGAAGGCAGTGAACAGGAGAGACGGCTGCAGTCATCCAGCAGGATGGGGCTCAGGAGCGGGGCAACTCCTGTGCGGAAGGAAACAGTGAACTGGGTACCAGGCCACCTTTAACCCTGTTTCTCTGGGAGGTCCTTAACAGGCATGGGGACAGGCTGTGGTCTGCACCCCAGCAGCGTCTGAGCACTACCTCCCCCAGGCCCCACCATGGTGCAGGTATGACTGTGAACCAGGGGCCCCCAGCTGGCCTTGAGGACATCATGAGACAACTCAAAACACAGAGGGCTGCCAAGAGCTGTAAGGAATAGACAGGACAGAGGGCAACTCTGCAGCCTGCAGCCTGCAGCCTGCAGCCGACACACACCATGGTGGCAGGCAGTCTGGGAGGCAGCACCTCTACCACTGAGCCTGCCCAAGAAGACAGTCTAACAAGGCCAAGGAGCACCCATGTGGAAGCAGGGGAGGAAGGCAGCCTGTGATGCAGGATGAAGGGAGTACCAGGAGAGCCGGGGGCCAGGGCAGGAGGGGTGGAGGACAGGGGCCCAGGCAGCAGAGGGGAGATCCTGCCGCTCCTCCTGAACACGCAGCTTAAGAGCAAAAGTGGCACAGGCTCCAGGTGCCCCTTGTTGCTGCTGACCAGTCTCCCAGGACACTGCTCCCCCCAGACATCCTGCATTTCATGAGCAAGGCCCTGCGTTGACTCAGAGGGGCCAATGGGAAGTATATCCAACACAGCAGGGTCCCTGCCACCTTCCAGGAGGATGCCCGCTCCCCACAGTGCTCCCAACTTTCCCCAAATGTGCCCTGGACCATCTCCCTGGGTTCCAATGTCCTCGCCATCTTCTGACCCCTGACCTGACTTTCTTTCCCTCCTACCATCCCCTAACTGAGCATAGGACCCAGAACTGGAATCTGGAAGCATCCGGCCTCCTACTGGAACGTTCCTGGCCTAGCATGGACTCCCAGATCCTGCCCTAACCAGGTCGCATCAGCCTCCCTGGCCTTCTTTGTCCTCTTGATCCCTAGCGGTGGCATCTTCTACCTCCCTATGCCCATTGTTTCTGACAGTACAGTCATTCACTCCATATTGCTTGGGTTCTTCAGACCTCAGGCATCAAACCAGGCTCCCAGATTTCATGGTCTGCAGAGACGTCTCTAGAGCCACAGGTGCCGGGGTCAGGTCAGAGGGCACACACACAAGTGCAGAAGAGCAAATGCACTGACAGCAGTGGTGAGAAGAGGACAAGGACCCAGCGGTGTCCTAGTGGGGAAGGAGGGAGGGCGGCCTCCCACCCTGGGCTCTCCGACCCCACCCTCCGCTGCACACGCCGCAGCCTGGATGCCAGCCTTCCCTCCAGGTCCTCTGGTACACAATCACGGCCCTGCTCACAAAGCCCTCGTGGTGTCCAACGGAGAGGACGGTCCAAACCCTCAGCCCAGTCCTGGAAGTGCTGCCCAGCCATCTCCTCCCCTGCTTGGCTAACTGCACTCAGCACACACGCGGGCACATCCGCACTCACACATGCATACCCGTCCGTGCTCACACACGTACACTCCTCCACACACTTGTACACTCTCACAGCCTCTAACACACACATGCACACAAAGACTGCACACACATACAGACGCTCCTTGATATACGACAAGTGAGGTCCCGACAGACTGTGCGCCGAGCCCACCTAACTGGCTGAACCCATGAGCTTAGCCACAGCATGCTAGAGTGTCAGGAACTGGGACCTTGGGGCTGGCCAGGAGCTGCGCTTGCTGCCACTGCCTGGCATCAGGAGAGAGAGAGGCCACATGCTGCTAGCAAGGGGAAAGATCCGGATTCACAACTCTAGCTACAGTTTCTATTGAATACGTATTATTTTCGTACCAATTTCATATCAAAAAATCCTAAATCAGTGCTGGGATGTAGCTCAGTGGTAGCGCGTGTCTAGCACATACAGACCCTGGGTTCAGTCCCCAAAACTAAAAAAAGAAAGATCCTAAATCAAACCACATAAGCCGGGGACCACCAGCACTCTGACACACCGACGTGTGCTCAAACACAGAAACTCACCCTCACACTCTTGCACACCCACACATACCACGTCCTCCCTTCCCACCAGGCAGATGCTCTACCAAGCACACACTGCACTTGCCACCCCTGGTGGCCCTTGTCTCCAACATGTACTCCCTGTGCTTGGGGGGCAAGTGCCTCCAGCCTAGCACCAAGCCCTGCTCCAAGACATCCCCTCCGCTCCCCCACTGGAAGGAGTCTCTCCGTCCATGCTCCCCAGCTCCCCGCTCAGGGAAGCCACACATAAGATCTCATCCAGGGAAAGGTTACCGTGGCAACCCACTCCCCCTTTGGACACGTTATGCTTTGTGGGACAGGACGAAAGGCTTCTCCTGGCCCGCCCCCATGCTGTGGATGGAACAAGGACCTGGCCCATGCTAAGCCCACACTCTGCAACTGAGCTCTACACCCAGCCACGCAGGTTCCTATTTACTTCACCTTGTGTGAGGCTGTGCCACCTGTAAGCAGGCCATTAGTAATGTCCATAAGTGAAGGGTGAGATCCAGGTGGGGGATGAGGAGGGGCGCAGGTGGCAACATGGGGCCAGAGTGGTCAGGGCACATGAGGACACAGCTCTACCTCTGAGCAGCAGTGGAGACAAGCTACAAAGCCTCTTGAGGCCTCAGTGTGCCCGTTGTAAAAAGAGGATGACTCGGGCCTGCCCCCAGGGTTACGCGAAGTATCAAAGGAGAATGTGCGGCAACACACTCTGCCAAAAACCCTGTCACATCTCACATGGTTGTGACAAGTTATTATCATTACTGGGACGGAGAAGCAGGCTTTATTTACAAGGACTCAGAGCAGATGGGAAGGAAGACAGGCAAGGCTCATCACACCAACATGATGGTCCTTACCACTGCCCCGCAAGTGATTTTGCCAAACTATAACCAATTTCACCAAATGTTGGGTACACCATAGTACATATCATACTCATTTTTCTCTGCTTTCTCTTCTTCTAGTTATTTTTGAGTTGGGGTTTTGCTGTGTTGCCCAGGCTGCTCTTGACCTCATGGGCTCAAGCGATCCTTCTGCCTCAGTCTCCCGAGTAGCTCGGGGTACAGGCACGGGTCACTGCACCCGGCTCGTTTTCTCTCTTAACTCATCAGCTAAGCTCCTCCCAACATCTGAGACAGAACCATATGTCACCACTTCTCTCAGACTCAGACATCATTTTTCTTAAGTGTACGATTTTACACACAGCAGGTAAGCACATACCTACATCCACTTCTGAGGATGTAAATTAAGGATGTTTTCTAGTAGCTAAAAGTCAACACAGCAAAAATTAAATTAATCAAGCCAAATAAGTCTGGGGGTTTTGTTATTTTGGGGGGGTTTTGTTTGTAGTGTTGAGGATGGAGCCCATGGCCTCCTGCACACCAGTTAAGCATTCAACCACTGAGCTCCGCCCCAGCCCCAAAACTAACTTTTCTTAATCCAAAGAGGATATGCTTTTCAAGATCACATTTCCCAATGGGAAAAGAAATGGTCTTGGTCTGGCCATGGAGCTTAGGAGTACAGCACTTGCCTAGTATGAGTGAGGCCCTGGATTCCATCCCCCCACAGGCCCCCCCAAACAAAAAGAAAAAAAGAAAAGGTAATCACGTATGGACTGACATGAGGACATGGAGGCATGCTTGTTCCTGTCACTAATAAATGAGAGAACCCCTTTCTTGCCCTCCAGTGAAGAGAGAGAAGGAAGCTTCCGGACTTGCCCTGGTGGCACCCTGTCCCATCACCAGCCAGTGACCTCAAACACGCATCTCTGGGCCCTGCTCCTGTTTTTTCACCTGAGAGACAAAACGCTGCTGTCCATCGAAGACCATCAGAGGCAGCCAGAGAGACAGCTGGCACTCCTGGCTACTGTCCTGAGCGCCCAGCCTCCAGCCCACAGGTGGTTACCACCTGCCTCCTCTGTGTCTGGGGACACAACAAGGAACAGCACAGAGAGCTCCTCTTGCCCTCCTAGGAGCCCAAGCAAGGTCCCCTGAGAGGGAATGGCCAATTTGGAATATACAATCCCATCGTTACCCCAACTTCCTATAGGCCTGACTGCTCATTTTACCTCTCCTGTTCCACATCCAGAAACAAGCACAGGAATTAAGACAATGACAATGATACCACAGGAGCAAACGGGCAGGACCAGGTGTCCAAAATCCTCCCTTACTTCTGTGAAAGACCTGTGTCCCAAATCTCTCTCCAACCCCATTCTGGGAGGCTCTGGTTACCAGGGTTAGGGAAAGGGGGCTTTGACTACAGTTCTGACGGGGACAGGAAGAGGGCACTGGTCAGAGTGGCATGCAGACATTCTGAGAGGCTACACCTATTTCTTCCTCCCATCCTGCAGGACCAAAAGAGGGAAAAGAAAAAGCAAGGTACAGGTGCCCTCTTCCTACCTACCTGCTTTCACCAAATGGAGTGATTCATTCCAACTCCACAGCTGCCACCTGACCTCCATGTGAGCTTCCGTCACGCAGTGTCCTATTATCTGTGTGCCCAGCTCCAGTTCAGCTAAGCCAGGGGTGGAGCTCAGTTGTGTTGGTCTTTTTGAGCTGGTACACACAACTCAGCAAAGAGAACCTGATGGGGCTGGGCCACTTCGCCATGTGCCTAGATGCAGGCTCTCACCCAGCCAGGCGCCTCCTGTAAGGTGGTGGTCTTTTCCCAACTGACACAGCCGCCCATGAGGCTCTGCCCACCTGGATCTGTCCCCTGCTGCTATCCTGGCCCCCTGAGGGCCTGTTTCATGCTGGGGTGCACACAGCATGCCTGTTTCCACCCCGCTTGTTAGAGCCCATCCTAACAGCCACGCCACATATTTCTTCCATCACCAGCCCCTCTGCTCTTCCTGAAGCCATCTCGGGTGGGTAGCTCTTTATCGTTCCATGCCCACATCCCAGCATGAATTCAAGCTAGAACCTGCTCCAGATATTCAGATGAATTCAGATGATCTAAATGTGTCACTCCCCTCCTCAAGAATCTGCCATCCCTCCTTACTGCCTCCCATAATGTGGACCCACCTTATGTTTGGGGCATTCCTTCAACGGATGAGTACTGAGCCCCTGAGTGCCAGTCACACCATGGAGTACAAGGATGACTAAACAAACCAGGCCCAGCCCTGCCCTTGTGGACCTAGGCTAGGCAGAGAAAACGATCATTGATCTAATAATAAAACCACAAAGAGAAAATTCCAAACAGGTATGTGGAAAAGCACAGAGTGTCCATCCCACTGGCAAAAACGGAGAAGCTGGCCAGCATCAGGAAAGGCTTCCCTGAGGAAGTGATGGCCCAGCTGAAGAAGAGCAGAGCATGAGCCGGGGTGAAGGGGGAGGAGCATTCCAGAGAGAGGACGCAGCAAGCCGAGGAAGCAAGGGGGCATGCTGCCAGGAAGGCCGGGTGGGGCAGGCAGAGATGGGAGGCTCAGGGCGCAGGACGGGGACAGGGCCTGCTCCAGCCTCGCTTTCTGGCACCACCTTTCCCTGCTTTCGACTGGTGCGTGCAAAAGGAGAGCTGATGGAAAAGAATCAGTGATGCACTCGCTGTCCAGGCTATCATCCCACCAGAAGCCTGAGGCTCCAACTGCCTGTGGGCAGCCATACCCCTAGTGACCCAAGCTTGGAGCACAGGAGGAGCTGGATGGAGACGGTGAGAAAAGTCAAATGGCTGTTAAAACTAACGGCTCAGACTCCCATGCAGGAGCGAAACCACTAAGGCCCTATCACCTTTAGGGCCACTGTCCAGGGATAAAGACTGGCCTAGTACAGAGAACACTGGACAGGTCTCATTTCCCCACCCCTCTCTGCCATTGGCCACCCTCTGGGCAAGCAGACACCCATTGGTCTCCTTTGTCTTGGGCCATTTGTAGCCCAGGCACACACCACCGTGTCCTATTTACCAAACACCTTCCTCTTTGCATCCCTGAGTGACCCTCACTAAAAGAGGGACATGGATCCCACTGTCCCCACCCCAGCCCCATGCAGGCCCTCTGATATAGAATTGCAGTCTCTTGGTTCCTGCCCTGTCTGCCTGGCCTCCATGTGAAAGGCCACTCCTCTCTCCCTTCCCCATGTCCCCACAGTCCAGGCCAAACAACCTCTCCTTTCTTCCAGGCAGCCATGTTTAACACCTAAATGAAAACAAAGTCATTATCTGCTCCTCTCCAGCTTGGACCACCCATGACCTGAGTCTCCACTGTGACCTGGACAGAGCCGTCACTCCTGGTCAACTCATTTCCACATCAGTGTAGGAGTCGAGCACCTTTGACCCCTCGTAAAGACAATAAGCAAGCCAGGCAGGTGTGGTGGCACAGGCCTGGAGTCCCTACTACTTAGGAGGCTGAAGCAGGAGGATGGCAAGTTCTAGGACAGCCTGGAAAACTTAGCAAGACCCTCAGCAACTTAGCAAGACCCTGCCTCAAAGTGAAAAACAAAAAGAACTGGGAGTGTAACTCACTGGTAGAGCACTTGCCTGGCGTGGGTAAGACCCTGGGTTCCATTCCCAGCACAGAGGAAGGAAAAAAAAAAAAAAAGGCAGTATTTTCCATTGCCCACCCTACCTTCCAATGAGATAAAATGTTTAAAATATAAAATAAAGACGTACACCGTGACATTCTCTCCACTCAGACTACGTCACCTCTAATGATCAGGTAGATTAGGAGCTATCACACTGCTGTAATATTTGCCAGTTGCCAAAATCTTCCCAAGACAGGAAACTACAGTGCAGTGAAGAGGCCTGGACCTGGGTCAGGAGAACCGAGTCTGTGTGAGGTTGCTGGGTACCACCTTGAGCAAGGAACATGACATCTCTGGCCTTAGTTACCCTCTTGTACAGCAAAGATAAAACTGACCAGTATGACAAGATTAATCAAACAATCTGAGATGTCTTTTGCGTTTGCGTGAGAGAGTGTGTGTGTGTGTGTGTATGTGTGTGTGTGTGTGTGTACACTAAGGATCGAACCCAGAGGCACTCTATCACTGAGCCATAGCCCCAGAACTCTTAATTTTATTTTGAGACAGGATCTTGCTAAGTTGCTGAGGCTAGCCTCGAACTTGCAATCCTCCTGCCTCAGCCTCCCCAGTGACTGGGATGACAGGCCTGCACCACACACCAGCTTCAAAATGCCATTTCTACTCAATCCTCAGGCCTGCAGAGTGAGGCCTCCCCACACCTTCTGTATGAGAGAAGGTCCCCTCCTTTACTTGTCTCATGGCATGGGTCATCATCAGACACACCTCATATGTCACTTCCTCAGGGTGTCAGCTCCATAGGGCAGGGATGTCTTCAGATTTGCTGCTCCTTCCCACTGCTCAGGAAGTGCCTAGTAATGAGAAGATGCTGAACACAGCACAGTGTGAGCTATAAATGGAAGGCACTCTGAGAAGGCACATCATCCTGTGGGTCTTCATGCTCCCTGCCGTGAGGCAGGTAAAGCAAGAATGGAGTACTACTCCCCGCCTGCAAATGGGAGCAGAAAGCACTTGCACAACTGAGGGCACTAGATGAGTATCTGGGCACCTGAACTGAAAAGCAGGTACTCTGAAGGGACTTTACATGACACTGGCACTTGGAGGGTCGTCTCTGAGAAGCAGCATGAAGGTAATAGCTTTTGCCAAGGTGAGAGCCCTGCGATCACCCTGGGGATGAGGGGCTATCAAGGTCTCTCACCAAGGTGCAGTGATGGTGTGTCTGTCCATCAGTCAGGTGGCATGAGGCATGGGAACCAGACAGAGGACACTTAGTTCTCTGGTACTACCTCACCTGAAGACAGTCACTCAGCTTCCTAGAGCAGCTGACGGGGGAAAAGAACTGGGCCCAGCAAAGTAGTTTTAACATTTGAAATTGGGGCAGAGGAGCAAAACACACAAGTTCCTGCTTGGCAGGGAGCTACACAAAATTCAGGTCAATGCAGATTAATAAAAGGGGCAGCCAGCGAATTCTGGATCTTCCCGGGGTAGGACCAAATTTTACTCCAAACCTTTACTCTCTGCCCATCAAATTATACTGCATTGCCATTAGCATTCTAGTGAGACACAGAGACTACCAATCCTTTTAGGGGAAAAAGAAAACAAGGCATAAGAGGTCAAGCAAGCGTCCTGAGCCCCTGAGCATGCATACCAGACACACTGGCTGGGTGCACTGTGGGCGGGGTGCCAGCAGGCTCTCTGGAAAACTGGGGAGAACAGGAGGAATGGGAGGAGGGGTTCTCTGTAGCAGGTGCCAGCAGGTTCAGCCCCAGTGCTGCATGCACCAGCTACTGGACTTCAACAAGTGATTTCACCTCTGTGGGTCTCGTGTTTCTTCACTTATAAAATGGCAATAAAAGCCTCCTAGAAGAGTGGCACCTGCTACAAAGAAAAAGGACCAAAGCCACTGGACACATGACAAGGGGGCCAGAGGAAACTAGAACTTCTTGGGGCCTGGGGTGGTTTTTCCTCATCACTGAGCCCAGCATTTTCCTCCAGTGACCATGTACCTCTTAGGGATGGGGACCATGAAAAGGACCCACTGCACGAGAGGAAAACTCCTGTTCAGGGGAGGCCAAGGGAGACAGTACCAAGGAGGCCTCAGAGCAGCCTCTGGGGCAGGCCAGACCCAGCAGAAGGTCAAAGAGCCACAGATGGTGAGGCTGGAGAGCCAGGAGTTTAGGAGTGGAGCAGGAGGAGGAGGCTGGAAAGCAGGTCTGCAAGGCCTGGGGCACCAGAACAGGTCGGGGTGTGGGAATGCGGGAGTCTGGCCCATCAAACTGGACTTATTTTGAGGGAAGAAGAACGGGAGCCATGGAAGGTTTCTGGAGCAGGGGAGTGGGTGAGAACTGTTCAGAAGCTCTCACAGTGGTGTAGATGAAGTGCGTCAGTAGGAACTGCAAACAGCCCCAGCCAACGCAAACTTCAGGTGTGGTCAAGAAGTGGCCAGTTCCAGAGTCCAGCAGGACTTCAGGGACAGGCAGGAGGCTGGGCTCCAGAAGGGTCTGCAGTGAGGCTCAGGGAAGGGAGTACATGGAGAGAGAAAATGCAGACGGGTGGGTGGATGGAGGAGCTGAAATCTATGAGTGGGAGAGAAAAAGAGAGGGGAGAGAGGGAGAGCAGATGAAGAGGGCAGGCCAACGGCTGCAGGAGGAAGAGCAGCTCAAGACAGGCTGCTGGGGCTGAAGAGGGCGGGTCCCTGGCACCCCTGGAGAGCAGCATGTCTGCAAAGGGATGACACAGCATGGGTGGCAGTCCAACATGCTTTTGGGAGAGGAAGAGAGCACTTCTGTCCAGGGAGGCAAAGAGAAATAGGAATCGTTAAGACGCTAACAAGGAGGGAACACTCCTGGAGAGGCAGGATACAGGCCCTTCAAATGAACATTCCTATTCCGAGAAAACTACATATGAAAGGAGATGGCCTAGATGATGTCAGGGGGGACAGAGCAGAAGAGGCGGGGTCAGATGGGAAAAGTGCGAGAAGCGCTGGGGTGGCGGGATGCCCCTCCCCCACCCTGCTAACCCGTGACTGCCAGCTTCACTCACTTTTGACTGGCCATCTGCTTTCCAAGTGTCCTCTGCTTGGAAACAAAACAGAACAGTCTCCTGCCTACACTACTCCCCAGCTGCCCGCAACCAGAAAGTATCCTGCAATCATACCCATGCTTTCCCTGTCCGTGAGCCCATGTGATCTTTGTAAATTGGCTCTAAGCCGGCCTAGTTGGGCCATACCTCACACGTGTGGTGACAGTAAGACCTGATGCATAGTTTCACTCAAGAGCAGCCAGAGAAGTGCTGACATATTATCTGAAGGAAGAAAACCTTCATTCGACAAGCATGTAGGGAAAGGAAGAGAGGAAGCTTAGAAGTCAGTGACCTGAACTCATCAGATGCCAAAGGATCCATGCTGTCAGTCTCTTCTTACAACTCCTCACTTTGGTTTGGTCCCCATCCACAAGCCCCATCCCACACATAGAGGAGAAGAGCCACTTGTGAAAGTTCCTAGTCCCGCTTTCTGGGCTTAGCAGATATTTCTTGGGTGCTGGGCAGGAGGTCAGGGGTGCTGAGCAAGTGGCCTGTCCAAGCTCTCACCAGACACCCAGTCTAACTGGGAGACAGAGGAAAAAAGAGACCACAGACATCCGTGCAGACTGACAGACGCTGAGGGGTGGTGTGAAGGAGAGAGACAGCTGAGTGGGGTGCTACTCGTGATAGGTGACTAGCAAGGGCCTCTGGAAGAATAACATTTGAGCTGCCACCTGAAAGAGGGAAAGGAACCAGACCCGCAAGTACCAACAGAGAAACAGGGAAGAGGGCTTCAGGAAAAAGGAACGACCAACAGGGCTACCTTGAGGATGAAGACAGTCTGGACTAGAGGAGGAACAGAAAAGCAACAAGCATGGCTGCAGCGTGGGTGCCAGGGAGAGCACAGCAGATGAGATGGGAGAAGCTGGCACTGGAGTCTGGTCCAAAAGGTTCTAAGCAAGTAAGTCACATAACATGACCTCTGGGTAACAAATCACTATCCTACCTAAAACTACTTCAGTAGTAAAATAAGAATCCTCCTTGAGGAGCAGGGCACTGTACAAATAAGTATGCACCATGCATATAACTCTGAAGCACTCAATCAACATCAGCTGTTGTCATCATAGAAGTCCAAATGAGGGCTGGTGTCAAAATCAGATAGAAAGTTTGAAAAACACCTCCACCCCCCACCAAAAGGAACACTTTCTCATTAAATGAGTGTAGGTGAGTTTCACTCCCCACCCACATACACACATCCTAAACTGTAGAACTTGGTTATTAATATTAATATCTAATGGCTGGGCCTGGTGGCAACTGCCAATAGTCCCAACTACTTGGGAGGCTAAGGCAAGAGGATTGCTTGAACCCAGGAATTTCAGGCCAGCCTGGGCAATACAAAAAGACCTGGTCTCAGAATATAACAATAACTAATATCTGTAGAACACTTAACAGTTTACAAGGCACTTTCATATCTGTTACAAGAACTTGTCAATTAATAACCCACTGGTCTTTAGCACTATCAATTTAGTGACAGTGTTGCAAATTGGCTAGTTTTTGCAAGACTTAACAAGCAGACATCTCTCCCCTTGGATCAGGTGACCAGGCATGTCAAACTGCCTATCCATTCTCATTGAGTCATTGCTGGGTTCACTATTCCCAAATAACTAAATCTGAAAGAGATTAAATAATTTTAGTACCATGGAGTGCTTTGGGTGTGCTAGGCACTAAGAGCTTGACACGTTTAATCTTCACATTATCCCAATACACTTTATATTCCCATTTTCCAAAAGAGGCTATTAACATGTTGAAAAGCAGAAAGCTTCATCCGAGGACACTAAGAAGGAATAAGGGCTGGAACCAAGACTTAAACATAAGATGCTCTCCCTCCCTGTGCTCACTCTTACATGACACTGTATTAGGTAATTCTAGCAAAGTGCTTACAATATGGTGTTTCGTACAACACAGGTATTCAGTCACTAAAGGTGATTAGCAAGACACATGTAGTTTCTAGTTTCCGTCAGTGTCACCTCCAAGAGAGCAACCTTGTCTGTCTGGGAACTGCTGTGCTCCCAGGACCTGATCCAACTGCACAGTTCAAGAATGGACAGATAAATGAATGAATGTCCTTCCCAAAAAGCACAGCTGCCCGTGGCTTTTTGCACGTCTGTGTCACGCCACTGATGCTGCCCCTAAGTAAGAGCATCAGGTAAATGTGATACAGAGAGGGGTCGGGAGACATGAGTCCCTTATTTTCACCGTGCAGGGGTGGCGGAAGCAGCTGGCGAGTAAGGAGACGGGTCTCCATCGTCCTGCAGGCCGGTCCCGGCTCCTGCGGGGCTCTGTCCTTCACCTCGCCAGCTCCCGCAGGGACCGTGTCCGCTCCGGTGCTGGTACCAGCAGGAGACAAAAGACTCACGGGGCTGCCGCGCCGGCAGATATGCTCACTCCCCTCGCCCACCTCTCCGAAAGCCCAGTGCACCACTTACCGCCCAGCCCGGGCGGTGCAGCGGCGGGTAGGCCCGGACCCCGGGCGGAGTAGACATGCGCCGCGGGTCCGCCTCGCCGCCGCCCGTGAGGGTCGCTCGGGAGCCGGAGGCCGCGGGTTCGGCCGGCCTGTCACCTTCAAGGCCGCCCGCCCCTCAGCCCGCCGCGGACCCCTCAGCGCGAGCCGCTGCCGCCGCCTCCGCCACCGCCGCCGCCCAGCTGGGCCTCCCCGCGCCTCGGCCATCCAGCGGCGCCAGCCCTCTGCACCGCTCCTCGGCGCCGCCCCCCAGCCCGCCCGGCCCATACCTGCTGGGAGAGGGGGATGAGCGGCGCCGCCATCTTCCCGCCGACTCGGGCTCCCAGCGCCGGCGGAACGGAGGCGGGGCCGCGGCCGCGCGTGCGTACTGGTGCCAGGGGTGGTGCGCGCGCAGCCGAACCTGGGCGAGGACCGTGCCGAAGGCAAGAACGCGCATGAGCAGCTGGACCTGGAGGGCGGGGCCGCGCGCTCTTAGCAGGTCTGGAGGGGGCGGGGCGGCGCTGACCTGGGGCGGGGTAAATGAAGGGCGCGTGCCCCTGGGACCCTCGCTAGCTGATGTGGCGCTTCCCTGTCACCTGCCCCTGAGTGCATTGGCCAGACCCCAAGACTGCAGCAGCTCCGTACCCCAGTGCACCATGTTTTGTCATGCTGCTAGCTCCTTACCGATGCCTGTCTCTCTGCTAGGGTTGCCATTCCCCTCCCAGAGCGCCAGGGAAACGCATTATGCAGAGGTGGTCGCCCACCCAATAGAGAGTCCCTACCCTCACCTGCCCACAAGGCGACCTGTTCTAGAACCTTGAATAACAGTGTGTGTGTGTGTGTGTTCGAATGTGGGTCTGCCCCCTATGGTTTCCACTAAACCCTGGCACAGACTTAACCTCTTCTCTGCAGTAGCCCGGTTACCTACAGTTTTTCCTCAGCAGCCACTTTCTTGCTGTGTGACCTTGGCAAGTCATTTACCTAGCCTCTCTGCACCCCTAGACTCCCATTCTGAAAAAACAGCAAGGTAATATGTGTCGCTGTCATTATACCTCTATGCCTCACGTTGTCCAGCAATGAGCAGCGAGCACCTGCTGCTGTGGGATGACAGTTATTGGAGGGAAAGCCCCACCCCAGAGGAGCATTTGTTTATTAAAATGCGTTTCGTCTTTTATTGGCTATATGCCCCACAACTTCAAGGCCAATTCCACAGAGACAGTGAGGAAGACAAGCCTGGCCAGGCAGCTCACCATAGTAGCATAAGAGAACCAGGGAAAGTGAACCTCCTGATACAAGGCTTCACATAATGGTGGCATAGTAGTCTGACTGGGCATCAGGTCTCAGCAGGCAAGACAGAGGCCTGCGATCCATGCTCTTGTCCATCTTTTCCTTTCTGGTGTTTCACAAGCTGCTGTTTCAGCATCTCCAATAACTCAGTGTGTCTTGTGCCATTCCAATGAACACTGGTGCTTTATGATTCATTCAATAGTCATTCACCTGTCATACACTTGCTGAGCACTCTATCTTGATGCAGGTCAATGGTGGACCAGGTAGACACACTCCTTAGTCAACAATCTAGCACAGGTTTTTTTTCCCCTGGAGCGGTATCAGAACTACCCAGTGGGGCTTATTAAGCACAGATCAGGGTTCTGATTCAATTTATAGACATGGGTGGGACCCGGCATTCTGACATTTCTAACAAATTCCCAGGGATGCTGATGCTGCAGTCCCAGGACCCCATTTTGAGAACCACTGGCCTATATAGGAAGGAAACTAGCATTCACGGAATAATTGAGCTGGAAATGAGACCACTATAGACAGTGGCAGGTGCTACAGAGCAGGCCAAAGATGTGACTCCAAGGTGTGTGTGCATGTGGTGAGAGAGGGCCAACGGGCCTCACAAGGAGAAGGAACCGAGGTACTAAGGAGCACGGTGGAACTACAGACTTGGAGCTCAGAGAAGACAGAGGGCCTCAAGAACAATTTGTTTTTATCCTAACCAGGGGTTTAATATATATACAACTAGCATAGAAAATCTCAAAACCACAAATAAACCAAAACCAGAATGACAAGTGGTGGGAAGGGCAGAATTTGACCCTTTAGCTCATCCAGTTCCCCAAATAAAAACAGAAATAAAGACTCATGCTAGACAGAGGTATGGTGCGTGCCACAGGGAATGACCAAGGAAGAACACAGGGTCAGGTCAGCCCCTGGGCCCAGCAGGGGAGAGCAAGGTCCCTCATCACAGGTTAAACTAAACTTGAACAGCCCCCAGGTGTGATGGGGGTCCTGTCCCAGCAGGGTGGCTGTCTCAGGCCTGAGGCAGGGCCTGTGCCCCCTCCCCCTTTTGGGATCAGATTGTGACTGCCCAGGGCTGCTGGGCTGAGGACAGACACAGACTCAAGCTGTCTGTGGAGAGGAAGGGGTCACTGCTTAACCACAGTACCTGCCTCAGCCCAGCACACCACCAGAGGCTGGCCCCAGAGTCACTCAGTGCCTCCAGCAGCCCTGCAGACAAGCATCCTTGGCCACCTCATGCCGGTCCTGCCCATCTGGAGCCAGCACAACCCAGATGAGGTCATTGAAAGGCACTGGATGCCCAGGGAACACTACCTGGTACCAGAAGCGGTGCCAGCCAGCAGGTCCCGTGCCCAAACACTTGGTGAGGAATACTGGGCTGCCCAGCTTCATTCTTTGGCAGAGTAGCTGCAAGGTAGCCCGAGCCCCTTGGAACCCTAGCTTGTCCCTGGCCAGGGTTAGTCGGCTGCCATCTGGTTGTAGGCACCGCATAGAGGGACCCATGCATGAGCTGCTGGCGCAGTCGCTGCTTCAGGTCTGACTTGAGCCACTCCACAGCTACCTGTTCCCCACAGAGGCGTGACTGCCCTTCCACCAGGGCCTTTTTCGCCATGGCTGCGGCGCGGTGCGAGCTGAACTTGAGCAGCGCGATCTGCGAGGGCGTCTGTCCAGGGCTGGGCAGCAGCAGCGCCTCCTGCAGGCCGGGACCCGCCGGCTGCAGCGCAAACAATACCGCTTGGCTGTTCACGCCTGGCGACTGCCAGTCCGCGCTCAGCCCGCGCGCTTATCAGGAGGGCCGCAGCAGGTGGTCGTGCCGCGTGGCGATCGCGGCCTGGGTGCGGTGCCGCGAGCTGTAGCGGGCGTAGGCGAAGCCGCAGTTCAGGCCGCTTAAGGTCATCATCAAGCGAAACTCGTAGAGGCCCACGCGCTGGAATAGGGGGATCAGCTGGTGCTCATATACGTCCTGGGGCAGCCTTCCAATAAAAACCTCTGACCCCGCCGGGGCCGGCTTCCCACCCAGCCTGGGGCTGGCCCCCAGTCCTTCCTTTGCACCCTGCGAATGCCCGTCGCTCCACGCCACGCCCTCAAGGTCACCTCCTCCTCTGGATTCCCTCTTTCACACCGTTGCTCACACTCGGGTTTGGACTGCATGGATCTATCCCAGGCCCGCTGTGCCCTCTTTATAACTTCCTCCCCCTCCTCAAGAACAATTTGGATCATGCATGGTCTTACAGGACACCTCTTTTGAAAGGCAATTGGAAGCCACCACAGGGTTTTAAGTATGATCAGATTTGTGTTCTAACATGGTGACTCTGGATACAGTGGACAAGGGGAAGAGGGCCGAATGGAAGTGAATAAATCAGAAGATGTGAAGGCAGCCCAGGTAGGGGTATGGAGGCTTTTAACTGACTTGAATGCAGTTATACAGTGCATGCTCCATAAGGAAAAGTGAACCCACTCAAGGTATTTCAAACAGAGGAAATGGAGTACAGGGAAATGAGTATAAGAGTGTTGGAGGCATGCAGGAGTAAAGGTTGTCAGCTTTTTATCACTATGACAAAATTCATGAGAAAAACAACTTCAAGAAAGAAAGATGCAATTTGGCTCAGAGTTTCAGTCCATGGTCATTGGACTGGCTCCATTGTTTCTGGGTCCATGGTGAGGTAGTACATCATGGCGGAAGGGGCATGGTGGAACAAAGCTGCTTACCTCATGGCAGCCATTCAGCAGAGAATGAGAGGGAGGAAGGGACCAGGGACAAGATATATCCTTCTAGGATATGCCCCCAGTGACCTATTTCCTTCACCTAGGCCCCTCTGCCTAGTTTCTACCGTATGCCAATAATGCCATCAAATATGAATCCCTCAAGGGAATAATCCATTGATAAGTACAAAGCCCTCATGATCCAATTTCTTCCCAAATCCCCAGCTCTAAACATTGCCAGACGGGGGACTATGCCTTCAACACATGAGCCTTCATATCCAAACTGGAAGAGTAAAGGTAACCTAAAGATTAGTAACTGACAGCCCCTTTAGGGCTGGAATATCAAAAGGGGAAAAGGTATTCCCCAAAACCCAAATCACTGTGCCGCCACAGGAACCCGGACGCTGAACCTCACCAACCTCTGCTGCTTTCGCCACTGTTACTAAAGTCATTTCTACTGTCAGCACCATCAAAGGTGCTGGCACCTAAAATTAATGGCACCTTCCCTTCTGCCTTCTAACCTTCTTCTGATGGAGCATGATAGGAAACCTCTTGACAAGGGTGTCGAGAGGGATATAGGAAATGTCCCACGCAGGCTTGTATCCCTGCTGGTTAAGTCTAGAAAGTCAGAGGCAAGAGAAACTCTCCAGCATTGTCTAGACTGGAAATAGGCTCAGTGATGTCTGTGAGTCACACAAGGCCAGTAGCACAGTCTGAGTGGCCTAAGAATCCTTCATGACAGTGGCTACCACTCTGAACAGTGATCAACTATCCCAAGGCCTGTCTCACCACAGTTCAATGCTAGACTGGAAATTATCCGAATTCAAAAGTCCCAAGATGGTTTCTACTGAATATTTATCATTTTCCGACCATTATGAAATTGAAAAACCTCATGTTGAAGCATCACAAATTAGGGGCAATGCACAATGACATTATTCCCTCATGTGCACAAACCAAGAAAAGGAGAGTTAAAATGCACATGTGCTGTGATCTCTCAGAGCCACGATCAAACACAGAGAATAGCAGCTCTGCTGTGAACGGAGACATACAATAAGAAGACATCCCTTGGTCCCATGAGCTACATTTCAAGGACTCAGGGGCCACATGTAGTAAGTGGCTACTGCACTGGTCAGCACAGGTGAGATCATCTCCATATTCATAAAAAGTTCTTGAGGACAACTCTACTCCAGATGTGAGCTCTATAGAAGCTGAGCAGATCTGACTCTTCTCTGTGCAGTGATTGTTTCTAGGCCTGCCTCTGCTTCTTCCCATAGTAATTTCTCACTCCATTCAGAGAAAAAGGGGGAGGCAGTGTTTGACTCCTACCCATACACTAGGCAGAAGAGTCTACTCTTCTGAGCAATAACCAACCCCCAAATAAATGGGGGAGTCTGATCAGGGTAAAAAGTCCAAGTTCAAGGTCTGCCAACTCCAACCAAGATCAGAATAAAACTTGCCAGAACTTTGCTTCCTGCCCAGGCCTTTCAAACTGATCATCTCTCAGTGTGCTATATATACATTCCAGATCAGTCCTAAATTTGATCATTTCAAACATGAATCTCATTGTGAAAATGGACTCTTCAAAAAGAGATGGCAGTCGGGGGTGGGGCTCAGCAGTAGAGTGCTTGCCTGGTTTGTACAGAGCCCTGGGTTCCACTCCTGGTACCTCGACTTAAAAAAAAAAAAGGATTTCATATCAAGAAAGTTTTATATGTTATTAGTGATTTACAGGAGAAATAAAGCATTGCTCTTTTTTCAAAATGCTTTTTATCAACTTTTATTTTCTAAAACATTTTAGAGATTGAGTCTCTGTGGTCTGCATGGGAGCTGTGGAGGAGAACGCGTTTTGGTTCTTACTGTCACAGCCTGGGTGGCCCTGGCTGGGACTCTGGCCAGCTGCTGGTTCAGATGTTCATGCCTCGGGAGGTGGACTGACTGGCCAGTCCCTGCTTCGTGAGACCCTGCTGAGACAGTGGCTCTGCAGCCAGGCCGGTGTCAGTCTCCGGCAGCCACCAGGTGATCCTAAGGTCTAAGTAAATCTCCGTTCACAGCAAAGCTGCTATTCTCCGCGTTTGATCGTGGCTCTGAGAGATCACAGCACATGTGCGTTTTAACTCTCTTTTTCTTGGTTTGTGCACATGAGGGAATAAGCACAGCAATTAGGTACTTTGGTCCCCCCAACACCCTGGCCAGAGCTCAGTCCTGGGGATAAGCCTCCATACCTGCCATCCAGGGGTCTGACCAATGCAGAGCCAGTGCTGTTGCTGGCCTCCTGCAGCCCACCTCCCCAGGCAGGAGGAGGGCCCTGGTTGCAGGAGGGTCACTGGTCCTCTGGGTCAAGGTCAAGGTCAAGTGATGCTGCCTCGGTTTCCTCACCTTCTGCCCTGTGGAACTAACGTACCCATGGCCACTGTGGGGACAGGCCGTGCTGGGTACTGATGGTCACAGAGTCTACACTGTGACTGCCCTCCAGTCACCCCAAGTTCTGAGACTCGAGTTCAGCTGTGAGGCAGAGTCTGCATGTAGCTGGATGATGCTGTTGGTATTCTGACACGGATGAGTCTTCCACACCTCATGCACCCCTGGGTCTTTGCAGGGACCTGTTTCTGTGCCCAAGTGCAGACCCCCACCCACAGTAGCATCTGCTGGGCACAGCTGCAGTCCCCAGCATCCCCATGTGCGTGTGACAGCTTCCTTGTGGCATGGTTGTTCACTAAGTGCTTATGAGGAAAACAGCTCCATGTAATCTATGTTCTTTTAATTTTTTAAAGAGTAATTTTTAACTCTTGGAAACAAAAATCAGTTGTTTTGTACATAAGAACTTTTTTATAAATAAATCATGTATCACCAACAAAACAAACAAAAAAAAAAGTGTTATAGGATTGGATCCAAGATGGCAGACTAGAGGGAGGCTGCGTTCCTTGTCACTCCATAACTCGGGTTTCAAGCAGAGGCTATCTGTTTCTCAGTGAGGAGTCTTTGCTGCTTCTCGATCCCCTGCTGTTTACCCCATTTGTCTACTGTGATCACCTGCAGTCTGCCAGCATATCCACTACTTTTTGAGTGCAGACTGCTCACTGACTAGGGCCTATCATCTGCCATTTGCCTGCCTCTTGCCTGCCCATCACCTGCCTTTCACCTACCCATCACCCACCACCCGAAGTCCACCTGCCGATCGTAAGCCAATAGCCAGCAGACTGACCACAGACGGCCAGTGGATTGCTAGCTGCCTGTTGTTGCCTGGAAGTCCACTGTCACAGTACCTGCAGGTTTCGTTACATGTGGCTGCTGCCATTTTGAGATAACAACCAGGACCTATAGGACCCCGGCCAGGCTGACCACCCCTAGCCAACCACACCCACACCCTGAGCTGCAGCTCCCCATTTGCCAACACATTTGGAAGCCAGAGTGGCCATCTTGGATTATCCTGGAAGCCGTATCTCCCATCTTTAGGTGGGGCAAATCCCATCCTGAGATGCCCCCTGGAGACTGGAAGCTCATTGTCAGGTACCTCTCATGCATCAGGCTACTGAACACTGGGAGGTTTGAATACTATATGACTGTTAATAGTGTAGGGTTTTTTTTTTTTTTTTTTCTTTTCTTTTGCTCCTTTTTGAAAAATTTTAAGTTTTTATTTCTTTACTTTTATCTATTTTCCTTTGGTTTACCTGTTTCTTCAGAGTCTCTCCCTTACCTCATGCTAACAACCAACTTCTTTTGATTACACTTTCACTCTGTGATCTAAAACTTCTATATACTCTTTTCTTATTCCATTAACAGTTATATCCTACACCCCTCCCCATTCTCTTTGTCCTCCATTAGAAACTGCAAACCTTATTGCAAATCTATTTGGTATACTGTAGATAATAATTGAACTCATTCTGTTTATTATGACAATATTGCTAATGTCTTCATAGGGGCTATTTAGTTTAGGGTTGCATATCATCTGTACTGGGTGCTGCTAATATTGATCTCCCCCTTAAAGAAGAGGTATTGCAAACCTATTGGGTCACTATAAGCCTATGTGGGGGAAACTGCAATACCCCAGAGATCTGCACCGCTAGAGGGGAAGATATGTGAACAACATGAAAAAACAAACCTAGATTCTATATTAATAGAATCCAGCAACAGCATGGTAGAAGAAATGTCAGAAAAGGAGTTCAGAATATACATAATTAAAATGATTTGTGAAGCAAAGGATGAGATAAGAGAGCAAATGCAGGCAATGAATGATCACTCAAGCAGTTGAAAGAGCAACTGCAGGAAGCAAAAGATCATTTCAACAAAGAGATAGAGATTCTCAAAAAAAAAAAAAAAAAAAAAAACACAAATGGAAATCCTTGAAATGAAGGAAACAATAAATCAAATAAAAAACTCAATGGAAAGTATCACCAACACACTAGATCACGTGGAAGACAGAACCTCAGATAATGAAGACGAAATATTTAATCTTAAAAATAAAGTTGACCAAACAGAGAAGATGGTAAGAAATCATGAGTAGAACCTCCAAGAACTATGGGACATCATGAAAAGACCAAATTTAAGAATTATCAGGATTGAGGAAGGCACAGAGATACAAACCAAAGGAATGAACAACGTATTCAATGAAATAATATTAGAAAATTTCCAAAACCTGAAGAAGAAAGTAGAAAATCAAATACAAGAGGCTTATAGAACACCAAATGAACAAAATTACAACAGATCCATACCAAGGCACACTATAATGAAAATGCCTAACATACAAAATAAAGTTAGAATTATAAAGGTGTGAGAGAAAAGCATCAGATTACATAGAGGGGGAAACCAATACAGATATCAGCAGATTTCTCAGCCTAGAACCTAAAAGCTAGAAGGGCCGGGAACAACATATTTCAAGCTCTGAAAGAACATGGTTGCCAACCAAGAATCCTATGCCCAGCAAAACTAACCTTCAGATTTGAAGATGAAATAAAATCCTTCCATGATAAACAAAAGTTAAAAGAATTTACAAATAGAAAGCCTGTGCTACATACAGAATAGTCTCAGCAAAATATTCCAAGAGGAGGAAATAAAAAGCAACAATGTAGGTCAGCAAAGGAAGGAACTACCTTAAAGAAAAAACCAATCAAAGGAGAAATCAAGTCAGGTTAAAAACCAAAAATAAGCCCAAGTGACTGAGAATACAAATGATATCTCAATAATAACCCTGAACATTAATGGCCTAAACTCATCCATCAAAAGACATAGAGTGGCAGATTCAATTAAAAAGAAAGACCCAACAATATGCTGCCTTCAAGAGACTCATCTCATAGAAAATGACATCCACAGACTAAAGGAGAAGGATGGGAAAAAAACCTTCCATGCAAATGGACTAAGTAAAAGTGTGGGGGTGTCTATCCTTACATGATAAAATGAACTTCAAGCCAAAGGTAGTCAAAAGGGATGAAGAAGGACACTTCATACTGCTTAAAGGAACCATAAATCAGGAAGACATAAGGATCATAAATATTTATGCCCCAAACAATGGTGCATCCCTGTACATCAAATGAATCCTTCTCAATTCCAGGAATCAAATAGACCACAACACAATAATTCTGGGTGACTTTAACACACTGCTGTCACCACTGGATAGAGCTTCCAAACAAAAACTAAACAAAGAAACCATAGAACTCAATAACACAATCAATAACTTAGACTTAACAGACATATATAGATATTCCATCCATCAATGAGTGAATACACTTTCTTCTCAGCAGCACATGGAACCTTTTCAAAAATAGAAAATATGTTATGCCATAAAGCAGCCCTTAGTAAATGCAAAAACATAGAGATACTACCTTGTGTTTTATCAGATCATAATGGAATGAAATTAGAAATCAATGACAAAATAAAAAACAGAAACTACTCCAACACCTAGAGACTAAATAATATGCTACTGAATGAAGCATGGATAACAGAAAACATCAGGAAAGAGATAACAAAAAATTCTTAGAGGTAAATGAGAATGACAATACAACATATCAAAATCTCTGGGACACTATGAAAGCAGTACTAAGAGAAAAATTCATTTCATGGAGCACATTCAAGAAAAGAATAAAAAGTAAACAACTAAGTGACCTAACATTATAGCTCAAAGCCCTAGAAAAAAAGAACAACACCAAAAGTAGAAGACAGGAAATAATTAAAATCAGAGCTTAAATGGATGAAATTGAAACAAAAGAAACAATTCAAAAAATTGACAAAACAAGTTGGTTCTTTGAAAAAGTAAACAAAACAGATAAACCCTTAGCCATGCTAACAAAGAGAAGGAGAGAGAAAACTCAAATTACTAAAATTCATGATGAAAAAGGAAATATCATGACAGATACCACTGAAATACATAACATAATGAGAAGCTACTTTGAAAATCTATACCAGTAAAATAGAAAACACCGAAGACATCAACAAATTTCTAGAGACATATGCTCCTCCCAAACTGAACCAGGAGGACATACACAATTTAAACAGATCAATATCAAGCAATGAAATAGAAGAAGCCATCAAAAGCCTACCAACCAAGAAAAGTCTAGGACCAAACAAATTCTCAGCCGAGTTCTACAAGATCTTCAAAGAAGAACTCATTCCACTACTTCTCAAAGTATTCCAGGAAATAGAAAAGGAGGGAACCCTATCAAACTCATTCTATGAAGCTAGTATCACCCTCATACCCAAATCAGACAAAGACACACCAAGGAAAGAAAATTTTAGACCAATATCTCTGATGAATATAGACACAAAAATCCTTAAAAAAATCCTGGCAAATCACATACAAAAATATATTAAGAAGATAGTGCACCACAATCAAGTGGGGTTCATACTGGGGATGCAAGGTTGGTTCAACATCCAGAAATCAATAAATGGAATTAATCACATCAATAGATTTAAGGTTAAGAATCATATGATTATTTCAATTGATGCAGAGGAAGCGTTTGACAAAATAACACCACCCCTTCATGCTCAAAACAGTAGAAAAAATAGGGATAGTAGGAACATACCTTAACATTGTAAAGGCTGTTTATGCTAAGCCCAGGGCCAACATCATTTTTTTTTTTTTTTTTTTTTTTTGGTGAAGCCAGGGATTGAACCCAGGGCTTTGTGCATGTAAGGCAAGCACTCTACCAACTGAGCTATATCCCCAGTCCCAACATCATTCTTAATGGAGAAAAATGAAAGCATTTCCTTTAAAAATTGGAACAAGACAAGAATGCCCTCATTCACCACTTCTATTCAACATCGTCCTTGAAATACTAGCCAGAGCAATGAGACAGACCAAAGAAATTAAAGGGATATGAACAGGAAAAGAACTCAAGCTGTCACTATTTGCAGATGACATGATTCTATATTTAGAGGATCCAAAAAACTCCACCAGAAAACTTCTACACCTCATAAATGAATTAAGAAAAATAGCAGGATATAAAATCAACACGCATCAATATAAAGCATTTTTATTCATAAGTGATGAAACATCTGAAAGGAAAATGAGGAAAACAACTCCGTTCAGAATAGCCTCAAAAAAATAAAATACTTGGGAATCAATCTAACCAAAGAGGTGAAAGATCTCTACAATGAAAACTACAGAACATTAAAGAAAGAAATTGAGGAAGACCTTAGAAGATGGAAAGATCTCCCATGTTCTTGGATAGGCAGAATTAATATCATCAAAATGGTCATTCTCCCAAAGGTGCTAAACAGATTTAATGCAATTCCAATTAAAATTCCTATGACATTTCTCATAGAAACAGAAAAAGCAATCATGAAATTCATCTGGAAGAACAAAAGACCCAGAATAGTCAAAGCAATCCTGAGCAGAAAGAGTGCTGCAGGAGGTATCACTATACCACACCTTAAACACTACTATAGAGCAATAGTAACAAAAATGGCATGATATTTGGCACCAGGATACACAGACCAGTGGTATCAGATAGAAGACATGGATACATACCCACATAAATACAGTTATCTCATACTAGACAAAGGGGCCAAAAACTTACAATGGAGAAAAGACAGTCTCTTCAACAAATGGTGCTGGCAAAACTGGAAATCCATATGCAGTAAAATGAAACTAAACCCCTATCTCTCACCCTGTACAAAACTCAACTGAAAGTGAATCAAGGATCTAGGAATTAGGTCAGAAGACCCTTCACCAAATAGAAGAAAAAGTAGGCCCGAATCTCCATCACGTCTGGCTTAGGACCAGATTTCCTTAACAAGATCCCCATAGCACAAGAAATAAAAGCAACAATCAATAAATGGGATAGATTTGAACTAAAAAGCTTTTTCTCAGCACAGGAAACAATCAATAATGTGAAAAGAGAGCCTACAGAGTGGGAGAAAATCCACATACACCTCAGAGAGAGCATTAATCTCCAAAGTTTATAAAGAACTTACAAAACTTTACACCCAAAATACAAAGAACCCATCAATAAATGGGCTAAGGAACTGGGCAGACACTTCACAGAAGATATGCAGGTGATCAACAAATATATGAAAAAAAGCTCATCATCCCTAGTAATTAGAGTAATGCAAATTAAAACCACCCTAAGATTTCATCTAACTCCAATTAGAATGGCTATCATCAAGAACACAAGCAATAATAAGTGTTGGCGTGGTTGTGGGGAAAAAGGCACACTCATACATTGCTGGTGAAGTTGCAAATTGGTGCAGTCACTCTGGAAAGCAGTGTGGAGATTCCTCAGAAAGCTTGGAATGGAACCACCATCTGACCCAGCTACCCAACTCCTCAGTTTATACCCAAAGGACTTAAAATCAGCATACTACAGTGATGCAGCCACATCAATGTTCATAGCAGCTCAATTCACAATAGCTAGATTGTGGAACCAACCAAGATGCCCTTCAATTGATGAATGGATAAAGAAACTGTGGTATATATACACAATGGAATATTACTCGACCATAAAGAAGAATAAAATTATGGCATTTGCTGGTAAATGGGTGAAGTTGGAGAATATCATGCTAAGTGAAATAGGCCAAGCCCAAAAAACCAAAGGCCGAATGTTTTCTCTGATAAGTGCATGGCAATATATAATGAGGTGGGGTGGCAGGGGGAAGAATGAAGGAATTTGGATGGTGTAGAGGAACATGGGGTGGGTGGGGGCGGGGGACAGAAGGATATTAGAATGAAACAGTATTACCCTATATATACGTATGATTACATGAATGGTGTGAATCTACATTGTGTACAACCATAGAAATGAAAAGTTGTACCCCATGTGTGTACAATGAATCAAAATGCAGTCTGTAAAAAATTTTTTAAAAATTTAATTAAAAAAAAAAAAAAGAGTGTTATGTCTTTGGCCAGATTCCTGCTGGCCTCTGGTTTCCAGCACTCAGATCTTAGAGGGGGAACTTCATGGCGCATGGGGGCCGTGGGGGAAAATGTAACTGACCCCACCAAGAAGCATGAAAGATTTTTTAAAGAAAGGTGGAACAATTGCCAAGTGAACTTTTAAAAGTAGATTAAAGCAGAAACAAGGTTTTCATCAGTCATGTTTACATAACAGGGATGACTAAAGTTCGTCCCGCTTGAAATATCTATTGAAATGATTCTCACCCCCAGGAAACCTCCCTGACAGGAGCTCCTCGTCTTCCTCGCGGGCTTTTTTCACTTCTTCCTTGGCCAGTATGGCATCCATCTCCCTTTCTGGACCCTGGAGAAACACAAAAGCAAAGACCCCCGTGGTCATGGATTATGCTTACTGGGAGCCCAGGGGTAGGCCAAATGCATGTCAGTACTCAGTCTGTCCCTGCCTTCCAGAAGCTTCTGTGCCAACCTAGGGTCAGCTTAAAAAGAGCCCCTAAAGATGGCAGTCCTCCTCAGGGGGTGGCTAGTTCTAGAGCACTTGCCTAGCACATAGAGGCCCCAGGTCCTGTCCCCAGTACCACACAAAAAATAAATCCTAATCCCCGGAACCTACAAATGTTACCTTATGTGGGAAAAGGGTTGTTGGAAAGGCTTGCTGTGGCTCAGATTTCAGAGGTGCAGTCCATGGCGGCTTGACCTTGCCACCTCTGGGCCTGGGGCAAGCAGCACATCACGGCAGGGAGCGTGCAGCAGAGGAGACTTCTCCACTCCTGGCAGCCAGGTAGCAAGAAGGGAGGAAGAGGCCAGAGTCCCACTACCCCCTTCAAGGGCACATCCCCAAAAACCTAACTCCCTCCCTCCCAACAGCACCACAGGCCGGCGACCATGCCTTTAACACAGGGGCCTGTGAGGCCATTTAACAACCACAGCACTCTAGCTTTCAGACCCTATATCCACTCACAGGTATCCTCAGAAGAGGGGGTCAAGAGATTCAATGCACAGGGACAAGAAGAGAAGGCCGGGTGAAATCTGAGGCCGATTAGAGCAATGAGCCACCCAGCAGGGACATGTGGAGCCACCAGAAGCTGGAAGAGGCAAGGAAGGACCTGCCCCTAGAGCATTCGGAGCCAGCACAGCCCTGTGGCTGCCTTCATTTCAGCCCACTGATCCTGGTTTTGGACTTCTGGCCTCCAGAACCGCGGGGGAATACATTTCTGTCGTGACCCAGTCGGTCTGTGGACATGCATGAGGGCGGCCAGAGGAACCAACGCACCCAGCTTTTTGTCTTTCCGAGCACTGTCAGTGACAAACAGAAGCCCCAGAGTCTAAACAGGAAAATTCCGACATGCGGAAGGAACAGGAAGGTGAACAAGGTACAGATACATCAAGAAGATTCCCTGCCTGGCACACTGGTGCTCGCCTGTGATCCTAGGGGTTCAGGAGGCTAAGGCAGGAGGATCATGAGTTCAAAACTGAGTGAGGCCCTAAGCAACTTAGCAAGACTGTCCCAAAGTGAAATATAAAAAAAAAAAACAAAACAGGGGGTCGTTTCTGGGGATGTGGCTCAGTGGTTAAGCACCCCAGGGTTCCATCCTTGGTTAAGACTGTGTGTAGGGGAACACCCATAATCCCAGTGACCCAGAAGACTGAGACAGGAAGATTGCAAGTTTGAGGCCAGCCTCAGCAACTTAGGGAAACTTAACAAGACCCTACATCAAAATTAAAATAAGAATGCCTGGGGATATAGCTTAGTCGTTCAATCCCCTTGGGTTTAATCACTGCTACTGGGGAAAAACAAACAAACAAACAAACAAACAAACAAAAACGAGAAAGCAGGTCCTAGTAGAAGGTAACTAAGTCATGAGGGCACCAACTCTAGAAGGGGTTAATATTAGTCTTGCAAAGTAAATTAGTCCTCACAAGTCTGGATTGTTTTAAAGAAAATCCATCCTATACACTCAGTTCCTTCTGCACATGATCAGTTCTTTTTCCATTTCTCTGCCATATTGTAACCCAGCCAGGGGGGCCCTCACTAGCAGCCAAACATATGGAGCAGCCAATCTCGGGATTTTCAGTCTCCAAAACTGTGAACTAAATAAACTTCTTTTCTTTATAAGTAATCCAGACTCAGGTATTTTGCTATGGTAACAGAAAATGGTCTGAGACAATGTCTTTCCTATGCAACCTAAACAATCCAAAACCCACACCTCAACTACCTCCTCTAATTGAGCTCTTACTCTCTGGGCCATTATTCCCTGTTCTCATCACAGGGAATCAGATACCAGACAACTAGGGATAACCACTATACCCCAAAGCCCACTGAAACAATTTACTGTCGTCCATCCAGAGCCTGCTTACAGTCATATACCTGCTTCTTCCTGTGGAAACCACAAGAAGGGTTCCTGCCCAAGTTTTCCACACACCCCTCTGCCTCCTGACTGACCCTGGTGCCCTGTGTGCCCTGTGTGTCATTGTGGGCTCTCCTGGTATAACTGTAACAAAAGCTGTCTTTCTAATGGCATTCATCTCCTGCTGTTGGCCTCACCCTGCAAAACTAAGTCCTGGATTTCACTTCATTTTATTTTTTTAGATGTTGATAGGCCTTTATTCTGCTCCTTTATTTATATATGGTGCTGAGACTTGAACCCAGTGCCTCACACATGCCAGACAAGCGCTCTACCACTGAGCTACAAGGCCAACCCCTTATTATTTTTTATAAAGAGACCGTGTCTTGTCCTGTTGCCCAGGCTGGCCTCAAACTCCCGGGCTCAAGTGACCTTCCTGCATAGCCAGGACTACAAGTGGGCACCACCACAGCGGCTGGAAGCCTGTGTGTCCACACAGGCCTTCCACAAGAGGGCTTCCAAATGGCCACAGAAGCTGTGAAACAAGGCTCACCTTCCCTCGTCATCAGGGAAGTGCAAATGAAGCCAGAGCGAGACATCACAGCACCAGTAGAAGCCGTGGTTCCCAGGGCTGGGGAGGAAGTGAGACCAGGAGGCCTGCACGGTGGAGCTGCCGTCTGGAAAGAGCCCGGCAGTTCCTTAGGATTCCGGCTACACCTATGTGACCTAGCCACCCACTGCTGGGTATTTACCCCAAAGAAATGAAAGCATATGTCTACGAAAATACTATAAGCAAACATTTACAGCAGCCTGTCCATAACTATGGTTTGGATCTGTAATGTCCCCAAGGCCCGTGTTTAAGGCGTGGTCCCCAGCTTGGTGCTCTTGGGAGGTGGTGGAAACTTGGAGGTGTGGCGTCTCGCAGGAGGATTCCTGGTCACTGGGGATGTGCCCCTGAAGGGGTCAAGGGACTCCAACCCTTTGTTCTTTCATGTTTCACTCCTGGTCACAAGGGCAAAGAGCTTTCTTGGTCACACACTCCTGCTGTGACACGTTGCTTCGCTACAGACTTCACAAAAACAGGGCCAACCAGTCACAGACTGAAACCTCTAAAACTGTGAGCAAAGTAAGTCCCTTTTTTAAACTGTCTCCATCATTTTGTCATAGTAATGGAAGGCTAGTAGCTGCGTGCTGACAAAGCCCGGGAACGATCCAAGCTAGTAAACAAACAAACTCCTCGGTGATAAGAGCAGCTACCTACTGACTGAGCAGCAGCATGTACACGTCCCAGACATCTGGTACTAGGTTAAAGAAGCAGCTCCTGGGGCACAAGTGTGGCTCAGTGGTAGAGTGCACGCGTAGCCAACGTGAGTTGCTGGATATGCAGCAGCCTCACCAACCATGCACTTACACAACATTCTGGAAAAGGCAAACCACAGGACAGATGCCTGGGTGGTGAGGAGTTGACTAAAAAGGACCCAATGACACCTTCTGGGGTGATGAACCTAGTCCATCTCTTGACATTTTGGTGGTGGTTTCAGAATTATAAGTATTGGTCCAAATTCAGAATTGTATGCCTAAAAAGGGTGAATTTCGCAATTGGTAAATTATACCTCAATAAATCTGACTTAACAACAATTAACAATACCAGCTACTGTCACAGATGTGGCACAGCTGCAACTCTCACCCACTGCAGAAAGGAACAGAAAATAGGGTAACTGCATTGAAAATTGTTTGGCTACATCAAACCATTTGTGTCAGTCTGCTTTCAATCACTGTGACAAAATACCTGAGATAACCAACTTATGAGGAGAAAAGGTTTATTTGGGCTCATGGTTTCAGTCCCTGATCACTTGGCCCCATTGCCTTTGGGTCTGTGAGGCACACATGGCGAGGAAGTTCTCATCTCATGGCAGCCAGGGAGCAAAGGGATAAAGAGGAAGGGGCCAGCTTCCCAATATCCCCTTTGAGGATACGTCCCCGATGACCCAGCTTACTTCTTAAGGCCCTACCTCCTGAATTTTCACCATCCCCCAACAGCACCACAGGCTGGGGACCAGGTCTTCATATATGGGTCTTTGGGGGACATTTGAGATCTGAACTGTAGGACCACGTGGCCCAGCATTTCTACTCCTGGACACGTGTCCACTAAGAAACACACACACAGGAGTCACCCCTCATCCAAGATTTCACTTGCCCACAATCAAAATGGTTCAAAAAATACTACATGAAAAATTCCATAAATAACACACAACTTTTAAATTGCTATTATTGCAGTATAGTGTTATACTAGTTCTATTTTATCATTAGTTATTGTTATTCATCTGACTGTCCCTGATTTATCAACTAAAACTTTACATGTAGAGGGGAAAACAGTATACCTGGGCCAGTACTACCCACCAGCCCTTGGAAGCTGTCCTGTATTAAGAGGGGCGTCTCTAATACAAGAACGCTCAGAGTCTTTATAAGGCCCCAAACTGGAAGCAACCCAGAGCTGCATCAACGGAGAATGAGCACATGCACTGTGGAATATTCACAGAGTAAGGACGAGCTATCTGTCGTGCAGGCGGTGGCACACACCTGTGATCCCAGCGACCCAGGAGGCGGAGACAGGAGGATCACAGGTTCAAGGCCAGCCTTGGCAATTTGGCAAGACCCTGTCTCAAAAATGAAAAAGCAAGCCAGGTGCAGTGGCACATGCCTGTAATCCCAGTAATTGGGAGGCTGAGAGAAAAGGATCGCAGTCTCGGCAACATAGTGAGGCCCGAAGCAGCTTAGTGAACCCTGTCTCAAAAAAAGTGTCTCAGTGGTTAAGCACCCTTAGTTCAATCCCCAGTACAGATGTGTGAATGAATGAATGAATGAATGAATGAATGGCGCAGGACGTAGCTAAGTGGTAGAACACCTGGGTTCAATACCCAGTCTCACCAGTAAAGCAAGCAAGAGCGGTTGCTACACACCCTAATGTGACTGAATCTCATGACACTGCCTACAAAGGTAAACAGTGGGTGGCTCCTGCCACGGTCTGAATTTTGTGTGTCCCCCACAGACCCACGCATTAAAGGTCCTGCCCTGGGTGCCACCAGGAGGGGGTGGAGACTGCAGGAGATGGGGCGAGTAGACAGGAGGGCTGGGGTTGCTGGGTGTGCCCTGGAAGGGTGGGTGGAATGGCCTCTTTCTCTCCCTCTGGTTTGCTCTCTGGCTCACCCTGAGGTAAGTGGCTTGCTCTCCAGCTTTCCAGACACCATGTGCTGCCTCATGGCCCCAGAGCAACAGGACCAACTGATTAAGGACTAAAACCTCCAAACGTGTCCCTCTCAATGGACCTTCTCCCTCTATCAGTGGGTTGCCTCTGACGTTTGTCACAGAAATGGGCAAGTGACTCAGGTGGTTCCATTCTCTGGAATTTCAAGAAGAGGTCAAATGGACATGGTGATGGAACAGCGTTGGCCCTCGGGGTGAGTGCTGGCCAGGAGGATGTGGGGGCTGGACAGGGCTGGTGACTTTCTGTGTCCACTAGTGAAATGTATCAAACTCTTTCCTAAATAATAGACTTCAGAACAAAGTTGTTGAAAAAAAAGAATGATCAAAGCTCATTGTGTGGACCCAACTCACCTTGGTTTTGCCCCAGGTGGCCTTGGCAAAATTCTCAGCGTACTCTTCATCGTCTGTGATCAGGAAGTTATCAAAGATGGTTCCGGATCTCACCTGCAGATGAAGTGACGTCTTCACTACTGAGGTCACATATGTGACAATTTTCCATAGAGAAGCGGCTGCATTTAGTTCAGAACTGGAACACTGCTCAGCGCTCCACAGTAGGGGTGCGACACCGCCCCATGGGGCAGGTGAGACTCAGTGGTGGAGCACGTACTTAATGTGCATGAGGCTCTGGGTTCCAACCCAGCATCAAAAAAAAAAAAAAAAAGAGTTGAAAACCTCTTTATCCCTGGGCCTCACCCCAGGGATATGAACGGGGACTTTGGAAAACTCCCCAGTGATAGAACAGCCATTGCCGCTGGGGAGGGCTGCCCCAGAACAGAACTGCTGGAGGTACAGGTGGGCCCGCCATGCCAGTAGTCCGGGAACGTGCTGGGAATGCAGAGTCCCAGGCCTGGACCAGCTCCACGCAGTCGAGTTCCAAGCATGGGAGGGGCGTTCCGAGGCGACAGGCGTGGGGGAACCCCAGCTGTCTCCCCAGCGCTGGGAACCTAGCACCTAGTTAAGTATCCCATAAAAAGCTCGTGGGCAGATGAAGGAGGCCAAGCTAGAGTTCAGAGATATGGAACTAAAGCAAATTCAGAATGAGTGACCTGCCAGAGCTCCAGTCCAATGGCACCAATGTTCTCGAATTCCGAGAGGTCGAACTCGGTCAAATAGTTGGTATTTTTCATTTTCTGGTGAAGCCAAATATCTTTATCGATTCCCTCTGGTTTCAGGCCATCCTGCAACAGTAAATCACATGGGTGGTCCGGATGGCACAGGAGGGGGAAGGGGCAGCCAGAGTGTGTCCCAAGACATTGCAGGAAGGCACCGCGCACCTGGTAGGGCGGCTTCTGGAGCATGGACGCCCGCCAGTCCCCATCCAGCTCGCTGTTCCAGTCGCTTGGCTTACTGGCGCTGGCATCCAGAAAGTGCTTCTCCCAGTCCTTCCAGGTCATGGAAGGAAAACAGAAAACCAGTCAGATGCTCAGATTCAAGAAACGGAAGAAAAATTAAAAACTGGGGAGGGGTTGCTAGGGAGGGAACCCAGGGCCTCCCCAGTACCAGGCAAGTGCTCCACCTCTGAGCTCCGCCCCAGCCTGAGAAAGGAAACTCCTAGAAACCAGCAGGCGGGGCGGGCCCCAACCCCTGCCCCAATGTCCCCTCTCCTAACTCAGTTGTCAAAGAGCCAAGTGCTCAGTGTTCTAGATCCTACCTAGGCCTTCGGACAAAAACACATGGCCAAGTTTCCTGCCCCACCCCTCCACAGAATTCCAGCAGTGCGAAACCCCAAATCACAACCAGATGTGAAGTGGTGGGGCAAAATGTGATGATGGGGGAGAGGCCACCAAGCTACGCCACTCAAGGTAAGTCGTCTTCTGTGTCGTGGTCGTACATGGAGTGTTCCAGAAAAAGGACTGCTATAAAATGCTCCAAGGTTTATCAGAGGACTTCTGAGTAGCAGAAAAAAGCAGCTACACTATTGAGTCCTTGGCACACACGCCCTGCAAGGCGCAGAACGCGGGCGGCTCCCTGGAAGTCCCAACGTGAAGACGCGAGGAGTTGGGCCTTGGGGAGGTGCCATGGTTGGATAAGTATCCCCCAAAAGGCCCACATGCTAATGGCTCTGTCCCCAGTCTGTGGCACTCCTAGGTGATGGTGAGACACTTCAGAGGTGGGGCCTACTGGGAGGTCCTCTGGTCAAGGGGGTGTGCCCTTGAAGGGGACAGTAGGAGCCTAGCCTTTCCCTTCTTTTCTTTTGCTTCCAGCCATGAGGTAAGGACATCCTCCAACATGTGCTCCAGCCATGACGGGCTGCCTCACCACAGACCCGAAAGCAAGGGGCTAAGAAACCTCCAAAACTGGCCCCAAATAGACCTCCGCCATTCCTCCTTTCTTCAGTGCAGAGCATCCCCAGGGCCTTCCAGATGTTAGGGAAGTGCTCTATCACCAAGCTACATCCCCAGCCTTTTTAGAATTCATTTAGAGATAGGGTCTCAAATCTTTCCTCTTTTTAAGTTGATTATCACAAGTATTTTGTTATAGTAATAGGAAACTGACTAATATGGGAGATGAACAGGTCATGAAGGCAAAATCTTCATGAATGGGATTAGTGCTTTTGTAAAAGTGACCCCAGAGAGCTCTCTCACCCTCATGTGAGGGTACAGCAGGAAGCTGGCCATCTCTAATCTGGAAGAGAGCCCTCACCAGAAACTAACCATGCTGGCACCCTGCTTGGTCTTCCGACATCTAAAACTGTCAGAAATAAATTTCTATTGTTTATAAGCTATCCAGTTTAGAGTACTTTGTAACAGTTGACCAAACTAATACACACACACACACAAACACATACAGTCATCCCAAGATATCTACAGAGGACAGTTCTAAGACCCCATCTCAGACACCACAATCTATGTATGTTCAAGTTCCTTCTGTAAGATGATATAGTATTTGCATAAAACCTACATGCATGCTCCTGTGTACTTGAAATCGCCTCTACCTAATACACTGTAAGTGATGTATCTATAGTTGTTATATTGTTTACAGACACATTCAATACAGATGAAATTTTTTGCTAGCATTTTGATTCAGAGTTGGTGAAGCCAAGCATACAAAACCTATAGGTATAGAGGGTGAACTGTATAAACACACACACACACACACACACACACACACACACACAGCTTAGTAGGTATTGAATAAACAATTGAATTAGAAAATGTGTTAATCCAAAATACCGGATTAACCAATATTCAGATAATCATTTATAAAAAAATCATAGAAATGGCATGGTGGCATATGCCTGTAATCCCAGCAACTGGAGGCTGAGACAGGAGGATTACAAGTTCAAAGCCAGCCTCAGCAACTTAGTGAGATCCTAAGCAACTCAGTGAGACCCTCACTTCAAAATAAAAGATCAAAAGGGCTGGGGATGTGGCTCAGTGGTTAGGCACCCTTGAGTTCAATCCCTAGTATCAAAAAAAAAAAAAAAAAAAAAAAAGGCATAAAAGTCTTGTACAACAATGTTTTCTCAAGATAACAGAAATATGAAGATTGTGGGGGGGGTACTAGGGATGGAATTCAGGGCCCATGCATGTTAAGCAAATATGCTACCGCTGAGCTACATCCCCCACCCCATATATGACGATTTTAATAAGTAATTATCCTTTTATTAAGAAAACATTGGTTAGGGCTGGGATGGGGCTCAGTGGTAGAGCAGCACTTAGCACGTTCAAGGTCCGGAGTTCCATCTCAGCATAAGAGCCCTGGTTAAAGAAACCAATCCCACTCGCTTCTGTCTGAAATGTCCTAAGGCTCTCTTGTAATCTGCTGAAATATGCAGCTGTGTGGCTGGTCTCAGGGGCCTGTACCCCGGGGGAGAGTGGTAATCGTTAAGAGACCATCGTTGGTAGCGAGGCACTTCCAAACTCCCCTTGCACGACTCGAACGCTTCCCAGAGTTGCTCAGGAAAAATCCATACCTGGGCTTTGCCATCTTTTGCCTGATCCCAGTCCTTAGAATTTGGTGAAGACTCTTCCGTCTTCCTAAGCGAGGTTAAGTTCCAGTCGTACTCGATGCTGCCGGACTCGATGGATTGACCGTCAACTTTCACGTCATAAGAAAGGTCTGGTCTTAAGATCAGGGCGTAGAGGTGAGTGAAGCCGTCAACCTGCCAGTGTAGGGAAAGGGGGCCACAGTGACACCTGTGCTGCTTCAGCGCAGCTCTAAACACAGTTTAGCAGATCTAGGCAAGCTCGGAAGGCACCGAGAGACCTGGAGAGCTCTGGAAGATGGGTCCGTAAAGTGGGATCCTGGGGTCGGGTGAAGCTCAGCAGTGGAGCACTCGCCCAGCATGTGACAGGCCTGGGTTCTAGCCCCAGTACTGCCAAAAAATGAAATCAACATAAAAAGGGAGGGGCACCCTGCGGACCGGCCCGCTTCTGGCTTCCGCAGAACACCTCCTCCCTCCCTCCCTAGCCTCTCCCGTGTGGTGTTCCCCTCTGCGCACAGAACATGGCTCCGGCTATGGTTCGGATAAGGGTCCACAAAGGCCCTGTTAAAGGCTTGGTCGCCAGCCTGGGGTGCTTTCCGGAGGGTAGTAGAATCTTTAAGAGGCAGGGGCTGTGGGAGGAAGTTAGGTCATGGAAGCTGTGTCCTAGAAAGGGGACACCAGGGATTTTTTTTTCTCTTTTTTCATTCTCAGCCACAAGGTTAATGGGCTGCCTTTGCCATGATGCACAAGCCCAGAAGCAACAAAGCCAACCAACCATGGACCCAACGAACCACCAAAACCGTGAGCCAAAACAAACCTTTTCTCTTAAGTTGGTCATCTCAGGTACTTTGTTAGAGTGATGCAAAGCCAACTAACAGGAAGATCAGATTCCCTCCTTGAAAACCCTGGAGGACTGAGCATTGCCTGCTAGTGGGGTTCTGGACCTTTCCACAGTGTCACAATGTCACAGAACCAACCAAAGCCCTGTGAATATGACAGTGTTCTTCCCTGAGACCATCATGCCAACTAGCTGCCATGCATGGAGGCTACTTCAACAGCCCTGCAGCAGAACATGTCTCGGGGAGCCTTTGGTCTATGGATGCCAACTCAGGACCATGTGGGCTTTATGACCCAAGGTGACCATATCCTTTCCTCTCTACAGAATGAGCTCCTTGGCATGTTCCAGGCTGGACTTTGGAGCCTTTTCTCAGTCACTCCCTGAACCCCTGGTGTTCAGCTGAACTGAACCAGGGAGAGAGGAGGCTTGGAGTGTGAGTTGCCGTGCCCCTCCAGGAGGGGTGTGTGACAAAGCACGGTGTACAGGAGAACCCACCCCGGCCATGGAAGAAACCCCAGAGAGGACCCTCCAGTCTCCAGGGTTCTGTGAAGAGGCCATCTGCTCCCGAGGGGTTGGGATTGGATAAAAAATGACTATAGCCACCTCCCCTCCAGGAGTCAATGACACTGAAAAACCTCTGTGCCTCCTGCCCACTTTCATGGTGAGTACCAGGTGCTAGAATGCCCCAGGGGACAGTCCCTGCTTCCTGATGTGTATATTCAATACAGAGGGTGGGGAGGACAGAGGGTGGGGAGGACAGAGGGTCCTTTCTCTTCACAAGCCCATGCTCAGAGACCTAACGCAAACTGCCTCTCAGGAGCCCTGCTCTGGGTCACTGGCAGCCACTGGTCGCATGTGAGTACCCACACAGGTCTGAGTCCCCACCAGAGCCCATAACTCAGCATATGGCCGAGTTCTGATGAGGGCCCAAAGACACAGAGTGTCATCTTCACAGGAATCCCTGGGCAAAAAGGCAAGAAAGTATGATTTCATTTTGAAAATATTCCCATTTCAAATGTTCTGCGATTTTGAAGATTACCTAATTTCTCCAGAATGTTCTTCATCTTGAATACTTCATTCTTTAATGATAACGGATATGGCTAGAATATCCAGTGACTACCCTACTGTAACCCTCATGGGGTAAATGACAAATGATGTCACAAATCACAGAGGAGAGAGCCCTCCTGCTGGGCAAAAACTTCAGAAAACAAACCAAAGTAGACCTGTGTCACTAAAGGGCCACCCTACTAGAAACCAGGGACAAGAGGCATACTTGTCAAGACCCTTCCCTGGCTCTGAAATACTGAAAGATCAAACTCTTTTCTCTAAACTTATCATCAGGCAAGAGATGACAGAAGTTGAGCACAGGGGCACTTGCCTGTCGGCCAGGGGGTCACCCAGTCACCCTAGCCCAGGAGTTCAGGACCAGCCTGGGCAGCACAGCAAGACCCCATCTCAAAGCAAAGACAAAAGTGAAGGAAGAAAAAAGTCAACACGATCACCTGAATGTGCGGGCATTTACCTTACACCTGATTGATTTCTTGTTTGAATGATACTGATTCTTGAAATGCAGAATAACGTGGACTTTCTTGATATCGAATCCACAAATATCGGGTCCTACAAAAAAAAAAATTAGGTCTCAATATTCTCATCTAATGATTCACCGTAGAATAACCCCCAACCTTTCTCCTTAAATATACGAGGCACAGGAAATTCACAGGTCCAGGAATAATCAGATGCTCATGGGAAGACCTTTGGGTAATGACCACCTTCTCCCAGTCAGGTCTCTTTCTCTGGCCATCAAAGCCACCTTGATCTCAAGGACAAACCAGCACAGAAGTGAAGGCAGGTGAACAGTCCAGCAGTGTCCCCTGCCCGCGGCCTTAGTCTGGGCCTTCGTCTGAAGTTCTTTTTCTTTAGGAGCTGGAATGGAACCCAGGGCCCCATGCTTGAGAGGCAAGTGCTGTCCCACTGAGCTGCTCCCGAGCCCCCTGGCGTGAAGTTCTGACCTTGCACCTGGGGCTGGTGGGCGGTGGGGGGGCGGTGAGCAGGTTCCAGAGCTCCAGTCTCCTCCCAGCGCTCCTTCACCGTGTTGAAACATCTGGCAACGACCCAGCCTTGCCTGCCCTTGTGTCCTGATCTACAGAATAAGGATGCTTGCCTAACTTGCTGGAGGCCCTGGGTTCCATCCCCAGTGGGGGGAAAAAATTCAGTCACTAAGGAAATGAATTCTCTGAGATGGGGCCAGATAAGACATTGGAGTTCTGAATATGATAAAGTTTATAGGGGGTATCTGGAAAATTCACCAAAATTTCTGAGGTTCTTTACAATTATCCTGCTTTGGTTTTACAGATTAAGCCTTAGAATGTTCTAAGACATCTGGATTTTTCTGTCTTAGATAGAATTCTACCACATTTACTGACCCCGGCACCCACCCCTAGGGATTCTGCTAGGAAGATCCACTGTAAACACAAGTAGATTTCTTTACAAATAGATTGTACTTTAGCTTTTCTTGTGAACTTGTAGGGATAAAATTCCAGAATAAATCCTAGTGATCCAGGCTGCCTGTATTGACTTTAAGAATGTCATCAATTTGGGGGCTGTTGGTGTGGCTTAGTGGTAGAGGGCATGCTCAGCATGTGCCAGGCCCTGGGCTCTACCCTAGCACCAAACAGCAAAAACTAAACAAATAGAATGTTATCAACTGACCAGAAGTATAAGCTACATCAAACTTGGAAATAGTGACCTGTGGGATAGACAAAGTACACTAGGTCTATCTCCCAGCTGCATTCAAAGGACATGTGTTTACAAAACTTCCTTTTCTGTCATCCCTGGTAGACATTTCAGTTCAATTTTTTAAACAAAAGCTATGGCATGTGAACTATTTGGATGAAAGCTGGCTCCTCAGGATTGAGATGTGCATATATTTTCCTTTCACAATGAGTTAGCATTTCCCTTCCTATCCCTAACAACCTGCACACTTTGAATATTTAATGAAGCTAACACGCGGGCTGGGAAATCTGTACATTCTCCATGAATGGCAATAATGGCAATAATAAAATATTTAAGCATGTAATTGATTTGCATAAGGAAATGCAATAGACATAAGCTTGGGGTGATCTAATTCTGGGTAAGTAGTTTGTTTTTTTTTCTGATTTTTGTTTTTTTGTGTTTTTTTTTGTACCAGGGATTGAACTCAGGGGCTTCACCACTGAGCTACATCCCCAGCCCTTTATAAAATCTTTTTTATTTAGAGACAGGGTCTTGCTGAGTTGCTTAGGGCCTTACTAAATTGCTGAGGCTGGCTTTGAACTTGGATCCTCCTGCCTCAGCCTCCCGAGCTACTGAGATTACAGGTGTGGGTCACTGTGCCCGGCTTGGGCACATAGTTTAATCAGACTTTTTATTGGCAAAACAGGGGCTGTGTTCACCAGTCTTCTGGGGTTTTATGCATAACCTGAGACTGCAAATTGAAAGTCTCTGGCGAGGACCCACAGAATGTACTTCCTCCTCTTCTTCCTCAACATCAGCACTTGGCAAAGCAAGGGCTAGGGCTGAGTGAGCAGGCCAGCAGTGCAAGAGAGCATGGGTTTGAGGGAACCAATTTCAAGTTAAAAACAAAAATAATCCAGAAATTTTATTTTATTTATTCTGTGGTGCTGGGGATGGAACCTAGGGCTTTGCTGATGCTAGGAAAGTTCTCTACCATGGAGCTGCACCCCCACCCCAACCTGTTTTCATCTTTTACTCTAATTATGCTGCTTCACAATGCATGTGTGGCAAACATATGCTATCTATAGTTAAGAGTGGTATTTTGGTAAATATTTCTATTTTGTTTACCAAACCTAAAAAGCAAGTATTTGTAAAACCATCTAATTCAACAGGCATTTTTTTCCCCAGACAGCTCTGCTATCCTGTTTTAAGAGAATAATACATAACGAAAACTGAGACATTTCTTATTTTCTTTCTTTGCAGTACGGGAGATGCTGCTCAGGGTCTCATGCATGCTAGCAGGCACGTGCCCGACCACGGAGTTACACCCCAGCTTGATTCCTTCCTTCCTTCCTCCCTCTCTCCCTTCCTCTCTTCCTTTTTTTCAGTATTGGGAATTAAACCTAAGGGCTCTCTACCACTGAGCTACATCCTCGCCCTTTTTTATTTTTTATTTTGAAACAGGGCCTTGCTAAATGTCAGATACTAGCCTCGAACTTGCGATCTTCCTGCCTCAGCCTCCCAAGTAGCTGGGATGACAGGTGTGTGCCACCATGCCCAGCCCCCAACTTAATTTTTTTTAAAAATAAAAATACCACTTTTTCTACTCCAGATTTTAAACTGAAGAACAAAATGTGAGGCATGATAGAGTAGAGAGAACTCTGGGCAGAGTCAGGAATCGATAGGTCAGTGGAAACCTTATAGTTATATAATGCTGTCACCTCAGACAAGTCAGTGCTCTCTCAGATGACTTGGGAGGGGGTATTCTATCTACATCGAGAAAATACCCTAATACCTAACACCCAATAAAACAGAAAGAATAGCCAGTCTTTCTACTTCTGAGACTGATTCTAAATAGCATTATGATCAGCAGAAACATAAGAACAGCATAACTGTCAGAAGCCAGATTCTGATCATGATAAATTAAAAAATAAAAGAAACCCAAGCCAGGTGTGGTGGCACACACCTGTAATACCAGTGACTCAGGAAGCTGAGGCAGGAAGATTGCAAGTTCAAGGCCAATTTAGTGAGACTCTCTCTCAAAATTTAAAAAAGGGCTGGGGGTGCAGTTCACTGGTGCAGTGGCGAAGTGCTTGCCCAGCATGCATTAAGACCCTGGGTGCTGTTCTCAGTACCACCAAAAAAAAAGATGTATATTCACTCTGAAAACTTTCTGAATCCACAGACTAAAAGTAATGTCTATCTCCTGTGGCCCAAAGTGGTCATTGCCTAGTTCTAGCACAAATTTTAATCCAAATACCCATGATATCAGTAGGCAGTTAATACATTCCAGAGGTTTACAAGCCTTTTTTGTAAAGGGCCAGGTAGTAAGTATTTTCGGCTTTGTGGGCCATGTGTCATAGTCACTGGACTCTGACTGAAAGCCACAGGCAACATGTCAAGTTAACAGAGCCAGGCTGGGTTTCCGTGAGATTTCATCTGTGGAGTGAGGTGTGGTGGCCGCACCTGTAAACCCAGAGGCTGGGGAGGCTGAGGCTGGAGGATCACAAGTTCAAAGCCAGCCTCAGCAACTTAGTGAGACTATAAACAACCTAGTAAGATCTGTCTCAAGATTAAAAAAATAATAAAAAGGGCTGGGAATGGCTCAGTGGTTAAGACCCCTGGGTGGTTCTATCCCTGGAACCGAAAAAATAGATGTCATCTGTGGAGCCCGAAATGAAAATTTCATATAATTTTCGTGTGTCACAGAATAGAACTCTTGTTTTGATTTTTTCCAACCATCTAAAAGTGTAAAAATCATTCTTAGTTCACAGGTCATACGAACACAGGCAGTGGGTCAATTCAGCCCGTGGCCGAGGGTTACTGTTTCCTGATCTACTCAAAATATGAGAGTGACATTAATGCTTAATAAATAGGTTTTTCAGAAGTTCAAAAGAACGTACAATGTTTATAATACAAGTTGAGCATCTCTTACCTGCAAATGCTTGGAGCTAGAGGTGTTTGAAATATCAAGGTTTTATTGATTTGGGGAACATTTTTATCAATTTCCCAACTTAGGGAGTACAAAAATTTGAAATCAGAAATCCCATACTTTTATTTATTTCTTTATTTTTGGTACCAGGGACTGAACCGAGGGGTGCCTAACCACCGAGCCACTTCCCCAACCTTTTTTTATGTTTCGTTTAGAGCAGGGTCTTGCTAGGTTGCTTACAGCCTCACTAAGTTGCTGAGGCTGGCTTCGAACCTCAATCTTCCTTGCCTCAGCCTCCAGAGCCTCTGGGATTACAGGTGTGTGCCACCACGCCCAGTTAACCCCAAACTTTTTAAGTGTCATATAAGCGCTCACAAAGTTTCATGGCTGGGGACGCTTCAGTGGCTCAGTGGCAGAGTACCTGCCTACCAAGCATGCGCTCCTGGGTTCCATCCCCAGGGCCACAAAACATAAAATGTTTTAGATTTCAAAGCATTTTGGATTTTTAGATTAGGGAAACCCCCTCTGTATTAGTGCTGAAAACCTTGGGTCGACTATACTCACTGCTCCCACCTTAGGTACAACAGCAAAGTCGGAAAGTCAGTGATGTTTGTGTTTTGCTGTCTCCACTTACCAAACATGATGTAGTACTGCGATTTCCCATTCAGGTTCTTCTGATCCAAGTCTGCAGGGAAGACCTTAATGTAGCCCCCGCCGCAGTCCATCTTCTGCTCGTGTTTCACTGTGTACTGAATGACCAGAGTCTTCCCTTTATTGCTGAACGGTTTGAAGCGGGCAGAGATGGCGTAGAATCGGCCATTCTGAGTAGTCTGCAGACCTTTCAACAGAAAGTGGTGAAGGGTTAGGAACGACACTGCGTTCAGTAAAGCACGGATGTTAGCAGATGTCCTTTCTCTACCCACGATCGTGAAGGTTCTATTTACTGTGAGCTGCTACCTACAACACAATGACAGCCTGCTAGGGACACATCACTGACAGGTTCTCTGCTTGCACAAAACTTGAATTTCACACACCAGATGTTTCTGTGCTTTATACATCATTGCTGTGGTATTTATTTTTTTCTTCTTTTGGTGCTGGGGATGGAACCTAGGGTCTGTGTATGCTGAGCAGGCCCTCTGCCACTGAGCCACATCCCCAGTTCCACCTCTAACGTCTGTGTCTAAATGACATACACAATCTAATCATGGATAAAGGTTAATTTTTCCCCTCTACCTTCTAAGGAACAGGAATACAGGGTAGCAGCTGACTGAAAAACAAAAAGAAGCACTTTTTGATTCTTCTTGATTCTCATCACTCATCTCGAAACAGCTCAGAAATGCAACAGATGACGTGAACATGACCGACAGCGCGCAGATGTGTGGGAAAGAGCCTGCTGCCCCTCACCTGTCATTTGCAAGTCAGCTCTTTCATGAGGACACCATTATTCTCTTTTGGGGGTGCTGAGGCTAGAACCCAGGGCCTCACGAATGTGAGACAAGAGCGATATCCCCAGCTTGAGGTCCCCCTGCCTCGGCCTCCCCTGTATCGATCACAGGCACATGCCACTGCCTCCCATTATTCTCCTATCAATCATTTGTCGTTGCTGTTTTTTTTTTGTGTGTGTGTGTGTGCAGTGCTGGGGCTGGAATCCAGAGCACAGGCTAGGCAGCTAGGCAAGGGCTCCGCAACCCCTGAGCTACACCTCCAGCCCCAAATTCATTTATTTTTTTTCCTTTCTGTTTTGATATTGGGGATTGAACTCAGGGGTGCTTTACCCTTAAGCTATATCCCCAGTTCTTTTTATTTTTTATTTTGAAACTGGCTCTCACTAAGTTGCTGAGGCCAGCCTTGAATTTGTGATCCTCCCGCCTCAGCCTCCTAAGACACTGGGATTACAGGTGCGCGCCCTGCCCTAAATTCTTTTCTTTCTTTCTTTCTTTTTTTTAAATAGTCATTCAGACTTTTTTGTTGTTGTTGTTCTGGAGATTGAACTCAGGGCCTTATGCATGTGAGGCAAGCACTCTACCAACTGAGCTATCTCCCCAGCCAATTCTTTTCTTATATTGGAGTTTATCTGACAACCTGAGACAGATGTTCCTGTTGTAACCCAGCCTATGTGATCATCAATTAACTTGGTATTCTGTATTCATAGGTCCAAGTCTTAACTCACAGCCAACTTTTCACTACATCTCTCTTCTCCATCCTTCCCTCCCCCAACCAGCAAGGAAATTCTGAAAGCCTCTAGTGTGGGAAGCCGTCCTGAGTTAGCAGAATCAGCCTAGGTTGAGCCATGGGACCCAGAGACCTGGCTTCTAGGAACTGCAGGGAAGCATGTGGGGCTGCATGGGAGTGGTTCCCTGTCTCCTTCTGGAACTTTCCCCCTAAGAGGATGGCTTCCCTAACTCCACCCTATCCTGTCCATCACAGCATCACAGAAGAAGCTCCTCCCGGTCCTTGCCCCCTTTACCTGTCTATAAATAAAGGAGAGTTGGGGGAGTTGTTGTTGTGAGGCCAGAGCTGGTATGGTCGGACCTGTCATGCCCCCTCTCACAAAGAGTATTGGCTCTTGTGTGTTTATTGAGTAGATGTTTTTTTGGGTAACAGATTAAAAAAACCGCCAACATCCTCCTCCAGCAGTCAACCCTTTTCTCCTCCATGCGGGATGTGGCGGGAGGACCCCCCACACCTGGTTCTCCATCTCTACTGTGTCTTGTCACCACTTTCCATCTCTGTCTAAATTAGACTCATCTTTTCACTTATGGCTTTTAAATCATGGTCCCAGGGGACCACTGGGAAGACTCAGTATTAATCAGTCTCCCCAGCATCTTGTTCATGTCTGCTCTTAGTAGATACCGTGTTGAAGAAGTGAAAATACTGCAAAGAATCTCAGGAATCCAAATTGGAGGAAGGACAAACAGTGTGTGTGTTGGGGGTACCCAAACAACTCCAAGTGGAAAGTCCTGTCCTTCAACAAGTTTCATGGAATAGCCTGTTTATTTTTACTCCACTTTTGGCACACAGCTAGAGTTTTTATTGACTATTGGGGTCAACATTTATCTTATAAAACAATGCAGATATGATCCAAAGCCAGAGGATGCAGGACTCAGGGTATCCTAGGCTAATACGGCCGACACAGAGGTTACCCGGATGGTGGTGCAGAGGGAAACCACATCTAAATCAGGGGTCGTGGTCTGGGGATGTGGTAACAGAGCACTTGCCAGCACATGCAAGGCCCTGGTTTCCATCCCCATGACACAAGAACAAAAACTGAAGTTGGCAAAAGTCTTCTGTATGTCCAGTAAGAAGTATTTTAGACCTTGTGGGCCACTCAATCCCTGAGCCTAAAAGGGCCAGTGAAAGTCAGCATGGTGGTGCACACCTATAATCCACAGACTCCGGAGACGGAGGCTGAAGGATAGCAAGTTTGAAGCCAGCCTCAGCAACTTTGCAAGACCCTGTCTCAAAATAAAAACTAAGCACAAGGCCCTGGGTTCAATCCCCAGCTCTGTGCAGAAAAAAAAAAGAAAAAAAAGAAAAAAGAAAAACTAAGAAGGGCTGGGGACGTGGCTCAGCGGTGAAGCGCTTGTGGTTCCATCTCTGGGCTATTATATGACAATATAGAAACATGGATGTGGCTGTTTCTGTAAAACTTTAGTGTTGCCCAACTTTCATGTAATTCCATTCAAATTTACCTCATTTTTACAAGTGAGAAAATATTATTCCCTTTTCTTTTTTTTTTTTTTTTTGCCCTACCAACTAAAAAATGTAAAAGCTATTCTCAACTCAGTGACTGTACAAAAGAAGTTGACAAAACATCTGTAGTTCATCCACCTTTGGCCATTGTATATGAGAAAAAGCCAAAATAAGCCAGCTGTGGTGGTGCCCAACTGGTAATTCTAGCTACTGGGGAGGCTAAGACAGGAAGATCACAAGTTTGAGGTCAGTCTGGGAAATTTAAAGAGGTCCTGTCTCAAAATAAAAAAGGAAAAGCAAAAAGAAAAGAAAAAGTCAAAATAGAGGATTCCCTTGGATATGAGAACCTGATTGCTGGAGGTTCGGTGGGGGTCTGAAAATATGTTCCAGACCTTGACCTGGATATACAGGTGTTGGAATTCAGACCTTGACCTGGATGTACAGGTGTTAGAACTGAGACCTAATTTGTGGTGCTGTTATCCTTCGATGTGCACGCTTGACAGCAGATAACTTTTACCTCCATTTTTTTTCTTTTTTTTTTTAGTTGTAGACAAAAACAATACCTTTATTGTAATTACTTTTTTCCCTGTGGTGCTGAGGATCTAACCCAGAGTCTCACACATACCAGGCAAGTGCTCTACCCTGAGCTACAACCCCAGTCTTTTTTTCTTTTTCTTAATGTGAAAATAAAAATGCAAGAAGTGCCACTCCGGAGGCTGAGACAGGAGGATCTCAAGTTCAAAGCCAGCCTCAGCAACTTAGCAAGGTTACCAACTCAGTCAGACCCTGTCTTTATATAAAATGTAAAAAAGGGCTGGGATATGGCTCAGGGGTTAAGCGCCCCTGGGTTCAATGCCTGGTACCAAATCAAAACAAAACAACTGCTTGCCCAGAATTTAAAAAAAAAAAAAAAAAAAAAAAAGGAAGTCTCCTCTCCTCTTTTCCCCTCCGTGGAACAAGGCCCTGCTCTCCAAACTGTTCAGACTAATGCTTATGAAGCTGGGAGACTAGGGCAAGAATGAAAATAAGGACAAACAAAAATAACCAAGGCAAGGCGGCAAGGACGTCCTTCTTGTGGGGTGTCCTTTCTGCGCATCTGCCTTGAAAGGTCGCTGTGGTCAAACACGGTTGTTTCCTCCTGACTCTACACTAACCTTTGTCTTTCTCTTTGTGACCATAGAACTTCCCCGACGACACTCTAAAGTGCCCGAATTGGGAATCGTTGGTGGACTGCACCCATCGGTTTCTCCAGCGCTCTGTGGGGGGAAACAACACTTGTGAGAGCGGAAAGTGCGTAACGGGGGTCGAGGGCAGGGGGCCGGGGCCCTCCGGGGGTGCCACCGCCGACCGCGCAGCCACTGGCAGGCCCGGGGGCGCTTACGGCCCCGCCGCCACGGGCATCGCCCCTTCACCTCCGTCCAGAAACTCCTCCTGGAAGTAGACCGTGGCCAGCGCCACTCGCAGCACGCAGACGGCGCAGATCAGGACGCGAGCCCGTGCCATGGGGCATGCGCGGCGCTCCGCCTCGTGCCCGCCCCTTTCCTCCCAGCGGTCTCTGCAGCGAGCCGGAGCCGTGGCCTCAAAACTACATCTTCCGTCACACCTAGCGATTGTGACCCCAAAGCACTTTGGTCCCCGGAGGCAGGGCACGCCGGACACGCCCTGGAACTACCGCTCCCATGACGCCCCGCGATTGTGATCCGGGGCGCTCTGCTCTCCGGAGCGCGGTGGCCTGTGGGAAATGTAGTCTCTTCCGGCCCGGCGCGGTTGCCCCGGCAAGGGTACGGAGCCGGAGGGCCTGGCCGGAGTGCGGCGCCGGATTCCACCGATAAACCGGCGTGGAAGTAGGTCTGCGGGGCTGGGCAGACGGCGGCTGGGTGGGCGCCCTGCTAGCGAGGGGGACTGCGAGGAAGTGCCGCGCGGTCCGCGGTCGGGCTGGCCCTGCGGCGGGAGGGCCACCCCGCGCCTCGGCCTCGGGGTCTCGGGAGCCCCGCAGCGCGGCCCGCCCTGGTTTGCTGCGAGGCCGAGGGGCGTCTAGTGCATTGAGTGTCAGCAGCCTTATCGCTGCACGTTCACGTACCGCCGCGCTCGCCCTCGTCCAGGGCAGACGCCTGTCTTCTCGTGCGGCCGCCTCGCGATCCGGCTTAGGACTTTTCTGTTGGGCGAGGAGTTGCCCCCGACCTTGGCGGTCATCCCGGGGTTCGCGCCCAGCCCCGGGCGACCGCCGCCCGGCCTCCTCCGCGCGGCACCGGCCCTCGGGCTGCGGTTGGCCTTGGTCGCTTGTTCTGCTCTCCTAATGGACCCTGTCGTCCGTCCTCCGCTCACTAATTAAAGGGCGTTTAGGTTCTTTCCACGTCTCCTCGATTAGGAATGATTCTTACGGCCATTTAAAAGTGGAATTGCAGGATCGTATGGGAACTCCGTGCTTAGCCCTCGGGGGTGGCGTTTCTCCAGACTTCCAGATTGGTGGCTGCACCGCTTTGTACTGGCCCCTCCACCCCCAGACACCAGACAGGCTACCTCACGTCCGCGTAGACCTTTCTTAGTTTCTCTCTGTATGTAGTCCCCACCCCAGACCTGGAGATTGAACCCGCAGGCGCCTGACTCTGCGCTACATCTTCAGCCCTTTCTGTTATTTTGAGACAGGGCCTCGATTAGTTACCGAGGCGGGCCTGGGTCTTGTGATTCTCCTGCCTCAGCCTCCGAAGTCGCTGGGATTCAGGCATGTGCCACCACGCCCGGCTCCCCTTTTAAGTTTTTGAAGGAGGGTTTCCTTAGGTTGCCCAGCTGTTGCTTTGTTATCTGGAACTGGATATGGAGCCCAGGGATGTTTTGCTACTGAGCTATGCCCCAATCCTTTTTATTTTGAGGAAGGATCTCACTAAGTTACCCAGGCTGACCTCAAACTTGTAATCCTCCTGTTTTATCCTCTTGAGCCACTGGGATTACAGGCATGCGCCACCATGCCTGGCATCTTGTGCAAAATCTTAAGGGCTGGGTTAAACACTTTTTTGCCTCACAGAAAACATTTGTGCTCATCATTTAAAGGTGTACATGAAATAAGCTTGCCAGATTTAACAAACAAAAATCCAGGAACCCGCTTAAATTCCAATTTCAGATAATATTTAGTATAAAAATATTTGGGTCTTTTTTTTTTTTCCCCAGTGTTGGGGTTAAAACTTGGGTTCTTGGCAATGCTAGGTATGTGCTCTACCACTAGGTTACATCCCCAGCTCCTTTTGTTCTTTTGAGACACAGTCTCATTAAGTTGTCTGGCCTAGACTTGAACTTGATATCCTCCTTCCTCAGCATTCGGAGTTGCTGAGATATAGGTGTGTGTCACTATAAGAATGGCTTTGTCATTCTTATATGTAAAAAAAAATTCACTGTTTACCTGAAATTCCAGTTTTTAAGTGTCCTGTATTTAATCTGGCAATCACAATAAGATCATTTTCTAAGTAGACAGGAATGGGCGAAAAGACCTCTTCAGGTCCCAAAGTGAATTAAAAAAAATTTTTTTTGGTGAAAGTTAACATCACATGCACTTGTTGAAGTATTCATATGGCTAGGAGCTATGCTTCTGTGTCTTACCTTTGCCTCCCATAGTATTATGCTGGAGACACATTCACACACACAGACTTCCCTGGTCACTTTTCACAGATGCATAGTACTTCGCCATCTATGTGCTATTTCCTAGGCCTCACCAGTTCTCTATGGATGGATTTGAGTTTGGTGAATCCAAACACTGCTGCCCAAGTCTCCTTGAATGTACTCTGCGCTGAAAGAGTGCCCGTGTAGCTACAGTCCCACATGTGTACTTGACAGGTCCCAGGGCCCATGTGCTTTTCATTTGATTGCTGTTCCAGAGTTCCTTGCTAGAGGGGCTGCAGCAAATACATACTGCTGTGGTTTGGATGTGGTTGGAGTGGGTACCCCACTGGTTCATGTGTTGAAATTTAATCTCCATTGTGAGGTATTTTGAATATTGAAACTTAATCCAACTGTGGTTCAGAGGCAGGCCTTTGGGAGGTGGAGCCCCCATAGTTGAAAGCTTTTTATAAAAAGAGGAAAACCAGGAAAGATACATACGCTCCTTACCTGTTGCCATGTGATGCCTTATGCCACCTTGGGATTCTGCCAGCAAGAAGCCATCACCAAATGCAGGCTCTTGAACCCCAGAACTATGAGCTGAGTAAACCTATTTTGTTTTCAAAACACCCACCTTCAGGTGTTTTGGTACAATAATGAAAAATGGACCAACACACACACGTGTGCGCATGTGCATACACACACAATATTTTTTCATCTTTAAAGTCTTTTTAATCTTTTGAAGCCATCATAGATCATGGGGTAGGTCGATCATCTTCTTTTAGGGCACATGGAAACTCTGGAATACGATGAAGCTCTTGCTTTCCTCCCCAGAAAAATGTGCCCCAGCACGCCCACGGATCGTGGCAAGCATTTGGCAGGGCCGGGGAGCTGTGCCTATCCCTAGCCCCGCCCCTTTTCCAGAGCAGTGGTTCTGACACCTGAGGTGAAGTAACATTTTCTAGGAGCTCATTAGATATACAGATTGCTTCCACAGCTTCCTCTGAGGGCACCTGGGACAAAGGAGGAGTGCCATCGGGTGGGCTGGGGATCAGAGCAGCCATGGGTAACTGGTGAGTCCCCCCACCCCGGAAAACCCAATCACCCCACAGCAATGCAGTCAACTTCGTAAATCTGCACCGAAAGAAACAGGCGGGCTGGGTCGGGGCTCCGGGGTGGAGCACCCGCCTGGCACATGTGAGTTCGGTTCCATCCTCAGCGCTTGTGTAAATAAATAAGACATGGTGTCCACCTACAGCTAAAAAATACTAAAAAAAAAAAAAAAAAAAGAAAGGTTGATTTGAAAACAGAAAATATAGGTCGGGACCTGGAGCTCGGTGGTAGGGCATTCGGCTAGGTGCCTGTGACACGTTTCCATCCCCAGCACTGCAAAAGAATTTTAAGAGATGAAAAAATAAAGTCTGGTGAGTGCATGCTGCACTCTGGCGAGGAAGCACAGTGCAGGTTTTGGAATCAGACCTGGGCTTTGAATTTTGCTCTGCTACTCACCAGCTGATGACCTTGGCTGGTGACCAAACCTTTGAGGATTTTTATTCCTTCCAACTTCTCTAAAAGGGCATCACAGTGACCAGCTCCCAGGGCAGCTTGAGGATGAAACGAGATGGTATAGTGGAGTGAGCTGGCCCACGGCTGGAGCGCCAGCAGTGCCGGTCCTCATGTTCGACCGTAATACATCCTGGGTGTCCAGGCATTGGAGGGGAGTCCAGCAAGTGGACCTAAGTGTCTAGTCGTTTCTGTTATCACTGGGCTTGAAGAGAAGACTAACTGGACCGCAGAGTAGAGGGTGGTATCTTCATGGGTTTTCTGTGGTTAGAATACCTGAGACTGGACAGTCTATAGAGGAAGGAAGCTTATTTAGCTCACAGTTCAGGGGACTGCGAGTCCAAGACTGGACAGCTGCCTCTGTGAGGGCCTTGTGCTACTGTATAAGAAGGTGCAAAACAGACAAGAGAATGGGTTCCTGCAGAAGAGAGACAGCATGAGGGGCACCCACTTCCAAGAGGGTGAAGCTAATCCTGCAAGAGCAGCATTAATGCTTTTGGGGTGTGGGGGGTGCTGGGGTGGAACCCAGGGCCTCGCATAGGCTAGGCAAGTGCTCCACCACTGACCTGCATGCCAGCCCCATTGATCCCTCTCACTGACCTGTTCCCCTGTTCCCAGTGCCACCACGGTGGCAGTCCAATTTCTTCTTATTTTCATGGGGGACAGACCAACCCAGTCCTCGGCAGTGGTGTGATCCATAGCAGATGGGAGCCCTGCAACACGGGCTTCAAACCTGAGGTATTCTTACAAGCAGTGTCTGTCTTTCCTCCTAGAATGGCTTTCACGAGGAAAATCAGCCGGCCGGCTCACAGCATTTTTAGTGATCTCAGTGACATCTCCTTGGACGATTCAAAGATGGAAGACATCAGAAACTTGAAAGTCAGTAGAAGTCGTACCCAAACAGCACCTGGTCAAAGCAGATTTCTAAAAAGAAACCAAACTACAGGTGAGACACACTTAGACCTGAAAGAAAGTGCTGTCCTGGGCAGTGGGACCCGGCTGGCCCTGGGGAGACCCCCAGCCACCGCCTCAAAGATCAGAGCCAGCGCCGCGCTCATGAAGCTGGCTCAGATAGAGACCAAGATCAGGAGCCGGCAGAGAGCACGCACAAGTTTGTCTGACACGGAGTCTGACTCGAAGCCCTCTGAGGACAGTCTTCCAGGGAGAGTGGACAGAACCACTCCAAGAGCTGCCTCTGGCCCCTCCTCCCTGCCCGCCCACAGAACTTCCCAGAAACAGGCCCGTGAATCCCCCATCCCAAGGAGCAGTGTGCAGCCTGGACAGGTCAGCAGGTTTCTGAAGAGAGCGCCACACATGGAAAATGCAACCCCGGAGGCCCGTGCAGGGAAGGAGAGGGATCTTCAAACACCCAGACCAAAGGAACCTGCTCCAAAATTTGATTCCCCAGACAGCGATGAGGAGGAAATGAAAGAATTGCTGGGAAGCTTGATGGAATCTTCTAGAGAAAAAGAAACAAGTATAAATCAGAGGTACACTAAAGTCCTTGAGAAAGAAAGTGTAAGACCATTCACGGTGAGATTTTCGTTTATTTGCATCACGTCTTTTTCCCTGGCCGCCATGACATCGTAGCATGAATTCTATAGTGATGTCACCCAGAAGCTACTTCTGAGGAAAGGGTAGGGTTTTGGCCAATCACAAGTGTCTGTCCGTTGAGGGCCTGCCTGGTGAGGGGTGGGGCTGGGGACACTTCGTGGTGTGTTTGTAATACAGCATCTGAGCCTGGTAACTCTCTACGCCATGGCACTTGGGTTGTTTGGTTTTGTTTTGAACGTAGGTCTTATTATGTTACCCAGGCTGGCCTCGAACTCCTGGACTCGAGCAGTTCTCCTGCCTCAGCCTCCTGAGTAGTTGGGTCCACAGGCGTGTGCCACTGTGCTCAGAGGACAGTAGTTACTTTGTGCCAAACACCAGCAGTGCCCAGTTCTCTGAGGACAGAGGAAAATCAAGCTCAGCTTCTCCCAGTGCACCCCCACAGCACAGACCCCTTCTCTCTCCTCTGGGTTCGCATTTCCAGGATTGGAACCCAGGGCCTCAGGCTAAGCATATGCGGTACCACTGAGCTGTTCCCTAGCCCACAGGTCACTTCTGTGACCCCAAAAGTTGTGGCGGCTGCTCTCTGCCAGCCAGCAGGCACACCCATCTGCAGTAGACACCAGGGGGCCGTCCTCATTCCGTTTAGTTCCACCTGGGGATTGTGGCAGAGTCCACAGTTTGGGGGGCCGTCTCCCACTTCAGACACCGGTGACAGCTCCGTGCCTTCAGAACTCTACAAATGTGGGTTCCCAGAGCCCCCTCTTTATGCTCAGTTTGCTGGGGTGGCTCACAGAACTCAAGGAAAACACATTACTGTTTTATTATAAAGGATAGTTTCTTTCTCCCTTTCTTTCCCTCCCTTCCTTGCTGGGGATGGACCCCAGGACCTTTAGTGCTAGGCAGGTGCTCTATCACTGAGCCACATCTCCAGCAAAAGGTATTTTAAAGGACACAGAGAAACTGTGATACACAGGGTGAGGTCTGGAAGGGTCCTGAAGGTGGAGTTGGGGTGCATGTGGGTGAGTTCTTGCTCAACTTCCTGTTGCCTTCGAATGTTCAACTTTCTGCAAGCTCTCTGCACCCGTCCTTTGGGTTTTTATGGAGATTTTATTGCATAGGTGTGATTGAAACATGGACAATTGTGCAAAAATGTGATCAGACAAAAAGGTCAGATCTAAAGCTAATAGACTGGGCAGGAGCTGGGCACAGTGCATGCTTGTAATCCCAGCTATGCAGGAGGCTGAGGCAGGAGGATCACAAGTTTAAGGCCAGACTTGGCAATTTAGCAAGACCCTAAGCAACTTAGTGAAACCCTGTCTCAAAAATAAAAAGGGTTTGGAATGTGGCTTGGGATAGTCCCAGAGTTCAGCCCCGGTACGGAGCGGGCAGAATTCCATTGTAGAGATGGACCAGTGTCTTTACCAGGTGTCTGTCGATGGACGGATAGCAGGGTTGTGCCCACCTTTTGACTGTTGTGAACAGTTCTGCTGTGAACATGAGTACTGGTATCTGAGTCCCTGTTCTCAGGTCGGGCTCACCTAGGAGGGGATTGCTGGTCATATGGCAATTCTGTTAAGTTTTTCTGAGGACCTGCCAACTTGTCCCCAGCAGCTGCACCGTTTCAGTTCTCACCAGCCACGTCTGGGTGCCCACATTCCTTCACTTTTTATTGCCATTGTGGGTGGAGAGACGTGGTAGGAAAGGCTTCGCTTCAGTGGGTGAAAAGCTGCACATTCGCTTGGTTCTTTTGGAGGTCTGGGCTGTCATAGCTCATGTTCTCTTGGGGCAGGAAGAGTTTAGATGTGTAAGCTGGGTGTGGTGGCACATGCCTTAGTCCTTGCTACTCCAGAGGCTGAGACAGGAGGCTCACTTGAGCCCAGGAGTTCAAGGCCTACCCGGGCAACACAGTGAGACCCTGTCTCAAAATAAAACATAAAAAAGCACGTGAGTAATTAACTAGGTATTTGAAAGCAAAGGGACATTTCTGATTACTGGTGGAACATTCTCTAATCTCCAGTTACCTCATCGACTTCCGGCAGAGGAGGAGGAGGACGGATGCAGAGATGCACAATGAATTGTGAAGTCATGGTGTCACACACCCCACCAGCTGCACCCGGTGGCATAAAGGACCTCATTTATCACAAGTTCACTAATTTTGTGTCTTCTCTTTCTACCAAAGTAGGACCAGATCCCCGCCGCTCCCCGAGCCCCTTCTCTGTCCAGTGCCGAGCCTCCCAGCTCCAGGCCGCCTCAGACCCCGCGGCCGCCCCCCGTAAGGCCAGCCCACCGTGCCCTGCGCAGCACTCGGTTAAGAGCCTGCTCCCCGCAGATTTCGGTGTCTCGGGACGCAGCCTCCCGCGCATCCTCGATTTCCATCCCTGACACCGTTTCGAGATCAGAGTCTTCAAAGATGGGGCGCAGCCAGCTCGCATCTTCCCTTGGAGGGAGCGAGCCAGAGCCTGTGGATGCTCCGGCCTCGGAAGCCGCAGATGACAGCCTGAACGGTAACCGCGGTCCTGTGCGCCCGCGGCCCTGGGCGGGGGCGGGGCCGGGGCGGGGCAGGCGGCGCGCCCCGCCCACCACCGCTTTCTGCCCCGCCCCGCCTGGGCCTAGTCGGTCTGAACTCTTCCTCCAGAGGCGGGTCTGTTCCTGCTGCTGGGACGGAATAGCCGGCTGGCGGTTTCTCAGTACCGAGGCTGCATGGCCGCTTAGGGTCCCCGCCTGGACGACTCTGCATGAGGGGCGCCTCATGGTTTAGGGATGGCCTCTTGCTGGGCCCTTACGTGGTGGGGAGAGCGAGTTCTCTGGTCTCTTGATTCCCGTGTAGATCACCAGTCCCACTCTGGGGGTTCTTTTCTCCTGACTTCCTCCCAACCAGTTCCCTACCAAGGACCCCACCTTCGTGTCCACCGGCCCTCCAACACCCTTAGGCTTCGCAGACCAGAAATATTTGGGAAAAAATTTACCTCTGTACTGAATATGTACACACTCTTTTTTTCCTTCCCTTAGTCTGTAAACAATATGACATATCATCATATTGACATAGAGTATGACAGCTGTTTACATGGCATTCACAGTGTGTGACGCATTCCAAGTGCTCTGGAGACAAATGAAAGGGTCTGGGAGGATGCGACTGAGTTCTGTGCACATGTGGGCCATTTTCTGTACAGGACCCGATGGTCCACAGATCTTGGTTTCTGCAGGAGTCCTGGAGCCAATCCCCACAGCTTCCGAGGGACAGGTGGGCCATCACAGTACAGCTCAGGCCTTCAACAGAGATTTAGAGGGTACACAGATGTCCAGCCCTTCACATCCCAGTGTCCCTGACCCGTTATGAAGCAGTAACCTGGGGGAAAAATCCTTCTAGAGGCACAATGAAAAGGCAGTGCAGTTCTTTTTTTGTAAAAGAAAATTTTGCCTCTTTTCAGTTATTTATTATTTTGGTGGTCCTGGGACTAGACCCTGACCCTTAGCCCCGCCTCTTTTTTTTTTTTTTTTTTTTTTTTTTTTGGTACTGGGGATCTAACCCAGGGCATTTTATCTCTGAGCTCCATCCCTCCAGCCCTTTTTCTGTTTTTGACACAGGGTCTTCCAAGTTGCTGAGGCCAGATCAAATTTGTGATCCTCCTGCCTCAGCCTCCCGAGTCATTGGGATTACAGGCATGTGCCACTGCCTCCTTTTTAAATTCAGAAAAGTAAGCACATTTCTAAGTAGTCAAACGTAAACATTTTTGTTACTTCAACATTATTTTTATTTTAATATTTAAGAGCAGAAGAGGAAGGAAAAAGGTTCAAAGTCAACATTTTCTTTGTTCCCTCTGAGATGCTTTATCACCAAATCACAGTTAAATAATTGTCTCACAAGTGCCTGGTGTGTGACAGTGAGTGCCAGGTGTCATGTTGGCAGGAACAGGACAATATGCAAATGTGCTCCCTGTCCTCCAGGCACCAGGATGGCCATAACTGGAATCAGCCAGACTAACGTGCAAGTCGGGCATAGCGACACACACCTGTGTCTCAGCCATCTAGGAGGCTGAGGCAGGAGGCTGGCTTGGGTCTGGGAGTTCAAGACCAGCCTGGGCAACATAGTGGGACCTGTCTCCACAAAAAAAAAAAAGAAAGTGGAGGATAAATTAAAATCCCATGACTCAGCAAAGGTCTTCCAGAGTGGGTAGTGAAGCACCCCCAACGAGGGTCTGTCCCTTCCGGGTGGCCATGCTTTGCCACAGAAAAGCAGGTATGTTCAAGGCTGTGTGTTTGTTTCCTTTTGTTCTAATAGAGTATCACAGACTGGGTAACTTATAGAGAACGGAGGTCTATCTGGCTGTGGTTCTGGAGGCTGGAAGTCCAAGATGCAGGGGCTGCCTGGTGAGGGCCTCTTGCTGCAGCCTCCCAAGGTGGAAGGCCAAGGGAAGGTGAGAGCGCCAGCAAGAAGGGGTGGAAGCCAGGTACAGTGGTGCATGCCTGTAACCTCAGCGACTTGGGAGGCTGAGGCAGGAGGATTGCAAGTTTGAGGCCAGCTTCAGCAATTTAGGCCCTGACTCAAAAGTAAAAATTAAAAGAAGGGCTGAGGGTATAGCTCGGTGGTAAGTGCCCCTGGGTTTAATACCCAGGACCAAAGAAATAAAAAGGGGTGGAACTCACTTTTATAATGAACCTACCCCTGAGCTAAGGACGTTCCTGAGGGCATAGCCTTTTGGACCTAACTGTATCTTAAAGTGCCAGCTCCCAACACAGGCTTTTGGGGACACATTCACTGTAGCAACGTGACCGTGAGAAAACTCCCTGGAGCCCCTCCGGTACCACCTTCTGCAGATGCCACTTGGCACATCACGTCCCGACGCTGATTCTTAAGTTGTACACATGAGGAATCAAGAATGAGGAGCTGGCTAGTAGATGGTGTCCTCAGCCTGTCCCTGTGTTACCTTCACCAATGAGAAGGTGGGCCTAGGCTGGTGGGGCAGAGCCAGCACTGATACCAGGCTCTGGGTTCGCTCCCTCCTGCCATCTGTCTGTCCTGCCCTTTCCCTTTGGGAGAGAGTGCAGGTCTCGGACAGCCGCTACTGTCTTTGCCCTGGACCACCTGGGATGTCATAGTTAGAGGCTTTGCTTCCTAAAACATGGTTGGGTAGGGTCTTCGTACCTACCTGTCACAAGAACTCCAGTGGCAGTGTTGGGGAGTCGGGGGGGAGGGTGCGCCCCTCGGGCTGGAGCACAGCAGTGCTGGGGCAGAACCTGGGTCTTTCCTGGAGCGCTTGCTGGCTGTTTCTGCTGAGCCTTTCACTTGCTGTTAGGAGAGAACTTAGATACTTTGGGGCCACATCTCCTCTCCGCCTGAGGGGCCTCCCCTAAGCCCCATCCCCAGCTGCTGGGCTGCCGCTCCCTGTCCAGCCCTCACACCACAGGTGTGTTTGTCACTGGTTCCCTAAAGTGCCTTATGATCATTAGCTTCTGTCTGGACCAGGGGCCAGGAGACCCGTTGTCTGTTTTTATAAAAAAAGTTTCATCAGAATGCATCCATGCCCCTTAGGTTACACATAACCTGTGGCTGCTTTCACACTCTAATGGCTGATCACAGTTGCCCCTGGTACCTGCGGAGAGGTACCCTACAGATACAGGACCCTACAGATATGGCATCTGCCGATGTTCAAGTTCTTTCTCTCAGATGGAGGTTTGCACAGAAACTCTGACTGTCCTTCTGTAGACTTTCAACCATCTCTAAATGACTTAATCCTGGATACAATGTAAATGCTATGCAAATTGTTGTTACAGTATATCTTTTTTTTTTTTTTTTTTTTTTTTGGTACCAGGGATAGAACTATAGAACTCAGGGCTGCTTAACCACTGAGCCACACTCCAGCCCTTTTTATATTTTTGTTTAGAGAGAGGGTCTTGCTGAGTTGCTTAGGGCCTCGCTGTTGATGAGGCTGGCTTTGAACTCACGATCCTCCTGCCTCAGCCTCCCGAGCTGCTGGGATGACAGGTGTGCATCACCGTGCCCAGCAGCTATATTTCAGGATTAATGACAAGAAGAAAGTGCATGCTCAGTACAGATGCATGCTCCCCCAGATATGTTTGATCTGGCTCTCATGGAATCCAAGATGCAGAACCCACAGATTCAGAGGGTGTACCCCAGAAAGCTGGAAGTATTTCCCCTCTAGCCCCTTAGAGAAAAAGCTGCTGACCTCTGTGGTGGTACTGAGGACAAGGACTGGACGTCTTCACATCTTTCTGAGAGTCTGTGGAGTAATGGAAGGAGTAAATACTGCCTTTTTAAATCACAGATTTCAGAGTCAGTATTTCCTCCCTTGGTGACCTGACTCCAGCCGCCAGTGGGAAGTCAGACTCGGAACAAAAGGTGAGGAAGCCGCCGTCCACTCTGTTCTTTACTCTAGAGGTGCCGGGGTGAACCCGGGGCCTCCCCATCGCTAGACAAGCGCTGTGCCGCTGAGCCAGCTCCAGGCCATGGGTCCTTCCAGACTGTAGACGGGCCGATGTTTATCTGGCCAGTGATTCTCCGTGGGCTACACTGGCACACCTGGGGGCAGTTGGTGTCAGGACAGGGGAGAGAGGCTGGGATGCTGCTCGGTGTCCTGCAGGGCCCAGGATGGCTCTCACCGCAGAGGTCAGGTGGTCATGGTGCAGGAGTCTGGTTTTGGTGATAAGAGCAGCAGGTTAGCAGGTGATCCCAGGCTGTTCCTGAGAGCATCCCAGAATCACACCCAGGCCGAGGCGGCCACGCGTGTCCTGGTGGTGCCCCGTGGTGACTTTTGTAACTGCCTGCACTATCAAAAGCACGTCTCTGTAATAGACAGGATGTACTTAAAGTTTCACATATGTGCCACCTACATGTCCCATGCCATCAGGGCTGTGTCCCTCACCCTTTAAAAAACGCTGTGCTGAAGCATCTCGGGTGCTGGGGTGGGGGACCCCTCGGTGGTCGGCACATGCTCAGCCCTGGTTCCATCCCTGGCAGCCCCTGGGGAAGGGTTTTGTTTAGGACCCGCCACCTGCCTCGCTCCAGGGAGGACCAGTACCCTCCGAGGTGGGGCGACAGGTGCCCTGCGTATGCAAGTGTGTTTTTAGGACACTATCAGAAACGCCTTCCAGCGACTTCTGCCATCCTTGGTTTTAGGAAGGAGCTGCTCAGAGGGCGAGGCCGACGGGCAGGAGCTGTTCAGACGAGGCTCCCGCTGGACTGGAGGTGCCGACTTGGGTCCCGCCCAGGAGCTCAGCGTTTCAGGGAAAGGCCACCTCTGTGGTTGGAGACGAGGGCCTCCCCACCGAGAGCGAGGTCTCAGAGCATCTGAGTGCCAGCTGGGCCTCCGCCGCCCAGCAGGACAGCGTGTCTGGTGTGCAGTCACCGTCGGAGACTCCCCTGGAGAGCAGCGTGGGCTCGGCTTATTCTGAAGATTTTGAAAGCCCGCCAAGTCCTGTGGCCTCTGAGCCGGCGGCTCCCTCCCAGGCAGCTCTCGAGCGAGCGCTGGCCACTTTGTCGGAAGGCTCCTCGAGTCCCAGGACATGCCTCCAGAGAGCACCCCAGGCCAGCGGAGAGTGGGGCAGGGGTGCGGCCAGCGTCACCATGAAGGAAGCAGCCGTGCAGACCCTGGATCCTGCCTTCGCCTACCAGTGGGCCGCGGGTGAGCGTGGCAGCCTCGGGCCCGGGTGGCCAGGCAGGTGCTCGCCGTGTGATCTGAGGCTTCCTGGGAAGCACGTGGGATTGTCGTCAAGCAGCTTCCAGGCGGGGGGCTTTCCTGGATGAGGGGCTGCCGCCCTGGCTGTCCAGCGTCTCCCCAGCCCTGAGGCACCCAGGACATTCCAGAATCGAACACTGACACAGCTCCTCACCGGGCGTTCTGACACCAGGGGCTGTTGGCAGTCTGGAGGCAGTTCTGGTTGTTGCTTGGGCCTCTGCTGGGTGGAGGCAGGGTGTCGCTCAGTGTCCTCCAAGGCACAGGATGCCCACACCAGGGAGTGCTGAGGAGGGAGTGGGGGAGCCTGTGCAGCTGGGCTGGCTCTGAGGGAGCCGCCCGCCTTCACCCCGGGCCCAGTGCGTGGGGGCCCCCCGCCTCAGGGTTAGAGCTGAGCTGCTCGCCTGAACTCCATGCCTCCAGCTCCTGGGTGCACCCTGCGTATGACCAGGCCTCGCTCCTGCTGTGTTTAGAATGTTGGGAGGGGACACCTTCTCAAGCCCAGTTGGACTTTCCAGGCGCTTCTCTCATTCCCAGTTTCAGGCTGTGCTCTTCCCAATGGAAAGGCCCCTCCCTTTCTTTTCCATGCTCTGCTTCCTTTTCTGACCCAGATGACCGTCCACGAGTAGACTGGGCTTGTCCCTGGGCTACACCCCCAGTCCTTTTGATTTTTTGACAGGATCTAAGTTGCTGAGGTTGGCCTTGAACTTGAGGTCTTCCTGCCTCTGTCTCCTGAGTCATGAAATAGTATTTTAAACCCGGGGTCTGGGGCTCAGGAACCTTTGTGTCCCCATCCACATCCACAAGCCACATGTCCGATATCAAATACACACATTTCTGTCCCTGTTTTTGGCAACTCAAAGGGATGCTCTCATGAACTGTTGGTGGTGCCATTTTGCTGGGCTGAGCCTGAGGTTGAAAGGCGGAAGGAGAAGGCAGTCTGGAAGGCTGGCGTGGCAGAGTCCAGGGCACACACCACCACTCAGAAGCCACTAAACCACCTGGTAGAAGAGAGGCTGGCTTGATGGATACCTGGGAGGTGACATTCTCTTCTCCGGCCACCATGAGCCGCAGTGGCCTCTTCAGCCAGCGGCTTGTATGTTGAAGCATGGAAAAAGCTGTGGGAAAAACTTATGAGAAGCAGATTCTAAAAGCAAGGGTGGCCATCACATGCAGGTAGAGGAGAACAGACGCACAGGGTGCATTTCGGTGACCTATTTGGGGACAAGAAGATTGCGATTCCAGGTCTTGCCTCTCACCCCTTCCTCTTTGTCCTTGAGACAGCAGCCGGTATGGCGGCCATGGGCCCTGCCCTGGGAGGTACCTACGTGGACCCGACGCCCATTGCCAGTCACATCATCAGTGCAGATGCCATAGAAGGTAACAGCCTGGCTTGGTGGCTCCTTCCTGGGAGATGGGTATGTTTTCTTGGAGGTGTGTCACTCCTTGAATGCTGGGTTCAAGAGTCCATTGCTGGGATTATTTCAATGGCTAGTAGGATCCCAGATGGCAGCCCGAGAGTGTCTGTGAACCTTCCGTCCCTGCAAAAGGACACCAATGTCCAACAGGCAGGCTGAAAGTGATTCGCCTGGCTTGGGTGTGGCTCAGCGGTGGAACACGTGCTTAGCGTGGAGGAGGCCCGGGTGCCATCCCCAGCACCCACCCAAATAATTCTGCCCCAGCAAGTGCTCAAATTCTGAGTTCTCCTTGACCCTTTTGCACATATCTAGTTTTATCCCCTAAAGACACCTGACCTTGAGTCACAGCCATAGGACATGGCCCTTGTGTCGTGGGCTGAGACTGAGGAGTCTTTGTGGTCTGGGAAGGTGCTGGCCACCTGGAGGTGAGGAAAGCTGCTCCAGAAGTTGCCTTCTGGCTCAGACCTGGCCGCGGCCCTGGGGAGACTTCTCATCTCCAAGATTCTCCTGTGTCACTATATAAATGAATATTTATTATTATTATTATTGGTACTGGGGATTGAACCCTGGGGCACTTAACCAGAGCCACATCCCCAGCCCTTTTTATTTATTTATTTTTAAATTTTTTTTGTTGTCAATGGATCTTTTATTTTTATTTATTTCTTTACTCATTTATTTATATGTGTTGCCTAGGATGGAACTAGAGCCTCCACATGCCAGGCAAGTGCTCTACCACTGAGTCACATCTCCAGCAACCCCAGCCCTTTTTAAAATATTTTATTTAGAGACAGGTTCTTGCCGAATTGCTTAGGGCCTCGCTAAATTGCTGAGGTTGGCTTTGAACTCATGATGCTCCTGCCTCAGCCTCCAGATCTGCTGGGATCAAAGGTGTGGGCCACCATGCCCAGCTGTTTTGTGTTTTATTAGAAACGGGGTCTCACTGAGTTGCTTAGGGCCTTGCTAAATTGCTGAGGCTGGCTTTGAACTTGTGATCCTCCTGCCTCAGCCTCCTGAGTCATTGGGATTACAGGTGGCTGCTACTGTGCCCAGTTGTAGTGTTAATACTAAATAAACAGCAGAATTTTTATTTTATATGATTTAGATTTTTAGTTAAATGTTGGTTTTTGGTTTTGTGGGGGTGCTGGGGTGGAACCCAGGGCCTTGCACATGCTAGGCAAGTGCTCCACCTCTGAGCTACAAACCTAGCCCCAATTTTTTAAAATTTTCTTTATATTTTCAAAAAAATGTTTTTAGCTATGCACAGTGGCACACACACACCTGTGGTCCCAGCCACTCAGGAGGCTGAGGCAGGAGGGTCAGCTGAGCACAGGATTTTGAGCCCAGTCTGGACAACAGTGAGACTAGCTCTTAAAATTTCTTTGACACATTAGTAAGATTTAACATACAACATATGCACGTGTTCATCACAGTGCGATGGCGCGTGGAGATAGGAGCAGCCCTCTGAAGTGGCAGGTACCTCTCACACTCCGAAGGTCGTGCTCTCTTCAGGAAGCAGGTGTCGGGCTGCGGGATCAGGGTCCCCCGCGAGCCGCTGAGTAACGGGGTGGGGCAGTCCTGACAGCCTACAGCCCTGCTGTGCTGGCGCTGAACGACATGCTGAGGCAGCAGCTGAGCCTGACGCGGCAGTTCATCGAGGCCAGCCGCCACCTGCATGGCTCCCTCCTGCAGTCCATGGAAGGGGACGCGTTCCACTACCACACCCTGGAGGAAGCCAAGGAGGTGATGGCGGGGATGGGGCAGAGCGGGTGGGGGCCACGGGGCCCGCGGGGGCCTGGCCCTCGGGTTCCCGTGCTTGGGACTGGCGTCAGGGATGTGGTTGGCTGTGTTGACCTTCTCAGTGTCGCCTTTTCTCCTTGTCCTGTGCTGAGCTATGACGGAGTGTGGGGGACTGAGCCTGAACCCCCCTGGGGCTGTGTGGCCTCGGACCCAAGGGGCCCTGCCCTCCTCATGGACCTAGTGCCAGAGGCGGCGACACTTTCTCCAGTCCCTCGGGCCGCAGCTCAGATCTGCCCTCACCCTGCTTTTTCCTCTTGAAAAGTTTTTGTCTGATGACCAAAAAATGTGCTTATGAAAATTCCATTATGGAGATAGGTGATGTACCATCCTCCATGATCTCAAAGGTGACTGCTGCCGACTCGATTTACTTTCATTTTTTTCCTGTGCAAAGTGTGAACCATTTATAGATATTTAAATAGTATCATGCTATATGTGCTGTTCTGTTTAGTTTTCCATTTTATATACAAAGTTATTTCAGCACATGCTTTCCAGAAAGTAACCTTAGAAACAGTCACAATGCCACTGTAACTAAACTTGCTTCCTGTCATGGAGGACCCAGCGTTCAGAAGTTCACTTGTCTTGTTAAAGTTGCACATTTTATCCCCCTTTTATATTTATTTTTGACCTATTTTTTGGTGCTGGGGATGGAACCATGTCTGGCACGTGCAAGCACTTGCTCTGCCACTGAGTCCACCTCTTTGTCCCCTTTAAAAAATCAGGATCTGAAGTCTACACACGGAGATGGTCTGATGTCTTTTTTTTGAAGCATCTCTTTAGAGCAGTAACCTATTCTTAACCCAAGCAGAATTCCCTGGAAGGTTTGAGAAAGCAACTGCTGGGCCCACGCTGGGCAGGACGGGCCTTTCCCGAGTGCCCTATGATGCCCGCAGCTAGCTGCCCTGCAGGCCGTCCCCACCCGTTGCAGCTTACCCGTGGGTTGCCAGTCGCACCCGAGGGCCCCGACTCCTTCCTCTCTGGCTCTCTGTGAGCCAGTCTTGGCTGAAGCGGTCTGGCCGTGTCACCTACTTCAGTCCCCCAGGCTCCCTGCCTGCTCACGTCCTCATGTGGTGCCCCGCTCTTCTTCCTCCACCCGAGCTGCCCCTCCCTTTCTGGCGCAGAGCCTGCTGGGGCCTCCCCATCTGCGCAGCAGCAGGCACCCCCGGTGCCAGGTGCCAGGACACGGCCTCCTTCCGCCAACCCTGCTACAGCCTGCTGAGGATGGGCGCCATCCGCGTCTCCTCCCAGCACCCAGCGGCCTCTAGGTGCGTCCTGAGGTGGCAGTGCTGAGGGTGTCCCATGTCCTCTGCCCTACAGTACATCAGGAGCCACAGGCCCACACCGCTGACCATGGAGGATGCCCTGCAGGAGGCGAAGGAGGGGCTGTGCGCACCAGGTGAGGCTTGATTTGGGAACAGGTGTGTGTCAGTTTCCAGGTGACATTCCCTGGCGGGGGACGGTGACGCTGGGAAAAGGATTGGGATTCACCAGAAACTGAGGTGAGTGACCGAACTCTCCCAGAGCCCACCTGCTCAGCAGGTTGCTGAGGAAACCGCCCCGCAGCACCAGGACATGACAGGCCAGTGGGAAAGTGGCCCCAGCCAGGTGCTGGCTTCCTGGTGTGCACAAGGGACACGGCAGACGAGGAGCTCCTGTTCAGTAACCAGGACACCAGACCAGATCCTCACATGAACAACTCCACGCAAGATGCCCAGGCAGAGCTGCCCAGCCCAGCCCCAGCTCCACGGAGCCTCGTCAGGACAGACCTCCTGGCCCGGCTCGCGCTTCCCACCGACATGTGGAGGAAACGGTCTTTAGAAAAAGGCTTTATTTGAAGGCAAAACAGTAAAATCCACAAGAAATTGTTAACAGCACGAGTTTGTTTTATCCAGAATCAGACACATTTGAACGAGTCACAGCTACAGGAAATCTAGAACAAAATCAAATATTTACCACATGGGGTTGAAAAGTTGTGGGGAGGACTCTGCATCTTACTGAAAAGAATTTTTCAAAAGTGTTTCTTTACAAATAAATGGCACCGCACCCAGCTGCCACCGACCCCAGGTGTGGCCGATCCAGGCAGCTTCTGGCAGAGGTGACACTCCTGGCCTCACCTCCCTTTGGGGCTGGGCTGGGGGTTCGCAAATGAAATGGCAGAGTAGGAGGTGCCAGCTGGGCCGTGGCACCCCACACTCAATCGAAATGGGCCGTCGCACCAAGTGCTGGTGTTGGGTTCCCCCGAGTGAAGACCACAAGCAGAGGGGCTCGGTGCAGACCCCCACAGGTCGGCTCTGACCCGCGGGTGCCCGACAGCATTTGCCGAGAACCTTTTTTCTCCAAATAATGGCAAATGGCTAACATTCAAGGAAGAAAAACCAACATACACAACTAAAAAACTGAACTAGGGCCAGTACACCTCAGAGGAGCGGGTTTAAAATGACCTTCCTGGGGGGCGTCTTAGATGGGTATTTTCTCTAACCTAAACCATTCGGAGTCAAAACAAAAACCCTGGTGGACTCTGCAAATCAAGGTCCTGCTTCTCCTGTTTTGAGCTGTGAGTGGTGGGCGCTGCCCGGCTGCCCCTGCGGGTGGAAGACGTGCCACATCCACTCCTTTAGGCGTGAAGAGCTCTCATTTGGGGACAGGAGGGTCTTGGGTTTCTTGCTTCGCTGTAAAGGGACACGCGCTCACAGCCGGGTGCTGTGGCCCCTCCTCCCGGTGTGCAGGCGGCGCCCGAGCCCTTCCCACGCCAGCGCGTGGCGCTCCTCACTAGGCGCGGGTTAGTCTTCCTTCTCTTCCTTGCGTGCCCCAAACGTGGAGACTGCGTGAGAACCGAGCTGTCACTACGATCTTCCACTGCCACTAAGCAGGAAGTCCTGACAGCCAGCACCGCCAGCATCCCGCGGCTCCCGGCCCCGGGCGCCTACTTACACTCGTCCCTGGCCTTCATGCGGGCGATGAAGGAGTAGCTCTTGTTCCGGCGGTAGTTCTCGTAGGGGTCGTCCAGGGCCACGCCCACTCCCTTGTACTGGTCCCACTTATCCCGGACATCCCCGCCCTTGATGGGGTCCTGGATCCCCTGCTCTTTCACACCAAGGCCACCAGAGCCACTCCAGCCTGGAGAGAGAGATGCGTGGTCAGAGCCCAGGCAGAAGGCTGGGCTGCTACGTGCATCCTGCCGGGAAGCTGAGCAACAGAAAAGCAGGCGGCCTCTACACGCCCAGAGCTGGTGCATAACACCTTGCACACACCCCCTGACGGCGAACCACAACCTCCTCTGTCCCCTCCCTTCCCACAAGGAGGACAAGGAAAGTCACTGCGGAGGTCCCCAGTGGGTTAGGGCTGGGGTCTGAGGACACTCACCCATCTTCACCAGCATCTGATGGCCCTTGTTCTCTTCTCCAAGCCTTGAGTCAGGTATCGGAGGCGCTGAGTTAGAACCCAGACCAGCCGAAGAACTAAAATCAAGACAGGTTACGTTTTTCAAAAAATAGACACATTTATTGGAACGACGATCCTCAGAATACACAGCTTGTCGCTCGGGTAACTGCTCGCCATCATAGGGTGGACACGCACACTTTCCGTGTCTCTACTGCTCTTCATCCTCTTCATCCGCCTGATAAAGGGGTCCCCTCAGATGATGACCCTGTCCCTGCTTAGCATCAAGGGCTCGAGGTCACATCGAGCCTCTAAGTGGCTAGAAACACAGAGCCCACCTGCTGCGCAAGCTTCTTAAGCGTGTGGCTTGGCGTGGGCCGAGGAGAGGTGCCGCTGCCACGGGCTCAGCACCTGGGACGTGTCTGTCTCCTAAGGACCACTGCTCACACCCTGCCAGCACACCAGAGGCCCAGGGAGGACAGGACTCTTACGGCGGGGTGGGGCTCCTGGATCTGGACCGGCGCCTCCTTCCTGGGGAGTATGACTTAGACCTGGACCGGGACCGGGACCTCGAGCGGCTTCGTGAGGAGCGAGACCTGCTCCGGCTCCTGCAGAGGACGACACCCTAGTCAGCGCTGCGGGGACTGGGGTGGGCGCCCGAGTGTGCCCGTAGGAGGGCCTGGCGCTGGCAGCCGCCGCGGCCTACCTGGATCTGGAGCGTGAGTAGGAGCGCGAGCAGGAGCGCGACCGCGACCTGGAGTAGGAGCCCGACGACTTGGAGGACCTCGAGTTGGAGCGTGAAGAGGAGCGCCCTCGGCTCTTGGATCTGCTTCGAGACCTGGAGGGGCCGCTGTGGGGACAGGTCTGATGAGGGGACCCAGCAAGCGCCTTCCCTAATGCTGCGGCCGACCACGGGCGACCAGGTCCCCAGCCGAGGCCCAGAGGCGCACAACAGGCAGGCAGGCCAGCGGCCGCCGGGGCTCTTACCTGTTCCTCTTTTCCTGGCCTTTCCGCCGCCGCGCCCGCATTTTTGCGCGGAAGAACTCATAGAGGCCGTTCTGCTCCCAGCCTTCGCTGTAAGACAGGGTGTTCTGTGACCACGCCCCGCAGCGAACTCAGGCAAATGTCACAGAACCATCCCTCCCCAGGAGCCCTGGAGAGGACGCAGCCTAGCCACCCCACCCCAAGACACTCCCGGACATTCCAACAGGGCTGCCCTTCCCCCAGCAGAAGGCTTGGCCTGAGCCTGGCTGGACCCAGCCCGGGCCTTCCCGCTGCCCTCACTGCGGAGGTTCAGGGCCTGTGGCGGCCCACCCGGCAGGAAGTGACACCTGAGGTGACTTCCCCCTAAGGCATGGATTTGAGCAGCCTTTTGTGGAGGGCCATCATGTCTGTGCCACGCCTGTGACACCCAGTGTTTCCTCAGAGACCGCCGCACACTCTGGGATGGCATGTGTGGGGCCCTGTGCTTCATCCCAACACCAAAAATAAAAAAAAAAGGCTGCCACATTCTCTTACCTGAGCAGAAGACCTGGCTATCAGTCTTCTCAAATCAAACGTTCAGGGGAAGACAGGCCAGGGGCAAGGACAAGGCTGCCCTGTCTCTCAGGGCCCCTCCCAGCACCTGTCCCACTGCCCCTCTCCAGAGCCTGTACCTGTTCCTGGGCCTGTCATGGGAGGGAGGGCTGTAGAAGGCCTCCACGGCCGCCAGCAGCCTCTCGCTGGGTGGCATGGGGGGCGGGAGGCGGATGTCTTTAGGGTCCAAAGGCTTGTACTCGTGGTCTTCCAGCTGCGGGGAGAGCACAGCTGTTGCCCCTGTCCACAAGCCCTCTTCAGGGCGTGGCAGCAGTGGGACGGCGGCGGGCGGGCCCAGGCCCTGGCTCACGGTGCCTCAGCAGACTCCTCACCAGGCTGCCAGCAGCTCCTTCCTTGGGGCTGACGAAAGCTACAGGGTTCTCACTCCAGAAAAGCCACTCAGATGTGGCCTCCAACTGAGATGATGCAGAACCCCTCGGTTTGTTCAGACGCTGGGACCCCAAGTAGCCCCACTGGGGGCTGCTACCCTGGCTCCCAAATCCTGCCCTGGGCCTTCAGCCAGCTCCTCCCACTCTGTCCAAGCCCTGCCCCCTCTGTCACCCCTTTACGCCCCAAGCCCAGCTCCTAGGAATTCTCCCAAAAAGCCACACAGTGCCCCACCCTGCAGCTGTGTGACGCAGTGCTGGCAGGGTCCTGCTTAGCTCCTGTTCTGCTGTGCCTGAGCCCCAGCGCCCCCAGCAGTCTGAATGGCTCCCAGCCTGCTTTACCCTGCTGCCCGCCCTGCAGGGACAGCTCACAGTGGTCTTTCCTGAGAAATGCCCCTGGCGTCAGTCCCTGGACAGGTTCTGAAGCCATGGGGGGGAGGGCCAAAGTCAGGGTGCTGATCCCAGGATGAGGCATGCGGGGGCCAGGGTGGTGGTGAGGGGGTCCCATCTCGCTCAAGAGGAATGGAGGACCCACACCTCCCACACAGCAAAGCTCCCTGGCTGAGGGAGGGAAGGCAGGCAGTGGACACGGCCTCGCCTGAGTGGGCAACCTCGCGCTGGCACTGGTTTCCACGGACGGTCAGGCAGGAGTGGGAAACAAGAAGAGGGCGGCCGGGAAGTGGTGCCTCGCAGCCTCCTGGGAACCATGCTCCAGGTGCTCGGATTTCAGGCAGAGGGGCCCACACAGCAGGTGCCGCCGCCTCACGCAGCCCAGGGCTCCCATGGTGGCCTTACCTTCACGAGGGGGGCCATCAACCCAGCAGGGAGATCAAAGTAGGGCACGTTGGGGACCAGGCTGGGGTCATCATGGTTGATATGGGGGGGGCCCTGTCTTCGCATGTGGGGGGGCTGCCCATTAAAACCATGGGGGGGAGGGCCAAAGTCAGGGTGCTGAGGCCCGGCCCAGGGCGGGTGCTCGTTGATCCCAGGATGAGGCATGCGGTGGCCAGGGTGGTGGTGAGGGGGTCCCATCTCTGCAAAGAAGAAATTATGTGTCAGGACTTACTGGTGGCTGGGCGGTACCAGCAAGCCAGGACCTCCCAGGTAAGGGGCAAGGAGGGCCCAGCCGACGGAAGGGAACACCAAGGGCAACGACACCTGGAGACAGCAATGTCCTGGGGTGAGCTGAGCCCTCACCCGCCAGTATTTTGAATACGTGAAGTCTTAACCCCAGACTTAACCCAGAAGGCGGCTTAGAGGCAGGGCCTTTCCAGAGGCTTAGGTTAAAGTGAGGTCTTTAGGGGGGACGCTAACCAACAGGACTGGTGACCTTATCAGATGAGGTCGTTCAGGACACAAACCCTCACAGAGGGGAAGATGCCATTTACAAGCCCAGGAGCGGCCTCAGGAGAAACCAGCCCTGCTGACACCTTGACCTCAGACTGCTGGTCCCCTACGCTGTGGGACAGTCAAGGCCTGTTATTCCAGCTGCTCAGCCTGGGGTGGGTACCGTTAGAGCAGCCATGGAAACTAACATGAGTGACACAGGTGGGGAGCAGCCCCGCGGATAAACAGCCACAAATGGACGTACAACAATGGAAGTCAGAGTAGAAATGAGTTTTTTAGAAAGTAAATGAATGCAACTAAAGTTCTTTAAATAAAAAAGGACTCTGCCCTAAAGTCAGGAGAAACCTTCCTCAAGAGCAAACTGCAGCGGCTCCGGCTCCATCAGAGCAGGGCTCAGGGTTCAGCCCTCTAACAGCCTGGCACGTGGCAGGCACTCAAGTCAAGGTGGCGAGGACGCCGAGTGAATCAGCCTCCTTGCCTCTCCTGCCTCCCTGGGGCCCAGGGTCAGGGGCAGGCCAGGGATGCGTTCCCCAGGGTGGCCTCACACTTACCGGCTGGGAAGTCCCCCTGCGGGTAGTCGAAGCGGTGCGGATAGGGTGGCCGCTCAAAGGGATGGCGCGGGGGGAAGTCATCTTGCATGAAGCGGGGTGGGAAGCGATTGAAGTTGTGGGGGTGTGGTGGCTGGTTGAACTGTGGGTGCTGCTGGTGGGGCGGGAAGGGCCCACGGAAGTGGGGTGGCCGCTGCATGCGGAAGGGTGGCTCGCGCTGGCCCCCACCCCAGGGCGGCTGCTCATGCTGACTGTTCCAGGGACCCTCGAACTGGCTGTTCCAGTTGGGGTCAGGCTGGCTATTCCAGGGTGCGTCACGCTGGCCGTTCCAGCCGGGGTCCCCACGCTGCTCGCCCCACATGCCCTCGTGGCTGTTGTTCCAGGGTGGGCAGTGGGGCGGCCCGCCCTGGTGGTGGGGGTAGGGGGGCTGCTCCGGAGGCTGCAAAGCAAGGCACAGACACGAGACTCCCTCGGGGTCGGCCCCAAACGGACCCTCAGCAGACACTGGCGGCACGGGGCCTCCTCTGGTGGCAGGTCCTCTGCATCCCTGGCAGGCACTGCTCCAGACCCCAACCTCCACACCTGCCACCTGCAATCTCATTCCCAGGGCTCCTGGCCACCAAGGACCACTGTGCCCACAGGCAAGACCACCATCCCCTCTCCGCCACCAGCTCCCTCATGCCTGGGCGGGGAGGCAGGCAGTGCTTTTTCAGAGTGCACCAGCGTGGCCGGGATCCAGGGGTCCGACAATGGGAAGCACCCAAGGACACCCCTTCCCCAGTTCACTCTCTGCTCTCCTCCAAGGCCATCACCTGGGGCAGCTGCCCTCACACCTGTGTGCCAGGATCTGCTTCTGGGGCCCTGTGCCGACACAGCAGCCTCCTGTGGACGAAGGCAAGGGCCTCCAGACCTGCACCCCCTAGTGGTGCTTTGTCGGCAACCTAAAGCCAGGATCACAAGCTCTGATGGGGGGCTGGGTGGAGATGTGCACAGATGAGGCTGCCAACCCCCCAATCTTTCAAGAGAAGGCAGAAAACCAGATTTAAAAAAAAAAAAAAATATCAAGAACATCAATGACAACAAAAGAAATAGCAGGAACTATTTCAAAATGTGTAAGACACCATGTGGGCCGATCAAGCCTATCTTGATTTCTTTGTTTCTTCCTTTCTTCCAGCACCACGGACTGAACTCAGGGGCACTTTACCACTGAGCCACATCCCCAATTCTTTTTATTTTTTACTTTCGTGAGAGGGTCTCACTAAGTTGCTTAGGGCCTCCCTAAGATGCTGAGGCTGGCCTTGAACTTGCAATCCTCCTGCCTCAGCTTCTGAGTTGCTGGGATTTCCTTGATCTCTGACTGGACGAACTTGAGCACGCCTGGTCAAGGGCGGGCCTCAGTGAGCCTGGAGTTCTAGCCCAGACCGAGCTCGGAGGTAGTGAGGGCTCTTTCTCTACCTACAGAATGCAGGGAGAGCTGCTCCCTCCTCAGACAGCACCCCAAAAGCTCCCAATACCACACGGCACTCAGAGGAGGGAGCAGTCTAAGAGCACGTCCTATTTTCTGTGAAGTTAAATCTCCTGTCCTGAAGCTGATGGGTGGGGGCTCAGGCCACACTCTACTGAGGAAGAAGGCAGATGTGCAGAAAAGGCCTTGGCTGTGTTCAAATGCTCCGTCTAGCTGGATCCAGCGAGATGCAGGTGTCTCCTGGTCATGCCACGCCAGTAACCTTGCCCTGGCCCAGAGGTTCCCAGCCCCGAGGAATCTGTTAGCCCCAGGAAACAACCGACAACCTCCTGCAGTCTGAGGCTGACTTTCCCTTTCCTTAGGAAACCACCTTGTTCCTTTCAGGATGCGAAATGCTGACACTCTGTGAGTCAAGCCAGTTCGGGTGGGAAGAGTGGCAGTGACTGAGCATGGGGGTCCTGCAGCCCCAGCACTCCAAGGAGAGCTACATTATGGAGAGCCCCAGATGGTGATGGTGCCAGGGAAGACACCTCGCCAGGGCTGAGCCAGGGTCTCACTCCAGTTTCCCCAGAGCCACTGACTGCCCACCAACCAGCAGGGGAGGCTGTCCATCTGCCTGCCATCCCCAAGTGTCTGCCCTGCCCCCACAAATTTTATGAAATACCTGCTGCTGGCCCCAAGGAGCGACGGGGTGGGGCTGATCAAACCAAGGGGGCTTGTTGGGCGGGATCTGGTCATGGGGCCCAGGGCCCCGGGGGCCGGCAGCCGCAGGATCCTGGACCCCTCCTGTGGTGTCGTACTCGGAAGAGCCGGGCATTTGGATGGGAGGTTTGTTGTCTTCTAAAGCCAGGCAAGAAGCATCAGAGAGAAGGCCCTGGTCAGTGGGATGCTGCCTGATCGGACCCCTACACCCAGAGAGCCACCCCCGGGTGGGGCTGATTTCCACATCAATTCTTGCTTCATGATCCCACTGGAAACCATGACCACCACCCTCTTCCAGGAGGGGAATGGGAGAGGGACATGCTGACCTCCCACATGACCGGTACCTAGCTTTTCTACAACAAACACATCTTACTGTTTCAGCTACCCTGATTTTAACTTTCTGAAGAATTTCTATCATCATTGACTTTTTATTAAATTTCCATGTCTAGTTTTTATTTTTTGGGTGGTGCTGCGGATAGAACCCAGGGCCGTTTGCTCAAGAGGTAAACACTCTACCAGCAGATCTATATCCCCAGGCCGTGGATTTCACTTTTGATTTTATTCATATTTCTACATCTTTGTTCGAAAGTGATTCTAAATTACGTGTGTGTATGTAAAATTATTATATATTTTGTATGTATGTACATTATTTACAAGTAAACACAAATATACATACAATTAAATGTTAAACTTTATATTAATATGTTACAATATATTTAGCTGTGGTGCTGGGGATGGAGCTAAGCATGAGCTCTATCGCCGAGTTACACCCCCAGCCTAGATTATATGTTTAATCCTTGCAGTGTCCCTATTCAGTCTAGTGATATATAAAAATGTTCCTGTTCTCTGAGACAATGTACAGGGAAGGGACCACTGAACTTTAACCATATCACCTGGCCTAAGCTTGTAAATGGATTCAAACCCAGCTCTAGGAGTGGGCTCAGGACAGCAGAGCCAGGGTTGTGTCAGGAAGGGAAGGTGCTTTCTGGCCACATTCAGGAGGACCAGGCTCTTGGGCGACCACATGAGGCTGTGGGTTGAGGGAACCTCTTACCAGGCTGGGTGGTTGGTGGGATGGCTGGGGCCGGTGCAGGGGCCGGGGGAGGAGCTGGTGGTGGTGGCGTGGCCTTGACTTCAGCTTCCATTTGTGGCATCTGAACCTGCTGCTGCTGCTGCTGCTGCTGGGCCAGGCTGCTGACGAACTCCTCGTGCTGCGTCTTGAGGGTCTGGATCTGCTGCTGGAAGGCCAGCTGCACAGGCTGTACCACTGAGGAGTGCTCGTTGATGAGGGTGGCCTGGGGGACAGCACCAAGGGTATGAGCTCGGGGATGCCACCTGGTATCACACCCAGGGACAAACACCCGGAGAGTGGCAAAGCCCAGGGCACCTGGAGTGGGCAGGTAGGTGGCTGTCACCTGGAACAATAAACATGGCCCTGACAACCACAGGGTGTGATCCAAAGACTTGCAGACAAGGATATTCATCAATAGCTTCCTAATAATGGGAACAAGCAGCCACAGCCATGCCCAGGACGGCTATGTGGCCACTGACACACGTTGCTGATGCACATTCTAGAGGCTCTGCCTCTATCTGCTGCAAGGCTTTGAGCCTTGTTTGTAAAATGGGAAAATAACAGAACCTATCTCTGAGGGTTTGGGCAGAATTAGGGAAACATGAGTGAAGTGACAGCTCAGTACAAGTGCATTGCCACCAAAACTCCAGGAGGAAGAGAGGTGTCGACCCGTTATGGCACAACAGGATTTCATTTTTATTTAAACGTTAAAAAAAAAAAAAGTGGTTTGAATTTAGAAGAACAATGAACTGTGCCTTCCTTGTTGCCCTTCCGAGCATGAGCTCTCCCACCCAGGAGGGACGCCTAGGACCATCAGAGGGCAATGGTCAACATGGAGCCTCTGACATCCACACCAGACTGCGGGAAAGCGACAGCCTTTCGACTAAGGGCAGGGCCTGAGCTGGACATTTCTGCAGCTTTGGATGGGGTGACAAGCCTGGTGCCACTTTAGAGATGACCAAGAGACCTGGCCTCCCTTGTGTGCTCCAGACTCGGCTGAGCCCTCTTCTCAGGGAGAAGACAGAGGATGCACAAGGACAGCTGCAGCTGCTGCCACTGCCTCTCTGCTGCTTTATGCTCCCAGCGTGCCCAAGTGCCCAGGAGACCAGCACACAGGCCAAGGGCATGCCAAGGGTGGTGACTTCTTTAGGCAAAGAGATCGCAAGGCCTTCAGAAGGCCAGGTGGGATGGTACACAGGTGGTAGGCGCCACAGGCCACTGAGGGAGAGGATGCTGTGCAGACCCTGTGCCCACTGCTCACCACCATCCACGAGGCACAATTGAGAGCTGGGGTGGACAGATGTCACTTGGGGCTCTGTGATCACCAGCAGAGTGCAGCACAGGTAAGGGACCTAGAAACCTGCTGGGGTAGCAGCTGCCACTCTCATACCTCCACCCACCTGAGGCACTGGCTCTGGTTCTGTTCCCGACACGTGGCATGGGTGGGCAGTAGGTGGCACTCACCTGGTACTGGCCAAGTCCCAGGGCTGGGCTCTGTAACTGCTGAATGATCGAGTCATCGAAGTAGCCATTTTTTTCCCAGAGCTGCAGGAGCTGGATGTAGAGGAAGAGAGGAAGAGGCTGTCAGGGGGGATGACCGTCTCCCACGCCCAGGCCCTGTTCCTCCTGCCCACTGGCCCCACATACCCGGGCAATCTTCTGCTGTTTGTCCTCCTCCACGGCTAAGAAGCTGGTGCAGTAAATGGGCACTACGACCTTCTGCAGGGCGGCCAGCAGCTCCCGGGCCTGCTTGCGCTGGCTGTGAGGGAGAGACCTTCCGCGCGTCAGGGCCCTGGGCGGGACCCGGCCACGCGCCCGTTACCATCAAGGCTCCAGCCACAGCACCCTCTGCCTTCTTGGGTAGTGGACCCCAACCTGGCCAGAGTGATGGCTAGGCTCCCCACAAACCCCATCAGGTGGTCTTAGGGGACAGATGAGGGAGAAAATGCAGCCTAGAGCTGTTCGAGCAGGTCTTCCACCCTAGCCCTCGTCAGGGAGGCAGTGAGAACGAGAGACGTGGCCCATGGGAACCCTGTGTGCTGAAGGGGCGAAACAGCTACGTGGGGCTAGGGCCTTGTCCGCTCACTGGCTCTACAAGGAAACTTCAGCTTCGGCTGGGCCTCCCAGGACAGAATGAGTGCCCAGCCCCGTAGGGCCACTGAGCACCCAGCCAGGGTGGTACATGCCCTGCCTCTTGAGGAGGAGGATGGCAGAAAGTGAGCAGCTGGCACCCTCCCAAAGCCAAGTTCACCAGAGGAGCTCAGAGAGGGGCCAGGGCCAGGCCAGGAGGGAAGCCAGGTTGGTGGGGGGAGAGCGACTCCAGTAGCAGGAAAGGGTGAGGTGCACTCGGCTTCCAGATGGAGCAGAGCTAAAGGGCGCATCACTGGAGAGCTGCAAGAAACAAGCCCGTCTCCACAGAAGTGGTCTAGAGGCAGAAGGCGAGGAGGAGCGGAGCCGCCAGGAGAGGCATGGGGCCAAGCAGGTTCCCAACGCTACTTACGTCCCAGCAGGAGAGAAATAAGGGGGTGATGCAGGGAAGGGCTGCCGAACAGGAGACTGGGTGGAGAGGGGACTGGAGCCAGGCTGTGCATGTGGTATAAGGCGGGAGGAGATGTGGGTCTGTGGGAAGGAGGCGGGACCACGGTTTCCTGCTCTAACCAAGGCATGCCTGCCAGCATGGCCAAGCTCAAAGGCAAAGAGTAACACGCCTCACTAGCAACATGTCTTGTCCCGAACCTGCGCATGGCCCAGATTTCTAGTTTCTTTCAAGCAAGTGGCCATGCAGATGCGTGCCTCTGGGCCCCTGGTGGGGGAGGAATGGCACAACTGCAAAAAAGCTAAGGTGGGGCAAGGATGGGGTCAGCAAGAGTGGCCCCTCAAACTCCATGAGACAAGTCAGGGCTGTAGAAGGGCAGACCTCAGGAGGGGCCCGACAGCAGAGCAGAGCCAGTGGCAGACACAGAGGCAGGAGGTGGTGACCAAGGAGGCAGTGGAGCCCGGGCCCTGACTGCCGAGACACCCAGAACTGCCCCAGGAAAGGAGGAGTGCAGAGGACAGGGTACCAGAATGATGATGGTCAGGGGCCAGGGGGAGTCCAGGGCAGGTGGGGCTCTGAGACCCTCCCCTGAGGTCTTTGGACAAATGATCCCCCAGTCCTGGGACAAGTCAAGCCAAGCCAGTGGCTGCAGAGCAGCCGCCAGGCAGGGCAAGGAGGAGTGAGAGAGGAAGAGGAGCTTGGCAGGGCCCTGCTGCTGGCAGTGGCGCTCACCAGTGGTGCAGCACATCGTTGATCAGGTAGATGAGGTGCAGGCGCAGCTCGAAGTGTGCCCCATCAGCGGTGATGCGGTTGCGCAGGTGGCCTGCCATCAGCTCACAGTGTGGTGGGGACTTGGCGTTGCTGAACATCCAGTTCTTCCCAGCCTGTAACAGCCGGGCCAGCTGATAAGTGGGGCCAGACTCCCCGAGATCAGAGCAAGGGGTCACTCTCAGTCAAGGAAATGACACAGTGGGAGGTCCAGGCACATGAGATCCAGAAGCCCAAGGTCTCAGTCCACCCGTCTTTGTCCCCTCGCCTGTGAGCTGTCCTTCCTGCTGACAGGCAGGGCTATCAGGAGCATCAGGCTCAGGCGCACCCCCAGACCCCACAGAATCCCTGGTTGTCCTCACCGAGATGGCATCCTTGGTGCACGTGTCGATGATGGGCTGCAGAAGGTTATCAAACTCATTCATGTCCAGCTGGGTCTCCTCCAAGAGCTTCTGCATCTGCTGTTCCACCGCGTGGGCCACAGCTGCTGTCACTTGCTCCTGGAAGGTCAAGAGGAACCAAGGTGATGTGAAGAGGGACCCTTAGCCTGAGGCCTCCTGATCTGAGCCAGCTGGGGTCAGCTGGGGTCAGCTGGGGCAATGACAAGGATGACCAGGCTGTGGGCCACTCTGGTCCTCAGCAGGTGAGGCCTGGTTGCCTGTGAGATCCCATCCCTCATGCCTGCGCCATCCACTGTGGCTCTGTGACAGTTCACTGCCACAGCAGGCCAAATGGGTAAAGCTAGAAAGACACAGCGGGAACTGCTGTGTGTGTCAGGGTGACAGGATTAAGGGCTATAAGAACAACCAAACAATGAAAAAGGAGCAATGGAGGTGAACAGACAATACAGAAGACAAACTCATGGCTTCTAGTCACGTGGAAGGGGAGCAACCTCACCAGCCACTAGGGGAATGCAAATCAAAACACGATGCTGGAAACTACCCATTCGGCTGCTAAGAAGAGCTACTGTGGAGACTGGTGCCCGGCAGGATTGGTCAAGGCCTCACTGCCCATTCCCTGACAACTGTGAACATTCCAGAGTATTCTGCTGACATCAGTTGGATGGAGCAATTTTATGTCTTGAGTTTAGTAATTAAACTGGGCTGGCATCTTGGGGGTTCTGCATGTTTTTCCTCCCATTTTCTGACCACTAAATCCTTATGGTATTGAACAATAATAGACTGATGGGTCAGGACTGACAGCTTAGGGTGACATTGCCACCTGGAGGCGGGGTTCATGGGCAGAGGCAATCTGGCAACATTTGTTTTATAGCTTCAAATGTGCACATCTGACCCACAATCCTACTTGGAGGTGTGCCCTAGGGAGATGGGTATGCACATGTCCAAAGAGCATGGGGCAGTGACCACCAGAATGAGAAGCAGTCTTAGGATCAGGGTCAGGGTGACAGTGCCCAAAGTGCACCAAGTCCTCAGAAATGAATGGGGCCGGCCTTGTCCTTTAGCACTGAGTATAGCAAATAGTCCTCATGACAGCCAATATTCATCCCAATGTACAGGTGAAAACCTGAGGCTCAGGACAAATTCTGGTCCAAGGGTAGGGCAGGAGGGGAAAGGGGGAGGAGCAGGCGTCGTACCTGTCTGAGGGCCAACAGGTGCTGCTCCTGCTGCTGGAGGTTCCACTGGCTCTGCTGGATGAGCTCATCCATGGATGGGGCACCCTGAGCTGGTGGGATGGGTGCCGCAGGGGCCAGTGGGGGCTGTGGCAGGGGTGGCAGAGCTGCAGCTGGCTCCAGTTCTGGGGCCTGCTGTTTGCAGATGACTGACAGGAAAGGAAGAAGGGGGTCTCTGTAAGAACGTGGTCAGGGTTGTGGTGACCTCTTGACCACTACTGAGGGCAGCTCCAGGCCAAAGCAGACCACTGCCCACACCTACAGACTCCGCATCAACCAGAGCTGCACAGCCACACCAGCCTGGGTCTGTTCAGTCCCTCTGAGCCAAGATCTCCTATTCCACCTGCTGTTTCAGAGGACCCAGGTCAGATCCCCTCCTGTGCTCTTATCCACAGGCTGGCTGCTTTTGTGGACAGCCTTGGAATCGTGAGCTCACTCCTCCCTTGCCAAAGTCAGGGGGTCCTCACCCACTTGCAGCACAAGCCAAGTCTCACCTGTCGCCTTCCCACATCACTTAGGCCTGAAATGATGTTGAACACAGACAGTGGCCACTGCCAGAGAAATACCACCTCCCTCGAAGGTATCTCATGTCTCCCAATGTCCTTGGCAGCAATCTCTGACCTCTGCCACTATTCTCTTAATTCCCCTCTTCACTTTTAAGGGGTCTTTGTGCATTCAAGGATTCACCCAGTTTCAGCCGGTCGTGACATGCTCCCCTGCTATTTTTGGGTATCAGGGATTGAACCCAGGGGCAATTAGCCACCGTGCCACATTCCAGTCCTTTTTATTGCTTAGGGCCTCATGAGGTTGTTGAGGCTGGCCTCAAACTTGCAATCCTCCCGTTTTAGCCTCCTGAGTCACTGGGATGACAGGTGTGCACCACCACGCCCCACTGAAGTTTGTGCTTATTCCCCTAAGTATTCTTTTTTTTTTTTTTTTTTAATTTGTTTTAGTTGTTGATGGACCTTTATTTTATTCATTTACTTATACGCAGTGCTCAGAAACGAACCTAGTGCCTCATGCATGCCAGGCAAGTGCTCTAACACTAAGCCACAACCCCAGTCCCCTAAGAATTCTTTTTGTTATTTTGTGGTGTTGGGGATTAAACCCAGGGTCTCGGACATGCCAGGCAAATTTTCTACCACTGAGCTACATCCCCACCCTGTGACACACCTACTTTACAGGCAGGGTGGGCACGTGTCCCAATTTTGGATAGATGAGGTGTGGGGAGGTCTTTGTGAAAGGTTCCTGCTTATAAAAAGGACTTGGACAAGATGGCTTGCCTCCCTCTCCACTTCTGGGCCCTGTCTGGTCTGAATGAAGCCACACACTGATAGAATTGTCCTGAGTTCTATTCCAAGGGGAATCTGTCTTTGGACAAAGCCAAAGAAGGGATGGTGGGGTGGAGGGTGGAAGGTTATCACCCAGCGCCCACTAATAAGCGCCCAGTTACTGCACAGGGTTGAGAGGGGCTTGAAGGGATACTTGGCTTGTGCTCAGGCCCGGGGACACTGCTCCCTGAAACCCATGTTCTCTCAGTCCTTCAATTTCTCCCTTTTTATTCACTGCTTCCTAATAGCAATGAAACCCATCTGTGTCTTCTCGTTCTTAATCCCGTGTCCCTCTCTCAACAAATTTACAGCCCATTGTGGTGACCACCTTGGATTCTTCATCTCCCCTAACCTGAACCTGGAGCCCACCCACTCTCCATCCCCAAAGCCACTGAGGACATCCTGACTCAAGCCCAACTGGCCTGTCTCAGGTCCCTGTTTCTCTGTGGCTGTCTTTCTCGTCCCTCTACATCTATCTGCCCCTTAAATGCTGGATGCTGGGTCTGTGTTCTGAGCTTTTGAACTCTATTCTATGCACACACTCAGGGAAAGAAATACAGACTGGCTGCAGCTATGTCCTGCCCAGTACAATCCCTAACCCAATCAGCTCCCTTTAGGATTCACTGGACTTAGGACCTAACAGCTGACTGACACCTAGCTTACAGGGTTTGCACAGGCTGCTCAAGCTCACTGCACTTCCTCTCACCCTGGGCTCCCTCTCCATCTTCATGGCTGTGACCCACCAGATGAAAAGAGGCCGGTACATCATGCTAATGAACTGAGTCATGTGGTGCCATCAAGGCAGCCCTTAGATCCTCCTGGCAGATGTTGCCACCACAGCTCTGCTGTCACCTGCATTATCCTTGGGACCCATTTCCCTGTATGAGGTCCTGTCCCTCCATCCCTTCTGCATATAGCAGTCAGTGCTGCTGTTCAAAGTCCTCAGACCAAGCCTGAGTGACAGAAGCTAGGCACTTTAACAGTCATTCAACATTTCATGGCTTACATTTTTATTATACTTTTACAGAAAAATCAGGCCATGAAAGACTGGAAATTAAAACTCAAAACAAATATAAATAAAAAACTGTTTCTTCACCATGAAGTTTGCAAAGTGTCATTCTAGAACAATCCTGGGGGGGGGGTGGTCTTAAAAGTATTGGGGTAAAGGGCTGAGTCACTGGGATGGCAATGGCAGAGTGCTTGCCGGACATGCATAAAGCCAAGTTCAATCCCTAGTTGGGGGTTGGAGAGAACCAGGGTGAAGAGCCAGCAGCCTGTTCCAGAATGTAGCCCCAAGAGCCTTTGTGTGCTCCTGTGAAGCTTCCAGGATCAACTCCTAACTCCTCAGCACACCAGCCCTCCACTCTGCAACCTCACTTGTGGCCAAGCCAAGAACCCCTCCTCTGCTGGGCTCCTGCCATACTGAGTACTGACCCCCATCTCTACCCCTCCAGAGGCTTTTTTCAGTTTGGAAAGCTGCTCTCCCTAGTTTTCACCTGGCTATGTCTGCCACATTCTTTAGATCCCTTCTGAGATGTCATCACCTGGAGAAAACATCTGCTGATCTCTAATATTCCCCTGCCGTGGGGACCCTCTCCCTTCCCTGTTAAGGAACCTAGTCCTGAACAGCTTCCCATTTCTGACACTCCAGTGTGCACAGGAAGAGCCTGGGCTTCTTTTGCAGGAAGAGCAGCTCTCAGCACAGTCATTTAAATCACAGAACTATCTGAGGCATCTTCCTCCCTACCTCAGGATGCCACCTCTCCTCAATATCCAGCAGATGCCTAAGTTCCCGGATTCTGCCCCTTAACTCCACCTGCCCCCATGCCCACTCTCTAGTCCAACCCGACTTTATTCAGACCTCACCATTGTGCACCTGAGCCAATTGCCCCAGATATTCCTCTAAGGACCTCGCTCTTGCTCCCTGCAGCCCATCCTCCATATTGGTCAAACACTGTTCTGCTGGGACCCTTCTTTCAAATTCTTTTGCAGCTTTTAAACTTGGTCTTTTGGAACTAGGGAATGAATGCTCTGGAAACAGGTAACATTATGCTTACAATTAAGGCTACTAATCTCCCCAATTTTCATCTCAAACCTAAACATGGCACTGGAATGAAAGAGAAAACCCCAACCTCCTTTGGTGTTTCACATTCCAGGTCAAACCCTGCCCCCCCACATGCTATGCTCCAACATGCTAGGCTTTTCATGGTTCCTCTCCTTAATCACACTGCTTGTTCAAGTCCCTGTACCTCTGCAGCATCCTACTCTCTGCCTTGCAAACTTTTTATGAAATAAGGTTCACTATGTATTAGGGCACAATGACCCAAACTAGGTCTTTTTGGTATTGTAAGCCAGGGACTGTCGATTTTCAATGTCCATCTACTTGGAAAACCCCTACTTATTCATTCACACAACTCACCTAGAGGCTAGGGATTTGCCACTGGGCATGACAGAAGCGGTCACTGCCCTTAGGACACTTACCTGGTGACTAGTTATCTATTATTTGAAGCCCAGTTGTGCTCCCTAATCCCATCTTAAATTCCTAATACTTAAATGAACATTCATAAACGTGTGAAAAACTAAAACACAGAGAGACAATTTTTTTTTGATCTGTGTATCTAAGATGCACAAAATACTTGCTGAACTCAAGAGAGCCCCAAAGGAGGCTGGGCAGTTTCCACCACTATCACTTCCTGTCTGGAAAACACTGAAGCAGTTCCTCTACTGCTGCTGCTCTCAGTTACCATGTCTGCAAAAACAATAGAGAATCCCTGATCCGGAGCCCAAGCAGAGGATCGATAACCTCGTTCTCCATTACATAAGGACCCAGAAGTCGATATATGCAAAGCCCTGGGAATAGCAGAAGGAATCATGAACGTCCAAACTGCCTCTCTTCGCAGAGAAAGTATGAGACCCAAAAGAAAAGTGGTTTGTGGCAGAGCACGGACTGGAATCCGAGAAAGGAATCGCTCAAAGGGACGGCGTGAGAGCTGGAGAGGACTCACGCTGCTGCTGCTCCAGCGCCAGCTTGCACTTGTAGTAACTGTAGAACTCGCCTCCGAACAGAAACGAGAATTTCGGGTTGTCCTTCTGCTTCTCCATCGTCATCTTCTCAAATTCGGGCCCGTTGCGAGCCACGAACTGAGCGAGCTTGTCGATGACATTTCGAAGCTCCTGGTCTGGAGGACGGAGAAAAGGCCACGCGGGGCATCAGCAAAGACCGCCCAAACCCGGGGACCCTGGAGCTCCAGCCCGGGTCCACTGGGCCGGGGTCTCTAGGGGTGGGTCCCGGAGAGACCGCTCTTGTACGGGTCCCGATAGGGGCCACACGCTCGCCGAGAATGCGAGGACCCACGGGAGAGGCCGCAGGCGAAGCCGCGAGGCCGCGCCCCGCCCCCTCCCAGGCCTGGGGACTCCGGGAGGCGGGGCAGGCCGACAGGGGATTCCGGGGAGAGACAAACGGCCTCCGCTCCGGGCTGGGCCTCACCGTCGGGCGGCAGCGGCATCTCCATGGCTCCGGCCGCGGGGAACGTCCTCCGGCGCCTCACGATCGCCCACCAGCGCCGTCTGCGGAACCCGGCCGGAAGTGGCGCGAGGGAGCCGTTTACGGCGGGCCTCGTGAGCCGTTTCCGCCCGCCACTTACGGCCGTCGCCGGGAAACCCCGGAAGTGAAGGCAGGAGCGGGGCGGGAAGAAGCCGCGCTGGGCTCAGGGTGTGGGAGGGGCTAGTGAGGCGCATGCGCCGAGCGAGCCAGTGGCGCGCGATTCAGGGCAGCAGGTGCTGCGGCGCGCAAGACCTTGGAGTCCGCGCAGTATTGTGTAGCCGCTGGAGGTGTGGGTTGGCTGCTGTATCCGCGGGATCAACAGCATAGGGAGTTTCTCCCCGGGGCAGGGCCTCTGTTTCCTCCTTGCAGGCACGTTGAGACTACGAGGTGTTCGTCCGGAGGCTCCCGGGCTCGGCGCCTATCATCTTCCTCCTGGGACAGCCCAGAAGTGGAAGCAGAATTGGCGGGCTGCGGGCCTGGCGGAGGTTGCAACTGGCTTTATTTAGGTTTCCTCCGCTCGACTCTTCGCTGTGGTAAGGAAGACTTTGGCTGGGGTTACCCTTCTTCCCTCAACACCGGCCTTAAACTGCGAGCCCAGAGGGCCTTCTTAAAAGGTGCAGTTTCGTTGCTTCTGAAATGATTACGAAGGCCACATGATAATTGTGGGACAAGATAACCGGAAGTAGCGGTCAGTTAGCGACATTGATTGTGTGGATATTGTTTTTAACTTGACCCTTTTGACGTTACCATCATTAACGCTTGACTGGCTATACCTCCCTGGTTTTTCTGTGCAAGTGGATACATAACTTATTTTAGATTCTTTTTTTGTTGTTACAAAACTCTCCATCAAATGCTTTATGGATTGCTTGTTGTATGTCAAGTATTGCTCAAGGCCAGCGTTCTGCAAACTTTTTAAAATTAAAGGCCAGAAAGCAAATATTTTAGGCTCTGCGGGCCGAGACGGACTGAAGGATCTTGTTTAGCTACGTATAAAACCAGAAAGAAATATCCAGAAAATTTTTATTGATAAAACTCTAACAATAACTGAGTGTAGTTTTTAAAAGTAAGAGTGTACTATACTCATGAGAATAGTGGAGTTCTTTTCTGGGGATAATATTTTGCTTAATTTGGATTAAGCAAGTTAAGTTTGTCTTTCCTGTCATCAATGCAAATGTTCACCATTGTTGGCTCTCAAAAACTGGTGACTGAATAGAGTGGCTTATTGATAGCACCAGGAACAAGTCAGACCTCAGCTCTGCTCTTAGGGAGCCCACAGTCTATGGGGGGGTGGTGAGCATAAATCAGCAAATGAATATATAATCACAAATGTAATATTAGGGAAAAGACAAGGTGCTGTAACTGGGAAGTGGGAGAGTGGAGTCTACCCTACATTTTACCTGACAGCAAGCTACAAAGCCTGCATGTATCCTGGCTGGCAGGATTCTACTGTCCTGTATAAGAAATAAGCAAACAATGTAAAAAGAAAAATGAATTTAATAGTTTGATCAAAATTCCCATGGTCTTATGGAAGCAGTTACAATTTGTAGAAACAAGTCAGGAGATCTGTGTGTGTGATATGAACAAAAGTCAGGAGACATATCTATACACATATATGTGTACTTATATATTTTTTTTTTTTTTGGTTGGGCTATATTAACCAGAGGATATGTCATTTTCAGCTTTCTTGACCACTGCAAGGGACATAGGGTAGTAGTTTTTAAAGTTTCCATTCTTAGCATGAGGAAGTTAGGGACCTAAAACAATTCAGCCCTTAAGTTCAGAGGATCTCTGTTTCAATAGGGTTATCAGGAACTGTTCTTCTGAAGTGAGGTTTTGCCTGAGAACTGCACAGTGAGCCAGCTTTGTGACTACTTTAGGCAAAGGGTTAGGCATGGGATTTTACTGTTTATTTAAGGGTTAATAGCCTGGATCTTGCCAGTCAGGATCTATATTAAGACCTTTCAACTTGAGATCCATTATGGATGACTTCAGAGAACGGTGAATTAATGGAGTTGATAAAATACTGTACATATGTGTATTTTCATGGGCTGAAGGTACATAATGTTTATTAGAGTCTTGTTCTTTTGATTTTGTTTTCAAGATGGGGACTTGAACTAGTCTAGAACTCCTCAGCTCAGGCTTTCCTGTCTCAGCCTCCCAGTATCTAGGAGTACACGCCTATATGCTTGCCCTATAATGTGCTCTCCAACCCCACTATCTCAGGGGAGCCTGTTAATCTTTGAAGCTGGGCAGAGTAATGCATGCCTGTAATCCCAGCTACTTGGGAGGCGGAGGCAGGAGGATTTCAAATTCAAGGCTATCCTGGGCAATTTAGCAAGATCCTGTCTCAAAATAGAATGAAAAGGGCTAGGGATGTAGTTCAGTGATATAGTGCTTGCCTGGCAGATTATAAAGGCCCTGGGTTCAATGCCCCTTCCAGAAATTTTTTAAAAATTAAAAAAAAAAAGAAAGAATGGTTAATGAACCAGGCATGGTGGCAATGAACCAGGCATGGTGGCATCTGTCTATAAGCCCAGTAGCTTGGGATGCTGAGACAGGAGGATTGCAGGTTCAGAGCCAGTCTCAGCAACTTAGTGAGGACCTATCTCAAAATAAAAAATTCAAAAAGGGCTGAGGATGTGGCTCAGTGGTTTAAGTGCCCCTGGGTTCAATCCCTGGCACAAAAAAAAGAAAAGAAAAAGGTTAGTGAATGTGTATTATCACTTTTAAGGCTACATGGGATTCTGTGACTTGGATTTGCCACAGTGTATTGCAGTGAGACTTTTGGGAGTCTCTGGTTAGTTTGACTTTTCAGGCTACTATTAAAAAATGTCCGTGTACATAAATCTTGTGCTGAGTCAAGGACTATGCAGTGTGATACTGATATTGCTCACATGCCCTGTGGAAAGACTACACACCATGATCACTGCTTTCATATAATCATTTCAGATTAAAATGCCATTTATCTGAGACTGAGAAAATAAGCATCACAGGGGCCTCTCCCAACTCATTTGAAAAGGCCAAATCAGAATCCACTGGTCAGAGGAAAAAAAAAAAAAAAAAAAAAAACAGTATAAAGAGAAGTTCAGACTGCTGCTGCTGCAGCTATATTCTCTCAAGAATATCTCCTAGAAACTGTGAAGGCTTTTTTTTTTTCCTTTTTCTTCTTCTTTTTCTTTCTTTCTTTCTTTCTTTTTTTTTTTTTTTTTTTTAATCCAGGGACATCTTATCACTGAGCTTCCCCAGCCTTTTTTTTAAGACAGGGTCTTGCTGAGTTACCCAGATTGGCCTTAAACTTGCAATCCTCCTTCTTTCAGCCTCCTGAGTTGCTAGGATTACAGGTGTGTACCACCATGCCTAGCAAGACTCTTTTAGTAAAACAAGTAAAATGTATACCCCTGAGATGAAGAGAGCTCCACATTTCATGTGTTGGAAACAATCCCCAAATCATGTTGATGTTATTTGGAAGTGAGGCCTTTGGGAGCTAATTAGGATTAGACAAGGTTGTGAGCGGGTGAGGCCCCCACGGTGGGACTGGGGGCTTTGTGAAGAAATATGAGCTGATGCACGCTTGCTCAGTCTTGCTATGTGATGCCCTTCACTGTGTTATGATGCCTCAAGAGGGCCCTCAGCAGATGCCAGCTTCACATTCTTGGACTTATATCCTCCAAAACTGTTAGCCAAATAAACTATTCTGTATAAATTATCCTGTGTCAGGTATTTTGTTATAGCAACAAAAAATGGACTAAGAACATTGAAAAGCAAAATGGAAACAAGTTTAAAACCGTATGTGCATACAAGTTTTGAAGAATTTATCCTAAATTAGAAGTATGTGCTACACTGTTCACTGCAAACTTATTCCATAAAATGGCAAAATTTTAAACATTCAGCAGTAGGGATTGGCTTATCGTAGCACATCCTTCTAATTATGGTATCATGTACATAGACACAAAATCAAGGGAGAATATTTGATAACAAGAAAATATTTTTGGCATTACTTTTTTTTTTCCAAAGAAGACATGATGAAGTAATTTGCATAGTATGCCAGTTTTTTGGGGGAAAAAAATCCCTCTGTAATTATCCTCCACAGAGCTAACTGCTATAATCTAATCTCTTGTGGCTCTTTCCAGAGGGGAGCTATGTATTCACAAGCACATTCATGTATTACTCACTGATATATTTTGGAAATTATTCCCTTTGTACAGGGATCTCCTTGTTCTTTTTTGTGGTGCTGGGGATTGAACCAAGGGACACTCTGCCTCTCGGCCCTTTTTATTTTGTTTTGAGACAGGGTCTTGCTAAATTGTCCACTGTCCTCAAATTTGTGGTCTTCCTGCCTCAGCCTCTGGAATTGCTGGGATTACAGGTATGGGCCAGTGTGCCCAGCTACCTCGTTCATTTAAACACCTGCATATAGGTAATTTGTCTTTTCTTTGACATTTTTTTAAACTTAAAAAAAAAAAAAAAAAAAAAGGACTATAAGATATTAAAAATATAGTGGGTGACTGAGGATACCTAGGCCCATCCAGACTGGTGGGCTCAGTCATGCCAGTTTGGTGTGACTGTGGCTTTGTTTCCTGCAGTAATAGAACCACATGTGGTTAGCTAGCGGAAGGTGCAACGGGAGGAATGGTGTAGGTCCTGTCCTGCCCAGGGAAGAGAGGCGGCCCTTTGTCCTAGACCTGGTTGTGTCCACCTCGCCAGCAAACTTCTGGTCACAAAGGAGGCAGATGAGACTGGGAGAGGACGTTCCCCAATGGGAGTCTGCTGTCTGGCTGGGTCTTAACAGGGCCACTTCTCAACCTGGCCCCGCACAACAGGCCCAGATTTGTACAGCAGTGACCCAGTCCTGATGCAAGGACTTGGAAACCCTGTTACAATCACAGCAATAAACTGCAAAGCTATTTCGGTTGTCCCTATATGGGCTTTAGGGTCTAACTAGCAGCGAGGTCCTGTCAAGTGATGTGAAGGGCTCCTCCTTTGATTGCACGAAATCTTGTGTGACAAAGCTGAGGAAAATCAAAAGGCTTGCTATGATGGTGGCTGTGCAGGGCAAGGCCCTAGGTTTGGGACTGGTCTCCCCACCTGGGGCCCAGGTTGGTCCTGTGGGCCAAACATACCTATTTCCATTTCCCACTCTGTGTAGTGGGGCAATCTCTCCCTCTTGGCTTTTGATGATTGTGAACACACATCAAGTAAAACATCCAATCCCCGACCCTGCCGCTGGAGTAACTACCCTGTACTCTGCCTGGCAATTTTTATGCCCCTCCATCGTGGCACCTGTGTGCTACCTAGGTACACATCTGTAAATGAAGGTGCGTGCTTTCTGGGTGGTAGCCTTACATACATCAGCTTCCTGTTGCTTGGCACAAATTAAGTGCTTAGTAAATCATTGCACAAGCAGGTCATGGATCAAGAGCTGTGGGCCACCATGGGAGACCCAAGCCTTCCTCAGCTGGGCCTGAGGACAGTCTCTGGTGGGGTGGTTGAAGCGACATAGGGAAGACCAGCTTTGAGTCAGATGAGTAGCTGTATGATCCCAGATGAGCGACTTGGCCTCTTGGGGCCTCATTTTCATCTGTGGAGCAAGGTTAAGGAAACAACAGGTGTGGCTCAGTGGCAGGGCACGTACTCAGAATGCCTGAGGTCCCTCCATCTCCAGTTCCACAAACCTACCAGGACTGAAGAGGCTGCCACTGCGTCAGACACATAGTAGGACCTCAGTATTAGGACAGCACAGCCAACACAATGGTCCTGGATCTCCCGTGCCATTCAGTTCAGTAAATGCATGTGACAGCTGTTTAGCTTATCCTATCCTACTGCCTTGAAAATCTACAAGTCACATCCTAGTTTTTGGTCCAGAAGGGGAAAAAACGGGTTGAATTGATCCAGATGGGAGAACCAAGGCTGTCACATTGTCTACCCCTTGTACATTCTGTGACTGGGCATGCTGAACACAGTGTCACTTAAATCTGAAACCCTCACTGACAAACTGGGACCAATCTCAGTTCCCTGGAGACCATCATTTATTTTTGGTAAACGCCATCATGAATATACAGTTATTCCCACAGAACAGTCGATACCATTTAAGTCTTGCAAACAGGTCACAATTTAGAAAAAGAATCTAGGAATTTTCAGGTCTTTTAATAAATTAACGTTCTGGATTCTTAAGGCTGTAAGACCTTAAGGTATTCGGGTCTGGTTATGTCCCAGAGGTAATATAGGATCTGATACATGGCATAGACTAGATACAGAGCAAAATCAGAAACTTATGTACTTCCTCATTTGAATGTTATTTGGCTTATCTCCTTTGTCATAAGGGTCTGATTTCCCCTAAAATGAATGACTTAAAATAAGGTGCATAAAAATCTCATACCGAGTCACAATAGTGAACAAACACTATTCAAAAATGCCCTCTATGCCGTTTTCTCCTTCTGTAAAATGAAGGAGTTGGGGAGGAGTTGATGTTACAGGCCAGACCACATCACGGAAGGGTCAGGTACTGCAACCCCAGCAGTGAGGAGGGAGAGGGGCACAGAGCTGCCCACTCGAGGAGGAGAGGGCAGCGGGCAAGGGCACCAGCCTCAGAAAGTCCCAGTGTCAACTTGGAACCTTCAAGACGTGTTTTTTATCATTTGATCTGACAAGCTGATCTAACATGATTGTCTCATTCATTCCAGTGTATGTACTTGCTGTAAATTTATGTACAGAATTAAATATCCCATTTATTAATTTATAAACCATAATAATACCAGACAGTCATTTCCTCTCACCAGCAGATCTTGCTTTGGAAAAGGAAAACAAGTTAATATGCAAATTTCAGTAACATTAGAAATTTCATTAAATCCAAATAGAGGCATAATTCATTTTGGAGTTCAATGATATGTTTGAGGAATCACTTAACTATAATCGTAAACAACTACCATAACACCTTTGCAGTGCAGAACTGCATTCACCAGTGAGAACAGTTCAACCGCAGGCTCCACAGCTGCTGGTGAAGGCACTCGGCAGGACTGTCCACAAGCAACACTGTCAGGACTGTTTCTTCCTATTTTACCTAGCAATTGTCTTAAAACCTGGGATCAAAATATGTATTAAGCAAGTGAACCACAGACGGACAAACAGGGATTCTCCTGAGGCCGCTGATGAGTAAACTTAGACAAGGAGGAAGGCCCATTCATAAGCAGACAAAACTGAACCTCTTCAATACAAAATTCCAATTATCAACAGCAAAACACAAAATAAAACCCAACACAACCAGGAGTCAAGCAGAAGCAGTGTTACTTCCTCTCTGAATGGGGAAACACTGCATTCAACAGGAGATAAAGGGCGAATTGGTGTCCTATCTCTGACCCACTGTCCCCAAATGTAGCTGGAGGTTGGGAACAGTGCTGAAGAAAGAAGGGCAGGTATCATCAAAAAGACCCCAGAAGCCAAGCCAGTGGTCCCTCTGTGAAGGCACAGCCCCTTCGTGATGCCAAAAAAGACTAAGGCCACAATGGGGACCTTGCCATCCTGGGGTCCTATGATTTTCCTGATATGATTCTGCCCAAACCCAAACTTTTAAAAGCTTTTTTGAAGCAGGGTCTCACCTTGTTGCCCAGCATGGCCTTCAACTTCTGGGTTTAGGGGATCTTCCTGCTTCAGCTTCCCTAGTAGCTGGGACCATAGGTACGTGCCACTGCCCAGTTCCCAAATGCATTATTAACCAAAGAATCTGATTTGGCAAACAAAACCCTAGCTTGGTGCTCCCCGTTCTCCCCTTATCTAGGAGATGGTTCATCCTAACGTACACACAACACAAAAGCAGATCACGGACGCAAACCACTGATGGTGTTGTCACACAAAATATTGAGAAAATATTCTGGATTCCGTCCATTTTCAGTGATTGTGGTCATCAAGAGAAAAGCTTCAGAACACTTCGCTGCTTCTTGCTTATTACCAAACTAGTCAGATAGGCATCACCATTAGGAACTTTTCTTCTTTTTAAACATTTAGAAATGATGAATTCCGATCCATAAGCCAGTCTTGCTGTGTCCCCTAATGGGGACCGTGGCATAAAAACACGACTATAAAATATTCCTTAGAAAAATGCAAGATCCTCATGAAATCAAGATTTCCCCATCAAACAGCCTTAAAAGTCATCACTGAAGCGGCCAAGACTCGTACAAAAAGACAACAAGTACCACAGAAACACAGCTTGAGACACATGATTCCTAAAGATCCTGTGTGCTGCCTGGAGAGGGGACGTGCCCTGCTCTGGCAAGGGAAGAGAAAGGTGGACGATGGAGACGCCATTTCCCTTCCCCTGGATTTGGGTGGACTCTGACTCCAACCTGCAGTCAAAGACTCAAGCCCAGGAGTTCAGTGCCACCTGCGAGGCGCTCACTCCACGGTGCTTGCCTGTAACTGCCAACAGCCTGGGGGCTGACTGGGGTGCTGGTCCATCCTGGTTGCTGGGGTGTCTGGAGTAACTCTCCCAGGCCACTTGCCTGCACGATGCCCAAGTTGGTCCTCTGCGTGTCCAAGCAGTGAAATTAAAGCAGCTAGCCTGTCATCCTCAAGCACTACCTACGATTCTCTCCTCCACCCCCCAGGACATCAGCTCGTGCTTGCTCCCAGGTCTGTGTCCACAGTGAGCTCCCTTCTCTGGTCCAGGATGTCCCCTGGAAAGCTGAGCAAGAAGTGTGAAACACACTGCTTGAGGAAGAACTCCACACGGAAAGGTGAAATCTGGCCAAGAGCTCCGTAGGGTCACGGCCCGTGATGACAGACTCCAGGAAGAAGGAGCATCACCGGTCTCCATTCGGATTTCTCTCTGCCCAGAGCCCACCACCATCCATGCTGTAGTCATGTCCCCGGCTGCCCACTTGGGGGCCAGAAACCCCAGGGTCTCCTGATGGTAAGCTGCACACCGTTCTCTCAGCAGGGTGGTACATTCACTGCTTGTCAGAAGTCGCGATGCTGCTGGGGGCGCAGGGGCAGGGGTCGCAGGATGTCCCGCCCCAGCCTCTGCACTCTATACGTCATAGCGGTTCAAAGTGCACGCGTTTGGGTGGCTCTGCCGGCTGTACTGAAAGTGATCTGTCAGGATGTTGTTGCGGCCATACTGATAGTCCCCATACTGGGGGAAGAGGATGCCGTTGGGCTTCTCCAGTGGGCTCCGGTGGCGCTCCTTGCTGCTCAGGTCCGCCGTGGAGACCGGGAGCAGGTGCCTCCTGGCTTGCTGGTTTGCATCGTACTTGGTCTGCACAGGAAAGAGAGCAATGAGACAGGGGGCTCATCCGCCAGGGCGTGGTGGGTAGCTCACAATGCAAAGGCCAACACCGAGCAGTGCGTGACCAGCAAGTGGTTAGTGGACAACCACAGAGAGCAGACAGAAGGCAGCAAGCCCTCCCTGCGAGCCAGGCCCTATCCTTAACATGGGACTAAACAGCCTTTGAGAGGAAGGAGAGACGCCCCAGCCAAGGTCCAGAAGACCAGAGAAGTCTTGGAGTGCTGCAAGGATCTGAGGTCATCTCTGCAGGAAAAGGAAGTCCAGGCAGATGGTGTGGCACCCAGGGCAGTGACCAGCTGGGAAATGGAGCCCAGGCCTCCAGCTCCTGCCAGGCCCCTCCTGTCCCCTTTCCATCGATCTCAGCGATTTCCTGGGTGTGACAGAGACAGCCTCCCTCGATCCCCAGGCTTACCTTGTTATACAGGAAGACCCCCAGGATGGCTGTCATCATGCCCAGTACATTGGTGCTGGTGACCGGGTTGCGCAGCATGATCAGGGACACTGTGATGACCATGATTCTCTTTGTGGCGTTGGCCACGGAGTAGCTCAGGGGGCTGATGAGGTTGAGGATGCTGAAGGCAATAACATTCTGGGCAAAGTTACAGAAGCCACTCACAGCCAGGAGCAGGAGTGTCCAGGGCCACTGGGAGACATAAGTCTGCAGAGACAAGGAGGCAAGGATGGCATCTGAGTGGGCAGCACAGCCCCACATCTCCCGTGTCCACTTGGAAGGGGTCGGGGGAGGGGATGCTACATTTTACCAGGGCCCTACAATCAGGTCGCAGGAAGCAAGCCCAGGTGTGTGGTCCTCATGTCCACAAGGTGCTTTTATGACATGGCATGACAATCAATGACCATTTCCAGCCATGGAGGTAGAGGCTAGAGAGGTGAGGCCAGGTGCCCAAAGGGTGCAGAGCCAGACAAAACCCAAAACTCTCGTTGGACCCTGGAGAGGGAGTGGCTGGGAACTCTGGGGTCAGCAAAGTGATGGTCTACTTGTTAGACACGACACACTCTGCAGGACGGAAGGTCCTGAACAGATGGCCCTGAATGTGCAAAGGACCTGGAAGTATGAGAACCGAGGCTTACATCACAGCAGGCCTCTGGGCAACTGCTACAATTCCCTGGTCTGGGTTCTCTCTCCTGTTACAGGAGGGGAGCGGGAGGGACTGACCCCTGCTCCACCTGGACAGCACCGTTCCTGTCAGGATCAAGCCAAACCGTGGCTCTGAAAGTGCTGTAAGACGATTTTGGGGCTGAGGGTGTAGCTTAAAGGTAGTGTGAGTATTCAGCCTGCACAAGGCCCTAGGTTCCAGTCCCAGCACCAAAACAAAACCAAAAACAATCTTAGGCCAACTAACATGAGGAGAGAGGGATGTTATCAAAACTCCGGTCAAACCAGATGCCGTGGTGCACGCCCATCCCAGCCACTTGGGACATGGAGGCAGGACTGCAAGTTTGAGGCTAGCTTGGGCAACTCAGCAAGACCCTGTCCCAAAATTTTAGAAAGAATAAATAAAAAGGGCTGCGGGTTTAGCTCAGTGGTGGACATTTGCCTAGCGTGTGAAAGACCCTGGGTTCTGAATATCCCAGCACATCAAACAAAGAAAACCAAAAAGCAAAAGCAAACTTCACTTAGTCACTCTGACCCTCCATGGCGTGACCACTGTGATTAAGGGTGTCCAGAAGTCAAGAGGACACATTAGCAGAGCTGAACTGCAAATGTCCCCACACTTCCACAGAGCCTCCGCTGGCCCCATGACAGGCAGGCAGGTGGCCAGGGAAGCCTGCTGCTGAGTATCTACAGACTTCTATTTAGGACTGGACGCCAGCAGACATGGTCCAGCTCCCAGGCCTCTACCCCATGCTCATGTGACCTTAGTATGCATCCCCATACTGGGGAGCCACAGGGCAGCTGGGGCAGAGCTGCCTGGCCAGTGCACACCAGCTGCAGGGGGCCCCACGCTGTCCTTCTTGCCACTGTCTGCGACCCAGACAGGCATGCTAGGACAACCTTTGCCTGAGGGTAGAGCAACCTTGGCACCCAGTGGCAGGATTTATGCAGCAGTTACAGCTGTTAAATGTCACTGCTCTTTGGGCCAATTTCCAGGCACAGTGGCCTTGGCCACAGGACAAGGCTGTCTCCCGGGACAAAAAAGTTTAGTGATCCTGCCAGGATACGAGCTGAAGTCATCTTAGGACTGATTCATCTTCGTGACCCCAAGAAAGAGAAAGATCACACGGTCCCCTCAAAGATGATGAAAATACACTTACGTGACCTGCTCAAAAGTAACCCAATCGAGACCTGAACCTCCAAATCCAGACCACATGCCCTGCAGCTTTGGAGGGACAAGCTAACCGGAATAAGAGCCCCTATAAAGTACATGCCCACACCCTTCAGGGTGAGCCGGCCAGTCTCCCAGGAGCCCCTCCCTGAGGTGACAATAAAGACTTCAAAACTATTTTAACTCATGTAGAAATCTGTCCTCTGGGAAAGGAACCCTACCATTCAGCTTTCAAAAACAGCCACACAATAAAATGGACTGTCTTCCTTCCACGTGGTGTGGTTCCACGTGCCTTGACACAGGTATCTATTCATGTCACCACCATCACAAACAGAATTCAGAATGGCTGACGAGACTCTCCCTGGGTTTCCCAGTACTAATCCCCAGTCCTCGAGGCGGACTCCGTGCTAGGGTTCTCCATCCTGATGGTTTGTCTTCTGCAGACCATTGCAGAGTGGAGTCACAGCATGGAAGCTTCTGAGCAAGGCTTCTTCACTCAGTGTAATGCCTGTCATTCATCCAAGGTGTGGAGATGGGAGTTGCCAGGCATGGTGGCGCACACCTGTAATCCTACGACTTGGGAGGCTGGGGCAAGTTCAAGGCCAGCCTCAGCAACCCAGGGAAGCCCTAAGCAACTTAGTGTGACCCTGTGTCAAAATTTTAAAAAGGGCTGGGGATGTGGCTCAATGGTAAATTACCCTTAGGTTAAATTCCCAGTACGCATGCGCGCGCTCGAGAGAGAGAGAGACAGAGACAGAGAGACAGGAGTTGGTATCTCCTTATGGACTACCTGAGTGCACCAAAGCTTCCTTATCCATTCAAGGTTGTTTCTAGTTCCCAGGTTTTGGTGATCACGTGATGTGTGTGGATATAGATTTCTTTAGGATTACATTGTTTGCAGCTTTTTCAGCTCCTTGAGTCTGTAGATATGTCTTCTTTCAACGGTTTTCAGATATTACTTCCTCATAAATATTTTTTAGTGCCACACCTCCTCCTCTCCTTCCGTGACTGGTTACACAGAGAACCAGCCTGATCCCTAAGGCTCTCTTCACTGTCCTCATTGTCTTTTAGTTTTTTCCCCTCCGTGTTGTTCAAAGTGGACAATTTCTACTGATGTATCTTCAGCATACGGAATCCTTCCTCTTTCAGTTCCACTCTGCTATCAAGGCCATTCGGTGAGTTATTCAGCTATTTATTTTTCATGGTGCTGGGGAGGGAATCCAGGGCTAGGCAAGGGCTCTACCTCTAGGCTGAACCCCCACTCCCATTCAGTGAATATTAAACTTATTATTTTCATTCTAAAATTTCTATTTGAGTCTCTATCCTCTATTCCTTTCTATTTGCTTCAAGAGCATGATCATAACCATTGCTTTCAAGTACAACATCAGTGACATCTCAATGTTGGCACGTATTGGCCTTTTCCCACATGACCTGTAATTTTCCTTGTATGCTAAATAATTTTGGAAGTCATCCTGGACATTTAGTCTATCATATTATAATGCTCTGGGTATTATTTAAATGTTCTTTCCTTTGTTTTAGTAGGAAACTGATGTGGTTGGATTTGGGCTATGAGTTGAATAGTCCCTGTAGGTTATGATTCCAATGTCAGTTCTGTTTTCAAAGCCTTTTCAGTGGCGTTTGGCTCCTTCTTGAGTGTTCAGGATGTCAGTGGCACCTGGACAGTTTGGTTTTCAAAGTCTTTGGTATGCTGTTTAGAATAAGGCCCTCATAGATGCTATTTTAGGGTGATTCCCAGGATTTCATTAACAACTGTGTGAGGTCACTTTCCCAAGTTCCACCTTCTCCAGAATCTTCTTGGGTTCTCCTTTGTGGTCTTCCAGTCAGAAAGCTAGAGCTTACTCCACTACTCTACTGTGTACTTCTGTTACGACACCCCTATTTGGGGGCTATAGTAATCAGCTTTCCAGCACTATAACAAAATACCTGAGAGAGTTAACAGATAAAGAGAAAAGGTTTGTTTTGGCTCACAGTTCTGAAGATTCCTGTCCAAGATTGATGGACCCCACGCTGTGGGCCTCTGGTAAAGATGGAAAATCATGGCAGGAGTGTGTGATGGAAGAACCAGCTTGACTCGGCCAAGAAGCAGAGGCAAGCAGGAAGGGGCCACAATACTTTTCAAAGGCACACTCCCAATGACCTCAGACTCTCCCACTGGGCCTCACCTAAAGGTTCTATTCCCTCCCACACTGGGGACCAAGCTGTTAAACACACAGGCCTTTGTGGGAATTCAACATCCCTGCTGTGGCAGGGGTCAACTAGTAAGGTTATAAGGAGAGAAGAAAATACAACAGAGGCTAATTCCTTCTTAGGACCACAATTCCTCTGACTGCTCAAAAGTTTTGGATTTCAGAGTATTTTGGATTTTAGGTTTTTGGGTTAGGGATGCTTGATCTGTAAATGCTATGGAAATATTCCAAAATCAAAAAACAAAACCAAAAACCCCTCCAATATCTGAAATACTTCCAGTCTCAAGTACTTTAGATAAGGGATACTCAACCTGTATATCTTACTTGTATAACATAAATGCCACTTTGGCTGGGCACAGTGGTGTGCACTGATGGTCCCAGCTAGGAGGAAGGCTGAGGTGGGATCACTTGAGTCCAAGAATTCAAGATCAGCTTGGGCAACACAGTGAGTGTATGCACGCACATACATAAAATAAAATGTCACTTTTTGTGTAAGGAGGGAGCATATTAACACATATACCAATGTGCTTCTATTTGCAAAGGAAAATTCTGAAAGGTAAGCCAAGAGCCAAAAATGGTTATATAAGGAGATACGGCAGAGGCAGCATGGATGGAGGCCAGACTTGTCTGAATGACCTTGTTACACAGTTTGGCTTTGGAACTATAAAGGCTTTTGTTGTTTTGTGGTGCTGGGGACTGAACCCAGGCTCCTGCATGGGAGGCAAGTGCCCTACCACTGACTGTATACTCCAGCCTCTAAAAGTTTCACATGTTCAGTGTGTGGGGGAAGCAACTGTTGAAAACTGAAAATAAATGGAAGCAAGTCCACCCAGCTGCACAACAAATCAAGGACACAGGCACACCACAAAAGAATGCTTTCAGATGACCTGAGAGCACAGTATCTCAATGGTACATCTCTAATGGAACATGTCCTAAGGACAAATGAAGCTGCAAAGAAATCTTAAACTGCTCTCAAAACTCTAGTTCGGTTGCATCATCCATAGGGCTTCTCCCTCTGAAGTGATTATACGCACACACGTAAGGTAAAATAACGTTCTGGCGTGACTCTGTAGGTTAAGTGAATGAGAAATGTGGAGAGAAACCAAACAACAGGAAGAGATATACATTTTTAAAAAGTAGTGAAGATCCTGCAATGTTAAATCAGAGTTGGACCTAATTACTATAAACCTGTCCCCACTAGTCTCAAGTCCCAGCATCACCTCCCCGACACTCAAGTCCCTTATGGAAAGTAGTGGGATTTGCGTAGGACCTACACATGTATGGGAGTAGACCTTCAATCATCTCTACATGATGTATGACACCTGGCACAAGGTGAATGCTATGGAAGTAGTTGTTATGCTCTGTTGTTTAGGAAATCATGACAAGAAAAAGTCTGTACATGTTTGGTACAGACAATTTTCTGTTGCTCATCTGAAGCTGGATGAATTTGTGCATTTGGAATCTATGGGGATGGAGAGTCAACTATATGTGTGTCCTTGTTTTTTGCTGCAAAGGCCTAACAGCAATGTCAACTCAACAGTGATAAGCACTCACAGCACCCAGTCTGTGTCACTAAATACCCTATTCCGCTGAAGCATCCTGGGCTCCTGAAGGAGCAGCTGAGTGCAGGTCTGGGACAGGAAATATCCAGGGTGGTGGAGAACTGGGCCCAAAGCTACCAAAGACTGACTGTGGTGCTGAAAGCCTGGGGAGCCAATCCAAAGGGGTCCATCAGCTAAAGCAGGACAATTTGAACAGGAGAAAGAACTGATGTACCTGACAAACAGGATATATACAACAAAACTGAAAAAAAATTAAAGAACTCCTTTTAACCCCACAAAAAGCAGAAAATTTCAACTTACTGGTCAATATCTAAAGAGAGTTTCAACTCTTTACTCTGAAAATTGGTAATTAGGAGAGGGAGTTAGGGGCTGGGCATGGTTCTTGGGGGTCGAGCATTTGCCTAGCATGTGCAAGGCCCTGGGTTCCATCCCATTACCGAAAGATCAAAAAGTCACAAATCCAGCTGGACCACATTAATCCCTCAATAAACATCTACTTGTCCTTTCTAACCCAAGTCCGGAAGAATCACATTTCCCTCCTTGTTAGCATGGTCACCTGCATTGGTTTTAAACACGTTCTCAAGGCTTCACTCCAGTGCTCAAGTAGTTGTGAATACATCTGAAGTCAATGGAAATATTGATAGGGATGATACCCGTAAAGGATCTGAGCATTGCAAGCATGGTTTAGAAAGTCACAGTGGGCGAGAGGTGCAGGTCAGTGGTAGAGCACTTGCTTAGCATGTATGAGGCCCTACGTTCCAGCCCCAGCTCTGAATGAATGAATGAATAAAAATAAATTTAAAAAGTAGGAAAGGAAGTGAGCCAGTGGGGCCAGATGCAACCTGTGGTCCCAGCTATTCGGGAGGCTGAGGCAGGAGGGCTGCTTGAGCTCAGGAGTTTGGAGCAGCCAGGGCAGCAGAGCAAGACCTGGTGTCAAAACAAAAAACATCCAAGTGAGATGTGAGCCAGATTGTCAGAACAGGAAAGACTCACCCTTGCTGGTGTGTTTACTGCCTTTATGCTCCTAGTCCAAGTGCAGCATCTACTAGCACCTGGATCAAGCACACCAGAAAAGAAATGCAAAGAAAGCCTGCTTCCTGGACTGTGTGCAACATTCTTAAAAAAGAGCCACATGTTACAAGGGCTGTTGTCAAATGCTGCTATGGTTTGCACATGGTTGTCCCCCAGAGTTCACATACTGGGAGGCTTGGTCTTCTAGTGAGGTGGCGTTGAGCTGGTATGAGCTTGAGGAGGTGGGGCCCAGTGGGAGGTTCTTAGGTGAACAGGAAGCATGATCCTGTAAGAAATTTGCTGCAACTTGAATAAACGTCCCCATAGGCTTGGCTGCCAGCCTGTGGTTCTACTGGGAGGTGGGGGAATCATTAGTGGGAGGGAGTTAGGTCATTGGGGGTGTGCCTTTCAAGGGGATATCAGGAACTTCCTGCCCCTCTCTTTTTGCCTCCTGTGCATCATGAGGTGAAGAGACCTCCTCTGTTGTGCTCCCTCCACAATATAATGTGCCACGAGAGGCCTGCGGCAACAAGGCTGCCTCTGAAACTGACTCAAAAACCTTTCCTCTTTTTAAGTTGATTATCTCAGGTACTTTGTCACAATAATGGAAAGGTGAGAAACATAGAATTTTAGATCCCAGACTTTTTGGTTTCCGGTTTCTAAATGTGTATTTCTTACTTCCATGCACATTCCCACTGCTGCCATCCACCATGTGATACATCCAGGGGAGACCTCACCCAAACCTGCTCCATGCTGTTTGGACTTTGTCTCCAAAACTGTGAGCTAAGATAACCCCCTTATAATGTCAGCCTGCCTCAGATATTTCATCACAGAAACAGAAAATGGACTAATACAGATACCAAAAGAATGCTCCCAGTGGACATAGAGTCATACTTCCCCAACGAAGGACATATTTTGGAAAAATATTTTCAAGAATATGGTGAGTTCTTAGTGCCGGCCAACTCACCAAGTCACTGCTGACCAGGAAAGCTGAGAGGTCCACCAGGACCCATGTAGGGATCATAAAGAAGACAGCGTGGCAGCCCAGGATGTTCAGCAGGCGGAGATGGTGGATCCGTGAATCTCTCAATACCTGAAGATGATTCAAAGTATAAGTGGCAACAGCACTCCAGGTACCCAGGCCCCAAACACGGTGACTGTACGTTAACCTTGACATCTGCTTGGGCATTAAACCTGCAATTACATCTATGAGACATACAGCACATGCACAAAACAAGCACTGTGTTCCATGTATAAAGAACTGAGGGAAAAAAAAAAAAAGAGCAATGCTCAATGCTGGCAAAGATGAAGCGAAACAGGTGCTCTGAAATTCCATTGGTTTAAATCTAAACTGGTCTTTTTGAAGAGAACCAGGCAACATATAGAAAAATTATAAATATCTCATCTAACCTGACCCAAGAACTGTTAGCCTATCATAAGGAAATAACCTGAGTTAGAAAAATGTGACGCACAAAGATGTTCACCACTTCAATATTTATAATGAAAAATGGAAAACAGACTGATTTCCAAGGGGAGAACTGACTGCATTAATTGTACCTGGAAAATATGCAAGAATTGCACCAATTAATAGCAATAATCTTTAATGATATAGGAAGATGCTATTCCATAATAACAAAAGAACAAACTAAAGTTTTAAATATACCTAGAATACTGCAAATCTAAGAACTTTGTAGGAAAAAAGCTACAATCAAGAGTAGTCATAACTCAGGCTGGGGTGTAGCTCAGTGGTAGAGCACTTTCCCAGCATGCTCGAGGCCCTAGGTTCAACCCCCAGCACTGCAACAACAACAACAACAAAACAGAATAGTTATTATCTTTAGGGAGCTATGTGGTGATGTGACTCCATAAAGTAGGAACCCCTTGGCCAGAAATTAGGTTTCTTGATTCTTCATCTCTAGCATCCATCTACCACAGTACCTGGAGCATATTAGATGTTCAATAAGGTTTTCTTTTTTAAATTTAGCTGGGAGTGGTGGCACATGCCTGTAATCTTAGTGGCTCAGGAGGCTGAAGCAGGAAGATATTAAGTTCAAAGCCAGCCTCAGTAACATAGTGGGCTCTATGCAACTTGGTGAGTTTTTTCTCAAAAAATAGAAAGGCCCAGGAAGCTCAGTGGTTAAGTGCTCCGGGGTTTAATTCCTGGTACCATAATTAAGTAAATACATAAATAAAAATTTTATTGGACTTTTCTCTATTTTTACACATTGCACATGTTAATGTTATAACAGAAAAATATCAACTCTTTAAAAAAACAAAATGATGAACAGAACATCAGCAGAAACAAGCAGAAAGGGCAACGAGGATTCTTTTGCTCTCACATCAAAGAAATCACTACTTAGCCCATGTTTCCGAAGCCACCCTCAGCCTGCCACCCCGCACCACTGAAACATGCTTGTCTGTGATGGTGCCCAGATACCTTTTTGGAGAATATGTTCTGAAGCGAGAAGCACAGTGTGGCAGCAAGGGCACTGACGAGACCCCACATGTCAAATGACAATTCAGTGACAGTGGCCAGCAGGACGCCGCTGATGATGGGGATGAGTGACAAGTACACCTGGAGGAGGAGGGCAGGACAGGCTGGCAGCCAGGGCAGAGCTGGGCCACCCACCCCGAGGCCTGGAGCAAAGCCTCAGCTTCTCTCTCCTCCCTTCCCTGAGACATGCATCTGCCACTTTGGAAAGATGGGGGTGAGTGGGAGAAGATGGAGCACCTGGGACAGGGCCTGTGTCCTTGTGGGCAGGCCCGCACATACTGTCACTCCCATCAAGAACCCTGCTCAGGACCACAGCTGGGGCTGGTCTTAATCTAGGAAATGCATCCAACTGCTGGCCATGCCTCAGGATTTGAAACCCCAACCCTCTGAGAGGCTTCCCACTACTCCCTCCTATTTCAGGCTGTGTAAATACACAGTCACTCTGGGACACCCCACCTTCTCCTGATGACCTCCTTAACCCACAGGTCTCAGTTCACCCACCCACAAGAACTTACCCTGACTTACCTATGCCCTGGTAGGTTCCTGTACTGTATCCCATTGCCCAGGCCTGAGCTTACCCAGCAAAGGGCTCTCTACTCACTAGAAAAGCCACTAAATCATCTGTTCCCCATTAGAAGACCCAGCTTTAGGGAAGGTCCTTCCAGAAGGTGCAGAATCCCAGGTGGCTAAATAGCTTCCACTTTCCAGAATCTACATCTCACGTCTGGCTCTTCTGACTCCTGAGCTACAAAGACTATTCTCAAAATAGGTGTCGGTTTTAGGAGGGGGCAGTGATGTCTCTGAGAGGGCAGACTGAAGGCTACACACTGGGGGATCTGAATTCCAGCTTCTGCCTTCCTGGCTCTCAAGTATATGATTCTCTTCTCTGATGTTCAATTTCTTCCCTTGAGATCAGGTAACAAAGATCTGCCTTATCTACCTTATGGGGTGGGTCCAAAAATTATCACATCATTATCACTAGTCTGTCTGCCTAACAGCCAATTCCTGGTCTTTTCCTAACTGTGAAATTTCCAGCAACTTGCCCAGGCTAGGTACAATCTCATCCAGCGGAGAAACCTGATAAACACAACGTGCTATCAGGTGATGCAGCTGTATACTTCCCGGGTAACTCTGACCCCAGGAGGCCAGTCACACCTGACGTCACCATGGGGAAGTGCTGCAGAGTACGCACAAGTCTTGCTGCGATAAAGACAGGCTAGAATAAAAATCTTGGCCAGAGGTGGCCCAATTTCTAAAAGCTGATCCAGGGCACTGCTGCTCTGAGTTATATAAAATACAAGATGCCAGAAACCAACCACTTGGAAGAGGTGTTGTGTCCAGCACGAAATGGATTCCAGCTGGGACAACAGGAGTCTTGTTTCCACTTACGGACACGAGGCAAGGCTGGTTCTGGCTAAAGTCACGGCTTCTCCTGCCCTGAGCCAGGAAATACCCTGGCTTGGCATCTTCAACAGTCCCTGGAGTGTGCCAGGAGCATCTTCTTCGGGTAGCCTCGAGTCCCGCTTGCTATTTACCTTTCCATCACAATTCCCGATTGGCTTAGTTTCTAAGACTTTGCTGGATTTTGCCAACATCAAACTCCTTTGTCTAACATCTATGACCCCAGAAGTTCCCCATCTAAGCATTCTTTCTTGGGGAGAAGTAAAACCTATCAGAGTTCCAATTCATTCCCTGGTCCCACTGTAGGTGCCTCGCCAAGAGGGGACCAAACCATGCATCACCTACCAGCAATCCAGGTCGAGAATCAAAACTGAAAGGAAAGGTAGACCTGAGAGGAGGGAAGTGTTCCTGACACGATACCACAGAGACCACTCAGGGACATACACCCCACACACCATTGCTTGCAGGGTGATTCCAGGACATTAGCAGTAAAAGGGCCACTGGAGGACTCTACACTGACTTCCTTATTTGACAGGAAGTCAGGCGGTCTGCAGGCCAGGAGCCTGAACCACCAGTTACCAGCTGGGCAACTGCTGGGACTCCCCCATCTGCCCAGGCTCCTGCCAGGAGGTTACCTTGGTGCTCTGCTTCTCCTTCATGATGATCCGGGACAGGAGGACTACCCAGATGGGCATGGTGGCCTTGACTGCAAAAAGAGGGAAGGGCGCTCAGTGGGCTGCCTGATTTCCAGGATTCACCAGGGAGTCTGTTCCACCTCTAGTGAGGTGGAGGTTTTGGCAGCCCCTCAGACCTCTTCAGTCTTCCTCTTTTTGTAGGGTTTCTTCCCAACCCCAACAGTTGGGTTCGCCCCGCTCAGCTTCCAGCTCCCTTCTCTGCCCCTTTCCTCCCTGAGAATGTGGTGCCTAGCCCTTCTCTGCCAAAAGTTCCGGCGGCCTCTCAGACTTAGTCCTGGGTTTTTGGCTATCGGGAAGCACCCCCAGCAGATGCATTCCTAACCATGCACCGAAGCCCCAGGCGGCGCGCCTCAGCCACCGCCCCCCTAGCCGGACGTGACACCTACCAGTGTGCGCGTAGGACACGGGCACCTTCCAGATGCTGACGTGCGCTGACACGGACGCAAAATACTTGCCAAAGGCGAGCGGCAGCACGTAGCGGGGGTAGAAGCGTGGCGGCAGAAGCGGGCCGGCCGATGGATGCGGGCCTGGCCCGGGGACTGAGACAGGCGGTGCGGGGGGCACACGCCAGGCGCGGAGGAGCGGCGGGAGTCCCGCGCACAGCGCCAGGATGTGGCACAGCGACACGGTCACCGGGAACGGGAAGGCGCTCAGAATCACCTTGTTGACCACGTTGCCGCCCGCGCTCAGAGCGTACCACAGCAGGCACAGCGCTGCCACCCGCGCACCCTCGCGCGCCCCGCCGCCACTGCCCGCCGCACCCTGGCCCCCAGCGCCGGCGCCCGCGCCCACCGCCGCTGCCGCAGCCGCCATCCTGCCCGAGCGGCCGCCCCTTCCCGCCCGTCCGACGGCCAGACGCCGGGCGGGGGCGGGGCCGAGCGGGGGCGGGCGCGCCACCTAGCGCCGCTCCTTATTGGCAGTCGCTCTTGTACGTCACCGCCGCGCGCCGGCCGATGCGCCAGCCACCACGTCTGGAGTGCAGGCCCCGCCCTCCCAAAGATGCGTTCCCGGAAGGGGCGGGTCCAATCCCGGAAGTAAAATGAAGGGACTCGGACACGGAGCGAAGTGGGTTTCCCCTCTTGGGTTTTTCTTGGGGACCAAGCTGGGCCCGAGTGGGATGGGCGGAAGGGAGCGCGAGAATCCTGCTGTGTTGGAGTCTGTGGATGTGCGATCAAGCTCGACGTTTAAACCTCGGGGTCAGCGGCACATTGGCGACCTCCAGGCAAGATTCCTGAAGAGCTAAACGGTGGCGGACACGGAGAATTAAAAAGACCTTTCGGGGGAAAAAAACTAGATTGTGAAAAGACTTCCTTGAGCCAAATTATCACTGCAAAGCCAGGGCGGATGCGCATGGCCGGACTCCGACGGAAGGGCCAGCCCTGACCCTGTTCTCAGCGCGTTCTGGGAGCCATTGCGACGTGTGCGGTTCACTAGACTGGCCCCAGCATCATCCCTCTGAATCCCAGGAACGCTGTGCGGTAGGTGTTAACCAGCCCCATTTCGCAGACTGGCAGACCGACGCCCAGAGGGAAAACGACTTGTCTTAGGCGTCCTGGCTAATTTGGGGTGTGTGACCATAGTAGCCAGCTTGGACACCTGTCCTCCACAACTCTGCAGAAGTGGGCAGTACCTGGCCCAACAAAAGATGCCCAAGGACCGCCCGGATATACCACTTCCCCCATGGAAGAAGACTCTTTTTCAGCAAATATGATCTTATACTAAAAGACTTTGGTTTGTTCCAAAAAATCACGTGCTTCCAACTTGTTGATTCCCATTTATAGTGACCTTACTTGGCAAGTTAGAAAGTGGCAACTCAACTTGAACTCTAAATGATGGGCGGGGGAGGCGGGGTTGAGAGGTTCTTAAGTTATTCTTGTGTTCTGGAAAGCAGATAGTTTGTGTACCCTGGTGCTTACTAGATACTTAAGACCTAGTTGTGGCAGTCCCTGCAGGTGGGGTGGGAGTAGTGACCTGTTTCAAAGCCCAGGTCTGAGAAAAGGAGATGCTGACGGGATGCCAACCTTCATACCCTAGTATCCTCCAGCTGTGCCCACGACCTTTTGCCACAGAATAAGTTTGCATTTTAGATACCAGCATGTAAGCAGAGCTCAGCTACAGTGGAGGGAGGAAAGTAGCTAGTTACTCCACACACAGCATAGCTGGCTGAGTGCCACAATTCCATTGACATATTTCTGGTTTCTGTTATTAAGCTTTTATCATTTTTTATTTAGTCCTCACAACTCTTCATCCTCCAATAGGAGTAAGTGCATAGGAGTGAGAAGACTGGCTCAGAGCCATGCAGCTGGTAGATGACAGGACTGGGGAGCAATCTCACACTGCCCTCAAAGCCATGTCACCCATCACCCTTTTCTTGGGGTGGGAGTAGAGGGTGTGACCTGCACCAAACCTTTGTCAGAAATCCCTGTTGTTCTGAAACTGTAGTTCTGGGTTGACTGTGGTCCTGTGGGCTGGAATGTTCCAGGACCTCTTAATAATGTACCTTGTGCAGCTGCATCTATTAAGGGGTAGCTGTTTCCTCATTTATGAAATTAGTAGTAGATAGTGACAAGATGACTTATTTTAGAATGAAAGAAAACAAAAAAACCTAGAAAACCAAAGTCTTAGTTAATGGTTTCAGGGACAAATGGGGTGAACAAAAATATTACCTTATAATCAAGAGAAAAAAGTTATTTTAAAAAATTCAGTACCAGCTAGGCATAAGGATGGCCAATTCAAGACCGGCCTTGGCAACTTAGCAAAATCCTGTCTCAAAATTTAAAAAATGGCTCAGTGGTAGAATGTCCCTGGGTTCAATCCCCAGTACCACCAAATAAAAACCCAGCACCAACCAGGTATTAAGGCAGCTCAGGGCTGGGATGCCTGATACACAGCTCCACACCTCTGGGCCATACCATGTAAGAATTACAAACAGCTGGGGGATAAAATGACAAACTTGAACTATGAAGCCTGCTATAGAGGGCTTCTCTGTGGGGCAGGTGAAGTCTGGATGAGACAGGGTAACATTCCTTGATACTGTTTTGTGGCCTGTCACCCCAAGCTAACAGGTGGCCCTGAATGAAAGACAAGTAAAAGCTTCACTAAATGCAGCAGAAAGCTAATAGGCAACTTGACAGAAGTAACCTACTTGCCTTTCCTCCCTGTCTAAGCCATAATCCAGGACAGGACTGATTTGGTGAAGATTCAAACGAGAAACGATTCCCGGCTGGTTGTGCAAATGTTTTTTTTTTTTTTTTTTTTTTTTTTTTTTTTTTATTTCCACATTTATATCACAAGGTGTCCACTTACTGGACCAAATAGCAAAGTTGCTCCCTTCTGCGTCCTGAGAACACAGAAGTCTAGGTACTGTACATTCACTAAGGCTCCTTGTTTTTGCAAATCGCGTTTATGACAAATAACCATAAGGCAAACGAATCTAAAGGAATGGTTATGAGTGTTTCCAGCGTACAGACAGGTCTCCCCTCTTGCCCAGCAGTACAGCTTACACACCAGTAGCACCCGCGGTTACTTTTTTTTTTTTTGGGGGGGGGGGGTGGCGCTCCAGAGGGTGAAATTTTCTAGGTATGTGCAGGAAGGAAAAAGAAAAGGGAGAAGGAAAGGAAATTTATTTGGCTGGTGGTCAGAAGGAAGAAAGGATGAAAATAAACTCAAGAAAACTTAAATTTCTGCAGCATTTCTTTAAGAACTGGGTTTTAACTGAAACCGGACACAAATGGGTGGATGCCCATGGAGTGTGGGTTAAGCTGGCTGGCCCACTGGCCGGCCTGCCTGATGCCAGTGGCTTGCCGCAGCCAAGAAGCTTCCAGCACATGATGGAAAACACTGGTTGGCCAGTGGCTGGGTGGGGTGCGAACAGGCTGAGGCGCAGCCCGCTGTCTCACAGACACTGGGCTGAATCAAAGAACAGAAAATACAGAGATGAGATGCATGCGTCTGTCGCTGTGTTAGATGTAACCTCTCCCACAGGTTTTCTGTGCCTGCCTGCAACTGAGGTCCCAGTGTTCAGGTGCTGGAGAGTGTCTGCACCTCTTCCGGGATAGGGGGACTAACGCTTTTTATAGCTGGTTTGCTATAGAGTTCTGAACTCACTTTGCCGTCCTTCCTTCTGCGCGGTCCTTCCTTTGCAATTTTGTTAGTAAACTGGTAGCAGCATTTCACAAAAGGAGGAGTTTGGAGGGAAGAGCGCAGAGACCGCGTGACTCCTGCCCCCTCCCCTCCCGCCTGGGCTGGACTTCCTGGGTTGCCAACTGCTAGAGGCAGTTGGGCCCAGCCACCTGCCCGCCCTGGCTACTGCAAGGTGGGAATGCACTTTGTGGCCGACGGGGCTGTCAGTCCAAGCAGACATAAGGCAGAACGTTCAACCGCCCGTCGTCACCGTGCGGGTCGAGCGATATGCACTGCGTCCAGTCATACCAGTTACCCTGTGTGTCCTGACACCCGTTCACCCCTGGCCACTGGCGGGCCTGGATTCTGTCAAGATCGTCCTGTGTTACCTCTCGGCTGAGCCCAGGGAGGTCCGTGGGCGGCCCATGAGGCACCAGCACATGTGGCTGCCGGGCCCCTCGCCGAGTGCTCTCCTCCTGCTTCAGGTATTCAGACATGAAGTGGTGAGCCCCTGGGGTCTGCGCACCTGAGGAGGAGAGCAGGCTGCTCTGCCGGCTCAGGTAGGACTGTATAATCTCGTTGCGCGACAGTTCCTTCCAGTTCGTTTGCTCAAAGGGGCTCTGGAGGCTAGCTTTGGCCTCCTGCTTGTCCAGTTCTGTCCTGGGTGGCTGCTCTGTGTGCACAGGGCTGTCTGCCCGCACTGGCTCTTTCTGGGTCAGAGGTTTGATCTGTCTTGTCATGGGGTCAAAGGTGAGCTTCCGCTCTTTTAACCGGACAGGCTTGACCCCCGCCTCAGCCACCTGCCCGTCCAAGTTCACCGTGTAGTCTCGAGGTCGATACCTCTTTTTCTTTTTACTGTCCGAGCCACCAGAGGAAGCAGCATCGCTGTCTGCCTTGGAGGAGTCTGGGGAGAAGCCTGCCCGTGACAGGTGGGGTTCAGCTGGAGATAGCCCTGCCTTGCAGCCTGGCCCCACCAGTCGCTGGTGACCCTCGGGCTGCTCCAGCCAGCGCACAGGGCTGTCCGTGCTGGGGAGCAGCTCTAGCCGCCGCACAGGGGGTGTGGATGGCTGGGCCAGTGGAAGCGGTGATGGCACCTGTGTGGCATCAAGTGACTGGGGTCGTGGTGAGGGGCTGGGCACAGAGCCCTTGGGTGCATATGGGCTCCGCTGCCGGGCAAAGGAGCCCTCGTGCCGTGAGTTCCGGGGGCTGAAAGAGCAGCGAGGGGCACCCCTGGGGTGGGGAGGGCCTGGAGTCTCCTCCGCCCTGTCCAGCTGCTGCAGCACTGAAGCCTTCGTCTGCAAGCAGGGGCTGGGGGACTTGCCCAGGCTGGGGGAGCTGGTGTGGGGCCGCACGGTGTTGACAGGGATCTTGCTGCTGTGCTTGTCGTTCTCACTAGGCTCCAGGCGGCTGCCATCGGAGCCCAAGTGCCCACTGCCATCCAGGGGGCTGGGGAAGCTCTCTGGGCTCCCACTGATCCCATTGGTGGGAAGTGGGGACGAGTTGGGGACTAGGGGGTCATGGCTAGCTTTGGAAACCTTGGGAGGTGGCCCAGGGTGTCCAAGGTCACGCTGGTCCCCTCGGCGCTTGCGGCTGCCCAGCCTATCCAGCCGTTGCCCAGGCAACCTCTGGATGTCATTGCGGTTCTTCAGGTCATGGATGCTCTTGGGTGTGCCAGCTGTCCCTGCCTCCGGCCGGCAGTTGTGGGCACCCCCATTGGCTGAGCCAGTGGCCCCTGCCAACCCACGTAGAGCTGCCTCATTCTGGTGCACCGGCTCGATGAGTTTCTGCCAGCTGCGCAGCAGCTTCTTGGCCCGCTTGGCGAGCTCCTCGTTCTTGGTTTTCTTGCGAACGTCGTTGATGAGCTTCCCGAGTCGAGTTTCCTACAACAACAGAGAGAGTGACACACTTTTAGGAGAGGGACTTCCCCATGAAAAGGGAGCTGAGCCACAGAGAGAGGGAAGTGCCCCCGGCTCTGAAATGACTCCTTCCCATTGACCCCCAAACTGCCAGCTTCCCAGGCACAAATGGGGATTTCTGGTCCTTTGTGATGATATAAATTCTCAAAGGCAGTCCTCAGACCTTAACCTTCCAGGGCAAGAGGCAGCTTTCTCAGAAGCACTGTCACACAGCCTCCTGGTGCCTGGAAACTTTATGGGTAAGGCCACTGTGAGGACACCTGCAAACCAGTCCTCAAATGGAGGGCCAGGGACAGTGCCACTCACTGATGCCTCCCCAAGCACAGGCCAAGGTGTGCAAGGTGTGGAAGGAATGGGTCAGGAATTAGCAACACCCGATTCCTGCAGTGCTGCATGGGAAGCCTGAGATCCTGGGCACATGACCTCACTCTGTCCTCCGAAGGCCTCCGGTAATTAGTGAGGAAACATAGCTGAGGCTGCTCTTGCTTCCCCACTCTGCCTGGGATTCCAGGCTTGGGCTGAGGTACTCACCTCCAGTGCCTCTTTGGTAATGGGGTATCTCTCCAGGCTGGAGATGACTTCCAACACCGCCACCATGTTCCGGATCTGCAGAACAAGAGTCACGTGTCAGGCCATGTCTTCTCCCCTAGAAGGCTGGTCAGCCCACTCCCACTCGGGGAAGCCTCCTACCTGCTCCCAGGACTGTCCACCCTGAGGTGTACACATGTTTATAACCCCTCTCCAACCCAACTGACACTCAGGATGCTATGAAATGAGACCTGCTCCTGATATGTGAGGTGAACTCTGCTCTGCCACCTCATGGGTGTGGGGGCTGAAGGACTTCTCAGAAGAAAAAATGCACAAAGATTCAAAACAAAAGATGAGCACCCCCCAACCAATCAATTTGATGACATTAACAAGGTTTTTTTTAAAAGTTCATCTGAATACACCATAAAAAGCAAAACATCACAAACTGGGAGAAGACAGGCCACAAAGTCCTAAGGGTGTGAATCTGAACACACAGCAAGCACTTGGGCAGCGATGCAGCCTACAAGGAGAAAGAATGGACAGCACGGACCAGCACCTTTGCATTTGTTACAAAATAGGCGATGTTAGCTCCAGTGACGAGCTTTATTGGTTTACGAGGAGAGTGTAAACTGAACTCACAAAGGGATATGTGCCAACTGGCAGTGATGGTAATGCCAGCTAGTCCTGGGTACTGGGCACTTTAGAAATTGTTGGACTTTACCAGCAGCAGGGAGAATGCACCCTATCCCTTTTTTGATCTAGCTATGAGTCAGCTCTGTTCTGAGCACTTTCCATATATCACTAACTTACTCAATATTTACAACAAGCCCATGATGCAGATGCTACTATTATCGCTGCACAGAGATAGAGATGACACAGAAAGTCCACTGCCTCCAATGTCTTTGGTTGTTAATAGTGATCTCGCATGCTAAGGAAACTCCTGCTTATGTGAGCCAGGAAATGACCCCAAACAGAGCAGGACGTGCTAGCCAAATGTAATGACACAGGCATCCACCAGGAGTTGAAGGAATATACTACTCTACTAAAAAATTAATAAAAAATGTATAAGCTACAACTCTAAAGTTTCTAAAAGAGACACAGGGGAATACCTGCAAACTGGAGATAGGCAAATGTTTCTTCTTAGGAGCCCAAAACAATAAACGTTCTAGACAGTCCAGTGAAGCTGGACTTCATCAAAATGAAGAACTTCTGGTTTTAAGACATGGTTTGGACACCTTGCCAAAACCTACCTGGTGAAGGATCTGGATGCAGAATAAAGAACTCCTACAGGCCAGCCACCTGCCTCGAGCAGCTACAGGTTTCTGACAGGTTGGCTGGAAACAGCCCCCAAAAGCCCCCGCTTTCATGAGATTCACACAGTGGGCATATTACACCAACCTCCCGAAGCACACTGACACTGCACACGAAACAAATGAAAACCACATCCCTATCCAGCCACTGTAGTGTTTCCTTGTATTTTTCCCCAAAATATCCCATACAGTAGGCACGTACATACACTTAACACATTTAGAAGTCAAAGCAAGCCAGCAATGGCTTTATGCCTTGCTTTTTCTCACTTAACATCAGAACATCCAGCATCAAACAGACCTCTTACTTGGCTCAGCTGTACCTTCCAGCCGATGGAAGGCTGTACATTGATGCTGGGGTGGGTGTGGGGGGCGAGCACACAGGACTTATATTCTTGCCATTACAAACAAGGCTGCAATCAACATCTGTGGTAGACTCAATTCCATGCTAATACACCAGCAGGCACAAGAGCAGCAGGTCCTGGGTTTGTGAAGGACAGTCATTTGGCCCCCAAGGAGGATGCACCAACTGCATTCCCACTAGGAGCCAGAGCAGGGTGGAAAAGAGGATTTCCACATCCTGCAAGACTGTGGTGTTAGTCTCCTATCACCAATTTAGCCGCCTGAACAGCACACATTTATCATCTCAGGCTCTGGGGGCCAGAAGTTTGGTCCAGTCTCCCTGGGCTAGGATCCTGGTACTATATCCTCGGCTATGGCCCTCCCTCCATCTTCAATGCCAGCAAGGGCTGAGGCATCATCATATCACAGATCCCAGACCTGCGGGGAAGATCCAGGATCATCTCCCTTCCTCCAGTCTGTAACCTTAGCCATGTCTGCCTGTGAGGCTGCACCTGCCCGGTTCCAGATTCTAGCATGTGGACATCTTGCTGGCCTCATGTATTCCTAGCTTTCCTAATATTTTGCCCCATTTCCAGCTGAAGGCAAAGAATGTGTGTCTCCTCTGATGTGAAGCTGCACAGTGACCACAGAACAATGACTGTGGCTTCCCATGCTGCCAACAGTGCTTTTACAAAGCTATCCCTCTGCCAATGAACCAATTCATTCCTTAGCAAAGACCCCGCTGCTTTTGATGTTTTTGTCTGGGGCTAGGTCTGTTCAAACTGCTCTAAAACATCTGCTTCAAGCTGTGTCAAGGGGTGGGGTGACCTGACAGGAGACACAACTGCTCCTGTACTATCCGTAACGTGATGAGCGAGATTCAATGCAAGAGAAGCCTGGGCAGTGAGGAGGTCAGTCCCGAAGGGCCAACTGCTCCATGACCCTGGGATTCCTGTCATGGACCTCCTGGGCTTGCCACATGGCCTCGTCTCCACCCTAGTGATCTCACCCTGGTATATTTAGAGCCCTGGGTACCCACATACTCCTGAACCAGCAGTCCTCAAAGAGCGGAATGCTGCCCAGGCCCAGCTAGCCTGGCGGTACAGAGTGTCCTTGTCCTTGAGCAGACACCATCCTGCTACGAGAAAGGAGGGAGGAGGCAGAACACCTGGGCAATCCCAGGGTCTGGCAATGAGCTGGTGGTGCCTCAGAAGTCTCTGCTGAACCAACAGCCATTCAGGGAGCCCCTCCTGGAAGCTGTGTGGGAGTTGAGGCCATGGGGTGAAGGTCTGAGGGCCCTGTCCATGTGCTCATGTGCCCTCAGCTCAGAGTGTACAGAGAGGGGCCTTCAGCTTCCAGGAGGCCTTGCTTTTAAAAAGCCTTTGTTTTCTGTGGACGCCTTTCTGCATACCTCCCCATCCCCCACCATATCTTGCATGCAGGCCACTCACCTGAAGAACCCCTGGAAGAGGGTGGGCCCCTGGGAGCTAGAAGGCAGCCAGTACTACCAACTAGGCTGAGGACAAGCAAAGGGTAGCTGCTACACCCTGTCCTGCTCTTCCCGCCCTGAGGCTGTGGTGCCAGGAGCTCTCAGCACTGTGGGGAGTACCACCAGGCATTCTAGGGTCAGGCCCCAAGGACCAGGAAGAGGATCCTGTGCAATGGAGTGAAGGTTCCCTAAGTCCTTGTCCCCACCAGGCCTAACAGGGGGGGAGCATGCCGACGAAAGGCTTCAGAAATGTGACAGCCCCACAGAGTTTTTCACAGATGATCAGTCTGTCCTAGAGAATGCTTGGCACCCAAACCAGCACTGGGTCCCACAGGAGCAAAACGTGAGCTGGTTCCTCATCCTGGTGCCTGGAAACCTGCCCCCTCAAAATGAGGCTCCTGTTTAGTCTCAGAAAGGCCAGCAGGGACCCTCAGGGCAGGGAGAAGTCACAGGGGGAGGGGTGAGAATGCTTGTGGCAAGAGCAGCATGCCAGCAAACAAAGGCAGTCTTGGAGGTCAGTAAAGGATGGGAAAGAACAAATGCGTCTGCCTGGACCTCCAAGTTGGGAATCAGGAAAGAGTCAGAGGATGGGCAGGGAGATGATGAGACTGCACTAAAACCCTGGAGAGGGGACAGACCTGAAAATTCCACAGGAGAGACACCGGGAGGCAAAACAGACCCAGGGGCCTGAACTGGTTCTGACACAACCTGTCTGCTATCAACTTTCACGACTGTTTAAGAACTGAACCTGCCCCTGCCTCAACAGACCACCAACCTGGTCCTATTCGGGGTCACTCATTGTACCTACCTTTATGGAAATGTACTCAAGCTTAATCAGCACAGACACTGTTCCTTCTCTTGCTGCCTTCAAAGGGTGGCATTATGGAAGTTCTGTGGGCTCACTCAGGTCCACATCAGTGGCCTCAGGGCCAGTTGCAGCCTCATGCTGCTTTGAATAGCCTGGCACAACCATGGCCCTTTCTCCCTTCTAGGATTCAGTCCCAAAATAAACTCTCAACCACTCTGCCAATGGCTTTCCCAAAAGGAGCAGGGTTTCCACGTGAGGGGCAAGCTCTCATTCATTCATTAGGGCTCCTTGGGTAGATGAGGATCTACTTGTATTTTCTCAACAGGGCATGGGGCCAATCGTTGCCTCTCCTTTCACCAACAGTGGCTGTTCCAGCACACTTATTTGCATTGATTTGCTTTTTAATTGGAGATAAATAATGGCCTGGCCCTGGAGCCCCCAGTGTGGTGGCATTTGTCTCGTGCACACTGATGCCTGAATGTCTACAGGGTAAGGCACCATGGCAGTGGGTCAGCAGGCAGTGCCAGTGGCAATGGTATCCGAATAGGGGAGGGTGACTGCAGAGCCTGGGCAGGGGGCCAGCAGGGAGCACTTGGGGAAGGAGGTGGGAACCCCAAAATACCTGTTCCAAAGGCAGGGCAGGAAGTTTAGTAGGTGGGTCTGCCTGTGACCCACAGGCACATGCAGGTACTGCCCAGCTACCTGGAACAAAAATTTGATGGAATTGATTTCTTAACCATCATGCTGGGCACTTCGGGATTTAGAGTGGAGGTCCAGGAGGCACAATTAGGTACATGTGGGCCTATAGAAAAGGGAATGTCAATCCCATTCTTTTTTGGAATCTCAGAGAGATCAAGTGGGAGCGATAGTCTTGGGCCGTTGGCACACAGGCCCCCACCAGCAGAGTGCCCACACTGAGGGCATACCCTCATTCACACCAACTGTCATATGGATCTTCAATATCCCACAAAGGCCCATGTGTTGAAGCCTGAATCCCCAGTCTGTGTCATTACTGGGAGGTAGTGGAACCTTCAGGAGGAGGGAAGTAGTGAAAGGAAATGGGGTCATTGGGAGAATGCCTCTGAAGGAGATATTGGCACCTTGGCCCCTCCTCTTTCTATCTTTGCTTCCTAGTTGCCATGAGGTAAAGCAGCTTCTGCCACCACATGCTCTTGTCATGATGTACTGCTTACCACAAGAACAAAAGCAACAAGTCCAACTGACCATGGACTGGAACCTCTGAAACTAAGCCAAAAGAAACCTCTCTACCTTTTAAGTTAATCATGTCAGGTATTTTGTTACAGTAATGGGAGGCTGACTAACGTAACACCTTAGGGATGCTCTAGGGACACATGCTTGGGGGCAGGCAGGGAACAACTCTTCACCCAGGACCACACAGCTCTCATTTATTTGTCCTACTGTAGAGAACCAAGGGTACATCCTCAGAAAGGATTCCAAAAAGGCTGGCACCTTTCTCCCTAGAGAGGCTCTTAGCCTGTGCTAACTCAACTCAAGTCAGCTGAAACAATGACATCCACTGCTTACCCTGCAGCAAATTCAAGGAGGTAAGGCTGGACATGCACAGACGAAAGCCCCAGTGGGGACAGCACCTCTATGAAGCAGCTGGATGACTGAAGCCATGTGAATGGGTGCCCCGACTCCTGCTCAGACCAGAATCTCCACATACTCTGGGGTCACGGGGTGCAATGATGAACCAATGCACAGTCTAAGGAAACCACTGAAGATACACCATGTATCCTCATCTTCTATGACAGGCCTTAGACTATTTCCTGAATAGATGATGCAATGTGGACTTTGCTACCAAATAATCCACTTGGGTGTGGGTGGCAGGAAGGGACAGAGGAAACAGTGTTGATGGCCTCTGAGTTTCTATCTACTGAAATGAAGTAGTTACTTTATTCTGCTTTTTTACTTGAAATTTGCACGTTAGAAAGCTTGCCTATTTCCTAGCATTTGGATGGAGATTTCATTGGCTCTAGAAGGAACTGACAGGTATGTAGAGGTGAAATGAGCAAATAATTATTTCCAGTTCATCACAGTGGCTTCATACTCCCACCATCTGGCTGTGTGGGGAAGTAAAGGCTGAGGGTGGGTAGAAGACCACCTTCCTCCACAGTGAGCCTTATATGGAGCCTCCTAACCTTTGGTTCAAGCTACATGGTCTGTTCTGTCTGGTGAGACCCCAGGAGTTCCTTACCACATCTCCCTCAGAGCTGCCGCTCAACAGACCCAGGGCAAAAACTGCACTCTGCATGCATTCTTGGGGCTGCAAAGGGGAGCTAGCTATCAAAGCCTCCAACAGCTTCTCACCAGGGGTCAACTCAGAGGTGGCCCTCATGCCTCCCTGTGAGAGGGGCCCACACACAGCCCCAACTAGGGGTGAGCAGTAATTCAACAGCTCCTTTGTGCAGGGAAAGGCCTGGCCTGCTCTTGGAGGGAGCCCAGGACAGCCACAGCCAGGTTCTCAGGGCTGCCAAGACCAGCAGGGAGGAGTCAGCAAGCAGGGGCAGGGAGAAGGGTGCCCCAGGTTTCTGGAATGAGGGAAGAAGCCCTTGCCCTCTTCAGGAGGTTTCCTTGGGGACTGAGGACACTACTGTGTGTGTGTGTGTGTGTGTGTGTGTGTATGTGTGTGTGTGTGTGTAAAGTGCGAAGTCAGGAAGAGGGGGCCAAGGTCTGGGGGCATTTAACAGAGGGGTGCAAACTAGGTCACCTTAACCCAGTAGAGCAGAAATATGGACCAGAGCCAACAGTAATGCAAAGCAGGCACAGCCATTGCTGCATGCCCTGCCCAATTCTGCCAGCACAAACTCCTGGCTCATCTGTGACCCACCATCCTCTGGCCGCAACTGAGCTACAGGACAGGCCACTCAGAACTTTCTTCCCAGGCTTCCCCCAAATGCTGGCCTGTGGCTACCTTAGGGAACTAAATCACTCTTCCAGCCTTTCCAAGGTGCAGAAGACCAGACTTCAGAAGAAATGCTTCAACAGGGCATACGGAATCACCTTTAAACCAAAACTCTACGGGAAAAATATTTCAATTGGGCCTCATTACACGCCTGTGTCTTTCTTCTGTGAAAGGATGGCTGGGTCTGAGTTCAAAGCTGGGGCTGTGTGGTGGGGCAGCCTTCCCATTGAGCAGCCTCTGCTTGCTCTATTTGGGGTGTGTGGGCAAATACCCTGTGGGGGATTTCCAGTCTTAGACTGAAAAAGGAAGAAAGACGCTGGGTCTTGGAGTGTAAGTGTTCCCTCGATGCATCACTCCCTTCCCTCCACAGCTCAAAGGTTCCTGCCATGCCTGAAACCCCTGATCTCTCAGGATTGAAGCTGCTGTGGTGGCAAGCTGCTGTACTCCCCAAGGTCTGGGTACTAATGGGACCCAAGGGTGGCAAGCCAGGGCAGGCCCACCCTAGCCTAACTCACACATGACCACCACTTGCTGGGGATTTCCATGGGTCAAGTTCGTCCTCACCCCACTTCAGAGACAGGAAACTGAGAGTCTAGGAAGATCATGGAGGTCCCGGTGGGTCACAGTTAGAAGGTGGCAGGCTGGGATTTCCCACTGGCCTGGTACAGGCTCTGCCAGCCATGCAGAGCTGGCCCATCTGGTGCTTTACTAGGTGAGGTTGGGGATGTACCAAATTAGTATGTTGGCTCTGCATACATACTCTTCCCAATCTGCTGTGGCAGGAAAATGCACAGGTTACAAAGGCCACCTCTGGATGGTCTCATTACTGTTTCTGCCTTTCCCCCAAGGGTGCCCAAGAGCCATGGCCAGGGAGCAGGGGCCACCGTCCATATACAACACTTACCCAAGCCAAGGGTCACAACAGTTGACACCAAGTGTGGCCTCTCAAGGCTGACAAGACAGTTTTGTACCCCTCCACCCCACACTCACTGTCTGGCTAGTTCTGCTGGCCATTCTGGGTAGTGGGCGGTATGGCTCTGGCAGCCTCTGGGCCCACATACAGACAATGCAGCCTCCACAACCTGCTCCTTAAGACTCAAAGTGGGTCAGGTCAGTAGCACCTGGTAAGGTCTCAACTGCAAAGTCCCTGTAAACACAGGCTCATTTTAAAACCAACAACATGGACATTGTCATCATCATTTTTTTTTTTTTTTAAACACAAAATGGTCTAGACAAGAATTTACAAAAAATTCTGCTTAGCTCAGAAGACTCTGGAAGTATTCATCAGCAAGCTGTTCTTCTAAACCAAAACATGCTACAGATGGCACCCAGAAACAAGCAGTCTGTGAGCCTCCAATGTTCTGAGAATTCTAATGTCATATCCAGCTGAGGCACCCAACACCCCCACCCCCATCCAGGAGTGTCTGTTGAGGCCACACGAGTGAATGAAATGGGGCTGTGGTGGGTGCACCTGTCTGTGATATGGTCCTAGCTGCACCATTTTCAGCAAGTCTTCCTGCTTCTGACAAATTCCACACTTCTGTTCCCACAATGCCTCTGCTGCAAGTCCATGCAAGAAGTGGCCCATGTGAGAGAGTCCAGCCCATTCCATCCTCCCTTCTCAGCTCTGGAAGATGTAGCCTCCTGGCTCCATTTTGCCTCACCTGGCAGGAGCAAGAGGAACCTCCCTTGGCAGATGTCACCTAGTGCTCTCTGCTCAGTCTCCTGTAGTCTTGCAGGTCCTTCGTCCACCAGAACCCCATGGGAGCTTCACATCCACTGGGCAAAGTTTCCCATTCATGGCTTTTTAGAGGAAGAATGACAATGAGGCAGAGAGCCCCAAAGCCACAACCACCACTTGTGAAAGCACTTCCCATCATCAGGGTCCGCCTGCTCCCTTAGAAGCAGTCATTCATCCAAGTGGCCTGTCCCTGTCCACATCTCCCTGACTATCCTGCATTCATAGACCCTGCAACAGCCTGTAGAGCCCCAACAGGCAGAGCATGCCATCACCTGCCACGACTCAGTCCAGGAGACGGGAAACACCACACAGGGTGCAGGCAGCACACAGAGCCCTGACTACACCCCATGATCACCCAAGGAAGAAGGAGGAATCCCAGGGCCTGAGGCACCAGCAGGAACTCCCTTCTGACTGCTGTGGTGAGAAAGGCTGGCATACAGCAGAGAAGGAGGGGTTCAGCAGTCACCGAGTCCCCAAACTTTCATTCTCTCCTTTCCACTTTATGTCTTGCTAAGTTGCCCAGGCTGGTCTTAATTTGCCATCCTCCTGCCTGAGTCTCCCACGTCGTTGGGATTACAGGTGTGTGCCTGGTTCGCCAAATGTGTTCTCAGCCCTGACTAGAGGCAAGTGCTCCACCAACTCTAGGCCCCCCTGGATTTGGGGAATGGGTATTGTGGTCAGTTCTGAGGTGTGGGTGGAGACGGCCAGTCAAAACAGAAGCAACAAGAGAGAGACCACCACTGGGCCCTGATATAGGCTGCTGGGAACCTGGGGCAGGAGCCTGGAACTACCGGGGAAGACAAGGACCTATCCTTTGTTAGAAGGGCTTAAGCTCAAATCTCAAAGCAACCATACCCCAAAATGAAGACCAGGACACCACTGGCAAGTATTTAGAGGTCGCTGTGCTACAGACAAATAAATGATATGCAACATCTGGTGGTCTCACTCTCCAGGGCACTCCTCATGGGGTAACCAAGTCTGTTCAAAGCGTGGGGACAAGACGTACAGAAACTGAGCAGGGTCCCACGCTGACAAAGTGAGGTGTCAAACCTGAGGGCTAAGCAGCAAGGAATTCTAGTGCCCATTTTACAGGATAGGAATCTGACCAAGAGATTCATAAACTAAACCAGGTCCTAAAAGTAATTAAACATTCGACTGCATCTGCCCCAACCAGTAGTGGCCATCAGACCACTGAGGCCAGCTGTGTGAACTCTGTAAGGAGTATACCAGAGCAGGATATGCCAGGACGGCTCTGCAGCTGGTGGTCACAGGCAGCTCTGAGCCCACCTATGCTGCTGTTTCTTCATGTACTAAGTGGGACCATTTTGAAAGCTTCCTTCAGGGCTCTTGAGAGGGTGACAAAACACATACATGAATACTTAAGGCAGTGTCTGGCACACTACAGTTGTTTAGGAAGGAAGGTCATCATGCAGTCATCAAAGCCTGTCACATGACTAGACTTGTTTGGATGGGCTCAGGTCAGGCCACCCCTCCCCCATCTGCCCTGCAGTTTCTGAGTTCTAAGTGGAGCTGGAGGGATGGCAGTCAGCACAGGGACCTTCTCAGCAGGCGTTCCTGAAACAAAACCCACTATGGGAAGAACCAAAGACACTGTTACCCAGGGAACAGGAGAATGGGCACTCACACCTTGACCCAAGAAGACAGTACTAAAAGAAACATGGGCATATGTGCACCAAAGATGGTTGGATCAGTTGTTCTCAAAAAACCCCAACCAGAAACTGTCCACACAAGTATATCAGATAAAAATATAATAGTCTGACCACTGGCCATCAAGCAAATGAACTACTGAACACAACATTAAAGATAAATTCCCAAAGAGCGTCCCATGAAAAAGCCAGGCACAAAAGAACACATTTTATATTGGACTGAAAGCTCAAAATCAAGTAAGAGCCAGGCATGGTGGCACATGCCTGTAATCCCAGCAGCTCAGGAGGCTGAGGCAGGAGGATCATGAGTCCAAAGCCAGACTCAGGAAAAGTGAGGCGCTAAGCAACTCAATGAGAATCTGCCTCTAAATAAAATACAAAACAGGGTTGGGGGTGTGGCTCAGAGTGCCCCTGAGTTCAATCCCCAGTAACTCAGGACTCCCACTAAAAAAAAGCAAGTAAGACTTCTCAACAGTGATAGCTGTCAGAAGAGAGGAGAGATGGGAGACTACAACAGAATGTCTTCTGGAGACTGCACTGCTCTTGGACCCAGGTGAGGGTTATGGGGGTGGGGTGTTCAATTTATAACATTCATTCAAATGTAAAACAAGTTGGGCACTTTCCTGGATGGAAGCTGGACTCTACTTCACAGTTCACTGAGAAATGTGTCCACATACTCCTCCTGAGGGGAGGGGACATCTGGGGATGAGGGAAAGGACAGCTGGGAGGACAAGTACACCATGAAGGTTCCACAGAAGGAGCTCACAGTACCTTAGCATTCCCAAGAAGAAACAAGCTCTAGTTACTGGGGGTAGCAGGGCAGGTGGTACGTACTGCCTGGGCATCTCTTGTCATACCAAGGTATCCCCTGAGACCATAGGTCCTTAATGCACATACTATGCTACTTCCCCAATGAGGAAGTCAGGGCGCCAGTCAGCTGGTCACAGGTTTGGAATCTGCTAACCCTGTACAGTCAGCACACACCTGCCTCCACCCAATCGACGGGCTGTTAGTGAGTCTTACTGGTGACAGAGGGAGGGCGATGGAACAATAATCTTAGGATGAGAAAAATATGCATGTCTACACGGGGCAAGAAAACAGTAAAGTAAGGAAGACTAGAAATTAAAGTGGGGAGGCAGATAACATCTGAAAAAAAATCAATGTAACTGACCATATTAAGAGGCTGTTTGAAAACAAAAATCTATATGATCATTCCAATAGAGGCAGAAAGCACTTACAAAATTGGACATCTATTCCTGATAAAAACCCTCAGCAAACTAGGATTAAAGAGACTGTTCTCATAAAAGTCCTATAATGCCATAGCTAACATCAAACTTGATGGTGAATGCTGGAGTTTTCTCTTAAGAACCGGTACAAGATGAGGACATCCACACTCATCACATCTATTCAGTTTTGTACAGGAGGTTCTAGCCAGTGCAATTAGGTAGACGATTGGAAATGGGGAAAGAAAACTGTCTTTACTCATTTGTGACAGGACAATCTGCTGAAAAATTTTAAGAATTTACACAAAAGCTACTAGAAAGAGTTTTACAAAGTTGTGAGAAACAAGATCAATACAATTAATTCTACATGCAAGCAACAAATATTCAGAAGTTTAAATTTTAAAAGTCAATCCATTTATAATAGCAATAAAAATGAAGTACTCAGAGATACAACCTAACAAAAGATACATGAGACATCAATAACAAATCTTTCAAACATGGCTGAGAGAAATTAAAGCAGATGTTAATCCATGGAGAGAGATACTAAGTTAATGGATCAGAAAACTCCTTACTATTAAAATGTCAACCCTCCCCCAAACTGATCTATAGATTCAATGCAATTCCAATCAAAATTTTCGCAAAATCTTTCAGAGAACCAGTTAGTTCTAAAATTTAAATGGAAATACAAAGATCTTAGGTAGCCAAAGAACTTCATACAAAAGAAAACTTGGAAGACTTTAAATTTTCTGATTTCAAGACTTATTATATACTGTAATAATAAAATAAAATAAAAAGAATTATTATATAACCAAGACAGCAATGATACCGGAGCAAGAGCAGATCAATGAAACAGAATGAGAAAGTTCATTAACACACACATGGCAAATGGTTCTTGACAAAGGCAATTCAACAGGGAAAGAATAAGTTTCCAACATATAGTGTCGACCAAGTGGAGAACCAAACTCAAAACAAAGCTATGAAAGAATATAAAAACAAGTGACCAAACAAAAACCACTTCTCCTACCTCACAACATAGATAAATATCAATGCAAAATACATCATAAACCTCAGTGTAAGAACATCTGAAATAAGGGAGGAAAATCTTAGTGACCTAGATTTGGCGAAGAACTGTACTGGGTTTCATCAAAATAAAAAAATCTTTGCTCTTCAAAAGACCACACTGTTACAAAAATGAAAAGGCAAGCTACAGATTGGAAGAAAATATATAAGAATCATACATCTAAGAACGAACTTGTATCTAGATTATATACTAATTAGGCAAAGAAACCAAGGGGGAGAAATGGGTAAATGATATGAGTGTCCATTCAAACCTTTCACCACAGAGAAAATATGGACAACAAACAAGCACCTGAGGAGGGCCAGGGATGCAGCTCAGTGGGAGGAGGCTTGCCTAGGGGCACCAGACCCTGGGCCTGATCTCCAGCACAACAAAAAACAAACACCACCTGAAGAGACTTAACACCTTTAGTCACTAGGAAAATGCAAATTGAAACTACTGTGAAATATTACCACATACTTCCTAGAATGGCCAAATTAAAAGAACTGATGGCATCAAGCACTGACAAGGATGTAGAGCAACTGAAACTTTCACACACTACTGGTGGGAGTATTAAATGGCATAATTACTTTGGAAGACATTTTGGCAGATTCTTTTTTTGGGGGGTGGGGCTAACTGGGGATTGAACTCAGGGGCACTTGACCACTGAGCTATATTTCTCCAGTCCTTTTTACTTTTTGTTTTGAGACATGGCCTTCCTAAATTGCTGAGACTGGTCATGACATTGTGATCCTCCTGACTTAGCCTCCAGAGTTGCTGGGATTATAGGTGTGTGCCACTGTGCCCGGCAAAAAAGGAACTACTGATCCACATGATAACATGCATGAATCTCAAAATCAATATGATCAATATGCTCCAAGAGACCAGGCCAGGAAGCGCGGGGGGGCGGGGGGGGATGGAGTTGGCACTGTTGAATGATTCCAAAGAATTCTTTAAAAAAAAAAAAAAAAAGCTGACCTACAGTGATAGCAGATCTCCTGCCTCACCTCCACAGGTGGGGGTAAGGGCAGGAGGAAAGGATTACCAAGAGACAAGAGGAAATTTCTGGAAATGATGGATATGTTCATTTAACTTAATTGTGGCAATGGTGTCACAGGTGTATTTGTAGGTCAAAATTTATCCAATTCTACACTTCAAATGTGCAGTTTATGTCAATTATGCAACAAGGTCTGCAAAAAGTAGGAGGAATGGTAGGCAAAGAGAAGGATGCTTCTTTGCTAAAGAAGAATGAGACCCTGCCTGAGCTCAGTCCTCCTGGGAGAGAAGGAGGTCTCCTCTGGGGAAGTTTTTTTCTCTCCTCAATAAAACAAGATGACTTGCACACCAAGGATCTTAGGAGTATCATAAAGATAAACAATAAATTTGAGAATGCCCATAATGCACTCTCCATCTCAGATTAGGTTCCAGAAGGTATCAGTAAGCATTAGCTTTTCTTTCTGGAGCATTCTGAATGCCCTACAAAACACCTGTGCACTAGACACCCTGCACATCCTAACTCTAGGTTTGGAAAAGTTGCTCCTGGCTTAGAGTCAGGTCCTAGTGCTAAGGAGACATTCTGTAGCTGAAGCTGGGCAACAGTCTTACAGGTTATAAAATGAAATGATCATGAACTTAAAGAAATGCGCCCTTGTTTGCCTGTCTATGGGGTTCCCTGATACTTCAACTGGAGACCCAGGAGAGGGAGCCAAATTCCTATCCTCACAGAAAAGGCCAGCAGCAGCTGTGAACAGCTGTAGAAAGTCTTGGGCTAAGGACTGTGCTCCCTCCGAAACCCTCAGTATGCCTGAAGCCACAACCCACATCCAACCTCCTGACATTAAAAGAGCCTTTGACAGATTCTGTTCCCTCTTAGCTCTCCACAGTCCCGTCCCCCCCCCCGCGGGAACTCAGTTCTCCAATGGCTGAAAACTCCCAGAAGCAGCTGACCTACAGCCTCACTATTCTCCACAGGTGGCCCAGGGATCAGCAGTATCACTGGGGAGCTGCTTAGAAATGTACCATCTCAGCTCTGCCTGGATCTCCAGGATCCGCAACTGTACCAGAACCAGCCCTCCAGGGGATTCATATCCACAGAGGTGCTGGACAGAAGCTCTTTGCAAGAGCTTGCCCGTGCTTGGCCACAATCTTGACATCTTTGAGGCTCCCGATTCAGAGGGTCCCCACAGGTAGCAGCACTTGTAGCACTTCACTTTCCAGAGCCCAGTGCCTCCCAGGTGTGACCTCATCCAAACCCCATGACAACCCTAAACCCAGAGGGGGTGTGATGTGCTCAAGTTCACATGCAGTCTGCAGAAGACTACAGAGCCCACGCTGGCATCCCACTGAGCCCAGCTGTGGAGGCCCTGTCCATCCTATGCCAAACTCAAGAGTGGGTCCCTCCAAGAGGTGGTGACAGGGTCTAGAGGAACCACTATGGGATGAAAAGCAAGGAAATGGCCAGGCTGGTGGGGAGCATGCCATGACCAAACAGCAGTGTCCACTGTCAGGGACAAGCACAGGCTAAGGGGCTCTCAGCAGCCCCTCTCAACAGACATTAGCAAATCACGCCATACACAACCCTTCTGAACAGGGGCCCAGCAGCAGCAAGCCTTACCAGCTCATCCCCAGCAGCCCTAACTCCTGATTTCCACAACCAGTGGCAGCCTCCTCCCTCATCCACTCGGCTCCAGAGCTCCAGGCCCAAAAGGCATCTCCCTTCTTCTAAACCAGCAAACCAGTATTTCTAAAGCTCACTCTGCTTCTGTTCCAGCAAAGACTTGATGGCTTCTGTGGGCTGAACTGACCACCAGCTACAACACTGGGGGCATTTTCTAAAGAGAGTCAACACTGTTGTGGTCCCATTTAATTGCTTTGGAATACAAACTGTTCAAAAGGTGGCAGCTGTTGGGACATCACTAAATCTTCCATTCTTAAAACACAAGTCAACTAAAAGTGTTGCACATACACCACCACTCACAGCACGCCCCCCACCCCTTCAAACTTTAGAGTCTGTTTGTGAGTAGCTGAAGCAAGATTCTGCGGGTGGGTCACATGAGTGACTGGTGCCTACCTACCCACACACCAGCACCCAGCATGGTGCAGAGCCACCAACCTATGGCCTGCAAGTTCCCAAAAGCCCTCAGGAACGTAACAGATGCAACAACCTGATGCAAAGGAACCTAAACAGAACTGACAGGAAATTTCATCAGCACCTTCTTCCCAAGACTGCAAAGGCAGGGCCAGGCCCCCACCTCAATGTCTGCCAGCAACCATGAAGGTCCGCCCTTTCCAGCAACAGGGCAGCAAGGGCCAAGGAGCTCCTGGTGGGTGCTTCCATGGCATGCACTCGCCCAGGTGCCTGCTAGTACCTTCCTCAGCCCTCCTGACCCACAACACACCAGCTCTTATTTTCTTGTCTGTTCTCTGCCTACAGTTTAACTGATGGAGGGATGGAGAGACAGCTGGATGCTTACTATTCTCAGTTGCTGGGTACAACACTCGAATATTACAAACATCTTGGGAGGGTGTTCTGTAAGTGAGGATCTGCAATCACCGTCAGTGTCTGGAGAGCAAACATGATCTGCCCCCGTATCTAGATGCCACTCCAAGAGGGCCAGGGGAACAGTGATCCTCAGCAGTCCTCACATCACTGTGAAGAGCATGGTGAAGGGTACTATCTCTGGGAGGGCTGTAGGGACACTAGACTGGGCAGAGAGATGCCATCTCTCTTGTCCCACCAAGGCTGTAATGGGTGGTGGCACAGGCTGTTACTCCTTCAAGCAAACATATATACTCAGCAAGGTCAAATGGCTTTCAGGGAAGTCCTTGTTTTCAAAGCAGTGGTCCTGGAAGTTGCCAGGACCACAAAAATTTTCTCCAACTAACCTTCTTGGCAACCCTAAAATTATTCCAAAGAATTACATAAGGAGGGAGAAGGGAAGCCATGTGAGATTTTGCAAAGCCAACACTGAAGCACCGTGGAAACCAAACATTTTCCACCATGGTAACTCAGTGACAGGATTTATCTACAAGGTGATGGCGCTGTTTGGCAGGGCAGGACAAGGAAAGGCCTATGCCATACAGTGGCTAGAGTAAGGGCACAGTGGAGGGCCAGCAAGACTCTCTAGACCATTGCCACCAAGAGTCAAATCAACTGGTCCTGCCCCATCTGATCCAATGGGGCCTTGGCACCTCTGGTGATCCTGGGTAACTTGGACCACTCAGAAGTAACTGGCTAGAGTGGAGCCACAAATGCTTCATGCTCTGGCCCCAAACCATCTGCATCCTACAAGAGGGAAAGAGGCAGCAAAACAGACCCCAAAGGCCAGAGCCCACCCACAGGTAAATGTTAGAGAACTAAACCCTGTAATGAGATTTGCAATTCCTGTCATCTAATGTCCAAGTCAAGATGAATTCCAACGTGAGTTCCAGGAGAAGCATTGGCCTGGAGAAGATATTCTTTCCTGCCTAGATACAAACAGGCAAAGAACACTAAGGAGATGGGACAAAGAAGCTTTGCTTTTCACTGTTATTTCTTCCTACAGATCATTTGCTCACAGTACTTCCTCAATATTTGAAAAAAAAAAAAAAATTTAAAAACATGTGTTTCTTTAAGATTGCATTTTTCTACCTTTTCCCCTTCACCATACACAGCTGACCATAGCAACAGAAAACAAAATAGAGAGGCTAAGGGGAGGAACTGGAAGATGTTTTTACTAGTCCCTACAACATTAAAGAGAAAAAAATGTCAGGGTGGGGATGCAGCTGAGTGGTAGAACACTTGCCTAGCACGCTTGAAGCCCTGGGTTCCATCCCCAGCACTGATAAGTATTGGTCCTGGTCATTCCAGCAGAACAGCTCTGTCCAGACAACCTATGACCAAAGCCAGGAACCCATCAATCCTGCCTCGACTTCACCTAAGTAGCAGCTCCTCCAACTTACGACCCCTTATTCCTGGGTGCCTGCCCCATGGCTGCACCTCCTGCACGCAGAGCTCCTCCAGTCCCAGACCCAGATCCTTCCTTTCCTCACCCCATTTTTCTGCTTTTCCTGGGCAGTCCAAGGTCAGACAACTATGACTCCACATCACAGGCCCAGGTGCCTCACCTGCCACATCTCAGAGGTCTTTGGTGTGCCCTTACCATCTTCCCTGACCCTGCTCCTGCAGGAGCACACTCCAGGAGCAGCAGCTGTCTCACAGCAGGCAAACCTGAAGTCCTGAAGTCACCTCCAATAAATCCACGCACACCAATCCCATTAGGCAAATCTTCTTTGGAACCCCACTTCAAAGTCCTGATATGGCAGACCTTGGTCCGCCTCAAATCTAGCTGGTGACATTCACATACCTACTTTATGGCTCCACAACTTTCTAAACAGTCAAATCTGATGTGATGCTAATGGAAAACACTGAATAAGTGAGAGCAGGTCCCAGTACCTCAATGGCATGCATGCTCCTTGCCCTCAGCGTCTGTGGTCTCACCCAGCTCCTCTGGTCTTTCATGCTCTGAGAACATCTACTAAGCCACCACTGTTATGCACCTTTCCAAACTTGACAGGTCCAGGAGGGCAATGACAACATCACCATCTGACAAATGGAGTCCAGGAGATTCTGAAGGGAAGACCCCTGAGGTGGCTTTGGAGCCACAGAATGCCAAACAGATCCCTGAACAGACACAGGTACTCAGGTATGACTTCAAAGGTCAAGCTGTGCAGAGAAGCACATGGGAGACCAATTCGTGTCGTTCACACCCGGGTGACTTCCTGGTCCTACTCCAGAGCCAGTCACAACTACACAGTTGTAAATGCACCATACCTATTGTGCTCTTTCCATTTAACACTTCTTATCTGTATCAAGATCGTCTCTAACAGCTAAATGCTCGAATTCCCTTCACCTTCTCCAATTGCTGGGCATTTCATTTTTTTGCAGTTCTCCTACTGCTGCCACATCTTCAAAAATATTTCCTTCTCTCGTTTTTTTTTCCCTTAGAAATCAGTTCCTAGGGGTTCAATTTTTGCTCTAAGAGTCAGATAATTTTCTGGCAGTTGGTACTACCTCAAGTGTTTTTAACTCTCAGTTTCCCGTGTGAAGGCCCTATTACAAAAGTGAGGAAGAAATATGTTGTACCCTGCAAAAGGTCCCAAGGAGGTGAGCCTCCTGCCTGGCAAAGCCAGCACCTATTGTGTCAGGGATGTGCACAAGTAAGGTGGTGTGTCTTCAAACTTGAACACCAGCAGGGAGGGAAGAGGACCCAGCACAGACACTGGTAAACAATTCCCCAGGACTGGCCATGAAGCTATGCTGCCTACACAGCTGACCATAGCCTCATCCATTGTGAGCACATGTGTACCCCCTCCTTGCACAGCAAGAAACAAATAGAACTCAGGCTGCCCCTCCCCTACCAGCTCTAACTTAGAGATAGGCATGTGCCACCTATCTACCTGGGCAGGGCCATGATGGCACAAGGTGGGCATGCTCCTTGAATTTTGAGCAGATCAGCAAGTTTGAACCATGACAGGCAGGAACAGGGGGGTCACAGGACCTAGGGATCTCCTTTATCCTTGGCTTCTGTCCCTCCCTAGCTTCCTAGCCCATGAGTCGTGCACTGTGCTATAGCCCCAAACCTGAAAACAGCTAGCCATGTGACAGGCCAACCAGAGGCTCAAATAGTGTCCCAACAGGAAGCCAACAGATGTGCAATCGTGCATCCTGTACTATACTTGGAACAGCTGGTGCTTTCTCACCCATAGGTACAGGGTAACAAATGTCAGGGTAACCAAACACCCCCAGACCCTCTTGTCTCAGCACCCTGAAAAGGTCAAGTCTGTTGAACATGACCACCACATATGGTCAAGATGGTGGTAGAGCCCAGATCTTTCTTCAGGAGTGCTAGATGCTTTCAGGACATTCATACAATATGGAAGCCACAACCTAGGATGACAATCCTGGTTGTCATTCTTCTGTCCCTGTGCCCAATGCAACTGGCTGATGGCTACCATCTCAATTCAGGTGAGGACATAGCAGCTCAGAAAAGCTTGCTCAGAACCGGGTCCACGTTGGGCAGGACCCGAACTACCATCTGTGTGGTTCCACATCTAAGGAATCCCCTGCTGCATATGCTATATTCCGCAACCCCATATAACAAATTCTTAGGTTATCTTGGCAGCACCTGCTAGGGACAAGCATTTGGCTTATCACTGTTGTTTACCACTGTTCTATCTAAATAGGCAATATTTAAGATCAGATATGGGAAACCGCCAATCAAGACAATCATGCCTTAGTGATCACTAAGATCAGTTTCAAAGGCAGAAAACATTAAAGGAAGCACACTCCCACCCCGCCCCAAGTTTGCCCTCTCCTGTTCTGGTTTCCAGCAGTGCACAACACTGTGCTGCCTGGTGCTTTTCAGCCATCATCCACCCACATTCCCACCATGAGGTCACATGGTTACTTTCTAAGGCTGTTTGAAAACTGCTTTCATCATGGCCCCAGGCAGATCGAAGCATGGATTGTCCCCTGGGCTCCCATACCACGTGGGTTCTGGTGACAGAATAGCAATGCCCCTGGTCTGCCTTCTTTGCAAATGCATCCCATCATCTTCATTAACTCAACAGCACTTGTTAGTGGCATGTTTCGCTCCCCTTTGACCTGGGGTCTGGAACCCTACTGCTCTGTCTCCCCAGTATAGTAAGTAAAATCCACAGCATTTGCTACCAGAGAAGTCACGTTAACAGTTGTCATTCACTTGTATGTCCTCCTTTTGCCACTGAACTTGTCTAGTGTAGTCAGTCCCTGACAGCCCCCTAGCTTTATGCCCTGTCACCTTGGCACTGCACGTGGCCACAGACCCTGGTCTATCAGCAACAAACGAAGATTTCACTTCCAGCCCTGGTACATTAGATGAGCTGAGTTGTGCCCACTGTCTGTAATGGGACAAACTGTTAGGGAGAAAATGTGCTATAATGACAAACAAATCCAGTATAATGAGTCCAACAGTAGCTGAGAACTGGGATAATGTTCCTGAGAATAAAGCTAGCAGTGAAAAGAAATAAAATAGAAGTCATAAAAAACACAGTGTGTATACTAGGGAGAAAAGTGAGAACAAATCCCTGATCCCAAACTTCTCAAATCTCCTCTACAGATGACATACAGTCCCACACAGCTTCTGGAAGGACCCTGAAAGACCCCAGAAAGCTTGGGGAGAGATCACTTCTGGCCAGGGCACCCTATGCCACAGAATTATTTTCTACTGGTTGCCCTTTAAATTTTTGCCGTTGTTACTTTTATTCTGAGCAAGAATATCTGGGCTTGGATATTTGGCTAATTGCACTCTGCCCTTCAGGACCCATTTAAATAAATGCATAGCTATAAAAATGTGCTCCCTTCCAAACCCAGAAAGTCCTCTTCATGGTGGGAAATACTGATTCCCCTCACCCACCCATATCCTTGGACCCTTCAGAGAGGTAGAGACTTTGCCCCTCCCAGACAAACCCACAAAAAGACACATTGTTGATAGGACTTGGAGACATCTCTGAACCCTGCAGGAAGCAGACAAGGAGGACTGAGCAGCAGCAGGAGGAAAGAACAAGGCCATACTCTTAAACACTCCTTTTTCTTACCCTGATGGTTGTATTACAAGGGCAGTGGGGGAGAGGCTGGGAAGAAGCCCTGAGGCACTGTAGCCTTCCTGTTGCCCAGTGGGCTCCAGACCAGCAGATTTTCTCACTCCTTCAGGACTTCTTTGGAGGCCTTTTCTGGGGGTAGTAGGTGTTCACCCAATCCACAATCAGTGTCTGCTGTGTGTCTGATCCTGCACAGGTCACTGAGAATAGTGACATGGAATGGGGAAATAAGTCTTTGAGCTCTGGCTCCCAGAGGCCCCCCTCCTGTTGGTGGAGAGAGGCAGAATGTTCTAGGGAGTGAGAAATGTAGGTACACACACACAGACATGGAGTCAGGGAGAGGAGGTAGGTAAAAGGACTCTGAGTCAAGGAGGGAGAAAAGAGCAGATGCCCTATGTGCTGGCAATGGCCTGCCTTGAGGAACCTGTGGTGTGCCAGGAGTTTGCAGTGGAGGGGAAATGTGAGCCAGATGGGCTGCAGTTCCTATCACCTCTGAGTTCCCCAGTTCCCTCAGACCCATCCCCTCTTGTCAACTGTGTCCACCCAAAGGCCCTCCACGCACATCACAGGTCTGGGGCTGGAAAGGGGGTTCCACTGTACCACCCTGATGTGGCTAAGCTACTTCCCTTTTTCTGCACCCTGGACCTCATCTGTAGAGGGGACAGACAATGAAACAGACAGTTGTGTACAAAGTATCTGCCCTGGGGCCCCACACAGAAGTCTTACCACCAAAGGCACTTAACTATGCATGTCACAGAAACACTGAGAGGTCAAACCCAGAAGGTTGCAAATTCCACCCCATGCCCCTCCATGTGCTCCCACCTGAGAGATGGGGGTACAGGCTAGATTTACTGGCTGTAGTGTGTTGTCTTCTCCAGGTGTCCCCACAGCAGTTCCCTCCTTCCTCCAGCCACACACTGTCATACATTCCCTCAGCTTTTGTCTCTACCCTTGAAAACAAGCCCTGGTTCCCACCAGGGTGAAGGAAGGGACAGCTTGAGGACTATTATTCCCCATCCCCAGTCACTGTTCTGAGATAGTACCCCTCCCTCACCAATGTCAAAAGTGATCACTGACTAGGCCCCTGTCCCTGAATTTTCATCTTGTCACACAATCCACTTTAATTCATAGCTTCACTGAACCTTTGGGGCAGGGGGAGCCTGGCCTCTCTTTTTCACAGTGAAGCTCAGTAATCTTCTCAGGTTCCTCCAACTGCATGCTAGTCAGTAACATCTAAAGGCAGCCCCACACATCTGGTCAAGAACTTGACACCTGCCTCCACCCTCACCAGCTCCCAGAAGTCCTGTCAAAGAAATCTTAGTCCTACCAGGTAATGGTGGCACATGCCTACAATCCTAGCTATTTGAGAGGCGGAGGTAGAAGAATCACCAATTCAAGACTGAGCAACTTAGCAAAATCTGGTCTCAAAATAAATAGGCTAGAGATATAGATCAGTACTTGCCCCACATGCCTGAAAGCCCTTGGTTCAATCCCTAGTACTGCAAACAAACAAACAAAAACAACACAAGTCTCAGTGCTACTTTCTAAGCCCCTATCTGCTCTCCAGAACCCTTGCCTCCTGCCAGTGACTTGCAAGGTAGTCTTCCTGGTGCACTTCTAACACCAACCCCAGCATCAGATGAGACCTGAGGAATCCTCTCCCTTAAATTGTCACTACCCAAAGCTAATTAAGACTGCAGGCCATGCTGTTGCAGTTCTTCTGCAAGGTGCCCTGGGAAGAAAGGGTTGGTTCTCTACAGCCTCAGTGAGGTCAACTGGGCACTACTAATGTTTATTAAGAAATTGTAGGGGCTGGAGTTGTAGCTCAGTGGTAGAGTGCTTGCCTAGCATGTGTGAGCACTGGGTTTGATCCTCAGCACTGCATAAAGAAAAATAAATAAAATCAAGGTATTGTGCCCAACTACAACTAATTTTTTTTTTTTTTTTTTTTTTTTTTAAATTCTACAAACAACTGTGCCTTTTTACAAGTAGCACAAGACAGAGAGGTCACCTAATCTACCTGAGGTCATAGCTGGGTTTAGGGCCCAGGCAACCTGGTTCCTAAGCACTGATTCTTTACTACACATTCAGCTCCTCTCTCGGCAACCCAGATCGAGCAGAGCCATAACCTTGAAGGAGCTGCTGGCCTCACTGGGCAGATGTGAGATCAAAGCACTTCAAAAGGTGCAGGTGGGTGGGGCTGTGGCCATGAATGCTCAGGGTATTCTAGGGCCTCCCCGGAGAGGGCCAGAGGGAGTCTACAGGCCATACTAGGAAGGTGAAGCCATGCCTGGTAGGAAGTACCAGCAACTGGGGACAAAGAGCAGCAGAGAGCAACGGGCAGGGTAGAGAGGATGGATCTAAGCCATGCTCAGCTTAGGGAGTGACTTGGTCAGACTGCATGCTCTGACTGCCTGAGGAAGAAATCCCAGGTGAGGCAAGCACAGCCTGGTCTCAGGGAGTGAGATGAGGGGTGCTCAAGAGCTCAGAGGGGCGGACACAGGAGCCCACCTGTGGAGCCCACCATACAGGCTGGTGGGAGAGGAGGGCTGTGGGCATGGGGTGGAGAGGACAGAAGTTGCAGTGAGACTGGAGGATGCAGCTGGTCACTGCTACCCATTAGCTGGACATCAGGGAGTTGCTGTCAGCACATCCTACTGATGTGTGCTTGCACATCCACTCACTATGTGAGATTCTAAGCACAAAATTCCTCTGGATCACCATTTAGTCATTCATAGACACCAATATACTATTGATCATGAAGGAAAAAATCATGGAGCCAAATGGAAAACAGCCTGTCCCAAACACATAGAACTACGACCAAAACAGGCCCTTTACTCCTTCTCAGAGTAATCCTGTGGGCTTGGAGACAGTTTTCCTCAAAGCCAGCATACCAACTGAACAGGACCCAAGGTTGGCATACCAGGCTTCTCTACCATACCTGCCCCTGAGGGCCACATCCCCCTTTCTCAGCCATCTCCGGGTTCCCCCAGCAAAATTTCAGACTCAATTCAAAAACAACAGATAGAGGCAGTTCCAATTCTGGGCATGTATTCAAAAGAATTTAAAGAATTGAAGAACTGAAAGAACTGAAGACACAAAAGGTATCTGCAAACCCATGTTCATAGTGGCATTATTCACAACAGCTAAAATGTCCACTGACAGATGGATAAACACAGTGTGGCCCATCCACACAACAGAATATTATTCAGCTTTTAAAAAGAAAGGATATTTTAGGGGCTGGAGTTGTGGCTCAGTGGTAGAGTACTTGCCTAGCACGTGTGAGGCACTGGGTTCGATTCCCAGCACCGCATAAAAAATTAATAAAGCTATCGTGTACATCAACAACTTAAAATATTTAAAAAAAAAAGGGGGGGGGGGAGGATATTCTAGCTGGGTGCAGTAGTGCAGGCCAGCAAGTTACTCAGGTAACTGGAAGTGCAGGCCTCCAGTTACTCAGGAGGCTGAGACAGGAGGATGATTGAGAATTTGAGTGCAGTCTTGGCAACTTATTAGCAAGAACCTGTCTCAAAATTATAAGTATTTTTGGTTTTGTTTTGCTTTATATTGGTACCAGGGATTGAACTCAGGGGTGATTAACCACTGAGCTGCATTCCCAGCAGCCCTTTGCCTTTTATATTTTTAAATTTAGAGATAGGGTCCCACTGAGTTGCTAAGTGTTCAGCCACCTGACCTGCTAGGATTACAGGATTACAGGCATGCACCACTCTGCCTGGTTTTTAAAAGTTTTTTAAAGATCTGAGGATGTAGCTCAGTGGCAGTGTGTCCCTGGGTTCAATTCCCAGTACAGAATTAAAAAAAAAAAAAAAAAAAAAAAAAAAAAAAAAAAGACATTCTGACACAAACTACAAAGTGGGCAAACTGAGGCCATTGTGCTAAGTGAAATGAACCAGCAACAGATGGACAAATAGTGCATGATTCCACTTACATGAGATACCTAGGAGAGTCACATTTGTATAGACAAAAAGGAGAATGAAGGATGTCAAGGACTCTGGGAAGCAGAACATAGAGTATTTAATGGGTATAGAATTTTTGTTTAAGAAGATGAAAACAGTTCTGGAGTTGGAGAGTGGTGACAGATGTACAACATTATGGAAGTATTTAACACTAATGACGTGAACATTTAAAAACAAAGGATTAAATTTAAAAAAATTTTTTTTTAGTTGTCAATGGATCTTTTATTTTATTTATTTATATGTGGTGCTGAGTATTAAACCCAGGGCCTCACACATGCGAAGCAAGTGCTCTACCACTGAGCCACAATTCCAGCCCTAAGGGTTAAATTTTATGTGGTATTTTATCACAATAAATTAAACAAACAAACAAAACACAACAGCATAGGATCCTAGTATAGGACTCAGTGCCTGAGCTCAGAGGAGGTCCTTCTGCTAGGACAGTCCTTAGGTCTATCCCTCACGTCATTCTGCTCCTCTTCTGCAAAGGTGCTGCCAGACTGGAGCTGCATATACAAATGGACAGGGTAGCCAAAGGAGGGAAGGAACAGACCAGCAGGGCTTGGAACCAAGACCAGGAGTACCTCCTATGAGGTCCCAAGTAAGTCACCCCCCTGGATGATCTTCCATTATCTCTAAGAGAAGGTAATCACTTTCTGATAGGACTGGGGGAGAAACTGAATGTCCAAACGTGGTGGCAATCTGTGCAAGGGGAATCATGGAAACCACAGCTCTAGAGCTACCATTAAACCTGAAATGCTTAGGAGTGCTCAAGAGTCTTTCTGAAGGTTAAAGCAATGTCACATGGGAGTTACATGTGGGCAATGTGGACAGGCACTCTCCTTCATACCCTAGGTTCAGCCCAGCAGGCCTCCTGAAGCCAATGCCAGCCCTATTTGCACATGCCTGCCCATACTTGACCTTAGCTACTCAAGTAAGGGAATGGGTCCAGGGGAGCTGGGACGGGAAGTCTCTGGCTGTAGTGCTGGCAGGGCACACAGGTTAGAGTATACATTCCACAGGCATAGGTTCTGAGCAGAGCTGTGATGGAGACCACCCATTCTACCTGCAAGGGACACTCAGGGAAGTTTCTCCTGCAGATCTGTCACTGTAAAAACCATCACCCCAAATTTTTACTGCCTGATAGTTCTACACACTTGATTAGAGAAGCTCCTTTGAGTACACTGTGTGACATGCACAGGATTATTCATAAAGCATCATTTTATAAGCAAACCTGTAGAAGCCACCTCCATGAAAATGAACCAGCTCCTGTCATGCAATACTATGTTATGTTAAAGAAGTGTGTGTGGTCTCTCTGGGGGCCACTGCCACTGACGCCCTACCTGCTGCTAGCACCACCGACCCTGCAGCTGCCCCTACCGAACCCCACCCCTACCACTTCTACCATCTCCCAGAGGTCTGCCTCCAGGAAGACTCCAGGGTCTGTATCCATCTTGGGACGCTGGCCAGGGCCTGGGGCAGAATCCAGTACCAGGTCTGCAGCCCTTGCCATCTTGGGGTACAGTTGCCCCTGTCTGGGGACACTGGCCAGGACCTGGAGGTTCAGTGTCGGGGAGGGGGCCTATGGGTTTGGCTGTGCCTAGAGTCATCCTCCAGGAAATGCTGGTGGCCACCATCTAGTTATTGTTTCTCAGGACTGCCCATCCCTGGTGGTCTCTCTCCAAAGTCCAGCAGCATTGAGATCTTGGGATTGCAACATGGCCAAACCTAGGATATCTGAAGCCCAGATTGGTAGGACAGTGACTTGGTCTGCCAGGGCCAGTTTGGGTAAGGTAATCCTGTGAGAAGTCAGAGACAGGGCTAAGAAACTTTTCAATGCCAACAAAGACAACTGTTCAATTTTCCATCAACAGTTATTTTATTTTTATTTTTTTCTTCGCTAACAATTCTCTCCACCATATTTGGAGCAAAGTATTTTTCATGTATCAGTTTGTTGAGGATGGTGATACATGCATGGTGTTTTTCAGTTCTGTTATATATTCTTATATTTTTAAGTTTTTCTCTTTATACGTACTTTTCCTCTCACTTGTCTGTTTTCCTAGAGTCCCTTTCTATCTTTTCTCCACCTAACAGCCAATCTCTACTGGTTCCTCTTCTACTCTTCCTGAGGATTTTTACTTTTAGCTTCTCTCTTCCTCCCTCATGAACATCACATCCTACAGTATTTCTGTTCTCTCTTTGTCTACCATTTGAAACTGTAAACCCCGTTAAGCAAATTTTATGTTTATATTGTAGACAGAGATTAAACTCATCATTTCTGTTCATAGCGAAAAAGCAGTAGACACCTTAGTGGGACCTATTATATTTAAGAATATATATTGCTTACAATGGGTACTATTGATATTGGTCTCCCTCTTAAAGGTGAGTACTGGAAACCTTCAGAGACAACAGAAGTCTACAGGGTAAAATCTGTACTGCCTCAGATCTGTACAACTAGATGGGAAAACACACAAGCAACAGGAAAAACCAAGGGAACAAAGTGTCCCAAACAAAGATGCCCCAATAAGAGAATCAACTGACAACACAAGAAATGTCCAAGAAGGAGTTTAGAATGTACATAGTTAAACTGATCTGCAAAGTAAAGGATGCTACAAAGAGTGAAATCATAGAAAAAAATACAACAAAGAGTTAGAGATTCTGAAAAAAAAAGAGGAGACATTCTCAGAATGAAGGAATCAATAAACCAGATTACAAATTCAATGGAAAGCATCGCCAACAAACTAGACCATTTCGAAGAAAGAACCTCAATGAAGACAAAATATAAAATATTAAAAATAAAGCTGACCATGAAGAGAAGATGGTAAGAATCCATGAACAGAATTTCCAAGAATTACAGGTCATGAGAAGACCTAATTTGAGAGTTATTGGGATAGATAAAGGAGCAAACCGAAGAAATGCACAATCTTTTCAGTGACATAATACCAGAAAATTCCCCAAACTTCAAGAATGAAATGGAAAATCAAATACAAGAGGCTTACAGGAACCCAAATGTTCAAATTTACAGCAGACCCACACCAAGACACATAATGAGAATGACTAAAATACAGAATAAGAATAAAATCTTAAAGGCCATGAGAGAGAGAGAGAGAGAAAAAAAGCAAATTACATACAGGGGGAAACCAATTCAGATCTCAACAGATTTCTTAAGTCAGACCTGCAAAGCTAGGAGGTCATGGAACAACATATTTCAAGCTCTAAAGAAAATGGATGCCAACCAAGAATTTTATATCCAGCAAAATTGTTTCAGATTTGAAGATTAAATAAATCTTCCATGATAAACAAGTTAAAAGAATTCACAATGAGAAAGCCTTTACTACAGAACATTCAACAAAATATTCCATGAAGATGAAGTGGAAAAAAAGGGGGGGAAATCAGCAAAAGGAGGAACTGCACTAAAGGAATAGTCAATCAAAGGAGAAACTAGATCAAATTAAAAACCAAAAATAAATAAAAATGACTGAGAACACAAATCATATTTCAATAATAACCTTGAATGTTAACGGCCTAAACTTATCGATCAAAAGACAAAGACTGGCAGATTGGATTAAAAATAAGACCCAACAATATGCTGTCTTCAAGAGACTTGCCTCCTAAGAAAAGACACCCACGGACTAAAGCGGAAAGGATGGGAAAAAAACATATTACTCATATGGACTGCATAAACAAGCAGGGGTTTCCATCCTAATAGCAAATAAAGTGAACTTCAAGCCAAAGTTAATCAGAAGGGACAAAGAAGGTCATTTCATACTACTGAAGGGAATTATATATCAGCAAGACATAACAACTATAAACATTTATGCCCCAAACATGTACATCAAAACACTCTTCTCAATTTCAAGACCACAACACAATAATACTGAATGACTTTAACATTAGTGGACAGATCTTCCAAACAAAAACTAAATAAACAAGCTATAGAACTAAATAATAGAATCAATAATTTAGACTTAACACATATAGACTATTTCATCGATCAATGAGCAAATAACTTTTTCTCATGACAACACATAGTCCTTCTCTGTATCTTATGCCACAAAGCAAGTCTAAGTAAATAAAAAAAAAAAAAGGAGGTAATACTCTATATTCTATGAGATCATAATGGACTGAAATTAGAAATCAACAATAAAATAAAAAATAGGGGTTGGGGATATAGCTCAGTTGGTGAGTGCTTGTCTCACATGCACAAGGCCCTGGGTTCAATCCCCAGCAACACACAAAAAACAAACAAACAAAAAAACTAAAACATGGAGACTAAGTAATAACTACTGAATGAAGAATGGATAGTAGAAGAAATCACGGATGAAATAAAAAAAAAATTGAGTTAAATGAGAATACCAATATGACACACCAAAATCTCTGGGACACTGTGAAGGCAGTGCTAAGAAGAAAGTTTATTGCACTGAGCTCATTTATTACAAGAATAAAAAGTCAACAAATAAATGATCTAATATTACATCTTAAAGCCCTAGAAAAAGAACAACAAATCAACACCAAAAACAATAGAAGACAGGAAATAATTAAAATCAGAGCTGAAATCAATGAAATTGAAAGAAAAGAAACAACTGAGAGCTGGGGATATAGCTCAGCTTGCCTCACATGCACAAGGCTCTGGGTTCTAAGCCCCCAGCACCACCAAAAAGAAAAAAAGAAACAACTGAAAAAACTGACAAAACAAAAAGCTGGTTCTTTGAAAGAAATGAATAAAATTAATAAACCCCTAGCCATACTAATGAGAAAAAGAAAACTCAAATGACTAAAATACGTGGTGAAAAATGAAATATCACAATGAACACAACTGAAATAAGAAGATAATTAGAAACTATTTTGAAAATTTATATCCCAATAAAATAGAAAATATTGAAGACATTGACAAATTTCTAGAGACATATGACCTACCTAAACTGAATCAGGAGGTCATACATAATTTAAATAGAACAATTTCAAGTAATGAAAATAGAAAACTCCATCAAAGACCTACCAATTAAGAAATGTCCAGAACCAGACCAATTCTCAGTCGAGTTCTACACGACCTTCAAAGAAGAATTAACACCAATACTCCTCAAATTATTCCATGAAACAGAAAAGGAGGGAATCCTTCCAACCTCATTTTGTGAGGCTAATATCATACTGATACAAAACAAAAGACACATCAAGAAAACTTCAGACTAATACCCCTGATGAACATGGATGCAAAAATTCTCAATAAAATTCTGGCAAATCACAAACAAAATCATATTAAAAAGATAGTAAACCACAATTAAGTAGGGTTCATCCCAGGGATGCAGGGTTGGTTCAACATATGGAAATCAATAAATTCAATTCATTATATCAACAGACTTAAAAAGATGCAGAAAAAGCATCTGACAAAATACAGCACCCCTTCATGTTCAAAACATTAGATAAACTAGGGCTAGTAGGAACATACCTCAACATTGTAAATGTCATATATGCTGAACCCAAGACCAACATAATTCTAAACAGAGAAAAACTGGAACAAGACAAGGATGTCCTCTTTTACCATTTTTATTCAACACTGTCCTTGAAACTCTACCCAGAGCAATTAGACAGAAGAAAGAAATTAAAGGTATATAAATAGGTAAAGAAGAACTCAAACTATCACTATTTGCTGATGACATGATTCTATATTTAGAAGATTCAAAAAATTTCACCAAAAAACTTCTAGAACTAATAAACAGATTCAGCAAAGTAGTAGGATATAAAATCAACACCCATAAATTAAACGTGTTCCTATACATCAGTAATGAATCCACTGAAAGAGAAATCCACTGAAAGAGAAATTAAGAAAACTACCACATTCACAGTATCCTCAAAAAAAATAAATAAATAAAATACTTGGGAATCAATCTAGCAAAAGAGGTGAAAGTCCTCTACATGAAAACTACAGACTGCTAAAGAAAGAAACTGAAGAGACCTTAGAAGATGGGAAGACCTCCCATGCTCCTGGATAGGCAAAATTAATATTGTCAAAATGGCCATACTACCAAAAGTGCTATACAAATTTAATGCAATTCCTATTAAAATCCCAATGACAGTCTTCATAGAATTAGAAAACGCAATCATGAGCTGGGAAGATAACTCAGCTGGTAGAGTGCTTGCCTTGCAAGCACAAGGCCCTGAGTTTGATCCCCAGTACCACATAAATAAATAAATAAATAAAATAAAATAAATTAAATTAAAAAAAAGAAAATGCAACCATGAAATTTATTTGGAAAAATAAAAGACTCAGACTAGCCAAAGCAATCTTTAGCAAGAATAGTGAAGTAGGAAGCATCACAATACCAGACCTCAAACTATACTACAGAGCTACAGTTTAAAAAAAAAAAAAAAAGCATGGTATTGATGCCAAAACAGACACATAGAACAAAGTACAAAGTACAGAATAGAAGACACAGAGGCAAACTCACATAAATACAGTTATCTCATACTAAACAAAGGCGCCAAATAAAATGAATGGAGAAAAAGTCTATTCAACAAATGGTGCTGGGAAAAATGGAAAGCCATGTGTAACAAAATGAAATTAAACCTTGACCTCTCACTCTGCATGAAACTCAAAGTGGATCAAAGACTTAGGCACTAGAACAGAGATCCTGTGCCTAGTAGAAGAAGTAGGCCCAAATCTTCACCATGTCAGCCTAGGATCTGACTGAACAAAACCCCTAAAGTACAAGAAATAAAATCAAGAATCAATAAATGGAATGGATTCAAACTCAAAAGCTACTTCTCAGCAAAAGAAATAATTATGTGAAGAGGGAGCCTACACATAGGGAGAAAATATTTACCACATGCACCTCAGATAAAACATTAATCTCCAGGATATAAAAATAACTCAAAGAACACACACACAACAAACAACCAACCCCCCTCCCCAAATAACCCAGTCGATAAATGGGCTGGGCTGGGGGTATAGCTCAGTTGGTAGAGTGCTTGCCTCCCAAGCACAAGGCCCTGGATTCAATCCCCAGCATCACACACACACACACACACACACACACACAATAATAATAATAATAATAATAATAATAAATGGGCTAAGGAACTAAACAGACACTTCACGGAAAAAATACAATAATAGCTCAACAAATATATGAAAAATGTTCAACATCTCTAGCAATTAGAGAAATGCAAATCAAAACTAAGATTCTATCTCACTCCAGTCAGAATGGCATTATCAAGAATACAAGCAACAATAAATGGTGGTGAGGATGTGAGGAAAAGATACACTCAAACATTGCTGCTGGGACTGCAAATTGGTGCAGCCACTCTGGAAACCAGTATGGAGATTCCTTAGAAAACTTGGAATGGAACCACCATTTGACCCAGTTATCCCACTCCTCAGCCTATACCCAAAGGATTTACAATCAGCATACTACAGTGACGTGGTCACATCAATGTTTACAGCAGCTCAATTCACAATAGCTAAATTATGGAACCAACCTAGGTGCCCTTCAACAGATAGTTAAAGATAATGTATGATATATGAGCTATGGATTATTTCTCAGCTTTAAAGAAGAATGAAATTATGGCATTTGCTGGTAAATGGAGGAGAATATCATGCCAAGCAAAACAGGCCAAACCCCCAAAACCAAAGGCGAAATGTTTTCTGTTATGTGGATGCTAATTCACAATGGGGTAGAGGGTACTAGGGAAGAATAGTTACTTTATATTAGGCAGAGGGGAGTTAAGTGGGGGAGGAATATGAGGGTAGGAAGGACAGTCGAATGAAACAGACATTATTACTTCATGTACATATATGACTCCATGACCGATGTCATCCTACAACATAGACAATCATAAAAATGAGAAATTATGCTCCATTTATGTATGATTTATTAAAATGCATAAATGCATTCTATTGTCATGTATAACTAATTAGAACAAATAGAAAAATTTTTAAAAAGTGTGTGAGATCCATAACAAGGGCCCACGAGGTATAACCAGGACCAAGAGCTGGGACATGCTGAGGGAAATGAGGTAACTAGAATAAGTGCTCATGTGTCAGAAAATATTTAAAACCACAAATAGACAGGCAAAGTGACAGACACCTGTAATTCCAGTGATTCGGTAGGCAAAGGCATGAAAATTTCATGTTCAAGAACAGCCTGAGAAACTCAGCAAGTCCCTGCCTCAAAATGCAAAATAAATAAGGACTAGGGATATAGCTCAGTGGTAAAACACCCCTGGGCTCAATCTCTAGTCCTCCTGCCTTACACACAATCACCCAGTGTTCTACATACTCCACATGCACAACCAGGGTCCTTTTTAGAGGGACAGAAGACACTGCATTGAGGGCCTTTATCATGACTTAAACAGTTTGATTTTTGTTGGGGGCGGTGGTGGTACCAGGGATGGAACCCAGGGGCACTTAACCATTGAGCCTTATCCCCAGTCCTCATTTTATATTTTGAGACAGGGTCTCACTGACTTGCTTAGGGCCTCACTAAGTTGGTGAGGCTGGCTTTGAACTCATGATCCTCCTGCCTCAGCCTCTGGAGCCACTGGAATTACAGGCGTGCACCTCTGTGCCTGGCTAACAGTTTGATTTTTAAAGGATTATTTACTTCTTGTGTGCTGTAAAATCAGTGAGAATGAAAGAAAGCATTTTAGGTAGAGGGTATGGTGTAGGCAAGCCTAAGAGTGCAGGTCACACTTGGGTGCACAGGCTGGGTCTGAATGCTGGGGCTCTTCAAGGACTGTCAGTCACCCTGAGTGGGTCCTGCACACTCTCACATTGATTCTAAGCAAAGACTGCCCAAAAAGACAAAGCTTTCAAAGAGAGACACTAGGCTGTGGAAGGTGATGGACCAGGTTTGTTGGGTCACACCTGCTTCTACCTGTTGTCTGGGGTAACTTTTAAAAGTGCCCATTCAGCCAAAAAAATGTCTTGGTCTAGATGATAAGATGTATGACCAGCCTGGCTGTAGGAGTCAGGGAATGGCTCACAGCTACTGTGCCCTCCCATTTATCCATCCCCAGGAGCCACACACTAGACCACCAAAGTCCCAAAACGACACTGGGGCGAGGGTGTGATAGGTAGGTGTGTGAGTAATTTTAAAAATTCAGAAACAGATGTGGGAATCAATGTCTGCTCAAGGTAACAGCTCACACAATCAGGATGGGAGTTCGGAAATATGTATCTGCCCCAGGGCTCTTCTGAACTCATCTGTTCCAGGGAAAGGAGGTAACAGGACAACCCTTCAACCCTGGATGACAGAACCAATACCAACCTTAATAGGAACCCACCATCAGGGCAGCGGGGTGGGTCAAGGGTGGGGATGAGCTGGAGACAGGCGATGGCCCCTCCGCAGGGGGAGGGAGCTTTTTAAACAATAGAAATATTTTCTATCTTGACTGTGGTTGTCACACAGGTCTATGAATTTGTCAGAATGAATCAAAATGTTGCTTAGAATAGTATCATAAAGCATAAGACAGATGCCAGTTCTTCACTTGATGAGTGACTTCCACTGAAAAATGCACACTTGAAATAGGTACATTTTGACTCTATGCAAATTATACTTCCATAAAGACAATTGTTTAATGGGAGGAGAGGGAATCAGGAAAACATGGAGGGAAAGTCCCAAGAGTTGAGATGTCAGTGTAATGGGCAGGACATTAATGAGAAGCCACGGGTGTCCTCAGACTGAGATGAAATCTGAAGGCCACAAGTGACTAGGGGAATGAAAAGCCCCTGAAAAGACAAAATGGACAAAGAACAGACAAAGAGGGAGCAATGGGGTGGAGGGCACAGGATTCGGGCCTGTCTTTTGCTAGTACCCATGTGGTAGCTGATGTCCACAGAACTTATGGGAACAGGCAGGTGGGCTAGGCTGCCTGTCTACCTCTCTCCTCACACAAATCAAGAACAGCAGGAGAGGAGACAGGCACAGAGTTATCTTGCCAGGAGGGGAGTCCCCAAGTTGCTCAGGTCAGGCAGCATCAAGGGAAAGGCAAGGAGAGGTTCAAAAGGAAAGCAGGCAGCGAGTCAGCTGCCCACATGATGCAAAGTAGAAGAAAGGGGAAGGTGAAAATTGCTGAGGATGAAGGGTACCAGCAGGCAGACCCCAGAGTGCTGGGAGCAAGGGGCTAAAAGAATTTATGCTGCAGGTCACAGTGACAAAAAAGCTGACTGCAACAATGTGATTTCAGAATCACCCACAAACAAGGAAAATCAAAAAATAAATGGTGATATTAAGTGTCAGGGGGAAAAGAATTTATATTACAAATGGAAGCTCTTCAGAAATGGGCAGCCATTGGCTGCAAAACACCCCAAGTCACAAAGCACTTTTTCACATTTATCTTCATGCTCAGCCCTATTTTGTATTTTATTTAGAGACGGGGTCTCACTGGGTGGCTCAGCACCTTGCTTTTCACTGAGGCTGGCTTTGAACCTTTGATCCTCCTGCCTCAGCCTCCCGAGCCGCTGGAATTAGAGGTATGCGCCACCACACCTGGCCCCACATTTTTCTTCTTAGGAACTAGTGGTTACAAGGAGTTGAAGCTCTGTATCACTGTGTGCGGATGTGTATTTGTGGAAAATCTCTCAGACCAGTTTTCTTCCTTCCCTCACTCAAAATTCAGGCCTGTCAAAAGACGGGGTATCAGATCACTACCATGACCAAGGCCAACCTGCAGCTCTACCTCTCTTAGAGCAGATCATCCAAAATTCACACACCTGGGTCCATTTAAGGGCATGTGAAGTCTAGAGCTGGGCCTTACAGCCACTGACTTCTGACTTTCCTGAGACTGGTCCCATGAAAGAGGCTGGCATAGATAGGACAAAGCAACCTGAAGATGCAATGAATGGGTATGTGCTTTCTTTTTTTAGAGGGGAGAAGCAAACATAGCATTAGCCATTCCAAAACCTAGTACAGTTGTTTTATGACCCAGTGGTGAAAGTAGCAAGACTGACTGCCACAATCTGGGAGAAGGCAGGCCAGAAGATGGAGTTGCTCAAGCTTCCCAGGGGGAGGATGACCAGCACACACCAGAATCAATAAAACCTTCACAGATGGAAGTCCACCCTGAACTGCTGCAGCTGGGAGAGCACAGAAACAAGAATTTAACCACGTCTCCCAGGAAAGAAAAAATGTATTGTGTGTTTGAGGAGCAAGTCAGGGAACAGATAGAACCTTGCCCTGCCCTTTCCTTCTAGGACTTAAATTTGTGTTGGGGGAGGCAAGCAACAGAAAAGCAAACTAGACCACACGGATGCACTAAAAGCTACCAAGACTGGGCCACTAGAGGTGGTCACATCAGCCCTGGAAATCCTAGAGAGAATCTGTGTCAGTGAAGAGCCTAGAGCAAGCAGATTGCCCCATTCATGGCAGCTGACTCAAGGGGTGGGAGTAGGGGGGGGTCAGTATTGAGCACAGTCAATGAGACACTCTAATAGAAGCATTCTGGAAGGCAGCTAGCTGCAAAGGCATGGACTCTGTCCTAGACAAGGAGCCTGTGGTCCACAGCACAGCACAGCAAGCATGCCAAAGGGCACTGAGTCCAGGCAGGTGAGGCTCCAGCCCTGGGCCAGATCTCTGGCTGCACACATACCAAATGCTTCTGCTCTCCTACAGCTGCTATACCCTTCACCATCCAAGCCAGTAAGCGAACAGAGAGAACCCAGGTGTGTGCTGGAGCTGGCTCTCATCAGTCCCCTCTGAAAGCTCCTGGTGACAATTCTGGGAAACTTGGGAACCATTATTAAAAATTAAATGACATAAGCATAGAATAAATGTAAAACAAAGGAGACACAGAACTCAAAACTTATCACTTCCTGCTTATTTTACCATATCTGTCCTGGTTTTTTAGGTGATTCATGACATTTGCATTGGTATGGAGGAAAAGTGTCAGAGTATCTCCAACTCCACAATCAGTAAGACTGTCAGTGGCATGAAATCAGCTGTGGTGGGAGTATTTACACCATGAAAATGTGCAAACACTGTAAGTCAGGGCTTGACTTTATGAGTTCTGGACCAAAGAGTTTGCAAACTCCTAAGCCAATCCATAACCATGTACTTGTAACTAAAGTTTCCTTTTTAAAAATTTATATATTTATTGAAGTAAAATTCATATTAACAATATTAACCACATAAAATTTTATTGGAACAGTCATGCTCATTAGTTTTCATATTATCCATGGACACTTCTATGCTACAAAGAGCTGTGACATACATCCTTTAGCTGTATGGCCCGCAAAGCTGAAATTACTACCTGGCCCTTCACAGAAAAAGTTTGTCAATTTCTACAATTTAGACTTAAAAGTGATGGAGGAAATGTTAATAATGAAGATTAAACTTAAGTGCATCATGCCTGAGGCTGTTATGCTGAGAATTACACAAGTGAAATATCCTTACGGTACATGGAAACTAATTCGCAATTCAGAAAAGCCATCACCTGACTTGTTAATATAAACAAAACATCCATTCCTAGTCATCACCTCAGACTGCACTAAGCTGACAGAAAAAGCTCAGCAAAAATAAAAGCAGATGGTAAGAAACAACTGGCTGTGGGGAATTAACAATAAGGAATGTCATATATTCCACTATTATTTATAAACCATAAGGTTTCCATTCTCTGTATCAGTAAAATCTACAAAATGATACGCATACACTGGATTTCTGTATCTGTGGGTTCATATTCAACTAAGTGTGAATTCAACCAATGTCAGATTGAAAATATTTGGAAAAAAATTTTCATCTATAAATGTGCAAATTTTTTGTAATTATTCCCTAAACAATACAGCATAACAACTATTTTCATAGCAGTTAAATTATGTTATAAAGTCATCTAGAAATGAAATACCAACTGAAGAGATGACGGTATACATATATTTGTGCATACTTTTTTCTTTTGAGTTTTTTTTTTTTCCGGGGAGTAACCTGTCAAGCATGTACCATCACACTACTGCCCACACCTCAGTATATGCATATGTAAATTAAAACTTCATTATTTTGAAGGGCTTGAAATAAAGTTTGAATGAAATTAAAATTCATTTACATTACTGTATTTCAACATTATATACAAATGAAAAGAGGGAAGAATCTTGATTCTTTAGATATATATATCAACTCACAACTTTTAAAATGTTTGCTAAAAAAAGCTGTTTTATTACCTCCTCATGCAAGCAAAATTTCTTCACATCAATTATCAAAATCAAGCAAAACAAAAAAGTTCTGCATTCTATATATAAAAAGTGTTCATGGACATAAAGTATTTTTCTTTAAAAAAATCAAGTTATTTCAATAATGCTATTCAGTACAAGCTCAGTATTTAATGTGTTTTCTAATATTTTATACTTTATTTTCTTATAATTTATATTGGAGAAAAGTTAATGCATGTGTTTCTTCCTATCACTCCCATCTCCACATGTATAGTACATGTGTAGGCCCCATCATTTCCTGTGTGCATCACTCTGTGAAAAAGGACAGGCAGTGTGACATTGGGGAGGGCACAGGGTTCTGCCCATGGGTGGCTGGGAGAGGTCTGAAGAAGTTTGGCCATCACAGAGCAGGAGAGGGAGGTGTTCAAATTAAGGTGAGAAAAGTGTGCGTCCAAAATTTGAAGCATCTGCAGATAGTGACAATAAAGAGCAGTGGTGTCTATTCTAAGGGTATGGAAAACCAAGGAAGGATGGGAATTGACAGAATGGTGCCATCTAGTCATTGTTCTCAGCAGGAGATAGCTAAAGCTTGAGGACAGAGAACACACACTTTGGTGGGAAAGTTACTGGGACTTACAAGTGGGCTGAATGACCAAGGATTGAGGAAGGCAAGAAGCACGGATGACCCAGGGTGTGGCACCACTGCCTGAAATGGAGAGAACCCAGGAGTCCAAGTCCATCCTCTGAGAACACAAAACACCGATCTGGTAAAGTTGACTGGAGTCAAGCATGCAAACCACTGCTCTGTACCCTCTGAAAATGCACCAGAAAGGAAATAATCCTCTTCACAGCTGTGGCACACAGAGGCCCGCCATTCACTCCATGGCAGATTGCTCTCAATAGTTCTCAAGTGCTCTTCAGGTGAACCAGTCTACTTTACTTTTCTTTTCTTTCTTTTTTTTTTTTTTTAACAGTTTAATTGAAAGAATAATATAGTGGGGGAAGAGGGACCCAAACAACAACCCAGTTGGTTCCCACGGCTCCAACTAACACAGATGCTTTGTATTTTACCCCCAATTCTCATTTTTGTGCCTATGCAGATGCCTTGACTATCAAAACTGCTCCTTTCCCATCTCATGGCATGGCCTGTCCATTTTTCTAGAGCCTTCAGAGTCATCCTTCAGGGCTCCATGCCATTAAATTCTTGGATGTATCATGTTTCTTAAGCTTCTCCTATGCCACTTAATTAATAACATGAATAACAGTTATTGTTCAATTATATCCATTAAGATTATTATTTAAAATTGTCACACTTCTGTAAGTAAACTGCCAAGAATAAAATTACTGGGTCAAAGAACATGAACATGTCTATGCCTCTTGCTACGTAAATAGTTTCCAAAAGGGTGACAGTAGCTCTGAACTCCTGCCAGCAGGGTAGCATGGGGGTAAGTAGGTGGGGTAGGAGATGGGTTGGGAGATAAACAAAATAGCCGTGAGCTGGCTAAGGTCCAGTCTTGATTACCTGCCAAAATCATTCTTCCCACATGTTTAAGTACAAGGCATATTTTCTGAGTATTAATTACATCAACATTTCTCTGTCCATGGTGATTGTTAATTTTGAGTATGTTCTCCATATGAGAAGGATACTGCTTTTTAAAAGCAATTTCACACATACAAATTTCTAGTTTGATCACCCCTGTTTATGTACCTGTAGCACAGAGAGATTTGGAAAAGTCTAGGCAGGGCGTAAACCTGATTGTGAGTTTCAACCAAAGAATCGCTTCCAAAGAAAGTGTGCCTTTCCTTCCTCCTGGCCTTCATTTTGCTCCACAACCCAAGTCTTCCTGGTTTCCCCATAGGGGAGCTTTTAGAAATGAATAAAAATTATGCAACTCTGTTAGTTAACTGTTCATTACTGACACTAAAGGAAAAGACTACCATTGAGAAAGAACAGCATCTTTGAAAATAAATACTAAATATCTACATTCTTTTCCTGGGGAAAAGTGAGGAAGAGGTTTTATACATGTTTAGTGCCTACCTGGTAGCATGAAATTTCCCTCAGACACTATTTATCTTCAGTGGGATAGGAATTCTCCTCCCTTTACAGAGGACAAGGCTGATGTGCAAATATTTGATGTGATTTGTCCAAGGGCACATAACTGTGAGGACAGACCTGTAGAGATCCGAATCCAGGTCTAACTTTGAAACTCTGCACGTTACATACTTTTCTTTCCTTTTGTTTTCTGTCCATTTTCCTTTATTTGCAGACTTGTAATTGGTGCTAAGCCCCACTCACCAATCTACACTTAAGGAATAAGAAGATTCTTTTCTACCCCAGAAGAAAAGACCTAATAGATGGAGCCAACTTGGCTCAGGGATCCCGTAATCTCAGGGAAACTATGTTTGGCTTGGGAGGGGACAGCAGACCCATCCCAGTACAAGCACAATCTCCTCCCAACTTCCCAAGTGTAAAAACACTGCACACTTCAAGCTCTGCACAAAGCACAGGTAGCCCAAGGCTCCAGAACTGCACTGTCCAATCAGGGGGGACACTGGCTTTACATGCACCCTCTTCTCTCTGCAGTGGGCAACAGTGGTGCCTCATTATGAAAGCAAAGGCTCTGAGGGCAGACGGAGCCAGGTCACAGTTCCCAACTGTGCAGTGGTCAGTCACTTTACCCCACCAAGCCATAGTGTCTTTATTTATAAAATGGGATAATCCAAGCAGAGAGAGAACACACAATGAGAATTGTTGTTTTCGTCCTCATTATCATTTCTGTCATGGTCCGAAGATAAAGTTCCCACAGAGTGATATCCCTTATAAAGATTTATATCAAGGATGTTAGACACTTGATTCATTACATGGGACTGGCCACTAGATTTAATAAGATCCAGGCCTTCCAGGATTGGGAAAAAGAACTCCATCCTGCAGGTCTATTAACCACCGATAAGGTTATTCTGCCGTGGACCATTGCAATTGCAAGACGCTGAGGAGGACAGGGAGACAGTACCAGTTCCTTCATGAGCTGAGTGACTAAAGAGAAGCCAGGATTGTGCCATGCACTCAAAACATCTTACACTGCCAGGTGACAACACCATTAGCCCCATGTCACAGATAAAGAGACTTAGGCTTCAGACATTAAGTGATGCACTTTAAGGTCACCCAGATGGAAGTAACTGAGGAGGACCAGAAGCTTCCATGCTGGGGTTTGGAACTCCCTTCCAAGGGCAATTCCTGGCCTGAGGAAAGGAAGCAGCATGTTCATGCCCATCCTCCACCATGACACCAGGTACTGCCCACAGCCTCAGGTATTCCCAGACCCAGTTGAACTGGGCAGCACACACAGGACAGGCTCACTGCCTACATGGAGATCACACCAGAGGCTTTGAGAGATCCAATGCACTACAGAAGGAACCCAAAGGGCCAAAGTCTGAAGAGCGCCAAGTAGTCATTACAGGAGTGGGAAGCATCCTCCAGAGGACCTGCCAAGTTCAGCCATTGCAAACTAACAATCGTGTGCCAAGTGGTTGCCCTGCCCAGAATCCATTAAATCTTAATGCTTACACTAAACCTAACTCAGTCTTCCCGAGTTAGGCATGATTGGGTTCCTCTGTAGCTTAAAGTAAGAGATGGACATGTGTCCACTCATAAACAGGTACTGGCCCTAACAGAATGAATGGGCTCACTGTGTATCAGTAAGAAAAGAACCAACCACTCCTTGCCTTTGAAAGGAATTGGGGAAGGGGCACAACACAGAGGCCAAACAGGTTAAGACAGTGCTATTGACAGCTCTCTTGGGACAGTTGACACTGAAGGCTAAGAGGAAATAGCTGAAGGAAAGTGGAAGGGCAGGAGGGAAGGTGGGCAATTAGGTGGTGGCACATGAGCAGGTTAGGAACTGACTGACGAGTTCTTGAACACAGCTGTAACAGGAGGGGACTAAGCGGATGCCTGTACCAGAGCCTGGGGTACAATGGGCTTGAATGACTTTGTCCAGACTCTCTTGGCTGCAAGTGTCTAAAAAGCCAGCTCAACTGGGTATAAATGAGAAAGTACGCCATGGGCTCACTTACTTCAAAGTTCAGAGCAGAACTTACCTCTGACTAGATGGGTCACAGGAATTTAACATTCCCCACGCTTCTGGGTTGAGCTTACTCCTAACCAAGCTGTCTCCAAGCAGCAGACCCCAACAACAAGCAGCTCACATCCTTTCCCACTTAGGTCTCCACCAACTCCACCAGCAAAGTGCTACAATTTTCACAGGGTCACAGGTCCATCCTTAAACCAATCACTGGCCAGGAAGATGCAGCCCCATGACTGACCAGACCACATTACTAACTATCCAATGGGACAGACTGGAAGCAGGATAGTTCTCAGGAAAACCAAGACTGTGCACCCCAGGAAGGAAAAAGGAGCTGGACAGGCTGCTCACCTCCAACCCTGTGCATTATTAGCTACCACAGATGTCAGTACCCAGGACACTTCAGGAAAGGGCCCACACTCTGTTCTCAACAGCCTTCTTAAGTTGTGGTATTTACATCCTCCTGAGAAAATAACAGCAGCAAACCTAACCTTATTCAAGGTTGCAGAGTGAATGGTAGAGTCTAGATTCCGATTCAGTTCTGTCCAAGTCTCCTACCAGAGAGAAATATTATCTACTCCACCCTAAAGTGGGTGCAGTGGCACAAGCCTGTCATCGCAGAGACTCAAGAGGCAGAGGAATGAGGATTGCCAAATTTGACACTGGCCCTGGCAACTTAGTAAGACCTTGTCTCAAATTAAAAAAATAAAAAGGGTGGGGATATAGCTCAATGGTAAAGCACCCCTGAGTTTATTCCCCAGTACTGCAAAACACACACACACCCTTTTCTATTATATGCCACTTAAAAAGAGCTGAGACTATCCAGTGAGGAAAAGGACCCCATCAGAGGAAGTGAAACATCCCAATCTGGTTTTGGAGGCACTAGATCTAAGACTGGCACTCAGTTTTGTGCCCTCTCTGCAAGGTCCAGCTTGTAGGAAAGGGGGAGCACAGGATGGCTACAAGGTGGACCCAAAGCATTGTGGATAAGCATGATGGACACAGACCAACATGCTGAGGGCAGGAGTGAGGAAGACACACTCACTTTGAGGTGGGCTGCCTGGATGCCCAGGCATGGGAATCATGGCTGGAAAGCCTATTACCTGGCACCAAAGGGCCAGGGCTCTGAGAGCACCGGGAGAAAGCCTCTCAGGTCAGAGGGGACGCCAAGTAGTGCTGGGCAAAGGCAAAATGCTCAGAGGGAAGCAGGCATCACTAGAAGGGGATGTGGAGAGAAAAGTAAGGGCAATGCGGCAAGATGCAAGGGAATGGGAGGGGGCAGGGGGATCGGGCACCGCTCATTAGGCTGCAACAATGCTACACAGAGTGCACGTTCAACACCAACCCCACAGCAGGCACAGACCCAAAAAGACAACTTAAGAGTGACAAAAACAAGAGGCAAACTGGTACCCAAGGACAATTCATCTGACAATGTAAACGATGCCAGTTCCTATTTCCAAATTTACTAGAGCCAACTGCTCAGACAGATAGAAAACCTGGTCAGTTGTGCTAACATAGGCGTGGCATCCCCAGGAAGAGGAGCAGGCACCTACCCAGCCATACCCCCTAATTCCTCATGGAGCTGGCAGCAAGTTCAGAGAGGTAATGCTCAAGTCTTCCACTGTAGCATCTGCTGCAAATACAACCTGTCAAATGTACCAGATTGCTGGAGATGCCCCAATTCCTCCCCTCCAGAATTCTCACCCTTTCCATGCTACCTTCTACGGTTGCTTGGGAGCACCTACTGTTACTGCAAAGCAGACCCAGCTTCTTCTGGAAACTTCCTGTGAACACGGATACTTTCTTACAAGTGCCTCCTCAACCTACCCCAAGCCTAGGCAGAGTGCTATCCAGGAGCTACCAAGCTGAAAATATGGCAGTTTTAGCCTTCTCTCTAAAATTGCTTAGCCTTCAGAGGTCAGACCCAAGGGCTGATTGATGTCTCTACACACACACACACACACACACACACACACACACACACACACACACACACCCCCAAAGACAAAACAGACCAGTTTATTTTTCAGCACCTCAATTTCAATCCCAAACAGCACTCTGGTTACAAGTAAATGCAGAAAGAGCTTACAGAACACTGGAAAAGCAATGCTAATGCTATGCCCTTCAGCGTGAAGTTAGGCTCCTGCCCTCAGTGGCTTATTTCCTTTGTCACCAATCTTCAAAATGTGAACTGAGATGCTTGAAAAGACACTCCTTTAAAATAGAAGTAATGGTGTAGTACCCATTCACAAACCTTTTCCTCACAGACAAGCTGAAGAGTCAACATGTGGCCCACTTCTGTCACTGCCAGGCTGCCAACATCCAAGGGGGAAAATCCCTACCTTCTTGTGCTCATTAACCTAAGGGAAGAAGCCAGGCCCAGAAATTCCAATACCAGTTTCTGGTTACCCAGGTTAACCAGCAGGAGGGGACACACAAGAGGAAATGGGCAGGACAATCAGACCCAACCAGACCTCCTGGTCCTCATCCAAAGTCCATAAGTCTGGATAAGTTATAGTTCCTGCCTGGGTTACCCTGTGCCTACAGGAGGCGGGGGGCGCTCAGGTAACCTGACCATGCCTACCATCCTGCCTCCCAAACACAGTCCAGTTCGAGGCAGTTACTTAAGCCCCAGGAGGGAGTACCAGACAAGGTGAAAACACTGTGGGAGACACTCTCCACAGTCCAAAATAAGTTCCAAATCTGTGACCCAAAGGCACCTGTGTTAAGACAAATTAACAACAAAGTACTCAAGGGTGACTACAAGCAAATTCAGAGTCTGTGGTTCAGCTGGAACAGAAGCACTGAAACCTCCACACTGTGACCATACACCATTCAAACCACCCTGTCACTTAACTCATACCTTACGCTTCATTTGCTCCTACTTTGCCTTCTAGATGCAAGTCCTCCAGGCCCAGCACTGGGTCCAACTATCTGATGGTGATAGCACATCAGAGAAATGATTAAATCAACAACCATCCAGGGGGTATTAGCTCCACTATCCGCTTCAACAGTTAATAGGACCTTTAGCACTCCTGGGGACAACCCCTTTGCTAATTTAATCAAAACCCAGGGAAGGCACAAAGAAATGTATGCTGGGGATTCTGGGAAGGAGTCAGGAAGATGTTTAATGAGGATGTATAACAACCTGAGATGAGGTCTCTGGGTGACAATCAGATCCTCTGTGTCTAAGCTACCCAACATAGCAGCTGAACAGGCAACAGAATTAGTAAGGAAGCGAAGACAGATGCTTTGCCTGCAACCAGCTAATCAAATGCCAAAGGAAACAATGTGAGACAATCAGTCAAAAGGGTAAACTGTTCTTATTTGATATACCTACACATTTGTACCACAGGCCCCCCTGATGTGCCCTCAATGGCTTTCCCTCACATTAGCAGCTCAGGTTGGAATGGCCACATCTTCCTTCCCACACGAGAACCACCAGTGGCTACCCAGTGAGTCCAGTATGACTGGAGGTGTGAGTAGGGGACAGAAGGTCCCATACTGAAGTACTACCACCAGGGCCACCAGGACCTGGGAGAGGACTGCCAGGCCACTGATTAGTCTCCTGGTATGGGCCACAGTCACAAGTACCTGAGTTCTCTCAGTAACTCTCCAAACTAGTGTTTGCAGAGTCAAGGCCAGCCACAACCAATCCCCTACAAAATCACACTGCACATAGCACAAGAGTGACCCTGAGCTCTGCAGCAACCATGGGAGATCCTGAAGAACGGAGCACCCAACTTTCTGGCCACAGGAAATAAAAACCTAGGTGTGTGTGTGTATTTAGGAATCTCAAATGTTTTCTCACAAGACCAAAAAAAGGAGCCAAAGTCAGAAGGTAGAGGCAGGACCCCTCCCCACATCCTTAGGCAGTACTGGGGATGGAACTCTGGGTCATGCATTTACTACCAAGTGTTCCACCGCTGAGCCACACCCCTAGCCTTGAGGCAGCATTTGAACAGTAACTCCAGGGACAACAGACAGGCAGGAACCTCAGCTCAAACACCATCTTCTCTGTCAGGGGTGAAAGAGGCCAGCCAAGAGTCAAAAAGGAAAAACACCTAACACCTCTTCCTCACCGAGTTTAATAGGAAGCACAGCATTTTTCAGGGACAGGCTGCATGTCTCTAATTCAAAATCCAAAGTGCTGTAAAATCCAAAACTTTTTGAGCACCAAAATGAGACTGAAAAAGTTTTGAATCTTTTCAGATTTTCAGGTGTTTTTGTTGTTGCATTTGTGATGCTCAAACAGGAAAGTCTGTGAAAATTCCAAAATCTGAAAAACCCCAAGATATTGAAACACTTCTATTCCTAAGCATTTTGGATGAGGAATACTCAACCTATACAACTTTCCTTCCAGCTCCATGTAAACATGTCCCACAGATGAATCTGGCATAAGGATCTCAGGCAGGAAAGTGGACTACTTGCACTCTATGTACCCACAGACCTCTCACAGGTGACATGGGAGGCAGTCAGCAGGTGGGCCAAATTCCAATCCCAGGTTGATTCCTTCTAGCCCTGTGTCTACAGAACCTGTTTCCTTACCAGTACCTGCCTCCCTTTTCCCTGTTTTGAATGGAAGCACTCAATACTGCTCAGTTAGCATTGACAAGCCATTTCCAAACCAGCCTCTTTCACACGGAGATCAATAAGCACATGAGTATTTGCCTGCTGTGACAGTTCTATATATTTGGGGAGTAACTCATGCCCCACTAAGAAGCCTGCAATTCCATGGAAAATGGTATCGACAAGACCTGTAGTCAAGCCAGGCATGGCAGCACATGCTAGTGGTAGTCCCAGCTACATGGCTAAGGCAGGAGATTCACTTAAGCTTAGGAGTTCCAGGCCAGCCTAGGCAATATAATGAGACTGCATCCCCCCACCCCCAAAAAACCCCCCAAAAACAAACACCCATGGTGTCAGCAGGAATATTGTGTTTTGTTTTGTACCAGTAGAGACTAAACTTGGGGCCTTGCACATATTAGGCAAGGTACTCTACTACTGAGCTACATCCTCAAGTCTTTTTATTTTGAGACAAGCCACCCAGCACCAGATTCAGACTCTGAGTTTCTGAATCCCTCATCTGCGACAACAATCCTCCCTAGTCCCTAAAATGAAGATGGAACCCTAGCTTTAGGAGTAAAGAACCAGTCATCTTATATTGGCACATAACAAATACTCAGTAAAAGACAGCTGTCTACCTTACTTTACAACTGCTGCTGCCCAGCAGAGGAAACCAATGACAGCAGTCAGGACCCCATGCCTACCTGAGTTCAGGGGGAACCTTCTGATAAGCCCCTTGGAGTTTTCCAAGATTCATTTGCCTCCAATGGATGAATACAGGAAACTCTGTCAAAGTCCACCTAGCATTCAGAGGCCTTTAACCCCATCTGCCCAGCAGTCCTTGAGAAGTAAATCCCCAGAGGGCAGCTGGCACATCACCTACTATGACCCTTCACTGTTTAACAGGCTCTATACAGAATCACAGAACCTCTGGGAACCCAGAAGGCCCCAGAGTCCAAGGGTCTAGAGGGTGGTCCCACCTCACCTGGTGGCCCTGGAATGTCTGAAGCCAGCTTTTGACAATAATCCAGGACATCCCTAAGTGCAGTGGGACTTTCCTTGCAGGAATTCCCTCTTTCCCCAGCTTAGATTTGCCCCTGAAAGCCACCCAGAGGGTACAACAGTATTTCAAATACTGCAAACCATAGGGCCAGGCAAGGTGGTATACAGCTATATTCTCAGCTACTTGGGAGGCTGAGGAAGGAGACTCCTTTGAGTTTAGGAAATTAGGACTAGCCTGGGCAACAGAGATCCTGTCTTAAAAAACAAAAAACAAAAACAAAAAAACCCAAACAAATAAACATCACAAATCCATCCCATGTACATGCAGTCCCCAGATCTTCACATTTTCTTGGGGCTAGATGCCTCAGTTGAACTCACAGAGCTTGACATTTGCGAGCTTTCCATTCCATGGTTGAGAGGGAAATGCCAGCTATTCCTTCCAGTTGTTTCCCTCACACCACAGACAAACTGAGATGACTACCTGGCCCAGCCTGAAGAACTTCTCATTTTGAACTCTCAAATGATGGAACATTCCAGAAAGCCATTTGAGGTTCTTAAGAATTCAGAATTATGTTTGAATAAGACATTTAGTCTCAGGAGTTAAGGATCTGTCAGGCTGCCCCTAACCCCATCCCACACCACCTCACAACATTCACATGCACACTTTTATTTCTGCCCTCCTCCCTATGAGGCTCCAGGTCCCTAGAGGGCAGGGGCTGGGTGTCTTCAGGTCTGCATCTTCCATACCCAACATCATAGTCACTTGCTAGAAGTTTATTCAACTACTGAGCTATCCTTCTCAGTTTTACTGCATTTCTCAATCAACAGTGTGTATCCTTTGGTGATGCAGAGAACTGCATGACCTCCCCAAGACCTGAAATTCACCAGGAAAATACTTTTAAACACCGGAACCCTGGTAGATCCTTCCTTACTCAGGACATGTGCCTCCCTCACATTCCATGGGATCACTACACTGGGTCAACAATATACCTTAAGAGTGAAAGGAGCGGTTTTGGAAGGGTGCTCCATGCATGGATGCCAGCAAGGCCACCCCAAAAAAGCACTGCCTCAGTTGCCAATCGCCAAACCACAAACTCAAGTCACCCATTCTAACAGCTAGCACTGGCAAAGGGACCAGGTAGGCTCAGCACAGCCCACCCTCATGAACAAAAAGCAGCAGCATAACTTCTACTGACAGAGACATAGGACCTGGCTTCCAGAAGGAGGAGAGGGGGAGTAGGCAGGAGACCCCACCACTAAGCTGCAGTCTCCTGGAGGTCAAACGGCAGTCCATTCTAGCTAATCCTCAAAAGGACAGGTAAGAACAGTAGCCCCCTGAGTCTAACCCTGAGGTATGCATCTTGAGCCCAGGAGTCAAAGTAATTATGGGTGCCTTTTTATATCTGTATCCAGAACAAAACCTTTCTACAGGCTGGTCTTAGGACAGTCCTCCGGGCCTCTGGGACCTCCAACCAAGACAACATACTCAGAAACTTCCATGAGAATAGACAAGTCCACATTTTCAGGGACAGAATGAATCACAAACAAGGACATACACCTGTTTTCCAAGACACACTTGTTACTTCCCTATTTCCTGAAGTTGTGAACACCACACTGCTCTTCTCACACATCCTGGCCAAGGTACAGAAAGCAAAGACAGGAATGTCATGAATTTGGGCAACTGGGGGGATCAGGCAGAGTTCTCAGGCTTAGGTTTTATGTCCTCTGATATGCTTAAGAACCAAGACTGAATCAACAGTCTTTAATTTGATAGTTTATATGATTTCTTTTTTGGACAGGATCAATGGCATTTTAAGTTAACATTAAAAGTGCTATTGCTGGACCTGGAGTGGTGGTGCACGTAATTCCTGCAACTTGGAAGGCTGAGGCAGGAAGACTGCAGGTTTGAGGTCAGTGAGAACTTGTCTCAAAATTTAAAGGGGGGAGAGAGGATTGCTGGGATGTGATTCAGTGGTTAAGTATCCCTGTGTTCAAGCCCCAATACCAAAAAAAAAAAAAAAAAAGCTACTTCTGGGCATGGTGATGCACCCCTATAATACCAGCAACAACTGGGAAAGCTAAAGCAGGAGGATCTCAGGTTCAAGTCCAGCTGGGGCAACTTAGCAAGACCCTGTCTCAAAATAAAAAATTAAAAGGGGATGTAGCTCAGTGGTAAAAGCACCCTCTGGGTTTAATCCCCAGTACCAGGAAGAAAGAAATTAATTTAAAAGTGCTATCTTTTTTTTTTTTTTTCTTTTGGGTACCAGGGATTGACACCCAGGGGTGCTTTACCACTAAGCCACATCCCCAGCTCTTTTTTATATTTTATATACGGTTTCACTAAGCTGCTGAGGCTGGTTTTTGAACTCATGATCCTCCTGCTTCAGCCTCCTGAACCACCGGGATAAAAGGCATGCGCCACTGCATCTGGCAACGTGCTATTATCTTGAAGCAGAAAGTAAAGCAAGAACACAAGGCTTGTGAAAAGTTTCACATTGGTACCATGATCCAGCTCAGGACACTCTATGACAGAGACCTTAACGCTCAAAAAATAGGTCACCTAGAATCCTCATCCTGCTAGATCTATCATAGGTAAATCTAATCCAAGTTCTAATCTCACATAGGTCTCCCCTTATTCAGGAAATACACCAGCTCATGAAATCACTACGTCAGATCAACAAGTATGCCTTCACAGGGAAAAAGAGCAGTCTGGGAAGGGTGCTCGGAGCACCTAGCACCCTATCAGGGCCCTGTGAAAATGTACCGCCTTGCCTCCTCACTTTTCTTACCAGCTCTGAATGCTGACCCCCACCAGAAGTCTCTTCTTTTCCCATCTCTCAACAACAGTGTGGTAGTGTTTAGAGTTGCAAGCACTGTTACTTGAAAACTTTATTGGTCACCTCATTCTGAGCCAGTCACCTCACGTTAAGTCAGCAAAAAACAGCAGCATCTTGTCTTCTTGCAGTCATGGGAGACACTCATTGAATGGCATCTACTACCACTACTTTTAGCTTCCACACCTGCCAACAGGGGACACTGGTTTTACCCCACTTCCCTTTGCAGGGCTGTTGGGAGGAAGTAGAACACTCTGTTAGGGTGCCACACAAATTAATGTAAAGTGTCACCTCTGTTTAGAAATTGAGTTATTTAAGAAAGTTCACAAAATACACCTTGTACAGATATTTAAAACAAACAAAAAGCCCTCTGTAACAATTCACATCAGCTTCTGCTGCCCCTTCCAGAATCTGAACCTGGGTCTGGAATTAGCTTTACAAGGTATGTACACCAGTTCCCAGTCCTACTCTGCAGACAAGGCCATCTAAGCCAAGCAATGTCTTAACCTTCAAATTCCTAGGGAGGAAAATGACCCCTCTTGGAAGTCTCTGCAGAGCCCTTTGCTTACCTCCTCTTAGTTCCTGGTCCCTAAAGGACTGTGAGGAATAAAGAAGCTTCTAAGATGTCCTTCTCCAGAGCCTGACAGCACGGAAGTAACAACACTGATATCAAAAGCTGTGCAAGTCCCTCTCTCAGTAGGACCTTCTAAGGTCTCCCACTGCTCTAAACAGAGAGACACACACCTGCATTTAGCAAGCCCTGCCCTATGCTTTTCAAGGGTATGTGGTATATACCCTCCACTGTCTCTGTCCAGCTGTTTCTTGAAAAGCTAAGTTTGTTAACCATAACGTGACATCTATGTTCCCCCCCTCAAGTTTTAGAGAATGATCTCCAGTCACCTGTGAGTCTTTCATTCTCCAAAGTTCTGTATTAGCATATTCCGCAAGTAGACTTCAGGGCAAATAACACTCACCAGGGCTTTTTGGGAAAATGGGGACTCAGATATAGCTCCTAGCAAAAGGGCCGAGAAGGCTCCTAGTGTTCAGTCAGTTGAACCAGCATGCAGAAAGCAAGCCTAAGGATTCCATTCTGGAAGAAGACAAGAAAAGAAACATCTGCAAGGAAGCTGCACTCTATCAGGAAGACAGGGCCTGAATTTTTGTTAAATAATGAATGTCTGATGCAAATGGGAACCTAATAACCTGCTGAAGAGACTGCTTGGGGGACTGTCATTTCTGTGCAAAAGTAAGACTGTCCTCAACTTCACCCACACTGCACAAAAATTAGGGGGAACATGTAAAAACACACTGCTCTTCAGAAAGATTTACAAATGCCCTGAACTAACACACACCACTAAACGTAAGGCTCTGATTGTTCTGAAAAACTGTTAGCTGCCTTTTGGAAAAGAGAGCGGAGGATTTACTGTATTACAGAATGGGCAAAAATTACAAACTCTGAGCCAACTGCTACAGAAATTCAAATACTCTAGAGAATAAAATTTAGAGCAAAGCAGCAGCTTCTTCTTGAAACTCCTTCAGCAAGGAGATGGTCAGTACATCATTTTTTGTACTTAACTTTTCAGATACTTGTGGATATTAGGACATCTGGTCCAACACTGATTTTTTTTTTTTTTCAAGCAATAGCTAAGTTTGTTAACCATAATTGCATGTCCATAAAGGTAAGCATTACATGACACAATTCTGTTGCTTCTCTCAGAAGAGGTTTAATTTTAGTGTTGGCTCTTCAACACTGTCCCCGTTTTTTTTTTTTTTTTTCCCTTCTTTTTCTCTGTGAGCATCCTAAATATGTGTCAATTACCAAGTGTTAGAGTTCATAAATGGGCAAGGCAGAGGGGACAACTGTTTGTTAGCACACTTCTCTCACCTGAGCCAAGAGAAATCCAAGAAAAATCCAAGAGAAACTGCAGAGGAAGACACTACGGGCCTTGGGTCTCCTCCACCAACAACTATGGACAATCCACCAAACTCTCTGACCTACTGTTCACTTGAAGCCATGTTCCTGTCAAATGGCACTTAACTATATTCTTGGATGGTCCTACAATGGCAGCATTTAAAGGAGGCACTTTCCTCATTGCTCACAAAGAAATAATTTCCCAATTCCATCTACCACCCTTACCTTAAAAGGGCTCTTACCCACATCTACCATTAGAGTCCCCCCAAATAAGACAAATGACATGTGAATTCCATACCATGTAACACATCCACGGGCCTACGTGAATTTAACATTTCTGTACATGCAAAGATACAGGAAATTAAGGTTTGCTTCCTCCTCCTCCTCTCCCTTTCCTACTCTAGGGAACCCTTTAGGTTAGAGTCTTACACAACACTGCAATCCCTGAGGTCACTGCTCCACCTAATCTACAACATCATGACTGCCTGTCAAAGTACCTCCAGATCCCAAAGCTCTCCTAGGTGACATTAAGGGTCAGTGCTAATATTTCAGGTCTCAGAGTCTCGCAAATGGAAGCAAGCACATGGAATTCAAGAAATCACAATGTTGGCTCCAAGAAGGAAGCAAAAGTCACCAAGGCTCCTTTTTCACATCACTTATTTTATTCCTTAATATTTCAGTCTTGGAACTGCAGCAGTACCAGTTACTGCAAAAAGGACCTTCCAGAAGGTTTTATATAGCCTGTGCCTACTCCACCCCCAAAGTCATAACAAAAATGTCTGTAACATTTGTTAAGACAATTACCATCCAGTCAATCTTAATGGGGCCTGAAGACAAGGAATAAGAGAATTACTTACAATACAGCAAGCACAGCCTTACAAAGATCATAATCTCTCAATTTCTACCAAGACTATAAAAATCAAAGCGAATTATTCCAAAAACACAGAGTAAAGCACACTGCTAAGAATAATCAGCAAACTCATGTAAAGGAAAAGCAAAAGCTCCTCTGGTGAGAGAAACCTGAGTTACCTGGCCAGGCACAAGTCAACTTTTCTTCCATCCCCAGCATATTAAAAAGTGATCTCAATGGCCACTTCCTGGTCTCCAAGTAAATGCTCACTTCATACCTGGATACCACTGTGTCTCTCTATTGCCCTGCTCCTGTCACAGGGAAAAATGGCACCTATTGCCAACAAAACCTTGGAGAAGATATGAAAACATGCTTAGTTTTCCTCTGCACTCTTGGAAGGGAGCTGCTCCTCTGTAAACAGTAGCCTCAGCAATGGGGCACCTGAGAAAGTGACCCCCTGGAGTTAACCCTGAAGAGGTCACAAACCACCAGGCTAAGATCCCCAGGTGGGGTAAGTAACCACAGAAGCAGAGTTCTTGAGTGAATGGGAGAGAGAACAATCAATCATTCCTAATTCACCACCAAAAAGCCAAGCTCTGGCTTGGTCTGAGACGCAATGAGCGTCAGGCCCAGAAAGACAACAGGAAGGATCCCACCCGCCCCAGAATCATCTTTCTTAGGTAGTGACCCCAAAAGGGATTTGACAAAGGTATGTCTAGTCCCAGAACGAAGGTCTCTCAGGGGGCCCTGGGCAACCAGCGAGGTGCAGAGCAGGCCGGGTGTTCCCCCGAAGCCAGGAAGACTTCTAGACGAGAAGGGAGAAAAGGACTTGCCTGATCACCCAGAAAGCCGAGACACGAGCTTTCAGGCTCCCCGAGTCATACCCCGGACACCAGTTGCTTCGCAAGTCTTCCTTCCTCCCCTCCCCCCGCCGGGAAGGCTTCCGGGGGTCTCGGGTCCCTGAGGTAGGGCAAAGCAGGTGAGCTCCGTCAGGAGCAAAGAGGGTCGAAGAGCTGAAGCAGGAGGAAAGGAAAAGCTCTGGCCTCAGTCTCTATCTGCTTCCTTCGCTGAGGCCGCACGGAAGCCTCGGCCTCACGTACCGAGCCGCCGGGTTTGCCAGACTTGAACTGGACCGGGCCCGGAGAGCGAGAGGCCGGGATGGCAGCGACTCTTAGAGGGAGGTGGACTCAGGCGAGTCCCCTGAAGCCCTACGGACGAGGGGCAGAGGGAGGGGAGGGTCCCGGGCCCACGCGGCCTCCGTCCCGGCTTGCGCGGCGGGTACTTACGTTGCTCTGGGAGTCGATGGCCTGCAGCAGCCGGTCCCTGATCTGCTGCGGAGACGCCGGAGCCGCTGTCATTGCCTGGGCGAGGCGGGGGGGAGCGGCCGGGCCAGCGGGCGGGCGGGCTGAGCGGGGGACGGGGTCACTCACTCTCCGGCCTCCGGGAGCGGAGAGCCGCATGTTCCCCGCGGCGCCGGGGGAGGTGGGTGCGCCGCGGGGGGTGGCGGAGAGGGGAGCCGGGGCCGGGGCTCGGGCCCGGGCCGCCGCCGCCACCGAAGGAGGAGGAGGAGCGCCGAGCCGCCCGCCGCCCGCCGCCGCTGCCCGCCGCCGCCGCCGCCTCGAGAACCAACCTCCAGTGAGCAGCCCCGCGCGGAAGCACTCTGGTAACCCGCGCCGCACGCCAGCGTCGGCGCCACGCCTGAGGAAGTTGGGAGATAGGGCGGGCGGAGACGCCAGGCCTGGGAGGGGCCGCACACGCGCCACGCCCCGTTCTTGCGCGCACGCGCGCGCAGGCGCATTAGCCGGCCGTACCTCCTGGCTCCGCCGCCCGGTCAAGGGAGCCGTTGGGAGGCGGTTGGGCGGGACAACGGCCACTGCCCGGAGCCCCCACCCACGTCTGGGCCAGGTGGGCGGAGCTTTCCGACGCAAACGCGCGCGCGAAGCCCTTGAACCTGGACCCTCTGGGAGGCTGCCTGAGGGATGTGGGGCGGGAAAATCCTTCTTCGGGAAAGAGAGTGTGAGGTGGGGGGCGAGAATCGCTGCGAGAGAGAAGCTGCCAATTTTCCGAGCCGGGGTTCGCCCCAGCTCTTCGACAGGGGTTCCCGGGCCGCGGGGACCCGGCATCCGCACTGATTCTGCGCGCGGAGGGGTCGCCTCTACACCTCTAGCGGGGACGGGCGCGGAGCCGCGGTCTGCATGCCCACGCGCTCCCCGAGCGCGAGCAGAGGAGAAAGCCTCTCGCAGGGGTAGTCGTCCCGGCTTGAACCCGCCGCGCCGCGGGCCGCTCAGCCCCAGCAGCGCTGGGCACCTTGGGCAGCATCATTCCGTTGTAGACAGGCGCGCGCCGTACGACGTTGAGCTCATCCCTGGTCACTAGCCCCCCTTTCCCGGTTCTTCAGCCATTGCCAACGTCCCCGAAGGTGAAGGGCAGAATCGCTGACTCGTTGAGAATCCCTGGTTTTCAGGACCCTTCAAGCATCTTGCTTTGCGTGGAGATGGAAAACTGAAACCCTTATTCTCCAAACATTTAATAGGAGGAAATGGAGGACCAGAACCAAGGTCACCCGAGTTTTAGGTCAAACGCACACGGCTGATGTCAAGTCTACGGGCTCCCCTCCCCCCTTAATTGCTGCCTCCCCTCTCCGAGAGCTCTGTTAGAATTGCGTTAGGAGAAGGGATGGAAAGGCAGGCTCGGTGGATAATTACTCGAGGCCTCAGGAGAAAATGACTTTTTTTTCGTTGTTGTTACCGGAAAGACCTAGATTTAAAACAGGAGGGAGACAGCTAATGAGAACCACATGCGCTCTTTGGAGCTGCGGGACACCTGTTAGTTCTTGCATTTGTCATGCTTCTGGGAAGCATTTTTTGCAAAAACAGCTACTTCTATACGTGGCTGCTGTGCTTGTGCATGCACACATGAAGTTTTACATCACACTTGTAGAAAAAATAAACATGAGCAAAATACTTCTCTGTTTAATTTACTCACTTTATTTGCCCTGGAATGAGGTGCTTTGTATACATGGTCCAAATTGGAAAATGGTCCATTTGGAGATATTTATCTCACGTCCGATAAGCAAAGTAAGTTCATCCCCAGTCATATTCCAGTTTTATCGCTTAATTTCTAACTCAGGGGCACATATTTTAAGTCAAGGATTACACAGAAATGAGCAATTTGTTCTGCATGGTTCAGGCTATTTTAAGAAAAAGTTGGAAAACACCTACTTTTTACAAAGGTTTTTAAGAAGCAGGCAGGGGTGCAACTCAGTGGTAGAGTGTTTGCCTAGCATGTGCAAGGCCCTAGGTTCAATCCCAGTAAACAAACAAAACACTAAGCATTAAATTGAATTCCATGAGGGCACTGACTCATTCCAGTATTCCCGGTAGACAGAAAAGTTCTTAATTGTGGAATAGCTGGGTGCAGAGACAGCTGTAATCCTAGATACTCAGGAAACTGAGACAAGAAGATTGCAAGTTCAAGGGCAGCCTGGGCAATTTAGGGAGTTTTGTTTTAAGGGTTGAGGTGTAGCTCAGGGGTACAGCACTCCTGAGTTCAAGTCCCAGTACCGCATCCAAAAAGAAAAATTGTGGAATAATAGACATTTCATCAGCTACACCCAGGCTTACACATGATTTTATTTCCATAGACCTAGTAACACGGTAGGCCTTTATATTTCTTGAACGAATGAGATTTTTTAAAAAATGTTAATAAATCCTTATCCACATTGGATACACATAAACAGATATGACTTTATTCACAGTTAACATACAGAATAGGGTGATTAACGACAAATCAGCCAATAATGGGCACCTTAACAAGTTAGCAGCTTCTGTTAAAGTCCAGGCTAGATACTGCAGTCACCTAGCCAATCTTCTGCTCCAAGGAAGACACGTGGAATGGCTCCTATCAGTTATGCAAAGGTAGGGCATGCCATAAAGCCTCTTGCTGAAATAATTCTTTGTCGATGACAAACTTATTAGGTTCTGAGATACCCCCGAGAGCCCTGAGAGCACAAGATCATTTATGGTTTTAATACCCTTGAAACTCGTCTCGCCTCATAGTAAAGTGGCCTCCCTCCACAGAGAAAGGGAGAGAACACGGCCGTGCATAGAGCATCTTCAGTCAAGCTTGGCAGGGAAGGAGTGGGCTCTTTTCCCTTGACACACTGCTGTGACCCAAGCAAGAACCTGGCCATAGAGGGGGATCAGAGGGGGAGAAGTGAGCAGCAGCAGGCTCCACACCCCCCTCAACCTTACTGGACCATCTTCAACAGCAGCACCAAGTGGTGTCACTGAGCAACAGCAGGTATGTGCTCACCGGACTTTCACCCAGAAGCAAGCTCCTGGATGACAGGCCATTTAAAAATCAAGCCCCTGGATATACCCCAGAGTAAGGGATTTTGAGGGCTCCAGTGATGAACAGGAAAAACAAAAGTGACAAAATCAATCACCCTACTTCGAAACCCTACCATATGTTAGCTAACAGTCTGGGTGGGGAATTTTTAAAACACCCTTTCTCATTTATTAACTCATTCAACCACATAATGATTTCAGAAGCAGCTAAAGATAGGTGTACAAGTTCCGCAGCTAGTCCTGTTTACTGTAGGAGTGAAGGCTAATTCAGTTGGTTTTGACTAACCCCTGAAGTGTCTGCCGCTTATCTCCAAAGGCACTGACGGCCCTGCTCTTAAGGTTCTAGTGTTTGAAGCCAAGCACTAGAACCACATTAGGCCCAGTAACACACATACTGTGATTTTTCTATACAAGGAGAGTACTCCTGGAACACTAAACAAGGAAAAAGCCTTTCTGGACAACAGAACCAGGAAGATGTTGACAAGGAGACACGCTTCAACTGAGATATTTCAATATGTTCATATCCTCTGATCTGTTGACACAGATTCTCAAAGTTTTTCCCGAGGAAGCAATCAGAGCAGACAATGTGTTGCACGTAAGAGGTCACTGCAGCAGCATTTACAGGAGCAAGAGACCAGAAGCAACCTAAGTGTCCAGTAATAGGGGAGGAGTATACACAGATTGAGGGTCCATTCACCATCAAAGGGAAGTCACAGGCTGGAACCTGGAAGAGGCCACAGGGAGTCTTCTGGGTGCTGCAGCATTCTAGACCTCACCTGGGCCGTGTGGTACACACAGATTCACCCAGCTGTACACTGCTGCGAGGGAGGAACCCAAGGCAGGGCGGAGCTCAGTGGGAAAGCGCTTGCCTGGGCCCTGCCTTCTACCTAATCTCCACAAAAAGAAGAAAGTAAACCTCAAAAGTAAATAAAAGGCAACACACATATATGCACACATGTATATATGAGAAATGGCCATTAAAAACCAGTATGGAATAGCAAGGAGATAGGTGTGAAATTCTCCAAATTTAATAATAAAAATGATAAAATGCAGTATACAAACTACATACATTATGATCTTAATTTTAGGTTTTAATTAAAATTAACACAAACACACATGCATATAATACCAGAAAGAATACTGGGAGAAAAGAACCAAATATTACCAGAGAGTAGTTCTCTCTGACAAGTAGGACAGATTATTCTTACTTTTTCCTGTAGTTCCCTATTTCTAGAAGGAACATGTACTGCCTCCTAGCTATCCTGTCAAGTGCTGGAGTAGTTCCGGTCTTCAGAAGCCTCCACAGTTCTCGCCACCCGACTCTGACCATTGTCACTGTCTAATCTGCAGGTGAGCCCGTAATCCCCAAGGTTGCTGGTGATGGATCTGCTCTCAGGCTGACGACTATGGCTGAAGCTCTAAGTCTCAACAGTTTGTGGTTTGCCTTACTGCCCACTGGTATCATTATTTTTAGTGAAAAGGGAATTACATTTATTGAGCACCTATACTGTCTCAGGGTCCATGGCAGGGACTTCATTTGAGGACCCTAATGAAAATGCTCTGGATAAGTCAGGTCCTTAACTCTGCGCTGGGCATGTGACTCCCTTTACTAAGAGAATGCAGCAGGACACCATACCCTACGTGGTCCAGGTTAAACTTTAAGAAGGCCTGGCAATAATTTGGTTCCTAGGACTCTCCCCCAAGAAAACTGAAAATGAATACTCACATAAAAACTGATGTGTGTAAATGTCCACAGCAGCACTATTCATAATAGCCACAAAGTGCAAATATTCCAAATACCCCTCAACAGATTAATGGGTAAACATTTATATATCCACACCATGGAATATTATTTGGCCCATAAAAAGATCTGCCTAGTAGTGTGTGTACCATTCATCAGACTAGATATTTTTGTTCCCTGCTTCTGAAAACTCAGGGTTCTTCCACTTCATCTAAGCCCTTACTGTGAGGTCCTTGTCACAAGCCAATGTGCATTGCATCACACACACACACACACACACGGTTGCCTGGGCTCCCCAACTGTCTTCTTCCTCACTACCCCTGAGTGGGTTTTCTCCACACCTGCCATACTGGGCATCCAAGTGACTTAGTCCTTGCTTCTCAGATCACTCATGTGGGTTGGATTTGAGACAGGATGATGAGTCCAGCCCAGAGGCCAGGATTTCCAAAATCTGCAGATGCTCAGAACCTTTATAGAAACAGCGCAGTATTTGCACAGAACCTCTGCACATCCTCCCACGGAATCTAAACCATCTCTAGGTGACTTCCACTGCCCACTAAAATGTAAATGCTGTGCACGTAGCTGTTCTCCTAAATTGCTTAGGGAACAATGACAAAGAAAAAGTCTGGGCATGCTCAGTATATACACGATCTTTTTCCTAATTATTTTTGATCCAATTGGTTGAATCCATCAATGCAAAAAGCAACTGTGCCAGGTCCTGAGTCAGACTCTAAGCCAAATCAGGCATAAGCCATTTCCCCAAAGATCTGAAGACAAGGGCCAAGGGGCTGATGCTGAAAACAAGCCAGGATATGGGAGGAAGGGCAGAAAAGGCAGAAGCAACACTAAAAGACCCCAGAGGACCAATGGAACTTTCCAGGAACAAAGGTGTGGTGCTGTACCCAAACACAGGGAAACACCACGCATGCTCCAAGGAGGATTTAAAAAAACAAACCACAGGCCAGCAGAGCTGTCTGTTGGTATCCATGGGGGATTGATTCCAGGATTCACTGTGGCTAGCAAAATCCCTAACTGCTCATGTCCCTTCTATTAAATGGTGTAGTATTATCATAGGAACCATACCTGTCCTCCTGTATTCACATCATCTCTAAATGACCTGGAATACCTAACAGAATGCAAGTGCTACATACATAGTTGTGATACTGTACTGCTTATGGATTGAAAAGAAAAAACATCCAGGCCTGCTCAGCATATACACAATTTTCCTCCTAAATACTTTTGGTTGGTTGAATCCACAAATGTGGAGAGCCACCTGCACCTGGTCTTGAGCCACCCAACCAAAACAAAGACACTGATGTCCAAGCCTCTCAGCAAGTCGGGGCAGGTCAAGACTCCATCACACAGGCTCAGAATTCCCTCTCCACAATTCCAAACTCCATAAGCCTTTTCCTAAGTTTGCAGGACACTCAAAATGAGTGGCAAAGTTTGTCCCAAGGCTGTTCACAGTCCTCACTTTCCCAACACTATGTGAATGTGCAAATGTTTTGTTATAGAAATATGATGCTTTGATGACAGCACCAACCCAGGCCCCATGAGGCGACACATGGAATATACAGGCTGAGTATCCCTTATCCCAAATGCATGGGACACAAATATTCTGGATTTCGGATTTTTGGAATATTTGTACTACATGATAAAATATCTTGGGACAGACCCCAGTCTAAATCCAAACTTTATTAACATTTCATACACATCTACACACACAGCCTAAAGGTAATTTTACATAGGATTTTAAAAAAATTTCATGAATGAGACAGTTTCATAGAATTTTCCACTTGTGAAATCATGTTGGAACTCAAAATATTTTGACTTTTTGGGACATGCAATGGGCTGGACTCAGAAATGGCCCTGGTGACTCCGGCTTCAGGAGAGGCTGCACCAGTCAGTGGCATCTCCCTAAGACCTGCTGTGGGTTGGACACGTACTGAGTGCCTTCCTCTAGCTCATGGGATCTGTGTCATCAGTCAAATGGGATGAACCCAGGTAATGGGATGCAGGGTCCCGGGTCAAATAGTCTCCCCTTCGAGGTGGGGAAGGAGCAGCATGGGAAGTTGAGAAGGGTCAGGGGAACCCGGATTTACCAGCTCCACTGATAACTCTCCGTGACTTTGGGCAAGTCACCTCCCTGGACCTGGCTTCAGCTTCCTCACTGAAAACACAGGAATGGCACCAATACTCCTGGCACCTCAGGTATGCCAAAGGGCAGAGGAGGCATACACAACACGGGCACAGGATGAGTTCTGTTTGTTCTGAGAGAGAAGTGTAATTCAAGACAGAATCCCACCCTGCCTATGCCCATCACACACACACCAGACACCCCATGCCTCACAATCCACCACCTGTTCCCACACAGACACAAGACAACACACACACACAAAACCAAGCCTTTCACCAAAGTTCCCCTGAGCCTGTCCTGAGCCTGACAGCCTACGGTATGCTCTCGTCCTCAGTTATGCATCTGATAAAACCAGGGAGCCCCCCACACCCCAAGTTCCCTTCTCCCTATACAGTCCTGGAACCTCAGTTCACTTTCTATGAACTGGACTGTTGGCCCACAGCCAAAGGCTTTCTCTTATCTCAGTCAGATTTTACAAGGTGAGGTCCGGAGACATAAGCAAGCAGATACAGATTCCTAAAAGGTCTAGGCAATGCACACCCATGAAGATTCAAATTGCCTTTTGACTCTGAGGGTGACCCAAGCTCTCTGGTGTTAACTCCCAGGGATATAGGAAAGGATAAATGTTCTACAAATTCTATTCTTCTTTTTTTTTTTTTATGTGGTGCTGGGGATGGAACCCAGGACCGTGCACATGTTAGGCAACTGCTCTACCACTGAGTCGCATGCCCAGCCCTTTTTATTTTGTCTTGAGACAGGATCTTGCTAAGTTGCTCAACTTAGCAAGTTGCTAAGTTGCTCAAACTTGCAATCCTCCTGCCTCAGCCTCCCAAATCACTGGGATTATAGGCATGTGCTACACACCCAGCAAGATGTGTTCTTAAATGGGGAAGGGTCAGAAATAGAGACAGGGCAGCATAACAAAGACTGGACAGGCCATTGCTGGCTTGGAAGATGGAGGAAACAGGCCATGAATCAAGGAGGCAGGCACCAATGGCAGCTGGAAAAGATAAGAAAACACTTTCCCGTAGATTCCAGAAGGAACCAGCTCTGCCAATACCTTGATGTTATCCCAGTAAGACACATCTGCAACTACTATTACCTAGTATCTTCGGAACTCCAAGAGAATAAATTTTTGTGACTATTTGTTACAGCAGCAAGAAGAAACTAATACAAGTTTCTTGCTATGGTTTGAATGTAACCCCCAAAGTTTGGAATTTCATCTCTAAGGCAATATTACTGAGAGGAAGGACCTTCAAGAGGTGATTATATCATGAGAGCTTTGTCCTTGTGAATGGATCGATGCCATTAATGTTTCAGGAGTGAGTTCCTGACACAGATGAGTCTGGTCCCTTTCCCTGTTTTCTGGCACTTGCACACTTGCCCTTCTGCCATGGGATGATGCAGCAAGAATGCCCTGGCCAGATGCTGTCCCTCAACCTTGGACTTCCCAGCTTCCAAAACACCATAAGACACAAATCTTTGTTGTGTCTTTTAATGCACACACACATACACACACTCCAGTATCATGCATTCTAATAACAGCATGGACTAAGACAGCTCTTTATTAAAAAAGCTAACCAGCCTCTCCTTTAGCTGTGGCTAAGTCCAATCAGCACTGTGATGAAATATGCTTGAAACACGACTACTGCAACTGAGGGGCTGGTTTCTTAGCTTTGGAATACAGAAATAGCCACGTGTAGTTAGTGGCTACTATTTTAGACAGCACAGGCCCTGGCTACACAAAGTGTGGTCCAGGGACGAGAAACATCAGCATCACCAGGGAGCAACTTAGAAGGTCCCCATCCCCAGCACCAAAAAGGAAAAAAAAAAAAAGGAAGGAAGAAGAAAAGAAATGAAATCCAGACCTCTCACCCTGCACCCCTCAACCTGTTTAAGCAGAATCTATGCTTCATGAATATCCCCCAAGGGACCCTGGGGTCGCTGAAGTCTAAGATGTTGGGGTTGAAACCCTTGTTCACAGCACCCTACCAGAAGCACCCAGGAGATCAAGTCCCTTCATTCCCCTTCTCAGGCTGTCCTCCTAGACCACACCAGTGTTGTTTTGTTTTGTTTTGTTTTTGAGACAAGGTCTTGCTATGTTGCCCAGGCTGGCCTCAAACTCCTGCCTCAGCCTCCAGAACAGCTGGAACTCCATGAACCACTGTGCCTGGCTTGTTTTGTTTTTTAATGCCTCAAAATGCACTATTAGCCAAAGAGATGAACTAATAACAGCTGCTGAATATCTACTACAGGCCAGACCCTTGACCATATGTGACGGACTGAATTATGCTCCTTCCTAATTTTTACCTTGCCAGCCTTAACCTCCAATGTGACTGCATTTGTAGACAGGACCTCTAAGGAGGCAATTAAGGGAAACCAAAGTCAGAAGGGTGGGGCCCCTGGACCCCATACACTGTTGTCGTATGAGAGAGAAGTATGAAGGTGTGAGCAGAGAAAATGTCATGTAAACACACAGCGAGAAAAATGGCCTGTCAGCAAGCCAGGGAAAAGAGCCCTCACCAGACACCAACCCTGCTGGTAAATTAATGTTGGACTTCCAGCCTCCAAATTATGACAATATAACTTCTGATGGCCACCCAGTCACTGGTATTTTGTTACAGCAGCCTAAGCTGACTAATACACCAATTTACTTAAACCTCACAAACCTGCTGAGGAGGTCTCTTCATCACATTAAAAGTCACAGTCACAAATTAAGTGCCTGCTCTGTGCCAGGCAGAGTACAGGCAGACCCTCTAAGTTGTGGCCCTGTCCTTCATTGTCCCCCATATTGGAGGACACAGAGGTGCAGAAAGACCCAAGATATCGCCCCAAGCCACACTTCATAACCTACAAAGCCGGTGTCTGAGCTGCACCACCATCTTATTTTCTGCTACAATCATCCTTAACCCCTTTTCTCCCCGCACCCGCCGTGGTGCTAGAGATGGAGTCCAGGATCTGGTGCATGCTAGGGACGTGTTCTGACACTGAGCTACATCCCGGGCACACTTTTTTTCTTATGCTCACAATGAACTCTAACTAGATGCGCCAAAGCTTTAATCACCTTAAAATAACTTCTACAACTCCCCCCAGAATGGTCTGCACTCATGTCCAAACTGATCACCCACTGTCATAACAATATGAATTAGACACCAATGATCCACCTCTAAGAGTTTTTAACTGCCTAGTTCACAGGTCAGCAAATTTTGCCCAAAAGGGCCAGATAGCAAATCTGTTAGGCTTTGAGGGACAGACAGTCTCTGTGGCAAGAAATCAGTTCTGCCCTTGTAGCAGGAAAAGCAGAAAGAGGTGATGTGTAAATGAATGAGCACAGCAATGTTCCAATAAAACTTTATTTATGGACAAAAAATTTAGAATTTCAAACTCAGGATGTAGTGGCAGTGATAGGGCACCTGGCCTAGCTTGTGCAAGGCCCTCGGTTCCATCTCTAGTACCACAAAACAAACAACAAATGTGTTCTGAATTTCCTATAGTAGGAGGAACATTTCAAAACCTCTAGTGTATGACTGAAACTATACAGTGCCAAACCCTATATACATACTATGATCTTTACTATACATAGGTATCTATGACAAAGTTTAATTTACAAACTAGGCACTGTGGGAAATCAACAAAGCCAACCATTAAATGTAACAATACACTAGGGCTGGGAGTGTGGCTCAGTGGTAGAATGAATGCTTGCTTGGCATGCAGACCCTGGATTCCATCGCCAGCACCACAAAAAGCATACTGCAATTATTTAGGACTTACGAATTATTTATTTCTAGAGTCTTCCAATTAACATTTTCAGATCCTGGGTAACGGAAACCAAGGAAGTAAAACTGAATAAGGAAGGACTACTCTCACTTTCTTTTGCTTTTCTGTAATGATTTTAAGACACAAATGTCACTATGCCTCCGGGGCTGTGAAAAAGACAGGCTATGGGCCAGAGCTGGGCAGCAGTTCGACAATCCTGGACCAACAATCCACAGGTCCAAAAGGAAGCCAGCATGCCACATGATTTAGTTCTTGTCTTGTTTACCTGTTTGTTTTGTTTGCAGTCTGAGGTAGAACCCAGGGCCCTGCACATGCTGGCAAGGGCTCCCACTGAGCTCCACCAATTTGTTTCCAATTTGTTGCTACCAATCTTTCCTCATCTAGGAATACTTGCTATTGCTGAACTCTCATTTCCAGGTATTCTCAAGTGCCAGAGAGGGGATTCAAGAAGATCAAGTGTTTTTTCTGTATTGTAAGGAATTCCAGGGGATGGTGAAAACAAACCGAGGAGAATTTCTTTTTTTCTTTTACTAGCATGCCTTCTACTTTATGCACAAACAGCACACCCTTTCATCAACACAGGGAAACATCAGGAGGCTTGTCAAATATTTCATAAACTCGAATTTGGTTAAGAAGATAAACAGTTGGATTTAAAAGAAAAAGCCTGGCTAAGACAGCTTTGCTGGCTTTTCAAATCCAAGTGCTTCAGAGGGGAGCCGATCTCATTATCACACGGCACTGCTGTCTGAGGACGCCCAGGGAGCCGAACAGGGGGTCTTCCCTCACTATCAAGGGAAATCGAATTGGGTTCAGTCTACTAACCACATCACCTGAAAGTGGCTAGCTAAATTTTTTGACAAAGTTGATAAAACCTGTGGCAAACATATAATGTTGTTGAAATCCAGACTGCAGGAAAATGTAGACTTCACTTGCATTGTTTTGGGAAAAGGAACACCTTGAGATTCTCCTTCATGTTCTACCCTTCATCATTCAGGAGTTGGTGAATTTTTCTGAATACAGAGCCAAATCGGAGAGAGTTTCAGTTCTATGGGCTGTATGATCTCTGCCACAATTCCTCAACTGCATGGTTGAAGTAGGAGAACAGCCACAGCAGCTGAGACAATGATACACAAAGGGGCTGGCAATGTTCCATAAAACTTTATTAACAAGAAAACTAAAGTGCAATGAGGCACCCACAGGAAGGAAAGACTGCAAAATGACAGGCAGAGGAATCAAAAATGGGTTCCAACATGAACCCTAAAGGACATGTGGCCAGGGCAGAGGCACAACCGTGGACCATGTGGGCAGGGGCCGTAGTTCAATGGGAGAGCGCTTGCTGAGGGCCCTGGGTTCCATCCCCAGCAGTGGGGGAAAAAAAAAAAAAAGAGAGAGAGAGAACAAGACCATTCATGAGGTTCACTTTCTGAGATGTATAGCAGCCTCCACCAGGCATGTGAGAAAGCCTCTCTGTTATATAAACGTAACAATGAGATAATAGTTCTCTGGCACAAAATACAACCACTGAAACAGAACCTCCACTTAGCCTTCCCTTCTTAGCACAAGCTTCCTTTCCTTGACAGGCCAATGCCTCGCCTCCCAGAAGTTGCTAGTTACAGCTTGAAGAAGTCAGAAAGGTGTCTTCGCACCATGCACGGGGCCAACGGAGGGATGGGCAACACCTTGGCACGTGTCATTTATGACAAGAACAAAGGCCAGATCTGACGTGGGAATAAATTATCAAAGCAACGCAGGACAATCATGGTAACGAGTAGCCCTGAAACTGGACGTGACCCTGGTCTAGGTCAAATATCACATTTGCCCAATTCTTGACCATCATTTACTGATGTGAAATTTAAAAGGGACAATGTACTATCAACTATTTTCTGACTTTATGATAGGCTTCAAAATGAATCTTGGATGTTTGCCCCACGATAATTTGGATTGACTTCCTGCTTTAGGGAAAAAAAAAGGATGAAAAGCTGGGTGTGGTGGCAGGCACCTACAGTACAGCTACCTCAGGAGGTGAAGGGGAAGATCACTTGGGCCCAAGTTTAGGGCGACAGAGTGGAGACCCCCATCTCAATAAATAAACCAAAAAGTATAAACCAAAGTTCCTTTTTTAGAAACGAGTTTTATTTTCAATGCTATTAGAATTCTAAAAACCTGCATATTTACTTTTATTTCTCCTTCCAGGTTTACCTACATGTCAAGATTTCAAAAACCAAAACACATCAATCAACTACAGATTTGGGATGCCAACCAGCAACGTCCCCTTGTAGCAACGAAACCCAGAACTCCCTTTCACAGAAACTTCTGGACCCAAACACTGTATTCCTAGACCAAGACTTGCTGTTTTTTCAAACTTAAAATCACCTACATGAAAAGCAGACTTGAAACCGAAGCTTCTGGAATGTGGTAAGTATCATACACAAAAAATTTCTCTCATTCACACAAGTGTACACGAGCGGCCCCCAAAGTCACTTTATTTAACAAAGGGCTTAAAGCAAAGCAAATTGTCTCCTAACACTCGCCTCAAACACTGCCCAACTACCCCCACACTCCTTCCTCTGCAACCCCTCACTGTGGTCCATCCCATCCCTCCTTACTAACAGTTTAGGGTCTAAACAGGAGGGTTGGGTTTTTGTCCCTGTGACAGGTGACCTGATCCTTCAAGTCCTGGGGATGACCTCAGCTCACAGAGTGGCTGAGCAGATTGTCACTGGGATGGGGGACAAATCTGAAATCAGGGCCCTGGGGGCGGGGGGAGCCCAGAGCCACTGTCAGATCCAGCAAGCAACACTGAACTCATTATTCTTTATAACACTGCCCCAAAGAGGTTACTTCAGACTTAAACATCAACTCTTCTGCTCAGACCCCCTGGATTAAAATGATTTTTTTTAAAATTTGGGCAATTCTAACCAAAGATGGGTGATTATTAAAAATATAGCAAGAAATATCCAAAACCAGGTTTCTTGTGAAAGCTTGGCAGAGGAAAGATTCAATGGGATGGAAGGACCTAGACATGTTCTTTCCTCTAAGGGAAAGTGCATTTTACCAGGCCCCTCCTGGAAACCTTCCTGAAACCCCTTAAGTTGACAACATTCCAATTCAGAGGCCCAAACATGAAACTACCTTTGAAAACAGTGACATGGCTGGGAAGCCACGGCATTTTGGGTGAATATTTTTCCACCCACCACGAGCTTTAGGCTTTCTGGGAAGGTCCCTGGTTTTCTGGTCAAAAGCATTCTTGAAGTCATCAGGAACGGAGAAATGAAGACTTGACATCCGGAAAAAAGAATCCTGGGTTCTGTATCCAGAGCTCAAGAGCCAAAGAGTCTAGAAAAGGCAGAGGGCAGAATGACCATGAGGATGGGAAGCTACTGCTCGAGAAATACTGTTAGAGATTATTTTATTTTACATCATTCTCTGCTCATGGGCAATGTGTGAATGTAGTCAATGATACCATACTATTTATTTAATTTTAATCTGGGATTATAAGCGCATACCACCATACTTATCTAACATGTATTTGATGCATTTCAAAGTAAGTGACAGATATCAGTACCGCTGATCCCTAAACACTCACAGATTCCTCCCCACATTTCAAGTTATTTTAGGATTTCCTAAAATCCCAAAGTAGCTTAGCTTAACCAACAAAGAAGTGGGTACAGGGAATAATGAACTGTGCCCTGGGCTTCACCAACGTCCTTAGCAACTGCAGCAGTCACTGCCACGGACCATCTCGAGTGGATCCTGTCCACTCAATGGAGGTTTGCCTCCCACTCAGGTCCTCAGTCAGGGTGGATCCCACGTTTACTTCATGCAACACGCACCACTGACGTCAGACTATATACAGGACTCATCTGACCTTTACTTTCAAAACACTCATGTATGCACACAGAACTTTCTAGCATATCATCAGTGATAGCATCATGACAGTTTGTAGCACAGGAGTCCTTTGAGTTACCCTGTTCTTGGATATTTAAGATGACTTCTACGCCTTTTGTTTTTGACAATGTCTTCTTAATAAAAGAAAGATAATATATGACTACACCCTCCCCCTTTTCAGTACTAGGGATGGAACCCACAGCCTCATACATGTTAGGTAAGTGCTCTGCTACTGAGCCATACCTCCAGCCCTTTTTATTTCTATTTCAAGACAAGATCTCACTAAAGTGCTGTGGTCGGCCTTGAACTTGAGAGCCTCCTGTCTCAGCCTCCTGAGTAGCTAAGATTATAGGCATGCACCATAGCACCCAACTTCATTTTCTAATTTCCCAGAAAAGTCACTCATCATCTTCCTGAGAAAAGTCTCTCCCTCTCCTGTCTCTTCTCTCCCTTTTTCTCTTTGTGCTGGGGATGCAGAGTTACAGTCCCAGCTAAAAGTCCTTTCTTGAGAGAATCTTCTCTCAATCAAAGCCCCCAATTAAAAAGCTGGCCTAAATCAGGGCTTTACATGCCTTCTCTTAAAGGACCACAAAGTAAATAGTACTGGCCTTTCTGTGCTGCCACGCTTTTCTACAGCACTGCAAATGGCAGGTTTCCCCCTATCCTTTAGGTCTTGATTTAAGCAGCACTTGCCCAGAAAGTCTTTCTTTCCCTCACCTGTGAAACTGGGAGCTCCCTTCCCATATGCCACCTCAACTGACTGTTTCCTTTCTGCTTGTTTTTTTGGTCCATGTCTCACAGTTTTACTGTGCACTTTCTGGGGGCAGGGATTATGGCTGTCCTGCCCTCGGCCTTAAGTTCAGAGTACAGCCCCAGATGGAGGGCGAATGCATGGACACCTACAGAGACAAAAGGCTGGAGTCACTTTCTGTGAGTCCTGGTCACACTTCCTACGCTCATCTGCACATTGCTCGACCACAATTGCAAGCCCTCTTTGTTTCTGGGCAGGAATCGTTCATGCTCCCAAATCGACTCTGGCCAGGCAGGACACCTTGAGAAGAGTCTCTTTGGGAATATGTCATGGTTCTCATTCTGGGATCTAAAACTTTCCACAGACAAAGTCAAACCCCTTCTCCCCAAAGCGTCTAAATCCTGGAACACCTCAGATAGGCACAGAGTCAGCAAACCCCAATTCAGAACCTCCATTGCTCAGGGCAGTCAACATTTTGTCCTCTACCTTTTCAGGGGACAGACCTGGTGAGGCCTAGAACTTAGCATTTATTCCAGTCCATTTACTGTGAATCTCATGATTCATTAACAAAAGTATTAAAATCACGGCTCCAAGAAAGGAAGGAAAAGCAATCTGCTTAGGTTTTTTTTAGCCTAATGAAAAAATAAAAGTGGCGATAAAAACAGAAATAAACTCTGAATACATTTCTAGAAATGTTCTAGAAAGGCTGCTGGAGTAGGATCTGGCAGCAAGATAGGCCTTTTAAAGTCATATTTTCCACCTAGGCAAATGCCAAGTACAGGCTGAGATCAGTAGAGGTGGCAAGAAGGGACAAAGCCATGGGCTCAGGGCAGATGCCAGGCACCAATGGGACCTGGAGGACACCCTGTTCTAACAGAAACTCCAGCCAGGTGGGGACTTCAGAACTCACTTGTTTGGAGACTTCTTACTTTATTGTTTTGTTTTTTGGTACTAGGGATTGAAACCAGGGACACTTAATCACTAAGCCACATCCCCAGCCCTTTTTTTCTATAATTTACTTTGAGACAGAGTCTTGCTATGTTTCTGAGGCTGGCTCTGAACTTGTGATCCTCCTGCCTCAGCCTCCCAAGTCACTGGGATCATAGGCATACACCACTGTTCCCAGCAAGAGCTCTTCCTTTCGAAGCACAACACATGACCCAAAAGCGCTAAGTGAAAGGACACAGAATGACCACGAAGTCATTCATTCTCATTCTGGCGAATGACCCAAAGAAGACAGAAGAGGCTGGCAGGGGCAGACTTACACAATCATGCAGAACATCATGAAGACATTCCACAGGGCAATGAAGATCCGAAAGTATCTGAGGCTCAGCAAGAATTCCCGGATGTTGTCCCCTAGAAAGTAAGAAAGCACTTTTATGGCACAGCTAACATTCTCACTGTCCAATGCAGTAAGCTTTTGCTTTTATTTTTTAATATTTTTAGTTGTACTTGGACATAATACCTTTATTTTTGTTTAACTTTTTATGTGGTGCTGGGGATTGAACCCAGTGCCTCACATGTGCAAGGCAAGCACTCTACCACTGAGCCACAAGCCAGTCCTGCAGTGGGCTTTTGTGACTTCTGCCTGGCTGCACTCACAGCCCTGACCTTCCGGTGGCTATGTGGCTTTCCCCTCCATTTCCCAGCCCTTAGCTCTCAGGCCAGTTCCCTGAGAGGACAAAGCCCAATGCCTCTGATTGGTTCAGGGAGAGTCATATGATCCAATCCTGTCCAATAAGAGATTCCCCTGGGACTTTTGCCTCAACTACTTAGAAAGACACTCATTTTTTGTCAGGTTTGCTGTGCTGGGAAGTTTTAAGCTCAGTGCTTTAAGGCAGGGGTCAGAAAACCGGCCCACAGGCCAAATCCAGCCCTGGCTGCCTGTTTTTTTGTATGGCCTGTGAGCTGAGAATGGCTTTTACATTATTTTCAGTAGGAAAAAACATCAATATTTTGTGAGCCAACTGGCCCACAGCCTTGCCCATCCAGTTACGTATCATCTCTGGCTACCTTTGTACTATCACAGCAGAACTGCTCTTGCGCCAGAAACCATACAGCTCACAGAGCCTCAAATATTTATCTTGCAGCCCTTTACAGAAAAACTTGCTGCTCCCTGCTGGAGGGTCATCTTTGCTAACACAAGCCATGGTGACACAGAAGAAAGGAAAATTGAGAGCTGGAGAGTCAGAAGTTAAGAGGGCAGGTCTGAGACCTGGATCCAGGGATACTGATGACAACTCTACTTTAACCACTTTTAGTAGAGTCTGAAGTGTATGCAACTAGAAGCTCCCTAAGCAGGGCAAGTGCGCATGGGGGCGAGGCATCGAGCTGCTTCGAGGAAGTTTACAGGCTCCGACTGCAACTGCAGAGTTTACTGCAGTTCAAATCCTGGCTCTGCACTTCTGCACATGTGACCTGGGGGTTCCCTGGACTGTCTCTGCTCACTTCATCCTGTAGAGATAGTGGTGATGGGTAGCTGAGAAGATCTTAGCACAGTGCCTGACACACAAGGGGCTCCTAACAAACACAGCCACTATGGTACAAGGGTCAGCCAGTGAAGAGGACAAGGAATAAGGAGCATGCCTTTCAGGGGAGCAGCAGGCAGGGTTCTGGGTGGAAGGATCTGGATGGAAGGAGGCTTGAGGGAGATAAAACATGCTATAAAGTGGCAGATCCAGAAGTATCCAGCAAACTCCTGTCCAGGTGCCCCTCCTGCCACTGACACCATTTCTGAGCCCTTGTGCCACCACAGCTGATTTAGAACAGTAAAGCACAACCCCAGAGCCTGGAATACTGTCTCCCACACAGTAGGTAGGCAATATATAGCATGAATGGATGAACAGATGGTCTAGTGATTGAAGAGTACAACCTCTGTGTTCAAAAAACCCAATTCTAATCCTGACTCTGTCACTGATGTGCTGTGTGGCCAAAGGCAACCTGAGTCACATCTCTAGGTTCATTTTCTCATCTGTAAAATGGGGAAATGATCCTTACCTTTCAGGGTTGGATGTGGAATGAAACACTAGCAGGAAAATCCTAACAGGGTTACCCAGGGATGGACCCCCCCAATAAAAGGGAACTGCTGAACTGTCTAAACTTCTGCTCCCCAGGGTTCCTGTCATCCATATGCATCACAGAACCCTTCACCTTGGCTGTGGTACCTCAAAGGGCCTGCTGTCACACACTCCAAATGCAGCTGCAACCCCATGAACATCCTGTGACTCCTGACATCACCTCTTTACCACCTATTTCTTGTTGAAGAAGTATTTGTCCTGCCCCATGGTAAATTCCATGAGGTAGGGACTATATCTGTCTTGTTCCCTGCTCTACCCCAGCACGGAGAGCAGTGGCTGGCAATGAAGTGGGTACTCAAAAAATGTCTGATGATTGACTGACTGACTGAATGAATGAATGAATATGTTACATACAGGTCTCTTTTGACTCCTAAGAGTCACACGAATAAATTCAGTAGGACATAAATTCTGGGTCTTCCAGAAGCAGTGTGGGTAAGAGGATACAAATATGAAGGGGTTTGGGCCTGGAATGAGGGGGAGTCCCCAGGCCCTGCCTCAATGGGGTCCTGCTTCTCAACTCTACTCAATGGGTGCCAAGAGGTCTCCCAAATCCCAAGCCTCAGGACTGATTTTCTGATTTAAGAAAAATCAGATATCTAAACTTTTATATTAAACCTCCCAATTTATTCAAAATCTATTGTTGGCAACTAATTTTAAAAACATACAAGTCGGGCTGGGGTTGTGGCTCAGTGGCAGAGCGCTTGCCTAGCACAAGTAAGGCACTGGGTTCGATCCTCAGCACCACATACTAAAAAATAAATGAATAAAATAAAGGTCTATCAACATCTAGAAAAGATTTAAAAAAAAAAAACATACAAGTCTGCAGCATTCTGAAAGCAATAGCAATAGGTGAGGCTGTTCGTTCCTTCGTTCGTTCGTTCATTCATTCATTCATTCATTCACATGCACTAACATGCTAGCACTGTGAGGGCACCAGGATAAACCAGGATGAGATTGGGCCCCTCCTCTGGCGTTTACAATCCAGTGCTAGGGGCAAACAGTAGTCAAATAAGAGCACACGTAATGAAAAATTATAACCATTGTAACAGGAAGTGATATAAGTGCTGACTTATCAGAGAGGGTCTCAAGGAAGAAAGGAGGAGCCGGAAGAGGGCAGAAGGAAGAACACAACCTCAGTCCCAACTCTCTCTCACGCACACAGAATCAGTTAAAAATAAAACTAGGTAGGATATGGTGAGAAAGAACCACACTCTCTGAAGTGAACAGTGCGAAAGACCTTACCTGTACTGGGCTCCCTTGACTCCTCCCCAAAGCCCTGCGTGTCCTTCTTTTTCCTATTAAGAGAAGGAAGACCGTGTCCGCTTTCATTGGGACATAAAGAACGCTCAGTGGCCCGAACCTGAAACGCAGCTCAGAAGGCCGTGAACACTAAGCTTCGGACCTTGTGGTGCCGCTGACTTGCTGTGTGACCTCGAAGGTCTCTGGGCCACCACGTGCGCGGCTCATATAAGCCACACCCGCAAGGTGAACAGGGTGGTACAAGGGCAGCGCGTATGTGGCCGAGGGTCCAGGGCAGGGCAGGGCTGTTTCTGGGGAATGCGCCTGAGGCTCCCAGAGGATGTGAACAGGTCAAACAGATAATGCGAGCGACCGCATTAAAATTTCCGTAGTGGCGCAGAGAGTCTAAGGAAGAAACACCAGGGTGGAGGCGTGACCAGAGGGCGACCTGGGACGTGGGGCGGGGCCTACGACGTGGGGCGGGCTTACGCTGCGGGGGCGTGACTCGGAGCTCCCGGGGGAGCCGCAGTCTTAGCGCGGCCTACTCACAGTTTAAAGTTGAGCACGGCCCCAGCGTTCATCAGCAGCGTCCTGCAGAAGGAGAATTACGTTTACTATGGCCGCCCCTCGCCCCATCTGGCTGTCTCTCCCCATCCTCTGGTCCCTCTACTTACCCAAAGAGCAGGATGTCCCCGATCATCTTTCCAGACGAAGCACCCGTCAGAACCGGAAACGGAAGCTCCAGGAAGGGAGGGGAGAGGAGCACTAATTGGCCAATCCCGAAATAACCCTGGCGAGGGCTGGGCCAATCGAAGGCCAGGGCAGGCAGGATCCCGCCCTCTGCAGGCCGGACCCCTTTACGTGTGAGCGAGCGCCCCTCCTCGCTGAGGCCCAGTGCGTCCGGGGTGGAAGGGCGGGGCGAAAGTGTAGAATCACCTAAGAGGGCGGAGCCTTCTGGGGGTGGGATGGGGTCACGCGTTGGAAGCGTGCTGCGCACGCGTGACCGGCCCAGTGCCGGTGCAGGCCCAGTGCCAGAGCTTAAGTTTCGCGGCTGTTCTTTCTTCCTTGCTTAGTCCGGGCTTCCGGAAAAAGGAAGCTCTGGATCCCTGAGGAGCTGCCAGAGGCGGGTTCTGTCACAGTGGGCTCCCCCGAAACCGAGCGCTCCAACTGACTGGACGCCAAAAGGGGATCCTCCTGGGCCCCGGGGGAGGCGGGGATTCTCATCCGGCCGTACTGCTGGGGAGGGGTCCCCCGAGCGGTGCCTACGTGGCGGGAGTTCTGACTTGTGGAGCCCCTTGGAGGATGGAGGTCCTGACCGAACAGATCCTGTGGGCTCGGGGGTTTCGGCTGGGTTCCACGGAGCACCGGGGTCCTGACTGATGGGGTCTCAGGGAGTAGGGGCCAGGACTGGGCTCCACCACCCACAGCGTCCTAATCGAGTCCTACGGGAACACGATCCTAACCGATCCGGCCCGCTGGAACGCGCGTGCCACTTCCCGAATGGGCAGCCTCCCGGGCCGACTCGCCCTCCGTGGGACCCGGCTCCCCTCCCGGCGTGGCCGAGGGTGATCGTGATGGCCCGAGGGACCGGGCGTGGGACCCGCTCGCCCGACTCCGTGGGACTGGGCGGCCCGCCACCCGCCCCGGGGTGAGCCGTCGCCCCTCCTCTCCCGCGGGGGACGGGCTGGGGGTGGCGCCTGGCGGGCCGGGGCGGGCCCAGCGGCGGGGGCGCAGTCGCCGGGCCGCGGGCGGCGGGACGGACAGGGCCGGGGGCCGCGGTGGCACCCGGCGCGCGCCATGGACCTGCTGTCGGCGCTGAGCCTGGGCGAGCTGGCGCTCAGCTTCTCGCGGGTGCCGCTCTTCCCGGTCTTTGATCTCAGCTATTTCATCGTCTCCATTCTCTACCTCAAGTATGAACCAGGTGAGCTCGGGCCGGGGGCTGGAAGGGGGCGGTATCGAGGACCGGGGACGGAGGTAAACTCGGGTCGCAGGAGAGGGAGAACCCTGGATGATGAAGGCGGGAGTGGGTAGGACAGAACCAGGGACTGGATCGAGGGAGTAGGCGGATGCTGAGATCTTGGGGTTCTCCCACGCGGGCGCGGGCTAAGGAAGGAAGCCCCCGGGATGGTGGGGCTGGGGGAGGGTGAGCTGATGCGGGTGCGAAGGAAGAAGAAACGAGCTTGTTCAGGGGAGGGGGAACATCTGCGGGGGAGGTGGAGAGATGGGGCAGGGCTGCATGAACTTGAGCAAGGGGCTTAGACAGGCGGGGGTCGGCGCTGCTGGCAGCGTCAGCTGTCCTCACCGCCTGCTGCTGTGACCTCCCTTAATGCCCTTGGCACACAGAGTGGGAGCGGCTGATTAGTGTCTATATAAGGGCTGGCCTTGCAAGGAGCTGCGATCAGGTTCAGCGAAAGTGACACCGGGGGCCCCCCTTCTTGCTGCATCTATCTGGCACCCTCTCCTACCGTTCCTTCGCCATCAGCCGGTGGTGCTGGATCTCAGAGCCCTGTGGGAATTCTTCCAGGCTTGGCCAGGGATCCTTTCCACCTATGGAGCAGATCCGGCCTTGGAGCCGGGTGATTTGGGGTCATCCTCCTCCCTCAATTCCAGACCCTCTTGGGGAATTGCAGAAGATCGACTCTGTTTCTTTAAGTTTTTTAAAGCTTTTTTTTTTTTTTTTCCAAATGAGGACAAATGGCCTCCTTAGAATGTATTCTACTTTTATACAAGGTTCACCAAAGCAAATGTTTCTTGTTCATCTCCTAGTACTTTCTTTATCCTAGTGCACCAGCAAACTTAATGGACCAGAGAATTTAGCTTTAGAAAAAAATCAATCACTGGAAACTTTGTGACCTTTTCTCCCAGTTTGATTACCCCCCAAATCTCAGAATGAAAGTGACTTTTATTTTTCAGGGGATAAAAATAGGTACTCACGTTCACTAAAAAAATCAGACCGAAAAGCAAAAAGAGTTAATTTCATGGTGGCCACCCTCAGAGCTGGCTTCTGTGCATTTGTACCCATACAGTAGGCATAAGTGCGTGGTCTTACACAAACAGGATCACACTCTACTGTCAGGTAGCTCTGTTCTATTTTTGCCTACCCACATGCCAAAGCCTGTTTCTTTAAAAGCTCTTCTGAAAAGCAGTTACTTTGCAAAGCAAAATAAGCCTTTGTATTGCCCTATCATGAATGTGAGGCTGTGTGTTCCTGTCTGAAGAACTCCTGATGGCCATTGCCAGTTCTCTGGGCAATTTCAAATTCAGCACACCTTGGAAAATCCAAAATGTGAGGAGGCAGGTACCTGGAGGGATGGCTGTAGGGCACAAGTGACTAGAGAAGGAGGTCTCCATTACGCTGAGAGCCTGAAGAAAGGGTCTGAGTGTTTCTCCAAATATTTCCCAGAATAAACCATCTGCTCTAGAAATGCCAGACACTGAGGGTTCCAGAAGGTCAAGAAGTGATTCTTAACCCTGGCTGCACATTAGGTGCTCCTGGGGCTTTCAAAGCTCCATCCCTACTCCAGACCAACTGAATCAGAATATCTGGATACTTTGGTTTCACGCCTCCCTCTCCTAGTGACTGCTCTGTGCCGTCCACGTGGAGAATACCAACCCAGTTCAACTCCTCCTTTCATAAATGGGATTTATAAGGAAATGGGTAAGCTAATTTAAATATGCAGTCCCCTGGGGGTCCCATGGCTGGTATATACAGCCTCAAGACTCAAACCCAAGTATATTTAGGTTTAGAAAAGCAAGCTGCTTGATTGAGCTATTAGTGCTGTGCACGCTGAGCCTCTGTACCGTTTCTTCTCTGAATTCAGCAACAAAATTTGCATAGCCAGCTATGAAATGACAGTATGGGGCCCCTTGTGCAGAAATGAAGAATTTCAATATGGCGACATCCAGACATTCAGTTTGGGGGGCCCTTCTGAGCTCAGGGTTCCCAGAAGTTAGCTCTGGCTGATGAGAGCCAAGCCGGCTTTAAGGAAAAACCACTAACATGGAAGTCAGTTCCACCCCGAGCACAGGCACACATAGTAACTTGGTTACTTCACTTCTGTGAGCTTCAGTCTGTTCATCTGTGGCATGGGATCACTGGTAAAATAATCCTGGATTCCCTTTCCTGGCTATTGTGGAGATCTGCCAAGAACTTTGTCAGTTGTTGAGTCTAAGGCGTTTGTGAGAGGTGGTTATATTTATTTGAAAGTCTATGGAGAAATGTTATCTGGGGTACTGGTGTTTTCTGGGTCAGACTATCTGGAGAATCCTGGGCCAGAATGAAGCTTAAGGGTGTGCTTCTCAATCTGTGTCACCTGGGAGCTGGTTAGAAATACAAAGTCCCAGGCCCCACCCAGACCTACTGAAACTGAGTCGTATTGAACAAGATCCCAAAGTGATCTGTAAGCATGCTGAAGTTCAAGAAGGGATGAACTAAAAGAGGCAAGGCTTCTTATTAAATCTGGAGCTTCCTCGGGGCAGGAGGTTGGAGTCTGGCCCTTTTTTCTGGAGCCTCGAAATCCATGCAAGAAGGGAGGACATAGTAGGTGCTGTATGCACAAATGAATGAACGAATGACAATCCTAGATACCTAAAGCCCTGATCCATCCAAAGAAACTGTCAGAAAGTGATTCTCAAACTTGGTTACATATCAGACTCACCTGAGTAACTTAGTCTTTCATCCAGGCAGCCCCGATCTATCTTTGAAATCAGAATCACTGGGGGTGGCACCAACTTCAGTACAGATGCCTTTCAGTGTCCATGGGGGATTGCTTCTAGTCACCCTCCACCACCACAGATACCAAATCCAGGGTGCTCAAGTCCCCTCTGTACAATGGTGCAGTATTTGCATAGAACTACACACAATCCTCCTTAGACTTTAAATCACCTCCAGATTACTTGTAACGCCTAAAACAATGTAAACACTGTGTGCATAGTTGTAATTCTAGGGAATCATGACGAGGAAAAGCCTGGGCATGTTCCGTACAGAGGCAGGGTTTTCCCTCAAAGATTTTCAGTCCTGTTAGTTGAATTTGCAGATTCAAAATCCACAAAGGCTGAGAGTATTTCTTGAGGTTCCCCAGGTAAGAACCACTTCGCTACACAGGTTTCCCAGCCTCAGCTCTAGACATTTAGGGTGTTGGCCACCCTGTGAATTCTGAGATACTGTATAGCATTACTGGCCTCTACCCTCTAGATGCCAACAATACCCCTGCCCCCAGTAATAATGACAACCAGAAGTGTCCCCAGACATTGCCAGTGGGTGGAAGGGGCTCAAAAATGGTTCATCTAGACCATAAATCTCAAACTCCAGTGACTCCAGGGGCAGGCAGGCCATACGTAGGGAAGCAAACCAGGTAAAGACCGTGCCCAGGTGAGAGCCAGTCAAGGGCACCTCCACCTTGTTGGAGCTGGAACTGCCAGAGCTGTTTTTTCAAGGGAAACTAGAAATGTAGACTTGTAGCTCTGTGTGCTTCTAGAATGTTCCCGACATTCCGTCCAAACATTTTTTCTCTTTTAAATTAATAGACTTTATTTTTTTCAGAGCAGTTTTATGTCCACAACAGAATTAGGCTGTTGTGGTTTCCATTTGCTGGCCCCCAGCCCACACTCGGCCTCCCCATCATGAACCAGAGTGAAATGTTTGTTCCCAGTGATGAATCAACAGTTTTGTCACCAGCAGCAGCAGCAGCATTTTTCAATGCTGGGGATGGAATACAGGGCTTCACATGTGCTAGCCAGGCACTGTAACCCTGGCCACACCCCCATCATCATCATATGATCATTATTATCATGTATATCAGCATCACCATCGACCAGAGTCTGTCTACATCAGAGTTCCATTCTGTGGATTCCAGCAACTGTTCAACAAGTGTCCACCATGGTAGCATCACACAAAATCATTTGACTGCCCTAAAGATTCTCTGTACTTCACCTATTCATCCCTCCCTTCATGAGCAACCACGGATCTTTTTACTGTCTATTGCTGTCTCTTTTCCTGAATGTCAAAGAGTTGGACTCATGTAGTAGGGAACCTTTTCAGACTGGCTTCTGTCACTCAGTATACATTCAAGGCCCACATCCCTGTCTTTCTGCCTCTCACCAGCATGCAGAATACTATGCCACCAAACAGTTGGATGCACCATTTTTTATCATTCGTGGTTAGAATCTGATTATTTCTGGGACAATGGAGGCAGAGGAGTCAAAGACAGCAGTTCATCTGTTCCTGGTTTGACACCTCTGGTTTGAACTATAGGCTTTCTGAAGTTAAGTTGGTTCTCATCCTTCAGCCTTGGGAGGCTGTGTGTCCATGATCTGCATCTTAAATGGGAGGAAACAGGCAGAGAATTGAGCTCAAAGGTTTAGGAGAACAGAACTTGTCTTAGTCACTGAAAGACTCAGACACTACACCACGCCACACATTTTAGACTTCAAATTAAGTAACCCAGAACAGCAATGCTAAGATGCACTGGGGACCCTTCTAGCACCGTGCTTCTGTCTGCAAATGAGGTGTCGAGTCCAGAGAGTGGTGCCATGGAGGCCATCACAGACTAGCAGCAGAGGACCAAGGTGTCTTCCTCCCTCGGGAAACAGCGTTCAGTTTTTAGAATCCATCCCATGGGGCTGGAGGTGTCGCTCAGTGGTAGAGTACTTGCCTGGCAGGTGTAAGGAAGGCCTGAATTCCATCACAGCAACACACACACACACACACACACGTCCACCCACTGAAATCCTCACCCCCAGTATTTTCCATTTTTGTTGAATTCCAAGATTACACAATTCCAAGTGCATAATTGTCAAGCACTAAGCAATTTCTTCACCCTCTCAGCACCCTGTGGAATGACTGATAACACAAGGGTGGCCCATCTTGGCTAGGTTTGCCTAAGACAAGCCCCACAAGTCTAGTGTCCCAGGAAAACCCCGGACTCAGGCAAAGCATGATGGTTGGTCGCCATCTTCATTATGCACATGAGCAAACAGCCCACGTGACCAGCCCAAGCTTAGCCAGTGAGAGGGTAATGCTTTCACGGCATTTGAATTTGAAACCCAGGTTCTCCAGGTTCCTGGTACTGCCCCCAAGCCAGCAAGAGGAACCAAGGACTTGTCAAAGGACTATGCCTGGGTTTTGGAGCCAGGGGGGACAGTTTCTGAGCCATGGCCTTGCTGTGGATCCTTGGGGCAGGGCTGTCTCCTGAGACCTGTCTGTCCTTCTGAGCTTGCTAGAGGAATCCATGATGATAGTGATAGGGAGGGGTATATGCTCATCCTGGTCTTTTGACAGTAGGACAGACAGACTGGGGAACAGGGGTGAGGGACAGTTACTTGCCCAAGCCACCCCAGGGTAAATGCTGAAACCAGGACCTGAGCATGTGACTTGACCTGGGCATGCTTGTGGAACAAACCCAGAGGCTGCTTGTCATGTTGCTTGCTGAACCTCAGGCCCCAGCCCCCACTCCCCAGCTCGGCCCCTGGGAGGATCCCAAAGGACATAAGAAAGACCCTGGAAAGAATTCAGCCCCTGGGAGTTATTTTTAGATGCAGAAGTATCCATTTCTGCAAAACATGTGTGCCTCACCTGACCTGGCTCCTGAAGGACCCACCAGCTGCTCCGGAGGATCAACTCTCAGTGGAGGCCATGTTTTAAATAGATAGCCAGGACGGGAGAGGAGAGCGCTGGGCTTCATATCCAGGGACCTTGGTTAATGTAGAGATTTAGGACAACACTGAGGGCCAGGAGAAGATGCAGTCAGGACTCATAACCCCAGGATGAGATGGGGAGGGGATGCTGTACCCCAGCCCTCATAGGCAAAGATAGAATTAGGGTTCCCATCTGACAATAAGAAAGATATGCAGAGGAAAATTGGTTCTTTCAGGGTCACACAGTTAGTTGGTGGGAGTGACGGAAGAGAGTGTATTCATCACATACTCTACAACTATTTGTACTGGGCATGTGTGATGATCATAAAATATAGTCTGTGGAAGAGATGGACCCATAAATTCTATATAGTCCTACAGTGGAATGCTACATAGCAGTGAAAATTAATGTTACCCGTGAAAAATATTGTGCTAAGTAAGTAAGTAACCACACAAAGGCCACATGCGTTTTCTGATTCCACCTATTTGAAATACAAATCAGCCCTCCCTATCCAAGGATTTAACCAACCATGGATCAAAGCCATTTGAAAAAAGTTGCCTCCAGGCTGAACATGAACAGAATTTATTTCTAGTCATTATTCCTAAACATGCAGTATAAAAATTACTGACATGGCGCTTACATTGCCCTGGGTCTTCTAAGTCATCTAGAGGTGATTTAAAGCCTATGGGAGGGCTGGAGGGGCTAGTGCAGCACATTGCATACAACAGGAGGACGTGGTGGGGGGGAGCCACTCACTTCATGGAGGCCAGAAAGCAGACAGGAAGGGGCCACAGTCCCACGTGAGGGCACCCCACAGTAACCTAACTTCCTCCCACTAGGTTCTAGCTCTTAAAGGTTCCACCGCCTCCAAACTTGCCTCAGGTTGGTGATCAAGCCTTTAGCGTATGGGCCTTTGGAGGACTTTAAGATTCAAACCATCACGTGGGGCACAGAATGCCTGGCCTCAGACTTGCTCAGCATTGCCAGCTGCCTCTGGGGTGGTTATGCCCAGATGTTCCCACCTGTTTTTGCATGAGAATCTCAGGCATTGGAGGACATTTCCCCTCTGTGAGGTTGACCAAACTGTAAAGGAAGTATCTCCTTCTAGGCAGTAGAACTTAGTGTTTCTCCATGGAAGGACAGACAGGGAAGATTATTGTTCTTATAACAATCTTACAACGTGATCCAAGGTGCCCAGCACAAAATGCCTCTTCATTTGCTTAAATGTGAATTCCACTATAGCTGGGGTTGTGGCATGGTAGTAGAGTGCTTGCCTAGCATATGCAAAGTCCTGGGTTCCATCCCCCACAATGCAAAAAAAAAAAAAAGAGAGAGAGAGAGTGCTGGAATATCAACTCCATGATGGCGGGGACCTAATCTGTCTTGCTCATCATTGTAGCATCAGGATCCAGCCCGGTACACCTTCACCGCGAGTCCATTCACGCACAGCTGTTCCGGGGACAGCTACTAGGCGTCAGGCACAGCCTGCGCACCTGGGACCTAGCAGCAGCTGAGGCCTCGGTGGTCCCTGCAACACATGGAGGGATGAAGATGAGTCCACTTGCTGAACGTGTCCATAGTGTGTAGAGGTGTCCTTGTCGGCTTGGGCTGCTATAAAACAATCCCACTGATGGTGGCTGTCAACCACAGACACCTGCTCCTCACAGCTCTGGAGGCCACACTTCCGAGGGTGGGGTGCCAGCCCAGTGGGGCTCTTGCAGGGGTCTTCTTCAGTTTGCAGGCTGCCCCCTCCTCGGGTAACCCCCTACGTGGAGAGACTCCTACAGGGCCCTGGTCCCAATCACGGGGGGCCCACCTTCATGCCCCAGGCACCTCCAAGGGCTCTGCCTCCTGAAGCCATCACACTGGAGAAGGTCGGGCTCCCACATGAGGTGACGTTTGGGAGGACGGGGACATGGGTCCAGAACAGTAGGCGTTCCTGGCATGGAGGGACCAGATGTTCAGAGGTGACTACTTAAAGATAAAGGCATCCAACGTTCAGAAAGAACACTTCTACCCCTTCCACATACACAGGCACAAAAGAAGAAAATTAAAAAAGGAAGTACCTAAACTAAATTCCCCTCCCCGCCACTGCCCACCCAGTACTGGGAATTGGACCCAAGGCAGGGCTCTACCTTTGAACCAGCACCACTGCCCCTTTTTCAAACATTTATTAGTTGTCAACGGACCTTTATTTTTTATTTCTATGCGGTGCTGAGGATGGAACCCAGTGCCTCACACGTGCAAGGCAAGTGCTCTACCCCTGAGCCACAACCCCAGCCCCCAGCCCCTTTCTTATTTTTATTTTTGAGAAGGGTCTACTATGTTGTCCAGGCTGGCTTCAGACTTGCCATCCTCTTGCCTCACACCTCCAAGCAGCTGGGACTACAGGTACATACCATTCGCCCAGCTTGTCTGATTATCTTTATTAATAAGAGATTACGTATGTAACCTCATTGTCTTATGTCCATACTGAGTGAAGTTTTTATTTAAGTACAGCATTTGACAGCTGTAAGCAAAATACCTGAAGCTGGGGTCTAATAAGGAGAAGGTTCACTTAGCACATGGTTTTGGATACGGAAGGTAGAAGATCGGGAGGCCTCGTGTTCAGCCTCTGCTGAGGGCCTCAGCAGATGGCATTGTGGAGGGAGCTGTTGCAAAAGGGAGCGGTCACGTGGTGAGATAAGAGATTCGGGGGTCAGGCTTCCCTTTTTCCTTTGTAGTGCTGCAGATGGAACCCAGGGCCCTGCCCATGTTAGGCAAGCACTCTAACACAGCCAGTTTTTACTGTTAATTACTTTGAGACAGGGCACCAGTAAGTTGCCCAGGCTGGCCTTGAACCTGCAACCCTCCTGCCTCAGCCTCCCAGGTAGTTGGGATTACACGTGTGCACCTCCATGCCTCCCACAGGCCTCACCACCTCTCAAAAACACCACAGCGGAGACCAGGTTTCCAAAACTTGACCCGTTGGCAGAGAAACCACAGGCAAAGCACAGCAAGGAGCATCCTGGGTGTCAGGCGAGGCTGAGGGGGCAGAGCAGCCGTTTCGCACGCCTTGGTCCTAAAGTTTTTCTCTGCAAAATGGAACTAGTCAGGGAGGGAATCAAAATGATGGAATAAGTGACTCAGGTGTGGCAGTCGAGGACGGTGACGATATTAGCATGAAGATGGAGCCTATTAGTTCCCAGATCAGGAAGACTTTTAAATGGAGAGTACAAAGTTGCAAGAATCTTGAATAGGTGTTATTTCTGTGCCTCTCATGTTGTGTTCCCAAAAACTCATTTTTAAAGGACTAGACTCCCCCTTATTGTGGAAATTTGTGTGTGTGGTGTGTATGGTGTGGGTGTGATCTGAACTTTTAAGTGATTTTTATCTTGAAAGAGTTTATGACTCAATGAGAAGTTGCAAAAATGGTAACAGAGTTTGCAAGACCCTTCACCCAACTTCCTACAGTGATGACATTGTACAGAACAACAGCTTCTTAGTAACACCAGAGGTTGTCATTGGTACAGTGCTTTAGATCAACTACAGATTTTAACTAACAGTTTTTACGTATACTTTTTTTAATGCCTTTATTTATTTATTTTATTTATTTATATGTGGCAATGAGGATCAAACCCGCTGCCTCACTCATGCTAGGCGGGCGCATTACCAGGGAGCCGCTACCCTGGCCCCATTGTGAATACTTTTTTAAAAAATGGTTTTTGAGAGAGTCATACTGCCTTACCCCAGTTATCCTGCCTCCTGCTCCAGAATAGCTGGAACTACAGGACATGTCATCTTGCCTGGCACCTCTTGCACGTACGTGTGTGTGCATGGTGTATGCAGCTACTTTTATGAGGCCGTATTACATGTGGGTGTGAATAACCATATAGAGTCAGAACTCAGAATGATGCCAACCCCACACCGAAAGCTCCCCGTGCTGCTCCACACTGTTAGGGCCTCCTCCCAAACCTGGCTCCTGGTCTCTGTCACTCATCACTGTGCTTCTGTCACCAGGAGAATATCTTATAAACTATGTCATACAGCATTTCTGGGATTGCCGGCTTCTCGTTCCCCATAATGTCCTCGAGATACTTCCACGTAGCGATGGTGGGAAAGCAAGGATCATGCAGTAGAAAGTGGACTTCGAGCTGTGAATCTAGATCTTTCTCTGGGCTGTGTGCAGCAGCCCGCAGTCGCCAGCAGAGGAACCACAGTAGAGTGTGCCAGGTGGCGAAGCGGGGATGTGTGGCATTTTCAGCCTGTCGTGGGCTTATGGGACATCACCCATCAGAAGTCGAGGGGCATCTGCACTCAGTTGTGCCGGCATCACGGTGGAGAGAAAGCTGCACCCTGTGGCTCGCATCAGCTCCCGGTTCCTCCAGCCCTTCGCCACCACTCATCTGCTTTGCTATCCTTTTCACACTGAATGAAATGCCAAGATCAAGAGTAGGGTGGAATCCACGGCACAGGGCTTGGGAACCCAGGCAAGAGTGCCAGCTCAGCAGAGCGAGGACGCCTCCCTGGAGGACGTGTGCTTTGTGCTTGGCTACTTCTGCTCTTGGGTTCTTCTTCCTCCCTTGCCACCATCTTGGAATGGCCTCGCTACCTGCCTGCCCTGTGTTCCCCCGTTTCACGTAGTTCAGTACTAAAGGACTCCCCTAAGCGTGCCCTGTGCGTTCCCAACACCGGCTCGCCTTCCCTGTGCCGTGCCCCAGCGGCTCTCCCCTAGGGGCACAGGGCTGGGCGCTCTCCAGCTGTTGCCTTTTCTGCACCTCTGCTTGCCCAGGACCCAGCTGAGCCCTCTCCCCAGCACAGGCGCGTTCTGTGAGCAGGAGGAAGTGCGCTCAACCACAGGAACCTGGCCCTACTTGTACTTGCTTTTATTTTTCCACTTCATTTTGCTGTGTTTTGTTATGTCACCATCACACTTCTCTGAGCATGGTGGGAAGAGGCCCCGCTCAGCTCTGCTGCTTCTCTGTGCGCCTCTCTGAGCCTCCCTGAAATTGGCTCACTGCGGGCACTGGGTGGGAGCACAAAGAAAGGCAGCCAGATCGGGACAGGCTGACCTGCGGGCAAGGGATGAAGCATGCTCTTGGTGACAGAGCGGGGGACATTCCTGTGCCCCACAGGAGCGGTCGAGCTGTCCCGACGCCACCCGGTGGCCTCCTGGCTGTGTGCCATGCTGCACTGTTTTGGGAGCTACATCCTGGCTGACCTGCTCCTCGGGGAGCCCGTGATTGACTACTTCAGCAACAACTCCAGCGTCCTGTTGGCCTCGGCTGTCTGGTAAGCCATCCGGGGTGGGAGGCGGGGAGAGTGGGCTGGGGACAGAGGTGACCCCGCACCAGGGAGGTGGAAGGAAGCAGTAGGTCAGAGGAGCCAGAACCCACCCACTCGGCCTCCAGGGGGCCCTGAACACGCTGCCCCCACGCCAGCCGCCCTGAGCCGGGCAGGGGGAGGAGGGTGTGGCATGACCCCTCTGTCTGCTGCCCAACGCGGGGTCTTCTCTCCCCAAAGGTACTTGGTTTTCTTCTGCCCCCTGGACCTCTTCTACAAGTGTGTCTGCTTCCTGCCAGTGAAGCTCATCTTCGTGGCCATGAAGGAGGTGGTGAGGGTCCGCAAGATCGCAGTGGGCATCCACCATGCACACCACCACTACCACCACGGGTGGTTCGTCATGATCGCCACGGGGTGGGTCAAAGGTAAACCTGGTGAATAGCACCCCAGACCTCCCCACCAGCCAACACCCAGTCCACAGCTGTGTGGCCAGTTCCTAATCAATAGGACATGGGTGACAGCAAAAAGAGCCAGTACTCCTAGAGCAGGGTTTCTTGGCACTGCTGGCATTTGGGTGCATCGTTCTTGGTGGCAGGTCTGCACTATGCGCTGTAGGAGTCTGAGCTACATCCTGATCTCCCACTACATGCCAGTAGCACCCTTGTGCCCAGCCAGGGTGACCAGCGATGTCCCAGACATTGCCAAATGCCTCCTAGAGAGCCAAGCCACCCAGATGAGCACTCTTTCTGCAGAGCACTAACTCCAGGGCCTTCCATCTGTGGGGACCTCAGCCCTTCCTGTCAGCCAGTGAAGTCTACAGACACTTGTAATGTTTTTATTTATTTGTTTATTTATTCATTCATTTATTTTTGGTACTGGGGATGGAACCCAGGGCCTTATGCTTGCTAGGCAAGCGCTGTACTACTGAGCTACACTCCCAAGTCCATTGTATGTTTTTAAGTGCATAAAATAAATGGGCTAACAAAGGTAGCCCATTATTATAAAATGCAGTTATCAAAATGATTTTTAAATACAATATCACAATTTCATGCCTCTTTATTAATGCATTTACAGCAGACCTTCCACTAGCCACTAGGAACCATTGAACTTTTGAAGTGATTCTGAAACCATTTGCAACAACTGGAATATGAAAAGGAAAAACATCCATCGATTTTATTGGTGGCTGGAGATGCCTGCTGAGATCACTGCCTCCCTTCACCATGGAAGGAAAGGCTGGTTTCAGTGGGAGGCTGTGAAAATGGAGATGTACTTGTTTCCTGTCCAGCATCGTAGACTCCTGACTCAGGGCAGGTCTTGAGTCCAGGCCTTTGTGTGTCATATCTCATTTGATCCTTAGGAGCGTCTTTTAGGAGAGATCAGCTTCAGCCCCTTTTGCTGAGGAGGAACATGAAATGACTTGCCCAAGGTCACACAGATAAGAGGCACAGTTGGGTTTGGCTCCATGTCCTTTGAACGCAGTGTCTGTGTTCTTAATTCTTTTGAAGTTCTCCTTTCCCGCTCCTCCATCCCTTAGTTTTCTAAAGGGCAAACTAAGATAGACTTTAAAAGAAAAATGCGGTTGAGGATGTAGCTCAGTGGTCGAGCACTCACATTATGCCCTGGGCTCAGAGCGTAAGAGGGACATTTTTATAATCATAAAAGGGTCAATTTACCAGAAAGATATAACAATTATAAACATATATGCCTCTAAAAACAGCACCAAAAATACATAAAGCAAAAACTGACAGAATCAAGAGACAGCTTGACATTAATAATTGGAGAAATGGACCAAGGAATAATAGGAATTTAAAGAAAAAAGACTTAAGTGTGTGCAAAAAGTCTCTGAGTGCCTTATCCCCATTTCCTGCCTGTAAAGGGTGGGTGCCTCCAAAGTCACAGCGCGAGAATCACCCTCCATTGAGCCATGGCTTCCTTAGTCACTGCCATTTGAGACTGGGTCATTTCTTGCTGTGGGCACTGTCTCAAGCATTATAGGATATTGAGCAGATGCCAGTAGCATCCCCTCCCGTTGTGACGACCCCAAGTGTCTCTCTAGACATTGCCCGATGCCTTGATGGCAAGATAGCCCAGCTGAGCAGCCCCGGCCCAGTGGTAGACGTCAGGTACCCCGTTGACGCACTGGTCCCGCCCAGTGGTAGATGTCAGGTACCCCGTTGACGCACTGGCCCCGCCCAGTGGTAGATGTCAGGTACCCCGTTGACGCACTGGTCCCTGGAGTGAGTTTCCAAGCCTCTTTAGCCAATGGGGGAAAAGGAGAGGATTTCTTCCAGTAATTTTTCCTACCTGCAGCTGATGATCAGGCTCAGTGTCCCCTAACGAAGTGTCCAGCAGCAGATAGGCGCTTCCTTGGGAGTGCAGACAAGAAGAAAGGGGCATACAGGGTGGCTGGCCTGTTCAGCAGTGCCCTGTCCCGTAGGCTCTGGTGTCGCCCTCATGTCCAACTTTGAGCAGCTGCTCCGAGGAGTCTGGAAGCCAGAGACCAACGAGGTCCTGCACATGTCCTTGTGAGTACCCCACAGGCCCTCCCCTCCTCCTCTCTGTGTATTCAGATATCTTACTCTAGGCGGATACTGCTGATAACTTAGAGAACCCTCAGCTCCTGACACTCTTAGAAGCTTCCAGAGGCTATGTCTGGGGAAACCCACAGTGGGAGCCACAGCTCTGCCTAGAGGGTGGGGGCTGGAGGAGCTGATGTTTGATTTGGGTTTTGAAAGGTGAGTAGGAGTTTTCTGGCTAAAAAGGAGCCTCTGGCCAGAGACGAGCGTCTCTGCCAACTGTCAAGTCAGAAAAGAGCAGTGCTTTTACCAGGTCTCCAGGGTAAGAGTATGTAGTATGAGTGGGACCAAAGAGCTTGGGTGGAGCGTGGGGTGCAGAGCATGGGGTGTGGAGCATGGGTGGCTAGAGCCAAGAAGAGGAAGGTGAGCAGGACCCGAGAGCAGCATCCAGCACCCTGCAGGATCCCGGGATGCATTTAACCTAATGCATGTTTGAAGGAAGTAAAACTGTAGCCGTAAAAGTAAGAGAGAATTAAAAGGCTCACTCACAGGCCAGTGAAGATCACCTCCCATTTCATACTGTGGCAAATATGGCTTTGCCCCTCCTCCCAAAGTTGCTTCCCCCCTGAGTTCACCACAGAGAAGTGGGGCCCCAGATCCTGGAGCCCTTATGTGGCTTGTTGCCGAGCTGGCAAGTGCCTTCCTCTCTCAGACTCATCAGCTGAGTGACGGTCAAGGGGTTCTGTGGGGGCGCACACATAAACCACTTGGCCCTGGAACCCAATGGTGCCAGGTGGAATCACCACCTAGTGCAATGAGCGACAGCTCTTCGTATTCTGCAATGAAGAAAAAGAAAGTTAAGAAGAGCTTGTGCTGCAGTCACACTGTCTGGGGGTGGGGGGCGAGCTGTTTGGGGATCCCTAAGACCACCCAGAGTTTCACTGGTTTGCCGGAAGGACTCGCAGAACCCAGCAAACTGTTGTACTCAGGCCATGGATAATTCCAATGAGAGGACACAGACTGAAATCAGCAGGGGTAACGGGCAGAGTCCAGAAGACACCGGATGGGAGCTTCCAGTTGTTTTCTCCCCGTGGAGTCGCATGGACATCACTTAATTCTCTGAGCAAAGGTGTGACAACAGGCATGGTGCACTGCCGGCCAGGGAAGCTCCCCTGAGCCTTGGTGCCCTGGGTTCTGATTGGGGCTCAGTTGTGTAGGCACAGTTAACCGCCTGTTGACTGCCTTCGTCTCCAGACCCTCCAGAGGCTGAGCAGATGGCATGTTGCCCAAGGCCCCCACCATAAATCATATTGCTGCTCTCTGATGTGATCCAAGACAAAACAAAAACAAAAACAAGACACTCTTAGCATCCAAAGTCTCAAGGGCTTAGAGGGCACCTCCCAGGAGCCGGACAGAGGCCGGACCTTGACTTCAGGCTAAGTTAACCCATCTGTATACAGAGAGATGCCACTTTATCCCTGCCCCCATGCACCTTCCCACTCACGGGAAGCTGGGGAGGAGCCAGGGCTGGGGCAGGCAGGTGCCTGGGTACAACACAGACCGTGGTCTTGTGGGTGCCTCCTGGTAATGGCGGCTGCTCCCTCCAGCCCCACCAAGGCCAGCTTGTACGGAGCCATCCTCTTCACCCTGCAGCAGACCCGCTGGCTCCCGGTGTCCAAAGCCAGCCTCATCTTTATCTTCACCATGTTCATGGTGTCCTGTAAGGTAAGCCTCCCTCTGCCCGTGGCCTTCCTGCGCTAACCAGGCTGCCCTGAACCTCCTAGGATGTGGGTGGGATGTGGGAGGGACTGGACAGGACTGCCTAGGGAAGCTTGGCAGCGGGTCGGTGGAAGGGGAGGCTTTACGATGCAGTTTCCATCAGGTGGGGAGGGAATGAGGAAGACAGGCCTTCTAGGGTGGGTTCATCCCGGGTGAAGACCGAGGGAGAAGGTGCCATGGCACAGAGGCTAGAGGACCTTGAAGCTGGGAAGGCACCCTCAGGTCATCCAGAGCTCCGCTGGACCAGGAACGATTCTGGTCTGTCAGGATCATCCCACCCAGGAAGGGTCTTCCGGGCCACTCTCTCCTCAGTCCCAAGGAGGTGGGTTACTCTGCCATGGTTTCCCCAAAGCATGGAAGGCCCCAGCTTGGGGCCGTGTCCCCCCCCCAGAAGGAAATGTGTGAGTCTCCTTGATGGGGGGGCGAGGGAAACGGGGCCCAGGCTTGTTCCACCTGCTCGTGATACGGTGCCTGGCCAAGTGCGCTGTCCACTCAGGCGCCTAGTGCAGAACACCAGGGACCCTGGAGCTTATCGTGGTAGAATGTGGCGCTCAGAGTTCTGGAGGCTGGAAGTCCAAGATCAGGGTGCCGCCTGGCTGGGCCACTGAGGGTCCCCTTCCCAATTGCAGATGGTGGGCGTCTCAGTGTGTCCTCATGTGGCGGAAGGGCCCAGGGCAGCTCTCCTGGCCCTTGCTTCCTAAGGCACTAAGCCTATTCAGGAGGACTGTACACCCATGCCTGGCCACCCCCAAAGGCCTCCTCTGCTAATATCATGACCTTAGAGTTTAGGTTTTAACATGAATTTGGGGGGACACATTCAAGCCGTGGCTCCTCTCAGTGCCCAAGTGGGGGGAGTGACTCATGCAGGATGAGTGTCCAACTGTCCCAGCATGCCCGGCCTGCCCAAGCTTGACCACCAGAAGTCACACATCCCTGGACACCTGGTGGTTGGTCATCCTCCTGGAGGTGCACGCAGCCTCAGGGCTGGGGCTGGGTTCCCCCACCCTGACCTCACTGACCCCTTTTCTCTTCTGTCTTGGTCCCTCTCTGGCTCTCACGGTCCCCTGCCACCTCTCTCCAGGTGTTCCTGACAGCCACTCACTCCCACAGCTCCCCATTTGACGTCCTGGAGGGCTACATCTGCCCTGTGCTGTTTGGAACAGCCTGGGGAGGTGACCATCACCATGACAACCACGGAGCATCCCATGGCGGCTCCCATGGTGGCGGGCCAGGTGCCCAGCATTCCGTCCTGCCTGCCAAGTCCAAGGAGGAGCTGAGCGAGGGCTCCAGGAAGAAGAAGACCAAGAAGGCAGATTAGGGGGTGGCCCAGGGGACCCACAGGCACCAGGGGTAGGACCAGGCCCAGGACCTCACAGCTGGAGGTTATCCTGGGCTCATTGCCCATCTCTGGGCCTTGATTTCCCCATCTGCAAATCGGGGCCATCAGCTCATCCTCCAGGGCTGAGGTAGGGATTAAATGAGATATGATGGTGGACTTTTGTAGGAATGGAGGGTTCCTCTCTCTCTGTCAGGCCCCCTGTAGGGTCACAACTTTTATAGGAGCGCAGAAAATCCCAGTAGCAGCTCCTACTAAAAATCCTGGCATTTATTCTTTGTTCGTTTTTGGTTTTGTCTTTCTTCTCTGAAATTGTATCTGGACTCAGAGAATTTTAAGCCATGTCGAGACTCATTTGATGGGTATTTCCTAAGTATCTACTATGAGCCAGGTGCTGTGATTTCAAAGTTTTGCTTAGGCTCCTCAATGGTTAGACCTTCCATGCCCAGAACATTCTGAGGCCTGCTGGGCATCCCTGGGTAAGTTGCTTCCCTTCTCTGAGCTTCAAGTTCCCCATCTGTGGAGTGGAGACCCTTGGCCCTCTGTACAGAAGGCAAGACATGGCAAAACTTTATGTGCTCATAAGCACTGTGCAGTCAGGAAGGGAGGTCAGGGCTGTTGTGAAATATGATTAAAAACAGCTTTGCGTTTTAGATCATTTGTTTGTGGATCAGAGAACCTCACTGTTACCCAGCCAAAAAGAGACCCCAGTGGACCCATCTGAGGCAGGTGCGAGGATTCAAATAGTGATCTTTGGCTTCAGGCTGCCTCCAAACCAAAGACATGCAGCCGGCTGCCGGGGGTTCCAAGATCCAACTCTGTTGAAGGAGCTCCGGGTGTTCACTGGAAGTGTCAGGCCTTCCTTGTGCTGAAATCTGTCCCGGTCGCTCATCCAGTCATTCAACAGACAGACTAATGCCTACTCTGAATGTTTTTGCTGCTGCTGGGCAGGCCCCGAACTTGTATGGGGTGAGCAAACTCCCTCGTCCGAGCCTAGTCAGCAAGACGTCTGAGAGGGGTGGTGGGGGTGGACACGTCCAGTCTCAGGTTGGGTTTGAGCCCAGATCAGGTTGGGGTCCCAATTATTACCCATCTGTTGGGCAAGTGCCTTGTTCCAGTGATGCCCAGGAGTTGGGTGGGTCCTGAGGCTTCAAGCCCCCCCATTTCATCCTCTTGCATGTCCGTCAAAGCTCGGCATGAGGGGTCCGCCAATAAATCCGATGTGAATGAACCCTCCCGGCTTGTCTGACTGATTCTTTGACCTTGAGTTGTGGGAACAGTGGGGTGATGGATCTGTGGACCAGCTTGATTGTGGCGCTGTTTCCACAGGGCTGTACGGTTTAGAGCTTATTAAACTCTTACCTCTTTACATATGTACAGTTCACAGCAGTTGGATAAATAAGGCTATTTTTTTAAAACCCTCAATAAGACAAAAGCTCCATAAAAATTGGGGAAAAAGGCTTGAAACCTGATATGGTTTGGAAATGGTCCCCCCAGGTTGATTGCTGGAGGTTTGGTCCCAGGGTGTCGGGACGTAAGTGGTGGTGCCTTTAAGAGGTGGGGCCTGGGGAAGATGATGGGTCCTAGCGGGCCTGTCCTTGAAGGGATCAATGTTGGTCTTGCAGAGAGAGCAGTGTTATAAGGAGAGTGACAGCCTATGCAGAGGCACACGCCTGTGGTCCTAGCGCTGAGGTAGAGGCGGGAGGATCACTTGAGCTTACAAGTCGAAGACCCCGTGTCGGAAGAAAGGGCTTGCAAGGAATGGATGTCACTTGTCAGGGCCCCTGGCGTGGGCATGGGGACAGAAGCTGCAGTGAGCCCGTGTTGAATGAATTCGTGCTAATGCTCACGCTGAGGTCTGAATGTTGGCGTCCCCCGATCCATACGTTGAAATCCCACCCCTCCGCGTGCAGGTAGCTGGGGACATGCCCACAATGGGTTTTGGGTTTCTGTGAAAGGAGAGCAGGACCTCTCTGCTCGCTGCCCAGTGTGGTCACAGCAAGAAGGCGGCCATCTGCAAACCAGGAAGCGGGCCCTGGCCAGACACAGAGCTGCTGTCCTGAGACACTTGTATCATCATGGCAGCAGCGCACAGTGACTGAAGCGGGGCGGGTGTGAGGAGCATGGAGAGATCCCTCGGCAGAGGGGAGGACGGGAGCTGGGATTGCAAAAGCCAGCTCTGGCAAAACGCCCAGGGAGCGCTCGCTCCGGCTCAGGCACTGCGAGGGGGATCAGCCACTGCCTCTGGCTCGAATATTGTGGGATCTCATTTTCTGGGAGAACAGATTGTACTGAAATAGCCTCCCAGCCTATTCTGGGAAGGGAGCCGGCTAGCCACTGGCTGAGTGGGGGTGATTGGCAGGCCAGGCTGGCTGCGTGTGGGTGTGAGAACTCTGCAGGCAGGCTCCCAGGGCTGGGCTAATTTTAGCTGCAGGAGTTGCTCTCTGGCTTCCTTGGTCTTGCATTGAGACATTGAGAGAAAGGCTCTTTTCATCCTTTTTTTTTTTGAAAATTGCAACAAGCCGGGAGCAGGCCTGTAATCCCAGCCACTCGAGAGCCTGAGGCAGGCGATCACAAGTGTAAAGCCAGCCTCCGCACCTTAGCGAGGCCCCATCTCGAAAGAAAAAATAAAAGGGGCTGGGGGTCGGCCCAGAGGTTAAGGGCCCCGAGTTCAATCCCTGGTACCCCCATCCCCGCCACACACACAAACCGTGACAAAATGGGGCTGGGACTGCAGAGCCCTTGGCGAGCGGCTCAGGGTCCTGGCTTCCGTCCAGCACACACACGAGCCGAGACACACGCAGCGTGAAACTTGCCATCCCCTCATGCGACTGTCACGACCATCCTTCTCCAGAACTTTTTAGGGGTGCTGGGGTTGAAACTCGGGGCCTCTTGCAGGTAGGCAAGGGCTCTACCCCTGAGCTGTCTCCATCCCTCCAGAAATCGTCTCATCATGCAAAAGTGAAGCCCCACACCCATTAAACACTGATTTTTCTGTTCTCCTGTCCCTCAGCCCTGGGCACCCACCATTCTACTTTCCGTCTCTACAAACAGGATGACTTACGTCTTGAGGGACCTCCTATGTGTCAAAGCATAAGTGCTCACCTCTCTGTGGCTGGCTTATCTCCCTTAGAATGTCCTCAGGATTCCTCTATATTGTAGCGTGTGTCTGAGTTTCCTTCCTTTTTAAGGCTGAATAATATTCCATCGTGTGGAAGGACCACGTTTCATTGTCCATTCCTTTTCTGTTGGTAGACATTTGGGGAGCTCCTGTGTCCTAGCTATTGATTATGAACAGTGCTGCAATGAACTTGGTGCAGCCTACTGTATACCTGCTGTATGGCATAGCCTACTTTAACATTTTTTTTTTTACTTTAAAATTTTTTTTGTACCAGGAATTGAACCCAAAGGTGCTTTATGTCTGAGCCACAGTCCCCAGTCCTTTGTATTTATTTATTTTTTATTTTGAGACAGGGTCTCACTGAGTTGCTTAGGGCCTTGCCAAGTTGCTGAGGCTGGTTTTGCACTCACAATCCTCCTGCCTCAGCCTCCCAACCTGCTGGGATTACAGGCCTGCACTAGCACGCCTGGCTTTAAATTTTTTTATTAAACACTAAGGCACAAATCCACATGAGCCTAGGACCCTACAGGGCCAGGATCAACACTACCGCCCTCTGCCCCACCCCATCTCCTCTCACTGCAGGTCTTGGGGGTCAATACATATGCAGCTGGTTTTCCCGTGCTGCATGATGCCTTTGGAGTCCCTCCGGAGAGGCCTGCCTGAGGCTGCTTGACACTACACTTTTTTTTAATAAGTAGGATTGCACTCTAAAATAACAATAAAAATACAGGACAGTAGATACACAAACCAGTAACATAGCTTATTATCATTAGCAAGCATGTTGCACTGCACATAATTGTGTGTGTTATGTTTTGTAAGACTGGCGGCCAGGTAGGCTTGTTTACACCAGTGTCGCCACAAACAGGAGGAATGGGGTACAGCGGCTAGACGTCACCAGCCAACAGGACTACCTCAGCTCCATGACAACCTGTGACTGCCATCAGACACGGGGCCTGCTGTCGGCAGGAATGCCGTTCCTTGGAGCACGAGCGAATGATATTTGTTAGGAGCAAATCGCAGGTCGCCTGCATCTAAGGGAAAAGAATGATGCAGAGACGTGAGATCGGGGAGCCAGGGATCCCCGGCAGCCTGCTCAGCTGCTGCCCACCATGTCTTGTGAGCAGATCCAAGCCATGCCTGCGCGCCTGGAAAGTTCTGCTGAGCACTCCCAACACGCCAAGGACACGAGCAGGTATCTTACATACGCCGTGTGTTCCAGGGGCTTATTAAAATCATGTCACAGAAGACAAGAATGAGGTTCCATGGTGAAGCGAGTTGACACAGGTCAGATGTTGCTACAGTGGGGCAGAATGAAAGTCCTGGCCCGGCTAATTCTAATTCCAAAGCCCAGGCTTCTTCCTTTACACTCCACTTCTCTGCTTCTCTTTAAGGACGTGTATGATTCTTGTGAGGAAAGAGTTTGGCACAGTCCCTGACACTAAGCAGACTTTAGCAAAGCTACCTTTCCATCCCATGTCATTGTTCCCAGGCCGCCTTCCAGCAGTTACCAGAGTGGGCAGTTCTAACTGTGTTTACATTGTGCTTTCTTGCTGGCACCTGCCTGGAGGCATCTGGGAAAAGTCCCAGGCCAATTAGTGGAGGAAATGAACATCTAATTGAGCCCATGGAAGCCAACAGAGAGGTCAAAGTCAAGTCACAAAGATAGGCTGTTGGCAGGCCGGAGTGTGTGTTCTGGTTTTGCTACTATCTGGCTCTGAGCGTGAGTGAACCCCTCTGGGCAAATGAAAACATTGGGTTAGGTGAAGGTAAACACGGACCAGATCTGACAGCCAGGGCCAGGGGTGTGGCTCGGTGGTGGAGGCTTGCCTAGCAAGGTCCTGGGTTCCATCCCTAGCACTGAGAAAAAAAAAAAAAAAAAGCCGGCCTCTCATTTGTGTTTTTAAATAAAGTTTTACTGGCATATGGTTCATGAGCATATGTTTACACATTGTCTAAAACTGGTCTTTATGCTTACAACAGCACGGCTGAGTCATTTCTATAGACCAAATGGCCTGCACAGCTGAAAATGTGGACTATCTGACTTTTTGAAAACAACAACGACAACAAATAAAAAACTTGACAACTCCTGGGATGGCTTTCCCCCCTCATTCTGGGAATGGAACCCAGGACCTCGAACATGTTAAGAAAACACTGTACCACTGAGCTGCATCCCCAACCCCACTAGATGATTTTTAAGATTCTTTCTGATTAGAAGTTTGATGATCCATGGAAGAAATGAGCAGTACTATTAACCAGATAAAACCTAGGGAGAGGTATGAAATTCTGTGTTGTGCAGATGGGCATCTTGTCCTGCCTTGAGTGCCCAATAAATTCTTTTTTTTTCATGTATGTATATAGGGTAATAATATCTCTCTCATTCTACTGTTCTTCCTATTCCCACTGCCCACCCCTCCCCTCACTTCCCACTGCATAATCCAAAGTTCCTTCATTGTTCCCTACCCACCCCCACTACGGATCAGCATCCGCTTATCAGAGAAAACATCCGGCCTTTGGTTTCAGGATTCAGGATTGGCTTATTTCACTTAGCACGATATTCTCCAATTCCATCCATTTACCTGCAAATGCCATAATTTCATTCTTCTTTAAGACTTAGTAATATTCCATTGTGTATATGTACCATATTTTCTTTATCCATTCATCTGTTGAAGGGTATCTAGGTTGATTCCACAGTTTTGCTATCATGAATTGAACTGCTATAAACATTGATGTGGCCATGTCACTGTAGTGTGCTGATTTTATGTCCTCTGGGTATAGACTGAGGAGTGGGATAGATGGGTCAAAATTGGGTCCATTCCAAGTTTTCTGAGGAATCTCCATACTGCTCTCCAGAGTGGCTGCACCAATTTGCAACTCCACCAGCAATGTATGAGTGTGCCTTTTCCCCTGCATCCTTGTCAACACTTATGATTGCTTGTATTTTTGAAAATTGCCATTCTGACTGGAGTGAGATGAAATCTTAGAGCAGTTTTGATTTACATTTCTCTAATTCAAGAGATGATGAACATTTTTTCATATATTTGTCAATTGATTGTATTTCTTCTGTGAAGTGTCTGTTCAGTTCCTTATACCATTTATTGACTGGGTTATTTGTATTTTTATGTTAAGTTTTTTGAGTTCTTTATAAATTCGGAAGATGAGTGCTCTGTCTGAGGTGCTTGTGGTAAAGATTGTTTCCCATTCGATAGGCTCTCTCTTCAAATTATTGATTGTTTCCTTTGCTGAGAAGTTGTTTTTTGGTTTTTTTTTTTTTTTTTTTTTTTTTTTTTTTTTTTTTTTTTTTTTTTTGCGGTGCTGGGGATCGAACCCAGGGCCTTGTGCTTGCAAGACAAGCACTCTACCAACTGAGCTATCTCCCCAGCCCCTGCTGAGAAGTTTTTTTAGTTTGAATCCATCCAATTTATTGATTCTTAATTTTACTTCTTGCATTTTTAGAAGTCTTGTTAAGGAAGTCAGGTCCTAAGCCAACACGATAAAGATTTGGGCCTACTTTTTCTTCTATTAGGTTTTAGTGCCTAAGTCTTTGATACACTTTGAGTTGAGTTTTGTGCAGGGTGAGAGATTGAGGTTTAGTTTCAATTTGTTACATGTGGATTTTCAGTTTTCCTAGCACCATTTGTTGAAATAGGCTATCTTTTCTCCAATGTATATTTTTGGCACCTTTGTCTAGTACGAGGTAACTGTATTTATGTGGGTTTGCCTCTGTGTCCTCTATTCTGTACCATTGGTCTATATGTCTATTTTGATGCCAATACCATGCTGTTTTTGTTACTATAGCTCTGTAGTATAATTTAAGGTCTGGTATTGTGATGCCTCCTGCTTCACTCTTCTTGCTAAGGATAGCCTTGCCTATTCTGGATCTCATATTTTTCCAAATGAATTTCATGATTGATTTTTCTATTTGTATGAAGAATGTCATTGGGATTTTAAGAGGAATTGCATTGAATCTGTATAACACTTTTGATATTATGGCCATTTTGACAATATGAGTTTTGCCTATCCAGGAGCATGGGAGATTCAAGGTCTTCTTCAATTTATTTTTTTAGTGTTCTGTAGTTCTCATTGTAGAGGTGTTTTACCTCTTTTGTTAGATGGATTCTCAAGTATTTCATTTTTGTTGAGGCTATTGTGAATGGGGGTAGTTTTCCTAATTTCTCTTGCAGTGGATTCATTGCTTATATATAGAAATGCATTTGATTTATGGGTATTGATTTTATATCCTGCTACTTTGCTGAATTCATTTATGAGTTCTAGGAGTTTTCTGGATCTTCTAAATATAGAATCATGTTGTAGGCAAGTAATGATAGTTTGAGTTCTTTTCCTAATTTCCTTTAATTTCTTTCGTCTGATTGCTCTGGCTAGCAATCAAAGATGATGTTGAATAGAAGTGGTGAAAGAGGGCATCCCTGTCTTGTTCCAGTTTTTAGGGGGAATGCTTTCAATTTTTCTCCATTTAGAATGATGTTGGCCATCAGCTCAGCTTAGAAAGCCTTTACTATTTTTGAGGTATGTTCCTACTATCCCTAGTTTTCCTAGTGTTTTGAACATGAAGAGGTGCTGTATTTTGTCAAATGCTTTCTCTGTGTCTGTTGAGATAATCATGATTCTTGTCTTTAATTCTGTTGATGTGATGTATTAATTGATTTCTGTGCATTGAACCAACCTTGCATTACAGGGACGAAGCCCTCTTGGTCGTGGTGGAGTGCCCGATAAATTCTGCAGTAAAGACAGATTGCCATCAGTTCATGCGGCTCTGACTTAACTGGGCTAAGGGATGCCCAGTTAGCTAGTAACCTTATTTCTGAGTGTGTCTGTGAGGGTGATTTGGGAAGATGAGCATTTCAATCAGTAGACTGAGTAAGGAAGATCCCCACCCCTATGTGAGTGGCATCACTCAATTCTTTGAGGGCCTGTGTTATGGCATGGATCTTAATTGTCTCTCCAAAGCTCACATATTGAAGGTGTGGTCCCCAGTGCAGCAGTGACCAGAGGTGGGGCCTTTGGGAGGTGAGCAGGTCATGAGAACTCTGACTTCATGAATGGAGTAGCCATTGATGGATTCAGAACTTAGTGGACTATGGGGGTGGTGGAAACTTTAGTAGGTGGGGAGTAGTTGGGGTACCTTCAAGGGCTCTTCCACCTCTATTTCTGCTTCTCATTTGCCATAAAGACAGATGCTCTGCTCTACCATGAGCTCCCTGTCATGAAGTTCTGCCTCAACACATGCCACGGAGTCAGCCCACCATGTACTGAAACCTCCGAAAACATGAGCCAAAATAAACATTTCCTCCTTTAAGTTGTTTTTCTCAAGTATTTTGTTACAGTAATGGAAAACTAACTAATACAGTCCTTAAATATGACAAAAAGTGAAGAGAGGGTGCATTCGCTTTCCATCTTGTGCTGGAGTACCCACTGTCGTATGCCTTTGGACATCGATGCTCCTGGTTCTTGAAACTTTGGACTCAGTCTGGGGTCCCAGTGGTCCTCAGAGCTTTACGTGTTATGTGAACTGTACTCCTGGCTTTCTGGACTCCAGTTTGGAGATGGCAGATCAAGTTTCAATAGCAGCATGAGCCAATCTCCTACTAATTCTCCTTCTCCATATCTGCGTCTGTGTCTGTCCTATTGATCCTCTTTCTCTGCAGAACCCTGACTAATACAATCTGCTCTAACGAATTACCATAGACCAGGTGGCTTAAGGAACAAACATCCATTGTTCATAGTTCTGGAATCTGAGAAGTCCAAGTTCAAGGTATCGGCAGATCCAGGGTCTGGATCTGCCCCAAACTGTAGCTGTTTGAAAGCTACAATTCTTTGTTTTGTCCTCACAGGACAGAGCAGAAAGGGAGATCCCAGATCTCCTCATCTTTTCGTAAAGATGTGTGTGTGTGTGTGTGTGTGTGTGTGTGTGTGTGTGTGTGCACGCGTGCACGTGCTCACACAGAACTGGGCCTTGCCCTTGCTAAGCAAGCACTCCAACACTGACTTGTATCCTCAGCCCTTCTAGGGATTGCTCTACCACTGAGCCAAATCCCACCCTGTTTTGTATTTTATTTAGAGACAGGGTCTCTCTAAGTTGCTCAGGGCCTCACTAAATTGCTGAGGCTGACTTTGGGAAGCCTCATGATCCTCTTGAACCCACGATCCTCCTGCTTCAGCCTCCTGAGCTGCTGGCATTATAGGCGTGCACCACCGCACCCAGCTACAAAGATCTTCATCTCACCTTGAAGCCCCACCACCATGATCACATTGAACCCTAACCGCCTCTCAAAGGTCCCACCTCCAACTACCATCACACTGGGACATCCCAAAGTCTCAAAGGAGGAGGACACAAACCTGCAACCCAAAACACCCTGGGAAACATAAATTCATTCAGCAAGCACTTGCTGAAGTTTAGCGTATCCGTGCTGAGTTGCCCGGGGGCACTGAGTGTGAAGACCCATTTCTTGCTACTAAGAGGGAGTAAAATGCCTTGGAGATCAAGAAGGGCTTCCTGGAGGAGGAGAGGGATTTGTCTGGAGCCTTGAAATACACAAGGAGGATTAGAAGATCTGGGGAAGTTCCAGATGGAGATCAGCACGGGTACAGGCTGGAGGTAGGAATGTTTAGAAAATACATATCCGAGGAATCCCTGGCTGGACAGACTGGGAAGCACAGGGTGTCCTTGTCCTGTTCCTGGGTGGGACAGTTTCCCTTCTGGTGGGCCCCTGCATCACGATTGAGAGGAGCGCTCTTGCCCCCACTATTGCATTTGTGGGCTGGGGTCCTCTGAAATGTATCTCCGCTGCTAAAAGATGGAAGGACATTGTTATTAAAGACTCTATGTGGAGCAAAGGCACTGGGACCCAAGCCAGGAAGGATTGAGGCCGCCTGTGAGGGCCTCGGGGAGGAGCTGAACCTTGCCTCCAGTTAGCTGTTGCTATGTAGCCAATTGCCCCCAAATTATAGCAATTTGAAAGCAGGTATATTTATTGTCTCTTGGGATTTCTGTGTGTCCGAAACCTGAGAGTAACTGAGTAGGGAAGTCCTGGGGCAGATTTTTTTTTTTTTTTTTTTTTTTTTTTAGTTGTTGATGGAGCTTTATTCACTGGCTTTCATGGGGTGCTGAGAATCGAACCCAGGGCCTCACGCATGCTAGGCAAGCGCTCCACTGAGCCACAACCCCACGGAGTGGCTTCACTGAGCCACTGTCCCAGCCCCCTGGGACAGATTTTTACAAGATTGCTGTCAAGATTGGAAAGTAGTGGTGCCGGTAATCCCAGTGACTCAGGAGGCTGAGGCAGGAGGATTGCAAGTTTGAGCGATCCTCAGCAACTTAGAAGGACCCTGTCTCAAAATAAAAAATAAGAAGTTCTGGAGATGCAGTTCAGTGGTAGAGCCCTTGCCTAACGTGCGAGAGGCGCTGGGTTCCATCCTCAGGACCACACAACAAAGGGGAAAGAAAAGACTGGAAAGTCTGACTACCGCTGGGGGACTTGTGGATAGTCCCTGGCACACAACGGGTGTGAAAGCCATCCACATTCCATAGAAACTGGACGGTGAATTCTGAATTCTGGTCTCTCCTTGAGCTGGCCACATGCAGTCCAGCCCTGCCCTAGGATCGCAGGCTGAGCCCAGGAGGCGACAGTGGAGGGGGCGGGTGGGAGAAATCTTCAGCCCGCCATGGCTTCAGCTTGCAGGGGGCGTATTGGAACCGGACCCCATCACAGGGCAAGGGGCAGCTGGGCTTCTAGGGCCCCTCCACAGCGGCCCTCAGGCCTTGGCTCCTCTGGGATGGATTCAGGCTACGATTTTCAGTGGCTCGGCCTCTTCCCAGGCTGCTCCCAACCCTGCGGCTGCTCTCCCTGGAGTGAGCCACCGAGGAGCTAAATCTTCAGTGTCCCCGAAGGCCCTGCACAGGGCCGGTCCCAGGAGGTGCCGCAGGGAGGTGGTGGCGACCGGAGAGTGGGGTCCAGCGGAGAGTGGGGTCCAGCGGAGCCCCGCGTCCCGGGCCGTGCCTCCAGCGGGTGGTGGGAACCGGCTCTTCCTCTTGCTCTTTGGCTCTCTGGCTGCCCTGAGGCCGCGGCTCCGGCTCTGCCACACCCGCTGCAGGACCTGCTGCCTCACCACAGGCCCCACGTCCATGGGGCCCATCCATCCCGGACAAGCCTCCAAAACCGCGAGCCAAAACAGACCTTTTCTCCTTACGCTGACGATGTCGGGTGTTGGTTATGAGAGCAGATAGCGAACTCAAGCGACAGAGCGCCCGGGACTTGTCTTCCTGACTCATCTCAGAAACGACATTCATCCCGTCGCCCAGAGCAGCCCTGGAGCAATGCAGGAAGGAACCATCCAGGGATGCGCCTTCCAGGAGGAGGGGTCCTGAGGGAGGCTGCCCGCCACACCCACGAACACCACGTGGCTCTGGGCCTCGCTAAACTTCACCCAGCCTCAGTTTCCCCAAATGTGCACTCGCCAACTTAAACCACAATCCATTTCTTCATTTATCAAAACCTGTCGACAAATGACTGTGGGGGCGGCCCCCTTTTCTAATCCATCCATCAAACTACCTCAAGCCCTGGCTTCAAACATCTTCAGAATGTTCTAGAATATTCCGGAATGTTCACAGGAAGCACTTGTTTCCTAAGTTTTTTTCTCATGGAAAAAAAAAAAATCAGAAAAAACCCACAAGTGTCCAACAACAGGAGGGTAAACAGATCCCCTTGTAACCATGTGCTGGAACTCTACTCAGCTGTGAAAAGGGAACAAATTCTAGGGTGCACGGATGTCAAACATGTGTTGAACGTAGAAAGCAAGTCGTGTCAGAATCCCTACAGTGTGGTTTTCTAGAAAAACTCCCAAGATACAAAACCGATAATATAATGTATTGGGATAACATTTTTTTCAGTAAATTCATCTCACAAACCAAGAGAATGGTCAGCCCGCGAAGCAGAACGTAGTTACCCTTAGTAACTGGAGGAGGGGGCTTTCGAATATGGTCACTTACTGAGGAGGACACATCCCAAGGACTGCGTCACAGGACCCTGGCTTGGAAAGCCTACTCTACAGGAGGTTGGTGGCATGTAAGGTCCTGCCTTCCGCTTCTACAGCCAAGATGAACAAGACAGGAGAGAGGAGACCTCTCCACCGAGGGACGCAGAAAACCAGGTGGACCAGTTTGCTGCCCGTTTACATCACATGCTGCTTGACAGCGAGTTTTATTGGTTTGTTTACAAGTAGAAGACGTACATTCTAAAATAATGATTAAAAGTCTAATACTGTAAATACATAAGCCAGCAACATCATCATGTATTATCATGATGGGGCAGACGTGCCGCCTGGTCACCTGTGCTGTCTTTCTGTACAACTGGACGCTCAGGAGGTTTGTCCAGCATCACTGCGGACGTGAGGATGTGGCCCCCATGTCACTAGGCAACAGGGATTTTTCAGCTCCTCTCTAATTTTTTGGTATCACTGTCATCTCTGGGGTTTGCTATTGATCAAGAATCATTATACACCTCATGATTGGGTTAGAAATTTAGAAATGATCTCGTTCTTAACAGAAATCAGCATCACCTCTTTTTCATATATGAGAATGAATTTTTTTTTAACTGGGGATTGAACCCAGGGGTGCTTTATCACTGAGCCACATCCCCAGCCCTTTTTTGTACTTTATTCAGAGACAGAACCTCCCTAAGTTACTTAGGTCCTTGATAGGTTGGTGAGGCTGGCTTTGAACTCTTAATCCTCCTGCCTCAGCCTCCTGAGCCACTGGAATTACAGGTGTGCACCGCTGTGCTTGGCCTGAGATCATGAATTTTACATTTACTTTGTGGTCACGGGATAAAAATCAAAAGAGGAAGACTATTTCGAGACACGTGAAAATGATATGAAATTCAAATTTTAGTGTCTCCCAGTGAAGCTTTATTGACACAGTCCCATCCCCTCATTTACATATCGTCTTTGGCTGCTGGCTACAGAGACAGAGTTGAAGAACTGAGTCAGAGTTGTCTGATTCCCAGAGCCGAAAATATTTTCCATCTGTCTTTTTCTTGAAAAAGTTTGCTAGATGGTGGGAACACGACCACCCATTTTTTTCTGTTGTATATATGATTTTACTTGGTACAGGTAATATTGCATTCACCTAGATATCAGGGGTCCTCGGAACTAGCCATGTCCTTTCTCGTGATCGGGTGCATCTCCTGCAGAAGAGTTCGGAGCTGCCTTTTCCATTTTCTGGGGGCTCCAGGCACCCCTTGGCTTGTGGTCTCGTCACTCCGATTTCTGTCTCCACCATCAAGAGGCCAGCTTCTCTGTGTCCTGTCTTCTCTTTTGTCTCTTAGAAGAACGGGGGTCATTGGATTTAGGACCCATCTGGTTACGACATAGACATGACTTTTTTGTGAACATCATTTGTCTTAGTTGATTTTTCTGCTGCTCGGACAGAATATCTGAAACTGGGAGTTTATAATAAACAGAAATTAGTCTCTCAGTTCTAGAGGATGGAAAGTCCGAGCATCCGAGCACAAGGTCTGGGCATCTGGTGGAGCTCTGGTGATATTTAGCATGCAGGAGGGCATCCCATGAGGACAGAGCAGGGGAGAGAGGGACAGAGAGAGAGATAGACAGACAGGTCAACTGTTGAATTCTACAGTGTGGTCATTCCAGACCCTTCTGGGCTGGGCCCAGTGTTGGACCAACCAGACGCCTCCAGGCTGGTTGGGGAAGAGAAGCCCTGGACACGGGCAGCCACCTACAGCCTGGTTCACTTGAGGTTTAAATCAAACTGATCACACTAAGTGATCAATCTGAAAATCCGATAGGATGGACCTGGTTCCAAGTACTTCTCCTGCAGCTCTGGCCTTCCCAGCATCTCCAGGGATTGGTTCCAGGACGCCCGTAGATACAAACATCCAAGGATGCTCATGTCCCTCTCGCGAGGTGGCATGGTGCTCACAGGGGACCTGCCCACATCCTTCTGCAGACCTTGAATCATCTCTGGATGACTTGCTGCTTGATGTGACGTAAATGGTATGGAAATTGTTGTCATCCTGTATTATTTAGGGACTAGCGACAAGAAAGTTTGTACCTTACAGGACGGGTGACATTTACTTATTTACACACACACACGCACACACATATTTGAGATGGGGGTCTCATTGTGTTTCCCAGGCTGGCTTCAGATTCCTGAGCTCAGGGACCCTTCTGCCTCAGCCCGGGACTACCTGTGTATACACCAGGTATCTGTTTATTGCAGCGGGATGGAACCAGGCCCCCGCCATGCGAGGCAAGCGCTCGCCCACTGAGCTGGGCGCCCCGCTCCTACATCAGCATTTCCAGCGTGTGGTTCAGTGGGGTTCAGTACATTCACGGTGCCGAGTCACCACGACCTTCATCTCTCGCGTGACGGGATCCTGGAGATGGGGTGATCTATGACCAACAGACATGTATTAGCTCATTGTCCCGCAGGCTGGGGTGCCCCAAACCGAGGTGTTGGCACTGTTGAAGGTCTTCCTGCTGCACCCTCGCTTGGGGGCAGGTGAGAGAGCTGAGGGCACAGGTGGCAAACTCCTTCCATAAGGGCACCGGTTCCTCTCCTGGGGGTGCCGCCCCATGACCTAATCACCTCTTAAGACCCCACCTCTTCCTTTTAATTGACACATTGTTGTGCACATTTCGCGGGAAGAGTGTGATAATTTGACACTTTCGTCAAGGGTGACAGTCACATCAGGTGAGTTGGCATTTCCATCTCCTGCTCCCTCCTCTGTGTTTGAGCTCAGCTCTTCTAGTTCCTCAGGAAATATAGAATAGGTTGCTGTTGGCTATGCCACCCTACTGTGCTAAAGGATGCTAGAACTTATTCCCTTAAGAGTGTCACCATGGCAACTGCATTTCAATGAGCTTTGGAGGGGACAAACTCCAAAAGTGCCCAAAAAACCTTTGCATCATCCATAAAAGAAACCATCTGTCACCAGTCACTTCCCGCTCCCCTCCCCCAAACCTGGAAACCTCACCTCCACTTTCTGTGCCTCTGGATTCTCCTGCTCTGGACATTTCATGCCCATGGGATCACACCCCAGGTGGCCTTGTGTGTCTGGCTTTTACTCAGCATCATGTTTTCCAGGTTTGTTCATGCTGTAGCAAGCCTCAGTACTTGGTTTCTTTTCATGGCTGAATAATATTCCACGTTCAGGTGGACCCTATTTTGTCTGTCCACCTGTCTGTTGATGGACATTGGACTGTTTGCATCTTTTGGCTACCGTAAATAGTGCTGCTATGAACATGAGTGCTTGTAACACCTGTTTTCAGTTCCTCCGAGTATAGATGTAGCAGCGGAATTGCTGGATTATATGGTAAATCAACTTGCTGGATCATATAATAATTTATCACATGGTGTTTAACATTTTTAGGACCCAACAAACTGTTTTTCCCTGGTGGCTGAAACACTTTGCCTTCCACCCAGTAACATATGAAGGTTAGATATCAGCACGTCCTTGCTCATGCTTGGGGTTTTCTACTTCCCACCCCAACCCCACCTTTTTGTGCCAGGATGGAACCCAAGGCCTTGGGCCTGGTGAGCAGGTGCCTCCCTACATTTTTAAATACTTGTCTTACTCAGTGGGAGGTGGTAGTTTTGATAAGAAGATAAGTAATATTTTACAAGTAATATTTTTAAAGAATCAAAATCAAATGCAATCCAAATCCATGATGAACAAAACATCAAACATTTTTAAAGAAGGCTCCAACCCTGCTTTTGCCGGTTTACCCTACTCACTATGCTTTATTTAAAATTTTGACATTTTATTCATTGTAGATTTTTGTGTTAATTTTGATTTTCAAAAATATTGCATTACATATTATTTATCTTTTGTCTACAACTTAAAAGTTGAAAGCATATTATTTGTCTTTATTGCAATTTTTTTTGTGCCGCTCCCCCAAACGCTGAAACCTGGCCTTCTTCCTCCCCTCCGCCCCTTCCACCCCGCCCTGAGTTCCCAAGGCTCCGCCCATTCGTGCAGCAGTTCCTGTGCTGGCCTCGGGAGGGCGCTGCTGCCCCGCTCACGCCCCGCCGGCTCTTGCCCGCTGGGAGGTGAGGTGGGCTTATTAACATATCTCAGCCTGGATTTCTTTTCTGTAAGGTGGGAATGATGACGTCAACTTTGCAGAGGTGGCCAAGAGCTATCGAAAGGCCTGAGGGCTCAGTGTCTACTCAACGCATAAGGATTGTCACCGGCTATTCCTTAAGAGTACTAATTGACAATTATTCTATTCTTGGCTTATGGAGAAACTCAAACGCTCACAAAAGTAGACAGAACAACATACGGACGTAGCCCCCTGCCCCAGCCAGGACCACCATTATCCCCCGGCCAGCCCACTCCATATACATTCTATCAATTATTTTGAGGCAAACCTAGGTCATCTCATCATTCCATAAATGCAGTTTCTTTGGATATCCAAGGGGGGTTGGCTCTTGGACCCCAAGGATACCAAACTCCTGGGATGTTGGAGTCCCTGCTATAAAAGGGCAGCTATTTGCATACAGCCTGCACACATCCCCTGTGGTCTTGAAATACCTAACACCATGCAAATGCTCTGTATGTAGTTGTGACACTGTTGTTTAGGGAATAATGCCAGGAAAAAGAAAGGTCTATATATGTTTAACCCAGATGCACATTTTCCAAATGTTTTTGATTTGTGATTGGTTCAATCTGCAGATGCCAAACCCACAGATATGGAAAACTGTGTTTTATTATGTGTCTCTAAAAGATAGAGACTCTTTAGAAAACTAACCACAATCCCACTATCACATTTCAAAACCTCTGCCAAGAATTCTTCAACGTCCGCGGATTCCTGTTTGGTTAACAAGTCAGGTTTTAGAATTATGCTTCCGTTTGACTCTCAGCTTACCGCCTTTGCCATGGGAACTTGAGCACGTTATATAACTTCTCTGAAGCTTATTTTCATCATTGATCAATCAGAGGAGGAAATTGAAGTCCCCAAGTTTGCTGGGAGAACTGGAGACAGTATATGTATTTGTACCTAAAACTTGAGTCCATTCAAAGCATAGTAATAGTGGGCTGGAGGAGGGCTCGGTGGTAGCGCCTAAAACGCCTGAGGCCAGGGGTTTTGTCCCCAGCACTGCAAAAACAAGGAAAAAAAGATAGTAATATTGGTAGTGATCAGTGGTTCTCAGCTGGGGGGTGGGGGGATTTTGCTCCCTTAGCAAGGTCAGGATACATTTTTGGTTATCACCATAGGGGGAGGCCAGGGATGCTGCCCAACAGTCCACAAAGCACAGGACAGCTGCCCACGATGAAGAATGTTCTAGCCCAAATGTCATCCGTGCCAAGGTCAGGAAACCCTGGTCGAGCAACTTAGATTCCATTTTTTTTTTTTTTTTTTGTACCAGGAATTGAACCCAGGGCTGCTTAACCACTGAGCCACATCCTCAGTCCTTTATTATTATTATTATTATTATTATTATTATTATTGTTAATTATTTAATTTTAAGACAGGGCCTCACCAAGTTGCTTAGGGCCTCGCCAAGTTATTGAGCCTGGCCTCCAACTTGTGATCCTCCTGCCTCAGCCTCCTGAGTTGCTGGGACTACAGGGGTGTGCTACCATGCCCGGCTGCTGGAATGTTTTTGACATTGGTGGCAGAGCTGGATTTGATTCCTAACTGCCACTTGGTGAGTGAAGCTGGCGGTGGTAATGATGGTGAATAATCATGGCCAACATCTGGCGGACCCTCCTATGACGCAGGCGTGGTGTGGGACCCAGGCCCACTCTCTCTACAAAAGCATTTCATTCTTACTAGCCCGGGAGGGTGAGAAAACACATGTGACTTCATTTCTCTGGACCTTGTTTTCTGCACCTGTGGGATGGGAACCTAATGTCTGCCGCTTGGGCTTGTTCTTCGGACTGCTGATGCCAAAGGCCAACTGGCTGGCACCTCCCAGACCCTCAGCAGATGGCACCTGGTATGGTGAGTGGTAACAGCCTGGCACACAACAGTTAACCACCATGCCTGGCTGAGCGCCCGGCTAAGCTGGTGCCCGATTGCCAGACGAGTCTTTTCATTATCCCAGTTGCTGGGAGAAATGGGCGGGGAAAGACCCAGAAAGCACCTAAGACAAAAGTTACTAGGATTGCAGGAGTCTTGTCTTCCGGTGGCTCTGGGCCCAGAAAACTTTCTTCTCCGACCTGCTTCTCCAGAGGGCTCTAAATTGGTCTTTATCTCACCAGCAAGGACAGGAGGGAGGCTGAAGGCCCCAGGGAAACCAAGGACGGACATTGCAAAGGGTTTCTGCCTTTCCCGGGGAAGCCCGGGCTTGCTCAGTTGTCTGCCACCACAAATAGGAGTCAAGAAAGATGGACAACTGTGGATGAACCCACTGAGGTGACGGTCATTTCCTGAGCACCTACTATGTGCCAGACAAGATCCTCACACCATGCAACTCACATTCTTGCAGGACAGACAGTGTACGAGTAGAATCATATCAACTGGTGGTGAGTACCATGCAGAAAAATCAAAAGAGGGTGACAGTATTGGGACTGAAGTGACAAAAAGGGTCACTGAGTGATGGGACAGTCAGGGAGAACCTCTCGGGAGGTAGCATTTGAGCTGAATTGTGACTGATATGAAAGAATGCAGGCTGGAGAGTTTTGGTATAGCATGTGCAAAGGGCCTGAAGCTGAAACAAGCTGGATGTGTTAGACCAGGGGTTCTTAACCAGGAGTGGTTCTGCCCCTTGCAAGGCATTGGCAATGTCTGGAGATGGTGTATTGTTTTATTTTGAGACAGAGTCTTGCTCAGACTGGCCTAGAACTTGTGATCTCCTGCTTCAGTCTCCCAGGTAGCTGGATTCCGGGTGTACGCTACTGTGCCCAGCTCTGGAGGAACTTTAAATCACCATGACTTTGGTGTAGCAGGGATTGCTGTTGACATCTAGGATGCAGAAGACAGCCCTCATGCAGAGAATGGCCAGGTTGTAAATGTCCCTTACACAGGGATTGAAAAACCTGGGTCGGAGAACTTGCCGAAATGTGGGGGTGGATGTCAAGGTCAAAGGTCACGGGTCCTCCTAGGCTGGTTGGGAAGCAGTAATCCAAGAGTGTGGCCACCTGATGGAGTGTGAGGGGGTCCAAGGGACCTGTTGGGACCCAAGGCAATGGAGAAAGGGACAGAATTGCAGAAGAGGTCATTTCAAGGTCAGGAGGCTGGCAAGGTGGTGGAAGGAAGTTGGGGATGGACGCTGGCGTCTGAAGCAGGGGCCTAGGAGGGTCCAGAGGGTCTGGGTGGATGGCAGGAGGGTGGCTGGAGGGCCAGGCTGAATTTGGGGTCTCTGTAGAAGGGACCAGAGGAGCTCTATCCCTGATGCTCCCTTTAGGGCTAGTGAGAAATTCCCGCTCCAAGCCTTGGTTTTCTCATCTGTAAAATGGTGACAGTCAGCTCTCCTTACTGGACTTCAGAGTTAAGATGAAATCCACAGGCCCACCTGTCCGCAGCTGCACATTGACCAGCGGGCCACCCTTCTGGGCAGATTGCGAAACTCGGGACTTAACAGGTCAAAGTATAGCCCCCAACCTGCTTCTGAGAGGTGACCGCGGAGCCCTGGGAATGTCCTGGCTGATAAGAGCACTTTCAGGGTCACACCAGACTGTAACCAGGTGACCGACGGTGGGAACTTTGCATCACTCGGAGTCAGTGGCCTCAGGAGCGGCCAGAGACTGCAGTGGGCCGTGCGGGTGATAAAAGCCGGTCCCCGTGACCGACCTCCAGTAAACCCTGGGCACCAAGGCTTGGGGGAGGTGCCCTGCTTGGCGGGACGTCATGTTTCTTGTCACATATTACTCCTGGAAGAATTAGATGATGGCCGTCATCTTCACTGGGAGGGGAGCCAGCACCTGGTCTCCTGGACCCTGCCCCCCCCCCCCCCCCCACTCCACCTTGCTGATGGTATATAGATGTGCCCCCCGGGGTGCTGGGATTGGAACCCAGAGCCTTCAGCCTGTTAGGCGAGTGCCCTGCCACCCAGCCACCACCCAGCCACATCCATCATCTATAAAGTCCCAGCGGACACCTGATAGTCATAGGTATTTGTGAGGTGCAGCGCATTCCAATGCACGTGGGCCACGCCCGCGAGCAGACCAGAGGGATCGCATATCCACCACTGCAATGCCATCACTCATCTGTGTCGGGCACACTCAACATCCTCTCTACCAGCTGCTCTGAAAGACACAAGTAGTAGTTGTTAGCCATCAGCCGGGCGCAATGGTGCACGCCTGTCATCCCAGTGGCTCGGGAGGCTGAGGCAGGAGGATCACGAGTTCAAAGCCAGCCTCAGCAACTTAGTGAGACCCTAAGCAACTCAGTGAGACCCTGTCTCTAAATAAAATACAAAAAGGGCTGGGGAGGTGGCTCAGTGGCTAAGGGCCCCTGAGTTCAATCCCACCCAGAAAAAAAAAAAAAAAAAAAAAGGAAGAGAAGAAATGACCTCCCCTCTCCAGCGGCATCCCTGGACCTGCTAGCCTCCTCCTTCCATCCCTTCTCCCTCCACCTCCTCCTCCCTCCACCTTCCCCTGCAGCTGGTTCTAATCCGTCCACTATAATAAACCCTAACCATACCTATAAGAGCTTTTCTGAAATCATAAGTTCTTCTATCAAATCATCGAAACTGAGCGAGGTCTTGGGGGCTCCTGAGTGACAGGCGTTCCTGGGTGAACCAGGTGGACTGGGGAGGCTGAGGCAGAGAGGACAGCAGGAGCAGACCTGGAGGCAGGAAAAGGCCGCCTGGGGCCGTGGAGCCGTGTCCTGTGCACCCTGCACTCTCTGCCTGGGCGCTCGAAGACCCAGCTGCCCACGGCCCTGTCCACGTTTATACGTCACGGAGAGCTTGGCCCTCACTTTGATCTGCTCCCATGAAGCTCCCGGGCGGGCCAGCAAGATACAGCCAGGCCCGCGGGTGCCAAGGTATGTTTGTTCAGGAGGTGGGCGGACAGGGTTAATGGTCAGGGTGGCCTCAGTAATGTCACCGTCACCTCATGGGAGAGTCTCTCTGCTCACCGAGCTGTGCTTCCCCTCCCCACAGCCCTGCTGATCTTCTCTAGAGCCTTGGTCTCAGGTTCCAAGTCCGCCGCAGGCCAGGACACCTGGCTAGAGTTGGTTTAAAGCTGGTTCCTCAGTTTCTTGGCACTGTGACATTTGGGGACAGACCATTTAACCTTCAAGGGGAAGCCGTCCTGTGCACTGTGGTTTGTTTTGCATCTCTGGCCTCCACTGCCTCAATGTCAGGAGCACCCCATTCATGACAACCAGAAGTGTCCACGGACATGGCAGGTGTCCCCGGGTGAGACTGCTGGCTTCACCATGCCCAGGTGCCCGGACCTGGGGCGCGTCTCACTGGAGCTGGTGGCGAGTGAGGGGTGGGGTGAGCTCAACCCAGGCTTGTCCCGCCGGCCGCCGAGCCCGAGCCAGGGCTGGGACGCCTCCCTCTGCACACCTGGGTCCAGGCTCAACTTACACGGAGGCCCCCGGGGACCCAGGTGTTGGAAAGACTGGCTGGTCCCTGGGTCCCAACACCCAGCACCAGGAAACCGCAGTTGCTGTGGCGACCACTGCGCTCTCGGGGCGGGGCAGAAGAAGGCTGTGGTGCTTGGAGGCGCCGCACCCAGGGACCTTGGTTGGGAGGCCACGGGCAACACCTCCGGACAGACCCGAAGAGCAGAGGGAGCAGCAGCCCAGTGTCCATGAGGCTGAGGTGACCAGGGCTGCCAACGGCCCAGGTTTCCATGGAGGGTGAGACAGGCGGCCCCCTCCCGATGGCTTTGCCTGGCTGGCCACCCCACCCCTGGTGTGAGGTTCCTGGGCCTTAGACCCCTTCCCAGGGAAGGACCAGCTAGGTGGGTGGGCAGCATGAACGTGGAGCCCCTCAGCCAGGGCACTCGCCGGAGGCTCCTCCACGGTCAGGCAGGTCCCCTCCCAGAGCCTCCGCCCAGCAGTGTGGCCATCTTCGTCAGCTCCACGGTCTCAGGTAAGGTGCAGGGCAGGACTGAGGGCCCCAGGCATGTGCGCAGCCTTGGGGGTGCCAGGGCATGGACATGGCTCACAGGGTCCCTGTGAATGCAGCTCAGCTAGTGACCCACATGGGAGCCAGGGAGGGGGAGCCTCCCGGACCCTCTGTTTCCTCCTCTGTGAGCTGGACTGAAGCGTTGCTCGGAGTGGCATATGATATTGCAAAGAACATTTGTGACAAATGTGCTGTATACCAGGCTTAAAAAGTGCCACGGTTTTGCCACAGCTACGTGATCCTGTGGCAGGACCCTGTCCACCTCCCTAGCTGTATCCCATATCATCCTCAGCTTGTCCCCACGTTGTAGCCACACTGGTGTCTGAGGCGTCCTGGGACCCACGAAGCCCTGAGTCTCACGTCGAGACCCTCGTCCCGAGTTCCCTCTTTCCTTGGTCTTCTCATCCTTGGGTTTCAGTGTAAACCCTGCTCCTGAGAGTCCCTGGTGGAGTGGGTTTGTCCCGTATTCTCCAGCCCAGCACACCGCGGCTTTTCAAACATCACTTTCATAAGCTGCAATTATTGAATTTGAGTCCCCTGCCACCAGGCTGTGACCTTCACAAGAGCTACTGCTCCTTAGAGTCATGTCCTGGCAAACGGTTAGTGGTCTGTTCTCCAAAAGAGAAGACACACCAGCAGACCCAGTCCGCAAAACACCCGGTCCAGATTAGCTGCCAATTTCCGGGCTGTAAATACTCCCCCCACAATTTCAAGCTGCCAGGTGGATTTACCAACAGTGCAGTAGCACACCATGAGCTCCTGTTTCTGTCATCCCAAGTTCACATTCATAAGCCACCTCAAGGGCAAAGCGCATGGCAAACGGAGTCAAATAATTTGGAGGTTTGTGTATTTTAGAGTCTCTGCTTTTAGTGTACTGTATTGCACTGTAAGTTCAGGTTTTTAAATTTTTTAAACAATTTAATTTAATGTTTAATAATGACTGTGTTAACAATCAGCTGACTTTTTTGATTTAGCAGCTTTTTCTAGCCAGTAGGGGCTGGCCAAAGCATCCCATGTTGATTCTCTCTCTCTCTCTCCTCTCCCAGTGCTGGGGGTTGAACCCAGGTTTTCTCACATGCTAGGCAAACACTCTACCCCGGAACTACATCCCCAGCTCTTTTAATAATTTTATTTTCAGACAGTTGCCCAGGCTGGCCTCTAATTTGAGATCCTCCTGACTGGGCCTCTGAGTCTGCGATTCCGGGCCTGCGACCCCACACAGGTTAATCGTGTATCTGCCTCCCTGGCTATTGTGCCACTGATGCTTACCAAGGGTCTGGGCCTAACGTGACTGCCTGATAAATATTCTATGGACACATCTAAGTAGCCTGTGGCATTGGCAGGCAGGTATGACCTTACTACGTTGCAGATAGGGACCATGACAGAAGTGGGTAGGAGCATTTCCAAGACTGGACGCCTGGGTCAGCTACCAGGCTAAGGCCCCGGACAGACTTTTTGTATCAGTAGTCTTGAGAAACTCCTTTCGTGGGTGCTAGAGAGACATCCCCCTGACCACACAGAAAACAAAAATTTCTTCACTCAGAGCTACCCGGGAGAGTCGGTGACCCAGCTATGCTTCCTGTGTTGAGTGCTGAGACGTGTCAGCAATGGCCAAGGCAATCCATGGTCCTTGACTTTGGAGAGATTGCAGCCCTGCAAAGAGAGGCATCACCCCCATTTTATGGAAAGGGAAACTGAGGATAGCCTGACACTTGGCACAAAGCTACGCAGTGTAGTCACTGGTGGGGACAGTCTTAGAGTCCAAGTTTACACTGGGCACAGCTGCCAGATATAGCAAAAAGGAAACCACACAACTCCATCCCCTGGACGTCCAGCTCAATTTGCATGTCAGATAAATTACCATCCATCCTTTAGCATAAGTCTATCCCAAATACTGCATGCCTTGGGACATACTTATGCCAACAAGGTATTTCATGGCTTATGTAGAATGCCAGTTCACCCAGGCATCCTGGGTTTTATCTGGCAACCCTTATCTAGGGTGGGCCAGCAATCATCCTGGCCGGCCCAGGACAGAGAATTTATGGGATTTGAATAGTCCGTGCTGGGAAAGTCCCAGGCAACCAGAATGGTTGGCCCCCTGGGCCGGCTGGCTGGCTGGTTGGTTTGTAGTCGTAGATGGACACCTTTACTTTATTTATTTTTATGTGGTGCTGAGGATGGAACCCAGTGCCTCACCCGTGCCAGGCAAGTGCTCTACCCCTGAGCCCCAGCCCCAGCCGCTTCCTTGGGTTTGCTTGATGATGTTTGTATCTTTGATTTGCTCCGATCGGCTCTGGCCTTGCTGGGGACAAACGAGGCTGTGAGCAGAGCTGCGGGCTGCGAGGCCCTGGGGTCTCCCGCTGACCCCCTCGGGCGTTCTTTGCAGACATGGATGCGGAGAGAGAGGCCCTGCAGGGCACCGCCTACCCGGAAGTGCGAGCCTTCTGCCAGCAGCTCGGCCTGATGTTCGAGGTAATGGTCTCCTTGAGTGGCTCGGGAAGTCACCCGGAGCCACACGGGCCCCGGCTAGATCTAATGACTTGTTGGGTCTTGAACTTCACCATGATTCTAAGACAAGAGACCTGCATCTGTTTTGCACGGGGCCCTGCAACCCCTCCTGCAAGGTGGCTGTGGAGATGAAGGTCCTTGGGGAGGGCTAGGCCACGCGTCTGGGGTTGGCCGTGCAGGTGGCACCGCACAGTGGCGAGGAAATCGCTTTGGAGCCCAGATTCACCACTGCTCTCCGGGAGCTGTGACCTTGGGCATGTCATTGAACTGCCTTGTGCTATTGCGTTTACCCCACTGTGGGGGCCCGATGCCCTGGGGCAGCTTTGGGAGGAGGCGGAGAGTGTCGTGGGGTTTTGGGGGTGGGATGGCGGTGGGCTGTTCTTTCTTTCCGGAGCCTGATGCTGTGCTCACTGGCACAGTCGCCATGTCCGCACACGGGGTCTTCTGTGACTCTTGAGCCAATCCCAGCCTGGCTGGGATGCGGTTTCTTGAACTTTTCAATGCAGAATCCGATGAACCGTCTTTGGAGTTTTGGCCGACACTGAGGCCACCTCCTTGGATTCATGACAGTGACTCATGGCATCAGAGTCCCCTGGATTAAGAGATGAACCACCCTTTACATAGTATGAAGAAAAAGTGAGGCTGGGACTTCCACTCCGTCGTTGGTCGTGAGAGTTCAGTGTCAGAGGAGCGAGCGGGAAAACATTCTGGCCCTGAACCGATGAGACGCGTGCGGCTCTTTGAGGCCCAAGCGGTGCTGCGTGCTGGTCCTCGTGAGCATCCTCCCCCGGGGGTCGGGCGACAGTGGTCCAAGGCAAAGTCCTTGCCTAGGGCTGCTCGACATCTCGCTTCTCTGCACCCAGGACGCGGGATCCCGTCCGGTGCTCCAACCCCTTCAGCCCGATGCTCGTCATCCCTTGCTGCAGTTGGTTACGAGTCTGCATTTCTCTCTCTGAGCTAAAGATTTTAGGGAGCAAGGGACCGTTCCGGGTCCCCTCTTCTCCCCCTCATTCCAGTCTTCCACAGGGTCAGCTTGGCCTCTTGAGTCAAACCGTCCTGCTCGGCCTCCCTCTGGAGATCAGGCAAAAATGGAACGTGAGCGTGCAGTCGCCAAGGAGACCTGACTGCACCCAATTTCGGTCCAGCTAAATACCCTCCTTTAGAAAGAAGGATCTGGAAGCAAGCATGGACATGTCCTCGCTTAAAAAGGAGCAGTTTGACAACACCCAGACTCCTTTTTCAAAAAGTTTTTCTAATGTTGTTTTCAAGTAGATTTTTGGCTTTGGAATTTAGGTTGGCGGGAAGTTTGCCTAGACGGTACAGAGAGTTCCCAAGCCTGCCTCTCTCGCATTGTTAAGATCTTTCCAACCTCAGACAACTCCATTACCATAATTGTGACATTCTTTACAACCACGAAAGCCATGTGGGTACGTTGCTATTAAGCAACCTCCAGATTTTATTCCATGCTGCCAGTTCTTTCTGGTGGAGGATCCCATCCAGGGTCCCGACCCTCAGGCTGCCCCGGTCTGTGACAGACAGTCCTCAGTCCGTCCTTGTTGCTCGTGGCCTGTGACAGTCTTAAGGAGGATGGAGAACTCCCTTCTCCCTATTCGGGGTCTATCTGATGTTTTTCTCATGAGTTCACTGAGGTTATGGATTTTCGTCTAAATTCTTTTAATCCAGAAATTCCCCTCGTGTCAAAAATGATTGGAAGGAACTTAGTGCTTTTGTCAAAGGGAGTTGAAAAAAATCACCCAGCATGTCACCTCCCTGACAAACCCCACCCTTTAATCCCCAGGTGGTGGATCTGAGGTGGGGTGTTCAGAACACGGAGGCCACTGACCACATGACCACCGAACTCTGCTTAGAGGAGCTGGAGCGGTGTCGGAAGTCGTCCATCGGGCCAGCTTTCGTTGTGAGTCGTGGGGCGAGGGCAGGACGTGGGCCTGATCCCCAGCCAGAGCAGACAGAGGAGGGGAGTGTGTGGCATTTCCATACCTGGTTCCCGCAGCCTGCCCACGGCAGACATTGCTAATGGATCACGCCCCTGCAGCCCTAGCTGGGATCCAGGCATGACCAGTCAAATGAAGCAGCAGAGGAGCTGGAGACTAGAAGGTCAAAGCTGGAAAGAATCTTAGAATTTGATGGAAGCTTCCTCCTCCTTCCCCACCCCTCCCCTTGATGGCGTGTGACTTTGGGATGGTGGGAAACCGCAGGAAGGTAGAAACCCACAGGGGTCGGGAACTTTTTTCTCCATGTAGCTGCAGATGGCAGGTGGCTGGCCTTCTCTCCTGGTGCTCCCTGACGTACCTGCTTTCCATCAAAACAATCTGCCCACAGGGAACTGTTCAAACCTTTATCACTGAACTATATGTCAGCACCCAGACTTCATGCCCCATGAGTCCCACATACAGGGAAGGCTGGCGTTACCTTCACAGACCCTAGAGCAGCAGCCACCAGTGAGGCTACCGACTACTGTCTCTGAGACGAATCTGGCCACGGCTTGTATTTGTAAAGACATTTTATTGTCACTCAGGTGCTCCCCGCCCTCTCGATTTACCTGTAGTCTGGGACTAAACAGTAGCAGAGCGGAGTCTCCTTGACCTGGACACTCTAACTACAGAGACCCCCTAGACCTTCAGGCACCTTCCAGAAAGAGTTTGACAACCCTTACTCTAGTTAGCAAAGAAGGAGAAAGGAAAGTATCTTTGCCCAACAGGCCTTAGTCAAATCACGAAGAGGCTCTTAGCAGCTCCAAATAAGAGGGAAGAAGGTCTCCCGGAGATGAGGTAGAACGGAGGAGAGGGCTGTTTGCTGGGGAAATAAAAAGAAACGAACACAGGCTCTTTGGCTGCAGAATCGCACTGTCCAAGGCAGGGGCCGGGAATCACAGGCAGCCATGCAAGCTTAGGTGAACTAAATCAAATAGAATTAAGATTTCAGCTCCTCCTTTGCACTGACCAATTTCCAACAAGAGGCTGTCCTGTTGGTCACTGCGGATTAATATTCTCCCAGCTTTGCAGAAAGTTCGGTTGGATAGTGCCGCCTTATGGATTTGACCTCCCTCAAGAGCAAGGCCAACCAACAAACAAAACTAAGACCCAGACAGGTGATGAGAGAAGCTTTCTTGATTATATATTACTTCAGGGTTGGTCCTGAGCATATTTTTGCTGGGTACTTCTCTTTGCAGATTAGCACTGATTTATTTGAATTACTATTGCTTTAAAATGTGTTGTCACATTTGGAAGGCTCCACAGCCCCGCTTATAAATTCCCTTCACAACTATTTCTCTAGTTTTTAAATAAAATTTTTTTTAAGTGTTGATGGACCTTTATGTCATGTATTTATATGCGGGGCCGAGGATGGAACCCAGGGCCTCACACGCGCTAGGCAAGCGCCCTCCCACGGAGCCCCAGCCCAGCCCTCTGGTGTTTTAAAATCAATTTTCAGAAAGAACTCTAGGATCATGCTGTTGAGTTTCCAAGGGGAAAAATTGTTTGAAAAAAAGAAAACAGAAAGTGAGGGAAAGCAGGGTGAGCGGGGGGAGACCCCGGGAAATCACAGGCAGCAAAAAGAGCATCGAGGCGTCCAGCTGGCCTGGGGGATGGGAGGGTGATCTCCAGCTTCCCAGCTCTAACCAACCCGCCCTGGGAAACTTCCAGAAGGGCCTCTGCTCACTTCTTGCTTCTCTCTTGAACTGGGCCCTGCCCTTCCACTGTCCGAGACGCACATCATTGTCCTCCTCCCCGGCTCTGATTTGGAGAACTTTCCACGAAACCCAGAGCTGAGCTGGGAGCCCGTGGAGAGGCGTCTCTGGTAAACAAGCCACTCGGCAGCGTCGGCAGGCACGGCTCCCCACGGGCTCCCTTTTCCAGGCCTGGTCTCTTGGGCCACCTGTAGCTCCCGGGTCTCCAGAGCCCCAAGTCACTCCTGCTGGGAACTCTTCCTCTTTCCCTGCTTCCATCCCACTAGCCAGCCTCTCCTTACCCTGGTCTCTGTGGTGACCGGCCATGACTTTTCCAGCCTTTCTTGCTCCTCCAAGGCCATTACTGTTGAAGGGACCCTGGGAGGCCTTTCAACACTCCATCATCAGATTCTGTTCACCCAGCTTTCCCAGGTACACACCCCTGGAATATTCTGGCACAACAACCCAGTGGAGTGGGTGACTGCTTCCATCTTGCCATGAGGAAATTCAAGACTTTGGCACTAGCCTGAAGTCCTAAGCCTGCTCCAGTGTGTTGCATTCCAAGTGTGCTGGGCAGAAAGGAGCCTCCTTTGCTCTTGGCATTAAGACCCAAATCTTGGCCTCGACATACCCTATAACATCTAGCACAAGGGGACAGCCTTATCTCTCTCTACTGTCCACTTCTGTTGGTGCCTTAGCCTCCTGGCTTCCCTGCACTGACCATGCCTCTTCCTGCCACAGGGCCTTTGCACATACCATGACCTTTGCTAAACTCCTTATACTGTTCTATTCTGAACCAGATCCTCACTTTCCTGGGAGAGTTTCCTTGACTTCACAGTCCACATGGAACCCACGTATACACTCTCCTCCTAGAAATTTGTTAGCTGCAATTTGACATTGGCCCAACTCTTGGACTGATGCCTATCAGCCTCTCTCATTAAGACTCAAATGTCCAAGAAGGCTGAGACTGAGACTGGCCCCTATATGAATTTTGGGGGACAAACCATCATCAAGCCTTAGCACCAATAGTCCCCCACCACCCCAGCCGTACTGGGGCTGGAACCCAGAGCCTTCCACATGCTGGGCAAGCGCTCTACCACGGAGCCCCGGCAAAAACTCAAAAGACAGAAGTGAGGAGTGATCTATCAGCTGGGCTGAACCGTCCCCAGCCACAATGGCTCAACCCGAGTGGCTGCGGTCCAAGGTGGTGCAGACAGTTGCCAGCAGCCGTCCGTGTGGACGCTGGCTTTGAACCGGGTCTGTGGCGGCTCTGGGAGCTGCGACCAGGCAGTGCTGCAGGAGGGCTCTTCCTTCACGCCCTCTCGCTTCGCCCACCTCTGACACGGGATCGATTCGATTCTGACGGCTTTCACGATGTTGTCAGGGGCTGTTGCTCAGCCACCCCGGGTGCTTCCAGGAGGAGGCGGTGATGCTTGGGGCCTCGTTGGAATGACCCCACCCGCCTGGAGCGGTCCGGCCCACAGCCCAGCTACCTCGGAGGCCGAGTCAGGAGAATCGCTTGAACTCAGGAGCTTGGGGCCATCCTGGAAAACAGCAAGAGCAGTCTAAAAAGTAATAATGCACCACAGCCTAACCGTCCCATGTCCTGGGCCGCCTCTGCACTTGGGTGCAGGTCGCGGTCACCTCCTGTGGATGGAACCCGGGGTGCTTAACCACTGAGTCGCACCCCCAGCCCTTTTTTATATTTTATTGAGACAGGGTCTTGCTGAGTTGCTTAGGGCCTCGCTAAGTTCCTGAGGCTGGTTCTGAACTCGCGATCCTCCTGCCTCGGCTTCCGGAGCCGCTGGGATTCCAAGGTGCCCCGCCGCGCCTGGCATGCCCTTCTTAGTACTTATCGCCTTGGTTCTACCGCCAGGCCCACGACGAGGCGATCTGCTCGCTCCTCTCTGGGCACAGAGCTGAGCGCCACGTGGAGATTGGAAGCTCTACTCCCCTCTCTGCCCGTCTCTCTGCCAGGCCCTTGTAGGTGACCAGTATGGCCCCTGTCCAGTCCCCTCAGTGATCGAGGAGAAGGAATGGGAGGCACTGAGGGTCCCGCTGACGGCCAGGCCACGTGACCTGGAGCTGGTGGCCCGTCGCTTCCGGAGGGATGAGAATGCGGTTCCTCCCACCTACGTCCTGCAGGCAGCAGGGGATGTGGAGGCCCCTGGGCCTGAGGAGGCCACCCTGACCTCTGTCCTTCGCTCTGGAGCCCAGGAGGCCTGGAGGCTGGGCCTCATCAGCCAGGAGCAGTGTCAGCGCCACCACTGGTCAGGTGAGGCTGCAGGGAGCCCCCCGCGTGGCGCAGGTGAAGTGCATGGCGAATCCAGAGTGTGCATCTCCCGATGCCCCAAATGCAAGCTTGCTGTTGGTGCCAGTGCACCCCAGCTCCGGACACTTGCTGCTGGACTAGGTTGTTTGCTGGTGCAAGACAGTGCAGGCCAGTTTGGGTGATCCTCATCTCTGGGACCTGCCTCACTTCCCCTGGATCCTTCAGCCTTTCTCCCAGTAAGTGTCCCAGAAAGGGTGGGGGAAGAATTCTGGGTCAACCACCTTCAAGACCTGTAGTGCTGCCCGCCTGTCATCTCAGCAGCTCGGGAGGCTGAGGCAGGAGGACCTCGAGTTCAAAGCCAGCCTCGGCAATTTGGTGAGGCCCTGAGTAACTCAGCGAGACCCTGACTCTAAACAAAATACAAAACAGGGCTGGGGTGTGGCTCAGTGGTTAAGCACTGGGTTCAACCCCTGGTACCAAAAAAAAAAAAAAAAAAAAAAAAAAAAAAAAAAGATTTGTGGTGCTACAACCTAGTCAGTCTCAGATTAGAAGAGTTGACCCCCTGTGGCGGCCCAAGAGCGGCCCCTGCCGAGAGGCCCTGAGCTGGCCCTGAGCGTGGGCTTCTCCCACCTGCCTCCGAGGCTCACGCCCATAGGGGCCAGTCAGGGTTCACCCTTGGGAACGCAGGAGTTTGTCCCCTGGCGGCTCCAGCCTGGGGTGGCTCCGCCTCCCCAGAGAGGGCTCCCGTCCCTGTGAAACCCTCCGCTGCAAAGGATTCTGGCCCCTCCCGCCCTCCTGGCAACAGGGCCCCACCCAGGCCTCCCTCCCGCTGCTGCGCAGATGCGCCGTGACACTCCTGCTGTCTAACAGAGACGGGTCCTTCTTAGTGACGAGTCAGCAGGATGCTAGCATATGGATTTTGAGGAGGTTGACATATCACAGTAGCCCTCCTTTACCCCAGGGGGTACCTCCCAAGACCCCCCAGGGGATGCCCCCAACTGCGGGTGGCGCCACACCCTGCGTCGGCTGTGATTTTCCCCGCGCAGAGCTCTGAGAGAGTTCAGTCGAAAGTCAGGCACAGCAGTAGCTTCACGCTACCTGATGAAAACAGAGCATTTGCAGCAATAGACTGTAAGTGTGCGCTTCGGCCGTTACCAAGGAAGATGGAAGAGACTTGAACACAGCCCTGTGCTAGCCCAGTGGTGACGGGTGGGTAGCGCACACAGCGGGGATACGCTGGCCAGGGATGGTTCATGTGCTGGGGGGCGGGGAGGGTGCAGCAGGGGCACGCAAGGTTCGTCACACCACCTGGAACGTCCAATTTAAAACAGGTTGTCTCAGGCCACCATTGACCCCAGGTTAGCAGAAACACAGATAAGGGGAGACTACAAAACCAAAATATTGAATATATGCATTTCTATCATCAATGTGTTCAATACATGAATTTATATCCTCGACATTAAATATATGGATTTATATAAAGATATTGAAAGAAGGAATTTATATAGGGTTTTACTGTACATTTGCCAAAACTAAGAAATTCATCTTGGGACATTACTGTGGACCAGACTTGAGAATGTATTGGGATTTCAGCAGTTTCCCATGAATGTTCTCCAGATCCCATGATGCATTAAGGAGTCTCCTTGGGCTCCTCTGGTCTGTGACAGTTTCACAGCCTTTCCTTGTTCTGGGTGACCTTGGCTTCCCTTTCGTTCCTCTTTCCTTTCTTCTTTCCTTCCTTTTTCTGAACCAGGGCCTCACACATGCTGCTAGGCAAGTCCTGTACCACTGAGCCTCACCCCCAGACCTTTTTGTTTTATTTTGAGACAGGGCCTCACTAAATTGCCGAGGCTGGCCTCGAGCTTGTGGTCCTCCTGCCTCAGCCTCCTGAGTAGCTGGATGGCAGGCCTGCACCGTGCTTGGCAACCTTGATGCTTCTGAGGAAACGTGGTCAGGTCTGCTGTAGGGTGTCCCTAGGTCTGGGCTTGTCTGATGTTTTCCTGTGGTTGGACTGGGGTTCAGGTCTGCGTTTTCTCTCTCTCTCCTGCTGCACCACCTTTTCTCCTTTTCCTTTTCCCCCTGCTTCCCCTTTGTAACCACACTCACTGTGTCCCCCGAACCCCAGCCCTTGGCCGTCACTCAGGCATCACCCTCTCTCTAATGTGTTACTTGAACAATACACAATGGAGTCACAAGATCTTAGCCTTTGGAGACCGGTTTCTTTCCCTCCCACGCAGAATGCTCAGATTTTCACAAGCATTGTTCCATAGAAAAGTCTCACAGCAGCGCCCCCATCAGGGTGGACTGGTGCACCTGGGAAGGAAATAGGCTCAGAGAGGTACAGATGTGCCAAGGCCACACAGCCTGTGGGTGTCAGAGAGGGTCGTATTAGATGGGTTCATAGCAAGATGTGTGCGAAGGCTCCATTTAGGAGTGCAGTCGCCTCCATCCCACCTTCCTCCCTGGAGGCCAAGGGCTCTGCGGTCTCTCAGTGGAGGACTGTGTGTGACTGTGTTGTGTTGGGACTGAACCCAGGGGCCTTCAGCTATACGCCCAGCCTCTCCCTTTTCTCTTTCTTTTTCTCTCTCTCTCCCCGCTCCCTTCCTTCCTTTCTGACAATCAAACCCAGGGGTGCTTAACCACTGAACCACATCCCAGCCCCTTTTAAAAAAAGATTTTATTTAGAGACAGGGTCTCACCAAGTTGCTTAGGGCCTCAATAAATTGCTGAGGCTGGCTTTGAACTCGCGATCCTCCTGCCTCAGCCCCCGAGCCGCTGGAATGACAGGCGTGCGCCACTGCACCTGGCCCCAGCCTCTCCCTTTTCAGAAAGTTCTCTTTTGAGATGAGGTTTTGTAAGCCGCTGAGGCTGACCTTGAACCTGCCATCCTCCTGCCTCAGCCTCCCGAGTAGCTGGGATGACAGGTGTGCACCACATCTGGCTAAGGAGGCCTTTTGGGCGGCTCTTAACTTGACTGTGAGTTAGTCCTATCTCCAGGGGCCTGGTTCCTTCAGCCGCAGAGAGCTGGGAGCCGCCACCGCGCCCAGAGCAGCTTCAAAAATAACTCCTCCTGTGGGACTCTTTCAAAACAACGGCCTCCACGGAGGAGTCAGTGTGGGCTCTGGGAAATGTGGCAGCGGCATGCTGGGGGCTGGGTCAACAAGCTGTGGCCTCCTGGCCAACTCTGGCCTCCCTCTTGTTTTGCAAATAAAGTTCTGCTGGCACACACCCAAGTGCCGGGGTTGGCTCCCTTTGACAGCAGCGCTGATGAGCAGCGAGTCACCTGGCCCGCGGGGTGGCCAGCGGAGGCCTCAGGTGCCTACTCTCTGGCCCTTTAGGGTTAAATGCACCGACCCTGCTCTCACAGCAGAGTGGATGGCTTTCTTCCCCCACCGCCCCTGCCCGGGAAGCCAGACTCTAAACTCATTAAAAACTCTTTTCCAGCTTCCCTGCTTTTGCAGATATATAGTATATTTAAATAATATATTATCTAAATAATTTTTTATATATACAATTTATTTATTTTCTTCCCCTTCAGCTTCAAATACCCGCTTGCCCTTTTCGGTTAGGAAAGACCAACTGGTTCTTCGCCAGCTGTCTGTCCTTTACACTGCCTTTCTTTCACTTAGACAGGAATGTTCCCTCCGCCAGGGCAGGGACCTTCTGTGTCCCCAGCGTGGAGAGCAGCGGCCAGCCCAAGTAGAAGTGCAACAAATGTTTGTTGAGTGAATGTGTGAGGGGGCATCTGGAAACAAGACACCTGGATTCTTTTTTTCTAAATATATATATTTTTAGTTGTTGATGGATCTTTATTCTATTTTATTCATTTTTATGTGGTGCTGAGGAGTGAACCAAGTGCCTCACGTGTGCAAGGCAAGCCCTCTGCCACTGAGCCACAACTGCAGCCCCCCCTTTTTAAAGATTGAGGTGAAATTCACCAGCATGGAATTCACCTTTGGAAAGTGAACAGTTTGGTAGCTTTAGGTACATTCACAATGTTGTGCAGCCAGAACATTTTCATCCCCCTGAAAGGAGACCCCCTCCCATCTAGCAGTTGTGCCCCACTCCTCTCCCCACACACTTGGCAGCCACTGATTCACTTTCTGGCTCTATGGCTTTGCCAGGTGTGGACACTTGATTTCAGTGGATCACATGCCCAGTGGCCTTGCGCACCTGGCTTCCTTCCTTCTGCCTCCTGTTTCTGAGGTTTGTCCACACTGCAGCAGGTGTCAGTGCTTCGCTCCTTTTCATGGCTGTATAATATTCCACCACAGGGCTGGACCACATTTTGTTCCTCCCTTTATCTGTTGCTGTGCATTTAAATTGTCTTCATTTTTTGACTGTTGTGAATAAGGGTACACAAGTATCTGCTGAATATCTGTTTTCAGTTCTTCCAGGCAGATTCCTAGAAGTGAATTGCCAGGCCCAGTGGGAACTCAGGGCAAACTTTTTTTTTTTTAGTAGTTTTTTTGAGGTTGATAGACCTTTATTTTACTTATTTATTTTTATGTGGTGCTGAGGATCAAACCCAGTGCCTCACACATGCAAGGCAAGCGCTCTGCCACTGAGCCACAGGGCTCGCTCTTTGAAGACAGCAGTGTTAGTTTATGATGGGCAGCTTCCCGCCGTCTGCCTGCTGCAGAGGTTATTTGATTACCAATCGTGGCTAAGTCAGTGCTGCCCTCCTGTGGTCCCTGCACCAGCAGCCCCTGCAGCTCGGCGGGGTGCAGACTCTCTGGCCCCCTGAGTTCCGAATCAAAACTTCTGGAGGTGGGTCCAGGTAGCTCTGCCACAGGCAGACTTGCGCCCCTGCAGGCCGGTGGACGGCCATGGTGACCGGCCTTTCTCCCCGTCCTCTGCTTTTGCAGTCATGGAGTGGGAGATAGAGCAGGGCCTGCTCAGCTCAGCGGACGGGCAGCGGGGCGCCACGGTCTTCCTCCGCGAGATCCGCGACCTCCACAAACACATCCTGGACGACTGTGCCCTCAGGATGGTGGACCGGCTCGCCGACGGCTGCCTGGACACCGATGCCCAGAACCTTCTGAGGGAGCTCAAGGGACGCATCGCCGACGCGCACCCCAGGGCCCTCAAGACCCACTGCCTGCCGTGGAGCCGGGACCTGGTGAACCCCAAGAACAAGGCTCACGCCCGCTACCTGAGGGAACTGGGGGAGCAGTTTGCGGCCAGGGCCAACCACCAGGTCCTCGAGCATCTCCGGGAGCTGGAACTGGCCAGGCAGGACCTAGCATGGCTCTACCAGGAGATCCGCCACCACCTGGGGCAGAGTGCAGAGGCCGCCGGGTCCTTCTGTGGACGCCGGGAGCTCCTGGCTCAGCTCGGGCAGCGGCTCAGGCGCGACGACGGCCATCCCCACGCCCCCGTGGTGCTCTTCGGCCCCCCGGGTGTCGGGAAGTCTGCCCTGATGTGCAAGCTGGCTGAGCAGATGCCAGGGCTGCTCGGCCACAAGACGGTGACTGTGCTGCGGCTGCTGGGGACCTCGCAGATGAGCTCAGACACCCGCGGCCTCCTCCGGAGCCTCTGCTTCCAAGTGTGCCTGGCCTACGGGCTGCCGCCGCCCCCGGCCCAGGTCCTGGAGGCGCAGGCCAGGCTGGGCCAGTTTCTCCACGGCCTGCTCCACACCGTCTCCTGCAGGAACTTTGAGTCCCTGGTGCTGCTGCTGGACTCTGTGGATGACCTGGACTCTGTTCGAGGCTCTCGGAGGGTCCCCTGGCTGCCTCGCAGGTGTCCCCCGAAGGTGCACCTCATCCTCTCTGCTTGCTCGGGGCAGCGGGGGGCTCTGGACGCGGTGCGGCGGACAGTCACAGACTCCGAGTCCTACTGGGAGGTGAGGCCCCTCTCTGGGGACCAAGGGCAAGAGATGATCCAACTCCTGCTGGGGGCGGCCAGGAGGACCCTGAGCCCCATGCAGAGGGACCTGCTCTGGGCCAGCCTTCCGGAGTGCGGCCACCCGGGGCGGCTGAGGCTGGCTTTCGAGGAGGCCCGGAAATGGGCCTCCTTCACCGTGCCTGCCCCTTTGGCCTCCACCGCGGAGGAGGCTACACACCAGCTCTGTGCCCGCCTGGAGCAGACGCACGGGCAGCTCCTGGTGGCCCACGTGCTGGGTTACATCGTGTGCTCCAGGTAAGGCTTCTACTTTGTGACTTTATTACATCATGAGTGGTGGTGGGGGGGGTCCTGGGATGGAGCCTGGGCCTCGAGCGTGCTAAGCAGGCCTCTTCCGCTGAGCGCCCGGCTGTTAGCTGTTCTCGAAATCGAGATACAATTCACCTCTGGTCTCCTAGGCTGCTGCAGAAATCGCCAGCTGGGCGGCTCAGCGCAGTGGGAAGGTATTCTCCCGCAGCTCTGGAGAGTCCAGAATCAAGGTGGGGACAGGGCTGTGTCCCCTCCAGTGACTGGGGGTAGACCTGCCCTGCACCCAACAGATTCTGCTATTGCCAGCCTCGCTTGGCTTTCCTGACTGTGGGTGGGACCCTCCAGTCTCTGCCTCTGTGCACACAGTCCCTCCTCCGGAGGGGATGCCACTCACTGCGTTAGGCCCACCCTGGTTCAGCACGCTGTCATTTCACCTTGGTTACTTCTCCAAAGAGGGAGGCCAGGTTTGCAAGTAAGCTCACAGTCACCGGCTTTCAGGGGGTGCGGACTCTGGGGGGGACACTCCTCAACCTGTTATGGGGTGCAACTTAAGAACAGACGGATCACTACTGAGAAGTCCAAATTTGAGAGTCTTTATTAAGCTGGCCAGCTGACTGTCTCACACAATGCCCCCAAAAAATGGCTATTGGGAGAACAGCCCTGACCACAGGGTTGCAGGGGTTCTTATACCAAAAATCACATCAATCATAAGTGTCTGTTGCTATGATTCAAAATTACACATTAACATCATGAGATCATTGACAGAGGGGGAAGTGGATTAAAATGACCCTTACCTAGGTACAAACTAAAGAATGGTTGCTAACATCCATACAATCACTGTTCACATGGTACATTGTTTAGGAGCAATAAGAATCAAAAGAGAACAATTTTTCTTTACATAGGAATTGTCATTCTGTTTTTGTGTGTGTGTGTGCTGGGGATCGAACCCAGGGCCTTGTGCTTACAAGGCAAGCACTCTGCCGACTGAGCTATCTCCCTAGCCCTCATTTTGTTTTGTTAAACATGTCACACTAAGTAACTGATGATGGGTACAGAGGTGGGGTGTTCCCATGGGAGAAGCTTATTTTCTATATAACATGGAGTCTCAGAGCAAAATGGAGTCTGTTTAGTCATTTCCCTTAGAGTCTGACCTATAATATTCTCATGGAGCCAGATCTGTCAGCCCATCACAAGCTCAGCGCAATTCATATAATGTAAATTCATTCTTTTAAAAACCATTTTAAAATTTTGATTAATTTCTAGCCAGGTGTGGTGGGCAGGCCTGTAATCCCAGCAACTTGGGAGGCTGAGGTAAGATGATCCTAAGTTCAAGGCCAGCCTCAGCAACTGAGTGAGACCCTGTCTCAAAATTAAAAAAAAAAAAAAAAAAAAAAAAAACAGGGCTGGGGATGTGGCTCAGTGGTAGAATGGGCCTGGGTTAGATCCCCTGTGCCCCCCAAATTTAATTAATTTTATAATTGACGGAAAATCATCACACCCATTCTTGGGCACAGTGTGACATTTCGCTACCTGTACACATTGCGTAATGATCTACTCAGAATCCTTAGGCCATCCGTCAGCTCAAACTTTGATCATTTCTTTGTCATGAGAACATTTAAAATCCTCTCTTGTGGCTATTTTGATTTCGCGATACAATATTGTTAACTCCGCTTATCTTTCTACGTGACAGTACTACAGAACTCATTCTTTCTGCTGGGCTGTGCCTTCGGACCCATGAAATTGAATACAATTTGGTGACGTTTAATGCCTTCACAATGCTGTGCAGATGTCACCAAAACTTTTCCATCACCCAAAAAGGACACCCTGTCCCTGTTAGTAGTCACTCCCCATTTCCCTTCCCCAGTCCCTGGCAGACATTTATCTTTCTGTCTCTCTGGATTTGCCTCTAGTATTTATTTTGTAAAACTTTTACTTTAAGATAACTTTAAATTTATCGATGATTGCAAGGAGAGTGCAGAGAATTTCTACACACAGGGAATCTCGGGGCTACGGTGGCTGAGCCCATGGTCCCCTGCAGTGGGGGCTTCCCTGTGCCTTGCATTTATTGAGCGACCTCCAAAGCATCTCAGTACATTGGCAAGTGTCCCCACAGGCAGTGGAGGCCTTGGTGGAGGACAGTCCCCCAGACACGAGTTTGCTCGATTTCCTGCATGGCCTTTGTCTTTCCCTCTCACTCTCTGCTTGTTTCTCATCTATCTATCAATCATCTGTCATCTGCCATCTTTCCATCATGAATCCATCTGCTAATCTTTCTAGCATCTTCCTATCATCCCTCTGCCTGTCCATCACTCCCACACGCCCCCGTGAACTCACACGTCATTTTCCCTTGAACATTTTCCTCCTAAATACTTCACACGATCCCCAAGAACAAAAGCAGTCAGAATCCCACGTTGCCACGGGACAGTCATCGGTGATATTGACACACAGCTCGTGATCGAAATCTGCCGAGAGCGCCCCGTCTCCCTCCCGTGCTGCTCCAGGGTCGCCTTCGGTTGTCAGAACTCGTTGCTCTCTGCCTTGGTGTGTCCAGGCTGCTCGACTGGAGCGTCACAGACCGCGTGGCCTGCCGACCACCCGGGAGCCACAGCTGTCTGGGTACGCGGGCTCCGTGTCTGCAGATCCGACCAAGGGCCGGTTCCGAAAGCCGGCGGCGTCCGAGCTGACTGTGCAGCCGTGTGCCGCCATCTCCTGGGCAGCCCGGCACTGTGACTACTGGGGGCGGCTCATGAGCACCGCCTCGGGTTCCCTGAGTCACGCAGGATGGCTTACTGTCCCCGGGAGGAAGCACAGAGGGTCCGGCAGACTCTGTGCCCTGTTCTGGAAGGGACCCGGGCACCTGCGGGTTTCGGTGTCGTGGGGGTCCTGGCCCCCATCACCTGTGGCTCCCAAGGGACGACTGTGGTCCCTGCTCAAGAGGCTGCAGGTGGTGAGCGGGCACAGCATGGTGGGGCTCTGGTGAGGGCTGTCCTCCTCGTTCACCCCACGTGGCACCACAGCGGGGCGTACTGGGGGTGCTCCCTATCACAGGAGCCCCACATCCTCGGACTGTCACACTGAGGGTCAGGGTGGATTCAGAGGAGACAGGACGTTCGGTCCGTGGCCTCTCTATTCTGGAACATTCTTCCTCCTGTCTTTGCTTGGAGAGGACAGGCCAGTTAGTCTCGGGCCAGCCTTCTTCAGTCCTCGCCGGGCCTGCGCAGCACAGGTCACTGAGTCGGAGTCCACACGGGGCCTGGAGAACGGTTTCTCCCAGGCTCTCTGGCGACACTGCGGATCCAGGGGTCACCCTTCCGCCCGGGAGACCGTGGCGCGTGCCTCACCTGGTGGGCCTGACACGATTCCTGTGGCCACCGTTAACCCTGAGGGACGCTCAGCCTTGCCTGGGAGGTTTGGTTTCTCTTTGCTGTAACTTTGCTGTGTCCCTCTTTGGAATGAAACAGACATACGAGGGGAGGTTTCAGGAAAAAAAAGTTTTTAAAACAAACTTTTCCAAAGAATTGACCCCAAGGATGTGTCTGAGTTTAATTTCAGGCTTGTAGCATAGGAACCAACCACAAGCAAAAAGAAAAGTCCGATTCCAATGTATTTACAGGGTCAAAGAAAGGGAAAAAATTAAGCTTAAAGAAATAGAAGAGTGGTGGGTGCCAGGAGCTTGGCTGGGTCCAGGGGTGTGAATAAGGAGGTCAGAGGGTGTCAACTTTCTGACATTAGAGGAATCAGGCCAGGTGCGGTGGCGCCTGCCTATCATCCCAGTTACTGGGGAGGCTGAGGCAGGAGGATCTCAAGTTTGAGGCCAGCCTTGGCAGCATGGTAAAAAGGGCTGGGGATGTGGCTCAGTGGTAGAGAGTCCCTGCATTCAATAAAAAAAAAAAAAAGACTCAGTTCTGAGAATGAGCATCTGCTCTTCAGCATGGTCACTACAGTCCATGACACTGTACTGTTGACTTGAAATTTGCTGAGAGCAGAACTCAAGTCTCTCTCTCTCACACACACACACACACAAACACACTGGTAGCTCTGGTAGCTCCGCCAGCATTGGCTAGTTTGATTGTGATCATCATCAAACTTACCCAAAGCACACCCCTGTCACATCGTCAGGTTGTGCGCCCTGAGTAGCCACAAGTTCTATTTGTCAATCTTGCCTCCATTGAGCTGGAGAAAGAAACAGGTACAAAGAAGGAAAGGACTGTTCAAGTGGCCCCTCCGCCCGATGAGTGTCACAGGTCTGTGACCTCCCAGCACCTGGTCAGGACGCTCAGGAGCCTTCGCTCAGGGAGGCCAGGTATGGACGGGGAGTCAGGGTAACGAGCCACAGAGCCCAGGTGCTCATCAGAAGCACCGGGCACCCCAGCTCCCTCCCTGGGAGGGCCAGGTGCAGGCCAGTCAGCAGAGACACCCAGCAACAAAACTGCCTTTGCCGCGCCCGCCTACAAGACGTTCAAGTCCATGTCTTAAACTCTGTGGCTGTGCTTGCTCCCTGGGCAGTTTTTCTTGCTGTCTTTGCTATTTTGGGTCTTGATTGCCACAGTTCCTCAATATGGTGGGGGTCTTTTTGTTTGTTTGTTCACCGAAAACCAAAACCCACCCATGCCTGTGTTAAGAAATAAGGGGCTGGATGTGGTGGTGCACGCCTGTGATCCCAGCGGCTCAGGAGGCTGAGGCAGGAGGATGAAGAGTTCAAGGCCAGCCTCAGCAACCATGAGGCACTAAGCAACTCAATGAGACCCTGTCTCTAAATAAAATACAAAATAAGGCTGGGGATGTGGCTCAGTGGTTGAATGCCCCTGAGTTCAATCCCTGGTACCTCCCCAGAAAGAAAAAGAGAGAGAGAGAGAGAGAGAGAGAGAGAGAGAGAGAGAGAGAGAGAGAGAGAGAGAGGAGGGAGGAAGGGAAGGGAAGGAAGGGAAGAGAAGGGAAGAGAAGGGAGGAAGGAAGGAAGGAAGGAAGGAAGGAAGGAAGGAAGGAAGGAAGGAGGGAAAGAAGCAAGGAGGGAGGGAGGGAGGGAGGAGTTTACTCTAAGGGGAGGGTGGGAAAATCCAAAGCCAACCCGTAGCTGATTCCTGGGGGTGTACCCTAGATATCATGTTGTGGCCAGATCTCATGACTGACACGAACTCTACAAGGGTACAAGAGAGGTGAATGTTCCCAGATAGAGGTGGTCCCTGAGGCCACTGTGATGAGTGTGCATGGAAGAAGCAGTTGTCATGGAAGCCAGGAAGTCATGATTATTACTTTCTCACCCATTCACTCTTGGGGTCCTTTTTGGACATTGGCTCTTCTTCTTCCTTTCTCTCGCTTGGAACTTCAACTTGCCTTGAGCTTCAGGTGGCTGCATAAGTCATATTTCAAGGACCTGACACCATCTCACTGGCTTGATCTTTGCATCCCAATGCCAAAATCCTAGGGGGATCGAAATTAGTTGGCCCATTTGGCCCCATAACTGGTCCAGTCAGGAAGGCGGGGCATCTCACGGGGTGTAGGATCTCCCCTCCCAGGGCTGATGGGGAGGTGGTGCATGAAGGTATCTGTAGCGCTCTGATTTGGGTCCCTGTGGTTCCCTGGAAATGTGTTATGTTTCCCCACAAGGTCACTGTGGCGGATGGCCAGAGGCCCACGACACAAATGCGAGTCAGCTCTGAACCAGGGTTCTCGCCCGAGGGCGTTTGAAGGTGCAGACGTTTCCAGTTGTCCTGCAACCTAGAGGAGGAGGTGCTCCTGGCGTCTGGAGGAGGCCGGGGTGCTGGTTGACACCCTACGTGTGTAGGAGCACAGGCCTGCCACAGAGAATTCCATAGACCCATTAACCAAGTGTGCATGGGTGCGTGTCCCACCTCTGTCCACATACCCATCTGTCTGTTATCTCTATTTATGTATTTATCATCCATCCATCCATCTGGCCATCTGTTCATCCATCCTCCCATCTATCAACCTATCCATCTGTCTGTCTATCTATCTGTCTTCTTCCTATCTATCTTCCTAACTTCCTGTCTATCATCTATCTTCCTATCTTTCTATCTATTCATCTTTCTATCTACCTTTCTATCATTTTTCTATCTACCTATCAATCTTTCTATTTTTCTATCAGTATATCTTTCTATCTACCTTTCTATCAACCTATCAATTTATCTTTCTATCAATCTTTCTATCTCTCTATCTTTCTATCAATCTTTCCGTCTTCTTCCTATCTTCCTATCTATTGTCTATCTTCCTATCTTTCTATCTATTGTCTATCTTCCTATCTTTCTATCTATTCGTCTATCTTTCTTTCTTTCTATCTACCTTTCTTTCTTTCTTTCTTTCTATCTTTCTATCCATCTATCTTTCTACCAATCTTCCTATCTAGCTTTCTACCTTTCTATCTTCCTATCTTCCTATCTTTCTATCTACTTATCTATCTATATATCAGTCTTTCTATCTACCTTTCTATCTACCTATCTTCCTACTTATCTATCTCTATCTATCTCTTTCTATCTTTCTTTCTATCTTTCTATCTATCTATCTATCTATCTATCTATCTATCTATCTATCTATCTATCTGTCTATCTGTCTTCCTATCTGTCTATCATTTACTGGCGTCTGGTGGGGGCGGCCAAGCACGTGGCTAAGGTTCCTCTAGGGAACAGGACGTCCACCCTGAAGAATGATCTGGCCCTGAGTGTCGTCGGTGGGAGGCTGAGGACTGCTGTGGTCAGGGCTCAGCACTCCTCCTGGTGTCCACCCCCTCCCCTGGGCAAGGGGCCAGTGGATGATGGATGTGGGGAGTGCACACCCCCAGGGCTGCTGCAGGGAGGGAATCTGGGGCCTGCTCAGCTGGCCCCAGGAACGTGAGCGCCCGCAGGGGACTAGCGTGTGCTATTCTTAGCACTAAACACTTCTGCTCTTTTTTTTTTTTTAATATTTTTTATTTTTACAGATACATTTTGATTCATTGTACACCAATGGGGTACAACTTTTCATTTCTATGGTTGTACACAATGTAGATTCACACCATTCATGTAATCATACATATATATAGGGTAATACTGTCTGTTTCATTCTACTGTTTTTCCATTCCCACCCCCTCTCACCCCCTTTTCCTCTACACCCTCCAAAGATCCTTCATTTTTCTCTTCCCCCCGCTACCCCTCATCATTATATATTATCATGCACTTACCAGAGAAAACATTCGGCCTTTGGTTTTTGGGGCTTGGCTTATTTCACTAAGCATGATATTTTCCAGCTTCATCCATTTACCAGCAAATGCCATAATTTCATTCTTCTTTATGGCTGAGTAATATTCCATTGTATATATATATACCACAGTTTCTTTATCCATTCATCAATTGAAGGGCATCTCGATTGGTTCCACAATCTAGCTATTGTGAATTGAGCTGCTATGAACATTGATGTGGCTGCATCACTGTAGTATGCTGATTTTAAGTCCTTTGGGTATAAACTGAGGAGTTGGGTAGCTGGGTCAGATGGTGGGTCCATTCCAAGCTTTCTGAGGAATCTCCACACTGCTTTCCAGAGTGGCTGTACCAATTTGCAATTCCACCAGCAATGTATGAGTGTGCCTTTTTCCCCACATCCACACCAACACTTATTATTGCTTGTGTTCTTGATAATAGCCATTCTAATTGGAGTTAGATGAAATCTTAGGGTGGTATTTAATTTGCATTTCGCTAATTACTAGGGATGCTGAGCACTTTTTCATATATTTGTTGATCACCCATATATCTTCTTCTGTGAAGTGTCTGCCCATTTCCTTAGCCCATTTATTAATTGGGTTCTTTGTATTTTGGGTGTAAAGTTTTTTAAGTTCTTTATAAACTTTGGAGATGAGTGCTCTGTCTGAAGTGTGTGTGGAAAAGATTTTTTCCCACTCTGTAGGCTCTCTTTTCACATTGTCAATTGTTTCCTGTGCTGAGAAAAAACTTTTTAGTTTGACTTTATCCCATTTATTGATCCTTGCTTTTATTTCTTGAGCTATGGGAGTCTTGTTAAGGAAGTCTGGTCCTAAGCCAACATGATGGAGATTCTGGCCTACTTTTTCTGCTATTTGGTGAAGGGTCTCAGGTCTAATTCCTAGATCCTTGATCCATTTTGAGTTGAGTTTTGTGCAGGGTGAGAGATAGGGGTTTAGTTTCATTTTACTTCATATGGATTTCCAGTTTTCCCAGCACCAATTGTTGAAGAGACTGTTTTTTCTCCATTGTAAGTTTTTGGCACCCTTGTCTAGTATGAGGTTACTGTACTTATGTGGGTTTGTCTCCGTATCTTCTATCCTGTACCAGTGGTCTACCTGTCTGTTTTGGTGCCACTACCATGCTGTTTTTGTTATTATTGCTCTGTAGTAGAGTTTAAGGTGTGGTATAGTGATACCTCCTGCAGCACTCTTCCTGCCCAGGATTGCTTTGGCTATTCTGGGTCTTTTATTCTTCCAGATGAATTTCATGATTGCTTTTTCTGTTTCTATGAGAAATGTCACAGGGATTTTAATTGGAATTGCGTTAAATCTGTATAGCGCCTTTGGAAGTATGGCCATTTGGACAATATTAATTCTGCCTATCCAAGAACATGGGAGATCTTTCCATCTTCTAAGGTCTTCCTCAACTTCTTTCTTCAATGTTTTGTAGTTTTCATTGTAGAGATCTTTCACCTCTTTGGTTAGATTGATGCCCAAGTATTTTTTTTTTTTGAGGCTATTGCAAATGGAGTTGTTTTCCTCATTTCCCTTTCAGATGTTTCATCGCTTGTGTATAAAAATGCTTTAGATTTATGTGTGTTGATTTTATATCCTGCTATTTTGCTGAATTCATTGATGAGGTCTAGAAGTTTTCTGGAGGAGTTTTTTTGGATTCTCTAAATATAGAATCATGTCATCCACAAATAGTGACAGCTTAAGTTCCTCTTTTCCTATTCGTATCCCTTTAATTTCTTTGGTCTGTCTAATTGCTCTGGCTAGTATTTCAAGGAAAATGTTGAATAGAAGTGGTGAAAGAGAATATCCCTGTTTTGTTCCCATTTTTAAAGGGAATGCTTTCAGTTTGTCTCCATTAAGAATGATGTTGGCCAAGGGCTTAGCATAAATAGCCTTTACAATGTTCAGGTATGTTCCTACTAGCTCTATTTTTTCTAGTGTTTTGAGCATGAAGGGGTGTTGTATTTTGTCGAACACTTTTTCTGCATCAATTGAAATAACCATATGATTCTTATCCTTAAGTCTATTGACATGATGGATTATGTTAATTGATTTACGGATGTTGAATTCTGCCTATCCAAGAACCATCCTTGCATTCCAAGAATGAACCCCACTTGATCGTGGTGCACAATTTTCTTAATATGTTTTTGGATATGGTTTGTCAGTATTTTGTTAAGGATCTTTGCATCTATATTCATCAAGGGTATTGGTCTAAAATTTTCTTTCCTTGATGTGTCTTTTCCTGGTTTGAGTATGAGGGTGATATTAGCTTCATGGAATGAGTTTGGTAGGGTACCCTCCTTTTCTATTTCCTGGAATACTTTGAGAAGTATTGGAATGAGTTCTTCTTTGAAGGTCTTGTAGAATTCGGCTGAGAATCCGTCTGGTCCTGGGCTTTTCTTAGATGGCAAATTTTTAATGGCTTCTTCTATTTCATTGCTTGATATTGATCTGTTTAAATTGTGTATGTCCTCCTGGTTCAGTGTGGGAGGAGCATATGTCTCTAGAAATTTGTCAATGTCTTCGGTAGTTTCTATTTTGTTGGAATACAGATTTTCAAAGTAGTTTCTCATTACGTTATGTATCTCTGGTATCTGTCATGATATTTCCTTTTTCATCACGAATTTTAGTAATTTGAGTTTTCTCTCTTTTTCTCTTTGTTAGAGTGGCTAAGGGTTTGTCTATTTTGTGTACTTTTTCAAAGAACCAACTTTTTGTTTTGTCAATTTTTTGAATTGTTTCTTTTGTTTCAATTTCATTGATTTCAGCTCTGATTTTAATTATTTCCTGTCTTTTACTACTTTTGCTGTTACTTTGTTCTTCTTTTTCTAGGGCTTTGAGCTGTGATGTTAGGTCATTTAGTTGTTGACTTTTCATTCTTTTCTTGAATGTGCTCCATGCAATAAATTTTCCTCTTAGTACCGCTTTCATAGTGTCCCAGAGATTTTGAAATGTTGTATCGTCATTCTCAATGACCTATAAGAATATTTTTATCTCCTCCCTGATGTTTTCTGTTTTCCATGTTTCATTCAATAGCATATTATTTAGTCTCCAGGTGACAGTTCTGCTCTTGGCAGAGGGAACTGAGGCAAAGAGAAGATGGGTCCCTTTCCAAGGTCCCTCAGCCAGAATCGAAGGTAGACCTGTGTGACCGTACACACAGTGCTGTTGTGCGGTGCCAGCAAGCGGTCCCGCAGGGCGCGGGGCAAGAGGGGCAGCTGTCCCGGGGTCCGTGTTGTCCAGGGGTGCCTCTGGACTTGGAGAAGGGCTGCCAACCTCAGGGCTCACCTGAGATCATGGGCCTGTGCCCAATGTCTCCCCAGTACCACACAGTAGGACCTCGGTGATAAGGACGATGTTCGGCATCGTGTTGGTCAGGATGGTCGCTGTAAGCCACACACAGGCTTGGAGGGCAGTTCATGCCACCAGGAACTGAAGCTTAGGTCGTACTGATTGTTAATGAATTTTACTGTAAATGCCCCCAGGTGGCTCCTGCACTGGGTGTCACAGTTCTCCATGTGGTAAGATACAGTCTTCAGAGCTAGAATCCGGCTCTCCTCTGACTTTCAAGATCACAAACATACAAACCTCAGTCTCCTCTTCTGGAAAATGGGGTGTGCTCCCTGCCCTGCTGAGTCTGGAGCCTCAGCTGCAGGCGTGGGTGGGGAGCGGATCCCAAGGTGGCAGTCTGTGGAGCCCGGCAGGCATCCTCATTGCAGTTAGCAGGAAGGGCGGTTGTTGGTGTTGTAATTAAAGAAAAATTCACATAATGAAAATCAACCATTTGAGAGTAACACCTCAGCGGCACTGAGCACAGCAGGGTCCTGCAGCCACCACCTCTGTCTAGATCCGGAACACTGCACCCCCCTCAAAAGGACAAAATCCACACCTGTTGGGTGATTGCTCTCCGTTTTCACCCCCCAGTCCTATTAACCTGTTTGCACCACAAGGTGTGGGGATCGTCCACAAAAGGATCAGCACATTTGTTCAACAACCATGGATGGAACGTCATCTCCCTCGGAGGCATGGTGTTGATCTCTGGGAGACAGAGGGTTAGACACTCTGGTAGCCCATTTTCTGTTGCCAATAACATAGTATCACAGACTGGGTACCTTGTTAAAAAAAAAAAAAAAAAAAAGCCCACATCTGTAATTCCAGTGACCTGGGAGAGTGAGGCAGGAGGATCTCAAGTTCAAAGCCAGCCTCCAAAAATTTAGCAAGGCCCTTAGCAAGACCACTGTCTCTAAATTAAAAATAAAAAGGGCTGGGATGTGGCTCAGTGGTTAAATGCCCCTGGGTTCAACCCCTGGTACCAAAAAAAAAAAAAAAAAAAAAAAAAAAGATGTCGTCTGTGAACCAGAAAGCAGGCCCTTACCAGACGCCAGGTCTGCCGGCATCTTGGTCTTGTCCTTCCCAGCTTCCAGAACCATGAGAAATAATGTCTGTGGTATCTTGGCTCACGGTTCTGGTCCAAGGTCAAGGGACCACCTCTGGCGGTGGTTTGGTTTTGTTTCGCTTTTGTGGTACTGAGGCTTGAACCCAGGGGCACTCTACCATTGAGCTACGTCCCCAGGCCTTTTAATTTTAAGGCAGGGTCTTGCTAAGTCATGGAGACTGGCCTTTAGCTTGCGATCCTCTTGCCTCCGCCTCCTGAGAAGCTGGGATTAAAGGTGTGCACCACTGTGCCCGGCTGGTGATGGCCATCTTGCTGGCAGAGACTGAGGAGGCACAGGGCATCACGTGACCAGGGACAGGGAGTGTGCCCGTGGGTCCTGCTCTCTCTCCTAAGAAGGAGCGTTCCCCTGTGGGCTTCACCCTGACGACCTGTTTAACACTAATCACCTCCCAAAGGCGGCCTCCGAACACCAGAGTCAGGTGAAGTTTCCAGTCTTTAATTCCGCACAACGGGATTGAATTTCAATACGTGCATCCTTGGGGACACTCCAGCCACCTCCAAATCGAAGCAGGTCCCGCCTTAGTCTGGACTGTATGAGAGACACTGTAGACTTGGGGCCTGAACCACAGACATTATTTCTCGTGGTTCTGGAAGCTGGGAAGGCCAAGACCAAGATGCTGGCAGACCTGGCATCTGGTAAGGGCCTGCTTTCTGGTTTACGGACGACATCTTTTTGCTGTGTCCTCATGTGGCAGATGGAGTGAACAGCTCTCTGGGGCCTCTTTTATAAGGCCACTAATCCAATTCCTGACCTAGTCACCTCTCAAAAGCCCCACCTCCCAATACCGTCACCCCGGGGGTTAGAGTTCCACTTGTGAATGGGAGACACAGACATTCAGACCATTGCAACATCCCTGAGGCTTATCTGCCAGGGTGGGGGCCGACAGGAAACACGCAAAGCAGCCGGGCACTGTAGCACATGCCTGTAGTCCCAGGTACTGAGGAGGCTGAGGCAGGAGGATCACAAGTTTGAAGTCATCCTGAGCAACTTAGTGAGACCTCATCTTAAAATAAAAGTTTTAAAAAAGGGGCTGAGGGCTAGAGTGTTTGCTGATCATATGCAAAACCTGGGTTCAGTCCCCAGCAGCACAAAATCTAAAGGGAAAAAAAGTACTATGAAGAGTTTGAGTAGTACCAAGCACCAGGAGGAAGATGTGCCAAGTCCTGTGAGAGACAGACAAGGTGAGGGGCAGGGGTCAGGGGCTTGAGCAGGGGACTCGGCCAGGCTGGGACCAGAGGGTGGAGCAGCATGAGCAGATCTCAGGCCACAGTGCTCCAGGTTGGGAACAGGAGGCAGCAGGTGGACCTTGGGAAGGAGATTGGATCCTTTTCCAAAAGCACTGGGAAGTCCTGTTACTTGGAACAATCTGCTCTAGTCCTAGCACCCAAACTTATATTGGTCAGCCCATTTAACGATGGCCCCTGCCTCTAACCCAGTGTATTAGTTAGCTTTCATCACTGTGACCACTTCATGAGGAAAGGTCTGTTTTGGCTCATGGTTCCAGAGGTTTCAGTATGTGGTCAGCTGGCTCTGTAGCTTTGGGCCTGAGGTGAGGTAAGACATCATGGTGGAAGGGTGTAGTGGACAAAAGATACTCAGCTCATGGCAGCAATGAAGCAGAGACAGAGGAAGGGTGGGGACAAGAGATGCCCTCCCAGAGCATGCCCCCAGTGACCTCTTCCTCCCAGTAATGCCATCACAGTGTGACTCTATCAATGGATTAATCCACTGATGAGGCCAGGCTCCCACAACCGATCACTTCCCCAAAGCCCCACCTCTGAGTGTTGCTGCAGGCCTTCACCACGGAGACTTTCGAGGACATTCCAGATCCAAAGTAGAACACTGGGCCTTTCCTTAGGCCGGGAAGGATGCAGTGGACCAGGGTGGGGTGGAACAGGGGCAAGTGTTTTCTGCCACATATTCCTCGGGTCCCCGCCTCCTTCCCTCCCTGTGCCCCGTCTAGACTGCTCTGAGCAGGGGAGTAGATGGCCCTCAGTCGTGCAGGTGTGCACGCGGAGGAAAGATCAGAAAACGCGCGCCTAGGCGGTGCAGCCGGCTGGGCTTCCGGACCTGCCGGGCGCTGTCCAAATGCTGATCCTCAGGGCGGTGCGCGGACGTCGTGCAGGTGGCTGCGCCGCTCCCTCTCCTGGCTTGTGAGTCCTCCAAAGGCAGAAGTCCCAGGTGTGTTCCAAGCCCTGTCGGCCTCCCCACAGGCACGGTCTCTCGGAGGCGGAGCTGAAGGACGTCCTGTCCTTGGACGACGAGGTGCTGCAGGTGGTGTACCGGGACTGGACGCCCCCCAGCAAGGAGCTGCTGCGCTTCCCGCCCCTGCTGTGGGTGCGGCTTCGCAGGGACCTGGGGCACTGCTTGGCCCGGAGACCCGTGGATGGCTTCACGCTCCTGGCTATCGCCCACAGGTAGGTCCAGCAGGGCAGCAACGGCGGCGCAGTCTGGTTGGGACCCTGAAAACAAAGACTCAATGACTAGCTCCTTTTTTTTTTTTGTCATATATACTCTACCACTGAGCCACAGCCCCAGCCTCGACCAGCTCCTTCATACTCCCCATTCCCAGGGGATTCTCTCAGAATTCCAGGACCTCCACCCCAGGAACTCAACAGAACCAGCGTCCTCCTCCTCCTCCTTTTATTTTTCTTTCTGTTGTTGTTGAAGTGCTGGGGGTGGAACCCAGGCGTCCAGCATGGTAGGCAAGTGCTCTACCACTGAGGTACACCCCCCCCCTTGTTTTTTAAATCGAGATAAAACTCACATAACATACAACTCGCCATTTAAATGGCACAATTCATTGGTGTTTCCTACCCTCCCTGTGCTGGCATCCATCTCTTTCATGTCCTTCTGGATAATTTCCATCACTCCAAAAGGAGACCCCCAGAGCCAGCTACGATGGTGCACACCTGTCATCCCAGCAGCTCAGGAGGCTGAGGCAGGAGGATAGAGTTCAAAGCCAGCCTCGGCGACTTAGCAAGGCCCTAAGCAACTTAGAAAGACCCTGTCTCTAAATAAATATAAACAAGGGCTGGGGATGTGGCTCAGTGGCTACGTGCCCCTGAGTTCAATCCCTGGTATCAAAGGAAAAAGAAATGAAAACAAAAGAAGACCCCTGTCCCCACAGCAGTCACTCCCCACTCCCCTGCCCAGCCCCTGGCGTCACTGACCTGTGTCTGTCTCTCTGGATTCACCTGTTCTGGACGTTTCAGTCCCTGGAGTCACACACTGGCCTTTTGTGCCTGGCTTGTCACTCAGCGTCACGTTTTCAAGGTCCATGCATGCTGTGGCCTGGGTTAGTGCTTCCTCCCTCTTACGACGGAGTGATGTTCTGCTGCGTGGCTGGGCCACGTCCTGTCACTCCCCATCTGCTGATGGACAGCGGTTTCTTTCCACTTTTTAACCATTGTGAACGGTGCAGCAAGGAATGCGCATGTATAAGCTTTCTTTTATTTTTCTTTCTTTACTTTTATGAGACAGGGTCTTGCTGTGTTGTCCAGGCTGTCCTGACCTTGAACTCGTGGGCTCAAGCGATCCTCCTGCCTCAGCCTCCCAAGTGACAGGGACTACAGGCGTATGCCACTGTACCTGGCTGTTTGAGGTTTTGTTTGAACCCATTTTTGGTTCTTTGGGGTCCCTACCCCAAAGTGGGATTTTTGGGCCATGTGATAATTTTTTTTAACCTGCCGATGTACCCTAAGCCTCCTTCTAAAAGTAAATTCACTTAAGAGAAAACAAGACGGGCCAATGGAGGGATGAACACATACTGCGGTCACCGCCAGCACCCCGAGGGTGGGTGGGGTGGAGTGGCATTTGGAAGCCGCTTCCTGGAAGACTGGTGGCTGCCTCTGAGCTGGCTGTGCCCTCTGGGCCATCAGCCTGTGTCCCCTCTCTGCAGACAGCTGACTGAGGTGATCTGGGCGCGCTACCTGTCTGGGCCTGAGAAAGCCAAGCGGCATGGAGTTCTGGCTGACTTCTTCTCGGGTGCCTGGAGCCAGGGCACCAAGAAGCTCATCACCCTGCCCCTTGTGGGGAAGCCCCTGAACTTGGACCGTAAGGTGAGGTGCCAGGACCCCTGCTCCACCCACCGCCTCCCGGCCATGCCTGGTGGGACTCGCCTCCTTCCCCCCATCCCCACCCCCATCCTTCCCACTGGCGAAGCCCTCCTGCATTCTTCCCTCCCCTTCCCATGGAGGGTGAGGTGCTCCTCAGTCCCTGAGTATAATTTGGGGAGCAAGGAACAGCAGATGAGGGGGATACCCCCCAGGCCAACTTCCCGAAGGAGAAAATCACCGCCTTTAACAATGCCCCAAGGCCCAGCATCTCAGGGTTTAAACTCACTGCCCTCGGCTTCCTCATGAAGCCTAAAACTTCTCCCACCCATTGATCTACAGCTGGGCTTTCTATCTGCAGATTTGACCAATCACAGTTTTAAAATATTTGAAAATAAAAATTGCATCTGGGCCCACCTGGGCCATTTAGCAAAACCCTTGTCTCAAACTACATTATCTATTTATTTATGTTTGGTACCAGGGATTGAAACCAAGGGTGCTTAACCACTGAGTCACATCCCCAGCCCTTTTTATATTTTATTTAGAGACAGGGTCTCACTGAGTTGCTGAGGCTGGTTTTGAACTTGCAATCCTCCTGCTTCAGCCTCCCAAGCTGCTGAGATTACAGGTGGCCACCACGCCCAGTCCAGAATAAATCATTGAAAAAGAAGGGTTGAGGAAGTAGCTCAGAGGTAGAGTGATTCAATTTCTAGTACTGCAAAAAAAAAAAAAAAAAAAAAAAGGCATCTGTATTGACCATGTATAGATTATAGACTTTATTTTCTTGTCATTATTCCCTGAACAATTCAGAGTAACGACAGTGCACATTGCATTTGCATCCATTCGGAATTCCAAGTCGTCTGCAGATAACTCAGTCTGGGAGGATGAGTAGGTTGTGTGCTAGCTCTAGGGATTTTACATAAGGGACTTGAGCATCCGTGGATTCCAGTACCCACGGGAGTCCTGGAGCCACTCTCCCGTGGACACAGAGGGACCACTGTGTCTATTTTTCTGTCTTCTTGTCCATCTGCTTCTTGGGCATTGGATATTTTCCTCTGTGAATTCCCTGGTACAGGCTTATTTCCACTCACGAGGTCCCCAAGTGCATCAGGTCAGGCCCTTAAAAAATAATATTTGATTTCCTAGTTATCAGCGTTCTATGTGATTATTGTGAAACACACAGAGAAGCTCAAAGTGCAGATTAAAAACGGCCCAGTTCCCACATGCAGGGAGACCTGCCCCATGGATGCTCCTCCGTGCATTTCCTTCTGGTCTTTGCCCTCACGTGCCCAGGAGCATGAGGCCTGGGCATCCTTAGCCTGGGGATCATGCCCTTGTTCTTGCTTCTCTAGCATCTCAAGGCTCAACCCAAATACCCCTTCCTCCAGGGAGCCTTCCAAGATTTCACCTCTCCTCAGTTGACAGGCGCATGCGCGATACTCAGCAATGCCTTTGTTTCCTGGCACACTTTTGCAGGCAGAGTCCTACTCTGAGGCCCAGGTTGGACGCCCCCACCTTCGGGAAACCTTCCTTATTCGCTCAGGGGTGTTGCCTCCCCTGGGGCTTGGACTGCTGACCTCAGGCCCCGCCCTTTGCCCCAGCCCTGTTTGTGGGGGTGTGAGGCATCTCTGTCCCCCAGCGGGCGGCGCCTGACCTGGCCCGTGTTGGTGGAGCGGGTGCCTGAGCTTGCCTTCAGACTCCAGCCTCCTGTCCCCTCCACCAGGTGGCCCCGCAGCCGCTGTGGTTCTCGGACACGGTGGCAAACCTGCGGAAGCTGAGGGAGCTGCCCCACCACCTGCTGCACTCGGGGCGTCTGGAGGAGCTGAAGCAGGAGGTGCTGGGTAAGGCCCGCCCAGGGGACCCGCCACACGCTTGCCTTCTGGGAGGGGCAAAGGGCGGGGGCACCCCAGCCGACTCTAAAGGCGGAGGTTCTCCAAAGGGGTGCTTCTGCACTCAGGGGGCCTGACAGTGTCTGCAGGTGTCTCTGGGGTCATGGCTGCAGGGGAGGTGCTGCTCAAATCCAGTGGTAGAGACCAGGGTGCCGCTCCAGCCGGCCACTGACAGGCAGAGGGCGAGAAAGCAGCCTCAGCGTGAGCGGCCCTGATGGTCTCTGTCCACCCATCCACCCATTCAACTAGGTGTGCATGCGTCCTTCCAGCCAGCTATTCCCTCCCCCTCCTCCTCCCCCTCCTCCTTGTCCTTCTCCTTTTTTTGGGGGGTACCAGGGATTGAATCTAGAGGTGCCTAACCACTGAGCCACATCCGCAGCCCTTTTTATTTATTTCTTTTATTTAGAGATAGGATCTTGCTAAGTCACTTAGGGCCTCACTAAGTTGCTGAGGCTGGCTTTGAACTCCTGATCCTCCTGCCTCAGCCTCCTGAGCTGCTGGGATGACAGGTGTGCACCATCGTGCCTGGCCCCCTACCCATTCTTTCACTTCTATCCATCCATCTGTCTGTCTGTCTGTCTATCTATCTGGCAGTTGGGATGTAGAGCAGTAGCTGAGCATCTGCCTAGCATGGGTGAGCCCCTGAGTTTGATCCCCAGCACCAAAAAAGTTATCTATCTATCCATCTGTCTACCAGCCAGTCAGCCATCTTTATATAATGCCTATCTACCCATTCTTCTTTCTACATGTCCCTTGCTCCATCCATTCATCCACTTACCTCTATCTACCTATCCATCCATCCAACTAGCCACTCAGCCATCTCTCTATCTAACCAACCCATCCATCCATCCTTCTGTGGATGTGTGTATCTCTCCATCCATTTCCCAAGACTTCCGTCCGTCTATCTATCTGTGCTTCTGTCTCCATCTGTCTGTCCATGCATGCATCCACTCACGTATTCATTCCCGTGGCTCTGAACCAAAGGGTGTTCCGCCCCGCAGGAGACACATCTGAGGGTCACATTGGTGGCATTTGAGGGTAGAGATGCTGCAAGCTTCTGGCGGGTGGAGGCCCGGTTCTTGCTCTATAGCCTACAGTGCACAGCTCATCCGACACCCAAGAGCGACCCAGCCCCAAGTGCCAGTGCTGCTGAGCTTGGGAACCTGGGCGAAACCCAGAGGGGAGTCTGCTCTCCCAGGAGAGTGGGCCGATGGTGTGTGCTCCTCACACTCTACCCGCTTCTCCCCACAGGCAGCATGAGCTGGATTTGCTGCCGGGGCATCTCTGGGGGCATCGAGGGCCTGCTGGATGACTTTGACATGTGTGCCCCTCACATGGACTCCCCTGAGGTGGGCCTGGTCCGGGAAGCCCTCCAGCTCTGCCATCCTGCCGTGGAGCTCCGAGGCCTGGGTGAGTCTGGCTGCCCTGGCCGGGAGGGGCCTGTGGCCTCGCCTCCTGCAGCAGCGCCTGGGTTGTTGCATTAAGCCTGGGAGAACTTGGGAACAAAACCCAACGCAGCCGTGGTGCCTTCCGCCGCACCTTTCCTCTAGAAAGATCCACATAGGAAATATTTCAAGGAAAATGGAGGAAATTATGTTTGTTTGTTTTTTAGTACCAGGGATTGAATTCAGGGGCACTCGACCACTGAACCACATCCCCAGCCCTATTTTGTACTTTATTTAGAGACAGGGTCTCACTGAGTTGCTTAGGCCTCACTTTTGCTGAGGCTGGCTTTGATGTGATCCTCCTCCCTCAGCCTCCGGAGCTGCTGGGATTACAGGTGTGCACCACCTCACCCAGCCTGTCTGTTCTTAAGAAGGGAAAAAAAGAATCCCCAAGATTTTTCATTGATGAAATTCAAAACATGATAATAACCACTGGGCACAGAGATGACTTTTTTGTAACTCAGGTATACTCTTGAGAAAGAAGTGAATTATTTTGGGGGGCATAACCTCGTGCTCCATTGGGGTTCTCTGTTTCTGGTCATGGGTTGCATAGCCAGTGCATGGATCTATCAGAATTGTTCTTAACTCTGCTGAATGGGGCTGGGTCTGGACCCCAGGCTGCAGTTTTTCCAACCTTTCCCAGAGCTTGGAGAATTTCTCTTAATCTTGTTGCTCTGTCTATGATGGTGCTTTGTTCGTGTGTTTTTATTTCACTTTGAATTTAATTTAATATTGTTGGTGCTGTGATATTGAAACCAGGACCTCACACATGCTGAGCACTATTTTTAAAAATTATAGCAAGCATGGTGGTGCACCCTCGTAATCCCACCAGTTCGGGAGGCTGAGACAAGAGGATTGCGAGTTCAAAGCCAGCCTCAGCAAAAGTGAGGTCCTAAGCAACTCAGTGAGACCCTGTCTCTAAATAAAACACAAAATAGGGCTGGGGATGTGGCTCAGTGGTCGAGTGTCCCTGAGGTCAATTCCTGGTCCCAAAATAAAATAAAATAAAAATAAAAATTATAGCAGATCCATGTAGTGAATTTGACCATCGTAACCATTATGCGTGCTGTTGGTGGCATGGGGAGTACACGCTCTGCCATCCGGCCGTCTCAGGCCTCTTCTATCTTCCCCAGCTGAAACCCTGTCTCCACCAACACTGGCTCCCCAGGCTCCTCCCAGCCCCATGGCACCCAGCATGTCTCCTTCTGTCCAAGTGGCTTTGAGGACTCTGGGGCCCTCCCGCAAGGGGAATCCGACACTGTCCTTTTCTGTCTCTGAGCCGAGGGCTAGTCAGGCTGGACCAGCTTAGCTTCCGGGACGAGGCGACCTCACAGCACGGGTGTGTGACGATGGTCCACGTGCTTTTTCTGACTTGCTTCCTTGAGCCCAGTGTCCTCGAGGTTCATCCGTGTTGTAGCACGAGTCAGAATTTCCTTCCTTTTTCTGGTTGAATGACGTTCCATCCTAGGGAAATCTGCATGCTGTGTATCCATCCATCCGTCCATGAATGGGAGTCTGGCTTCCTTTGACCTTCTGGCTCTAGAGACCATGCTGACCTTGTAAAATTACAAATGCACGAACATCTCTCTGAGACCCCGCTTTCAGTTCTTCTGAGTTTGTGCCCAGAAGCAGGGTTGCTGGATGCTGGGGCGACTCTGTTTCGCCACCTCGTGTAGGGAACTTTCCTCAAGCTTATCTGACAGCAGTCGCTGACACCATGGTCTAAGTAAGCCAAACGGTCTGCACAGAGAAACTGAGGAATATTCCCTACTACCTCTCTTGTGGCCCGTGCCAGTTTAAGATCAGACTCGACCACAGCAAAACTTTCTCCCTACCCTTTGAGATTCAGAGCCTGAGGCCTGGGAATTAAACTAGCAAAAGGTGAGCAGGAGAAAAGACACAAATATTAATTGTATGCGCATGAAAGTTTCACAGAAAAGAGGGGAAAAAAAAAAACCCAAGATGTGGTTAGACCCGGGGGCTTATATACCATTTTAACAACGGGCGATAAATTGTGAAGGGGTGTGTGAAGGAAGGAGGGGTTAAAGGTGTTCAGGTCCCTATATCCACAGCTCCTCCTCGTGGTGGCCCAAGGCTGAGCAGGGGCCTGGGATTCCCTTGCAGAGCTGCTCATCTTGGTCTGCGAAGCATCCTTGAGCTGCTTGCTTCTCTCCACATGGTGCTGGAAATGACCAAGCCTGGCCAAAGCCCGGGACATCCGCAGGGTCCCTGGTTGGGATCTGCCAGTCTCAGTCCTTCCATGGCCCCTTTTGGAGCTCCACCAAATCTTCTCCTCAGTGACACTTTGTCAGTCACAGCTGAGCTTGACACCCTCCTGTCCCCTCAGCCCCTGCATTTCAGCCCCTGCCCCTGTTTCCATCTCTCTTCACTAATTTTTTTTTTTTTTTTTTTTTTGAGAGAGGATCTTGCTAAGTTGCTGAGGGCCTTGCTAAATAGCTGCATCTGGCCTCTAACTTGTGATCCTCCTGGCCCAGCCTCCCCAGCAGCTAGGGTTACAGGTGTGGCCACCACACTGGGTCTTCACTCCTCATTGTCATTGTGATTGGTTTCCTTTGGCAACACATCTGCCATACCAGACTCGGTGCCTGATGAGAGCAATGGTATCATTCGTTTGCTCACTGCCAAACTTCTGCCCCTGCCCCTTAGACCAGACCTGGCCATGAACACGGATCTTGAACCCCATGGTGTCAGTTAAAATCTTGGCTCTGCCACTCACTGAAGTCCTCTCTGTCCCTGCATTCACTTCCTAGTCCTCCATTTTCCCATATGCAAAATGGGAACGCTCACCAACCATTCCATAGGGCTTCGTGGAAGGGTCTGTGAGTCCATTCATGCAGAGCCTGTCCCTGTGGTGCCATCAGTGTTCTGTCTCTGTCACAGGAGAGTGTCAATGTTGTTGATGTGAATGACCTTGGATGAGTCCTTGCTGCACCCAGCCAGGGATTTCAACCGCTGAATAAGGCAGACTTGATCTCAAGTGTGGAAGACGCTGTCTGTGCAATTGGTCATGCCTGCCGTGTGCACCCGTGCAATGCTACTGACCACCTGCTGCTGTCCCAGCCACAGAGCCAGCTCCTACTGAGGCTGCTCCAGGGACGGCTAAAATCTGTCCTTGGCTCACATGCCACTCCCCCTCTCTTCCACGGAACAGCACGGGGAATGTCTGCAAAGAGCGACAATGTAAGAGGTGCTCCCCAGGAACTGTAAGCCTCCCTGGGCTGACTTCCTAGTTTAAGGGAAGATTTAAAAGGCCAAATCCCAGCAAGATCTTTGCAAACCCCTTGACAACCTGTGGCTCGCCCTGGACAGATGTAGGAACAAGTATCACCACCAGGGGTCACTGCGGGACAACCATGCGTTCACCCTGGACGCTCCACAAGCTGGGGCCAGGGGTCATCCATCTGAATAGCCCCAGGGCCCTTCTTTTGGATTTCTCCCTTTTGCTTCAGGGTCCAACATGACTTGGCACAGAGACATTTCTGATCTTGTGTGTGTTTCAGTAGACTTTATTTTTTTTGAGCATTTTTAGGCTTAAAGGAAAATTGAATAGAAGTTAGAGATTTCCAGTACATCCCCTGCTCTGATCTTATTATTGAAAAAGTTACCATTTTGTTAATCACAAGTTTGAGGACTATTGATTTTGAATTTTTGAAAAATGCATTAAAGTAGTATTTATCTTGATGGTTGAGTTTATTGGCTCTGCCTTAAATTTTGCACGTGCAGTAAATTCACTTCTGGTCTCAGGTCTGCCTCCATTCCACCCCACAAAACAACCAGCATGCCAAGGCCCAAGGAATTCTTGTCATTTTTCCCCAGACTCCATGGTTAGAAAGTGTCAACAACAGAATCAGAATGAACAATCTACCTTCAGCATGCCTGGTATATTAGTCTGTTTTTCATTACTATAATTAAATACTAGAGACCGGCCACTTTATAAAGAAAAAAGGTTTATCTTGGTTCACAGTTCTCGACCAAGGTTGATGGCCTTCTTGCTGGCAGAATCCTGAAGTGGTTCAGGGCATCACATGGTGAGAGACAGAAAATGTGAATATGTCTTCTGCTCTTCCTCCCTGTTTAATCATAGGCCTCTGCCCTGATGACATCATCTAATCCAAATCACTTTCCAAAGGCTTCACCTCTAAAGGACACAGTCAGGTTATGTTTTTGCTCTGTTAATACCTCACAAAGGGGATAAATTTCAACACATAAAACCTTGGGGTTGTAGCTCAGTGGTAGAGCACTCACCTAGCACATGTGAGGCCCTGGGTTCAATCCTCAGCACCACATAAAAGTAAAATAAAGGTATGGTGTCCGCCTACAACAACAACAACAAAAAAAACCCTTGGGGGACACACTCAAACCATATCCCAACCCTAGCACCTGGTCTTTGTTATTCAGGGCATTGGAATTAAACTTTTGAGGGTCAGATTTCTTCCTCTTGCTGTCTCTGTGACGTTGTGCATGTCACTTAATCTCTCTGTACCTTAATTTCCCCTTTTATAAATTTGGAATAATAATGATAGTACCTCTGTGTAGTAGGCAGAAAAAACAGCCTCCCCCAGAAGATACACTGCCCTCTAGTGGCCGCACCAGTCACTGTCACGTAGCTCCAAGCCAAGGAACAGCTGGAGTCAGCAGGCGGTGAAAGGCGGAAGGATCCTCCTTGGGGCCCACGGAGGGGGCGTTGCCATGCCAACACCCTGAGCCAGGCTTCTGGCCCCCACAACCGTGAGGGGTCCGGGCTATTGTAGGACCCCCTGGCCCTGCGGATGGTCCCCGACTTGTGACGGTTTGGTTTGACGATGGTGGGAATGTGATGTGCCTTCAGTAGAAACGGGACTTCCAACTCTGAATTCCCAGCCTTTCCTCCGGCTCCGGGGAAGCGTCCGACGCCCTGGTGAGGCCGGGCTTCAGCAGGCCCACGGTCACCAGGGGAGGGGCGGCCCTCCCCGTGGCGCTGACTTGCCTTTCGGACTTAGGGTGGGTTTCCCGAGGGTGCAGCCCATCCTAAGTGGGGGCGCCAGACCATGTGCCCTGCAGGGGAGATGATCCCTATTTCCCTCGCAGACACTCGCCGAGTCTGAGTTCTGGGTCTTTCCGAAGGCAGCCACGCACGAGGCAGATGCCCTCTTTGTTCTGGGAGCTGAGGTCTAGGGTGGTGGGGAGACCGGAGGCCCAAAGAAACAGAAGCAGAGGAAATGTCAAACTGCAGCTGAGGGCCACCCCAGGGTGGGGCGGCGCCTGGAGGGTGGCCACCTAAGGAGGAGGAGGAGGGGAGAGGGGGAGGACGCAGAGGGTGGGACGCTGCAGGCAGAGGGAGAGCACGGGCAGGGCCGAGGGGAGCCAGGTGGGGACTGGCCGCGCCCGAGGCGCTGCTCCCTGTTCTCCTGCAGCCCTGCGGGGCCAGGGCTCCCGGGCGGCGGCGCTCCTGCCGCGACCTCACCCACGGCCCCTCCCCTGCAGACAGGAGCATCCTCTACACCGAACTCCTGGCCAGACTCCTCTTCTTCGCCGCGTCTCATCCAGCGCTGGTGGGGCAGCTGTGCCAGCAAGCCCAGAGCTGGTTCCGGGTGTGCCCGCATCCTGTGCTGGTGCCCCTTACAGGATTCCTCCAGCCCCCCGGAGGACCCCTGCAGGCAGTCCTGACTGGCTGTCACAAAGGTGAGTGTCCCCAGCATAGGGACATCCCACCAGGCCCTTGCCTGGCACCTGGCAGCACATGGCAGGTGCTTGGGGCTGCTCTCCGGGCATCAGCTGCCAGTCAGGGCCCCCCTGGGTGCTGTCAGGGCGAGTCCTGGCTGTCCCCTGCTGGCTGGGCTCTCTGTCCCCCAGGGCCTGGAGATTACTAGTGTAAATGCTGCTAATGAGCCCCAGCCAGAGGGTGCCTCCAGGGTCCCCTCCCCGAGAGCGTCTGCAGTTTCCAGGCCTGTGCTGGGAAGTCTGGAAGCTAGGAGTGGATGCCTGGTGGCCCCAGGACCCCAGAATGTCAGGGGAGAAGAGAGTCTAGGGTAGCTCATTCGTTTGTCTTCCTTTCTTCTCTCCTTCCATCCATCTGTCCATCCGTCCATCCACCCATCGTCCCTGCCTCCTTCCTCCCTCCCTCCCTCCCTTCCTTCCATCCACCCACCTGCCACCCACCTGCCCCCCCTTCCCTCAGACTCCACCTCCTACCCACGTGTCCATCCGAGCCTCCACCCACCGCCCCCTCTGCCGCCTTCCCGCCGCCGGCCTGCCCTCCACCAGCCACCCTGGCGGCCAGCCCGAATGCCACCTGTGCCCTGACCCTTCCTCCGCCCGCCCCGCTGCTCATCAACGCCGGCCTCTCCGCCCCGCCTCCGTCTCCCTCCGCCCTGCCTGCTCCCGCCCGCCTGCAGCTTCTCGCTTGCTGTGACATCTATCCGCTCACGGTTCGGTTCGGAGCTGCCACCACCGCGGAGGCTCTTTCAGGACCCAGTAAAGTCGCATTCCCCAGGCACTTGGTTTCCCAAAAGGGACGTTCTGAGATGCTGAGTGGAATCGATTCCGGGCGGCGGCCCCGATTCAGGCGCTGCACCGAGGATCCGAGACTGAAGTTGGTTTAGTTGGGAAAGGCTGTGCGTTCGTTAGGATACAGGTTCAGATGTGACAGAGAGCAAAATAACAGTGACTTAAATAAAATAGGATTTCATTCCTCTCTCCTGAAATAGTTTAAGCGTAAACAAAGATAAAATGGTGTCCCCAGGGCCTTGGGAACTCAGACTCTTCCAATCTGGATGCTCTGCCATTTTCAATGTGAGACTTGTTGGCACAAGGTGGCTGCTGGAGCTCTTTCCATCACGATGGTATTCCAGTCAGTGGAACGGGGGAAGGTGAAGCAGATGTCAAGCCTCTTCCTTTGAAGAGAATGACCTAAAGGCAGAACTTATCATTTCTGCTTCTATCTTATTGACTAGCACTTGGACATTTCTGACTTTCAGGCCTGGGCAGCTACCTAGATTCTTTTATCAGCACCTGGCAATGTTCCAGGCCCCAGCTTAGGGTCAAGCTTACTGGGAAAAGCCCACAGCTGGCTGCATCACAGGGCCGACAAGGCACCCTAACATTTGGGGATCCTATAACGATCTCGGGTGTTGAGCAGCATTCCTGATCTCCGCTCCCCAGATGCCAAGAGCACCTTTGTTCTCAGTGGTGACATGACCCACTGTCCCCTGGGGCACAGATCACCCGTGGATGAGAGCCTCCAAGGACAGCTGTGGCTCGGTCCTTTCTCCCACCTAATAGCAACACGACTGCCACCGCAAGCCCCTCGCGCGGGCGTCTGACAACGGTGGCTGCAGAGTCCTGCCCTGCGCCTCCCCGCTGTGCGACTTGCACGAGGGCCTGAATCCGTCTGTGCCCCAGTTTTCTTATCTGTGAGGTGGGGGCTCTCTAGCGGATCCCCTGTGTGGTCACCTGGACATGGCACAGAGGCCACCACTGTCATTTTTGCATGGCTGCAGGTATCACCTCCATGGCATGGAGCCTGGAAGAGAAGCTGCTGGTGGTTGGCACCCAGGATGGCATTGTGTCCGTGTGGGACATGGAGGAGCAGCAGGTGATCCACATGCTAACAGGACACACTGGTGAGGCTCAGCAAAGGGGCAGGTTATGGTCAGTACCTTCCTCGTGTCCCACAGCGATCTCCCCACAGGTCCACTTCGGGCCTTATTTCCTATATTGGTTAGCTAGAGTTGCATAATGAATCTTTGCAATGCACACTCAGAGGATCAATATTTAGAAATTTTGCAATATCATGATATATTGGTATTTCATGTTGCATTTTTGTGAAGTTAACCATCATTTTCAAATGTTATTGTCTACCAGCAGTATTTCTGTAAAAATCCTGTTTCTTTGTTCAAATTGTGAGTAGATCATCTGCATTGTTCTTGATTATTTGTAAGAACTCTTTGTTTATTAAGGAGAGTCTTTCTTTGTTTTATGTTGTAAATATTTTCTCCATCTCTCACATACCTTTCAACTACATTTTATTCTCCTAAAGTTTTACATATTGAGGTAATCCAATTGGTCAATCTCCCCCTTTTATTTCTTCCAAATCAACTTCATGTTTTGTTTAGGATATATCTTTCCAAGATTATAAAAATTACAGGTGAAGTCTATAACCTTTCAAGAATTTTGCACTATTCTTAAAGCATGTTTATTAATTTTAAATATTCTCTGGATGCTGAACCTTTGTAAAATTCAACTGTCTTTTTATTACAAATTCAACACCAGGGGCAATTGATTGAATCCCACCCAATTTTGTCACTCTTAACTTTCTCAGTTGCCTTCCATCAATTTCACGTTGGACAACTTCAAATCCACCCATCTTTTCTTTGGTAAACCAGGGGATTTACAAGCTGATGGGCACTTCAATAGTTGTGAGGACAAAATGTGTCTGGCTAAAGACTCTCCCCTTCACTTTCTGTTGCAGGAGAGGTGAGATGCGTGAAGGTGTTTGCAGAAGGGATTCTTGCCATCTCTGCCTCCAAGGACCACACGCTGCGCTTGTGGAACCTACTCTCTGGCCAGGAGAAATTTGCCATTTGGGATGGAGGCTCAAAAAATTCCAGTGAACCTCAGATCTGGAACCTCCATGTGGATGAAATGAATAAAATCGTGTATTCAGCCTCTGGCTCCAAGGTAATGAACACCTGCCCTGTTTGTAAAGGAAGGCTGGAACCAAGCAGTCAAAGGTGGAGCAGGCTTTTCCACACGGAAGGGCTCTCTGATATGGGGGTGGGTCTGAACAGGGTACACCACCACTAGAAGGGACATCAGAAGAAGTTCAAATGAGAGAGAGCATTTTTCTCTCAATAATTGTGACTTTTCATCTTCTCTAATAGAGTTCTTTAGGGCTATCTGTTTCCCTCTTAGTACTGCTTTACCTGCATCCCACTGATTTTTGTTTTTCGAGGCAGGAGCCCCACTCTCTTGCTAGGTTGGCAAAACTCCTGACTCTGCTGCTTGGGTTTCTTGAGAAGCTGGGATGAGCAGTGTGCACCACCACGGTGCCAGCTCCATGCTGTTAGTGCACTGTGTTTTCACTCGTGTTCGGTTCAAAATACTCTCAGATTTCATTTTTGATTTCTTGTTTGACTGTGTGCTCTAGAGAAATGTGCTGTCAGTTTCCAAAAATGTCAAGAATTTCCAGACAGTGTTCTGTTGTTTTTTCCTAGTTAGATTCCTTTGATATGATATGAATCCTCACAAATCTATTGAGGTGTTTTCTGATCTTAGTCGCATTCCATGTAAATCTGACGATGACGCATGTTCTGCTGCTTCATTCTGTTGCCAGCTGTGACCCTGTGATCTGACGGTTTCATGAATAGCCACACAACAGCGTAGTGGCTAGAAACTCAGTAACTGAAGCAAGAGGGGAAAAAAACCTATAAAATCATCCCTTGATATCCAGGGAGACTGGTTTAGGACTTTTTCAGATGTCAAAATTCACAGATGCTCAAGTCTCCTATGTAAAATGGCATGGTATTTGCATCTAACCTGTGTGTATTTAAAATTTTCTCCAGATAACGTATATACCAAATACAATGTACATGCTACGTCCACAGGAGTTATAGTATTTTTTTAGGGAATGATGTCAAGAAAAGAAGTCTGGACATGTTCAGTGCAGATGTAATTTTTTAAAAGCTATTTTGAATCTGTGACTGACTGAATGCACAGTGTGGAGCCAGCAGATCTAGAAGGCCGAGTGTCTTTAACAACCAGCTGAGCTTCTTGGGAGCCGAATGATCTCGGTCACGTCACTCTGCAGAAGTTCTGACTCCCTTTTCCCCATCTACTTCATAAGATAATGCCTGCAAAACACCTCACATACGGGCTTTTGCATGTGTGCATATGTATAAGATAAAATTGGATTAAACCAGATATGCAATTTTATGAAGCTATTTTCCCACTTACTATTTTGTAAGCTCATGAGCATTTGCCAATAACTGAACATTCTTCAAAACCAGTGTGCTGGGCTGGGGATCTAGCTCAGTTGGTACAGTGCTTGCCTCGCATGCATGAGGCCCTGGGTTCAATCCCCAGCACCACCAAACAAACAGACAAACAAGAAAAAACATAGCGGTTCCACAAGATTCCATTACATGACTCCGTATAATTTATTTAATCCTTTATTGTTGGACATATAAGTTGTTTCCATTTCTTTGCTCTTACAAATAACCAAAATAACTTTGCTTACTCATGTATTTTATTCATGTCATTGTGTCTGTCCTTCTTTGTGTTGGGGGGGTCTCACTCTTGTCCAGGTTGGTCTTGAACACCTGGGGTTCAAGCAGTCTTCCTTCTCCAGCCTCCCGAGTAGCTGGGACTAGAGATCCTCCTGCCTCACGCACGCCACCCTGCCTGACTCCCTCCTTAATTCCTTAATATAAACTTTGGAAGTAGAATGAACAACAAGTGTCTAATAATCAGATGATTAATGCTTATAAAAAGATACTCGAGGGGCTGGGGAGATAGCTCAGTCCGTAGAGTGCTTGCTTTGCAAGCACAAGGCCCTGGGTTCAATCCCCAGCACCCAAAAATAAATAAATAAATAAAAAGATACTCGAGGAAGTGAAGTGGACTATATAAACTGCTTTAATCAAGAATTGCTTGTAACGAACACATACGTCAAGGCGTGGGGTCCTGCTGACGTTTTTTCTATGTTTGAAACTTTTAAACTTTGGAACAACGTCAGCTTCTTGTAACAGCTGTGTGGTGGCAAGAGTTCCCATAATCCCTCCATCCAGCTGCCCTCACTGCCAGCATTTTCTATAACGAGAGTAAGTCTGTCACAGTCCAGACGTTAATACTGATGATCACCGTCAGCTAAACCCTGACAGGATTTGGATTCCATCAATTTTTCCATGTGTCCTTCTGTTTTTCCAAGATCCGATACAAGATCCATAACTCCTCTTTGTGCGGGTGGGTGTGAAATGCTAGTGCTGAAAATAAAGAGCATAAACTATACAAGAGATCGGGTCTAGTCAGGCATGGTGGCTGTGCCTGGGGTCCCAGCTACTCGGAAGAGGAGGCAGGAGGGTGCTTCAAATCCAAGGGTTTGAGACCAACCAGGGCAACATAGCAAGGCCATGTCTTAAGAAAATATGTTAGAAAGAAAGAAAGTAAAGGGGGGAAGAAAGAATGGGTTTTGCATTTGACTTTGGAAAGCTTGCAGCTTAGGGCTTCTGCTGAGATGCCTCTTCCTTTTCGCTGTTGCATCAGATCAATGCTTGGAATTTGGAAACTGCGGAACTGGTTTTCCGCCTCCTGGGAGATGCCTCGGATCCCTGGATGAGCACAGCCGTGCTGGCGTCCCAGAACAGGCTGCTGACCGTGTCCAAGAGCGGCGAGGTCGCTCTGTGGAACTCGGCCACGGGAAGTCTGCAGGGCAAGCACCATTTGTCCAGTGTCAAAGAAGAGACCCCCACCTGTGCAGTCTCGGTCCAGAAACAAGGAAAGATGGTCACTGGGTTTAGCAACGGCTCCATCTCTTTGGTAAGCAACTTTGCTGCTTATGATGCCAGCATCTATTCATCTCAAAAGTATGACATATCCTAGAAGTTGGGAGAATGAGCTCGCCTTATATCTTTCTCTGTATGACATGCAGCTTCTTGATTCTGGGGATTTGCAACTCATCACGGTTCAGGAAGCATCTGGGCATGTTTCCCAGGGCCTGGGTGACATGGCAATGGTCAGAGCTCCATCGTTCCAGGAAGTGCTGGTAGGAAGTGTAGAACATGCTCAGAGTCATCCTCATGAGGGGCCAGCAGCTGAATGCTGTCCACCAACTCCACAATGGTGGACAGATGCTCCCATGGACATTTATGTATGAACCAAACATGCTAGGGAAGCTGGGAGGGGAAAAGTTTGCAGCTAGAAAGCTTTCAGGAAGAGAGAAAACCATGAAGGGGACCTAAATGCCATTCCAAAAACTAGTTATTTAAGGAGTCATAATGGAGAAGTATAGGCACCATGCTAGACAGTAGATGAACTGTAGAAATATAAGAGCTCTGTCTCAGTCAACTTTGCATTGATCTAGTAAAATACCCGAGGATGGGTACTTTATAAAGAAAAAAAGGTTTGTTTTGGTTCATAGTTCTGGAGGCAGGCAAGTTCAAGACTGTGGTATCAGCATCTGCTCATCTTCTAGTGAGGGCCTCAATGCAGGACAACTTGATGGAAAGCAGAACAGGAAGTGACTGTGTGCAAAAAGGAGGCATGTGTGTGAGAAAGAGACAGAGGGGACCTGCTTTATAACAATCCAGACTTTTAGTAGTGAATCCAGCCCTGAAAGCCCCAATCCAGTCTCCAAAGAACTAGCCCAGTCTCTCAAGAAAGACAGTAATCCATTCAGGAGGGTGGAGCCTCCACAACCTAACCACCTCCCATTAGGCCCCACCTCTTAAAGGTCCCACAACCTCTCAGTATCATTACATGGGGGCCCAAGCTTTCAGCACATGGACTCAAGCACAGGGACAAACCACACCCAAACTATAGCAAACCCCCATACTACCCTCAAGGAATGAAATCTAGGGAAGGAGATGAGTTTGTTGGCAACTTATAGTGACGCTAAAAGGAACAAAATCTGTTTTCTGTAGAAGTAGAGGCAGGGTGCTCTTGGTTAGCTGAAAGAGCAAATGTTTCTAGAAGAGAATCTGGAGAGGCTTCCAGGAGAGCAACCTTGGACTCTGAAGGATTTTCAAGATGGAAAAGGAATAGAGAATATTGTGGTAGGGAGGTAGAGCTGTGGCTGGCATTTTAGGTGAGAGAGAGGTGTGTGGAGACAGATCACAGATGCTCTTGTAAGACCTGCTGGGCAGGGAAGAAGAGAAATAAGGCCATCGAAGAATCAGCCCATGCTGGGGTATAGCTCAGGGGGGGAGTGCTCACCTGGCAGGTTGCAAGGCCCTAGGCCTGATCCCCTGAACTGAGAGGGAGGAGAGAAGAATCACCCCAGAGCTCCACATTCTGGCCCTGGGCCCCTGGGGGCCCCTGTGAGATCTCAAGTTACCAACACAGCAACCAACGATGATCCCAAGCCCTTTTCTCCAAGTCTCTCTGTTTACCTCTAGTCCCCCTTCACTCCCTGACGGCCTTCATGAAGCCCAGAAAAAACCTGAACTTGGAGGATCAGACGTAGTTGAGTTAAAACCCTAGTCCTGCCTTTAATGCGTTGCATTCTGGGCTGACTTAGCCCAGAGCTACCCTGAGCCTCAGTTTCTCACCTTTGGTAAGGGAAAACAGTCCCCACTTCAGAGCTGGGGCAAAGGTGGACGCAAGAGTACCTGCCCAAGCAGCAGGGGTGCTACGGTATCACTGGAGTGAGCTGGAAATGTGGCGCTAGCTAAATTGATTTCTGCACTCACCACGCCTGAGCCACTCACTGGTGACACCCTCTCCTAGCCTCTCAATGTCCCCTCTTCCTAAGTGTTGCTTATTGAAAATGCTGCAAGTCTGCACCTGGGCCTCTTGTTTCCTGACGCCCTCCTGACCCCCAGCACACTCGGCTCACGTGTCAGTGCTCGTGGGAGCAGCTGCCGTCAACCACCTCAGTGGGGACAACTCTGAAGGTTCTGTGGCCCCCCCAGTGCTACTGAGCTCCAGCCGCCCGCACTGGCGATGGCTTGACGAGCTTCATTTATTCACCTCCTTCCCTCCTCTGCCTCAGTTCTCCACTCCCTGCCACTATGTCCTGGGATCCGCTCCCAAATAAACTACCTGCACCCAAAGTCTCTCCATGTTTCTGTTTCCGAAGGAACCCAAACAATATCCCTGGCAAAATGTGTCAGTGTGGGAGGATGTTGGCAGGACTGGAAGGCAATCCCTGGCGATGCCAAAAGTTGATAAGACAGTAGAGAGAGAAATCCCGTGATGTTTTTTTGAACTGGTGGTTGAATTATAAAGAATAGCACATGGGCCTCGCAAGGGCCCAAATCCCAGCCCTACTGGAGGGAGATTCTTCATGCGACCTGTTTTAGCTTTTTCACTACTGTGACTAAATGACCCGACCAGCACAGGGAGGAAAAGTTTATCTGAGGGCTCACAGTTTCAGAGGTCTCAATCTATAGACAGCAGGCTCCATTCCTCAGGGCTCCAGGTGAGTCAGGAACAACATGGCGGAAGAGTGTAGCAGAGGGAAGCGGCTTACAGGGTGATCAGGGAGGCTGAGGGAGAGAGAGAGAGCGAGAGAGAGGAGAGGAGAGAGAGGAGAGAGAGGAGAGAGAGGAGAGAGAGGAGAGAGAGAGAGAGAGAGGAGAGAGAGAGGAGAGAGAGAGAGAGAGACTCCACTCTCGGGATACAAAATATGTCCCCCATAGCCAGGCCCCCAATGAACCACTCCCTCCAGCCACACCCCACCTGCCTCCAGTTACCGCTCAGTTAATCCCATCAGTGATCAATTCACTGATTAGGTTAAGACTCTTGCAACTCCATCATTTCTCCTTTGAACCTTCTTGCATTGTCTCACATGGGAGCTTTTGGGGGACACCTCACATTCAAACCATAATACAATCCTTCATACTTTTAAAGACATTGGTAAAATGAATTAATGAAAGATGCAATAAAGCCTGAACCCAGTAGGGATACAAATTGAATTAATTTAATTCAATTCCACACCAGAAGCTGAAGAGAAAGAGTATATTCTTTTTGAATGTAGGCATTATTTATTTTAGGTACTACTGTTCTTTTATATATGGTTTCCCTTACATGAGAAAAATTACTATACACAAGAAGAAATGAAATAGTAGTCAAGAGCAAAAGTAATCAATAGAAGTAGATAAACAGATGACTCCAGTGTTTAAATGATCAGACAAGAATTTTAAAATGTTTCTGATAAATAGTGGGGAAAGTGGACAACCTTTGTGAACAGATGGGGAGTTTCAGAACTTCAAAATCAGGGGCTGGGATGTGGCTCAAGGGCAGAGGGCTTGCCTAGCACACATGAGACCCTGGGTTCCATCCTCGGCACTGAAGGAAGAGGAAGGTTACAGATGTGTGGACAAGAGCCTGGTGTTGAAATAAATAGACCTCCGAGCAAGAGCTTACAACGTTGAGTAGGACTCCGTCTCACTTTGAGAGAAAGAGATCCACTTCTGGGCACAGCTGTTCAGTTGCACATGTGCATCCATCAGCTTCTCGTTGCTGTGACAACGTACCAAGAAAATTAACTTGAAGAAGGAAAGACTTATCCTGGCTCATGGCTTCAAAGGTGTCAGTCCATGGTCAGCAGCTGGCTCCATAGCCCTGGGCCTGTGTGAGGCGGAACATTGCGGTGGAAGGATACAAAATAAGTAGAGCAAAGCCACTCACCGCATGGCAGCTGGGAAGCGGGGGGGGGGGGGGGGGGGGGGGGACGGGGGACAAGATGTAGCCCCCAGCCACGCCGCCGAGGACCCAGTCCCTTCAGCTAGGTGCCACTCAGAGTTCCCACCACTCCCTGTGGCTCATTCAGCTGTCACTCCATAGTGGACCAACCAGGGCGAGACTGTGATCCAATCACTTCCGCAGCGCCCCGCCTCTGCACCTTGCTGCACAGGTTCAGAGCCTGCACACACTCCAGATCCAAACCACAGCAGGGAGCCAGTTGCATGGGGCCACTCCAGATGGAAGCACCAACTCTGAGACCAGTGGCCGACCTTCAGTCACTGCCATCTGCTGAGCCTTCAAATCGGACCTATCCGTGGAGTGCCACTTTTTATACAGGCACTCATTTTATTATCTAAATGTTCATGTTTTTAACACCTCCCAAGAGTTATCTGGTCCACAAGAAATGAGCTTTATTTTGAACACAAAAGTGTATGTTTTTAAATATTCCATTTCTTGGGCTCTATTTTATCTTCTAGTGGAGGTATGACTTGGTGAAGCTCGTTGAGAAAGCAAGCTTCCAGTGTCTAGCAAGACAAAAAGGCATTCCTATGGGGCCCAGAAAATCTTTTTCCAGGAATCTCTCCTAAATACCTGTATGGGTGCACACAAATGTAAACACAGAGTAGCTACATTTTCTATGAATTTGAAGTAGGCAACTTTCAAATAAGACTATAAAAGTATTAGACTCATGTGCAAATTTGAAATAGCAAAAATGCAGAAACATTTAGAAAATTGTCTAGCTTTTCATGATATCACAGCCAGAGGTGAGGTGGGCAAATGGCTGACTCTGTTTACACTACTGCCAATAGTAGCAGCACTGGAGGTGATGAGCAGAAATACCTACTGGCATCTATCAGTCCTAAGGTGAAATCCTTCTTAAATCTACTCTATTTTGTGTTACCTGAGGTCCTCAAGAACACACTTGTCTTCGTCTGCTATAACAAAATGCCAGAGCTTGGGAACTTTATTAAGAAAAGAGGTTTTCTTTCTCACAGTTTTGGAGGCTGAAAGTCCAAGGTCTGGTGACTCCCTCTATTTGGCCTCTGGTAAGCCTGCACACTCCCCTCCCCACTGACTACATCACAACATGGTAGAGAAGCATAGAGAAATGACTGGATTCAGAAGGGGCCAGGTCCATGTGGTGGCCTTGCTTTATAACAATCTGCTTTCTCTCAAACTAACTCATTTCACTAAACCAGCATTAAACCCTGTGGAGATGATGCCACATCACCTAATACCTTCCACTAGGCCCCACCTCTTAAAGGTCCCACGCCATCAATACCAACCACCGGGGACCCAGCCTCCAGCACATGAAGCTCTGGGGACCCCTGCTCTGTATCCAAATGATAGCAACGTTCCTTACTTGAAATGAGACTAGCCTACACGATAAGATTTACTAGAGCACTCTTATGTAATCATAAAAGGTATCATCTCAAATATTTATACATGGGCAGTGTTAAATAAATCAAGGGACTTCTGTAGCAGGGAGATGATGGGATTGCAGGAAAATCATACAGGCTAGAGCAGAGGGCAGCGAGCCATGGACAACCACCTGTTTTGGACAGCCCATGAGCTGAGAAGGATCTTCGTGATCTTGTATGGTTGAGGAGAGTGTTCTGTGATATGTGGCAGTTCTGTGAAGCCCATATGGCAGTGTCCGCAGATGCAGCCGGACTAGCACGCAGCCATGGTCATTTTCTAGAATGTCTTGGGCTACAGTGTCAGGGCTGGGACTGTCTGGCCCACCAAGCTAAAAATATTTATTTTCTGGCTCATTACAGAAAAAGTTTGCTGACCTCTGGGCAAGAGGTGCTTTCATGGAATAACAACAAATTCTCCTGTGGTGCTCACTGTTCTGAGGACTCCATGTCTGGAAAGTTATTTAATCCTTCTGGGTGCAGTGGCGCTCGCCTGTAATCCCAGAGGCTCAGGAGGCTGAGGCAGGAGGATCTCGAGTTCAAAGCCAGCCTCAGCAAAATCGAGGCGCTAAGACCCTGTCTCTAAATAAAATACAAGATAGGACTAGGGGGTGTGGCTCAGTGGTAGAGTGCCCCGAGTTCAATCTCTGGTACCAGAGAGAGAGAGAGAGAGAGTTATTTAATCCTGAAAACAACATTAGCAGTCAGCCTGCGGTAGAGGAACCACGCAGGGCCAGGGGCGGGGAGATGAAGCTCACACACATTCCAGGTAGTTCTTTGTTTTTGAATCTGATACTGTACTACTGTTGAATTTAAGAACTTTTAAAGAATCATCTAGCTCAGTGGTAGAGTGGAGAGCTTAGCATATGCAAGGTCCTAGACCCAAATAGAAGAAAGAAGAAAAGGAGGAGGAGGGGGAGGAGGAGAGAGGGGGAAAGGGGAAGATCACCTAAAAAACTTTGCAACAACCATGAAGAAATTCACTTTTCCCTGCCCCTACTAAATAAATATTGAACAACTTATCTTTAAAATATTGAACTGGTGCAAATGACTCACTTTTCAGGGCTACCTGTGAATTCCATTTGCCCAAGATAATGAATGTAAAGCTTTCAATTCAGGGCCTGTTGTAGGTCAGGTGCCCCAAAATCAGTAGCTGAATTTGGAACGAATATCAGGATTGAGGAATAAACTTCCTTTCTGGTGGGAACAAATTCAGTTCGTTTCTGCCACTCAGAGTATATGGTTTGTTGTTTCGTTGCTGTAATGGTACACCTGAAGCTGGGAACTTTATAAAGAAAAAAAAGTTTATTTAGCTCGCAGTTGTGGAGGCTTAAAGTCCAAGGTCAGGCGGCCCCATTGAATGGCATCCTGGCAGGAATGCAAGGGAGAGGAAGAGATGTCATCAACAGATAGAAAGGAGAGAGTGGTGTCTGCAGTCCCACAATACATTAGTTCCTCTTCTGTTTCTGCAACGTGATACCACAGACTGGGTAAGCTATATAGAAAAGGGGTTTATTTTGCTTCATGGTTCTGGAGGTCCAGCTTCTGAGGCTTCACGTGGTGATGGTCTTCTGCTGGCAGGGTCTCCAGTTGGTGCAGGGAGTCAGGTGGTGACAGGCGGGGAGTTGGCATGTGTGTGTGCGTGTGCACATGTGTATGTGCAAGATCTCTCTCCCTCTCCTTATAAAGCCACTGGGATTCGATCCTGAGGTCCCCACCCTGATGACCTTACCTAACTCTAGTGGCCTCCCGAAGGCCCCACGTCTGGACGCTGTGATCAGATTGAGTTTCCACTCTTAAGGCTTCACAGGGAGACTAAATTTTAACACAAGGACCCTGGGGCCACACTCAGACCCACCCAGTCGGCAGAGGAAGGCCCACCCCTGCTGACCTGAAGACTGTTCACCAGGCCCACCCCTGCGGGCCTCCCTGCCTCCCAAGGCCACCGCCCCGGGAACCAAGCTGCCAATACATGAGCCCTGGGGACACGCTCAAACCGTGTCCCACCCACGTGGCTTCCTGTGGCCCCAACTTGTGCTGATCTTATCTGAGATCCAGAGCTCTTGCAAGGGCAGAAAATGTGCTGGAATGTTCCCTGGGTCCCGAGTGGTCATGACAACATCCAGGCCTCGGCCACGCTGGCAGGGCGACTACTTGCTGGGAACCAGTCCCAGCGCACCTCCGCCTGCCCCAGCCTTGCGAGGGCCTCCTGGCATCGTTTCCCACTTAATAAGGGGAAACTGGGAGGCTGAAGGGTTGAGGGTCTGCTTAGCCTCACGGCTGGCGAGTGGCAGGGCCCTGGGCCAAACCCACGCTCTGTGGACATGCTTGACCTTTCTCCTTGGCTCTGGACAGGTTTCCTCTGAAGGAGACAGGTTGCTGGAGAAGCTTCCAGATGCCGTGGGATTCCTGGTGGTCTCAGAAGACGAGTCCCTTCTGGCAGCAGGTAGCGTTTGACTTTCATTTGCAAGTGTTGAGGAAGAAGTCAGAATAGGGTGGGAAGTGGGGAGGGGCTTGGGGACAAAGGGGTTCCTAGGTCAGAGGTCAGCAAGCTTCTGCAAAAGGCCACAGAGCAGACACTTTTTGGCCAGGGATTGCCTTCCAGTGGCGTTCACCAAAGCCTCGTGGGTCACACAGGTAGAGCTGGTTGTCTGCATGGCTGACCTTAGTCTCCAACCTTTCCAAACTGCCAAAAGCTCTCCTTTGACTTATGACCACGCTGACTCAGTCTTGGCCTCTGTCTTCACATTGACTTCTCCATGTGGGTCTCTGTGTCATTTTCTCTGCCTCTGTTGCTCTTATAGCAACTTGTAATCTCCCTCCCTCTTTCCACCCTTCCTTCCTTCCACCTCCTTTCTCTCTTCCCTCCTTCCTCCTTCCTTCTTATACTAGCCAGCTTCATATCACTATAATGAAATACCCGAGTTGATTAACTTATAAAGAGAAAAGGTTATTCTGCCTCACAGTTCTAGCAGTGCCAGTCTAAGACTAGGTGACCCTATTGCTTTGGGCCTCTAGTAAGGACCCCAGATGGTAACAGCAGGGAGCGTGTGACCCAGTAAGCCACTTGAATCATGATCCAGGAAGAAAACAGAGAATGAGCCAGGGACCTAGTCCCCTCCAGGGGCTCTATTCCCAGTGATCAAGAGCCTCCCACTAGCACATCCCAAAGGCACCACCCTGGGGACCAAGCCTTTAACACATGGACCTTGGAAGACAGGCCCATATTTAAATCGTAGCGCTTCCTCCCTTCTTTCTTCTCTCTTTCCTCCTTCCCTTTCTCCTCCCTCCCTCCCGTCCTATTTACTAGGGGTCTGCTCCTTGTCAAGCTCTATTACTTTGATGAACCCAGACAGACACGGAGACCGACCTTTCCTCCGCTACAATATAGTAGGTGCTTCACAAAATCTTTGGCGATTGTCTCAGCTACCCTCAAACTCCACTAGGCTAGACGCATAACCCAGGCCCTGCCGTTTCAGGCTTCGGAAGTTCCGTGCGGATATTCTTGGCCGACTCGCAGGACTTTCACCGTTTCATGGCCACTGACTTGGAACATGAGGACGTGGTTGAGACAGCTGTTTTTGGTGCTGAGAACAATCTGATTGTCACAGGGTCCCGGGATGCACTCATTCAGGTGCGGAGAGATCCAGGAGCCCGTATCCTCATTTCTTCCTCTGGAGTTGAAAATGTGGTTCTTGAGGAGTCTTTTGTCTGCACTGCAAGAAACTACAAACACGAGTTTGGGTGAAATAGGGCAGTTCATTGGGAGGATATGGAGGGGTCTGCTGGGCCCTAGGAGCAGGCCTGGGTGGGAACTACAATACTCAACCAAAGAGGCAGATTTCCTAATCAGACCTGGATCACTGGGAGGACTTTGTCTTTCAGGGTAGACCCGGGTCGTGGTGAGGATAAATTCTCAGTGAGTCCAAAGTGGTCGAAGCTGGTGAGGGAAGTTGTGGCCAAGTATCAGTTTCCCAGTCTCTTGGTCTCAAGCCTTCTTTATTATTTATTTATTTAATTGAGTGATTGGTTTTGGTGTACTGGGGATCGAACCCAGGGGCGCTCTACCACTAAGCTGCATTCCCTTCCCTCTTAAAATATTGAGACAAGGTCTCACCAAATTGACGAGGCCGCCTCCAACTTGCAAGTCCTCCTGCTCGGCCTCAGTGGCCAGGATTTCAGGCACATGCCACGGCACTGGCTCTTCTTTACATTCTTACAGATTACCAGGTGCCTCAGAGCGGTTATGTTTACATAGAATTTTATACATAGATGCATATTTTACAGTTGCATTTTTTGTTGCTATAATGAAATTGCTGATGCCAGATACTTTATTTTAAAAAGAGGTTATAGCCAGGAGCCGTGGTACATGCCTCTAATATCAGGTACTCGGGAGGTGGAGTGAGGTGAATCACAAGTTTGAGGCCAGCCTAGGCAGCAACGACACCCTGTCTCAAATTCTTTAAAAAATGTTTAAGAGGGCCTCTGGAGTAGAAAGTGTGGTTCTTTAGGGATGTTACCTAGCACGTGCGAGGCCCTCGGTTTAATCCCCAGCAGCAAGCACGCGCACACAGGCCTATTTAGCTCACAGTCTTAAAGACCCTCGTCTCTGGTGAGGGTCTGCCAGGCTGCCTCACATCATGGCAGGAGCCTGTGGGAGAGGAAGAGGTCACATGGAGAGAAAGGCGACCAGAGCAGAGGCCAGGCTTGCTCTTCGATAGCCTCCTCTCATGGGAATTAATGAGGATTCCCCTGACTGTGACGTCATCTTTTCCCAGGACGGTGCCTCCAATGACAGGCACCGCTACGGGACCCCACCTCTTAAAGGTTCCAAGCTTCCAACACGTGAACCCTGCCCTGAGGGGACAAACCACAGCATGGGGTGTGTGTGTGTGTGTGTGTGTGTGTGTGTGTGTGTGTGTGTTCTAGGCACACCAGACACATGGACAATACCTTTTGGAATGATCTTAGGTTTTGGGAGCATCCCAGAGTCCCCTGTGTGAACACGCCACCTCACCTTCACACGTTTCTCATGACCAAGAAATCAGCATGAGGACAATCCTGTTGACTGATCCACAAACTCCGTTCTGATTTCACCAGTTTTCCTACAAAGGTCCTTTTCCCATCTGGGATTCAACCTGGGATCCCTCATTGCTTTGGGAGCTATTCATATTTACCCTTTTAAAAATGAAGGAGGAGGCAATGTGGAAATGCGTAGCCAGGAATTCACTAGCATGACATGTTCACCTGTAACACTTTCATGAAAACTGTCTCCTGAAACAGATGTATATGTTTTTTATACATACGCATATTCATGAGGAAAGTGACATCATTTCAAATGTTCTCAAAACCCCTTGAACGTTTGGCTTAGTGGAAGATAGGCTGGATTCTCATATTCAATTCTGCATTCTTATATTTGTTGTGGTGCCAAGTGTCACATAGCTTCTGGAATATTCCAAAGCTTATTTGCAAGAGGAAGGGAGTGAAAAAGACCCATACTCTCTTAGAATTATTATGAAAATCATTTTGATCTTGAAGACCCTCTGACAAGTTCTCAGGGGCACCCCTCCGGGGGTTCTCCAGAACACCCTTTGAGAACTGCTGTGACCGCCGGTGAGGTGTGGAAGGGCGTAAGGAGCTAGGGAGAGGTGAAGGCCCTTTTTTAACCTGGGTGGGTAAATGGGCTTAAGGACGTTCCTGATCTGGTGGCGTAAGGAAGATGTCAGATCTGCCTTCCTGTTCTCTATGCTCAGGTGTGGAGTCTGTCAGAGCAGGGGACGCTGCTGGACATCCTGGAAGGCGTGGGAGCCCCTGTGAGTCTGCTGGTCCGGGGTGGGGCTCTGGTGGCCTCTGCCTCCCGGCAGTCTTCCTCCTTCAAAGTCTGGGATCTGACCTACACTCAGAAGTCCCGGGCCTCTGCTCCCTTCCTGGACCGCACGGGCCTCACCACGGTGTCCCACAATGGAAGCTACATCTACTTCCCCAAAATCGGGGACAAAAACAAAGTCACCATTTGGGATGTGGCAGAAGGTGTGTAAGATATGGGTGTGATTGTTTTTGTGGGTAAGAACTGAAGCCCCCCGCATCTCAGCTAGGCTGTTACAACAAACCACCGTGAACTGGGGACTTCAGCTAGGGACATTCATTGCCTACGGTTCTGGAGGCAGAAAGTCCATGATCAAGGTGCCAGCAAATTTGTGCCTGATGGGGTTTTTCAGTTGGCCATATTCTTGTGCTGTCCCGTGGCGGAGACCAGGACAGAGAGGAAGCTTTCGTGTCTCTTCTTACAAGGGCACTAATCCCATCCTCAGGGCTCCATCTCAAGGTCTAGTCATTTCCCAAAGGTCCCACCTCCAGATACTCTCACGCTGGGCAACAGGGTCCCACGTCTGAATTCGGAGGGGAAGGACACAAACCTTCTGTCCATAGCAACCATCGGGTTACATGCCTCTAAGCAAGTCACCTGGCTTCTGTACCTGATAGAGGACTATCAGCGGTCATGGACTGTGGGCTGGCCTGGGGAGGGAAGAGACCCGGATGTTCCCAGATAAGTGGCTTCCTTCACGAGATGCCATTTTTCAGTAGAAAAATGAGGCCCAACAGCACCACTGGGTCTGGGTGGACTGCGGGTGAAGGGGTCTCTGAGCTGGTTACCAGCAGTACCCCCAACACCCCACTGGAGTGCTGGAGGCGTAGCATCTCCTTGTTAGTGAGAAAACAAACAAGAGAGGAACTCTGGCCCTCGAGTTCAGACTCAGGTCATTCATTCACTGACTTGGCAAACGGCTCTGACGTCAACGGGCGAGGCAAGGGGTGTGCAGGGAGCGAGTCGGACACAGCAGTAGCTCAGTGTTCTCGAGGTGCTTACCTGCTAGTTAAGGGGTGAAGCAGGACACAAGAAATGGAGAGGGGTGTGGGATGAGGCAGGAGTCCACAGACTACAGCCCCGGCCCAACCTGGACGCACACATTTGAGTACTTCCTGTCTGCAGCTGCTTTTGAGCTACAGCGGAAGGGGCTGGCCCTGTCCAGGGGTTGGTGAAGGGCAAGTTTGGGATCAAATCCGAGTGGTCCTGGAGACTGTGGGAAGGAGCTCGCTTCGTGGTCTTAGGTCGTAGGAGAGCACGGGCGCGTTCAGCAGGACAGGGACGCGAGGCCATCTTCATTGTAAGAACCTCGGATCGTTGGGGAGCAGGAAGGGACTCAGGAAAACTTTCAGTCCCCACGTTGGGATTATGGGTAATGAGCCTTAAAATCCTCAACGATCCGTTCTCAGTGTGCTCCTCTCCCTGTGGCAGGTGAGGAACAAGATTCCCTGGATACTTCCAACGAGGTCAAGTGTCTGGAGGTCGCCGAGCAAGCCAAGCTCCTCTTCACGGGGCTTGTTTCGGGAACTGTCCTCGTGTTCCCCCTGGACTCCCGGCAGGATGTGATGTGCATCCCCCCTCCTGAGGCCCGCAAGGCCATCAACTGCATGTCCTTGAGCAAGAACGAGGACCGTCTGGCCATTGCCTATGACAACATCGTCCTGGTGCTGGACATCAGTCCTGGAGACCCCTGTCCGGTCATCGATGGGCCGACATACACCTTTTATACCCAGCTGCCTGAGACCATAGCCCATGTGGCTGTTTTGGCTGACTACCGAGTAGTCTATGGCATGACCAATGGTGACCTCTTTCTGTACGAGTGTGCGAATTCCAAGGTGTTTCCCTTGGAGGCCCACAGGAGCCGAGTCACCTGTGTGGAGGTCAGCCACAAGGAAGAGCTGGTGGTCAGCGGGTCAGAGGAGGCCCTGCTGTGCCTTTGGGACCTGCAGGCATGCAAGTGGAAATTCGAGATGAGCTATACGGTGCGTGTCTGGCCATTGCACATTCCTGCCAAGTCTTGGCTGTAGAAAATCGGCGCACAGCTGTCATTTATTAAGGGCATACCGTGTGCCACTGTCATGGGCGGGGACTGGGGTGCGGTAAGGGAGGCACTTTCCTTGTGAACAAAGTTCAAGGGGATGCCAAAGAAACCTCAGTCATCAAGAGGAATAGAAGTTAAGTGTCCCTCATCCAACATGCCTGGGACCAGAAGTGTTTTGGATTTTGGATTTTGTCAGATTCTAGAATATTTGCATATCCATAGTGAGATCGCCTGGGCATGGGACCCAAGTTTAAGCAAGAAATTCATTCATATATACCTGGTGACTTCATGTCAATTCTCACAAAGTTTCAGATTTTGGATTTTTGGATTAGGAATTCTCAATGTGTAATCCCTGCCTCTAGTTCTGGGATCTAACCTGGGAATAGTAATGTTCTTAGCACAGATTTTAATTGAATATGATCATAGTTAACACTTGTATAAGCAAGGCCACTTAAGAAAGCAAATCTTGTAGTTTTCACTCTCCAATGCAAAATGTCCATAACCACTCAATCTAATCTCAATGAAGATGTACCTCGGTCCTGGGGATATCTCCCCTCACCCCCGCCATCTCTTTGAATTTCCTTTTGATCCATTCCCTGAGGAGGGCTTCAAAGCCTGCCTCCATGAGGTTGGTCTCCTGGCTGTGTTTCAGTCTGGAATCAGGATCACATGGTCTGTTTTCCACAGAGTTCCTTCTGCAGAGGGATCCAATGTGCTTGCTTCTCCAAGGATGACAAGTATGTGTACGTGGGCCTCAAGGACCGCTCCATAATTGTCTGGAGTGTGCTGGATGGTGAGTTATTTTGCCTTTAGGTCAGGACTGAGCTTTGATCTGGACAGAAAGTGCCCTGGTGTGGCACCTGCATCTGAAAAGCCCTTGCTCTGGCCTTGTCTCCCTGGGTCCCTCAACTTAGGGAGGTGTCTCTGGGCCGAGGGGATGGGCCTACAACCTCTCTGCCAGATACATGCTCTGGAACTCCAGAACATCCTCCCTGATGGACTTGACCCCTCTTTAGGGCCTATCCACAGTCCTGCTGCCTAGGGGCATGTTTTTGGGGATGGACTGTGCCCCTCCTGTGTGCACACCTATGCTTGGGAGGTGACCAAGGGGTGGTGTGGATGGAGTTTGTATGTCGGCACTGGGGTGAGGGATTCATGTGTGTATATGTGAGGCCCCTCGAGGTGTGGATGGAGCTGGGGATGGGACGAGAAGAGGGCCAAGCCCATCCTGGGGGCTGGCTCTCCCATGCTGTTACAGCCCAGCAATGAGCGCTGAGGTGCCTGAACCTGACCTTCCAGGGGGCTCCTAAGGTACCTTCTTCAATGCAGGAGGATAGAGCATATTTTTATTAGTCTATATGCTAGCTTTGCTATGCTTATATATTGTGTCTTATAGGAAGTGGGTCTTGATTTATTTATTCTCCAGCCCCAGACTCTATAAATGCTAGGGACAACCTATTTTAAGACCATACATTTTGAAAACCCCAATGTCTTTTGATCTTTTCTTTATTACACTAAGGTCATATTCACACGTTATCATTTATTACGTATTAGGTGCTATTCCTGAGTGATTTAATTCTCTCAGGCAACAACTGGAGGCTCTGAGGCTAAGTGACTTTCCCAGCGTCACACAGTGAGCAATAGGGAGGCTTCAGCTTGAAGTTGGCCCTCCTGATTCCAGTTCTCACTTTTTTTTTTTGTACTGGGTATTGAACCCAGTGGGTGCTCAACCACTGAGACACACCTCCAACCCTTTTTAATGTTTTTTTTTTTTTTTTGTTTTTGTTTTTTTTTTTTTTTGAGAGACAGGGCCTCACTAAGTTGCTGAGGCTGTCTTTGAACTCACAATCCTCTGACCTCAGCCTCCAGAACTGCTGGGATTACAGGTGTGTGCCAACATGCCTGGTTCTAGTGCTCACCTTTGTCACTTTCTTATGTGATCTCCTATAGAGAACGCTCACATCTCCTCTCCCTTATGACATCAGTAGGCACACAAGTGTTATTGCTATCCTTGTTTGACCAATAAAGAAGCTGAGGTTCAGTAAGGTTAGGGATCAAAAAAAACAAGTAAGGGCTGGGGCAGTAGCTCAGTGGCAGAGTACTTGCCTTAGCACACGTGAGGCACTGGGTTTGATCCTTAGCACCACACAAAAATAAACGAATAAAATAAAGGCATGCTGTCAGTCTACAACTAAAAATTATAAACAAAACAAGTAAGTGACTGAATCAAGATTAGGTAGAGTCCAAATCATTATCATCTGATATATTATAGTGGAACACTGTCATCTGAGAACATTGCAATCTAACACACTGTAATCTGATACACTGTAGTCTAGCACACTGTAACAAAGATACCTGGCAAAAAGTCACAGATGGCTCAGATGCTGAGGCTGAGGTCTGTGACCTTAAAAGCCCATCCTCATACCCTTTCTTTCTAGTCCTCCAACAATAATATTGATCAAGCTTACTCTGTGTCAAAGACCTATACTAAATACCTTGCAAGCATTATGTCTTTAAATGTTCAAAAAAACCTTTTGGCAGATAGGTTCTGTTATCATTCCCATTTTGCAGATGAAGTGAAGGGACTCTAAGAGATTAAATGCCATGTCTAAGCTAGTAAGGAGCATGGCAGCCATGCAACCAACTCTGGAATGTGTAGCATTGGCCTTTGCACCCCAGTTTTCTCATTTATGCCCTGCCCTTGATCCCCACAGGTACCCTGCTGGCTGTCCAGTTTGTGCATGCAGTGGTAAATAGAATCATCCCCACCTCCAATGGCTTTATTGCTCCCACGAGACATGGCTATCTCATCCGAGAGCGTTTCCACTGCCCTTCATCAAGAGCCTCACAGCAGGATCCTCTCAAGAACTTCAAGAAGGCAGTGTGGATAGTCAAATCCAGGCAGAAAGAAGAGTTGGCTGCAGAAACACCCCAGGACTTGACATCAAAGACTGGCCAGGGAAACAAATCCAAATGGAACAAACATTCACAAGTCTGCCTGTTAGTGTAAAACCCACCATGGGAGTGTGAGGTTCCAATGAGTTTACCCTATCAAATCTGCTTGAAGCAAAGAGAGTGCATTTGCTGGTGTACATGTGGACCCAGGGCCTCAGATTATGAAACTAGGCCTCAATTTTTTTCATCTTTCCATCTTTCCTTCCTCTTTTTTGGTCCATCCTCATATCTGTCACCCTCAGATTAGCAACAAACATGCTACCATCTCCAAGTTCAGTAGAGAAGACAACTTCCCTTTCCCGAGTTTAAACCTGGTTCTAACCCTGGCTCTATTGGCTCCAATTGACTCAACGCTCATCCTTGAACCAATTACGGTCTCTAGGAGAATGCAGTGCTCTGATTGGCTGGCTTGTATGGATCAGAGCTGAGGATGGAGATAATGGCTACCCAACCATGTTGATTGAGAATGGGAGAAGGTATTTCTGGGAAGGAAACTGGGGTGCTAGGACCAGATGAAGGAGGGATGAAAGAATGTGAGACTGACCAAACCACTGATGTGGACCACAGAGGTTTACAGTCTATGAAGCAACAGATGCTGAGCCTCATCACAACTCATACTTTAGGGAGGGCATCCATTTTACACAGGAGCAAACATAGCCTTGCAGAGGTAACTAGGATTTGCTTCAAGTTCCAAGCCTTTTTGTACAAAAGCTCTGAGAAATGAGATCCAGGAAGCTTCCTTAGCAGTCCTTGTGGGACCACCTCTCCAGTTTTAGTCTTGGAAGTATGATGCATCTATTCCATGGGGTGGGTGCACACTCAAAAGCCCACAAGGGCCAGTGAGTAATCTAGATGACTCCCACACACCTAAGTGTACCTCAGGGCATGACAGCTTGGGCACACGGAGGGTACGTGTTCTCTCTCAGGTGGGCATGAGCATGCCAACGTTAGCCCAGAATGGCCATGGCAAAAGGGCCCTCCTGTTGCTCGATCTTCTTTTCTGAAAGCCAGACATCTAGGCTTTTATGCAAAATGTTCCTCTTTCTTAAAGTTGGCAATCGTCTCAAATTTATATCTATAGGCACATTTGGCCTGCCTGTCTCTAGTTCATGAGCTGACTTCATGATTCAAGCTACATTAAAATAATAAACATGTTATAAATCTTCCAGCACTATTCCTTGGCTCCCAAGCCTCTAGGATAAAGATGCTTTTTTTATCTTGAAAACTGGAGGCTCTTGGAAGCAGGCAGAGAGAGCGAGCTGTTGACATCTCTGCTCTGCTTTTGGACCATCTGCCTGTGCGGGTTCAGCAGCCCAACTGATTCATTTCACTGACATGGATCTTTCCTCTTTGCCCATAGTCTTCTAAAAAGCCCTGCTTGCCTCCAGGGCCTTTGCCGTTATGGTAGGGAGTCCAAACCTTTCAGGTGCTGCTCCTTCTCCCCTCCATTGGATTCTAGATACTTTCAGTAAAAGCAACCTGGGAGGACCGGGGTGTTCTTGTGGTTGGTGCTCAGGATGGAAGCCTCGCACATGCTCAGCAAGTGCTGTGCCGCAGAGCAACAAGCCACAGCGCAGGAAACGAGGCTTTCAGGTGGAGGAGACCCTACTGACTACATTGCTCATTTGTTTCCCAAACCAGGGTTCCAAGGTGGGCTCTGGCAGTTCTGTAAATGTTAACATCCACTTCTGCTTTAAAATATTTAAACTGTGATCTTAAAATGTATACTCAGGTGCACTGGGCATCAGCTTTCTTTTAGGTTTTTAAAAATTCTACTTTATTTTTATTAACATGTATTAATTGTACATATTTTTGGTGTTCAGTGTGATATTTCAACACATGTGTATAACCCACCTTCCCATCCAACCTTCCTGACCTCTAGTAATCACCGCACTGCACTTGACACATTTATTTTATTTTTAAGCTTCCATATACGAGAGAGAACATGCAGCACTTGTCTTTCTGTCTGGCTTAATTCACTTAACACGGTGTCCTCCAGTTCCACCCGCTTTGCACAAATAAAGAACTTCAGTCTTCTTTATGACTGAATGATACCCTGTTGTACATATATATCACATGTTCTTTTGTTCATATCCATCATGGGCACCTAGGCCAAGTTCATACCTTAGGAGCAGCTTTTAAGGTGCTGGGAGTCACTAATTTAGGGTTGCCTCACCATCTCTGTTTAACTAAAGAGCACACTTAGTTGCTTAGTCACTTAGTTGAGGGGACCCTTAAAGCGGGAAGCAAGAATTTGCCAACATGTCTGTGCGTCAGGTGTTAACTCAGTACAGAAATAAAGTGGATGCTTAACACAGGGAGATCTCATCTATAATCTCTGCTTTAAAATTTCTGTGTTCATCTTAATAAAGTCAAGAAATCAAGATTGATTGATTCCGTGAGAAGCAATTACTCTACGTTAAATACAGTCACGTATCCCTGACTGACAGGCGTGCACTCTGAGACTGTTGTTAGGTGAGTCCAGGTTTGTGTGAACATCATAGTGTGTGTTATGCAAATAGGACAGCTCTGATGTCACTAGGCCACATAATCTTTTGGGATCACTGTGGTATATGTGGTTCATCATCGACTGAAATGTCATTATGCGGCATGTGGCTGTACTAATAAGAACTAATAAAATGCCACTCCAAATAGTTGCTTTTGTGTATATACACACATACATGTGCATATATATATATATATATATGCACATATATGTAAACTTGCATCTATATGCTTGTGTGTATATATATACATACATATATGCATGTATATATCTATTATACCTATTTTATATATGTATATATATAATTTTTGTAATAGTTTTCATTCAACAAAGAGTCTGCTTGCTATGCACGTTTGGCATTCACTGTGCTTTGGAGAAGACTAGCTTATGTGAGGTCTCCCAACTCCCCAGCAGCCATGACAGCATGGTTATTGGATCCCCACCTTTAGAATGGAGGGGACACGTTTTCTAAAACCAGGGATTAAACCCAGGGACCTTAACCACTGAGCTACATCCCTAGTTCCCCCCACCCTTTTTGAGACAGGGTCTTGCTAGGTTGCTTGGGGTCTCACTAAGTTTCTGAAACTGGACTCAAACTCACGATCCTCCTGCCTCAGCCTCCTAAGTCACTGAGATTAAAGGCCTGCACCACTGTGCCTGGCTTCAAGGTGAACATTTTTTAAAAATAGACTTTATTTATTTTTTAGCAGCTTTGGGTGAGTGGAAAGTGTGGATGTTTCTCATATCCGCCCCCCAGCCCACTGCTCCACACGTGCACAGCCTCCCCTGTAACCAACATTGCCCACCAGAGTGGGACATCTGTTACAATGCAAGAACCTGCACTGACACCTCATCGTCATGGGCAGACATTTTTCACAAGGACACCTTACGGTGTATTAGTTTTTAATTTCCAGATAACAAATTACTGCAAACTTAGCAGCTTAAAATAACATCCATTTATTACCTTATAATTTCTGCAGGTCAGAGGACAGGCACGGCATGAATGGGTTCTTTGTTGAGTGGCTCACCAGGTGCCAGCGAAACTGGCTTCTCGTGGGGAAGCTCCAAGTCCGGATCCAGGTTCATTCAGGTCTTTGGCAGAATCGAGCTCCTTGAAGCTGTGGGACTTGGACCTCAGGGGCTCCTAGAGCTGCCCATCCCCATGGACGGGTTGCCAAACAGCTAGTTCCTCTTTCAACACCAGCAGGACTGCACTTTCATGCCCCTTTCGGTATCTGATCTCCAGCTTATCTTTTAAGCATGTCCTTTATTAGGACAGGCCCACCCAGAGCAATCTCTTCTGATCAGCTCAAAATCAACACTTACATATCTGCAAATATACCTTCCAAATCCATTCACCTTCACAGTAGGGTAATTACTGAGCTCTGGATATGGTCTGAGCGCGCCCTCCAGAGGTTCACATTCTGGAAGCTTGGTTCCCAGTGTGATGATGTTGCAGGAGGTGGTTTAGTAGAAGGCAGCACCCTGGGAAGGGATTACTTTAGGTCTCAAGGAATGAGTGAGTTGAGAGAGTACGTAAGGTGGTAGAGTGAGGCCATCTTTGTGATGTAGCTGAGGGACCCTCACTCTTTGCTACCATGATGTTTGGATCCTCCAGGAATCATGAGCCAAATAAACCTCTTCACCTTACGTTAACTGGCTTTGGGCATTTTGTTATAGCAACAGAACATGGACTCATAGATTGACATGAGGTATGTGCAATACGTTGGCTCTTGAGTGTCCTCCAATGGTCTATGTGGTAAAGGCTTGGTCCCCAGCATGGCACTAGTGGGACATGGTGAAATCTTAGAAAGGCAGAACCTAGTGGAGGGTCTTCTGTGTCATTGGGAGTGTGCCTGGGTCTTTGCTCTTCCTCTCTTTTTCACTTCTGGGCCAGTAGGTGAACTGTTTTGTTCTGCCACACACTCCACGGGGCCACAGGGCCAACCAATCTTGGATTGAACTCTCTAAAACTGTGAGCCAAAATAAACCTTTTCTATTTATAAGTTGATTTATCTCGGGTATTTTGTTCAGTGACAAAGCTGACTGATACCAGCATGCATTCTGGGGAGTGGGAATCTTGGGAGCCACCTTAGAAGTTTCCCTACTGTAACACACAATCCCAACTCCAGAGAGTTGAGTCATCAAGTTTTCCATTCAGGAAGATTAAATCAGTTCATAATAGGATCTTTTGAACTTGTCTTTTCAACTTTGCCAAAATACTGTTCCACTAAAGACCTACTTAAGAATCTCATCTTAATGGCACATTACATGTGTCAAAGGCTGGGGAAATTTGTGTTCCAAAGCTGGTGTATCTAAATTGTCAAGTCTTTTCAACTTAATCTGCGTAGATGAGAATAGTAGAGAAAAAAGAAAAAAAAAAAAAGCTAAAAAAAATTTTTTTATTTTTTGGTACTAGGGATGGAATCCACTGAGCTGCATCCTCAGCTCTTTTTTTATGTTTTATTTTCAGATAGAGTCTCACTAAGTCGTTCAGGGCCTTGCTAAATTGCTGAGGCTGGTCTGGAACTTGTGATCCCCCTGCCTCAGCCTCCTGGGTTGCTGGGACTACAGGCATGCACCACAGCACCTGGCTTAACATAACAATTTTTCATGTTTGTTAAAAATAAGGATTAAAAGATGTGTGAGTACAGCTATTTCCCACCTGACAGCGTTGGAATTAACAGCAGACAGCATACATGACAGTGGTGATGGGGTGGTCTTGGAGTATATGCTGGTGACGCCACAGCCATCTCTGTGTAAGTACACACCATGATGTTTGCACAATGAGGAAAATCACCTGACACCACATATCTTAGAACACATCTTCCCCATCAAGTGACCCGTGACTGTGCTTTTGTTTGTCTGGTGAACACACATGTACACACGTAAGTACACGCATGCCCCCATGTGTCCCAAATGGAAGTGACTTGTGGCTTTCTGTTCTCTGAAAGAGTGACCATTTGGGAGAAAACTGTAAGTCATCCTTGAAATATACGGGAAGAGGGGGCTCCGTGGGCTGAGCCTGTCAGCATGTCCTGATAGTAGGCGAGTTGTCGGTCCCGAGGACAGTGAAGCAGCGGTGTCCAGACATCTGGTGGCCAGAGAGGGTCCAGGCTGTCTTTGCTGCTGTTCCCACGGAACTCCCTGAAATCGGTCAGAATCCCATTCCGGGCCGGAGCCACGTATCCTTGAGCTTCCTTTCCCCTCCCCTGCGCGACTCCCCTGCTGTACCTTCTGCAGACCCCTCCCTTCCACCCGGCTCTCCTTCTTCTAAGTGACCATCGTCTTTTGCCTGAATGATGAGATCAGCTTCCTGCACCCTCCCTGGGTCCCCTCCAGCTTCTTCCCTTCCGAGCAGCCAGACCATCACTCGCAGAGCGATGCGGTGGTTCAGGCATCTCTGCTCAAAACACACGCTCGCTTCCAGCACCAGTGCTAAGACCCAAAGCCTAACTCATCCCGCAGCTGCGCGGTCTGCCCACTCTCGACCACAGATGGCTGATTTTCCTGCGTTCTCTTTCTCCCCCTCCTGCTCTGCAGTTGGGGAATACAGATCTTTTTCTTTTTCTTTTTTCTTTAAATGTGCCCTTCTCCCTCCCGCCTCAGGGGCTTTGCCAGCTGTTCCCTCTGACTTTTGGCGAATGCCCATGGGTCTTTCAGGCCTCACTAAAATGCCACCTTCTCTGGGAAAACTCCTTCGAGCCGTACTAGACAGGGTTGAGCCCCCTGCATGGCAGGTGGTACTTCGTAAAAATAGTCATGGCAATATCCTGTGTTCCACAGGTGATCTCATGACATGGCTATTTCTCAAGTTCTGAAGTATGTTTGCCTTCCTCTTGAACCTGGGAGGGATCTGTAATGGCTTTTAAGGAAAGAATCCAATGGAAATGATTGATTCTTTGTGACTTCCAAGTCTGGATCAGAAAAGTTGACGTGGGTTCCACCTGGCTGGCTCATTCACTCACTCTCAGGACAATTGTTCTCGGACCCCAGCGGCTATGTTGTAAGGAAGCCCAAGCTGCACCTGGAAATCACGTGCAGGTTCCAGGCAACAGCCCAGCAAGGGCTGAGACATGTGGGAACAAGTTTTCAGGTGACTCCAGTCCACAACCTTTGAGACATCCCAGGGGACACCTAGGGGACGAAGGATGAGCTATACCCACTAAGCCTGCCCAAAATGCAGAATGGAGAATAAAATAAGCATCCCTGTCCCCTTAAGTTTATTTTTGAACTGGCTTGTTACACAGGCATAGTAACAAAAAGTTAGTAATTGTTACACTTGGACCTTCTATTTGAAGCATTCGAAATTCTACCTTTCTGCATGTGATTGATTCCTATCTATCCTGAAAGACTAGAAAGCTCTGAGGGTAAATTCCACATTGATTTTCACAGTTCTGTTCCGGACACCTAGCACCGTGCCAATTTATTCTCAACCTTCCTGCACCTCTTCACATATGAAAAGACACTTTGCTTACTCACTGAATGATCATTTATTTGATACTTGCTCACTGATGAGGCTCTGGGTCAGAGATTTGTGTTGCAGATGAACCAGGCAATGATTCTGTACTAGGGACTGTGGGAGGATCAGAAGTTTCTAATGGGGAGTGGTATTGGTTTGTTCTTTGAAGGATGCATATGTGTTTTCTGCAAGATGAAAAGATGGGAAAGCACTTCTGACAAAGGGAATGTTTTGTGCTGATGCATGGGGCCAGGAAGTAGGGAACAGGGAGGAGGGTCTGCACCAACAGAGGGTAGTTTTTTAAGATGGAAAATCCTGCAAAAAAAAAGTTTGTAAGGGTCAGGTTCTGGTGACCTGCAATGTTGCATGTAGATGCATAGCTTTCTCTTATAAGAAATAGGAAGACCTTGGATATTTGGAAGCAGTGGGTGAATGATCTATGTTCTTAATACCACCTGGTCTCGGAAAGCTGGTTGGGAGGCCCATGATTCCCTGAATTGGTCCTTTGGGATGGAATGGGATAAAGACTAGGTAAGTGAAGATAGGAGGAGTGGGACTAAACGAAGGGCCATTTAGTAAAAATTCACATGGCATAGGGTCCTATATTAGGGTGTTGATGCTCAGATTCCATTCTCACATCAACCTTATAAGTAGTAGTCTAGAAAATTCTTTCCATAAAGGGCCAGACAGTAAATATGTCAAGATATATAGGTCCTAGACTCTTTCGCAGTTATTCACTCTGTTGTTGTAGCAGAAAAGCAAGTTGGGCTGGGCTGGGCTGGGGATGTGACTCAATGATGGAGTGCTTGCCTGACATGTTGATGCTGTAGGTTCGATCCGCAGTATGGCAAATAAAATAAAGAATATAATAAAAGGCAAAAGCACCTAGTATTCCAGTTATCTATTAGGGCTGGGGATATAGCTCAATGGTTAAAACAATCGCCAAGCATGTGTGAGGATCTGGGTCCCATCCCCAGTATCGAGAGAGAGAGAGAGAGAAAATGAAGCAGACCGAGATGCTTGATAAACGGGTGGGTGTTCCTGTGTTCCAATAAAACTTAATGCAGAACCCCTAAAATGTGAATTTCACATGTCATGAAATAAGGTTTGGATTTTTTTCCCAACTATGTAAATATATAAAAACTATTCTCTGAGCTTGCAGGACCGGACAAAATCAGGCAACAGGTCTTGGTTTATCTACCCCGGCTTTATGAATCATTAGTTAAGCTTCCAATTTTAAAAGAGAAGAGCCTCTAAGGAGTCCTTCAGAGAGCCCCGCCCATCTCCTGACGTAACCAGGCCCCACCCCCGGGGCGGGGACTGCGCATGCGCGGACGACCCTCGGGCGGGGGCGGGGCGGGCCAGGGCTCCGACTTCCAACATGGCGCACGCTGGTAGCGGCGGCGGCGGGGGCCCCGCGGGCCGGGGGCTGAGCGGCGCCCGCTGGGGTCGCTCCGGCTCCGCAGGCCACGAGAAGTTGCCGGTGCACGTGAGTGGCGTCCCCGCGCTCTTTCTGGGGTCCTGTCCTCTAGCCCCCGCGGGCCGGCGTCCCTCACCCGGGCCCCGCCCGCCCTGGCGCGGCTCTGCCTCGGCCTCACTTCTGCGCACCCCGGAGCCCGGACCCTTCACCCCTCACCTTGTCCCCCCTGAAGGCCCGCTCGGCCTCCTCAGCCCACCAGGGACCCCGACTCCCTGTCTCCTCCTCCCGCGATCCGTCTAGAACCCTCCCCCTCCCCGCAGGTCGAGGACGCCCTTACCTACCTGGACCAGGTGAAGATCCGCTTTGGCAGCGACCCCGCCACCTACAATGGCTTCCTGGAGATCATGAAGGAGTTCAAAAGCCAGAGGTAGCCGTGGGGCCTTCCCCCATCCCCGGAGAAGTACCCCCAGGGCCTGAATCGGACCGAGCAGGGTGGGACTCCTCCCACCTCCTATAGAGGATGCCCCCTTCCTCTCAGCTGGGTGACCTTGTGCAGGGTGTGGAACCTCTCTGAGCCTCAGTTCATTCTGGTTAAAAAAAAAAAAAAAAAGGAGGGGTGAGGGGGATTGGATAGTACCCACCTTATGGAGCTGTTGGGATTCCTGGAAGGAGGGGCAGGGATGGGGGAGACCTGGATGGTGAATCCCAGAAAGCAGATCCTGTCTTTATTTAAAATTCTGAATTTTAAATAAGTTTTGTTCATGAAAGAATCAGAGGGATTAATTTTGAAATTTTTGTTTTTGGAGCACCGCGTTAATATGTTATTTACCTTGATTGAAATTTTGGGGGCACCCTCTCACCATTAAATGTTGTTTCCAAGGTGCCTCTTTTGGCTCTCTCCAATCCCAGGCCTACTTGGGAAGAGGGGGCATAAAATGCTTAGTAAGGGATCTGGCGTACAGAGAGTGTTGAAATACCTGAGCTGTGTTTGGAAGGATGGAATCAGGGTGAGAGGGAGGTGGGGAACCTCAGAATCATGCCCTTGTTTTACAGAACACTTACTGGGGCTTGGAGTCAGTAAAGGACCCACCTTAGTGGCAGACGTAGAACTAGAACTCAGACCCTCAATCTGTTCCATCCTTGTAGTCACATACCTACCACAGTATTGTCCTCTCCTAGGCAGTGTTCATTCTGTGGATGTGAAGTACTAAGGCCTGGGTGGTAACCACAGCCAGAGAGAGATCCCATTTCTCCCCTCTGTTCTTAGCTATGTCCCACGCTCGCACCCCCTTTGATGTTGCATTCCATTGCTCAGAGCAAAACCTGTGTCATCGTTGATCCTGGTTCATAGAAAATGAAGGAACTTATCCCATCACTGAGAGAATTTTGGCATCCTGCTGTTTCTTGGGTTCCAGGACTTAATGGTCAGCTCTCCTGACATTTTCAGAACCAAATGCATGTGCTTGGGATGTTTGGGAAGCTGTGCTGTGTCAGTATCCTCTAGTTCTTGCCAAGAGGGCCCAGGGAGCCCAGGCCCTGGCACTCAGGGAGCAGATGATTGTCTGCAGATCATGCCACACCGGTCCCATTTTAGACTGCCTTTCTGCCAGTTGAGAAACCTGTTGAGGGACTTGGGGGTAGCTCACGTTTGAAAGCTCCTTGAAACCCTTTTGCCCACCGAGTCCTTCTCTCTTCCAGCATCGACACTCCTGGAGTCATCAGACGTGTCTCTCAGCTCTTCCATGAGCACCCTGACCTCATTGTTGGATTTAATGCTTTCCTTCCCCTCGGATACAGAATAGACATTCCCAAGAATGGCAAGTTAAACATACAGTCGCCTCTGTCGAGCCAGGTATGCCGTGTGGTGGTGGGTGAGCTGGACCTTAACGTGGTACACCCTGTTACTCAGTTTGGGCATTGCGTCTCAGTTGTGTCATTGCCAGAACTCTGTGGAAGGCCTGTTCTTTTTCTAGATGTGCTAATTGCTTCTAGTGCAAATCAAAATAGATCAAAACAAGCAGGCAGCCTCTACCTCCCAAACTGATCTGTTTGGAAGACGTACAATCAAAAGTAGGAGCTGGAGGTCCAGCTTAGTGGTAGAGCGTGCGTGAAGGTTCCAGACCAACTGAAAAAAAGTGGATGTCAGAACATCATCTTCCTAACACAGAATTTTTTGTTAAGTCAAAATAACCGCATCAATAGTTGCTGAGGTCTTGGCTTGAAGCTTCCTGGTGAGCGTACCAGGCAGGCTTATCCTTGAGCTGGGGCATTTGCTTGTCGGCATCAGATCGCTCTTGGTGCCACCAACAAGATAAAGTGGGTGAGCTGTGTAATGTGTGAATAGCTATGTTTATTGTTACTGTGCTTCATTTAATTGCTGACAGGGTCATTGACTCAGCTCAGGTGTGGGGCTTTGATAACGTCTCTCTTAAGTGACAGGTTGTTGCCCTTTCTATGTCTGCAGTTCTTTCTTGCTAGAGTTCATCAGACTGTTGGAGAAAAAGAAAGCCCATTTGCATTTAACTTTTATAAGGTAACCAATGTCTTTTTTTCTCTCAGCACAGTTGCCTTGTAGGCCACAATTCTGTGTTGTGAGGGGCTGTCCAGTGCATTGTAGGATGTTTCGTAGTGTCCTCAGCCTCCACCGCCAGACTCTTATCCAGTCATGACAGCCACATAACCTGCAGACATTGCCAGATGTCTCCCGGGGGCACTGTTGCCCATTGCGAATTGCTGGTCTACGTGAGCCAGCTCTCCCATCCTCCAGTCCGTGCCCGAGAGTTTTAGCAGGAATGTAACAATGCCACCGTCAGAAGCACTGTTGGGTTTCCCTTTGATGGAGGAGATGCAGTGCCAGATCGATTGGGACTTGGAATTTGGAAAGGGAACCAGGAAAGGTGATGTGCCTGTGACCAGTCTCTCGAGTTTGGCTCCTGTGTGGATTCTGCTTTTTCTGTGTGCACAGCAAGGCCCACTGTTAGCAGCTTGTCTCATTGAAGCCAAGGAGCTTCAGTTTCAGAAGGGAAACTTGGAAACATGTGGCCTCTGAGTTCTGAAGAGCTTCCATTTCATATTTGCCCCAGGATCCAGGTGTAGGGCTCATGTCTCCAGTCCAGAAAAGCCTTAGCAGGATGAATCTCTGGAACAGTTGCAGCCAGGGCTGAAAACCAAGCTCATTTGCAGGTGCAGCAGCCATGAAGGCCTTTCGTAAAGTCTGACTGTGGAATGAATGAAATACTGTATCAACGCTGGATGTTTTCACCATCACTTTCTAAGGAAGAGCTGGGGTTGGAAGAGCTAAACCATCCACTGTCCCTGTGGAATTGCCCTTCAGCAGTCCCCTGACCATGGGCATAACCTGCTTTCCAGACTGGATCTTAACAGGAACCATGTGGTTGTATTCGGGCCAGCTCTTCCCTGAGGTGACTGAGGGGTCCCTGCTGTTCCCCATGCACCACAGAGAGATGTCCTGTAGATAATGACACTAAACAGTCTTGTGTCCCTGGTAGGTAGCTTAGGTGACCAGAGTGGCCCATTGACTTGAAGAAAGTTGCCAAGGGCTTTCATTGTATAGCCGCAGAGCAGGGTTTGCAGTCTCGCTGCAGCCAGGAAGCACCCTCTGTAGGGCCTCGTCCCTCAGCTGGGGAGGGCCTGGAGCCCACGCGCTTCCAGCCACCAGTGAGACCCATCGGGTGTTGCCTTGCTTCTCAGCAGTCCAGGCCGTTATTTGCGTGTCTTCATAAGAGGCACATGAAAGGTGTTCTTTTGGCTTCCTGGAGTGCCTTGAGAGGCCCGAACAGGCAGGAAGCTGTCCAGGGCTCCCCACACGCAGATGCTCCTGTGATTTTCTTTTTTGATTTGTTTTTCTAGTTTCATATTTTGAAATACAGCTTTTGGTTTGTTTCTTTGTTTTTGTTTTGTCCTGAAGCCTGCCACCCAGGGACAAGGAAGAAGTAGCTCTTAGGCGCTGAGGATGATGGTCGGGCGTCCCTGCCCTTGGGAAGCCTTTGCTGTGGGTTCCTCCACTTCTGCACCGTTGCCCTTTGGGGGCTTCAGCTGCTCCTCATGGGGGGCCATCCTGCGCACTGCAAGGTGTTGAATAGCATCCCCGGCCTTCATCCACCAGATGCCAGGAGCGTCCACTCCTCTAGTTATGGCCACCAAAAATGTTGCCAAGTGTCCTCTTGTGAGCAGGACTGCCCCAGTTGAGAACACAAGTCTCAAGGCACAGACACACATGATGTGACCAGCGAGGTCCAGGGGGCGTGGTGGAGGAGCACTGTCTTCCAGGGCCTCAGCCCCCGAGCTGGCGTCATTTGGGATCTGGTCATTCAGGCCTCAGTTGCAGGGTCGCCTCAGACAGTCGCTCCCTTCTGCCCCCTAGTCACTCACAGCACTCTGGGTTCTGTGATTCAGAATGGCAAAGCTAGGAGGAAGTTGGGCTCCGTGCTTTCTTGTTGGTTCGCCTTCCCTGGCAGATGGGCCTCAGGTGAGGCAGAGGCCTCCTCTGTCCTCGCAGCTGTCTGCACTGCAGAACGTGCTGGGTGGGGAAGGAGAAACGGGATTCAGTGGGAAAGCAGTGGCACTCAGCCCCAGGTCCTCCTCAGGTAGAGCCTTCCCTGGGAGGTGACAGCCCTTGGAGAGCAGCCAGTAAGTGACCTGTGGGCAGTCAGGAGAGACCACCCTTGCCTCCTGTGGGGGTGGGGTTGTCCGTCTTTCCCTGACTGGTGGGTTCTGCAGCTCGTCTTACTCCAGCAGGGAGTAGGGGTTTGGAGTCCAGCTCTTGCTGTACCTGCGTGGTCCCAATGGGTATCAGCCGAGGAGCAGGAAGACGGACTGCGGGAGGAGATTCAGTGCGTGGACCAGGGCTGGCAGGGCCAGGCCGAGCAGGAGGGGCTTGTGAGGCACAAGGGGAAGGGGAGCCGTGTTGTGAGGACATGTTTGTGGCAGGTGTCAAGGGCTTGGTGGAGTGAGTGGGTGAACTGGGGGGCCAGCGGGGTTGGGAGCTGAAGGAGAGGCTGCTGAAAGCCAGGCAGGGGAGCCACGGAGAGTTCTGGAAAGCACCTCTTCTGTATGACCAGAACAGACTAAGGGGACCTGGGGTTGTGGCACAGTGGTGGAGCCTAGCACGTGTGAGGCACTGAGTTTGATCTTCAGCACCACATAAAAATAAATAAAATAAAGGTATTGTGTCCATCTACAACTGAAAACATATTTAAAAAAAAACTGTTATCTTTCCAAAAAACAAAAATGGGCCAAGGGGTCAAGAGATCCCTGAGAAGTCAAGGAGGGAACCCTGAATGATCTGGGCCCAGTGAACAGTGAGGACCAGCAGGGCCTGTGTGACGGGACGAGGACCAGAAGTGGGTCCCGGGGAATAGGGTGGTGAGTGCAGGGTGCCTGATCCTCTGGGGATGGTGGCGTCCCCTGCTGAAGGGAGTGAGGCCATGTGGCATCTAGGGCCACTGGTGCTTGGTGCCATTGAGGCGTTTCTTAAATGCCCAGGGGGCTGCCTGTGGACACTCAGATGGAGGGCCCAGCCATGCAGTGGCTCAGCGTGTCGGAGGCCAGAGGCCTTGCTGACTGTCGAGCCTGCCCAGCCAGGAGGGAGAGAACGAGTCGCTTATTCCAGAAGTTTCAGGACAGCGTCCATTTGATGTGGTTTGTAAACTGGAGCCAGTTTGGCTTTGAATGGCTGGTGGTTTTTATATTTTCCAAGGATTGCATTAAAACATTTTTTTAGAATGTGGTAGAATTCATATAACCGTTTTCAAATGCACAATTCCATGGTATTTAGTATATTCATACTATTGTACAACTGTCACCACTAATTCTAGAACATTTCCATCACCCCAGACAACCTGGTTCTTCTAGTTCTTGCCTTCCTCCAGCCCCTGGCAGCCTCTAGTCTGCTTTCTGTCCCTGTGGCTTCCCCTGCTCTGACATTGTGTGTCAGTGGACTCCCACACCGGGTGGCCTCTTGTGGGCTGCTGTCACTCAGCCCTTGAGGGTCCCCCACACTGTAAGCGGTGTCAGCGCTCCATTCTCTTTGTGGCTGACTAGTATCCACTGTGTGGATGGGCCACGTTTCGTTCATCGTTCATCTGATGGACATGTGAGTGGTGGAGTTCGTGCCGTTTGGCCTTCGTGAACTGTGCTGCTCTGCATGTTCACGTATAAGGATTTGTTTTCATTTCTTTTGGGGTCTGTCCCTAGGCAAGGAATTTCTGACTCCTGGGGTGATTGTGTGTCAGATTCGTTGAGGAACTGCCACGCTGTTTTCCACACTCTCGCCCCTTTTGCCGAGCACTGATCTAGAGGAGCAGTTTACCATGATGCATGTGGAGCTTCAAAATGCCCCCTGGGAGCGGTGGGGACTCCCAGTGAGCCCACAGTCTCCTCAGGAGCAACCCTTGGTCCCACAACTGCTTCCTTCCAGCCCCTACCCCTTCCTGGCTCCTCAGACTCCTTCCCTGCCTAGGAACACAAATGCTAGGGCGTGGGCAGGCAATGCCTGGAGAGTCTTGGAACTTTTGGAATTGTGGCGGCTCTGGATGTTGTGCGTGTCTGTTCCTCTGCTCCAGCTCTCGAGAGCTGTCCCTGTGCCCTTTTCTGGGGGCTCAGTCATGCACCCCCTTCATCTGTTGAAGCCTCACACCCCAGTGCTTCAGTGTGACTGTACTGTCTGCCTTCTGTATCTGTGGGTTCTGCCTCAGATTCAACCAGCCATAGGTTGAAAATATTCAGAAAAAACAAACTGCAGCCATACTGAGCATGGACGTTAGTAGGATGGAATCAGGGCCCACGGTTTTATGTAAGTAGTACGCCGTTTTTCTCCACTGACTCTAGTGCCCTTGGTTTTTATCACCTGAAGGAGGTCTTGAAATTACCTGCAGATATCAAGGGACAACTGTTTTTGGAAGCAAGCGCTTTAATCAAGAGAGGCGATCAGAGTGGACTCCAGTTAAATCTGGTGTCCTGTAAGGAGAGTTCGGAGCTGGCGTGCACAGGGGAAAGACCCGTGCGTGAAGGCAGCCCTCTGCAAACCCAGAGGCCAGACCTGCCAGCACCTTGATCTTGAACTCCCAACCTCTGGCACTGTAGGAAAATAAGTGTCTGCTGCGTAAGCTCTCCAGTCTGTGGTGCCGTGCTAGGCAGCCTGAGCTTCTGCCTACCCAGGTGGTGGCTTGTGTCCCGCAGAGGTGCCCGTTGCAGTGACAGTTCTGCCACAGGCAGCAGTTGGTGCCAGGTGCAGCGTTGGGTACCACGGGGCAGTGGGAGCAGTGGTCACATCTCTCATCGCTTCGTCCGTTCACCTGGTCACCCCAGTGGTGGACTCGGCCTGCTCTGTTCCAGCCTGTTCCAGGCACTGGGGATGGAGCAGTGAACAGAACCGGAGCCCTGCCCTCATGGCCTGTGCCACCAGTCAGGGCCGGACGGACAGTGAAGAACGTGTCACATAAAGGAAGGTGATAAGTGCCTTGGAGGAAAAGAACAGGAGGAGCTTCAGGGTCATTTCACTTTGGTTAGATGTTTCAGAAGATTCGCTGAGATGTCGTCTGAGCCAAGACCGCCAGCCAGGCTGGCCAGGGAACCTGACCCACCCCAGAACTGGCCGCCTCGTTCTGGGGGCTGTGCAGGATGAGTCTGGTTTAGAGGCTTGACATCCCCTCCTTCAGGGGCGCGATGTGTCCCACCATGAACCCAGGTTCTGCATGTACCAGAGAGGCGTATTTATTGTCTCTCATCTGTCGTGATGGAGAAGTACACTAAAAAAAGTACACTGAGTGGTTGATCAGGGGCATCTCTCTTCTCTAAAGTGACCGATGACCTTGATCCAGAGTTCTGGGTGTGGGAATCCCTGCAGTCCTCAGGGTGGGGGTGCCTGTAGCCTCCCGGGTCCCCACCTTATCCATTCTGATTTCTCACAGGAGGGGGGGTCTCTTACCTGAAAGCAGTCTTGGTGCCCTGGGATCACAGAAGGCATGGGAAGACTTTTTTTATACACCACCTGAAACTAGTCTCTGAAAAGGATTTAACATCCACGTTTTGTAAATTTCTCTCACATGCTGTTTTCAAAGCATTAGGGCTCATTGAACTCATCTGTTCACACGTAGATTGGAAGGATCAGGTACAGGTGAGTTAGTGAGACTCACCTGGGGACCTGCAGACGCTTGGACCCTGAGCAGAGCTGTCGGCATGTTCTCTGTGTGCCCTGCGTGGCTTCCTCCCACGAGGCCCCAGAAGTCCCCAGAAGTCCCCCTTCTCTGCATCTACTAAAACAGCAACTTGGCTCTGCTGGGTTTCGTCTGCCCTGGCTTAGACGGCAGCCAGGCCTGGTGTGTCTCAGAACCCGGCGTTGACTCGGTGGTAACTCTGTCATGTTGTTGTCAGGAGAATTCCCACAACCATGGCGACTGTGCAGAAGACTTCAAGCAACAGACGCCATATAAGGAGGACAAACCCCAGGTGCCCTTGGAGTCAGATTCCGTGGAATTCAACAACGCCATCAGCTATGTGAATAAGATCAAGACCCGCTTCCTGGACCACCCGGAGATCTACAGGTCGTTCCTGGAGATACTTCACACTTACCAGGTGAGCGCCTCCAGGCTCACCCGGGCCATCCTTCTTGGTCACAGGCACTGAAAATGTCTGGATTTTCTTGCCTGAATTCATGTCCCATGAAATTCTGCCCTTTTTTTGAGTTGGGGTCTTGTTACGTTGCCTTCTGGGCCAAGTGATCTTCCTGCCTCAGCCTCCCCCGGAACTGGGACTGCAGGTACGCTGCACCATCACACCTGACTCTGCATCTGTTTTTTAAGTATGGTAGTAGTGATCCATTTACATATCAGCGATAGGATGCCCTGTTGTGACTGTCTTGAAGTGTTCGACTCAGTGCCATTAAGTACACACGCGTTGTTCAGCTAGCCATCACCAGAGCTCTTTACGTCTTGTAAAACTGAAGCTCTACATTACGTATAACCAGAAGAATGAGATGTTATACTCCATTATTATGATGTACCAAAGTGCCTTTTGCTGTCATGTATAACTAATTAAAGCAAATTTTAAAAATTAAAAAAAAAAAACAAATACTGCATTTAGAAATTATTCAGATTCAGAACTCCCCCCACCCCAGTACTGAGGATTCCAGATTGAATTCAGCAGTGCTTTATCACTGAGCCTCATCCCCACCCCTTTTTATTTTGAGACAGGGTCTTGCTGTGTTGCATAGGGCCTCACTAAGTTGCCAAGGCTGGCCTTAAACTTGTAATCCTCCTGCCTCAGCCTCCCAAGTCACTGGGATTCTAGGTGTGCACCACTGCACCTGGCCAGATACAGAATCTTATTCTTTTCTTTTTCCATTTTTGGTGGTGCTGGGGATAGAACCCAGGGCCTCACACATGCTGGGCAGGTGCTATACCCCTGAGCCACATCCCAGCCTGAAACTCTGCATCTGTGAAACACTCACTCCCCTTTCCTTTCTCCACAACCTCTGCCACCCACCTTTTTACTTGCTATGAATGTGACAACTCTTGGGGACCCCACAGAAGTAAAATCACATGGTGTTTGTCCTCCTGTGACTGACATGTCTCACTGAGCATAATGTCCTCAAGGTTCATCCATGCTGCAGAATGTGTTAGGATTTTCTTCCTTTTTTGAGGCTGAATGATATTCGATTGTGTGCATGGGCCACTTTTGGCCTGTCTACTCTTCCATTGATGGACACTTGATCTCTTCTACCTTTTGGCCATGAGGAGTAATGTGAACAAATACAGTGGCTGTTTAATTCTGATTTTGCTCCTTGAGGCATCTTTGCATCCAAGAAATTCTGGGAAACACACATTAGGGGAATTAAAAGGAAAAAAAAAAAACAAAAAAAAACAAAGGCAATCTTATTTTTATAAGACAACTTTGTTGTTGTTTGAACATTGCAACTCGCCTTTATTTCTGCTGATTACAGCTGGGCCCCTTGCCAGAAGCTGGAGTGACAGGGACAAATGGTGGCTGTTGCTCGGAATTCAGTCTAGTGGTAGAGGAAATTCAGAGACAGCCTGGGTTGGGAAAGAAGGGATGTGTAGGAAAGGTGTGTTAAGGTTAATAGCAAGCCCACGGCGTCCCAGAGGGGCTCTCCAGCCAGAACCCTTGGTAAGCCGATCAGAACCATTGGGCAGGTGAGTATGGATGGGGGACAGATTTTCTCATGCCAGGAAGACTTGTGCAGAGTCCATGGACCAGAGCAGACGACTGGCATCTGCAGGGGACTGGACAGGAAGTGCCAGCAGGCTGTGGTGGCAAGCAGGGGTCTACATCACATGCAGGCTTAGATGTCGTCCTCACCCAAATGTGGAGTTTCTGAAGTTTATTTTTTCAAGCAGCAGAGCCCACTTTTAAAAATGAAAGCTGCATGACCTTGACATTCAGATGAAGAAGTGAGATTCTTTTTAGCACACATTTATGATAAGATTGACAGCATTTGCTCCATGTGAACTCAGCAAAGCCATTTTGATAGACCACAAGTTTGCCATCCATGGTATGGGTGACCTGTTGGGTCCTGTCAACGTGGGGAGGTGACAGGTTTGAGTTACACAAGGATGTTTTAAAATCCAATGGGTCATTGTGACCTTGTACAGTGATAGGCGGCAAGTCACCCAGTATTACTCCTGGACAAAATCACATGTGTGCAAATGTGAAGTTCACACTGTGCTGAAACATTCCCTGGCACAGGTATTACATTCACACAGATACGTGTGTTCAAAACAAGCTCTGTGGCAAGAGTGTTTGTTCCTGCAGGATGAGTTCCCAGAACGTGCATTCCAACATTGAGGATGTGCACACGTACCAGGCGCAGCCACAAATTCCCCTCTGAGAGCTTGCACTGATGTCTTCTCTGCCTTGTGTTTGAGCACCAGGTTCCCAAGTCCTCCTGGGAAATTACTAGCCCTTTTCATGTGTCAATCTCGGGAGCCAAAAAGATATCCAGAGCAATGTTTAAAATTGTTTTTCTTTGAGCATCAGGCAGTGTGGGCATTGTTTGTATGCAGATCATTCACATTCAGTCTCTGAATTGAGTGGCCTTTGCTTATTGTTTATTTGGTTTTCAAGTGTACTGGCAGCTTTGTGGGGAGGGATTAGTCTGTCTTTCCTCTTCCTGAGTAGGTGCTATAAATGCCAAGACTTCAGCTTCTTTCCCTGGGCAATGGGGGTACAGCTCGGTGGTAGAGTGATTTCCTGACATATGGGGTCCCATCCCCAGCACCTCTGCCCCTGACAAAACTTGTTTTCCTTCTTACAGGGCACAGTGGGCCTGGTGGGAGGGAGCTTTCACCAAGTAAATCATGCCACTTGGCAGCCATGGCGGGGATGTAGAAAGCTATACCCTGCACTTTGGGAGGGTCCCCAGCGCTGCTGCCTCTTGCCGTGTGACATTCTCAGGAATGAAGTTGACAGGGACATATTTCTAAAGGTCAACCTCAGTTTTGCGGGCCAGATTCTGCCTTCCCACCTGGGTTCCCTGTCCAGTCCTCCTCTTGTTGCTTTGGTCTCCAGGTCAGCCTGTCTCCTCTAGCACCTCAGTTCTCAGTGACATTGAGCCTGCATGTTTCTCACCTGGAGTCCCCTTGCTTTGCTCCTCGCCTCCTTTCCTGCAGTCTCTCTGCTTCTGCTGGCCCTTGGAAGACTTCGGATCCCCTGACCTCGCACTTCCCCAACCTGCCCCTGATTCAGCCAGGCTCGTTGTTGCCCTGGCCCCCCTGCTTGGTGACACAGCATAGCCTCCCATGTCCCCTCCACACTCCATGGCCAGGGCTCAGACCGTGCTGTGCAGCAAGCTCCAGATGCAGACACGGGCTGTCATCTGCAGGCCGTTCCTGTTGTGAACCACCCCTCTGTCCCTGCACAGCAGGATGCCTGTGTGTCCCTGCCCTGGGTGTCGTGGGTCTTGCCTAAAGTCTCCTTTTTCCTTTCCCCAAACCTGCAGAAGGAGCAACTGCACACAAAGGGCCGGCCGTTCCGAGGCATGTCCGAAGAGGAGGTCTTCACTGAGGTGGCCAACCTCTTCCGGGGCCAGGAGGACCTGCTCTCTGAGTTTGGGCAGTTTCTGCCCGAGGCCAAGCGGTCCCTGGTGAGTACAGAGTCCTACCAGTGCCTGGCCAGGCTTGTCCGCCATCAAGGACACACTGGGTTTAGCCTGGAAGCCACATGGGGCACAGGCACCCAGCAACCCCCAGAGGCAGTTTGTGCTGAAGGCTGCTGACAGATTCCTAGAAGTGCTTCTCCACAGACAGTGCCTGCATCTGGAGGGGTGGTGAGGGAAGGGGAGCATCCTCCCTGGGAGACGAGGGGATGGCGTTGGGGCCCAGGCATCCCATCTCCTGTGCCCCCTCAAGAGCTGCCTCCCCACCCACGCCTGCCCCACGTATGGGGAACACGTATGGGGAGTTGGGCCCAGTGCCTCTCCCTCTGTCCAATGGGACTCTGGTCTGGATGGGATGGGTTGGGGTGACCTGAGGCCTGCTGGGGCTGCCTTTTCCATTTCCTTTTTTGTTGTTGTTGTTTTGATGAACGTAGACTTTTAAAAAGAAATTACGTGAATTTCATGTAACATAGAACTCACGTGGACAGGTGTTGGTTTAGCACAGGTGTTGGTGGATGTTGCACAGCCACCACATCTGCCTAGGTCAGGATGGTTTCATGACTGCCAGAGGAATCCGTGTCCCCCTGAGCTGTCACCCCTGCCCTCTCTTTCCCAGTCCCTGGCAACCACTCATCTACTTCTGCCTGTGGATTTGCCTGTTCTGGACATTTCATATAAATGGAATCACATATGATGTGTCCCTTTGTGTCTGGTTTCTGTCACTCAGTGTCATATTTTCAAGGTTCATTCATGTCGTAGTAAGTCAGTGCTTTGTTACTTTTCGTGGCTGAATAGAATATCCCACTGTACTGCTGGACCGTATCTCCTTCATTCTCTCGTCTGATAGACATTTGGATTTTTGCCGTCATCTTTTGACTATTGTGTGGACAATTGTGTACAAATATTTTTCTGAACTCCTGATTCCAATTCTGGAGGTCTCTATCTAGAGTGGAATTACTGGATCATATGGTCATTCTGTTTAACTTTTTGAAGATCTTCCACCCTGTTTTCCACAGCAGCTGTACCATTTTACATTCCTACTAGAATTGTCCTGGAGTTCCAATTTCTCCATGTTTTGACAGCACTTGTGATTTTCCATTTTTTGTTTCATAGCTGTCACAGTCAGTGTGGAGTTATATCACATTACAGTTGTGACTGCATTTCCCTGATGACTAATTATGTTGAGCCTCCTTTTGTGTGTTTATCAGGCATTCGTGTAAGTCCTTTGGAGAAACGTGTTTGTCTTTGTTGAGTCGTGAAAGTTCTTGACGTGTTCTGATACTGGATTCTCCCAGATAGATCATTTGTAAAGATTTTCCTCCATTCCGTATGTTGTTTTCACTTTCTTTTTAGTGTCCTTTGGTGCACAAAAGCTTTCAGATTTGTTGAAATTCAGTTTATCTGTTTTTTCTTACATTGTTCTTATTTTTAGGGTCAACTCTAAGAAACCATTGTCAGTTGAAGTTATGAAGGTTTTCCCTCATGTTTTCTCCTAACAGTTTTAAAGATTTAGCTCTTATGCTTAGGTCATTCTCCTATTTCAGGTTAAAGTTTGGCATAAGGCAGGGCCCAGCTTCCTCCTCTGCTGTGGAGCTGTCCGGCACCATTTGCTGAAGAGATCACATTTGCCCACTGATTCTCTGGCACCCTTGTTTCTTGTTTAAAATCATCTCACTGCGGTTGTATAGATAGATCTGTTTTGAAGTCTAACTTCTTACCTGTTGGCTTATAAGTCTGTTCTTATGTCAGTTTGACGCTGTTGTTACTATGTTGCTTTGTAGTAAATGTGAACTCGGGAAGTGTGAGTCCTCCAGCTTTGTTCTCTCCCAGATGATTTTGGCATTCAGGTTCCCTTGCAGACCTTTTCCGTTTCTACAAAACGAAGGCCATTGAGATTTTGATAGGGATTGAGTTGACTTGAGGTCACCTGAGGGCTGCTGCCGTCTCAGCAGTATCAGGTCTCCAGTGGACACCTACCTCCTTCCACTCACTCGTCCTCGGTTTCTTGCGGCTCCGGTCACGGTCCCCTGGTTCTCGGTGTTCGGGTGTCGCACACTGTGCTCAACTCCACTCATGAGTATTTCTTTCTGATGTCATTGTAAATGGAGTGGTTTTTCTTTCTTTAATTTCTAGATTGTGCATTGCTGACCTGTAGAAGCACCACTGGTTTTGTGTGTTGATTTCGTATCCTGCAACTCTGAACTTGTTTATTAGCTTTGATAATTTTTATCGACACTAAAATTTTCAACGTATTGATCACGTCATCTGTGGAGAGAGGTCATCTTCCTGCCCCTTTCCAGTGTGGACGGATGCCGTTTGTTTCTTTTTCTTGCCTCACCGCTGTGGCTGAGATTTCTGGTGCTGTGTGGATCAGAAGGGGCGACGCAGGCCTCCTCCCTCCCCTCGTCCTGGCCTTTGAGGAACAGCTTTGGTCGTTCATCGGGAGTGTGATGTGAGCGGTCGGTTTCCTTCCACTCTCTTTCTCTTTCAGTGCCTGGTGCGGGCCCAGGGCTTCACTTGATGGCTGAGCTCTGCGTCACTGAGCCACACCCCAGCCCTGGGATTGGTTGCAAGCCCTTTATTAGGTTGAAGGAGTTCCCTTCCACTCCTGGTGACCACAGGGCTTGTGAGCAATGAGAGTGTCCCTCTCCCCCACCCCAGCCTCCATTGTCAATGCTGCTTGGTCCTTCCTCTGAACGGAGATGTAGTGGAGTGGATAGGGCTGGGGGATGCAGGTCTGGGAGGGAGGGGCTGGAAGTGACAGGGGTCTGGGTTTATATGACAGGGGTCAAGGTCCTGGTTGAGTCTGGCGGATTTCCACTGTGTTTTCTGGGGTCTCCCCTTCCCACTCCCAAATCTCCTCTTCCCCTGGCCTTACTCAAAGTCTCTTCTATCCTGTCCAGGCTAGTGGGCCAGAACTTGTCCCTAGGTGTCACCATCTCTAGGATACTGAGCACCATCCCTAAGCAGAGGTGACACTGGGAAAGACTTCATTACTCCGGCTCAGAAACTGCTCCTGGTGGGACTGATGTCCCGTCTGGGACTGCGACCTGTCACCTGGTCTTCACCTCAGTCCAAAGCCTTGGTGCCCTCAAGGTTGTGGGGGCTGGACAGAGTCCTGAGACCACCGTCACCTGGGCCGGACCTCAGCCCGGTGCTTAGGCAGGATGAGCAGCCGTGTCATGTCATCTCTTACACAGGAATGGCCGTCCCTCCTGCTCAGGTGGGACCCCATGAGCGCTACCTTGGGGGTGCTTCACGCAGCACCCACACGTGCCCAGCTCTACAGAAAGGGCTGCTGCATTTGTTTGGGAAAAGCAGGTGTTGACTCCAGAGGCTGGTCCCCTCCTCCTCCTCCCCATATCTGCTTCAGGAGGACAGACACCCACCTCCCCACCCCATGTCCCAGGTCGCCTGGCTTGCAGGAGGCTGGTGCAGAGCCTTGTCTGGAATCCCTGTGGTGACGGGGAGCCCTCCTCTCCAGGTGTCTGCACTGGGCCTCCCTCACTCCCAGCCGCCTTGAGTCCACTCCGCCCGTGCGTCTCTCCCAGGGTCAGTCCTGGATTTCCCCTTCATTTCCACTTCCTGCTTACCAGAGATCCTCCTAACTTTGGTTCCAGGGGCCGGGGGCCCATGCAGAGCACAGGGGCCACCCCAGCGACACCCCTTCTCATGTTGGCTCCTTCTGAGCCCCTTGGCAGCTCAGGCTAAGTGCTGACCCGCACTGCTCCCTGCCTTTCAGTGGCTTGTCACTGGGTGTCATCGTCTGGGACCTAGGGCTTGGGGTATACCCTTTCTCCACGCCCCCCAGAGCTCTGGATTGCCTCTCAGCCCTGCCTTGGTTCATGTCTTGACTGGTCACCTCCAGGAACCTGGCGGGACCTTTCCTGAGTCTTATCCAGGAAGTGGCAAGGAGGGAAGGAGGGTACCTCCCCCTCGATTAGTCCAGAGATTCCTTAGGAAAGCAGCTGGCCAGTGAGCCTGGGCCTTTTACACCCTAATAGGCTGCCTAAACTCAGTTCAGCCAATTCCATTCTGGACCTGAGTACAGCCAGTGGGGAGCACCATCTGCTGGGGTTGTGGGTGTTTGTGGCTAGCGGCTACTTGGTAACTGAGGAAGCTGGCCATCTATGCTGCTCACTGGTGGTTTGTGGCAAGGACAACCTTATTTCCATGACCTCGTATCCTGGTGGTACTTTTTTTTGGTATGAGGGATTGAACCTGGGGTGCTTAACCACTGAGCCACATCCCCAGCCCTTTTCAGATTATGTTTAGAGGCAGGTTCTCACTGAGTTGCTTAGGGCCTTGCTAAACTGCTGAGGCTAGCTTTGAACTCACCATCCTCCTGCCTCAGCCTCCAGAGCAACTGGGATTACAGGCATGTGCTACCTTGCCTGGCCTGGTGGTAATTCTTAAGTCACTGTGAGGCCTGGTCATCTTGGAGGGGCCTGAGTGGGTCCTCCCATCTTCTAGAGGCTATGACCGCAGCGCCCTCTGGTGAAGTGACTTGGCATTTGCCAAGTTGGTCCTTGACAAAGCTCATCTTCAAAAAATAAGCATTTCCCTCTGAAAAGTGCTCCCAGCCACCCCTCCTTTCTTCTGCTGTATTGGGAGTGGCACCAGGACCTCATCCATGCTGGGCAAGCGCTCTAGTACTCTCCGGCTGTACAGTTTCTTTAAATAGCATTTGTGATCAAGTCAGCAGTGTTTTTTTTTGGTGTCTTGAGTGATTAGAACTATCTTGTGCACTTAGAGTAGTTGGATCAATTTTTTAGATTCTTAAAATCACCCACTACTCTGTGATACAGTATGAGTGAACCTTATTTTGGTGCTTTCCCAACCTTCTTTGTATAAAGGTAAATGGTTCTGTTACCAGGGGTTCGAGACAGTCTAGTTTTGTTAGAGGCTGTATTGTGGGAAAGCCTATGAGGGTATGTCAAACGCTGAACCATTCTGACGGACTCAGAAACTGTCCCCAGAAGAGCAACCTTTATAATCTTTGTATTAAATTGTGGACATCTATTAAAATGGCAGGAAGAAGAAACCAAAGATGAAATTTGCCACTTTCCTAATTAAGTTTGATTGATCAAGGGTCAGCAGCTTTCTAGAAAGGGCAAGATATTAAATCTCAACCTTTCTGGTCATTTGACCTCTGTTACAAGGCTCAGCTCTGCCCTAGTAGCTTGAGAGCAGCAATGGACGCCATGCGGCTATGTGCCAGTAACACTTCATGTATGAAAACAGGCTGTTTTGGCTGATCGCCTCGCCTCTTGTGGCCCTTGGGGTCCGTCTAACCTAGGTGCTCACAGTTTGGGAGACTTACCTGAAGAATCGGAACCACGTGAACCAGGAGGGTGGGTGGTATTGGCCTTGCTCTTTCCCCTGAAGGACTCAGCTGGGTGAGTAGTGGGTCTCTCCTTCTGGTTCCCTTTTCCCACTCAGCACAGGTCATATTGTTCCCTCTCTGCCTCTTTCTGGAACTGGTGTTCCTGTTTGGGAATCTACAAAAAGAAAAACCAGTGGAAAATTGTCGTGTGGGTGCCAGCTTCTCCACTTCATGGCTCTTGGAGTAGCATAGACTTCTTCAACAGTTGTTCTCTAGGTTTAATTCTTTAATTCTAATCTATGGCTAAACAACAGGTCTGTATTATTATTATTGTAAAAATAGCACACATACATAAAAAATAGTAAGCGTTAGAAAGGATGTCCAGTATGAAAAGTAGACTTCTTCCCCCATCTCCACTCCCAGTCCTTCTCTCAGAAATAATTCTTATATCTTTCTAGAAATTTTCTCTTCTATTGCAATCACTTATTCTTAAAAAAAAAAAGTAACAAATGGCATCCCATCAGCTCTGCCCTTGGGTTCGGGGTGGGGGGACTTGGCCTTTCTGTTTTTCACTTAGTATGTCAGGTACGCCTTGTCGCAACAGCGGCAGAGCCAGCTCATCAGCTCTCACCGCCGTGTGACTTGTCCATCTTGCCCATGCTTTGGGCCAGCAGCACATCCTTTTTGAAGTATCTCTGTGTCCAGGTCCTGTGGGGGTGTGATTGGTGGCTCAAAACATCGTAGGGCCTCTCTGGCCTTGCCCACGGCCTGCAGAAAAGCTACGATCTGTCCTCCCCCTGCCCTCTCTGGCTTAACAGTGTGTTCGTTCAGGTGCAAATCCTGAATAGGTTGTTCCAGAATCATTCTCCGTGGGTACCTTCAGCTCCCTGTAGGTACCTTGTTTAGGATGAGCATCCTTACTTATTAGTCAGTGACTGACACAGAGCCAGGGAGATGAGCCCCAACCAGCTGTGAGCCACCCACCCCACCCCTGCAAGTGCTGACATCGCCCCCAGGACACATTTTATCACTCATCACAAGGAATCCAAAACCTGGCTCGAGGGCCCCTTGGTGACCAAGCAGACATCAGCCTCTTGTTGCAGCCAGGGCTTTGCACAGCTGCCTGTCTCTGCCCAAGATGCTGTGCCTCTCCGTGGCACTTGCACGTGCAGTGAGAGAACCATCAGATGGCTGGAGGTCCACAGGGTGGGTCCCTGCTCAGGTGTCTCCCTCCTGAGTCCCTGGACCCCTCTTCCTGCCTGTGCCCATCAGGTCCTGGTCCATTATGGCCTTGTGTGAGCCTTCTCCCTGCCTTGCAGTGTTTAATGATTGGGTACACAGGTCTCGTCTCTAGAAAACGGGAGCATCTAGTGCACCGGTGTCACCTTGTGCACAGAGCCCCTGCGTATGGCAGACAGCACCTGCTTAGGCTGTGGTCTGAGCCAGAGCAGCTCTGGGTGGCCAGTTGTGCAGAGTCAGCATGGGCAGGCCCAGCTGCCTGTCCCCACCAGGACTCACCTGCTTCCGTTTCCTCAGTTCACAGGTGGCGGACCGTGTGAAGTGAACAACGTCCAGAAGAACGAGCATGACAAGAGTCTGGATCACAGCAAAAAGCGCTCCCGGCCCTCTCTCCTCCGCCCCGTGTCTGCCCCAGCCAAGGTAACCCCATTCACGCACATCAGAGTCGCCGCGTGGGTCACCCAGCAGCCTGGCCTTCTCTACGGGGGCCAGGGACGTACTGTGCTGAGGCCCAGGCAGCAGGCCAGGCGCTGAGGCTGGGCCCTGTTGTGGTTCAAAATTCACCATCAGTGGGACTTGAGAAGTTTGCCGCCCCTCAGGTGCTTAGCTGTTCTCCTTGTTTCACAAATTGTTGTGAAGAGGAGCGTTCTTCCTCCAAGTCCTGAAGAAATGGGGTGTAGCACTGTCTACTTTTTACAGTCAACCCTTGTGGATGGGGCTGCCAGGTGCAGTTGGGTGGGTTGGTCACGGCACAACTGCAAAGCAAGAGTAACTGAGATCTGGCTCCTGTCCCACTCCTCGCCCCTGATGGTAGTCATCTAACTCCATCATTCTCGTGCAGTTACTGGTTGACTGTACTGCAGTATATCACCATTTATGGTCACACATTCTGATGCAGACTCTCTGAGCGCTTCGTTACTATCATTGTGTATCTTTGTGCTGAAACTGTCCCAGCTTTAGCCAGTGGGGCCCCTCTGGCCAGCTCCTGCACCCTCTTGACGTAGCCTCATTGTTTTCCAGGCACTTTGGAGATGGTTTTGGCAGCACAGTAATGTTCTTCACACCATGGGTGAGCAGCTGAGCTCAGGTCCAAGTCCATCTTGGAGACAAAAGTCTTCACACAGATGTAAAAACTGACTTCTCCAGGATCCTTCCAGTGCTGTCCCCTTCTTGTCACTGTCTCAACCTGCAGGATGAAACAGGCACAGGGAGAGGTTCCCCATGTCAGAGTATCCAGGACCGCACTCCCTGTTGCAGAGGGGCCACCCTGGGATGCACAGAGTGCTAACTGCATGGGATTTCTCTCCACAGAAGAAAATGAAGCTCCGTGGTACCAAAGACCTGTCCATCGCGGCCGTGGGGAAGTACGGGACCCTGCAGGAGTTCTCCTTTTTTGATAAGGTGAGAACGGGCCCTGGCTTCCTACCTCGGGTCGCCGTATGCAGCTGGCTGGTCCGTCCAGTGGGGCCTGGCCTGTTCCCATCCAGGCAGGGCTCGCTCAGCTCCCATCTGCAGGGAGTGCTCCTGGGGAGGGGGAGGCGGTCTGGGGAGAGGGCTGCCTCCTGCTCTTAGCACAGAAGGGGTGGGCCGTGTGGACCCATGGCCAGCCAATGGCAAAGCCTTCACTCCTTCCAAACAGGGTTCAAGGATGTGTTTGCCACTCTGCCCCTGTGTGGCCTTTTCTAAATTCGGGGTGGCCCTGGGTTCCTCCAGGGTCAGTAGGCAGAGCCGCTGAGATGGCCGCGTGCATGACAGAGAGCCCAAGCTGAGAGTCGCCCCGGGTAGTGTTCACACCCAGGCCACAGCCTTTCCTGCAGAGCACCTGCTGGAGTGGGTGGCTTGCAGGAGCGCCTCCTTACGTTCCAACCACCCACTGGCAGAGGGATGGGCCCCGGCAGCCCCTGACGGGCTCTCTCCACAGGTGCGCAGGGTGCTGAAGAGCCAGGAGGTGTATGAGAACTTCCTGCGTTGCATCGCCCTCTTCAACCAGGAGCTGGTGTCGGGCTCTGAGCTCCTGCAGCTCATCAGCCCGTTTCTAGGGTGAGTGACGGGCTTCCCAGGGACGGGGATGCGGAGGCGGGTGTTGGTGCAAGTTCCGTCGGCCTTGTTTTTGAAAAATGATGCCTGCGTCTTATGGTTTCATTTTTTAATTGAAATTGTCATGGAGTTTGTTGTAGCTATACATACTTTTGTCAGAAACACCGCAGAGCAAGCTAGGGTACCCTATCCCCTGTCCCCCTGGATAGTGTTACAACCAGGATATTGACACCTAAGCAACCCACCAAACCCCATTGTACCCATTTTTGTGTGTAAAGAGGGTCCCACTTAATGGTGGTTCTGCTTCAAGTTCTGACTGTTTGCTAGTGTGTAAGCAGTACACGTTTAGTGGAAACTGTGTTTGGTATTTTGAATGTGGTTCTCCTGGACTTGTGGTACGTGGTCCTGTCCTGTCTTGTGATGCTGGCAGTGAGCACTGTCCCCAGGCAGCCCTGTGACCACAGGGAAACACTGGTACGGCACTGCTATGTGGTGAGGCAGGGGTGCATGGCGGGTTACGTGGATTCTGTTCATTTTTTCCATTTAATGATGCTTCCATTTAATAAGCCCGTTGTAACTTGAGGAGCAGCTGAATTATTCTCACTGTTTCTCCCCGTGACAGTTTGTGTGTCCACTGCAGTCTAGGCACTAAGCCAGGTATGCACCTCGAGGTTCCTTGCCCTGGCTCATTACGCCCTCATCCCCATCGCTCTCGTCCCCTGCCCTAACCCGGGGCCATTTCCTTCACCTGTTCTCCACTGTAAATAAGTGCTTTTGAGATGGAGTCTGGATGTGTTGTCCAGGGCGGCCTCAAACTCCTAAGCTCAACCAGTCCTCCTGCCTCATCCTCCAGAAGAGCTGAGACTGGAGACATGGGCACTACCGCGTTCAACTTCCATCTCTGACGCCTATGACAGCCAGGCGCGGTGGTGCGCACGGGTAATCCCGATGGCTTGGGCGGCTGAGGTAGGTGGGTTGCAAGTTCATAGCCAGCCTCTAAATAAACTTAGCAAAGCCCTGTCTCTAAATAAAAAAATTTTAAAAGAGGATGCTGGGGAAGTGGCTCAGTGGTTAAGCACCCCTGGATTCAATCCCTGGTACCAAAATGGAATAAAATTGAATAAAATTAAATTTATATGACAAAAATGTTACATAAATGGTACCATGTACAGATGTAACCTTCCAAGCTAGACTCTTTTTTATTTTTTTAAGCCCAACAAAATTTCCTGGAGATTCATATGGTGAATTTTTTTTTTTTTTAATTTTATTGTAAACAAATGGGATATATGCTGTTTCTGTTTGTACATGGAGTAACAGCATACCATTTGCATATTCATACATTTACATAGGGTAATGATGTTTGATTCATTCCATTATTTTTTTCCTTCCCCCCACCTCTCTTTTCCCTCTATACAATCCCTCCTTCCTCCATTCTTGCCCCCTTCCCACCCCCCATTACGTGTCATCATCCACTTATTCAGTGAGATCATTCGTCTTTTGGATTTTTTAGATTGGCTTATCTCACTTAGCATGATATTCTCTAATTTCATCCATTTGCAAATGCCATAATTTTATTATTCTTTATGGCTGAGTAATATTCCATTGTGTATATATACCACAGTTTCTTTATCCATTCATCAATTGAAGGGCATCTAGGTTGGTTCCATAGTCTGGCTATTGTGAATTGAGCAGCTATGAACATTGATGTGGCTGTATCTCTGTAGTGTGCTGATTTTAAGTCCTTTGGGTATAGGCCGAGGAGTGGGATAGCTGGGTCAAATGGTGGGTCCATTCCAAGTTTTCTAAGGAATCTCCACACTGCTTTCCAGAGTGGCTGCACTAATTTGCAGCCCCACCAGAATGTATGAGTGTACCTTTTTCCCCACATCCTCGCCAACACCTATTGTTGCTTGTATTGATAATCGCCATTCTAATTGAGGTGAGATGGGATCTTAGTGTAGTTTTGATTTGCATTTCTCTGATTACTAAAGATGGTGAACATTTTTTCATATGTTTGTTGATTGCTTTTGGATCTTCTGTGAAGCATCTGTTCATTTCCTTAGCCCATTTGTTGATGGGGTTATTTGTATTCTTTGTGTAGAGTTTTTTGAGTTCTTTATATATTCTGGAAATTAGTGCTCTATCTGAAGTATGAGTGGCAAAGATATTCTCCCACTCTGTAGGCTCTCCGCATTGCTGATAGTTTCCTTTGCTGATAGAAAGCTATTTAGTTTGAATCTATCCCAGTTATTGATTCTTGCTTTTATTTCTTGTGCTATGGGAGTCCTGTTAAGGAAGTCTGATCCTAAGCCAACAAGGTGAAGATGTGGACCTACTTTTTCTTCTATAAGATGCAGGGTCTCTGGTCTGATTTCAAGGTCCTTGATCCATTGTGAGTTGAGTTTTGTGCAGGGTGAGAGATAGGGGTTTAGTTTCATTCTGTTGCATATGGATTTCCAGTTTTCCCAGCACCATTTGTTGAAGAGGCTATCTTTTCTCCATTGCATATTTTTGGCCCCTTTGTCTAGTATGAGAAAATTGTATTTATTTGGGTTTGTGTCCATGTCCTCTATTGTGTACCATCGATCCACCTGTCTATTTTGGTGCCAATACCATGCCGTTTTTGTTATTATTGCTTTGTAGTATAGTTGAATTTCTGGTATTGCGATACCCCCTGTTTCATTCTTCCTGCTAAGGATTGCTTTAGCTATTCTGGGTTTCTTATTCTTCCAGATGAATTTCATGATTGCTTGCTCTATTTCTGTGAGGTATGTCATTGGGATTTTAATTGGAATTGCATTGAATCTGTATAGCACTTTTGGTAGTATGGCCATTTTGACAATATTAATTCTGCCTATCTAAGAACATGGAGATCTTTCCATCTTCTAAGGTCTTCCTTAATTTCTTTCTTCAGTGTTTTGTCGTTTTCATTGTAGAGGTCTTTTACCTCTTTGGTTAGATGGATGCCCAAGTATTTTATTTTTTTTGAGGCTATTGCAAATGGGGTTGTTTTCCTCATTTCCTTTTCAGATGTTTTGTCGCTTGCATATAAAAATGCTTTAGATTTCATATGGTGAATTCTTTAAAGAATTCTCACAGAGCTGGGAATGTGGCTCAGTGGTAGCATGCTTGCCTAGCAAGTGAACTTTCCCGGGTTCAGTCCCCAGCACAGTCCGTCAGTCAGTCAGTGAAACAAAGATTGTGCCCCTGCTGCCAAGAGGGGGGCAGCCGTGCACACACACTCCCACACTCAGGTCCGTGTGTACATACATGTTACCCCTCCCCCTTCACACACGCAGGCAGGTGACTGAGGGCCACGTGAGTCCCAGGAGTCAGGTGGGACCAGCATGGCTTCCCATGGGATGAGTTACTTTGCCAAGGCTTAAGGTTACTCGAGCCTTGGTTTCCTTGTTGTACAGCAGGCATCTACCTAGGCAGGGTTTCCAGAGAGTTCTAAGAAGGCTCTGCATGGACACCCTTAAAAAGCATCTTTAAAAAAAGAAGAAGAAAAAGAAAAAAAGGGTTTCTTTAGGCAGAAGGAAAATGATGTAAGTAACAAACTTGCATCAACCTAAAACAAGGAAGAGCATCAAGAAAGATATAAAATATATAAATATGAAAATGTAAATGAACAAAGTTTTAAGCTAGGTGTGGTGGCCATGCCAGTAGTCCCACCTGCTCTGGAGGCTGAGGCAGGAGGATCTCTGAGTTAGAGACCAGCTTGAGCAACATGACAAGATCCTGTCCCAAAGAAAGTTGTTTTTAAAGGGCTGAAGATGCAGCTCAGTGGTCGAGAACTTGCCTGGCATCGGGGGGCCTGGATTCCATCCCTAGCACCACCACCCAAAAAAAAAAAATCCTACACATGGTGAGTGCATATGATGCGTTGCTATTCTGTTCAGCTCTTAAAACAACCCTGGGGGTGCTGCTATGTGAGTTCTTTTTGTTAATTAAAAACAAACTTCTTCACACTTCTTTCCTCCTGTGAAGTGAAACTCGGCCCAGGAAACCTCCAGCGGTAAAGAGTCATTATTAGGCAGGCCCTCGAGGACCCACCACTCAGGTCGCAAACAGGTACTCCAGCGCCCGGGGCTCCTTCAGGCCACGCAGTCCCTGCCTGCTCCTGACTTGGCAGGGTCTGCCTCCTGGGCTGCCCCCAGCTGGGTGTCTCCGAACACAGCTTCGCCTCACCCTGTCACTCGGGGTTTGTTTTCTAATGGAGACACTTCTGAGACCCCCCAGCGAGTGCCTGAGACAGCAGAGCAGCAGATCCCATGTTGTTGACCCTCGGTAAGATGGCAGTGACCCCCTGGCACCTCCACACCCTCCCGCAGACGTCAAACCTCTCCAGAGAACTTAGGATATCCAATATGACGTGCAGGCTGCGCGCATGACTGCCAGACTTTGTCATCTAGGAAATAATGACAAGAAAACGTCTATACTTGTGCAGACACAAACCTTCCTGGGGTGTTTTAATACATTTTCTAATCTTTATTCTTTTCTTTTTCTTTTTTTCTTTTTTTTTTTCCTTTTAAGCTTAGGAAGCCAGAGCCCAGATAAATACTTACCCAGGACAAGCACTCACAAGCAAACTTGGTGTGCTATTAGGCAGAGTCCCAGGTGCTCCAGCCCCAGTGCCTCACCCTTTGCTTCTGCTCTGTCTTCTGGGATATGTATGTGGCCGTGGAATTTGACATAAATGGTATCACACGGTTAGGCTGAGCCACAGTATCTTTTTTTTTTTTTTTTTTTTGACGGTGCTAGGCAAGCCCTCTACCACCAAGCTACATCTCTAGAGCTCTGTTATTTACTTCATTTTGAGATAGGGTCTCCTTAAACTGTCTAAGCTGGCCTTGAACTTGGGATGCTCCTGCTTTAGCCTCCCAAGTAGCTGGGATGACAGGGGCTCCACTGCAGCCGGCTCACTGTGTCTCTTTCAGACTGTCATTTCTTGGACTTCTCTTCATGTCGATTGTGAGTCCACATCATCACCCTCACTGGCTGGTGGTATCACCTTACCTCTGTGAACCAGCAACAATGGGCATTAGTCTGCCCTGCGCCCACAAGCAGCATTGACCCCGTGCGCCCTGGGCTGCGAAACTCAGGGCCAGCCACGGTCACCGGAAGATGCTTCCCGGTGTCCCACAGACAGTAGGCACGCGCGAGGGTGATCCTTCACTCCTGCGAAGGCCTGTTGTGCTCTGAAGAACAGTCCAGGGCAGGGAGGCAGTGTTCCAGCCTCAGCTAAATGTCACTGGCTTTCCATGTGGACATGGAACACATTCGTACTGAGTCCCCTCTCCCAGCTCAGAGTACGCTGAGAGCCCAGACCTGGTGGGGGGACAGACCGTGCTGTGGGTGAGATAGCCTGCTGCAGTGTGTGGGGACGCAGGAGGCACCCACGTGTAGCTAGGCACTTGTGTGACCAGCCCTGGGCCTGAATCAGCACCCTGCTTCCCACCAGGAAGGTGACCTCTGTGTCTGCATCTGTCAGATGGCCATCCTCCCTCCTGGAGAGGTCAGGAGGGTTAAAGGAGAGGAATGAAGGACTGTGAGGTGTGAGGCGCTGGACAGACGGGCACTGCTTGGTCAGGGCCACCTGTTCGGTTTCCATGTCCCTGCAGTAGCAAGATTTGTATGAGGGAGGGTATCTGGGGTTCTGCGTGGGGCAGGGTCCACGAAGAATGGAGCAGGCCTCTGCTCGCTCGTCTTGCCCTGGGCCCAGCGTGGCTGGAAGTCTGTGCCAGCTCCAGCCAGGGGGCAGCTGCAGCTGCGCGTGACCCGAGAGCTCCCACCTGCTCCCTGTAGCCGCACAGCTGGAGGGGGCGAGGCGGTTTTGAGCGCTCCCGTCTGAGGCACCTTCGCCCAGCGACCTCCAGGCACCCTCCATGCCGTTGCCTTCCAGTCTTTCCTCCCCACATTGCCATTTGCCTGGGGATCTCCCATGAGCAGAGTGGGATGTGGGGCCTCCCCACAGGTGGGTGCAGTGCACAGCAATGTCTCTGAGGGGGAACTGCCCAGCTAGGTCACAGCAGGATCACCATGCAAATGAAGTGACCACATCCTTTCGGTAGGATTTGGTAGTTTAAACCGAAAGTCAAGTGGCATTAGGGTTCAACTGCAGTAAAATCCTCCTGGTGACTGCATGGTGGTTACATCCTGGCTTCTGAGATTGTGTCCCTATAGGGGCTCTCAGGGAGAAGTCTCCCCATGAGGGAGGAAGGCTCTATATCAGGGGCAGCAGACTTGATCTGTGAAGGGACAGTCACTGTGGAAATTTCTCCACTCTAGTCCTACAAAAGCAGCCACAGGAGTAGTAAGCAAATGCACTAAACTGTGTGTCAATGTCAATAAAACTTTATTTACAAAATCGCAGTGGCCAGATTGGCATCTTCCATCCAAGGAATGTGACTGGTTCCTGGGCTCCTTCCTTTTGGAGCCCCAGTTTCTGCCATGTTAGGTCATTGTTTTATCCCCACAAACCTGGGACCAGATATGCCTCAAAAGCAGCAGTAGGGTCCCACAGCAGGGCCCCAAACCATCCCAAGATTGGACCAGTTGGGAATCCAAATAATGAAGCCCTCAACCCTGGGGTTATGGGTCCAGAGCATCTGTTAGGGACCCTGGAGTGCTGTAGTGTGTCCCTGTGGAGCAGGGGAGGGTCCCACCTGGGCATGTGTAGCTTGCCCTGGGGTGGAGTTTATGTGAGGTCTTCCGGGACTTAGCTCAGAGCTGAGGTTGGCTTCCTCCCGTGTTTTGGGCAGCAGTCTGGACACTGTCTCCGTCCCTGGGAGTGTTCTGCTGCAGATGGTGCTCAGTCTGCCGTGAGGCCTGCAGTCTGCAGGGTCACAGGACCAACAAAGCACTCCGTGGTTTCCTCAGTCGCGACACAGAAAGAAAGCGAAGAACTGGGAGGCCTGTGTCTTCTCCAGTGTGTTTCAAGGCCCCCCAAGAATGGCAGGGTCAGTAGCTGCAAACAGGGGCCTGGTCTTTGACCCAAAAGGCTGGGGGCAGATTTGCTCGCACCCCCAGGGTGGATGAGAGACCTTATGGGCACTGAAGCTGGGTTCTGCCTTCTGCTCCCAGCCCTGTGTTCAGTTTGACTCTCTTTAACCTCAGGTGTCCCCACGAGGCCACTCAGATCTCTAGACCACTCTGAGATAGCCCCAGGGATGCCAGCTTACATTTTATCTGTGTCTTTGAAGGAAATTTCCAGAACTCTTTGCACAATTCAAGTCTTTCCTGGGAGTGAAAGAGCTGTCGTTTGCACCGCCCATGAGCGACCGATCTGGGGATGGAATAAGCCGGGAAATCGACTATGCATCTTGCAAGCGCATTGGATCCAGCTATCGGGCTCTCCCCAAAACCTACCAGCAGCCCAAGTGCAGCGGGAGGACGGCCATCTGCAAGGAGGTAGCATCCCAGGCCTCCCTTCCAGCCCTCCCATGCTGCAGATGAGGGACCAAGTGCTTGGCCCCCAATTGTGGGAGAACAGGTGGGGAAGGATTTGGCCTTGGAATTCCCCTGAGCAGAGGTCACAGTTTCCTATCCCAAAATGCAGATCTGTGGTATCCGACCTACTCCTCCATCTTTCAGACGGGTTTATTGCTGCTGGGATCTTGCTGTGTCCCTGGGTCGCTGACATCAGTGTGGCTTAGCTTGACCCTTAAACACTTCTTCAGAGTTAGTGGACAGAGGATTGCTGCTTTTCCAGGATTCGGGAGTGCCTGCTGGTTTCCAGAATATTTATAGTCCAGGGGTTCGCAAAGTACCGTCAGCTGAATCTGGCCACCTGCCTGTGTTTGCCAAGTTTTGCTGGCACACAGCCATGCCCATTCGAGGGCATGATGCCCGATGCCTGTGGCTACCTTCTCAGGGCACGGGCAGAGCTGAGTGTTCAAGGCTGAGCCAGTGGCCCTCAACACCTAGAATATCGATCATCAGGCCTTTCAACAAAGTTCACTGACCCCTGGAATAGAATAATATGGCCAGTTAACAAAAGTCCCGCGTTTCCTTAAAACCTACTAAAAGTCAGTTTTACCAAGTAATTGCCTATAAATGAGGACAGTGTCCACCTCTTCTGTGCCAAGTAGTGTAGTCAGCACCTGGCTGCTGGCACCTGCCTTGCCTGTCACTCGTTTCCTCCTGGTGCAGGTACTGAATGACACCTGGGTCTCCTTCCCGTCCTGGTCAGAAGATTCCACCTTTGTCAGCTCCAAGAAGACGCCCTACGAGGAGCAGCTACACCGCTGTGAGGACGAGCGGTTCGAGGTGCGGGCACCCCTTCGTGTCCTCCTGGGCTGCGTCCCTTCCTTCTTCACACCTCTGTTGGCTCTGGGGGCAGGGGCGCCAGCACTGCCCAGCAGGGGGCAGCTCCCCAAGGCTGCCCATGTCTTCTGGTCCTTGGTGGCTCCCGCGCCGGCCACACAGTGATCTCTCCCCCTGCAGCAGTAGTAGGGCTGGAACCCCGGGCCTCACCTGTGTGTGGCTGCTCTACACCGTGCTGCACCCTGGCCCTTGTAGTTCACTTTATTTTGAGACAAGATGTGCTCGGTTGCCCAGGCTAGAGGTTAATTGTATTTTCTTCATCGACATTCTGGTGAAGATCATCAGTCATAAGCAGCTAAGTGAGAGCCAGTCCAGGTGTCTTCCACCTTCCTTCCCCGCGGGCAGCTGACTCATAAACCTCCAGGACGGGGCCACAGCCCGGGCCGGGCCCCGACATCGAAACAACCTCCCGTCTCCTTCAGATCCCCAGCTGGACTTGGGCTCGCCACGCGCCTGTGTGCGTCTCGGAGCTTCCCCTGCTGTCCCACCCAGTGGGGGTTGATAGCCAGCAGACACGCGTGGGCCCGGGGTTCCGCAGGCTGAGAAGCCCAGTGTCGGGGTGCCCACATCTGGCGGGGGCCTTCTTGCGCCATCACAGGGAAAGGCAAAGCAGGCAAGAAAGATGAGGGGTGGTACGTGGCCTTTGGCAGCACACCCACTCCCGTGACGCCGTCCACCAGCCAGGAGGGCGGAGCCCAGGTGCTCGTCCCTCTCTGGCGTCCCGCTTCGTGGCACTGGTGCGCTGTAGTCCAGCTTCAGTGTGCATTTGGGAGGGGGCATGGAGACCGTAACAGAGAGCGCGCCTGTGTTTACACATGTGCCTCAAGTGCGCGTGCACAGGCGTGTGTGCAGTCTTCTCACTGGGGCCTCCCGTGTCCACCAGAGTGAGATTCTTAACCGTTCGTGTCCTGCCTAGACCCCCCGTTCTGCCCTGATTCATAACTGCGTCAGTCCTTTCCCGTCCCCACCCTGTCCCTAACTCTTGGCAACTGCCAGCCTGTCCTCCCCTCTGTCCCTTTGTCATTTCAAGAAGTCGTGTGTCAACACAGTGTCCCGAGTGTCTGGGGCTGTGCCCGTGGTCCTTTCCTGTGTATTGTTGCGGGTGACCCTGCTTTTGATGCCCTGGAAGTCAGCCTTGGGGACTGTCCTCCCCAGATGGGTCCGTGACCTGGCTGCTGACCGCTCGTGCTGTGGTGGTGCCACTGCTGGGGTCCAGAGCCAGCGGGGCTCACCTCAGCCCTCGTGAGGAGCACCACTTCCCTGTACCAGCCTCCCTGGAGGCTCCCGAGTGCCTGGTGACCGACCTTTCCTGCCTTCCTCCCTGTAGTTAGATGTCGTCCTGGAGACCAACCTGGCCACCATTCGTGTGTTGGAGAGTGTGCAGAAGAAGCTCTCCCGGATGGCGCCAGAAGACCAGGAGAAGTTCCGGCTGGATGACGCCCTGGGCGGCACGTCGGAGGTGATCCAGAGGCGCGCCATTCACCGCATCTATGGTGACAAGGCCCCCGAGATCATTGAGAGCCTCAAGAAGAACCCCGTCACGGCCGTGCCTGTGGTCCTCAAGAGGTGCGGTAGGCTTCTGCCCGACCGCCCGCTGCAGCTGTGCATGGTGCCTGTGCGCGTGCTCATCCCTAGACGTAGGTGTGGTCATCCCCCGATCCGCAGGGCTTGGTTCCGGGACCTGTGCGGGTGCCAAAATCCACAGCTGCTCAAGTCCCTATAGAAAATAGTGCAGTTTTTGTACAGAACTTACCCGTAGCCTCCTGGGGACTTCAGATCCTCTCTGATGTCTCACGACACAGTACAACACAGATGCGAGGCGAACTGTCGTGCTGTTTTATTTAGGGAATCACATGGAAAAAGGTCTTTGTTCTCAGTTGAGACACCGTCTTCTTCCCTTCAAGCGTCTCTGTCTGCAGTTGGTTGAATCTGCAGATCAGAGTCTGCGGTACGGAGGGTTGAGGGTCACTACTTCAGAACTCCAGTGGGACCCCCAGCGTCAGGGCTTGGTTTTGTGTAACAGCACCTTTTGGAAACTGTCTGGCGCTAGCAGGTGGTTTCCTCAGTGGCCTCTCGCAGGCAGGCGCCGTGCTTGGCCCTGGGGTGCACACCTGACCAGGCTGTCGCGGCCCCTTCCTCAAGGGCGCCAGTCGAGCAAAGGAGCTGAGTGGGGACCAGCAGCTACTGAGCATGCTCAGTGCCCAGAGGAGGGAGAGAAACCCCAGCTGCAGTGCTTCTGCAGCCCCGCTGCTCCTTCCCTTTTGTGTCCCACACAGTGTCCACTGCACAGACCAGGCTGCCATCCACTGAACCTGAGTCATGGCTGTCCCTGGTTGAGTCAGGCTTCTTCTCTATAGGGAAGGTCCCTGAGGTGTCCCCAGTGCTGAACGAGTCTCATCCCTGCAGGCTGAAGGCCAAGGAGGAGGAGTGGCGGGAGGCCCAGCAGGGCTTCAACAAGATCTGGCGCGAGCAGTACGAGAAGGCGTACCTCAAGTCCCTCGACCACCAGGCCGTGAACTTCAAGCAGAACGACACCAAGGCCCTGCGCTCCAAGAGTCTGCTCAACGAGATCGAGAGCGTCTACGACGAGGTGAGGGCCAGCCCCTGGGCCACTGTGCCTCAGGGGGCTTAGTGGCATCACCCGCGTGGCCATGGTGGGCGAGCTGTCGTTTCTGGGTGCCGCAGCCCAGGGGAATCAGGGACTCTGCTGTTTGTGGGGCGAGGCCCCTCCGTGGGCATGGAGGACTTCGTTCAGGTGACCAGTAAGAGCAGCTTTCGTCTGTCATCGCTGCTGTGTGCCAGGCACCGCCAGGGCTCAGAAGGAACGTCACAAGCCTTGCTTGCTGTGCTCAGCTGTCGTTGTGCTGATTGGAACAGGGAGACTGAGGCTCCAGACATGGCCACTTGCAGGCGACCAGGGTCCCGAGTCCTCGGATCCATCCGACCCTGGGCTTTGCCTTGTCCCTCGGCAGACTGTGCCCATCAGGCTCACGGGCCTGAGATACAGAGCTGTGGCAGGGCCACGCCCTCTGGTTTCAAGAATTGGGCCCTTTGCATGACCTGCACCAGCAGGAGCCTGAGGTGGGAAGCTTGGTGGGACAGTGGCCACTGGGTGTGGTGGCAGCCAGCTGCCAGGGAGGGTGGCTGCGACTCTGAGAAGGTGGGAGGGAAGGGGCACTGCTTCTCGGGCAGTGTCTGGATTGGGGAGGGGGCTCTGTCCCTGCCCTGCTGTCCACTGGCACTGCCACCTGCTTCACCCAGTCTCCTCGTTCCACCGGGTCACGCCTGTGATCCCAGTTGCTGTGGAGTCTGAGGCAGGAGGATCTGAAGTTCAAGGTCAGCTGGGGCAGCTTAACAAGGTCCTGTCTCAGAATAAGTAGTAAAAAGGGCTGGGATGGAGCGCGGTGTATGTAGAGCTGCTGGGCTACGTTCCAGCGTCGCATAAACAAACAGCCAATCACTCGGTCCCCTTATTCCCCACGTAGCCACACAGCGATGGTAGTACCTCGACTTACGGTAGGAAAGTCATAGGCAGAGGAGCCAGGAAACTGGTCCCAATCCTCCTGCTCTAAGTGGGGCACGGCGGGACAACCCATCTTTGCCCAGAGCCCTTCTCTCCAGGGCCCACCCCATGGCTGCCCTGGCCTCCTCACTCTGGTCCTGAGGTGGGTCCTCTGGCCCGAGACTCCGTGGGGCTAGAGACACCTGCGAGGGGTGAGGGTGATGGTCTGCCCTCAGGACCGCCCTGCTGCTGCCGCGCTCCTGGGCCTCTGCGGGGTGCACTGGTCTGGTGCCGGGGTCCAGGAGCCCTGCGCCCGCCCGCCTGGTGGGTCCTGCTGCTCCCACCTCTGTGCTGGTGCTCGCCTGTTCCAGAGAAGACTTCTTAAAGTGTTTCCCGAGGGTGTCTGTGGTATAGACGAGACAGGGCACTTAGGAAGCCTGGGGAGCTCAGGTCACCGAGGAGCCCCGGCAGGGCAGGGCAGGGCCGGGCCTGCAGCCCACCTTGGGCGCCAGCTCCCGGGCATCTCGGGCTGCCGGCACGCCCCTCCCTTGTGACGGGGCCCAGCTCTGACGAGGAGCGGGGCTCCTCCGCTCCAGAAAGCTGGGTCCTGGGCTCGCCCCTGAGCACCCAAGGGACTCCCAGCCCCGCCACGAGCCTCACTCCACAGGAACCTGGGCCTCTGCCTCTGCCTGGTGCTGGGACCAGTGTGCTCCCGGGAGAGGGCTGGGTGTCATGGGCATGCTGGGGAAGTGGTGACTGTCTTTAGGTTTGGGGAAGAAAGTCTGGGGCCAGTGGCGAGCCCAGGAGGGCAGTTTTCCAGGGAGAACAGTGGGCAGACGACGTGGAGGCCCTGCACATAGCAGGGAGCTTGGAGCCCCAGGGCCTCGGGAGAGGAGCAGGGTTCCTGCGAGACCTTAGGGGCTATGGCGGTGCCCAGAGGCTGGGGTGTTCCCAGGGCCTGGGCAGGTCTGGGTGGTTTAGTGACGTAGCCCTGCTGCTGTCACCAAGTCTCCCTGGACATGGCAAGGAAAGTGGCCGAGTGGGTGAGGCTGGTGGAGGGGGGAACAGACGGGATGGCAGAGGCTTGGTGACCCACATGGTGTGAAGGACTGAGGGGGGTTTCGAATGTACATAGGCCTTGGTGTCACTGAGCATCTGCGCTTGAGTGACGAGAGGGCAGCGATGCCCGCTGTGCACCCTGAGCAGGAGGGCTTGGTGCAGGCAGCTCGGGTCAGCCGGGCCCAGGGGCTGGGGATGCTGCTCGCCTCCTGCACTTGGCTCTAGCTGCCATTGGCTTTGGTGGTGCCAAGCTGGCCTTGCTGGAGGCTTCCCTGGCAGGGAGCCACTGCCCCTTCAGGTACCGGAGCTAGGCTGAGGCTCAGTGTGATGCATCGGAACCCCGTGGCCTCAGGACCCCCCGTCTTGGAGTTCACCCATCTTTACCGCCTGGGGACCCATGACTCTGCCTCACTTCAGTGAGAGGACCAGGACCCTGGGCTACAAGGGAGGTTGAGCAGACGTCCCTCATCCTAGGTCCTACAGTGTCCCCACACGGGTCCTCGCCCTCTCTGAGCAGTGCAGGTCCACCCTGGGGTCCTGGCCCGTGGTGACGCGTGTGTGAGGGCGGGGCCTCCTTGCGCTGGGCTGCTTCTGCCTAACAGTTGCCTGTCCCCTCAGCACCAGGAGCAGCACTCGGAGGGCCGCAGCGCCCCCTCCAGCGAGCCGCACCTCATCTTCGTTTATGAGGACAGGCAGATCTTAGAGGACGCGGCGGCCCTCATCAGCTACTACGTGAAGCGGCAGCCGGCCATCCAGAAGGAGGACCAGGGCACCATCCACCAGCTGCTGCACCACTTCCTGCCCAGCCTCTTCTTCTCCCAGCAGCTGGACCTGGGGGCTTCTGAGGAGTCAGCCGACGAGGACCGGGATGGCCCCCCAGGCCAGAGCTCAGACCCCCCTGAACGGAAGAAGCCGGCACCAGGGCCACAGGGCAGCCCCCCAGAGGAGAAGGCGACCTTCGGGGACACACCAGCCACTGAGCAGCCACCCGCGCCGTCACCCAAGCCCCTGGACGACGTGTACAGCCTCTTCTTCGCCAATAACAACTGGTACTTCTTCCTGCGCCTGCACCAGACCCTGTGCTCCCGGCTCCTGAAGATCTACCGCCAGGCGCAGAAGCAGCTGCTGGAGTACCGCTCAGAGCAGGAGCGGGAGCAGCTGCTGTGCGAGGGCCGCCGGGAGAAGGGCAGTGACCCCGCCATGGAGCTGCGGCTCAAGCAGCCCAGTAAGGCCCCTCGCCGCCCGTCGGGGCCCCGGGTTCAGTCTGTAGCTGACGAGCACGCCAGGCTGCGTTCCGGGTGGCCCTTCCAGATGAAGTGCAGCCAGCCCTCCGTGTGCTCAGGCCACAGCCTCAGGTTCCCCAGCCGCAGTCCGAAATAGTCCCCCTAAAAACACAGCAGACTGGGTCTTCTCGTCCCGTTCCCTGAACAGTGCAGTGTGACAGCTGTGTACCTGGAATGTGCCTGGAAGTAGGTATTCTGAGTAGGCTGAGGTGATTCAGAAGTACGGGAGATTGCTTCTGGGTCCTGTCAGGTGCTGCCATTTATAGAGGGACTCGAGCATCTGTGGGTTTGGAACCAGCCCCATGTGGATACCAAGGGACGAGTGTTAAGTAATGGTTTTGAGTGGGAAATTGCTACTAGAAAGTTGAATCTCAGACAGTCTCAGGTCCCCCTCCCTGCTCCTCCGCAGCGACACCTTCTCTAGATGTGATCATATCCAGACCCACGTGGGCATTGCTCGTTATCCCCCACCACGGCTTTTCCTCGCCAGTCTTCCTGGTGTGTGTAAGGCCACCACAGCCTTCTTTGTGGCACTTGCTGCCACCCCCAAGTCTTGTGGCTGAGCCGTGTACCCAGAGTAAGCAGCCTCAGTGGAGGGTGGCCGTGCACGCTGGCTGCTCGTGTTCTCATCCTGGTGGTGGCTGCGCGTGCGCCAGGTCCTTGGCCAAGGCTGCCAGGCCCACAGTGGGTTTCCTGGGGCTCCCCAGGTGGGAGCTCAGCCCACGTCTGCTCATGGCAGTGGCCATGGGGCGTGAGCGGAGCCTCGCCGTCCGTCTTCCCTAGGCGAGGTGGAGCTGGAGGAGTACTACCCTGCCTTCCTGGACATGGTGCGGAGCCTGCTGGAGGGGAGCATCGACCCCACGCAGTACGAGGACGCCCTGCGCGAGATGTTCACCATCCACGCCTACATCGGCTTCACCATGGACAAACTGGTGCAGAACATCGCACGACAGGTGAGCGGGGTGGGGCTGACTTGCCGTCCCCGCCCGTCGGTCTGGACTCGGGAAACCAGTCCTTCCTTCACCCTAGGAGGCTTGACCCGGGGTCAGCTCAGCAGACTTTCCACTGTTTTAATTGAGATGAAAAGCAAATAGCATAAAATTAATCATTTTGAAGTGCATGGTTTCATAACACTTAATACAGACCCAGCATCCCTGATGCAAAAGTCCAAAATCCAAATGCTCCAACATCCAGAACTTTGATGCCAGAGGTAGAAAATTCCACATCACGTAACACTGTTTTATGCACAGAATGATTTAAAATATTGTATAAAATTGCCTTCAGGCTGTGCACATGAGGTATAAGGAGCACAATAAGGTGAATTTCTTGTCTGGACTTGAGTCCATTATGCACATATAAATATTCCAAAACTGAAAATACCCCAAATCCAGGACATTCCTAGTTTTAAGTATTTGGAAAAGGGAGACTTACCTGTGCCATTCATGGTGTTGTGCAGCACCCCCTCTTTCTAGTCCCATAGCATTTTCATCCCCCCCAAAAAGAGACCCCCGCTCCCCTCCCTTGTCCCCTGGCAGGCAGCTGCCGACCTGCTTCCTGTCTCTGAATTCGCCTGTTCTGGATGCTGCGTATCAATGGACTCACTCGCCATGTGGCCTTTTGCATCTGGCTTCTGTCACTTGGCATCATGTTTTTGAGGTCCATCCACTTGGTGGCCTGTGCCATCCCTTCTGTGGCTGCCTGTGTTCAGCCATTCTCCACTGCAGGTGGTTGGGTCGTGGCCGTGACCAGTGGAGCAGCATCTGTGCGAGTTTGGGGTTGAATCCCTGTGGATCTTTCTGGAGACTAAGTTGACAGCATGTGTAAACCTCAGCCCCCCACCCTGGGGGACATCACCGGTGCCCACCAACAGGGGTTTTATTGCTGGTGGAAAATGGCCACACCTAAATGTCAGCAAAGGAAGTGGGTCATAAACAGCCTAGCTGGAGGTGGCCCTAAGACACGAGCCCTGTCTGGTTGCAGCCAGAATTGTTCACGGTGACTTCTGTTTCCTGATTATCAAGCAAGGCCGTTTATTGTAAACAGAGAGTCGTTAACTCTCCCATCCAGACGCAGGCACGGGAAGCTTTTCAGAAAAGGCACTTCCTCCGGGCTCAGCGCCCGGGCCTTGCATTCCCAGGCGCCCCACCACTCCCTCGCCCCACTCCAGGGGCTTCTTCCTGAGCCACACACACACCCAGGACCCAGCTCTGAAGTGGGCAGCTGGATGGGCTTTTGCAAATGTAACGTCCCTACCTCGTGTCCCCTGCAGCCGCCCCCTCAACCGCGGGCTTCCCCCATTCTGATTTCTGCCCCGAGGTTCGAGCCACGTGTAATGGTGTGTCACGGCCATGTCCAGGAGTAGCACCCTGGGAGATTCCTCGTTCCTTCATCCCCATGCCTACTAGGGATGCCTGGGCCCGTACCCCATCTGGGCTGTGAGCAGCAGCAGGGGGTCACAGGGTGTCGTCTGCACGCACTCTGTCCCCTTGCCCTGGTGCAGGGTGCAGGTGTGTCCAGCCTCAGCATAGGCCTGCTGTTTCCCAGTGGCTCACCTGGCAGTGGGCGAGGCCAAGCCCTGTGTCCTCGCCAGGGCTCCCCATCAGTGTCTTTCTCCTGGTGGGGTGCCTCGGGGCTCAAGTTGTGTGGCCTGAGGAGAGCTGTCCTCAATGTTGGCCCTGTCGCTCCAGAGCCTGCCCTGTGCCACCTGTGACTGGTAGGCCACAGGACTCTGCACGGCAGAGTCCTGATGCCCTCCCTTTTTGCCCTCCACTTTGCTGTGTGCCAGGGTGGCTCTCCGTCCCTTCCTGACTTCAGCCATGGTAGTGACCACTTTGGCTGAGTCATGGAGAAACAGCACCCAGGTCCCTGCACACAGTGCCACACAGCTTCTGGGACAGCAGCCTTATTTGTGCACCAGGAGGTTAGAGCAGATTGGGTACTTTGATGAATACTTAGAAAAACAAACCTACCGAAACCCTTCTCTGCAGACATCCTAGAACCTGTCGCAGCAAAGACAAGCAGGCACGGTCACACCGCGCAGCTGTACCTGCAGTGGATGGACCCCAGCCTTTTGCTGCCTGCCGTCCCCAGCTGTGGCTGCACTGAGCCCCAACTACAGCCCCGAGGCTAGGTGCCCCCCCACCAGGGCTCTTTCATGCTGCCACTTGTGGCCTACCTTGTCCAGCTCGGGTCTGACCTCTTGGCCTCACTTTTTACAAAATTAGCATTTCTGCTTTTTAGCAGCCTCAGCTGGTCTGCGATGGCCACCTGCAGTGTGTCAGGTACCCCTCGGGACTTGTGCATGTCTAGATGTCATTGCACTTGTTCAACAAAGTGACAATTAGGGAGGATGTGTGTTGTCCCCCGAGGCCCAGGACCCCTTGTCAGAGCCCATGGCTTGTGCCTTGGTGGAGTCTGCTGCCCACCCGCTCAGTCTGGCCCCACAGCCCGTTGTCCTCGTTTTCATGAACATAAAGATAAAAATGATGAAAATGACTTTAAGCCAAAGGGTTAGAGGGAGAATAGTGACCGTTCTCTGTCTGGCACATTTTCTTCTGTGTCTTTTCTGGGTATTTCTCACATCCAGGCAGAGGTGGTGGTCTGACCAGATCTGGCCTAGTGTGTCAGTCTGGCCTGGTTTGGTCCCCTCTGGCCTGGCCTGGCCTGGTCTGGGCTGGCCTGGACTGGTCTGGGCTGGGCTGGGCTGGGCTGGTCTGGTCTGGTCTGGGCTGGTCTGGACTGGTCCGGTCTGGGCTGGCCTGGACTGGTCTGGGCTGGTCTGGTCTGGGCTGGTCTGGACTGGTCCGGTCTGGACTGGCCTGGACTGGTCTGGGCTGGGCTGGGCTGGTCTGGTCTGGGCTGGGCTGGTCTGGACTGGTCTGCACAGTGGCACAAAGGTCACCTTGTGTAGCCCATCAGGATCCTGGTCATTGCCCCCATGTCACGTATGTTTCTGGCCTTTGCCAGCTTCCTCGTGGGTGGGGTGGGGACTCTGGCAGGAGGTGGGGCTGTAGTGCCACCTGCCGTCCCTTCCTGCCAGCTGCACCACCTCGTGAGCGATGACGTCTGCCTGAAGGTGGTGGAGCTCTACCTGAACGAGAAGAAGCGGGGGGCTGCTGGCGGGAACCTGTCTTCCCGCTGCGTCCGCACCGCCAGGGAGACCAGCTACCAGTGGAAGGCAGAGCGGTGCATGGCCGACGAGAACTGCTTCAAGGTGAGGCCGCCCCCTCAGCCAGGTGCACAGCCAGGGTGGGCGCTGCGGGTGGCCACGGGTACCACCGTTTCACCTGCCAAGACTGACGCTGGCCTGGCCCAGGAGTGTGAAGGCAGAGCCCGAGAAGATCATCGGGCCTTGGAAGGTGGCCGAGCAGGTGATCGGTGTCCTTGTGACCCTGTCCTGTACCGGCCAGGCTGTCTTGGTGGCTTCAGGCTTTTGTCCTTCCACCTCCACCCCAGGTGATGTTCCTCCAGCGCAAAGGACAGGTCATCATGACCATTGAGCTACTGGACACTGAGGAGGCCCAGACTGAGGACCCTGTGGAGGTCCAGGTGAGGCCCCAGCCCCCAAATCCACACATGTGCACACTGCACGGTGGAGGGGACAGCATCTGGGGGGCGGTGTGGTGAGGCTCCCGTACACACACTGGCCAGGGAGGCCACCTGGCAGCCACCCAGCAGTGGTGCCCGCAGACCGCCCTCCCCGCCACCACAGGCTGTCCTCCATTTCCAGAGCAAACAGGACTGGCCCCTCAGAATCCACCATGTCCCAGGGCTGCAGGGTGGGGCGAGGGCCGGACGCCTCCCCTGGGGGCACACTCACTTCCTGGGGCTGCAGCCAGAGGACCTCAAAGGACAGGACCTACTCTCTCATGGTCCTGAAACCATAAGTCCCCAATCAAGGTGGTGGCAGGGACACCCTATGTGCAAAGTCCCCAGGGGAGGCTCCTTCCTGGCCTTTTCCATCACTGTGGAAGACCCCCTTCCAGAAGTTGCCAGGAAATGTGCTTTTCCTTAGCACGAGTCTGATTTCAGCAGGGTGGGAGCGGGTGAAAAGTCCCTTGGGCCACCATTGGCCATGTCCACTCTGCTCAGCCCCAGGTCCTGTCTCTTCTTCTTGTCATCTGTGTCCTGACATCCATTCCTCCCCTTCCTCTGTCCCGGACCCCACTCCAGCTGTGAGGAGTCTCTCCCTCCCCACCCCAAGTGAGGTCTCCGTGTGACAAGCTCCAGGTCAGCTGCAGCCTGACTTCCCCAGAGGCCTGGAATGCTGGTCACAGGTCTTGTTCAACGTGACCTGGTTGTAGTGTCTCCTCACGGCCATGTCCTTGATTGCAGGCAGCAGCGTGATGGTCTCTGTCACCCACTGGGCCCTTGGTGACTTCTGGCCCCCTTACGCTTTGGGGAGGGAGGGTGGAGATCTCTGTGACTGCTGAGCTCAGCCGGAGAGAGTGAGGCCTGTGGCCTGATGTGGAGCAGTCATGGCTGTCTCCCCGTCCTCAGCACCTGGCTCGCTACGTGGAGCAGTACGTGGGGACCGAGGGCGCGTCCAGCTCACCCACTGAGGGCTTCCTGCTGAAACCCGTGTTCCTGCAGAGGTGAGGGACCCCGAGGCTCAGTCTGGAGCGAGCAGAACAGTAGTCCCAGTGGCGAGAGGACCAAGGGTAGGGGTGGTTCCAGAGGCCCCAGCTGACGGGCAGCCTCGCCCGCCAGGGAGCAGAGGAGAGGGGCCAGAGCCCGGGGAGCCATTGGAGGCCCGGGCACCAGCCCCGGAGGGAGGAGCCTCTGCAACTGGCGGGACCAGGCCCCCGGGCAGAGCCCGACCCAGACGGGCCTTGTGGGGTCAGGTTTGGGTGGTTTCCGGTTGCTTCCACGCCCTCTCCCCAGCATCCCCGGCACCCCCTTTTGCTCCCAGGAACCTCAAGAAGTTTCGGCGTTGGCAGTGTGAGCAGGCGCGGGCCCTGCGCGGCGAGGCCAAGAGCTCCTGGAGGCGGCTGGTGGGGGTGGAGAGCGCCTGCGATGTGGACTGCCGCTTCAAGCTCAGCTCCCACAAGATGGTGTTCATCGTCAACTCCGAGGACTACATGTACCGCCGCGGGACCCTCTGCCGGGCCAAGCAGGTGCTGCGCTCCTGCCCCCACAGCGGGTCCTTATTCGAGTCCCACCCTCTGCCCTCTGCCCTGGGCCCTGGGCCCCCCTCACTCACCTCCCCTCTGCAGGTGCAGCCCCTGGTGCTGCTGCGCCACCACCAGCACTTCGAGGAGTGGCATGGCCGCTGGCTGGAGGACAATGTGACCGTGGAGGCAGCCAGCCTGGTACAGGACTGGCTAATGGGTGAGGAGGACGAGGACATGGTGCCCTGCAAGACGCTCTGCGAGACAGCGCACGTGCACGGCCTGCCCGTCACCCGCTACCGCGTGCAGTACAGCCGCCGCCCCGCCTCGCCCTGAGTGCGACAGTGACGTGCCCTCGGCCACAGCCCCTGTCCTCAGGACGTTTTCCTGAACGAGTTGGGGGCCCGCGTCCCCCAGCCCTACTGCTGCGGGACAGCCAGCCCGGAGCAGGGCTCTGCCCCTCCTCGGCTCCTTGGCCCGTATGGGCCTGTCCTGTGCCAAACCCGAACCCTCTGTGCTTGAGCCCTGGGCCTGGCCCATGTCCCAGGGCTGGGCAGCCGGGCTGGCCAAGGAGCAGGGACCACGTTCATGCACCTGCCCTGGCTGTTCGTCAGGTGCCAGATCCCTGCTGGGTGGGCACGTGCCATCACTGGCCCTGTAGTCACAGTGTCTTGGAAAAGCCACAGTGACAGACACGCAAGGCGTGTATGTGGGAGGGGCTGAGTGTCCCAGAGACCCTCACCCCAAAGCAGCTGGGCCCTGGGTGGACCTGCTCGTAAAGCAAGTCCTTCCCCAGTACCCCAGAAACGTTGCCTGAGGGTCTGGGTGTCAGCTCTGCAGCTGTGCTTGGCACCCTCGGTCACTCTGAGAAGAGCCCCCAACGCTTGGGTCCCACTGTGACTGACGTCCAGACCCGGAGCAGGCAGGCCATGCCTCAGAAGACCCCTCTCTGGATCAGTGATGCCAGGCCCCCTGCCGGTCCAGTGGCCAGACCCTGGGCCCACAAGGGGAGGGGCTCAGACTTCCCCCAGAGCCCAGTGGCCCCCCGCTTGGCAGCCCTGTGCCTGGAGGGTGTTCTGGAAGCGCACACACGCACACGTGTTTGCTCCTCTACGCGCATAGTGGTCATTGCCTTCTGCAGCAGCCAGGCCTCGCAGCTTCTTGGGGCTGCAATCTCGGGAGCCCCGAGTCCACCCTGATGCCCCTGCCCTGCACCACCACCCAGGCAGCCGCACAGCCCCCTGCCCGTCCCTGGGTCAGCCCAGCTGCTCCCAGAGTCATTTTCTCCCTTCGCAAAGGACTGAGGTGACTTGTCCCTCCCTGGACCCCGGGTGTGGCCAGACCCCACGTGATGGGTTGGGCCAGCTTCCCAGGCCCCTCCACCGGAGATCCTCGCTCAGCCCTGTGCCACCGTGGGGGAGCTGGCCCACTGCATGGCCTCCCACTTGTGGCTGCAGCACCCACCCTGCTGCCAGGCTGAGCCACATTCGAGGAACCAGGAAGCAGACTTGTTTCCAGAAGTTTCCTGCGGGAATGAGTCTCCCAACACCTGTGACCCCAGGCCTGGGCAAGGCAGCGCTGAAGAGCCCACCAGGGCCCCTCTGGTCTCTGGAGTGTCTCGCAGGCGCGTAGGATGCGTCCTTGTTTCCTGAGGGGACTGGTCTCAGGACTCCTGAGCAGCCTCCCTGCAGCCCACGACCCTCCTGCCCCTCCCCCGTGGCCAGAGGGGAGGCCTGTGGGCCTGGGTGCTCTGGAGGCCCCGAGCCCCTGCCCGCGGCCGTCCCACCTCCCGCATGCTTCTAGGGAGCGACTCTTTTCCGTTTTCAAGGGATTTCTGTTCCGGGGCTTGTCCTTCTTCGCAGCTGTTTTGAATGTAGTTTTCCATTTCTATTTATTTGCACATTAAAGTTAAAAATTAAATATTGACGTAAAATCAAGAGGTTCCTTCAGTCATTTCCTACGAGAATCCAGACAGCTCACCACGGAGTGAGTCATCAGGTGTCCCCATGTGCCCGCCCAGGGCCTGGAAGTCCCCAAACCCTGCCCAGGGGCCCCTCTCAAGCCCCCCAGTAGGGCGGGACCCTGCCCCTGCAACCTGGAGGAGTCAAAGCAGTGCTCAGGTGGCGGTGCTGGCCTCCCCAAAGGTCATCCCACCCTGGCTCTGCCCACCCCAGGGTGGGAGCATTTTCTAGAACATTCTTTCCTGATTCCTTTTCCACATTCAGTGGAAATGAGAATCGTCTCCTTTGCCTGAGTGTTGGGTCCAAACCCCGATGTGAGACTCTGAGCCTTGTGCACCCGCCGACATTGGCCACCTGGCCCACATACTGAGACCGGCACCACCACCACCTTCTGTTGCCTGGCCCGGCCCTCTACCAGCTGCCTGCCTTCTCCACTTGCCTCTTGGCCTTCCAGTCTCGTGTCCCCTTCACACCTGGGCAGCCCCTGCCAACCCCCGCCTGTCTCCAGGTAGCTGCTGCCACAGCTCTGCTTGATCCTGGCAGATGCCACCCTCCCCCGAGCTTCACCTCCCCTTCCCCTAAGCACTTGTGCTCATGAGTCGTCCCTTGCCTCCCCCAGGAGCTGGCTGTCCCCCAGGACCCACGTGCACCCCACACCTGGGCTGCCCTGGCAGCGTCTGCCCCATGTGCACACCAGTGGCTCGGGGCTGTGGACAGGCTGGGAAGGCCAGCTGAAGGTAGTCTGTCTGTCTCCAACCTGTCATCAAGGGGTCCAGGGTCCCCAGGTCAGCCTTCCTGGCTGCAGCTCCCGGAGGGGGTGCCTGGTCCCGGGAGAGCAGGTCTCTGAGGCGGCCCTGAGGATCTTAGCCTAGTGGATGTGCTCAGAGAAGTCCCCTGCCCTCCAGTGGGCGGGGTCTGGCTGACCTGCTGACAGTGGTGTGATTTGGGTCACCTGCTGCCCCCCAAGGTGTCTGGAGGGGGACTGTTCAGCAGGTGTCCTGAGCTTGCTAGAGCTTCGACTGCCCACTGCCTGGACCCAAATTCTGCCAATAGCCACGGGGCTCAGGAAGCCCTAGGCTGTAGAGGAGGACAGCCCTGCGGACCCCTGGGTCACAGCCTCGCGAGCCCCGGAGCAGATGGTTTGGGTTTGTGAGCCTGGACGGAGTTGGATGGGCCGGACCCCAGACCCTGACTCTCCCATAGCTGTCAGTGTGACGCTGGGCATGACCTTTGACCCCAGTGGTCAGGACGTGCACCCTCTCCTCAGGCCAGTCTCACGGGTTAAGTGCTGATCCTCAGGGCGATGCCCGCCCTGAACAGGGAGGCGGTGGCCAGTCTGTGGGTGCCCCTGGCATCTAACTCACCCCTGCAGTGGGGCAGACGGGCAGGAGAGGAGGTGTGGGGACCGTCCCCAGGGGCTTCACGGGGTCTAGAAGGACTGGAAGACAAAGAAATCTAGGCTAGACCTGGGTCCATTTGCCAACTTTTCTTTGTTTAAAAAAAGTTCTTAAATATATATATATATATATATATATATATAATACAAATACAGATAATAGAAAAAAATAAACATAAAACTCTCTGCAGAGATCGCTCTGCAGAGCAGTGAGGGCATGGAGCAGTCGCACTGCCAGAGGCCGTCACCGCCCTCTCCAGATGGCCCCTGTGCCACAACATACCTCCGTCCCATGGAGGGCTCAGTCCCCACGCCCCACCCTGCTTTCTGCCTCGATTGACGGCTCCAGGGACCTCGGAGTCCGCAGGGTTTGTCTTTCCGTGGTTTGTCACTCCGCGTCCTTCCTTCGTGAGACTAATAGTTGGCATTTTAAAAATAACATCAGCTTTCATGGCAAAGAACGCAACGGAAGTTCTACCAGCACGAAGAAGCAAATGGAGAAGAGCAGTCGATGCCCAGGGAGACGCCAGGGCCCTGCTCATCACCAATGGGATGTCACAGCGTCCTCCCAGGGGGCTTGGCATCCTTGCTGGTGCTGTCACAGCATTGTCCCGCGGAGGGGCTGGTGACGGGCACATCCAGGCCCCTGTCCCAGGGTTGCTGTGAGCACCCTGGGCCGGGCGTCTTCCGGAGCATGCGACTGTCACCTAAACTCCCAGATGCAGGACCCAGCCTGAGGGCGGGTAAGTTGCTATTCCGCTGCATCCTGCCAGCCACCCGCCCTGGTGCCTCTGGGTCACCGTGCCCCAGTGCTGCTCACACCAGCCTCCTTCTGCGTGTGGGGGACACCTGCCCTGTCGCTGGGGGATGCGGGCGTGGGCTGAAGGACACTTGGTGCTGCTGGAGAAGCTGCTCAGAAACAGTGGGGGTCCCTTGCCCTGGCCAGAGTGCTCCAGGCCATGGCCTCGCCTCTCCGTGCCAGGGGCTGGCTCTGTCCAGGACTCTGCTCCGTCACTTCCTGGCTGGCCCCTGTGTCCTTGAATGTGTGGCTAGATTAGGACTCGATGAGGCAGGAACCAGCCAGGCTGGACCCCTTCCGCCTCTGGTCAGCTCCGTCGTCCCAGGCCCAACCTCCCCTGGCTGGCCCTCCTGCAGCCAGGCACCAAGAGTCCCCAGAACGGGTCTCCTCCAGGGCAGGACGGGTGGCATCTGAGTGGCAGGGTGGGACAGCACCGAGGGTCGCCACCCACCCCTCTGAGCCTGCTTTTCATGTGCACGGTGTCCCCAGATCACCAGGAGCTGTGACCTGGAGGGCAGGAAGGGAGGCGTGGGCACCCTGGAAGGATAACTCGGTCCCTTTTCCCTCCAGAGTCACCCAGGGTCCCCGCTGGGGTCCAGGCAGAGGGAGGCAGGAAAAAGCAGAGGGGCTTGGAGAACCAGGCCCAGGGCTTCTGAGGGGGCGCCAGCCAGGGTCCCCACAGCAGAGGGGCCAGCATCAGAGCCCCTCAGTGACCCTCAGCAGGGCCCACACTCGAAAGAAAGGTCCCGCTGCTGCCCTGGCCTTGCTCCTCCCGGAGGAGAGCTGGGAGGCAGTGACAGGCGGGTGGCCCCCAAGAGGCCTGCGGTGCTCTGGGGCAGGGCTGCTCACCTGCCTTCGACCTCTGCCCGGGCAGGGAGGCCAGGCCCTTGTCTTGCCCACCACAGGCAGGAAATGGGGGGCTTCAGGAAGGACCGAGTACCCTGATGCGGTAGGGATGTGGAGGGCCAGTCTGTCACCAGAACAAGAGCTGCGGACGTGACTGGCTGGCAGGAAGTAGCCACTTAGCCCACAGATGCTTCCCCAGGGCGGCAGTCCAGGACCCCCGCTCTGTCTGCCCGTGAGATGTCCCGTGGGACAGTGACCTGAGCCTGCCGGCCCCCCGAGCCATGCCCAGGCCTCCCACGGGCCGGTGGGGAGCACTGGGCCCCGGGGCCTGCGGGGCGGCCACGCTGTCCCGCTTATCTCCCCGCGGCCTCGGCGGCTCCTCCACCAGCCTCCGGAAGCTGGGGCGGGGGCTCCGCAGGCAGGAAGCCCAGGCGGCGGCCAGAGCTGTTGGAGCCGACCCCGCGGCAGCATGCGGGGGCTGCTGCTGTGGCCCCTGGTGCTGGGGCTCGGCCTGGTGGGCGACGCCCAGACCCCCAGCGTCTACGACGAGAGCGACAGCACAGGAGCCGGCAGTGGTGAGGGACCCAGCCCCAGGGCCCGGGAGGTGGGGTCCCTGAGACAGAGCTGGCCCCGGGGCCAGAGGGAGGTGGGCAGTGCGGGGTGCTCTCGCCCGGTCCCGCCCTCTGCTCCAGCCTCCTGGCCTCCACCCCGCCAGCCAGGCTATTTGTCCATGTCATCGTCCTGCTCTCCCGCCACCCGGGTTCCTGAGAGCCGGGCGGGAACATGCTGGCGCCCCAGCACCAGCGGCCAGGGCCTTCCAGGGCAGAGGGGCCCCTCGGGACTCCCTGCAGTCAGGGCAGGGGGGCAGCCCGGGTCCCCTGACACGGCCTCTCTCCCCAGGAGGCCCGCTGGGGTCCTTGCCCGGGTCCAGGGAGGTGACACCGCCCACCCAGCCTCACCCCCGTGGCTTCCCAGGCCAGCCCTGCCCCAACGACAGCAGCTCCCTGCAGCTCCCAGACAGCTCCCGGGCGCTGCTGCTGGGCTGGGTGCCCACCAGGCTGGTGCCTGCCCTCTACGGGCTGGTCCTGGTGGTGGGGCTGCCCGCCAACGGACTGGCCCTGTGGGTGCTGGCCACGCGGGTGCCGCGGCTGCCCTCCACCATGCTGCTCGTGAACCTGGCGGCCGCCGACCTGCTGCTGGCCCTGGTGCTGCCGCCGCGCCTGGCCTACCACCTGCACGGCCAGCGCTGGCCCTTCGGCGAGGCCGCCTGCCGTGCAGCCACAGCGGCCCTCTACGGCCACATGTACGGCTCTGTGCTGCTGCTGGCCGCCATCAGTCTGGACCGCTACCTGGCGCTGGTGCATCCTCTGCGGGCCCGCACCCTGCGCGGCCACCGCCTGGCCGCAGGGCTCTGCCTGGCCGCCTGGCTCTCAGCGGCCGCCCTGGCGCTGCCGCTGACCCTGCAGCGGCAGACCTTCCAGCTGGCGGGCTCGGACCGGGTGCTCTGTCACGACGCGCTGCCCCTGGGCGCCCAGGCCTCCTACTGGCGGCCAGCCTTCACCTGCCTGGCGCTGCTGGGCTGCTTTCTGCCGCTGCTGGCCATGCTGCTGTGCTACGGGGCCACCCTGCGCGCACTGGCAGCCGGTGGCCGGCGCTACGGCCATGCGCTGAGGCTGACCTCCCTGGTGCTGGCCTCGGCCCTGGCCTTCTTCGCGCCCAGCAACGTGCTGCTGCTGCTGCACTACTCGAACCCAAGCCCGGGGGCCTGGGGAGACCTCTACGCCGCCTACGTGCCCAGCCTGGCACTCAGCACGCTCAACAGCTGCGTGGACCCCTTCCTGTACTACTATGTGTCCGCCGAGTTCAGGGACAAGGTGCGCACCGGGCTCTTCCGCCGGCCACCCGGGGCCACCACCGCCTCCAAGGCCTCCGGGGAGCCAGGCGGCCCCGGGACAGCCACCCGCTCCTCCTCGCTTCTGTGACAGGCTTGGGAGGGTGGCCAAGGGGAAGGGGCCACCTTGGGTTGAGGAGGGTCTTTCCCCCAAACTCACGTCCTTCCAGGACCTGGGCATGGCCTTATTGGAGACAGGGTCGTGTCACTGTCCTTAGTTAAGACAAGGTCACCTTGGAGGAGGGTTGGATCCTCTGCCTGGTGACCGGTGTCTGTCCATAAAGAGGAGAGGACAGAGATGTGGGGAGCGGCCCTGTGGAGGAGGCGGGCTGGAGTGACGAGGCCCGGGAACCAGGAGCCCGCGGGCGGAGGGGCCTCTGCTCGGGAGGAACCAGCCTCCCAGAGCGCTGCTCCTGGGTTTCTGGCCCCCAAAACCCAGACAATAAATGCGCCTTGTTTTGTCTTAAGCCACTTGGTTTGAGGTGCGTCTTCCAGCAGCTGCAGGGCCGTGGAGGCTGCAGGGCCGCGGAGGCCAGGTGCAGACCTCCGGGCCCAGCCGCTGCCCAGCTCAGCTCCCGGGTGGCACCGAGTCGACAGGCTCCTCACATGGGAGGCAGGGGTGAGTCGGAGGCTGGGGCCCCCAGGCCTGGGAGGAGGCCAGCGCCAGCTGCCGGCGCTGGGCCCCCATGGCTCAGGGCCTGCGTAGTTGTCCTTGTCCCCGGAGGCCCAGCTCTGGGTGGCACAGCCCCTGAACCATGGGTGTGGGGTGCACCCTCCGCTCCCCGGATCCCTGATGTTCTAGAACCCACCACCAGCAAGGCTCACCTCCTGCCGTCACCACGGCGACCAAGGACCTCCCTCCAGAGAGCGACAAGATGGAGCCACTGGAGGGTGGCCATGTGCTCGGTGGCAGGGGCTCCAGCTACCCTGAGCTGTCGGAGGACCCTCGGCCACACCGTGCCAGTCAAGGATGGCAGGTGTGTGCGTGAGGGGTCCGTGGTCCCTGGTCTACGCCTCCACTGGCCCCCCACGCTGGCAGCTCAGGGACTGTGGGGAGCCCCACTGGAGCCAACTGAGCAGCCTGGCTTTGGGCAGCTGGTCACGCCTGCCCATGGTCACCGCTGGGGAAAGCTGGGTGCCAAGTGCCCCACACCTCCTGACAATCCCCACAACCCTCCCCCAGCGTCCGCTCTGGAAGGCCAGCCGCTGTGTGGCCGGCTGCGGGCCCCGGGTGTGGACAGGGCTGTACCCTCGGCGCTGACCCCCACTTCCTGCAGGAGGCTGAAAACCACCTCGGAGTCTGGAAATAGCTTTTATTTTTATCAACAACCCCTACAGTGAGTGGGACAGGCTTCAGCCTGGGGGTGAAGTCCTGCGGCCTGTCCCTCGTGGGCTGGCAGGTGAGGACCCCACAGGCCGGAGCCCTTCGACCAGGGAGGGGTCTGTGCCGGGCCCCTTGATCAGAGAAATGGTGGCTGAAATAAATACCACCTTGAAGAGGCACGTGGGGAACAGATACCAGGACTGAGGCCACCAGAGGAAGAGGAAGATGGTCAGGGTGCGGGGCAGCTGGAGGGTCCCAGAAGGACACAGCCTCCATCCCGGGGCTGGGGTTCCCTCAGAGCTGCTGGGACAGGACCCGACCCTGGGTGCCAGGGCTGGGGAGACTGGCCGCGGAGGCCCGGGGTCGCCCAGCCCAGGAGGCAAAGTGCGCTTCCAGGAGCCGGGGCCACAGCGCCCTCTGCTGTCCAGGACGCACTCTCACGGTCTCTTGGGGCCAGAGCAGAGGGAAGGGGCAGCCACAGTCCCGACAACTTGAGGTCCTTGTCCAGTGGCTCAGTGGCCTGACAGCCCAGAGTCCAGGGTGTTGTGTTTTAGAGAAAGGTGTCTGGTTTCGTCTCAAGGTTACGGACAGGGATGGGGATGCTGTCCTCCTCGCTGGGCTGGGTCAGAGCATCTTCTCAGAGAAGCGTCTGGGGCCACGACACCTCCCACACAGATGTCCCTTCTCCAGGGCGACGAACGTCAGGCTGTGGAAGCTGCTGAGGCCCCAACCCTGGAGCTGGGAGTGGGGCGCCTGGACGTCCTCCAGCCGCGGAGGCAGGGCTGGCTCTCCCCTGCCGGGCCCACTGCCTGTGGTCCCAGGGCGGGGCAGGTTTCTGTCATCCTGTTCATCAGACATCTAGAGGCAGGGGTCACCTGGGGTGGGATCACGTCGTCCTGCTTCGAGCGTGGTGGCCGTTAGGAAGAGAACCCGCTCTGACTGACCAGAGAGGAGGAGAAAAGCCTGTGGGGCCGCCAGGCTCTGCCCCTCCCACGCCTGCCCCAGGGGCTCCTCAGTGGAGGCCAGAGGCCAGGTCACCAGCACAGCACCTGCAGACCCTGCCCTCGGGGCAAACCAAACAGCTCTCCAGAGGGGCGGCTGCAGGGGCTCAAAGCCCTACGTTAGCACAAGGGCTGGTTAGGGACGGCAAACGGATGGCGGTGGACACTGTGACTCCAAAGTGCCTGTGCTTTAGGCGACACTAACGCCAAGTACACGCAGAACGTTTAAGGATGTGCTGCGATTCCCAGGATGGCTGCTCCTTGTTTCCTTCTTCCTTCCTTGCCTGTTCTTTCTCCCTCCCTCCCTCCTCTGCCCCTCACCCGGTGTGTGTGTGTGTGCGCACACGCGTGTGTGCGTGTGTATATGTGAGTGCGCGTGTGTGCGTGTGTGAGTGTGAGTGTGTTATTGAGTGTGTGTAAGTGTGTGTGAGTGTGTTATTGAGTGTGTGTGTGTATGTGTGCGTGTGTGTGCATGTGTGTTGCTAGTTATGAAACAGGGTCTTGTGCACACTAGGCAAGTGCCACTGAGACAACTCCAGCCCTACAAAAAAACAAGAATGCTAAAGACAAAGGCTAAGCTAACATGAAAATTCTGAAAAGTACCTGACTAACTGAAAAGAGGCACGGAAGAGGTGAGACGCAGAGCAAATACTGACAGGCCTCTCAATAACTATTACACCCATCACGTCCCAGCGTCCCACATACAGGACACCTACCCCAAACCCCCAAACTTAAATGGAACAACGAAGTGTCCCTGCGCATACGAGGCTCGGGCCCTACCACTGAACTGCAGCCTCTAACCCCGACTCTAGCCCCTCCTGAGTGTCACTGGCACGCCATGCCTGCTCCCCGCACCTCCCTTCCCACACCTGGGACTGGGGTCTGACTATGTTGGGCAGGTGCAGTGTAGGGAAGAATGGATCCCCTCCACCACCCCCAGAAACTTGTGGGGTGATCCCTTAATTGGGGTCCCTCCTGCCTGCACGGGGTGGGTCCACGGTCACCTCTCCTCGGCCTCCCCCTCAGGCTCCGGGGCCCAGTGCAGGGCTTCGAGGCCAGGCACGCTCAGCCTCACGCCCTGCTGTGGGCGTCCAGGGTCCAGTAGGGCTGGGTCGTCACCGTGGGAGGCCGGTGGCTGATGCTCTGGAAGGAAGGGAGACTAGGTCCAGGAGGTGCTGCAGGAAGGGACAGGGGGCTGCTGGCAGTCCAGAGGGACTCAGGCTGAGGGAAGAGGAGGAGCGACAGAGAGAAGTCCCTAGACCAGGGTAGGGGACACCCAGTGTCAGATGTGGGGAGGGAGTGCAGAAGACTCAAAGATGGAGTGAAGATGAGGAGGGACTCAGCAAGACAGGTTCAGAGATGGGGGTGCAGAAACCATGGGCGGCCAGCCAGCCTAAGGGACAAGGGCGTCCACCCAGAATGAAAGGTGAAGAGGGAGAGGGAGGTGTGAAGGGTCAAAAGATGGGCAGAAGGAACTGGGGCAGGGGAGCAGTCAGAGGAGGGGGAGCCTGCAGGGCGGAACCCGGTGGCTGCCTGATGGCCAAGGTGGAGTGAGGTGGGACTGAGTCACAGAAAGACCGGAAGCGGGAGGAGGAGGTGCGGGGCAGAGACGAAAGCTGACGCCAACCCGGGCGCCCGTGGGCGGGTGAGTGGCACGCGAGGACACCGCAGGGCGGCGCAGGCCTGCAGTGGCCACCAGAACCGGGAAGTGAAGAGAGGGGAGAGAAGAGCCAGAAGACAGACGAAGGGGCCAGGGCGGGAGAAGAGGAAGGCCGACGCCAACGGGTGGGGCCCGAGGTGGGGCCCCAGTTCCGGGCTGGAGTGGAGTCCTCACCGAGGGCGCAGAGACCCGGGGGCGCGGGTTCCAGGCGCGTGCGCCGGCGGCAGGCAGCTTCCCGCAGGTGGCAGGCGCTGGCGTAGAGGATGCCATCGGAGCCGCACACAGGGTGCACGCGGGCGCCACAGTCCCGAGCGCAGCCGCAGCGCGCAATCGCCTCCCCCTCCTCAGGGGCCACCATGGGGCCCAGCTCGCTGGGGGACCAGCCTGGGGGACGAGGTAGGGTCTGCTAGGCGGTGGACCCAACCCAAACCTTGACTGCACTAACTTCCAGGCCTGGAGTGAGGGAAAAGTCCCTGGAGCCAGGACCACTCCTCCCATAGGGTGGGAAAGGGAATGCGACACTTAGTGGGCGATCCTGAGCCCCGACGCAGTGGAATTTCATGCAGGTGTCTGCCTAGTACTTAAAAAAATATGCATATATATATATATATTATGTGTGTGTGTGTGTGTATATATATATATATACACATATATACATATATACGCATATTTTTTTAAACGCCTAAGTTAAAAACAATCAATTCATTCTAAAAGCAGTTTGGAAATTTAAAAATAGTTGCCCTAAGAGACTCAGCCCGACTCAGCCTTTTGCTGCGGCCACTCTGCGCCACGCACGAAAACCTACAGACTTCGGGTGAGAAAGGTGACAAAGGCACACGGTGCGCGTCCACCAATGGGTTCAGCTCCGCACGGTGCTCGTTCCCACCCCGCCCCCTTCACGCTCGCCCTCCTCTAAACCCCGCCCTGCCACGCCCCTTCGCGCTCCTCTAAGCCCCGCTCCGCCCCGCCCCTCACAAGGCAGCCCCACCCAGCTCAGCCCGGCGGCCCTGCACCCGCACTGCGCGGGCTGGCCACTGTGCTGCGTCCCCCGGACTTCACTGTGCAGTCCCCTTCTGTATCTGACGACCCCTCTTTCTCTGATCTCAAGAAGACGCCTTTCCGGGAGCCCGCGGGGGTGGGGCAGGGTGGTAGGAGGTCAGTGGTGGGGCGACAGTGGCCCCGCGGACTCACCGCGACCCTGGGCTGGGGTGCGCTCCACCTCGTTGCACGCGGGTCCCGCGCACAGCTCCCGGGCAAGTGGGCTGCGCGCGCTGACGTTGTAGAAGCGCGTGGCCTGGAAGGCTGCGAGACGAAGGATGACTGGTGAAAAAGGTAGGACGAGGGGCAGGCAGGGGGCGCGGGTGGGCGCCGGCCTACCAGGCTCGTAGTAGTCATACACGGAGACTGGCAGCGCCGATGTCCTGCCCACGACGTACTCACGGAGCGCCTGGAACCTCACGCACGTCAGGCACTGGCTGGGGATCTGCGGAGACAGCAGGCAAGCTCAGGCCCTGCTAGCACCACCAGGCCCAGGGGGCTCAGCTCAGCCTGTTATGCTCTGGGATGCCTCGAACGTGGGTCCAGAACTGATTTCGGGGTACCTAGGAGGCACGCAAACCTAAGCCCATCTTCAGTTCTGTGGGTCCATCCCATCTGGAGAAAAGTCTCCGCGGGAGCCTTGTGGCCTCAGCCCCCTGGCTCTCTTGTGTGCACGTGCATGGTGTGTTTGCCCTGCTGTACTCGGGTCTCCCGCATGCTTCTATCCCCCGACAGGAAACCCCCCATCGGCAGTCACTACCTGTTCCCCTCCCCCAGCCCCTGGCAGCCACTGATCAGTCTCTATGATTCGCCTGTTCTGGACACTAGGATGTCAAAAGAATCATACACGAGGGGCCTTGGTGTCTGGTTTCTTTGCCACAGCATGGATCAATGCTTCATTCCTGTTTATAAAAGAACAATATTCCGCTGCTCCCCTCCCCACTTTTCCACCAAGATCCATCCATCGGGCACAGAGCCATCGGCAGCACCAGCTCTGCCTGCAACTCTCCCGCCCGTGTGTCTTTGAGGGCATGAGAGAGTTGCTCGACCTGGAAGCCTCTTCCATGACTCCAGCTGGCCGTACCTCATCAAAATAGAAGAGAACCCTGCGTCCGGCCACCTCGTACCTCTTCATCCCGACGTGTCTGTCAAGCAGCAGCTGTCAAGCAAGAGAGAAGCAGGTCCATCCTGGCGGCCCCTCCGCCCCTCACTGATCACTTCTTCCTGATCTCGAGGCCCTCATTGGTCAGCCAGAGGCAGGAAGCCAAAGCTCTGAGATATTTGGGGGTCTGCCCATGGCCATCCAGCAAGCCCTCATAGGCCAGGGTCTAGGTGGGCCTGGCTAGGCCTGGGGTTGATGGTCAAGGCCCCCCAGGCCATGGCAGCCCCTTAGAACTCAGGAGAGGGGATTGTAGACTGAGTACCTTTGCCCAGAGCACCAGCCTCTCCTCCCTCCAGCCTCCCCTAATTCAGCCTTGGCTCGCCCAGGTCTCTCTGGTGTGTGATGCACTGCCTGGTCCCTGCTACCTCCTCCTGCCTCACCTGTACCACGCAACCTGCCCCCTCGGTCGGGGTTGTCTTTTCAGTGGTTGACTGACACCCCGCCGACATGCCCAGGTCTCTGAGCTACCTGCCCCCGCCATCCACGAAGTTCTTCCTCTGCGCCCCACCGCCTTCCCCATCTTCCTCTCCCACACTGCAAAGCTCCGCTGACCCCAGGAGTCCTTGCTTCTTGCTGCTCTTCCCCAAGCCCTCCCCTGAGGCTCAGCTGTGGCCTCAGGCATGACAGCTAGCTCCCTACGCCCTTCTTCCTTCCCCTGCAAAACAGCAACGTGAGGCTGGTCTGTCTCGAGGATGGCGGCCAGTCTCAGAAACCCCGGCACTCCACTCCGGCCACATCTTTGCTAAAGTTAGGGCGGTCCAAGGGGAGATCTGCCTGTAGGAAGAGCCCCACTCTGCTCCACTGTCCCTCAGGAGGCAGGTGACCATCTTTGCCCAGAGAAGCAAAATAAACAAACAAAAACAGAAAGTCAAGATGATGACTGCAGTGCTGTATGAGAGGCTTGAGCTACCAGCCAATGTGCCCCCTGGGGCTCAGGCCCTGCCCACTCGCTGCTCAGAGGCCCCCGGCCACCTACCTGGCCTCCTGGCCTTACCTGCTCCAGGCTCTCAATGTCAGCCCGAAAGCCCGACAGCAGAGGCACCTCGAGGACAGCCATGTTGGAAGACCCCGTGTGCAGCCACCTTCCAAGGAGAGGAGAGGGCAGGGCTGCGGGCCTGAACTCAAGCCCCTAGGTGGAATTCATGGTCCCCTTGTCCCCTGAAGTCCACCCTGGGCCCGGCCAGCAGGCCCTTTGTGCCAGTTCTGTCAGCCTGTTCCACAGCCAGGAGGCCAAGGCCACAAGGAAAGAGCCTCATCCAAGTCTCTTGAAGGGGGACACCCCACCCTGTGCCTCAGCCTGGGAAACAGCAGGGAGCCCTACTTGGGAGGTGGTTCCATGGGGCAGCCAGAGCCCAGGTGCTGGACCTCGCCTCCTCCACAGGGGACCCAGGCAAGGCACCCCCTCGCTCCCACCCTCACCTTCTCCTTCTATGGCTTGGATGGGGTAGCTGGAATCTTGGTGTTGGGGACAAGGAAGGGGAGGCTGACCAGAATGGAAACTGCAGGCTGTGAACCAGAGGGAACAGGTGCCACAGCCCCCGGGGTGGGGGCGAGGCCAGCCTGAATCAGCGTGGCGCACAGTGAGGTTTCTAACCTCGGGAGGAACCAAGGCATCCCCAGCAGGGCTGAAGTGGCCAGCTGGATCACACCCAACAGCCTCCCCTTCCCCTGCATCCTGAGTCTCACGCTGGGACAGAAAACTGTAGCTGGGGGTCAGGGACCCAGGATCCACTGCTTGGGGGCTTGAGCCTTCTGGTCTTTATTCACCAGACGGAACTTCTAAGACACGGACAGACCTTGGGCATTCGAGGGTTACGGTCAGGGCAGGTGCTTGGACAGCTTGATGTGCCACTGGTACCACGGCAACCACTCATCCTCCTCTAGACTCCCAGGTCTTTGTGGTGGCAATAAGCATCCTTGTCGCCAAAGCAACGAGCATCCTTTTAGGGTGAGGACCACTGTGGTTGGGTTCCAGGATCACGGTCAGAAACCAAGGGCCCTGGAGCTGGTGTATCAGGCAGGGACCAGTCTGCCAGCCACATATGGCTGTCCCCACCCCGCCTGGCTACTCTGATCGTCACTGGGTCTGTTGTATCCAATCAGAACATCTCCTTTACTTACTTTCATGTCAAAAACCATCACTGAGCACTTGCCTGGTGAGAGACAGGAGCCAGAAGGTCCCTGGGCAGCCTGGGCTGGGGCTGCGCCCCCTGGGCAGCCTGGGCTGGGTGCCTGTGTCCAGGCGAGCAGCTCACCTAGTGCACACCTCCAGCAGCACCTTGTACTCCTGGCGATGCTGGTCGGCGGCTGGGTCGTCATCCTCAGCCAGGCGCCGCTCCCCACCTCGGGGGGCCTCAGCTGAAGAGGCAGGCACGGGGGACAGGGGCCCCTCGGCCTCGAGTTCCTCGAGGCTCACAAGCAACTGGAATGCAGGCTTGGTCACTGGGTCAGGCACGTTGTAGGTGACCTCGATCTGGGGGTGTCACAGGACAAGCTTAGAGGACCCAGTCCCTGCCTAAGAGGCATGGGCTGGAGGAAGAGAAAGTGGGGTGACTGGGAAGGTGGGGGTGCCCCAAATTATGACACCAATACCAGTGACAGTTCCAAGGACAATGATTAGCCACCAGCCTGGGAACCACTGACGTGGGTGTGGGCACGACTGTCCGTCCAGCTTCTGCTCTTTGGGTGCAGAGCTGGGTTCACAGCTCCGTTGGGTTCTCTTCCTGTCCTCTGAGGAGTCTGGGTTCCCATTTAGAGCTGGGAAGGCTGAGGCCAGCAAGGGCCATGGAAGATAACTTGCTCTCCAACCACCAGCCAGAACTCATGGACTCCCCTGCCCCAGCCCCGTCTGGGGTAAATCCCAGAACGTGATGAATGGTGAGCTGAGGGTCAAGGACCAGCTGGACTCCAGGCTGAGCTTCCCCATGGAGGCCACTGCAGGGGGATTAACCTGTGCCGCTGGCCGAAGCCCACAGTGTGCAGCTGGGGTCTTCCGTGCTCAGATCTACTGGGTGAGGATCAAATGGGTTTTCCTGGGGGATCGCCAAAGGCCCTACATCTGAGGGGACCCGGGCTGCAGCGTCACGGGGCTGACAGCCTGCCCTGGAGTCTCGCACGTCCTTCCACACGCCTGAGCTGAGGCTGAGCTTGAGCCCAGAGGCCCGCAGCCTCCCACAGCCTCACCTGCATCAGGCAGCAGCCGTCTCCCTTGGCGCTCACAAACAGCCCGGTAGGGAGGCTGGGGATCTGGAGAGAGAAGACCCGTGAGGGGCTGCCCACTCCTCTGCCAAGACTCGCACCCCAGCTCTGGGAACACGCACCGCTGCCATCCGCAGAACCTTCTGGTTGGCCCTGTGCAGCTGGAAGGTCTCCTGGTAGTCCAGGTTGGTGGAGGCCAAGGAGACAGTGAGGTTGGTGCCACCAGCATAGGACAAGATGGCATACTCTGCCAAGGCCTGCAGAGCCACACAGGTGTCCTAGGAAGAGACCACTGTTAGCCCGGGGAGGAGCTGGCCGGCTGCCCCGTCCAGGGAAGCCTAACAAAAGACAGGGCTGGAATGGAGACGGAACCAGGTACAGACCCGTGGGACCGGGACCCCAGGAGAGTTGAGTAGGTGTCCCCATGGAGGCAGGGGCTGGGCTCCCATGGAGGGTCCAGGACCCCTGTCCCTTGACCCCTACCCACTCTTGGGTTCTGTGACCCCGAGGCTGGAGCCCTGCAGTGACCCTGCCCAGACCCAGTCCTTTCCACTGGCCCTGCCTGGCTCACCTGAGTGGAAGAGAAGCCCCCAAGTGCGTTCCGCTGCTGGGACAGCCACTTCACCACTGGCAGGGCAGCGGCCACGTCACCCAGGAGGGTGTAGGTCAGCAGGGCATAGGCGGTCATCTCCACCTCTGCCGAGACCACTGCAACGAAAGAGCCAGCTGGGCACTTGCAACCCTGGAACCCAGGTCTCTGTGATACAGAGGCAGCCACTGAGGCAGGCCCAGCGGGGATGGGACAGCCGGTACCTGACTGAGAGACCCCATCCCCGAAGCTCAGGAATGCGTCCTTGTCCACGCTGCGGGAACCTGTCAGGCTCCAGTGGGTGACCCCATCTGCAAGGACAAAGCTAGTCAGGAGCCACAACCCCACCCGGCACTCAGCCTGGCCTCCCATGGTGGGTGTCTGTGTGCCTGGTATGAAGAGGAGATGCTGGGGGACTAGGCCTCAGTGGGACAGGTGCCAAGGGAGAGACAGTTGAACAGGAAGGGCCTCAGGGCTCCATCTCATATTTTCAAACACAAAGCAGCCCAATCCTTCTTGTGCCCTGGCAGACATCACTAATCAATGGCCACCTTCCCCAGCCCTGGGAAGACATCAGTAATCGATGGCTTCCTTCCCCTGTCCTGGCAGACATCACTAAGCGATGGCTTCCATCCCCTGCCCTGGCAGACATCACTAAGCAATGGCTTTCCTCCAGGCTGGGTACTGCTGCAGCCCCAAATGCTCATAGTCCAGGAGGCCATTCCCTCTTGCAGGTGGGGGAGTCCTCCAAGGACTCTGATCTCCTGTGAGGTGTCAGGCCCTCAAACCTGGAGAGAACCAGCCCTGCCCCCAACCTCCTACCCTCACCCCTGATCCTAAGCATTAGGTCTTAAAGAGACAATGCATCAGCTGACTTTAGCATTCTACATTTGAACCTCTCTCCCCATAAGCAGTGAAAGCAATTCTTCAGCTGATGCCAAAGCAAAGAAGGGGAGGCAGCAGCGGCCGAGGGCAGGACCACTGAGCTGGGGTGGGAGAAGGGATTTGGTTGGGAGCATCTGGACAAACGGGGGCTTGATGACCAGGGCTCCCTGAACACAAAGAGCAATCATCTTGCATTTGGGAAATGACACCCCAAAGATGGACAATGCATCCTTCCAGAGGCTCACCCACATGGAGGGGAGAGTGGGGGTCTACCTCAGCCCTCCCTGTGACCCCGATGGGGTAGTTTCTAGGAAGTTTGGGTGAGTCTCTCTCCAAGACCGCTGCACACTGCCCTCCCTGAGGGGTCAGAGCCCCACTTCACAGGCACGGGAAATGCTCGGGCATGTTAGACCTTGGACAGAACACTTCACCCCACCACGTGGCTGGCTGGTTGGCACTGAGCCAGTGGGAAGCCGTCAGGAGCCAGCAAAGGATGCCTCACCAGTTGCACACGTGGTTCAAGAGCTGTCTAGGGGGCTCCGAGTGGGCTGTCCCACACGGTGACCTCGGGGCAGGTGGGCAGGGGACGCCTACCCTGCATGATGGCGAGGCTGCGGAGCTTGCGCAGTGCCTCAGGGGCTGCGGGGCTGTGGAGCAGGGTCAGCGCGTAGGCCGTCAGTGCGCGGCTGTAGGGATCGGTGGCCAGGGGCCCCCTGGACTCCAGGAAGCGTCTTGCTTTGGCAATGGCGGCCCTCTCCTCCTGCAGAGTGGGGCAACACCCGAAGCTCTGGACGCTCGCGGCCCTTCACTCTGCATCCGTGGCTCCCTCTGCCTGCAGACCCTGCAGTCAAGCCCCACCTCCTTCCTTCTCAGCCCCTTCTTCCAAATGAAGTCTGGGCAGGATGCTCAAGGATGCGCCAGATGGATGCAAAGACGCTCCAGGGGAGCAGGAAGAGCTCTGGCAACCCGGTCCCGCTCCCACCCATGGCCAAGTCTTCATGAAGACATCTGGCCTCTAAGACCCCCAGCCCAGGCCCTCTCCCAACTCCAGGCCCAGAGTCAAGAGGTGCCTCTGCAGAGACCTCCTCAGGTCCCCTAGACTATGACCCGCTGGAAGACATGGGCACAGTCATCACCTAGTGACAGGTTTGGTTCAGAGGAGGTTCCAAATAATTCGACTTCATGGGAAAGAATGACTGTTTAAAGCAGGAACCAACTCAGCAAATGAGCAGAGATGCTGCTCTGGTGGCCCCTGGTAGAAGCCACGGGGTTAGGATAACGCTGCTTTAGTAAAGCTGTAACCACAGAAGGAACACTTCCCAACGCTTCTGATCTTTACCCCAGGACAAAGCATGCAGACCGTCCCTGTGGTGGGGTGTGAGCTGTACCTCCCCAAACAGGAGGTGGGGAGGAAGAGGGCAGAGTAGCAGAAGCCAGGTCTGACCCACACGAGTCCAGCACTGGGCCCGACACCATTTCAGGGGCAGAGATGCTGACGTGGGAGTTGCCCCAGGCCACGTGGGCAGTTAGGGTCCCGGATGCTGTGAAAACCTCACCAAGTGGGGACGGAGCCCACCCTGCCCATCTGCTGCTGTTGAACTCCATTATCTACAAACAAGTGTACACAACCAGGCTCAGAGGAACCGAGGCCTTTTTAAATTTTTTCTGCGGGGGGCGGGCAGTGCCCCAAGCTCATCTGATTCCAGTGCAGATGCAGTGGGTTGAATGGTCCCCCCAAAAGATATGTCCCCTGGCACCTGGAAATGTGATCTTACTTGGGTAGCCTCTGTTTTCTTTTTGGCAGTGCTGGGGATCAAACCCAGGACCTCACACATGCTAGGTAAGTGCTCTGCCACTGAGCCACATCTTAGCCCAGTGTGATCTTATTTGGAAAGGTCTGTGCAAATATAGTTGAGAATCTTGAGATGAGATCATTCTGGATTAGAGTGACCCTAAATCCAAAGACAAGTATCCTTAAAAGGAAAGAAGACAGACTTAAAATCAGCATATAGTGTCACAGCCATGTCAATGTTTATAGCAGCTCAATTCAATATAGTTAAGCTATGGAATATAGTTAAGCTATGGAATATAGTTAAGCTATGGAACCAACCTAGGAGCCCTTCAACAGATAAATGGATAAAGAAAATGTGGTACATATACACAATAGAATTTTTTTGGGGGTACTGGGGATTGAACCCAGGGCCTTGTGCTTACAAGGCAAACACTCTACCAACTGAGCTATCTCCCCAGCCCCCACAATGGAATATTAATCAGCCTTAAAGAAGAATGAAATTATGGCATCTTCCAGTAAGTGGATGGAATTGGAGACTATCGTGCTAAGTGAAATAAGCCAACCCCCCCCAAAAAAAACCAAAGGACAAATGTTCTCTCTGATATGAGGATGTTAACACACAAAAGTGGGTGGGTGGGTGGAGGGAAGAATAAAAGTTCCCTGGATTAGACAGAGGGGAATGAGGGAAGGGAAAGGGGACGGGAATAGGAAAGACAGTGGAATGGATTGGACCTCACTCTCCTAGGTTCACGTACGAATACACCACAGTGAAACTCCACGTCATGTTCAATCACGAGAATGGGAAGTTCTACTCCATGTATGTGCAATTTATCAAAATACACGCTACTGTCATGTATAGCTACGGAGAACAAATAAAATGAAGTCGTTAAGATCTTTCAAAAAAAAAAAAAAGGAGGGGAGAGGAGCCTTGGAGGTGATCTTGGAGGCAGACATTGGAATGATGTGGCCACAAGCCAAGGAATGTCCAGAGCCACCAGAAACTGGAAGAAGCAAAGTGAGCCACTCCCTAGAGCCTTCAGTCGGGGTGGCCTTCCAGCACCTCGCGTTCAGACTTCGGGCTTCAAAGCTGTCAGAATGGATTCCTGTTGTTCTGAGCCACCTCGTTTGCTACGGATCCCAAGGAAACTAAGACAGCAGGTTCTGCCTCCAAGGGGAGCCACCTCGGAGACTCGGGGCCCAGAAGACTGGGGAGAGCTCAGTTTTCCTCGGGGGTGGGGAACAGAGTTGGGAGGACCTGAGAAGGCAGAGAAAGAGTTTTGTGGGGACTGGGGTGTCCTCGGGAGGGGAGGGGGTGGAGGGCCTGCTGAGTGCTCACCCAGGGCCAGGTGGCTCAACTCTGAGGACAGTCCAGAGCACGACCAGCGTCTGAGGAGGTTCCCTGCAGAGCTGCCGTCTAGGCGTCCGTGTCGGCAAACCACCCGTATGTCAGCGGAAGGAGGCACAGTGACCTGGGCAAAGGCCCGGGGGTAACAGGGCCCGTGGTGAGCCGGCCTCCCTTTCCGTAAACTCCACAGCCTCAGATGTGACCAACCATGGGTCAAAAGTATTTCATTAAAAAATGGTGTCTATCCTGAACACGTACAGGCTTTTTTCTCGTTATGATTCCCTCACCAAGACCACATAACAACTATTTCTGTGACACGTCCATTGTGTTGGTGTTCTAAGTCATCCACAGATGATCTAAAATCTGTGTGCAGGTCCCGTGTAAATACTCTGCCATTTTGCAGAAAGGACTTCTGCATGGGTCCTGGGACCAGCCACTCATGGATGCTCCGTGGAGGACTGTATGAGAAACAGCATCTGGAAGAGAGCTTCAGGATCGATTCCTAGCAAAGAGCTGTGCATGTACGAAGCACTCTCTCTGTCCCTCTCAGAAAAGTAGATGTCATCTCAGATGAAGCCAAGCCCCACGGACTCCTCTGAGGACAGGGGAACTCAGGGTGGGAAGGAGGTATGTCCACAGGACACCTTTCGATACTGTTTAAATGGGATGCGTAAAATCTCACCTCACACAGCATGCTCTAAGCTACGTTTAGAATAACTTCCAACTTCTCGGCGACCCCCGCAAAGCCTGCTGCAATCTGCCTGTGGTCTTGATGACCTCTTCTCCTCCCATTCCCCCTCTCACATCAGTCAGCCACACTGGCCTTGCTCTTCCTCATGGTAAGTATGTTCCACCCCAGGACCTTTGCACTTGCGCTCCTTTGACAAGAGACAGTCTTCTCCAATATTTCACATGGCTACTCCCTTCTCATCATTTAGGTCTCAACTTTTTCTTCCATTCCACAAATATTTATGGGACACACTCTCTGTCCAAGGCAATACACTAGCTGCTGAGTATATACAGTAATAAGAGACAAAAACACCAGCCCTCTGAAGGCTTATATTTTTTATCAGAAGGGGAAATACCACTCTTCAGAGAGCTCTTCCCTAACCATTTTGGCTGACTTGTGTAATTTTTTACAATGCTGGAAAGGAACCTAGAGTCTCACCCAAGCTAGACAAGTGCTTGATCACAGAGTTACACCCCCAGTCCACAAGATTCTTTTTTATTTTCTTCACAGAACCTATTGGGACCTGTAAATTTCCTATAGAAAAGGGCTCCCTGCATGCCCAGAATAGAAAGCAGAAAAAAAAAAAAATCCTCCTTTCCCAGTATGTGTCGTAAAAGCACAAATTGCTGTGGACAAAGAGAAGACCTGATAACTTCCAGGGGAAAGAAAAATCCATTTTCAAAGAAAAAGTACTCAGAATGACAACAGACTTCCCAACAGAACACTGGAAACCAGAAGATAATGGAATGTCATCCTGTATCTTACAGGAAAGTAATCTCCAATAGAAAATTCTATACCCAGCTCAACTATCACTCAAGTGTTGGAACAGAATAAGAATATTTTCAGACATGCAAGACCTCAAAAGTTCACCTCCCAATACTTTTTCTCAGTGCAGCAGGCTCTGCATATCTGCAGGTTCTGCATTCATAGAGCCAACTAACCAGGAATAAAAAAATATTTAGAAAAAAATCCCAAAAAGCAAAACTTGAGTCTGCCACAGGCCATGAAATATTCTGAATCCATGCAAAAGAACTGATACGTAGGCATTGTATGAGGTAGTATATGTCACAGAGATGATTTAAAGTACATGTGAAGATGTGCCTAGGTTCTCTGCCAATGCAGTCCATAAAATTATGGAAAAGACTTGAATTTCACATTCATGGATTTTGGTATCCAGGGAGGATCCTGGAAGCAATCCCCTTTGGACACCTAGGCACAAGAGGAAATCAGAAAAAAGGGAGGAAGAAAGAGAGGAAGGGGTCCAGCAGACAGGGCAGCTACTGTGCCTCGGCCTGCATGCTGCTCACCTCAGCTGGAGTGACAGTCAAAAGCACTGGCAGGGACATCAGGAAAGCACACTTAAGAGATGACCCAATGTCTTTTAAACTTCCATGGGAGGTTTTTGGTGAAGACATAAGGAATGTTATGGATTAAATGTTTGTGTCCCCCAGAATTCACACGGAAGCTCGAACCCCTAGTACAATGATAGCGGGAGGTGAGGTTTAGATGAAGTCATGAAGGTGGGGCCCCCAAGATGGGATTAGTGTCCTTATAAGAAGAGCTGCTAGAATTCTCCATCTATGTGCACATACTATGGAAAGGTCATGTGTGCATGTAGTGAGAAGGCAGGCACACCGGGAAGAGAACCTGAGCCAAGAGCTGATCTGCCTGCACCTTGATCGTGGGTTTCGCAGCCTTAGAACCGTTAGCAATAAATGTCTGTGGTTTGATCCACTCAGCCCACGCTCTTATTATAGCAGCCCAACTAAGACAGCTTAGGACTTCAGCATACGAATTTAGGAGGGGACATAATCCATCCCATAACACAGGACCAGGGACCTCCTTGGCAAGGGCACAGGACACAGAAGGTCTCCTAGCCCCGTCAGTAGAGTCTGGATTGCCTTGGACCACCTAAGCCCCATCTGGGTCCAGTACCCACCATCCTTGAACATTCTAGACCCTCTCCGCACCCCAAACACTCATGAGACTAACATCTGTATGCAGTTCTGTGAAGTCGGCCCCTGGGCCACTGGCCAGGAACCTGAGCTAGCCGAAGGGCTTCCCGAAGTGGGGCTGGCAGCTGTGGGCAGTCCTGGCAGTCTTTATCCTCCGGACACCACTCCCCCCTGCCCACCACTGTGATTTGGACGAGGGTCCCCCAAGGCCCACGAGTTGAAGGCTTGGTCACAAGGGTGGTGCTATTGAGAGGTGCTGTGGACCTTTACAAGATGTCCCAGGGAAGTCCCTGGGTCACTGGGGGCATGCCATCAAAGGAGACGGGAGCATCCTGGTCTCTTCCTCTTCCTCTCTGCTTCCTGGTTCAAGAGGTGAGCAGTTTGCTGCACCACGTGTTCCTGCTGTGATGCGCTGCCTCACCACAGGCCCCAAGCAACCCATCATGGACTGGAACTCCAAAACCATTAGCCAAAATAAACCTTTTCTCTTTATAAGTGAATTGCCTCAGATATTTCATTATAGTGATAAAAAGCTAATATACCTCCCAGCATGTGCCAATTCTGCCCCCATGGTTACCACAGGGGTCTCCTCTGCTCAGGCTTAGAAGGTGGATGTTCTGTGACCACAGTCTATGAAGTTTGAAAGATCCTCATTCATGAGTAAAAAGGAAAGTAATGAGGAAGAAATAAATCCTGCCATAAGGGGGTACCTCCCGCTTGTTCCTCCAACCCCACCCCTGGTCCCCAGTCTCCCAGGACTCCACCTGGGCTCACCTCGGACACTGTGCCAGTCTCCAGGAGAGCAGCCACCACGTAGGCGGTCAGCGGGACTGTGCCGTGGATCCCACCCTGAAAGAGAACGCACAGGTTCACCCCTGTCCCAAAGGAGACAACCCACCTCCCGCCATAGCCCTGCCTCCACCACGGCCCCTCCTCCCTCTATAACCCTGACCATCACCCAACACCGGCCTAAGCCCTGCTCGGGCCCCGCCCCTCCTCACATCTCTAGCACCGGGCCCAGGCCCGGCCCCTGCTCAGGCCCGACACCTCACCCAGCGCAGGCCACGCCCCCACCGCCCAGCCCCGCCTCCAGTCTGCGCTTCCTCCCGCCCTGCTCTAAGGAGCAGGACAGGGTGGGCAGGCCGCGAGGTCACTCACCTGGATGTCCTTGTTCAGGATCCTGCCCACCGCGGGGAAGGCTCCATCAGCTCCCTGCTGCTGGATGATCCAGCCCTTGGCAGCTGCCAGCTCCTGGGGGTCGATGAATATGAAGCTCCGGGCCTGCGCGAAGGACTTCAGGACAAAGGCTGTGAGCCTGAAAGAGCACGAGGTGGGGCTGGGGGTGTGTCACAGAACACGTCCCCTCTCCACGTGCTGGGCAAGGGACAGCAAGCAGGCTCCCTGCACCGCTGGAGGCTCTGTTTCCTCATCCGTGAGCTGGGAGGGGCCCACACCACCTCCACAGGCCTCTGTGAGCACTCCATGCACGAGGGAGGGCTCAGAGCCAGCACCCAGAGGGGCCTCACGAGGGCTCGGGCCCCCTCTGTCTGAACCCCTCAGCCCAGCACTACTGGCCCAGCACTCAGGCCTTCTCTGTGAGCTGGCTTAGCCTTGCCTCCGCTGCCACTTGAGAGAAGCCCTGTAGGTACCTACCCAAAGACATCCCTTGCTTGTTCCTCGCCAAAGACCCATGGTCTTCTTCAGCAGTTATGACCCTCCCTTGGGGGCCTGGGCCCCTGAGGGCCCATCTGTGACATTCTAATCCCTAAACTGGAAATGGCTTTGAAATGGGCACAATGCTGGGAGCCGGTGCAGCCCTTTTGTCACCATGAGGGAAGTAGCTGCTGTGCTGCTTCCATGGGGACCGTTAGCCTCCCTGGCCCTGTGGTGTGAACTCCCACCATGGATTTTCATGTGATTTTCTGTTGCTTGCAGCTGAAGACATTACATGGACCTACTAACTTCTGTTATTCCCAGTCCCACTGGGGCCCTGGACACATCAGGCTTCAGAAGACAAGGTTCCTCTTGTCTTTCAAGGTTTAGCCCAGGCATGTCTCCCTAAAGGAAGCTTCACAGGTACCTCCGCTCCGGGGTGGGCTCACTGCCTCTGGACCCCTGCAACTCTCCCTTGTCCTGGGTACCACCCTACCTCTGTATCACCGATCTCTACCTGCTCTGTTGCCTGTCGTCCACCCCGTGCAGATGGCACCAAGGTGCACCCTCACTAAGAGTTGACGGGGTCAGAGAGTAAATGAAGAGGATCACGGACAGGAATCAGGGAGCCAAGAGGATGAAAAACAGAACTGTCAGCAGAGGAAATGCACCAAATTCAAGATCAAAGAATAACCTGTCCCCTACAAAATCAAGTGACTCTAGGCTGTTTTCGTGTCTCACCTGAAACCTGAAACACAAGCCTGAAAGTAAATACACTCCAAGGCCACCCATACCCACCCCCGAGTTACTGCGCCTGGGCCAGGGTCCCTGCCAGACGCTCAAATCCATCCTCTTCCCCCAAGCCACGACCCCGCCTCTCGCAGGCCACCCCACGGCAGGCATCTCCCAAGCCGCGCCCTGCGACGCCACGCCCATCAGCGGCTTGCCACGCCCATCCCCTGCTTGCCACGCCCCATGATGCTACGCCCATCCCCGGCTGTGCTCTCAGCAGCCAGAGGGAGATTGACGCGTGTAACCCGGATGTGAGCAAAGACAGCTCTGGGCACCAGGGCACTAGAGGCATGGAATCCCCGCGTTCACTGTCCCGTCCTCTCCATTTCGCTCTTCTCGCTTCCTCTTTTTCTCTGGGTGGCACTGTGGATGGATCCCAGGAACACACCACCACTGAGCCACATCCCCAGCCCTTTTCAGGGTGTTGCTAAGTTGCTGAGGCTGGCCTCGAGCTGGGGTGACAGGCTATGCCACCGGTTCAGTTCCACTTTTCCCTTTTTAAACACCAACAGGAATGAACATATTGCACATCCATACCATGGAATGCCGTTCAGGGATTAAGAGGAAAGGGACTCACACATGCAGACACAGCGGAACCCAGCACGCAAGCATGTTGCTCAGTGACTGAAGCCATCAGGACAGGGCACATGTGCTTTACGACCCAACCATGTGACGTTCCAGAAAAGGCAAAACTTATAGAGTCGATAAAGAGATCAGTGGGAGGCAGGGGTTCGGAGGAGAGGGACGGGGGATCTTTAGGGCAATGAAAATATTCTGTAAGGGACTGTAATGGCGGATGTGACACTGTGCATTTGTCAGATGCATAGAATGGATGAGGCCAATCCAGACCATGTGACTTTCTAATAGTGAATCCACACCTCCATCAGTGGTAACAAACACCCCACTAAGGCCAGATTTAATACCAGTGGAAAGTGAAGAGGAGAGGAAGTTTGGGGAACTTCAGTCTACTTAATTTTCTGCAAACTTAAGACTGTTCTAAAAAATAAAAGTGTGTTAACTAAGTACACACACCCATACACACAGGCCACCCAGAAGCTCGGATCTCTGGACGCTGTGCTCAGAGCCCTCTGTGGATGCCCCACTATACCCTGAACCCAATCCAAACTCCCCGCTCTGCTGCATCTGGCCCTGAGCCCCTTCCTCATTTGTACCAGACCACTCTCCTCCTCGCCCCCACAACTCCAGTCACTGTGACTTGCCTCAGTCCTACCCCAGGGCCTTTGCACCAGTTGTTCCCTCTGCCTTGGGTGCTTCCTTCCTTGGATTTCTGCATGGCTCCTCCTCACCTCCTTCACATTACCTCCTCTGGGACACCTCTCTTTGTGTGGGGTCTCCCTCCCTCACTGGGCAGTGAGCACTTGCAGGTGAGGAGCCACATCTTGTCTCCTAGGACTAAGACCAGGGACTGGCACAAAGTGAGTGCTATGACATGGATATGGTGTGTCACCAAAGGTTCATGTGCTGGAAGCTTGGTCCTCAGGGTGGCGATTTTGAGAGGTGGCGGGACCTTTAAGAGGTGGAGCCTAGTGGGAAATAATTAGGCATGGCGGGTACCACCCTGGGAGGACATGAATGTCCCTCTCCTGGGAGTGGCTAAGTCTTGAGGAACTGGATTGGCCTCCTCATATGTAATACATAAAGTAATTCAGTGTGTCACCCTCTCTCTCGTCACGTGACCTTTCTCTGTCCTGCACTCCTGTCATGTGACTCTCTCCACCATGTGCTGAGATAGCATGAGAGCCTTGCCAGAGGCCAGTGCTGGTGTCCTGCCCTTGAGCTCCAGACTGAGCCAAATAAGCTCCTTGTCCTTGTAAAGTACTAGCTTTAGGAACTTTGTTACAGAGACAAAAAACAGACTCAGGTAATCAGCACACACTGTTGAACAAATAAATGGGTGTACGCTGGGTCCATGGGACGATTTGATAGGATCCAAGTCTTAAGGCTTTCAGGTTGCATTTTGGACCTCTCAGGTATGTATTTAGGGGAGACACCACCAGGATGCCCCTCATGCTGGGTACCTAGTACCGCACTGAGCATGCCCATTGATTTATCCCACTGCTTCCTGGATCCAGGTCCCGAGAGGGATGTGTAGTGAGGAAACAGGCTCAGAGAGGTTGAGCATCAGGTCCAAGGTCACACAGCTCACAGGAAAGAGAGTCCAGGTTTGCCCAACTTCAGGGTGAATGTGGCTCCCTGTGTTTATCGCGACCTTATCCTACCATGTCCCCAGGACAATGCCTGTGTTCAGAAACTAGTGAGAGGCACACGGGGAGACAGAGGCTTTTGGTGTTACATTTGCTTTGTGCTGTGGCGGGTGGTTTTTCCTGCTCCTGCTGTGCACTCAGTCCCAGGAGATGCTGAGTGTGCATGAGGGAGGCGCACGCCCAGCACCACTTGCAGCAGGGGCCTCCTGGGCTTCTGGGGATCGGCAGCCTTTGGACCAGGACTCAGTGGCTACTCTCTCCTGGGGGGACCTCTGCTTGCTGGGGTGTGGATGGGGCTGTGCCTCCGGGACTCAGTGCGGCCGTGCCCTGAGACGGACGGGGTTCTGGGGGGCACTGGGCAGGTCACCAGGCTGGGCCCCCTGCAGGAAAGGGCTCAGCAGGCGCCTCCTGCCCCATGGCCTCCAGCATTGCGGCTGGGCCACAGGCCCTCGGTCAGTGGACCAGTGGTTTCCAGGGCCACAAGGGAGGAGCCCAGAGACGCACAGGGGTCGGGAGGGGAGACCCAGTCTGGGAGGTCCCACAGGATGCCTGGACCTGCCGCACCAGCACATCCCGGGGCACACGACCCGGCTGGGGCCTGCTCGCCAGGGAACGGGATCCCAGGCTGCTCCTCCAGCGCCCGCGGCGCCCACGGCTCCCGCGGGCCGTGGCCTGGGCGGTGGCCCGGGCCTGCCCATGTCTTCCTGCCCGAGGTCACGCCAGTCCTCTATCCCATGGACTCTGGGGAAGCTCAGAGCACTCAGGGGCCAGCGAGCGAGGGCGGGCTCCCGTCACCATGGCAACAGTAGCGGAAGGAGTGCCAGCGACATCACCGCCTGTGCCCAGGCCTGGCCGCCCCCCAGGAGCCCCGAGGCGGGGGCCAAAGCTCTCCCGGCCCTGCTTCCTGCCACGCACCCAGGGTCTCAGACCTGGGGTCCACATGCCCGGGGGTGCTCACCACATGCTCCCCGACGCGTCCCGCTCCCCGAACGCACTGTAGGAACCGTCCTGGTGCTTGTAGGTCAGCTGGCGCTGATAGCCTGCGGAAGGAAGAGAGGGGACACCTGGCACCTCCCAACAATGTCACTTCACACCTGGGGTTCTTGAAACTGTCCTGCATCACCTCTGGGGTCCTTGAAACTGCCCCACACCCACACCTGGGTCCCCGGAACGGATGGCACACACATCTGGGGCTCTGGAGACTGCCCCACACCCACACGCGGGGCGCTTCATTCGCCTCTTACTTCCTGACATGCTTCTTTGTGACTCCTGGTCACACGCCAGCCCTCAGTGGTGCCCAGGTCACCAATGAAATGCACCATCGCTGGGCAGCACCCTCTGTTCCCCAGGGTGCCCACTGCTGGAGCCGGTGGACCCAGGGGATGGAAGGTGCCAGAGCGGCCACAGCAACGAGCGAGGAGGGCGGGAGGCTGTGGCCACGGGGCCTCCAAGGCTGGGCTGGGAGTGTAGGGGCAGCTGGGGGCCATGGGGAGGCGAGAGGATGGCAGGAGGGGCCTACGCTCTGGGGCCTCTGTGTGGCCGGAAGGAAGGTCTGCCACCCAGGCAGCTGGCAGGCCGGGGCTGCTTCCAGAGAGATGGGACATGCGACAGAGAGACTGCTGGGTGGACAGTGTCCCTCCCGATTCACGTCCACCTGAGCCTCGTGATGGAGTCTCGGGAGAATAAGGATCTCGCAGATGTGAAGCCAAGATCTTCAATGAGATCGTCTTGGATTTAAGGCCAGAGGCTGGCGTCCTCATAAAGAAGAGGACCCGGCAGAGGAGATGGCCACCGACGGACAACGGAGGCAGAAGACAGGGCCGAGGAGCGGCCGGAGCCAGCAGGAGCCAGGAGGGGCCCGCGAGGGCCTCCCTCTCTCCTCCGCGGAACAGCCCTGTGTCCGTGACCTCCAGGACCATGAGGCGGGTGTGGTTCTGAGCCACCAGTTCCTGGTCCTGCAGCCCGACGCCCGATGGCAGGTGCTGGGGAGATGGGCTGACTTGGGCGCATCTGGTCGCCACTGGTCAGGTGGACACCAGGTCAGTGAGGTCAGGCTGCCGCTCACAAGCAGGGGTCACCAGACTGGCCCTGGATGGGTCACCAAGGTATACCTGTGGCAGATGGCCCGTGTCCCCTGCCCTCAGGCCTACGTAAGTGCCGGCCGAGCCCAGTACTGGCCTTCCTGAGGTCCACGTCCACCTTCACGGAGCCAGATGTTCTGGCTTTCTGCTTCCACCTGAGAGTCGGCCATCGGCCATCACACGTGTCCCTTCCCTGTCCACGAGAATGGGCGACTCCATGTCACCAGAACCACCGTGGACGGCTTTGAATGCAGCAGAGCCACCGCAGGGGCCTTACGGCCAGGAGTGGGAACCCCAGGGCGGGCCCTGGAATGCAGGTGCCCACGCCTCAGTCCCCGAGTGGGGTCCTTCTTCAGTGGGTCAGCCTCCCCTTCCACTCCAGCTCCAGCCCAAGGCCAGGAGCAAAGCCCAGGAGACCCTGGGGCCTTGGAACCAGCTAACTTAGCTCCCTCACTACACAGATGGGAAACTAGGGCACCGAGGAGCAGCCTCCAGCTGAGCACTCAGAATGGGGCCTGAGACGGGAGCGAGGTTCCAGCTTCTACCCAGCCCACCCTATGTGGAGGGGACAGGAAGGCAATCAGAGTCCCTGCCCTCCACACACCCTAAGGGCCTGATTCATGGTAATGGAAGATGTTCCGTGCTGTATGCTCTATTTCTGAAGATGTTCTGTACGGTGTCATTTATCTCTGAAGATGTTCGGTACGGTGCCATTTATCTCTGAAGATGTTCTGTATGATGTCATTAATTTCTGAAGATGTTTGGTACGGTGTCATTTATTTCTGAAGATGTTTGGTACGGTGTCATTTATTTCTGAAGATGTTTGGTACAGTGTCATTTATTTCTGAAGATGTTTGGTACGGTGTCATTTATTTCTGAAGATATGCACTGTTATAAGGCACAAATAGCAACACAGCTCACTGGTGCAGCTAGCTGGCAGGAGGGTAAACTCAGAGCCAACAATAATGAAGATCACACTGAATTTTTTTCTTTCCCAAATTTTAAAAATAATGTGATTATATTGCTTTTGTTGTGAAACGAAGATCTCTATTTTTTTTAAAAAAGGTGTTGTTGCTGTCCTGTGGCTAAGCAGCAGTATTAAGAGTGTCACCCTAACAGCCACGACCCTGGGCTCCGGTGGACAGAGATGGATGGGGCACCCTGAATGGCCTCTCTGGCCCACTTCCTCCCATCTGCGCCTGGCAGGAGCCACCCCCAGAGGCTCCGCCCACTGCAGGCGCGGCCTCCCCTGCCCTCCCCCAGGCGGCCGGCTGTACCCTGGACCAGGTAGTTGGTGGTGTCCTTCTCCACCTCCGGGCTGAGCTGCCGGGTTCTCTGAAGATACTTCAAGACGAAGACGTTGGGGGCGAAGTGGACCATGTTCTGCTCTCCGCAGCCAAAGGGCAGGCGCAGGAGGCTGCTGAGGTGGTTCAGGGTTGGCCCCATGACGTCTCCTGGCAGGAGGGAGGGAGGCTGGGCTGGAGCCGCGCCAGTCCCGAGAGCTCGGCAGCGGCTCTCCCTGGGGATGGGGCCACCTGCTCCATCACTGGACCCCAGCCCGGGACTGCGGGCGCTGCCCCTGGGGCCAGCTGCTCCCTCTGTCCACCCGCACGGCGGTGTCCCAGCTTTGCACCACCTGCCCTCCCTCTCCTACGTGCCTCTGTGTTTTCAGGCCCTAACTTGGATGTGTATTCTCTAGCTTTTCCTTCTTTTGAATGCTTTTTTTCTTTCTAGGTTTTAAAATAGATGCATTTTAAGGCTATAACTTGTCTTCAAAGTGCAACTTTAACTGCACCCACAAACCTCAGGAAGTCAGTGCAGCCATTCTTGTTCCATTCCAGGTACTTTCTTCTAGCATCCGGTATTATGTGTGATTTTCCCTTTGACCATGAGTATTTAGTATTTTTTAGTTTCCATACACATGGGACATTCTGGAATATAATGTTCTCTCTCTCTAATTGTGTGGTCTTCTGTTCTCCATTCCTTTGGCATTCTGACATCCTCTGATTGACCTCTTTGTCCCAGACACTGCCCATAGACCCCCTGGGATAACTGCAGTTCACTGAACCAACCTCCTTCCTCAGCCTCCTCATGCCTCACCGAGGCTGCCATTGCCTCTGCACTGCTTCTGTGGCACGACCTGCCCGCTTCCTCACGATCCTCCTCTGGTTTCCCATCTTCCTCTCCACTTTTCTGTCTCACCCGAGTCACAGGCACTGGCACAGGGTCTCCTCCTCTGCTGCCCGTTTCCTTCCTCCGCTACACCTCTTGCCTCTGTCTTGTCCACTCGCCCTGTCCCCCTGCCCTCCCCAAGCCAGGCTGTGGACAGACACCTGTGATGGAAACGGCCGCCCGAGCAGACCCAGGGATGGCGCCCTGCGGGACCCCCAGGGTGAAGGCCTCGCCGGAGCTCTCGCCCGCCTCTGTCTTCCTCCAGATGCGGAACTCGCCCGCAGAGCCCCAGCCGGTGGAGAAGCCGATGAACTGGACCTCTGGTGGCCTCGGGAGGGCCCAGGCCACGATGACGGACTCGTTAGATGGCTCTGGACCGTGGCCAACCTGGAAAAAGAGACGGAGGCTGCTGGCTGCCGGCAGGAAGCGTGCAGTGACACGCCATCACCTGTGAGGCAGGGTCCATGGTGTGAGGCAGGGTCCTCGGGGGCCAGAGGTGAGGGAGACTCGAGGTCATCCTCAGCAAGGTCTGTGGGTTCCAGAGTCACTGGGCTCCCAGGAACTTCTGGGCCTCCACATACGCTGATCCCTGTACCAGGAATATCCTGTTTTACCAGGCAGACTCCTATTCATGCTTCAAAACCCAATGTCCCCTGGAACTTCGTGTTAGCCGTTCCTTTACTAAGTCCCCTTTTCTGGGCCTGGAAAGCGCCCTTGTCCCCGTTCACCTGCTCACATCCAGTCTCCCAACCACCCTCCCCCTTCCTTTCCTTTTCCCTTTTCCTTTGTAAGCAAGTCCAGACAGATTGCAAGCCAGCTGAGGGGCCCTCACACCTCTCCGCCCCCCAAACCTGGCAGAACAGGATGCAGCCAACACCCGCAGGACGCAGGTTCCACTCACGGGCTGGGCCGGGTACCTGAATGAGCCCGTCGCGCCAACTGATCCAGAACGTTCTGAACTCATCCCAGGAGAGGATCCTGGCCGTGTGAGCACTGGCCACGGGCTCGCCCATCTTGCTGGTGGAGATCCACGACCTGGTGTTCTGGCGGCCCCCCAGGACGATCTCGATTGTGCCCGCCGTGTCCTGGGGCCGCGAGGACAAGGCCACGCGGGCGTCGTTGTGGGCTCGCACGGCCACGTCGAAGCGGGTGCGGCGCTGGGGCCGCGGCACGTACTGGAACTCGTATTTGTTGGGGGTGGAGATGTGGATTCTCTCTGGATGGAGGAAAGGAGGTGGAGGGCTGAGGGGGAGCCTGGAGGAATCCACCACCCCCACAGGTGACAGGAGGTGACACAGGACACGTGCCAGTCTCCCCGGGGCTCTGCACACAGCTGCAGGGGTGCTGGCTCAACGGCAGCACTGACGGTGGCACCCGGGGCAACACTCGGGGACAAATCCAGCAAGGGACACACAAGGCGCCAGAAACTGCACGGGCGGCCGCAGGAAGTGAGAGGACCCAGGGCCACGGAGAGCTGGACTCCGGGGGGACAGCTGATCCTTCCGCAGCCTGATCCACAGGCTCAGGGCGAATCCCAGAGAAGCCGCTAAGCCGACTCTAGAAGTTTATGGGAAACCTAAGGGCCAAGAGGACCCCAAACGGCTGCGGTAAAGAACGACGTGGAAGGACCCTCACCACTGGGCGTGGAGACCTACTGTGCAGCTACAGTGGGCGCCGCAGGTGGGATGGAGGAAAGGCAGACACGTCCACGGGACAGACAGGGAGCCCAGGAGGGGACCAGGCGCGGACGACAACTGATTTTCAACAAGGTGCAAAGACGCTCCCCCTAGAGAGGAGGGGTGTCTGTGTGTGTGTGTGTGTGTGTGTGTGTGTGTGTGTGTGTGGCACTGGGGATGGAATGGGGGCTGGGGAGTGCTCTACTACTGAGCCACGTCCCCGGCCCTTTTTAAATTTCATTTGGAGACAGGGTCTCTCTGAGTTGCCCAGGCTGGCCTTGAACTTGTGATCCTCCTGCCTCAGCCTCCCGAGCAGCTGGCATTAGGAAAGTCTTTCATATAAGCGATGCTGGAGCAGTGGGTGAACCGTGTGCAGAAAAAACGAATGTCGGTCCCTACTGTGCGTGGTGTCAGTTCCAAATAGATCCTTGCCACTTCAGAAAACATAGGATTTGTGAAGATGTTTTAGACACAACAAAGGCATAATGCATAAAAGGAAATAATGGTAAGTAGGATTTCACTAAAATTAAAAACTTCTGTTTCATGGATGACACTATTAAGCCTGGTGCGGTGGCGTACGCCTCTGACCACAGCCACTCAGAAGGCTGAGGCAGGAGGGTCGCAAGTTCTAGACAGTGTTGGCAACTTAGTGAGAACATTGCAAAATAAAAAATAAAAAGGGCTGGGTATATAGCTCAGTACCTAGCCATGAGTCCATCAATGGGGGGAAAAGGAGAAGAAAATATTTATGTGTAATTTGTTATATGTCAATTATGCCTCAAAAGCATCTTTAAAATGTTATTGACTTCTTAAAATATGAATATACTTATAATAGTTAATTACAACATTAAAAATAGAAACACGATATGAAAGTACAATCGTATGTTCCAGAATGTTCCATAACTTTCCATTTATGGAGCAGTCATTGCATGGAAGTCATTTTGAACTGCTGTTCATAGAAACTTTGCAATAGCAAAGAAAAATGGTCAGGAGCTCTTACACGAAGAAGGTAGGATGTAAGATTATACAGTGCACGAGCCCACAACTATTTTATAACAATAATCAACCCTGTGAAAACAAATACAGCAATGTGTCAGAGGAGGTCTGCTGTGGGGGTGAACCAGTGCAAACTGTTTTCCTTCTTTCTATCTCTCCAAATTTCCTCTAAAACATATTTATCGTTTTTCATTTTCCAACATTTTTTCTGTGGTAAGATGCACATCACTTAAAGTTGACCACTGTACCCACATTTCAGTGTACAGTTGAGTGGCATTGAGTACTCATATGGTGGAACTGTCCCCACTGTCCGTCTCTAGAACTCTTTACATCCTGCAAAACTGAAACTCGGCACGCCTCCCTGAACCACGTTCTGCTTCCTGCCTCTATGGTTTTGACTCCTCAGGGCCTCATACCTGTGCAATCATACAGTATGTGGACATATGTCTTGTTTTTAAACATGTCTTCACTTTAAAGTTTTCTTGAGATATTCACATGCAATTGTAAGAAACAATACAGAGAGAGCTCTGTGCCCCCGTGCCCCCACCAATCTTGCAAAATTCTAGTACAATGTCACAATTGGGATATTGACATTGATACAACACACTGATCTTATTCAGATTTCTCCAATTGTGTGTGTGAATGTGTGTGTGTGTGTGTGTGTGTGTGTGTGTGTGTTCAGACAACTTTTCACATAGGTGGAATTTTTCTTTTCTTTTTCCAGTACTGGGGATTGAGCCCAGGGCTGCTCTACCACTGAGCTACATGCCCAGCCCCCCAGTCCTTTTTACTTTTTATTTTGCTAAGTTGTCCAGGCCAGCCTCAAACCTGAGATCCTCCTGCCTCAGCCTCCCAAGTGGTGCGGCTGCCGGTGTGCGCCCACGCCCAGCTCCCAGGTAGCTTCCTCTGCCTTTTTTAACAGTTCCTACACCACAGGACCCCAGCCCTGTCCGTTTGAGGCTGTACCCACACCCTCCTTCTCCCTCTCTCTCCCTAACTCCCAGCAACCCCTGACGTGACCTCCATTTCTAACATTTTTGTCATTTCGAAGATGTCGTGGATGGAACAATTCATTCCCTCAATTCCCTTCATCCAAGCTTCGCCCAAACTGTGGTGCGTGCCAATAGTTTGTTCCTTTTGGTTTCTGAGGAGTGTGCCGGGATTCTGGCTATGCAGGAAGTGAACACACACAACTGTAGGCTGCACGCAGGAAACCGGAAGGACTCGGCGCCTGCTGTATGCATCGTGTGCGTGAACTCCGGGTGGGAAGGATGCCGGGCCCTTCCTCTGGCTTGGGCTGTCCCTGCTGGGGACATCTGACTTCCCAACCTGTCCCCAGGAGGGGTGCTGGCTTCCAGGGGAATGGCCGTCACCGTGTGGCGGGGGATGGGTGGGGGGACTCACCGCCGGGACAGAAGAAGGCGCTGTAGGTGTAGGATCGGGGCGCTCCTTCAGGCTGCAACGGAAACGGGCGCTGAGCGCTGGGGCGGGCGGCAGTCAGCACAGAGGGGCGTCCAGAACCCCCGGCAGCAGCTCCGTCCCAGCCAGGTAGTTGTGCTGCAGGGCTCGCGAGGAAGCAGGGGAGGGGGGTGACACCAGGGTCACAGACACCTGAGGATGACCTGTCCACCCAGCTCCTAGGTCCAGGTGGGGAAACAGAGGCCAAGTCGACCCGCCCCTGCTTCCGCGCCTGCCGCCCCTCCCGACCCCCGGTGCCCAGAACACTGTGGGGACCTGAGGCCCAGAGACGTCCTCGAGCACCGGAGAGGCCCAGGGCGGCAGGAGACGGGCCACCCCACCCCTCTTTCTCCTGTCCCTTCTACCTGGGCTCCTATTTCTGTCTCTTGTGCAAAAATCCCCCAAATCCTCGGAAGGCAGTCAGCGTGTTCTCTGAAAAGGGCCAAGATGTGGACTCAACAGTGTGGGGACAAAGGAGATGTGGCACATGTACACAGTGGATCCTTCAGTCAGAGGAAATGACAAGTCCTGTCATCTGCGGTAATGGGTGGAAATGGAGGACGTCACGCTGAGTGACATAAGCCAGGTGCATGGGGACAGATGCTGTGCGTGTGGTTCACTGTGGAAGCTAAAAGCATCGATCTCACGGGAGGAGAGACTGGAACAGTGGTCACCAGAGGCTGGGAGGGGGAGAGGAGGGGACACAGAAAGGGACACACATTTCGAAATATCTAGAAGAGTCTGAAGGTTCCCGGTACAGGGAGATGATATTTGAGGAGATGGAAATGTCCTTACACACTGTATCCACGTACTGAAGGATCACAGTTACCCCATGAATATGAGCAAATATTTTGTTTCAACTAAAAAATAAAAGGGCACCCAGAATTTAACTCCCAGACCTCAAAGCGTTTGTTAGGGTTTGCATCTGGACTGTCTCCCAAAGACCCCTGGGATGGAGGCTTGTGAGGAGGTAAGGGGATCTTTAAAAGGTGGGGCCTGGTGGGAGGGTGTGGCTTTGAGGGGGATGGGGGACCAGTCCTTCCTCTTCCTCCCTGGTTTCCAGTCCCGGGAGAGCAGCCTTGCTCCGCTACGCGCTGCTGCTGTGATGGACTGACTCGCCACAGGCCCAAAGGCCACGGGCCAAGTGCCGGTGGACCAAAACCTCCAAAACCATGAGCCAAAACGAACCTCTTCTCTTTATAAGGCGATCCTCTCGGCTGTTTGCTATAGTCACAGAAAGCTGCCTAACACAGAGGAGTAGCTGTGGCAGGGCAGCTGTGGGCCCCACTCCCCTGCATGGTGAATTGAGTCGCCTTGACTGGGTCATAGGACACCAGTCAGCTGGCCAAAGGGGCCTCTGGGGTGATTCTGCAAGAGCACTGAGTCAGGGCCTCCCCAGTGTGGGTGGGCACTGTCCCCCCCGAGGGCCCCAACAGCACAACGAGGCAGAAGAGGGTTCAGTTCCGCCTGTCTGCCTGTCCACCTGTCCGCCTGCGCTGGATGTGGTCCCCTGCCCCCAGTGCTGCGGTCCTCAGGCCTCGGGCCTGGTCCCCACCACGGGTCTCCATGGCTCTCCAGCCTTTGGCTGCACCTCTGGTTTCCTGGGCCTGCATCTTGCGGAGGACAGGTCATGGGACAGCCCAAACTCTGAGGCCACATGAGCCGAGGCCTTACAAGAAAACTCATTCCACAGTCATGTGTCCGCGTGTGATCGATCTGTCACGTGGGGATGTGACCTAAAACGCGTCACGGGTGACTGTCGCCGGCAGACGTCAGAGTGTGCTCACCTACAGGGTGCAGGTGCTTTGCTGTCACTAGGTGGTCTGATCTCACGGACCACCATTACACACGTGGTCGACTGTTTACTGAAACGAGCTCGTGTCTGTGCGTCCGTGTCTATCTGTGTGTCTCCTTTTGGTTGTTTATCTAGAGAGCCCTGACACATCCACTCTCTGCTGGGTGACATGGGGCCACTCACCCAACCTCTCTGGGCTGGGAGCCGTCTGTACACATTGTCTCTGGTCCCCAACCCTGGAGTGGGGAGTAAGCCCTGTGCATTTTGCACAGCAGGGTTGGAGAACCAGGACGCTTGCTCAGCCCCGAGGTGAGAGGCAGACCTGGCCTCCCAGCCGTCTGGAGGCCCCTGGCCCTCGGACCCACACACACAGCGTTCCAGGGACCAAAGCCCCGCCTGCCACGTCACAGTCCCACAAACTGCCTTTGAAAAGTACAGAACCAGGAGATGAGCACATGGCCCTTGAAAATGGCCAGGCAGGGTCAGGGGACACTCCCTCCAGCCCCCACAGAGGGCCAGGCCACTTCACGAAGCCAGCTCAGCTCTGTGAGGAGGGGTCAGAGGCCACTGTCCTCTGGCGAGGGGCTCCCCACCCCAGTGTCCCCAGGCATCGCTGCAGACCCGAGTGGCCACCGGGTGTGAGACAGACCACTTGCCCGGCTGCTCCCGCCTCAGGGCTGAGGGAGCCCGCCCGGCCCGCGGGGGAGGGCCTGGCCTTACCTCGACGGTCACGCTGCGCCGGACGTGATCCGTCCCAGCGGGGACCCTCTGGTCGGGAGCAGCGCCCTCGGCGTGCTCGCTGGGCCTCCCGTCCCGGCAGCAGCCTGTGTCTCCGGAAGCCAGGGCTTTGGCTGTGGATTCGGGCTCTCAGAGCAGGTCCCAGCCAGGGCGGGCTGCCCGCCTCCCGCGGCGGCCACGCGTGCCTCTGAGCACCTGGGCAGGACAGCTGTGCGCACACGGTGTGTGGCCTGCGTGTGCACGTGTCTACGTCCCCTGTGATGCTGGCACCTGGCACTGCTCCCCTGTCCTTCAGGACGGTCCTGACCCCACCTGCTGCCCCACCCGCCCCTCATCCCCAGCAGGGCCAGTGCCTGGAGCCCTCGGTGGCCTGGGGAAGGGGGTGGGTGGGTCCTCACCTGTGATGTTACTGAGCCCCAGGCTGCTGAAGGACAGGACCACCCAGATGGGTTCCATCTCCCCGGGGGCCACGCAAGTCTTCTTGGTCAGGTGACGTTTGCTGGGATACCCCACCAACTGGACACCCTTGGGGACGGAGATCTTCACGTACACCTGCAGAGGGCAGCAGGTGCTCGTGGGCCGGGAACCCAGGCCAGCCTCCCTGCACCCCACTGTCCACCCGGTCCTCAGATGGCCCCTTCCCACTTCCAGTCAGAGCAAACCACGGTGCCGCCTGGCTGCCCTGCTGCGGGCTTGCTGCCTGCTCCTCCCCACAGGCTGCAAGGGCAGCCTCTCCGGCCACCTCCCGGGGCTGGGGGCGTAGCTCAGAGGGAGAGCATGTGCTTAGCAGTGAGAGGCCCGGGTTCAATCCCCAGCACCAAAGTTAAGAAGAAAAAATGAATAAACCTCCTTTCTTTTTAAAGTTATCCAGCTTCAACTATTTTGCTATAGTAAAGCAAAACAGCCTAAGACACCCTCTCACCCCTGCCTCCCTGATAACAAAGATGCTGCGACACTCCAGTTCCCCACTCAGGCCCCAATCCACCCCTGCCACCCTGAGAGAGGTGAGGCACCGCCCTCCCCCCCAGCAAATGGGAAAAGCCATGCATTTGGGGGGATGATACCTCAGCACAGGTGCCCAAGTAGTTGTAGACACTCAGTGGGATCTTGACCTGCTCCCCGCGGATGACGAGAGGGGGCAGCGTGAAGTCCAGAAAGAAGGGCTTGAAGGTCTGGAGCAGGGCGGGCTCAGCAATCCCCAGGCCCCCTGAGGCAGACAGGCCCACGGCCTCCCCCAACCAGCTGGTGATGGAGTCAGGCACCTGCACACTGAGGGTCTCCTCCCCAGACGGGTCACTGCGGAGAGACCAGATGGACCAGGGCCAGGTGGGAATGGACTCGGGCCATGTGGCTTGGGGGCCCAGGGAGGAACACAGGGCCTCAAACAGCTATTTAAGGCACTATGGGAACATGTGACCAGAGAGAGCCACCCTCAGCCCTGACTGGCCCTCAGAGAAAACACGGCCAGCTCTGCAGGGGACGGGGAACACAGCACCCAGTTCGGACGTGAACTTTGGCCCCGCCTGGTTTTGGAGAGAAAGCCACAGGATGGATGAGACCAGTCAGTCAACTGGACACTGGCAAGTTCACCCTGAGGAATGTGTCAGCGATCGCACTGTGTCCCACAAACACACGCCACCCTTCTGCCAACTGAGAAAGCAGCGAGGAACAATCTGGAAATAAGGCCACACTCTTTGCCTTAGTTATGCTCTGGGGAGTTGCTGTGAACTCGGGTTAGCAGACTGGCCGGGGCTCCTCCGGGGAGAGGGCTGGCTTCCTGTCAGCCTCTGGTCACACCTTGGTCCACGGGTCAACACGCAACCCTGTGCTGCGTGCCCTCGTGTTCACGCTCACGGCGACGGCACTGAGAGACTCGGGGGAGAGATGGTCAGAGCGTGTGCCTCTCAGAAGGCCGTGCAACTTAAAACCTGTGAATTCTTTGTTTCTGGAGTTTTCCATTTAATATTTGTGGACATGGTGATCGTGGGTCACAGACTACAGATAAGAGAGACTGCCTGGCAGGCCTGATGGGGGAAGCCGGCCCCCACGTCGGGCCAGGAGCCCAGGGAGAGCACTGCGGCATTGGAGGAGCGCCGGGAAGACGCCGCGGCCCGGTCAGCTGTGCTCTTTCCTGAGCTCCACACCGAGGGTTCTCCGGGAGAGGTCCTCTTCGGCACCCCTGTGGAGGCTGCCTTGTCAGAGGGAGGCGGTCCTATGCTAAGGTCACAGAAGGACAGACTCCATGTGGTTCCACTAGTCCACGGTCACCAGCGTTGTCACACTCATGCTCAGAAAATGGAATGGTGGAGGCCAGCGGCAGGCGAAGAAGAGGCGCAGGGACAGTTTCAGTTTCACAAGAGTCCTGGAGACGATGGTGGTGACGGTCACACAATGACATGAGAGCTTAATGTCGCTGAACTGTGCACTTAAAAATGGCTCTGATCGCTGGGCACGGCGGCACTCGCGGGTGATCCCAGCAGCTCGGAGGCCGAGGCAGGAGGATGGTGAGGGCAAGGCCAGCCTCAGCAACGGCGAGAGGCTGAGCAACTCAGTGAGAGCCTGTCTCTAATAAAGTACAGACTCGGCTGGGGAGGTGGCTCAGCGGTCAAGCGCCCCGTGTTCAATCCCCGGTACTCCCGCCAACAAAAGGCTCTGATGGCCAATTGTATGCTCCGCGAATCTGCCCAGTTTCAAAAACAGGATAAAAGAGAGCGATGGTCCCATCCCTGGACGGGCCCACCGGAGGCTCCTCCCTGGCCTCAGACCTGGCCCTGAGGCCAGCCGCGGGGAGGAAGGTCCCAAGGCCCAGATCCCTGGCTCTGGTCCTTGGGGGTCGCCTGGCTCTGGCCCAGCACAGCCCTGCCGCCCTCGGCCCCTCCCCTGCCCGCCACGTGGGCCGCCGGCTCTCCCGCCCCTGGCGCCTGCGCAGGCCGGTCCTCCCCGATGCTCCTCCTCCTCTTGGTCCACGTCTGCCTCGTGGCTGGGACCCCACCTCTCCGGCCTCTCCACAGGGTTCCCCCAGCCCCTGGGACGCCCAGGCCTGTGTCCCACACCCACGGAGGACGGACCCCACTGCCCTCAGGAGCACAGGGACCCCGCCTGCCTCGCCGGAGGGCCTCCCGGGCCCCCCGAACACCACCCAGCAGCCGGGACACAGAAGCCAGCCCGGGGGAAGCCGGCGCCCTCCCCTGGCCACACCCCAGCCCGAGCAGAGCAGCTGCGCGATCCTGAAACTGGGCTTCCAGAACAAAACGCGACAGCCGGGCCCTGCTGGGGCCAGAGGTTCGGTTCCACCTCCCCATCCCCGGCGCCACAGAGCCCAGTCTCCCAGCTCCCTGCTGGCGACAATTTCCAGAGGCTGGAATGGGGGCCAACCCGGACGGCGCCTTCCTCGGCGCCGCTGGGCGGCTGACTCCCTGTGTCTCCCGGCTCCCGCGCCTGCCAACTGGGTACCTGCAGGCCCAGCGGAGGTCGCGGCCGCCCCCGTTTTTGCCAAACTGCCATTAAATGCTTGTGTGCTGGTTGGCTCACTTCTGTGCCCGTGGGTGGCTGAGTCCAGTCCTGCAGAATCCCGCAGGGGCCTCTGGCCTGGGGGGGCTGGTGACATGAGGACACACGCACCCGGCAGCCACCTGGGGGCCTCCAGCTTGCTCCTGGTCCTGCTGAGTACGTGACACAGTGCTGGTGCATAGAAGGACCTGGTCCAGCAGCTGTCCACCCGCTGCTTCCCACCAGACCTGGGGTCCAGACTTTCATGCCAGACGGGTTTGTCACGGCCGGGTCAGCCACCTTCACCAGGCACTCGGAGATGGAGCATGGAAAGGAAAGAGCCCACTGCATCCTGCAGAGCCAGGGCATCGGGACTCCTGCTTCAGGGACCACAGGGCAGCCTGCCGCGCGGCCGAGCCCGATCCCTGAGGAGCCAGGAGGGAGACGGGAGACGGCGGGTTCACGTTCCTGTTCCGGGAAACTGCGATCTTCTCGCCAGCTCATTACGCAAACAGAGCAGGCTGAGTCCCTGAGGGAGGTTCGCTGTTCCTGGGCAGATGTCCAGGGCGGCAGCAGGACTCAAGGGTGACCTCATGGCTTTGGGTTTGAGGGTCAGAAAAGGAGGCGCAGTGTCACCCCGGGGCAGTGGTGGCCAGTCCGCCCACAAACGGGTTGGAACCCTCTGGACCGGCGTGAGAGCCCTGGAATCAATCAGAAAAGTCAACTCAGGAAAGAGACGGTCCCTACCTGATGTTCACACAATGCCAAATCCACGTCTCGGGGAAGAACGTCCTTTGCCTCTTCTCAGTTCTATAAAAATTTTTAAAAGGAGAAAGAAGTGATTAAAGTCTCATGGACATTACAAACCTTCACTGGGAGGTGAGCTTACTACTCGATTCGAATATGACGCCATGTTCTTTTGCCCGGCAGGGTTGACATTGGACTTGATCGAGTGGTGGGTGTCCATTCCCTTACCCAGAAGGGTTGGCTCTCTTATTGACTGGGACGCCACGCGTCCACTTTTTTACACTCAGGATTAGCGAAGGTGAGGCGTCAGGCCCGGCAGGCTCCATTCCCAAACCAGAGTGGGCCTTATTTCCTGGATGCAGCGGGTGGAAGGACCAGGGCACCGCCCCAGCCCCTCCCGTTACTGATTTCCCTGCCACTGTCTCCCCCTCCTCATCGGAGCCCCTCGCTCCCCTTCCTCTCTGTCCTGCAGAGAACCTTCCATTCATCCTCTCCGTGCCTCAGCAACCTCACAGCTCACGGTCCTTAGGACGGGCCCTTTCTTGAAAATCAAAAAGAGGTCCTTTGTAAAATTTCACAAAGTCTCTCAAAATTAAAAATGCTCGCACCCTTTCTACCAGCAATATCTCTTGTGGAAACGCATCCTGGAAATAGCCACAGACACGTGTGATAAGAGACAGGGAGGGCGAGGCAGCACTGTGAGGGTTCACAAATGGCGGCAGCTGCCTTCAACAGGGTTAATGGCTAATCAAAGGACAGCATATTCATCAGTGGAATAGTATACACTGGTGAACAAGATCAATGGCAAAAGTGTATGTACCCAGGTGAAATGGTTTCCAAGGCTTATTAAAAGAGGAAGATATAGAATATTGTTAGCCCATTACGTCCCATTGTCCTATATATAAGACATCTGTAAAAACTTAAATTGAGTAATTCTATATGTATCCTATAACATTTTATAGATTTCTATAGGCGGCCTCTACATAGGATGATGAGATATTGTCACAAGTTAAAGTAGTTGATTAGATTTTTTAAAAAATTCTTATATACGTACAACCATCTAAGCAATTATTCATCATGATTATGTCTGAATAAGGTCATGGAGGGCTTGGGGGTGGGAGGAAGACTGAAGTCTCGTTTATATCCTTTCACAGTGTTTGGAATAATTTTTCGGCTGCCGGTAGACAGAGTAAGGAAGTCCTGTTCTCAGAAGCAGGATGCACATCCATTGACAGGGAGGCCTGGATGCTTCCTTCCTGAGGCATTTGTGTCTGTCTGCATTGGGTGTCAAGTCTCAGAAAGCTACTTCCATGTCCACTCCTGATCTAGCTCCCCGGGATCCTGCGCACGGGTGGGCGAGGCCCCCAAGGCGGCTGCTGGCTGGTGAAGGCCCTCGGGCCACGTTCCACCTCCTCATTCAACCACATCCTAGAAATGCTTTCAGATCTGCCCAAACCATGGCAGGAAATCCCATTGGGGAGGTCCCGATTTGGAGTCTAGAAAGCGAAGCCCTGTTGGCCAGCCAATCTCCTGCTACAGGTGTGGCCCAGGTGGGAAGAGCTGGCAGGACCACGGCCCCCAGGACCCATCAGGACAAGAAGGCCCCCAATCTGTACAGAGAGCTTTTGGGAACGTGAGTGTTTCACGGCCGGGCCCTGCACCAGGGAAGGAGAGCGGCCGTGTCACCTCGGGCTCAGAATAAGGGCGGAGGAGCCTAGGACCACCCTCGGGTCTCTGAGAGACCCCGGTGTTTACGCGGTGGACCACACTGGCCACATCTCAGCTCCCTGGCTTCTCCTCCTCGGGGAGGGTACGCCAAGGCCCGTGTCCCTTCTCCAATGGGGACACCTCTCCGTCCTCTAAAGAAAGATGGAAGCAGGGTCCTCAGGACACCTTTCCCAAGCTGATGGGCCAGACCTGGAGTTGAGAAGTGAGTGAGGGGGCAGAGTAAAGAAGCCGGCAGGAGAGAACAGATGTGGGCAGAGCAGGTGGAGAGAGAGAAGAAGAGGGAGACAGGGAACAGCTGGTCCCATCATGTCCAGTGAAGGACGTGACTCCAGGGACAAAGCTGCACATCTAAGGTAGCAAACTGAACTCCTCTCACTCAGTAGTTGATTCTGGACAGACCAGAAAAATGGGCAGAGGTGTAGAGGATTTGAACACCATCATCACTGGGTTTGACCTAAAGTACCCACAGACAGCCCAGAATTCAATGATGGGGCACTTGGACACTTTTCTCAAAAAGAGACACACATTCTTCCAAATAAAAACCAAAGGGTGGAGAGCATGTAGGCCATAGATGCTTGTTTGACCTGAATTTAGAAAACATATAAGAATATTCCTGGGGGGAGGGGAGGGGGCAGAAATCACTTGAAATTTTAGAACACTTCTAGGCAAGTCATGGCTCAAAAGGGAATTATTTAATAAGTTAGAGACAATTTGGAACCAAGCAATAATGCAAATATTTCAGAGTGCCAAGTAGATGCAGCCAAAGCAGTGTTCACAGGGAAATTCATAGTCCTATAAAGGCATAGCCATTATATTTAAAGTAAGAAAGACTGAGGGTAATTAATTGGTGTCCAACTTGAGAAAACAGTTGGAGGGGAAAGGAATGAGAGAATGGAGGGAAGGGAAGGATAGGAGGAAGGAGAAAGAGCAAAAGAAAGAATTTTCTAAGCAAAGTCCCTGAAAGTGGGACAATTGAGCCTGGCTCTTCTCTCTCTGCCTGAACCCCTCTGTTCTCAGACTGGCCCGCGCCCCCAATGCATCTGCCTCTGTCTTCTCTGCCCCATTCCCAGGCACTGGGGCAAGGCCGAGAACTGGGAGAGGGCTCTTTGGTGCCCAGCTCCTGCCCCCAGGGGAGGATGAACCAGCTCGGCAGCAGGCCGAATGTTCATGTCCCCATCAAAATTCATACGCGGAAACCCCATCCCGCAAGGTGATGGCACTAGGAATAAGGCTTCCATCAGGTGCTGGGTCATGACCCTCCTGACCCTCCTGAATGGGACGGGTGCCCCCTATAGTCTGGGTGCTGTTTGTCCCCCAGAGGTCCACGTGTTGGGAGCTTGGTCCTCAGGGTGGCAATGTCGGGAAGTGAGATCTAGTGGGAGGTCCTTAGGTCATTAGGGGTGGTGCCCTTGGAAAAGATTGTGGGAGCCCAGTCTCTCCCAGACTTCCTATTTTAAGATGTGATTTCTTCATCCTACAAACACACTCCTGCTTTGGTACCACTATTCCCCATGAGGTCCTCACCAGACCCAAACCAGTGCCAGCACCCTTGCTCTTGAATCTCCAGAACTGTGAATTCAAGAAACCTCCTTTCTTTATAAAGTTAGCTGACCTTGGGTGTTTTATTACAGTAACAGAAAACAAATTAACATAGCACCCTTATGAAAGGAATCCCAAAGAGCTCTCTCGTTCTGTTCACCATGTGAAAATCATTTCACCCTATTCCAACATATCAACAAGACACCATCTACGAAGCAGGTCATGGGTCCTCACCAGTCACTGCATCTCTCGAACTTCCCAGTCTCTAGAATGTGAGTAAGCCTATGGTATCCAGTTACAGCAACCCAGAGTAAGCAAAGCCCCAGACACCATCAGGGTCAAGGTTCAAAAACCTGCTCAAGGTATAGACCGTTACCTGGGGGGTTGCCTGGAAGGCGCCACTGCCACCAGGGTCCCCGTGTGGGGCTGGAAGGCAGGAACAACCTCATCAGAGTACAGGCTGCCGTCTTGCCGGTGGTTCAGGCTGACTCTGTTGGCCATCACCACTAGTCCCGTTTCCTAGGCAACAGACAACAGCCAAAGCGGTGGTGGGGAAGTTGATACTGGTGGCCCCAGGAGCAAAGGGGAGGGAATAACAGGCCCTGTCACCCTGTGGGTGCTGATTTCGACCTCACTGCTGGGTGCCTCGGGGCAGGGGTCATCTTCTGCTCTGGGCTTGGTGGAACTGGCTGAGGAGGTTATGATACCCAGGGACCATCCAGCTCAGAGCACAGAGCACGACGGCACGTTTAGGTCGTGGCCCAAACCAGCTGGCCCATGCGTAAACGGCCACACCTTGTAGGATGCCACTGACGGCAAACAACAGGACCAGGTGAATCCAGAGACAGGACGCAGAGCGTGGCTGCCAGGGCTGGGGGCGCTGCTGTAGGGAAGGGTCTCCTTTTGGGATAATGGAAATGTTCTGGGTCTAGACAGAGCTGGTGGGTGCATGACCATGAATGAACTAAGAGTCATTGAATTGTGCACTTTAATGGTTTTATGTTATTTCACCACAATTACAAAAAGTATCAGTTTGCCCAGCGTGTGATCCAGGCTGAGGGCCAGTGACTGTATTCCAATGATTACTTTCCTTATTATCTTCATCCCCGCGATAGTTATTGGAAGCAACTTGATGGGTGAGAAGATTCATTTTATTTTATTTTTTCCCATGTGGGGTCCAACCCAGGGTTATGTGCATGCCAGGCAAGGTCTCCACCTCTGAGTGACACCTCAGGTCTGAATGTCTCTCTGTCTCTCTCCCTCTGGAATTGGACCCAGGAGTACCCACTGAGCAGCTGGGACTGAAGGCCTGTGGCACTGTGCGCGGCTGCCCATCCCAATCTTAATGCCAGTGAAATCCTGACTTCACCGTCGGCTCCAGACCACTAACCCTCTCTGGATCAGTGTGACTCCAAATGGCACCCGGGCAGATTGAACCTCCTGCCACCTGAGAACGCAGCCACTTCCCTCCCTGAGGTTGCCAGGTACTCGGCCAAATCAACCTGCGTTGCAGAGCTAGGAGCCACGGCTGCCACGCCCTGGGGAGGGTTTCCCTCCAGCCAAGCACCTTCCACACGACTGGTCCATCAGTCAAGTTCCAATCTGAACCTGACCACGTACAAGTACAGTCGTGCATCACGTCAGAACAATCTGGCCCACAGTGGGCCAAACACCCTCAGACCGGGACTTGTAGCCATTCAACGTCCTGCCGTGCATAACTTGTGCGCGGGGTCCCGGCAAGCAAGGCTGCAGTGCCCCCGCCGCATGAGAGCGCAGCGCACGGCTTCCTGCAGCGCATGCCGCTGGGTGCCGGGCCGTGTGCTGACCGCGCGGGACTGTTACTCTAGCTCGGGCTCCGGCTACTTGTAAACACGGTAGCAGTCCACAGAATGCCCCGCCAGGGGACCACAGCCTCGCCTGCCTCTTACTGGCCGGTCTCTCGGTGGCATCATTTGCCCGGGTGCTGGGTTTAACCTCAGGTTGCTCTGGTCACCGTGGCCCCAGGCGCGACGGGCGGTGCTGCGCACACACCCAGAGCCCGGCTGCACCCTACCCTCAGGGTGTGAGCCCCCGAAGTCACCTAAAGACACGGCCTTGGAACTTATCCCTGTCGCTAAGCAACGCGTGACTGCGCAGCTCTGCCCCTCAGGGCTGTGCCCCCGAGGGAGAGTCCCGCAAAAGGAAAGTCTGGAGCGTGGGCTCCACCCCATCTCTGGACCCCCAGACCCTGACCCTCTGTCCCCACACGGGCGGGGCTCGGACTGTGTGGAGGGACGAGGCCACCTCTCCTTACGGTGAAGGCAAATCCGGAGTCCTTGGTGACACCCCAGGGCCACGGGAAGGCAGAGGAGCGCCGGCGACGTCGAGCCGTCAGCCCCGCCCACCAGAAGGACCCGTCCTCCCGGGACACACCGAAGGCATCGGAAACGTCGTAGTCTTCCAGTTCCCGGAAAACCTGCGGGCGAGAGCGGGCAGGCCTGCGTCCGCTGACGTTTCCATTTCCGCCCAGGGAGGCTGTCGTGGGTGGCGCAGCCTCCTGTCACGGGGACGCGGTCACTGACCTCCCATGCGCTCATGTCTTGACAAACCCACTACAGGTTGAAAATCCCACAGGTCCAAAATGCATCCGCTCAGCCCAGGGCGCACGGGCCCGGACCGTGGGGCTGGCTGGGAGCCGCGCGCGTTGCAGTGAGAGAGAACCTGACCCCAGTCACCGGCCAGGGAAAGAGCCAGATTCACAAGTCCAAGTACGATTTCTAGTGGGCACGTATTGCTTCCCACAACCTCCAAACTGAAAAACCTCAAGCGCAGGCGGGAGTGGTGGGGCAGTGGTAGAGCCCCCGCCTGGCACGTGGGAGGCCCTGGGTTCCATCCTCAGCACCACGTAAAAGTAACAAATTAAAATAAATAAGTAAGGGCATTCTGTCCATTTGCAACTACAAAAAAAAAAATTTAGTTGTAGATGAACACAATATCTTTATTATATTTATTTATTTTTATGTGGTGTTGAGGATGGAACTCAGGGCCTCACATGTGCCAGGCAAGCACTCTGCCACTGAGCTACAACCACAGCCCCTACAAAAAAAAATTTTTAAATAAAAATAAAGGTATTGTGTCCATCTACAAAACACACACGCACACACAACACACACACACACACACACACACACACACAGATTTTTTTTTCTTTTTCTTTTTTTCAAAGAAAAACCGTAAATTCAACCATGGTAACTCAGGGACCATCTGTGTATCACGTCGTGACAATCCACAGCAGTGGGTGTTGACCGTATCCGTCCATTTTCAACGGACCCTGGGGCGAGTGCGCAGTACCCGCCCCCCATCACCCCGCAGGTCCGAGGAATCGGACCGGGATCTTGCGCATGCGCGAGCACAGCAACTAGGGTGTACCAGGCTCCCGCTGGGTTCCCTTAGAATCGACCCGGGAGAAAGCAAATCTAGTCGGCACCCAGTTCTTCATTTCCTGGGAAGGAAGAGGGGAAAGGGCAAGGGAGAGTCCTGCTCACCTGCGCGGGAGTCAGCCGGAACCCGGACCTGAGCAGGTAGACGCTGCGGTCGACGGCGGCAATGCACACGCAGCTGCCCCTCGCTGCCCTGACCCGGAGGTCCACCACCTCCCCGGGACGGGTCTCATTTGCTGAATACGTCAGGGAAACCTGCACACGAACAGCGGGAAATAAGAGCTTGGCCCAGCCCCAGGCCTCTTCCATCCCACCTGTCCACTCAGTGCCCACCAGGAGAGTCAGGCTAGCCAGTCCAGCTGCGACCCTGTCCCCCTACCCAGATCCAACTGGTTCATATGTGATGGGCAGAGGGTCAGGAGGGATGGGGAGAACCAGGAGGCCGGTGCTGACGGGGCCCACCTGCAGCTCATTTCAGAGGCTGCGGGAGAGGGGCAGGAGGCTGGGCCTGCAGCTGGGGACATGGGTGCTGGGGACAGGACTGAGCCAGAGGAGGGCAGGGCAGCTGGCCCTTTCCCCATGGGCATGAGGCAGTCTCCATCTGGAAGCACTTCGGCAACACGCCTCCAATCACAGGCCTGCCGAACGTCGGGGTCTGGGCTCACAGGTCCACGGGGCACCTCGTCCTTGTGCAAATGACACGGAGTGCACTCACACACCTAGATGGCACCGCCTGCTACACACCGAGGTACGTGGCGCACAGATGTGGCCCAGCCTGTTGCTTCTCGAGCCATGACAAACAGAGCAACACGACATTAAATCGAGCACCGCAGAAAATGACGCTGCAGGGGCGCGGCACACACCAGGCGGACGAGGTGCTGCCCGTGTCGCAGGGCTTGCTGCTTTACAACGAATTATTTGTATAAGTGGAAGACGTACACTCCGAAATAATAACAAAAACTATAGGATAAGCCGGGTGCAGTGGCACACGCCTGTGACCCCAGCAACTCGGGAGGCTGAGGCAGGAGGACCAGGAGTTCAAAGCCAGCCTCAGCAACTTAGCAAGGCCCTAAGCAACTCAGTGGGGCCCTGTTGCTAAATGAAATACAAAACAGGGCTGGGGAGGTGGCTCAGTGGTTAAGCGCCCCTCAGTTCAATCCCCGGTACCAAAAAACAAACAAACAGCTATAGCACAGTAAACGCACAAGCCAGTAACCGCCATTGTTGTCACCGCCTAGTACGCAACCGTCTGTGCCATGCTTTGAAATGCCAGCAGCCCGGTGGATCTGTTTCCACCAGCATCACTACAAACTCAGAGTTCCGAGTCGATACGTCAGGCAGGTACGAATAGTGCCGTGTCGACAGGGATTTTTCAGTTCCAGTAAATCTTACGGGCCCACCGTGGCACCTATGGTGTCTGATCAAAACATCCATCCTGGCGCCTGACCAGTCCTCAAGGCAGAACACCCCTAAGAGCTGTGCTGTGTCACCGTGGGGAGCGGGTCCCCGTGTCACCCGAGCCACCGCCCTGAGAAGCCCCAGTGGCACTTGTGGGTGTCCCCGCCGGGCACTGGTGCTCTACCTGGTTTTCGAAGAACGTCTCGACTGCAAACTGGAGGCTGTCGGCGACCCCTTCTCCATTCTCCCTCACGTAGAAAACCAGCAGGCGGCCGAGCGGGACCATGCTGGGGGTCACGGCCAGGCGGAGGGAGGTCGTGCACACGTTGACCTCGGCGGCCGGGGCTGGCGGGGGCTCTGAGATGAGGCAAGAGTCCGGTGTGCCGTGAGTCAGCCTCTCGGGGACGCTGGCCCTCCGCCTTTGCTTCAGTGCCCACACCGGCTCCCATTCCTACGCACGGAGACGTCTGGCATCTGGCTCTGCAAGGCCTTTCCCAGGCTTCGCCCCGGTCCACGCTGACCATGCCCACTAGCCAGCTCCAGGGTGACCTGGGGCTCATCGCCGGCTCTCTCCTCTCTGCAGGGAGTCCTCTGGCTCCAGACCAGCCCACCACCTCCTTCATCGGCAGCGAAGTCCTCAGATCGCCCAGGCAGTGCCCTCTCAGCCCCACAGGACACCCTTCCCAGAGGCCCAGGAGGCCCCTGACCCCTCCCTGAGACCATCCCTGTCCCTCCGGAGCCCAGGCCCAGCGGCAGACCTGAACGCCTTCGTTGGCTGACTTGAACAGAGCCACATACTCTCCCCTGGGGTAAAAGACCCTCAAACACACACTCTGTAAAGGGTCTTAGATGTCTGCGAGGTGCTCCGCGATGCAGACGCTCAGCTGGCAATGATGTGACATCTCCCCTGAACCCAGAGAAGGATCCAGGCCTCAATGTCCGTTGTGCTGAGACTGAGAAACTCTGCCTTAGCCCGAGAGACCCTGTGTCTCTGTCTCTACCAATCAGTCCCCATCCATCATCCCATCCATCTACCTGACACAAGCTGTCCTATCAGTCTCCCCACTTAGCCACCTATCCACTGTTCATCCACCCATCCACCCGCCCCCCCATCCGTCCTTCCATCCATCATCCATTGTCCTACTCATCCATTCTCTCCCTCTCCCCCCCCCCCGTGACCTTGAACCCTAGGAATATTGGCAATGGCTGGAGACCTTGACGTTGTTACACTAGGGTGGGAACTGGTACTTCAGGTATCTAGTGGGGGTCAGGGTGCTGCTAAGCTTCCTGTGACAGCCCACCCCAGAGAATGACCCGGCCCCACACGTCCACAGTGCACAGATTCGGGACCCTGCTTGGGGCAGAAGAGGAAAGGGCATGGGAAGCCCCTGGGGAGTGGAGCCAGTGGGTGGACAAGACCCAGAGGCCGGGTCAGCCTGGGCAAGGAGACATCATGCACAGTGTGAATGGGCAGGAGGTGCGGGTGGTGCAGGACCCTGCGTGGCTGGCCTGCCTGTCCCTGTGGACACACAGTGCCAATGGGTCCCTGGGGTCCAGTGGACCTCCCGGCCCCCCTGGAGACATGCGCCCTCCACCCGGAGCAGATACCCACCTCGGCTGGGTCTTGCCTCCTCCTTCCTTGCTAGGGCACCTGTTCTCTCAATGACTGAGAAGGGAGAAAGGAACCTTCCCAACTCACCTGTCTCCGGAAGGTGCATTAAGCGAATCGGCTTCTTTGGAGCCTGGGCCGCCCGCCTGCTCCGCTGCTGGGTGACGTGGGCGGGCTGCTGGCCCGAGAGCACAATGTTGCCACGGGCGGCCACTTCGTAATACAGGGTGAAGTTGCAGGGACACGTGGACCACAATGAAAAGGAGGCTTCCTCCCCGACCTGGGGGACACGGCCGAGTCAGAGGCCGCGCCCAGCACCATCACAGCCCCACTCCAGGGACGGGGAGGAGTGCCGGCCCCACATCAGACCATCCAGCGCTGGTGATGGCGCCCAGTCTGCTGATGGAGGCGGTAACAGCGCGGAGCCCAAGGTGGTGTGTTGGGGAGTCAAGAACGCAGCCTGGCTTGCAGGGGATGCGGCCTCTGCTGTTCCTGCCATTCTAAGCCCCTGGAGTGTCCTGCCTGGCAGGAGGGTCAGTGTGTGCCTGGGGTCTTCAGTCATCCCCTGTGTAACAATGTGACTTGGGGAGGGTCCTAGGCTGAGTTTGACCTCTGGGGACGGGAGCCTGGATCAGCCTTGCGGATGGACAGTCAGGTGGACACTGAGCCCTAATGAAGACTGGACCCTGAGGCTCAGGGGCACTTCCGGGTGGGCAGTAGACTGTGCTGCCCCCCAGGTCCCACGACCTTCCTGAGTAGTAGAGCACGACCAGAGTCCAACGTGGAGGCCAGAGGCTGCCTGGGAAGCCACCCAGATGTCCCCTGCTGCATGCCATGTTTGCAGTCTGGACTGTCCCCAGATGGCTAGGTCACCCTGGAAGTCAGAGGAGGAAACCTGGGCAGGGCACAGTCTCATTCTTGCTGTGGCCCTTGGGCAGTTCCTTTCACCTCTCCAAGACTTAGTTTCTCCATCCATAAAATAAGGCTCTTGGAAGAAAACACCAGGTGGAGCTGCATGGCCTCGAATTTGCAGGGGGTTGTGTCAGACGCGGCACCAAAACCACAAACCACAAAAGAAAAGAGAAAAATTGGATTTCACAGAAACAAAAACTTCTGTAGTGTCAATGAAAACATCAAGAAAGTGAAAAGTGAACCCAGAGAAAGGGGAAATATTTGCAAATCAAAGACAAACATCCAGGGGAGGTGGGCGAAGGGTTTGCAGGAACCTGGGGACTGGATGAGCAGAGTTCTGCACACCTAAGACGACCCCAAATAGAGGGGTTTTAAAAAAGAAGCATGACGTGTCCCAGACTTGTCAAAGTTCTTAAGTCCGTAAGACTCAAAACAACAACAGCAACAGTAAAAACAAGGGTGGGGAATTTTTTTTTAACAGAAAAATGTCCCCTAATAAACGTAAAGGAAGGATGGAACTCACAATTCACCCTCAGGCAGCTCAGCGTGAACCAGAATCAGCCATGATGCTGGGGAGAGGTAACTGGGGACCCTCGGAGTGTGGCCACAGTATTAGAGTTGGCAGGAACCAGACCGAAACCAAGATAAGATCGGCTCCAACAGGGCGGGTCGCCCTAGTCTGCGTCCTGAAGAGACGTAACAGGGCCACGTCTATGGAGCCACCGTCCCCCATATGCTCTGACCCGCACTGAAGTCAGAATGTGGGGTCACCTATAAGACACACGGGACCCGACACTTCACAAAGCCATGGTGGAGAATCATCCAGGGAACTGCCGAAGGCAGGAATCAAGAGCCAAAGGCAACGCTCGGCTGATCCCGAAGCACCCAGACACGCACACACGCAGGTGCCCACACACACACGCACACACACAGCTGTGCACACACGTGTGAGCCCGCGGTGCCGTCACACCTAACATCGAGTCCATGTTGAGAACACCCTTTGAAAATCTGAATTCACCTGCGAATTCGACCATCTGATCGAGTTCACGTCGTTTCCTTGGGTGTGACCGTGACTTAGAGGTCGGGTAGGACAATGTCTTTATTTTTAGGAGCTATTATGCTCAAGCGTTCACGAGTGTCGTGATCGCCTTAACTTGCTTTCAAATGCTGTAGCCCACAAAATGTGTGGCAGGTGGATGGACGGACAGACAGACGGACAAATGGGTACAGGGAGAATAGAAGGAGAAAAGCAGACTGTTAATAAGCATAAATCTAGGTGACAGGCATATCGACCTTACAGGTTTTTGTTTCAATTTAATCTCCAGATTTATAAATGTCCCCCTGGCAGAGTCCCCTTCTGTTTGAGGTCTTATTAAAAAAGAAGGAAGGAACTCACACCTTCCTGCTCATGGGCAGCTCCGTGGTGACACAGCGGCCCTGAAGGTTGGGGACAGCTGCGCTTACAGAGGGAAGCAGGCTGGGGGCGGGCTGAGAGGTGGGCGAGGGAGGCTTCCAACTGTGCCCCGGCCACAGCCGGGGGCCAGCAGAGCATTAGCACATCTGCCCTCGGTGCCGCCGGCCCCTGATGGCGGCCCGCGGGGAGCAGGAACATGCTGGGACACGCTGATCTGGGTCGGGCAGGGGGCGGTGACACCCTGAGAGCAGAATCCCAAGGCCGAGCCACGTCCTCGCTACCCCCGAGAAGGAGGCGCCAGCGGCGTCCCCACCCCACGCTGCTGTTTAACAGCATTACAGGAAGAACAGCGGGTCCCGCTAAGTGGGCACAATCCCATCCGAGTCTCTCTACCACCCCCGTGAAGGCCATCAACCCCTGGGAACAGGCACCATGGCGCCGGGACTGCTGGGAACTGCGCCCTGTGGGTCTTCCACCCGCAGAAGAGGAGCGGGAGGGTCTGTGGACGCCTGGCGGGGCGGCCGCGGAGGCAACTGGTTTCCATCAGGAGCGGCACCTCTGCCTAGGCAGGGCTGCGGTCCCGCTGGAGGCCCCGCCAGGAACGCAGCCCCGTGCAACGCGGGGCAGCCTGGGGCTCCGGAGGCCACCAGGGTAACAGAGGGTGACGCCTAAATGTACACAGGAACGTTGGCGTGAACGTGCATGCATCTGCCTGACGACACGCTCAGGCACGAGTATACACACGTGTGCACATACAAAGACACATATCTACACCAATTCGTCCATCCACCCACTAGGGACACGGTCTGCATACAGACACGGACGCGCGCGCGCGCACACACACACACACACACACACACACACACATGCGCATATACAAATACAGGCTTTCTCACTCTTCCATGGAAGAATTTATATCCTTATACACAGATTCATCCCTCAGCATCCTTGGGGACCCCCCATGACCAAGTGTGCAGATGTCCAAATGTGTTGTATAAAATGGCATTTGATCTGCACGGAATCTACTCACACCCCCTGTGGACTTTAGTCATCTCCAAAGTACTCAGAACCTAATCAACGTAAGTACCACGTACACAGTTGCTGAGCTGTATGCTGAGCTTAGGGAAAATGACAAGAAAAAAGTCTGTAGGTGGTTAGTGTGGATGCATTTTTCCCCCAAATATTTTTAGAAATATATTTGCTTGTAGATGGATGATGGATACAAAGGCTTTATGTTCATTCATTTACATGTGGTGCTGAGGATGGAACCCAGTGCCTCACACGTGCGAGGAGGGTGCTCTACCCCGAGCCACAACCCCAGCCCTCCCCCAAATACTTTGATCTGCGGTTTGCTGAATCTGTAAAGCCCCTGGATGCAGAACTCATGGATACAGAGGGCCGGCCGTGTAGACGCACAGACACACACGTATTTATCCCACCTTCCACGGAGGGTGCATGGTAAGCATACGTATCCTTCAGTAGGCAGGGGGAGCTGTGTGTGCACGCAGAAATGAGCACAGACGTGCACACGTATGTACAGACACAAATACAGTGTACACGTATGCACATGCAGGTACGCAGGCACACGTGCACACCCACACACATGCACACATATCCCTCGACATGACAATCGACTGCACGGCATCCATACAAGGGGATGTGATTCAATGATAGGAAGAAATGAGCTCCAAAGCCACCAAACACAGAGAAGCCACCAATGCACCTTGCTAAGTGGCAGAAGCCGATCTGAGGAGGCCAATGCTGCAAATGTAACTCTATGACATTCCGGGAAAAAGGGACAAGGGGTTGGCCCATCAGGCGGGGATGGACTGCTGGAGGCCTGGGGACTCGAGGGGGCGACTGCAGTGAAGACAGGGCGTCGGGCATTTGCCAGGGTCCATCAGAGTGACCCTCAGGTAAGCCACGGAGGTTAGTGAGTGACGACCTATCAATACCCATTCATCGACCGCAACGCGCATCGCGTTCAGGCAGGATGTCAATGATAGGGACGCTGAGGTCGCTCGGAGGGAACTCTTGGTACTATTTGTTCGGTATCTTTTAACCCTGAAAATCCTCTTTAAAAAGTAAGTCCGCTGGGCTGGGGTGGCGGCTCCCTGGGAGAGCGTTCACCTCGCCTGGGGAGGCTCCGGGGTGGAAACCCAGCACCCCATAAAAAACTAAGTAAACAGAACGAAGGCATTGTGTCCGTCCACAACTAAAAATGTTTTTTGAAAAAAGTTTTTTAAAAATTAAGCCTATTAATTCAATGAAGTTTATTAAGACTACAGGCCCCTCGCTCAGGACTGCGTAACAACAGACGCAGTGAGACTCGACGCTAAACTCAGCTGTGCGCCTGGTTGTCTGGAAGTCTCTGGACGGGGAAAGTCCCAGGGCCTTTGCACAAGAAGACGCCAGCAGGGGAGTCACAAGGGGTGCCCATGGCAGTATCCCTGGGTCACAACCGAGGGCCAGGATAAAAGACGGTGCATTCATTCCGTGGAATCTGCCCTTGGGAGGGGCAGAGAGCCCCTGCCTCGCCGGCTTCAATGTCCAGTCCCCTGGGGCTCACGTGTGCCCAGGACCGGGAAGGGGCTCCTGGAGACCTTACCTTCAGGGGACGCAAGGGCAGCTGTAACTGCAGGTGGCACTGACTGGGGGAGTACCAGCTGCCAAGGGCGAGGTAACTGGGCAGGTATTGGGCCCCCGCGGGCTTCCCGTTCAGCGCCGTCACCTTGGTCTGAAGAACAGGGGACACTTGGTCAAGGTCAGGGCACCCCACCTTGGAAGGGGGTCTTGGGAGGGCGTCTTCCTGCCCTGCCCAGGAGCAGGACTCTCATGCTTCCGTTTCCCTTTGGGGTCCAGCGTGGCCAGCCCATTCTCCCCCGGCTCCCAGGAGCAAGGGTCCAAGGCCGGCCAAAGGTATCAGCGTGGGCAGGGGCTCGGAGCCCATCCAGCTTCCAAAGGACAGCCCCACCTCGGGGCGGCCTGCAAAGCCCCTCTCTCCACTCTTGAGCTTGCTAATCGCCCTCGTGGCTTCTTGGAGGGGAAAACCCCCTTGGAGAATCAACACAGGGGAGCAGCCATGTTGGACGGCGCCCCAGGCTAGGACCATGTTCCAGGTGGAGTCTGTGGCCCTGCACCCGCGAGCCACAGGCTGAGGCGACTATGTGACATTTGCTCCTTAGGGATCTAAGCCGGCCTCCGCCACCTGCTGCTGAAAGGGTGGAGTTGGCAGGCAGGGAGGCCACAGGCGCCCCGAGACTCCATGTGATGCAGAGCCAACCAGGCTGGCCCTGGCTTTCTGGGGGACAAAGCCCTGGAATTCCCCAGACGACGGGGCATCTCTGCTGCTCATGGTGGGTCCTGACAGCCCACCATACCTCAGAGCTCCTGCAGGTCTGGCCACGCCAGGAGTCCACCTGGAGAGACTGAGCCAGCCCTTCCTCCTCCCCCCTCCCACACTGCCCTGGGGTGGCAGTTCTCTGTCCCCCTCACTTGTGGACTCCCTGCAGCCTCAACCAGGGGAGCACCAGGCCACGGCTGGACGACCAGGGTCAGGGGCTCACCCACCTCCAGCCACACGTGCTGAGCCCACACAGGGATGGAGGGGATTGCAAAGCGCACCAGCCCACCCTCAGACACGAGCTCGCTGGTGTAGATGTTGTCCTTCGGCATCAGCTCCGCCTTGACCTGGACCGTCACCCCCTCGGCTGGGCTGCCATCCGGGTAGGACAGCTCCACCTGGAAGGGGTCATCAAACAGGTCAGGGCGGTGGCACTGGCCACGGGGACCCATGCAGTCTCCACGGTGATGCTGACTGCTTTGCAGAAACCGACCACCTGGTCCTGAAAGTCACAGGGAATCACAAGGGTTCCTGAAGAGCCACAGCAACCCTGAGCCAGGTGGAAGGTGCCAGATCATTGGGGGTGATCTCTAGGAGGGATCAAAGTCCTTCTCCTGGGACCCAGAGTTAGTTCTCCAAAGAGGGTTATTGTTAAAAGAGCAAGCTCAACTGGCACAGGACACACGCCTCTGATCCCAGCTATTTGAGAGGCTGAGGCAGGAGGATTGTGAGTTCAAGGTCAGCCTTGTCGACTTAGCAAGACCCTGGCTTTAAGGATAGAATTTTAACGGGCTGGGGATGCAGCTCTGTGGTACAGCACTTGCCTAGCATGCCAGGGACCCTGGGTGCCACCCCTTGGTACCAGGGGTCTTGCCGTGAGATCTCTCCCACGCTCGTGCACTCCCACCATGCTGCTGCCATCCACAGTGATGGCCGGTGGGTTGTTTTCTTTTGCAGGGCTGCAGATTGAGCCCAGGGCCTCACATATTCTAGGCAAATACTTCTACCACTGAGCCATCTCTTCAGCCCCAACCACAATGATGGGGCATGGCCCAGGAGACCCTTATTGAATGGATGAGACCAGCTGATCTTGAGCTTTCAGTTCTATAACTGTGATGTAAAACAAAACCCAAAAACCTTTTTTCTTTATGTACGCAGCCTCAGGTATTTCATTATAACAACAGAAAACTGACTGATACAATGTGTATTTTCTGGGTGTGGGCAGCAGAGACAGGCGTGAGGGCATGGCGGGCTTCCCCTGAGTGACACTGGGCTCTGCTGTCGCCCTGCCCCATAGCTGTAGTGGGGACACAGACCCACATTAGCAGTTAGAATAAGTACCACGGTATCTGGCCACCTCAAACTGTCCTGTGCAAATGAATCACGTGGTGGGTGGGAGTACTGCTTCCCCACTGGGATCAATCTGTCTCAGGAACAGAGGGGACCTGTCTTTTGGGGACTCTGACATTAGGTCACCAGGGGACAAAACAAACCTAAATAAGAAATGGCACTGCTTTAGAGGGACTAAGGATAGTGAACAGGAGCTGGGGCTGGGGCGCAGGGGCAGAGCGCTCGCCCAGCACATGTGAGGCACTGGGCTGGATCCTCAGCACCACAAGAAAATAAATGAATAAAATAAAGGCACGCTGTCCACCCACAACTACAAAGAAAAATGTTTTAAATAAACAAACATTCGACACACAGGTTAATGGCATAGGTTCAAGAATGACCGTCCCCACGCTGCCTAAGTTCTGGGTCGAGGACAGAGCACATACATGCAGTGGTCCTGCAGGTGAGACCACAGGAAACTGGACACTCCCATGCCCGGTGGCCTGGTAGCCCTGGAACCTGGTGACGTAACGCCGGCGTTGACAAACCTACTGAGCTGCCAGTCCTGGAAACGGAGAGCATATCTCCAGGCCTGGCGAAGCACACGGGGTCCCAGCCCTCGGGAGGCTGAGGCGGGAGGGCGTGAGCCGGTTCAAGGTCAGCCTGGGCAACTTAACAGGACCCTGGCTCAAAAACAAAAAGAAAGCCCAGCACTCACAACACGTGCATCGTACTCGGTGAGGATGCTGAGCAAGGACGGCTCTTGTCTGCGGACCTACTACGCTACGTCTCCATCGCTGCTCAGAGCGCAGTCTTTATACTTACAACTAAAAGGCCACTATAACAGCAGCCTCAGGCAGGTCCCTCAGGAGGATTCCAGGAAGCCCTGCTGGCACAGGAAGGACAGCTCCTTGTGGTGCTGCCCCCAAAGGCCCCCCAGTGGCAGGAGACGGGGTGGAAGATGGTGTCTTGGTTTTATCATCGTATTCATTTATTTATTTTGCGTGCTGGAGATTGAACCCACAGGTGCTCTACCGCTGAGCAACACCCACAGATCTTTTTAGTTTTTAAAGTTTGAGACAGGCTCTAAGTTGCTGAGGCCGACCTCAACTTTGCAATCCTCCTGCCTCAGCCTCCTGTGTTGCTGGGATTACAGGAGTGGGCCACTGCACCCAACACGTCTTAGCTTTGAACAAAAATGTTTAAAAAGTCAGCACCAAATGAAGGAAATGCAAAGCATCCCGGTGTCAAAAGGCAAAAAATGCCAGTGTAACCAGAGCGCCTGTTTTTAGCTCGGTCTCCATTGTCGGGTGGGGGAGAGCAGGAGCAGGAGGAAGCCCCGGGCATGTTCCCCAAAGGTACCTTCCCCACGTAGGCCAGGCCTGGCTTGAACTGTTTCCTTGTGTCCCTGGAGTACCGGATGTCCACCAGCTGCCTCTGGACAGGGGTGGAGTCATCAAAGGCCACCTGCTGGCTCCCGTCCATGCTGGTCACTGTGGCCCAGATGCTGACCCTGCCCCGGAAGTGCTCAGGAACATCTGCTGGGATCATGTCCCTCACGCAGATGTCAAAGTCCTGGGAGCCAAGGATCTAGAAGGAGGAGAAACAGGTGCTTTGGGGTGGATGTGGAGGACATCACCCACACACAGTCACACCCTGGGCTCTCAGCTGCCGGGAGGCCCCAAGACACTGGGGACACACCCACTTTGCACCCGGGCTGAGAAACCTGTCCTAGCCTCACACAAGAGCCAGGCTTCAGAGGGTCCCAAGCTGAGCGGCAGTTGTCACTCATTGACACGCGGAGCTAGAACGGTCTCCTGTGTGCCCCGGTGCATCCACAGCTGGCGATGGAGACCAACGCCCCAGTCCACACACGCGTGTGCACACCCACACATGAGTGAGAGTACATGTGTAGGCATGTACGTGTGTGTGTTGTTATGTCACACGTGGTGTCCCCATGAGCCCGCGGCAAGTTGGAAGCACCGTGGTCAGAGGGCAGTGAGTCCGCCTGACCGACCCGCCGGGTCAGCCCATCAGCACGGGGCCGTCCTCGCCCTGGCGCCGCCGCCCACCGAGCGCTGTGCCTGCGCCAGGATCCAACCACACGTGCGCAGCTCAGGGAAAGGTCCACGTGCACGATCCCCAGCACGGTTTCCACAGAACGGAGGCCACTTGTGCACCATCGTAAGGTCAAGAGAACACCTGAGTGGGGCCGGCGGGGGCTGGGGGCCATCCGCACGAGCCTCTGCCCTGGGCCTCACTCCAAACTCGCCGCAGGCCTGCGCGTGACTCCAGGGCTGTGACAGGTCCAGAGCAGGTGGTCCCACGACGGGAAGCAGATCGGCAGCCAGGAGCTGGGCGAGGCCATGAGAGTGGCTGCCCAGGGGACAGGTCTCCTTTGCGGGATGGGAATGTTCTGGAACCCTAGGAGCTGCGGCTCCCAGCACTGCCAATGTGCCACCGAGTCCTGCACGCAGGTGGCCGCCATGGCGTCACGGCCCCCTCAGGCCCAGGCCAGAGCCCAGTGCCCCCCCTCAACCCCTATGCCAGGTCCCCCGGAGCCTGGCAGACACCCTCGTCCAGAAATAGCTGGGGACCAAATCTCTCAGGGTAAGAGAACCAGGGCCACCGGGAGGCAGCCTCTGGGGAGAATGGCCGGATTGGCAGGGAAGGGTGGCCCTGTGTTCATCCCAGAGAAGAGAAGCACCGGAAAGAGGGGGCGCGTTGGGGCTGTCAGTGTCCTGAGGAAGGAGCTTCGGGTGGGTGGGGAGGAGCCGGCACTGAGGGGGTTGACCCATCACGTCCCATGTACGAGGGTCCTGTCTGTGGGACCCGGGACACCAGGGGATTTATCAGCGGCAGAGGCACCTTCAGAGGCGGGATGACCAGGAAGGGCGTGCCTGGTGCATGTGGCTTGCTCACAATGCGACGCTGAAAAATCACAAAGCTTTACACACGAGGGGAGGTACGACGGCACCCGCCCCAACGGTTCCTCAAAGACCAAGCCTCGTGTTACCCTGTGACCCGCAGTTCCACCCCTAGGTAAGCACCTGGGGGAGACCGAACTCATCCACACCAAGACTGGCACAGGGACAGTCACAGCAGCAGGATTCTCACTAGCCAAAAAGTGGAAATGGGGTCTGTGGGTGCAGCTCAGGGGTGGAGCGCTTGCCTAGCACATGTGAGGAGGACCTGCTTCCACGACTCAAATGCCCACCAGTGGAGGAATGAATGAACAAACGGTGGCACATTCATACAGTGGAGTATTACTGAGTCATGAAAAAGAAACCAAGCACTGGCACAGGCTTGAATGAGCCTGGAAAACATGATGCTGAGTGACAGAAACCACCTAGTGTGTGATCCCACTGATATGGAACGTCCAGAGCAGGCGAATTCATGGAAGCCAGAAGTAGACAAGAGGTTGGTGGGGGATAGGGGAGGGGAACAGGATTTGGGGAACTGGTAAAATAGTCAGTCTGCCAAGGCCACAGGTTCTGCATCCTTGGATTCAACCAACTGTAGGTGGACGCTATTTTTTTTTTTTAAAATCACACATGCACCGACTTGCAGATTCCCTTTCTTGGCCTCTGTCCCTAAGCAATGCTGTGGACAGCCACACACACAGCCCTGCATCGCCTCGGGTGTTCCAAGGCATCCGCAGGTGACTTCAAGGCTACAGGAGGACGCGCAGGCTTCTGTGCAAATAAGACACCTTTACAGAAGGGCCTTGAGCACTTTGGGGTTCCTGGAACCTCCCCTGTAGACACGTGGGGACAACCACACCCTAGGCCAGATCGCCGCGGTGGCTGCACCCCTCCACGACTACAGACGCCCCCCGCTTTATGATGGGGCTCCGTCTGGCGAGCCCGTCCTGAAGTGGAATGTCACAGGTCAGCAGTGCACTGAGCCCGCCCTGCCCAGGGAGCACGGCGGAGCCCCAGCCCGGCCGCCTGCCCTCGGGGCACCTGTGGACACCGCGGGGCACAGTCCCCTCACCCGAAGCCTGTCTCAGATTCAGTGTGGAAAATCTCGTGCCCTTTATCAAACACAGCGTGCAACTTCAGACGCACGAATTGCTGATTTCTGAAACTGAAGCACGTAACGCTTGCGTGGATGTTACTCTCACTCCCCCAAAAGGTCAAAAAATCATAACTCGGACCATCGCCAGTCGGGGACCGGCAGTACGCAGAAAAGCCACGGAACCCGATGCTCTGTGGTGAGCTGCATGGAAAGAGAATGATAATATCTCATAAAATCGTCCCTTTTTGAATTGTCTGCACCATATTCCAGGGGGAAGCACGTGGCGATCAACAGAGACTCCGCCTGCCTGACAGAGGAGCTTTCTTTTCTTCCTTTTTGTATATTTTAGTCTCTGTGTGAATTATATCATCAGGAAAACCCCCATCGTGTGACCTTTTTAGACAATGACATAAAATCTGTGGTAATGAAACTGGAGTTGTGGGAAGGGACCAAAGGAGCCAGCACCGGGGGTCCCTGCTCCTTACCTTTGTGGTCCTGAGGACGGGGCGCCCCACCTCGTGGCTGTAGTACCCCACTCCGTTCACGGTCATGTTTATGGTTAAGGTCCCGGACACAGGTTTCCCAAAGGTATACCTGGAACAAAAGGACCAAGGGGGCTCAATTTCCCAAGCAACCCCAGATGGGGCAGCAGGAAGGGGCCAGTCTCGGCAAGGTCAGCCTCGCATGGTGTGGCTACTAGTACCCACTGGTGTCTGAGATGCTGCCCTTCCTTGTTCTGCATTCTGCCCTTGCAGCCCTCTCTGCAACCGGGAGTCAGGACAGATGATGGGAGAGCCCTGTAACCCTCTACACCAGTTTTGCTTTTGATGGAAAAAGAGACAGATGGTCAGAGAGGAACTCTGCCCCTGAGAGCTGCAGGTAGGTGACACAGTTGGAGCAGGGCAGTGCAGAGGCGCCAGAACCTGTGAGGACCAGCAGGGCTGGGCTACATTTCCATAGGGGGGTTCCAACTCAAGCGAGGGGCCTGACTTCCCTGAGCCTTGAGTTCCTCGCGCAGAGGGGAATGAACCATTGGCTTGGGGACTTTGGTGAGAGTTAAAGGTGCCTTGTCACGTCTGACCCAGAAGGGACACCTGCTCACAGGAACAGAGTGGGAGTCAGCAGCGCACGACGCTGCCAGACATTCCAAGAGTGCGCCCAGGCCGCCCTGGGAGGGGACACACAGTCTGGGAGGCCCTCAGCCACAGCCTCCGAGGCAGCTGGGGCCGGGATGGGGAGCTCAGGGCCCCCAGCGCCCCCAGAGGGGAGAGCCCTTCGGGTGAGCGCGGGCTGTGGGCTCGTCACAGCGGGCCATCAGGGGACGGCCCCACTGGCTCAGGAGCTGGGTGTGGGGTGATGCTGAGGGTCGGGGGGGGGGCTTCGTGGGAGGAGCCTGGGAGGCAGGAGGTCGCTGAGGAAGGGCACCCCGCAGGTGGTCTTAGGGGGCGGGAGGCAGTGGGGGGCTGGGGAAGGAAGATGCTCGAAGGGCAGGGGCTGCCCACGTAGGAGAGGGGGCAGCACTGGGGTGGGCACGCCAGCAAGGGAAGGGGATGGGGACGGGAGGGCCACCGCAGGAGCCCCTGTTCCTCACCTGGCCCGTACGGTGGCCTCCTCACAGACGTCCAGGTCTCGGATGAACCGGGGAGGGTCGATCAGGAGCTCGAACCTGGGCAACACTGAGCAGAGAGAGCAGAGGGGAGGCGGGTGGCTTCCGCTGCTGTGGGGGCCTTGGGCACCAGGAGGGGTGTGGGGGGCCGAGAGCAAAGCCACCCGGCCACCAGAGGTGGACGACGGGTGGGTCCACTTGGCCCTTTGCTGGCCTGCACCACCACCTACGTTGGAGAGATCGGGACCCCTTTCCAGGGCAGGGCCCCCACCAGGTCCAGGGCAGGTGTGGCTGACCCCAGCCCATCCCAGGGAGGCCAGGTGGCCACATGGAGCCCCCTGTCCCCATGACTCCCAGGAGCCATGGAGGAAGGTCCCTCATAGGATGGCCACAGGGCCTGGCTCTCTCTCCACGGCTGAATGCAGCCCTGGGACGAGGGAGCCATCCTGTCACCCCGCAGGCAGCCAGAGAAGGGGCCGCCACCAGGACCTGCACCTGAGTGGCTGGACAAAGGGACGGTCTGCGTCCATGGCAGGCGAGGTCATCATGCTGCCCAGAATGGCAGCAATTTAAAACATGCGGATAGCTTATTTCTGGAATTTTCCATATTACAGTTTCATTCTGGGTGGACTGTGGGCCACCGACCCGCAGGTGGAATGGTGGAAAATGGGGAGATGACAGCAATCCTTTCCGTTGCCAAGGGGCATTTGCACTGGGCTTCTGGTGCCCACAACCGGGGCCAGACAGCCACTGCCGTCCCCAGGGACCTGGCTCCTCTCTTAGTCGGAGGCGGGCGCGATGCCCCATTTTATTTATTTGTTTTTACGCGGTACTGAGGATGGAACCCAGTGCCCACCCGGGCCGGCCAGCGCTCCTCCGCTGAGCCCCAGCCCCAGCCTCGGGCTGCCCCTCGGCCCAGAGGGGAGAAGTCCAGTGAGGACAGAGCGGAGAGCCGAGCAGTGGCCCGGGTCCCTCCTCACCACGGGAGCCGTCCCCTGGGCAGCGCCCGCAGCCCGTCCCGCCTCCGCTCCATGGAGACGCCTACAGAGTGTCCCCAAGAAGGGAACCCCAACTCCTGCTGTGGCCAGGACGGACCTTGAGGACAGCGTGCTAAGTGAAAATAAGCAGCCACCCCAGGACCCCACCCCCGGCCTCCAACCCCGGCCTCCACCCCCGGACCGCGGCCTCTACACCCCGACTGCGTCCTCGGGCTCAGACCCGACAGCGGATGGGAGGTGCTCAGGAAGGTGCTGCGCCTGAATGGAGGGGGCGACTTCTTCTTCCTCGTCATGAACCCCTGAATAACCCAGTGTAAGCTACTTCCATCGCACGCACAGGGCATGAGGTGTCGCGAGTCACCGAGAGGGGACTCGAGGTCTGCAGGGGTCTGTGCGGGGTTCTAGGCAAACACCACACCCCTCCGTACGGGCTAAGGCCATGCATCGCGGCGTCCCCAGGGGATCCTGAAACCAGTCCCCAGGCTGCACTGTCTGATCCCTGTGTGAGGTCCTTACCGTTGTCACATTCATAGGGACCCAAGGTAGAAGGGCGGTGGTGGGGGCCGGGGGAGGGGCGGGGCACGAGTGTCCAGAGGGGACAGTCTCACTGGGAACAGACAGCTCTGGGGCGGGAAGTGGTCAGGGCTGCAAACACTGGGCACGTGTTCAATGTCCCTGCACTGGACACTGAGAAACGGTGACAGCGACCCATTTATTTCGTGTCATGCGACTTCATCAGCCACATGCAAATGATTTTCAAAAGGACGTGCGTCGGGATCAGCAACCCTCGGGGCCAGGCTCGCTCCCCCTCCTGCGCCTGCCGTCCCCCAGGTGAGGGATCCCAGGGTCCGGAGAGCCTCCTTACCGTACTTCTGCACTTCGAAGGACTTGTTGTACACGTGGCCCTGCATCTCCACAAAAACGGCCCACTCCCCCAACACGGGCTGGTCGGACAGGGGGAAGCTCACGTTGGTGACACCTGTGGGGACAGAGGTGGGTCTGTGTCGGGCAGGACGCTGCAGGGCGGCCAGCGGGAGCCAGTCCTCAGCCCCGACCGGCGGCACCTCAGGCTCCCGGAGGCTCCCTGTAGCCCGTGTCAGGCCCCAGCGAGGGACATGGCCGGTTCCACTCACCAGCTCAGCCCCACCTGTCATTCCGAGCCTGGGCAGACACACCCAGGACCGGACAGTTCTCTGCACTGCGGGTGTCAAGCAGCGTCCCTCACCCCACCCACCAGATGCCAGGTCCCAGCCCCCAACACACAGCATGACAACCTGAGACGTCACCAGGCATTACCGACACCCCAGGGGGACAAGTCACTCCTGGGTGAGAATCACCGAGATGCAGGGAGGGGATGATAAATAGACGACAGACAGAAGTCAGAAGAGTGGATAGAATTATAGACAGATGACAGAACAATGGATGGGAAGACAGAACGACCGATAAACACAGAGGAGAGGAAGGAGAGAGACCCCAGGTTAGACAGAGGACGGGAGGACGGACAGAGAGACAGGTAGGTGGGTGGGTAGGTAGGTAGGTGGATAGGTGGGTAGACAGGTAGGTAGACAGGTAGGTAGGTGGGTAGGTAGGTAGACAGGTAAGTGGGTAGGTAGGTGATGATGATAGGTAGTCTTATGGTTTGGACCCAGAACATTGCCCAACACCTCTGGTGCTCAGAGTGGGGCTTTGGGAAGCCATTGGACCGTGAGGACTTCGACCTCCTCCCTGGCTGGGTCTGCTGCTGGCAGGTGAGGCCGAGCTGGCGGGAGCAGGTCCCCTGGGCTGCTCAGTCAGTCTGCTCCTGCCAGGCTGAGAGCTGGCCCTCTGCGGTGTCCGCCTCTGCTGAGGAGGCCAGAAGGAGAGAGGATGACCCAGCGGGAGGAAGGAGCAGAGTGGAGGAGGAGCAGAGCAAGGGACCGAGGGCCAGGACAGGGACAGGAGGAGGGTCCCCAGCAGGCCCGTGAGTCCCACCCTGGGATCCACAGTCACCTCGTCCCTGGATGGCTCAGCACGCGCACGGCTGTGCTCAGACCCCCACGCCCCACCTGTCTCCTGCCCCACCTCACAGCAGTGGCAAAGTGGGACGTGACCCTGACTGTCACAGAGAAAGAAGAGTGGCTCCCTCACCCAGCGCAGAGGATCTCCTAAGGTCTAGCTGGAAGAGGAATCGGACAGCGGGTTGAGGCGGTGGGCGACCTGCCTCGGGAGTCACGCTATTCCAGAAAGGTCTGGATCCACAGAGCCCAGGGGTCCCCACGCTGCGGAGAAGGGTGGAGGGCTGCACCGAGGCTCTGGGACCTGAACCCCAGTGGCACCAGCTACCAGGTGGCAGAGCCTGCCGCTGCTCCCCTGGTCCCTTCCAGCTGGGGCCCGTCGGGGGCGCCTGGACGCGGCACCCTGGGTTCCTCCTGAAGGTCTGCTGCTCTTCAGCAGGGGCGGGAGGGGCCGGCCAGGCACTCACCGCAGCACAGCCTCCTCAGGTGCCGCCACTCCAGGATCCGAGAGCCACGGGGGTCCTGCGGGGCACAGGGGCTACAGGGCGGCTGGCGTGGCCGCGTGGGACCTTCCCCGGCCCAGAATGCGGGCTGAGGCTAAAGGACGCTCCTGACCGGGAAGTGGCCCTTTGAGGACCAGGGCAGAAGGGGCCGTCTGGGTCTACTCCTGTCAGGGAGCGGTGTGCAGAGCGACACAGATGAACAGACCCAGGACCAGGACGGGCCCGGTCAGGCAGGATGGGCTGGGGCAGGTGGGGAGGGGTCCACAGAGGCTGGTGGGAGAAACAGACCAGATCCCACAGAGGCAGGCTGGGGCCCAAGTCAGAGCCAGAAGGGTCATGGCCACTCACCAGGATGTACGCGTCCACCTGCAGGACAGACACACAGGGCAGTGAGCACAGCTTCCAGAAAGTTCCCAGGCCTCTGTGCGCGATGTGTCTTCAGGCACAGTTGCTGTTAAGGACTGAGTTTTGTTCCCCCAAAATACATATGTTAAAGTCTTAGTCTTCAGTCTTCTGCGGTTGCCTGCGGCTCGTCATCCCAAAAACGAATATTGAAATTTAAGGCCCGACGAACTGGTGCTAAGAGGTAGAGGGACTTTGAAAGGCGACCAGATTTGAGGGGTCTGCTGTCCTGTCTCATGGGAGTGGGTCAGCTCTGAGAGGCCAGGTTGCTCTCAAAGGCCAGCCTCCCCTCCCCGCTCTCTTGCTTCCTGTCTCACTGCATGGCCCCTGTCTCTTGATGGCGCTGCCCTGCATGACATAGCCAGGAGACCTCCCCAGAGGCCAGATCTTGAACTTCAAGCCTCCGAAACTGTAAGCTAATAAACCCCCCTTTTAAAAAATAAAGATGGGGCTGGGGAGATAGCTCAGTCGGTAGAGTGCTTGCCTTGCAAGCACAAAGCCCTGGGTTCGATCTCCAGCACTGCAAAAAATATAAAATAAAATAAATAAAAAATAAAGTACCCCGCCTCTGGTCTCTTGTTATAGCAACACAAAATAGACTAGGACAATGAGATCACATCAGAGTGGGCAAGTGCCTAATGTATCCAGTGAAGCCAGGCGTGGTGGCGCAACCCATAATCCCAGCAACTCTGGAGGCTAAGGCAGGAGGATGGCAAGTTCAAGGTCAGCCTCAGCAACTCAACGAGATTCTGTCTCAAGATAAAAAGGGGCTGGGGATGTCACTCAGTGATCGAGTGCTTGCCGAACATGCTCACAGCCCTGAGTTTGATCCCCTGGGGGCGGGGGAGTGTCCAATGAGAAAAGCACAGTGACTTGGGGTCCTGACGGATAAGAAAGAGCAGAGCGTGCCTACAGACTGTGATTCTGGGCTGGTAACCCACCTGCTGGGAAAATCTGCAGGGTTATTTTCTTGTGTATGAGTCCCAAGGCGGGATCCAAGCCTGCTCTTTCTGGGGACATGCCCAAGCGGCAGGGCCAGCACCCGGCCCAAATCACCCTGGGGTTCCTGAGCTGTAGGTCCTGCTGGCCCCTTCCCGTCTTCACTCTAGCACAACGCCCTTTCCAAAGCTCCTTCTTGCAGCAGAACGACAACTAATAAGTGCAGAGGGACAGGAGAGGAGAAGCATCGACACTGTGCAATTACGGTCGATGACCTGTGACCTGCCTGCAGATGCGGGACCAGCAGCCAGCCTCCCGAGGGACAGGCTGCAAAACCACACCTGGACTCTGGGAAAACGTCACCGTCACAGCAGACAACTCAGGCCGCAGAACAGGACACTAAAGAGCAACACACCATCCAGGATCTGAGTCTCGGCCGGCAAAGAAGCTGGTGAGACGGGACATCATCAGGCAACCAGATTTTATGTCACTATCATCGTACCAATGTCAGAATTTTTAAAAGTGACAATTGTTCTCGTTTTGTTTTGGCACTGGGGATTGAACCCAGGGCACTTTCCTGCTAAACTCCATCTCCAGACCTTTTTTAATTCTTATTTCAAGACAGGGTCTTGCTAAGTTTCTTAGGACCTCACTAAGTGGCTGAGGCTGGCCTTGAACTTGGGATCCTCCTGCCGCCACCTCCTGGGTCGCTGGGATTGCAGGCGTGCGCCGCTGTGCTGGCCGCTCTTCGATTCTTAGAGGATATGGGCGGTGATACTCAGAGCTCAGGGGGGACGAGGGGGACACAGTGGGCCAGGCGTCCAGCCAGGCGCGTCTGGAACACTTCCAGAAGCCAGTCTCACCTTCTCGCTGACAGGCCTCAGGTCTGGGGAGACGGTGAAGATGCCGATGTGCACTGGAAGAAAGAGGGGACAGCTGGCAGCTCCAGCGGCGCCCAGCCCCCCACTGCCACGCCCGACACCCACCTCGGTGCCCGGGCCTGTACACGGGCTTGTCCATCTGGATGAACACGGAGGCACCTCGGCCGTCCACGGTCACCGAGGTCTGGTTGTGGAAGAGGGCACCCTCCTCCGCCCGCTGGCCGCGGCCCTGCACCCTCAGGAGTGCTTGGCCCCGGAGGCCTGTGGGGACCTGCGAGCAGAGCACAGGGTCCCCGACGGGGGCCGAGATGATGGGAAAGCAGTCAGAGCTCTAGAAAGGGGGCGCTGGCCTGGAGTGACCGCTCCCCAGGGGACAGTTTCTGGAGCTGTTTGGGGGTCTCCTGGCAGCCAGAGGCATGCTGGCATCTAGTGAGGGGGAGCCAGGGCGGGGCTGCTGCTGGTGTGGACCAGGACCCCCTCCCATGGTAAAGAAGGACCCCGCCCCAGGGCCAGCAGGTCTGTGCTGAGGAATGCTGGCCGAGCTCAGTCACCGTGGCCTCTGCGACACCACATGTCACAGAGCCTTTTGACTCACCACTCAGGGACAGTCAGAAGAACCATTGCCCCTTTTCCCCAAGTGTATTCACCGTGGGTGACAGGGACAGAGAGCCCCGCCCCATAGACATGTGAGTGTGTGTGTGTGAGAGTGTGTGTGTGAGTGTGTGAAAGTGTGAGTGTGTGAGCGTGTGTGTGCATGAGCGTGTGTGTGTGTGTGTGAGTGTGTGTGCGAGTGTTAGTGTGTGCGAGTGTTAATATGTGTGAGTGTGAGCATGTGTGTGAGTGTGAGTGAATGTGCGTGCTAGTGTGCGTAAGTGTGCGAGTGTGAGCATATGTGTGCGAGTGTGTGTGAGTGTGAGAGTGTGTTAATGTGTGTGAGTGTGAGCGTGTGTGCGTGTGAGTGTGTGAGTGAATGTGTGGGTGTGTTAATATGTGCGTGAGTGTGAGCATGTGTGTGCGAGTGTGTGAGTGTGAGGGTGTGTGTTAGTGTGTGTGAGTGTGTTAATGTGTGTGTGAGTGTGAGCGTGTGTGTGTGAGTGAATGTGTGTCTGTGTGTGTGTTAATGTGTGTGTGTGTGTGTCTGTGTGTGTGAGTGTGTGTATGTGTGTGTGATCCTCCGTGTCTGAAGGGCTCCGGTTCCAGGACTCCCCAGGGGACCCGAATCCTTGGGAGATCAAGTCCTTTGCAAAGGTAGCATAATATGTGCACAGAACCGACCACTTTCTCCCTGGGACTTTAAATCCTCTCAAGATGACTTACAGTTCCTCATACAAGGTAAATGCTGGGGACGCAGCTGATCTACTGAATTGTTTAGGAAATAATGACAAAAAAATAATCTCTACATATTTGGTGTAGAAGCGATTTTTTGTTCAAATATTTTTTTACCTGCTGTTGGTGGAAACCACAGATCTGGAGCCCACAGATACAGAGGACCAGCTGTAGTCGTCAGATGTATTATACGTACGGTACATACACTTCTCCGATTCCCTTCCCTCTAAAACACCTGCAGGCCCAGTCTGTGCTTGTATTTATGTGAAACAATCAGAACAGACAAATCCACAGAGACAGAAAGCAGGTCAGTGGCTGTCGGGCCTGGGGGAAGGGGGTGGTGGGGACAGGGTCTCCTTTAGGGGGATGGAAACGTTCCGGAACTAGACAGAGGTGGTTGTAAAGCACTACACGTTGTATCAAATGCCATTTTAAAATGGCAAAAAAAGGGGCTGGGGTTTCCACTCAGGGTAGAGTGCTTGCCTAACACACATGAGGCCCTGAGTTCAATTCTTAGCACCACACAAAAATAAATGAATAAACATCTAAAAAATATATTCAAAAAATATATATTTAAAAAATAAAATAAAATGGCAAAGAAGAAAACCAAATCGTGCACTTTAAAATGTTTAAAAAAAAAAAAAGAGAGAGGATGTTTCCCACATAGGTGGCAAGGACCCCGGCTGAGGCTCCGCCGGGACACTTTCCGTTATTGCAGGGCAGACGTCCACAGTCCTCCTGTGTCCCTAGGCAGTGAGCAGAGCCCCCAGCGTGTGAGTCATGCTCAGAGGCGCCTTGTCAGCCGGACGCAAACGACACTCAGGCCTCCCTCCGTGGGACCCGGGGCCGCACCTGGGCCCCAGCCGGAGGCTGCCTTCTCCCGGGAACCCCCACGCTCCCCTTCCAGGCCCGGCGCGGCCCGTGGGTGCAGGACCTCGGCTCAGGCTACGTACAAAGCTTTGTGCCAAACTCCCGATCCTCAGGGGGCCGCGCCCAGGCAGGCCGGGTGCGCCAGGACCTCTGCCCCGGCCTCCTGCCTCCTTCCGCTGGGAGGCTCTCTGGGCTGCAGTCTCCTTGTTCAGGACCAGCCATGGGGATCAACCTCAGCCCAGACTCCAATCCAAAAATCCTTACCTGCCCTGTTTCTGGAAACTTCTCCACTTTGGCCAAAGGTTAAAGAGGGAGGAAAGTGTTCTGCCCGCCTGGGAACAGGCCTGGGAGAAAGGGGCGGTAGGGGTGCTCCTTCCAGGGAGGGGTCCCCCTGGGAGAAGACAGCAGGCCCTGCGGGGCGCCCTCTTCCTTCCTTTGTTTCCAGTGACCCCCGGGGAGGCAGTGGGGGACTCGGGCAGGGGGCCTGGTGTAGCGGCCCTGCTCCCCTCGGTGCTCGCCCGGGAAGGCTGTGGAGCCCCCATCACGCATGGCCCTGGGAGACACGGCCTGACGCGGCCCAGGTCACAAAGCTGCAGGGCTGCTCTCAAAACAGTGTCCTACTGCCGGCCCTCAAAGGTCTTTTCAGAATATTCTGGACTCAGCAGGTTCCCCGGCTGTGCTACAGATATGGTCAGACAAGGTCCCCCCAGAGATTCGCATGCCAGAAGCTTGGTCCCCCTGCAGAGACGTTGGGCAGTGTGAGACCCTTGGGGCGGGGCCTGGTGGAGGGGGTTAGGCCAGGGGGCATCGCCCTGGGAAGGGCTTCATGCAGGTCTCCGGGGACTCGGGCCAGTTTCCACAAGGGGAGGTTGTCATAGCGTGCGCCTGGCCCGGGCACTTGGCCTCCTCTCTCACCACCTCATCTCTCTGTCTGGTACGTGTTCCTACCATGACGTCATCTGCATGATAGAACCCCACCAAAGGGGCCTATGCAGAGTCTGAACAGATGGGGCCCCCTGATCCTGGACTTCCAGTCTCGAAAACTATGAATGAAATAACCTTCTTCTCTTTATAAAGTACCCAGCTCCAGGTACTTTGTTATAGCAACAAGAAATACACTGCTGCACCCCTCCAATCCTAAGGTCAGTGATCCAAGTTCACTCATTTAACATCAGTGACACCAAAGGGCTTGAGGATCGAGATCCAAGCACAAAAGACATGGGGGACTCATCGAGAAGGCGGCCAGGACAAGTTAGCAGCACTGGAGGCCAAGAGCAAAGGTGGAGATTCCAGGAGCCAGGTAAGGAAAGAGGCCCGGGGGCCAGCTCCTCTTTGGGAAGGCTGGACCGGTTGTCAGCTCCAACAAACATCCAGAGGTGGCTGACTTGACTCTGGGCCCAGCCCTCTCCCCTGACAGGCCAGGGAGACCCTCTCAGTCCAGATGTGGGTCTTGGACTAAAGGACCCTGTCCTGCCCTCCTCTGGGATGCACAGCCTAGGCAAGTCCCCAGGAGGCCCAGCACGAAGGCCCCTGATCCAGAGCATCCCTTGCACGTGGCCCCGGGTGACCAGAGAGCTGGAAGCCCAGCCTCAGACACTGCCCAGGTCCCAGAAGACCTGAAACTCCCCCAGGAGACCCGGGTCTGTGGCGGGGGAGGCAAAGCCCTGTACACACCCCAGCATGACCATGAGAATCAGCCGGACTCTCTTGGCCTCCTGACTTTCCATCTGCTCTTCTGGGAAGTGGGTGTAAGGCTGACCTTGAGGCACTCTGATCATGCATATGAAGAACTCAGCACATGTAGACACACAGGTGGTGGCCATGAGGACCCTTCTGGCTCTCAGTTGTCCAGTCTATCAAACTGGCCACAGGAATGTAGGTGAGGCTGAGTCCACAGATTAGAAACCCTCCTCCCACTCTTTACAGGAGCTCTTGTGGCTTTCTCTGCTCCAAGCCAAGGGCTGCCTCTCTTTTTCTCTTTCCTGCCTCAGGACCTTTGCATGGGCCATTTCTTCTTCCTGGAATGCCTTTCCCCTTCTGTTCTCTGCCCAAATGTCACTCTTCCTGTCATAGAAAGTACAGTTCTACTCTGCTATCCCCTCAGCATCCTCTCCCTTCCCCTGATATATCTTAAAATATAATCACATACATTTTATTATGTTCTGACTTCCCCCTTTGGTAAGCTGGTGGCACAGAAAGCAGGACTGTGTTCAACTTCCAAGGAAGGCCCAACAGACATTTGAGAGACAAACATTACTTGATGCATGGATATTTCCAAACCATCAGAATAAAGCAAGCATTGCTGGGTTTTAGGTACAATTTCTAGAAGTTCCACCGAGAGCCTCTGAGCAGCATCCTTGCTGCACAGTGAGAGGCAAGGCTCAGACTGGGCAGGGCCTGCCCACAGTCCCGGAGCTGGTGGTGGGTCCCCACAGTACTGGCTTCCAAACTCCACACCCTCAAATTCCTGTGTGCCCGGAGGAGACCCCGGGGAGGATGCTTTGGTTTGGATTAGTGTCCCCGAGGTCCATGTATTAAAGGGTTGGTTCCCAGGTGCTGCTTTTGGGAGGTGCAGAGCAACCTTTGGATGTGGAGCCTCATGGGAGGCTTTTGGGTTATTGGGGGTGTGGCCTCAAAGAGGCTTAGGGACGCAGGCCTCTGCCTCTCCCTCCTTGCTCCTGGACCATCCTCTAAGTGGTTTTGCTCCACCATGCACACCTGCCATGATGCAATGCTCCACAAGCCCAGAGCAACAGGGCCATCTGATCGTGGACTGAAACTTCCAGAACCATAGTCAGAATAAACCTTTTCTCTTTATAAGTTAATTATCTCAAGTATTTTATTATAGTAACGGAAAACTGACTAACTACAGTAGAACAAAGAGGGCATCCTGCACCCCAAGAGCAGTGTTGCTGTCATCGGACACCTAAACATTCACTCTCCAGAGCAGAATTCTCAGCCTCAGCACTGTTGACAGTTGGGGCCGGATCTTCCTTTGCCACATTGGCTGTTTTGAGCACGCAGAAAGTTTCTCAGCATCCCAGGCCTCCCCTACTGGGTGCTGATAGCAGTACCCCTCACAATTGTGACCACCACAGACATCTCTGGACGTTGCCAGGGGGTGGAATCCCTTCCCCTCAAGCTGAGAAATGCTTATCCAGAGCTGTGCTGAGTGCTCCATCTTAAGCCCCTTTCTTGGAAGTCTCTAGAAGTCCCGTCCTGAGACCTGCTAGACGCCCTCTCAGAATCACACAGCCCTTCCTCAAAGTCTCGTGCAAATCCCCAGCATATGGGATGCCAGGTGTGCCTTCTTAGGTCCGGTGGCTGGGGACAGCACAAGGTCTAAACATCTGTCTAGCCTGTCTGATGTCCCAAGACAGCAGATCTGATCACAGGAAGCTGGCAGGGCGGCTCTGGTCTTTATTCGGGGTTCCCCAGCTGTGGACATATGGGGCTTGGCCTTCTCTGGGGTGGGGGCTTCCTGGGCAGCGCAGGAGTCCAGCGGCCCCGGACTCGACCCAGTAGATGCCGGCAGTGCCCCTCCCCAGGTGACGTCTCCAGGCATCACCAAAAGCCCCCTTGGGGTGGGGCGTGGGGGCAAAGCCACCCACCAGGTAAGAACCACAGCCTTGGAGAAAGGTTTCTCTCAGTGCAAAGAAGGCCTGCGGGGTCAGGGGGAGGAGCTGGGTGCGGCAGGCTCACCGAGCATGCGCAAGGCCCGGCTCCATCCCCGGCTCTGGCAGAAAGAGGCACTGGAGGGGCGGCGGGCAGGAAGACCACGGCCCTGGACAACACACCCAGTGAGGGGGAGCCTCCTGGGCCCTCTTCCCACCACTGGGGCTGGGAACACTGTAGTTTAAAGGAGCCCAGTTGCTCACCGGCTCTGGGAGCATCTAGTAAAGGTCAGGGACAGCTAATGCAGACAAGGCCAGCAAACCCTGAAATCCAGGGGCTCCAGTCTAAAAATCCATGTCAGAGAATCCTGTACAGTGTAGAGTGGGATGTAAAATGATTTTAAAATAACAACATCAGTGCCGAAGAGACTGTGGGGACATCTGGTCCCTAACGCGTGGCAGGCGAGGCCGGGAACAGGCACTGGGGTGTCTCCCGGGACAGGCACCACCCGCTGGAGCTGGCATCCCGACCTCCTCATGCTTCTTAGCCAGGAAAGGCATCTGGAGGGCCAGCACTGCTGGACACACAGAAACCCCGGCGAGTGTCAGATTAAGTCGAAACTCTGCAACCAGGGCCAGGGTGGCGGCTCAGTGGCAGGGTGCTTGCCTGGCACCTGCGAGGCACTGGGTTCAATTCTCAGCCCTCCATAAAAATGAACAAGTGAAATAAAGGTATGGTTTCCATCTACAACTAAAAATTTTTAAAAATAAGCAAAAGCTTATTTTTGAGAAAACTGTCGACTTGTTTTTTGGTGGTGGTGCTGGGGTGGAACCCGGGGCCTGGTACATGCTAGACAAGTGCTGCCCGCTCCCCCCAGCTACACCCCCAGCCCCACTGAAAACAATCTTAAAAAGAAATCTACAGGCTGGGTGCGCAGTGAGTGAGGAGGGCTTGCCTAGCACGCCCGAGAACCTGGGCTCCTCCCCAGCACCGAAAAAATCATCAAATGAAATCCGTGTGCAAGGTGGGGGTGAGTGAGTCAGGGCCTGCAAGGGCTAAGCAGGCGGCAGTGAGCAGGAGGATGCAAATCACAACAGAGACGGAGGAACACGGAGCATGCTGAGACATGCTGAGAGACTGCTGGAGTAAACAGCAGGACACCGTGGTGGAGACCTGGAATCGAAACCATAAGCACGCCTGTCTTGATGCGGACAAGACTTTGTAGGAGACTGGAAGTGAGAAGAGTGGAGGTGGGATCGGGGGCAGGCCCCGCTTCCCAACCTTCGCCAATCACGCCTTACAAGTCCCCACTTTTCTCAAAACACCAGCAACTTCTCTTATTCCTTTCCATTCAATCCTTTATTGCCCAGGTAGGATTTATGATTTTTAAAATTCTCAGCTTACCTTGAGTTTGATTGTTCCTTTATCTAAAAAAAAAAAAAGGAAGAAAGTTAAATCCGGAAGTGTTGGGATTGGCAGATGTGAGAGGTCTTCTCCAAGATGGCAGGCGGGGAGGGCTGGAGGGGATGGGCAAAGCTGAGCTCTTCAGGGGAAAGTTGGCCGCCCGCCTACTTCATTTACCTCATCCCTGGCCCCTGCCCAAAGTAAGCTGTGGGGGAAGTAAAGAGGAAACACCAGGGGAGAGGAACAAGGAGAGGGGCGGCGAGAAAGAAGAGGACACTGAGGTCCCCAGTGGAGCTCAGCCCAGCCGACTAGAACTGGTCTCCCACCATCGCCTCAGCTCTTCTAGCTGCATCGAGTCGCCTGAGGTTCTTAGACCTGTCCTGGGCTTTCTGGTCTCCGGGACTTGGTTAGGTGTCTACGGTTTTGGCCTCCTAGTATGCATCCTCTTATTCCTAACAGAACCCCACATTTCTTGGAACTCTCCAGGTTCTCTGGCTCCCAAGGGCAGCACCCATCTCCCTGGGGGCTCTGTGCTAATCTGCATAGGCCTTCCTCCTGGTCACAGGGATTGGCTCAGTGTAGAACACATGACCCAAGATCCACCAATCAGAAGGAACCCCCTGGTCTCGGCGGAGAAACAGGCCCCATGAGGACTGGCGGCCCACGGTCCCCGCTCACAGTCGGCTTTCTGCTGTTAATAAGCTGTGTTGCTGGAGCCACTGGAGCCACCCAGGAGGGGCTGCCAGCGGAACTCCACCCCCGGGACAGGGGCAGCCTCGCTGGCCTCAGAGCCCCTCAGGCCTATCTGTGTCCCTGTGCGTGACGCTCTGGGGGGAAGGAGGCTCCCGGCGGCAGGGCCTCCGCGGAGGCCACCACCCTTCTCTCCTGTGCTCACTAAAGGCGAGAGACTGCCTGGGAGCCGAGCGCCACGCAGTGGCAGATCCGCGAGCCCAGCTGGTCAACAGGGGCGCTGGAGCCCAAGGAAAGGTCTGAGGTGGTCATGAGGTCCCCTCCAGGTCCCCTGCCCCATCTCTGGCCTGGGTCTGCACCCACAGACCCAGGGCCACTGGGGACCAGGGCTCGCTGGATATTACCCCACGACTAGCCGGGGGCTTCCTTTCCTGGACCTCACGCTCTCTCTCCATCTGTCACACTGGGAGATGGCAGCCCACCTCCCCTCCTCCCTACCTCCCAGAATGGGAAGTGGCAGAAAGGAAAGCAACGTCCAAGATGCCCCAGCCCTGGAGGCCCGGTGGCTCCACTTTGGGAAGGAGAGGAAGCCTGGTCAGGCACTGGAGGACCTACCCAGGATGGCTCCCTGGCTCTGTGCCACCGCCTCGCCCTGGACCATCAGCTGAGCCTGGACCATGACTTCCCTTGGGGAGTTAAAGATGGTCACACTGATGACTTCCTCCACTCCCGAGCGGAAGACAGAGGGCGCAGCGATCAAATAGCCCCTTCAGGAAAGGAGAAGGGAGGAGAAGGTCTGACCCAGCCTGGCCTTGCCAACACCCTGGCTGGGCCAGGGAACTCCACTCCCCAGAGGCAGACTCCCATCTTTTCCTAACCACGCCAGGCTGACACTGCTGCTTTGTGTGTCTGCATCTGCCACCAGTCCTTGAAGCCTGGCACTGACTTATTCACCTCTGAAGCCCCCATGTTGGATGAGAATCTGGTCTCATGGGATCAACCCAGATCACACCACCACCCCTCACTCTCTGTATTCTGGCCTCTGGTCTCCTTTCTCAGCTGTTTCCTTCTGCCTCAGGACCTTTGCACATGACATACCCAGTGTTCAAAATATTCTCCTCCATAAAGCAGGCCACCAGCAAGATCCCATATTATCCTCACGGTCATCATATGAGAAATGTTACAATTACCCCATTTACAGAGCCAACAAGTAAGCTCCAAAGAAGGCAAGCCATGTGCCCCAGTCGACAAGAGACCAGGATTCTAATCAAGACAGCTTCTCTCACTTTTCAAAAAGCCCCTGACTGTCTAAGACATTTCCGGAAGGCAGGGGTCATTATCCCAGTTTTCTGACGAGAAGCTGACTCTCCAGAAGGATAAAGAACATGCACCAGGTCACACGACCAGGCAGGAAACAGTCGGAGACCCAGGACCTCCCAACCTGAGCTCCTGCATCCCAGTATCTGCAGCCTTCCATGGAAAAGCACAGAGTTTCTGTCAGCACATGAAATGTCCTGGCAAGTGCCAAGAAGCCAAGCAATGGCAATGCTTTCATCCCAACCATGCAGAACTATGGGTACCAGGAAGGCAAAGACTAAAAAGGAAATGGACCAGGCAATGAGATTAGGATTTTCATTTCCTCAAAAATCTTCTCTGTGATCATACCATGTCCATATGCAAAAACATGAATTTAGACCCTTACCTCACACCATACACTAAGACTAACTTAAAGTGGGTCATAGGTGTAACTTTAAGAGAGAAAATTGTAGAAGCACTAGAAGAAAATACAGGAGAAAGTCTTCGTGAACTTGGGTTTGGCAGAGATTTCTTGGATAAGAAGCCAAAAGCACCCTCCATGAATGCAATTGATAACTGGGCTGCATCCAATTATCATTAAAGATTTTCTGTTTCAAGAAACAGAACAGGTCTGTGGTTTTTGCTGCAGGCCACAGGGCTGGCCACAGTATGCACTGACCCCGGGATCATGCAGTGCTGTCTGGCTTGCGCAGTGACCACAGTTTAGTCCCATGGGATCACACACATGTACAACCTCAGGACCAACCAGAGCTTGCAATGACCTTGGATATGTGTTGTGTACAATCAAATTCTAGCACTACCCAGCACAGACAATGACCTTGGGTCTGAAGGTATCCTGCCTGGCTCCAGCACAGGAACACGGCTTCCTTGAGGACAGAGTGTTTCTGTCTGACTCCCAGGAGTGCCCTAGAGCTTAGCAAGGTCTTCCATGTAGCACTCGAGGAGAATGAGAAATGGTTTGGTGAATACACAATCGTGGCCATTTTCCTTGGTTACCTTTCCCAGATAACCTTCCTTGGTTTCCTTGGTTACCTAACCCCAATCTGGATTAGAGTCTTCATCCAGAGAACCTCACATAACAAAATCTGTATCTCCTGAGCTGTTCAGAAGTTGCAGTTGTATGCAGCTGTTGGCGTGTTTTGCCAACCAAGTTCTATCACTCGCCAACACTTAGGCTGGTACTGTCTCCTCATCCTTCTGGTCTGAGAAGGTCCCAGACTGGGAAATGGGGTGTTTAGCTAAGCACAGACAGAACTGGCCCTATGATAGTATGCAAATTTATGCTGGTTTTTAGAGTCAGGGGCTCTTCACCTAAATAATGCTCAGGTCACAGGAGCGAGTAGCCAGGGCTATTTCAGAGGAGAGCCCTTGGGCTAGCTGAACGGTGGCACTGTCTTGGAGGCCAGCTAATCCGTCACCCTGGGTGGGACATTTGGGAACTTCTCATCCCCACTGGGCCTCCTAGCATGAAATCCCTTTGGACTCAATAGAGAAGACCTCGGGGTGACTTTAGTCTGGGACAAACACTCCTGAAAACTGCTTAAAATTCTGCAACAGACACAGGGGCGCATGCCTGTCATCCAAGCAACTCAGGAGACTGAGGCAGGAGGATTGCAAATTTGAAGCCAGCTCCGGCAACTTAGGAGACGCTGTCTTAAAATTTTAAAAAATAAAATAAAAAGGGCTGGGGACGTAGCTCAGTGGGACAGCCCCCTTGGATTCCACCCCCATACCACAAAAGAATAAATACATAAATAAAAAGTAAATCTGCAACCCAAGGGCTCTGAATTTGGTCCTTCTAAGCTGATGTTCCCCGTTGGGTCCAGACCTCTCGGTGGAGGGTCATCCAGTGCCCTGCGGGATGTTTGCCAGGGTCCCTGGCCTCCACCCAGAAGATTCAACAGCACTGCCCCTAGCTGTGACGACCCAAATACCTCCAGACACGGAATGACCGCAGAGAAGCAAAAACCACCTGCAGGGACTTGGAACCCCTACTCCAAAGGACTCCAGTTTCCAAGAAGCCCAGGAAATGGAAATCCCAATGCTCAGAACACGGTGCCCTGTGTGGCACTTTTCCAACCATGACCGGAAAGGAACCGTCGCTGGGAGTGACAACCCCACCTGCTCTATTTACCTGCACCAGAGCTGGTGGACCAGGCCACCTTGTCACACCCAGCTGGACCTACAGCTGAGCTTGTGCATCGCCACCCTCGAACCCCAGCCTCAAAGGCTCATCTACACTTGGCAAGTCCGGAATCACTCCCTGGACGCCAACTTGGAGGAACTGCTCCCAGCAGCTAGTCATTCACCCCTCACCCCCACGACCCACCAGAAGCTCTGCAAGCAAACTTCCAGAAAAATGTCTAAGCAAAACAAACACCCCCACCCCAGACGCCCACCCAAGGCAAACAGCTCCGTGGGGCTCTCCTCCCACTCCTTGACCAAGGCCCAAGGGCCTCCTTACCTTTTCGTCTTGAAAACTGGAAATCGCCCCCCAAGATGACAGTCACACCAGAAGGGGGCTGGCCTGGCAGCCTGACCTTTGGGGAGTCCCTAGACCTTCGCGGACCACCAAGGAGATTCTGAACGTCCCCTCCCCATTTCGATTACGGGGACAGCACTCCGGGACCAGCCCTGCGCAGAGGCTGTGTGGCCTTGGTCAGGTCGCTGCAAATCTCTGGGCCAATCCCCGCCACCCCCGCCCCAGAAGGCGGCCAGCCTCCTGGGTCGCCCACGGAAACTCACGGGCCCTGGGGCTGCGCGGGGGCGCGCACTCCGTCGCTCGAAGACACCGGCGACAGCAGCAGCAGCAGCAGCAGAAACCGGAGGAGCAGTGGCCGGGACAGGGCGCCCTTCATTTTTGCGCTTCGCGGGGGCGCGGCGCCCAGGCAGGGGTTCGGGCCCGGGCTGGGCCAGGGCCACCGTCCGAGCGCAGCCGTCCCCACGCCACCACCCGGGGCCCTTTGTTCACAGCCCGGGTGCGCACCTGGCGCCATGCGCCCAGCTCCGCGCCCCGGCCGAGCGGGCAGCCCGGCCAGCGCCCTCCTCCGACCCGCCCCGCTGGCCGCCGGGTCCTCCCTCCGCCCGCCCCGCTCCTCTCCCGACTCACCCGACTCTACCCGTCCGGTCCCGGCTCGCTCGGCCGACCCCGCCCCGCTCCGGCCCACCCCACCACGCCCCCTGCCCATCCGCGGCCACCCCAGAGTCCCTGAGCCCCCTGACCGGCCGCCCTACTCCTCCGGCACCTCCCCGCTCCTGCCCCTCCCTAACCTCCGCTCCACCCACCCCAGCGCCCTGCCCTGCAGCCTCTACAGCTGTCCCCTGGTCCCCTGCAAGAACCCCCTCTGCCCCCCCCCCCCGGACTGCTGGGCCTGGGCATCACCACCTTCACCCTCCCACCGCTGGGGCCCCTGCCCTGCCTCCTGCCCTGGCCTGGACCTTGCACCCTGTGCAGTATGCCTGGCCCTTTGGGGAAACTGAGTCTAGCCAGGGCTCAATCCTTCCCGGCTTCGGCCTCAGGTCCCCAGACCCCCTTGACCAGGCCCCTTCTCCGTGGGCCTCAGGTTCTGCTTCCCCTTCAGCTTTGCCACCAGGGTGGGCAGGGTGCCTCCTCCTACCCCTTCCCGCTGGTGGTCCCGCTGTCCTAGGTCCCTCTGGGAGGGGGCCCATGCTTCCTGTGCCACTCGCAAGTCCTCGGTGCTCCCTAGAATGAGGACTTTCCAGCGACCAGCTGCCCCCAATCCTCTGAGCTCCCTGTGCACCGAAACCAAGCCCAAACTCTGGACTGTCCAGAGTGGCTCTGGTGGCCCTGACCTCAGCCTAATTTCTGAGCTCCCTGTCCCACCTCTTTACCTAATGAACCACGCTCTTGACCCCCTCTGCTGCTGCGGGGCTGGGGGCAGCTCAGGGGCAGGCGCATGTGCGGGGCCCTGGGCTCCATCCCCAGCACCGCAAAGGGCTGCGTACACAGTGACGGTTCCATAAGATCCTAACAGAGCTGGAAAACCCCTGCTGATGCCACAGCCACCGTGACACCGTGACGTCCCAGCACGGCTCACTCTGGCGTGTTTGCGGTGACGCTGGTGCGGGCAGCGGGACCAAGCTGCGGGTCCTAGAGAACAGCCCACGGCACTTGACCATGGATGACTTGCTGCTTGACCTGTTTCCTAGACATTTGTCCTTATTTTAGAGTGTGTTCTACTTATTAAAAAAAAAAGTCGACCTTGAAGCTGCGGTGTGACTGGCCGCAGGGCTTCCTCTCCGCCTCGCTGTCTGTGTCTCAATGGACGACAGGCGAGGTCGGCCTCACCTCGGGGTGAGGGCTCTGGGCTGTCCACACAATGACACAGTCGCCCGAGGCCCCATCTCTCCTGCCCTCGAGGGTACCACGGTCTTTCTTAGGCCCAGCACGGACCTGCCCAGCCCTGCACCTCAACCCATGCTGCCCGGCCAGCCGCCTGCTCTCAGCCTCCGGCCGGCCTCCTGGGCCTCTGCTTGGGCCGCTGGCTTCCGTGTGCCACCGCACCAGGGCTGCTCAGGTGCCAGCGTGCCCTCTGCAATGCTCCTCACCTGGCAAGACTGGCGCCCCTCCCCTCGGCCTTCAGGGGCACCTCGGTCGTCTCCCTGCAGAGGGGCCTGCCCTGACCTCCTGGGAGTGAGGTCACTGAGTCTCCCGGACCCACCGCGGCCGAAGCGGGTTCCCCGCTCCCCCAGACACCCCCACCTTATCCTCAACCCGGCGGCCCTCAGATCTCATCTGCCTGCTCGTGGGGACTGTTCAGAGACACCAACTGCCTCCTCCTGTGGCCCAGAGGCCACCCCACCCTCTGCCCCTGCTGGCTCCACCCCCGGGGGGCCCCACCTGGCATGCAGTGCCCTCTCCTCCCCTGGGTGGGAGCAGGGTCCCCCCTCAGTATCTGAGCAGAATTGGTGGCAGGGTCCCCCTTGCCTACAAAAATCTAAGGATGCTCCAGCGTCTGTCTTTCACAGAACCTCTGAGCGCCTCCCAGGCTGGCGATCACCCCAGGGCTGGGGCGCGGCTGGGGTAGAGCACGTGACCAGCGCGCCCGGGGCCTGGGTTCCATCCCCAGCACCGCCAAAAAGACGAGCGAAGGCCACGTGAGGACCCCAGACCCACCGCTGGGTTATTTCGCGGCCTCCTGTTCTCCTTGGGGTCGCCGGCGACTCTCGCGTGTCCCCCGCTTCTCTGGGGAGTGGTGGAGACCGATGCTGCCTGCTGCTGATGCCTGTCTCTGCTTTGTTTCTCTGCAGTGCTGGGACGGAGCCCAGGGCCCCGCGCGGCCAGCAGGCGCTCCTCCACGGAGCCACAGCCCAGCTCTTCATGCCGGTGGGAAAACACAAGCGGGTCCCAACGTAAGGGACACGCGGGACAGGCTGGACGTCGCGTGTGCTCACACGAGCTTCCTTCTTCAAGAAAACACCCGGTGGATGCAGAAAGCAGCACCTGGCGCCGGGCGTCCTGCTCACACCCTGCACGCCCCGGACGCCTCACGCTCCTTCAGTGTCCCTGCCGCAGGAGGAGGCAGCCCGCCCTGTCTGGAGTCACAGCGCCCCATCTGATCTCAGGCAACCGCCTCCCAGGCCTTCGTAGTGACCCAGAGGCCGCCACCTGCCCACACCCAGGTCCACCAGGAAACCTGGGGCTGTTTCCAGGTCAGTGCCGTATTTACTATGGTGTCCGTGTGCTTCTGAACTGCTTCACACTGTGCACCATGCATGTACGTATGTGTGTGAATGTGCGTGTGTCGGTGAGTAGGGGTTCACCTGGATGCCGACCTGTCAAAAAATGATGGCACAGCAGGCTGCAGTGGCCTGTAAGCCCAGCGACTCGGGAGGCTGAGTCAGGAGGATCGCAGGTTTGAGGCCAGCCTCCCTCAGCAACTTAGCGAGACCCTCAGCAACTTAGCGAGATCCTGACTCAAAATTTAAAAATTTTAAAAAGGCACTGGGGGTGCAGCCCAGTGTTCCAGCTCCCCTGGGGTCAATCCCTGGTATCAAAACAAAAGACACAGGGTGATGACGTAGCAAGCGACTCAGGGACAGCAGAGGTAGAGTCACCACACAGAGTGAAGCAGGACTACAGGAAGTGGCCCTCGTGGACACCAAGATGCGCCCTGGAGCACAGAGTCACTGACAGCAGGGTCTGTTATTGTCGTCACCCCCAGTGTCTGCCCTCCAGCGATTAGATGGCAGGAATGTCACAGGAAACTGTGTCCCCTTCTCTGTGCAAGGGATGCCTGTTCTTGCACAAGCGTCTTGTTCTGCATACAACGTCTTCACAGTTCTACCAGGTGTAGAATCGTTGTGGTCCATGATCACAGTCGCATTCTGGCTCCGTGAGTGGCAGGTCACCCCAGAGCCCGGCACCCCGCCCTCCCGTGCCCTTGGTCTCAGGCCCCGCGTGTCAAGGTCGACCATCCCAAGGGCCTCAGGGCCCTGGGTCTCCTGTGCCTCTGGCTCGAGGACGACACAGGACCGCTTATGTTTCTGGCCCCCGGCACCAGAAGCGACAAGACCCCAGCCAGACAGCCGGCTCCCCAGCAGAGTCTGAGATGTCAAGAGGTTCCTGTGGCCTGAGTGGAGTGCACTGGCTGCCGAAGTGACCGGCAGGCGGGGTCCCGGGGACGGGTGGACGTGGCCACTGCCCTTCCACCTTCTGCAGTTGTGGCACGTCTGTGAGGAGCGGCCTCCCGGGACACCAGGCTGGTGGTGGAGGAGGGCTCGGTGGGGAGGGGCTCTGGCCACAGCTGTGCGCCTGAGGGGTGGCTTGGTGACCCCAGGGCAGGAGCGCACGAGTCATTTTTAATCAGCCAAACAGGCAGAGAGGCCGAATGCAGTGACCCAGCAGGCGCCCTGCAGGCTGTGACCAAAGCGAGACCCTGCAGATGACCAAAGTGTCCCCCAGGAGGGAGAAGGCTGTGGCTGTGGGGGACGTTCATGCGGCGAGGGACAGGTGGCACATCCAGTGCCCAGGAGGGCTGTGCTGGCTTCCTGCAGCTGCTGGGACAAGTCCCCAACATCCTGGTGGCCTCAAACAACACGAGTTCACCCTCGCCCAGTTCTGGAGCCCAGAGGCCAAAATCAGTGTCACCCCAGGCTATGGCATGGACGGGGCAGGCAGGACCTTCTAGAGGTGTGGTGTCGGGAAGGTCACTGGGCTGCTGTCCCTGGAAGGCAGGTGTTCACAGGTGCCAAAGATTAGAACATGGATATCTCTGGGGAGACATTGTTCATCCTGTGGTGTAGGACCTTCATCTGTTTAGTATTGCTGTAACAGAATACCCGAGGCGGGGTATTTTATTTAAAAAAGAGGTTTAGTTCTGGAGGCTTAAGAGCACCGTGCTGATATCTGCTCAGCTCTGGTGAGTGCCTTCTGACTACGTCACAAAGCATCGTGACAGGATCTTGTGTGCAAAGAGGAGATCGATTGGAGAGACAGGAAGTAAGAGAGATTCAGGGCCTAGTCTTGCCCTTTTTAACAACTCAGTCTCAAGGGAGCTCACAAAGGTCTCTTGAGCATTACAGTGATCTCTTCTGAGGGCTGTGTCCCCATGACCTGGTCACCTCTTAAAGGTCCCACCACCTCTCCCATCGCCACCCACATGGACCTCGGGGGGGTGCACCCCCAGACCACACCCAAAGCATGTGGTTGTACCCGCGTCTGGATCTGGGGATGCACCAGCGTGTATCCCGTGTCAGCCAGGCAGCGAGGCAGGAGCAAAACCCACCTGAGGTCTCTGAACAGCAATCCATCCCTGCCATTGCAGCACGTCAGAGCTGCGGCCACTGGGTCAGGAGGGAACGTGGCCATGCCCACATAACAAAAATAAATCCATTTTACAGAAACAAGCTGCAGGCGGAGGTGCTCAGGGGTGTAGTTTGCTGACTTCTGATTACACCACACTCTCTGTAGATGACAATCCCGTTTTTATATGGAAATTAAATAACTGGGAAAAGCTGTGGGATTACACTGGAGCTGAGACTCCCTGCTACATGCCAGGCGGGCACGCTCCCTCCGCCTTTGAGGAACTTTGAGATTGTGCCTGGTTCTCCTCACCTGCTCAGGTGAGGCCCACCCTCCCTGTCTGGATGACTTGAACACTCAGGTCTGCCAACCCAGGCGCAGAGGGCAGCTCCAAGTCCCCCGAGGCCAGACACTCCTTCCGCTGGGCCTTTGCCCTGCTGCCCCTCTGCACCACCAGGACATCACATTCTCAGCAGGACGTACTCTGGCCCTATGGGAGCCTAGATCCCTGCTCTGTCCCTTTGGCCTGCTTGCCCTCCTCACCATCTCAGGATTTTTCCTGTTTGGCAGTTCTTCTTGCCTTCTAGTTCACTCTTGATTCCTGTGCTTATTATCTATTGCCTATCTCCCTTCTCTAGAGGACCAACACCACCAGAGAGCAGGTGGCTTTGTGATCATTCTCTACAGGAAGAACATCATCCAAGATACCTTTTGGAGCCGGGCGTGGTGGCAGACATCTGTCATCCCAACGGCTGGGGAGGCTGAGGCAGGAGGATCGCCAGTTCAAAGCCAGCCTCAGCAAAAGCGAGGCCCTAAGCAACTCAGTGAGACCCTGACTCTAAATAAAATACAAAATAGGGATGTGGCTGGGGATGTGGCTCAGTGGTCGAGTGGCTCTGAGTTCAATCCCCACTACCCCCCAAAAAAGGGGGGGCTGGGGTGTGGCTTAGGGGGAGCACTCTCCTAGCCTGTGTTCAATCCCCAGTACAAGAAAAAAAATCAAAACCTAGAATCATCTGGGTCCCTGTGAAAAATGTAGGTTTCCAGAGTGCTCTGACTGAATAAGTTCCCTGGGGAAAAAGAAAATCTTTGATTTTATGTTCCACAAATTTCATTCCAATTGGATCAGACCAAAAAAAAAAAAAAAAAAATAGATTAAAAGGAGGCTTCTGGGCCTGGGGTTGTGGCAGAGCACTTGCCTGGCACGTGTGAGGCCCTGGGTTCCATCCTCAGCACAATATAAAAATAAGTAAATCAAAAATAAAGGCATTGTGTCCATCTAGAACTGAAAATCAAAAATAAAGGGGAGGCTTCTGATGTGAATGAAATCCTTCTGCCACTCGCCACCCAACCCTGAGCCCGCACACGCAGGAGGCCTGGGAGAAGGGAGGCAGCCGTGTGGCTTCGCGGAGTCAGGAGCGAGAGGAACAGAGGGGCCTCAGGCACCCGTGAACTGGAACCGTCCAACTCAGGGAAGAAAGGAGGGAGCGGCCGCACAGCCCAGCCCCCGGGGCCTGTGCCAGGGGCCCCGGCCGATTGGGGTCCCCCGAGGGAGAACGCACAGTCCCCCGAATGCTCCTAATTGCTCAGGGTCAGCGGGTCACGGAGATAATCCTCTGGGCCACCTGGTGGGCGTCTCTGCCACGGCCAGGGGCCTTCCGGAACTCCCTGGGCCCAGTCAAGTCCCATTAGCCAGTTGAGCGGGAACGTGGGCTGGGCCGCAGCAGGGCTCCTGGGCAGGAGACAGGGCCTGGCCCGGGCCCAGCTGGCTCTGGGAAAAGGCCACAGGCAGGGGCCGTGCCTGGGCCAGGAAGGGGGGACAGGGGCTTGTGGTCTGTGGGGTGTCTGTCAGCCGCAGGGCCAGGGGTCTGGTGGTGCGGGCTGCCTGGGTCATCTGAAGTTCTCAGGCAGGACAGAGTGCGTGACTGTGCCTGCTGGAGGCCGGGCCTCATCACCCTGCAGGAAGGGAAGGAGGGCTGGCCAGAGGCGCCGCGGGCAGTCTCCCTTCACGGGCCTGGACAGGGGCTCCTGCATGAGGGCACAGACTCTCCCCTAAGTCCTATCTGCAACCACGGGGGTTTGAGCCAGAGTCACCTGCTCCTGAAGATATTAAACATCCAACTCCTTGTGGCCCTGCGATTCTACTCTCGGGCACAGACCCCAAAAGAGTGGAAAATAGCCATTCACACCAAAACTTGTGCACACGTGTCCACAGCTGCACTGTTTACGATAGCCAAGGTGGAAACAGCCCGAACATTTGTCAACAGATGAACGGATAAAGAAAATGTGGTCTATCCACCCAACAGAATATTATTCAGCCATGAAAAGGGATGAAGCACTGACGGATCCTGCAGCATAGCTGAAACTCAAACACACGACAGAAGCCAGACACAAAGGCCACATGGTGTGTGATCCCACTGACATGAAAGATCCAGAACAGGAGAACCTGTAGGCAGGAAGCAGACCAGTGATTTCTGGGGCTGGGAGAGGGGAATGAGAAGTGGCTCATAGGGACTGAGTTTCCCTCTGGGTGATAGAACGTTCTGGAACTAGATTAGGTGAGGGTTGTGGTTATATGAATACACTGGAAGCTGCGTGTCGTGGGTTGAATTGGGGCACACCCCCCACGTGTCCTCCCAGAACCTTAGAATATGACACAATTTAGAATGAGGTTCTCAGCAGAGGTGATTAAGGTGACGGCTCAAAGTGACACCATCCTGGACTTACAGTGGTTCCCTCACCCATGGCTGGCGCCAGGAGGAAAGAGGAGGGGAGACAGACACACAGAGACACAAAGAAGGCCACACGGGGGCCCAGCTGAGGCAGTGCTGCAGCCAGGAGCCAGGATAGCGGCCAGATGGAACCTCCCTCTGAGCCTCCCTCAGCGCCTCCCTCGGGGCCTCCCTCGGGGGCCCCCCTCAGGGCCTCAAGGCCTCCCTCAGGGCCTCCTCAGGGCCTCCAGAGTGAACCAGCCCTGCGGGCACCTTGAATTTGGACTTCCGGCTCCGAAATCAGGACAGAGTAAGTGTCTATCCCCAGCTGGTCAGCGTATCGCGGTAGCTCTGGTGGACACATCCAGCACCCTGGCCGCCCGCCCGCCCGCCTCCCGCGGTGCACGCCCGCAGCAGTCCCGTGTTCCGCGAGTTCGCCTCCTTCCCTCTTTTCCGAGCTGCTTGTGGGAGCTTTCCGACTCCACCTCCCTGGAGTGCCCTGGCTTTCCTCCTCTCTGCTCACAAGGTGAAACTCACATCACCTAAAGGACGCGGGGCACTGACGAGGCAAGGACACCAAGGCCTGTGGCTCCACAGATGGCACACCACAGTGCACTCTGTCACCGAGAGCAGTGCCTTAGCCCGTCCTGCTGCTGTCACGGAGTACCGAAGGCTGGGACGTGAAGGCTGAAGGACCCACATCGGACAAGAGCTTTCAGGCTGCATCACCCTGTGGCTGAAGGCAGAAGGGCAAGAGCGCTAAAGAGACGGGGGCAGAGGACCTTAGCCATCCTTTCACCAGGAACCCACTTCTACATAACTAATCGCGTCGGTCAACCTTTTGTTACTATAGCAAAATACCCAAGGCAGACTACTTTATAAAGAAAAGAGGTTCATTTTGGCTCACAGTTTGGCATGAAGATATGGCATGGCACAGGCTCTGGCAAGGGCCCCCTTGGGCTGCATCACATCATGCCCAGATTGTGTGTGCATCTGTGTGTCTGTGGGGTCCCTCTCCTCCTTATAAAGTCAATCACGGGGCTCCGCCCTAATGACCTCATTGAGTCTAATCACTTCTGAAGGCATCGCCCTAAACGACACGGTGGGGTCAAGTTTCCACCCTCTTACTACAACTAACGGAAAGGCCGGAACTCGCCCAAGGGAGGCGTCCGTCTCTCTCACTGACCTTGTCACCACTCATAGCCCCCAACACCTGTGCCCTGGGGACCCAGCCTCAGCATGGATGTGGGGACCAAGCCACACTTGACACAGTCCCCTCCTGTGGCTTCAGTTACCCATAGTCAACAGTGGTCCAAAAGTACTAAATGGAAAATTCCGTTATCTTTATATATATATATATATATATATATATATAAATTGTCCTATGTTGTTATTAATGTTGTCTTGATGATCTCTTCCTGTGTCTGATTTGTAAATTAAACTTCCATAAGTATGTGTACATAGAAGAAAACAGGGATCAGTGTTATCCCCAGTTTCAGATGTCCCTGGGGGCTTGGGCTGTGTCCCTTGCAGATAAGGAGGAACTACTATACGCACGGGGTCATGCGACCCTCACCAAAATCAATTGTGGGGCGCTTTTATCACCCCACAGAGAATCACTATGCCCTGCATCCGTCACCCACATTCTCTCCATACATCTAACCCAGCCCTGGCGAGGCAAGCGATACCAGTGGAATCACACGCTACGTGGCCTTTTGTGTCTGACTTCTGTCACTCAGCATCCAGTTATTGAAGTTCATTCCCATCAGAGCATAGGTCGAGGCTGCGTTCCTTTTTATGACTGAATAATATTCCACTGTATAGATGGTCATTTTGTTTACATATTTATCTGTTGAGGGACATTTGAGTCGTTTCCACCCTTTTGGCTATTACAGCTAAGTTTGAAACAAACACTCTAGAGCAACTCTTTGGCATGTGTTTTCTTTTAGTTTGGGGGGCACATACACAGGGGTCGGGTGGCTGGGTCACGTCATCTATGTTGACTGTTTCCAGGAACTGCCAAACTGTCTTCCAGGGGGCTGCACCTTTTTCCATCCTCACCAGCAATATGTGACAATTGCAGTTTTTATTCGTTCTTGTGCAAACTCGGTGCTATCTGACCTTTTATTATTAGAACCGTTCTGGTTGGTTGCAGGTGACACTCTTTGTGGTATGGGTTTGCCTTTCCCTAATGACCAGTGGCTCATTGTCCCCCTGCGGTCCATGCGTATGCCTTCAGCAGGCAGCTGTCTCGGTAACAGACAGAGCACCAGCCGAGGGGCTTAAACAGCAAACATGCACTTGTCACTGTCTGGGAGACTGGAAGTCCAAGATCACAACTGGGTTCTTGGTGAAGCCACTCCCTGATTCAAGGAGGCCATCTTCCGATGGAATCTTCACAAGGTAGAGAGGAGAGAGGGACAGAGGTGGAAAGGCCATCCATCCCTCTTGTGTCTCTTCTTAAAAGGGCACTGACCCCATCCGCCAGGGCTCCGCCCTCATGACCTGGTGTCTCAGAGGTCCCATTTCCAAATGCCATGTCGCGGGGAACTCAGGCTTCGCTAGGAGCCAGGTGGGGAAACACAAGCGTTCAGTCCACGGCCAACGTCTACCCAGGTCCTTTGTCCACTTTATTTTTTTTAATGTTTATTTCGTTGTTGACGGACCTTTATTTATTTTTACGTGGTGCTGAGGGTGGAACCCAGGGCCTCACAAGTGCTAGGCAAGCCTCTGCCACTGAGCCCCACCCAGCCCCTTTGTCCAGTTTTAAATTGCGTTATTTGCTTTTGGTCTTCGAGATGGAAGTTCTTTTTGCATAACAGGTCTAGAAGCCCCATGCGATGTGGGGTTCACGGTTGAAGTCGGCCCTCTGTATCTCAGGTTCCGCGACGGCAAATTCAAAAGCCTCAGAATGAAAATAGTCCCCCCAAAATGTTGCGTCTGTACTGCAAGCGAGTCGCCGTTTCTTGTCGTTATTCCCTGAGCCACACAGCATGCGACGATTTGCAGGGCGTCTGCATGGTGTTCGCTGTGCCAAGCCGGCTCGGGGTGACTGTTCTCCACAAGCCCTGCGCCGCTGGACGCGAGGGACTTGAGCGTCCGTGGGATTCCGGGACAAATTTCCAGCAGATACCGCAAGAGGACTGTTTCCTCCCCTTCTGGTGGCGGCCTTGATTTTTCCTCCAGTGTCTTGACCATGTCCTTCGGGGCAGGGGATTTTTAAAGTTTGAGAAGCCTGGTGTCCGTCACCATCTGCGGCATGTGTGGTGCATTTCACGGCAAGAGCAAGACCCGGGAGCGGGCAACACCTGGCGCTCAGGCTGCGCGCTTGGAGAGCGGATGTCCTGCTCAGAAATGTGACCTGGGCACCAGGTCTCGGCGGTAAGGAGACTGTCTGTGCGGGAAAGTTCCGGAATGCCGCCATCCTGGGAAGGCCTGCGGAGCTTGGGTCTGGACCCAAGCGTTCCCTGGGCCGAGCGTCCCCGCCCCCCGACCTTCCTCCTGCCATTTCAGAACAAACCTGATGAGAAGCGCACCCCGATCGCCGCCTGGGCTGGGGCGCCCCGGAGGAGATGCGCTCGCTGCTCCTCTCCGCACACACACTCCTGGATCATCACAGGCGCGTCTCCTCTCCCGGCCCGCGCCGTGGAGGGAAGCGCTGCAAGCTCGCCCTCTGCCCCGCTCCCTGGGAAGCCAAGTGCCCATACGGCCCAGGGAGCCGGCACATCACACCAGGCTCCACAGCGAAAGATCCGGAGGGCTGCCTGGAGGCGGAGTCCTCCAGCGCCTCCCTGCAGGAATTCAGCTCCAGGGGCCATTGCAAAGGAAATAGGGCCCATCCCACGCCAGAGGCCGATGGCATTTCCGGGGAGTGACGCCTGTGCCTAGTCCCGTCAGCTTAGGGGCCTGGTTTTCACCGGGGGTTCTTTCTGCTCACTAGGCCGACGGGACACTAGTAACGCCAGGGGACACTTTGGGCGGTCAGGACTCAGGGGTAGGGGTCGCGACTGGCACCCATAGGTCAACCCAGGGATTGCACAAAATCCCACAACGCACAGGACAGCCTGCAGGTTCACGTCAAAGAATGTCCCAGCCCCAGATTGCACAGAGCCCTGCTCGGGACCCTCTGGTTTACGGTGTTTGCAGCCGAGTGAAGGTTAGAGTCTCCCTTAGAAGCCAGCTAAGGGGCCTGGGGGGTCATCAAGAGGCATGAGGAAGTCTGTAGGTGGGAACCCCAAATCTGCACAGCAGATTGACGCAGGCTGGGAGAGAAGACCAGAAGGAAGAGGTCACAGAGACAGAGCCAGGCCAGACGCCCCTTGTTCCTCAGATGGTCTGTGAGCTGCTACCGAAGGTGGGGCCTGCAGGACTGGACTGGGGTGGGGCAGAGCCCCCGCCCTGGGCAAAGTCACTTCTGAGAGGCTTTCTCACCCAGGCTGTTCCGGAGACCCCACAAGGAATGCGCCCCTCTGTGTGGCCAGGGTGGGGGAGGACAGCAGGCCCGAGGGCCACCGATTGGCCAGGTCTTCAAAGAGGGGACAGGGCAGAGGCCCCAGTAGAGGTCGGTACCCTGCACAGAGGCTGGATTTAACCAAGCCACATCCAGTAGACCTGGTGCTGGGGACACTGTGGCGCCTCTCAGGTGGAGATTCTGCAGGTGGCCTCTGGGGGGCAGCAAATCCCCAGCCCGCCGGGCTCCACCACCATCAGAGGCTGGAGCCCTGGGGCCACCTTCACCCAGCCCCCTGCCAGTCAGACCCATCATGCAGATGCAAGGCCTCTCGCATCCCTCCCCCGCCGGCCCCTCCCCTGCTGGAGATGAACCCAGGGCCGCGTGCTTGCCAAGTGCTCCACCACTGAGCCACACCCCCAGCCCTGCCTTGAAAAAACCAACTTCCCGCTCACAGACCAGAATGGTATTTTAGCCTTTCCTATCAGACTTCTTTTGACAGGGTCATTATAGAGAATTGAGAGAATTAAAAGAACAGAATACAAATCAGAATTGTCTCCCCTAAATGATGAGCATGATTCAAATTTGAAACACAGAACCCCAATCAAATTTTACACACAAATGGGGAGGTGCCTTTCTTCCTCCCTCTCGCTCATCTGTCCTGTAATGGACTTTTTGGCTTTTTTTTGTTCAGTTTTGAGCTAGGGTCTCACTAAGTTGCTAGCCTCAAACTCCTAGCTATCCTCCTGTCTCAGCCTCCCCAGCAGCCGGCACCATAGATGTGCTCCAGTTTCATGGGCCTCTTGTCATGTCAAGTATCTGAAAACATGACCGTTCCTCATGGTGCAGCAAGACTTGCTTCACATGTTAGTTGTTTCCAGTTATTTGCTCTTATATATAATGAGCCAATGAACATCTAGAAGACAAACATATTATCAAGATTTTGACATTGTCTCAGTGGATAAGAAACTCCATAGTCCCAGCTCCTGGGAAGGCAGAGGCAGGAGGATCCCTTGAACCCAGGAGTTCCAGGCCAGCCTGGGCAACACAGCGCAACCTTGTCTCAAAAAAAACAAGATAAGGGGTGTGTTGGCACACACCTGTAATGCCAGCGGCTCAGGAGGCTGAGGCAGGAGAACCACAAGTTCAATGCCAGCCTCAGCAACTTAGTGAGCCCCTAAGCAACTCAGGGAGAGCCTGTCTCAAAATAAAAAATTTCAAAAAAAAGGGCTGGAGATGTGGTTCATTGGTTAAGCACCCCTGGTTCAATCCCTGGCACCAAAACCAAACAAACAAAACCCCCACCCCCACCCCAGAGCCCAGAAGGGTGAACCGTGTCAATGATGTGAAGGCCTCGGGATACCAGTTGACAGGTGTTGAGCTCTCCCTGGTCCAGAACTGCTGAGCGTCTCCAGAGTCTCAGAAGACGTGGTTCTTCTCTGGCTTTAAAATCAGGGGACTGCCTTAGAGAAGTAACTCTTTGTTTCCCAGGGAGGCAAAACTGAAATGACACAACGGAATGCACTTTAAACACACGACTGCAAGGCGTCCAGCACGTTGGCCATGCTGCGCTGCCCTCCCTGGGGTAGCTCCAGGACGCCTTCATCCCTGCAGGGGGATCGCACGCTCCGTGGCCTCCATGTGCATCTGTCGCTCAGCACGTGTCCTCCAGGCTCAGGGGGCATGCGTCGTGCTTCTTCCTTCCGATGGCAGAATCACACTCCACGCGGGTGGACCCATCGTGTCCATCTGATCGCTAGTTCCCAGACGTTCCGATTGCGTCTACCTTTCAGCTCTTGAGACGGTGTTGCTAGGGATGTTCACGCACGAGTTTTTGTTGGAGTTCTCGTCTTCGATCCACTTGGGTCTCCACTCAGGAGTAGAATCACTGGACAGTTCTGGAGTAGTTTTGAGGAGCAGAGAAGTGAATCTTGCACCAATACCCAATGGTCGCAGGTAGGACTTAAAAGCAGGTTGTGATGCAGGCCCTGGTCCCCACAGGGGCTGCAGCAGCCTCCGCAGGGGCAGAGCTGGGCCCCGACCCTCTCTGGGACCTCTCTGCTCAGCGGTGCGCACCTCTGCCCGGCCTGGTCTGCTCAGTCTGCCTGTAAGGCTGAATGTGCAAGCTTTGGTGACCTGGCGGTTTCAGTGCTGGGTTGTTGTTGTTGTTTGTCTTCAAAGGAACTCTGCGTCATGAGACAGCTGGTTATGATTGGGCCAGCAGCGGAAAGGGACATAAAGGAACAAGATTTGCCCAAAGAACTGATAAGCCTCAAGTTCTACACATGCAGCATGCTGGGGGGCAGGTGCTGTAGCGCACAGTGAAGGGGTTTATGTTTACTTGTTTGTGGTACCGGGATTGAACCCAGGGGTGCTCTAATACTGAGCTACTTCCCCTTTAAATTTTTTTTTTTTTAAATTTGAAACCGAGTCTTGCCAAGTTGCTGAGGCTGGCCTCAAACTTGGAATCCTCCTGCCTCAGCCTCCCAAATATGCAGGCGTGCCCCACCTTGCCTAGTTGGAAAAAGTTTTTGCAGATATAATAAAGAGAAGGATCACAAGATGAGATCATCCTATTTGGATAGGTCCTAGATCCAATGACACTCATTCATCATCATCAGGGAAATGCAGATCAAAACCACAAAGAGGTATCCTCTCCCAATTAGAATGACTATCACCTCAAAGACAAACACCAACAAGTGCTGGCCAGGAAGCAGAGGAAGGAGAATTCTTATACTCTGTGGCTAGGAGTGTAAATTAGTACAACCACTATGGGAAACAATGTGGAGAGTCTTCAAAAATTAAAAATAGAACCACCATAAGATCCATCAATTCCACCACTGTACACGTATCCAACCGAGATGAAATATTTATACTGAAAGGGTATTTACACCCCTGTGTTTGTTACAGCTCTATTTACAACAGTTAAAATACAGAATCAATCTAGATGCCCACTGGTGGATGAATGGATAAAGAAAATGTGGCATAGGGGCCGGGGTTGTGGCTCAGTGGTAGAGCGCTTGCCTAGCATGTGTGAGGCACTGGGTTCGATTCTAAGCACCACAGACAAATAAATAAATAACCAAGGTATTGTGTTCATCTACAATTTAAAAAATGAAAACAAATTTTTAAATGTGGTATATGTCTACAATGGGATATTATTCAGTCATAAGATATGAAGGCAATTTCATCATTTGCAAACATGGATGGAACTGGAGGTCATTATGTTAAGCCAAATAAGACAGATGCAGAAAGATAAATATTATATGTTCTCCCTCCTGTGACTGATAAAGTTAAGAACAGAGTGGAATAGCGACCCCTAGAGGTCAGGAAGGGAACAGGAAGAAGTTGAACACGGGATTCAGCACAGGGGACAGGGGACAGCACAGGGGACAGTCCTGGTTTTTCTATAGCACAGTAGGGTACTAATTGGTTAAAACAGCCTATGATATTTTCAAAATGACCATAAAAGAAAAGTCCAAATTTCCAACCCATACAAATCATTTCATGTTTGAAGAGACAGACGGAAGTGCTTGTGCCTGAATCACATGCACTGTGGGGCCATAATGCACCCCATAAAGATGCACGATAGCATGTACGACTAAGTAGAACAAACAATAAAAAGAGATGCCCGGAGAGGATGTCTCAGTCTGAAGACATCCAGTGGCAGTTTCCTGATAGGAGAAAACAGAAGGAAATTTGAGACACAGGAAAGTGAAAAAAGAAAAAAAAAAAAAAAGGACACCCACATGGAGACCCCAAGCCGAGGAACACCTGAGCCCCGGAAGGTGGAAGGGGACAGGAAGGGTCACCCACAGAGCCTCTGGAGGGGCGTGACCCCGCAGACCCCTTGGTGGGCCCGCTGGCCTGCAGAGCCAGACGGGACCACCGAGCCAGCTGTCGTAAAGGTCAGAATCCCTTGGGGCACAGAGAGGGCCCGCTCCCTTCTGTCCGAAACGTACTAGGCGTTTACATCAACTTAAGCACGTTCTGCCAAATACTTAAACACCTCCTCCTGCAACAAGAGTGCAGACCGCACGCTTCCGGAATCTGTTGCCTTGAATGGCCAAATTCCTTGGCTGCAAACAATCCAGGTGATTTTTATTTGCTGGTGGTAAAAATGTAAGTGTCTCCCACATGGGCACCCATCGGTGCACTCGAGTTGTGCGCAGGCGCAGGAATCACACCCCATTGCTGTGCCCAGCCCCGGACACACACCTGCCCTGCTACAGCATCCCCACAAGGGCTCACCGAAGCGAGGCTGCCCGCGGCGCCTCTGCCCAGCCTGCTGACATCCTTCTCTTCCTGTCCCTATGCAGGGTGACAAGGCTGGGCCTCCTGCAGGCACAGTCACACACTCTGTCCTGCCTGAGAACTTCAGATCACCCAGGCAGCCCGCGCCACCAGACCCCCGGCCCTGCAGCTGACAGACACCCCACGGACCACAAGCCCCTGTCCCCCCTTCCTGGCCCAGGCACGGCCCCTGCCTGTGGCCTTTTCCCAGAGCCAGCTGGGCCCGGGCCAGGCCCTGTCTCCTGCCCAGGAGCCCTGCTGCGGCCCAGCCCACGTTCCCGCTCAGCTGGCTAATGGGACTTGACTGGGCCCAGGGAGTTCCGGAAGGCCCCTGGCCGTGGCAGAGACGCCCACCAGGTGGCCCAGAGGATTATCTCCGTGACCCGCTGACCCTGAGCAATTAGGAGCATTTGGGGGACTATGCGTTCTCCCTCGGGGGACCCCAATCAGCCGGGGCCCCTGGCACAGGCCCCGGGGGCTGGGCTGTGCGGCCGCTCCAGGGTCTGGCGCGCTGGGGCAGGAGGGCCCGGCCAGCGCCATCTTCTTGTCCTTTGTGAAAGCCCCGCTCCGTTTTCTTCTTGCTTTTAAATTCTCAGCAAAGTTAGACTCCTAACATGAACAGCTTCCCTCTGGTAACCTGCCACCACGGCGTCTGCGCAAGCTCAGCAGCGGGGGCCCTGGAGCTGGTCTGGAATTTGTTACGCCTCCTCCGCTCTGTCGCCGAGCGCTTTACAGCCAGTGGTCTAAGCTCTGCGCCTCCGCTGCTAAATGGAGCTGACGCCTTTCAATTCCGGAGGTGTCCCGTGAGGCTCTTCCTGTGACCTGCAGTGAGCCCCCAAAGCAGCTCCTGGAATCCTGCCACTGCGGGATCTTACGTTCCCCATTTACAGAGGAGAGGACAGAGGCTCGGGGAGGGAAAGTCATCTGCCCGGGGTTGCACAGTACCAAGGACAAAGACATCCAGCGCTTACACCGGGGGCCGGACATGATTCGGAGGCTGTTTGCTCTTTGGGCTCATGTTTACTGCGCTAGGTACAAATTAAAACATAGGCCAGTGGGAGGAGTTGATCCCGGTTCCTCCCGCCCCGCGGCCCGGGAGGCCCACAGTCCCTGAGGTTTGCACAGGTGGTCCCTGCAGGTTTGGCCCAAAGTCCATTTGCTGTGACTCCAGACCCCTGGCTAAGGCCCCAGCGGGAACCAGTGCTCTGTGCCTTACATCTGGAGAGTGCCCAAGGTGACCTGTGGAAACCCTGGGTCCTGGTCTGGAAATGGAGGTGGACAGGGAGGAACCGTGGGTTGGGAGCGTCCTGGGAGCGGGCAGAGCTGCTGGCACCCTGCTGAGTTTATTAGGTCGCCTTCCCTCTGATGGCTTGGAGATGCCCACAGCATGGCAGGGTTCACTCTGGCTGCAGTGACAGGTGGTGCCGTCCCCCCCACTCACCCCTGCTGTCCCTGGCTTCCTCATCCTGCTCACTCAGATGGGAAGTGCAGCACCGCCCCAGCCCCACGGCTGAGAGGGCACTGCCATCCCATGCCCGCTCTCCCTCCTGCCAGGTGCCAGTCATCCCGGCTGTAAACTGAGGTGGAACCTCCATGACACAGGCCATTTTTAAGTCTACGGTGCAGGGGCAGCTGGCACATGCGGTGTGTGCGGTCTCCCCAGAGGGAGACCGGCCCCGTCCCAGGCGTCTGCCTCCTCCTCTGGGTCTGCCTGTCCTGGACACGCCCTGCGCCTGCAGCCCAGCCTGCGAGCTGTGCTGGCTCCCCACTCAGGACGGCCCAGGCTCGTCCCTGCTGGCCCCTGGTCAGTGCTTCGTTTCTTCCCTGTCGGGGCTTCGATGGTCCCCGGGGCTCGGGACGGAACCCAGCGCCTGGCCCTGCACCCTGGCAGGCTTTGTGCTTCTCCACGAGTCTGGCGGCACCTCCTAGGTGCTGTCTTCAGTCCTGAGCTCCCAGCCACCCACTCGACAGGACGGACCTCTGCGGAGGAGCCACCCTGCGCGTCACAGGGCGCCGAGCGCCATCCCCGGCCTCTGCTGGCTGTGCCAACAGCACCCGCTCTGGTTAGCGCGTCCCCGAGTGCGCGTGCTGGGAACAGGCACCAGTGCCGTGGTGTTGAGGTGGAACTCTGGGAGGTGGCTGGGTCGTGAGGGTTCTGACCTCAGGAGTGGATTGATCCACTGTGGACCAACAGGCTATCGCAGGAGTGGCTTTCAAAAATGAGAAGTGGCATGGTTGCTGCCTTACCACGGGATGCCCTCCACCGTGTCACGGAAGAGCAGGAGCATCCTCACAATATGCCAGCACCATGCTCTGGACTTCCTGCCCTCCAGAACTGTGAACTAAATAAACCTGTTTCCTTTATAAACATCACAGTCTCGGTATCCTGTTATAGCAACCAAAAACCAGTCTAGATGATGTCCACCTTGGGTGTAAGAAAAAATATACTTGGTCTTCGGCCACAGTTCCGAGCATAGGGTACTAACACTCTTGGTGTGGACCTTCGTAAACTGAAACAAAGAACTTAAGATAGCATCATGGAAGGCTGACGTACCAAAGGCACTGCCTAGGGGTCCCTGAATATTAAAGGACCCTGATAAGTGTCATGATCACGTTTGTAGATTTTTAAAATCGTAAGGCAGAGGTTACAGTGTGACATCTTACTGGGATCACTAGGAGCAAGTCAGGAGGATCAGTCAAAATGAAGAAGACAGAATGGCCAGGGTCTGGTGGTCCATCCTGCCGTAGACTAGGGATTTGTGGGAAGGTCGGGGGATGGAACAGTGTCCAGCACCTCAGGCCACAACAGAGCTTAAGCAAAGCCTTTTCATGAGCTTCAGACCAAGAGAGGATAGAGATGGGGGGCTGGGGGCTAGGCTGCAGCTCAGACAGGGGAGAAAGTCTATTAGAAATGTAAGGTTGAACAGGTGCAGGGGGCACCTGCCTATGACCCTAGTGGCTCAGGAGGCTGAGGCAGGAGGATCGTGAGTTCAAAGCCATCTGGTGAGGATACTCCTGCTCAGCCTCAGCAACTGTGAGGCCCTAAGCAACTCAGTGAGACCCTGTAACTAAACAAAGTGCAAAACAGGGCTGGGGATGTGGCTCCGTGGTCGAGTGCCCCTGATTCAATACGCGTGGGTGGGGGGGGGGCGGGGAAGAGAGAGAGAGAGAGAGGAAGAAAGGAAGAAATGTAAGGCTGACTACTGGGAGCTGTGGTGGGAATGTTTCCTACCTACATTCTTATGTTGAAATCCTGGTCCTAAAATGGTGATAAGAGGTGGGGCCTCTGAGAGGTGAGCAGTCTTAAGGGTGGAGCCCCAGCAAACGGGTTAGTGCCCTTTTTAGAGGCCCAAGGGAACCCACTTGACCTTTCCACCACTGGGGACATGGCAAGAAGACAGCCTTCTTTGAAGGAGGCAAGTCCTCACCAGACACTGAATTTGATGGCACCTCGATCTTGGATATCCAGCCTCCGAAACTATGAGAAAGAAACCATTTTGTTGTTATAAGCCCCCAGTCTACGGCATTTTGTTATAGCCACCCACCCACCTTAGACTAAAGAATTGGGGAAGAGGTTCGGGTGAAAACTGGAATGTCAAAACTGCTTCCAAGTGAAGAGGCTGGGTCTCCTTTAGCTGAACGCTAACGGGTGTGGGTGTTATGCCTGATGGGGGCACTTCCCCAGGCCACCATTATAAAACAAGGACCCAGGGCAGGGTGGACCTTGGTGGCAGAGCACCTGTCCAGCATGCACAAGGCCTGAGTTCCATCCCCAGCATCGAGAGCCAAAAACCACATGATCTGTGGATGACGCCCTCCTGGAGGCCGCGAAGCAGCACGCTAGACACGTGGATATTCTAGAACCTGAGATCCAGGACACTTCTGGTCCCAGATATTCAACCTGTCACGTTTTGGAGGCCCCAAGGCCTCAAATAGAAATTGAGACAACACAAACCTTCCAGTTTTCCATTTCTATAAGAAAACAAAAGCCCCAAATGCAAACACTTCATTTTCTAAACAGCAGACACGGTTACCACACCAAAACAGCCATACTGCTAAAGTGCGTATAAAGTGCTCAAATGTCCAGACTACCAGACGAGTCCCTCCAAATCCCACCTGGAAAGAGGAAGAAAATGGGTTTTCTTCTCAACTACTGGAAGGAAGGCTGTGCTTGAGTAGGGGACAGGCCTGCATGTGGATTCACTGGGCATGCGGCTTGTTGTCCCCAGAGAGGACTGTGCTCCTCGGCTCTCCCTGAGGGTCCCTGAAGGCGCCATCTGCATTGAAATACCACTGGCTGGGGGTCACCAGGCCTTGGGTTTCTTCCCAGACTTCCTGGTTTATCAACGCTGCCTCTTTACTTGCCTCAGCAGAAAGTTCCAGCACCTGGGAGAAGATCCTGTGAACACAAGAGAATGAAGACGTTTTTCCCTCTGTAGCCAAGAGCTAGAAGAAACCAGAATCCCTGAAGAGGAATGAGGGGCGGCAATGTGGGCAGGACCCCAGAAGAGCACCAGGCAGGCGTGAGAGAAGAGAGCCGTCGCTCAACAAAATGGGCACCCTCAGTGTCCACAAGGAACCGGCCCCAGGAACTCTGGTCACCAGAATCCACCTCACCCGCTGTAAAATGGACGGTGCTTGCCAAGAACCTGCACCCCTCCGCAGACCTTAACTGACTCCAGGGGACACACGATACCTGATGCGACGGATGTGCCATGAACACAGCTGTTCTACTGTCACTCAGGAAACTGTGATCGAGGTCTGTACGTGGTCAGTACCCAGTTATTTAAGGAATATTCTCGATCTGTGGTTGGTTAAGGCTGCAGGCATGGAACTTGAGGATACAAGGACGCCTGTGCTGAGGAAGCATCCACACTGACCAGGCACAGTCCCGGAGCGGGCGGGAGAGCCACCAGCAGAAGGCCTGGCCCTCACGCCACTTATGTGACGGTGGGGAATTCCTACTAGCCCTGCACACGTAACCACTCTGCCCTGTGACCTCTCCACCCATGAACCTTTTATGTGTCCTGATTTTGTCCTAGGCCACACATGGAAGAGAGAAGTGACCTAGTAGGTGACAGCTGTTTCTTATGAGTCCTTTCAAACATTTTAGGCATCACAGGAAATGCATGTAGTATTGTAAAAGGAGAGGGAGCAAGGTTCTTTTTGTTCTGTTTGTGGTGCTAAGGACGGAACCCAGGAAGCACACATGCTAGGCAAGCACCTACCACTGAGCTATGCCCCCAGCCCTTTCTTTTATTTTGAGACAGGGTCCTGCTAAGTTGCCCAGGCTGGCCTGGTCCTGCAACCCTCCTGCTTCAACCTCCCGAGTACCTGAGATTATAGGTATGTGCCACTGTGCCCAGGGGAAACGGGATCCTCTCTGGAAGAACTCGTGGCTGGAAAGGGGACCAGACGGTCCTTTAGGGAGGCTGGTGGCACACTGTGCGATGAGAGGCTGGCTCCACACATGCTCTGCAGGGCCTTCCAGCTGCCCGATTGGGACCTGTGCCTTTTCTACGTGTTTGTGGTTCAATAGGAAGTTCAGAAAACCTCCTGCCAAGGCTGGGGTGCAGCCCGGCGGCAGCGCTTGGCTTAGCGTGTGCAGGGCCCTGGTTCCTTCCCGCACGGCCAAGAACAAAAGCCCAAAACCGAAAAGAAAAGTGAACAGGCTGATCCGAGGTCACCTGAACGCTGGGTACCGTGAGATGTGGACGTGGATGTGACGCCTTCCCACCTGGCTGCTCGGGCCTCACGGGGACTCATCCAAGGTGGGCCTCAACCCCTCTGAGCCCATCCCTGCCTTGCTGCCTCTCGTCCTGTCACTCAACGCCTGTCCTGCGACATCCTTGTCCCCAGAGCACCCAGCGGCCGTTACCTCAGAACTGACCTCAAAGTGAGCTAGAAAATGAGATGGCCCAGGGGTCTCCTGGACAGGACGGTGCCCACCAATGACGGCAACCACGCCTCCCGGCTCCCTCCCCAGATGCCTGCATGGCAGTGCGGCCCCTCCGCCTCCAGCTGGCCTTGCCCGCCTGCCCGCAGCCCTTCCCTGGGATACCTCCGCAGTGCCAGGTCCTTGTCCTTCGTCACGTCCCTGAGCTCGCTCAGCAAGGCCAGCACCTGCTCGTTTTCTTCTGCGCCACCGATGCCCAGTTCCCCCAGGAGACGGTGGGTGGTCTCCAGGTCACGCTGCAGAGCATCTGGAGGGGAGCAGATCGTCAGCAGTGGGCCAAGGAGCCTGATGCCGGAATGGGAGCCTTTCCTCCCTTCACTGCGACGGCGCCAGCACGGCTGTGACAAGCCGCAGGCAGCGGGACAGCCGGGAAGACGGGAGCGTCCTCGCTGCCCCAGCCCGAGCTGTGGCTCCAGCACCCCCCGAGGGCAGGGGCCTGCTGACAGCACCCCCACAGAAGGGCCATCTGACCTGTGCTCCGCCGAGCCCCCTCTGCTCCTTCGTCACCAGACGGCAGCAAGACAGCCCTCACCGTAAGTGCCCTTGGCACTGGACGTCCCCCCTCCAGAACCGGGGACCAGCCAGCATCTATGCATCCTGAGTGAACCCATCCTCTGTCACAGCAGAAGCAAATGGACCACGCCAGCCCGGGATCGCGTGGCCTGAGGTCGTGGGACGGGCATGTCCCCCATCCAGGCGGTCACTGGGGTGCCCACAGAAACCACTGCAGATCGCGACAAAGCTGAGCTGTGAGGCGCCTGTGCCCGGCGTCTCCTGGCCACACCAGAGCAACCGAATGCCCATGTCCCTCTTCCCTGTCCTCAGCACCTCAGCAGGCCTGAGCGAGGGACCCTCGGGCCGTGGCACACATACCCCCTGGGCTAAAGTGACACATCACCCGCAGGCCAAGTTCACCTTAGGGACACGTTCTAGGAAACTTTCAAGAGCCTCACAATTGCACGTCCTCTGCTAGTTCCTGTTGTGGACTGAACTGTGTTCTCCCAAACAGGATGCTTACGTCCTAAGCTCAGGGACTTGTGACTGTGCCCCTACTGGACACAGGATCCTTTTGGTGTAACTGCGTAAAGATGAGGTCAACAGGGTGGGCTCTAATCCAACGGCCAGTGTACTCATGGGGCAGGCAAGTTTTGTGGGCACTTGTCGGGGGACATGTGAAGCTGAAGGCAGAGAGTGGAGAGTCATGGCCACAAGAAGGGATGCCAAGGGTCGCCAGAGACAGTAGGAGCCAGGAGAGAGGCCGGGGACAGATTCTCGCTGAGTCTTGGAGGGAACCAGCCCTGCCAACACCTTGACTTCAGACTCCTGGCCTCCAGGACTGTGAAGGAATAAATCTCTGTTGCTTTAAGCTACCCAGTCTGTGGCCATTTGTTCCAGCAGTTACAGAAAACTCAGTCCCTGGTTCAATGCCTGGACCACTTAAGGAACGTGTCAGAGATGGAGCCCAAGGATCACAGATGCGGGGGTGACTAATCCTCATAAAATCAGAAACCCAGGCACTGATGATCAGCCAACAAGGGAAGGGCTAAATCACAGGCATCTGTAGAATGACCACCACGCTCTTCCAACGAAGAGGAATGCTCACAAGAGCTGAGCAGAGTGGTTCATACCTACAATCCCAGTGGCTCCAGAGGCTGAGGCAGGAGGATCACAAGAGGCCAGCCTCAGCAACTCACTGAGTCCTAAGCAACTTAGTGAGACTGTCTCAAAATAAAAAAATAAAAAGGCCTGGGAATGTGGCTCAGTGGTTAAGCACCCCTGGGGTTCAATCTCTGGCAACAAACAAACAAACAAACAAACAGGGCTGGGAATGTAGCTCGGTACCAGAGTGCCTTTGGGTTCAATCCCCAGTCGCCCTCTCCAAAAAAAAGAAAAAAGAAAACAGGACCGCTCAGAAGACAGGCGCGACAGACGTGCACAGCGCAGGCTAGCGTGCTGCCAGCTGCCTAAGGCTGTGCCACACAGAGGCCACAGGGCACCTGGGCTCCGGCTGCTCCCGAGGCTGAGGAGGGAGGGCCTCGAGCTTAGGTGGAGGCCAGCCTGGCAGCGCAGCGCAAGCGAGAACCACCGAGAACACAGCAGGCTGGGTGGAGCCCAGTGGCAGAGCGCTTGCCCAGCACGTGGAGGCCCGGTCCCCTCCCTCCCTGGCACCAAAAAGCAGACATGACTGCAGAGAAGGTCGCAGGCACCGACAGGTGGGGTGCTCGCTTGTGGAAAGGCCGCTGCTACCTGACCTCACTCAGCTCGTCTGAGGGTGCATCCTGGAGACAACCAAGCCCAGGGCCCCTGCAACAAGCTTGGGTGTCCCCCCGAGACGCCTGTCCCCAGAGGACCGGAGACCCGGCCCAGCAGTTTCCAGACTCGCCAACGCCTTCAGAAAGCCCGCGCAGCACAGGGGCCTCCTGGCCCTGCAGAGGGGAGACTGGGAACTGGTGAGTTTGTCACCCTCCCCTCCTGCCACCAAGGCACATTTTTGGGGACCTGGGCTCAGGGGACTGCAGCCACCCTGTGAACACCTTTCCGAAGGGCAGAGGGTCACTATGGCTCCCATAGCCCTGGTTCGAATCCAGCACAGTGGGGCGCATAGGCGGGCGGAGACCCTGGAGGAATCACAGGCTGGCTGGCCCCCTTGGCGAGAGGGTGCGGGGCACACAGGAAGCAGCGACAGGCATGGCGGGCCTTCCTGCTGTTGCCCGGGCTGCGCAGCCGCCTCCTACCTAGGAGCTGGTGCCCGTCTCCCTCCAGGTGGATGGACCTCAGGGGCAGCTCGTGCCTCGTGGTGTCCAGGGCTGTGGCGAGCATCTGGTACTGCTCCTTGAAGCGCTCGCACACGGCCTCGAAGGGGCTGAGCAGCTCCATCTGCAAGCGGAGGGAAGGGGCCGTGAGGAGGTCCTGGGGGCACCGGCCTCTTTCCTCTGAAGGGCTGGGATGGAACCCAGGGCTGGCCAGCTAAGCCCGGGCTCCGCCACTGAGCCCACCTCCAGCCCTTGGGGCAGGTGTAGCCGCCGCTCAAGGCTAAGCCTGAGACCAAGCACTCTTCTTCCACCATCCCCTGGGGTCTCCACAGAGGGGACGAGGCCTGGTGCCCAGGAAGCCGCTGACGGTGCAGCAGGCACCCCTTGCTCTCTGCTACCCAGGGGGCCCAGCAGACTCCAGGCAGCCCAGGCCCTTCACCTCGAACCTGCGCCCACCTTCCACTGAGTCCCAGGCCCTGACTGGGGTCACGAAGGACTCAGGGAGTCTGGGTCCTCCTGCTGTAGAACACTCAGCTCAGAACACCTGTCCCCACAAGACCAGCCCTGGCCGGGCCCCTCACCCATGTCCCCATGGCTGTGGTCAGGTCGGGGGTGTGTGATGGTGTTTGTGGACCTGACCGTCTCTGCCTTGCACCGAGGCTTCCCAGGACAGGGACCTGCGCACTCCGCCCCAGGCCCTGGCTGCAGGTGTTAACGTGCGCATGCTGGGTGTTCCGGAGGAACTGTGCCACCTGTTTGTATCTGAGGACCTAACTCCCAGGGTGGCGAGAGGGACCTTGTTTGGAGAGAGGGCCTTTATAAAGGTGACCAGGCTGAAAGGAGGTCAGCAGGGTGGGCCCCAATCCAATAGGACTGGGGTCCTCAAAAAGGGGAATGTGGACACGCAGAGAAGGACGAGACAACTCTTGAGCCAGAAAGAGGCCTGGCACAGAGCCTCCTGCAGGGCTGCGGACGGGCCGCCTGCCAGCGCCCTGTTCCCACTGAGTCCCAGACCAGGGAAGAAGGCCCTGCAGCTGTTGGGCCACGGAGGTGGCAGCCCCTTGTAATGGCAACCGCGGAAACTCACACGCTAGGTGAGGCCTCCGTCCCCTGGTCTGGGTTCCAGGGCTGGCGGTCCTTCCCTGGCACGGCCACGTTTGTCCCAGTGTTGGCCACACAGCACGGAGATGAGCTTATCTCCCGCCAGCCCCCTGACCCTCCAGGGTGGGCCCAGAGCATGTCCTCCTGTCACCCCACAAGACTGGGTCCCTTGCTAGCCCTCCCAGGCTACAGCCCGACCTCCGGCAGCAGAGGCCAGCGCTGGCAGAGGGAGCGAGCAGGGACAGGTCCAGGGTGCTCCCTCCCTCCCAGGACTCGGCGCGGTCGCGGCACCGCACGCCACTCACACCTGACCTGGGCGTTGAGGGCCTCGGCCAGCTCGCGGGTCCTCTGGCAGAGGCGGAGCCGGCGCCTCAGCTGGTGGGCCTGCTCCTGCAGCTCCTCCTCCTCCCTGCACACTATCAACAGGTTCCTCTCCGCCTTCTCCTCAAACTCGGCCAGGCTGTTCTCCATCTGTCAAGTGGAGCGGGAGTTCAGGCCAGCGGGGACCAGGCCAGCGGGGACCAGGCCCGTGGCTTACGGAGGCCCCTTGCGCACATCACGTGGGGACGGAGCTGCCGTCACCTTCAGTGTCAGCAGGCTCAGCAGTAACGTCTGGGATTCCATCATCTCCATCACTTCCAACAGCTCCTTAAGAAAAAGATCAAGTTCTTCTTGGTCCCCAAGAAACGAGTGTAAACCCAGCTCTCTTCCCTGGGGCAGAACTCAAACCTAAATACACTTTCTGCATTAAAAAAGTCAGTTTTTTTGTGGCGTCGGGGACGAAACCGGGGCCTCACAGGTTAGGCGCAAGCTCGGCCCCAGCTGCACCGCGGGCCCCACCTCCCTTCCCGTTCCTGGGTCAACCACGGCGTGTGCTCGGGAAACGCAACCTGTGATCCACCTGAGGACGGCGGTGGCCTTGATTTTCATCCTGAGGGGCAGGCTGTCTGGTGTTGCTCTCGGAGCCCTGGGGCCTCGGGCAGCAGCGGGCGCGGCGCGGGCACTGTCAGGAGGTGCCCTTTCACCTCGGATACTTACGGGGCTCTTCTTCCGTGGGGTAGTGAACGATGTCGACTCGGTCTTCTTTGCCATGGTCTTTTCCAACTGTGGAGTTCTTCTGACCACGCTTCTGTCTGCGATAGAGCGCGTTCTGGAGCTGAGAGGCACAGCCCCTCTGCCTCACCCTCTGCAAGCTGGACGTGCCCTGCGTCCACCCCATCCACCACGCAGCACCAGCATGCTGCGGGGCCCGCGGCTTCCGCTGCGATCCTGGCGCTGACTGGCAGCTGAGTCCTGCTGCCCAGCATCACAGAAGACTGGACTGCACATGGCACAGCCCAAGAAGAGATCCAAGTTCACAAAGCACAGTGGCTTCTATGAACGTGCACTGGCACCATCAGGAAGCCGGAGAGTCCTAAACTGAATCTTTTTTTTTTTTTTTTTGCGGTACTGGGGATCGAACTCAGGGCCTTGTGCTTGCGAGGCAAGCACTCTACCAGCTGAGCTATCTCCCCAGCCCCTAAACTGAATCTTAACGGGGCCATCTCTGCTTTGGAAGCCCGCTGAGGTCTACAACCCAGCAGGGATGGAGGAGGCGAAACGAGCCACTTACCATTAATGGCGGAGAGATCCAGGTCAGGCGGGGCTGTGCCGTGCCCTTCCAGCAGCGTGGACTGCAGGTCTCCCTTCCCGACGCCACTGCCATCTGCTGTCCAAACAGGAACCCCGGTCAGCACGAGCAGGCAGCGAGAGCTACACTTCAGTCAGGGAATGCTGGCCACTTTTTTGTACAATAGCACCTGCTTCCGAATACCCAGCCTCTGCCTCAGTGGTAAGAAAGGCTGACGAGCCAGTGGACATTCCCAGAATTCCCAGGCGGCTGGAATATGTGTTTGGCTTTTTAAGTTTTTTTTTTTGTTGTTGTAGATGGACACATACCTTTAATTTTGTTGATTTATTTTTAGTGTGGTGCTGAGAATCGAGCCCAGGGCCTCACAGATGCTAGACAAGCGCTGCACCACTAGCCACAACCACACGTATTGAGCATGTTTTAACACCGGCTGAATACCCCTGATCTGAAATGGCCGCGACCGAAGTGTTTAGGGTTTGGGATTTTGGAATGTTTACATATATACGATGAGATATCTTGGGGAGGGGACCCAAGTCTAAACACGAAATTCGCTGATGCTTCATAGGCACCTTAGACACATAGGCTGAAGGTAATTTTACACAATATTTAAAAAAATAATTTTGGGCATGAAAAAGTTTCCGGTGCGGACTTCCCCCACTGTGGTGTCACGTGGGCCCACAAAAAGCGCTGGCTTCTGGAGTGTTTCAGATCTCAGAGTAGGGACTGCTGACGTGTGAACTAGAAGAGAGACGTTTATGACAAAAGACGCACGGCGGCCTTGCCACTAGGCGGAGGGGGTGTCTCTACTCGGCCGCCTCGGTGGCTCCACCCTCTCCCTGCCACGCTGGACACTCTGTTTTCCTGGGGTGCCTTCCTCCTCCTGGCCCTGTGTTCTGCACTGCTCAGTTGTGCTCCACTCAGCGTGCTGCGGCGGCTCAGCGCAGCCAGCCCAACGGATGACGTAGGAACTCACAAGCACGAGGCTGTCCCAGGGCCACATGGCTGAGAAAACGGGGTGAGCCATGGAAGAGCGGGCCCAGGGCCACGTGGTGTGGTGCTGCCGTGTCTGGATGCCCAGCGGATGGCCGGAGGCGGCGGGGCCTTAGGAGGGGTGGCTCCTTTCTCGAGATGCTGGGTTCGTTCTCATGAGAAGGGCTGACACCTTTGCCACCTGCCCCTCTTCCTCTTCCTACCACGTGTGGGGCAGCACGTGGCCTCACCTGAGCCAAGCAGGTGCCAGTGCCAGGCTCCTGAACTGCTGGAACTGAGTCGAATAAACTCTTCTTAAACAGGGAACCCCCGGACTCAGGTGCTCTGCTAGCGACAGGAGACAGACTGGCACCACCCCACCCCGTCCTCGTTCTCCATTTTCATAATGAACATGTCACCTCCACAATCAGAAAAACGAGAACCCTTCCTTTTGTTGGGCGGCAGCTTCTAGGGGCGTGAGGAGAGTCCCTCACTGCTTCCAAGGCGGGAGGCGAGGAAGGCCACCAGGGACGCGGGCGGCAGGAGGAGGAGTCCCCACTCAGTGCTGGCGGGGACACGGATGTGTGCACAGGAGCCAGCGTTGCAGGAGCCTCCATGGCGAAGCAGCTCTCCTCTGGGGCCCCACAGGGAGGAAGTGGCCTCCCTGCCTCCCGCCATCCCTCCTCTCCTCCCCACGCCCCTCGCGAGGCCCGGGTGGCCCACCTTTGCTCCTCTGGAGCAGGCTGGCTTTCCTTCCACCTTCAGGCACTTTCCCACTCGCTTTTAACGCATCTGCCGCAGGAACCTGCTAAGAACACGTGACGGTCAGAGGACAAGACATGGGCTGTGGCTCGGAGGAGGCAGAGCACTCACTCACCTGGCAACCAGCCCCGGGGTCCGATCTCCAGCACCGCAAAAAACAAAACCAGAGGACAGCCACCTTTCCCTCACGAACAGGAGCCCTGGAAAGGCCCGTGCTGCTTGTACCCACTCTTACGTCACCGTGAAAGGGAGACCTGGGAGTTTCGAAATGTATCTTCATATGACAAACACGTTTTGTCAAAGTAGGGACATTCACATGCACAGCACTCAGTTTGCACATTATGTCTTTGACATGGTAGGTGACAGATAACTGACTTTTCTGTATACTTTTCAGTATTTGCTTGTTTTCTGGTGAGAACATATTACTTTGGTCTTCAAGAAAAAGTTTTTATGCAGGTATTAATCTTCAAAATTACCCAAAAAAAATAAATAAATAAAATAAAGCAAACAATACACCCAGTGCTGCCCTTATGATAACCAAAAGCAAAAACGAAACAAAACACAAAGCCTTCTAAAGAGCTGGGGTAAGCCTGGTGGGCAGCGCACGCCTGCAACCCCAGCTACCAGGGAGGATGACCAACTCGAGGCCAGGCTGGGCAGCTTAGCGGACCCTGGCTCAAAACGAAAAATAAAGGGTTAGGGACAGCTCAGCAGAAAGCACCCTGGGCTCAATCCCAGTACCACCTAAAACAAAACCCAAGTGCCAAAGAAAGAAACCCCGGAAAAACACACCCCCCAGAAAAGAAATTAAAGGCAAGCAGGCCGGGAAAGAAAAAATAAGACTCACTCTTGAAAACAGAAAACCCCCAACCTCCTCAAGATCATGACAAAACTGAGAGGAGATCCACCAAGTGTGATGGTCATCTTGTGAGTCACCGTGCATCGCATTTGAGTGTATTTGGGGTGTGGCCCTCCCCAGTGTGGACGGGCACCCTCGAGCCACCCCGAGGGCACGAACAGGAGGCAACGGTGAAAGAGCAGAGGACACCAACCCTTCTGCTTCCTGCCTGTCTGACGAGCTGGGACAGCTCGTCTCCTCGAGGCCCTGGGCTGGGATCACACCACCCTCGACCTTTGATCCCACAGTGGATGACACCACCAGGTTTCCTGGTCTTGTGCTGCAGACAGCAGACCACGGGACTTCTCAGCCTCCAAAAATGCAGAAGCAGTTCATTTATGTCTTATAATGAATCTCTTTCTGTGTAACAAATATAAATAAAGGGTGAATTATACACACATATGTAAATATAAAATAAATCTCCTGATTCCATTTCTCTGGAGAACCATTAATACAGCAAGGTTGTAGAATATAGAGTCAGTGTGAAAACATCGGTCCTATTTCTAGCAATGAACAAGTTGGGAATGTGAAATTAAAAGTACCATGCATGGGGCTGGGGTGGTGGCTCAGTGGCAGAGGCTTGCCTAGCACGGGTGAAGCACTGGGTTCCATCCTCAGCACCACATATACATGCATACATACATACATACATAAATAGATAAATAAAGGTACGTGTTCATTAAAAAAAAAAAGTACCACATCCATTTATGTATGATGTGTTGAAATGCATTCTACATAATGTATAACTATTTAAAACAAAAAATATGTACAACAGCACTAAACACCAACAAATGTTTACTTCAAACCCAATAAAATATGTGTAAGACCTAAATACTGCAAAGTACAAAGCACTATTAAAAAATCCAAGAAGAGCTAAGTAAATGGAGACGTTCACCATGTTCAAGGTCTGGAAGACTCCGTGTTGTTAAGATGGCCTTCTCCCAACAATGACTCAGGGACTTGATACAGTCAAAACTCCAGCAAGAGTTCTGCTGTGAAGATGAGAAACTAATTTTAAATTTTCCATGAAAAGGCAGAGACTAAACCATTTTGGAAAGAACAGAATGGGAGGCTGCATTCTACCTGATTTTAGCTAGGGCAAAGCTACTAGGAGGGACAAAGCTAGTAAGTAGCCTGGGCAGTGGAGAACTGCTTAAGGAAAGACACTGAGACTCCTGAAAAGAATGGAGTCCAGGGATGATGCAGACGTGTACGGCCAACTGGTCACTCGAGATGGTAAGAGCCTCGCACGTGCCTGTAGTCCCAACGGCTCAGGAGGCTGAGGCAGGAGACTCGCAAGTCCAAAGCCAGCCTCAGCAACTTAGCAAGGCCCTAAGCAACTTAGCAAGACCCTGTCTCAGAATAAAAAATAAAATGGGCTGGGATGTGGCTCAGTAGTAAGCGCCCCTGGGTTCAATCTCTAGTACCAAAAAAAAAGGGGTGATAAGACAATTTGTCCTACGGGGAAAGGAAAGTTATTTCGACAACGGCTGCTTGAACCGGACATCCACACACTAACAATTAAGCTCAATTCCAACGCTGCGATGTAACTGAAAACTAAAAGAAAAAAATGTATCAGAGACCTAAATGTAAAACCTAACATAAACACCTGCGAGAAAACACAGGACGAAGTATCTGGGTTAGGCAGGGTCTCCTCAGCAAGACACAAAGCACAGTCTACAAAGCAGAAACGGGCGAGCGGACTTCGTGGCGACCAAGCACTCCCATGCCCCAGAGGACACGTCGGGGGCGGAAGCCAGCCACAGACTGAGAGGATGAGTCACGCTGTGGAAAGGGCCGAATCTAGAAAGAGCCCTCAAAACTCAGTAACATGTAGAAAACAGCCCAACTTTAAAAATGGGCCAAGGATTTGAAGAGACAAGTCACCAAAGATCTGAGTGACCAATCGATCTGTGAAAATACGCCCAATATCGACAGCGATGGAAATCTAGATCAAAACCACAAAGAGACAGCACTTCGCTTCCAGCAGGACTAAGATATAGAAGAAAATATGACGTCCCCTAGGTGCCCGGTGGGATGTCAAACGGTGCAGCTTTTGTAAAGTTGAACACGTGCCTCCAATGAGCCTCACAGTCCTGCTCCTGGAAAAAATGGAAACATCCACCCAGAAACCCATAGAAACGTTTCTAGAGGCTGAGTCTCTAACCCAAAAATCAAAACTTGGAAACAAGTCAACATGATGCTCAAAATGTTTCAGATTTCAGAGCATTTCGGCTTTCAGGACTTATGACCACAGGCGGTCAACCTGTACAGCCTATCCAACTATTCCAAACTCTGAAAAACTCCAAAATCTGAAATACCTAGGGTCCCAAGCGTTTGAGAGCGGAGGTGCGTGACCAGTAGTGGGTGTGTTCATGATCACCAAAACAGAAAACCAATGCCTTTGGACCAGTGAGGGTGGTCCCTCCACACGGTGGCACAGAGCTCAGCCCTAGGAAGGAAGTGACGACCGTCACACAGGACATGGGGGCTGGCAAGGGCACCTGGTGTTAGAAGTGGATGCCAGAGGCTGCCTACCACGCAGGCCACTGACACGGCCTTCTGGATGTGGTGAACTACAGGGCCAGAAAGCAGGTCTGGGGCTGCCTGGGGGCAAGACAGGGACGGCTCCCCAGAGCGGAGCTCGCACGGTGAAGGAGGTTCTGCGACTTCATTATCAAGACCTGCAGAGCCTCATGCTGAACAGGTCGAAGTGGTGTGTTAATCAAACTGTGATTTTTTTAATGGGGAGAAAAAAAAAAAAGAAAAGCTCTAAATCGATACCACATCCAGACACACGGGGGCACTGTAACAAAGTTTTCGAGGCAACAGCAAACTTGTAACTGTGGACGGTAGGCCTTTGTCGAAATCACTCGGAGGAGGGGACCCAGGAACGCAGAGGTGGCCTTTTTCCTCAAGCCACATCTTCTGTCACATTCTTAGGAACCTACCATCCACCCTGCAGAGTATGAAACAGGCAGGCAGCAGAAATGAATATCTAACTCAATTTTGTGCATCACAAATGGAGACTTCGAAAGCAGAGGAATAACCCAACTTTCCTTTCACCATATTCTCAGCAGGTTCTCACTGAAACAAAACACGCAATTAGGTAACCTGCTGACTTTTCACTGAAGCTCACGCAAAGCATGTGATAGGTGAAGTATCTTCATGCCCTTATTTGTGAAGGCTTTGCTGGGTGCTGGTAGCTTACGACGCTCCCCTCTAACACTGGGTAAGTCAAGCATGTCGTTTCTTACATAGTTTTTCTCTAAAACATGCAGGTCTTTTAAAAAAAAGAAAAATGCTTAGCTATGAGCCTAGAATCAGAATCCTGAAAGTGAATTATAAAAGCTCTCCTTATACACAGTGAAAACAATGAATGGAAAATTCCAGAAATAATTCATAAGTTTTAAAATTTTATGCTATTCTGAGTAGCATGATAAAATCTCATGCCACCCTGCTTGAGAAATGGATCATCTGTCCACTGTGTCCACGTGGTATACACTACTCTCCTGTTAGTTACTTGCTACTTACTGACAATCTCAGTCATCAGATTGACTGCTGCGACTGCTGCGCATCGTGTGCTTTTGTTCAAGTGACCCTCATGTTACTTAGTAACAGCCCTGATGACCCAGAGTAGTGAGGCACAGGAGGCACTGGAGCAGAAAGCAGGAAAGGACAGATTAATGCTGGTACTACCTGCAAACCACGCGTGGTCTTGAAACTAAGGAGCTAAGGTACTGAACAGCAAGGCAAGAAAATTTTGTTTCAATAGAGATTGTGGTTTTACAAAAGGAAGTCTTTTTTTTTTTTTTTTTTTTTTGTGGTGCTGGGATTGAACCCAGGGCCTTGTGCATACCAAGCACTCTACCAACTGAGCTACATCCCCAGCCCAAAAGGGAGTCTTAAAGCAACTGGCCACTCACAACGAAGACTCACAATTGTGTATGAAGGGGTGGTGATCCTAAAGGCACCTGGACAAAGACCCCAAAATGCCCCTTTAAGGACCAGGTTTTGAGACTGGCTCACATGACTTGACTCCAAATTCAAAGTGACACTCAGAACAACAGTATTGTTCCAGACGTAAATCGAATATTTTATTACCTTTTTATTTGTTTTTTTCTCATACTGCAAATATCGAGACTCGACCACTCTTCCACCTGTGGAAGAAACCGACAAAGGACTGTGTAAACCCAAGGCACATCCAGTCTCCCACACGTAAGCCCTCCCCGCTCAACAATAGGAAGAAGAGGAAGCACGCCCCCTGTCCCTCTCAGATCATGTCCTGCAACATCCTCAAGCACAAATGGGACACCGAGAACAAGAACATTGCAAGAACATTGATAAGAACCTACTGTGTGCAGGTCCTTGGACTAGGGTGGAGCTAGGATCCGAGAAGTTCAAGGAAAGGACTCTACTCCAAAGCTAAAGCAGCAAGTGCACTCGGGTGGGGGAGGGAAGGAAGAATGGATTTTCACTGAGGGCCTCCTCCACCCTCCCTGGCTCAGACCCTGTGGATGTGACCCTAGTAGCCCCTTCCCCTCTCTGGGTGTCCACAACCCACTCATGGCACCTCTGCTCACTTCCCTCACGCGCCAAGCTTGGGACCCCTTCCCTGAGACATCAGAGCCCGGGTCCTCCTCAGATGCAGCTGAATCCCCTGGCGGTGGCCAGCCCTTGGCCCTGTGCCACAGGCCCCGCCTCAGATCTCGGCACTTCCTCACCAGGCTGCTCCTGCCACCCTGGCTACTCCTTCCAGGCTCTGCTCAGCTTAGACCACTAGGGCCCCTGGCCACTCTGTCCACCACATCCACCATCATCTGGTCCTCTCCGCACCCCATGTGCTGGAGACGGGCCCGGAGGTGGGGTTCGACTGCTCCAAGTTAGGCGGAGCAGGGGCTCACAGACATGTCAGGTGAAGGCTGCTGCATCTCCCTCTGCACGGGAGACCCAGGAAGGGTGACGACTCCAGCCAGAGTGCGACTGGCTGGCCAGGTGAGACGGTGACTTCAACCCCGTTTTCACGCTACCCTAGACCCTGCCACAGGGGCCTGGGGTGGTGGCTGCAATCATGAGAGGAAAGGAGGCACGCCCACAGCTCACAGGGGGCCCAGAGTTTGTCCAAGGGCTGGGCAGCCACTGGAACAGGTGGGCGCCAGGAGGCCAGGGACAATCGAGAGCCACTCTCATGGTACAGGGACCTACCTAACCATTGAGCTAGATCCAGGTGGGACCCTGGGGACAGACCAAGGCACCTGAGGGTGTGCAGCAGGGGAGCAGGAGGCGGGGTGAAGGACACCGCCAGCTCCAAGCAACGAGACCATCCTGCACCGAGCCTTCCTGATACCTTCAGCAGTTGTGTTGGGCTGGAAGGCTCCAAGGCTCTGGCTGCCACAGACGGTGGGGACACAAAAGTCTCACGTTTCCAGAAAACTGGAATACACTGCTAGTTGTAGACAGGGGAGGGGCCGATGGGAGCAGCCCTACAATGAGGGGCAGGCCTGCTGCCGGGCCGGCAGCACACTGTCGGAGGCCCGAGCTGAGCGCTCACCTAGCCCAAACAGCGCCCTGGCTTCCACCCCAAGGTGCAAAAAGGAAAAATCACCACTCCACACACGACCCACGCTCATCTGGGCCCGAAGCGCCACTCTAAGCTCTCTGAAGGGTGCTGCCAGGTGGCACACACTGAGGCGATCCTTCACCGTCACCTCACCAACTCAGACCCCAGGATCTACTGTCCAAGCTGGGCACTGCTGGGGGTCAACAGGGTGGGGCGCTGTTGACAGAGAGCCCAGCCCCACAGGTGGACACTGGACACATGGGGACTGAGACTGTGGCTTTAGATGAGTGTAGCTCATGGTCTCCACACACGTTTTCAAGGAATGCATTCTGGACAAACCCCCCAGCGCTCATGGCTACCAGGACCCCCAACGCCCAAAGTGACCGCTGCAGCGATCTCCCGACACATCCCAGCTGCAGCACAAAAGATAACTGGACTCAGAATCCCCTAAATGTGATGATGAGACAGTAAAGCCACAGCACGCCCCCTCCAGCCTGTTTTTTCCTTCCCCCAAAACACCTGATGAGACAAGAAAAAAAAAAAAAAAAAAAAATCACTTTTTATTTAAACAGACCCTAACAGTGCTCACCCTGGACTCTCCTTCCTCTTGGCCTGGCACCACTAGAGGGGTTGGGACCGGCTGCAGAAGGCTTCCTGTAAGAGAGGGGAAAGGTCTTATTCATCTTGTGGCACAAGAAGCGAAGAAAAGCCGGCAAGGACCTTGCACCAGCTGGCAGCTACGGTTTCCTGGGGACAGCCCAGTCCCAGTGCTGCCCAAGGACAATCTTAGTGAGGCTGGGCCACCTCAACAGGAAGCGAGGCAGCCACGGTCACATGGGCCTCATGATGGAGCCAAATTCCTGGGCTGAGTGAAGAATGAGAGGAGGTTTGTGGAAGAGCGTGGACTTTTGTTAAACGTGAAGACCTCAAATTGGCCGTGGACTTATTCATTCCTCAGATGTTTATGCACCTATTGCATGCTTCTACGGATACTGTGATGTACAAAATATGGAGTTCCTTCCTGGAGAGGGAAGATCTATATATTCCTGATCGGGCAGGTACAGAGTGGGTAGAGGGTATGAAAGGGTTCAGGACTGTGACAGGGGACAATCTGAGATGAGGATCAGTAAGGTCTGGAGCACAAGGGCAGGAAGGAAGGAGGTGCAGCTGAAGAAGACGGGCAAGGTATGAAGTCAGGGAGGACAGAGGGCAGAGCCAGGCTGGAAGAGTCCTCAGTGCAGCTTAGGGTCTTGGACCTGTTCCTACAGCTCGAGGACAGCACTCTCTCTATAAAGAGCCACCCAGTGAACATACACTTCTTTGTAGGCTACATGGTTGCTGTGGCAACTAGCGACTACTCGACTTTGCCATCCTTGTCCGAAAAGGGTTGCGTGTGGCAGAATGGAAGAGGTGGGCTACTTTCCAGTAAAACTTTATTCGCAGGCAGTGACATCTGGATTTTGTGCAATCTTTGTGTGTCCCAAAATATTCTTCTTTTGATTATAAACAACTGTTTAAAAATTTACAAGCCATTCTTAGTTCAGGGGCTATACAGAAAAGGGGTACTCTGGCTTCCACCTGCAGCCTGCAGATGGTTGAGCCCTGCTGTGGGCAATAGCCCATTGGGAAAGAGCCAGAAGCAGGAGCTGGACAATGTCATAGGGATGTTTCATGAAGACCACTGGCAAGTGGCAGGAAAACGGTCTCTGAAGTTCTAGAAAGGCAGGGACCCATCTGCTGTTACCCCTCACTGTGCCCCAAGGTCAGGGTATAAGTCAGCCTGGCTGTAGAACACCACAGACTGGTGGCGGACACAACAGACTTCTTTCTCCCAGAAGGCTGAGGTCCAGGACTGGCGAGGTAGGTTTCCTGCACAGGCCTCTGTGCACAGGCAGCCCACGTCAGTGTGCTCACGAGGTGTGCGGAGAGTGAGAGAAAGCGCCCCGGTGCCTCTTCCTACAAACATACTGATCCTATGGGATCGGACAACACTGTAGACTATCGCAACAGAGGGGTGCTGCTGGCACAGTGGAAGAAGGCCAGGACGAGCCCGTCAGAACAGAGTTGGAACCAGACGTCCATAGTGCCCGAGGTGAGAGTCCCTGGAGTAACAACTGAAAGCACAAGACTAGACCCAGAAGGAAATCCCAGAAAGTGCTACAAAACTTTCAAAAAATAAGAAAGTCCCTGTATTATTCAGTCCTAAAAGGAAATGAGACAGCTGGGGGGGCGGTACCAGGGGTTGAACTCAGAGGCACTTGACCACTGAACCCCAGCTCTATTTTGTATTTTATTTAGAGACAGGGTCTCATTGAGTTGCTTAGGGTCTCGCTGTTGCTGAGGCTGGCTTTGAACTCCTAATCCTCCTGACTCAGCCTCCAGAGTCACTGGGATTAGAGGCCTGTGCCACCACGCCACCGCGCCAGGCAAAATGATACATTTTAATTATCATGAACCTTGGAAATATTACACTGAGTAAAAGAAACTGGACACAAAGGCCATATGAGATATGATCCAACGATATGACATGTCCAGAATTCGTAAAGCTAGGGAGATAGAAAATAGATTAGTGGTTGCCAGCATCTGGGGAGGGGCAGGGAGAGTGACAGATAATGGGGACCACTTTTGAAGTGATGAAGACATTCAGAAACTATAATACAGAAGATTTCACAAATTGTGAACGTATGCTATAAAATGTCTAACTTCTTGCTACTGCATCTTATCTCAACTTAAAAATAGAATGAATGAAGCCTGATGTAATAGGAAAGGGACAGGAATAGCTGACTAATCAGCTGTGGGGGTGCAGGACAGCCTGGATGACTCTTGGGTTGCAGTCTGAGCCAGAAGCCAGGAACCAAAACCAGCAACACTGGCGGAATCAGAAGGGACAGAGCAGATTCCCTCTGGGGTCTAATCCAAGTCTCTGGATTACAATCAGTCTTACACTTAATTAGGGCAAGGGGAGGTGGGAAACAAATCATTTCTCCCACTGACCTGTTTCATTTCAATTTGCACCTAGCACAACAAATATTAGGTAGCGAGCAAATCGGATAAGCACTGCCTCAGAAACTTGCCCATCACCTAGTAAGTATTCGATTTCTTTCTTGTACTGATGGTGGACCTACCCCCGCCCCCGAGTCTCTATTATCTCCTCTATAAATGGGAAGCACAGAATAAAGTGGTTGGAAGGAATAAAGGAGACGCTTTAGTGGCTGGACTGCTCACAATTAAAAGCCTGATTGTTCTACGGGCATCTAAGGGAGTCATCAGCTCCATTTCGTAGCAGAGGAAAGTGAGGCACAGAGAAGTTAAGCCACTTGCCCCGGTCACGATGCACCAAAGCGGAGGACGCGGGACTCGAACTCGTGGCCCTGTCCAGTGCCCCGTTCCCCACCGTGCGCAATGCCGAACGTCGCCGGGGCCTCAAGAGACCTGCACGGACTCCACGGGTTGGATCCCCGCCCCAACTCCGCTGCCCGTTGGCCTCAGCCCTAGGCCTTGGCCGTCCCTCCGACACCACGAATCCAGACCCGCGGCGCCTCAACTCACCCGGCGCCGCGCCCCGAAGAATCCGCCATTTTCCCGCCTTCTACTCAAAGGCCAGCTCTTCAAGACTGGGCCCGCCCCCGCGCCGCGGGTTGGACCATGCTGCGGCGTTGCAGGAGGGGTGACCACCGGCCGGGACGAGCCAGCAGAGTGCGGAGCCGACGTCCCCTGCGCGCGGGCCTCCCTCTCCTTTCCTCCAACGGTCTTTCCCACCACCTCTGGGGGGCGTGGCCGAGGCTGTAGGAAGGGGCGTGACCTCTAGGCGCCCCGCCCCCGTGGCGCGCTGGCGTCACGCCCCGCCCCCGCCCCTCCGGAACCCGGAAGTAGGAGCGCGCGGGGGAGCGGCGGGCGCGGCGGGGCGGAGCGGCTGGAGAAGCGGCTGGCGGGCTGGCGGGTGTCCGGGCGGAGACCCGGCCCGGGACCGGCGGCGCGCGGCAGCCGAGGCCCAGGTGAGTTCCAGGCGGCTGTGGGTTGGGTGCTCAAGTTCGGAGAGTGCACTGGGGGCAGCCGCCGAGAAAAGGGACGGAGTTGAAGGCTAAGGAGGGACGCGACGGCAGGGGTCGAGGGGGCGGGAACGAGCCTGGGGGTCGTGGAGAGGTTGAGGGGATGGGTGGAAGCGAGACCAAGAAGGAAAAAGTTGATAGGGATGGAGCTGGTGAGGCAGCTTGTGGGCGTGTGGGGGGGTGAGTTGTGGCTTTGAGTAGCTTCTTCGAAGAGGACGTGGCTTAACTGGTAATTGGGGGGGTCGCAGGAAACGGGGCTGGGAGCGGGGGAAGACAAGGAGGCGGAGTTGAGAGGCCCAGACTGGGCGAGGGGGCAAGGCCGGTGGGGGAACAGCTGGGGTGCGGTCGGGGGGAATGGGTACAGGCGGTCCTGGGGGCTTCTCGCGATCCAAGCGCTAGAGGAAGGGTGTCTGAGACTGCGGCGCCTGGCACCCAGTAGGCGCTCAGTAACTGTGAACCCACTGATGCGGTGGGCTGGCAATTGAGAAGGGAAAAGAAGTGGGGACTGTATAGGAAGAAAAAAGGAGAGAAGCCCCAACAAGAACGCAGGGTAGGTCGAGGGGGGGCCTAGGGAGAAGAGGGGAGAGAAGGAAAGGGCTAGACTAGTACCGTGTAGATGTTGGGGTTCAGCCCCTGAAGGTTTGCCCCTCCCCCTGCTTCCCCTCTTGATTCATCCCCTTCCTGACTTCACACCCAGCAGCTGGGTGATCTGGAAGGGAGTCCCAGCACCCTCTGGGTCTATCTCCCAATCTTGGAAACTACACCACTTGCTTCTAAAGACAGGACTGGCCAGATTCTGGGGTCCCTGAGAGCAAAGAAGACACCTTGGGGACCCAAAGTGTGTTTCAGACGTAAAGATGCTTTTATGCAAGGCTATCGGCACCTCTTCAAAGCTGCGTCCTTGGACTTAAGTGGGTAAAAACGACATACAGGATATCTTTCCCCTGGAGGCTCAGGGGTAGAGGCACAGTAGCCACACACCTCCCCTTCTTTCCTGGGTGCCCTGTAGGCCAAGGCTCTTTAAGAGAAGGTCTCTCCCTGCCTCTTTGGTTGGTTGGGAGCTGGTGGAGACTTTTAGATTGCGGCCTGAGAGTCCCAGGGGCATTTTCTGATCTTGGAGTCTCCCCAAGGAGTCCAGAAGCCGCTGGAGGTGACCTGGGCAACTGGAAAGTTGTGTCCTGGGCCTGTCTCTGTCTGCTCTGGCAAGGGCCTCCAGCTTTGTGGTTCTGATTGGCATTATCTGTGATCTAACAGAAGGGGGTCAAGAGATTTAAGAGATGCATCTGGGTAGTTTGAATATAAAGAAAGCCTTAAATAACCACCCATTCCAGAATGTTCTAGCCTTAAGGGAAAAAAGGCTTTCAGCCTTGCTTGCCTCAGGATGCACAATTACAGCCCACAGTCTTGCCTCCTGCAGACAGTGACTGTGGCTTTCTCTGACCAAGACACCCCAGTGAACAGGGCTGGAATCCCCCCACCCCATGGCCATACCCTTGCCTTCTCCCTGCCCCAGGAAGAGCATGGCCCAGTAGGGTCTGCGGAGGAAGCACTGTTATGGGTCTGCCTCAGGCAAATCTCTTTGCCTGTTTCTTCACCTGCCAAATGAATGGATGGGCCTCCATCAGCATTTTTTCAAAACCCAGCCCCTGTTATTAACTTTGGTGTCTCCTGTCCACACCCTCCCTCAGATTTTATGCAGCCCCCATCTCTCAAACACTCTTGACAGTGATCCTACCTTTGTTCAGCTTCCCACTCTGCTCTTTTATGTCCACAAATGATTTTTTAACTGCTTTTTTCATTGTTTGTTTATGCAGTGCTGGGGGTCAAACCTAGGCCTCGTGTGCTGGATGAGCACTCCACCATTGAGCCACATCCCAGCCCTTGTCTTTCAAGTAGAAAATCAGTGTGTTTTTGCATAGTGCACCTGTTCCCAGAGTTTTGGACCCAACCATTTAGTTGGAAATCCCTGGGCAAGACCCTCCCTCAAGTCCAACCTGGTGACTGTGAATCAGGTGGGGACTTGGGAATCTCCCCTTTCTTTTGTCTATGGGATCTATTTTCTTTCCCTAGTAGGGACTCACTAACTTGCAGCTTCCCTTTGCTCATCTCTCCCAGGTTGTGTGTGTTAGGCCCAGAGTTGGTTGTGCCAAGTACTTGACTGGCACCCAAGGACAGAGTTGAGCCCTCATTTGCTGGAAGAGGGACATTTAGTGTCTTCCACATAGAGTGGAGTTCAGATCAGATGGTCTATATAGTGACAGAGGGGTTACAGTCTATCCTGGGGGCAGAATCAGGGATGACCAGTGTAAGTGTTGGGATAAGGGGGATTCCAGCAAGTTTCCTCGGAAGAGGTGACTGGCCCCATGCCAAACTTGGAAAGATGCGTAGGAGTGTTAAACCAAGCGAGGAAGAAGACTTGCATAGGCAGGCTCCTTTGAAGCTGTGCCCTTTTTGAGCACCTGCTGTGACAGATTCTTTTATTGGTCCCTGTACTCTTCTTCTGCCAATCACCAGCAGAAGGGTCTGTGGTCCTACTTTCCTAAAACAGGCCCAGGTAGGTGATGACTTGAGAGATGGCTCTCTGGGCAGTTGTCCTAGAATGTAAAGGATCATAAGTAACCTTCAATCGCTGAAGGCCTAATCTCTAGAGCAGAATTTCTTGACCGTGCTGTCGTTGACCCTTGGGATTGGATTGTTCTTTGCCGCGGGGAGTGCCTGGTGTGCTGTAGGATGAATGTGGCCTCCCTGGCCTCGACTTGTTAGATGCCAATGGCATTCATTTTCCCATGGGTTGTGACAACCCCAAATCTCTGCAAATGGTCCACGTGTTCCCTGGAGAAACGCAAAATAGCCCCAAGGGGAGAACTGATGCTCGCTACTAAAATCTGTTTCTGTCCAGGGCCCACTGTGGCCTCAGTGGGGTCTTTGGTGTTTGTCCCAGTCTTGCCACACTGCTTCCTGGGGTGGCAGTGGGAGAAGGGGTGGAAGTGGGGTGGTGGCACTAAATTCTGCTGTCCAGTCAATTCTTTATCTGGAGAGAGTAGTTCTAACCAAAAGGAGGAGCTGTCAGGAACAGACGCAGGGGAGATAGGGATGCACCCCCAGAATGGGCAGCTGAGGAGGGACTGGCAGGGACACTGCAGGCCATTGTCTTGCTCTTCTTTGTGTCACCACTGACCTGGATTTCTGGAGGCACCGTCCTCATCTGGGAACGAACTGTGACTTTTCTTCCGAGATTAGAGATACTAGGGTTTCTTCTCAAAAGCTACTTTGCAAGTGGCCCCATAGACGCGGCTTTTGTAAGCCACCTTATCTCCTCCCGCATGCCTCCCGACGCCCATCTGTTCCCAGGCATACACTGTTTAATTTTTGTTCTTGTTGCGTGCATCCCTCATGGCCCCATCCTCTAACCCCTGCCCCCGCAAACCCCTGGCACTGACCGTGACATTGCTGCTCCATCCTCCTTGAGTCGGGGGGGAGAGACAGCCGACTGGTGTCATTCTGACGCTCCCTTCTGGGTGCTGCCCTGGCGCCCCACCATCAGCCCTTGTGTGTCCAGCATCCCCAGCCCAACTGTGCCAGGCAGCCCCTGCTCGGCCCGCCATTCAGCCAGCCCAGGCGTGGCCTCCCTGCAGAGCAAGACAGGCCCTTCTCTTCTACCCTCCTCATCGTCCGGCGTGCAGAACAAAGGGCCCTGTCTCTGCACCAGCCCACCACCACTGGGGGCGGGCTCAGAGGAGCCCCGGCCCTTCTCAGGATGCCTTTTGGCTGGGAAGAGCCTCTGAGATTAGGCATGTTTAAAAAAATGCAGCCGATGAGTTTGGGTTGCAACTCATTTCCTAGTCAAGACTTTCTGAGCCCAAGCCTGATGATAATAAAGTAGTGATTCAGGGGTTCGGCCTGTGGGTTCGTCGGGGTGATGAATAAGCTCTCCTTGTCTGACTCATCTGTGTATATCCCAGCTCTGCCCAAGTTCACGGCTCATGTGTACGAGAGAGGGAGCCCGGCCGTGGGTACTCCGTGCTGGTTGTGGGTACGGCTTTGCCAGGGCTGCCCTAACAAAGCACCACAGACCACCAGGTGGCTTTAACAGAAATGTATTGTCTCATGGTCCTGAAAGCCACAGGTCCAAGATCAAGGCGTTGCAGGTTGATTGCTTCTGAGGACTGTGAGCGTCTGTGCCCAGCCTCTCTTGTTGGCTTCTCCCCGTTTTCATGCTACCTTCCTCTGTGCTTGTCCCTGTGGCCCAGCATCCTGAGGACACAGTCACATGGTGAAGGTCCACCATAGGACTTCATTTTAACTGAGTCATCACTGCAGAGACCCTACATCCAAATAGAGTCAACCTCCTAAAGTACCAGGATCTAGGATTTAAGCCTATGAATATTTGGGGGGGTACACAATTCCATGATCTTGGGTAAGGGGCAAACTTCATTTTTTAGATAGTAAAAGAATTTGGGGAAATAGTCACAGCAGATAGAGTACGTTCATCCTGTTTAGTCTCACTCATTTCAACAAACACTTTTAGGGGTGGGCAGGTTGGTTGGCCACGTCAACTTTGGAAGCTCCCTGTTAGGGAATTTTCCAGATCTTATAATCATACATTGGAAGGTGACTGAGAGGCAGGGACCCCGCCCGGGAAGGAGTGGATCTTTAGGGATTTTTGCAAGGGATGGTTGTAGGGCTGAGCTTACAGACTACATGTGCTTTGCAGGTGATCCAGATGACATTGACGAATGGCATGGGGTGGGGGGTCTCTGTTCTCGGTATTGCCATGGTCACAGGGAGGGGCATCTGAAGGCAGCTCCATTGATGGGCTAAAATGGCCTCGGGATCAACTGCTGCCCCAAGTGATTGGACAAAAAAGGCTTCTGGAAGGCCTTAAAATCCTTCAGCAAAAGGGAAGTGTTGAATTGGGAAGCAGACTCAAAGCCGGCCTCAGGGTCGCTGAGGGGAGCAGAAATAGCCTTCGTCTGGGCAGCCAGGAGTCACGCCCACAGAAGTCCCATTAGTAGTCTGGCAAGAACTGTGAAGGTGCCCAGCAGCAGGCGACCTGTGACAGGGGCCCGAGCCTGGGCTGCAGGCTTGTTCTGGAGGAAGAGGGAGACCCGAGAACCTGCTCTGCGAGCCGCGAGGTGGACTGCGCCTTGGAGGGGGTGCCCGGGAAGTCACAGCGGCACATCACTGCCCAGGGCATCGACACGGGTCTACCTGCTTGTTGGGCAGAGCCTCTCCATGAGGCAGCACCTCCTCCAGCCATTCCAGGGCCCGTGAAGCCAAGGGACCAAGATGTGACCTTCGGGAGTTTGATTCTCAGGGCTGTTTAACTCATGCGGGGGCAAGTGCCCTGGGTTCCCTGACCGCTGCTTGCAAAGATCACCAGGGTCTTCCGCTGCCACGTAGAGGTGCTGTTTATCAGGGACAGGTGCAAGAACCCGAGTGAGAGGACAGCAGGGAACCCGTCCATTCCCCTGGTGGTCTTTCCGGAGTCTGCCTCCTGGTTGGGCAGGAAGAGAAGAGGTGGGGTGGGCAGGGGACAGTTGTCCTGGGAGCTGGAGCACAAGGCCAGCTTCCTCTCACTCCCTCACTATAACCGCCCTGCAGCCAAAGCCTGGGGTCAGACCAGGCCAGGGTGTCCGTACCTGTGAGCCCCTGAGGAGGATCCCAAGTGTGCAGGTGAGCTTTTGGTTTAAAGTGGGACTTCTGAGCCTAGGCCTTGATGATATTTGGGGGTGGATTGCTTTTCTGCTGGGACCATCCTGTGTGTGGCAATGTGATGAGTACCATCCCAGCCCGGACGGCCCTGTGGTGACAATTAAAAATGCCTCCAGCTGCGCACCCTGGCACATGCAGGTTCTCTAGCTGCTCAGGAGGCTGAGGCAGGAGGATCACAAGTTCAAGGCCAACCTGGGCCAATTTTGCAAGACCTTCAGCAACTTGGTGAGACTTTATCTCAAAATAAAATATAAAAAGGCTCAGTGGTGGAGCAGCCTGCGTTCAGGACCAGAGGGGAAAGCAGAGTGGGGCTCGCGCTGCTTACCAGTCCCCTGGGGACTGGCCAAGCCTAGATTGTGTACACTGCCCACATGTGGTTTCGAGCAGCACTTTTTGTGTTGTTGCTCTCCAGGTGGCTTGTCACTTGGACCATGATGACAGGGAGCTGTGTGAGTTGAAGACGGGGTCACCAGGGGCCCTCCTCTGCCGGTTCAGACCTGCTTTCCCGGGAGCCTTCTTTCCACATCTTCACTTTCGGGCTCACGGGACACCCAGGAAGGACCCAGAGCCTGGCCGCCCTCAGAGCCCTGCAGCTCCGCCTTCCACTGTACCCCGAGCCCACCTGCTCCTCATGGGCCTGGCCCCTGCCTCTGAGCACCTGCAGGAGCCACTGCATGGGACCCCACTTTGACCCAGGCCCCTCATAGTCCATGTGCCACGCAGCCATCAGGTGGTGTCCTAATAATGTCACTCAGGTCCTGGTGCTTCCTGCCTCAGTCCCCTAGGGCATCCCCATGGACCTGGGTAATGGAGACTCCTTCCCGGTTTCTGGGGCCCTGTGGGAGGCGGCCTTCCCCACCTTGGCCCCGCCCACCCTCCCTCCCACCTCTGGCCTTGGCAGCGCTGGCCACACTGGGCTCCTTATTCTCAGGCCAGCCCCAGCCAACCCTGCCCCTCACTGCCCTTTCCCCGCCTTTCCGCAGGCTTCAGCGCGTCTGGCAGCTTTGAGTGGCGCAGGCCCCTGCTGCCGCCTGCTCTGCTCTGAGCGTTCCCTGCCTCTGGGGCAGAATGACCGCCCTGCCCTTAGGGCCTCGTGCTCAGCACCCACGACGGGCCAGGTGGTTCTCTGCTGGGCTGGTGGGGGGTGCTGTGCGCTGCAGGATGTCGAGCAGCAGCCCTGGCCCCCCACCAGGCACCAGTGGCAGCCTCTCTCTAGGGGTGATAACCAAAAGTGTCTCCTGGGGACAACATGCTGGATTTCTCCTTTCCAGCGTGCTCAGTAACATCGGGGTGCTTTCTGCTTCCTGGTTGGCCTCACGTCCACACTCTTGCTTTCTCCTGCACTCGGAACCAGCCTGGGCTTGGCGGGCTGGTAGCAGTCGAAAAACTTTGGCAAAGGGCACGCGTCACCTCCCTGGGCATGGCTTCCCGGGGAGCATGGAGTGTCTTCTCTGCTGGCGCTGGATGAGTGTCCTGGGGCAGCTGTAACAGGTGCCATTAACCAGGTGTCTTAGAAAGCAGGAATTGATTGTCACCTCGTCCGGAGGCCAGAAGTCTCAGATCAGGTGTCCGCAGGGCTGTGTTCCCTCTGGAGGCTCCAGGGAGGATCCCACCAACCTCTTCCAGTTGGAGGGGCTCTGCACATACCTTGGCTTGTGGCTGGGTCCTCCCAGCTCTGTCTTTACATGTCGTCTCTCTGTACATCTGTATCTCTCCTGAGGGCCCAGGGCCACCATAACCCACCACAACCTCATCTCAAACTCATGATTTCTACAAAGACCCTATTTCCGATAAGGTCGCATTCCGAGGTTCTGAGTGCGCATGAATTCTGGGGACACTATCAAGCACCACAGCCCTCTCTCTACGACTCTGCCCTCTGACACTGTCAGCGTAGCCAGCTGCTCCCCAGGGAGTTGCAGATCCCTGTCCTGTCCCACCCCTGCGGCCGAGCTGCATCCTGAGACAGGGCCCCCGGCTGCCAGTCACACCTCCCATTTCCATAGACCTCCCGTGTCAGACCTCAGCCTGAGCCTGGCCAACCTTAGGTTGGATTTCTGGAGCCAGCCCCACTTCAGAAATGCCCAGAGAGCTCTTCTCCCCGCCCTCCTGTCACCCGCACCTAGTCGTTCCTCCGAGGCCAAGGTAGGGGCTTTCTCCTAAGAACCCACTTCCTGCCAACTCGCCTGAGTGGGCCATCTTACATTCAGGTTTGAGGTGGAGAACCCAGGGCCAGGTCAGTTCAGAGAGGTCCTCCAGCCCTGCTGTGCTGCCGGTGACAAACAGTGGGTGTCTGGGTCACTCAGCACATCCATCTTCCCCAGAGCTCCATTGGATTGTTTCTTCTTAAGGAAAAAAAAAAAAAAAAAAGAGCGTAGCAGGCTCCAGGAAACGAACACGGAAAGTGGAAACGTGCTGCTCCTGCCCGGCTCCTTGCACGGTTCCGCCGCGTGTTGGCCTTCTCCTTGCAGCTTGAGAATGATTTCATCCCATAAACATGTGGCTTCAAATTATGGCCTTATATAAACGAAGCAGCTCCACTACACTTTCTGGAGGCCCCATCTCGACTTCCCCAGTGAATTCCAACATGCTCGCCAAAGCGATGGTCAGAATCCTGCTTTTCACATTCGAGCCTCGCCTTTGGTCCACTCTCCCCGGCCCCCAGGGTCTCATTTGTGGTCACCTCCCCTTTCCTCCCGACTCCTCCCCACAGGAGGAGAAGGTAGGTGTTTCTCGTCAGAGCACAGATGTGTACCTGCACTGTTGCGGAGCCTTTTACCTTCCACGCCTCAGGTTTTTAAAAGGATTGTTCCTGTTTATTGTGGTAAAATGCATGTAGCATAAAATTTGCACTAGTGACACCAGCAGATTCACAGCATTGTGCCACCACACCTCTGTCTAGTTCTAGAACATTGTCATCCCCCAACAGCTACTCCCCTTCCCCATGCCCAGCCCAGGATGGCCAAGCATCTGCTCTCTGTAGATTTGTCTGTTCTGGACATTTCATGTAAATGACCCGTAGGCTCTGTGGCCTGTCGTGTCGGACTTCTTTCCCTCAGGGTTGCGTTGGAGGTTCGCGCCCCCTCTGATCAGGGATAGCACTTCATTCCTTTTCTGACTGAGTAGTATTCCACAGGGCAGCTGGACCGCACTCCCTCTGCCAATCCATCCATTGGTGGGCATTTCGTTTTCATTTCTGCCAGACGGTCTGGGCAGGGTTCTTTATAATCCCTCTGCTTGATTTCCTTGTGGTGACAGGATCAGGGGATTGTTCTCACACAGGTCTGTCACTGACTGATCCTGGCAGCTTGGTGGGGGGTGTTTTGCTTTTTTATGTTTATTTATGTATTTACTTATTTATTTGCAGTACTAGGGATCGACCCTGGGGTGCTCTATCACTGAGCTATACTGCAGGCCCTTTTTATATTTTATTTTTGAGATAGGATCTTGCTGAGTTGACCAGGCTGGCCTCAAACCTGTGATCCTTTTGCTTCAGCCTCCTGAGTAGCTGGGGTCACAGGTGTGGTACATTGTGTCCAGCCAAATTTTGTTTCTTGTTCACATTGTATGTACTTGGGATAGCAGGTGGTTGGGGTAAGAGGGCATGTTGACTTTGAAGTATGTGGTGACACATTCAGATTAAGAAAGAACACAGCTTTTCAGGACCTGCTGCCTCCAACACCTGGCTACAGCCCATGATTGCCTCTTGGCCAGTCTGTCCCCCACAAGGACCCCAGTCCCAGGTTCTGTGGTCCATAGCCTGCTTCCTGGCATTCTGGGCACAGTGGGGGATTCTCAGATTATAGGTTTCACATCAGATGCCATCAGGATCTCAAGCCACAGCATGATTAGCTTCCAGGACCCAGGCTCCATTGAGACCTAGTGACCAAAGCCCAAAATAGCCAGAGCCCTTTGAGAAGGTTGCCGTTATTTAAGAACATTCCCGGAAGCTGTGATAAACAAAACAGTGTGGCGTCTCCCAAGCCTCAGCAGCCCCAGGGCCGCCTCATATGAAAAGTAACTGTTTACTATTTAAGAAACAGGGCTCCAGTGGGGAGGGGAGGAGTCTTGAATGAAAGGCGTTACAGTAGTTGCTTCGCTGCAGGAAGACAATCACTTAGATCCCTTCTTCACCTTCCACACCAGACTGGGTGGAATAGTGCCCACCCCGCAACTCAAACCCACGCCCGAACCTCAGAATGTGACCTTGTTTGGAAGTAGCCTGTGCAGATGTGATGTGTTAAAGATCTCAAGATGAGCTCATCTTAAGTCCAGTAAGTGGTGTCTTTACACGAAGAGAAGAGGGCGTGGGGAGGTGGAGGCAGAGACTGGAGGGATGTGTGTGCAGGCCAGAGGACACCAGAGCCACCCGAAGCCCGATCCTGCCCCAGCCTTGCAGCTTCAGAACAGGGCGGGGAGCAGTCTGTTGTTTAAGCCTCCCCGCTAATGGCTCTTCATTGCAGCAGCCACAGGACACTAGTGATATACAGCAGAACTCGTAAATGGACCAAGTTAAATAAGAGTAAGTTAAAAAGAATGAATCCAGGGGAAGAGGGTCGCAGGCAGAAGCCTTGTTCAGTGTCTTGTCAGATCTGGGGCAGGATCGTGCAGTGCACGTCGTAAATAGATGGCACACACCCTGCCCACCCGAAAACGGAGCGCAGGCGGCCCTGCTCAGTGGGGTCAAGCTCAGGAGTTTTGGCTTTATGATGGCACGGAAGTCACATGTGTTCCATAGGAACTGAGCCTGCAGAGCGAGTCTCCGTGTCCCCAGGCCGGGCCACAGCAGCCCTTCTGCTTCAGTTTCCATCGCACGCCGTGAGGCGGTCGGCGCTGCATCACGAAGTGGGCTCAGTTCAGATGGTGCCCACTCTGGGTGCGTGCCAGCGCTGTCCGGTGAGCGAGCTGTACTGAAGGCTTTTGCAACTTGGGACAGTTTTACTGAGACATCAAGAGTTGAAGAGCACGTCTGTATTTGTATTAAAAATTACCCTAAGCAGGGCTGGGGTGTGGCTCAGTGTAAGCATTTGCCCGGCAGGCGTAGAGCCACGGGTTCCAGCCCCAGCTCTGCAAAAAAAAACCCGTAGGCAAAAGTATGGATTCATTTCGTACCAAATGACAAAGCATTAAGATTCTTCCTATAGGAAGAACTTTTATAGAGCAAGATCATTAGAAAAAATGACACCATAGACCTGAGCAGTTTACGAGCAAGAACTATAATTGCTTGGTGTGTGTAAATTTCAGAAACCTAACCTGACAGTCAAAGTGATGATGAGTGATGAGATACTCTCGTGTGTTCACTGATGACCACAGATTGAGAAAAATATTAATATCCAGTGCTGTTGAGGATGCTGTGAGATGGTGACTGTCCTGCGCTGCTCTAGAGGGACGTAAGGCTTGGCCAGGCCTGTCCGGAAGTCAGTTTTGCAGAATGGATCAGGGCCACAAGGATGTGTTTTGGCCTAGGTTGAGGGGATCGGCCCAGCACTATAGGTGAAACGACACACTGCTTTAGTCCTTTTTCTGTTGTTATAACAAAGTACCTTAGACTGGGTAATTTATGAAGAAAAGAGGTTAATTTGGGTCCCTAGTTCTGGAGGCAGGGAAGTCCAAGATCAGGCAGAGCAAGTAGATACCCACGGAAGAGAGGGAAGAGGCTGAAGGTCTCCCCAAGGTGGCTGCCCATTCCCTCATGAGGATCGATCCATCTCTGAGGGCTGCACCCCCATGGCCCAAACACCTCCTGTCCCAGTTGCAGCCTGGCTCTGTGCCTGTGAGCCTGAGGGTGGAGGTACACTGGGGTGCAGGCACGTGTGTGTCCTGTGTGGCATTCATGTAGGTGTCTCTGTGAAAGTGCATGTTTGTGCACCCATGTGCACATGGGCGTGTATGTTCCTGTTTGTACTTGCATGCACAAGTCTGCACGTGTATGCCCATGTGTGTTCGTGAATGTGAGTGTGTTAATACAAGAGAGCATGTGCATGCACTCGTCTGTATTGGTGCACAAAGTGTAGTCGCGTGTCACTTGACAGACATGCATTGAGAAAGTCGTGTTGCAAGCATGACGGAGCACACTTACACAAACTCAGCTTCAGCGTCACGAGGCAGTGACATCTACTTTTTTTCCCATCACGACTGATCACCAGGTTAGTGTTTGTTTTCAGGAAAGCAAAAGCATAAATGCACTGCTGGCAGCTTGGTGGGCGCTTTCCTTCGTGACCGCTCAGGGTGTCCCTGCTCACTGAGCAGGGCTTTCCTGCGTCTTGTACTGCTCCACCCTCAGGCCTCCGACTGGGGCCCAAAGGAAACTCCGCACCTGGACGGGCTCTGTTCATGTGGTGAACTCCAGTTGGAGCTGCGACTCGGGGTCTCCTCGTCATGCGTCACCCATGGAAGGAGACGGCCTCAGAAAGCCCCAGAGAGGCCAGCCAATTTTTAACACTGGTGGATACATGTCGTCTCTCAGGTTCAGAGTCTCGGTGCACAGATGGCTGGCTCCATTGCTCTGGACCCGAGTGAGGCAGAACCCCAAGGCGAAAGGTGTGGAGGAGGAAGGCAGCTCCGGACTCGGCACCAGGAAGCAGAGGGTGGCAGCGTAGTCTTAAGGGGCCACCATCACATTTGCAGTCAGCCGTCGACTGAAACGTCCCCACATGGCGAATGACTGTAGCTTTGGGTGTGCGTGTGTGTGTGTGTGTGTACGCGCATGTGCACACGTGTGTTTCCGTGTCTGTTTAAGGTCTGTAACTATGATTGTATCTCTGGGTTTTCTCAACTGACTTGGAAGTGCATAAGTCACTGTCCACCTTCCATGACCCTGTGGCACTACATGGGAACATCCTGTGACGGCTCTTAAGATGTCCTGGGACTGCCGGGAGAGCAGGGCTCCGTGGCACCTCTGAACCCCCGATGCACCCACAGATTTCCGGCTCTTTCCTTGCTATGGTGCCCAGAGAACTCAGTCCCTGGGCTCAAGGGGGGAACATTTGGAAAACAGTAGTTCCTGGGGAAGTGGGTCCTTTCGTGATCCTCGTCATTTTGAAAGCAGTTTCATGAAGGTGTGATCGTTACCCAATAAACCACAGCTCCTGAGAGTAGCTGGCCACAGTGCAGCATGTGTGAGGACCACGGTCCCCTGCACGCCCCAACTGTGACACCTCCTTCACCCACGAAGTCCCCCTGGCTCTTCGTCATCCCTCCCCACCCCCAAGTACCACCAAGCAGCTGTTGTCTCTATGGATTCATTTTAATTTTGTGGAATTGTATATACATGGAATTTTACAGCCCAGACTCTTACATTTGATTGAGGTGAAATCACATAACAAAATTCACCTCCCTTCACAGCCCAGCAGCATTAATAAGCTCATAGCATTGCAAAGCCACCATCTCTATGTAGTTCCAGAGCACCTGTATCACCCCAGGAGACCCTGTCCCTATTAGCCGTCACTCCCTACTCCCCTCCCCATCCCCTGGCAACTACTAGTCTTTTCCTGACTCCGTGAGTTTGCCTGTTCTGGGCATTTTGAATCAGTGGGATCACACACTGGTCCTTCCTGTCTGGCTTCGCTCTCGACATTGTGTTTTCAAGGTTTATCCATGTTGTATGTATTCTGTGCCAGTGCTTCATCCCTTTTCATGGCTGAATAATATTCTCATGCGTGGACAGACCATGCCTTGCTCACCCATTCACCTAGTCATGAACAGCTGGTAGTTTCCATCTTTCAGGTGTTGTGAATTGTGCTGGAGGACATTCACACATGAGAATTTGTCTGTTTTCAATTCTTTGGATCAAGACCTAGGAGCAGAATTGGTAGGTACATCCGTGCTGGGTTTTGTTCCGACTTCCTTCACCCAGTGGTGCTTCTGTTTGCTCTGTACCACCGGCTGTCCCTCCTCATCACGGTGCCCTGCTGTGCCGCGCGGCCCATCTGCCCCATCACTGGTTGATGGACATTGCACTCGTTTCCAGTCTGGGGCTCTGGAAGGTGTGAGTGTGCGTGCCGTTCTCTGTTTGGGCGTCCACCTTATTTCTCTAACTTTAATCCTGAGGTGGAGTTGCTATGTCACATGCGAGGAGTGTGTTTAGCACTTAAAGAAATCTCCAAAGTGGATTCCAAAGTGGATGAGCTGCCTCGTTTCACGCTGGTCTCTCTGAGGGTTGACGGGACTCTCCAAGTCGAGAGGCAGCAATGCTTGTGCCCGTCCACCTGCGTCCTCATGAAAGAGTGGCCCCTGGGAGGTGCTCACACGTGCAGGAAGAAGCACCCCCTCAGGCGATCTGCCAGCTGGTGAAGTGATTAGAAATCCAGTGCCAGGGCAGAGGGACAGTAGACCTTAGGATCCCTCTGCCTGTGGTGGAGTGCGGGACACTGTCACGGCTGTGCCCTGGTGTGAAAGCGTCACGTGCACTCACATATCAGGTAAGGAATTGGGATGTACAGCTGAAAGTACAGTTGCCATTTGGTGTCTGCAGAGGGCTGGCTTTTGGTCCCACGATGCTGAAGCCCTCTGTGAAATGGTGCAGTCCTGCTCGTAAAACCCGCACACCCTCCTGTGGACCGAGTCACCCCTGGGTGGCTTACACCTGATACCGAGTGAATGCTGTGGAAATCCCTGTTGTCCTGTATTGTTCAGAGAACATGACAAGAATTAAAAAGGCCATACGTGTTCAGTACATTTTTCTCCCCCAGCTCTTTTCAATCCCTTATTGATTGAATCTATAGATGTGAAACCTGAAGATACTGAGGACCAGGTTACGTATCTTGATCCAGAATTTTTTTTTTTTTTTTTTTTTTTCAGTGCTGGGGATGGAATCAAGAGCCCTGTGTATGCCAGGCATCCATATATCGAAATATATGTATTGTGTATCAATTAACCTTAGGGAAGGACACTATAGTTATTTAATATTTCTAAATTTTCAAAATAAATACCCTCCACCCTTATCGACTGCAGCTTCCCATCCCCGTTTGGACTGCTGCCATCACTGTGTGATGCGTGGCCCCTGGCCCTGCCCCTCCTCCACCCCGACACTTCTGCAGGACTCTGGCGGCCCTGCCCCACGGCCCGGGTGCTGAGTCATGCTTCTGCTGTGGCAGAGATTGGCAGACCTTCTCTGTAAAGGATCGCATAGCAAGTATTGCAGACTTTGTGGGCCTTAAAGTCTCTGCTGTGCCTACCCCACCTTGCCAGGGTGGCTACGTCAGTCACAGACAGTGTGTAGATGAATGGCCAGGCTGCCTTCCAATAAAACTTTATTTATAAAGTCAAGCAGTGGGCCAGCTGCACCTCCATCCCCACTTCAGAATGTATTCTCTTCCTCCCCTGTCCTCTTGGAGAAGGTACACCCACTGGGCCCCGAGAGGTCCTGTGTCATTCCTGTGGGGCTCAGTGTGCCCGGGCGTTTGTTGGCATACCAGCCTCTCCTGCTGGCTTTGAGCCAGCGTCTGATTTGTCCTCCCATCCTCAGCCATCTCTGTTGGCACACACATGACCCACACTTGCCTTTTGCTCCGGGATGCCAGATGAGCTATCACCAGTATCCGCTGCATTTTCTTTTTCCAGCAACTTACAAAAGCAAATGTGATTTTAAAATAAACTTTTATAGAGTTGGGGTGCAGCTCAGTCATAGAGCATTTTCTTAGTGTGTATGAGGCTCTGAGTTCCGCCCCCAACGCCACAGAAGAGGAGAGCGGGAACTTTCTCTTTTGGAATAATTTGAGATTTATAGAAAAGTCGCAAAAATAATATAGAAGGTTCCTGTCTGAATCTATTTTCTGTTGCTGTAACAAAGTACTTGAAGCTAAGTACTTCATAAAGAAAAGAGGTTACTTACTGTAGTTCTCAGTTTTGGAGGCTCAAAGTCCAAAATCAGCCCTTGTGGGGCCTTGGGTGAGAACCTTGCGGCGAATGGCATCCTGGGAGCACATGCCACGGGGATCACCTGCAGGAAAGCAGCTCTTTGTGAAACCACCCCCTCTCGGGGGACTAACCAGGGCCTCATAAGAGTGCTGTTAAGCCCCTCCCCGTGACCGGATCATCTCCCGCAAGGCCCGCCTGTTAAAGGTCCACCCCTAAGTATTCCCCTGGGATCCAGGCTGCTGGCACAGGAGCCTTTGGAGGACACACCCAGAAGGATCCATACTGCAGCAGTTCCCGGGACTCCTCCCTCGGCTTCCCCATGTGTGAGCGCTGTCCTTAGTACGGTTCTCATGACGGCTGTACAGTCCCGTGGGCAGCCTCCTGGAACCTCTCATGTGTCACCAGTCCGTCCGTTCGTGTCTCCTTTCTGGTTGGGGATACCTTTAAGGCACCCCACTGCACTCAGAATCTGGAGGCCCTTTCTCGTTGCTCTGGACCTCGACAGCCTTGGGGAGGACTGGCCAGTTGTCCTGCAGGGCAGCCCCTGGCTGGGCCTGTCTGACGTTCCTCTCTCCATTAGACTGGAGTTGTGGTTCTGGAAGCAAATGCGTTCTGAGCTGGTTGCTCAAGCCACTTCTCAGCGGCTTGCCCTGACCTCACCTTCCTTGGTTGGGTTTCGGGGACCCCAGTTTCCAAACAGGTTCAGCCTTGCTCTTTCCCAACACTCTGGCCCGGTGTTGTGGTGACGTCGCCAGGCCCGTGGGCCAAGTCTTTATCCACTTGGGCAGCTGCTGGGGGAGGTTTTGTTAGAGAGCGGAGGCCAGGAAGGATGTGGGCAGCGAAGGCTTAGCGGAGAGATGGTCATGGCCTTTGGACTGTGGGATCAGGAGACTCACCTTGGGGCAGGGTGGAACCAGTGCTGGGATGGGGCAAATTCAGAGGATTTGGCCTTGGAGTTGTCTGGTGACGTCACTCACAAGAGCCACATGAGTCAGGTGGAGGGGCTGGGGGTGTGGACAGTGGTAGAGCTTTTACCTCACACGCATGCAGCCCTGGGTTCCGTCTCCAGCACTGAAAAAGGAAAAAAAGACGCTTCCACTCCCACCCAGGGGGCCACAGCTGGTCTCTCCGGGCCTGGGTTGGGGTGGGGGATTCTGGCCACCAGGCTGGTGAGTGTCCCACATCCCTCTTCCCACCGCTTTGACTGTGCCTGACCTTGACCTCCCTTTCAGCTCCAGGACGCACTCGCCCCAGCCTGGGAGGCATGCTGAAGCCAGGCGGCCGGCAGGATGAGTGTGCACGAGGCGGGCAGCTCCGGCCGCCGGGAGCAGGCAGCCTACCACCTGCACATCTACCCACAGCTGTCCACCACCGAGAGCCAGGCCTCGTGCCGCGTGACCGCCACCAAGGACAGCACCACGTCCGATGTCATCAGGGACGCCATCGCCAGCCTGCAGCTGGACGGCACCAAGTGCTACGTGCTGGTGGAGGTCAAGGAGTCGGGCGGGGAGGAGTGGGTGCTGGACGCCAACGACTCCCCGGTGCACCGCGTGCTGCTGTGGCCCCGGCGGGCGCAGGACGAGCACCCGCAGGAGGATGGCTACTACTTCCTGCTGCAGGAGCGCAATGCGGACGGGACCATCAAGTACGTGCACATGCAGCTGGTGGCCCAGGCCACCGCTGCCCGGCGCCTGGTGGAGCGTGGCCTCTTGCCGCGACAGCAGGAGGACTTTGATGACCTGTGCAACCTCCCTGAGCTGACCGAGGACAACCTCTTGAAGAACCTCAAGCACCGCTTCCTGCAGCAGAAGATCTACACGTACGCGGGGAGCATCCTGGTGGCCATCAACCCCTTCAAGTTCCTCCCGATCTACAACCCCAAGTACGTGAAGATGTACGAGAACCAGCAGCTGGGCAAGCTGGAGCCCCATGTCTTCGCGCTGGCCGACGTGGCCTACTACGCCATGCTGAGGAAGCGCGTCAACCAGTGCATCGTGATCTCGGGCGAGAGCGGCTCCGGCAAGACCCAGAGCACCAACTTCCTGATCCACTGCCTTACCGCCCTCAGCCAGAAGGGCTACGCCAGCGGCGTGGAGAGGACCATCCTGGGGGCCGGCCCCGTGCTGGAGGTGAGCGTGGGGGCCGGTGGCAGGAGGGGACACTTGCCTTTCAAATGTGGGTTTGGGGTGGGGTGGGGATCTGTGGTGGAGCAGTGACCTGGCATACCCGAGGCCCTGAGCTCCCCTCCAGCACTGCAAAAAGCAGATCCGTCCCCACTCAGGTGGGCCCAGGCCAGCCGAGTCAGGAGACAGTATGTTAGCATTTCCACGTGGTGGGAGCTGCACATCACGCAGGGCCACCTGGGGAAGCACCAGGCTTGGTTCCAGTTTTTGTGGAAGGAGCTGGCGAGGCAGGAGAAGTAGGCTGAAGTTCGGCTCCGGATCATTGCAGGCTCTGGGCACGGGCTGCTCCTAGTGGTCCTGTGATTGGGGCAGGGAGGGGGAGAGCTGACTGCTTTGGGCTCGGGGGAGCAGTGGTTAGCACACAGGAGTTGGTTTGCAGGTGAGTCCTCACCTGACTCTTGGAATCAGCCAGCCCTGGGAGGGCCAAAATCGGGACAGTGGAGTGTGGGGCACCCAGAGGGCGGCCAGCCGGCGCAGGTCCTGGAGAGCACGTAGAACACGCACGGGGCACTTCTGGAGGGCTGCAGGGTGACAGGAGCCAGCGAGGTACACGGCAGCCCCAGTGGGTAGAGGGCGTTGCGTGTTGCCACAGGGCAGTCGGGAGGGGGTTCTTTGACAGCCCTCTCTGCAGGGACAGCAGAGGAAGAACCACCCTAGCCCCCCACACCCTCTGTCCTCTGTGCAGTGTCACTTTTGTCCAAACCCCAGAGGAGCCATCCGTACATCACTGTGGTTGAGCCTTCTGGTCACTGGTGAAGGCCGGGTGGCAGAAATGACCACATGGTGACCCCCTCAATGCAGCCATGTGACTCCAGACAGCGCAGCCACCATCACCTGGTCAGGGGTGGCATGTGGGCTCAGGGGGTCTGCAACCCTGAATTTGGGGTCCTGGATTCTACTGTTTCTTCAGTAGCTATTTTTAGAATCCAGAAATAGAGGGCAGATGACAGCGTTCCCATGGGCTCCCCAGCTTCCCCTGTCATTTGTGTCTTTAAGTGGTGTGTCTGGCCATCGATGTCAGCCATTGTCCATGTATTTATTGGTGTCAACCGAAGTCCCAGGTTCACAGTGGAGTTCATTCTGGCTGTTGTTTCTGTGCATGTGGACAGATGCATCCAACCATGCGGCCACCATTGTGTGATTCAGCATACAGGGTGGAGGGCGGGGTGCAGAGCCCACGCCAGGACCTTCACTGCCCTGCAGACCCGCTGGGCTCTCCCTGATCGTCCCTCCTCGGCACCCACTGATCACTGTCCCTGCGTTGTTGCCTCTTCCAGAATGTCACAGAGTTGGAGTCACAGTGTGTAACCTTTTCAGACTGGCTTCTTTCACTTACTATTGTGCACTTGTGGCAAGAGAATTCTTTTTTCTTTTCTTTTCTTTCTTTTCTTTTTTCTTTCCTTTCCTCCCTCCCTCTCTTCCCCCCCCCCCCCCTCTTTTTCTTTCTTGTTGGGGAATTAACCCAGGGGTGTTCTGCTACATCCCAGCCTGTTTTTTATTTAGAGAGAGGGTCTCACTAAGTTGCTTAGGGTCTCTCTAAGTTGCTGAGGGCTGGACTACAACGTGTGAGCCTCCTGCCTCAGCCTCCCGAGTTGCTGGGATCACAGCTGTGCGCCACCGTGCCCAGCGAGAACTTACTGCTGAGTATTTCATTATAGTATCTGCAGGTTCTACACCCATGGATTCAACCAACTGAATCAGAAATGTTTGGGGGAAAGAATTGATCTGTGTGGAACAGGCAGACTTGTATCCTTGTCATGGTTCCCTGAACAGCACAGCATAATATCATGCATATTTTGTCAGGTGTCATAAGTTGTCTAGAGAGGACTCGACATCTGCAGGAGGATGTTATCAGTTCTGGGCAAATAGGATGCTGTCTTATAGAAGGGTCTGGAGCGCCTGTGGTTTCGGTGTCCTTGGGGGAGTCCTGGGCAAGTCCCTTGGACAGCAGGGAACAGCTGCTCATGGACATGTCATTGTTGGTCCATCATTTCTCCCTGGAGGGAGAGGGCGGGGGACAGTCCTGTCCTCCCTGGAGCACTGGCCTCTTGCCCCTCCCCCAAGCCGTATCTAGGCTGCGCTGCAAGAAGACGTCTCAGTTCCTCTTCCTCGCTGAAACCATTGCATGGAACTAGCTGGGGTCACACGACTTGGCTCCCTGCCAGGATGTGTAGCCTGTTTCTGTTTCCGCCTGTGCAAGTGCTCTGAAGCCTCCGGGTTGTGTTCTGCAGAAACGTTTTTTTTAGTGGCCAGTGGGCCTTTATTTATTTATTTATTTATTTATTTATTTATTTATTTTCGCGTGGTACTGAGGATCCAACCCAGGGCCTCACACAGGCCAGGCAAGTGCCGCACCACTGAGCCACCACCCAGCCCTGCAGAAACCTCTTAAAAGCGGGTACCTGTGCTACTGCGCCGTCGTGCTCTGCCCTCAACTGTTGTCTGCCAGCCAGACCGTCCACTGCCCGCAGGTGCCGTGGTCTCCCGCCTGGGGTTTCACTTGGCGACGCCTCAGTTACCAGCAGTCAGCCACGACCTGAAGATCTTACGTAGAAAAATGCCCAAGTGGACAGCTGGCGTGTTTTGGTGGCACTCTTCTGAGTGGCGCGGCAGTCTCCTGTGGGGCCCCGTCCCTGCACTCGCGTCCCCTTGTCCTACGTGTCCCGCCGTGTACCCCTGTTGGTCATCTGGTGGCCGCATCGCGGCGCTTGTGTTCAGGGAACCCTCTTTAAGAACAGCCCCGAAGCACAAGGGCAGCCCTGCGGGCAGCTCAGGTGCCAGAGAGCTGTAGCGCTCGCTCTGTGAGGCCGCGGGGGTAGCGTGAGGTGCTTGAGGAGTCAGCACATTCACGAGGTGGTCATGTGCGTCCTGCGTCGCTCTGGTTTATCGCTGTCAATTTCCGGCCGTGCCTCATTCATAAATCAGACTAACCATCGTTACGCGTGTACGGGGCCCCAGGGTCTCGGCTTGGTGCTGCCTGGGTCTCCCACAGGCAAGTGGGGCCTGCTGCTTGAGCCAGTGCCAGGCTGCAGTCCAGCCTCGGCCTCGTGGGGGCCACGTCCTCACCAAGGCTCCTCGTGGAGCCGCCACTCAGTGCAAGGTCCCCTCGTGGAGCCGCCACTCAGCGTGCAGGCAGGTGGCAGACAGCCTCACGTGGCAGCCTGCCGCTAAGAACAGCAGACAGCCCAGGCATGGGGTCCAGGAGACAAGCAGCCGCAGCTGCCCTGGGCGTGGAGGGAGTCGGCGTGAGCCCCGTGGCTATCCAGGCAGGAGGCCCAGGCAGAACAGAGCCGGGAGGCCAGTCCGTGTGCATCAGGAGGAAACTAGAACCGGATGAGCGAGGTGCAGAGCGGGAGGCGAGGGACAAGCCGGGCCTCACGAGCCACGGGAAGGACGCTGGTGACATGGGTTCTGAATGGAGGCGGGACACGGCCTGCTTGCGGATCCCGAGGCACCCCGACTTCATCCAGTTCTGGAACTCGGTGGAGGCCCCTGGTGGCTCCACCGTCCTCCCTGCAGATAGACGGAGGGCACGAGGGTGGGCCAGGCCAGGGCGTCCGTGCCTGGCAGCCACGTCCAGGATGAAGTAGGCTGTTAGAAGTCAAGCCGTGCTTGAGAGGCAGGCTCAGCAGTGACCCACGAGGCTTCTGCCAGGTGGGGCGTTTACTGTCATGGAGCCCACAAGCAGGAACACCTGAGCCCTGCTACGGTGACAGAACACTGAAAAGAGGAAAGCTGTTTCGGCTGAGTCTCGGGGTCTCGTCCAAGCCGCTGGCTCCGGTGCTCTGGGCGGAGCATCATGGCGGCCACGCTGCTGGCCTCAGTGCCTTCCTCTAGGGCCGCCTCCTGCAGTTCCGTCTGCTGAGAGTCCCTCGGTGGATTGATCCACTGGTGAAGCCAGGGCCCTCCTGATCTGACCACTTCCCAGAAGCCCCACCATGAACACAGCCGCACTGAGCCCAAGCCTTCAATACGTGAGGCCACCTGCCCAGGGTCTCAGCAGGACATGGATGGGCAGCAGACACCTGGGTCTGAGTTCAGGGTCCACGTCCTCCCTGGCACCCTGCTGCCTCTGCAGCAGTTTCTCTCTTTGTTGAGGACCATGCAGGACATGGCCACGTTTCCTCTGGCTGCCATGACGTAATACCTCAGACCAGGGGGCTGCGGATCAGAACGAGTTCTCTTATGGTTCTGGAGGCCACAGGTGCAGAATCAAGGTGTCTGCAGGGCCACACTCCCTCCGAAGTCCATAGGTAGAATCACCCACACCCCAGCTTCTGGAGGCTCCAGGGCTCCTTGGCTTGTGACTGCGTTGCTCCAGCCTTTGCCTCTGTAGGCAGGGATATTCTGGTGTCTGTCTGCACCTGTCCTTTAGTCAGGATGCCACTCTTTGGGTTTAGGACCCATCTTAACCCAGTGTCACCTCATCCTAACCAGTTGCATCTGCAGGGACCTTCACTGTGCTTTGAGTGTACCCTCCAGAGTTTCCTGAGCTTGGCCCCAGTATGCTAGGAGTGTTGAGGTGGTAGAACCCTTAAGAGTGGGGCCTAGCCAGGCACCATGGTGCTTGCAGTGGCTCAGGAGGCTGAAGCAGGAGACTTACAAGTTCAAGGCAGCCTCAGCAACTTAACTAGACCCTGTCTCAAAATGAAAAATAAAAAGGGCTGGGGATGTGGCTCAGTGGTTAAGCACCCCTGGGTTCAACTCCCTGATACCAAAAAAAAAAAAAAAGGCCGATGGGGCCTCAGGCAAGGTGTCGGGTCCCGGGACGCTGTCTGCGGAGGGATTCTTGCTGGCTTCTAGGAGTGAGTTGTCATAGGGCGAGGCCACCCCCGCATTCTTGGCCCCTCTGCATGCAGCTTTTGGGGTTCAGCTTATCTGAAGTAGAACAGCATAAAAAGAGGAAAGGCTTGGTTTGGCTCAGTTTTGGAGGCTTCAAGCCCTGATGAATTAGTCTGTTGGCTTAGGGCCTGTGGTAAGGCAGTAAGGACATCGTGGCAGAGGAAGTTGCTCACCTCATGATGGCCGGGAAGCAAAAAAGAAGAGACCAGGGTCCACTGTCCCTTCAAGGACACATCCCCATATGATCAGAAGACTTCCCTCTAGGCACCACCTCCTAAAGATTCTATCAGCCCTCGTAGCTCCCCCGCTGGGGACCAGGCCTTCAGCACGTGGGCCTTCAGGGGCATTCCAGATCAACACCGTAGCACAGCTGGTTTCTTTCCCACTTCCCTGCCATGCTGTGACGCAGCCAGAGAGCTCTCACCAGACAGATGGGCCACCCTATTCTTGGGACTTTTAGCCTCTAAAACTGTGCGCCCAGTGAGCTGTGTTCTTTATAAGGTGCCTAGCCTCAGGTGTTTTGTTATAGCAAAAGAAAACAGACTAATAAAACCTTGTTTCCAAATAACGTCACACTTTCAGGCTCTGGGACTGAGAGTTTGGACTCCATCTCTGTTAGCAGGGGACACAGGTCAGCCTCAGTAGCCCCCCTCAAGTAACAAGCTGTGGCATTTTGTGCCTCTGACCCTGAGGGCCTCCCCAGCTCCACTGTCATCATGGGACCTGTGATTCCTGCCCTGATGCCGGTCCTGCCTCCCTGCCTGTACCTCCTGTCCTGCCGTGGCCCTGAGGGATTCTGGCAAGCTGTCCTAGACGTGGTGGATGGCCCTTAGTCACCCTTCGTGAGTCAGACGCCTGATCTCGTCAGACTGCCTCCTTGGGGCCTCAACAGCTTGGGCCAGCGAGGCCAATTTTCGCCAGCAGTCATAAGCTGCTCGAGGGTGGTGCCCACACCGGGTTCCAGAATGAACTTGAGCCAGCTCCACGTCGTGGCGGCAAACGTGCTTCCTGGGCATCTGCCTGCAGCGGGCCTGGCTTTGCTGAGAGCCGGTTTCTCAGCAGGGTCTGGCGGGGCTGTCTTTCTCCAAGGTGGGGGCCTCTTGGGCATTGAGCTGTGTTCAGATGATACCAGTAGAACCTCCCCCCAGCAGGTGGGACAACCAAAAATGTCCCCAGACATAGTCTCTGTCCCCTGAGAACAGAATCTCCCCTGCGTGAGAACTTCCACCGTAGAACTACCCCGTGAGGTCCAGTCGCAATTAACTTTAGGCGCTGAGCATATAGATGCCATCCGCAGTCCCAGGCGCTCTGAAGTGACCCCATTACTTTCTGGTAGGGGGCTCATTACTCGCCATGTCCTGAGGCCGCTGGGTGTCAGGCTCTGGGTCCTGGCCCACCACCATCTCCGAGTCGCATGGCACCGCCGCCTCCTTACAGATGAGGAAACTGAGCTGGCATGCAGGTTCCTGGTGGCCTCTGTCAACACAGGGCAGCAGTCAGTGACTTCCACAGAAACTCTCACAAACAGGAGGAGAAGTTTTTATCCTCATTGAAACCAAAAGTCCAGAATCAAAGTGGGCAGGGTTGGTTCCACCTGGAGACCGAGGGAGAATCCATCCCCTATCTCTCTGGCCTCTGGTGGCTCTGGCAGTCGTTGGGGTTCCTTGGCCTGTAGATGTGTCACCCGATCTCCGCCTCCATCTTCATGTGGCCTCCTGCCCTCTGTGGGTCTCTGTGTCCCTAATCTCATCCTCTTCTCGTCATGGGTTTAGGGTTCACCCTAAATCATGGATGACCTCATCTTTAGACCCTTATCTTAATTACATCTGTAAAAACTTGTTTCCACATAAGGTCACGGTCACGGCTTCTGGGGTTCAGGTCTTAGAAGTGTCTTTTTGGGGATTCTCCAGGCCACATGCCACATGCCACAGGCAGCTGCAGCCGTGCCAACGCGACCCTGCCTGGCTGGCTCCTCTCACGGCCTCTCTGTCTTTGACGAGGTTCTCCTTCCACCCATCGCAGGCTGCGGAAGGCGGGGAGCCACGCACTTGCAGCATTCGGGGCTTTCTCTCAGCTCCCCGAAAGGAGAAGTTGAGTCGCTCTGAGGTTAGGGTATCACCAGGTGCCCGCCCCCAACCTCCTCGCTGTGCAGTTCTGACCAGAAAACAGGAAGGGAGCGATGGGAAGCCGGGCATCAGCTGACGTGCCGCTGCTGCAGCCAACTGGCTGCCGCTGATCCACAGGACATGGGGCAGCGGGGCCGAAGGCCTCACCCAGCTGGGAGGCAGCAGGCCCTTCCCACCTCCAGAAACGGGCTGTGTGCATGGCACCATTGTCTCAGCAGGGCTCTGAGCCACCTCGGGTACTTTGTGTACCCTGGGGTCCATTGCCAGTTGTGGGCACCTCTTGCCAACCTGATGGTTCTAGATAAAGCAGCCTGTGGCATCACCTGCTGGCTTCCCCACAGAGGTGCCCCTAAAACAGCCTTGTCCTCCCCTGCAGACTGGCGAGGCCCAGCAGGCACTCGCTGCGTCACTGTCCCCGCCACGGCCAGGCCTGGGCCCTCTCTTTCCCGAGCAATCGTGTGCTCCTGGTGTTGCATGGCGAGTGCGGGGCTTAATCGGAAAGCAGAAATGAAATGCCGATCCTTGCTCACTGGGCTGCTCTACCAGGGCCCAGGCCTCCAGTTAGCCATAGTGGCCTGGCCCATGCAGGGAGAGGAGGCTGAGGGACGGTGCCAGTGACAAGCTGCTCCCCACACAGAGAGGAAGTACTCGGCCAGACCCACCTGGTGCCTCAGGCCAGGGAAGGGCCTAGACCTGCCTCTGCCCAGATGAGCCTGTCCCAAGACTAACTGGGGTTGATGCCACGCAGCCCGACCCTGAGCCCTAGCCTCCTTGGAGATTTCACAGGCCCAACCTTGAGCGACTCCCCACTCAGCAACTTCCCACTACTCCACCAGCACCCCCAACCCCTCCACCCACACCCATAGCACCAGGCTGGGCCCATCTGGGCAGGTTCCCCAAACCACAGTGTCATTATCATCTCAGGCCATGCCCCTCTCCCTGAGTCTGTGGGCCAGACATAGACAGGACCACATCATCTCTGCTTCCTTCCTGTATCCTGACGTGGGCACACTGCCCATCCCCACCTCTCGGTTGGGGAAGCTAAGGCACACAGACGGCACGCCGCCAGGGTGACAGACAAGGTGTGGTGCTGCGGTGGACCAGCCCCCATGTTGCAGCTCTGCTTTGTCAAGGTGTCATCCACCTCCTTGAGGCCCAGGATTCAGTGGCTGCCAGGGTTTGGACATGGTTTGAGTTTGCCCTTGAAGGTGCATGTGTTGGAAGCCTCGTCCCCGGTGTGGCAGTGTTGGGACATGGTGGGACCTTGAAGAGGTGGAGTAGTGGGAAGTTGCTGGGTCGCGGAGGTGTGGGACCCTGGTCTCCTCCCTGGCTTCAGGTTGGGCAGTGTGACTGCTCTCTCACCATGCACTTCTGCCATGATGCCACACAGCCAGTGGGCCCTCACCAGAGCTGAGCCGGGGCACATCATGCTCTTGAACCTCCAGGCAGTAGCCAAACAGACCTGTTCACTTTATGGAGTCATCCACCCGAGGCATTTTGCTGTCCTTATACAAAACAGACTAATACAGTGGCACTCGATGAACTTGGTGTGCATCCTCTGGGCCTAGAACATCTTCACCACCCAGAAGGAGACCCCCTCCACACCTCCCAGCCTCTCAGCTGCTTCCTGCCTCTGCATTTGCCTGTTCTGAACACTTCCTGTGAACTGAATGGTACATTATCTGTCCTTTTGCATCGTGTTTCCCAGGTTCGTTCCCCTGTAGCCTTCAGTTCTTTTCCAGGCCGAGTAGTGTCCATGGCGTGGTTGGACCACATTGATTCCTCTGCTCGCCAGCTGGGTCTGTGCTTGATTGCTCTGCTTTGGCCAGGCCCCTCCCTGCCCCAGGTAGGCCACGATCCACACTTCAGTGTCCTCTGCCAGAGCAGTATCATGGGGCCAGGGGTGTTTCCATGAAGATGATCCTGCTGACCCTCATAGAGGAGAGCCAGGTCCCCGCCAGCAGCCTGTTGTGTGTGAGCGCAGGGCTGGAGCTGCACAGCAGCAGGCTGGGGACTGGTGAACACCTGGGCACAACTGGGACATCATACATCTGCAGGTGCCGCCAAACCTGCTGAGAGACCCCAGCTGAGGAAGGCTCACCTCAGGGAGCTGTGGGGACAAGCGGGCCCAGGAGGCGACAGGAGCCTTTGCTCATGGCACCCCAAGGGAAAGCATCAAAGCCAAGCAGGAAAGGGAGGCCTGGGAGCAGCCCAGCCCCTTGCTGAGCCAGAGCAGTCGCAGGAGTCCCTGGGGAGACCGAGGCAAGGCTGAGACGTCTGCAGGGTAGGGCAAGGTGGCTGCTTGGGGAGCTCTGTCCAGGAAGCTGAAGGGTGTCCAAGGCAGCATTGAGCACTGGCAACTCAAAGATCCCCATGACCCCGCACTTGCCTTAGAGGTTATCTGGTCACGTGACCTGGTGGAGGGACTCAGACACCTGCCAGCGGGCATGTGCCCTCCCCTCACCTGTCAACCATGAGAGGAGGCGAGTTTGCCAGGAGAAACCAGTGTGGGGAGGGAGGCACGTGGCCAGAAACAGGCCTCCTGGGATCTCCTGAGCAGATCAGACAAGGCTCGGGATAGGGACAGGGCCTTGGGAGCAGAAGTCACTGACATCTTGAGCCAGCAAGGAGAGATCCATGTGTTTTTGTTTGACATCCAGTGACAGGGAAAGGCAGACTGGAGCCTTTATTTCATGCCCATCTATGTCTCCCCGATCTGAATGCCCAACCCAAAGACGGCCTGGCTGGTGTCTACATGGACACAGGTCCCTGTCAGGACCTCGGCAGATAGCTTGGTAGGGGAGGGTGCTGGGGTGGCAGAGGAGGTGGCAGAATTGGGGTTCCCAGAAGACCCATCCCTGCCTCACCAGTGTTTGCGCTCAAGCTGGCCCTGGCCACCTGCATAGCTGGCGACTGAGTACTCATCAGTGTGAACTTGGGGTCACAAATCCATGGGGGCAGGAGAGTGGGAGGTGGAGATGGGGTCCCCAGAGAACAAGCCTGGGTGGAGATACAGAGGGCAAAGGTGAGAAGTTCGGTGTGGCCTGAATCCACAGAGGGCAAAGGTGAGAAGTTCGGTGTGGCCTGAATCCGGGCTCCTGGGAGCACTAGAGGGAAGTGGATCCCCTGGGAGGGGAGCGGGAAGGACATGGTGATAGAACCCCATGGCTTCCCCCGGATGTTTGCCTGAAGGCAGGGGAGGCAGTTTGTGGGGATCGACAGAGCAGCCCAAGGAGGGCAGGAGCCCAGTGCAGGAGGCAGCACGGGCAGGGCGTATCCCACAGGGACAAGAAGTGGAATAAACCCTTGGATGGCATCAACATCAGATCTCACAGAAACCTTGGGGACAAAGGTCACACTCCTATTCTAACCCAAGTTCCCGGCCTGGACTCCGTTGACAGATTTCGGGGGCAGATCATTCTCTGTAATGGGGGCAGGGTTCTGTCCTGTGCACTCTGGGGCTCTGGGCACCACCTCCAAACCTTGCCTGCCAGATGCCAGTAGCAGCCCTACCACCAATTGTGACAACCCAAACAAAGTGCCCTCAGATATCGGTGAGTGTCCCCTGTGGAGCACATTCACCCCAGTTAAACACCACTGCTTTATTATTTTTTAATATTTTGTTTTAGTTGTAGGTGAATAACTAATATGTGTGCTGAGGATGGAACCCAGTGCCTCACACACGCCAGGCAAGCGCTCTGTCATTGAGCCCCAGCTCCAGCCCAGCACCACTGTTTCAGGTCAGCTGCTTGCAAAGAATGATTTAAGTATTACAGATATTCTCTGCCTAGATTTTTTTCAAATTATGATTTTTTTGGCAACAACATACCTTGGAGTTACACATTATGCCGACTATATTAAGCACCTTTGTGGGGTAGCTGTAGGGTAGAGGAGAAGGGGGGTACCTCCATTGTCACTCAGGAGGTGGCTGGTGCAGCTTCTTGCTCTCTGACCAGCCAGACTGGAAAACATCAGTTGTACCTGGGTACCAGGATTTGGTGTTCCTCCTAAGAGTCTGTTCTTCCAGGTTGACTTGGAGGCTTATCTTAGAGTATTATCTTAAAAGTTTGATGTCAAAAATTGTAGTTGGGGACCTCTAGCACGGAGAAGTGATGCACTCACAGCAAGTTTTCTTGCAAAGAAGTGTACAGTAGTCCCCCTTATCCATGATTTTGATTTCTGCAGTTTCAGTTACCCATGGTTAACTGTGATTCAAAAATACTATGGAAAATTCCAGAAAGAAACAATCCAGTAGGGCACAGTGACACATGCCTATAATCCCAGAACCTGGAAGGCTGAGGCAGGAGGATGGCAAATTGGAGACCAGTATCAACAACTTAGCAAGACCATGTCTCAAAAAAGTAAAAGGGCCAGGCACGGGGTGACACAGCCCTGTGATCCCAACAGCTCTGGAGGCTGAGCCAGGAGGATGGCATGCTCAGAGCCAGCTTCAGCAGCCTAGCGAGGCCCTGAGTGACTTGGCAAGACCCTGTCTCAAAATTACAAAGGCCTGGAGATGTGGCTCAGGGGTTGAGTGCCCCTGGGTTCAATCCCTGATACCACAAATAAAAAGGGGACTGGGGTCATGGCTCAGTGGTAGAGCGCTTGTCTGGCATGTGCGAGGCACTGGGTTCGATCCTTGGCACCACGTACAAATAAATAAATAAAGGTCCTTTGAGAACTAAAAAAAAAAAATTTTTTTTTTTTTTTAATAAAAATAACAAAAAGGACTGGGGATGCAGCTCAGTGGCAGAGTGCCCCTGGGTTCAGTCCTGAGTAACTGAAAAAGAAAAACAGTTCATGCAGTTTAAATTTCTCACTGTTCTGAGTAGCATGATGAAATCTCACACTGTCCCACCCAGGCTATGAATGATGGTGTGGTCCAGCACATCCACGCTCTGTACTGTGTGGAAGGGGGCCTGTATGTCCATGCCTGCTGGCCTCCTGGGGACCTTAGAACGACCCTGTATCAGGGTCTAAGCACTGAAGCAGTTTTCTAATGCAGTGGACCCTGGCTCCCTGCACGCTGGGTCTTCCCACCCTTCTTCCTACAGGTGGCGTTTTGAACCTGTGCCAGAAGTCAGCTGTGGTTCATCTCTCCTTTAGGCATATTCCCAAGAGGAAAGAAACCAGGAGCTACTACCAGGGAACATGTCTCATTATCCGTGTCCAGAGATCCCCACTATGGCAAAGTCTCATACTATCAAGTTTGCTTTTTTGTCTGCTTTTTTCAAGTTTATTTTTAGCATCTTTTCTTAATTTGGTGTTTCATTTCTTTCTGTATGTATCAAGGGTTGACAAATTACAGCTCACGGGATGAATCTGCCTGCACCTGTTTCTACAAATAAAGTTTTATTGGCACATGACCATGAGCACACATTTACTCTGGCGGCTTTCTCCTTGCCAGACTGGAGATAAGGAATTGCAACAGAGACACCATCTGGCCAGGAAAGCCAAAACTATTTACTCCCTGGTCCTTTAAAGGAAAGATCTGCTACCCTCTAGTACAGTCTGCCCTTGGTATCCCAGGTTCTGTATCCACAGGTTCCACACCCACAGATTCAGCCCACCTGGATTCAGGTGTTTGAGGATACAGTTGCTTTGGCGGTTCAGGAGTACTCAGCTGGGTGGTGACGTACCCGCCTATACTGACACGCTGTGTGAGGCCCTGGTTCTTGCCAGCACTTGTGTATCTGTATTGAACACGTGCAGACTTTTTTCTTGTCATTATTCCCCAAACAATACAGTGTGCAACTATTTGCAGGGCATTTGCATCGTGTTAGACATTGTGAGTCATCTAGAGGTGAGCTCAGGTCAGCGGGGTCCTGCAGAGCTTCCACACAGCCCACACACCATGGAGGAAGGGTGTCCATGGGGGCACAGAGGGGACCAGGGTGCCCAACTGTTGTGTCCCAAGGCCTTTCCTCAAGAAGTGCCTGGAGGCACAGGAGGGGGCAGTGACCAGCCAGGCTAAAGGCACAGCCCATTGGGTATGCCCTGTCCCTCCTGCACGGGCTGCCTCTCTGGCCTGCTGCGTGAAAGGGCAGAGCCCTGCTGATCTGGCGTGATCTCAGGCCATTTTAGACCAAAGGGAAAGTTGCATTTTTGGGAATGCCGCATCTAAGAGAAGGGTGAAATTATGGGGTTTATTTTAAGCACCCAAAAGTTCTCCTTGGAAATTGGAGCAAGAGTTGATTAAAAGCCAAAGCCTAGGTCCGGGACACCCCTGCCACAGCCCTTTCTAAATGTTCCAGGGTTTTGTCACACTAGGCTTTAGGCGATGAACAGGGTCCCCGTCTGTCCATTTGCCCACGACATCTGCCTCACTTTTTGGGTTGAAATGTGGCTGGCATCTGTTAACCACAGAGCCTGGTGGCTGATTTGCTTCCTGGTGGTTACCCATAGTGGAGCAGTGGCCAAAGCATCCATGGTAGGCCCTGCCCTGGGCAGCCCAGGCCCCAGCATCACTGGAGCTGCCCCCTGAAATTTCCTTACAGGGACTCAGTCACTGCTGGCCAAAGCCAGCCCCTGGCACCAGGCCCTGGAGAGGCATATCCCTGGATCCCACCAGAGGCAGCCTGTCTTTGGGAAGCCCAGCATCACCCCCCAACCTCTGACCCACTCATCACCCCTTTAAGGGACAGCGAAGGACAGCAGGCTGTGCTTTGTAAACGGCGTGTGCAGTATTCCACCCAGTGGCTGGTAAGCCAGCAGATCCCGCTCCAGGGCCGCTTGGCAACACTGAAGGACGGTCTTGATCTTCATATCTGGAGAGGGATGCAACTGGCATCCCCAGTGTGTGGAGGCCAGGGATGGAATACAGAACGATCCAGCCTGAGCGTCAGTACAGATTGCATTCCGTGTCCAGGGACTCTGCACCAGGGCTTCAGCCGACAGTCGGGGTGGGATGGTGCCTGCACTAAACAGGTACTGATATTCTTCTCGTTGGTATTGCCTTGACAATGCAGTAAAACAGTGACATACTTGGCATTTACATCGTATCAGATTTTATTAGTCGTCCAGAGATGACTTAAAGCCTTCGGCAGGGTGAGCATAGACAGGTACTCTGCAAAGACTGCACCGTTTTATATAAGGAACAAGCATCCTTGAATCCTGGGGGGTCCTAGAGCCAGTCCCCTGCAGATACTGATGGATGACAGTGTCCAGCTTGCATGTCAGAGCAAGCACAGCCACAGTGTGTGTGTGTGTGTGTCCGATAAAACCATTTCTCATTGCTAAACGTCAGGAAAACAGATTATAGTAAATACAGATGCATCTCAATTTATGATGGGGTTACATCTTGGGAAACCCCTTGTGAATTTAAAGTATTGTAAGTTGAAACACCACCCCTACAAGAGAAGAGAAAGAAAATGCATTTAATGCAGCCTGTAGTATCGGTAAGCTTTCTGTCACTGTAACAAATACCTGCAATAACCAGCTTATAAAGAGAAAAGATTTGTTTTGACTCACAGTGTTGGAGGTTCCTGATCAGTTGGCCTTGTTGCTTTTAGGTCTTTGGCAAGGCCGTGTGTCATGGTGGAGGTGTGTGGCAGGGCAGAGCTCACCTCATGTCCAGGAAGTGACAGAGAGGAAAGGACTAGAATCCACAGTCCCCATCAAGGTCATGCCCCCAGGGGCCCAAAGACCTCTCACCAGGCCCCATCTCTTAAAGGTTCCACCATCTCCAAAGAGCACCCCCCTGGGGACCAAGCCTCTGTTGGGGACATTTAAGATCTAAATCAGCACCTACCACACCTAGCTGAGCCTGGCCCACTGTAAACGTGCCCTGGACGCTCCTGTTTGCCTACTGAAGTATTAAATGATCCCGTGTAACGTACTGAACAGTAAATGTGAAAAAGGAGTGGTCCCTGGGTCTGCTCTCACACCCCTGAGAAGTCAGAAAGCGGAGCCACCGTAGGCAGGTCCATCTCTGTGAAGGACAGAGCTCTGTGTCCCGTCCTGCACTTCACTGTCCCTTCGCCAGGCCCCAGGTGTGGCTTAAGGAAAGGGGAGAGGCTGGCAATGGACCTCGGCCTGCTTTTTCTCTTCCCAGAGCCTCCTGTCCTCCTAGTAAACCATAGGCCTGGGCCCTAGGGCGTGTGTCTCCCTTGTTGGGATCAAGAATCCCCAGAGTTCTTTTTTAAGAATTCCAATTCCTAGGACTGTGTCGCTCAGTGGTCGAGCGCTTGCCTAGCACGTGCAAGGCCCTGGGTTCGGTCCCCAGCACCACCAAAAAGAACGTTTTGTGGGAATTCTGCAGGTCTGGAGCGGGGTCCCAGGATTGCTTTCCACAAGTCCCTGCAGCCCAACTCGATCCTCAAGCCTTTCTCCCCTTGCCCCATCCCACCAGAGGAGCACAGGAGTGGCCTCGTGCCAGGGGCGGGGCAGGGGCAGCCTGGCAGTTCCGACTCTCTTTGCCCACTGCTGTGAGGGAGGGAGCCCCAAGGTGACAGGGTGCTGGTTCCAGGCATGGGGGGCAGACCCAGGGGGAGCCCCTGCCCCTGGTGTGCGGTCATAGCACCCTCGCAGAAGGTGCAGGTGCTCCGGAGTCCCTTTCCTTACACGTGTAGACACCCAGTTTTGCTGCGCAGAAAACACCAGGCTTTGCTGTTGTCACCTGGATTGGCACCTGGGTCCACACAGTTTAGGAATGTGTAGGGAAGCAGGTGTCATCCCAAGATGACATCTGCCCAAGGAGCTGACCACTTGCAGAAAGAGCCTCCCCTTAAACCCTCATCCTGTTACTGGCTGAGGCTGGCTTCTCCCGCCAGGCAAGGGCGCGGCACGAAGGCGCAGGGTTTCTCGAGATGGTCAGAAGTGAAGGGGAGGCTGGGGGCGCTGCCCAGTGGTGGAGCGCACGGGGCCAGGCTCCGTCCCCAGCGCTGCAGGTGACGATAGTAGTGATTCCCGTGTCAGGTCACAGAGAAAGCAGCCAGATGTTCTGGAGCTGTCGGAGCCATTCACGGGCACTGCAGTAAAGACCACCCTTCCGTAAGGAAAAACCACTTTTAAGTAAGCTTCTATTAAACGGCTCTTGGACAAAGGGGAATCAACTCTTGGATGAGTTTTGATTTTAGAAGTTACAGATTCCTGAAAATCAGTAACCTCAGAATCCATGTAATGTAATTAGAGCAGTCATAGGAGGGCACTATGTCATTGTAAATATTGTATTCATAAATAGGAAAATAAGTGAATTAATGTCCCCACTCAAAAAGAACCAAGGAAGCCCAGTACTGCAAGAATGCCCAGGGGCGCATACCTATAATCCCTGCTACTCAGGAGGCTGAGGCAGCAGCACGGCAAGTTCAAGGCCCGCCTGGGCAGTTTAGCAACACCCCATTTCAAAACCGTAGAAGAATGTAAAGGGCTCGGGATGAGCCTCAGTGGCTGAGCGTTTGCCAGCATGCGGGCAGCCCGGGGTCTGATCCGCAGCATGGGGCCTCCAGAGCAAGAGGGAGAAGAGTGAGGGAGGAGGGGAGCGGGGAGGGAGCGGGAGGCGATCCAGTGAGGCCAACTCCAAAGAATGCTTTGGGCATTGGGGGTGAGGTAAGCCCTTAGGGAAACTTGATGCATTCCTCAAATATTTCCACAACCCTAAAAACCAAGCAGGACCCTCCCCATCAAAGCTCCATCTGTTCTTTACTCTTCCTGTGATCTAGCACATGGTTTGGTGACAACTTAAACCAAACTCTGGTGCAATAGGAAAGACAGTAGCTTGTTCTGTACTTGGGGGTTTTGTTGTTTTAGGATTCTGCCGCCACCTCCACTGCTCCTGAGGTGCTGCCGAGTGTCTGGCCCTTGGTAGGAATCAGTCCATCTTAAAGGGACATGTCCTTGGCCCTGAGCGTTCTTGCCCCTTTGTCAGTGTGTGCCAGTTCCGTCCATCCGTGCTGACAGTGGTGCCTCTTGCTCTCAGGGCACTGAGGCAGGGAGCTTTAGGGCCCATTGTCACTCAGCTCTGCATCCCTGACGGCCGTCCTTGGTTCACCTGTGCTTCTGGGGACCGGAGGACTGGCTTTTGAGAGCCCTTGGGCAACAGGAAGAGAACAGAACCCCGCGGAAGCTGGGTGTGAGCCAGGTCCTGGAGAGCCTCCACTTCCTCCTCTGCAAAGCAGGGTGCCGTGAGGTTGGGGTGAGTCCTCCACTTCCTGCCTCTGCATCCGCAGGCGACCAGAGCCTGCCCCTGCCACCTGCACACGGGGGGGGGGGGGGGGGGTGTCAGGGTCCTGTCCTCTCCCCACCTCCTCAGGTCTGACACCCTTCATCTCCATTCCCCCCCCATCAGCTTCCTTTTCCCCACCACCCCCGCGCTCTCCTCGGCAGCTCTGCTGACGCCATGCATCACCCAAAGCCACGTGGGCCACACTCTCACTTCCCCGCCACCCCCTGCAGTCCAGCAGCCTGGCCTGCGTCTCCTCCACCCCCATTCCCGTCTCCTCACCTGGCCCTCCCTCAGTCAGAGGACCCTGGGGGCCTGCCCTCCATGCTTCCTGGCCTGCTCCTCTGTGTCCCCGCCGTGCCTCAGGGGACTGCTTGCCTGTTCTGCCTCCCCAGCATGACAGAGCCCTCTCCTGGCCTCGGGAGGAGGGGCCGTTGAACTGAGTGTCCAGAGCACTGGCCGGCACACTTCTCATAGGCCCAGGTGGTCAGTGTGTTCAGCTGCTGGGCCACCCGCTCTTGGTCCCAAAGACCCAACTCCCCTCTTGGAGCACCGCGGTAGCCTGAGCCATGCCTCCACCCTCTGTGTGCCAGTGAAACTTGATCGACGGCTGCCAGAAGTTCAATTTCATATCATTTCCACGTGTCACAGCATAACAGTCCTGCGTCCCCTAAGATGTGGGTATGTTCCAAGTATGGGCCTTAGGTGGTTTTGTCCTTGCGTATGCATCCTAGAATGGAGCACACTCCAGAGGCACAGGTGTGGGCACCCCTGGTTGCTCCGGAGTCCTTGATAAACCAAACACAAGAGTAAATCAGGCAGAAAAAAATGATGTCCTGCAGAGACTCAGGCCCCCTGAGACTGGCCAGGCCGTGGTTCCCGGTGAGTGAGAAGCGTGCTTAGAGCAATTAAAAGTTGGCATGGTGAGTCGGGGCCAGCAGGGCAGCCATTCCTAGTCCCCCTCGTGGGAGCAGCTGTCCTTTCGAGTGATGGCAGGAGTACTAGGTTTGGGTACGGCACACGTGAGGAATGTGTTGCTCTGGGACATTGTGGCAGCTGTGATGTCACTAGGCCATGGGAACTTTTCAGTTCTGTTGAAAGCACATGAGACCAACGTCATTCAGTCATTGACTGAACACATCACACGTATGACTGAATTTTTGCTCTGTCCTAACTACTGAGTAAGGAAGCAGCCACAGGCCACGTCTGTGTGCACAGGTGGCCCCATGGAGGACTCTCGGAATGGGGTGGCAGGGAGTGTGGAGGGTCCTCAAAAAGTTAGAAAAACAGCTCAGAAGACGGAGGCAGGAGGATCGCGAGTTCAAAGCCAGCCTCAGCAACTTAGTGAGACCCTAAGCAACTCAATGAGACCTGTCTCTAAATAAAACACAAAATAGGGCTGGGGATGTGGCTCAGTGGTCGAGTGCCCCCGAGTTCAATCCCTGGCACCAAAAAAAAAAAAAATGGAACTACCCTCTGACCCCACAGCCCACTACTGATACGTATTGAAAGGCGGTGGACCAGTGTGTCCAGGAGACTGCAGGGCACGTTCACTGCAGCACCAGTCACCATGGCCGAGAAGCGAAAGCAGCCCAAGGGTCCAGCAGCTGATGAATGGATAAAGAAAGTACACAGAGGAGGCAGCGCCATGCTGTCGTGGCACTAAAAAGAGGGAAACCCTGTCGTTGGTAACACCACGGGTGAGCTGGAGACCATTTGTGAAGCGAAGCTGCCGGGCACAGCCTCACCCACGTGGCCTCCTCTCCCGTGACCGTGACTCTTGATGGCATCATTTTCTCCTGTGCTTGATCCCGTCCCACGTTGTTTGTTGCAGCTGTGTGTGAGCTCGTATGTGCACGTGTGTGCTGTGTACCCATGTGCAGTGGGCTGCGCCCTCGGGTTCTGTACACTCAGATCTTCCTGAGATGTCCCCTCTGATGGAATCGCCCAGCAATGCTTTCTGTGGATCATGTTCCCGCCTTCTCGTTTTGCAGTGCTGGAGATTGAACCTAAGCATCCTTAACCACTGAGCCACATCCCCAGCCCTTTCTTTATTTTTATTCTGAGACAGACTTTCGCGAAGTTGCTGAGGCGGGCCTGGAACTTGCGACGCCCTGCCTCAGCCTCCTGGTGCTGGGTGTCCTTCACAGCCCCATCTTGGGCAGCATCCGACTGTCCGTCGCCTGGCCCTTCCCAGGATGCTCCACCAGCCGGGTTGCACCGGCCTTCTCGTTTCATCCCAGACAGCGAGGTGTGGCAGGGGTTTCCACAGCTTCCATCTTCCACCTTCTTCCATCTCCTAGGAAACCCAAGGGCCATGAACTGATTTCCCTAGATTGGTACAGGCGACTCATTAACCTTAGGACTCCTGCTGTCCCCCAAGCCTTCAGGACCTCACCAACTAGAACCCTGCCAATGCAGAAAGGGGCCAAGAGCCCAGGAAGTCCTGGAGGGTATTTCCCTGGCATTTTCACAAAGCAGAGCCTGAGTTCTGAGTGGACCCCCACAGCTGTTGGCTCAGCAAACCCAGCAGAACATGCCCTCCTGGCTTCTTGGGGCACCAGAGTGGGACACAACCCATGGGGCTCCTGTGTCCAGCACAACCTTGGAACAAAGACACCTCGAGGGCCTTCTGTACACTCAGGCTGCCCTGTGCTCAGATTGGAAGCTCTCAGTCCATGTCCCCCGATGGATGCCACCTGCTTAGTGGCTGTGGACCGAGCCGGCTCAGATAGGAAGTTGTGCTGGAATGAACTGGATGTGGTGGCACGTGTGTAGCCCCAGCTACTCCAGGAGGCAGAGGCAGGAGAGTCACTTGAGACCAGGAGTTAGGGACTAGCCTGGGCAGACCTCGGCTCTGGAAAGGAGCCCTAGGAGCTTGGGGGTGGCCTGGAAGAAAAACATGTGGACCCCAGTGTTGGGGCCGCCTTGCTGGTGCCAGCCATGAGACCCTCTGCACCACGCAGAGCTCGCCGCGCCTCCCCTGCTGGAAGGAGAGGGCTCCTGTGGGCCAGGAAGCGGGGACTTCGGGCCCCTTCCCGGACGCTTCATCATGGCCTTGTACTGGACAGGTGCTCTTCCCAGCCAAGGCTGTTCCTGCGGTTCTCCCTCTAGGGGCCTGGTGTTTGTCAGATGGTAGGACGTCAGGGAGCATGGCTCATGGGCTGAGGGGACAGATTCGCCCACGTATGGCATTGAGGCCTGGGCGGCTCCTGGGGTGGTGACCCAGGCCCTGGCTGAGGTGGGCGTGCCTGATGCACCAGGGGAGGCACTGCCAGGTCCCCCAGCACAGAGCAGGTTGATAGATGGGCCCGTCAGCTGTCACTGACAAATCCCGAGCTGACCCCGCACAGAACAGGCGCTGCTTTTGCCTCACAGTTTCAGCGCTTCCACGGTCAGCAGCCCTGTTGCTCTTGTGGCCTGGCAAGGTGGCACATGGCCCTGCCTCGTGACCAGGAGCTAAAGCAGAGAGGAAGGACGGGTCCCACAGTCCCCCTCCAGGGACCCCCACCAGGGCCCACCCTTAGGGGCCCTGCCACCTTCAGGGCCCGTGCTGCAGCCAAGCAGGGGAGACATTGGCAATCCAGATGCAGACCACAGCAGGAGTGGACAAGTGGACGAGTCCCTGTGCCTGAAGGTCCACTCTGCCACCCCATGAACACTGGCCACAGTGAAAGATTGGAACTTTCTAGAACTTTGTCCCAGCACTGATGGCCACAGGTCAATCTGAGGGCGACAGGATTGTCCCACTTCTGTCTCACTGAAGGAGGTCCACCTCTCTGCGGGGTGGGAATGGGAGGCCCGACCTGGGCCTTGCCTGTCTACACGAGAGACTGCAAGTACGCAGCCTGCCTCCAGCCCATTCCATGGGACTTTTGGGGTTCTGAAATCAGGGCAGAGCGCTGTCAGCCGAGCCAGTGTGTCTTGAGTCCTGGTCAGTTTTCTTCTGGAGTGTGGGAGAGGCCAGCTGTGAATTCAGAGAAATCTAGAAATCTGCCTGCCTGGCTGCTGATGTCTGGATGAGACATCTCCACTTGTCTACCTGGACAGGTGTGGCTGCAGGTGGGGGCATCCAGGTGTGTCCAGGAAAGCAGGCCAGAAGCTGAAGGACCTGTCTAGGTGCAGCTGGGACTGTGGGGGACACAGCCTCAGAGTGTTCTGGAACGACAGGCCAGATGTGGGTCGGGAGTAGGGACCCAGGCCACGTCAGCCTCCTGCTCTCAGACTCAGGGTTTGGGCTGACCTCTGGCACCTCGGTTTCCCCTCCTAATGGGGATGGCAAGTCCGTGTTTTAGAGGAAACACGAGGGCAAGAGAGTCTCGAGTCCACACCATGTGGACTCAAGTAGGCTGGCGCTCGCCACAGGTCAGCATTCGCTGTCATTGTCACTGCTTGTCCTGAAGTGTCACCATGCAGTCCACCTGAAAGAGAGCCAGGCTTTCAGAGAGAGAGGTGTCTTCCAGGGGTAGGGGCAGCACTGCGGAGGAAAGAGAATGTGCGTTCTAGGATTTGTGCCTGAGGCAGAACACTCAGCTCTGGGTGTCGCCTGCCAAAGATTCTTTTGTGGGCCAAACTTCAGCTGGGCTCCTGAGCCTTCTACAGACCCTTCTGTATATGGGTGGCCCTGACTTAGCGATGGCGCAGCCCCGCAGAGACATACGGACGGTGCATGTCCAGTCACGGCTACTTGGAACCGTGAATTGGGTCTTTTCTGGGCTGGCCTTTTGCAGTCCGACTCTCTGCTGCCAGCCCCGCGCCCTGCAGAAGCCCCAGGCAGTGGTGCGCCGCGTGGCTGAGCCCGTGCTCAGAGGGTCGGTGGGCTCTGCAGTTTTGCTGTGTGATATTTTCAGCTTACAGTGCGTGTGTTGAAATGTAACCCCACGGTAGGTTGAGGAACATTGTAAAATCCAGTCTTAGCAGGAGCCCTGCTAACTTGTTTAGCAAGAAGGTCCCCTCCCCACAGGCTCCGCTCGTCTGCCCCTCCATATCTGATCGCATTCCTCCTTCCCACCATCCCGGCCCAGGTCCGATTGCCCGCCTGTCTTCAGCATGAATCCTGTTGGGTAGATTCAGCCAGGACCCCGCACCCCCGAGGGTTCCTCGCGGTGATGTTGGTCTGCTGCCCCGCCCCGCGGCTGTCAGTTTTAATTTCTGGTGCTCTCTTCAGTGGGGAGCCCAATCTGTGTTCCCCGCTGCCAGACCCCAGTGCAGGGGTCCTGTACGTATCCTGATGATCCTGGATAGTTTTCCTTACTGTGCTTTAACAGGCATCATTGAACAACAACTCGTGAATAACTCCCATTCCAGTCACCTGAGAGCAGGTGCAGTGGCACACACCTGTCATCCCAGCTACTGGGGAGGCTGAGGCAGGAGGGTCACACGTTCAAGGCCAGCCTCAGGAACTTAGTGAGATCCCGTCTGGAGATCAGATGGAAAGGTCTGGGAGTGTAGCTCACCGGCAGAGTGCTTGCCTGGTTCCCTCTCCAGAACCAACACACAGAGCGTCTGTGTTTGAGGTACACCACGTGTTTCGAATCATACATGCATCGTGCCGCCTGGGTATGTTGAACTAAGGAGCATGTGCGTTAGCTCACATACTTAGCATTTTTATGTAAGAACGCTTAAAACCTACGCTCTTGGCCATTTTCACAATCCACAGTTGTTGGCATAGTCGCCGTGTTGTGTAGTAGGCCTCTTGAACTTATTCCTCCCAAGGAACAGAAGTCCCGTGCCTTTGACCTGCACCTCCCGAGTGCGCCCCCAGCCCTGGCACCACCTTTCCACTCTGCTCCGAATTCCATTGTCTTTGCTTCCACATGTGAGTGAGATCATGTGACATTGTCTTTCCTTGTCTGGTTTATTTTGCTGAACAATGTCCAGCAATTTCAACCACGTTGCTGTGTGACAGGACCTCTCTTTTTCAAGGCTGAGTAGTGTTCCATGGGTGTACATGCTGTTTTCTTTCTTCACTCGCCGTTGTTTCCTTTTCCTGGCTATTTGGAGAGTGCTGCCCTGGAGGCGGGGTGCAGCCACAGCGGGGTGCTGACTGCATTTCCCTTGGGTGCACACAGCCGCGGGATTGCTGGCTCTGCCCAGGCCGTTTTTCTCTAAAGCACAGAGTTTACATATCATAAAAGAGGGAGAAGTGTTTCCTGAGAAAGCAGAGGCCACTCTCCCATCCACGTCTCACCGGGCCAGTGGGGCTTCTGGCCTGGGGACAATGGCATTAGCGTATGGCCTTTCCAGTCCCTGTGCCAGATTGCATCGCATCATTGCTGACACCGGGCCCACTTCCTCTCTCCTGCCCACCCTCAACCCCACATGATCCCTGCCGCGCACGGCGGCCTCCGGTGTGCCCTGAGACCGCTGCCCCAGCTGCCCGGGAGCTCCATACAATAGCACCCCTGGCAGCAGCAGGCCAGGCGGGCCAGCATTTCCTCCTCGGATGTATAATAGCACCAGCCGGATATTTTTAGACGGGCTTTGAAAAGTCACAGTGTGTGAGACCACATACCAGACGCATGAGGTCACAGCCCAGGAGCAGCTTCAGCCTGCACGGTAATCTCAGAACCAGAAAGCCAGCCCTGGGGTGGCCTAGGCGGTAGGGAAGAACCTCCAAAAGCCCCCCCCAGTCCCACGGGCATTCCCACTTGTCTGTCCCCAGACCAGGCCTGGCTGTTACCTTGGAAGTTGCCACAGAGACTTGTCACGGGGCGGGGGTAAGTGAGCCCTGGGACTCAGGTGTGAAGAAACACAGGCAGGCAGATGCTGGACTGGGGCACCAGAGGGACCTCAGCCCAGAGGAAGGCCTGTCTCCTGCGCGGACACCCCAGCACTTGCAACAGAGCATCACACGAGGACAGGCCTCCCTGGCCATCTGCTTGTGGTTAGGACCCCGGGCAGACTGGGCGTGTCCTTCCCAGAGTTCCTTTAGATGGACTTCGTAGACCTCGCCGAGTGAGGCCAACTGAGAGCCTGGGCCCCAAGGTGGCTTCCTCAGGTCTCAGCACAAGGCCAGCGACGTTGTGCTATGTCCCCCACAGAGCAGGGAGGAGGCCTGGGCCTGCGCCGAACCTGTGTGCTGGGCTCTGCCCCCAGGCTAAGGCGCATCTCCTGCCTGAGTTCCAGACCATGACCCTCGGGGTCTTCTGAGCCCCTGAGGAAACAGAACAGTGCCTGGAGCCCTCTGGGGCTAAACTCTGGAGAAAAGAGAGGCTAAACTCAGAGGCATAGCTTTGTTTACCTGAAGGATCTCCCAGCACTGGAGCGCAGGGTGGGTGCGTGGGGACCCTCAGGCGAAGGGCCTGGGGCCCCAGGCAGCCGGCACTGTGAGTTGGTTATGTTTCCATCCATATACAGCTGTATGCACGGCCCACATGGCTGCTGCCCTCTCTGAATGGACCTGTCACTCTGGAGGCCAGGTCACCTCTCTGGGGCCTTCTCCTTATCACTTCCTGCTTGGCATCTCGACTTCGGTTTTACCACACAGCCCGTGGCCACTGCTTGCTTGTCCCCGCGCCATCAGCCAGTGTGATCAGTCGGTGCAGGGAGGAGTGTGGCCCTTGTGTGGGCCCAGGGGTGACCTCCATCTTGGCTTAAGACTCTGCCCCACTGAACGCAGCCATACTTCTAGGACGCATCTGAGCTTCCACTGAGAGATGCCTTTCTCTGGAATTCTCCCTTCAGGCTCCCACACAAAATCTGTTATCCATGTCTTAGTCCATTTTCTGTGACTATAACTAAATACCATGGACTAGGTAGCTTATAAAGAATAAGAGTTTACTGAGATCTAAGGTCGAGGGGCTTCATCCGATGAAGGTCCTGCTGGTGAGGACTCTGGGCAGAGTCCCAAGGTAGCCCAGGCATCACATGGCCAGACAGCAAGCTGCAGGCTTAGAGGCCCGTTCTCTCTCATAAAGTCATCATGAAGACCCCACCCTCACGGCCTCATCTGATCTCAGTCCCAGCTCCTAACGCCTCACGAGGCAGGTTGCACTTCAACATGACTCTTTGGGGACCTTCAAACCATAGCTGTAATAGATGTGTGACAAAATGCCATCAACCCGGCAACTGACACGTGGGATGCGTTTCTCAGGTTCCAGAGACTGGAAGTGAAGGTGAAGCCCACTTCCTGGTTCACAGGCAGCACCTTCCAGCTGCATCCTCATTTGGTGGAAGGCATGAGGCGGGTCTCTGGTTATCTCTTTTCTCTTGGGCTGGGACTGACCCCAAGGGCTTCTTACCACAGAGTCTCACTGGCCTCAAGCTTGCGGTCCTCCTGCCTTGGCCTCCCAAGTCACCGGTTTCAGGTGTGCGCCCCCATGTCCCACATGGTCATCTCTTCTCAGGGCACTCGTCCCATTCATGACAAGCTCCTCTCCTAATGCCAGTTCAGTGTCCCTTATCTGAAACACTTGGGACCAGAAGTGTTTTGGATTTTGGATCTTTTCAGACTTGAGAATTTTTGCATTATATGATGAAATCTCTCCGGGACGGGACCCAGTCTAAACACGAAGTGCATTGATGCACCCTATGCACCTTAGTCATGTGCCTGGGATAATTTTATACACTATTCTTAATAATTTTTGCCTGAATGGTAACACACACTTGTCCCAGCTTCTAGGGAGGCTGAGGCAGGAGAATTGCTGGAACCCAGCCTGGACAACAAGAGAGACCACCTCAGAAAGAAAGAAGAAAGCGTATCTACGTATACACACGTACCCCCACACGAGTTTTCTTTTGTTTTGTTTTTAATTGTGAAACAGGTTTCATGATGAGGCATTTTCCACTTATAGCATCACATCAGCACTCAGAAACTTTCAGTTCTTCCAGTGGCTCAGGAAGCTGAGGCAGGAGAATCACAAGTTCAAGGCCAGCCTAGACAACTTAGCAGGGGCTGAGGGTTTAGCTCAGTGGTGGAGCGCCCGCGGGTTTGATCCCCGGCACTGAACAAGAAAGTGGAAATCTCAGCTGGACTGGGGCTCGGTGGAGGAGCACTTGCCTGCCACGTGTGAGGCCCTGTGTCTGATCCACATCAAGTAAATAAAGTGAAGGTCCTGTGTCTATCTACAAAAAAATCAAAAAGTTTTAAAGCAGAGTGCCTTCCAGTTTGACCCCTGTGTGCGGCACCACCCCACCCTCCTTCTCCACTGCCTGCCTCTCCCCCACCCAGAGTGGGACCTCGACAGTGGCCTTGCCGCCTCCTCCCCGTGACCTTACTTCCTCCCGGGCTCCCTGCGTGGCTCAGCCTTCTCAGTGGGAGCTTCCTCGGCCCAGCAGACTTCTCTGTCCCCAGACTCCCCTTTCTGTGTGAGACCTCACAGTGCCACCTCCTCCTGTCCCCCACCCCAGCCACTGGGACCAGGTTACGGGACCAGCTCTGTCTCTGCTGTTCCTCTGCCAGGCCCCGTAGCCTCTCCCTTCCTGCCCACACTCTGCCAAGACTCCATCCCAGCCTTACCCGTCCCTTACCCCTCTGTCAGTGGGTTCGTGGTCGGAGCAGTCCCTGGGCACCGGGGCATGGGGGAGTGTTGTCTTAATCTGGGTGTCGCCTGCCAGGAGCCCCAGAGGGGACCCTGCAAGCTTTGTGCTCTGGGCCTCACACACCTTCCCACAACCTGGGTCCGGGTTGGAGAAGTCGCCCTGTGAGACAGGAATGAGGCGCTGACCTGGGCCATTGTGGACACACCTCAAGGACATGATGCGGAGTGAGCAGCTGGACACACGGCCATGTAGCACACGACGCAGCCGATGTGGAGGGTCCAGGACAGGATCCAGAGATGGGAGCAGATGGGGGCCACCAGCGGCTGGGGCGGGGAGTGACTAAGGGGACCGGGTTTCCTTTAGGGGGATGCAAGTGTTCTGGGCTGGACAGAGGTGGTGCTACACAGCATCGGGAGCGGCCGGGTGCCGCCGAGTCCTGCACTTGTCTTCCCCCCGGACCACCTGGCTCCTCCGCGTGGGCCCAGCTGCCTCTGCTCTCCCCTCACAGAGCCCTGAGCCCAGGCCAGCCCCAGGCGCAGCTGGAGAGCTGAGCGCGATGGAACCCCCTTCGGCTCACGGACACTGAAACGCGCAGTTTCCGTGTGTCGTACAAAAACAGGCCGCGAGCCAGATTTGGCCGTGGTTGGTGTGCCAGGCGAACAGGTGCACGGTGTCCTCCGCACCCGCCGCTGCCGCGCCGCAGGCTCACCAACCTCGAACTGAATACTCTGCAGGGGCGCAGAGTGGCGTTTCCGTCACACTCGAGACTCCTGCCACTCCTGAAGCAGTTCAGTCTGACAGCAGCTCCCGTGGCATCGGGGTCGCATCCCCAGAGGAGCGTTAGCATGGGCGATGCGGGCGGTGCCCTGCACTCTGTTGCCTCACGTGGCAGGCCTGAGCCTGCAGGGTCTTCACCTCGGGGAGTTCCTGGACCCCGTCTCCCTGGTGTGGAGGGGCCACGGTAACGAGAAGCCTGCCAGCTGCCTTCTGCTATGGTGTGCGTGCTGGGGCTGGACCCAGGGCTCCCACGTGCTAGGCTCAGCCCACCCCTGGCCACACCCCTGCCCGACAGCTGGCATTGTCCCTGCCAGAGCCTTAAAACTTAGCTCTTCACACTCCTGGTCACGGAGACCGAGGGCACGTGTTGGGGTGCACCTCGGCTGTGTTTTCGTTCTTTGCGGGCCCCTGAGTGGCACCTCAGGCTGGCTCTGTGGACAGGCGCTCGGTGTCAGAGGTCGTCCTGCCGTCTGGGCCGAGGCCTGCGGGATGCCGCGCGATCTGAGCCCTGCCTTTGTCCTCTGCAGGCCTTTGGGAACGCCAAGACCGCCCACAACAACAACTCCAGCCGGTTCGGGAAGTTCATCCAAGTCAACTACCTGGAGAGCGGCATCGTGAGAGGGTGAGTGGCCCTCGCCCCTGACCAGGGCCGCTGGGAGCCGGGGACTGAGGTACTAGTGCATCCGCGGGGGTGAGGCCGTGATGCTGGGTAGGGGCTCAGGTGAGGAACAGGACAAGGGCATGCTGAGCTGGAGGCGCTGGTGTGGTGGCGTTTGCCGAGACCAGGCTGCTATCTAATTTGATAGGTGAAGGGGTGTCACAGGCAAAGTGGGCGTGGACTCTGCCATTGGCCAAACATGTTCCTCTTGAGCTGTGCTGGATGGCGGAGTGAGGCACATGTCCAGGGCAGTCCTGAAGGACACGCGGGTGGATGGAGGGACGTGTGGACAGATTTGGGCTGGTAGGCAGTGGATGGATAGATGGGTGAACACATGGGTGGCTGGTAGGATGCCCAACGGGGGGGTGGGTCTGTGGATGATGACTGGGTTGACCAGTGATTAACCTGCAGGCGGGTGGGTGGGTCTGTGATGGTCCAGGATCAGCATCCAGCAGGGCGCTGCTGGCTCCTGGCCAGAACCCTCCGCACAGCTACAGAGGCTGGCGTGAAGGTCTGAGTGGCAGTGAGTTTGTCCAGGCAGGTTCCTCTGCCTGACCCTGATCAACAGGTGTTCAAAGGACGGTTCACAGGTGGACGTGAGTGCAGTGGTTGTGTGCGCGGATCCTTCAGCCTCTGGATTCTTCCTTTTCTCCGCTGCCCAGGCTCCATGGGCAGTAATGAGGTGACATGTGAGGAAGCCCTCAGTGAACGCCAGGGTCTGCGCTGGCCCCTCCAGGCCTGTGATGGCCTCAGGCCTCAGCTCCCACAAGCCCCTCTGGTTCCATCAGCTGCTGGGCAGTGCCAGCCGTCTGTACTGGGCATCTGAGCCCCGCTAACCAGAGGCCCTTGCGGCCAGCCACCCGCCCTCCAGCCTCACCTGTCCTCCTTCCGGCCCCATGTTGTTTTTTTTAGATATACATCCTGGGGTCCCGTGTGGCCCAGGGATAGCGTGCTTGCCCGGCAGGCGCTTGGCTCTGGTCCCCAACCCCGGCACCACAAAGACGTCATAGGAAGAGACAGGAACTGACGCTAGGAGCCTGAAGTCTGTGTCCAGGCTGCACACCCTCCAGGGGCTGGGGAGGATCCTTCCTGGCCTCCTCGGCCTCAGGTGCCCCAGGCTTCCTGGGCTTGCCCTAGTCTTGTCAGCCCCCACCTTGGTCTCACAAGGCCCACGTGTGTCTGAGTGTCTCTCCTGTCCTCTTGTAAGGACATTTGTCATTGGATTAGGACACACCCAGATCATTGAGGATGATCTCAAGCTCCCGAGTCATATCCGCCAAGATCCTTTTCCCAACACGGTCGCCCCTTATCTGCAGAAGACACTTTCTAAGACCCCAGTGGATGAGTGAAGCCTCAGATGGTGCCAGGCCCTACGGAAGCTGTTTTCCCAAAACACACCGTTCAGTCAGCTTCTATCACTGTAATGAAATGCCCGAGATAACTACTTACAAAAGGCCTGTTTGGGAGTCTTACCCACCTCGCCATTGTTCTGGGCCGGCGCCTAGACAGAACATCAGAGCAAAGCAGAACCACTCACAGCGAGAGCCCGAGAGCCAAAGAGGAGGGGAAGGAGCAAGGCTTCCGCAGCCCCTTCAGGGGCACGCCCAGCACCCTGTGGACCTTCCACTCCGCCCACCTCCTGAGGGCCCATCTCCTCCTAGGAGAGCTACAGGCTAAGGATCAAGTCTTCAACACACGGACCTAGGGAACATTCCAGATCCAACCTATGGCACATTTCTATGACAGACTTTCACCTCTTCACTAAAGGAAGCACTTGACAACTCTTTGCATATCCAAGTTGCCAGCAGCTCTACTCTTGTACTTTGGGGCCATTATTAGGTAAAATAAGGGTTATCCGAACTAGCCAGGTGGGGACCTTGCTTGTAATCCCAGCAACTCGGGAGGCTGAGGCAGGAGGATTACTAGTGCAAAGCCAGCCTCAGCAACTTAGTGAGGCCCTAACAACTTAGTGAAACCCTATCTCAAAAATAATTTATTTAAAAAGGGAGGGAGAGCACTGTATAGAGGGAAAAGAGGGTGGGAGGGGTGGGGGGAAGGGAAAAATAACAGAATGAATCAAACAACATTGTTCTATGTAAATGTATGATTACACAAATGGTACGCCTTTATGCCACGTACAAACAAACAACATGTATCCCATTTGTTTACAATAAAAATAAATTAAAAAAATTCTAAAAAAAAGGGAGGGAGAAAGGGTGTGGCTCAGTGATTAAGCGTCCCTGGGTTCAATCCCTGGTACCAAAAAAAGAAAAAAGAAAAGAGTTACTTGAACCGATCACATCCACACAGTGAAAGTTGATCTGATAACCAAGAGGCTACTGACTGGCAGGTGGCATCTACAGCCTGGACACCCTGAGCAGAGAGTGAGCCCTGGTGGTGCGATTTCACACCACCTAGGAATGGGGCTGGGAATGTGGCTCACTGTTAGAGCTCTTGCCCAGCATGCACGAGGCCCTCGCTTCCTTCCCAACACCACAAAAAAGAAAGGAAGGAAGGAAGGAAGGAAAACTCAGAACTTGGGAATCGTGCATTTCTGGAATTTTTTATTTAACGTTTTCAGATCTTGGTGACCATGGGTAACTAAACCACAGAATATGAAGCTGAGGATAAGGAGGGACTGCAGTAAGGTCACGCTCCAGGTTCCAAGTGACATACCTTCTGAGGGACACGACGGAACCTGTAAGACCAGCGGCCCCAGGCAGCGGATCTCACAGGCGAGCTGTGGAAAGTGCTGCCTGTGGCCTCGGGTTCAGCGAAGGCACTCCTGCCCAGACCTGCACAGCCTCCTCCCTCGGGGAGTGCACTTCCTGTCCTGGGAGCAGGCGCTGGCCCAGTCCTGCTTCAGTCCGTCTCGGGGCAGGTGCCGTTCTCGAGGCCGAGGGGCAGGGCCAGTTCCCCGGTTTGTAAGGTTTTGTCCTGTAAGTTCTAGGACTCGCTGCCGGAGGAGCCTAGTGTCTGCACGACCCCTTCATCAGGGCCTGGTTGGAAAGGGGAGGGAGAAGGCCGTCGTCAGTCACGTGAGCGTGCTGGCCTCCTGCTCCTCCGCAGCTGTCCGCCCCCTTACACAGGACGCAGCCAGGGACTCGGGCACAGGTAGAGCTTCAAACACAAGTCTGCTCCCAGAACCGACCAGTGCCTCCCCAGGACAATGGACTCCAGTGACGGCAGGACCCGCACACACCTGGCCCCTGTGGGCCTGTGGGAGCAGCGTCCAGCCACCTCCCTCCCCACGTGGGCGCCTGGACAGCACACGGCCTCTCCAGCCTCCACTCCTTGTCCGTCAGCAGGCACCACACACCCACCAGTCAGTGCTTTAAATGACACCTAGGGCACAGTCGGTGCTCAGGAAACGTTCACCACCGCTTCTGCAGGGTGACCTTCCCTGAGCCAAAATCCAGAGCTCCAAACTCTGGAACTTCCTGAGCACCAACACGAGGCCACAGGCGGGAAGCTTCACGCCGACCTCAAGGGAAGGGGTCGCAGACAAAGCGCAGGTGCGCTCAGGGCACTGTGTGAAATTGCCTTCAGGCTGAGAGCCAGGGTGTATGTGAGGCATGAGTGGATTTGCATTTGGACTTGGCCCTATCAGCAAGGTAGCTCACACATGTGTACACAGTCCAGATTCTGAAAACAACATCCAACATTTCTGCACCCAGGCATTTTGGATAAGGGCTACTCAGTCTGTACCGGCATGGAGACTGGCTGCAGAGGCACCCATCTGTGCTCCAGCACCCCCTGCCTCGCGCGTTAGAGGTCCTGTGAGATGCCATGAACCTCCCATGGGGACTGCAAGAGTCTGATGGAGAAAGCATACTCACTGCCAGGCACAAAGCACGTGATCAGTAAACGGGAGAACAGCAGACAGACTGTGGCCACAGCTGAGTGCCAGCCTGCAGCAGAGAGCCCTGCTCTTCAGAAAGACACTGACAGGATGGAAAGGCCAGTCGCAGGCCCAGAGAAGGCCAATGCAGATCAGGCACCCACAGAGGGCGTGCCCGTGGAATATGTAGAGCAGCTACAGCTCAATAACAGCAGTGAGAAAAAGACTTCAACAGCACTGCATCAAAGGAGAGGTGGGCTGGGGTGCAGCTCAGTGGCAGTGCTTATCTGGCACGCATGAGCCCTGGGTTCCATCCCCAGCACTGCAAGAGAGAGGTTCACGTGCAAAAAGCACGTGGAAAGATGCTCAGCATCACTAGCTGTCAGGGAAATGCAAGTCAAAACCATAGCATTCGCCCCGCCTAGGACGGCTGGAGTCAAAAAGAAGATAATGAGAACCGTTGCTGGGCATGTGAGGAACTGGAACCCTCCTGCATTGCTGCTGGGGTGTAAAATACTGCAGCTGCCTTGGGAAAGAATTCCAGCAGTTCCTTAAAGGTGGACATAGAATCACCACAGGCCCCAGCAATGGTCCCACTCCTGAGCACTAGCCCAGGAGAAATGGCAACAGAGCAGGTTCATACAAAGACTAGATTGTACACAAGCGTTCACAGCAGAGTCATCTCCAACACCCTAAAACTGGAACAGTGTACATGCTTACCAGCAGGTGGATGGATGAACAAAATGTGGAATATTATGCAGCCATAAAAAAGAATGAAAAAAAGGAATGAAGTTCCGATTCTTGGTACTGTGTGGCTGCATCTCAGGATCATTGTGCTGACCGTAAGAAGCCAGACACGGTGTCTGTACTGTAGGATTTTATTTCTTTGAATTGTAGTAAAGACACACTAATCTATAGTGGCAGAAAGCTGATTGGTGGCTGCTTGAGGGTTGGGGACAGGGAGGGATGATGAGGCAAAGGAGACTGTTGAGGGTGATGGATGTTTGCTCTCTTGATCCTGGTCGTGGAGTCGCAGGTGTTTAAACATGTCAGAAATTGAATTGCAGACATTCGGTATGTGCAGTTTACCGTACACCAGTCATCAGTAAGGTGTCGGCGTCTACACAAGCAAATGCGGGCAATTGAGTCATGAACCTCAAGTAACTGTTTTGCAATTGGGAAAATACTTCCTTGCTGGGGAGTGGCGGGAGCAGGGGGCCGCTTCTGGTATAGTCCTGGAACCCGGGGTTCGGAGGCCCGTCCCCACCCCCGGGGCAGGTCTCCCATGATGCCTGTCGGCCTCAGGGTCCTGCCACCGGCGCAGCTCCCTCACCCTGGGGTGGTCCTGCAGCTGGCCAAGGAAGAAGGTGTGGAGCCGCGCTGAAATGGTAACACTTTGTCCCTGTTCTCTTTTCGTGACAGAGCTGTGGTTGAAAAATACCTGCTTGAAAAGTCTCGCCTGGTCTCTCAGGAGAAGGATGAGAGGTACGGGGTGACTCCTCAGGGCTGTGCGCGCGCACCTGTCCGTCTGCCTTCCCCGGGAGCGGTAGGGGAGGCCGAGCTGCCCTCTGGGAGCGAGGCTGCCCGCTCCCTCAGCCTCCGACCTGGTGCTGCTTCGGTGCCTCCGAGGGCTTCACCCAGCACAGGGGTCCCCGGCTCTGCCCAGGGTGTGGCTAGATGAGACTGCCAGGCAGGAGCCCTGCCCGAGACCATTGTCTCCAAGACTTGAACCAGCATAGGGCTTCCCTCCCGGGTGGCATCCCAAGAAGCACGAGTACTGGCCGAAGTGGCTGTGCGAGGCTGCAGAAGTGACCTTGTTCCCTCCTTGGACTCGCAGGAACTACCACGTGTTTTACTACTTGTTACTCGGTGTCACCGAGGACGAGCGCCAAGAATTTCAGCTCAAGCAGCCTGAAGATTATTTCTACCTCAACCAGGTAAACAGCCACCAGCCCCAGCCACACACGTCACCTCTGTTCCCCTTGGGCTGTTTAGGAGCCGCCAGGAGGCCAGAGACTGCCTCGGCCCTCCTCAGCCTCCAGACTGGCTGGGAGGAGGCGGCATAAAGGCGCCCATTCATCCCTCAGCCCCGGCCCTGCCCCGTCCATTCCAGCCAAAATCACTCACAGGCCACTCTCGCCAGCCCGGAAACGCCCACGGTGCCAGTGCCTTTGTTTTTTCAGCATAACTTGAACATCGAGGATGGAGAAGACCTGAAGCACGACTTTGAGAGGCTCAAGCAGGCCATGGAGATGGTGGGCTTCCTCCCGGCCACCAAGAAGCAGTAAGTGGGTGGCGCGGGCCATCCTGTCGTGGCCTGCAGGGGGCGCACTGGGCACCTGCCACTCAGATCTGACCCACAGCATGCCAGGCAGAGCCAGGCTGAGGAGGGCAGCTCAGTGCCAGAGGGCACCCAGAAAGGAGTCCAGTCGTTAGTCACTGGGAGGCCAGTCAAGGCCGAAATGATTTCTTTATTTAAAAACAAGCCCTGGTGGAGGAGTCCCAGCTCCTCGGGAAGCCAGGGCAGGAGGACCACGTGCACCCAGGAGTTCAAGGCCAGCCTGGGCAGCACAGTGAGACCCTCTCAAAAAAAAAAAGGAAAAGGGGCTGGGGGTGTGGCTCAGCATAGAGGGTCTGCCTGGCTTGTGTGAGACCCTGGGTTCCCTCCCCAGCACCAAAACGCAATGACATTAAAAGTCCCAGTGGCCGTCTACAGTCACCTTCCTCAGAAGGCGGCGTCAGTGGGGAAGGTGACTTTCAAGCTTCGTGCGTTCTCACTGGAATTGGCTGGGTTTGCAAATCCAGCCCAGCTCCCTGGACACTTCTCTGACCTTACAGATGTAGAAACAGTCCAACGTAAGCTCTGTCTCTCCCAGGATCTTCTCCGTCCTGTCGGCCATCCTGTACCTGGGCAACGTCACGTACAAGAAGAGAGCCACGGGCCGCGACGAAGGACTGGAGGTCGGGCCCCCCGAGGTGCTGGACACGCTGTCCCAGCTCCTAAAGGTACTGCCTGCCCCACCTGACTCAGGGCAGTGGCTACCTTTTAGTGCAGGGGACATGGGCCCGGACCTTGCTCCGTCAGCCGAGGCTTGTAGACCAGGTCCTGTCAGTGCCTCGCTGCCTCTGCAGTGGCCGTTCCTTGTGTCTGATGCGCTCCCTGGTCAGGCCTCCTCCCACTTCAGCCCTTGAGCCAAAAGGCTCTTTTAGAAGATCGTTTGGCAGGGCTCAGGGGCATTCAACGGTGGTCCCGGCTTCTCAGAGGCTGAGGCCCAAGGATCACCTGAGCCCAGGAGTTCGGGGCCAGTCGGGGCAACATAAGGAGACCCTATCTCCAAAACAGCAGCAGATCCACCGCGGTTTGATCAGCAGAGTCATTCTGCATTGGATCTGTCACCTCCTCTTCCACTCCTTGTCACCTGCAGGTGATTCTGCCCCTGGGAGATGCTGGACAAGGTCTGCAGACATTTTTGATTTGTCAGACTAGGCGGCTGCTCCCGGCATCTGGTGGGTGGTGGTCAGGGAGGCTGCCGCTCAGCACTGCAGGCCAGGATGGCCCTGGCGCAGAAATGCTCAGACCAGGTGTCAGCCGCAAAGCCAGCAAGGCCGGCTCTGCCCTCGTCCTCAGGTGCCCTTTCCTTTCTTCCACCCGGGCCTCACAAGCAGCTGAGCGCTCCCCCACTGCACCCAGCCCTTTGCATCTTTTACAGCAGGGTCTCCCTGAGTCGCCCGGCTGGCCCAGAGCTGGCGATGCTCCTGCTCGGCCTCCCAGTCTGAGGTCATGGGCGTGAGCCGTGGCGCCCAGACACCCAGCCTTCCTAAAGGTGTCGCAGGCCCACCGCCGTCTGGTTCCTGGGAACACCTGAGCAACCACGGGGGGCAGAGGGGAGGGTCTCGCTACTGGAGGACAGGGCTGGCTTGGGAGGGTGAGCATGCTGGCTCTCTCCCGTTACCTGATGGAAACCAGGCTCTGAGCGCAGGCCACCGAGTACCCCCGGGCCAGGTCCACGGTCACATCAGGCCTGCACGGGCACACGGGCACCCAGCCGGCCTGCGGTGTGCGGAGGGCTCTAAAACCCGCTGATCGCAAGCACGGCGGCCTGCGGGTGGGCTGGGGCCGCTTCCCTGCCCAGCCTCCGGGCTCCAGGGTTCCCTCAGCCATGCAAAGATGCCCACAAGCCCTTCACCCCTCTGTCCTCCCCATCCTTGATCTTGAAACAGGTGAAGCGAGAAATCCTGGTGGAGGTTCTGACCAAAAGAAAAACGGTGACCGTCAACGACAAGCTCATCCTGCCCTACAGTCTCAGCGAGGTGGGTGCCTCCCTGGGGCTGGGCTCCGGGCCGACTTCCTCCTCCCTGCTTCAGGGCTGGAGCCTGGCAGTGCCCTGTCCCCACATGCGCTCAGGTGTGGCCCAGACCAGCCCTTCTCTTCAGCACTAAGTCCCGAGACTCCAGTGGATGTCTGAAGCCACAGGTGGTGGAAGTAGGCTGTTTCCCTGTGCATCCTTCCCATGCCAGAGCTTAATATGCAAATGAGGCACCACAAGAGAGGAGCAGTCGCTAAGTAATGAAGGAGCAGTCATGCACTGTGCTGCAAAAATGCTGTGAACGTGAGGTCTCTCAGGACGTTTTATTGGGTTGGGTGCAGTGTCGTACACCAGCAGTCCTGACACTTGAGAGGCCAAGGCAAAAGGATTACAGAGTTCCAAGCCAGCCCTGGCTCAAAATTTAAAGGTCTGGGCCACATGTGGTACACACGCCTGTAATCCCAGCAGCTTGGGAGTCTGAGGCAGGAGGATTGTAAGTTCAAAGCCAGCCTCAGCAACTTAGCAAGACTACCTAATAAAAGATCTGGGGGTGTGGCTCAGTGGTTAAGTGCCCCTGGGTTCAATCCCAGTACCAAAAAATAAAAGGTCTGGGGTGTGGCTCGCAGGTAGAGGTCTTGGGGTGTGGCTCGCAGGTGGAGGTCTTGGGGTGTGGCTCGCAGGTGGAGGTCTTGGGGTGTGGCTCACAGGTGGAGGTCTTGGGGTGTGGCTCGCAGGTGGAGGTCTTGCTTAGCATGTGTGGGACCCTGGGTTCGATCCCCAGAACTGAGAGAGCAGATCCCATCATACCTCTGTCTTTTCACCTAAAGAAAACATTTTTGCAGTTTCTCTATCCAAATTGCCAGCATCACTATTCTTGTGCTTTGGTGCTGTTTTTGAGTAAAATAAGGGTTACTTGAAGCAGTTGGAACGGTCGATCTGATAACTGAAGCAACTACCAAGCGCACACATGGGACGAAGACTCGACCCAGGTGGGACAGGTCGTACTGCACGGGCATTCATCCCAGTACTCAGAGTGGCATGCAGTTTAAAACTGAGGGATGCTTCATGTCTAGAATCTTCCACTGAGGACTCTCAGCTCCTGGGTGGCTGCAGGTCTCACGAAACCATAGACAGGGGCCCATTTTATAAGGCTGACTGTGGCCCTCGGGCCAGAACTAGAGCCCAGGTGTTCACCTCTGTGTGCCTGCTGGGCAGGTGGTCCTCCGCCACAGGGTGGGCCAGAACCGCCTGGCTGCCGGCGCCTGGTTTTGTGACTGGGTGGAGGGGCTCGGGCCGCGACGTTGGTCACAGACACCATCAGGCCCAGAATGAAGCTGCTGACCCTTACCTCTTTCCAGAAAAAGCTCACTGGCCCCTGGGCTGGAGCCTGAGCCTCACGCAACCCCTGCAACCCCAGGCCCTCGCCCCAGAGCGGAGGTGCTTCCCCTGCCGGCCTGCCCGGGTTTTCCGTGTGGCGTTTCTCTTGCCTTTTGACATCTGAAGAGCAGTGTGACTTGTAGCTAGATGGCAAGAGGGACGTGCCTAGGCACAGGGGTGCTTTCCACCGACGGTGGCCCCTTGCGCGGGGGGGAACTACTGGGCATTCCTGGCCACGTGAGCCCGCCCAAGCCGGAGCTCCCTTGATGTTGGGAGAAGTTGCCGAGCATGCTGAGGCCCAGCAGCCGGCGCCCTCCAGGAGGCCAGGTCTGTCTGGCGCCATTTCCACACCCTGCCTGACTCCAAAGGCCACCAAATGCATGTCACTGTGGAGAACCAGATGGTCACGTCGCGCTCGACAGCGAGGGTCCACACCTAGACACGGCTCCTTCTGGGCCTCGGGGTGCAGCTCTGGTAGAGTGCTCGCTCAGCATGCACCAGGCCCTGGGGTCATCCCAGCACCCCCACACAAAATCGGAAAGGGTTCCTCAGGCAGCTTCGTCATGCACACTTCCAGGAGGGGACTCACGGGCCTGGCACATACCCGGGCTCTGGCGCAGCCTGTTGCTACGGCGCCAGGAACGGTGAGCTGCCTACTGCACTGGCTTCCGGAGGCAGTGGGACAACCATAGATGTGTGGCTGAGCGTGAAAATGGCAGAACGAGGCTCCAGGCAACGGGTTTTCAGCTCCGTTGTGATCCTATGGGACCAGTGTGGAATAGGCGGTCTGTCCTGGACTGAAAGGCCATCACAGCACATCTGCCACACAGGGTACAGGTCTCAGTGAGGAGGGAGGCCCAGGGAGAAAGGGGGAGGAAGAAAGGAGGAAAGCCAGCCGTCATTGCTCCGTGCACAGAGTGGTGGCCGCATGCTGTCCCCACAGAACAAGGGACCTGCGTCTGGACCTGGCTCAGCTCCCCTCCAGCCGAGGCCTCTGCGTTGCTCTGAGGCGTGACGCGAAGAGGACCTGCCACCCGCAGGCCTCCCTGTGTGACCCCACCGAGTGCCATGTGTCCTCATGGGCCGCGTGGTGGTGACGCGCACAGCACAGGCTGTGCTGGATGAGTCGGGTGCTTCAAGCAACCACCCTGAGGAAAACAAAAGAACAGGTTCAATGAGTCAAACCCAGAAAAGAACAAAAAGTGGCAGAGATGGAAAGAGCAGATCCCGTTAAACGAACAGAAGCCAGGCAGACAGTGCACCCCTGCGCCCCCAGCTGCCTGGGAACTGAGGCAGGGGAATCACGTCAGCCTAGAGGTCTAGGCCAGCGGACAACAGTGAGGCCCTGTCCCAAAAAACAAAACAGCCACCTGAATCTTGTCACCCGCCAGTATGCACAGACCCCGTGGAACCTGACCCAAGGTGGGATGTCCCTCTGTGTCCCCAGGCCATAACCGCCCGTGACTCCATGGCCAAGTCACTGTACAGTGCCCTGTTCGACTGGATCGTGTTGCGGATCAACCACGCCCTCCTCAACAAGAAGGACATGGAAGAGGCTGTCTCGGTGAGTGCCCCCATTCAAGTCGCCAGTCCGGTAAGGACAGGCTATGCCCTGGTGCTGGACGTCCTCAGTGGACGACCCACAACATCAGGAACCCTGGCATCCAGAGACAATCTGGGACGAGAGGCCAGCGCCTCCCGTGGACAGGCCCAGTGGACAGGACGGGTCAGAGAATTTAAGGGACCCAGGACAGAATAAAAGTGAGAGCACTCGCCTAGTGTGTCCAGGGCCCCGGTTTCCCTCCCCAGCACCACAAAGAGTAAAGAAAGGGCTGGGGCTGGGCTCGGTGGTGACGGGCCCCCTGGCACGCATGAGGCATGGGTTTGATCCTCAGCACCACCTAAAAATAAATAAGTAAAGTAAAGGTATTGTGCTCAACTACAGCCAAAAACTGTTTAAAAATAAACAGGTGTCACAAGAAAAAGTTCCCAGCCCCTTATTCAAAACTGATGTCCGAGGCCAGCACAGTGGGTAGCCCCTTCTTAGGCAGCTGAAGCAGCAGCGTCGCTGGAGCCCTGAGTTTGAGACCAGCCTGGGCAGCATAGCGAAACCCTGTCCCCCAAAAAGTTCCACGAGCTGGTGACGGCAGAGTGTCCAGCCAAACCTGGGACACTGGACCACACAGGTCGCTGCTCATAGTTGGCCCCTCCCGAGAAGGTTAGCTCCCACAGGGACGTGCCACTAGCTACCCCGTTCTGTCTCCCCAGTGCTTGTCCATCGGGGTCCTCGACATTTTTGGGTTTGAAGACTTCGAGAGGAATAGTTTTGAGCAGTTCTGCATCAACTATGCCAATGAGCAGCTGCAGTATTACTTCAATCAGCACATTTTTAAACTAGAGCAGGTAAGAGAAAAAAAAAAATTTTTTTTCTTTTTCCCTTTTTTTTTTTTTACCATCATGAAATATACATAACACAAAACTTCCTGTTGTGGGCTGGGGTGTGCCCCAGTCGGGAGTGCTGAGGCCCTGGGTTCCGTCCCCAGTGCAGCAGAAGAAAAATTCCACCATCTGAACCACTGCTGAGTGTAGAGTTCAGGTGCATCAAGTACAGTCGCCCAGGGTGCCCACAGAATCGCCTCCAGGGCCACCCGCTCCCCTGCGCTTCTCCACCTTCCCAGCCGCCCCCTGGCGCCTCCTTCTGTCTCCATGCATCAGCAGCCCGGCCTCACATCCAGTGGGGCCCTCGAGCGCCGGCCGACGCACGCCACAGTGTCTCAGAGCCCTCCGTGGTGCGGCAGGTGTCAGCTTTTCCTTCCTTTTTTATTTTTTGTTTGAGTTCTTTTTGTTGCTGTTCTTTTTAGATGTACATGACAGTAGGCTGGAGTTTGACATGTCATTCACACGAGGAGGATGGCTTTCGTCTTGTGGTTGCATCTCACTGGTCACGTATTCACATGTGAACATGGAAAGCTACGTCTGATTCATCGCCGTCTCTCCCATTCCCATCCCTCGCCATTCCCGTCATCCCTCTTTGTCTAATCCAGTGAACTTTGTTCTTCCCTCCATACCCCGCCTTTTGTGGGTCAGCATCCACATATCAGAGAGAACATTCGGTTTTTTTGAAATTGGCTTATTTCATTTGGCATGATAATCTCCAGTTCCATCCATTTGCTGGCAAATGCCATCATTTCATTCTTTAAGACAGTAATATTCCGTTGTGTGTATACTACATTTCCTTTACCCATTCATCTGTTGAAGGGCACTTAGGTTGGTTCCATAGTTCAGCTATTGTGAATTGGGCTGCTGTGAACATTGATGTGGCTGCGTCACTGTAGCATGCTGATTTGAGTCCTTTGGGTACAGGCCAAGGAGTGGGATAACTGGGTCAAGTGGTGGTTCCATCCAAGTTTCCTGAGGAATCTCCACACTGCTTTCCAGAATGGTTGCACCAATTTGCAGTCCCACCACCAACGTGTGAGTGCACATTTTTTCCCACATCCTCGCCAACACCTGCTGTTACTTGTGTCCTTGATAATCGCCATTCTGACTGGAGTGCGGTGGACTCTCAGTGTGGTTTTGATTTGCAGCTGCTGGAGATGTTGGGCATGTTTTCATGTATTTGCTGACTGTTTGTATTTCTTCTTCTATGAAGTGTCTGTTCAGTTCCTTTGCCCATGTAGTGATTGGGTTATTTGGGGATTTTTGTGTTGGGTTTTTTTGAGTTCTTTGTATAAAATTTCTTTCCTCTTAAGGCTGAGTAATACACCATGTACGGATGGACCACGTTTTGTTGATCCGTTCATCCACTGAGCAGGGGCCGGATCTGCCGTGTCGGGTGTGGTGGGTAACGCTGCTGTGGGTGTGGTTGTGGGCGCGTGAGACCTCTGCAGGCCTTGCTTTCCATTCTTTGGGGTGCATGCCCAAAAGCGGGATTGCTGGGTCCTTTGGTGAATCTTTTAATTTTTTGAGAAGCCACCACGCTGCCTTGCATAGTGGCTGTGCCCAAGGGGAAATGGAACTAGCTAGACCTGGAATCTCCCTTGGGGCCCAGAACATAGGCCCTAAAATTTTTCTCTGCCAAAGGAAAGGTTGAGAAAAATCCCACCCAGCCCCAGAGGAGGCACACGTCAGGATGCTTTAAGATGCGGGTCATTTTTGGACCTTCCGTGGCAGACGTGAAAAGTCCTTTCTGCGGGTGAGACACAGTTGACCTAGGTCAGCCGGTGGTGGTGGTTCTGTCTTCGTGTCTTTTTGGTCTGGTCGCCGTCGTGCTCGTGTGGCGCCCTGCACATTGGTGATTGTGGTGGAGTTCTGTAGACAGGGAGCTGACTTTACCGTCCAGCCCCTGGTTGCTGAGCACAGGCAGCAGGGCGGGTTCTGAGCCAGGCGGGAAGTGTGCAGCCTCCACCAGGCCGGGGATTGCTGGGGGGCCGGGGAGGATGCCCGATGGCTCCGTCGTTTCTTTAAATGTAACTCCGTCAGCTTGTGAATATACAGGGTGTATCAGTTTGTTTTCTGCTGCTGTAAGAGAATCCCTGAATCCGGGTACTCTATAAAGAGGAGGTTCATTTTCACTCACATTTTGGAGGCTGAAAGTCCAAACAGCATGGCGCCCCCTGTGGCGCGGGCTCCCCCTGACAGCGTCTCATCACGGTGGATGGCGGCAGAGGAGTGTGTGTGAGATCACGTGGCAGGACGGGAAGTGAGGGCTGGGGAGGAGCCAGGCTCACTGTTGACCGCCCCAGAGATCTGACCAGGGTTCCCTGGGGCTACACCATTTCTCTCCAAGGTGACAAACCCCTGTGCTGGGCTCCTCCTCTGAGGTGCCACCTCCTGGCATCACCACACTAAGGACCAAGCCTCTATCCAACACACGGATCCCTGGGGGACCGGCGCCAACCGTAGCAGGGGGTCAGTGAAGTTCAGTTTCGAAGTTCACTTGATTGTGTTGCTTTGGCTTCTCAGGTGTGACTCCTCTGGCCGGGAGTGCAGCTCAGTGCTAGATGATTGCCTAGCGCCTGTGAGGCCTGGTGATGCCCTGGGTTCTGTCCCAGCACCACCAAAAACAGAGAAGAAAAGAATGTTGCTACTAGAAGATTTGGAGGACACAGGCCACTCGCATTGTGCTCCTGTTGAACAGGTCGGCTCTGGCGGGGGCCGCAAACCCGCATGCCGGCCAGGTCCAGCCCCACCAACTGTTTATAAATACGGTGCTCTTGGCGCACACCTGCACACATTCGGTCTCAGCTGCCACACTACAGCAACTGGTGGCACCCGACACTCTGGCTCGTGTTGAACTGTCTGGCCCTTTAAAGAGCTGCCACCCCGCGGGGTTTTAAGTATGACTTTTAGCACCATGGTGCTGTGGTCAACATTTGGGAACATGTAATTCTTGTTTTCTGTTGATAATGATTAGTTTAGCTAATATCATCATGTAATCATTAATATATTCATGTTGGCGTGTCCATATTTTGTTTTCTTACATCCATATGTGAGCAACGCTGCTTATACCACGTGTTCACATGCAGTATGGTGAGCCTTCTATAACCGTGGTTCATGCATCTACAGTTCAACCAACCTTGAATTGAAAATACCTCCCCCCAAAATCGCCACACGCCTGTTATCCCAGCAACTCAGGAGATTGAGGCAGGAGGAGCGCAATTTCGAGGCCAACCTCAGCAACTTAGTGACACCCTCTCCCAAAATCAAATTCATTTTAAAAGGGCTGGGATGTGGCTCAGTGGTAGAGTGTTCGTGGGTTCAGTCCCCAGTTTGCAAATTAAAAAGTTGAGTGTTCTGAGCATGTGTGGCATTTTTTCTCATCCTGAACAATGCGTAACCTTTGCATGGCATCTCCATGACATTAAGTATCCTGAGTCATCTAGAGATGGCCTCAGGTTTACAGGAGGATGACTGTAGGTCACATGCAAATACTACACCATGTAATAGAAGGGACTTGAGCATTCAAGGTCCTTGGTATCTGAAGAGGGTCCTGGAACCAGTCTCTTGCAGATACAGAATTAAAGTATCCAAACAGGGGTGCCCCTTGGAGGCACGGCGCTGGCCTAGCCAGCCAGGGCCTCAGCTCCACCCCCAGCACTGCAGATGAACGCACCGAGCCCGCATGAGCTCACGCCTGTGTGCCGCCCTCTGTAGGAGGAGTACCAGGGGGAGGGGATCGCCTGGCACAACATCGACTACACGGACAACGTGGGCTGCATCCAGCTCATCAGCAAGAAGCCCACCGGCCTCTTTTACCTGCTGGATGAGGAGAGCAAGTGAGTGTCCCCAGCCCGCCCGCCCAGGTCTGCACACAGTGCCCAGTCCGGTTCCCGAGTCCAGACCCACTGACGTCTCGGCTGCGCACACGTGTGGCCCCAGATCCTGAGTTCACGTGCACGGGATCTAGCTCTGCACCCTGCACAGAGGTAACAACACGCCGGCTCCTGTGCCCTCAGAAGTGGCCTCCCTGGGAGTCGTCAGTAAAGGCCGTGTGCCTGCGTGCCAGAGCAGGGGACGGGGGTGGCACGTTCTGGCAAAGGGCAGCACAGCATGTGGAGGCAGGGCCGTGGCACCACCTGCTGTGGACCCCGCTGAGCCTGGACCCCCGCCCCAGCCTCAGAGCCCCTTGAAGCTGGAAGGGCGTCTGGAAGGGGCCTCACTCTCAGTCATCCGGCTGCAGTCACGAGACCGGTTGACACTGACTGAGTCCTCTGGTGGCCCTAGTGAATTACCACAAACCAGGTAGCCTAAAACAGCAGTGTTGCCCGGCACAGTGGTACACACCATAATCCCAGGGGCTCAGGGCACTGAGGCAGCAGGATCGCGAGTTCAAAGCCAGCCTCGGCAGTTTAGCAAGACCGAAGCAATTCAGTGACACCCTGTCTCTTAATAAAATATATATTTTTTTGAAGCCAGGAAATGTAGGTCAGTGGTTGAACACCACCCCCAAGCTCCTCATTCCCCGGCTCTGCCCGCAGGGCTCCGGCCACTGGCCACTGTTGGTCCTACCAACAAGCTCATGTTCCCTCCCCAGCTTCCCCCACGCCACAAGCCAGACCCTGCTGGCCAAGTTCAAACAGCAGCACGAAGACAACAAGTATTTCCTGGGCACCCCCGTCATGGAACCTGCGTTCATCATCCAGCATTTTGCGGGGAAGGTCAAGTATCAGATCAAGGTGCGTTTCCACCCAGCGGCGACTGGCAGAGTCACCAGCAAAGCCTCCAGGGGTCTGGAAGGTGACACAGGGACCGTGGGAGGGAGGGCCCTGCCCTGGCCCCTGCCAGTCCCCGGAGTCCCTGCTAAGCACCAGGACCCCTGGCCTCAGGAGTGGCGGTCTGCTGTTGGGTGGATCTGCCCCAGGGCCACCCCTGCCTGACCCAGCCTCCAGGCCTCCATGGGCCCTGATGCTGACCACCGTTGCCCCACCAGGACTTCCGCGAGAAGAACATGGACTACATGCGACCTGATATCGTGGCCCTTCTGCGGGGCAGTGACAGCCCCTACGTGCGGGAGCTCATCGGCATGGACCCCGTGGCCGTCTTCCGCTGGGCCGTGCTCCGGGCCGCCATCCGCGCCATGGCCGTGCTGCGGGAGGCTGGGCGTCTGCGGGCCGAAAGGGCTGAGAAGGCCGCAGGTAGGGGCCCAGGGGCCACCGACCCCCACGTGTCACTGTCCCGGGTGACATTCAGAGTTCAGTTTAAAGTGAACAGTCAGCAGCCTGTGACAGACCGGGTTTTATAACCACCCATGGACTCCTTCCAGGGCCCCTTCCTGGCCCCAACAGAAACCAGTCAGCACCCAGTACCCCAGGAGTGCCAAGACACCAGATCCACGTGCGCCTGTCCCTTCCATCACCTGCCTGGTGTTGGCACAGGACCTGCATGCGTCCGTTCATAGGGGTTTCTGTATCAGGCATCAAACCCAGGGGCACTTGACCACTGAGCCACGGCCCAGCCCGGTTTTGTTTATTTAGAGTCAGGGCCTTGCTGAGTTGCTTAGGGCCACGCTAAGTAGCCAAAGCTGGCTTTGAACTCGAGATCCTCCTGCCTCAGCCTCCTGAGCCACTGGGATGACAGGCGTGGGCCACCACACCTGGCTTTGCGTAGACTTCTTATCATCTCCAGGTGACAGATACCTGACGTGGCATCAGTCCTGCGTACACGGCTATCCACCGCTCTTGTGCCGTGTATAGGGAATCATAACTGGAAAAATGCATTTTTTTTTTCACATATTTCCAACCCACAGTTGGTTAATCTGAGCAAGTAGACCCTGTGGACATGGAGGGCCGACTGTATCCAGGGGTGTGATTCAACCTCACATCAGCCTCAGGACAGACAGCCGTGTCCCAGCTTTTCGTGGTAGGGGCTTGAGGCGCCCCGGCTGAGTGGTTCAGCTCAGCCTCAGGCCTCGACCTTGCACTTGACCTTCCACCTGGCTTTGACTTCAGCCGTCAGCCAGCGACTCCCATCTGGACTATAGGAAGGACACATGGGCCCGGTGAGGGTGGGGAAGGAGCGGTGCTCAGCGACCAGCTGCTGCCCGCCTTGGCACTGCCCTGGAGCTGGCCTGAGCTCAGCCGCGCCCCAGGCCACACGACATCCGGGAAGTGATGGGTCTCTGCAGAAAGGACGCAGCCACTGGGCCCTGGGAGACTGGCCTAAGTTACACCCACTCTTTGTCCCCAGCAGGTATGGGCAGCCCTGGTGCCCGCAGTCACCTGGGAGAGCTGCCAAGAGGAGCCAACACTCCATCAGAAAAACTATACCGGTGAGCAGGATTTCGATTTGTCCAAACTGAAACACTTAGAGGTAGCTTCGTCCAGGTGCGGTGGGCACGCCTGTAGTCCCAGCTACTCAGGAGGCTGAGGCAGGAGGATCGCGAGTTCCAGGCCAGCCTGGGCAACTTGGCAAGACCCTGTCTCAAAATAAAATTAAAAAGGCTGGGAACTGGGTGTCATGGTGCAGGCCTGTGGTTCCGGTGATTCTGGAAGCTGAGGCAGGGGGCGGGCTTGAACTTGAGGATGACCTTGGCAACATAGTGAGGCTCCCATCTCACAAAAAGGAACTCCTTGAGCCGGATGAGAAAGGCACTCAGAGTGTGCTGGTGGTCTCTGTGGGGGACACATATGCAAAGCCCTGGGGCAGTCCAAGCCCTGACTTCCTTTTCAGAATCCACAAATTCCCAAGGAACGAGTCCCTAAGTTTTTGAAACAAATAAGCCATTTCTAAACAAAAAATCCATTTTGTATCCAAGTCCTTTGGAGCAAAAACTTCTTCAGAGAAGTCCTAGAAATGGGGATGTAGGCAGAAGCAGCTCCGAGCCGAGCAGCAGTGTGGTTCCTCTGAAAACACTGCGAATCCACCCCACCCTCAATAACTGCTTCACCCAAAAGGGGGCAAACGAAAGAGCACATCCCTCCACTGGATTGCGTGACATTTAGGGACTCTTTGTTTTTATTCTCTTCCCCCAAAAGTGGCCTGTGACCTGCATCTGCGGTGTCAGCGGCCGGGGGCCTGGCCCCAGGCTGCGAGTCCCGCCCCAGAGCGGTTCAGTTCACACAGCTTCTCCCTTGCAGCTGCTCAGTGCTAGATTTCTCATTTGACTGCTCTGAGGAGTTCGATATTAACGCTTTTGAGGACATCATTGCTTTCTATGAAAGCAAGAAGTAAGTAGAAGCGAGGTCCTTCGAACCCGAGCAGGGAGGCACACCAACAGGACGTCTCCTGAGGCCATTGGGGCACGCGGCCTGCAGGCAGCGCCCTGCCACGTCTGGCCAGGTTGCGGGGCAGGGGTGGGCCAAGCCATGACCCTCTTGAGAGCCACGTGGTCACTTAGGAGTGGCAGTGGCTGTCTGCGTTGTGCCTCCCTGGAGGGTGACGGAGCGGAGGTAAGTGTGGCTGCGGGCACTCGGCAGTGCATGCAGCACCGAGGGCTGCCCTCGGGCCCTCCCAGCCACTGCTAGAGCCTAAACATGCAGCAGAGCCCCTGGGGCAGCGGCCAGCTCAGGGCCAGGGCACTCGCCCAGCACGCACCAGGCCCTGGGTGCCAACCCAACACCCCCAAAATTAAAAAAAACTGGGATGAGAAATTTTTAAAAGAGAAAAAGAACCATTTCCAAGAGTTTTGTCAGGGACGTCTGTAGCCTAGATGTTCCTCGTCACGCCTCTTTCCTATGTCCATCGCTGAGCCATCGCTCTTGGGCACTGGCCCCAAGCATGGGCTGCCATGCACACCACTCAGGCCACTGCATGAGCCAGAGCCATCAGACAGAGTCCACAGCCAGGGTCCCTCGGCCTCGGCTCTGTGCCAGGTTGGGCTCTGCAGTGGGGCATCCTGCGCCCCGTGGGGTGTAGAGCAGCAGCCCCGCCCTCCACCCACCAGAGGCAGTGGCCCCTGCACCCCCAGCCACGGCCACACAGACGTCTCCAGGCGTCAGCACCTCCTGGAAGGCCAGGCGGCGTGGTCCGCCATGTCACACGCAGGGCTCGTGTACCCAAAGCCAAATCCCTTGCTCTCAAGGCCTCCAGGAAACCCACAGGGAGGTGGCATCTGGCCACAGACTCGGCTCCCCCACAGAGCCTCCCACTCTGGTCTCACAGATCCCGAAGGGCTCCTCGCTGTGCGACCTTGCAGCGATCCGAGGTGCTGCTGAGCTGGCCCGTTTGCTCCCGAGCTCAGGGCAGTGGCTGCTCCTGACCAGGCTCCTTGGTGAAGGGAGCGGAGTAGAGTCCAGCCCAAGCAGGGCCCAGCTGCATGTTTCTGCTCCAGTGGCCCAGGGACATCCCGATCGGCACTGGGGACCCTGAGGTGGTGGGTCTGCGGCTCTAACTCTGTCTTCTCTGTCACTGGGTCCCCCCTCCCTTCAGCGATTTGCATAACCAAATCATCAAGAGCATCAAAGGACTGCCCTGGCAGGGCGAGGACCCCCGTAGGCTTCTGCAGTCCCTCAGTCGGCTCCAGAAACCCCGCGCCTTCATCCTGTGAGTCCCCCAGGCCCCCCTACAAGTGCAACAGCCGCCTCCGCTCCCAGGACCCCAGCGAACCTGCCGGCTTCCTAAGTTGGATCGGCCACTAAAAACGCTGCTTTGTCTTACGGTTTTGCTCTCGTGCCAGCCGTAGCTAAATGGCTTCCTTGATACCTCATCCCTGTGTCTGAGCTGTGGCCAAGGACCCACTGCGGGCTTCCCTGTGCACAGCGCTGCTCAGGAACGCTTCTCCCGCGAGGCATCTCATGTCCTGCCCTTGAACATGCCTCTGTGCCCTGTCCCGGCTTGTAGAGCAGGACCTGCCCCACACCTGGGCCACCGTGAAGGTAGAGAAGCCGTCCGAGAGAGCGTGCCCTTCTCAGGAGCTGCGGCCCTGCTCCACAGAGACCAGCCGCAGGGCCCAGCGCTGCTCGGTCACCACGGGCTGACGCTCAGCCTTCAGCCTCCCTTTGCAGAACAGGCAGTCCCGTGTCGCACCACCCAGTGCCGGGCAGGTGGCAGCTGCTCCTGGCAGGGCGTCCACGTGGCAGAACCGACCCTTGCTGCCAGTCATGACACAGGCTGCCTGAAAGTGGCTCTTGGGACCAAAAGGAAGCCAGGGTTGTTTTTTGGGTTTTTTTGTTGTTGTTGTTTTGAGATGGGGTCCCACTCTTACTCCTGGGCCGCAGTGCCCAGCAGTCCTCCAGCCTCAGCCTCCCAAGTAGCTGAGACTGCAGGGGTGCCCCACCGTACCCGGCGAGGGCCAGCTTCCTGCAGTTTGTACCGTGTTTCGCCTCGCCAGGATTGAGATGGAGCCCGACGACCTCGTGGGCCTCACAGCGAGGCCAAGGGCACCAGGTCCTCAGCAGTGTTAACACCAGCTGGACCAGGCCCCCTGGGCACACCTGGAATGCCAGCCCTGGCCGGGGCAGGACGGTCGCAGGTTCACAGCCAGCCTCAACAACTTGGCAAGACCCTCACTCAGAATCACACCCGGTAGGGGCCAGGTGCAACCCAGCGGCAGAGCAGAGTTGTGCCGCCGTGTGTTTGCTTTTTTCTTGGCCTTCAAGATTCCATAAAGCGAGGGCTGGGGCGGAGCGTGGCGGTGGAGCACTGGCCTGGACCCCCAGCGCCACCAGAGATCCGTGAAGGGAGAAGGGCCTGCCCTGTCCCTTGGTCAGAGGTTCGAGCTTCCATGTGTCCTCGACACCACCATGAGTCCAGAAGAAGCCCAACAGAGCACTTGCCGAGGCCAGGCCCTGGGTTCCGCCCCCCGTTCCACAAAGAAATAAAAGGAGCTAGGTGTCGCGGCCGCGCCTGTGATCCCAGCAGCTTGGGAGGCAGAGGCAGGAGGATGCAGATTCAAGGCCAGCCTCGGCAGTTAGCAAGGCCTTAGGCAACTACAAGAACCTGTCTCAAAACAGAATAAAAGGCTCGGTGGCCTGGCACCCCTGGATCCAGTCCCCAATACCAAGACAGTAAACGAGCACATAAAAACCAAAGGCGCTCCTGCCCACGCCCCTGTGATAGCCCTGTGCGGGTCCGTCCCCATGTGCTGGCGTGGACCTGCTCAGGGCCTCCGGTGCCCCGCAGGCATCACCTTCTTATTTCTGACCTGTCCACTCCATCCAGGCCCCGCCTCAGTGCGTGCCCCCCGCCCCATGGACTACTGGCCGCCCACGCCCCCTCCCTGGGCTTCCAAGCGGCCCCAGATAAGATGCTCATCTCATGTCGGCTTGGGGCGGCCCCCAGAGAGTCCTGCTGCCGCTGCCCGCGACCCCACTGGCCTGGCTGAAGCGTGTGCGCAGGCGGGAGCCCGCCGGGAGCCTGCAGAGGTGGCGGTGGCCTTGTTGCACTTGTGCCTGTTCACTGTCTCCAGCTGCGCTCCCTCCTCCTCCCTCTCTAACCCACAAGGCGTGGCTTGCTGAACTAACCCAGATCCACACGCTGTGTTCCTTTTGTTCACAAAACCGTTTTTAATATTTTGACAGGAAGAGTAAAGGTATCAAACAAAAGCAGATCATTCCAAAGGTAAAGCCCGCGACACGCTCAGTGATGTCTCCTTGTTCCCCATCTCCAGAGCACCGCTCCGTCATCCTCCAGAGGGTGGGGCAGGGCCCGCAGACAGCTTCCTCATGGTGCAGTGGTCTGGGGGTCTGGGGGGTTCCTAGGAGTAGAACCTGAGAGGGGGGTGCCTGTTCACGTGGGGTGCCGAGGGGCTCGCCGGAGGAGGAGCGCAGGTGAGGGGAGGAGCAGGCTCGCCCGCTGACCTGCCTCCATCTCATGCCACAGGGACCCAGGAGGGTCCCAGCACCACAGAGTTTGTCCTTCTACAGGCAGGGGGACCCTTGTCTTCGTCCCCCACCTTGGTTAGTAACTGACTATGGGCCACCTCTAGAGGACACGATGGGACAAAGAGCTCCCAGGTGCTCACTCTATTTCCATGTGTAGTCGTCCCTCAGTGTCCAAGGGTACGGTTCCAGGACCCCCAAGTACCAAACCCTCGGGTCTCAAGTCCCTTCCATCAGTGGCCAAGTAGAACCTCGCACGTCTCTCTGCAGCTTCAAGTCAACCCCAGGTGGCACGGTACAGTGTCCTGTAAATAGTCGTCCAGGGAATCAGGACAGGAAAAGTCTGTACCTGTTTAGCACAGATGCAAATACAGGTTGACCACCCCTTATGGGAAATTCTTGGGACCAGAAACATATGAGTTTGGGGTTTTTTTTTTTTAGGATTTTGGAATATTTGCATACACATAATGAGATATCTTGGGGATGGAACCCAAATCTGAATACAAAATTCGTTTCATATACACATTATGCATCCAGCTCGAAGGTACTTTGGTACAGCGTTTAATAATTTTGTGCATAAAGCAAAGTCTCACAGAATTTTCAGTGTGTGGCATCAGGTAGTCTCGCATAGTTTCGGATTTGGGCCAATGCAGCAGCGCACACCTGTGATCCCAGTGACTGGGGAGGCGAGGCAGGAGGATCACAAGTTCAAAGCCAGCTCCGCAACTTAGCAAAGTCCTAACAACTTAAAATTAAAAGACATTAAAAAGGGTGGGGATGTCTCCCAGTGGTAAAGCACCCCTAGGTTCAGTCCCCAGTACCCTCAAAAAAAAAAAAAAAAAAAAAAAAAGAAAGTTTCAGAGCTGGAGCGTTTCAGACAGGCAAACCAGGGTTGCTTAACCTATATTTCCAGTCTGGGGTTGGTTGGATCAGCAGGCGCAGACACTGGGATCTGGACAGCCACCGTGCGGGGCGCACATGGTTATAGAGTTTACGAAAGACTAACAGCCACCTCGCAGCTTAGTCTGCAAGCGGGCCGGGGCTCGTTCCTCCTATCGGCGGGCAGTCCTGGCTGGCCCATGTCGAAGGGCACCCCCGCGAGCTCACCTGGAGGCACAGGCAGGAGGGTCTTGGCACTCCTTGGCTCAAGTCACATCCCTGGGGATGAGCCTTGGGCAGAGAAACTCGGCTTGGCGGCACTGGCTTCCTCTCCTAGCCCAGAAGGGGAAGAGGGCGCAGCAGGCCCCAGGGCCACGGAAGAGGCTGCCATCCGGGCGCTCGCCTGCATTGCCAGCAACTCAGGAGGCTGAGGCAAGAGGACCTCAAGTTCCAGGCCGGCCTCAGCAGCTTAGTGAGGCCCTGCCTCAAAACATACAAAGGGCCGGGTGCTGCTTAGTGGTAGGGCACTCGCCCAGCATGTGTGAGGCCTGGGCTCCATGCCAGTATGCTGTGTGCCCCAGGTCCAGTGCATCTGCAGGCTGTGCAGTCCATGCTTGGTCTGCTGTCCCCACCTCCACCTGAGAGCACCTGCTCCGCACGCACCTTGCCCAGCCCTGGGGACACTCACACTGCCCCCGTGTTCTCCAGGCTGTGGGAGGGCAGGCCGGACCCCATGTGTCTCTTCTAGAACCTGCTAGACTCCAAGTCCCTGAAGCTCATCATTAGCATGACCCTGCATGACCGCACCACCAAGTCCCTGCTGCATCTGCACAAGAAGAAGAAGCCACCGAGCATCAGCGCCCAGTTCCAGGTGGGTGGGCCCAAGAGGCACTGTCCCAGCCCAGACCCGTCGGCACCTCGCCAGGTCTTCCTGGGGTTCCTGACCTTGGTGTTAGGGACAGCAAGGCTTTCTCTGTTTGGGGGGCCCCTGTGCGCTGCAGGTGTTTAGCAGGTATCTGGAGTTGGTCCATCAGATGCCAGCAGCACTGCCCCCATTTGTGACAACCACAACCAAATGCCTCCTAGGGGGCAGAATCACTAAGTTTAAAGAAGCCCAAGTTAACGTGTTCACTACTGTGACTACCAGACCATTTCCTTGGTTTCCCTTTTTCTCCCTGGATGCTGGGGGGCTCAAAAACACGTTTGTAGGGAGTTCATAAGCTACTAATCCTGACCATTAGGCTTCTTACTCCATTTGTTAACCTGAGTCATCTGTCCCCACCCAAGCTCTTTTGGTCATTGCCTTCTGTGGAAGCACCTATAAATCTGTTTTGAAAACAGAAGGCAGGGGGCTGGGGTTGCGGCTCAGTGGCAGAGCACTTGCCTGGCTTGTGTGAGGCCTGTGTTCAATCCTCAGCACCACATATAAATAATTTAATTAATTAAAGGTCCATTGGCAACTAAAAAATATTTTTTTTTAATTTTTAAAAAGAAAACAACAGGCCAGGGGCCAGAGGTGTGGCTAGTAGAAGAGGGCTTGCTGGCACGCAGTGTCCAGCGTTCATTCCCAGGACCGCAGCAAAAGGACGAACAGGCAGTGGCCGAAACCACCTGCCCCATGAGGCCGAGACTGCATGTGTTTTAAATCTCCTGGGGAGTGTCCGCCGGCTCAGCCCCTACCTGCCACCTGAGCTGTCTGGCCCTGCACAGAGGCCAGACTCCATGGGCCCTGACCCCGCAGCACCTATCCCGCCTCACCTGGGAGCTGGCAGAGGCTCCGCCCCTCCCTCCCGCCGCGAGCCCCTGGGCTGCCCCTCAGTGACGACCTTTCTTCCCCAGACGTCCCTCAACAAGCTCCTGGAGGCCCTGGGGAAGGCGGAGCCCTTCTTCATCCGCTGCATCCGCTCTAACGCCGAGAAGGTGAGGGGCTCTAGGGATGAAGACCCCAGGAGCATTTCTGCGTCCGGCAGCCTCCACGGAAGAGGGGACAGTGCTGCAGCCCTGAAAGGCCTCAAGGAGCTGAGCACTGTCCACTGTGCCATGGGGTCAGAGGGGCAGCGAGGCTGACAAGCCCTGAGCAGGGACATTGGAGCAGAGCCCCAGAGAGGGTCTCATGGGGAGGGGTAAGTCAGGGGTACCCTTCAGATACACCCCCAGAGCAGCCAGTGCAGAGAATGTACCAGAAAGCAGATGCCAATGATCAAGCAGAGTCTCGAGGGAGCAGAGCCCTCTGCTCATACAGAAGTTTCTAGAAAGAACACCAGTAGAGGCCCTGGCTGCAGGCTCAGCCCCCAGTGCTGGGCTTCCTTCACACTAGAGGTCCACTCAGTCCCCATGAGCAAGACTTGTACTTTGCCAAGGGTCCTTCAGGGACACAGGCTCCCTCATTAGCGAAAGTGGACACCCAGGCAGGGTCCTCCAGGTGGCCCTGCCCTCTCCCTCCCTCGCTCACCCATTTGTCTCTGCTGGGACACTTGTACCAGCTCCTCGCCCAGACGTCCATGCTCCCTGCTGAGCACCCAGTTACTGGCCCCTCAGAGAAGGTCCCCAGCAGCAGCATCAGGCTCTTCCGTCAGAATTCCGCCCACGCCTTAGCTATTAGAGGGACACGCCATAGGCGCCTGCTCTGGGCGAGAACCAGGGCACTGGATCCAGCCCTGTGTTGGTGTCCTGGGCACTGGGTGGTGCCAAGCAGCGTCCTCAGCCTTTATCCACCCCAGCCATGCCAGCCCTCCCTTCAGTCCTTGCTCAGCGTTGCCCACCCTGCTGGAAGCCCGAGGCAACCTCAGCGCCAGCCCTGCCCATTTACCTTGGCTTTTTTCTCCTCTGGACCTTCACACAGCTGAGTCCCATCCCTCCTCAGGACTCAGCCTGGCGCCCTTCTCTCCTGGGACGCCTCCCACACGGGTGGGTAGCCTCCTACCCATCATGCGTGTGCCTGGCTCCTGTGCCTTACTGCCAAAGCCCCCACTTAGTGCCTGGGTTGGAGGCTGGGCTTGAGGCCGTTTGGAGTGGGTCGTGCTCAGGAGAGGACTCTGCAGTACATCGGCGTGTGCAGGAAGGCGGACCCCAGGGTGTGGGCCAGATCAGATGCCGAGTCTTCTCAAGGGATCCCGGCATTGTGAGCACCGTTGCCGAGCAGTCTGCCTCCTGTCCCAGAAAGAATGCCTGAACAAGAAAAGGCACCTCCTCCAAGGCCTCCAACTCCTGTGCTAGGACACTCGCAGGCCGGCCGTCGTGGGAATTGGCCCTCATCTCAGTCTGCACAACCGCCGTGCTTGGGCTTCGTGTCAGGCCACAGGCACAGGCCCTGACGGTCGTGTGTGCATTTCAGAAGGAGCTGTGTTTCGATGACGAGCTGGTTCTGCAGCAGCTGCGCTACACGGGCATGCTGGAGACAGTGCGCATCCGGCGATCGGGCTACAGTGCAAAGTACACTTTCCAGGTAGGCCACACACACATGGCTGCCGTGACAGCAGGGGCAGGGCCAGCCACCTTCCTCTTGCAGAGAGAGCGGGTCTCTAGAGTGTGGATCCAGCAGGTCGCCTTGTGCCAGGGCTCCTGCCGTAGCATAGTGGGCCCTTGGAGTGGGCCATTCTCTGCTGTGAGGGCGCACGTTTCCTCAGCAGAGGCGGCTGGCCCAGGCCAAACCTGAAAAGTGCAGTGTTAAACCAAGCCAGGAGTTGCACAGGTGGACGCCTTCGATGAGCATCTTTTGTAGTTAATGTTCATATTTGGGTTTTGGTTTTTGGTGTTTTCGTTTTGCCGTGCTAGGGGTGGAAAGCAAGCCCTGACACTGCCAGGGGCAAGCGCTCTACCACTGGGCCCCGCCCCGGCCCCGGCAGTGCTTTTATACCCAGCTCTTTTATTCTGCCATCCAGAAGAAGGCTCCTGGTTCTCCTTTTCCTGGGCCAGGGACAGAACTCAGTGGTGCAGCATTTGCAGGGTTCTGGGTTCCATCTCTAGCAGTGCAGAAGAGAAGAGAAGAGAAGCCCGAGGCCTAGGTAGATGATGGCCAGAGCTGACTCCCTGGGCTTTCTGCAGAGAGCAGCTTCCTCGGCTGATCACTGTTGACATTTAGAGCCACATCAGTCTTTGTGGTATGGGCATCTGTGAACTGTGGCCTTGCGCTTGTGATCCTCCCGCCTCAGCCTCCCAGTCACTGTGGCTCCAGGCATGCCTCCCCACAGCCAGCTCTTGCCTCCTTTTTCATCCACAAAATAGAAACAACATCTTTTGGGCTGGGGCTGGGGCTCAGTGGCAGAGCACTTGCCTAGCATGTTGAGGCCCTGGGTTCCATCCTCAGCACCACATGCAAATAAGTAAGATAAAGATATTGTGTCCATCTACAACTAAAATATATCTACATATAAAAGAAATAACATATTTCTGACCATGTGCAGATAGGAGAGGCAAAATTCTAGAAAAGGGGAACATACCAGTGCGTTATACTAACGCTCATCTCTAAGCAGCTGAAAGACACTTGGCTTCTGTATCCACGGGGTCAGCGCCCAGGGACCTGATCAACCTCCGATCAGAAAGTTGTGGGGGATTGCATCTGTACTCAACTCGTGCCGACTTCCTGCTTAATATGGCGTAACAGCTGTGCACCCCACATTCACACGTAGTCGAGGTTCTGCACCATCTGGAAGTGGTGAAGTCTCCAGGGGAATGTGTGCAGGCTTTATGCAAATACCACGCCATTTCATAGGAGGAACTTGCGCACCCGGGGGCTTTGGTTTCTGAGCGGGGTCCTAGAGCCGTCCGGTGACCACATGCTCACTTACAACTTGAGCACATGAGCTTGGGCTGCGGTTCCATAGCAGAGCGCTTATCTAGCCTGCACGAGGCCCTGGGTTCTGTCCCTCGCTCTACAAAGAAAGAAGGCACACATCTGCAGCTGCCGTCCAGCCCTTTCAGGGGCCGTGTGATGGGAACCCCACAAAGATAGCACCGTCTCCCCAGAGAGGAACTTCAGCTCTGCATGTCTGGTGGCCCTTAGCCTGAGCCTGTCACAGCCTGTCGGCAACATGTTTTCTTACGTGCTGGCTAAGCTCGGGGCTGGGGTGTGGTGCAGCGGGGGAGCACTGGGCCCAGCCCCCAGGAGCCCAGAAAAGAAAAGAAATGCTCAGGCTTCTTGGCCCACTCCCTCAGGACTTCACAGAACAGTTCCAGGTACTGCTGCCCAAAAACGCCCAGCCCTGCAGGGAGGTCATCTCTGCCCTCCTGGAGAAGATGAACGTAGACAAGAGGAGCTACCAGATCGGGAAGACCAAGGTCAGTGTTCCCACTGTGGACACACCCACCTTCCACACCCCGCACGACGCTTATGATGCCGAGAGCCGCAGGGTTCTGCAGAGCAGTGGTCTCAGGACCGCTGCTTTATCTCTTCCTACTGGGCAGTAATGTAGGCAAGGGTGGGGGCTGCCTGGCCCCGACTGTACCTCCTCCTCTTCAGCAGGACTCATATGAGCTACTCAGCCCCTCCTTTGACCATCTTCTCACAAGTAGAATAGGAAGGATCATGCTGGAAGGCAGGGTATTTAGGCCAGTTAGTAAACTTTACAGTGAGTGTTAGTCCTTTTTTGTTGCTATAACAAAATACCTGAGGCTGTGTGTTTTATAAAGGAAAGAGGTTTATTTAGCTCACTGTTCGGGAAATCTAACAGCGTGGTATCAGTTTCTGCTTAGCTCTGGGGAGGACCTCAGGGCAGATGGCATTAGAATGACAACATATGTACATGGTGAGATGGGAAGCCAGAGATGGATTTGGGGGTCACACTTGCTCCTTTAAAGCAACTCAAGGGATCTAACAGGCATCCCTCAAAACTGCTTTAATCCCTTCCAAGGTCAGCACCCTCAGCAACCTTAGTGATTGCACTTCTTTCACCCTGTCCTTTGGTGCTGGGGATAGAACCCAGGGCCTCACACATGCTAGGTGGATGCTCTACCACTGAGCTATGTCCTTAGCCCTTTTTATTTTATTTTGAGACAGGGTCTCACTAAGTTGCCAGCTGGCCTTGAACTTGTCATCCTGCCTCAGCCTCCTAAGGAGCTAGGATTATTGGCATGCAGCCATCATGTATTAGCGTAGGCCCCACCTCTTAAAGGTCCCACCACCTCATTCTACCACCCTGGTGACCAAGCGGCCAGCATGTGAACCTTGTCTAAGCATAGCACAGTGTCGGGCAGGTTTCCTTCACTTGTCTTCCCTTCCAGACACTGTCTCTGATCTCCAGTGGGTGAGCACGGGGGTTGTATCTTGTTTTTAGGGCACTGCTTGATTGCCTGTGTTTACTGTAAGTGCTGACATCAGCTCCCTGTGAAGGCCTCCCCTGCTGTGTGACAACCCCTGATGGTTTCTCAGCAAGTTAACTGAAGAGCTAGCCTTTGAACAAGCAGACTTGAAAGTTCACCAAGTACCCACACACACAGGCTCATAGCAGAGCTATCCATGGCAGCAAAAGGTGGAAATGGCCCAAATGCCCATCAGTGGGTTACTGAGTCATGACAGTGTGGTATATCCATACAGTGGAATAGTATTCAGCCATGAAAAGGACTCGAGCCCCGATCTATGCTGCAGTGTGGGTGGACCTTAAAAACATGCTAAGTGACAGAAGCCAGGCAGAAAAGGCCACATAAGAGTATGATTCCACTTACATGAAACGTCCAGAACAGGCCAGTGTATGAAGAAAGACAGACTGGTGGTTGCCAAGGGCTAGTGGGGGGATGGAGTGACTGATAATGGGGACGGGATCTCCTTTGGGAGGGATGAAAATGTTCTGGGATGAGATAAGAGGTAATGGCATCACAAAATTATGAATATGCTAAATGCCACCAAACCATTCACTTCAAAATGGTGAGTTCTGTGCTGTGTTAACTCTACTTGGCTCCTTTAGAACACGTAGGCCCTGTCTGTCAGCAGCCCCCCAGGCTCTCCCTGGGGCCCAGGAGCAGGGGCGCAGCAAGCTGACCCTGTGTGACCCCCACCCGCCAGGTCTTCCTGAAGGAGACAGAGCGGCAGGCCCTGCAGGAGACACTGCACCAGGAGGTGGTCCGCAAGATCCTGCTCCTGCAGAGCTGGTTCCGCATGATGCTGGAGCGCAGGCGCTTCCTGCAGATGAAGCGGGCGGCCGTCACCATTCAGGCCTGCTGGCGCTCCTACCGGGTGTGGCGGGCACTGGAAAGGACACAGGCGGCTGTGTACCTCCAGGCTGCGTGGAGGGGCTATCGCCAACGGAAGGCCTATCGCCACCGGAGACAGAGCATCATCCGCCTGCAGAGCCTCTGCCGGGGGCACCTGCAGCGCCGGAGGTGAGTGGGCGATGGTGGAAGCCAGCAGGTCCCTGCTGAGGGTCGACCCCAGGCACCGCGCAGCCATTGGAGCCCAGCCTTGGGAGACACCGGCATCCTCTGAATGCAGGGAGGGGCTGCCAGGAGACTGGCCCTCTGGACACAGGGGCTCCCAAGATGCTCCAGGATTGGCAGCGTTGAGGGATGAAGCTCCAGGTTGCCATTGGCCAACCTGGAATCCACCAGGGACTCGCTCTACCTGCCCACCTGGCCAGGTTGGAGGAGGACTGCCCAGGCCAGCCCACGGCCAGCCCCCTCCCTGACACTTAGAACTGGGGCATCTGCAGGGCACAGAGCCCCCAGCAGGACAGCTGTGGCTCTGACACCAGCGTCCCCAAGCTGACGCCTGCAGCCCTTCCCCCTCCCACAGCCCAGCCCTCGCCGTGAGCCGGTGGGACCCACACACGCAAAGGTCTGGAGAAAGGACCAGGCCCCAGTGGAGCCCAGAGGAGCTGGGGTGGGTCTGGCACTGGGGCTGGCCCCGGGCGCTCGCCCACTGCTGGCCCAGTCCGCCTCAGGGTTTATCGTAAGGCAGGGTCTGAGTTGCTGAGTCCGGCCTGGAACTCATGGTCCTCCTGCCTTGGCCTCCCTGGGTTAAGGGGTTTCTGAACAGACCCTCACTGTCTCCCTGAGCGGCCAGGCATCCCCGTGGGCAGGGTGTCCAGTCGATAGCAGTGAGGGGCATTGCCCGTGCCTCCCTTCCTGGCCAAAGCTGAAGGAGGTTCTGCCTCTCTGAGGGCTAGTAGGCAAAGGCTGAGCCCTGCCCACGGCCTCGAGGGGCACACGAGGGGTGCGGCCTGGAACCCTCCCGCGTCTCTGAGCCGGCGCCCTCTGCTTTCCTCACACCAGCTTCAGCCTGATGGTCTCGGAGAAGCGGAAGGCGGAGGAGCAGCTGAGGGAAGCCCTTCAAGTCACCAGGCTGGAGCCCGCGGAGGGCCGGCCGGGCCCTGTGGTCCCCGCAGAGCAGGTGGCTGAGCAGGGCAGAGGGCCCGTGGGGGACGGGTCCCCGGCAGGGGTGTCCTCACCAGAGAAAGAGGTGCCCAGCGTGGAGAAGGAAGTCCCCTCCCCGAAGAGCGCGACGGCGGAAAGTCAGGAGAGGGCGCCCAGCAGCCGGGAGAAGCGCGAGTCCCGGCGGCAGAGGGGCCTGGAGCACGTGGAGCTCCAGAAGCAGCACATGCAGTCCTGCAAGGAGGGCGTCCTCAGGGAGCCCTGCAGAAAGGCCACCCTGGAGCCCGGGGACAGCCTCGCTGCAGGCAGGAAGGACGGCAGGGCCAGTGGAGCCCCTCCAGAAGCAGGCTCGCCCAAGAGGCCCACCGTGGAGCCAGCCCCGGCCGCGGCAGGCAGCAGGGCCCCTGGAGACCTGGAGAAGGGCCCCCCCAGACGGGAGCCCGCGGCCCGGCCACATGCAGCGGCCAACCAGCCTGGCCCTGGACAGCAGGGTCAGCCTATCCATGCCGGACAGCACCCCCGAAGCCCCCAAGAGCAAGGGCAGGGCCGGCGGCAGCCCAAGGGCTCAGGACAAGCCCGAGAGCCCCAGTGGCTCCACCCAGATCCAGCGCTACCAGCACCCGGACAGTGAGCGACTGGCCAGCGTCGTCGAGCTGTGGAGGGGCAAGAAGCTGATGGCCGCCACCGGCTCCAGCGCCATGCTGAGCCAGTCCCTGGACCTCAGCGACAGGCCCTGGGGCCCGGGCAGTGCCCTCACACCCACGGAGTAAGCCCACACCCGCCCTGGTCCAGGCAGCACAGTTGCCAAGCTGGGGTGGCAGGGCCAGGGCAGCGCCGCACAGGAGGGTCATGTCCGTGGGGTGGAGCCCCACAGTGCCCACACAGAAAAGTCCTGGCCTGGGGGAGGTGGCCTCAGGTGGAGGTACCCCCTCCCCGGCCCTCCTGGACCCCAGAGATGACATTCACCCAGGGTTCCAGGAGGAGGGCGGGCTCGGCCTGACCCGAATGTCCAGCCCACAGCCCCTCCTGCTGGACAGGGAGGAAGAGGCTGGCCCCCACCAGGGCAGGCGCCCTGCGTTCTGGCCACTGCCCAGGCTGCAGCCCAGGGGGCCGTGGAGGGGCCGTCCTGGGGCCGTCAGCACCCTCCACCTGCTGGTGCCAGCCGTGTTGCGGGCACGCGCTGGGGTGAAGAGGGGACGGGTGGAGGTGGGGTGGCAGGCAGGCCTGGAAGGAGAGGCTGCAGCTGTGAAGGTGGAGTGGGAGCCAGGAGGGGTGGGGAGGCGAGGCCGTGGTGATGGAGGTGACGGGCGTGACAGGCAGGCGGACAGGCCTCGTGCTGAGGCGGGTTCTCCCTCTGCTGCCAACACAGGGCCTGCCGTAGAGGCGTCCAGTGCATTGTGTGTAGCAGTGTCCCTGGCACCACCTGCCAGTTGGCAGTAGCGGGTGGACACGGGTAGAGGAGCGCTGGAGGGGGTGGAGACGATGGGCGGAGACCGGGTGCAATCGGGGTACAGGTGGGAGGCGGATGTATGCAGGCCACGGAGACGCGCGGAGGTGTGTGATAAGCGGGGCGCTGAGCAGTGGTCGGGAGCTGCGTAGAGAAATGGAGCCAGCGGGGCTGCTGGGTGGAGAGGTGGGGGCAGGGCCCGTGAGGCAGGAGTCCGTTCCCTAGCGGGGGCATCCCTGGCCCCGCCGGTAGATGCCAGGAGCACCCGTCCCCTTCTGCCTGCCAATCCTGAGCACCAGGCTCCAGACACAGCCACGGGGGTGCACCGCTGCGAGGCCCGCTGCACCAGGACAGGAGAGCTCCCTGCCGCGCCCCCGGGGTAAGGCCGCGTTTCTGTTCCCTGCAGGGAGAGGCGCGCCTCCTTGTCCACGAGCGATGTCTCCAGGCTGTCCCCTGCCAAGGCACAGGTCAGGCCATGGGTGCAGCCCACTTCCACCCCAGACAGGAGCGGAGTCAGTGGCTGGAGCGCACAGTGGGGAAGCAGGGTCCCCAGCACAGCCGCCCACCTCACCCAGGCCGTCCTCTCGCAGACGTCAGCAGACGCCGAAGGGGAGCTGAGCACAAAGAAGCCAGCTGTGCAGAAGAAGAAGTCGGGAGACACGTCCTCCGGCCCAGAGGCAGGGCTGTCCCCGGGCTCCCAGGCTGACTCTAAGTAAGGAGGTTGAGGGCCAGGCCCCCAGAGGGTGCCCCAGGGTCCCTGCCGCGCCTCCCCTCAGTCTGCTCTTGCACACCAATCACACAGGTGAAGCACAAGGGGACAGTAGAAATTCCATAGGGGCGACTCAGGAGGCTCAGGTAGGAGGATCACAAGTTAAGACCAGCCAGGACTACTTGGCCAGCCTCTGACTCAAAACATAAAAAGGGCTGGAGATAGAACTTAGTGGTAGAGCATTCCTGGGCTTGATCCCCAATACTAAAACTTGTTTGGAGAGGTCCCAAACTCAGAGCTTCCCATGGCCCTGCCTCAGAAGCCACCCACTGCCAGCTGCAGTGGTGCACACCTGTAATCCCAGCAGCTTGGGAGGCTGAGGCAGGAGGATCATAAGTTCCAAACCAGCCTCAGCCACTTAGTAAGGCCCTAAGTAACTTATTGAGACCCTGTCTCTAAATAAAATAGTAGAAAGGACTAGGAATGTGGCTCAATGGTTTAGTGCCCCTGGGTTCAGTCCCTGGTACCAAAAAAAAAAAAAAACTGAACTTGCCCACAAAGCCCAAGCCTACGACATTCTTTAGCACAGGCTGGCCACACCTGTTTGCATGAGGCCCAGGAAACCTCAAGCCAGCCCAGGATACCTCCTCTGGGTCTGCAGACAGACAACTTCCCTTTGGATTTTTAATGGAGTCAAATCCAGTTCTCACCTCTGGGAACACTTCCTAGATCCTCAAATAGTAAAATTTAGGCCAAGGTCTGTCCCAGAGGCCTGAGAGCCCCGCCTGGTTCTTCACAGAGAGGATAGGCCATGGCACAGGGGAGGTTTGATCCAGAACAGGCAGGGCAGAGGAGCCACAGGATGGGCTCCCCAGGCATGGGGACAGAGCCCCTGCTGCAGAGGCCACTGCATCGCAGAGTTCTCCAACCTGAGCAGCAGGAGCTTTTCCTCACAGCCGGAGGCCACAGGTTCAAACTCCATGTGTCCTGCCCCCCTCCCAGAGGCCGCAGAGGGTCTCCCTCCTGGCCCCGTCTGGCTGCTGGGCTGCAGGCAGTGGCCACACCGCTCCGGTCGCCCCTCTTCATCCGGCCATTGCCTGCCCTCTCATCCCTCCCTCTCATAAGAACACATGGCATTGGATTTGGGACAGCAGGGTCCATCCAGGATGCTGTCCCAGAAGCCATCACATAGACACATCCAAAGGCCCTCCTCCCAAATAAGGTCACCTCGCAGGCCCTGGGGTCAGCATGGGGACACAACCTAGGGACAGCCGTTCGCCCCACAGCATCCAGCAGTCACAGTTCACGGTCTGGCGCTCATGCTTCCTTTTTGTCTGATTCTGGGCCTATGAAAACAAAGGGAGCAGGAATGTTTTCTGGGGTGCTGGGCACTGAGGCCTGGGCCACTCAACCACTGTGCTGTGTCCCCAAGGACCCCCTTTTTTGGAGATGGGGTGTCACTAAATTACTGAAGTTGGCCTCAAACTTAAGATTCTCCTGCACAGCCTCCTGAATAGCTAGGATTGCTATTTGGGCTCACCACTGCGCCCCAGCAAGGTCTCGGCCTTTAAAAGAGAAAAAGAAAGCGTGTTCTGTCTCCACAGATCCACATTTAAGAGGCTTTTCCTACATAAAACCAAGGATAAGAAGTGCAGCCTGGAGGGCGCCGAGGACGGGGAGAGCCCTGCGCCACATGCCCCACTGGACGCCTCGGCCCCCCGGAGGGGTCTAGAAGGTCAGAGCCAGAGCCTCGGGGAAGGGGGCACTGCCCCTGCCGCATCTGCGGACACCGAGTCCCCAGCAGGCGCAGGTGGGCCGTGGGAGAGGCACTGAGTCTGGGTCCCACTGCTCTGCATTTCTGACTGCCCCAGGGTGCCAGCCGGCCACCACCCCCAGACACACCCTCACAGCTGCTCTGTGTCCCCACAGCCCCCTCTGGCCACCAGCACCGCCACACAGCAGGCGAGAAGCACACCAAGGAGACAGGAGGCAAAGGAAAGAAGAACCGAAACCTCAAGATCGGCAAGATCACAGTGTCGGAGAAGTGGCGGGAATCGGTGTTCCGCAAGATCACCAACGCCAACGAGCTCAAGTACCTGGACGAGTTCCTGCTCAACAAGGTGGGCCACTGCGCAGTCCCTGTCCTCAGCAGGCCAGAAACAGCTCACAGCTGGGCAAGGTGCCGGTAGGGCACGTGCTGAGCACGAGGCCTGGGTGCCAGCCCCGCACCACGGGGAAAGTCTTTTTTTAAATTTTTTTGGTACTGGGTACTGAACCATTGAATCCAGAGGCACTTACCCACTGCGCCATATCCCCAGCCCTTTTTTGTATTTTGTTAGAGACAGGGTCTCACTGAGTTGCTTAGGGCCTCGCTAAGTTGCTGAGGCTGGCTTCGAACTCTGAATCCTCCTGCCTCAGCCTCCAGAGCTGCTGGGATGACAGGCATGCACCACGGTACCCAGCAGAAAAAATCTTTATCATTAACTCTGTCACTGCACTGCAGACTAGAACACCAGATGCCGACCCTGTTAACCGAACCCCGCCTGCTGCCCAGCCTTCCGCCTGCCCCTGCCCACTCCTATTCTGTTTAGAACACTGTTGCAAAATGCGACGTCTCGCTACAGTCCCTGATTAAGCATGACCTGCGCCTCAGGGGTAAAGGTGAACCACCCACCTGGGGGTGTCCCACAGCACACACAACTGTGATCCAGAGCTTCCCGGGGGAAGCAGGAGACACTGAAGGGACAGCAGCATCCCCAAGTGACCCAGACCCCTTGAGGTAGCCCACTGCTGGGGTGTGGCTAGGTGCAAGCCCCAGGATGGGGCGGCAGGAAGAGCCTGGAGCCAACCTGTGGCTGTCATCCAGACGTGATCCTGTCCTCCAGGGGCCATTGACAGTATCTGGGGACATTCTCGTTATGACTGGAAGCAGGAGCCCCACTGGCATCTGGGGGGTGGAGGCCAGGGATGCTGCTCAGTGGCCCCCAGTGCACAGCCCATCCCACTACGGATACCAGAGAGCTGAATGGTGTCCCCTGAGGCTGGAAGAGGACTTAGAACAGAAGTGACCCCCACGGCATCCCCTAGCAGTGCAGTCCCTCAGCTCAGGGCAGTGAGGGACACGCCGCCCTCTGCTTGCAGATAAATGACCTGCGCTCCCAGAAGACGCCCATCGAGAGCTTGTTCATCGAAGCCACCGAGAAGTTCAGGAGCAACATCAAAACCATGTACTCTGTTCCGGTTCGTGGCGACCCCAGGCCCTCGGCGTTCCCCCTGCCCTCCTCCAGAGCTGTCCTCATTCGTCCACAGCCCCTGCCCTGGGGGTGACACCTTGCCTTCCTGCAGAATGGGAAGATCCACGTCGGCTACAAGGACCTAATGGAGAACTACCAGATTGTGGTCAGCAACCTGGCCACAGAGCGTGGTGAGAAGGACACCAACCTGGTCCTCAACCTCTTCCAGTCTCTGCTGGACGAATTCACCCGCGGTTACACCAAGAATGACTTTGAGCCTGCGAAGGTGCCCCCGGCCTCCTCGCCCCGCGCGCCCCCACCCTGCTGCAGGGCTTCCCTTCCACTAGGGGACTTGGTGCCAGCTTCAGAGGAGGGAGGGGTCGCAGTCCCCAGAGCCCTCCAGCCTCCCCTGCAAGGGTCCAGAATGTTCTTGGCACCCCCACGGCCAGGCAGGCCCGGTGTCCCTATGAGGACCTCATGTTCGTGTCCTTCCCAGCAGAGCAAAGCTCAGAAGAAGAAGCGGAAGCAGGAGCGTGCCGTGAGTAGGCGTGGGCGGGCGTGCCTGTCGGCAGTCGTGTGCGTGTGCAGTGTGCATGCAGGTGTGAGCCCCCCGTGAGGCTGCCCCCGGGTTCCAAGGGAGGCTCATCCCTCTGCCCCCGCAGGTCCAGGAGCACAACGGGCACGTGTTCGCCAGCTACCAGGTGAGCATCCCGCAGTCCTGCGAGCAGTGCCTCTCCTACATCTGGCTCATGGACAAGGCCCTGCTCTGCAGCGGTGAGTGCCTGCGGCGGCCCCGCCCTACTGTCCCCGCTGCCAGTCTCACTGGAATATCCCTGTGCCTCTCACCCTCTGAAGCCGTTCACGCCCTGCGGCCCGCCTGGTCACTCCCCAGCAGAGCTCAGCCCTCAGCGGCCCTGAGGCCCCGCTCGGCTCTCACCACCTCCTCACACACACGGGACACGCCACCCTGTGTCTCTTACATGCCGCTCCTGCTGCCTGAACCGTCACCCCCTCCCAGGCTCAGGAGCTGAGACAGGTGCAGCCCAGAAGCACAGAGCTGGCCACGGTCACGCTGCTGGAAGGCAGCCCGGCCAGGACCCCGGGGCCAGCAGGCTTCTCACACTGTGCTGCCTGCCTTCTGCCAGAACCCCGCAGGCCGGGGTCCTTTCAGCCCCTGAAAGCTCCCTTCTGTTCCATTGCCCCCCTGTGCAGAGCACTCCCACCACTCTAGCTGTCACTGTCCTGAGATGAGGACTCAGGACCTGGCCCGTCCCCTTGCCATAGGGCACCTCCCCTCCAGGAGCCAGCTCCCTTCCTCTTGGCAGAGCTGACTTGCTCTCTGCAAGAAAATGTGATGCTACGTCACATACCCTGGGGCTCAGAGCAGCATCGCTCATGCCACCATAATGTACCATGTCCCCAGGGTCACCTCCTGGCTGGATGGAGGCCTGGGCCTGTTCTTTGTCCCAATGGCCTGCTGGGTCGGGTCTGAAGCCACTAACAGTCATCAGCTCTGAAAACCTGCCCGAGCAGCCTCTTATGGGAATCGAGGTGGAGATTATTGTGATGCAATTTAAAAGGCAGTCGGGGGCCCTGACCAATGAGGTGGGCAGTCCTAGGAACCTGGGGTGTGTGGTGCACCCCCTGTGACCCGCCTGTACCCTCCTACAGTGTGCAAGATGACCTGCCACAAGAAGTGTGTGCACAAGATTCAGAGCTACTGCTCCTACACGTGTGGGAGGAAGGTGAGCGTGCTCAGGTCCGGAACTTTCCAGAACACTGCCCAGGACAGTGGGGAGGCAGTAGTTGTGAGGGCCATGTGAAGCACTGGGCAGGCACAGGGAGGTGGCACGAGGGCCTGCAGTCCCTGGTTCTGCTGCAGAACACACCTCTGTCCCCAGCTGTAAAGCCCCCGTGACCCCTGGTCCAGGCCAGGCAGAGGGACGCCTCTCCACTCTGACACACAGAAGTGGGGTCCTGAGTGCTGGGGGTGCAGCAAGAGTCAGGATCCACTTTGAGGGGACTGTGGGGCCAGGGAGTAGCCTCTCCCCAAGAAGATCCTGCTCCATGGCTGCTGCATGGAGGGAGCCTGCCCCAGGGCCATCAAGGCGACCGCTGCAACCTAGTGCCCCAGCAACTGTGCAAGAGGGGACAGGAGCAGGGAAGGCTGGAGCCCACAGAGGTGGCCCCTGGGCTCTGGGCAGGACCAGGAGGGAGGGTGCTGAGGGTGAGCTGGAAGAGCCTCGCCCATCCTGCTCTGCAGAGTGAGCCGGGTGTCGAGCCAGGCCACTTCGGCGTGTGCATGGACAGCCTGACCAGTGACAAGGCCTCTGTGCCCATCGTGCTGGAGAAGCTTCTGGAACACGTAGAGATGCACGGCCTATACACCGAGGGCCTCTACCGCAAGTCAGGCGCTGCCAATCGTACTCGAGAGCTCCGGCAAGCACTGCAGGCAGGTAGGCCTCAGGCAGGTGTGGCCGGGCCGGGTCCCTGCCATACCTGCCCATGCGCCACCCACCAGCCTCTACCCCACAGACCCTACGGCGGTCAGGCTGGAGGACTTCCCCATCCACGCCATCACCGGCGTGCTGAAGCAGTGGCTGCGGGAGCTGCCTGAGCCCCTCATGACCTTCGCCCAGTACGGCGACTTCCTCCGGGCCGTCGGTGAGCCCTGCGGCACATGGACACAGTGGGCAGTGGGCAGTGTGAGCCTTGGGTGGACACCGCCAGGGGAGAGACGAGCGCGTGCCCTGTGGCCGGGCATAGCGGAGTCAGCCCAGCCTCGGTCCCGTCACGGTGGGGTCCCCCTAGCCTTCCCAAGGACAGCGCAGAAGTGCCCCTGCACTGAGGCATGCTGGGGAGGAGGGCACGCGCCAGGCGGTGACGGCCTCCACTCTGCAGAGCTCCCCGGGAAGCAAGAGCAGCTGGCCGCCATCTACGCGGTGCTGGAGCACCTGCCCGAGGCCAACCACAACTCCCTGGAGCGCCTCATCTTCCACCTTGTCAAGCAAGTGCCTCCCCCCCGCCGCCCTCCCCACCAGGACCCCGTGAGGCGCCCACTCTGGTCAGCCTGGCCTGGGGGCGTAACTCCGGGACACTGGCCAGTGTTGGGGTCTGGGAGGGGACCAGACTCTGGGGCACCTGGGCTCCTTTGTGCCGCCCCCCGCGTCTCCCACCTCTGGGCCGCAGCACTTCTTTCCTGGAAGCCACCCAGAGCCCCCGGGACCTCCCTCTCTGGGTCACAGCTGCTCCCTAACTGCCAGTGGCCATGCAGGGTGGCCCTGCTTGAGGATGTGAATCGCATGTCACCTGGGGCACTGGCCATCATCTTCGCACCCTGCCTCCTGCGCTGCCCCGACAACTCGGACCCGCTGACCAGCATGAAGGATGTCCTGAAGATCACCACGTGAGTACCAAGGGGCGGTCGCCGCCAGGCACACCACACCTGGTGTGGCCCGGCCTGTGGTGGAACACAGAGCCTGAGCAGACGCCACCGCCAACGTCTCCCCCGCCGCGCACAGCTGTGTGCAGGGAGAAGTCTGGAAGAGGGGCCAGGTGGCAGTGGCCCTGGAGTTCTCCTGAGCGAGGAGTCACAGTCACCTTCGTGTGGCTGCTTTACCCTGCGTTCTTTTTATTTATTTATTTATTTATTTATTTTTATTGTTGTGGTGCCTCACACGCACTAAGCCAGCAGCCAGCACTGAGGGGCACCCCAGTACCACCCCCGTCATCCCAGACGGGCTCTGGTGGGCACATCGTTTTAGACTAAAACCGACTAAAACCATTTAGCAAAGGCTGTGAGGTGAGGGGATTAGGGTTCCTGGCACTGCCCAGAATCCTCCTCCTGCAGACAGCACCCAAGTGGGACTCACTTCCAGGCTGGTGAAGGTGCCACCTGACATCACTCCCAAGCAGTGAGGGTCTTCTGAGTTCTTTTGAGGCCAAGACAGTAAAAAAGAAGAGAAATCCCTCATACCTTGTGGCAACGGGAGTGGCAGAGGATGCCTAATTTTTCTAGAATTTTCTTCTCCACCCCCACTCAACCGTTCTTCAGAAGAACTCAGAGGGCTGGGTGTGGTGACAGGTGCCTATAAGCCCAGCAACTCAAGAGGCTGAGGATTGAAGTTCCAGGCCAGCTTGGGCATCTTAGCAAGACCCTGTCTTAAAAGAACTCAGAAGATGGTCAGTCTTACATAATAGAACTTTTTTAGGTTAGTAGCTATGAAAATCAGAGCCTGTCACATAGGTGGCTTTGTAATGCAAGCACACCCAGAGGTGGCCCGAGAGGAACACATTACGTGGGTCCCCCAGCCATGTGCTCAGGGGTGCCAGCAGAAAGCAGAGGGGCAAGGAGGTGCGGGGGTTCTGGCCCACCCCAGGGGCTAAGCATGGGCAGGTCTGCTTCCAGTCCCTTCAAGCACATCCTTTGATCCTTATTCTTATTTGGTCGTGATAATGGGAGCTGGGAGCAGTGACTGTCTCTCCATCCAGCCTGAGTGCCCGCCTCTCCTTCCCTCCGTTATTGACCACTCCAGGCTGACCCTGACCTGTGAGCAGATGCAGTGCAGGTCAGAGCTCATGTTCTGAGCCCCTGGGGCTGGCTGCTCACTGGCCCTGGGAGGAAATGCCAGGCTGCCTGTGCCCATAGTCCTCTAAGGCAGGCGATCCCCGTCCTGGGGGCCCCTCCCGCCCTCCGCACTGTTCCTCTTCCAACAGGGAGGCTTGCAGAGACCAAGATCTCATGGCTCAGAAGTTCATGCAGCATGGGAGCCAGAGACCCCAGCTGTGTCCCAGCCCCTGCCTGCTCTCTGGCCACTGTGCCACAGTTCTTGACTAGCACGTGCCTGAGCTCAGGGCACCCCCAGGACAGTAGCTGAATCCCTACCTGCTGTGGGTCTTCCCTGTAGGTGCGTGGAGATGTTGATCAAAGAGCAGATGAGAAAGTACAAAGTAAAGATGGAGGAGATCAACCAGCTGGAGGCTGCAGAGAGCATCGCCTTTCGCAGGCTCTCGCTCCTGCGACAAAATGCTGTGAGCACCCAGGCGGGGAGGGGCCTGGATGGGTGGGGCCTCATGAAGGGAGGGCGCCCTGAGGGCAGCGCCTGGACGGAGGGGCCTAGGAGTGGGTGGGGCCTGTTTGCGGTGGGCGTGGTCTCGTTACCCTGGTTCTCCCGCTGACTCTCAGCTTCAACTTGGGCCCCGGGGCCTCATGACTGCACAGGTAGGGGCAGAGCCCCTGGCTTGACCAAAAGATTACAGCCCACACTCTACCTAACACCAACTGCCCCTTACTGGACAGGTGGAAGGACCTGTCACCCACTTGGTGGTAGCTTGGGTCATCTGTCTAGCCTTGTCTCTTGCTGACCTGGCCCCCACACACAGAAAGATGTTCCCATAGCAAGAAAAGAGGTCTCACGTGGTGGGGCAGGGGTCCAGTGGACAGCAGGTCCTGGGCTCCCAAAGAAACCGGGAAAACCTTCCCGCGCCGGCTACTGGACTGCCCCCAACTTGCCGGCATTGCAGCAGCCTTGGTGGGTTTGTTCACCCTATCTTCATCTCTCCCCCAGCCATGGCCTCTCAAACTGGGGTTTTCGTCTCCCTATGAGGGGGTCCTGGTATGTACGCGTTCTGTGGGCCCGCGGTGCATGTCTCCCAGTGTGGTGCACGATGGGGTTCCCTTGGCCCCTGGGGTTCTGGTAGCATAGAGGAGCATGTCCTAATCTTCCAAAAGTGCATGCTGGGGGTGGCCCCTTGCCTGCTGACCCTCCATGCAGAGGACCACTAATCATCCAAGTGCCAGCCACTCTGTCCATGCGGGATTCCTGGAGAAGTCTCACCAAGAGCCCCACGGGCCACAGCAGAACTAACTCCCTTGGAGCTGCTTGCTCCGCCCACCCCCTGCTGAGAGCAACTAAGCTCCGCCCCATGAGGACACGAAGCTCCACCTCTTGAGGTTGCTGGTCAGACCTGTTGCTTCCCTATTTTCAGAACAAGAGCCCCAAGGCCCAGGTGAGCAGAGACAGCAGCCTGGAGGAGCTAGAAGTGCTGCCGGAAGAGGAGGCAGCAGGCGGTGATGAGGACCGGGAGAAGGAGATCCTCATGGAGCGGATCCAGTCCATCAAGGAGGAGAAGCAAGTGTCCTTTCACCCCTTCTCCCTCTGCGCTGGCTATTCAGTCCCCGTCCACAGCCCCCTGGAGCAGTAGAAGATGTGGTCACTGGACAGTGGCAGTCAGGGTCTCCCAGGGGGTCTTCCTGACCTTGCCAGGCTCAGTTCTGCCGTGCCTAGCACAGAGCAGAAAATATTCACCTTGCAGGAATCTGCTATCCTCAGACTTGACCATGAAGCTTGCAGAAGGCTGTTTAAACCCAGGCGTGGGCTGCAGTGCAGCTTAGTGATAGGGTGCTGGCCTAGCCTGTGGGCCCTGGGTTCCATCCCGAGCACCACCACCAAAAAAAGAAAAAAAAAAAAAAAAAGTGGCTTGAGGCAAGTGCACACTTGTAGTCCCAGCTATTTGGGAGACTGAGGCAGGAGGACTGGTGAGGTCCAGGAGTTCAAGGCCAGCCTGGGCAACATAGGAGCCCCGTTTGGAAAAAAAAAAAAAAAAAAAAGTTAATGCCAGAAAAACAGGTGTGGCCAGGTTGTTTGGCCACCTTACTCTTAGGAACACGGGAGATTGCTCCAGGCAGAGGAACAGCAGCAGCCTCGGCCCCAGGCGGAGCGCATGGCTAGCTCGGTGCTGGGCAGAAGCCCAGCTCCCTCAGTACCTGAGTGCCAGGCTGTGAGAAGCCTCAGAGGGCCCAGGGCCCAGGGCACTCAGGCCACGTGTGCACAGGTTGGGGAGCGTGCCAGGCAGCCACCTAGAGAACACTTCCATGGGGTGGCTTCTCACAGAGGAGCGGCCCTGGACATGGTGACCCCTCACCCCCAGGGAGGACATCACCTACCGGCTCCCAGAGCTGGACCCAAGGGGCTCTGACGAGGAAAACCTGGACTCGGAGACATCAGCCAGCACCGAGAGCCTGCTGGAGGAGCGGGCGGGGCGGGGGGCCCCGGAAGGTCAGTATTAAGGTCGTGTCCACCGTGCTCTTTCCCATCCACCCCAGCAGCCCCCGGGGCGCGGGTTCATCTGCCCACCCCAAAGCCGCAGTAACCCTGCCATCTGTCTCTCAAAAGGGCCCCCCACGCCTGCTCTCCCCTGCCCCACTGCGCCCACCCCAAGCCCCCTCCCCGCGGCAGCCGCCCCTCCACGACGAAGGCCGTCCTCCTTCGTCACCGTCAGAGTGAAGACCCCCCGGCGGACCCCCGTCATGCCCACGGCCAACATCAAGCTCCCACCTGGCCTGCCCTCCCACCTTTCTGGATGGGCACCAGGGGTCCAGGAGGCTGCTGTCCCAGTGAGGCGCCGAGAGCCACCTGCCCGCCGCCCGGACCAGGTGCACTCTGTGTACATCACACCCGAGGTGAACCTGCCTGCACAGGGTGTCCTGGGACCCCTGGAGGAGGACCTGCCTCCTGGGTTCAAGCGGAGGTACTCGGACCCCCCAGTGTACTGCCTGCCCCCAGCCTCGGGTCAGGCCAACGGCTGAGGGTGCCGGCGGCAGTCTGCGTGTCCAAGGACGGCCCCTGGGCTGCAGCTGGGCCTGAGCTGTGGAGCTAGCCTCCAGCTGAGAAAGATCCAGAAAGAAAAGCTCCAGCCGTGGAGCGAGGTGGGCACAGGCTCCAAGTGCAGGCGCGGCAGGACAGGCGCACCCGGGCCAGCCCCGAGCTGCCCCCGCCTGCAGCACCGGCTCGGTGGCAGCCAGCGGCAGCTTCCCCTCTTTTGTGTGTTTTACCGTAACTGTTTCTTTGTACGTGGTTTACATGACTTTTAAGTTGTAACAGCCTTAACGGAGACCAAATCGTTTTTTATTATGTGTATGTTCAAACTTTTATATTAACGCTGTGCGTCTCCCTGTAACCTGGACGGGTCCTCAGAGCAGGGCCGCTCGTTCAGCTGCTGTGCTGCATCCAGTCGGTGGGAGGTCAGCAAACTGGGACCCTGCAGAAGGGGTTTAGCCCCTGGGGACACCTGGCCACCCCGTCTGTTTCCAACACGTGTCTCCGACAGCAGTGGCCACCTGGCCCGCGTACATTCCAGGGAACACTGGAGCCTTCCACAGGGGTCAGGGCTTTCGGCTGGAGCCAGGATATGAATCGGGATGGCCCTTGACCCGGGCAGCACCGACCTTGCATCCCAGGGAGATCTGAATGTGGCTGTCACACCTCCCTCTACCATGCCTGGGTGCCTGAGGCTGGAGAAGGCTGCCCTGGGCACTGCCTGCCCGTGTGACATGAGCCAATGACCCAGGACGTTAGGGATGGGCAGGGCAGGGACGGCGAAGCCTGCAGTTGTCCGTCCCTCCAGCAGCAGCCTGGGGATCCTGGAGTGGAGCGCTCCCCTCTCAGGCCCCACCCACTCCCCAGACGCTTGGACACTTGGCCACAGGCCTGGGACAAAGGGCACTCTGCACAAGGTGTGAAATAAAGAAAAAAGTGCCTGAGAAGTGTTTCTGTGGGATTCTTGCTCAGCCTGGCTTGGGAGTAGGAGTGGCCAGCCCTGCAGCCTCTGCCCAGAGCACTGCAGGGCATGAATTGCCTGGAGGGACCAGCCCTGACCCTCCAGCCAAAGGCGCCCTTGGACTTTTTCACAAGCTCTTCACCGAGGGGAGACAGATGAGCCTGGTTTGTCTCTGTTGTTATTGTCTGGTTCGGGGGGTGGGGGTGGGGGTGGGGGTGGGGGTGGGCTTGATTTGAAGTGCTGGGTTCCAGGGCCTCGCACAGGCTGGGCAGGCACTGCCTCTGACTTGCGCGACCAGCCCCTTCTGTTTTTATTTTGGAACAGGATCTCATTTCAATTGCCCCGGCCGACCTCTTAGCCTCCCGAGTTCCGGGAGCGCAGGTGTGCCCCGCCTGAGACGGGCTCCTGTCCTGCTAGAACAGGGACCAGGAGCTCCCAGAAGGGCCGCAGCGCCTCCCTGCGTCAGCAGGAGCCTGTGCCCAGCCGAGGCATAGGGGCTGAGCATCTCTGATCTGAAATGCTCCAAGATCCAAAACTGAGCAGACACACCACAGGAGGAAGACTCCATGCCCAATCGAGATGAGGGGTCTCTGTCGAAACACCAATACTGCACAAAATTTACCTCGGCCTAGGGGTGTAACTCAGTGATACAGCACGTGCTTATCATGGCAGAGGCCCTGGGTTCAACCCCAGCACCCTCAGACGATCTGTAAAAGGCATATGAAACATCAGTTTTGTGTTCAGACTTGGGTCCCATCTCCAACATATCTTGTTATGTATAAATGTTCCTGATTCCAAATTCCAAAAATCTCTGAAATCCAAAACACTGCTGGACCCAAACAGTTGGGATAGGAGACACCCAACCTGTGTCGCTGCAGAGGCCACACCCCCCCCCCCCCCCGTGGAGGGGCAGTTCCTTACGAGTGGGGGAGAATCAGGAGCAACCACTGCACCGGTGGGCCAATCCCATGAGCCGCTGTGAGAACTGACGGGCAGGGACCCTGGGGGCCTGAAGAAGCCAAGTCCTGCAGGTGCTGGAGAAGCGGGGAGGTTGATCCAAGGCCATCACCGCTGAGAAGGAGCGGGGCTGGGATTCAGATCCAGAGGTCCCTTTACTGGCCCAGGTTCGGTCTCCTCTGTGGTGTTTTCAGAGGACATCAGGCCCACCTGTGTGACCAGACACAGGGTACGGCAGGGGAGCGGAGACTGATGAGAGCTGCAGGCCAAGCTGTGAAGCCCCCACCCTCACTGCACGCTCCTGCAAACCTGAGGGAACTGCGTCTTCCCAGGGCTCTGGATGGGCTGAACCTGGTCCCCACCCCCGATTAGGGGTGACAGCCCTACGTCTCGCTTCCGAGGCTAGCTCATGTCCTCGAGGCAAGCACTGTCACGCTGTCCATTTCCCAGGCAAAAAAAGCCCAGAAGAGAAATCTGTCCAAGGCCATGGCGGCGGGTGGGGCCAAGACTCAGAGCTGGGACCCGGAGGCTCATAAGGTATGCAACCGTGAAGTAGGCGAACCCCTCTGACAAGTAAACCCAGGGTCGGGGGTCATATAATAAAGCAAAGAGGGTCCCTGGCTTCTTAAGTCCCGAGTCAGGGGCCCGCCCCCTTAGAATCAGGTAAGGCTGCCTGGATGCGGAAGAGCTCGGCGTCAGAATAATCCAGGCAGGATTCTGAACAGGCGGAACCGAACACCCAAAGGGCGCGTTGCACGTGGGCCTGACACCAGAAGACCCAGTCCTTCCAACACTTTCCGAGGCAAGCGATTTCGCCCTGAAAAAATATGGACGGGAGAGCGCCTCTCCTAGCAACAAGACGTTATTTCCGCCCCAAATAACTGCAGGCTAATGAACGCAAAGGTCTGCCCGGAAGGAAGCCAGGAGGAGCCACTTCCGCCATCCCTAAAGATGGCGCCGGCGGAAGGGGCAGGATACCGCCCGGTGGCGATGGCGGCGTCGAGGCTGGAGCTGAACCTGGTAAGGCTGCTGTGCCGCTGCGAGGCAATGGCAGCGGAGAAGCGGGACCCAGATGAATGGCGTCTGGAGAAGGTGAGGGGAATCCCTAGCTGCTGGACACAGCCTAACTCCTGGGCTTCCTGGGTTGGTAGGCTCCGGGCCTGACTCGCCCACCTCAGCAACTACGCTGCCACGCCCCTTCCGGCCAGCCCCGCCACGTCCACCTGCTTCCACCGCCCCGTAATACCTAGTGCTCCGCCCCCCAGCCCCTCCTTCTTGACACTTGGACCCTCCCTTCCGACCCCGCCTCCGCCCTGGCGCCGCCCCTAACCCTAGCTCCCACCGCTGGAGCAAGATGGGGCTGTGACCGCACACCCTATTTTTTCCTCCCCAGTACGTGGGGGCCCTGGAGGACATGCTTCAGGCCCTGAAAGCCCAAGCCAGGTGAGTGCAGGTCGCTTCAATGGTTTCAAATTCGGATGTAGGAGTTCTCCTGGGGCATCCCAGGGCTCCAGTGTCTGCCCTGAACCCCTTCCTGAACTAGAGATAGTGGGCAGGTTTCTTTTTCTTTTTCGGTTTCCAGCAAACCGGCCTCCGAGGTGATCAATGACTATTCCCGCAAAGTGGATTTTCTGAAGGGGATGCTCCAGGCAGAAAAGCTGGTGAGCAGAGCTGCTTCTGCCTCCTCAGCCCATCACGCTCACTAGAGACCCTGGCCCCTCCAGTTCCTATCTTCCCACATTTCTGCAGACCTCCTCCTCAGAGAAGGCACTGGCCAACCAGTTCCTGACTCCTGGTCGAGTGCCAACCACAGCCAGAGAGCGTGTGCCTGCCACCAAGACAGTGCATCTACAGTCCCGGGCTCGGTACACCAGCGAGATGCGGAGTGAGCTGCTAGGCATGGTGGGCTCCCTCCCTTGTTCCTGGGAACCCTTTGAACAATCCCTGAGGACCATCCCTGCCAGAATAATAAGGCAGCTATGGGGGCTCTAGAGAGTCCAACAGCCTCTTCCCTGGCCAGCAGACTAGCCTTCCCAAGAAAGGGGCACTGTGGCCAGGTCCTTGCTAGATGAATAAGAGTTTGATTCAGAGCAAAAATGAGTCATGTGTTTACGCCTCAGAGTTCACCCCCAATCCGGATCTGGCTCCTGGTTTGCTATTTTCATGAGATAGGTAGGTTTCTTCATCTATAAAATAAACTGAGAAATGCTTTTCTGAGCACTTCACTTGGATCAGCTCAACCCTTCAGAATGTGAACTGTTGTCATTACCAGTGTATAGATGAGGAAACCAGTGCTCGGAGGTCACAGGATTTGCCCAGGCCTCTGAATGAGGATACAGAAATTTTGAGAGCAGAAAGGACAGATCTGGGGATAGGACAAGGGTGGTGACCTCATATTTCTCCTTTCTTCCAACAGGATTCTGCCGGAGGTGAGTCACTCTGAATGAAAGAGAACTTGAGTCCAGGTACCTGGGACAAAATATGTCCCTCTGCTCCTCGTCCCTCATGCCCAACCTGGCTCCCACAGGTCTTCCCAGGTCCAGGGAGACTGTCACCCAGTAATGTCTGGAGGGTAAGTTAGGACAGAGGAGGTGGCCCTGGAAGAGACAGAGCTGAGCACTGCCAGCCCAAAGGGCCAAGGCTGGGCTAGATGGAGAGGCCCGAGGCCTTAGGGAGCCCAGTCTGTGATATGAAAGACTTTCTGGACATTCTAGGTAGGGCTTTGAAGCATGAACAGGAGCCTACCAGGTAGCAGCCAAGATGAAGAAATGGCATGCCAGGTAGAAGACAGGGCAGAGGCAAAGATAAAGAGGCTTAAAACAGTAAACCAATCTCTCCTTCTTCCTGCTTGGCCTGCGTCTCCCTTCCAGAGCCCGAGCGCGATGTGAGGAAGCGAAGGTGAGTGTCTTCAGCCTTCTGGAATCGGGGGAAGGGAGGGAGCTGGAGACACCTTGGGCCACTGAGGTGCCATTGCAAGAGTCTAAGCCACCCACTGGAAGCCACTTCTGAGAACACTCTTCCCAGAAGCTGAACAAAGACGGGGAAACAGACCCAAGCAGGGCATTGGCTAGAGTGCAGTCTCTGGGCTCCCTGGGAATGTGGCGGTCTCTTTCCCTCCCTCGCTCCACCTCTCCTGCCCACACATCCACCCGTGTGGGTCAGCGGGGTGGCAGGGCCCAGGCCGGCAGATGAGAAGCAGTCAGCAGCTGAGCTGGACCTCGTCTTACGACGACACCAGAACCTCCAGGAAAAGCTGTCAGAGGAGATGCTGGACCTAGCCCGGAGCCTCAGGACCAACACGCTGGCCGCCCAGAGCGTCATCAAGAAGGACAACCAGGTGTGGGGCCTGGGAGCTCTCCAGCCTGTGCCTTGGGGCGTCAGAAAAGGCACCTCAGCAGAGGGGCACTATGGCTGGGGCTTTGCTGCACCAACAGCAGTTTGGTAGGAAGCCAAAATAATGGCATTCCAGCAAAGCACAGAGCACCAGCATGGAGAGGCAGAGCCCACCCTGTCCTGGTGACACCCTGCCCACCCTGCCCACAGACGCTGTCCCACTCACTCAAGATGGCTGACCAGAACCTGGAGAAGCTGAAGACGGAGTCCGAGCGGCTGGAGCAGCACACGCAGAAGTCGGTCAACTGGCTGCTCTGGGCCATGCTCATCGTTGTCTGCTTCATCTTCATCAGCATGATCCTCTTCATCCGCATCATGCCCAAGCTCAAATAAAGACCCGGCCGCACCATGCCCGTCTCTCTGCCCTCACCCCACCCCGGGGTCCCAGTGGGATGGGAGACAAGACGGGAGGTCGTGAGAAGTCTCCAGCCACACGGTGGATGAGCAGGGAGGAAGCAGCTCAGGCTTTGGGAGGCTGGGGGTTGGCCGATAGCAAACACCCCGAGTGTCTGTCACACTCTGGACGAGGCCAGGCCCAGGAGGAGAGGGATGTGGTGGCACCCCTGCAGTCCTGGCTACTCAGGGGGCTGAGGAGGGAGGATCACTTGAGCTCAGGAGCCACCTGGACAACACAGCAAGACCCGTCTCAAAAGAATAAAAATCAAAAACAAATTTTAAGAATTCCTTTCCTATATACTACACATATATAGCTGCAAAATACATTGGAGGATCCCATTTATAATAGTAGCATAAAAGATACACTAGACAATTAAACTAGTTTTCTTGATCTATGAAGAACTAAAACTCAACAAGGAAAAAAATGCAGGATGTGAACAAAAAGAAAGAAAAACGGCTTCTAAACTTTCTCAGCAAATTAGGTGAAATTTAAACCTCTAAAAATACACTTGACAGAATGGATCACACAGGTGCTGGCAAGGTGGTGGGAAAATCCCTCTTTCTCTGCATAAATGATACAAACACCAAAGAATAGCTTGACAGGATCTCCAAGTTTAAAATACACAGACCCCTTTGCCCTGCTGATTCTATTTCTAGGAATTTATCCAACAGATTACTCACAGGTAGCCAAAGAACTTTTGCCAAAGATAATTTTTGCAGTATTGTTTGCGATGAGAAAAACATATTTGGTTGTCTTTGAATTAGGATCTCTCCAGGGGACATAACTGCTGTCTCTGGGGACAAGCTTAGGGTTTGGGGGTTTTGTTTGTTTTCCTCTGAGGATGGCAGGACCCAGGGCATCAAATACCACGGTACTACACCCCCAGCCCTTTTTATGTCAACACAGGATCTCCTAAGGTGCTGAGGCTAGTCGTGAGCTTGCAATCCTGCCTCTGCCTCCCAGGCCGCCGGAATGACAGGAGGGAACTACTGCACCCGCCGTTATTGCCTTTTCTATTTGAATTTTCAAACATGCCCTACCAGTTATTTAACGAGATACTTTTTAAAAAAATAGTGGCTGTCTTGCTGGGCGCGATGGCGCACGCCTGTAATCCCAGCGGCTGGGGAAGCTGAGACAGGAGGATCATGAGTTCCAGGCCAGCCTCAGTAACTTTGTGAGACCCTCAGCAACTTAAGAGACCTTGTCTCAAAAAATAAAAAGATCTGGGGGTGTAGCTCAGAAATAAAGCGCCCTGGGTTCAATCTCCAGTATTCAAAAATATATTTAAAAAATAAAAATATAACTGCTGAAAAAAGTGAATAAAGCAAAAAAAAAAAAAAAAAACTAAAAGCCCTAGGTTCAATCCCCAGCATCGCAAAAAAAAAAAAAAAAAAAAAAAAAAACAGGAATAAAGCTCACGAAAACCACTATGTTTCTCAGACAACGGAAGAGAAGAGAAGATGGGTTTTGATCCAGATACACAGCGGGTCTGGGTCGACGTGGGATTCGAACCTGCGTCTCACAGTTTGTAGCCCAGCCCCGCCAGGCCAGGCCCGCCCCCGCGGCTCCAGGCCCCGCCCCACCTGTCAGGTCCCGCCCACGTCCTGCCCGAGAGACCCTGCCAGTGGGGTCCAGCCCGCAGTTAATCCACAACCCCGACGCAAGTGCCTTTCCGGAAGCGGACAGAGCTTCAGATCTCCGGACCCTGGGACAGGTGACCCCGGGCGGGAACGATCCGCGACCTGCAGGCGGCGCGGAGGTGCCGGGGGGCTCTCGGGGACTGAGACCGGTGGGCTCCTCCTCAGCGCCAAGCTCTGGCAGCGCGGTGGGGGTTAACTCGAGTCCGCCCCAAGCTGCGCGGTGCTGTCTGAGCCTTTGCAGATCGCCCTTCCGGGTTACGCGGCTAGGGGAGGAGTCTGGGGCGCGCTGGGGACCAACCGTGTGCGTTTATGCAAATAGCGGCGGAGCTGGGGCCGCTCCCGCGGGCGTAGTGGACCGCGCGGGGCTGCCCCGCGCGCCGCCTCCCGCCCGGCCCGCCTCCAGGCGCGCCCTCCTTCTTGTCCGCAGGCCGCCCGCAGACCGCGCCCGCCACGCGCGGGCCACGCCGCCCCCCGCAGGACCCGCCCCCCAGCTCGGGGACCTGGGAGCTGCGCCACCCCGAGGCAGATGCCCACCCGGGAGCATTCCCGGGCCCGCGGCCCCCGGGGAAACCCACAGACCCGCCCGCCTGGCCCTGGGCCCCCGGTGAGTGTGGCCGGGAAGGGTCCACAGGCTAGGCCTTGGCAAAGGTCAGCGCCCCCAGATTAAGAGACCTCAGTCTCCTGACATACACCCCTACTCTCCTTTAACCCCCAACCCGCAGGGCGACCACAAGACCAGCGCCCGCCGCCCTCTGCGCCAGCCCCAGCCCGCGTTCCACAAGGCCGGGCCCAAGAAGATTGTATTCGAGGATGAACTAAATTCCCAGGCCCTCCTGGCCACCAGGAAGCCTACCCGAGCCATTCCTAGGGGGCATATGCAGCGGCCGCGTCCCTTCCCCGACTATGAGCTGTGAGTGTCCCGGGGGTGGTTCCGGATGCCTGGGAACAGGGGAGGAGCGCCGAAGCGGGGGCGTTGGCCGTGATAGACGTTCACCAGCTGGGAAAAGGGCATTCGAGTGGGAGGCACAGGGCCAGGGGAGGGCGTTCTTCCACTGAGCCTTCAACCGGCAGCAAGTACCCACCAGTGAGCAGCCAGAAGGAGCGCAGCCGCTACGTCGCAGTGTTCCAGGACCAGTACGGAGAGTTCCTGGAGCTGCGGCAAGAGCTGGGGTCCACACAGGCAAAGCTCCAGCAGCTGGAGACCCTGCTGAGCTCGCTGCCCCCGCCCCAAAGCCAGGTCAGCACTGGCCACAACCCCTGCTGCCCACAACCCTTCCAAGTGGCCTGACCCAAGCCTCTGGGACACCCACTAGGTCCAGATCCATGTGTGGCTTCTTCCTGTAGGGTGCACGGGTGCCAATGGCAGCCCTCGAGGTCTTCCCTGATGGGTCACTTTGTCCTGAACCTCCCTGTTCTTCCGTGGCTCCGATTCTCCTGAGCCACTTCCTCCTCCCCTGCAGGAGGAGGCCCAGGTTGCAGCCCGGGTCCGGAGGGAGTTCGAGAAAAAGTGCATGGTGAGTCGGACTCCAGGGTCCCCAGCTTCGCCTTTGCACTCCTGACAGTGCCACGAAGCTGGGACACTTGTACCCAGTTTCAAGGACAAAGACTGAGGCGTGGGCAACCCCCCGTCCCCTCTCACCCTGCAGGAGCTCTCTTTTCTTCTCACTTTAAATTGTGCTGTTTTACACTCAAAACAAAAAACTGAGGCTTATAGAGGAAAAGGCAAAGTGCTGAACAGCACAAGGACCATAGGCTAGACTGCTGCAAGGACTTCCCTGGCTCTCACCCTCCCAGGACCCTGGCTTCCTGGACAAGCAGTTGCGCTGTCACTATCTGAAGGGCAAACTGAGGCACCTCAAGACCCAGATCCAGAAATTTGATGACCAAGAGGAGAGTGAAGGCTCTGTGTACTTCTGAGTGTCCTGGAGACTGGCAGCAAGACCCACGGGGGTAGGGATCCCTTGCTTCTCTTCCTGCCTGCCGGCCTCTGGACTTGCTGTCCTCGCTATGCTTGGGGGAGCCTTTGCCGATTGCCAGCGCCATGCTTTGTCCATCAGCTTTAACGGCCCCTCTTCCAGGACCTGCCGGGAATGCCACCCGGGCCCCTATGAGGACTCCAGACCTCAGTGCCTCCGGTGGCAGCATCCTGCTCTCCAGCCCGCCCGTCCCAACCCAGGGAATGAACACGTATTAAATACTTCCTTTCTCCAGCTGCTTAGCACTCCTGATTTTGCTCAGTAGTCACCAAAAAACGAAAAGAAAACAAATCGTTTTTCTGCTGTGTGACTTGGGAGGCTGAGGCAGGAGGATCGAGGCCAGCCTCAGCAACTTAGCAAGGACCTGTCTCAAAATTTAAAATAAGTAAATAAATAAACAAGGACTAGGGGTGTAGTTCAGTGATAAGTCACCCCCGGGTTCATCCCCAGTACAAAACAAAATAAAAGAAAACAAACAAAATAACTTTTATTTTCCAGAGGGGAGAAAACAGTGAGTTCCCAAGAAAGCCCTGGTCCAGGGTCTCCGGTGGGTCTGAACACTCATCAGCGCACGGCGCTCCCTCTTCTCCAGGAGTCTCCGGTGGCCTTCTGGTCAAAGGCAGAGGGGCCAACAGCCAGCTGCCCCGGGGAACCACTCTGCAGGGCCAGCAGTGGAAGGGAGTCGCTCGCAGCTTCCTGGAGAGCTCCCAGGTGCAGGGCTGGAGTCCCCCAGAGGCCCAGCCCCCAGGCCCCTGGAGACACTGGTCCCAGTTTCTCCCTCCTCCACGTCTCCCACGCAGGCATGGACATGATTCGTGTGCCCGGCCTGGGCGGAGGGTCTTCCGGTGCCACACTCACGCCAGGCCTGGTAGAGCAGTGGGGCACAGGTGGGCCAGGATCCTGCCAGGTTGTGTGCTAGTAGTCCAGCACTGCCCTTTCTGAGTCTCCCATGGGAGCCAGGGACAGGAACAATCGAGGACGCCTGGAGGCAGGGTGGACAGTGCCAGCCACTGGCCATGAGGATAGTCTCAAAAAGCCCCTGGCCTGGGGAAGACAGCCCTAAGCCCAGTAACGAAGCTGGACAGCAGTCTTAAAAACCAGGAACATTCAAGATATCTTCTTACAGGAGGGACTACATGGGTAGGGTTTTGTAGGAAAAGTAGGAGTTCAGCAGCAAGGCCTGTGCAGACTTCTGGCCTGGGGACCAGAGAGGACAGAACTCAAGGTCTGAGTCCTCAGATGTCTTTTGAAGCTGAGAAGTGAGGTGTTGCTGTCCAGATTGGAGTGGACACATAAGGGACCCTGGCCCTGGACAGAGCCCAGTCCAGCCTCTGTAAGGGGCCAGAGTCCTCCCCAGCCACTGCCTCAGCCTTTCTCTGCAGACAGAAGGGCACGCTCCTGAGAGACTGTCATTTCACAGGAAGTAGCCTAACCCCCACCCTGCTCTCCCTCAAGGTCGGCATGGGTGAGGTCGAGAAGCTAACGGCAGCCACTGTGGAGGAATGGCTGGCCTGCCTGAGGGCTGAGCATGGTCCTGCAGGGGTCCTCCTCTGCTGTGCTGGGAAGGGCATCTTTTGGGGACTGGATGGGGAAGCTCTGGGGATCAGACCCAGGGCCTCACACATGCTAAGCACAGAAGGGTGGCTGCTAAATCCTAAGGGATCTTACAGAGGTCAGATGGCAGGTCCCTGGTGTCCTGCATAACTGCACATCACATCGACTCAGTTAAATCCACATTTTAAAGTCTATTCCACACTTTTCAAGTGCTAATTAGAAACAACCAAGGGTTTTTTTTAAAGTCATTTGTAACAAACTGAACTCAAAGCATCTTGAACACAAAAGGGAAAATCAGGCTCATGAAATTTAAAACATCCAAGAATTTCAGGTATGGCTTGATCCAGGTGCTCCAAAGGCATCTTGGGAAACTGGTCTTTCTTAGCTGCACTACTTTAATTATATCCTCCCAGTTCCAAGTGCTGCCATTGAATCTCACTGGCCTGCTTGCAATCACGTCACCATGAACCAATTACTGTGGCCAGAGAAATGTAGGGTCCAACTCTGGGCTGAGATCATGTGCTAGGACTAGCCACTGGTATTTCTCCCAGTGACACTAGAGCCCAGTCACCATGATTGACAGAGAAAAGGTGTTTTGTCCAGGACCTGTACACATCCAACCTCAGGAAGCTCACCTGAGAAGGCAGAGCAGGAGCATGAACTGGAGCCGCCTGTGGATCTGAATCCCCAGCCCCTGGCCAGCCTCCTCCCAGCCCGTGACCAGCCCACATGGCAGAGCTGGCAGGGGGCCTCACTGTGGCGGTGGGTATCCCCTGGCAGGGAACAGACACCCTCTTTACCCTCTCCTTGAAAAGATGGTGCGGGAGGCTGTGCAGGTAGGAAACGGCTTTATTATTGGCCATGTGTGTTTGTCACGTAGTGTCCAACGTGGACTCCATGTCCAGAGGGGCAGCCGGGGACGTGCGGCTGCCCCTCCAGTCCAGATGCCAAGCCCTCGTCCACAACACGGGAGGCCTGCCCCACTCACCCGCAAGTTCATGCTTGAGATGTAGAGGGACAGGGCAGGCCCAGGAGTGGACCCTCCATCCCCGCCCCACCCTGGGCGGGGTCCCAGCGGGACCTGCTGGCCCTGGAAGATCAGTCTCTTTTTGGTTTTATGATCATTTAAAAAACAGGAAAGACGAACATTTCACAGTCTTTAAAAAATAGGTGTCTCAGGAGAGAAGCCAGGGCCCTCTGCCCAGTCCCCTCAAGGCCTGGCATCCACGTCCCTTGAGGTCTGCAGATCCTGCCAGCGTGCACTGGGCCCCGCCAGTCACTGTCCCGAGTAGGGCCAGTTGAAGGTACTTCCTGACAGCAGCATGTCGCGGATCAGCGTCTCGATGGGCGTCTTGCCCACCAGGCGCATGAAGAACAGCTGGGAGATGAGGGACGCAGGGACCGCGCGCAAGGCCGGGAGCCGCAGCAGCAGGCGGCCGAAGCGCTGGGGCTGGGACGGGTACTGCGCCCGCACGTACTCCGTGAGGGCCACCTGCGCCTTCTCCTGCAGGCTCTCCACGTGGGCCGGGTCCGAGAGGCCACAGGCGTCTGGGGGACAGGAGGCAAGGTCAGACGGCAGGCAGGGACACGCACAGGGCCCACAGGGGTGACTGCTCCGGGGCACCACTCGGGGCTGTATTCAAGGATGGGGCCGCGCTGGAGGCGAGAGATGGGCCTGGGGGCCGGGGCAGGAGGACAGCAAGTCTGATGCCCGCTCAGCAACTCAGACCCCGTCTCAAACAACAACGACCAAAAACAAACACACAAAAACCTGGGGGTGTGGCTCGGCGGTGAGGCGCCCCGGGTTCAATCCCCCAGTACAAAAAAAAAAATTTTTTTTTTTTAATTAGAAAAAAAAAAGGGCTGGGGTTGTGGCTCAGCGGCACAGCACTTGCCTGGCACGCGAGGTCCTGGGTTCGAGCCTCAGCACCACATAAATAAAGGTGTCGTGCCCATCGACAACTAAAAATACTTTTTAAAAAATAGTAATAAAACGGGGCGTGTAAGGCAGTGCTGATCGTCAAGGGACATGAGGTGGAGTGGACCAGAGATCAATGACGTCGAGGTGCAGCCAGGGAGACAAGTGCTGACCACTCTGTAGGTTGGGGAGGAGGGCGGCCCGGCTGGGGTCTCAGCCCACCTGCTGTGAATGTTGGGGTACCAGCGAAAGTGGTAGCACTCTAGAAGGGCACCGTGAAGTTGGGACTCAAAAGCCTACTGGGGAAAGAAGTGGAGGCAAATCCAGGTTTATCAAATGTAGGCCACCACCCAGAGTGGCCGGGTCTGGCTCTTGCATTCGCAACCCCAAGGAAACATTTGGGGGGCTCTGAACCCTTCCAGTGGGCTGAGGGACCTCCAGGGGACAGCCTGGGAGTCTTGTCCAAGGTACAGAATCCCGGCTGGAGGTGCAGCGCGGTGGCAGACCCTATCCTCAGGAGGCCACGGCCATGGGTTTTTTCCCCAGCTGGGGGGAGGGGCGGGTAAGTCTCAAAATCAAAAAGAGCCGGGGCACCGCTCAGAGGTAGAGCGCTCGGCCCTGGTTCCATGGTCACTGGGGCAAAACAATCAAAACCACTGCGCAGCATCCGCGCAGAAAGTTGCCGGAGCGTGGTTAGGTCTGCGGCTGCAGGCTGGGCACCAAGGACCTTGCTCCGCCCCCACGGGCCCGCCAAGCCCCACCCCCACGCCCCACCAGCGCAGCTCGGGCCCCCAGCAGGCTGGCCACCTAGGGGCCCCCGAGTCAGGGGTGAGCGAATCCGGAATCCGGAAGAGAGGCGGCCACAGAGCCCGAGCCCGAGCCGGGCGTCAGGGACCTCTCCCCCGCTCCTCCTCTCCCTGCTCCCAGTGCTGATGAGGGGACGGGGTCGGGAGCGCGGGAACCCGGGGGGCCGGCCGTGGGCACCAGAGTCACTGGGTCTCTAGGGTCGGGGTCCCAAGTCCTTGCGGAGTCTTGAGACTGGCGGTGGGATGTCCTGCAGCCGCTCCCTGCACCGCCCCAGCAGCGCTACACCAGCAGGGCCCCAGCTCTGGGGAGGGGGTGTGGGGTGCTCCTGGAGGCGGGGCCTGGCCCGGGTCCCTAAGGGCGGCGTCGAGGTCCCGCCCCCCGCCCCGTCGCACCGCACCGCAGGGTCCTCACCCGGCGTGAAGAGCGCGATGGCCTTGAGGCAGCCGTACTCGGCGGAGTCCACCTGCAGGCGGCCCAGCTTGTCCACCTGCTCCTGGAAGGCGCGCACCTGGTCCATGAAGGCCACGGCGCGCTCGGCGGCCATGGGCGCGGCGTGCAGACCCGCGGCGGCCAGCAGCGGCGCCGTGTGCAGGGGCAGCGCCGCCTGCGCCGCGTTCAGCACGAACAGCTCGCTCCAGCTGAGGCGCAGCAGCGCCACCTGGTCGGCCACCGGCAGCTCGGGGAAGAAGGGCGCGTGGCGCGCCCACTCCACGGTGCTGAAGAGCAGCCGCGCCGCCAGCTCGCACACGTTGTCGATGCCCAGCACCGCGCCCGCCGTGCCGCCGCCCGCGCCGAAGCGCCCGGCCGCCGCGGGGTAGGGCTCGGCGCGCAGCAGCTGCGCGATCAGCTCCGACACCGGCTGGCCCGGGAACAGGTCTCCGCCCGCCGCCGCCAGCGCCGAGCCCGGGGGGCTGCCCGAGGCGGCGGCCACGGCGCCGGGCAGCGAGTGCGGGATGCGGCCGCGCTGCACCGCTGCGGGGAGGGGGGCAGGAGAGGCAGGCGTGAGGGGCGGTGAGGACCGGTGCGGACGTGGGGGACACGGGGGAGGGCGAGGCCGGAGGGAAGCAGGAAGAGGGAGGGAGACAAAAGCGGGCAGCGGGTCACTCCGCCCCTCTCCTCCAAGGCCCCAGCTCAGCCTTCCTCAGGACCCCAACCTCACCCCCACCCAGCTTCAGGGGGGCGATGGGACCAACTGCCTTCCAGCTGACCCCTTCTCCCTGGACTAGGCCAGCTCTGCCCGGTGGCCTTCCAGGCTAATCTGTCAATCACATCCCCAGCTGCCAGTCGTTGGGGTCCTAAGAGCTGAGGATGGAGCCAAGGAGGACGCGGGACCCTGGCCAGCTGAGTTCCCAAGGCGAGTGGCCGATATTCCGCCAGCACCAGGTCTCTGGTGCGCAGACCCACCGTCTCTCCGCCTTCGCCAGGGGCCCCTGGGGCCAGAGCCCGTGTTTGGGTATAGCTGGGACCAGCGTCCAGCCTCCAACAGGCCCTGGTAAATAATATCTTGTCTCCAGGAGCCTTTCCCATAAGGGAGGAGGCTCCACTGGGGTCCTTGTCCCCAAGGACCAAATGAGTAGGAGGAGGGAAACTGAGGCACAAAAAGGCTAAGGGTGGCCACAGCGCTGCCCGGCCGTGCTGGGTGGGTGGGTGCAAAGGCAGACGGGGCCAGGTGCCAGGCTGAGGCCAGTTCATGAGCTCTCGTGAGCTGGCACACCCTGTGAACTCCGGGTCAACTCAGCATGGAACCAGTAGAGGAGGGGCCATGGGCAGGAACCAGGGGCCCCAGAGAAGCAGAGGCATGAGCTGGAGCGCTGCCCATCATTTTTGAGTCTGAGTCACTTGTGAAACGGGTACAGCTGGAAAGGGCCCACAAGTGGTACCCTTTCCCAAGGGGCCTTCTCCCCATTTGCTCAGTGGGATGTAAACCCCACTCTCACCAACCCTCCTTCACCAGTTACGTTCCTGCCTCAGGGCCTTTGCACCTGATGTCCCCTCCTCCTCAAAACCCCATCCCCAGCTTCTTGCTCCTCACTCAGCCCAGACTGTGGGGACTCAGATCCCAACCAAAACTCTCTTGCCCTCAGATCCTGGCCTCATCGACCTGCTCTGTGTTTCCTCAGCTATAAAATAGCCATGATGACGATGACCCTGTCACTGAGTTCACTGAGAATCCATACAACTAGCATTACAGGAAGGGCAGAATGGATGATAAGTTGAATCAAAAGCATTTATTGAGCACCTACTGTATGCCAGACCCTGGACTCGGTGCTAGGGACATATCAGTGAACAAGAAAGATCAAGAGCCCCGCCCTGAGGGGATGACATTCTGATGGAGCCCGGTGGGGGTGGCAGGGGAGGGTAATCAGGAGGGTTTCCCTGAGGAGGTCAAGTTTGAGGAAACCCTGAAGGAGGTTCCCCAGAAGGGGGAAGCCATGCAGACATCTGGAGGAAGAGCACTCTGGGCAGAGGGAACAGCCCGTGCAAGGGTCCTGAGGCAGGACCGTGCTCAAAGCACAAGTTCTGATCATGATTGTGAGTGGTGGTCACCCCTGAGACTGGAGATACAAGGTCCTGATTTGAAGGATATCAGGATTTTAGATCAAATGGACAAGCAGAGGCAAAATCCAGGCTGGGGAAGAAGGACAGGGACAAGAGAGTCACCTTAAAACTTAAAGGGACCAAAAGGCATAATAAAAGTTGTTTTCTTATTGTTGTGGGTTGGTTTTGTTTTTTGATTTTGGGGTTTGTCTGCAGTGCTGGGGATTAGGGTGCTCTACCCCTGAGCTACACGTCCAGCTGTCTTTTAATTGTATTTTGAGACAGGGACTCATTCGGTTGTCCAGACTGGCCTCTAACTTGCAATCCTCCTGCCTCAGCCTCCAAGTAGCTGGGATTACAGGCGTGCACCACCACATCCAGCCGTGAACAATTTTAAGGAAAGACTCTGAGTGGCTTTCCTAGCTTCTCCCACAGAGGCCCAGCAAGAAGAAACCAACTTTAAGCAGGTGACTCTCAGGTTATACGCTAGGAAAAACTGCCAGCCTAGCCATAACCCAGCACAGGGGATCTGGTCCAACAGACTGAATTCCGCCCTCAAGACTCAGGGCTCCTTGCAGATACCTCTGGGTTCCACTTGAATTCCAAAGGCCACAGAATCAAAGGCCCAGCGTGTGTCCATCTACCCAGATCCCCTGGGCAGGGACAGGAGGTTGGACCTCCCTCTGGCTCCCAGGGCCTAGGGTCAGGAGAAAGGACAGGCCACCTTTTGCCTCAATCTGGCCCAGTTCCTGCCTTGGGCAAACACGGTGTGTGCAGTGGGGGGAGGGGGCCAGTCAAATACAAACACGGGCCTGTGCAGAAGGGACAGGGAGGTCACCAAGGAGTCAGGCTGGGGAACTGCCTTGGAGCCAGGGGAGGCCTGAGAGGGCTGAGAGCCGGAGGCCCCGCCGCTCCCTGGGCTCTGCTGCAGGCGGCCATGCATCGTAATTGGATTCCTGCAGCCCAGGCGGCTCAGCCCAGGGGATCGGGATCGTGGTAACGAGGTCAGCAGGCGCCCCAGCCCCCGCGCCGACCCCGGGCCGGGCGCCAGGCCCTCCCAGGCCCGTGCCACTCACCCTCCTTCCTCATGCCCACCCGGAAGCACTTCTTGAGGCGGCAGTACTGGCACTGGTTCCGATGATGCTGGTCGATCTGGCAGTCACGGTTGGACCTAGGGACACAGAAGCCGAGGCTCCCTGTGACACGCACCTCCACCGCGCGGAGCCACCCTCTGGGCCGCCTCTGGGAGCTACTCCAGGGAGACACCGGCAGGTGCTCCCTGGATTGGGGGTCCCCAAAGGAGGGCGGGGTCGGCACTGCAGGTTTCCAAACAGGAAAGGGCAGCTGGCAGAGTTGATGGGCGAGCCCCGTCTGTGGGAAAGCAGATGGGCACAAGAGGGGCACGTCATTGGGATTTTGAAGGATAACCAGGAGCTCTCAGGCGACTGGAGAGCTTGGAGGGAAAGGGCACAGTGAGAGCAAAAGTGTGGAGAGCTAAATGGTTTCGCTGTATTGGGTCAACGTCAGGCTACGAAGCAGTCACTGTCCCAAGGGTCACTATGAGGGGACACAAGGGACATAGTCAGGGAGCTGGGTCTTGTGAGCTAAGATGCCAGAGGCCAGGCCAAATGCCAGTTGTTTCTGGGGTCACATCACGGAGGACCCGTCACACGCCTGCTGAAGGCCTGCGCTGAGGAGGAGCCAGCCTGGTCCCCCTGAGGGCCCACCGCCACCCTGTCCTGAGACCACCCGAGCCCTAAGCCGAGCAGCCCGGTGGCCTCTGCTGCCTCTTCCAGGAGCAGGACAGGTGGCCCCCCCATCAGGTGCAGCCCCAGAGGAAAAGTTCAGGCCCTTGTCCTCAAATGTCCCCAGAAAACTCTCCCTTGGCCCCGTGTTCCCCCGTCTCACCACCATGGACTGGGGGCACCCCAACCCCCCAGTGGGCACCCAGTGACAGAATGAATTAGACTCTCCACTCTTAAAGGCACGGTGCACACCCAGCTGCGACACCTGGCCCAGCCACACCCGGCGGCCTCCCCAGCCTGTGTGGGATGCTCCAGGCCTGGGGTGAGTGTGCAGGTCCAGACCCGGCCAGGGAGCTCAGAGGCAGGGCCAGCAGGGCAGAGGCCCCGAGGCGCCAGCCACTGAGCCCAGCAAGAGGCCCCACTAGGGCAGAGGGAACTCAGGCAGAACCCGAACAAAGCCCCAGCAGACTGCAGGGGGAGGATCCAGGGCAGCCGGCCGGAACGGGCCAGGCCTGGGGCCCAAGGGCAGGGGGCCTACTCAGGGCCACCTGACATCAGATGAGGCCCTGAGCCTTTGGCCTCAACTTTCCCAGCTATAGAATTTGGACAGATCTGTCTCCCCAGATAAGGAAATAGTAAGTCCTTCCTGTTATCTCACCTAAAGAGTATATGCTTTGCCCAACCACACGGCCCAATGCAGCCTCCTCTCTGGCTTTTGGCCTTTGGCCTCTAGTCCTATTTTTCTTTCTTTCTGTTTTGGAGATGACATCTTGCTACATTGCCCAGGCTGGTCCAGAACTCCTGAGCTCAGGCCATCCTCTGCCTCAGCCTCTGGAGTAGCTGGGACTACAGATGTGCACGCTGCACCGGACCCTCCCTGTTCACACGCCCGTCGCCCTCAGCCTAGCATTTCAGATCCATTTGGCTCGACCTCCTTCAGGGCCTGAGCAGTCTCGTCTTCCAGCCCAGCTCCCCAATTTGCCCCTAAGCATTCACCTGGGCACCCTCAGGAGCGCCCTCTCCTGCCTGCCACACCCTTCATGCTCAAAAGGCCACCTCCTAGGACCCTCCTCCAGGCAGCCTTCCCTGACCCTCAGGCAAAGCCCCATGCTCCCTCCCTAGAAGTGCAGACTCAACAGGCTTGGGGCATCGGGTGTCCCCTCCAGCCTGAGAGCTCGCTGAAGGCAAGGCTTAGGCTGGGGTCTCGCTACGGGAGGGCATGAAACCATGCAGGCTGACTGCTTAATGAACTGGAGGCCCAGAGAGGGACAGTGACTCCCCTGGGCCACACAGCTCAGGTTCTGAAGAACATGCCAGCCCCAAATGATGCCCCCTCTTGGTGCACCCCGACCCTACCCTGGGACCCTGAAACTGCCTGAGCCCCTCCTCTGCGCTCCCTGAAGACCCAACCAGAGTACAGGCATTTATTCCAGCAGCAAGAATGAGGCCAAAGTCTGGTGGCCCAGTTAGCACTGGAGGAGGGAGCAGGCCAGTCCCGCTCCCACCTGCCCCAACCACCCCAAGCAGGCTCTCACCAGGGACCTGGGGCCAAATTCCAGCCCCGGTGGTCTAGGTCCCCACACGCTGCCTCTGCCAGCCAGCCAGCCCTTGGTCAGCAGCCCTCGCTGGGGACGCAACGACTCCAACTCAGCCCCCTCCCTTCCTGGCCCCACAGTTCCCCTTGCTGAGCCCAACAGGACCAGACACCCTCCATGTGGGACCCAGGGCAGGTAGCGGGATGTCCTTGGACCCGTTTTGTGCATCTGGGAAATGGGACTGTCCATTCTACTCCTACAGAGACCATGATGTTCCTGGGGGTGTAGGCAAGGACTTCGCTGAAGGAAAGGATATTCACCCTCCCCAGGCAGGACACTAACCCCCTTTCCAGCAGACCCTCCATCCCCAGCACCAACAGGAATAGCTGGCAGGCCACGCCCTGCCTGAGGGTCTCCAACCTGGGACCACCCAGGGCTGCTCCTTGGAAGCTTTTCCCTTCCATCTCCTCTCAGTCGCCCCAAACTTCACAGGACTGTCCAGGAGCCCCAGGTCTGCACTCAACCCGTGGTGTGCGTGTGGGGGGGGTGCGGTCAATTCCGGTGGCCCTGCCGGCCCTCCAGTAGTGGTTTCCGGTGACCCAGAGCCCAGAGAGAGACCAGGAGGTGCCCCCCTGACAGGCAGGCCCAGCCCCCCTTCCACAGCAGAGCCCCTCATGTGAAGGAGACCACCCTGAGCCATCCCAGCCTCCTTCCAGCTGCCGCGGTAGCCCGGGCGACTTTGGAAGTGATATTTGACCCCAAGGGCGCGCCGTATCGATCCGCGCGGCCGCAGACAATGGCCCCTGGACGCTGCGAGCTCACGGTCCAAGTTCCACGTTCGATTCCCGCGGGCTGCGCAGCGCGCCGAATCCCCAAGAGAAGGGGTGGCCTGGGGTTAGGGTCCCACTCCTGACAGCACCCCCAACCCCTCCCCGCGCGACCATGACCCCTCCCCGGAGGAAGCGGAGAGACGAGGAGCGAGTAGCCCAGGCAGAAGCCGCGAGGGCCCACCTGATGGGGGGGGACCTGCATGGATGCCACGCCAACTGTATACGCAACCCCAGGAATGGAATGGCGGGAGGGGGGCTGTGCCCCTAGCTCCAAGGGGGAGTGGAGGCGCAGGGAAGTCAGCACCAGGCCCAAGGTGACCGAGCAGGTCAGAGGCCCGCCCCAGGCCGGGGCTGGGTGCCCGGCGGCGGTGCGCCGATGGGGGGCTCACCGGCAGGTGTAGCTGAGGTTGCGGCGGATGCTCCGCTTGAAAAAGCTCTTGCAGCCCTCGCAGGTGAAGACACCGTAATGCTTGCCGCTCGACTTGTCCCCGCACACCACACAGTCCACCTGCAGCCCCGGCCGTTCCTCATCGCCAGGCTCCGCATCGCTGGCGGCGCCGGGGGGCGAGGCCGAGTCTTCTTCGGCCGCGCGCGGGTAGCCGCCCGCCTTGTCCACGCCGTTCGTGTCGCCGCCGGGGCCGCCCCAGCCGCCGGTCACCATGGCCATAGCCCCAGGGCAGCGGGGCCGGGGCGCCCCCTCCTCGTTCTTCCTTTCGGGCACTCCTCTCGGCCCCGGGGGCCCTACCGGGCGCGCATCCGGCCCCGGCGCGCGGGGGGCACCGGCTGCACCCCCCAAAAAAGTTTTGCAGCAACTTCCTGCGGCCGGTCCGCGCGCCCGGGCGGAACTGGTCGGGCCGGTTCCAGGCCAACTTTCCCACGCGTGCGCGGGGCCGGCGGGGGCGCGCTAGAGGCGTGGGCCGGGGGCCCCGAGGTCTCGCGCCCCACCGCCCTGGGGCCCCGGCAGGGGCGCGCGGGCCATGACCCGGCCCGGGCTGCGCAGGGGGCGCCCTCTGGCCTGGCCGCCGCTCGGCCTGGGTCTGCGGCCAACTTAGCGGGTCGCCATCGGAGCGCGGGAGGCCGGGGGGAAAGTTTGGCCGCAAGTTGCGCGGCCGCCCGTGGCGAGGGGGAGGGGCGGCGGGCGCGCGCCGGGGCCAGTCGCCGCGCCCCCTGGGTCCCCAGGGCCCCCAGCTGCCCGCCGCGGCCGCTCGGGGCCTGCAGGGCCGCGGGTCGCCGCCTCCCGAGCTGCCGCCCCCGCTGCGGCCGCGCCCGCCCGGCCTGGGCCTGCGCCTGGGCCCGAGCCTCGCTCTCGCCGCCGCCGCCGCCGACCCCGCGCGCCGGCCTCGCGCTGCGGCCGGTTTGACACACAACGTTCCATCCGCGGGGCGGGCGGGGGGCGGGGGCGGGGGCAGGGGCGCGCGCCGCGGGCTGGGGGCGGGCGCTCGTTGCCCCGGCGACGGCCGCCCTTATAAGGGCATGGGTGGCCGCGCGCGGCGCCCGGCGCCCGGGCCGGCGGGAGGGACGGGGGCGGAGCGCGGGGCCGCTGGGCCTGACCCTCCCCCACCCGTCCCCAGGCCCCCGCCCTCCAGCGCTCCAGCCTTAACCCCTGCAGGGCCGCCGCGGGGGCCTGAGCGGCAACTGCCCTCTGCCCTTCCTCTATCGTCGCCAATATGTCTGTCCAAGGCTCTTCCCTCCACCTCCGGCCTTGGACGTTATGTCACTCAAATACCCTCGAGGCGTCCCTCGGAAGCCCCCCGCCTCACGCATTCCGGGCAGAAGCAATAATCGGGGACTTTTGCACCCGGGGGCACGCCCCTGCGCAACGCGGGCGCACACACATACACACACACACACACACACACACACACACACACACACACACACACACACACACACACACACACCCCCTGGGGCATTTCTTTGCACAGTTGCAGGATGGATTGTGTTTGCTTCCTCTTCCAGAAAGTCGCCACGTCCGACCCCCACTCCACCCTTTCACTGCTTGCGTGAACACCTGGTGCCCAGAGTCTCCAGGGAGAAGGGATGATGTGGTCTGGGTCTGGTTGGCCTAGTAGCGGGTAGCGAGGTCAGGGGGTCCTCTCTCCGGAATTTTGGGCCTCTGGGGGCAGGGCACCCTGCAGCCCTCCACCGGCTGGAGGTCGCAGGAATACCGATCACCCCGGCCAGGGCCTGTCCCTTTCCCCACTTCATTTCCTTTCCTCCTGTGCTTTACAGAAGGGCTTGGCCCGGAGACTGGCCGGCCGGATTACAGATGTCTCCAGGATCCCTGGAGCCGCCCAGCTGCTGCCTTCTCTACCAGACTCCCTGCTTCCACCAGCACTTACTAAGCACCCTTTGCATGCAAGACTGGACTCGGGAGCAGGGGATGCCTGAGACTCGGGCTCTAGGCCTGTTAATGTTTAACCGACTGGAGAAGTTCTTCCTCAGGTGACCTTTCACCCATGAGTCCCAAAGATTCAGCCACCCAGCCTGTCCTCCCTCCTAGCCCTGGACCCAGAACTGGACACCAGGACACGTGACTGAGCCTTTGAGGGCCACAGACAGGACAGCAGTGCCCTCTGCCCCCATCTGATCTTATCCTTGCCCTCCCAGCAAGAGGCTCAGGGCTGGGGGAGATGCTGAGAGCTGTACCACACTTAAAGGGAAACTGAGGTTCAGCATAGCCAGCCTCACACCCACCCCTGGGCCTCTGGACCACCCAGGAAGGTTCTGGCTGGGTGTGAGATGGAAAAGGACTTAAACAGAGAATGCACGGAGGACTTCCCGTAGGTCTGACTGGAGTGGGGTTCTGCTCATAGTCCTGCAGGGGAGGTAGCCCGGGGTGGGGAGCAAATGACACTTTGGTTCTAGAGCTTCATGGGAACCCCAGGTACTAGCTGGCTATTGGGACAAGGATTGGGGTCCCCTGGATGGGACCTGCTAGCATCCTTGGGTGGGGGGCATGGGGTGTGGAGGGGTCTCATAGGAGAGATCAAAAAGGTGGACTTAGAAGCGAGAGAATGCTTGGGAAGAGGGGCTGACAAGGGACAGGGAGTGGAATCTGGCAGAGGAGGACAGAAAAGAGGGGCTGGGCTGGGTGGAGACCACCGGAGGCAGAGCTGCCTCTTCCCGCCGCCGATCCCAGGACCTTGGATACGTCCAACCACAGGGCTGCCCACCCGCCCGCTACTAGTAGCCCTTCCTCCCCCGCGCCCCTGGGGCCCGACTGGGAATGGGCTGAGGCTCGGCACCGCCTCCCCTGACCCCTGCCCGCGGCCCCGCGGTGACATTTGACCTTGCGGCAGCCGCGGACAGGGGACAAAGGGGCCTGGGCCCATCTGTCGCGGGGGGCGCCCGTGGGAACGGCTAGACACTGCTCGGGCAGCCTGGGAGCCGGCCCCGCCCCCTCCTACAGGTGACCTTGGCTTCCTCGTCCCCCCTCCCCTCGTCAACCTGGTGGCACTAGGGGCAAAGAGCACTCCTGGGCTCCTGGAAAGGAAGGACAGGAGGGAGGGAAGCCAGTGCCTCTGCTACTCCCACGGGCAAGGTGACCGCCTCAGTTTCCCTGCTTTCTTCAAAGCCGCCTGGGTCCAGAGCGAGAGCAGGACCGGAGGTCACCAGCCCCAGCGCTCGCGGGAAGAGACCGTGCTTCCCTCTCTTCCGGCTCTGCTCTCAGGTCCAGAAGGCCAGCCACTGACGCGCTGACCCGTGGCCTTGCCCTGGCCGGGGCGCGCCTGGCACACACCTGCACAGGCGCGGCCTGCTGCTCGCGCCCGGCCCTCCGCAAGGCTGTAAACCAAACCTTCCTGATCCTCATCTTGGGTTTCAGCTACCGCCCAGGAGGGACAGCTGGCCGCTAATCCCAGCGTGATAGGGTCCTTTTTCAGCCCCTTTCCCAACCCAGCCCCTCCGTGGTGGAGGGACAGAGGTGCGGTCTATGCAAATGACTTGCTAACCAGCTGCCTGCTATTAACCTAGCAGGAGCCCGCACAGCTCCCAACCCCACGGGAGAAGGTCAGAGTTCCTCCTACCCGCAAAGCCCAAGGCAGAGCAAGTCCCAGGCTTTTGCCTTCCCGGTGACTGCCCCCAACCCGATACCCCCCTTTCCTTAGCTCCATGATCCTTATTCTATTGTTTATGTATTTTTTTTTTTTTTTTTTTTTTTTGTACCAGGAACTGAACTCAGGGGCATGTGACCACTGAGCCACATCCCCAGCCCTTTTTTGTATTTTATTTAGAGACAGGGTTTTGCTGAGTTGCTTAGCACCTTGCTGTTGCTGAGGCTGGCTTTTATTTGTTTTTAGTTGTAATGGACACAATACATTTATTTATTTTTATGTGGTGTCGAGGATTGAACCCAGTGCCTCACACGTGTGAGGCAAGTGCTCACACTAAGCTACAACACCCAGTCCTGAGGCTGCCTTTGAACTTGAATCCTCCTGCCTCAGCCTCCCAAGGGGCTGCTGATTCCAGGCGTGTGCCACCCCACCGGGCTTCCATGATCTTTAAATGCAATTTCCAAAGCCATCTCTGATTCCTGGGTTCCTCAGCTCCAGCTGCGAGCAGGCACTAATGTTCCCACCCTGAACGACCTGTTCTGGCCTCCGTTTCCCTTCTGGGGTCCTGGCATTCCCTTGGAAGGGACGGGCAGGGAAAGGTGTGTCCTCCTCCCACGGACCCTCCCTGGACTTCTGGATCAAGAGGACTGGTGGAATTTCAGCTATGCCTATGAGACCTCATGGAACCCAAACTGCCCCAGTCTGGAGGTCCCTGTCCCTATAGCCCACGTCACTTCTGGCTTGACCTCAATGATATGCCAAACTTCCCCCCCACCTGGTGCAGGGCAAAGATGCTGGGTCACCCCTTATCAGGTCCTTCCTTCAACATCCACGTACACCAGCCCTGTCACGCTGAATGAGCCCCAAACACAAAGTCACCCACATGACAATGTCGCTCCAGACGCTTTATGACAGGCCTGGTTGAGGGCCTACAGAAAGGTCTCCCCCAGCTGAGGGGCTGGGTAGGGAGGACCGCGATCCCCCAGGGCTCTTGCCGCAGCTTCCAGCGCTGCTAGCTCCTCCGCCTGCCGGACTTCCATCAGCTCCATCTGCTGCTCCAGCTTCCGGCATTGCTCTTCCTGCTTCCGGTGGGCTCCTCGGAAGGCCAGGACCAGGGCACTGCAGGAGGTGGATGGCTGAGCTGGGAAAGAGCCCCTCGCTGCACCCAGGCGGTTCCCAGATGGCGCTCTGTGAGACTGGGTCTCGTTGGGGCCCTGGTGCGGCTCAGCGGGCTTCGGGGAGGTGTGGGGTGACCTGAGCTTGCTCCCTTTCTTACAGGGAAAAATGAGGCCCGGGGGGGAACAGGGACGCTTGTGAGATTACCAAGTGGGTGATGGCCGACAGAGCCCACCTGTGAGCCTTGCATAAATCGCTGTTGAGCTCAGCGCTCTGCGCCCGTCCGGCTCGCCCCTTCTGAGCCACCCGTTCCAGCTGCTCTCGAAGAGATCGCATCTGCTCCCGCAGGTCCAGGGCCCTAGCACCGTGGCCAGGAGAGAGGCAGCTCATGGCCACACAGTCCTGCCTCCCTGTGCCCTCTCGCCCACAGACTGTGGTGCTTCCACAGAAACACACCTGTACACAGGTCTGTGCCTCCCTGCACACCGTGGGGCCCACCCACCCATCCTCCGTCCAGGCCCCAGCACACACCTGGTGAGTGACGCCTCCAGTTCCTTGGCTAACTTCTCTGGGTCCCACATTCTGCCCAGCTGACCTCCATCAATGCCACTAGAGCCACCGGGAACAGCAGGAGGGCCCTAAAAGAAGTAAAAGGAAGAGAAGTGACATTAGCCTAGGCCCCTAGTGTGTGCTCAGCCCAAGGTGGACATTGAAGCTGACCAGATGGTGTCCGCCACAGCCCTTGCCCTCAGTCTGATGGGATAACCCCAACATGGGCAGAACTGCTCTCTGAAAAGGGAAACAAATAATGGGTCTTATGGGAAGACAGTCCAGGAGGACTGCCTGGAAGAGGTGATGTCTGAGCTCAGGGCTACAGAAGGTCGAGGACTTTTTCTACACAAAGAGGGAGGTGGAGTTCCTGGCAGGCGCCCAGCCTGTGTGGAGTCTTGGGGACAGGGGAGATGATTCAAAGGCTGCCTTCCGAAGCTGCCCTGAGCCGGATGTGATGGAGTCCCAGCTACTTGAGAGGCTGAGGCAGGAAGAGCTCTTGTGCCCAGGAATTTGAGACCAGCCTGGGAAACATAGCAAGACCCTCCTGTCTAAAACAAACAAACAAACAAACAAACAAAAAGAACACTAATAAAAAAGTTGTTTAAAGGCCAGTTAGCTGGGCATGGTGGCACATGCCCATAATCTCAGCGGTTCAAGAGGCTGAGGCAGGAGGATCCCTAGTTCAAAGCCAGCCTCAGCAATTCGCCAAGACCTTAGGCAACTCCCTGAAATCCTGTCTCTAAATAAAAGACAAAATAGGGCTGGGGATGTGGCTCAGTGGTTAGGTGCCCTGAGTAAAGGACAGACAAAAGCAAACAGGAAGGGAAAGAAGGGGAAGGTGTCAGGGAGGGGGCAGGAACTCAAAGCTGGAAGGGGATGAGGCACAGGCTGGGGCTGTGGGGGCAGGACAGGAGGACTTTGGCAGGCTTGGGGTGGGAAGGAGTGGGTATGGGTTTGAGTGGAACACCCCCAACCCCCTGGGAGAGAGGGGAGAGACCCAGCTCACAGCCACTGCCGGTCCTGGCTGGAAACGCTCAAGGAAAGAGGCCGCCAAGTGCAGGGAACAGTTCCACATGAACTTAACCATTCAACTGGCTTCTTTGCGCAGAAATGGAGGGTGGAACTCAAGAGGGCCGCAAGGGCCCGGGACCCTGCGTAGGTAGCAGCGTGCCACCCTACCAGGGCCGCTCACCTGCGCCCATTCCTCCTCGTCCCCGCTGCTCCCGCCCGCGCTGCTGTCGCCGCCACTGCTGTCCACTCCTCTGGCGCCGAGCTGTGCTCGCTCCCACTGCAGCTGCTCCAGCAGCAGCACGTGGGCAGGGCCCTGGGCTCGGAGCGCAGCGTCCCGCAGCTCCAGGCCGCGCTTCTCACGCCGGACCAGCTGCAACCGCAGCATCAGTTCAGCAAGGGTCTCCTGAAGGACCGCGGAGGGACTAAGAATTAGTGCCTCTAGAGTCCACCGCTGGGGAAACCGGGCCCCCAGGACAGGAAACACCTCCCTCCTTTAAAAGCAATGGCTATGGCTAGGCACCATGGTGCACGCCTGAAATCCCAGCAACTTGGGAGGCTGAGGCAGGAGGATCGTCAGTTCAAGACCAGTCTGGGCAACTCAGAGAGACCCTATCTCATAATAAATAGTAAAAAAGATTGGGGATGTGGCTCGGTGGTCGAGTGCTTCTGGGTTCCATCCCTGGTACAAAAAAAAAAAAAAAAAAAAAAAAAAATTGTGCAAATGGCATTTCTTAGTCAAGCAGCAGCTCAGTGGAAGTTTCTGGAATTTCTCTGATTCCAGAAACTTTTTCTTTCAATGCTGGAAATGGAATCCAGGGCCTCACGCATGCTAGGCAAGCACCCTACCTCTCTGAACCAGAACCTCAGATCTTTCCTGCCAGGCTACAAACCCCAGATCATTCCCCACCCCCATCTCTTCCCAAGAACAGAATTTTGGAAAGTCAGATTCAGAGTCTCATGAGCATCTGAATCCCAAAGGACAAACTCCTAATCATCCCTCCACACCTCAACTCCAGTTCTCCTTCCTCCAGGAATTCTGCCCTCAGCCCAGTGGAACTCTCCCTTACACCTGGTCCCCCGACCACGACCCTCTCAGTCTCAGAAATGCTTTTGTCCCTCCAGGAAAGACTGACGTGGTGACCTCAGTCCATTTGTACCCTTGTGGCCAACAGGTCCTGTTGGATCTGCATCTTCTCCAGCCGGGGCAGGGCAGGGCCAGGCTGGGTCTCCAGAACAGCCTGCACCATGGCTTCTGCATGGGGCACCGTGGGCAAAGGTGCTGAGGTGGGGCCAGGCTCTGGGGGCACCTTCACCAGAGCACGGCGTTCCCGGAGATGCTGGACATAGCCTTGGAGCCGGGTTGCCACTTCTTGTGGTGTGGGTCTATCCACACTGCTGCCCTCAGGGCTACAGGAAACAGGCGAGAATCCTGTGTTAACACTGATGAGCAAGGTTGTGCCAACCTCAGGACCAACTCGTAAGTTCCCTCGTCTTCCATCTCACTGACCATGATGGATCTGTGCCATCCGTGCCAGGCCCTGCTTCATACCAACACAGTAAGCACCATAATGTGCACCCTAGCGGGAATCAACTTCGGTCAAGACGACATGGCGAACATCATCAGGACGACCTAACGGGCACCATTTACTCATGTCAATATGGCAGATTCCATCGCACCAACCCAATGGCGCCATCTCATGTCAACATGGTAGACACCATCATGGCCAACCCCATGGTACCACCATACAGCTTGCCAGCCCTGCTTGGCAGCATCATGCCAACCCTGGTGAGTACCGCCAAACATCAGGTTGATTCCATTAAGCACTATCATGCCAGTTCTAATCAGTGGTCACTGTCACCCATCTTTGTACCATCCCCGTTGGCCCCTTGCCAACCCCAATGGCCGCCAACCACCATGCCACCCTTGTTATGTAACAGGAAATTCCAGTTAGATCTCACGCCAACCAACTGTGGAGAGTTTAATGGCAGCCTTGCTGGGCACACAGCAACATCAAGCCCAAACCCATGGCAGCTCCAGGAGTCCCATTCCCTCATCAGGACCTCACTCACTGACCAGTACAGTTCCCAGGGCTCCCAGGTTACCTGGGCTGTAGTGTCCCTCCATCCATGGTGGCCTCCTTTTGTGCCAGCAGTCTCCATGCTTCCTTCTCAGCCACCTGCAGGTCACTCTTGGAAGCTTCATTGCCTGTTCCTGAGTCAGCCTCGCGCAGAGCAAGCAGGACCCCGTACACTTCCTCACAGTCCTCACTGTGGGACACTGGTTCTGAGTGCTTCTGGACACCAAGCCCATCTTGCTGGGTAGGTGTGAGTCCCTCCTTGCTCCTAATCCCCTCACTTCTTGCCCCTGCCCTCTCTTCTGGAAGCATGCTATTTCCCTTAGCGCCCCTCAGACTGAAATTGCTGTAAGTTAATTTTCATGGCTGGGGAACATGCTCTCCGGCAGTCATCCTAGTTCCTGGGCAGGTGGCCCATCCTTGGACAAACCATTCCCTCCCCAGAACTGGCCACTGGCAGAGTGCACCAACCTGTACTGCAGGGCCAGACGCAGTGCTGTGGCCTCAGCCTCCCGCTGGCCCAGCTGCATGCTGAGACTCTCACAGCGGCCCTTGTGCCCTTGGAGCACAGCCAACAGCAGACGGTTGAAGCATTTCAGCTTCTCAATGTTCCTGCCTCCAAGGTGGGAAAGAAGGGAAATGAGAGGCCACTGGTGATAGCCAGGGCCTGATTTCCACCCTCCTTCCCCCTGTTGTAGCTCCAGACTCCCAGAATTGTAACCCAACTGCGGGGCGGGGGAGGGGTGCCAGTGCCCTTAAAAGCTCAGCATTTGTGGCTCTTACCCCCGGAGCTGCTCCAACCGGGCCTCCATGATGTGCGTCTCAGGAGCAAGGGGCTGCTGCATGGAAAGAGACCCCAGAATGTGGGTGCTGGAATCACTCCGGAGGCGCTGCAGTAGGGGGTGAGCCAGGGAGGAGTCCTGCCAAGAGGAAGTCAATTGATTGATCTGGTCATCTTCAAGAGCCCAGGATCATGATTTTAGATCTTTTCCAACCCCAGAAGTGATTGGATTGCATGACTAGGAATGAAGCTCATCCTCCTAAATGCTAAGTTTATCAGGACCAGGGGTTTGCATTTCTCATACTCACTTGAGTCCCCCAGGGCTCCCCATCTGCCCCAGAGCTGCTGGAATCACTGCCTGGACCACCCGTTTGGCTGCGGGAGGGAGGCGGGGAGGACTCCAGCCTCATGATGGAATCCTGTAGCTCCTGGACCTGGGGGGGGTGATTGGGGAACATCAAGCTGGGGGCTCTACTTGCCTGCCAGTCATCCCCAAGGCCTGTTCCTAGTCAGGGGAAAGAGTCAAGCTGGAAGGCAGAAGCCCCTCTAGTCACCCCGCTGAAGCCCTCACTACATGACCTTGTGCATGTCCTTCAATACACGTGACGTATCTTTCCCAGAAGGGAAATGGGCCCCACTTTGGAGGAAAAGTGATCCCACTTTTTTATTTATTGAAGTGTTATCAAACTCCTGAGCTCAGGAGGTCCTCCTGCCCCAGGCTCCAAGTGGCTGAGACTCCAGGCATATGCCACTGAACCCAGTGAAGAGAATTTCACTTTTTTGTGGGTGGTGGCAGTGGTGGTGTGCAGCTCTAGGGACACAGCCCAGGACCTCGCACATGTAAACATACCCTCAAACACTGAGCTACACCCCCACGACCGTGGATCCCACTTCCCATGCTGAACTTCCTCAGCCTTATCTTCCTATTGGCTGGAGATGAGGTCTTTTCTCTACCATCTTGCTCAGCCACTTGGCTTTAAATGGCTTCCACGTGCTAAAGATGCCCAAATGTCTCCTGTGAGCTCTGAACTAGGAAATACAGTCGCCTCTTATATCCGTGTGTCCACACATTCAACCAACCATGGACTAAAAAAATTTGGAAAAAATGGCATCTTTCTGACCATGTACAGATTCTTCTTTGTCCTTATTTCCTAAACAAAACATTGTAGCAACTGTTTGCACAGCATGGGGTATTGTGAGACACCTAGAGATGATTTAAAGTCTACAGGAGGATGTGTATACAAATACTGCAGCATTTTCTATAAAGACTTGAGCCTCTGCAGATTTTGGTATTCAAAGTGGGTCCTGGAACCAATTCCCTGAGGACACTGAGGGACAACTGTTTAGCTGTCCCCAAGTGTGCAACTCGCGTTTGTCAATACCAGAACAGCTCCTGTTCTCCTCCTGCCCCTCTGTCTGCCTCCTTGCCCTTCTCTTTCAGTCTCTCAGACGCCAAACCTGGCATTGTCCTTGACCTCTCTCTCTAGGTTTCACACCCACATAGCTCTGCTTTTCTTTCTTTTTTTTTTTTGGAACTGGGGATTGAACCTAGGGTGCTTAACCACTGAGCCACATTCCCAGCACTTCTTATTTTTTATTTTGAGACTAAGTTGCTGAGAGCCTCACTAGATTGCTGAGGTGGCCTTGAACTTGTGATCCTCCTGCCTCAGCCTCCCAAGTTGCTGGGGTGTCAGGTGTGGGCCACTGTGCTCAGCCTCAGCTCTGTTTTCAACATCACCCAGAATCTGCCCACTTCTCGCCACCTCCATAATTTTCAGCATGGAGTACCTGGACGGTGGAAGTACCTGGACGGTGGAAGTACCTGGACGGTGGAAGTACCTGGACGGTGGAAGCCACCTCCTGAACAGCGGGATTCTGCCCTCACCTCCATTGGCTGTTCCTCCCACACCCTCCAGAGGGCGCCCGTGAACAGTGCCTCAGGGCACACCAGACTGCTCAGGAGTCTGTGGCTCCCACCTCACTCAGCACAAAAGCTGGAGTCTTCCCCACAGCCCACAAGTCCCTGCACAGTCTACCCCTGTCACCTCCCTGCCCTTGTCTCCCTCACATGCCTTGCTCCAGTCACACTGGCATCCTCACTGTTCCTTGAACACGTCAGTCATGCTTCTACCTCAGGGCCTTTGCACGGCTGTTCCCTCTGCCTGGAATGAGTGCTCTTCCTACAGATTCTTAAACTGCTCCTCCCTGCCCTCCTGGTTTTCCTTCAGGTGGGCCTCCCTGACCCTCTTGTCTAAGATCGCAGGGACCTGCTATCACTGGGCTCAGCAGGCAGTGTTGCACACAGATTTGTTGATTAATTGAATGAACCAGTTTGACCTGGGTCTCCTCCCTCAGACACAGGGAGCCCTGGGAGGTGGGACTCGGGCCAGCCGCTTACCTCTCTTTGCAGCGCCTCCTTCTCAGCCTGGATGGCCCGTAGGGAGGCCTGCGTGCGGACCAGCTCATCCTCGCGGCTGCCCAGAGCCAGCCTTAACCAGGCATTCCTCTCAGCCAGGCGGGCTGCCTCCTGCTGGCAGCAACCTCCTGTGCCTCCCTGCCCCCTGCGGGGCTCCGGGGCCCTCTCCATTCTGCCCTCTGCCCCCGCTGGCCCAGGACAACCTGGGGGTCGGTGGCGCCAGGCAGCAGCGGCTGCCTCCAGGGAGCTCAGAGCATGCTGGAGGGTCTGGAACACATCGGGGGCCCCAGTCCCAGTGGGGACAGTCTTTCTGTCCAGTGGGGCTGTCCCTGGGTCCTGGTGGCTTTCCACTGCAGTCTCCTGGGGTCCCTCCAGGGCAGAGGCCAGTCCCCCACCCAAGTCCTCCTCAGCATCCTCAGTAGTCCTGTGAAAACCAACCCCGATCTGAGCCACCTTCTGTTCAGCAGGGCACTTCACTTCAGTGTCCTTGTCAGGAGCCGTGTTCTGGGGCTGGCAAGCCAGCATGACGCTGGGAGGCGGGAAGTGCAGCCAGGAGACTGGACAGGGGTCGGGAGGGGACCTGGGGCTGGGCAGCAGCGTGAAGAATGAGTTCTAGAGTTTGCAAGGTCAGGGGTGTCTGCACAGAAAGTCTCTTCCTGGGTAGGAGAGGCAGAAGGTCTGGGAATGGGGTCGTCGCGGTGTGTGGTGCACAGGGACTATGTGTCAAGGCCAGGGCTACACTATGCGGGGCCTTGAACATCAGGCTAAGGAGGGAATGGGGAGCCATGGCCGGTGATGGGCAGGGGAGGGGCAAAGGCAGGTGTGGGGGTGGCAAAGACGCACCCAGGGTGCAGTGCAGGACACAGACCAAGAGGGCTTACCTGCTCCCGGGGCCCTGGCCCCTGACCTCCACCACGAGGCCTAGAGGCTCTGGCCCGAAGCTCTCCTGAGGGGGTTCAGGGTTGGGCTTGGTCACGCTGGCTGCTTCAGCCTCCTCTGAACTCTCAGCCACGGGGTCCAGTTCACCCTGCAAAGGACCCCCGGGGTCCAGCTGTGAGCCAAGCAGGACTGGGTCATAGGGTGGCATGGAGCAGGGTGTGGTGGGACGGGGGACACTCACCGGTGGAGGGTGCCTGCCTCGCCGGCTTCGGGGCCGTGTGGCCCGGGCACTCATTGCTGCCCAGAAAGCGGCGGCCTCTGGATCTTCCGCCTTCCTTGTCCCCTAAAAACACAGCCTGCTCTCAGCTCTCGCCTTCGTCATGCTGAGCGAATGGCTGCGCCCTTGCTCCCTCTGGAAGGGATCTGGAGCTGCCGATGTTGGCCTGGCACGTTTGGATGCCTCCCTGGGTGGGCCGCTCACTGCTGGGACGTTCTCTTCTCCCCTGACGCTTTTATCTTTCACTGTGCCCAGCGTGGAATGGGAACCCCAGGAGTCCCCTTTCTTTCCCAGGGTCTTCCTAACGCTGTGGCTCAGCCCCTCGGCCCCTCTCTCTCTGTTCTTCTGAGAGCACCTTGGTCCGAGCCCTGGGTTTCAGCCCTGGGGTCACTCTGGCCACTGCCTGCTCGGGCCAAGGCCGGCCTGGGAGGGGCCGGGAAACAGGAAGCCCCCTCAACCTGGTCATGTGACTTGTTATTGTACTGTTTCCTCCTGGAGAACAGTGGTTTCCTCCAGCTCCAGGGGGTGGGGGGTGGGGACACATGTGTCTAGCTCCCAAGATGCCAGACCCCCCATCTCGGCCTCCGACCAGCGGCCCCTCCATCTCCAAGTCTCGGGTTTTATTTCTCAAGAACCCAAGTCTCCCTCCTGCCCCCAGAGTGGATGCTTTTCATGTGACTCCCCTTGAGCTTCTCTGGCTCCTTCAGGGTGGGGTTACTGTCCTCCCTCATCAGGCACAGACAGATCTTGGTTGGGTAACCTTGAGCAAGTGACGACCCCTGACCTTGAGCCTCAGTTGCCTTATCTTTTGGGGGGGGTGCTGGGGATCGAACCCAGGCCTTGTGCTTGGGCAAGCACTCTACCGACTGAGCTATCTCCCCAGCCCTTCCTTATCTTTAAGATGGAGTCGTTACAGTATTTTTCTCACAATGTCACGGTGGGCTTTTTGTTTGTCGGTGCTGGGGATGGAACCCAGGTCCGTCACATGCTAGGCAAGTACTCTACCGCTGAGCCACCCCCCAACCGTCCTGGTTTCCTGGGTGTTTGTTTGTTTGTTGTTCCAATATTGGGGATTGATCCCAGGGGTGCTCTACCACTGAGTTATATCCCAGCCCTTTTGATTTTCTTTTGAGACAGGGTCTTACTAAGTGGCTGAGGCTGGCCTCAAACCTGCGATCCTCCTACCTCAGCCTTCAAGCCGCTGGGGTTACAGGCGTGTGCCACTGCACCTGGTTATCTTGAGGTTTTAAAAGCAAATTTGCACGTGGCCAGGCAACATTATTGGAAAGCTGAATCATAACCCACACCTTTCCCTACTACCTCTCTGGCCCTCCCAACTCTGCTTCCTCTGCCGTCTCCTGTTTCCCCTCTGCAAATGCTGCATTCCCCAGAGCCTACATGGTCTCCACATCCTGCCCATTTTCCTGCACCCTCCCTTAACAGGCCGCCTTCTGACTCCATCTATAGGCACAGACCTGGCCTCTCCCCTCCTGCCAGGACGCCAGCTCCATTCTCTCCATACGCTCTCTGGCTCCATGCTCTTCCCCACCCAGACTTGAGACAAAGATGTCACTGTTCCCCTCCCAGCTCACACACCGTCCATGGCTCCCCATTGCTCTTGGTAGACATTTCAAGCTTCTCAGCCTGGCATTCAAGGCTCCTGCTGCCCACTCCCTGCACACTGCATGCTGTAGTCACAATGACCTCCTCTGTGAACAGCAGAAGGTTCTTGGGTTCTCAACTTTCATACACTCTGGGGTCTTTTGTCTTTGGGCTGAAATACCCTTTCCTTCCATCTGTGTTTGGTTTAAATTGTGCAAAGCCTAGAGTCTGACTCTTCTTGTCTCTGTGTCCCTGGGGAAGAAAAGACAAAGGTGGTGGGGAAGGAAATTGCAATTCTCTTATTTGGGAGTTCCCAGGAGAAACGAACTCCCTCAGCCTCCGCTCCAGCCATATTAACCTGTTAGAGGCTCCACAACTCTAGAGCTTTTCAAAGTCTCTAAGCCCTTGCACAGGCAGACTATCTTCCACCTTCTTCTTTTCCCGGTAAATTCTTAGACCATCAAGTTTCAGTTTATGCAGTCCCTCCTGGCTTATTTGACCCTTTAATAAATAGGATTTGTGTGTGTGTGTGTGGTGCTAGGGATGGAACACAAATCCTCACGCATGCTAAGAAAGTGCTGTGCTGCTGAGCTACAATTAAATACTTTGGGATATATGCAAATGTATGCAAAACAGAACCTTAATTAAGCAATTGGGCGGGGCATTGGTGTCTGGAGAAGCCCACCCACATCCCTGAAAACCCGCCCCACACTGAGGCCCACCCCGGCTCCGTCAATCATCGATAGCCCCGCCCCCTCCTCACTTCCGCCGAAGTCAGTCTCGCTCAGTTTATCACGTGGCACGTTAGGCCTTCTCCGGCACTGACCAGTGTAGTATGATTCGGCCAGAAACACAAAACTCCGCCTAATCTGGCTTTATCCAATCATATTTCATCGCTCGCTCCTAGTGCAGCCTATCACGTTCCAGATCCCTCTCCACTCCAGTCTATCACATTCTAAACCCCACCCCTCTGGCACAGTCACAGCCTATCAGCTTCCAAGCCCTCCTTAGCCTATCTGGGGTTCATCTCTCCGCTTGTCGTGAGGGTAGCCGAACCACATTTCCCAGGAGGCATCGCGGCTACGCCGCACAACTTCCGACTGCGAAGATGGCGGCTTCCTAGCGAATTGGTGGCTGACTTGGAGTGAGGTTGAGGCTGCGGTGAGTAGAAGTTGAGCGGTGAAAACGTGTGGGGCCCGTCCCTCGAGGCTCAGCTTCCCCAGCTCCAGAGGTCCAGCCCGACTCCTCCCCGAGGCTTCCGCCTCCAGCTCGGGCTTCTGCTGCGGACCAGGCTCAGTCCTTGCTACAGCTTCAGCTTTGTCTTCCTCAGAGGTGGAAGCGGTTGGGGCTGCAAGGCGCCCAGACGGTCCCAGGAAGCCGGCGCCCACTGCCCAGACGGGCCGGCTGTTCCCAGGGGGACTGTAGCACGCAGATGCGCGCCGCGTCCTTGTGCAGACGCCCTCCAGGCAGCCCGAGAGCTTGCATTCCTTTATTCACCAAGACATTTCCAGTGTCACGACGCAGAAAACTCAGTCTGGCTTCAGCAAGAAAGGGAAGTTAGTGGTTTATAGATCGAATTCAAAGCATAACCGAATCCAGGTGCTTAGAAGTCGATCTGCCGTTACCTGCCGCTTCGGGCGGCTCTCTTTCCTTTCTTACAGGTAAAAGGGGCTCTTGGCAGCTCTCAATTTCTGTTCCCAGCTCCGCCATCCTAACGAGAGACTCTTTTCCCTACTGCCTCTATCAGAAGTCCAAATGTGCCCCTCACTGACCCATATGGGTTCCTTTGCCCATCTCTGAATCATTTACGGTGGCCAAAGAACTGGGACTTGGCCATTGGTCAAACAAGGGGGTCATGTTAGCCCTACAGAGGAAACACAGACACGGGCAACGGTTATTTTATATATTTATTTTTAAAATATTTAGTTGTTTGTATGGGGTGCTGAGAAATGAACCCAGTTCCTCACACATGCTAGGCAAGCGCTCTCCCACTGAGCTACAACATCAGCCCTGTTATCTATTGGATGCTAGGCCAATAGTTTGAAAGGAATCCATTCTACAGCTGAGACAAGAGACTCCTATAGTAGTCGGGTGACTCGTGGCCTGTGTTCCTTCTTAGTAACCAAATGTTTTTAAAACTTCTAAGGGGAGGATCCTGGCTTCCCCCATCGCTGCACCATCCAGCCACACAGGAGCCATGGAAGTGGCAGAACCCAACAGTCCCACTGAGGAGGAGGAAGAGGAAGAAGAGGAGGAGGAAGAGGAGCAGTCTGCAGACCCTCGGCCTCGCACTCGTTCTAACCCTGAGGGGGCTGAGGACCGGGCTCTGGGGGCCCAGGCCAGTGTGGGCAGCCGCAGTGAGGGTGAGGGTGAGGCAGCCAGTGCTGAAGATGGGACTCCCAACCCTCCAGGAACTGGCCCCAAGCCCTGGCAGGTGCCCCCACCAGCCCCTGAGGTCCAGATTCGAACACCAAGGGTCAACTGTCCAGAAAAGGTGGTAAGTAGTGGTGTTGTGCTGAAGGACCTTTAGGTTAACATTTTTGCCTTTTGAAATTCACTATGCACATTTGATCTTTGTATCAGTTTTCTTTGGTTGCCGTAGGTTACCATAGACTTGGCAGTTTATGACAACAGAAATCTTAAAAATTTTTTTGGTAGTAGGGATTGAACCCAGGGGCATTTTACCACTGAGCTACATCTCCAGTCCTTTTTTTTTATTTTTTCATTTTGAGACAGTCTTGCTCAGTTGCTGAGACTGGCTTCAACTCATTATTGTCTTGCCTCAGCCTCCTGAGTCACTGATTATGGATATGTGCCACTATGCCCAGCTCTCTGCCCTTTTTTAAATTTTTGAGACATAGTCTCATTAGGTTTCCCAGGCTGGCCTTGAACTTGCCATTCTCCTGCCTCAGCCTTCTGAGTTGCTGGGATTACAGGCATGCGCCACAGCGCCCAAATGACCACAGGGATTTATTCCTTCATAGTTCTGGAGGTCAGAAGTCTGAGATGGCGCCACAGGGCCATGTCCCCTCTGAAGGCTCTAGAGGAGGCGCTCTCTTTGCTTCCTCCAGCCTCCGTCGGCTCTAGGTGTTCCTTGGTTTGTGGCTACATCACTCCACTATCTACTGCCATCCTTATGTGGCTTTCCCTTCTGTTTCTCCATGTCTTCTCTTTTTCTATTTGTTATAAGGACATTTGTCAACCAATCAAGATGATATTATCATAAGACTTCTTCTTTAATTCTATCTGCAAAGACCCTAATTCCAAAGAAGGTCACATTCTGGGTTCTAACTGGAGACTTTTTTTTTTTCCTTGGCAGTGCTGGCAATAAAACCCAGGGTCTCATGCATGCTAGGCAAGTACTCTGTCATTGAGCTACACTCCCAGCCCTTTTAATTTCATTTTGAAACAGGGTCTTACTAAGTTGCTTAGGTTGTCTTTGAATGTGTAATTCTCCGGCCTTGGCCTCCTGAGTAGCTGTGATTACAGACTTGGGCCACCACACCCTGGGGACGTGTCTTTTGAAGGGAACAATTTAATCCTTGTTGCCATGTTTCTGTGTTGAATGTTCTTTCGTTCATTTATTCACCCATCAACCTGGACCCTCAGTCCAGTGCTCGTTCCCCTGATCCATCGCCTTCCAATGCAAATGGCTTGGCTGCAAATGGGGTCACCTTGCCACCTTTTTAGACTGTGCTTCTTGGAAAGGGACAGCAGAATGGTGGGAAACTGGTGTTAATATTCAAGTCCTAGCGCTCGGGAGGCTGAGGCCGGAGGATTGCAAGTTCAAAGCCAGCCTCAGCAAAAGCGAGGTGCCAAGCAACTCAGTGAGACCCTGTCTCTGAATAAAACACAAAATAGGGCTGGGGATGTGGCTTAGTGGTCGAGTGCCCCTGAGTTCAATCCTTGGTACCAAAAAAATATATATGTACATATTCAAGTCATTCGCTACCCTCTAACTCCCTTGCAGATCATTTGTCTGGACCTGTCAGAGGAAATGTCGCTGCCAAAGCTGGAGTCATTCAATGGGTGAGAAGATGTTCTATAGCTTGTACCTGTGGGCATGTCTGGAAGAGGCCAGCCATTAAAATATGGGCTTTCACTTTGAGACCTGCACCAACTTGGTGTGGCCTCAGGTCTGGCAGTATCAGAGTAGCAATGATAGTGGTAATGACATGCCTGTGACCCCGTGAGTCTCTATTCTAAGTGCGTGAGAGCTGTTACACATCACCTGTGTCACAGCTATGATGTGGAAACTCTGAGAAGAACAAAGTGACTTCCCCAAGGTCTCATGATAATAGGGCAGGACCAGGAGTCACACCCAAGCTTGAGTGACCCCAAAATCCTTGCCCAGAGCCATGTGCTCCCAGTTGCTGGGTTTCTGTGGGGTCAGGTGACAGGGCCTGGGTGGAGCCCAAGGGGCTTCTGGGAGATGCTAAGGACGAGGCCCCTGGGAGCCTGGTGGGGTGACCAGGCCTGTGCTCTCAGCTACTCAGAGTGGAAGGCAGGAGGGTCTCTTGGGCCCAGGAGTTCAAGTCCATGCTGGGAATTAGAGCCAGACTCTGTCTGGGGGAAAAAAAAACCAAAGTGAAGCCTCCTTCCACCTTCTGGCACCCAGGGCAGAGTGACGTTCTCCTGGGGTCCCCATGATGACTGAGCCCCAGGCTGACCAGACAGGCCCCTGTGGAAGGGGCAGGAGCTCATGTCAAGAGGCTGGCTTTGTGGCTGGCCTATGCCACCCTCCTGCTGCACGACACGCACCCCAGGACCTTATTGCAGGCTGAGGGGACCCTAACCGCTCAACTTGCTCTGCCTTCCCAGCTCCAAAACCAACGCCCTCAACGTCTCCCAGAAAATGATTGAGATGTTCGTGAGGACAAAGCACAAGATTGACAAGAGCCACGAGTTTGCGCTGGTGGTGGTGAATGACGACACGGCCTGGGTGAGGCTGGGGCAGGTGCCGACTGCACCCAGCCCCATGGGGACTGGACACCCCGCTGAGGCCTGTGCTTTCCCGCAGCTTTCTGGCCTGACCTCTGACCCCCGCGAGCTCTGCAGTTGCCTGTATGACCTGGAAACGGCCTCCTGTTCCACCTTCAGTATCCTTGTGGCCAGTGCCCGGGAGGGCCCTTCCTCCCCTTCTTCCCCTTCTTCCCCTTCCTCCCGGGCCAGGAGGCCTGCTCAGGCTAGCTCGGCGATCCAGCCCTGCCGAGGCCGGGTGGGCAGGGTGGCTCTCAGCCCCCGCCTGTAACGCCTAACTGGGAAACAAAGCTGACTGCCCTGCGGGTTCGGCATCCTGGTCTGAAATGCTCCAAAGGCCAAAGCTTCCTGAGTGCCAGCATGACGGCCATAAGTGATTTCCAAACCTGACCTCCTGGGACAGGTCAAGGTCCAAGTGCAGGCTTTAGGCTGTGTATAATAGGTGCACAGGAAACAGGAATGAATTTCCTGTTCAGACTGGCTCCCATCGTAAAGGTACCTCATTAGCAGATGCAGATATGCCAGGAATTTAAGACAACCAAAGTCTGACACACTTCTGGTCCCGAGCATATCTGATAAGGTTCACTCCACCTGTGATAATACAGAAGCAGTGCACATGATTTGGACTCAGGATTTCCAGAATGCATCCACGTGAGGAACACTTCATGCAGGGCCAGGTATACAGTTGGTGCTCAGTGAATGTCAGTGTGTGGCTGTAAAGTTAGAATTGCCCCTCCAGGCCCTTCAACTTGGACATAGCACATTTTATGCTAATTTGAACATTAAAGCCTCACGTGTGACTTAACTAGAAAATGATCCCTGTGAATGAAAAAAAGAAACTAACGGTGCCTGTTGGGGGAACAGAAGACACCCCACTTCCCATGGCTCTTTCATTGTAAGAAAAGTGACACCAGCCCTGAGGAAAAGGGGAGCTTTCAGTCACCAAGGGTCTTCAGGGGTCCAACGCCAGCATCCTATTTTGTCTATTTTGTGATCTGTGCTGAGAATTGGGCTCAGAGAAGGGAAGCCATTTGGCCAGGGTCACACAGCCTGTCTTTGGAGAGATCTGGGCTCTCCTAACATTAGCATCAGGGGAGATGCCTACTTCTGCCTGTCTGAGCTCTGCCATTGGCCTTGTCCTTAGCGTCCCCACCAGATCTGGAAGGTCTCTTCAGCCTCATGTAAGTTACCCACCTTCCAGAGAAGACCCTGGGCTGGGCTGGGGCTCAGTGGTGGAGGCCCTGGATTCGATCCTCGGTGCTGCAAAAACAAAAACAAAACCAAGCAGCCAGAGACCTCTCTTGGTCGAAACTCCAGACAGCACAGGGGGGTCCAGGGAGCCCCCGGGCTGCTCCTGTCCAGCTGCTTCCTGGAGCAAGCGCTCATTACCTATTGGGGGACGCTCTTCTCGGGAGTCGCACCCTGTGTCTGTGCTGGGACTGTCCCTAGTGCTCCACACGGCCTCAGCCCCAGGGTCGGCACCCTCTTCTGTCAAGAATCAGTGACTACTTCCAGCTTTTGGGCAGCCGAGGGCCACAGCTTGCGCTCTGCTCTGGAATGTGGGCTGCGCGCCAGTGGAAGTGTACTTAGGGACACGGATTCCTTATTTCCGTGTATTATTAAATATGATTCCACTTTAGATTTTTTTAACCACTTGAAAATGTAAACACCACTCTCTAGCATGTGCCAAACCCTGGCTTTGGTCCCCAGTGCTGCAAAAATGGTTCCCGTCGGGGCAGCGCCTGGCCTGGTGGAGAGCCATGGGTCACTGGGCAGGTCCAGCCCAGGCGGAGGTGGAGGGTACTCAGGGCCCGAGGCGGCCAGTACAGGTTCTGGCCTTGGGATCAGAGACGCATCCGTGGCGTGGCAGTTGACAGCAGGCAGGGCGAGGCTGGGGCTGCTGGGGCAGAGGGGGCTCCAGAGGTGGCAGGAGGGCCAGGCCCCAGTGGTGCTCTGGCCCACTTCCCCTCCCGGCCCTGCAGCCAGCAGAAGACAGAGCTGCCGGTCACGGAGAACGTGCAGACGATCCCACCCCCGTACGTGGTCCGCACCATCCTCGTCTACAGCCGCCCGCCCTGCCAGCCCCAGTTCTCCCTGACCGAGCCCATGAAGGTGGGTGAGCCGGGGAGGTGGGCGCCTGGAAGCAGGTTCCCAAAGCCGGAGGCAGAAGCTGGCATAGTGGTCGCGGGGCGCCCACATGCTGCTGTTCTCCCTGCAGAGAATGTTCCAGTGCCCATATTTTTTCTTTGATGTTGTTTACATCCACAATGGCGCCGAGGAGAAGGAGGAGGAGCCGAGCTGGAAGGTGAGGGGTGGAGGCAGTGGGTGGAGGTGGGCGGGCTCAGAACGCGCCTGCGGCCTCCACCTCTTAGGCGGCCCGGGGCAGCTGTGCTGCTTGCTGGTGGTGATGTTGCGGGTCTGTTGGGACAGTGACTCGGGAGCACTCAGGCCCTGCCCGCCTCACCCCAGCCCCGCTGCCTTGCCGCCCTCCCGCTTCCTAAGCCCTGCCGACCTGCCACGTTCCAGCCCCGAGCTACCTGGGACCTCAAGTGGGCCACGCTCGAGCACCACTGTCTGAATGGAGGAGCTGAGACCAGCGGTGGCTCACACCTGGTTATCCAGATGAAGGCTCCCCTGGGAGCCCGCCCCCGGGGGGGGGGGCGAGCAGGCGGGGCGAACCATCCGGCGCGGTGGTGCTCACCTGCGACTCCAGCGACCCAGGAGGCTGAGGCAGGAGGCTCACAAGTGGGCGCTCAGCCTCAGCAACTTAGTGAGGCCCTGCCTCAAAACAACAAAATGAAAGGGGCTGATCATGCACCTGGAGGTACAGCCGCCCTGGGTTCAGTTCCCAGGCAGACACACAAGAAAAGCGCGTGGGCCGCGCGTCTGCATCTGACTAGCTGTGCTGGGGAATCCTGCGCTCTTCCCCGAGGCCTCTTGGCCGAGTGGGGCTCGGGGAGTGTTCTTGGAGCTTGGCGAACTCCTCCTCACCCTTCAGAACCCGCCTGATTTCCCTTCCTTTGGGAAGCCCTCTGGGGATGGGGATTCACGTCTGTCTGAACTGTCCCCCTCTGCCCCCTGCAGGACATGTTTGCCTTCATGGGCAGCTTGGATACCAAGGGCACCAGCTACAAGTATGAGGTGGCCCTCGCCGGGCCCGCCCTGGAGTTGCACAACTGCATGGCAAAGCTGTTGGCCCACCCACTGCAGCGACCGTGCCAGAGCCACGCCGCCTACAGCCTGCTGGAGGAGGACGAGGAAGCCACCGAGGTTGAGGCCACTGTGTGAACCATCCCTGTACGTGTCTGCCATGTACGATGACACTCTTGGTCTGGAGTGCTGGTTCTCAAACTGAGCTCTTTGGGACCCCAAGGGGTTCCAGGAGGTACTCGGGGCACCTGGGTGACCTGAGGAGAAACCCAGAATTCCAGGAGACCCTTCAAAACTCGGCACACGTTCTCCATGTTTCCTAGTCCACACCCACTCCTAGTTGTTCTGTTATAACTCCCATTATTCTATATGTGATTTTTGTCATCAGAATAAAAATCTGAGCATCCTGAACCCAGGTCCACAACAGTCTTTGTGTTAATTGGGATCATCTTTGTTGGAAGTGAAGGAGGGTGAATGGCTTCTTTCTTGTGGATGAGAAGCCGAGGTGCACCTTCAGGCTCAGCAGCATCCAGGCGCTCACTGCCACTGGGTGTTCAGTGTGCCCTGCTTGCTTTCTCCCCCACCCGTGGAAAGGGGTGAGGGACCTTCCACAGCTCCCTAAATCCCAAAGCCAGGGCTGTCATCTCCCTGATGTGTTTGGACAGGTCTGGTGGTCTCCCTTGAAGCCAGTCATGGTCTGGATGGTGTGACTGGCCAGGCCAGGGTCACTCCTCTCCCTTGGGGAAAGAAGCACCGCTCCACCAGGAGCCAAGGTGGATGCTCCCGGGAGGAGGGAAGAGTGGACAAGGGGCTGCCTGTCAACCACCTTCCCCGGATGATACGATCGTGAAAAGTTCATCGGCTGGATTTCCACATAAAGTGAAAAGAGCCTTGTTGAGCAACTGCTTTTCCTCTTTTCAGCACTTGTTTGGCACCTGCAGCGTGAGGACCTGGCGTTGAAACGCTTCTTCCACCCTCGTTACAAGTTCTCTGATTTTGCAGATGGGGAAGTAAGGCCCGGAAGGCCCCAGCCTCCAGCCCTGAGGCTCCCAGCTCTGCTGGTTGGAAACGGGCGATGCAGGGCTTCCAGAAGGGGAGGCTGGAAACCGGCCTCCGAGTGCAGGGCTGTGCGCGCTGGCGGAAGCCGCCTTGGCAGAGGGTTCCGAGCAACCTGATGCCGCGGGGCTGCGTCCCCAGGTCCGTGAGGGAGCTCCTTCTCCACTATCGTGCGTTGGTCTTCGGTTTTGAGACGAGATAACGGCACACCCATCCTCCTCCTCATGCCCAGGGCCTTATCAGCGGTCCCAGGCCCTGCCGATTGCCACTCAGTGCGCGTCGCCGACCCGCACCGAGGCCCGGGAACTCCGATGTGGACGCCGGTGCTGCGCGGGTCAACCCGACTGAGCAGCCTGCGCAGCGCGGGGGAGCGCGGACGCGGGCCGAGGGGCGGGGCGGCGCGTGCGCACAAGGCCGCCGCGGGAAGTTGGAAATCAGCGGGCCGGGCGGCGCGGCTAGGGGCCAGCCAGGACATGGGCGCTGTGGCCGGCTTGGCTCAGCGGCTGCGGGCGGCGGTCCAGGAGGAGGAGCCCGGGTGAGGGTGGGGCCCGGGGCGGATGGACGGGCAGACCCGTGTAGGGCGGGAGCCGGGGTCCACTCTGACCCTCTGTCTCAGGGCAGTGGAGGAGCTGCTGCGCCGCGGGGCCGACCCTAACCTGGTGCTTTCCGATGGCGCGGCCGCCATGCATTTGGCGGCTGGAGCCCGACACCCGAGAGGCCTGCGCTGCCTCGGGGCCCTGCTACGCGGAGGAGGAGACCCAAACGCTCGGTGAGGCGGAGTCTGGGCCCAGGGCGGGGTCTCCCTAGAGGCGAGGCCTGGGGATCCTACAGAGCTCGCACCACTGTCCACCGGAGCCCGGGGCACGAGGGTGGGACTTGGGGATCTTAGGGGCGGGGGCCCTGGGCTTCAGTTCCCTCCGTGCCGCAGAGGCGAAGGCGCCAGTGACCCTTCTTGCGTTGTCGACCCAGATCGGCCGAAGCGTTGACGCCACTGCACGTGGCCGCCGCCTGGGGCTGTCGCCGCGGCCTGGAGCTATTGCTGAGCCAAGGAGCGGATCCTGCGCTGCGCGACCAGGTTGGGGAACTCCTCGGAGAAGACGGGGCGGCCCAGAGGGAGAGGAGGGCCAGGTCCTCGGGCGCCCCCTGCTGACCGCGCCTCCGCAGGACGGGCTCCGGCCACTGGATCTAGCGGTGCAGCAGGGGCACCCCGACTGCGCACGCCTCCTGCGCGAGCTGGGCTCGCGGACCACAGACCCAGCAGAGGCCCAGGAGCCAGAGTCAGGGCGGGAGCCTGGCAGTGAGTAGGGCCACGCGGCCGCTTGGTGCTTACGATGTCTGGCATCCAGTCTCCCGCTGGTTCCGTGTGCCCCCAGCTATTTCTGATGGTCTTGGGCTCCCACTGTCACCTGCTGGTTCTGACTCTCATGCCCACTGTCCGGCCAGCCCCCTCCACTTCCAACTCTCCCTTCGCCTTGAGACACCGGTCCCCTCTTTCTGTCTGATCTGAATCTATTACTGTCTCTGGCTCCCTCTCTGTCCCCAGGCCCAGGCGTCTCTGGACCGACAGGTGTGACACTGGACTCCACGGCACTGCAAGCCCAGCCGAGCAGAGCCGACAGCAGCGGCGTGCGCCTGGAGGCCGGCCCCCACCTCCCCGACTCCCTTGAGTTTGCAGATAAGGATGGGAACTCAGACGCCCCCCTGGGGTGCTGGCACTGCGACTCTGAGTCCTCTTTTGTAACCGCAGTTGAGGTTTCTGGAGATGAGGACTCAGCCCCGGACACTTCTCCCTGGGCCAGGTCATGGCCCCAGACCACTCAGGAGCTGCCTGGTCTCCACCCTATTCAGGGGACACCAAGACCTGGGAGTGGCCCGCAGCTGGTGCATGGAGGCAGCCTGGCGGGCAGGGAGGCAGAACTGAGAGCCTGTCTGCAGGCTCTGACCCTGACCTGTCCAGCCACCGCTGGCTGCCCGCCTACCCGCTCCTCTACGTTCCTCCCGGATGGGAGCCCAGCCCGCAGCCCTCCACAGGAGCAGCCAAGCGGAGCCCCCAGCCTGATGGCGGGTCAGCCCTTCCTTGATGGGGATGTGGCTGCCCTCTGGCTGACGGAAGATGAGCTCAGCTCCGCGGGGGGCAGGGAACCTGTCCCCTCTCGCCAGCTCCTGCAGGTCCCTGCCGAATCCCACCTGACGCCGCTGCAGGTTCATCGAGTGCTTGATGATGAACCCCCAGTCACACCCTCCACCCGGCAGCACCTCCTCCGGCAGCTGGAAGCAGCCGGGGCCACTCCTGGTTAGTCCCTCCTGGACATCCAGAATCCGGGGAGCCTCCAGGAGTCCCCAGAGACCCCAGCTTTCGGTTACACCTCTCATGGGCTCTGAGAATCACCTCTTCATCCCCCCACCCCCGGACTTCTTTTCCCCTCCCAGGCCCAGAGTTTTCAGGGCACAGCCCAGAACTGGCCAAGGCCCTGCGGACAGGCCATATTCCAGATTCCCAGGCCGATGAAGATGCACTTGCCCAGCAGTTTGAGCGACCAGATCCCACGCAAAGGTGGCGGGAGGGGATTGTAAAGTCCAGCTTCACATATCTGCTGCTAGACCCCAGGTACTTGGGGCAGGAAAGACCCAGATATGGAAGCTAGAAAATTTGGGGAGTGATTCGTATTGGCTGTGTGTCCTTAGGAAAGAGACCAACCCTCTCTGGTCATCAGTTTCTTCATAAAAAGATGGTTGAACTCAAATTTAAACTGTTGAGTATCCTTGGGTGGCAGCTGACCTTCCACCCTTGGGGGTCACTGGAGGTGGGATCAGGTTGTTTCCTGGCTTTGGGTACTGTCAGTGGGATGGCTGGTCATCTTTCCTTCTCTGACCACCCCCTCTATCCAGGGAGACTCAGGATCTGCCCGCCCGAGCCTTCTCTCTGACCCCAGCTGAGTGCTTTCAGACTTTCGTTCGTGCCATCTTCTATGTGGGCAAGGGGACACGTGCCCGACCAGATGTCCACCTTTGGGAGGCCCTTGGCTACCGTGGACAGCCAAGAAGACAGGTAGGAGGCAGCCTCTGGTGTCCTTGACATGATTGGGTGCCAGCGGGGCTGGGGTGGGCCTCGCTCTGCCTCCGTGACGGCACCTCTACTTCCTGCTCCTCGTCCTTCCCTGTGTCTGCTCCCCTGCTCAAGAGCAGTGAGCACATTCCTCACTGCTCTGAAGCCCTGCCGTTGACATCGGGCCCTCCAGGCCTCAGTCTGTGTCCCAAGCATTTGCCAAGAGGCTTCCTGAAACTAAAACCTAAAAGAGAAAGACAGAAAGCAGGCATGAAGGCAAGGATGAGGGTTAGCAGGGCAGCCAGGCCAGGGACAGGCAGGAGGAGGAGGGCTGGGGGCAACCTCGAACGCTCCCTGCCCCCCGCAGGCCTGCCCCAAGGTGCGCCAGATCTTGGACATCTGGGACAGTGGCCGCGGTGTGGTCTCCCTGCATTGCTTCCAGCACGTGGTGGCTGTGGAGGCCTACACACGGGAGGCGTGTCTCGTGGATGCTCTAGGTGGGTGCCTGAGGGGTGGGGCTGGGGAAGGGCATTTGATTGACGCATTTCCTCACCCCTTCCCTTTCAGGGCTGTTCATTCATTTTTTCGGTGAATGAGCAATTATTGAGCACCAGCTCTGTATCTGCATATGCATGTATTTTGTTCCCTTTGTTTATCCTGTCTTGAGGGTACCCCATTGTGGGTTTGCTGTCACATACTTCTGCTGGTCTAGAGGTTCCCTGAGGCCGTGACCCCTGTGACCCCATTTCTTATCTCTCTAGGAATCCAGACACTGACCAACCAGAAACAAGGGCACTATTATGGAGTGGTGGCAGACTGGCCACCTGCTCGGCGCCGGCGCTTGGGGGTGCATCTGCTACACCGTGCCCTCCTTGTCTTTTTGGCTGAGGGCCAGCGAGAGCTGCGGCCTCAGGATATCCAGGCCCGTGGCTGAGGCTGGGGACTGGCTGTCCAGTTTGGGTGGACATCCGGGTATTTGAGTATACCAGCTGCCCAGTGCTGAGCGCATCCGCCACCTCTGGCTTCAGATGGCAGGATGTGTAAGAGTGCGCGCGCGCGCGTGCGTGTGTGTGTGTGTGTGTGTGTGTGTGTGTGTGTGTGGCCTCAGGGTTGGTTCCTCCATCGGGCTGAGGGAGAACTCTGGGAGGAGGCCCTGCTGGAGAGGTAGTGTGCGCCCTGTCACAGAAGGAAGGCGATGAGGGCACGCGGTGCTCTGAACGCTCTGCTGCTTTGGCAGTTTGGTCCTTTCCGTGAACAGGGTCCACCTTTATCTCCCAGACAGGGAACCCATATAATGGGACAGCTAATGACTTTCTCAGCGACATTTGGGCATCTGTGCGGCTCCAGAGCCGGGTTTGCTACTTCCAGGCTATGGGACTCTGGCCAGTAGTTTTTCTGTCTGAGCCTCATTTCCTCAATCACAGTGAGGACAGTTGAGGTGCCACCTCCAGATCACTGTAGGGACTCCACGGGGTCATGCAAATAGTGTGTGACTCAGCCTGGCACTGAGTGCAGGTGGAACATCTCCAACAGGGAAGTCAGTGGGGCTCTGGTGGTGATGTGTGGTCAGGGCCCAGGAGGCCTTCCGGGTATAGCGTGAGATCATCCTCAGGATTGCTGTGCAACCCTAGTCTCCTCGCCTTGCCTCTCTGAACCTATTTCTTCCACTATACAATGGGATTAATAACCCTGATTTCCCAGGGATGGAATGGGATTTCAGATCATTTACATGTGCAGGGAGCGTCAGTAAATGTCAAACTGCCATCCTGGTGACTTGCTGCTGTGTTGTTAGTGATATGGTTTTGAGGGTGTATGTAGGGGTTGTTTTAAGTTTCTAAAAGTTGCTTCATCAGAGGGTCAGTGGGTTTAGGGATTTGGGGAGATCTGCTGCCTCATCGTCTACTCCACCTGCCCGTCATCACAGCTCGGCCGACAGGGTCCCATGGGGCGGGCTGTACCTGGACGGAGGTTTGGCCTGCTTGGGATCCCTCCACCAGGCTGCTCTTGTAATTAAGGGCCCAGCCTGTGGACCGGGCCTGGGCCCTACCACTTTATCCGAGCTGTAGGAATCGCTTTCAGAGTTTCCCTTTCTTTCTGTGCAAAACAGGATCCCCAGCCAGTGGTGGTATTGCACGCCTGTAATCCCAGGAGGCTGAGGCAGGAGGATCGTGAGCCTTAGCAGCTTAGCGAGGCCCTGTCTCAAAAAATAGAAAGGGCTGGGGATGTGGCTCCGTGGTTGCACATCCCTGGCACCAAAAACAAAACAAAAACCACGGACAGGACTCCCAGAGCCCAGAGCCGATAAAGCACAGCAACCCCAACAGCAGGTGTCAGCCTGCAAAGCACAAGCAGGTCGTTGGAAAAGAATCCAAAGACCCCAAAGAGTTGAGATTTCTCTAACAGGCTTTCTAAACCTCGGCCCTAATGACATTTGGGGCTGGATGACCGGGTCACGGGGCTGCCTGTGCATCACTGCCTGCTGAGCAGCAGCCCTCGCCTGGGCCACTAGATGCCAGCAGCACCCCCAGTGTGGCAAAGGTCTCAGAATCGCCCCAGGTGAGAAGCCCGTGTTTAGACTGCAGCTGACTCAGACCCCAGGGAAAGGGAAGATTCAAATCAGCAGAGGGTGCCCTCCTCCCATTGGCCCCGTGCAGCACAGACAGACCTGGGTGTGCACTCGAATACACTTAGAATGGGCTCGGAACAGGTCCCGGGCTGGGAAGGATGGCACCCAGTACAGGGTACGAGTGGGACAGCGGGTGGTGGTTGCGCTGTCCTCATGCAGTGTCCATGACCCTCACCTGGGTCTCAGGTGCACCTCCTCTTCCACGGTCAGGGCAGGGAGCTCACCCCTTGACAACCTGCCTGGCACTCCAGCAATGCTGGCCAGGCGGCCTCTAGGAGGCAGGGTGTGCGTGTCCAGGGAGCCAGCGGGGACCCCCCCCCCCCCGGTGTTCTCAAGGTCAGCTCTGAAGGGGCGGCGCCTCAGGCCGGCCTGCAGATGGGAAAACTGACTAGGGTGGCGGGGCAAAGAAAACCCTGCCCTAAGTGTCACCCAACACAGGTCCGGAGACTCCGATTGTCACTTCTTTTTATTGAGTTACAAGTTGAGATGTGCAGGTTTGGTGGCGCCAGCCCCTCCCCCAGTCCCTCCCCCCTTGGGCAACAACAGCTCCCAGCGCCAAGGAATGAGGAGTGGGGTGGGGTCTCGGGCAATGGGACCAGACCCACGAGGGTCCCTGCGGGGCTTGTGGGTCCCAGGATCAAGCACGGCTGACACTGATGACAGAGCGGGGTGGGGGACCTGCCTCGGTTGTGGCTTTGGGGAGGGGGACGGGGGCTTCTGTACAAGGTCATCCTCCGCGGGGGTCCTGGCCGCGGCCCGAAACACCTATGGACTCCGCAGCAGCGAGCGAAGTGTCTACCGGGCTCTCTCCGATGCCACGCCCCGCCCAGCCGGCCTGGGGGCGTCTCCCTGGCCTGACCCCGCCCACTGGAGCGAACGGCCCGCCCAGGTGGTCTGCGCTGCGGACCGGCGCAGGCTCTGGCCTCATCTTCCTGTGGCTCTGCTCGCCAAGCGATGCCCCGCTGGCCCGGCGGCTACTTCTTCTCCTCTGGAGGCGCGGGCTGGGGCTCCGGCAGAGCCTTGGGCGAGGGTTCCGGCTCCCAGAGCAGGAACTCGTGGAGCAGCGTGTTGACCGTCTCTGGGCACTCCAGCATCACCATGTGGCTGCCTTCATCGATAAGTTTCAGGAAGGCCAGGAGCAGGATCTGCAGGGATGGGGGGCTCAGGATGGGAGCGGTGAGGGGCCAGCTGCCCTGGGACTCCCCACCATCCATGCAAGACCCACATGATGAAGTCCCTCCTGCAGTCTACCCTTCAACCCTTTAGTTCCACTCCGGAGGGAACTGGAGGATGGCTGTCACACTGTGGGGGCCCGACCAGGTATTCATTCATTCAGCACTTACTAAGTGCCTGTGGTATTACCAGGAGAGGATTTCTCAATCTCAGCACGTCTGACATTTGGGGCTGGATCATTCTTTGCTGTGGGGGTGTCTTGTGCATTGTAAGATGAGAAGCAGTGTCCCTGCTCCACCCACCAGATGCCAGGAGAACACCCTCCCCTCTCCTGTCTGGAAATGGTCTCCAGACATTTCCAAGTGTGACCTGGAGTGCAGAATCGTCCTTGGTTAAGAACGGCCCAGTCCAGAGCTATCCGAAGTACTAAGGATTCCAGTATCTTTTCTCTGGACCCTCTACAGACCCTCTGGCCTCCCTTTGCTCAGAATTATGTAACGGGTCATTGATCTCTGCTACAAATCCTCAGCTGCAAAGTCTTGCGTGCAGGGGAACGGGCACAATTGTTACACTTGTCCAGGTGAGCCATTTTCTAGATTCTACCTGACTCTAGATCTGTCGCTCCCATTTCTCTGGGGTCAGAACGCGTGTCAGAGCCCCAGTAGAGAGCTCGCCCGCCCACACACAGACAGTGCCCACCTATAAATCACACCTATCCATAGGCCCCGCCCTGCCAAACCACGCCCACCCAGAGGCCCCGCCCCCAGACCGACACAGCCAGTTTTGGGGTGGCAGCCCTGGTGCTCTGCTCATAGCTACCTCCGCCATGCGCTGGTCTTCCTCCACTGGTACGAACTTGTCGTGCATGCCGTGGACAAGCAGGACGGGCACCGTGAGTTCGGCATGGTAGACTTCGTCACCCTCGGGCCAGTATTGGCCGCTCATCATGGCCCGCAGCACAAAGGATGACACGTTGAACGCGTTGCCCTCCTTCAGCAGTTGCTTCTCTTTGGCCCCCTGGCGGGCAAAGCCGGCCCTGGTGGTGGGGAGACATCGTCTGAACCCCTGGCCAGCCAGGCCTCCGCAGGGTGTCCCCCAGTGCAGACCCTGCTGTTTAGCTCCCCTCCCCCCAACTCTCCAGGACAGGGACACTCACTTGAGGAAGCTCCAGGCCAGGCAGGGCGACAAGCAGTGCAGGACACACGTGGGCATGTTGAAGATGGAGCAGATGCTGGGCTCCAGGGCGGTGGGGCCCCCGCCATTGATCATGATCACCTTGTGCACCAGATCAGGGTACTCGTGGGCCAGGAAAGTGCAGAAGGAGACGCTGCGCGGGGTTGAGGCGAGGGGTCAGCAGAGTCCGGTCTCCAGGGGTCGCCTCCCCTCACCGGGGCAGGCCCTGGGAGTCCAGGATTCTTGCCCCTGGAGGCACAGGCACCTGATGGGCTCAAGGATGCCCCAAGACAGTAAGATTGAGTGTTGAGGACCTTTCATTGTATTTTATATACATATTTTTTCCTCTTTTTCTTTTTTCTTTTCTTTTTTCAGTGCTGGAGACGGAAGCCAAGGCCTTGCACCTGCTAGGCAAGCGCCCCACTGCTGAACGATGCCTTCAGCCCAAAGCATTACTGCCTCTTTGTGGTACCCAGGATTGAACCAGGGGCGCTAACCACGGAGACACATCCCCGACCCTTTATGATACTTTATTTAGAAACAGGGTCTCAGTAAGTTGCTCAGTGCTTCACTAAGTTGCTGAGGCTGGCATTGAACTCTCCATCCTCCTGCCTCAGCCTCCTGAGCGCCACCTGGGATTACAGGTATGCGCCACCACGCCCAGCACCCAGTCCAAATTCTTAAAGTCACTATGACTCCCAAAGGGGTAAGAATGGTTACCACGTGTTAGGAATCCAACAAAACAAACACTGGTGGCTGCCCAGAGCCGAGGGCCACTGTCCCAGGTAACCCTTCCCTTTGAGAACTTCTCCCACCGTCTCTGTGCATCACACATTCACCTACCTAAGGCCAGGGAGAAGGGACTAGAGTCCCCAAACCCATCTCCTCACTCCCTTTACAGCAGGGGACAGCAAGATATGGCGTGAGGACTGGTCTCTCATTTTTGTAAATCAAATTTACAATTTCAAAGATTTGTTAAAAAATTGTTTTCATGATGCTGAAGTTTGAACCCAGGGTCTCTCACATGCCAGGCAAGTGCTCTGGCATTGAGTCACAGCCCTAGCCAGATTTGTAAGATTTTGTTCTTTTATTTCTTCTTTTTGGTAGTGGGATTGAACGCAGGGTCATTTTACCACTGAGCTCCATCCCGAGGCCTTTTTATTTATTTTGAGGCAAGGTCTTGTGAAGTTGCTGAGGCTGGCCTTGAACTCAGGATCCTCCTGCCTGAGTCTCCCAAGTCACTGGGATTACAGGTGTGTGCCACTATACCCAGGAGATTTGTAAAGTATTTTGTAAATCAAATTTTCCTGGAATATGGTCATGCCTGGCTGCTCTTGCACTGCAACAGCAGAGTTGTTAAGTTCTGACAGAGACAAATAAAAACCAAAAATGTTTACCACTAGGCCTTTAAGGAAAAGTTTGCTGCACTGAGCGTGGTGGCACATACCCGTGAGGAGGCTGAGGAAGGAGGATCGCAAATTCAAGACCAGCCTAGGCAACTAAAAAGAACTGAAATAGAAATAACTAACTGAAAAATAAATACATAAATAAACTCTGCAGTGTCAGGCTACATCCCTTGAATGTATGAGACCCTAGAATCTATTCCCAGAACTTTAAAATAATGACAAAGACAAAAACAAAGGAAAGGAAGGAAGGAGAGAGAGAGAGAGAGAGAGAGAGAGAGGGAGAGAGAGGGAGAGAGAGAAATACAGAAAAAGCTTGCTGATTCCTCCTGAAGGAAAAAATAAAAATAAAAAAAAGAGAAACAGGCAGGAGGAAGGTGGACATTGTGTTTATGATTCACTGTGTGCCCTTGGGCAGGTTGCTTAACCTCTCTGAACTTCTGTCTCCACTTCTATGAAATGGTAACTGTGCTGATCTCATAGCATTGCTATGCATTCACAGGACTACCATAGATGGGTGCTCATTTAGAGGAAGCATTTTATCATAAGCATCAACTTTTTGAGACGTTATCATACAAACACGTAAGAGTTATGTACCTCCCTAATTGGACACCATTCTTTTGGTTATTTATTTTCTTGTCTAATTGCATGGGCTATAATCTCTACAAGAGTGGTTCCCAACCTGGCTGCCTGACTCATCTGACCTTTCCTCCTGGGTAAAGGGAGAATGTGCACTTGGCAGTGGTCACCCCAGGACTCAAGAGTCTTTCATGAAGTGGGCTTTCAGTAAGTGCCAGATGGTACTGTCGCCCCTTCAGGGGAGTGTGATTTATAGCAAGCTGTGCCTTTGTAAACTGGATTTAGGGGAATCCAATTAGCCCTTCTGACTGCATGGGCTCTCCATTGAAATTAGCCTAAGGCAGCATTCTTGGCTAGGAGCGATTCTGCCCACTTAGGGGACATGTGGCTAATCTGAAGACATGTTAGATGGTCATGCTCAACAACACTAAATGATGGTGCTAGCGGCATTAGTGGGCAGAGGCCAGGGATGCTGCCAAACATCTTATAGTCCCTACTGGAAAAGGATTACCTGGCCCCAATGTCAACAGTGCTGGGATGCAGGAATGCTACGTTAAAACAATGTGAGTTAGATATTAGGAATAAGCCACGCAGATCACGAGTTCAAAGCCAGCCTCAGCAACTTAGTGAGGTCCTGTCTCTAAATAAAATATAAAAAGGGCTGGGGATGTGGCTCAGTGGCTGAGTGCCCCTGAGTTCAATCTCCAGTACCCACCCCCCCGCAAAAACAAACAAACAAACAAAAAACTTGAGTAGAAGGAATAAGTTCTACTGCTCAGCCGCACAGTGGGGCAACCTCAGTTCACAGTAATCTATGGTTATATATATATTTCTTTCCCTCCATCCTCTTTCCTTCCCTCCAGAGATGACGTGTTGCTATTCTGCCCAGGCTGGCCTCTAACTCCTGGGCTCAAGTGAACCTCCTGCCTCAGCCTCCTCAATAGCTGGGACTACAGGTGTGCACCACCATGCCTGGCTTGTTTTATGAATAAATAAAAGAGAGGATCTTGAGGATTCCAGTTACCAAGTAATAATAAGGAGATGGAAACATTCATGGTCCTATTTGATCAGTATACCCTGTATGCATCTATTGAATTATCCCACTGTGCCCCATAAATATGGACACTATTTCATGTTAATCCAAAAATAATTTTTTTTTTAATTTTTAAGGGGATGGAAATGTTAATTACCCTGATTTGGTGAATGCATGCTGAATACATGTATTGAATTATCACAGGGTACTCCATAAATCTGTACAACTAAAATAACAATAAAAATAAATGAATAAAGCAATGTGAACAATAGCAATGGTGGTGGGAATCCCTGTTTGCTTGCAGATTTTATTTCTATTTTTATTTCTGGACAGATTCTCCACTGTTTTTCCCAGGCTGGCCTTGAACACCAGATCCTCCTGCCTCGGCCTCCCACAGTGCTGGGATTAATGTCCAGCTGCTTTTTTTTTTTTTTCTTCAGTGCTTGGGATGGAATCCAGGGCTTCAGGCATGCTAGGCAAGCACTACCGCTGAGCCACGACCCCAGCCCAGTGAAAACTCTAAAGGAGGGAAATCAGCATTTTGTATCTGGCCCCAACCCATAGCCCAGTCCACGCCGGGGGTCACTTACCCATAGGAATGTCCAATCAGCACGTTTCGCTTCTTGGCATAGCGCTTGAAGATAGCTCTCATGTCCTCCGCCAGCGCATAGAAGGTGTAGGCTGCGGCCACCTGAGGTGCAGAGCTGGCCCCATGGCCAGCCAGGTCAGGTGCCACCACCTCATAGCCTAGGCGCACAAAGAAGTCCAGCTGCTCCTTCCAGATGGCCAGGGAGCCGCCGACACCGTGGATGAAAAACAGTACTACGTCCGCCTGGGCGCCCTTGCAGCTGGTGATGCGCTTCTCACAGTCAATGTGGATGGTCCTCTTCGGGCGCCTGGCTCGCCGCCGCCGCCCACCGCTGCCGCTGCCCGCACTGCCCGGGTTCGAGCGGCCATCGCTGCCCGCCGGATCGGCCAGCTCCACCTCCAGGGCGGCCGGTGGCTCCCCGGAGCCATTCTGCCCGTGCAGGAGGTCAGCTCTCGGCGCCCGGCCCAGGTTCTCCACCAGCAACCGCCCGCTGCGGTACACAGTGATCCGGCGCTGGCAGCGGACCAAGCCGGACCTGTCCCCCTGGGCAGCATCCAGAGGTGGTGGTGGAGGTGGAGTGGGAGCCAGGGCGGGTCCAGCGTGCTTCACCCGCAGCACACGGCCAGGTTTGACCTCCACAAACGTGTAGCCATCGCTGGACTCGACGCTCTCCAGGGGCCCCACAGAGTTAGGGGGCGTGCCCAGCAGGCAGCAGAAGAAACCGTCGGTCACCCCGGTCAGCATGATGTGTCCTGTGAGCGGGAGCCAGCTCAGGTGCCATCTAAGTGGGAGCCCTCCCACGCCCTGCAATGGGTCAGGTAAGCCAGACTGGGAGTCCCCTTCTGGGCTCCAGTGTGGGGGCAGGGTCACGACCGACCGGCCTGCCAAGGCACCTGCGTGGTGGTTGGCTAACTTCCAGGGCCTGGCTGGTGGTTCATCCCATGGGGAGTCCGTAGGGAAGGCGGTGAAGTCTGGTGTGGGGACTTCCCAGAGAAGGGGACACTGTGGTGAATGTGGCCCAGCTCTCAGGACACCCCTACCACCACCAGCTCCAGTTTACACCAGCTGGGGCTCCTAAAGCCATTCGCTCATTCATGCACATGTACTTTTTAATTGCTCACATATCCTGAGGGCCTTCTGGGGTCCTTCAGAGGGCACAAATCCCCAGTGAGTCCACGTTTCAGGTCGCTGGTTCTGCGCCGACCCCCAAAACATGAGGCCCTGGGAAGGGGGTTTGGGGACTGAGCCCCGGAAGGCCTTAGCTCTCCAAGACAGAGCTGAGCTGGGCCTGTCCTCTCAAAGAGGAGCAAGTCGAGGGCCATACACACCCGGAGGTAACGGCTCTGTCCCTGCTGCTTAGTACCCTGGGTGGGGGGCACCTCACAAGTCCCCAGGGGTGGTGATGAGGACGGGACCTGGTTGGGGTCCTCCAGACCTCCATCCAGCTCCCTAGGCCACCTCCCCCCACCCCGTGTCCATAGCAACCACAGGCTGTTACATAACTCAAGGGGATACCCGCGCAGCGCACCCCCATTGTCTAAGGCCTGGAGATGGGACCAACCCATTCCCTCTCCCCAGCCCGGGGGCCGCTGGGGTAACGCACGCCAAAGACCCCGCCCGCGGTGGCCCAGGATCTACTGGGAGGGGAGCAGGCCGCGCTCTCCGCCCCAGTGGGGCCCTAACCCCGATTAAGGAGGGCGGCTCAAACGCGCCGCACCAGCCCCCCTTCCCAGGGCCGGGCCCCGGTCTCCTGGGTGCCCGTCATCCCTGTGGCGGGGTGGAGGCCACTGGGGCTCCGTGGCTTCCTCGGGGCTCGAACGCGGGTTTTGCGGACACCCCCTTAGGAAGTGGAGGCCCCCGAAGCCTCGATGACCCCCTCCAGGCGCCCGCTCCCAGCTCACCTCATGGAGGGCTCCGGGGCGGGGCGGAGGGGTCCCAGGCGGAGAAGCCAGCGTCCGCCTGCGGGTGTCGTTTACATGGTGGCGCGGGGTCGGCCCCGGCGCGTCTACGCCGGCGAGCGCGGGCCTGGGCGGTCAGCGCAGGGGCATCCCGCGACCGCCCGACAAGCCGGCCATTTAAGCCCCTCCCCCTAGAGGGCGGGGCCTAGAGCAGACGGGCGGGAACTTCGCCCTATCGTAACTGCGAACTGACCTGGCCTAGATAGCTGTCCAATCAGAGACTGAAATTGCAGGATGGGGCGGGCCCTGGGGCAACAGTCCCGCCCCCTTGGGGGCTCTCGGAGGTCGTGCTAGGGATAGGGCCTGGCCGAGGACAGAGAAGGGGCTGTAACCTGAAGCCTGCGAGGCTCCTGGAACTAGGCAGCTGGAGTTCTTTCGCACAGAAGGGGTTTCTCCAACCAGCTCCTGCCTCTGAATTGCCCTGTCCCCCATGTCCCTCTCTGTGTTGACCTTTCTGTTCTAGAAACAGCCAGCCAGATCTTTGCAATTTCGTGTGGGGAAACTGAGGCTTACAAAGGACACAAGTCAGGCGGGAAGTAAGGTTGGGATTTGAACCCCAGTCTGTGTGATTCCAAAATCCTGGTAACTGTTATTTAAACAGAAGATTTGGAGTCTTGGGTAATTAAGGATGTGGAACTTCACAATCAGCCAATTTAACCAATGACCACCAATGGAACTGAGGAGGAACCGATGGCTAGAGATAGACACCCCAGTTCCATGGTCATAACTGAGGCAAGATAGGACCCCAGGAGAACCCAGATTCGGAGAGTCCGGATTTAGAGAGCCCAAGGCTCACGTTCAACCTCTGCCCTTTGCTGATGTGTGACCTTAGACAAGTCATTTTCCTGAGCTTTCATTTACTTCTGTATGATATTCTTCTCATGAGTTTGCTATGCAGGCAAATGATTCATCACAAGCTTTGCATATGTAGTAATTGCTCGATACATTCTTGGCATTATTATTATAGTGGTAATTTGTTCAATGGGCTTCAGAGGACAAGGGGTTAACAACTTCCTGCTGCTTGCCAGTCCTCATCCCCTGGAATTTGCTGTCAGAGCTGGATTAGATCCAGCCACCCACTCTTGCCCACTCAGGGCTCTCCTGGGAGACTACAGTTTATTCATTCAGCAAATGGTTCCCATAGCCCCCCACCCCCACCCCACACCTACCCCAAGCTGGAGATTCTGTCTCAGTCCTGCTCCTTTTTAAAAAAAGTATATATATATATATATATATATATATATATATATATATATATATATAAAGTATATGTATATATATATATATTTTTACTTGTAGGTGAACACGATACCTATATTTTATTTACTTATTTATTTGGGGATTGAACCCAGGGCCCTGTGCTTTCAAGGCAAGCACTCTACCAACTGAGCTATATCCCCAGCCCTATCTTATTTATTTATTTTTATGTGGTGCTGAGGATGGAACCCAGTGCCTCATACGTGCTAAGTAAACACTCCACCACTGAGCCACAACTCCAGCCCCCCAAGCCTGGCTCTTGAGAGGCCCCTGAGCATGGGGAGACCCCATTGGATCAGAGTTAGGCCACAGGGAGGGGACAGGGTTAGAAGAAATTTTTTTTCAATGAAACATTTACGTTTTATTCCCCCCACACCCCCCCCGTCTTTTTTTTTTTTTTTTTTTTTGGTACTGCGAATTGAACTCAGGGACACTCAACCACTGAGCCACATCCCCAGCCCTATTTTGTATTTTATTTAGAGACAGGATCTCACTGAGTTGCTTAGAGCCTCGCTTTTGCTGAGACTGGTTTTGAATTCCGATCCTCCTGCCTCAGCCTCCTGAGCCGCTGGGATCACAAGTGTATGCCACCATGCCTGGCCTCCACATTTTTTATTGGTGCATCATAGTTGTACATAATTATGGAATTTGTTGTTACATATTCATACATCACACAATATTATGATATAATTTGGCCAATATCACTCTCCAGCACTTCCCCCCTCCATTGCTGTCTCTCACCTATTTGCTCCTTTCCTCTACTGATCTAGTAGGGGAATTTTAAAGGGTGGACCAAGTAGAGAGGAAGGTGTGGCTGAAATTTAGGCTGTGTGTAGAGGGCTTTGCATGGTGAAGCGCTTGGATATTTTTCCTGGGGCAGTGGAGAGCGAAGGAGGGTGTGTGAGCATGGGAAATGTTCAGATCTGAGTATCAGAAAAATTCCTCTAAGGTAAGCCAAGGGCAAGCTTGCAGCCCATGCGTTTTACAGATTGAAAAGCTGAAGCTGGGAGAGGAGCAGGGACTACCTCAAGGACACCCAGCCAGCTCGAATTCAGGCTCCTGGGCTCCCCGCCAAGGGGCGGAAACTTGGCTGTGGTCGGAGAAAAGCTGTCAGCCAGCTGTGTGCCATCTGCCTGGCCCTTGGCTGGGGATGAAAAGACCAACCAGCAGCTTCCTGTGGCTGCCACCAGCTGCGCCTCAGTCGCTCTGGGGCACCCTCTGCCGGTAGACAGACGGAACTACAATTCCCAGCGGACCTCGGGACATAATGTCTCTCACACGCACCAGTTGAGGAGTCGCCATTCTGCCACCTGCCGGTCGACTGGAAGAACTACACTCCCTGGAGGCACAGACGCACACGCCTATGGTGCGCAGCCGTGGAACTGCAGGTCCAGGAGCGGACCGCGGCTGTGCGAAGTTGGGTATAGGAGAAACTACGTTTCCCATAAGTCTTTTTTTTTCCGCAGCAGTGGAGACTGGGCTCCGGAATCTTTGGCGGCAGGGACGGTGTCACTCGCATCTGCACATGGCTTTCTCCGCGGGATTCCTTTTGGGCCCCGCCGGCAAGTCGGCGGTGCAGCTGGGTGGCAGGTGAGTCCTCGGGACACTGCTTCAAATCTGGGAACAAGGGCGACCTCGGGGGCGGGCGCCAGAAGTTTATCGCCCCCAAGACTTGGCAACGCTTTGCTCACTTAGAATGCGCCTTCTGCAACTCGTCTGTCCCGGTTACGGATCGGGAAGTCAAGATTCTGGAGGTTGTGCGCTGCGCCGACGTCGCACAGCGCCCCCTCTAACCTTCCTTGCTGCCTCTGTGCCTCTACAGGTGGTTACAGCCCAGGATCTGGTTGGGGTTCCCAGACTTTTGGGGCCACCCTGTCTTGCAGCAGGCCCGTGGCAAGGCGCGCGGAAACGAGTATCAGCCGAGCAACATCAAACGCAAGCACAAGCACGGCTGGATCCGGCGCTTGAGCACGCCGGCCGGCGTTCAGGTCATTCTTCGTCGCATGCTCAAGGGCCGCAAGTCCCTGAGCCATTGAGGAGTGTAACGCTACAGGCAGGACCCCCATTAAAGCATTTCCCTCGCCTCGGACCTCACCCTGCGCCTTTGCCGGGACCTGGGGAGCAGAGAAGACTCTGGCGTAAATGCTTCCCAGATCGTGGGGTTGGCTTAAGGGAAGAAGTTTGGGTGGAACTGGAAGTGGGGGAGTGGTAGTCAGACTTGGCCATCTCTTTCTATGCTTTTGAATTACGAAGAATTTCGAACATTCGGCAGAGCACACAGAATAGTACAACGAACTGCCGTGTCCCCAGTACAAAGCTTGCACCACCAACAATCCACACCGTCCTACCCGCTCCTGTGTTACTTTGAAACAGATCTCGGGGGTCAGGTTATTTCTTCTGGGGATATTTCAGAATGTATCTCTCCAGGGTAACGGCTCTTTCAAACATAGCTACAAAACTATACCCCGCCGAGTTACCAGTAATTTCTAAATGTCATTAAATATGTGATTCCAAATTTCTACTTGTTTTATGTGTCATAACTTATATGTCTGGGAAGGCTGGTGAGAAGGTGAGGTGCTTCACATCCTCTACCTGCCCCTTGCGGGTGGGCTGTGAGACTTTGGGTGAGGCTTTAACCCTCAGGCTCCTTTGCTCTGTTGTTGTTGTTGGAAGAATAGTAGCGTCCACTTAGCCTCTTAGTGAGCATTGTCTATGCACTGGGTGCCCATCCCGTGTCCAGAAAGGGTGATCTGTCTAGTGGGGAAAGTGAATTCATACCTAGGCGTCAGGATCAGGACTGAGAGGGAGATTGTGAGGGCTATAGGAGCCCAGAGGGTGCACCTGATTTGACTAACATTGGGAAGAATCAGTCAAGGAAAGCTACCTGAAGGGAGTGGCAGGGGCTGGAGGAGGGATTGAATAGGGGTCACAAGTCCAGCCTAGTGAGGGAAGCCAGAGGTGCCCGAAATTTGGGGCACTAGGGAGCCACAGGAGGTGTTCAAGCAAGAAAGTCTGGATTGTCAATTAAAAAATAATTTAAGCCGGACGCTGTGGTGCAAGCTTGTAGTTCCAGCAGCTCGGAAGTCAAAGAGGAGGATCGCCAACTCAAAGCCAGCCATAACAAAAGCGAGGCGCTAAGCAACTCAGTGAGACCCTGCCTTTAAGTAAAATACAAAACAGAGCTGGGGATGTGCTCAGTGACCCTGAGTTCAAACCCTGGTATACCCCCTACAAAAAAAAAAAAAAAAAAAAAAAAAAAAAAAAAAAAAAAAATTCAAGCAGTTAATGCGGGAGTCGTCTAGATATGCCCAAACCCAAGGTTGAGACCATGAGGAGGAGGCTGCTGAGAATGTTCTGGTCCTCATTTTGTGGGGCACTGTATGAAAAAGCGCAATAAATCCTAAAGAGGTGAGACTTGCGGGGCCTCCGAGAGTTGTGAACTACAACTCCCAGGAGGCTTCGCGGGTACAGCATCCGCCCACTTCCGGATCTCACTTCCATCTCTTCCAAGTCCCGGGCGAGGTTTTGCTTCCTCGACCTAACTTGGCTATGAAGGGAGGAGGCGTGGCAACCAATGAGCATGTGAGTTAGCCGAATCTGACCAATGGGAGCGCGCATAGGACCTATATCTTGGGGGCGGGGCCAGGGTGTAGACCAATGACGGAGGGCAGTGGCGCCATCAGTGTACGCTGTGCCGTGGCTGGAAGTTACTGTGCGGCGGCTGCTAAGAAGGCGGCTGTGGCGGCGGCGGCGGCGGCGGCGGCGGCGGCGGCGGCGGCGGCTGAGGTGGCTGAGGTGGCGACGGAGGAAACAAGATGGTGAGGACGGCCGCCGGGCCCGTACTTCCCTTACCCTCAACAAAATGGTGCCGCGGGACCACCCACTTCTCTATCCCCCCAAGGCCTTTCACCACCTTGCCCGGCCCCCTCAGCCCCGCCCCACCCTGCGCACTGACCTGTGACCTTCGACCTCTCAGACCCTGCCTTGAGCTTTTTCTTGACCCCGCCCCAGCTCCTTCCCCGACCCCTGACCCTGTGTAGGCTTCCAGGCCCTGACAACTCATTCATTTCCGGGTCGCGGCTACCCCCGGAAATCGCTTAGAGTGGGGTGGGGTCTCCTGAGACCCCCCAACTCGGGCCTCATCCTGGGCGCGGCGGGCTTGGGCTTCTCCAGATTAGGAGGGTTTGGAAGGCCGGTCAGGGAGTCGGGGCGGGGGAGGGGGCTCGACACCGCAGACTTGCCGGGCTTTGTCGCCAAAGGAAGTGCGACATTCGCCGACCGCCCGGATTCCCCAGGGCCCTAACCCCTCCCCCACCATTCTGGGCCTCCGCTTGTCCCTAAGGAGGAACAATACCATCTCTCCCATCCTCAGGGCCTCTCCCCGTTAAATGAGGTTGCTGGTGGTACAGACTTCATAGGATTGTGATAGTGGAGGGAACTGTCATGGTGAAGTGCTTAGGACAGGGAACATTCAACAGATGAGCCGGGTGGCTGGGGCTGGTGACCTAACTCCTAACTCCTCTCGTCTTGAAGTGGGGGTAATCCTAACTGGATGTGGGGAGCTTAAAATTCCCTCTCCCCCTCCCACATCCTGGGATTTGGGGCTAGTGGCTTTGGGGGTTTGATTTGTAAAGTGTGATGGTGATTCAGCCTCAGAGTTGGACTGAAATCCCTCCCCAGCCCTTTCAGTTGGCCTCACACCGCAGGAGCAGCGGGAGGTTTGGTCAAGATAAGTTAGGGCCCCATTGCTCTCTGACTCAAAATCCCGGCCCACAGCCCACAGCCTTTGGGGTGCAGTAGAAGATGGGCAGAGGAAGCGCTCCAGTAAGGAAGGTAGGACCCAGAGTGTGGGTCCCCAAGTCTGGGTGCTGTGTTCAATTTATTACTGCCATGCATCCCCAACCTGATCAAAAGAGAATTCTGTTGGCGGTGCCTCCAGAACACGACCTGAATCCATCCATGGCTGTCCACCCTGGTCCAGGTATTGCCACCTTTGGCCTGGATGCCTGTCCCAACCCCCTCCCTAGTCTCCTTGCCTCTGTCCCACCCACTTGGTAGTCTTTACTTAACCAGTACCCTGGAGTTTAATTTAAAGATGTAAATCAGATTATATCACTTTCTAATTTATGAAATGCTCCTGAGGCTTCCTGTTGTAACCCTTTTGTGACCCAACTCCTGCCTTCAAGGCCTGCCCACCTCTGTAACCTCATCTCCACCCTCTTCATCCCTTCCTGCTGCCAGATTTATCCTGGCCTTGTTTGCGCTTCCCCATGTTCCGAGTTCCACCACCCCAGGGCCTTTGCACCTGCTGCTTCTGCCTGTAGCACTCTTCTTCCTGTGAGTATCACCTCTTCAGATCCCATCCTGACTTCTGGAGGCACCATCTCTTGCTTTGTTGGGTCACTATTGGGCCACCCACAGGGAATAGGAACACAGGTGTTTGGCACATTTTTGCTGAGGCAAAGGACGGCTGCAGGGTGGACTTCTCCCCTGTCTTCAGGCCTTGTTTTCCAGGTTAGCTGACAGGACATAAGTCTCCTCCCCTGTCTTCATTCATTTATTCAGCCTGAGTAAGTGGATGTCAGCAGCTACCTGCAGGGAGCTCTGTGCAGAGGCTGCATCCTGTGCTTATTGTGCATCCTGTCTTATTGAGACTCTGAATCAACTTGGGAGGTGGCACTGCTGGGATACCTGACTCCATGCAGGAGGCAGTGAGGCTATGAGGTCATTTGCCCCAAGTCACAGCCAATGAGGTGCTGAGCCAGGACTGAGGGGAGGATTCGAGCTTTGCACCTGTCAGCACTCAGCAACCTGGTCCCCTGTGAGCCCTGCCCTGCCCTGTGCCCTGGGCAAGGAAAGTGGATGTGTAAGCAGGCGATCCTGCTGGGGTGGAAGCAGGGCTCTGGGAGAGCCTGTCAAGGTGTGGGGACAGTGTCGGGGTAGGAGAGGTTGGAGTTGGTGGGGAGGGCAGCGGTGTGGACAGAGAGGCCTACCTGATGGCCGGTGGCTAGTGTGCTGTGGGACGAGAGGAGGGCCCAACGGGGCCAGGGCTGTGGCGAGGCTTGAGCAGAGAGGAACAGGGTCCCCTCCTGTGTCACCACCACTAGACAGCCCACCCTGGTCCCCCAGACCAGCCAAGCCTCTGTCCCCCACGGTCCTACAAGCACCCTGACCTCCACTTTCCACTTGCTGTGTCCCTATGCAGTGGGAGCTCCCCAAAGACCAGGAACAGGCTCACCGCAGTGTCCCAGTGCCCAACTTGGGGTCTGCCCCGTAGGAAGGGCCTCCCGGCACAGTGGCTTGGGCAGTTAGGCTGGAGGATCACAAGTTAAATAAAAATAAGAAGGGCTGGGAACGTGGCCCAGGGGTAAAGTGCCCCTGGGTTCAATCCCTGGTACTTAAAAAAAAAAAAGAGAGAAAAAAAGAGAGAAAACCTTGCCGGATGCATGAAGCTGGCTCCATAGTCTGAGAATCAGCTGCAGCAGGGGCCTAGGGGACGAGGCATGTTTGAGGGACTTCGAGTTGTCCCAGAGCAGATGTGAATCCTGTCTCCTAGGCAGGAAGGGGAGGCCTGCCATTCTCCCAGGTTGGCCCATGCTGCTGACCTCTCACTGGGACCAGCAGAGGAGGGGCTGGCCCATAGGGAAAGGGACACTAGTCCTCTTGTCTGTCACAGAGGATGATGTGAAGTTGCTTAAATGGCTACTTCCTCTAGGATGACCCTCTAGGCTTCAAGGGCGGGGCGGGACCCTGAGGGTACCAGGCCTTGCCCACAGCCCTAGAGTCTGGGATTGCAAGCCTTTGGGTTTCCAGACCTGTCATGTAATGGCAGGAGTGTGGTCTCTGAGGTTGGGCACACCTGAGACTAGGTGACTCAAATGAGTCACACAGATGACCTCCTTACCTCAGCCTCCTGTCTTTGGGGAGCCACCACCTCCTGCTTGGCTGGGTCGCACCTGTGATCACATTTAGGGGTATGATATTTGGGAAGACCCTGGCCTGGGGCAAGACCCCACACTAGATGCACCACTTGCCAGCTGTCCTACCTCAGGCTTGACCAGCAAGGACTTTGGAAGAGTGAATGGATTGTGTTGCTGGCTCCCTGGAGCCACATGGACCTAAAAATTTGTGCGGCCAAGCCTTGCCCCCCAGGCAGCAGCAGCAGGAGGACAGTCTGCTCCCTCCAGGCTGAGGCCCTCCTGGCAAAGGGCTCGGGCTCTGTGCGGGGAGGCAGGGCGTCCTCCCCTCCTAGGCCTGGCTCTGAGGGCCTAGTGATCAACTTGAGGGCAGGGCCTCAGAGGCAGTCCCTGAGCCGCTTGTCACACACCCACCTGCCTCGGTCCACATGGGCCTTTCTCTGTGTGTGTGTGTGTGTGTGTGTGTGTGTGTGTGTGTGTGATTGGAATTTTGTTTTTATCTTTTTGTGATACTAGAGATTGAACTCAGGGATACTTTGTCACTTAGCTACATTCCCAACCTCTTTTATTTTTTGTTTTGAGACAGGGTCTTGCTAAGTTACTCAGGCCAGCCTTGAACTTGGGATCCTGCTGCCTCAGCCTCCCGAGCCGCTGGGGTTATAGGCATGCGCCACCATGCCCAGCCCACATGGAACTTTCTAAAATGTGCAGGCAGCTTTAAAAACCTGGATAAGGACTGGTGTGTGGCTTGGTGGTAGAGTGCTTGCTTGCAAGAGGCCCTGGGCTCCGTCCCCAGCACCACAAAAAGAAAACCAAAATAACACAAACCTGTGTGTTCGGGGCTAGAATGTAGCTCAGTGGCAGAGTGCTTGTCTCCCTTGTGAAGACCTGGGTTTCATCCCCAGCCCAGAAGAGGAAGAAAAGAAGTAAAAAGGAGATAATACTTTCAAACGTGGATTTTTGGGTTTTCCGGGATTTTGAAAGTATGGGGAACCCTGGGCTTCTGTTCCTGAGTAACCACAGCCCCTGCTGGCTGGGTCTCTGTTCCCCACCTGCATCTGTTGTCACACTGACCCGTGGATTTTTTAAGATCAGCAGATGTTCCTCTCCTAGGTCTCCGTCCAAGGCAGATCCATGGAAACGGGGCTGGGAGGCCCTGCATCCTAGAAGTTTATGTCACCAAGCACAGTGCCATCCAGGGGAGCTACGGCCACTCCTCATGGTGGGCTGTGTGGGGCCTGGGTTTCACTCCTCTGTTGCTTACCACAGTGTGACTTTAAACAAGTGGCCTGTTCTCTCCCAGCTCAGTCTCCCCCCTTTTGCCTGGGTGTGGGGCGGTTGTGAGGACCTTCCAGGAGAGCATGCACTAACCTTTGGAAGGCATCTTAAGGGTACAGGGTGTAAAACTTGAGCAGGAAGAAAAGTAGAAAGAAAACCAGAAGCCACCTGGAAGCCCATCTCCCTCAGATGCACAGTAAGCAGGCTTCTCTCTTGTCACTTGATTCTCACTCTCTGTCTTCTGTGTCTTCTAGGCAGATTTTTTGAAAGGATTGCCTGTCTACAACAAAAGCAATTTTAGTCGATTTCATGCTGACTCCGTGTGCAAAGCTTCGGTGAGTGTGTTCTGGGTGCTGGAGTGCTTAGGCACTGTCTGGAGTGGCATGCATCCCCAGTAGTGGTCTTGGGGGACAGGCTGATCTTTAAGGCTAGCCTCTCCACATAGTCTTGAGTGCCTTTCCATCTCTGTTGAAGGGTAGGTGCTGAGTCAGGACTGGGGAGGGAGCAGGGACCCCGGGCCCACATTCTCCTAACCTACCCTTTCCCCAACCATCCTGCAGAATCGACGTCCCTCCGTCTACCTGCCTACTCGGGAGTACCCATCAGAACAGAGTAAGTAGCGCCTGCGGTGCATCCTGTCGTGGCTCTGAGGGGTGATCCAGAGGCCCGGCGTAGGTCAGAGACCAGGTGGCTTGTGGTCTGGTTTTCCATCCAGGGTCAGGTGGGGATGGACGCCAAAAGAAGAACAGGAAGTGATCCTGGGGTCTCTGGGCTGGAGGTGCAGGCGTGGATGCCTGTTCATTCCTGACCTTGGGAGCTGCGGGAAACCTGACTTTTTCTGGGTGCCTCTTAATTTCCACACGCTGGCATCCAGAGCTCCTGAGGGGTCTGAGCTGACCCTCCTCTGCCAGTTGCTGGTGTGGCCCCTCCCTCTGGGGTCAGGTTGGTGTCTCCTGCTGCCTCCACCTCAGGGATGTAGTGAGAACTCAGACTCCAAACAAGTACTGTCAGGCAGGCGACAGCAAAGAGCCGTTGGGACTGGGTAGGGGACCTGGCAGATGGCTCTGCAGAGTGAGAGACTGTGGTGGTGCTGTTTTGTCTTTATTTTAACTGTTAAGAAGACACCCATGTATCTGGACCCTTCAGGTGACAAGTGATTTGTGGTCACCAGGGTACAACTATGTAGATTTGCGCTCCTGGTTCACCTGGGAAAAGGCAGGGATGTGAGCCTGCCCCCACCCCAGGAAGGAACCCTGCGTACAGGAAGTAGGCACCCTGGTGGTGACTGTGGTCTGCTTTCTGAGATCACCTCCCCAGTTGTAGGCGCTGGCCTCGAGTCCCAGGGGACCACCAGGGGCTGAAGAGGCCAGGAGGCCAGGGAAGGTGGCGCACCCGTCTAAGCAGTCAGGCTGCCTCTGTGTCCTCTGCCATCATCTCTGTCTTGCTTTTCCAGTCATTGTGACAGAAAAGACAAACATCCTCCTGCGCTACCTACATCAGCAATGGGACAAAAAGGTACAGGAGGTGGGGTTCGGGTGCTGGGATCGCGGGGGAGACTGACTCCTCGCAGGGGCCTCAGGTGAGGGAGTGACCGGGCTTTTTGGGTACTTGAGGGGCCTGAGGGCCAATGGGAGTCGTCCAGGCCATCTGGAGAGGGGAGCGTTTTGGTGGCGGCAGCAGCCATGCAGCGCCACTGGGTCCTGGTGCTTAGAACTCTGAGGCCTCGGCCGGGCTCCCCAGGCCCTGCCATCCGCCGCACTGTACAGACAGGCCCTTGAGTACTTGGCCTTGTTGTCACACGTGCTGCAAGTGCTCTACCACTGAGCCACACCCCCACAGAGTATTTGGGGGGGTGGTTGGTTAGTGGAGATTGGACTCTTGGGCATTTATCACTGAGACAGGCCCAGTTGTTTTGGTTTTTTGCTTTTTTTTTTTTCCAGTTATTATTGAGAAAGTCTCACTAGGTTGCCTTGGCTGGCTTGGAGCTCGCTGTCCTCAATTGCTGGGCTCACGGGCATTGCCACCATACCTGTAGAGTCTTTCTCTTTTTGGCACTGAGGATTGAACTCAGGGCTGCTTAACCTGAGCCACATCCCAAGCCCTTTTTTTTTAATTGTAAATGGACATAATTCCTTTATTTTTTTTTATTTAGTTTTTGTATGTGGTGCTGGGGATGAAACCCAGTGCCTCTTGCATGTAGGCAGGTGCTCTACCGCTGAGCCACAACCCCAACCTCCCAGCCTTTTTATGTTTTATTTCAAGACAGGGTCTTTTGCTCAGTTGCTTGGGGCCTTGCTAAGTTGCAGAGGCCGCCTTTGAGGAGGCTGATGATCCTCCTGCCTCAGCCCCCCAAGTTACTGGGATTGCAAGTGTGAGCCACTGCATCTGGCTTTAGAATCTTTTTTTAATGATGAAATTTACACAAGATTAAAAATCCAGGCAATGCAAGAAGGTATGAATGTGAAAAGAGTTGTTTCCCAGCTGGGAACAGTGGTACACACTTGTGAATAAAAGAGTCACTCCCCCCAACCTCTGGCATCCTCACTCCCTTCCCAGAAGCCACCTTTCATACCTTTGGGACTCTCCTTCTTTCCTTCTTTAATGGAAATTTCCACATGTTGTTCAGTAATGTGGTTTTTCATGTAATATTGAATATTAGACTGAGGTTGGACAGGGACTCCCAAGTGGGTGCTCTGAAAATCTGGGGTACCTTGACCCACTCCTTCCATCCCCCTCCCCAGCTGCACAGGCCTTGGGAGCTGCCAACCAGGAAAGGATAGTACCCACACCCATCTCCTGTGCTCTTTCCTGGAGATGCAGGGTCAGGGCCAGGGCCCTTTTGCCCTTGGCTTGGTGGATCCCTCTGAGCATTTGAGAAATGGGCTGTGTGTGGGGTCTTTGGGAGAGGTGGTGCCGCTCCCCACCGATAAGATTCCCAGGAAACACCTGCCTGTCACCTGCCTTGGGTCAGAGGACACTCAGGATAGGACCGAGTGGTCCAGGTTCTAGTGGCAGCAAATGCTGCCCAGCCAGGGGCCCTGGGTCACATTTCCCACTCCAGCCCTGGCTTTCGATGCCCCGCAGGGACCTGGGTTGCACTGGGATGCTGGGAGCTCTCCCAAGCCAAGGCTCACAGCCTCGTCCTTCCCTCACCCCCAGAATGCCGCCAAGAAGAGAGAGCAGGAGCAGGTGGAGCTGGAGGGCGAGAGCTCGGCGCCGCCCCGCAAGGTGGCACGGACCGACAGCCCCGACATGCACGAGGACACTTAAGACTCGCGATCCCCCACAGGCGCCTCCTGTTGTGTCTGCTCCTTGGTCGCCCGCCCACCGTGTGTAAGCGCCCTGCCCGCCCGCCTTCCCCGCCGGCCACCCACACCCCGCCGTCCACACCACTTCCAACCTCATAGGAGCCGATGTATTTATTTTCCTTGAGTTTTTATTTATGCTGTAACATGTATCAAGCGTTGGTTAAAGGGGACGTCAGACCCAGTAGTGTGATGTCGGTAGATGCTTTTTAAAAACCATTGTTCTTCATCTTCCCCCTGCCCAGGTCCCCCTGTCCTGAGAACCTGTCTCTCTAGGGTGTAGAGCCAGGGGGTTCTGTGACTGGGTGGCAGAGATGGGGGCCAGGCCATGCAGCCTGGCTCCCCTGGACAGCTGAGCAGCCATCTCCCTCCCTGCCGGCCAGTCCAGGCCTCTGAGACTCACCTGGTCCCGACTTGTGCGGGAGGTAGCCATGCCCAGGCCTCGCTCTGAGCAGGTGGGCAGGGGAGAAGTCACCCTACCGGATCTTCCTCTTAAGTCATTTTATCATGGACTAGAGCGCTCCGTGTCCATCCCAATAAAAGGATATTTCCTACTCGACCTCGAGTCTTTGCTCCACGCTCCTCACCTCTGGAGGACGGAGCCCCTGAGAGTCATCCCGTCGTCACCAAGAGGAGGAAGAGGGGCCCCTTGTGCTGGGGCCCCAGGGACCAGCCACATCCTTTCACGAGCCTACTGCAGCCACCATGCTCAAGGCCAAGACCTGCTTGGACCAACCCCCTGCCTCACCTGTCAAGGTGTCCTCGAGGACCAGGTCCATCCCTGAGAGACAGTCTGTGGTGCCGGAGGTGGAGCTGGGGTCAGCTCACATCCAGGACACTACCATGTGGGGCCTCGTGTCCACCAGCCACTGTGGATATGGCCCAGTCTTGCCTGGGGGCCTGGGCTCTCAGGGCCTCTGGTGACAGCAGAATGACATTTGGCAGGTAGCCTGGCCTCATGGGACCCTGAGTCAGATAGGAGCTATAGTCAGCGTGCTTCTTGGCCACTCGGGGTGGGGGTGGGGGGTCCCTTCACCAGCTGGGCTGGGATTGGGACTGAGCTTGGAACGTAGCGGGAGGCCTGGGCTCTGCTGGAAGTCTGTTCCTCCTACCCCAACTGCCCTGTAAGGGGGCTGTGACTGAGGGCCGAGTATTAGGGGCGTTGAGGATGGGGTAGGCCCCGGATCTAAGGGGCTGACTGGGGAAGGTGTGCCTGCCCTCCGTGGTTACCCTGGGGCCCTTCCGAGCTGCCCAGCTCACTTGGGGCAGATGGTGCTGGGTTGGCACAAGTGGCTGAACCAGCCCCAGGCCAGCACAGCCACCCAGCTGTGCTGCGGGGCCCAGGTGCTTTGCCCCCAGCTCTCGGCAGTGGTGTCTGTACCAAGGCAGGTGTCTACTGTAGGGTCCCTGCAGGCCCCAGGTGGCTAGTCAGGAGTGGAAGCTTGACCTTGGCCTTGTGGGGTCAAGGCACAGGGAGTGGCGAGATCCCCCAGCAATTCCCAGACCAGTGGGGATCCCCAGTCCCAGGGTGGTTTTGACCGGCAGATTCATGGTGTCACTTGGTGGTTAAGCTGGCAGGACTTCAAAGACAGGAGACCGCATGGGAGCAGGCAGCACCCCCATTCCCGCAGGCCTCTGAATCCCGTATTGAGCTGGGCCGTCTCCTGCACGGTCTGATTCCTGTGGCACTTCCTCCCAGTGCCCTGCCTGCCCAAGTCCCCATGTGGTCACCCCAGGACTGGAGGCGCTGTTGGGCCTGCCCTGTGCACACACCTGCCACGGCTCCTGCTGCCTTCAGGAGGAGCCCAGGCCTGAGCCAGCCATGCTCCCACCCTGCCTTTGGGACTCCCCTGGCTCTGATGTCCCCCAGGTCCAGACTGCCTTCCTGCACCTCCCCCTGGCTACAGGCCACCTTCCTGGCTCACTGGGCTCCAGTGACTTCAGGTTTCCCTGAAGTGCTCCTTTGTCAAACTGGCTCCCCTTGCTTGGGGTGTGGCCATGTGGGGGTTCTGGGCCTTTAGCTTTTGAAGGTGAATGTGCTTGTCATTTTCCAGATGGATGCAAGGGTGTGACAAGCAGTGTTCCTGTCCCTAAGTCACATGTTGAAAAATCCTAGTGATTCCTGTCTGAAATTCACCCTTTCACGGGACATCCTGGCTGTTCCCTGATGCCAATCTGTGTCTGTTCTGGGCACCCCCCAACGCACCACCTCTCAATGCCATCACTCTGGGACTGCAGGGCTGGGGTGCCAGGTGCCTTCCGATTTCCATGTCCCTTGTTCTTCCCACTGTCCCTGGCTTCCCAGGAGGCAGTTGTGCCAGAAAATGCACCTCTTCCACACGTGTGTGCATGCGCACACAGGTGACAGGACTGTCCCCCTCTGCCCCCATCGGAGGCTGAGAACTTGCTGAATCCTCTCAGCACTTGGAGCTTGCCTCGGTCTCCATGGCTGAAGCCTGACCCAAGGCCCTGCAGCTCCTCCCAAGAGCTTCTGGGCCCAAGTCAGCCCCCAAATCTGGGCCGTCACAAAGGCGGCACAGCCTGGAGTTTTCCATCCGTGGCCCGAGACCCAGTTCTTGGGAGGAGGCCCCTGGGGGTCAAGTCAGCCTGTGGCATGTCCTAGTCCCCAGGGCTCCCACGCCCCCTTCCACTTGCTCTGACCTCGGGCACTGTTGAAATATACTTTTTATTGCATTTCTGCCGTTTTACAAAAATATGACAAAATAAATTAAAAACAAATAAATAATCGCCTATTCTGTGTGTGTGTTCTCTATTGGTTTTTGGGTTTCCTTTCGCTTCCCCCATCCTGGTCGAAAGGAAAACGGCAGATAGGGAACCCGCCCTAACGGGGGCGGCCAGTACTGGTGGCTGTGGCTGGGGACCGGGAGGGCAAAGCGCATTTTCTGGGCGGCCGCCCCTGATAATGACTGATATTGCATACGAGAGGAGGAGGGCGGGCGGGCGGGGCTAGTGCCAGCCGCCCGGCCAGCACACGGCCTGGGGGCTGGGGCTGGGGCTGGGCGAGGGCGCCGGGGGCCCTGGGGGCTCGGAGGTGAGAGGCAGCGGCGGGGGCGGGAGGCTGTAGAAGCTGGCGTCCCCCGGCAAGGGCTGCGGGGCTGGAGCGGGGCCCGGGAGGGCACAGGGTGGGCACTCGGTGGCCGGCGGGGCCTGGCGGGGGGCGGCGCCCTCGCCCCCGCAGGCCCAAGGCCCGTCCCACTGCCAGCAGCCGGCGGGCGGCGTCGGGGGCCGGGACAGCGGCATTGGCGGCGGCGGCGCGGGGCTCCGGCTGCGGCGGGTGCGGAGGGCAGGGGCGCCCGCAAGGGCCAGCGCTGTCCCTGCGGAGGCGAGAGGGGCCGTTCCGGGGGCATGCCGCCCCCGCTGGACCCCACAGGGTGGGAGACCCTGCCTGCGCTCCCTCCCGGGCTTCCAGGCACGTGAAAGGCCTTATTGCTTCAGATCAGAGACGGGGCGGGGCGCCTCCCTGGACGTTTTCGGGTGCATCCCTTGCCTGTGGGCACTGGCCTCTCCCAGGCACAGGGGAGGAGAGTCTGAGGAGGTCCCTCTGACTTCTGACCTATCCCTTGTACTGCAGCTGCCACCTCTCTGGTGACCTGGGGATCCGGCTGCTGGAACCCCAGACTAGGGCTGGGCAGGCAAAGTGGTAGGGGTCCTGGGGTATGGCCCGTGCCTTGGCTCTGCACCCATGTGGGTGCAGCCTGTAGCCCAGTGCCGGGGGTGGGCAGCCCCAGCCTCCACCTCCAAGGAAGTCCTTCCTGAACACCTGGGCTGCAGGCTGGGGATTTGCATAGAGGTCTGGGGGGTCCAGGCCCCCAGAGTGAGCCAGGCATGGGAGCAGGAGAGGGTGGGCCAGGCGGCAAAGGGGCCTCCCTCACCTCTCCTGGCACCAGAGCGTGGTGGGGGTACCCTGGGAGGGGTACGAGGCTGGGGCTTTGGCATCCCTCCCTGGGGCAGAGGAGGGTCAGGCACAGGGCTTCAGGCTCTCCAGGGTCCCAGAGACTGAGCAGGCTTGACTGGGAGGCTCCACGTCCCACTGACCCAGGTCCCCAACCAATACCAAAGACGGGGCCTCCTCTGTCCCCTTCAGCCCTTCTCCCTGGGTCTGGCCACCCACCCTACCCCCAAGCCAGGCCCAGCGTCCCCACCCCCGAGTTAAAGCTTGTGACCTGAGCCTTCCTCTTCGGGCCGGGGGGCTTCCAGCTCCTCAGCTGAGGCCTCGTCTGGTGGCCCACTCCTCTGGGCCCGGCCGCTGCCAGCGCTGGGGGTCCCGTCCTGTCGGGCCTGCCCGCCCGCCCCGTTGGACCCGGTCTCAGCCCGGGTCCCGCCAAAGGGGAAGAGCTTGCCGGCGTGGAAGGCCTTGGGCGGCGAGTGGCTGCGCTCGGGATCCCTTCGGGTCTCGGGCGACTTGAGGAACTTGAAGCTGAGGAAGGCCGGTAGGCGGGTGTCACTGCCGGTGGGTGACTGGGCAGAGGGCTGCCGAGTGGCAGGGCCAGTCCCTGTGCCGGCCAGCGAGGACGTGGCCCCTGATGACAGGAACTTGCCCTGTAGCGGGATGATCTGCTTCAACTTCATGACGTTGTTGGGTGCCAGCAGGGACCCTGGGCGCTTGGGCCGCTCAGGCCCATGGCTGCCCACTCCGCCTCCCTTGGCTTTGGCAGAGGTCTTCTCGGAGGCGGCGGGGTCCAGCCCAGAGCCCTCTGCCCTTGCCTCCTCCCGGCCACCGGTGTCACGCTCCCTGCGGGCGTGGTGCTCCGCATGGCGCTGGCGCTCCTCCTCCTCCCGCCGCCGCCGCTGCTGCTGCTGATAGCGGTGCTGAGCCTGGCGCTCGTGTCTCTGTGGGCAGAAACACAGCTAAGCGACTGGGCGGACAGTGCAGCCAGGGCCCGTGCCGGGACTGCGGAAACGGGGGAATCCCAGTGCTATGGGGCACCCTGATGAATGCCAGGGCTCTCTGTGCTCGGGAGAGATCCAGAAGCTTATTGGGCACCAGCCAGACCCCTGCACCCACACTGGGGTCCTGTGGGAGTGGGCGAGATGCGAATACTCATTGGGCACCAATGCATCCCTGGTCCCATGCTGGGGCTCTCTGGGGAAGTGGGAAGAGATCCAAATGCTAATTGGGCACCAACTGCATCCCTGGACCCAAGCGGTTGCTTTCTGGGAATTGAGAAGAAAACCTCTGTCCCCGGCCACAAGCCAGACAGTGTCTTAGGAACTGGAAGAGTGTAAATGAATACTGGGACTGGTCCCTGCTTTCTGGAGAACCAGCAGGACCACAAGAGAGCCTCGACTGGGAGGAGTGGAGTCTGTGGGGCTGTCAGTGTAACTTGAGGTTAGTTACAATTTGATAAGAGGTGGGGGGCCTCAGGGCAGAGTGTCCGCAGGCCCCAGGTTCCACCCCAGCACTGCACCAAGAAGAAAGAGATGGTTTGTTTAAACAGAACGTAGAAGGAGATCCTCAGGCACCTCAGCCCCATTTCAAAGTGTTCTTTTGCCACCTGTTGCTCAGGGCTACTTGAACACAGATGTGGAACAGTCCTGTTTTCCAGGGAAGGTCTGTCTGAAGATGCTGTGGAGCTCCTTGGCCCCTTCTGTAGCTTTTGGAGGAACATGGAAGAGGCTGGACCTTTTCTAGGAAGCATCCACCATGTCTGTGGCCCTGAATAGGAAGCTCTCAGGGGGCTGGTGACTGAATGCTCTCAAAAGCCTGGCTTTGGCTGCCACGGAAATCCTGAAAGGGACCCAGGCCTAATTAGATCCTTCAGTATCTGCAGGGCACTGGATTCAGGACCGCTGTCGATGCTGAAGTCTGTGGATGTGCAAGACCCTGCTGTGAAATGGGGTGGTGTTTTCCTAGAACCAATGGGCATGCCCTGTGCCCTTGGAATCCTCTCTGGATGCCAAGTCAACTTAAATGCATTACCCATCACCATCCTACTGTATTGTTTAGGGAATAATGACAGAAAAAGTCAGCTGGGCATAGTGGCAGAGCCTGGAGTCCCAGTTACCTGGGAAGCTGAGGTGGGAGAACTGCTTGAACCAGGAGTTTGAGGCCCACCTGGGCAACATAGTGAGATCCCATCTCAAAAAAGCAATCAAGGAAGGAGGTGGGTGGGTTGGTCTACGTGTGGCCGGTATGGACGTGGGTGGTGCTCTCGACTGTGGGGATCCACGCTGGTTGCATCCTTGGACACAGAACCAGGAACCGAGGGCCAGCCATCCTTCGAGGCTTTTACCTGTCTGCATGTTTCCCCTCGTCCTAGGGACCTGGCTGGGGAGATCTAAGATCCTCTGCCAGGAAGCCCCGCCCAGCAAGCCGGTGCAGCCAGCCCCTCCCCCACCCACATACCTTGAAGGCCTCTCGTCGCTGATACTCCAGCTTGGCCATCTCCTCAGCCACCCAGCCTGGGATGTCGGGGATGGCCACGTGGATGAGGTACTTGAGGAGCAGAGCGAAGTGCTGCGGAGATCCAAGGAGGAGGCTGCAGGCCCTGGGGACACCCCCCTGCCTCCTCCCCCCGCCCCTGCCAGGCCGTCAGCCCCCACCTCGAGCACCACCACGGACACAATGGCTGCCTCCGGGCTCAGCCAGGGGAAGAGGCGCTGCAGCTGCCCGCACTGGCCGATGAGGTAGCAGTTCACCACGATGGCCAGCACACCCATGGCCTCCATGACCTTCTGCAGGGAGGCAGGGATCTCAGGAGAGGTTCAGCTGGCCTCTCCAGGCCCCAGCTCCTCCTGGTTGGTCCCCAGTTCCCCATGGACCTTGGCTAGGGGTCCTTGGCCTTCCCCTCTGCCCCACCTGCCACTGGCCGATGCTCTCGACACGCTGGCCAAAGGGCCGCTGCAGGCCCGTGCACAGTTTGAAGGCATCGCTGCGTATCTCAATGAGGTTGTTGACCAGGGCACACAGCGCGGCCAGCGGGAAGGCGGACGAGAAGAGCACGACGTAGCCGAACTGGACGAACATCTCCTGGTAGTCCTGGAACGTGTCCTGGGGCGGGCAGGGAGTGTCGGGCCAGGGCGCCTCCTCTCCCAGACCCTCTCCCCCACCGCGCCCGCCTCCTTGGATCAGCCCGCGTGGACCAGGGTCTCTCCTCATCTTTGGCCTCATCCAGCTGGACGCTGGTCCCAGGCTCCCATTCTGCGGGTCCCAACCATCGAGGCCCCATTTCCCCGGACCAGGCGCCCACGACCACCTCTGCCCCAGAGGTCCTCCTACCTCGTACTTCTTCATGCAGCTCTCCAGCTCCGCCTGGGTGAGCTGGGGCGAGTGCTCCTCCTCCGGCGGGTCGATCCAAGAGGACCGATTCTGCCGCTTCTGCCTCCCAGCAGAGTCCCCAGAGCCAGGTTCCGGGTCTTGGCCTCCATCAGGCCCCTGGTCTCGGCCCTCACCCCCAGCCCGGCGGAGCAGGATGGTAGGGGGCTCTCGCTCAGGGCTGCCAGGAGGACCCTCTGCCTCATCATCTTCCTCAGCCAGTGTGAACACGCCTGGCTCCAGCCCCTTCTCCACCATGGTGGGGCTTCCCTCCTCTAAGAGGGCCTCTGGGTTTGGGCCAGGCCGGCGCCGCCCAGCCCCCCGCTCAGCAAAGCTGACCTTCTTCAGGCGAAGTCCACAGTCCAGGAGGCCACCGTCCTCGCCCTCGTCATCATCGTCCTCCTCTTCCTCCTCCTCCTCCTCCTCCTCTTCCGCCTCCTCCTTTCCCCCTCGGGGCCCGTCCCTGACCTCCCCACCTTCCCCTGCTGGTCTCCGCTCCGCTGTGGCCTCTTCCTCCTCCTCAGGTGCCCCGCAGCCCCCACTGAGACATCTGCGGCTCCCCCCGCCACTGCTGCCACTGCCCTCATCAGCCTGGGCTTCAAGGTGGCGAGGCAGAGGGCGCCTGAGGCTCAACAGGCCACGCAGGGCCCGGGCCAGCTCCCAGACGGCCCGCAGACCCAGCTCGCCACGGCCCAGCCTGCGGTACAGGTGTGGCTGTAGGACCTCACGCACATTCTGGAGGAACTGGCGGGTGATCAGCAGCGTGGCCAGCATCTGGGGGTAGGAGGGGGTGGAGAGAGGCTGCATGGGGGACGGGTGGGAGGCCCTGGCACCAGCACAGGGCGCCCACCCTCCAGAGCACCTTCCAGGAGCAAGTGCCCAGACAACACTCGGCACCTGTTCTTAACTGCCCCTTCCAATATTCCTGGACACCAAGCCCCCAGCACTCAGCCGCCACTCACCTGCCACAGACCACGCCCAGCACACCGCAGCACAGGCAGCTGACCTGCAGGGCAGGTGTGGCGCGCCCCCACCCAACAAGGCCTCAGCCAGTGCCCAGGGCTGGCAGACCCCTCTGCCTGTGCTAGCCACCAGAGCCCCAGTCCCTCGGAGCATGCCCCTCAGCTTGTGTGCCCGGTCCCCAGCACGGCCATGCTGCCCACCCTGGCGAGGCTCCGGGGGGCTCGCCACCTGCCCGTACTTTGGCCCGGGCCGCGAGCAGGAGGCCCCGGAGGGAGAGGAGGAGCAGGCGGAACCGCAGGGCCACGAGCGGGACCAGCACCGCCCGCAGCTGCCGCTCAAGGCTCTGGGACAGGGACAGGACGAGCAGGAGCTGTGGAGGGACCGACGGACAGATGGACAGACAGATGGGGGGGGGTGACAGGCAGAGAGAGGACAGACAGACGGACGGACAAAGAGGAGAGAAGGATGGAGGAGGGGGGGGAGCGGCTGGAGAGCCCATGGACCCTTATGCCAGGTCCGGCCCCCCTGGCTGCCATGGGAGCCAGCTCACCTCTTTGAGGCGTTCCATGTCCTTGAGGTAGAAGCCGATGTAGAAGAGGCTCAGGTACGAGTTGACAAACTGGAACTGCAGGAAGCGGCCGCAGTGGTCACTCTGCAGTTCCTGTCCCTGCCCCCACCCCCAGCCTCTCCTCCCACTGCTGTCTTGCCTGTGGTGGCCACTCACCAGGACGACTTTGATGATGAGGTGCTTCTCGTAGGCGCTCTCTAGCCGATAATTCTCTAGGGGCCGAGGAGGTGAGTGAGGGGCTGCCCTGGCCCCCCAAGTCCAGTGGGGATCCCAAGGGGCAGGGGCAGCCTTCCTCCCAGGTGGGCAGTGGGACCTCCCCGGGCAGAGCATACCCATGTCGTTGAGCCAGATGGCCAGCTTCTTGTAGCCCTCAGCACTCACGCTGACCAGCAGGGCCAGTACAACCTTGGGCAGGAAGCGGGCGAGACGGGGCAGCCCCTTCACACTCAGCACCAGCTCCTACAGGACCAGGAGGTTCAGACAGGGCTTGGCACGGCTCAGGGCAGGGCTGGGCGAGGCCAGGGAGAGGGGGCTCAGGGTCACCTGCAGCTGGAAGCATCCGAGCATGAGCAAGAAGACGCAGGCAAGGCAGGCCAAGCACAGAGGGAGGCTCACGAGCAGCTGGAAGAGCAGCCGCTTCCACGGCGGGTAGTAGAACTCCTCTGCCCGGGTCACAGGGCTGATGCGTCGCACGCCCTGGCAGAGGGTGGAGGGGTCACCTCTGCCTGATCCGCCCTTTGTGATCCTCCAAACAATTTCCATGACACCTTTGTTCTTGGGGTGCACCTGCCTCACGCACCCTTTTTACTTTCTCACATCCAATTTCCACACCTCCCCACAGCAGCCCCGACCCCCTCTGGCACAGGGGCTCTGGCGCTGCAGCTGGGCCATCCTTCCCTGCCATGGGAGTTACCAGCAAACTCTCTTTTACCTGGCTACCTGAATTCCTCCACCCAGCCCTGAACTGACCCTGAACTGGGGACGCGGCTCCTCCACAGCTTCCCCAGGTGAATCCAGTGTTCCCCACTTGTAGGCCAGCTCTGCCCCCCTCCGTTTCCACTCCTCTAAGAACAATGTTGACCAGATCACGTTGAAGAGAGCGAAGACCACGCAGGACACATCCCGGCTTGTCTGTGGGTGGCAGAGGAGCGTCAAGCCATTGGGCTAGCTAGCCCAGTGGGGAGAGTGTGTTGGGACCCCTCAGTCCCCACCCAGCCCAGCTCTGATACCTGATCAGCCTCGGTGAATGTGTATAGGACAGAGCCAAATACAGCCGGGTACACCATTGCTGATGTGTAGAAGCCCAGCCAGGCAAAATACATGGCAATCTTCACACCAAAGTAGTCACAGATGTCATCTGCCAGGTGAGGGGGAGTCCCAGTCACCTCCACCTGCCTCCCAGGACCCCTGTCCACCCCCTAGCCCAGGACCGCACCTAAAGGCTGGTTTTCACACACGGCCTGCACCCATGACTTCATGAGGCGGTTCAGGATGCGCTGTTCATGGACCGGGAACACCTGCTGGATGATTCCACGAGCTGCCAGCTCTGGGACTGTAGGGAAAGGAGCACAAGTGATCCCCGGCTCCTCCGCCATGCTCCCAGCCTGGCTAGCCTCCCTTGGCTGGAGCCAAAGTCACAGCTTTGATCTTAAACCCACAGAGGCTTTTCCCAGGGAAGAAGTTCTGAATGAATGGAATATCTGACTCTCCTTCAAAATTTGGGAGATGCAGGGGCAGATGGGGAAGGACACAGCCTCCATAGGAATCATGTTTTTAGGTAAAGCTGTTCGGCTTTAGTCTGTGGCCCTAAGGAATGGCATAAAGCTGGCATCAGAGGGTAAACGAATTTGGGATGGCACCTTTCCTAGAGAAATCCAGGCCACAGCACGTGGAGCGCTGTCCATGGTCCTGCCCCTACCTTATCCCAGAAAAAGACCCAGCCTGGACCCGCCTCCTAGGGATAAGCCAGACCCCTTTACAAAGGCCACGCCCTTCAACTCATTGACTGGTCCTATCTAGGTAACTGTGGCCACGCCCCTTAAGCTCATTGGCTGCTCAACCCTTTACTAACCCCTGACTGGCTGGAGATAGACCTCACCCTCCCACCCCCATAGGTTGTCCTCTAAGAGTCCTGCCCAACTCTATGCCTGTGATTGGAATGTTCACCCCGCCTTGCTCACTGATTGGCTGGTCCTCCAGGAACCGCACGTTGTGCAACGCCTCACCCTGCTTGGCACGCAGGTTCTGCAGCCAGAAGCGGATGATGCTCTGGCGTTCCTGTTGAGAGGAGGTTGTGAGCTCTCTGAGCAGCACCTCACAGGCTGGAGCCACATGCGTGGGACAGGCCTCACCTGGGATGTGAAGAAGCGTAGCTCACTCTCCACATTCTCATAGATGAAGTCTTCTTCGCAGGAGAAGCCGCGGGTACCCCCACCGAACTCGGCCTTCACAGCCTTGCGCAGACCCAGCTCATCGGCCCCTCGGAGTAGGCTGCAGGGAGGGCAGAGGAGATGGGCTCACAGGAAGGCCCCAGCCCACCATCCTGGATCTAAGGATGCACACCTGGTGGCCTCTTGGCACAAATGCAGGGTGGCTGGATAGCATGGAAGGGCAGGGAGCCTAGGTGGCAGGGTCAGCGAGAGGCCAGAGGCAGGGGACTCGCCTCTCATATGTGGCCGTGACGAAGAAGGCGTAGGCACGCGTGTGGCGGTGGTGGCGGACTTGCACGATGAGCTCGGGGATGCCCACGCGGATGTGGTTCAGCAGCCATAGCAGTGTGTGGTCATCGGTGGTGTCTGCCAAGGGGCACAGGGACCGATGGCTCTTGCCAAGAGGGGACCCCGAGACCTACATATTCCCGGCTCTGGGAAGCTGAGCTCGGGAGAGCTGCATTTGGGCACCGGCAGGCGGGTGTGGGTACCTGGAAAGGTCATCAGCACATCGCAGTTCTCCGTGGGAACGGTCTTCATCCATGCCTTATGGGACACCAGGTAGCGACCCGCCTGCAGGAGCCGCTTCCCGAAAAGCTTATCTGGGGGCCGGCATGGCAGGTCTGGGTCAGGTCACTCCTGGATCCAGACTTAGCCTCAAGTCTCAGCTCCCATCTGAGCTCTCCAGCACTCAGCCTGACTTTCACAGCTTCTTTTCCTCTCTCCACGTCCTTGCACCAGCCAGGCCCTTCTCCAGGGATGCCCTTCCCCCCAGATCCTCCCTTACAAATCTTACTCATTCTTGAGGCCCAGCTCCGCCTCCCAAACCACAATCGATGGGGCGCCCACTAGCAGTCCTGAGCCCTTCACATTATGACAGCGCGTCCTTACATCAGCCCCATGAGTTGGGCGCGGTTCTTACCCCCATTTCACAGATGAGGAAACTGAGGCCCAGTGTGTTTAAGTCACGCACCCAAGGTCACACAGCCGAGCTGGGATTCGAACCCAGGACCATGTGATTCTGTAGTCTCCACAGAGAGGCTAGTGCCTCCCAGCCCCGCCGCGATCCCTTAGCCCTGGGGAGGCAAGGCTCAGCCCCAGGCTGGGGCTCTTGGAGGGGCGTGTCCACGCTTTTGCCCCGGGACCCCCGCCCGCTGCACGGTCCCAGCCCCGCCCGTCGGGCCGCAGCCGCAGTGCTGGAGGAGCGGGCCCCTCCGCCAGACACCAGGCCCGGGACATTTGACCCCAATCTTCCTTCCTGCCCAGCCGACGCGCGCACCCCAGGCACCTGCAACCCTGTCCGATCCAGCAGCCGCACACATACCCAGAACTCCAGACGCAGGGGCTGCGGGCTCGCCCTCCGGCGGGGGCCTCTTGCCGCGCTCTCCCTCCAGGGACGTGCCCCCGGCGCCCGAGGTAGTCTCGGCCATGGCGAAGACAGGTCAGGTTAGGGGCTGCGGGCGGCCCGGGCGCCGGGGGGCCGTGGGCTCATGGGGCCAGTGCCGCCGCCGAGCGCGCGGGAGGAGGAGACAAAGGCCGCGCCCGCCCGCGCCGGTCGCCGTCCTAGCCCGCCCGAGCGCAGCTTCTCGTCGCCGCCCGAGCCGAACCTGGATTCTCCTTCCCCGCCCGCGCGCGTCACTCTCCAGTTCTCGATCCTGCCCGCCTGCCTGGCTCTCTGGTTCTTGTCGCCGCCCGTGTTGGTTTGTTCTTGCCCGCCCACTTCGATTTCTGGTGCTCGTGCCCGCCCGCACCAAGGGTGCACCAACTTGCCCCTACCTTCCCACCTTCTGGTTTCCGCCTAGGAGCCTCGTTTCCCCACCTGCAAGCTACAGAGTTTACAGAAAGGACTTGGAATCTGAGATAGGCGTGATTTGACTGTGGCAGGACGTGGGAGTAGGCGGGCCTGGTCCGGGAAGATTCCTGGGAACAATAACCACCTAGCAGGGTTGCGAATAAATAATCATAGCTGATTCTGCCTCAGGGTATTTGCACGTGCTGTTCAGCTGCCAAGGACACTCTTCGCGTTCTCTTCTCCTGGTTAATCCTTACTCCCTTCAGAACATAAGCTCGTTGAGCAGACCCAAATAGAAATGTCAAGTTTAGAAAATAAAATAGCCCTCTTAGCTAAGTTTACATTTCAGATAAACGAGGAAACATTTAGTTATGTCCTAAATGTCACATGGGGCATAATTACACTAAAACAGTATTCATTCTTATTCGAAATTCACATTTAATTGGGTGTCCTGTTTTCTTTAACCCCTTCGGTGCTGGGGATGAAATCCAGAGCCTCCCGCATGCTAGGCAAGCACGCTACCAGAGCTACACTCTCAGCCCTAGACGTGTCTCTTGCGTTGTACCGCGATCCCTGGCCATCCTGAGCAGCCCACTCCATCAGGGTGAGAACCCGGCGAAAGCAGGGGCCCAATCTGTTTCTCAATGCCTGACACACATAGGCACTTGATGTATACTTGTTACAGGCGGAATCGCCAGAGATGGAGAATGTCATTGTCTGTTCCTATTTTAGGTAAAAAACGTTGAGCAGGACGGGGCATGAGAGAATTACGATTCTAACCTGCCCGCCAGATTTTTTCCCGAATTGCAGATGCGTCGCCCGCCCGCTTTGGTCGGAGAACCAGAGAACTGACGGTGCGAAGGCGCTCCCGAGACTCCGCCCACTCAGTGCCTGGAATTCCACCATCAGCGATTTATTCTGCTGTTCAGCGTTGTCCTGGGTTAACCTGAAAGTAATTTCCAAGACTCCCTTGACTGACTTTCGGGGAGCCCGAAACAGACCGGACTCTCGGCAGACCTGAGCCAGAGAGGGCCAAGGAAGCCCAGAGGGGGAGAGAGGGCTTCCAGGAAGGTTTCCTGGAGGAGGGGACTTTGAGCTAGGCCTTGCGGATGAGTTTGTGAAACGAGGAAAGACAGGAGAGAAAGTTGGGGAGGGGAGAGAAGCGGTTAGAATTCCAAGAAAACCGCGTAGGAATCTTCTCAGAAGTTTGGGCAAGATTCTCCCTGGGCCAGAGGGTGTGCTCCCCGGAACTCATTCCTCGCTTTTACTGAGCTGTCCTGAGCTTCCGGTCACTTCCTGGGCGCAGAGAGGTGTAACCCGTTTTTGAGACGGGCGTATTGGGCACGCAGAAGTTATTACCTCGCCTAAGACTACAGAATGGTCGAGTGGGAAACACGGGGCTCGATTCCTTGCCTAGCCGTAATTTCCTCCGTCCTGTGCCAAGCCCTGTCCTCCTGCTCATTTCCATTGTCTCAGATCCCTGCCGCGGTAGGACCCTAAAAATTCGGTCTAATGTTGCTGGGGGAACCTCATTGCGGGACACTCAACTCCGGGCGCCCCCGCCCTCTTTCCTAGCACCAGCCCACGGGAATGAAGGCTTCAGCCGGTGGGCGGGGCGCCTCCTGAGTGGCCCAATGACAGTGGAGAATCGTAGAACGTTACCAGTAACGCTGTGGAGTAGGCGGGGCCTCCTGCTGGGACTTGAAGCCGCTTGGAAAGGCCAGACAGGCGGGTTGCAAGTTGTAAATCCATGTGGCGGGAGCTGTGGACCTTGGCGGCCCGGGCGGCACGTGGGTCTTGCAGGTGGGGCGACCCCGCAGAAGGGGTGGGACAGCAAGGGGTGCTTCTTGGGCCCCAAACCCGCTCCTTAGGTTCTGAGGGCCCAATTTCTTGCCACAGCCATCACTCGAGTTTTTCCAAGCCCAAATCTGCCCACCCCCTGGCAGCAGACCCCACATCAGGGTCACCTTTTGCTCTCAGTCACTTTGTGGCTTCAGAGTCTCCAATCTGTACCTCCCCCAGCCACAGAGCGCCCCCTCCAAACCGACCTGGAGCTTCTCCTGACCATCCAGTCTTCCACCCATCTCCACTTTAAGACAGCCTCCAAGTTGCGCTAACTTTCCTTCTCTCCTGTCCCAGACTGTGCACGCGCCAGAGCAGTGGGGCCCCGGCTTTCGGTTCTGGAGCCACCATCTTCGCACTAAGCTCAGGCCAAGGCCGCTGCGGCATAGCAGTAATTCGAACCAGCGGCCCCGCCAGCCGCCACGCCCTCCGAAGCCTCACCGCGCCCCGGGACCTGCCCCAGGCCCGCAGCGCCAGCCTACGTCTGCTCAGCGACCCCCACACCGGGGAACCGCTGGATCGTGCACTTGTGCTCTGGTTCCCTGGTGAGGGACCCCAGAACTCGAACCTTCCGGTAGCGCCTATGACCCAGTTTTCCCCCTCCAGGAGTTTTCCCAGGCTCTGCCTTCTACCTGATTCTCATCTCTTTGCCCACGAGGTCCCCAAAGTTTCACGGGTGAGGACTGTGTGGAGTTCCACGTGCATGGAGGCCCGGCCGTGGTGAGTGGCGTCTTACAAGCTCTGGGTGAGTCACAGTCTCGGGTCGCAGCCTGGCTCTGCCAGTGGGCCGGGAGGGCCAGCGGATTCAAGAACCCAGGGCCTTCCCACAGGCAGTGTGCCAGGGTTACGGCCAGCTGAGGCTGGAGAGTTCACCAGGCGGGCCTTCGCCCATGGGAAGCTGAGCCTGACGGAGGTGGAGGGGCTGGCAGATCTGATCCACGCGGAAACTGAAGCTCAGCGGCGCCAGGCCTTGAGGCAGCTGGATGGCGAGCTGGGCCAACTCTGCCACAGCTGGGCTGAGACCCTCACCAAGGCAAGTGCCCTATTTGTTGATTCCCTACCTCAAAGACTCCACCCTTCATCCCCTGCGTGAGAACACCCCACTTATCCATCTTTCTTTCCCTGCATGAAAGCGCCTTGCCTGTGGGGTGCCAGTGCGGTCCCTTGGATCTGCCTAGACCTGGGTACATCAGAGTGCAATGGTGAGTTCCTGGTGCTCACATCACCTGCCTTCCTCCCGCTGCCTAGGCTCTGGCCCACGTGGAGGCCTATATCGACTTTGGGGAGGATGACAACCTGGAGGAAGGTGTCCTGGAGCAAGGTGGGTCCACCTGGGGGCTGAAGGTGGAAAAGCTGGCATCCTCAGCTTCCAAAGGCCTGACCACTCCCTCCCTCTGCCTGCTTTCCCCCATCCACAGCGGACAGCCAAGTGCAGGGGCTGGTGGTGGCACTGGACGCACATCTACGAGATGCCAGGCGCGGGCAGCGGCTCCGCTCAGGGGCACACGTCGTGGTCACTGGACCCCCCAATGCCGGCAAAAGTAGCTTGGTGAACCTACTCAGTAAGTGAAGGTGGACGGGGACATGGCCTGAAGGGGGCGTTGGCCAGTGCCAGGGGAGGTGAGAGGAGGTGGGAAACAGTCTGCAGAAGGGAAAGGAGAAAAGCTCTGTCCAGCCAAGGGGTGGCGCCTAGGGGAGGAACTCACTCGCCTCTACCCCACCCGCTTCTTCTGACCGTCTCCCGCTAGGCCAGAAGCCTGTGTCCATCGTGTCCCCAGAACCAGGGACTACCCGTGATGTCCTGGAGATCCCTGTGGACCTGGCTGGGTTTCCCGCGTTGCTGAGTGACACTGCAGGGCTGCGGGAGGGCGTGGGGCCGGTGGAGCAGGAGGGCGTGCGCCGAGCCCGCGAGAGGTGGGCCGTTAGGGGCTGTGGGAGGGGACTTTGGGACCCTTCCTCTGCCTTTTCTCTCTGTTGCATTTATTTTTTATTTTTCCTCATTCAGTAAAGGCAGCTAACTTCTTCAAGTGGGGGGCCCAGTGACTTGGTTCTGATTAAAAACTGTACTTCCCGCTGCCTCCCCTGCTCGCCACACGTCTGCCACGCCTCTATTCTGCCACGCCCCCGCGCTCTGCTCCCCCTACCGTGTTAATTACTGCTTTCTGGGCTCAGCTCTCTGCTTCTCTCCTCCAGGTTGGAGCAAGCTGACCTCATTTTGGCGGTGCTGGATGCTTCTGACCTGGCCTCTCCCTCCAGCTGCAGTTTCCTAGACACAGTTGTAGCCCTGCTAGGAGCCCAGAGCCAGCGCCTCCTGCTGGTGCTGAACAAGTCTGACCTGCTGCCCTCCGCGGGCCTAGGCCCCGGTCCAGACCTGCCCCCGCACCTGCTGCTGTCGTGCTTGACCAGAGAGGGCCTGGATGGCCTCCTGGAGGCCCTGAAGAAGGAACTGGCTGTAGTGTGAGTCCCCTTGCCCACCGCCAGCCTCCCCTGACTCAAGTTCAAGTGGAAGCTGAACCACTGGCCTTGGCCATGTGCCTGCCACTCAATCTTAGTTTCTATACCTGCAAAATGGGTACTGCCTTACCCCTTACAAAATGTGGTTGCAAGGTTGGAAGGGCCCACCTTCCTGTCTTGCCTCTGGCAGGTGTGGGGACCCGTCCACAGGCCCGCCACTTCTGACTCGCGCCAGGCACCGGCATCACCTCCAGGGCTGCCTGGACGCCCTTGGCCACTACAAGCAGACGAGAGACCTGGCCCTGGCGGCTGAGGCTCTGCGCATTGCCCGGAGGCACTTGACCCACCTCACAGGTGGAGGGGGCACAGAGGAGGTCCTGGACATCATCTTCCGGGACTTCTGCGTGGGCAAGTGAAGGGAGGCCGGAAGCCTTGGGGCATCTGGAACGACTCTTTTCTCCACCCAAAGCCGTGCAGCCCATCAGCGAGTTCAGGGTGGGCGCTCCCAGCAGGTGCTGGGGGTCCAGGCCTGGGGGAGGGGTTGCGGGGAGGTGGAGTTGGTGCCAGACGCTGGCATGGAGGGTTGGATGGGGTGGGAAGATCTCAGGGGTCTTTGTTTCATAGTTTTAATTTTTTGCTGGCTGGGGATGGAACTCAGGCCTCACCTGCTAGCTGAGTGGTCTACCACTGAGCCACGGCCCCAGACCTCGGTGTTAACTTATTTTGCAAGTAACCAAGGGAATGTGAGATATTCAAGTGATCCAGAAATGTTTCAACGTGGTAATCTCCCCACTTGCCCTCTCCTGAGGTCACAGCTTAATAGTGGATTTCTAGAACCTTCCTTGCATGTTTACACACTTGTTGCAGTTGCACCTATGAATCTAATATGGGTTTGTTTGCTTGGTGCTGGGGACGCAACCCCAGGCAGGCCAAGCGCGCGCTCCATCTATCAGGGAGCCGCACCCTCAGCCCTGAGTGTGTTTTGCATATAAATTGTCGTGTTTATTGCTCTGCATGTTGTCATTCCTGTTTCAGCACAATCTTGAAATTTTGTCTCTTAAAAGTGACTTTTGAAACCTAGGGTCTCGATTCTGTCCCCAGGCTTCATCTTGGTTCCTTCATCCACTCCCTCACTCAGAGCCCATCTGTGCCGTACGTGGATGATCCCAGCAGCTCAGGAGGCTGAGGCAGGAGGATCACAAGTGCGAGGCCAGCCTGGGCAACTTGGCTTTATAAATAAATAAATAAAAAGGGCTCAATGTCAAGTGCCCCTGGGTCCAGCCCCCAGTACTGGGGAGGAAAGATCCACTCACTCAGTGAATATTAAGAGCCAGAACTGCACACATCTTTTTAAAACAATTCTTCTTTGCAGTCCTGGGGCTGGAGTCAGGGCCTTACCTGTGCTGGGCTAGTGCCCCAGCGCTGAGCTCCACCCCAGCTCCAAGGCACTTTGTTGAACCTGTACGACAGCGTAACGCAGTGGGGGTTTTGTTCCACTTTGACTGATGAGGAGACTAAGGCAAGTAGTGACCTGCCAGACGTCCCCCAGCCTCGGATTTGAACACAGGTCTTTGGGTGCCATGTTTGAGTTTGCCAGTGGCTGTCTATTCAACAGACAGCGTGCCGACTGCCAGGGATGCCAGGGACGGCCTGGTTCCTGCCGTCGTTAAAGGCCAGACGCAGCTCATTCTTGTGAGGTCTGATAGCTTCCTGTGACCTTGTCACAGAGACATCACTGCTCAGGGTCCTAATGGGGAGCTGCCCCTGAGAGGGGCCACTGGTGCTATGAGCTGGATGGTGAGGAGGAAGCCGGGAGGAGGCCAGGGAGCGCCAAGCAGGGGCCCTGCCCATGTGGGGCCCTGTGCCAGGAGCATCGTGGTGTGTTCTAGGAATGATGAGGTGACTAGGGTTTCTGGCACAGTGACGGGACAGGAGGAGATGGAGGGGCCTGATGGGCAGGACTGAGAATTCTGGGGAGCTGTGGTAACAGTGACCAACCAGCAGAGGGCGCCTTGTCCTAGCTCATGAGGGCCTTGCAGAACTCCATGTGGGCGTCTGTCCTGGAGGGCAGGTGGCCACCTGGGGGCACCAACCCAGCGATCAGCTCCCCTCACAGAGGACACTGAGTCTCGGGTAAGGTCAGGAGCTTTCCCAGAATCAGAAAAAGGTCTCTATCCCCAGTGCAGGAAGACTGATCCTCCTATTTTAGGGGGCATGCGAGCAGAGGTTTGGAGGCATCCAGGGGAGACAGAGGGCAAGAGAAAGGTCTCTGGGAGACCCACAGCCTTCCCAGCCACCCAGCAGAGAGGGGCCCTGTCCCCCTGTTGCCTCATGGACTTTATTGCAGTGTTGGTACTTGTTAGTTGATTTGCTTGTTCAAAGAGTTGGGGAGACTGAGGCAGGAGGATCATAAGTTCAAAGCCAGCCTCAGCAACTTAGCGAGGCCCTAAGCAACTCAAAATAAGACCCTGGCTCAAAATAAAAAGGGCTGGGGGTGTGGCCCAGTGGTAAAGCTCCCTTGGGCTCAGTTGCCCGGTACAAAAAACAAACAACTCTAATGGCAAAACCAATCATTTAAAAAAAGTTGGGGTGACTCCTGGAGGGAAAGGGTACTATCACGAGCTGGATCCTGGATGTCACTATCATGCCCCTTTTTCAGATAAATAAACTGAGGCCCAGAGAAGAAAAGCAGTAATGAGGGTCCTGGGGCCAGGGGTGTGGCTCCGTGGTAGAGCGCGGAGCACCCAGGAGGCCCGGGCCGTCCCCTGCTCTGCACAACAGTATAGCAACACAGGCCCAGCGGGGTGGGCTCAAACTGCGGAGGGTCCAGGGGCCTTGCAGGAGGGGCGCGGCGCCTGGGCTCGGTGGGGATGGAGACGCCCTCTGGGCAGGACGCCGGGCCCCGCCCACCACCCCGCGGCTCATAGGGGCCCTGGCACACAGCTGGACGGAGGTCCTTGGCTACAGTCCCTTTTTTCCAAGAAGGGTGAGGCGGCTTGTGGGAAGCAGCCGTGGGGGTTATTTATAGAGGTGGTAGGAAATCCCCAAAGAGTCAGCGCCTCACCCAGTGGTGGACCTCAGGGTCAGGGATCTGCCGTTTGCTCCCTGCTGGGTATTCAGCCCCCATCCAGCCCAGACGAGCAATAGGCTTGAAACGAGGAGGCATGGGGAGGGGGTCCCCAAAGAGGGAGCAGGCTATCCCTGGAGCATTAATGGGGGCTGCCTGGAGGAGGAGGTCTCTAGTGCTGGGCCTCATAGAAAAAGGGGCAAGGAAAGAACCAGGCTAGGCCGGGGACACTGCCCGCATTAGGCTTGATGTCTTAAGTCAGAGAATTAAATATCCAGGAACCCCAGAGGGAAAGTTTGCACTGTGTGTGTGTGTGTGGGGGGGGGCACAAAAGGGCTGAGGCACTAGGCACTAGACTTTGTTCCAGGGGTAATGGGGAGCCACGTGTGGTGTGTGAGCTGGAGAGGGACTTGGTCAGATTCCATGAGAGAAGGATTCCTCTGGACCAGGACAGGAGCCATGCCGGAGGCAGAGGCTGCCAGAGCAGAGCAGGTCCCGGGCCAGAGACCTGGGCCCATGTGCCTGGAGAATTTAGGAGGAGTAGTTTTATTTATTTGTTTGTTTTTGAGACACAGCCTCATTGTGTTGCCCAGGCTGGCCCTGAAATTCTGGGTTCAAGTAATCGTTTTGGAATACAAGTCAGTGTCTAGCTTGGGAATCATGATCATACCCATTTATTGATGAGAACAGTGGAGGCTGGTTGACTGAACCAGGACTGAACCCAGGAACGTGGGACTTGACCCCCAAGTCAGTCCCGCAGTTGCTGGGACTGGCCGCATCGCACCTCCCAGAACTCCAGGCCGAGCAGGACACTCAGGGCAGGGACGTCCCGTTTCCTTGGGGCCTCCAGACCGGCCTGTCTGGACAGCCTGGCCCCACTGACCCTCTGCCCTGCGCTGGCCCAGTCCCAACAGAGAGTTTCCTGCAGCGACCCGCTCTTGCCTGCATTTCCGTATCCCGGAAATATCAGTCCCTTGTCCCTCCAGACCAGCCTGCCCAAGCATGGCACTGCCAGCCCTGGCTCCCGTGACTTGTCCCCTCTGTCCAGGGTCCCAGGGGAGTGGAGGGACAAACTAAGAACCTGAACTACCGTGTTTAGACGTTCGCCCGTGGACGGCGATCGTGCTGCTTCCTGGAGTTTTCTTAGGAACCGAGTCTCCGGAGCGGGCGGGGAGGAGGCCCTTTCCTCCACATCGTCACCTGCAGGGGTGTTTTGGCCTTCGATGTTTCTGCCCCCAGGGTCCAGGGTCCAGCCGGGTTCCCCTGTGTTCCTCCGATTTGCTTTTCCTTTGCTACACCTCGTTTGGCGAGCTCCGAATGCTGGCAGACTGGCTGCTGTCCTCTGGGCACCTCAGCCTGCCCGGACCGCCCAGCAAGGCTCAGGGGCTTTTGCAAGATTGCTCCCGGGGTCATTCTGGCCAGAAGTCCTGCAATTCACTGCTGGCGGTGCTTCAGCGAGCACAAGAGCGAGTTCTCTGCCATCCTAGAAAAGCAAAGCTAAAAGGCCGGGCTGCAGGGCTGGGGGTGGCTCAGAGGTGGAGCGCTCGCCTGGCCCTGGGAGGCCCTGGGTTCGAGCCCCAGCACCGCATGTAAATAAAATGATGGTATTGTGTTCATCTACAACTGGGGGGGAGCCTGCCTGCCCTTAAAAGGAAATACCGAGTGTCGCAGCGGTGCTGTCCCCGTGCGGGCTCAGGAGCCAAGTCCTTGAGCTCTGTGGCTGCGGTGGCTCTGCTGGGTCCTCGGTGTTCCTCCTGCACTGCAGGTCCTCAGACCAGGGACCCTGCAGGGGGGCCTCCCCAGCTTTCACCTTCCTTCTCTTCTCTACCTGGTGGCCGTGTGGGGCCTTTTCAAAGCAGAAATCAGGACGCTGGAGTCTTGGAAAGGATTTGCTAACATTTATTAAGTGCCGCTAGTCTCATAATGGTGTAGAGGAGTGGGAGGGAAGGGGGTGCTCTCCTCACTGGCTGCGGGGTGCCCTGATGGATCCGCACCACTGGACCAGGCTCTCCCTCACGAGGGGAGCCTGGAAACTCTCAAGGAGGGGCAGCTAGAAACTCTCAAGGCAGCCTGGAAACTCTCAGAGGGTTGGAGGTGAATGGCTTCCTGTTCTCACCTCCTGGTCCAGGCGCTGGGAGATAAGGAAGTTGGGCAGGGGGGGACACGAGGCTGTGGTGACGCTGTGGTGCCTTGGCCCCCGGGGAGCACAAAGTGAGGATAAAGGGAAACGTGTACTGTGGGCGTTGCGTGGTGGAGTTATCACTGTGACGTCATCCACGTGTCTGTGACATTGCTGCATCTGTTGTGATGTCATCATGGACTTTCTGTGGAACATCGTCCCTGGCTTTGTGACATCGCTGCAGCTGTGTGTGACGTCATCGCCGTGTCTAGGGATGCAGTGTGGGGCTGGCAAAGGCTCTTGGAGTGTGTGAGGGGGCCACCTGGCCGCGGCCCTGGGCCCCGGGATGTGGGCAGGAGCACCTCGCTGCACTGTCCGCAGGCAGGCGGGCCGGGTGCCCCTCAGTCCTCGGCTTCCTCAGCCACTAAGGCAGGAGGGGGAGGAACAGTGGTCAGACATGGAACCCATCCCTGCCCTGGAGGCTGGTCCTCGAGGAGGGCAGGAGGTCCTGAAGACCGTGGCCCTGCCTCCCCCACCCCCAGGCCTCTGCTTGTAAGGACCCCAGACCCCTTCGGGGTCACCTCCCTGTTAGATTCCTACTCGTTGAGCCTCCCTGGGATGGTGTAACCGAAGAACGTCCCTCCCCATTATACGGATGGAGAGACTGAGGTTCAGAGAGGCCATCTCATGAGCCCCAAGCCTCAGCTGCAGCCTGTCTGACTGTTCCCAATGTTCTTCGTGCCTCTGGGGACGCTGAGGTTTGCACCCGAGCTCCTGCCCACCTGCCACACTGGCCCCTGAGGCAGGGCCTCGGTCTCCCTCTAATTCACACAGAATGGGCAGAATGGACCCAGGGCCTGACCTTCACCCATTCCCAGGAGTTTTCTAATATGCCTGCCCTGCTCACATACCATCCATGGCTCCCCAGTGCCCTCAGGACAGAGGCCAAGCCTAGAGACCTGGCATTCAAGGTTCCGCACCCTGTGCCTATGCCAGGTCTGCCCTGTAGGGACTTCAACCCTGCCAAAGTCTCAACAATTCCAGGAGCCTCTGGCCACTTCCGCCCACCCACCCCGCCTCCCCCGCACGCCTGCACGGGCCACCGGCTGGAATGCCCTTCCCCCTGGGGCCTGGCGAAGCTGCTCCTGCAGGTCAGGGGCTGGCGGAGGCTGTTTCCTGGTGGGGGAGGGGCTGCAGCCAAGTCCTGCTTCCGCTGCCCCCTCCCTTCCTTCCCTGGCTCTTCCCTGGGGCCCCGTGGCCTCACGCTCCTTGGCTGGTTCTGGTTCCCTGGCTCCAGGCTGCGTTCCCAGCCAGGTCGCCCGCTCCCAGCCAGCCTGCAGCTGAGCCCCACAGCCTCCGCCCACCCCCGAACCAGCCCCGCGCCAGGCCCAGCACTGTTCGGTCCTGGTGTGCCCAACTGGGCAGCCACCTCCGCTCTGGTCCAGGCTTTATGTCCCACAAAGTGACCAGAGGGAAGCTACGGATGATGGAGCCGGTCAAGTCCTGGTTCTGCTCACAGCCTCTCGGGGCCCCCAGAGCCCTTGTGCAGCTCTGGGTGCTGCTCCTCCTCCTCTGTCACTCCCCGGCAGCTCTCCTGCTCTTCCCCTTCGGTCACACCCTTCCAGCCGCCCTGGCTTCCCTGTGGCCTCAGGGCCTTTGCATGGGCTGTGCCCTCTGCCTGTGGCACCCTTCCTAGCATCCCTTCAGAGGTCCTCCCTGACCTCCTTTAGGTCTTTGGTCTCTTCAGGGAGGCCTGTCCTGGTCCCCAAGGGTAAGTCCAACGTCCTCATGCTGCCTAACTCTTCTCTCTTGCCCCTCACAGAGGGCCCTCTAAGGGCACCTGCAACTGGTTTGTCAGCCGTCTCCCTACTGAACACAAGCCCCACAGGACAGGGGTTTTTGTGCCTTTTTCTTTGCCCCTGACGCCAGGGACGCTGCCTAGCACCCAGTAGCTGCTTAGAGTAGATGAACAAACAAATCCTAACAGTGGGGTCCGTGAACTTCTTGAGCAGCCCATGGTACGGGCCTGGCTGGGGGTGGGGGGGCAGGACGCACAGCTTAAGCCATTTCCTGCCCCCAGTGCTTCTGTGCTTTGCTTTGCTTTGCTTCCCCCTCCCCCTCCCTCCCCCCCTTTCTTTTTCTTTCTTATCTTTCTCTCTTATTTTTGTGGTGTGGGATTGAAACCAGGGCCTTGAACATGCCAGGCAAGGGCTCTACCACTGAGCTACACACCCAGTCCTTTGTACTTTATCTTAAGACAGGGTCTCACTAAGTGCCCAGGCTGGCCTTGACCTTGCGGTCCTCCTGCCTCAGCCTCCCTAGTTGCTGGGGTTCCAGGACTGGGCCACTGTGCTCAGCTAGCCATCGTGTCTCCTAAAAACATGTAAATAACTATCTCCAGGTAACACCCAGTTTCACCAAGTAGAGCTGGCACTTGTCTTTGATAAAGATGACTTTAAAATGGGTCAATTTTTGGACTGGGGAGATAGCTCAGTTGGTAGAGTGCTCGCTTTGCAAGCATAAGGCCCTGGGTCCGATCCCCAGCACAAAAAAAAAAAGGTCAATTTTCTTTTTTTGGGGGGGTGCTGGGGATCGAACCCAGTGCCTTGTGCTTACAAGACAAGCACCCTACCAACTGAGCTATCTCCCCAGTCAAGATGACTTTAAAACATCCAGTAAAAAACAAGATCAGGGCTGGAGGTGTGGCTCGGTTGCAGACGGCTTGTCTGGAATGTGTGAGGTGGGGGGCGCGGTACCCAGAAAACCCAACCGCAGGTTCTCCTGCTCAGGTCTAGCCGGTGCTGGGCTCTGGACACAGGTCTGCCCTTGACTCGTGAACCTGGGAGATCCCAAAAGTGTCTGGTAGGTGTTGAAGGCCGGTCAGCAACCGCGGAGAATTTCTCAAGGCTCAGAAGGAATAAAAGTGGAAGAGGAGCCAGTTGTCTGGGTGCATGGGGTTCATGCTGGGCCGCAGACCTGGTCTGAGGGGGCTGGGGTTAGAGCCAGGGGTGGTGGTGCACACCTGTAATCCCAGAGGCTCAGGAGGCTGAGGCAGGAGGATTGAAAGTTCAAGGCAGCCTCAGCAATTTAGCAGGACCCTGTCTCAAAACATAAAAAGGGCCGGGGATGGAGCTCAGTGGTGGAGCACCCTGGGTTCGAGCCTCAGTACCGCACACACACAAAAATAATAAAATAAACAAAGAAATAATAAAAAAAGAAAAAAGAAAAGCTGAGTGTTCCAGGCCAGGCGGGGTGGGTGAGGCCAGAGGGTCATTTGAGCCCATGGGTTTAAGATGAGCCTAGGGGACCATTGAGACCCCCTTTCAAAAACAAACAAAAGGACTCGGAGATTCGAAGGCCGTGACTCACGCAGTGAGCGACTGAGCCTGGACGGGCCGCCCGGCGTCCGCAGCCCCTCTCCGGGGAAGGCCTGGGCCAGAGGCCCTTCCTGCTGCCCTGGGGGGACGCAGGAGAGGCCCGGGCAGCCTGCGCATTGTTTTCTGGGTGGGGGGACGTCATTTGGGGTAAACAATGTCAAGAGCTTCCCCGGTTCCCAGCTGAGGCCGGACGGTCCTGGGCTGGGAGCCCGGTCCTGTGCGTGACCCCAGCTGGGGCCTCAGTCCCTCCTCTGAGAAATGGGGATAATAATAGACTCGCTTTCCTTGCCACGAGGGCTCTGGGCCAAGGTGAAGAGAGGGAAGTGGTGTCTGCCGCCTCCCGCGGGTCTGGGCTGAGGTTCCCCAGCCTGCCACGCGGAGCGCGGGCGCTGGGGTCCCGGCTGAGGGACATGCGGGGAGCTGACGAGCCTGGCGAGCCCCCACCGCCTGCACCTGTCTGGTTGTGTGTGCCCCGTGAGGCCGGGGGTGGGATGGGGGTCCAAGGCCCCCTGGGCCTCAGGTCCTAAGCTGCACACGGTCACGCCCGTCCCTGGCTCCCTGTCCCTCACCGGAGTGTCGTGACCCTGAGCTGCAGGAGATGCGACCTGGAGGGAGCACAGGGTGTTCTCAGGCAGCGGCCTGAGTCACCTTCCCTGTGACGCATGCCCGGGGTCATCCAGTGGATGACTGGGCCTAAGACCAGGTGAAGGGGACACAGGCCTGGCCGTGACTCAAGCACGTGCTGGATGCCCTGGACGTGCTCTGCCGAGGCCCCGGGATCTTTGCCAAGGCCCCTATGTGGACAGCACTTTACAGTCGGCATAGTGTTTCCACTCTGGGTTTTGTAGAGGCAGAAAGCGAGGCCCAGAGGTCACTGTCCCTTGTTCCCTCTTCTCCAGATACCTTCCTTGTCCCTGGTCCAGCCTCTGGACCTTTGCAATGGCTGTTCCTGCTCCCCTGAAAACTATTCCCCATTCTTTCCCCAAGGCCGGCTCCTCCCCAGCCCTCAGGTCAGAGCCCCCTCCTCCCGAGGCTCTGCCTGGACTGGCTGGAGTCCGGTCACCTGCATCTGTGCAGTAGCTCTGCCAGCTTCCTGGCAGTGTGGCCCAGGGCACAATGCATGCCCTCTCTGTACCCCACTTTCCCCACCTAGGAAGGGCCACAAAGTGGCTCATTCACCCGCGAGGGCGGTGAGATGGAATGAGTTCACGGTGACAGGCACCTAGAACTGTGCAGCGCTCCCAGGAAGGTGCCTGGCCACGGCGCCCTCTTGTCTGATGGTGTCTTGTTCCGTTAGTCTTACCCACTACTCAGGGAATGTCATAAAGACAGAACTGGGGGTGCCTTGGTTCCTGCAGGGTCCTCCAGGTCCGGCACAGGACCTGGTATACAGTAAGTGCTCATTAAGGAAGAAAAAAATGTGAAATCCGCCTCCCTCAAGCCTGTCCAGCACCTTACCTGGATGGGACTGCAGGGTTGCCTGCAGGGGACCGCTGGGACTCCAGGATCCTTTTCTTGAACTCCTCCAGGCTAGCCGGGTCTGTGGGGGAGGGAGAAGTCAGGTTGCACCTGCCACCTAGCAGCCTCCACCCTGGCTAGGGACAGACTAGCAGCCTGGGAGAGCGGGGCCTCGCTTTCGAGGGGTGCAGGGTGGAAAGGAGCCCGTTCCCATTTCCTGGCCCTTCCCTCTGTCACTTACCAATGGGCTGGGGCTGGGGGACAGGGCCCACAGGTCTTGGTATGGGTATCGACTGGGACTGTGGAGAGAAGGGTGAGGGAGGTTGATCTTCGGGGTGTCCTGACCCTGAGTCCCAGGGAGGCTCTTTCTCCTTGAGGCCCTTGGAGCCTGGGTCTCTGAGGTCTTTCCAGGACAGGTCAGGGACCTCCGTGTGGCAGACACAGCAATAATAGATGTACGGTCCCCTGCACCCCCCAGGGCCCTTAAATCGCCTGGGGACTCCAGGGCCCAACCTTACTTGGCAGTCCCCAGAGACCCCTGCTACAGATCTGGGCTGGCCCTGCCCCTCACAGCCTAGGCACCCCTGTGACCCCAGCTGAGCTCACCCACCTGCCCCGGCCCTCCAGACACAGCTGACCGGCTCTGGCAACCAGAGGGATCCCGGTCCTAAGTGCCGTTCCTCCGCCAACCCCTGAACCCCGCGGTCCAGCCAGTTCTGAGCTCGACCCCCTCAGGTCCAGCCCACATCGCTAGGTGAGCTCCAGTCCCGACAGGGCCCGGGCCCAGCCCTACGAGAGTCCACCCTCAAGCCCCTTCCCCGGCCCCCCGACTCCAACCTAACCCTACCCTGACCCGAGCCAGCGCGAAGGCCGTCCACTCGCAACCCTCTCTCACCATCTTTCCTGATTCCCAACCCCGCCCCGGGGCCTAAAGCCAATGGAACCCTACATTCACACATCGCCTTCGTGGCTAAGCCACCCCGGGTCCCCCAAACCTCAGTCTCCATTCACCCTCGGGGCTTCACCTCAACCCCAACCCAAGGCAACCGCAGTTCTGGATCCATCCCTCACCCCAACCGGACGCAGCGGCCACCCCACCTCCATCTTTGGGATCAATCCGCCACCCTGTGGCCACGCCCGTCCCCATTCCAAACTCTCCGCATCCAACTCCAGGGGAGTCCTATCCCACCCAACCCAGCTCCAAATTCAAGTTCAAGGTTACCACCAACTTGAGGTCTGGACCAAAGGCCCCCCGCGGCTCCTGGAAAGGAGCCTGGTCCATTTCCCGGCCCTTCCCTCCCTGCCCCGCTCACCTTGGCCTTGAGGCAGGTATCCAGGGCGGAGATTCTGACATCCACCTGCATCTTCAGCTGCTCCACCTCTCGCTTCTTCTCCGCCAGCTCCTTGGCCAGATTGTCCCTCTCCTTCCGCAGCGCCGCCTTCTCCTCCAGCGCCAGCTGGGTCTGCTGGGCACATCCGGCTTGGAGCTTGGCCTCGCGGGCCTGGGCCTCCTTCTCCGCCTTCTCTTTGGCCTCCTGACTGGCCCGCAGCCTCTGCTCGGTCTCCAGCTTCTGGCGCTGGAGGTCCGAGTTCTCACGGGCCACGCGCTCGATGCCCGCCCGCAGGCCCCGGGCCAGCTCCTCCACCTTGGTGCTCATGAGGCTGGGCATGTGGTCGCAGGTTCTGCGGATGGCGGCCACTTCGGAGCCCATGGGATGGTAGCCCAGGTTGTAGCTTAGGGTGTCAAGGTTGCGCGGTATGATGGAGTCCTTCCACAGGTTGCGCAGGTCCGTCTCGAACTTGTCCTTGTCCAGCGGGAGGCAAAGGGCCTGCACCTTCTGCAGCCGGTCCTCGGCCAGCTGCCGCTCCTGCTGCTGCTGCTCCTGGGTCTTCCCGCAAGCCGCCAGCTGCTCCTCCGACACACGCTTGCCCACCAGCAGGGCCTCCTTGTCCTTGGCGCAGACAGCCTTCTCTTTGGCCATCTCCATTTCCAGTGTCTTGGTCTTCTGGTCCCACATGAGACGCAAGGCTGCGGGACAGAAGAGACCCGGCAAGATCAGGAGCTGCGGCCCCGAGGAGGAGCCCCCTCCGGGCGCCCACGGGCCGCTCACCCTCGCAGCTCCTGTTGGCCTCCTTCAGTTGCTCTTGGCACTGCTGCTCGCTCAAGATGATGGCTGCCATGTAGCTCAGATTGTTGAGGTAGGTGACCTGCCCGGGAGGGGGCGACACAGGACAGAGCTCAGCATCCACCTGGGCTGCCCAGACCCAGATGAGGCCCCAGGTGGCCTGGGTGAGCCACATTCTCAAGGGTGCAGCGCCTTCAGAGGGGACCTTGGTCTAATCAGAGAATTCTCTGGTGGTGGGGCATGGGGCTCACTTAGCATGTGCAAGGCCCTGAATTTGAGTCCCAGCACCAGAAAACACAAAGGGTTTTATAGCTGGGAGCCGTGGTGCACACCTGTGATCCCAGCAGCTTGGGAGGCTGAGGCAGGAGGATCACAAGTTCAAAGCCAGCCTCACCCTAAGCAACTCAGCGAGACCTTGTCTCTAAATAAAATAGAAAAAAAGGGCTGGGGATGTGGCTCAGTGGTCAAGTGCCCCTGAGTTCAATCCCTGGTACCAAAAACAAATAAAAGAAAGAAAGAAAAAAGGTTTTTATGATTCATACTGGTCAACCACAAAAAGGAACGAAGTGGGGAGGGGGTAGGGAAGAGTTACTTACGGTTGCAAAAATGGTTAGCTGGTTAAGTTCGCACTGTGGTCTGTAGCACAGTAGATAACTATAGTTAACCATCATTTGTTGTCTATTTCAAAATAGCTGGAAGAGAAGATGTTGAATGTTCCCAGCAGAAGGAAATAACAAACTCTCCAGGTGATGGAATAGCTGATTGCCCTGACCTGACCAGTGTGCAGGGCATAAGCACCCTACCATATGTATGATTATGACAATTAAAAATTGTCAAAAGGAAAAAGGAACCAGGTTCTGATACATGCCAATACCCAGAATGCATTTAAAAACCTTTTGCACATCAATAACAAAGACAACCCAGTTAGAAAGCAGGCAAAGTGTCTGGAGAGACAATTCTTCAAAGATGTACACAGGGTCATCTTTCCGGCATGTGGAAGGGCGCTCAGCATGGCCAGTTGTCAGGGAAAGGCAGGTCAAAGCCCCAGTGAGGATCAGAGCCCTGGTACACGCCTGTCCTCCCAGCCACCTGGGAGGCTGAGGCAGGAGGATTGTGAATTCGAGGCCAGCCTGGGGGACTTAGTGAGCCCCTGTCTCAAAATAAGAAATAAAGAGGGCTGGGGTGGGGTACTTTCCTTCCTGTGGGAGCAGGTGATAAGAGGAACCAGGTTCTGCTTCCCAAATACACCCAGGACATGAATGGCGCCCGAGCGCCCCTCAGTGGGTGCCTGTGGGATAGGCATACCCTGAAGCCCACCCTGGGTGACAGCCGCCTTCCTCCTGCAGGGTCTCCAGGCAAGAAACACAGTTGCATTTACAGAGAATTTAAGAAATTCCGACGCAGACACGTGACACTATTTGAGGACAGAGATGGATGTGTTGATGGTCCTGGGGTAGTTCAGTCACTACCCACTGTACCTCTGCACGGAATTATCATACCACGTTCCGTAAGTCCGTACGAAGAGTATGCGCCAATTAAAATTAAAGTTAAAACGAAAGAAAGACATTTTTGGAAAGATCACATTTCCTAGCACCACTAGGACGGGGTGCAGGGGACCAAGATTCGGACGCACTAGGACCGGGCAAAGGTGGGCGGGGCGAGGGGCGGGCTCCTCCCCGCAGCGGCGACCCGGGCCGCGTAGCGGCGGCCCGCGCTCCGCAGCGCCCCGAGGGCCGTAGGCGGGAGGGGTATGTCAACTCGGGAAAACGCACAAAGCGGGACACGCGCTCTCTTCACATTTTAAGGTTTTAAAAATCTGAAATCGGGCGGGGATGCTGCTCGGTGCTAGGACACGTGCTGGGTTCGGTCCCCAACAACAATGCATAAATAAACAGGAGGAACGCTTAAAAACCCAGAGCCTCGGGCGGCTCGGCGTCTCGCATTTCCATGGGGGAGCCCGGGTTTCCGGATGCCCGCGAATGGCTAGAACTCAAAGACCCTGGGCCGCAGGGCCGTGCGGGTTCTGGAAAATCCCGACGGGCGATTCCGAGGATTGCCCCGTCGGAGGGGCCTGCTGCATTCTGGGGCTCTGAGGGAGACACCCTGCTGCAAGAGTCAGTGGGGACAGTGCCCTGGCCTGGGACTCTGCGGACACAGCCCTACCTGGGGGGTCTAGAGAAGCTGGGAGATGGCTCCATCCTTGGAGTCTGGGGTGGCAACCACTGCAGGGGCCCGAGTGGGCCCGAGGAGGGACCCCTGCCCTGAGGGACTGTGGGGGTCAGTGCTCTGCCCATTCCCATGGGAGGGTCTTAGACAATATGGCCTGTTCCAGGAGAGGGAGGTAGGCACCTGGGCAGGCCTGAGGGGCTGATGTCCTAGTGCAGCGGGAAGGGCCGGTGGCCTTTCTCCTCACCCAGCCTCAGCCAGACAGGACACTTCCTGGAGGGACATGGTGATTGTCCCCAGTCAGCCTTCCCTCACCAGGTCTGCCTGCACCTCTCACCCGGTGCAGCAGGGGTCTCAGGACACTCCCATGCCACTTCCCTTCAGCGTTTCGGGGTGAGTGGACCCTGGAGGACACGGCTGTGAGAGAGCAGCGGTAACCGCTGTGTGTGCATGTCAGCTGGAGGTGCAAGGGGCTGGGGTCCCCATGGGACCACCACCTTTGGCCGCGGCAGTCAGGGTGCTGCCTGTCCCTGCCCCTTGCGGAAGCCTCCTCCTCTTGGGCCTCCATTTCCCATCTCCGAAAGGCTTTAAACCCCGACCTCGGCCTTACGTGGCGAAGCAGTAGCTTTGAGGCAGACACGGCAGAAGGGCAGAGAGGAGCTGTTCACACGTGTGACACGTGTGATCATTGGCTCTGTCTCGGTGGTGCTGGGGTTGGAATCCAGGACCCAAGGGTGCTAGGCAGCGCCCCACCACTGAGCCCCTTTATGCATGTTCACGTGGAGGAAGATCTGGCGCTCCGAGTTACCTCTGGTCAGCTCTCTGCAGCGGGGACGCCTGCCACATCTTGGGCACTTTCTGGGTTTGAAGTCAGGGGCTTGGGGCTGCCAGTGTACAGGATTGATTCCAACTTGAATTCCAGATAGACAGTGCTGTTGCCTGAACCACGTCCCCAGTTCCTCATGTACCCGTGTGGAGAAGTGGAACCTTTGGGCCGCGATGGGGTGACCGGGCTCTGCCCTGGTGAATGATGGCCGCACTGGTGGAGGAGCAGGCCAGGCCTTGGAGGGCAGCCTGGTGTAGAAGCTGCTTTCTCCAGCCCTTCCCGTGGGAGGCCCTGCACTGGGCGGTGACGGAGCAAGAAGGCCAGGTGTCTTGATCTTGGGCTTCCCAGCCTGCAGAACTAGAAGCTAAGCAAACTTGGTGTGTGTGTGTGTGTGTGTGTGTGTGTGTGTGCACGCGCTCATGCCAGGGATGGAACCCAGGGCTTCATGCATGCTGGGCACGCACTAACCTAACTAGCTGGGCATGCTAGGAGTGCACTAACTGAGATGCACTCCTAGCCTTTTAAAAATTTTGTTTTTGAGATAGTGTCTCATTATGTTGCCCAGGCTGCCCAGGAAACTACAATCCTTCCCCTCTTTTTTTTTCAGTACTAGGAATAGAATCCAGGGGTGCTCTACCACTGAGCCACATCCCAGCCCTCTTTATTTTTTATTTAGAGACAAGGTCTTGCTAAGTTGCTGAGACTGGCTTTGAACTTGAGATTCTCCTGCCTCAACCTCCCGAGTTGTTGGGATTACAGGCATGAGCCACCGTGCCCTGATTAAACATCTATTCTTTTCTTTTTTTAGTTGTCGAGACATTTATTTATTTAGATGTGGTGCTGAGACCAGTGCCTCACACGTGTGAGGCAAGCCCTCTGCCACTGAGCCACAGCCCCAGCCCCATGAATTATTTTTTAAAGTGGTAAGTGTATCCCAAACATCGCAAGGGATACACTTACAGTTTTAAAAAAGGCACAGTATATCCACACAGGTTGCTCACCCAGAATCTAGATTTTGTGAGTGTGCTCCTCTCACCATTGAGAAACAGAGGCTCAGAGAGGGAAGGAACGCGCCCTGGGTTCCAAGGCCAGAGTCACCTACCCGTTCACTGTGGCACTGGCGGAAGCTGGCGTTGATGCGGTCCAGGTCGCGGCGGGCGCTCAGCAGCATCTGCATGATGTTGTCCTTGGTGCGCGTGGTGATGTTGAGCTCCTTGGACAGGTTGGCCTGGGAGGCGGACAGCCCCACCACCTGGCTGTACAGGCCCTGGGCCCGGCGCTCGGTGGCCTGCAGGTTGGCCTCGGTGCCCACGTGCACGTTGCCGTAGACCATGAAGAGCACCAGGCCCAGGATGACCAGGAACTGGATGAGCGACACGAAGAGGAAGAAGTAGCGCAGGTAATACCAGCAGCCGCGGGGACCGTCCCCCGCCCGGGAGTAGGCCGCTCGGTGCTCCATGGCCAGGCCCATCGCCCCAGGCTGCCGCCGCTGCACCCCGCTCCACGCCTGGCTGCCCGGCCGGTGCGCAGGGGAGTGTTTATATTACTCCTCTTAATACTTCCTCTGCCTGGCTCCTTCCTGGCCAGGAGGAAACGGGGGCTGTGTTATCACAACACTCCCACCCGGGCTGTGAAGGGCTGGGCAGGCCGGGAGGCCATGCTCGGCCTCTCTGATTAATGCTGGGTGGGGCACCGGCTGGTGACTGGGCTTCCTCGGCCTCTCAGACCCTCGGTTTCCCCGGCCAATCTCGGTGCCAGGACCCTGTTGCACATCCTCATGATCGTGCCAGGCCTGCTCCGCGCCCATTGTGTGGAGGAGAAAACTGAGGCCAGGGGAGAAGGGACAGACCCGGGGCCCTGGCTGTTGGCTGACGGAGTTGGGCTTTCCTTCCACCTGGCCACATAGACACGCCCGCTTCGCTGGGGTCCTGCTGGTGAAATGCAACATGACCCTCAGCCTAGTGCTTAGCCGTGAGGGACAAGCAGTGGGCTCGGCCTTGTGCAGGTTCAGGCCAGAGCCCTCGCCTGCCAGTATCTCAGGGAGGGGGGGAACGCTCGGAGCCGGGCAGCCTGGGGCTGGGGGGCTGAGGGCCAGCCTGTGGTCACTCCTCTCTTCTGCTCACAGTATTTGAGGGCCCCGTGAGATGGGGAGTGGATGTGGGGTTAAGTGGGGTTGAGCTTCCTGCCTCCTGATGCTTAAAACCCCACAGGGGCTTTCTGGGGTCACTGTGGATCAATGCCCTCCTGGGCGGACATGGAGGGGATTTCAGTATCAAGGAGCAAAGGATTCTGGGTATGCCCTCCCCAGGAACTCCAGGGAATTTTCCTGAAATACCTTCTCTGTTTGCTCCATGCTGGCTGAGACCAGGGCCCCCGAAGGGACGTCAGATCCAGGCCCCGCACAAGGAGCCCACCTCTGGGAGAAGGAGTGAGGTACGCACCCGTAGCCCGGAGGTGTCAGAGCTGACCAGAGGGTCAAGGAGCTGGGAAGGGGACTGGACTCCGGACAGGTGACAGCAATCCCATGCCTGTGGGGGACACAGCAGGGGAAGCTATGGGGGGGGACCCATACCCCCAATAGCCAGGGTAAGGGTAGGGGGGTCCTTGACAGCGGGGAGGGGTCCTCCAGGGTGGGTCTCAGCAAGGCAGGTGTTGGGTTGGGATGGAGGAAGTTCCCAGGGGTGGGCAGGAAACCCCTATCTGACCTTTGGCCTTTGCAGCTACCCGGTAGTTCCTGGTTCCGGACCCTTCCCTGCCGGCAGCAGAGGGTGGAGGAAGGAGGGTTGGGGGCTGCAGCTGGTGCCCAACCAGCTTTGTCTCCAGGTTGGCCAGACCCACCCAGAGCCCCCCAGAGCAGGGTGGGAGGAAGAACATCCTCAGTAAGGGGGTGAGGGGGCAACGTGGCGAGTAAACACGGGACGTGTGGGCTCTGGCCTTAGGTTCTGGCTGTGCCACCTACCAGCTGTGTGACCTCAGAGAACTGACTTCCTCTCCTCGGCCTCAGTTCTGTCCCGTCTAGAGGAGACAGCACAGCCAGCTGAAGCCTTGACCCAGGGCTGGCACACGCTCAGCCCTAATAAACGGTGCTATTTTTTCAGTGCAAGGGGCTGAACCACAAGCTTATAGGATCCATAACCCTCGTGGATCATGCCTGGTGTCTGATGCCAGTCAGAGGAACTGAGGCACTGTCCCAAGATGCTGGTGCCCTAGGCCTATGGGGCTCAGGAGGGAAAGGAATGGCAGAGTTGGAACATGGTGATAAGGGCTCAGTGGAGGAGGTCAACACCAGGGCCAGTGCTAGGTGGGCACTTAAAATCTTGAGATTCTTCATGATATGCCCAAGGTGTTGCCTATGTGTATGAACATGAAGTTCAGCTAACTAGGAAAAAGAAAGGCAACCTTAAACTCCCAGAAAATCAAAAAGTCAACCTAGACCTGCCCTGCTGATACTAATGTGCTATAATTTGGGGCAATGATCACAGTGTAAGAACCAGAGTTTCATTTTTATTTATTTGGGATCTTTTGTTTTCTGAAATAGGGTCTCCCTATGTTGCCCAGGCTGCTCTTGAAACTCCTTGGATCAAGTGATCCTCTGCCTCTGCCAGTAGCTAGGATTACACATCACTATGCCTGGTTTCAAACCAGAGTTTTATTTCCTTCCTTACTTGTTTGTTTGCTTATTTATTTATTGTGGTACTGGGGATTTAGCCCAGGGTCTCATGCTAGGCAAGTTCTCTACCACTGAGCCATACCCCCAGCCCCGGGGTTTTAAATATACATACTTATTTTATTTGTATCAAGCTTGAAAATAATATTCTGTTTTCTTTTGGCAATTTACTCACACATCTTTGATTTATAATGTTTCTATTTGAAACACTATTTGAATAACTTATTTGAATAGCTAGATTCTTTTGAACAGAAAAGGCAATGATAAGCCTTCCTTCTTTAAATCTGCCCACCTCCCTTTCACCCCCCAGTGCTGGGCACTGAACCCAGAGCCTCAGGGATACTGGGTGAGCAGTCTACCACCAGGCTGCGTCCCCAGCCCTGAGATGTATAGATTTCTTTTGTTTGTCTAGGTTTCATTACCACACATTACCATTGTAACTACGGATGGTTATTTAGATAGTTTCTAAGTTGTTTAAATGTTTAAAGGAAGAAGAGAAGATTTGAAATCAAATCTCTGCAAATGGAATTGCCTGGTCTCAACGCTGGCTTGTTACATTTTGATAGCTGTCACCAATTTGTCCTTTAAAGAGGTTGTTTCCACTCGCACCCCAGCCAGCAGTGTCTAAAATTCCTAAAAATAAACTTTCTGAAAATGTTCTGCCTGTGTCCTGCCAGATCGTTCCAGAGGGAGGGAGGTGAGCCCTGGACGGAGGATTCTCATGAGGTCAAACGCGCCGGCCCTGATGTGAGTGTGTGCGTTTTTTTCCTGAAAACAATTTGTCATGTCCACAGGAAATTCTGCTCACAAATCCCTCTGCGACAGTCAGGAACCACCATGGGGGGACAAAGGCTGGGACAATGCCCTGAGGCCCTGGGCACAGTGAACTGCTGCCCTCCCCCCATGCTCTTCTCAACAGCAGAAGGTTTGCACAGGATGGAAAGGTTGCCAGGGACAAACCCCAGCCTCGTTTGCTCTTAGTGGCCTCAACTGTCACTGACTTTGGAGGCCACACACTGGGTGATCCGCTGTGTGTTTCACACTGGCTTTACTGTGGATGACACCTGGACCTGTGGGTCATGATAACAGTTGCCTGGGTTACTTTTCAGGGACCTGAAGCCCGCTTCCGCCAGAAACAGCGACGCCTCACTTGGTCCAGCAGGTGTCTGAGGGGTGACTGCACGGAGATGAGGAGGCTTGGTGTTTTCGGTAGCAGGGATTGAACCCGGGGCACTCGACCACTGACTCGCATCCCTAGCCCTATTTTGTGTTTTATTTAGAAACAGGGTCTTGCTGAGCTGCTTAGGGCCTCGCTGTTGCTGAGGCTGGCTTTGAACTCTCCATCCTCCTGCCTCAGCCTCCCGAGCCGCTGGGATTACAGGCGTGCGCCCAGGGCCGGGTCCGTCTTCACTTCACTTCTGTCCCCTTGGCGGTCTTCTCGGCTCTGCGTGGGCCTGCCGCCGCCTGCTGGGGCTGGGGTGTTTCCTTCCAGGCGCCCTGTGCGTCTTCAGCAGCTGGGACACTGCGAGCACCCAGAGTCGTCAGCCCTACCCCGAGGCCCAGAGGGAGCCGCAAGGCCAGGAAGTCTGTGCAGGGTGGTGGTGCCGGCTACCGGGTTCTCGGCAGTTCCCAGGGCACGCTGACGGTGACCTGCTGATGGCCCGAGTCTCCTCGAGAAGCAACTTCTCTTGGAACTGGGCCTGCCTCTGGCCAGTGGAAATGACCAGACCCAGCGTCTCCCTCTGCCTGGGGGCTGCCGGGCCCCGTGGTCAGTGCTGTGGCCCGTGAGCTGGAGCCCAGTCGACACCTTGCCCGTTGGGTCCCTCTCAGCCACCACCCTTCGTTCCCCGGGCCGTTGCACAGTCGGCCGTGGGTCCGACACAGGCCTCCTTTTCCCTTCCTGAATGAAAACAGTCAATTTGGTTTTTGCCGTTCGTTCGGGTGGAGAAGGGAAGCCTGGCAGGAGGAAGTCACTTGCTGAAAGCTGACCACTGCCGTCCCCCTGGAGACGGGAGCTGGAACAGAGCCACCCGACACTCCAGGCAGTTTGTTTCCTAGAGAGGATGATTTCAGTGAGGTCCAGAAACACCCCCTGGGGGCACTAGGCTGAGCTTTCAGAGGCAGGAGATTCCCCCTGGGCGGGCAGCCTGTGTTCTCTGGGGCTCTGGTGTTCTCGGCTGGAAAATGGGGACCCATTTGCTCACATGAGACCAGGGAGGAGGAGGTGAGGTCAGGACACTGCTGTCCCAGGTGGCCCCCGCTGATGGCTTCTCTAGGGTTTCCTACTGCTGTCCCCCACCCCTGTCCCTGCAGCCGCTGGGGGGACAGGGGAGTTACCCAGGAGGTTGTGCTGGGTGGGGGACACAGAGATCAAAAGAGACTCAGGGCCGGGCAAGGTGGTGCAGGCCTGGAATCCCAGACACTCAGGAGGCTGAGGCAGGAGGATCGCAAGTTCAAGGACAGCCTCGGCAACTTAGTGAGACCCTGTTTCATTTAAAATAAGAAGAAGGCTGGGGAGATAGCTCAGTTGGTAGAGTGCTTGCCTTGCAAGCACAAGGCCCTGGGTTCGATCCCCAGCACCACAAAAAAACAAAAATAAATAAATAAAATAAGAAGAGCTGGGGGCGTGGCTCAGCGGTAGCGCATCCCTAGGTTCAATCAAAGAAAGAAAAGAAAAAGAGAGAGAGAGAGAAAGGAAGAAGAAAAGACCTCTAGGCTGGGGCTGGGGCTGTGGCTCGGGGAGAGGGCTTGCTTAGCACTGGTGAGACCCTGGGTTCCATCCCCGCATCCTCCCGCCTCCTGCGCCAAAAAGAGAGATACTTCAAACCAAGACTCAGGGGATCGCTAGGTGGAGACGGGACGCAGAGGGGAGGAAGGACAGCCCAGGGCTGGCCCTGTGGGACGGGAGGCAGGCCCCGCTGAGGAGCCCTTTGCTCCCTGGGTTTTGGGGAGGCCTCAGCGCTGCTGGGCTCTCTCCGGTCACCTCTTCCACCGGATCTGGCTGCTCCCTTCCCACCCACACACCTGCCATGGCTCCCCATTCCCTCCATCCCCAGAGCTGATTTTCAGGGTGGAACCGGCAGAATACATGAGTAAGTGACAATGTCTTAGGTCCCACGTGGGGTCCCAAAGCAGGCCTTGACATGGGTCAGTCCTTGGACCTCAGAGCCAGACAGGGAGGAGGTCTTACATCCCTGGGGCCCCAGCTGGAGTGAGGCCAGCCTTCAGGTCTCCAGCTCTGGCTGACTCCAGAAGGGAGAGTGGTTTCCTCTTCCCTTCTGGATTTATGCCAGAGTTGGGGGGGCGGGGGTGGGACACCATCCTTGAAGCTTCTCAGACTCCACGTGCTCAGTGGGCAGCAACTGGGCCTGCAGGCTGGGGCGACCCCTGGTGGCCAGCATGGGATAGCCACCCTGCACCCTCAGCCTTCCCCGAAGTCCCATTTCCTCTGGTTTCCCTCCTCTCCTGTCCACCACCTTCCTCTTCTCTCTCTTTCTTTCATATTTTGGCACCGGGGACTGAACCCAGGGGTGCTTGACCACCGAGCCACATTCACAGCCCTCTTCATTTTTTATTTCGAAACAGGGTCTTGTTGATTGCCCGGGCTGGCCTCCAAATAGAGATCCTCCTGCCTCAGCCTCCTGAGTCACTGGGATTCAGGTGTGTACCACCATGTCTGGCTCCTTTCTCTTTCTTCTTTTTGGAACCAGGGATCGAACTCAGGGGTGCACTACCACTGAGTTATGTTTCCAATTCTTTTAATTTTTTTTTTTTTTTTTTAATTTGGATGCAGGGTCTTGCTAAGTTCCCAGTCTGGCCTCCAACTTGTGATTCCCCTGCATCTCTGGGATTACAGATGCGAGCTACTGCCCAGGCTTTCTTTCCTTTCCTTTTCTCTCTTTTTAAAAATTTTTCTACATAACCAGCTTTTCCATTTCCTCTGTAACTTCAGTTTCTCCTCCAAGTGAGCCCCCTCTCAGGTGAAGGCCCTGATCAGGTACCTCCAAACTCCAGGTATGTGGGGGGATACTAAGCAGGACTGACTGGAAGTGGGCATCAAATTTATAAGAGCTCTTTCACTCCTCTTTCTACACCAGTCTTTTAAGCATTTTAAAAAACAAACTTTAATTTTTAAAAGGCAGTACATGTGCATGATTTCAAAATGCAAACTTTACAAAAAAAAATATAGTGAAACATGAGACTGTTTCCTGCCAATCCCTCCACCCCTGGTTCCCAGCCCAGAGGCCACAACTGTGACCAGTCTCCTTCAGAAATATCTGAATAAAAGTCCTACTTGGTCCCACAGTTTTAAAAATAAGTACACAAATGATCATTCTCCTGATTTTTTACCTTGAAGCATCTTGGCAAAAATCTGCTCTGGCCTTTCAAATGGTTGTATAGTATTCCACACGGTAGACGGACAGATGCCCATTTACTTAAACAGTCCCTCAACTGATAGACATCAAGGTGCTTTTCATTCTTTATTTTCCACAGTCACCAAGAATGTGGCAATAAAAGTCCTCATCCTCCTTCCTGCCTTTCTCTTCCTTTTTAAAAGTAAACTTTATAGTTGGGAATAGTTTAGATTTACAGAAAATCTGTAGGGATAGTACTGAGTCCGTGAGTCCCCTCCAGAGCTGCTCCCAGTGCTAACCACGGTGCGTTCCTTGAAACGAAGAATTAATTTTAGTGTATCACTGACAACTAAGTGCTAGACTTTGATGTCCCCATTTTTCCCACTAAGTGCTTTTCTGTTCCAGAATCCAACTCAGTGTTCTGCATTACATTTAGTCCATCATTTTATGTTCATATCGACATGACCGTAGAAAAATTCCTAGAAGGGCAGTTGATGGGTCAAGGGTATGTGCACTGGGGTTTTTCTTCTTCTTCTTTTTTTGGTACTGGGTATTGAACCCGGAGCACTTAACCACTGAGCCACATCCCCAGCCCTTTTTGTATTTTATTTTGAGACGAGTTCTCACTAAGTTGCTTAAGGTCTTGCTAAGTTGCAGAGGCTGGCCTCAAACTTGCCATTCTCCTGCCTCAGCCTCCAGAGTCACTGTGATTACAGGTGTGTGTCACTGCACCCAGCTTGCACTTTTAGTTTTGTGAACGTTTAGAAGACTGTCTTCTCAAATAATGGTACTGACAGGCAGTCCCACCAGCACAGTGTGGGACTATTTCTCCACAGCAGGGCCAACTCAGTGTATCCAACTTTTTATTATTATTTTTTAAAATTTTAATCTTTGAAAAACTAAAGGGTAGAGAATGGAACCACACAGCCAGGCATGGTGATATGGGCCTGTAGTCCCAGCTGCTTGGGAGGCTGAGACGGAGGATCATTAGAGCCCAGGAGTTCAAGGCCAGCCTGGCCATAGTGAGACCTATAAAATAAAATAAAATAACAAAAAACCTAGGCAGGACGATTGAGAATTCAAAGCCAGCACCAGCAACTTAGTGAGGCCCTAAGTAAATTAGCCAGACCCTGTCTCTAAAAAAAAAAAAATTTAAAGGGCTGGAGATGTGGCTCAGGGGTTAAGTGCCCCTGGGTTCAATCCCTTGTACCAAAAACAAACAAACAAACAAAAACAAATGAACCCAAAATGTGATATATATATATATATATATATATATATATATATATCTCAACACGAATGAACTTTGAAAACATTATACTGAAAAAAATAATTGAGACAAAAGAGCAAATATTGTCTGATTTCACTTATATGAAATAAGTAGAATAGGCAAATTCATAGGGACAGAAAGTAGACAGAAGTTAGTAGGGGCTTGGGGAGGAGGAGTAATTTTTTAATGGGAGAGTTAATGGGATAGTGGAAAGTTCTGGAAATAGATAGTGGTGATAGTCATATAATATTGTGAATGTATAGTTGATGCCAATGAATTATACATGTAATAATGGCTAATGCAGGACTGGGGGTGAGGCTCAGTGGTAGAGCACTTGCCTAGCATGTGTGTGGCCCTAGGTTCTATTTCCAGCACCACAAAAATGGGGGTGAAGGGTAATATGGTTAATTTTGTGTTCTGTATATTCCACAATTAAAAACAATTTTCCCTTCCAAAGGATTGTCTAGCTAATTGCTTACAAATAGGTAGTTTCGGTCAGTTCTCCTGGGTTTTCTATATATAAAATTATACTACCAGCAGATAATACTAATAGATTGAATCACTTTGGGGATAATCCTCCCCCAAAATTCTAACCTGAATCCAATCATAAGGAGGCAGCAAAGAAATTCAAATGGAGGGGATTTCCAATTTTTCTGTTAGCCTGAAGTAATATCAAATGTTAAATTAGGTTAAATTTAAATAAAAGGGAGACATTTTAAAAATAAAAATAATTATAAAAACACACAAATAATGTGAAATTAAGGCCATATCAAAGTGTTGATATTTCAGTGATTTCTGACCTATAGAAATAACACTTTAATATGCTTCAACCTATAAATTCTTTCTCTGGTATTCATACCTCTTATTTCTTTGTCTTGTCTAATTGCACTGGCTGGTACCTCCAGAATGATATCAAATACTTGACTGTGGACATCCTCACCTTGGCTGATTTTGATGAACTTTTCAGAATTTATAAAATTCCTCATTTGATGCATTAGTATTAGGTGTTATTTGGTTCTCTGTTAAAATCCCATCTCGCAGGGGGAGGGTTCTGTCGTTTTCCTGTTTGCCATAATTGTCACCAAGGGTATGCTGGCCCCCTAAGCGTGATTTCATTCACCTGTTTTGCGCACAGCATAAAGTGAAGCCTAGAGAGGGAAAGTGACCCCTCTAGGTCCCTCCTGAGCCAGGGCTGGACCTCAAGTTCCCTTGTTTGTGGGATGAGGGTCACACTGTGGTTAGAGGACTCCGTCAGGTCCCAGCTCAGCCTTGTTTGAGCGGGTGGCCCAAGGGGCTCAGTTTCCCCACCTGTCGACTAGACACTGTGGGGTCGGGGACAGGGTCGAGTCTCCTTTCCGTGCAGTTTCGGTGCAGGGTGTCTCCTGGTTCTGAGGCTGAGCGTGATGCCTTGAGCTGGGCGTCTCATCCGGCGCTGGGCATCTGCACACCGTCCCCGCTGCGCCCCCGAGTACCTGTCCGCCTGGCCCGGGGCCCCGTCCGGCTGGTGTCAATTCACCCTTCCCGCCGCGGCGGCCGCCGGCAGCCCTTGGACGGCCCGAGGCGGGAGCGCGAGCGGGGGCTGGCCCTGGATCGGGACCCTGAGCGGGGCCGGGGGCGCGACCCTCTGCGCTGGAGACTCACCTCGGCTTCCAGGGCGATGCTGCCGGGAAGGAGGGGGCTGTCAGCACGGGACCCCCGGCCCCAGAGAACGCAACCTCCGTGCGCAGGATCGCCCATCTCCTGGGAACTCCATCTCCAGGGTTCGCCCTCCTCCGGGGTCCCCCTTTCCTTCTCCACTTCCTGCTATTCCCGGGACCCCCAACCCCTTCCCCAGAAGCTCCCCTCCCTCTCTCAATACTCCCTTTACCTCGCACCCTTCTCTTAGCTCCCCCTTCCTGCCCGGAGCCCCAGGGACCCCCAGGGTGCCAGCTCTAACCCGGGGACTCTGCAGAGCGCCCCCACCCCGCCCCACCATCCCTAGGTTTCCACTTCAGGATTCTCACCAGTCTCCCTAAACCCCTCCCACGCGACCACGCCCTTCCCTCTCCTCCAATAGAAACCCTTCCCTCCCAAGTCACGCCCAAAGGGCTGATTGGCTGAAAGAACGAAACTCCACACAGTCATTGGTCTTATATATCGTCCGTCTGGGCCCAAAGCCCGCCCCTTACTCACACGCGCTCACGCAGCGCAGTCTCCCGAGCAGCGCAGGCTTCGCCTTCAGCCTCGGCCGCGCCTGCGCGCCGGAGCACCTCGTCCAAACGCTGCGCAGATTCTGTGGCCACCGCCTCCCAGCGAGCCAGGGCTTCTGCGGGTACAGGGTGTGGGGTCAGACTGGAGATAGCACACCCACTCGCCCCACTCACACCAGCTTCCGAATTTAGAGTCTGAATGCCTTTTGCATGCTTTGCTTTATTTGAATTAAATTTTGTGCCATTCGCATGGCGTTTACGTGTCATTTGCATAGCTTTTTACAGGTTGATAGTGCTTTTGTGAGTCGTTTACAAGGCGTTTGCGTATTTTGTTGCGTTTGCGTTGATTTGTGACATTTGCATAGCCTCTGCATGTTTGCATTCCTTTCCTAAGTTTTCGTGTTTATTTGTATGTCATTTGCAGTACATTTTCATCTATGCATATCGTTTGAATATCTAATTACCTTGTAGCTCCTCCCACCATTAGCCCAGCCCACCCTCTTGCGCCCCAACACACCTGTCAACGCCCCGTTCTCGACCCCCATCTGGGTTCCCTGTGCTTTGGCTTCCTCCATCTCAGTCTTCAGGGTCTTTAGTTGCGTCTGAAGCCGGCTCTGCGGAGTGGAGGGGGACCATGTGAAGGTGGGGAAGAGGTGGAGGGAGTGCAGTGAATTGGGACCGCATTTTCTGGGGGAGAGTGACGCTACATTGTCCCCCTGTTGCCTGGGTTTTATTTGGAATATCCTCTTGTGTAGTTGTAAAACAGAGGTGGCCTCTGAAGCTTGGGGGTACTGAATAGTGACAGCTGCCGGCCTGGAGAGAGGTCTTTGTCCAGATTTACTGTCCTCCTGGACCCCCAAGCCACCGGAAAGTTGAAATGGCTTAGCTCCACAAAGAGACAGAGTCCAGTTCCAGTCCCAGTTCTGTGTAGGGCTCTCTGGGTTTCAAACCCACCTAAGCCAATCTGATCACACCTCCCAAACAGACTGGCCTCCTCAGAGCTTCTTCCAGTGGTGAAGGCAGTCAGAACTCAAAACCCAGAGCAGGATGCTTTTAACAACGGCTGCCCCGACCCTTCTTTTGGGCAGGTAGAAAGGACGCAGGAGGCTTTTGATTTTTAAGATTCAGATGCTGCCTAACCTCTGCTGGGCGGTACACAGAGGTACACAGTAGTCACTCAATAAATGCAAGTGATTGTGCTTTGAAGATGGTTCTTCTATGAAGTTCAGGGCTGGGGAGGGTTAAGAGTCTGATGGGGGGGGTGCCCCAGAAAAGAGGAGGTCCTGGCTGCTACCTCCCCCAGAGGCCAATTTTAGCTTCCTAATTACAGGTGACATGAGTGTCCCTTTCTCAAAATAGGACTGGAAACTGGCTTAAGGGGGGGTTGAGTGGGCACATGGGAGAAGTTAGCATAGGGCTCCCAAAATGGGCTCAGGGGTCTGGGGTTTCCCCAGTCATGATTTGTCTGGTAAATAGCAGGGGAAAGTTTGTCCTATTTGGTCAGAAGGTAGACTCCAAGGTGAACTGGAATTGTATGTTGGAATTATGGTGCTATTCTCCTTCCTCTCCAGTTGAAGAATCGGAGAAACAGGGGCACAGGGAGGGAGCCTAGGGATGTGTCGCAGACCCTCTCCCCCACCTTGGGAATTTCCCAGCCCTCCACCCTGCCCACCTACCTGCCGGTTCTCACAGGCCCTGAGAGCCTCCTCCAACTCCCGGCGGACACCCTCCGCCTGCTCCAGCTGCCTGGCCAGGGTCTCCTCGCGCTGGGCGGCCTCTGCCAGGCGGCGCCGCAGCTCCTCGACTTCGGGGGCCGGATCCTGGGGCGGCGCTGTGGCATTGACCCCCGGCTCGGGGCAGCGAGGCCCCCGGGCGGCGGAGGCAGCCAGATTCCACGCTACTAGGGCCCCGCCGGCCGCCGCTGCAGCCAGAAAGACGGCGACCCCGCACAGGGCCAGCACCCGCCACGCGCGCCCGGGCTCCGGCCCCGGTTCGGCCATACCGCTGTCCACAGCTCTGGTCCCAGACGGCCACGAGCATTTAATTGGCACCTTGGGACGCCAGGGACACCCACGGTTCCGCCCCGCCCTGTGGTGGCTTTCCGAGTCCTTCGGGAGGGGTTGGACCCCCTCCAGGGATCAACCCATTCTGAAGGGCCCAGGAAGGGGCCTGGGTACAATCCTGCCTCTGCATCCCACGAGCTCCCCTCTGAGCCTCAGTTTCCCCCTCTATGCAATGGGAACAGCAGTCGCTTCCTGGCTTGGTGGACTCAGGAGAACATCTGCGCAAAGTTCCAAGGACCTCATTTGCCAAGTGGGGGCTTGGGGAGCGTCTGGGGCTGCTCCACACACCGTATTGGAGACGGTACGTTACCTGATGAACCGCTGTCAGCCTGGCTCAGCAGCCCCTGCTGTGCAGGGCCAGAGAGTAGACTTGGGAAGGTGTCCCCGTGTCCCCGCGTCTTCTCCATTGGGCCGCCAGGGGGCAATCTTACAACGCGAGCGCGGTCCAGGCCTGCTTACCCGCCGCCCCCGCTGCAGCGCGCTCTTAGAATCCCATCCCCCTTTCCCTCTTTCTCTTCCCCTACTTCTCTCCAGGCTAGTCCACCTCCCCCTTCTCTTTGCTTCCTCTCCTCCTCCCTCTTCCCCGACAAGGCCCGTATCTCGTCTCCCCGACATCATTTCCTCTTTGTAGACCTGCTCCCCGTCCTTAAAGTTCTTCTGCTAAGGGCATTTCCACCCCAGGGTCTTTGCACTGGCCATTTCCTCCTCCGCAGCACCCTCCCATCTCTCTTTGCTTAAATTACTCCTCGTGGACTGGTGGTCCCTCCAAAAAACCCCTGCTCTTCCGTTGGCTCAACTCCCTTTTGACCAGCTCCCACTGGGGTGTAATTTCACCTGTACATTTCTGATTCCTGACTGCCTCCCTCATCAGACTGGGTTAGAGCCCCAAAAGCCAAGGGTACCTTTGCCTTGTTCTCACCATACCCACACAGGTCTCGTACACAGTAGGTGCACAATTATTGTGAGTTGAGTGTAGCTGTGTGCCCACTTTATTCCAGATGAAGAAACCAGAGCCCAGAGAGGCTGAGTCTCAGGCCAGAGACACACAGCAGTTGCTGGGCACAGACTGCAACTCCTAACCCTCACCCATGTCTCAACCCCTGGATGGAGACAAAACTTTGGAGTCAGGTCTCTGAGGTAGAGGACAACATAGTGAGGGTAGAAAAGAATTGTTGGGGAGAAAAAGTTCATGCCCACAATTGTGTGGAGGTTTGGGGTCACAGATCTGCTCTCTCCATCTGGAAAACAGCCCAGACATGGTGGGGAGGGGAGCCCCAACTCTGTCTTGGGGCTCTGCAGTGGTCCCAGTTGGGGTGGGGAACAGAGAGGGAATAGGAAAAGGGAAGGGGTCACGTGGGAGGGATTGTTTCCTGAGCAAAAGAAAAGCCACCAGGAGCAGAGGGTCCGTTTCTTTAACAGATAGACCCTGAACAAGGCCAGTAAGTTCCTAGACCCAGGGTCCTCACCAAGAAGGGGCAGCGGCGGGAGGAGAAATGACTGAACAGGTGCAGAGCTTCGTCCTGAACTCTTCCTGAGGCCTTTTGCAAGATAGGAGCTGAGGCCGAAGGGGGACAGGCGAGAGTCCCCTGTCACTGGGCAGGAGGTCCCCAGAGGGAGATGGGCCTCTGCTCAGGCCATGGGGGTCCTTGACGCCACTGCAAAAGGAATTTAAGGATGGGTCAAACAAGAGGCGCAGGTTGGTTTTATGAACTGGAGGCAGAGACCAGCCGCAGCGCCTGGGCGCCTGCCGACGTGGCCTGAGGCCTCGGCCGCTCCGCCTTGGAGTCTCGGCGTGTCAATCACCGCCTACTCGGCTTGTTTTCGCCGCCTTCTTCTTTTTAGTTTTATGAAAAATCTCTGTTGATGTCCCCATTGGGGATTCCAACGTTCCACTTTGTGACTTTAAACAGTACATTTGTGTGACGTTCCATCCGGAGTGTGATATGTGGATGGAGTAATCAGATCCTAAAATCATAAATTACAGAGAAAGCTACTTGTTGAGCAAAGGCATTCTCGGGCTTGTTTTTCTCTTTCCAGGCGGAGAGGTTATTTATGGGCCTGTGGATAAGGTCTGATAACTGATTTAATAGTTTTGTTTGTGACCAAGGTACACAGAAGTGAAATTTAAATCTGGACTTTGTTCATGTGAAGTAGCATTTAAAAAATGGTCACTCTTACTCTGTCCCATGTGTCCTTTCTACCTGTCCCTGTGTCTTCTCTCCTGCCTCATACTCTGTAGGGCAGAAGTTCTCACTGGAGGGGACTCGGGCACCCAGAGGACACTTGGCAATATTTTGTTATTACAACCAGGGGAGGGATGCGGCCACGTCTGGGGTGCGCTGAATGTCTACAGTGCACCGAAGAGTCCCCACCACAGAGGATGATCCAGCCCAAGAAGTCAACAGGGCTGAGACTGAGACCCTGACCTAGACCTTGGGAGTGAGAAATGGGTGCTCCGGGCAGCAGGGAGGGCATGGGCAAAGGCCCTGAGGCAGGATGGAGCTCGGTGAGTTCTGTACACAGAAAAGCTGAAGGTTGGGGAAGTCAGGGTCCTGAAGGCCAGGACATCTGGGGCAGGGGTTTGAGGGTGTCTGGGAGAACAGCGCGAGAGACCTTTTTCATTCCACTGACCATCTGGAGCAAGAATTGTGGGACCCAAGGACAGCACAGAAATCTGGGACATAGGACTCCTGGCCCCAATGCCATGGACAGGAAATGGCACGAACAATAGTTGGGATTCCAGGAAATCTTGGAGGAAGGGAGATAATATAGGAGGAAGCGACTGGGGGTCCTGGGAGGAGCTGACCAGGTGGGTGGATTCCCTCGACTTTGGAGAAGCAGAGAGTCCCTGGAGAAGGGGGAAACATTTTGAGGGAAGCCTGGCCTGCATGTGTCTGCAGATTCCAGGTGAAGTCCCTGCCCGGCACTTTCTGGGGGAGGCAGGGAAGTGGGACAAGGATCAGTGCAGCTGCCATTTCCTCATTAGAACCGCAGACATCAGGAGAGGATCCAGGCAGGGCGGGGAGCAGATGCTTGGCTGCTATCAGCTCCAGACAAGGGTGAGAGCCCTTAAGATGACTCCAGCAGGCCTGCCTCAGCTCGGGAGCCTGAGGCAGGAGGATCGCAAGTTCAAAGCCAGCCTCAGCAAAGGCGAGGCCCTAAGCAACTCAGTGAGACCCTGTCTCTAAACAAAATACAACACAGGGCTGGGGGTGTGGCTCAGGGGTTAAGTGCACGTGGGTTCAATTCCCCTTACCAAAATCAAAACAAAACAAAACAAAACAAAACAAAAAAACCCAAGAGAAGAAATGATTCCAGCAGAGACGTCTGGGGAGGCCCCTGGTGTCTGAAGACATTTGGGAATGGCACACATCATCCAGGTGTCCACCCTCACCTGCAGGGGAGGACCCAGACTCTTGGGGGTAACACGCCAGAAACTTGAGAATGAGGATTTTCCTCTCAAAAGAGATGTTTATTTTTTGGAGCTCACAGACCCCCAGAGGAAAGCAGCATGCACCCCTAATACAGGGAGAAGGGGTGTCCCCCGCACCACCCCTTGCGCAAGTAGGGTGGCTTGGGGCCAGGCAGCCACAGTCCCACCTGGCGGCCCCATGGCCCCTCCACTGATCCCCCCTCCCACTCCCCCCAGCAGCCAGCCTGTCAAGGGACAGTCGCTGGGAAAAGCAGAGGTGCAGTCCGCTAGTTCAGGTTGTGGCCTAGAAGTCAAGACAAGACAGACTCGGGGTAGACAGCCGGGCCCTGAGCCTTCTAAGCCCCGCCCCACTCAGGGCGACCCCTCGACCCGAGTCCCCTCTCCCCTGCAGGGGCACCCCTCTCCTCTGCCTGCCAAGCTCGCCTCGCCTGATACCTGGGGGTCCCTGACTCCCTGCCAAGCCTCCCCAGGGCCGCCGGCTCCTTACCGCTGGCCTCCTGGGGTCTCAGAGCAGCCGAATGCTGGGGCCCAGCAGCAGGAGCCACGTGGGCACCTGGAGAAAGCGGGTGGCCTGGGAGCTGGCAGGGCTGGGCTCCGTTATTCCGCCTGAGGCCGTGTTCTCCTTTCTGGGTGACAATGAAGGCAACTCAGGCAGCTGCCGGGCCATCTGGCGTTCCAGCCCTGGCCCCACCCCAGGTCACGGGCAGCGGCCACGCAGGACGGCGCCATCCTGGGGAGAGTTATCTCCTCTCCAGGACTTGAACTCTACCCCGCCCCCCCACATCTGAGGCAATGTGGATTTGGGGAGCTAAGGGGGTCCCGGGCCCAGGGGACACAGATGAGGTGAGAAGGGCGTGGCCTGGGGCGGCTGGGGTCTTTCACCTCAGTTGCTCCAGTTCTGCCAACGTCGTCTGCAGCGTTTGGTTCAATCTGGTGATTGCTCCTGGGGCCAGATGGGACAGCGGCATCAGCCCGGCGCTGGGGCACGAGCCCACCTCCAGCCACTCCTAGACACCCTGCCCCACCCCCCAAAGCCCTCTCTGCCCTTCTCACCCTCAAGTTCCTGCACCTTCTCCTGTTGCTTCAGCTCCTGAGACTGCAGTTTCACCTGGGACGGAGCAGAGGGTCAGAAACGGGTTCTGAGCCGGGCCCCTGTGCACACCTGTGATCCCAGCGGCTCAGGAGGCTGAGGTCGGAGGATCGCCAGTTCAAAGCCAGCCTCAGCAACTCAGCGAGGCCCTGAGCAACTCAGTGAGACACTGTCTCAAAATAAAACACAAAAAAGGGCTGGGGACCTGGCTCAGTGGTGTAGTGCCCCTGAGTTCAATCCTTGGTACAAAATAAATAAATAAATAAATAAATTAAATAGAATAAAAATGGGCTTGGGCTTTGTAGGGGTAGCTTGCTATCCTGGGCCTTGGCCACCCTCCCCAGGGCCTGGTGTCAGAGGGCTTCAGTCTAAACCCCTTTCATGCTGCCTGCCAACCCTCTCTGCACCTCAGTTCCCAACCTCGAAGACCGGCCACCAGCGGGCACCTCACAGTTCCACCCATAAACGTGGGATCCTTTAAAGAGAGTTGTAAAGCTTCCCAACGTGGGAATTTGAGGCTGTCTGTACCCAAACCCTAGTGGGAATTTCCAGATCCTCTACATTATTGCCCAAGAAGGTTCTTCTCAAATCCAGAACACAGGATGATTTCCCAGCCCAAGACAGATGTCACATTTGGGTCCCGGTGAAACTTTCAGAGATTCAGTAAAAGCCTGGTGAAGTCACTGTCCAGCCCTTAGTGGGGATCCCTGCTTCCGGAAGATTGGAGCCCATTGGGAATTTTAAGCTTCCCCACACTAGAGCCCTGGAAAACACTGGAAGATTTCTCCAACTCCTACTGGAATACTGACGCCCTGGTTAGGGTGCTGCTGGAAGCTTCAGGGGCTCCCCAGCACCAGTGCCCTGGAAAGTACTTGGAGGTCCCCAAGCCCTGGTGTGGAAATCCAGGCCCTCCTATTGTGGGGGACCAGGCCAGATCCGGGGCTTCCCCTCTCCCCCAAGGTCCTGTGGCGGATTCCTGGGGAATCCTAGGCCCCTAAAGTACTAGGATCCCCACAGGCCCTGCTCCAGCTTACCACTCTCTGCTTACAGGTGTCAGCTTGGGTCTCGGCCCCCAGGAACTTCTCCTGGACTTGGCTCAGCTGCTTCCTCAGGAGCTGGGTGGCATTGTGGCACTCTCTCTGAATCTGAAGGCCCTCCTGGCAGGTGGCACTCTCAGACCTGAGAATGTAGATGGCCAGGGGGATGGCCAGGCTCACCACTAGGACCACCAGGAAGCCTACCAACAGCCACAGCCAGCCTCTCCGCAGACTGTCCTCCTTCCATTGATCATCCATGGTCACCGGGCAGCGGTGGTACAAAGTGGGTGACATCCCGGTTTCCCTAAGATGTAAGGAATTTGGAGAGAAGAGAGAGCCCCGGGATTTTCTACAGACCCACCCCTCATTAGCATAGGGGGAGCTTCCTGACCAATAGGCAAGTCCCCGGAAGTCCACTGCCTGCTTAGGGCTCCAGAAGAGGCACCCACAGCCCCAAGACCTTCAGGTTTTGGTTTCAGTTTCCTGGAAGGGAGATAGCTTTTATTTTGCCTGAATGTTGACCTTCCTCATCTGGAAGCTGGCCAGTGAGGCCATGTGGGAGGGAACTGCGAGCTGCCTGCGACGTCCCCTCCTGCCCCTGCCCTCCTGCTCGCTGGCTTCCCGTATCTCTCAACCCTGAACAGAGGGGCAGAGCTGATAATTTCCTCTAAATGTTTGGTGCCGACTGAATGATAAATTCATACTTTAAAAGTCAGTGGCCCTCTGCGGATGCAGGGTGGTGAGTTTTCTTACTGCCTTCCTGAGTCTCCCCAGGAAGAGAGCAGGACTCTCCTGCAGGCCTCATGTAATGGTGTTCCAGGCATCCTACTCATCGTTTGGATCCCAGCTAGGATGGCTTCTGGGAACGGCCTGTGCTCTAGATGGCTAATTAATAGCAGAACTTTTCCAGGTGAAGTCAAATACCTGGCATAAGTTTTGGAACATCTCAATATTTATTAGGATCCTCCAAAAACCTCCCTAAATTTATTTTTGTCTGTCTTAAGTTGGGGGGGTCCCCTTGATCTTCCTCCCTTAGTGGGCGATTCCTCAAGGCCTTCTCCTCTCATGGCAGAGATTATTGATGTCAAGCATGGTAACATGAAAGGCACTTTTCTTGATCATTTGCAATTTAGCAGTATGCAGGCTAGTGGTGAACCTGGCAATACCGTCGAGAGAGAAGCTCCCATCTGAGTGAGAAGTATTAGGGACGTCTCCCTAGCTGAGCTTCCTTACGGTCCAGAAAAACCCGTCTCTCACCACCTGGCTTTGCCGAAGTTATTTCTGGCCTTCTTCAGCCAAGTGCTGGGGTCCCGGATGCCCTGTGCTGGAGACCCTGGGAGGATGCAGACTTAGGGCCTTACTGCTTTCCTCCTGCCACTACAAACTCCTAATTATGAAGAAAACAATGACAAAAGTAAAAAGTGTGCCTTTGCCTATCTTTTTGCCCTGTTAAAGGAATCTCTGGAGGGTGAGGGGACGTCGATTGGTTCTTAGACGTATAACGCCCTTTGCTTGGAGGGTCTCACGGGAGGGGTTTTTAAATGCCTCCCTCTTGCAGCTTAAAGAGAACACAGTGAGCACATTTAAGCACAGGAACAGTAATGGGGAGACTCTAGATGTCTAGACTAGTGACGGCTAACTATGCGAACAAAGGGAACCTGGGCATTTTCATGCTAATCATCCCAGGCCTTAATCCTACAGCTTGAATTCCTAATGTCTGACCGGCAAGGGAAGGGGAGCAGCCAGGAGGGAGTGGATGTGCGGGAGTGTTGTGCACTGTGTGGCCCATACGGAGGCAAAGGTGATTGGCGCTTTCCCTCAGTGCCATTCGTCGACCGATCACCCTGGATACCCCTCAGGGCGGTCGGGAGGGGGAGTCTGGAGAAGGAAACTTTGGGGTCCACCAGAGAGTAGCCCGGGCCAGGGAACCCCGCAGTTGTTCCAACCCTTCCTCCACCTCCACGCATCCTGGGCAAATCAGGACTAGGGACTCTGTGTACTGGCACCAATTGCGCTCCGGGCCTGGACAGAAAAGTAGGAAACGGCTTCGGCAGAGTCCAACATGCCTGGTCTGTACAGAGCAGGTGATTGGAAACTTGCCTGGGCCAGAAACCTCTCACCCGAGTCTTGAAGAATGGCGGCCGCACTAACTGTCTTTAAGTAGCCGATGGGTGCCCATTTTACCCTCCAGAAATAATGAGGCAGAAAGGTGCACCTCAAACAGATGTGGGGTGCGTGGAGAGAGAAGCTTACCTCGGCATAGATCTCGGTGGGACCTCCAAATATGATACCGCCGCTTACCGGTGACAGTCCTGCTCCCTCTCCTGTTGAAATCTGAGCACTAGAGAAGCAGCCAAGGCAAGCACATTAAGCAGATTTTGTTGAAAGGCGATAATACAGACTTCTCTCCTCCCCGAGGGAGAAGGGGACCATGGCTGATGTTCTAAGGTCCCAAGAAGTGAGCGCACCCTACATCTTTTGTAGGTTAAGGTCTCTGGTCCTCCAGTTCTCTCCCCGCTTATCTCTCCTTCCTGCCTAGTGACTAGGCCTGGTTTTGCAGGTGAGATGCAGAAAGTGAGAAGCGAGTGGGCAGGGGGAGGGCCAAAGTGACCCAGCCAGGCAAGGGCCCGGGGCGTTAGTTAGCAGCTCCTTCCTGCAGTCCCTGACAAGGGCAGGGAAATTTGGTGTTCAATGGGCTCCGGAGGTCCTTGACCTTCCATTCTCCCAGGGCAGCCTCCAACTTCCAGAGGCAGATGGCTTTATGGCCTCCATTTCCTCGATTTGACCTGATCCCCTATTTTTATACTAACTGCCTGTCCTTAATTCTGGCTTCAACAGGACTGGCTTCTCCAGAGGCCCACAGAGAGGTGGAAGAGCCTCAGTATCTAGGAGGGGCTCCTGGATGTGCAGACCACCTGCCAGGCTCAGGGCAGGTGGCCAGGGGTGGAGGGGCCTATTTTGAAGAAAGGTGACTGGTACCATTTGGGACGTGCTGAACACAAAAGGCCAGAAAAAAGGGAACAGGCCCAGAAAGGGGCTGAACCCTGGAGTGGGGCACTGGGAGGGAGTCCTCAGGCTACAAGCACCTCCAGTCTCTGTTGGGAAACGGGCCGTTACAAGCTACCAGTTTCCGGTTGTGACAGACAGGAGAGGGGCGTGTGTTTTTCCAGTGACTTCTTCAGCTGCAGCCTGGTCACAACCAATTCCATTGAGTCAGCCATTTTGAGTGTTTGTGTCCAGCTGGGCCAGTGGCCTAGGCTCCCAGAAAGCTGGTCGAAGCACCCCAGACCCTCTCCTAGAAACCCTCCCCCTCCAAGCCGCGTAGTAGCCAGGGACAAGGGGTGGGGGTGATCTTGCGAAAGTCCCAAGGGGACTTGTGTATCTCTTGAGGGGATTGTGACACCCTAGCCAGGACCCCAGGTGCAGAGGGCCTGGACCGTGACAAAGCCGCCGCTATTCTGACTTCAAACATTGCAGGCAGTTAGGGACCAGGCCAGAGGCCAGGTGTGATATTGTGAAACTCATGGTCTTTGTCCCAATTTCCTGGCTTATAATCCCTAAGAGCCAGAGCATCTCCCAAGGGATAAGTATTTTGCATGCTAATGAGGCGGCTGCTGGCCAGCAGCCCTGAGATAGCTTCTCTTGGGGACTGGTCACCAGAAAGACAAGGTCAGGATTAAAGAGATGGGACTTTCAGCAGTACTCCCAGCCTCCAGAGAGGGAGAGGACCGGAGGCTGAGTTGGTCTCCCTTGGCGGGGGGTGTAACCCTTTAGGCCTCTGTAAACTCAAAGGTCCTGGTGTTAGGGGATGTGCGTGGAGGGAACACCAGGTGAAGGGAATAATTCTACAGAATGGGCCCACGGTGCAGACCCCCTTTTCCAAGAAGCAATACGCCTGCTGCCCTGCCTGGCCACTCTACCTGTGATCTGCAGGGGAAATGCAGGGCCGAAATAATGTTGAAAAGAAGAGCCCAGGGCTGGGGAGATAGCTCAGTTGGTAGAGTGTTTGCCTTGCAAGCACAAGGCCCTGGGTTCAATCCCCAGCACCTCCAAAAAAAAAAAAAAAAAAAAAAGTTCAAACTTGAAAAGAAGAGCCCACGTTACCCTGGAGGGGGACACTTTTGTGACCCATTTCACAGACCAGATCCTGAGACTCAGGGAGATAAGTGAAATATTTCCTAACCATAAAATCTATAAGAATTCATAGTTAAGAATCCAATTAGAACCCGTCAGCACGGGCCAAGGTGACCTACAGTTGTCATGGCAATGGGGACTTGAAAGTCTGCTGTCATGCTGGTGTTAAGAGGTGGACCTGAGCCAGACTCTCTGGAAACTCTGGGAAGTCCAACAAAACGGAAGTGCAGGAGAGTCACATTGTCCCTCTTCCCTCTGAGAGGACCTTCTCTCCCTGGAGACTGTCCCTTCCCCTTGTCCCATCCCTTCAATAGATTAATTCCCGTTATTCTGAGCGATGTGTCTGAAATTTTTCTGACTTGATTGCAAGAAGCAGCGTTTGAAGAGGGTGGCTTTGTGCTGCCTCAGTTTCCGGGAAGGCCCCAGCTCCGGAACACTGGGAGCTGCCGGAGAGTGGATCATGTGGAGATTTCTGGAGAGTGGCCCACCCTAAGAGGGCATATGTAGGGGCAAAAGGAAATGTCCCCTCTGCCCTATGAAGTTTTGCTGGAATAAACTGATAAAGAAGCCAGGTGTGGTGGCGCACACCTGTCATCCCAGGGGCTTGGGAGGCTGAGGCAGGAGGTTCACAAGTTTGAGGCCAATCTCAGCAATTTAGCAAGGCCCTAAGCAACTCAGTGAGACCCTGTCTCAAAATAAAATCCAGAGAAGGGCTAGGGATGTGGCTCAGTGGTTTAGTGCCCCTGGGTTCAATTCCTGGTACAAAAAGAAAGAAAAAAAGTAGACTGATAAGAAGGTTAAGTAGGAGAAAAGGTCAGCACACTTACTGTACTCACGGGGTGATTCTTAACACCCCAAAGCGATCCAGCAGCTCGGGTGCCCTGTGTCTATAGGGGGTTGGTGCTGGAAAGAACAGGGAGTGTAGACAATTTTGAGGGGTCACCAGTGATTTGTAAGGATCTGAAGGGGCCTGGAGAAAATGAAGAAGCTGGACGGAGCCTGTGTGGGCTGAGAGTGGACAGTGGTCCGCCAATGATTGTCTTTGGGAGCCTCCAGTGGCGTTGGGGCGCTGGCCCAGGGGTGTGGAGGAAGCGGGGAAGGGATCAGAGGTCCTTTGTTCTTTCTTGGTGGTTCTGAGTTTTCAGCAGGTGAGGAGGTCGCAGAGGGGGGTCTGTGCCAGTATCTGCTGTTGTGTTGTTGTCAAAAGCTCGGTCCTTTTCCCTGATGCCAATTCAATAACGAGGACACGGTTTTGAGGAAAAGGAAAAAGAAGTTTTATTGCTTTGTGAGCAAAAGAGAAGCACAGGGGACTCTTGTCCCAGAGACTGTGATTCTGCCCATCAGGAGGGACGGGGGCTTTAAAGGAGCTCTTCAAAGGCCGCGCCCCAGCTGTGCCCTGGCAGGGGGTCCCTGAGCCCCTGAGGGGGTGTTGACATTCACTTGCTAGTTTGGGAGACATTCACTCCCCAGATCCTCTGGCAGCTCCTGAGGAACAGACAGCTCAGGGTAATGACGTTCTGGCCACAGGTTAGGGACGGGGAGAGGGAGGAGAGGAGAAGGAAAACGTGTCCCTTTTAAAAATAAACTCAGAGCTATATTCAAAAGGTGTTAAGTGTCAATTCTATAAGTTAATTAATTAACCAGTTAATCACTTTTGCAGCACCGGGGATGGGACCCAGGGCCTTGCACACGCTAGGCAGGCGCTCTATCACCGAGCTACGCCCCTGCCTGGTTCCTTTTTTTTTGGGGGGGGGGGTGTACTGGGGATTGAACCGGGGGCTTTACTATGGAGCCACACCCCCAGCCCTTTTTATGTTTTGAGACAGGGTCTAAGTTGCTTAGGACCTCGCTGAGTTGCTGAGGCTGGCCTCAAACCTGTGATCCTCCTGCCTCAGCCTCCCACACTGCTGGGATCACAGGTCTGCGCCACCACGCCCCGTTCCTTCAACTTAACATGACCAGCATCCCTGGAGGTCCAATCATGGGGCCACAGTCCCTGGGCTCCTTCCCATGGAAACTCTGCTTCAGGTAACAAGTTCTATGCCTCTCTGCGTCCAAATCCCTTGCAATGTTCTTTATGAGAAACTCCTGCAGGGCCGGGCCTTCTGGGAAACTGAGGCAGCTGGAAGGGCCCCTTGAGGCCTCGATTCTCAGGTAATTTGCTTCTTGGAAGAGAAAGCAGGTGGGGGTCCGTGCAATGGGCCCATTTTATAGAACTATCCCCTCAACCTCATGTTCTCACCCGACCATAACAACGCAGGGGAGAAAAAGTTTATTTTGAGTTTATGACTTCAGAGGTTCAGTCCATGGTCGACTGACCCCATTGCTCTCGGCCAGCAATGAGGCAGAAGAGGGTGGCGAGGGTGTGCCGAGGAAAGCTGATCAGCTATGGCTGCAGGGGGCAAGGAGAGAGGGGAGGAAACGGGCAGAATAGGATCCCAAGGCACCCCCCAGGGACCTGCTTCCTCCAGTCGCACCCCACCTGCCTGCAGCAGCCGCCCAGGAATCCGCTGGGGTGCTGGATCCATCCAGGGGGTTAACCCGCTGTGGAGGCGATGGCTCCCACCAGGACTGCCCGACGGTGGCTGATCCCACTGGGCGGGCGACCTCCTCGCGGGGCGAGCTGCCTGTGAGGTGCTGCTGCAGGGTTAGGGCAATGGCTGCAGGTCTCCAGCCATCAGTCCCGGGGTCGCTAAAACACGTGCCGTAAAAAGCCGACGTTGAGCGGGGCTGGGGTTCAGGGGTGCAGCGCTCGCCCCGCAGGTGTGAGGTCCTGGGTTCGATGCTCAGCACCGCATGTAAATAAATAAATAAACAGACAGAAAGGTCCATGGACACCTAAAAACAAATGTTAAAAAAGGCAGGCTGATGGCCGAGTGCCCCTGCAAATCTCCGAGCGGGTGAGAGATGAGGTAAGCGCAGGGCTGATCAGCCTCGTAGTACCAGGATTTCAGATGAACGGTCCTTAGGCGGTTGGAGTCGGCAAGAAGGGGCGCAGATGCCCAGCTCTACCCTGCTCTTAGTTCCTGGGCGTCTGCAGGCCCGAGTGCACAGTCAGTGCTTTTAGGAAGAGGCTGCCCACACCCCTGTCAGGGAAGGTCCTTCCTGAGAACCTTGAGCTGCTCACCTCTGTGTCCCATCCTCCGATCAGCTCTTCCAGGACGCTTATTTCTTTGCTACTGACGTTTTGTTTTTTACTGTGTCCTCTCCCCCACCTCCACTCAACCGGTGCTGGGGATCGAACAACCCAGGTGCTTTACTGCTGAGATACATCCCCAGTCCTTTTTAACATGTTGGAGACAGGGTTTTGGGTTTTTTTTTATACTGGAATTGAACCCAGGGGCGCTTATGAACTGAGCCACATCTCTGTCCATTTTTTGTATTTTATTTAGAAACAGGGTCTCACTGAGTTGCTGAGGGCCTCACTAAGTTGCTGAGGCTGGTTTCAAAGTGGCGATCCTCCTGCCTCAGCTTCCCAAGCTGCTGGAATTACAGGCATGTGCCACCATGCCCGGCTTGGAGACAGGGTCTTTCTAGGTTGCCAGGGCTTGCCTCCAACTTTTGATCCTCCTGCCTCAGCTTCCCGAGTTCCTGGACTACAGATGAGCCAGCAAGGCAGGCTTTGTGTTGGATGATTCTGTCCAACTACAGGTTCATGTCCGTGTTCTATTTATGTATTCATTTACATGCGGTGCTGAGGATCCAATCCAGGACTTCACACGACCCCAGCCCCTAATGTCAGGGTTCTGATCACACTTTTTTAAAAAATTTATTTTTATTGTAAACAAATGGGCTACATGTTGTTTCAGTTTCTACATGGAGTAACAGCATACCATTTGCATAATCATACATTTACATAAGGTAATGGTGTTTGATTCATTCTGTTATTTTTTCCTTCCCCCCACCCCTCCCACCCCTCTTTTCCCTCTATACAGTCCCCCCTTCCTCCATTCTTGCCCCCCTCCCACCCCCCATTATGTGTCATCATCCGCTTATCAGTGAGATCATTCATCCTTTGGTTTTTTGAGATTGGCTTATCTCACTTAGCATGATATTCTCCAATTTCATCCATTTGCCTGCAAATGCCATAATTTTATTATTCTTTATGGCTGAGTAATATTCTGACCACACACTTTTTTTTCTTTTTTTAAATTTTTTCCCGTCACTGGGGATGGACCCTGGGGTCTGGCTCCTGCCGGGCAGTGCGGATCCCTGAGCTGCGGTCTCAGCTGCGACATTTGTCTCACAGGTCACTCCATCACTCTGTCCTCACCTTTTGATCCTTCTCAACCACTCACCTGCGGAAAACCATCCTCGCTCAAGGGTCCTACAGAAAACAGGCAGAAGGTCTGAGACCGCCAGCCCCCTCCCCCATAAAGAGGCGGATGCACCCCTGGGCTTCACACATGGCTAGCCTCCCTTTCCCTCTCACTCACCAGCCTCGTGGGCCAGTGCATCGCTGAAGACAGAGCCCCTGCCACGGCGCTCCAAGGACGCACAGCATAAATGACCACTCTGCTGAAGTCACTGGGCCAGCAAATTCCCAGGCCCTCAACTGGCTGCTCCGGGATTGGTGTTCTCCGCCAGCCCACCTGTGCCCTCTGGCTGCGCGCGGCCAGCTGCCTGCACCTCCCTCCAGGCTAAAGTGCTCGCCCAGGAAAACAAAAATACCTCTGCAACTACACGAAGCCGATTAACGTGCCTACTCCAGCAGCCTCCACTGCCTGTCACATGAATGGAACTAGCCCTCCTCTCCCAGAGCCACCGTGAGGGTCTCGTGGTCAGTGCTGTGTCTCCCCTCTGCTCAGCCAAGAAGTCCCAGTCTTGGGGCTGGGGCTCAGGGGAAGAGCGCTCGCCTGGCATGGCACGCGGGAGGCACTGGGTTCCAACCCAAGCATCACCTAAAAGTAAATAAATAAAATAAAGGTATTGTGTCCATGTACAACCCCCCCCCCCCATATATATATATATATGAAGTCTCAATTATCTTGTTCCTGTTGAATCAGGTCTTGAAAATCAGGATGACGTCCTTCTTCCCCACGTCGAAGATCAAACACCAAGAAACGCCCAGGCAAACTCAAAAAGAAAATTTTATTGAAGCTATGGAACAAAGAAAGAGAGAGAGAGAGAGGGAGAGAGAGTCCTCCCCAGAGGAGGGCTCCAGAGTTGGTGCCCAGGGAGGGGGTGTCTTGCCCCTTTTGTGCATTTCAGGTTTCCTGCTGGGCGCCTGTAACCCCAGCAGCTCTGGAGGCTGAGGCAGGAGGATTGGGAGTTCAAGGCCAGCCTCAGCAACTTAGCAAGGCCCTAAGCAACTCAGGGAGACCCTGTCTCAAAATAAAATATTAAAAGGGCTGGGATGTGGCTCAGTGGCTAAGCACCCCTGGGTTCAATCCCTGGCACCAAAAAAAAAAAAAAAAAAGATTTCAGGGTTCCTTTATTTTTGTGCCTCCTCCTCTCATCCTGCCTATATAACCAAAAGTGACCCAAAGGGCAAGAAGAGAGCCGCAGGGGGCACTGCTATGGGCAGGTGGGTTCCTTCCCCTCCCCTGGAGGCTGTTAGCACCCAGGGAAGGGAGGGCTATGGCCCACTCCTTCTCTGTGGCGATCGGCTACCTGTCCTTTGCCCTGACTCATGGTCACAGATATGCTTTATCTGATGGAAAGCTCCAGAACCCACTAAGACGTACAGAAGACAAGATCATGTTCTGCTCCCTGATTTTCCACATTTTTCCTCCAGAAGGGTCTAAAACCACGTCCCCGTACTAAATGCCTTTATCTGTGACATTAAGCCCTGCCCACGGAGTTACAGGACATGAAACACGACACTCTACCAAATGGAAAACTTCTCTAAAAGAGACCAAGAGGGAGGCTGGTGAGGGGAGGCTACCTTGGGCCTCTAGAAAAGGAGCCATTGGGGCCAGGGATGTGGCGCGTGCAGGGTCAGGGGCGCGGGGAGTCCGAGCCATTACTTCAGACCTTTTGCGTCTGACCTCACACTCTCAGGACTGTTAGCTAAACATCTGGGACAGTGTGGGGAGCGCAGCCCCTGCCGCGGCCACCTCCTCCCTGGGAATGCAGGAAGGCTCCATCGGGTCCCACGGTCGGGTCAGGTTTCCTCTCCTGACCTCCCCCATGGATGCCCCGTGTGCGCTGAGGCTGTCATTTATGAACACCGCCTCATCTGCCCGGAAGGCTCATTACTGTCACAGGAATTTAGAGTTTGTCTTGCCCACTCGGCTAAAAACTAGGGAGATAGAAACCAGCAGAAGGAAGCAGGTCCATTCAAAGCCAGCCTGAAGAAGATAAGGGGCCTCGTGTGCGCAGCGAACCTCTCTCTCAGGGGTCCCAGGAGCATGCAGAGCTTTTGTGGGAGAAAGGAGGTATGGTGGCACAATGGACAGGAAATCCCTGCTGGGTGTGGGCTTCCTCTCCTGTCCTGTGTGTTTGTTTCCTGTCCTTCCTCAACCAAATGACCAGGACCTGACCGTCCTGGGACCAACATCTGCATTTTCCTTGTAGACAACACCTTACTAGCCAGGCATGTCGATGGCATGCCTGTAAGTGCAGGGACTCAGGAGGCTGAGGCAGGAGGATTGCAAATTCAAGGCCTGCCTCAGCAGTTTAGTGAGACCCTAAGCAACTTAGCAAGATTCTGTCGGAAAAAAGACGGGCTGTAGCTCAGTGATAAAGCACCTTTGAATTCAAAACCCAGTACAAAAAGAAAAAAAGATCTCACTCTTCGGCAGGTAATTCACATGAACTGCAGCTGTGCTTACAGAGGCCTCTCTGGAGTTTAGAACTGTAAGGAAAGAACTGAATGAAGAAAATACAGAGAGAATAAAGAGAGAGGATAGGCAGCTCAACAGTACCACGGTTTATTTGGGACAAATATTTTGCCCAGTGGAAGTTGAGACCCGCCTTCCGTTTACAGCCTGGGCTAGACACAGGGGCATGTTGGGGGGGGGGGCGCGATTTTTGCAGTTAGGTGGTTGCTAGGGAGTTGTTACTGATGCTGTCATTTACCAGTGACGAGTTCTGCTCCCTCTGATGTTGAAGTTTGAAGCATGCCAAGGCAAGCATATTAAGCAGGTTTTATTTAAAAATAGTAATAATACAGACTTCTCCCAAGGAGAAGGGGGCCATGGCTGATGTTCTAGAGTCCCCAGAAGTGAGTGCACCCTACATCTTTTACAGGTTAAGGTCTCTTTTGTTCTCCAGTTTTTTCCCCCTTATCTCTCCTTCCTGCCTCCGTGATTAGGCCTGGTTTTGCATAAAGTGAGCAGCGATGGGCAGGGGGAGGGCCAAGGTGATTCAGGCAGGTAAGGGCCCAGGGGGCATTAATTAGCATCTCCTTGCTTGCAGTCCTTGATAAAGGCAGGTAAATTTGATAATCAATGGGCTCCGGAGATCTTTGACATTCCATTCTCCCAGGGGCAGTCTCCAACTTCCAGAGGCAGATGGCTTTCATTTCCTCTATTTGACCCGATCCCTTATTTCTACACCACCTGTCCCCAATTCTGGCTTCATTACAACAGGGGTCTGAGTTTTATAGGGTTCAGTGAGACTAAATCATAGCAGGATGTGTCAGGAGAACAGTTATAGATATGGGAAATGGCCAAAGTCCAGAGCCCACGGTTTTTCCTCTCTCCCTGGGACCCATTGTCCTCCTTTCTCCCTGGGTTTTTGTTTGTTTTTTTTTTTTTTTCCATATCCTTCAATCATGATCCATAGTTTTCTTTCTTTTTGTGGAGGGGGAGTGATATTGAGGATTGAACCCAGGGACAGTCTACCACTGAGCCCAATCCCCAGATATATATATTTAATTGTGGATGGACACAATACCTTTATTTTTTTTTATTTATTTTTATGCGGTGCTGAGGATGGAACCCAGTGCCTCACACGTGCTAAGCAAGCGCTCTACCACTGAGCTACATCCCCAGCCCTCCCTAGCCTTTTGTATCTTCTGTTTTAAGGCAGGATCTCTCTAAGTTGTATAGGCTGACCTCAAATTTGTGATCTACCTGTCTCAGCCTCTCAAGTAACTTGGATTATAGACCTGGGTCGCCTTGCCCGGCCCATTATTTTCATCATTAAAATTAATGGCTACAATTATTTCCTTTGCAATGACTTCCTAAAACTAGAATTGAGTTTTTCACAGTTCTTCGAATTTCCCGGTAACTACAGCTGTGCTTAAAGAACTGATGCCGCAAGGGATTCCGGGTAATGTAGTTCCGGTTTTCAGAGAACGAATCCCTTAACTCGGGGCGGAAAATTTCCGGCGGAAGTGGCTGGGCGTGAGAAAAATCCTAAAGTTGTTTCCGCAAACGTCTTTCACAGAGGCTCCTGGGCGACGCGTGGAGGCGTGGCTCCCAGTCCCTGTGCGATTGGCCAACGGTTCTGTGGGCACGCGCACACGGCACTTCTGGCCCCTCACTCGCAGGGCCTCCTGGGAGTTGTAGTCAGACTCCTGCTGGAGCTCCGCCGACTGGGAAGCGCTGGGCAAACCAAGGCTGTTCCCTGTCTTCCGCGCTCGGCTGGGAGGATGGATCCCGGGCCCGGGCCCGACGCGACGCCACTGGCCAGCCTGGTCTGGTCCTCGGCCTCGGCGCCCCCGCCGCGGGGATTCAGCGCGGTGAGCAGTGGCGGGGGGCGGGGGCGACCGCGGCCGGTGGGAGCCTGGCGCTGACCCGCGTCCTCCCGGTAGATCTCCTGCACCGTCGAGGGCGCGCCCGCCAGCTTCGGCAAGAGCTTCGCGCAGAAATCTGGCTACTTCCTGTGCCTCAGTCCCCTGGGCAGCCTAGAGGTAAGGGTGCCGGCCTTCTGCATCACCGGGGTCCCTTCACTGCCCGTGTCCATTCGCGAGGCCCGGTGCCGGGCGCTCCGTCCCTGCTGCTGAGCGATCCTCGCTCCCCTCCATCCCCAGAACCCGCAGGAGAATGTGGTGGTCGATATCCAGGTCGTGGTGGACAAGAGCTCCCTGCCGCCGGGCTTCTCTCCTGTCTGCGACCCCCTGGACTCCAGTAAGACACGCGTCCCGGGCCGGAGATGTCAGGGTTCCTGCGGGGAAAAGCAGGGAGGAGGCTCGCGTTGTCGGCCCACCTGTGATGGACAGGGTTGACTGAGGACCTGGAACCCGTTCCAAGGCGGAGCGACGGCCTCTGTCCTGAATCAAAATGTGTGTTTGTCACTGTCTGTGTCCTAGACCAAGAGTTCCATCCATGCGACCTGTCTCGTTACCGTCGCTGCTCCTTTTTACCTCCTTACTTCGTAGCCAAGGAAGACCCGCGCAGTTCTTTTCACTTCCAGGCCTTTGCACATGCCGTTTTCTCTGCCTGGAGCACCCTTTCCAACCTCTTTGTCTAGCTGATCCCTTGTGCTGGGTCTCAGCTTCACCCTTCCTGATCCTGCAGCCCTCATGTGGCTTTTCCAGCCTGACCCGTTTCCCAACGTTTCTTGCCATTTTAACGTGACTCTCGGGGAATATTCACTGATACTGGAGTTGGCAAAGTTATATAAAGGGCAAAATCATAAATATTTTGTGTTTTGCAGGCCAAAGAATAGATGGTATATTCTTTCTTCCTTAAAAAAAAAAAAAAAAAAAAAAAAACTCTATAAAAAGTGTCAAACTCATTATTCCTTCACATGCTGTACAGAAACAGGCCAAGGAGTAATAGTTTGCTGACCCCTGGATTAGAGAACTGGGGAAAGTATGGCTTGGAGGACCAGGATGGATACCTATGACCACCGCATGAATGATCCTTTGCATCTCCAAAGATCAGCTTACTCCTCTGGCTTCCAAAGTCTTTATGCAGTCTCCTTCTATGACTATACCATTTGTGATTTAACCATGTCCCCAATGCTATCCAGGTGGCTGCCTTACCCAGTGCCCTGATAAGCATCTCCTGGAGCCCTCTCTGGGTACTCCCACCCTGCTCCACTTCTCTCTCTCACTCCCCTGTCCCCTATTCCCAGAAGCCTCTGTGTCCAAGAAGAAACGTATGTGCGTGAAGCTGGTGCCCCTGGGGGCTGCAGACATGGCCGTGTTTGATGTCCGGCTGAGTGGGAAGACCAAGACAGTGCCTGGATACCTTCGAGTCGGGTAGGGCCTCCCCCAACCTTGGGCTTCTTTCCCTTCCTTCCAAATTTTGATCTTATGCCTCTGATCCTCCTGGACTCCCTTGAGCCCTCCTGTCCTTCTGCCACCTGTCTGTGCCTCTAATTCTGCATGTTGAAGTGGGTACAGCTGTACCAGTCTGCAGGGGCATCGTGAAGAGTCACTGAGTTAGTGTGCTTAAGCAGCTAGAACATTGACTGGACCCTGGAATTTTAGTTAGTATGTTGGTCAGGGTGGAGGTTGAGATGCTGAAACAAAAATCCCCTCCCAAGTGGAGGTCACCCTGAGGCCCAGGTTCCTGGCCTTCCCTGGGGCAGCTAGTCTCAGCCTTGCCTGTACAGTGTGCCAGGACCCCTCTTCTCTTCCCTCCCACTCCAGTGACATGGGTGGCTTTGCCATCTGGTGTAAGAAGGCCAAGGCCCCAAAGCCAGTGCCCAAGCCCCGAGGTCTCAGCCGGGAAATGCGGGGCCTCTCCCTGGACCCATCCAGCCAGCCCAGGTGAGCCCTTGGGTGTAGGGGTTGGGGGAGCTCACGAGGGGGCTAAGGCTTGACCAGGGTCCTTGTCCCCTCTCCACCAGCAAAAGCAGCTTTCCAGAGCGGACGCTGTCAAGGCTGGGCTCTCGGGCGTCCACCCTGCGGAGGAGTGACTCCATCTACGAGGCGTCCAGTCTCTATGGCATCTCAGGTGGGTGGAGTATAGAAGCCGAGGCCTGGAGTGGACGGCTGCCCCAGGTCACAGCCCTGAGAAGGCAGCAGGGCCTGTCCCCCATTCCCCTACCCCAACTCTAGGATGTTTTTTTTCTTTTTTTTTTTTTTTTTTTGTGGTACTAGGAATCGAACTCAGGGCCTTGTGTTTGTGAGGCAAGCACTCTACCAGCTGAGCTATCTCCCCAGCCCTAGGATGTTGTTTTTTGAGGTCCTGGGGATGGAACCTGCAGCCTCAGCCATGCTAGGCAAGCGCTCTACCATGCGCCACACCCTGTCCCAAGCCCCAGCGGCCCACCAGGGTGGTAGGCAGCAGTGTGCTAGCCCCTGGTGATTCTCCCCTGTATGTTTCTTCCAGCCATGGATGGGGTTCCCTTCACGCTGCACCCCCGATTCGAGAGCAAGAGCTGTGGCCCACTGGTGAGCCAGCCCTGGAGAGCTGGGTCTGCTCCATCCCCGCTGCTCAGATGCCAGGAGACCCCTGCCTCCCACCTACCAGCATGGAGGCCCAGGGGAGGCCCAGCGTCTGGGCTGGGAGGGGGTGGAGCTAAGGGGTGGCAGCCAGAGGCCTCCAGTCCCAGAATGGGGATAGTCAGGAGGGTAGCTAGATGTGGGTAGCTGGATGTGGGTAGCCCGAGGCAGGAGCTGGGGAGCTTATGTCCAGACAAGTCTGGGTGCGGCCTCCTTAGACATGGAGGAACGGGAGGTCCTGGGACAGAGGCCCAAGACTAACGTGCCCCTCCCTTCCAGGCCTTCTCTGCCTTCGGGGACCTCACCATCAAGTCGCTGGCAGACATTGAGGAGGAGGTGGGTACGAGGGTGCGGAGGGGTGCACAGAGGTGCTGGGGCCACCCGGGCTGCCATCCCCTGGTGCTCTGCCTTCCCCAGGCACACCGGCCCCTGCCTCACCACCTTCTCGATTCCTTGCAGTACAATTATGGCTTCGTGGTGGAGAAGACAGCAGCTGCCCGCCTGCCCCCCAGTGTCTCGTAGCCCCTCCTCCACCCCAGCGACGAGCCCGGTGCTTGAGCCCCGCAGCCTGGTGGCCACCCTGTCTCGCTCCATCTTAGGAAGCTCTGAGGCACAGGGCGACCCGGACCCTGAGCGCCTGCACTGGAGCCACAGCCGAGAGGAGGCTGCTTGGTGGAGGGGTCTCCCGTGCCCAGGCCCTGCAGGGCAGGCGCGGGGCTGGATGGAAACCAGTGCCTTCAAGTCACACGTGTCAAAACTGTCTGGTGCCTGGAGGTGGCGCGGGCGTCCTCCTGGTAATAAACACTACCCTGAGGCTGCTCTGTGGAGTCCTGGTCCTGCCCCAGCTCCTCGGGCCCCAGGTCCTCATCAGGCATGTGGAGCAAGCGGGTGGCGTCCTGGTGGGGGCTTCCCTTCTCCAGGGGGGAGCCGAGGCTCAGGGCAGGAGTGACCCAACTGTGGATCTGTAACCAAGGGCTGCTGTTGATGTGGTGAAGACCACGTCCCCAACATCCATGTACACGATCCCAGTGGCCTTCCATCAGCCCAAGGGAAGTCCAATGTTTGTCACCAAGTTACAGCGGGGAAGTGAGGCAGGGGATGGGGAACCGAGGCAGGGGACGGTTGCCCTGAGCTGGGATTTGAACCCCTGGCCTGATCTCCGGACCCTCCGGCTGTGCAAGGCAGTCGCTCTCATTATTCTTTCTAGTTGTGTTCTATAAAGTTGCCATAGAAACCGAATTAGCAAATACTGGCCCATGGCTCCCGGGGACACGGACTGAGGTTCCTTCCCACCTCTGGTCATGGCATTTCCATCAGCGAGCCCACACATAACTTCGTTTATGCGTGTTTCTGTTAAAGGACACATGTCCACACATGGCCGGTCCATTCGCATTGAACTCAGGGCCAGCAGGACTGTCGCACGTGCCTGCGCAGAGCTGGCCCAACCACATCTTTTCTCATGAAGGCAGCCTCTTGTTGAACTAGGTAGCAAGACAGCCAAAACAGGAAGGCAGAATGTGGCCCTGTCCAGCTCTAGCTGGGAACATAACGCACCTGTGCATGTCCACAAATGACAGGACCGATCAGGTATGGAGATTTGTGGTTACAAGTACAGTTGACCTTCATTTTTCATGGGTTCCAAGTTCATGGATTCAACTAACCACAAGTTAGAAATATTCGTTGAAACCCCCCATGTTTGTACTGAACATGCACTGACTTTTTTTTTTTTTGGTCATGATTCCCTAAAGAATACGGTAGCCAGGTGTAATGATGTATTCCTAGCAACCTGGGAGACCGAGGCAGGAGGATCAAAAGTAGAGACCAGCCTCGGCAGCTTAGTGAAAACTTGTCTCTAAAAATAAAAGGGGCCATGCCTGTAATCCCAGCTGAGGCGGGAGGATTGCGAGTTTAGTCAGCCTCAGCAACAGCGAGGCCCTAAGTAACTCAGTGACACCCTGTCTTTAAATAAAAAATACAAAATAGGGTGGTCCAGTGCCCCTGAGTTCAATCCTCAGTACTCCACCCCCACAAAATTCTAAAAACAAAAAATAAAAGGGGCTGGGAATGTAGCTTAGTGGTTGAGCGCCCCAGGGCTGAATCTGCAGTATCACCCGCACGGGTATGGACAACTATGTTCAGAGTCGCTTACGTTCTATTAAATGCAATCCAGAGATGATTTAAGGTCTAGAGGAGGTGCCGTAGGTTCAAGCGAACACTACACCTTTTATAGAAGGGATTTGGGCACCGGTAAACTTTGGAACCCTGGAACCAAACCCTTGAGGATACTCAGGGATGACTGTAAACTTCAGAAAGTAGAATGCATAAAAACAGGTAATAATGGGCTGTATGTGTGACATGAACCAGCCCAAGGTCACACCCTTTCCCCCTACGTGTGTGACCGTCCTCTGCGACTTCCCTTTCTGATCTCTCCTGCAGACCCCGTAGCCTCAGCCTGTCCCACCTTCTGCTGCAGTCACAAACATCTGCCAGACTTCTGCTTAGAAAAGCGAAGGTTGGGGGCCGGGGAGATAGTTCAGTGGGTAGAGTGCTTGCCTTATAAGCACAAGGCCCTGGGTTCGATCCTCAGCAGCCAAAAAAAAAAAAAAAAGAAAGAAAAGCTAAGGTTCGTTTCTCATACACCCTACGAACCCACGCGGGGCTGCGACTCGCTGCGCCGGTGTGGTGGTGCAGAAACCCGCCAGGTGGGGCTGCGGCCGCATCCCGGGGACAGTGGAAAAGCGCTCCCCGGGCTCTCAGCTGCCTGTCAGAACTCCGGCCGCCGAAGTGCCTGCTCACCGCTCATTGGCCGGAATGGGCGGCCGGAGGCGGGGCTCCTGGAGGGACGCTCCGCCCACCCTGGAACTTGGGTCCCGCACTGTGCAGACTGGTTGTGGGAGGGACCCGGAGCTGCAGCGGGTGGAGCGGGTCAGAGGGGCGGACCTGGCCAGATCCTCGGGTTCGAGAGGTCCTAGAGAAGATTTAATTCTGACGCTTGTTAAAACGATAAACAAGCGGCGCCGTGGTGCCCGTCGGTAATTTCAGCGGCTGCCGGAGGCTGAGGCAGGAGGATCACAAAGCCAGCCTCAGCAACAGCAAGAGCGAGGCACTAAGCAACTCAGTGGGACCCTGTCTTTAAATCAAATATAAAAAGGGATGGAGATGTGGGATGTGGCTCAGTGGTTAAGCTCCCCTGGGATCAATCCTCAGCACACAAAAAAAGAAAAGACAAGACTTTTGAAGACCATCGCAATGGTGGTGTGTGGTGGGGGACTTTGGGCCCCACTCTGAATACAAGAGCAAGTGGGGATTTATAGCCAAGGGGCTGAGTGAGGGGGCGATGGGTGGAAAATGACTCGGGAGACCTCAAAGGTGGGGGATTCTTACTAAAGGGATTTAGCAGGATTCTTGCGGAATGCGGGCTGGGGTGATGGACACCAAGGAGGGCGGGAGGAAATTCTTTCTCGACTGACTCAGCAAGATTCCTGCTAAGACTGGGCTAGGTGGGTCAAAGACAAGGTCAAGGGTCATTAGAGAGTTCAGCAGAGCCTCGATCAAGTTTGGCCAAGGAGTCCGTGGTGGGGAGCCGCGGCCCTGCCTGGGTAGCCTGAAGGTGGAGGCACTGGGCTGTCCTGGAGGAGAAGCGGGTGGAGAAGGGGGTGGTCTTGTCAAATGCATCCCCAAACCTTTCTCTGCCTGGGAAACTAGGCCTCCGGAGCAGCCAGCACCGGCCGGTGCCGCCCAGGCTGCTCTGGCGCCGACCACAGAATCCGATCCGACCTGGAAGCAAAGGCCATTTGTTTTCTCCGGTTACCGTCCCAGCCGCCCTGAAACCGGCCCCGGATCACTTTTCAGGGTGTCCGTGTGACCAGGGGCCTCTGAACGACCCATCTGTGCCTTGGGTCCAACTGGACGAGCCATTTCTACACAGCCACAGACCTTGCAAAATCCCGTCCCCCTGCCAAGCCTGGGGCCACCCCGACTGAGGGGCTGGAGAGTCCCCGTGGAACCCGCCTCACCTGCCGCTGCATGGGGCACGCCAGTTCTACTGGTTCTTGACGGAGCCCGTGTGGTCGACTAAGGCCACCGGCAGCCTCGCCCTCTGTCCAGGAATCAAGCATGCTTTTCTCTGGTTGGTTCAGAGGCCAGCACCAGAGGCCCGGGGACTAAGAGGGCATTTCTGGAGAGACAGCGCTGGCCCCGCGGCCCACTTGCTGGTGACCCTCTGCAGGGGGCTTCCGGGTCTCCTCTCCACTAGGCCAGCACTACTTCCCAGCTCCCGCAGATCTGGGCAACTGGAATGTTCCACAGCCGGCAATCCAGGCAGGGTGCACCATGTGGCCCCCAGCGGTCTGTGCCAGAGGCCGTCCTGGCAGCTCCTGGATTCAAGTGTTGCAGAGCCCACTGTGGCCCCCAGGGCTTCCCACCCCCAAATCAGGAAGAGCCAAGCTGCCCCTGCAGAGAGCACCCCCTTCCCGCCCAGCGATCTGGCTTCATCTTATCGGTTGTTCAGTCCATTCTTTTTTTAAATTTTATTATTTATTATTATTACTATTATTATTATTTGTGGTGCTGGTGGTGGAACCCAGGCTTCCTCTATGCTAGGCACGTGCTCTGCCACTGAGCCATACCCCAACATTCTGCCAGTTCTGGAACTTGATGTAAATGCAATGCCCCAGTGAGGCCTCTTCTGTGCCTGGCTTATTTTGTTCAATGTAGGTGACATTCAGCCATAATGTCACACTCTGCTCATTCAGTCGTCTCCTGATGCACATTTTGGTCACTGAGTGAACTGCTCTGGGCTCTCCTGTATATGTCTTTTTTTTTTTTTTTTTTTGGTACCGGGGATTGAACCCAGGGACGCTTAACCCCTGAGCCCTTTTTATGTTTTATTTAGAGACAGGGCCTCACTGAGTTGCTTAGGGTCTTGCTAAGTGGCTGAGACTGGTTTTGAACTCGAGGTCTTCCTGCCTTAGCCCCCCACCCCCCCCCCAGCTGCTGGGATTACAGGGTGCGCCTCTGCGCCTGGCCTGTACATGTCTTTTGATGAATACACACTGGTCCCATTGCGTGGTATCACAGTTGGGATCGGGAATGTGCTCCGAAGGCCTGCATCACCTACTCCATGGTGACTCTGAGGGTGGTGGGGCCTAGGGCAAGTCCACTAGGGCTGCCCTTGAAGGACATATTGGGGCCCTGCCTCTTCCTTTCTTCCTTTCCCAGCTGCCATGAGGTGACCAGCCTTGTCCACCACTGGCTCCTGCCATGAGGTACTGTCCTGCCACAGGCCCAAAGCAACAGGGCCCATGACCATGGCCCCTGGAACCAGGAACCAAAAATAAATCTTTCATTTTTTTCTCTGTACCACCCTGGATTCCATCCCCAGGGCCTCATGCTGCTAGGCCAGCACTCTACCCCTGAGCCACACCCCCAGCCCTTTTCATTTAACTTTGAAACAGGGTCTCACTGAGCTCCCCGGGCTGTCAGTCTCCCGAGTAGCTGGGGTCACAGGGGTGCATCACCGCTCCCGGCCTCAACCTCCTCCTTTTAAGTTGGTGATCTCAAGTATTTTGTCACAGAACAGAAAACCGACTAACAGGTGGACACTGCAGAGAGGTCACTAGTTCCTGGGGAAGGAGCATGTTCAGCTTTGGCCAATAAGACCACACTGCTGGACCTACGCTCCCCTCCGGCCACAGGGACTGAGTCCCTTGGCACCACGTCTTTGATGACATTTGATATTTTCAGTCACATTGATTTTTGGCCATTTGTCACCAGATTTTGAATTTCTTCATTGTTATTCACGCTCTTGCAAACTCAGAAATCAGGACTGGAAATACCTGTTGCTATAGTTTGGATCTCCTTGCCCAAGGGGAGGGCTTCCAACAGGCCCTGAGCTTTCTCTGTGGCTCCCTGGAGTCCCTGAAGGGACAGGCTGTAAGACTCCTGGGGATATTCATTCATTTGGGGTCAGGGTGGGGCCAACCATGGGCACTCCCAGGGAAATTCACACGTGGGAAGACGGGCAGGACTTGGGGTCCCAGGCGGGGCCATGGGAGGCACCCTGGCCACATTCCTGCCCACCCTTGGCCACAGGCACATTTGGACTTTGGTCAAATAACACAGATGGTGAGCTCTGGAGTTTATTTGGGGATGTGCAAGATGGGGGAGGGTCTGGACCCCTGGTCCCCGTCCTCTGACACTGAGCCCCATCAGCTCTGTAAGCCTTTTGGCTTTGTCTCCGGCCATTTCCCACCACCAGGTACACCCACCTGCAGCAACACAGAAATAGCTGACGTGCACTGAGGACCTACTGTGCGCAGGCCCCAGATGGCTTGCATGGACTCGGGTGTCTCTAGACAGCCTGAAGAGAAGGATCGCTTTCAGTCCCATTTTATGGACAGGGAAACTGAGGCACAGGGCAGCCAGCAGCCAGGCGTGGGGGTCCAGCCTCCGCGCGCGCCCCTGGCCTTGGGCTGCTCTGAGTCTGGCGCAGCCCCAGCGGGGGTGGGGAGTTTTGAGGGATCTGAGGCTTGCACTGTCTGTCAGCAGCATGGGGCTTACGAGACCCAGGCGCGAATCCTGGCTCTGATGCTCAGAACTGGGACCTCTGGTGAGTCACTGCCCCTCTTGGGGCCTCGATTTCCTCATCTGTAAAATGGATGGAGACACTTAGAGAATCATTTCCTAAGCCCCAACCTCCCCTCTGCCTGTTACAGAACTTCATTCATTCTGAGCAACCAGATTTCCCAACCTCCCCTGAATTGAGGTCTAGTCTTCGAACTCTGTCCTGGCTAGTAAGAAGTAAGCAGAAGGGCCCCAAAGCCTCATAAGGAAGACTTCCAGAAGACTCTGAGCCAGGCCTGGACTTTGACTTTCCCTTCTAGTGGGGAGGTAAAGGCTGGAGCCCTGCAGCTATTTTGTGCCATGAGGAAATCTTAAAGTCTATAACAAGGGATGCTGTGAACTGTAAGAGAAGTCAAATCTTCCTGCGACTGCAGCAGGGCCTGGACCTGGCTCTATGATATCTTCTTGCTACCTGTACCAGTTATCTATCCCTGATTCTCGGGTTCACACCAGCGTCGAGTCCTTTCCTGTGGCCCTTGGCCTGTGGCCCAGCATACTACGCATCTCTTGAGTGACCCCCTCCCAGGGCCCCAGGCCAGTCGACAGTGTCCGGTGCACTCGGGGCACAGGCAGCCTGCTCTCCCGGCCTCCCCCCAGGGCTGCAGGTGCTGTGGCAGTGGCCATGGTCCTAAGGGGCTCCCCGGGCTCCAGGCAGGATAAATAGGGGGTCCTACAGAGGGTACCATGCTGGGGCTGAGCTCTGGGGCTGTCCTTGGAGGTTTCAGCGGGGTGTGCAGGAGGATCTTCAAAGGACGGTGGAGAGAGTTCACGGAGGCCACGGCGGCTGGCCCGGGCAGCCCGGAGCAGAGTGTGGCTCAGAATGGCCACTAGAACCAGGGCTCCAGAGCCGAGGATGGAGGCGGCGGCTGCACCGGTCTCAATCTCGAAAAGCAGCAGGGCATAGATGGACAGCGCTGGGCAAGGAAATGTCAGTCACTTATTCAGTCAGCAAACATCTGTTCTCCAAGCCCTCAGGGAGACCCCCAGATATGGAGTGGGCGTGGTGGCAACACCTGGAATCCCAGCAGATCAGGAGGCTGAGGCAGGAGGATCCTAAGTTCAAAGCCAGCCTCAGCAACTTAGCTAGGCTCTAAGCAACTCAGCGAAACTCTCTCTCTAAATAAAATACAAAAAAAGGACTGGGGATGTGGCTCGGTGGTTAAGCGCCCCTGGGTTCAGCGCCCCTGGGTTCAATCCCTGGTCCCCACGAAAACAACAGCAACAAAAAACTCTGCAACAGCTGGGTGCGGTGGTGCATGCCTGTAATCCCAGCCGCTCCAGAGGCTGAGAAAGGAGGATGGTAAATTTGAGGCCAGGCTCAGCAATTTAGGGGAACCCTAAGTAACTTACTGAGACCCTGGCTCAAAAATTAAAAAGCAACAAAAAGGGCTGGGGATGTGGCTCGGTGGTAAAGTTCCCCTCGAGTTCAAGCCCCAGTACCAAAAAGAATGGCAGGCAGAGATGAACTCGGTTCCCCTCCCTCTCACCCCTCACAAACACATCATCCTCATGTCCATTTTACACATAAGGAAACCAAGGCTCAGAGAAGTTAGAGGACTCCCCCAAAGCCACACAGCCAGGAAATGACGGAGGTAGGAGTTTAACCCAGGCTGGGGGGCTCCACAGTTTGTACTCTCAACTTTGGAGACAACAAAAAGGACCTGTTTCAGCTGTGTGGGGTCCTCCCTGCGGAGGTCGTGTTTGAGCTGAGACCTGCAGGGAAAAGGACCGGCCCTGGGGAGAGCTACGGGTGATGTCGCTTTCTTTCCTTCCTTCCTTTTTCCTTTCCCCTCTTTGTTCAGTCCGGATGGAGCCGGGGCACTCCATCACTCAGCTACATCCCGGCCCTTTTATTTTTTAATTTTGAAACAGGATCTCCCTAAATATCCCAGGCTGGCCTCAAACTTTCCATCCTCCTGCCTCAGCCTCCCAAGGAGCTGGGATTACCGGCATGTGCCACAGAGTCTGGCTGCTCTGTGTTTTGGTTTTGGTACCAGGGGTTGAATTCAGGGGTGCTTGGCCACTGAGCCACATCCCTGTGTCTCTTGGTCTTCCATTTTGAGACGGGGGCTCGCTAGTTGCCGGTCAGGCCTTGAACGCCCGATCATGTTGCTCGAGCACCTGAACAGCTAGGGCTGCCGCCTGCACCGCCGTGCTGGGTCTGGATTGCACACGCGAGCACAGAACGATCGCGTCTCTTTTCCTTCTCGCGGTGCTAGGGATGGAACCAAGCCCTGGCACGTGCTAGGCAGGCGCTCTACAGTGAGCCACACCCCAGCCCTGAAACGCTCCATTTTTGTTCCACTTATTCTCCTACCATGGCAGCCGAGCCGTGGAGCCCTGGGGTCTGTCCCCTCCACAGCAGTTGGGCCGGGGCTGCAGGTTGCAGAGTCCCCCCACCCCACCCTGGTCCTGGACGTCCACCCTCTGTCCTGCACCCCACCTGACAATGCCCAGAACCCCGGTTTGCTCTGCTGCGGACTGGGGAGGCCACCAGCACATTGCGGCCTCTCTGGTTTCAGTTTGCTAGTCTGCACCACACAGGCGTCAACCTGAATTTTTTTTTTTTTTGCCATACTGGGGTCTTGTGCTTGCGAGGCAAGGACTCTACCAACTGAGCTAGATCCGCAGCCCTCAACCTGCATTTTATCAGAGGGGACAGTCTTATGTATTGCAGGACACTTAGCAGCTTCTACTCATTAGATGCATCACCCCCGATCCTGTTGTGACAACCAAACCATCTTCAGGTGTTCCCAGACTTTCCATGAGAACAGAACTGGCCTCAGCTGAGAGCCCCGGGCCTGGGACTGCTGACCCATCTCTTCGGCATCAGTGATATGCTAATGAAACTGGGCTCAGCCAATCAGAGCTTTGCTTTCCCTTGTTATAGTGATTGGTGGAGGGGTGTCACATGACTTCAGTGCAGCCTATCAGAGTCAGCCCTGGGACTTTGGCTTGGCCTATGGGGGATACAGGAATTTTCTTCCTGCAGTGGCTGGGGTATGGGTAGGAGAGAAAGCCGGGATGGCTGGGGGACTTTGTGGCCCTTTCTGGGCTGCCCTTTTCTGTGAGGCTGCGCTCTTCCTTTCGAAGATGCCACAGTGCATCATGCCTGGTGCATTGAAATGGGGCCAAGGACTTTCTTTGCCCTAAACTTTTTGAAAGGGCTTTTTATGATTCATCTTTTGGCTCTGCAGAGCAGTGAACGGGTGATTGGCTGGATATGCTTGTGAATTCTTGCTGAATGAGGTCACCTAACCTCAAAAGGAGTCTAAACGGGAGGTGACTGAGTTCTCAATTGAAGGCTTAATGAGTTGAACATAGTGACTTTTTTTTCCCTCTGATTTTTCTTGTATTTTAGAATGAGGATGCAAGGCTATGTTATTCTCGAGGACTCGACATTTATGTCAGTGCACAAAATGGCTGAGGTTGTAGGCGTTGTGTCAAAAGTGCTCACAGCACATCATTCTCAGAGTAAAGTACACTTGGCTGACAGCAGATGAAAGGTGAGGCAAGTGGCATGTCACATAACCTCATCTGAGCACCTGGATCCAGCTGCACTTGAAGTCAACTACCTTTGAGAATTTCAGATACACAAGTCATCGATTTCACTTTCCTTTTTAAAAATCCCACATCTAGAACTTTTTATTAAGTCAAACAGCAACCTACATACAAATTCCACAATGAACCCAAGGTTTATATTTCATAAAAATACTTTAAATCCATCACTTTGTCTTTTATTTTTCAATTATGAGACAAAGAAAAAGTAATAATAGCTTCCATAAATATTTACCATTTTTATCAATTACAAATACACCATTTGTAATAGATTTATAAAAAATATTATTGGGGAAAAACTATCTTTAATTGTGAAAAATAAAAGTAAATAAATCAGTAATAGCAAATCCCTTCTCTCATTCAACTGATTATTCTTCCTTCCAGTAAAACAGGTGCTTACAGAGTAGGCAGGGACCTGGGTGTGCTTCAGCCCTGAGTTCACACTATCATCAACACACTTGTTTTCAAACTTAACATAAAAGATATCAAGTGTCTTTTTAGGCAGGTGTTGTAGTGCACACCTGCTACCCCAGCAACTCGGGAGGCTGAGGCAGGAGGATCACAAGTTGGAGGCCAGCCTAAGCAACTTAGTGAGGCCATATCTCAAAAATGAAAAAGAAAATGGGTGGGTTTAATCCCCAGTACCAAAAAAACCAAACAAACAACAACAATAAAACAAACAAAAACACATAGAAACCAAACAAAACCACCCAGGCCATGAAAACTTATTCAAATAAAACATCTAAAACTGATGAGAAGTGTTCTGCTGACAGCCATTGTTTGTGGAGACCCTGCTGGGGACTTTTGTGGGTATTGGAACCCCCTGAGCAATTTGTCAAGGCAGGGGTGGTGATCACTGCCACTGTCTTGATGGGGACCCAGGAACACAGAGAATCTGCCCCAGGCCCCGGAGGGAGAAAGTCTCGTGGCCCAGTTAGGGGTCCTCCCCCTTCCAAGCCCAGGGGCATGCCCGCCATGCCAGGTCCGACACGCACCTGCTAAGTACACGGAGACCCCGCAGCAGAACAGGCCGAGGGCCACGTGCCTGAGGAGGCGGCAGTCGTAGAGAAACCAGTCCGACCTGGGACGGAGGGAACAGAAGCAAAGGTACTCAGGAGGTGCAGCCGGCCGCAGGGGTCAGCAGGGACAGGGAGGGACAGGAGCCTGAGCAAGAGCAGGTCCAGCTTTCAGGGATCAGGGGCCCCACCATCAGCTGGCTACCCCTGCCCCCACTTACAGCCCTTCATTTGCCCCCATCCATCCATCTGTCCATCCAGCCTCCTGTGAAGACACCATTCACCAGCCACCCCCACCCCTCATCTCTCCACTACCCACCCAGTCACCCACTCTTTGGCCCCTCCATTCATCCATCAGCCTCTCCATCCATCCATCAGCCCCTCCATCCATCCATCCATCCATCAGCCCCTCCACCTATCCATCAGCCCCTCCACCTATCCATCAGCCCCTCCACCCATCAGCCCCTCCATCCATCCATCAGTCCATCCATCCATCCATCCATCCATCCATCCATCCATCACCCCCTCCACCCATCCATCAGCCCCTCCACCCATCCATCAGCCCCTCCACCCATCAGCCTCTCCATCCATCCTTCACCCCTCCATCCATTCATCCATCACCCTTCCACCCATCCATCCATCAGCTCCTCCATCCATTCATCCATCAGCCTCTCCATCCATCCATCCATCCATCCATCCATCACCCCCTCCATCCATCCATCAGCCCCTCCCTCCATCCATCACCCCTCCACCCATCCATCCATCAGCCCCTCCATCCATTCATCCATCAGCCTCTCCATCCATTCATCCATCCATCCATCACCCCCTCCATCCATCCATCAGCCCCTCCCTCCATCCATCACCCCTCCACCCATCACCCACATTCACATACTTATGGATCCGTCAGTTCATCTGCTCCCGTCCTCCGACCCAGTCCCCCACCAGGTATGTGCCATCTGCTCACCCGCTGTCTCTGCTCCTCTGTGCTTCACCCCCCAACCCCTCTTTCCAAGTCCAGCCGCCATCCCCACTATCCATCCCCACCAGTCATTCAACCCTCACCCCATACAGCCACCCACCCATTTGACCACGCCATGTCCATCCATCCGGGAAACAGCAGCCATCTGTCCACATCCTCCCCCACCCCTCCCTGCACTCTCACCTCCATTCACCACCCAGACGTCCCTCAGATCCACTCACTGCCCCACAACGCTGCCCCTCCATCCCCGTCAGTCTAGCCAGGCTTCCCTTCTTCCGTGAGCCATCCACATACATCAGTGCACCCCCACGTCCAGCGCTCCTGAAGGTGGGGCCTTGCCCAGTGCCTGCGTCCCGTCATTTGACAGACCACAGACTTATTTTTAAAGGGGAGCAAAATGAGGTTCCCTTGCCCCCAAGGGCAGCAGGAGCAGCCACACTGAGTGAAGAGGGGGGCAGTTTCCAGAGCTCTCCTGGCTCACCTCCCACGAGGACAACATAGGTGGCCTCCTTCTGGGTCTCCCTGCCACCCCGCTCCTCACTCCCCTTTGGCTCATGGCCAGCTGGACTTACGTCCAACCTAAGTCACACTATTACCCTCCGCACAACCCTCCCCTCAGGGTAAAACCCATAGTCCTCCCCACAGGGTCCCTTCCCTCTGACCTCCTCGCCCTCATCTGCTCCAGCCACACCAACCACCACCACCTCCCCCAGCGCACCAAGCTCACCCCTGCCCCAGGGCATTGGCACATGCTGCCCTTCTGCTTGGACCACAGTACCCCAGACCTGCTTCCTTCCCTCTCACAAGGCTCAGCTCAGGCCTTCCCTGACCCTCCTGTGTCACCCTGCCTTGTTCCCCTCCACCCCATCACCCCATTTTCCTTCCTAGCGTCTGTCACCATTTGACATCACTGATCTCTCCTGCTTCTTTATTTTCAGATGGTGAGCCCATGAGGGGGTGTCTGGGTCCATTTAGTCCCTGCTCTATCCCAGATGTTCAGAGTCAGCCCCTGCCACCTGCAGGTGCCACTGACATATTGGGGTCTGATGGGACACATGCATTTTGGTGTCCCTTGGGTGAAGGGTGCATGGAACGGGCAGGATCTACCCCAAAGGCAGAAGTTTGCATCTGCTTGAATCGACCAAATTCTGCACCAAAATCCTTGCTTCTCTCCTGCAGCATCGGGGAGGGAAAGACTCAGAAGTGTTGGTGCCCTTGGCCCAAGGAAGTTCCTATCCCACTCTTGCTGTCCCCCTAGACGCCCCCTCAGGCCCACCGCGCTGAGCCCAGATTCCTAAGGAACGGCACCCCGAGCCAGAACCCAGGCTGGCGCTCTGCCAGATTCAAGTTCCAATCCAGCCCACCCGCTTCCCAGCCAGCGACCTGGAGAGAGCAGCCCGGGCCAAGGCGCGGTTAAAAGTGGGGCCAACAGCACCAGCCGCCAGGCGAGGCCGGGCCTTCACGGAGCCCACCCACAGCCCGGGAGGCAAACGCCAGGACCCCGGAGCTCGCATCCGCCTACCTGCCGGGGCTGGGTCCTCGCGCCAGCTCTGCGCCCAGGTGGCCACAGAGCGCCGCCAGCAGCAGGCAGGTGAGGCCGAGCACCAGGGCCAGCGCGGCCAGCGCGGCGGCCAGCGGCAGCAGCGCCCCGGCCGCATCTTCGGGCAGCCCCGGGCCGGTGCCCAGCTCAGGGCCCAGCCCGTCGGCGCGCTGTCCCCGCAGCTCAGCGCGTCCCGCCTGCAGCTGGAACAGCAGCTGCGCGGCCAGCGCCGCCAGCACGGCCGCCGGAATGCCCAGCAGGGTCATCGCGGCCAGCACCCGGCCGCCGTACGAGCGGGCCATGGCAGGGGTCCTGCGGGCCTGGGGGGACAGTGCAGGGTTCCCAGAAGTTTCAGGAAGCCGAGGAGTTGGGGGAGTCCTCGGGCTCTCAGGGGGACCCAAGGGGCGGGGACATCAGGAGGTGACTGAAGGTTCTGGGGCTGGATTGGGGGGCCGCCTAGGGGGTCGCCAGACTGGGGACCCGGGGTGCCGACCGCTCTTGGGACGCTGAAACTCCCGAAAACTTGGGACGAAGTCTTTTCTTCTCTCTCTGCGGGACCTGCGGGCGCCCCCTCCGGGTCTGCGCGACGGGGAGGGGCGGGGTCTGGCGCTGGGCAGGGGCGGGGCCTGGAGCGGGGCGGGGCGGGGCGCGGGCCCCACCCGGTGCCAGGGCGCGGAGCCTGGATCTGGCGGACCCACAGCTCGCTGAGCTCATAAAGGTGCCCCACTTGGAGCCCTAAACAGTGATTTTTATTATTTTAAAGGTATTTGAAGTCAGGCGCGGTGATGCATGCCTGTAATCCCAGCAGCCCTGGAGGCTGAGGCAGGAGGATCACAAGTTCAAAGCCAAACTCAGCAACTTAGCAAGGCCCTAAGCAACTCAGCACCCCTGGGTACAATCCCCAGTACCAGGAAAAAAAAAAAAAAAAAAAAAAAAAAAAAAAAAAAAAAAAATGAGCCGGGCATGGTGGCAAATGCCTGTAGTCCTAAGGAGTGGGGAGGCTGAGGCAGTAGGATCGCGAATTCAAAGCCAGCCTCGACAACAGCGAGGCGCTAGGCAACTCAGTGAGACCCTAAATAAAATACAACACAGGGCTGGGAATGTGGCTCAGTGGCCCAGGGCCCCTGAGTTCAATCTTTGGTACCAAAAAATAAAATAAAATAAAAAATAGTAAGAACTGGGGATGTAGCTCAGTGGTAAGGGACTCTTAGGTTCAATCCCCAGTACAAAAAGAAAAAAGAAAAAAAAAATGTTTGAACAAACTTTTAAATGATTCCCGGCTTCGTCACTGAAGCCACAGAGCCTGTAATCGGCTCTGGTTCCCTCCCCCACTGCACCCACTGCCTTCCAAGCTTGGGGGAACCTTCCCTCCCCACAGGCCCTCCCGGATCCCTTCCCCAGCTGCACACCAGGTTCTTCCCGCTTTTAATTTTTAAAGATAGTTGAGGTGAAACTTACAGAAGCCATTTTATTCAGTAGTCATCTCATTCACAGTGTCGCTCGCTCGTTCCGCCTCGTTTCAGAACATTTTAATCACCCCCCAAAGAGACCCCCGTTCCCATGAGCACTCACTGCCCTCCCCCTCCCCCAGCCCTCTGCACCCTGGAATCTACTTCCTGACTCTGTGGAGTCTCCTGCTCTGGACATCTCATATCAATGGGATCACACACTAGGTGGCCTTTTGTGTCTGGCCTCTGTCACTCCCCATCTTTTCGAGATGCGTCCACATTGTAGCAGGTATCAGCGCTTCGTTCCTGTTGATGGCTGAGTAATATTCCATTGTGTGGTTTTATCTTTTCATCTTGGGTGGTTTCTACCTTTTGGCAAATGCCAATTGTGCTGCCTGAATGTGCCTATACAAATATCCCAGAACCCTCGGCGTGCAATTGCTGAGTCCTGTGCCGCCTCCATTCTAACCTTTTGTGGACTCACCAAACTGTTTTCCACGGCGGTGGCAGGAGGTTTTGCTCTTGTTTCCTGCACAAACACCAACACTTGTTATTTTCTTCTTTTTAAAATTGATAACAGCCGTCCTGGTGGGTGTGTGGTGGTATCGCAGTGTGGCTTTGATTTGCATCTCCCTGATGAGTAGTGACGTCAGGCATGTCTTCAGTCCTTGGTTGTGCATCTTCTTTGGATAAGTGTCTGTTCAAGTCCTTGGTTCTCTTAACTGGGGCTGACTCCCGCTGCTGAGTTGGGGAGTCTGGGCAGGGACCCTTCTCAGCCATCTGACTTGCAAGTCTTCTCTCCCACTCTGCTTTTGTTCCCCCACAGCACCGCGTTTCTGCAGAGCAGTGAGAAGTTTTTGGAAGCCTGGAGGCCAAGGCTGCCCCAGGTCAGCACGTTCAGACCTTGCAATGGCCCTGAGAGGTAGCGCTCTCGTTGCCTTGGCTTTCCAGAAGTGAAACGAAGGTACAGAGAGGTACACTGACTTCCCAGGCCACACAGCAAGCACAAGCTGAGCAGGATCTGAACCCAGCACCCTGGCTCCCTCCCACTGCTCTCTACTACTCCCAGATGCATTAGTGATTTCACTGGTTTTGAATTTCCAGTCACTTTTCCAATTGACGGAGGCAATGTCTTTTTCAGATTTCAAATTTACTTGGAAAACAATATTTGGGGTGCCGAGTCCTCGGCTTATTCCTTTATAGGTAAAATGGGTAAAATGGGTCTGGAGAACCTAGGAGTGACTTTTCATCCCCAGGTAGCGACCGTTTCATTCACCAAGTCTCAGTGCAACAGTCGCTCATCATCATGAAAGTTAGGGTGACATTTCCCTGATTTACAAGTAAGGAAAAGTCCCAACTGGGCAGCTGAGGTTCAGCAACTCATTCAGATCAGAATGCCCGCTCTGTTCCAGGGTTGAGATACAGAGATGTAAAACACCGGCACCAGTTCATTTGACACATACTGGTAAACCACCGTGTGCCCAGCTTGGGAGGCTCAGTGGTGACCAACGCAAGCTCTCCTGGGGCTCACAGGCTGGAGGAGAAGTGGAGACAAAAACCTCACAGGGGTGTGGCTCAGCACTATGTACAGCCAGAGCGATGAGAAGTTGTGCTCACCTTATGTACAATGTGTCAAAATGCTCATATAACCAATTAGAACAGATCTTAAAAATGAAAAAGAAAAGACAATCCACAAGGGACAATTTCCTCTTACGGCCAAGGGACATTAACTGAGCTGTTTTAGGCTCATCATGACGGGTTGGGGGTTCTGGGCACACAGATGCCCCGGCCTGGCCCCATTCTTCAGTTATGGTGTCTGCATTCAATCTGGAAAGCGGAGCCTGCAAGTGCGCCCCCCGCGGAGGATGATCTTATTACCTTGTCCTTTCGTCAAATTCCCTCCAGCCCCGGCAGGCGGAGGGGGCGATGGGCCACAGTCCGCTGGCTGGAATAATTAGTAACCCCGTCGCCGGGTTGCATGTCCCAGGCTTAGTTCGAGAAGGTCGTTCAAAACTTTAAACTCCGCTACCTGAGATTAGATCAGCATGGAGTTTAAGAGCAGCTATCTCACAAGGTCCAATACGCCCATTTTACAGATATGTACACTGAGGTCCACAAGCAGCCTTCCCCTCCCTCACCAACATCTCTTTTTGGAAACTGGGTGCGGAGGGCGTGGCTTACGGCTCATTTGCATTTGGGCTCCGCCCCAAGACCCACCGCTCCATTCTGCCGCCAGAGGGCGCCCTAGGCAAAGATTAGCGGCGCGGAGGGAACCGGGGTTCCGCCTTGGCCAATCTACCAAGTAGGGCTGGTCTTACTATTTTCTGGAGGAATTAAGTGGGGCTCGGAGAAGGAAGGTGACTGTGACAGTCACAAAGCCGAGAAGTGGGTCTAGACCGGAGGGGTTTATTCCTATATTCTACTGCCTCCCTCGGGGATCCGCGGGGTCCACCAGAACAGGTGGAGACCCGGGAGACTCTGGGCGTTCCCTGGCGGTCAGGGGCCCCGGCGCACGTGGCGCCAAATAGTGAACTGCGTCCCATATAAAATAGGAACGAGCGTGTGAAAGGCGGCTGAAATCTAGGGGCGAATGGTTTCATGCCCTGGGCTCGGCGTTCGCGGCGCCTCGCCTGCCTTAGCTGGCATTTTCCCATTTGCGGCGCAGGCCTCAAAAATCTTTCTTGGGCCCCACTGGAAACTGTGGGCTCCGGTGGCGACGCAGCCACGGAGGTTGGTCAGTTCAGTAAATGCGCCGTCGGGGCCGGGGACAGTGACCGTGAGGAGGCCGCGCGAGCGGAGGCAGGGCCGAGGCGAGCCGTCTCTGCGCTGCTCTCTCAGTTTCTCCGAAAACCTACAATGGCTCAAACCAGGCAAAGTCGATTCGAATAAAAATACTATTTCCTGGACCTTAAACAGCTCTCCCCGCCCCCGGGGAGGCTCAGATGGTCCCCGTGGGCGAGGCCAGGCCCTGGGCCCGCGCGAGCCGAGTGTGGGCGGTGTCTGCGGTGGAGGCTCCCGGGCCACCTGCCCCGGCTGGGTTCCGCGGGCCGGGAGCGGAGCCGACTGCCCGTCTCTGCAGTGGTGCCGAATGCGGGGCGGGGACCTGGGGGTGGAGCCCGGACAGACCCCGCCCCGCCCGCAGCGCGTGGCCCCCGCACCCGAGCTGCGGGGCTGCCCCTGGGGACCCTCCTCCGCGGGGCTCAGAGCAGCCCCCCGGCCCCGCCCTCCGCCCCGCCCTCCGGGCCGCGCCCGCCGCGCGTCGCCGGGTCCACGCGGTACTTGCGGCGGCGCAGCGGCTCGGTGAGGCTCCGCGGCACCGGGTCCTCCAGGTCCTCGGGTTGCAGGAAGTTGCGGTCCAGCACTTCGGCCGCCTCTTGCCAGTTGGCGAAGCAGGCTGGGCCCAGGCGCTGGATCTCGTCCGTCGCGTCGCGAGTGAGCACGTCCCCGCTCGGCTTGAGCACCACGACCGTGGGCAGGTGCTCCACCGAGAACTGGCGCCCGAGGTCCCTGCGGGGAGGGCGGGCCAGTCCGTGATCCCCGGGCAACCGGGCCCCGGGCCCCCACATTGTCAGGACACTCCCCCGCCGCAGGCCCTTTGCACTGACTGTGCCCTCCACCTGGGGCGCCCGTCTAGGACGGACGGCTGCAGGTTAAGACCGTCCCATCACAGTCCCTCCCTTGACTCCCTGCTGTGTGGTTTTCGTTTTCCTTCCGGGCTCTGCTCAGCGCACAGCATGCTGTAAAGTTTATTTCTCCTGCTTATCATTTTCTCCCACAGTGAATTTTTAGATCCACATGGACATGGGCGTCTTCTCCTTTCACTAGTACCTTCTGTGCCTGAGACAGTGCAAGGCGGAGTAATGCCCAGGAAATGTGTGTGGGGCGAGCCAATGAATGGATGCCATGAAAGGCCGAAGGAAGTATTAAGTCGGAAAAGCGCTACCACTGAGGGAGGGCCACTTCAAGAAGGTGACCTTTGACCGGAAATCTGCAGGATTAAGAGAGGGAAAACTGAGAGAAAGGTGACCAGGTAAAGGATGCAGCATGTGCAAAGGCCCTGAGGTGACAGGGTGTTCAAGTACTGCTCTGATCCCGACAGCCCTGGAGGGGCATGGTAAGGAGTTTTGATTTTGTTCTAAGTGTGAGGGAGAAAGCCAAGAAGCTGTGTGCATCCCCAGTAGACCCTGTACCAAACACCATCTAGACCCCTCATGGAAGAGAGGGAGATGCCAGACTGGGCCCATCCCCCACAGTTCTTAATTTTAGCCTGCTGCTTTCTTAGGTGGTCCTCTCCCAGGCAGATACATAGGAAGCACATGGTAACTGCAAAATCCCATAGGAGTAAAATAGCACATTTAGCAGTTAAATGTATGACCCCCCAGCCAAATCTGAATTTCAGAAAACCAAAGAAAACTTTAAAAGTACATACCCAGAATCACATGAGACACATTCATACTAAAACACTATTTGTTGTGTATCTGAAATTTGAATTTAACTGAGCAGTTTGTATTTTAGCTGGCAACTTCAAAGGAGTGGGGTAGTGATTGGGAAAATCTTGCCCCAAATAGAAAGTTTCACCTGAGATGTGCTTGAGACCAGTGTTTCTTCCTGAGGGACAGAAACGTTTGGGAGAAAAAGCACCTTACTTGCCAGAGGACAGTTGGATTAAGCAAATGTCCCAACTCCGGTAATGATGGGTGGGGAAGGAAGGTCTTCATGACCAGAGACCTTCCACTTGTGCAACGAGATGAATGAAATCGGGGAAATGTCATGAAGTCTGCAACTCCCTGTCAAAGGTTCATGACCCTCCCCACTCACGGACACACGGACACACACACAGACACACACAGAGACTGCCGTAACTGCCGTGAGCTTCATTAGACACTTCATTCAATTTTTTTGCTAAGTTGGATTTCTTTCTCTTTTAGGTTGGGGATGGAACTCAGGGTCTCATACATGCCAGGCAATCGCTCCACCCATGAGCAACACATCCAGGTTCTGACATTTTTTTTCTTTTCATAAAAAAAGATGGGGTTCGTTCCTAGCACTGCAGAAAAAAAAAAAAAAAAAAAAAAAAAAAAAAAAAAAAAAAAAAAAAACTGGGTTAAAAGACAATGAAAGAAGCCAGGCACGGTGGCACACGCCTGGGATCCCAGTGGCTCAGGAGAGTTCAAAGCCAGCCTCAGCAACAGCAAGGCGCTAAGCAACTCAGTGAGACTCTGTCTCTAAACGAAACACAAAATAGGGCTTGGGACGTGGCTCAGTGGTCGAGTGCCCCTGAGTTCAATCCCTGGTACAACAAACAAAGAATGAAAGAGCCAGGCGCAGTGGCGCACGCCTGTAATCCCAGCCACTTGGGAGGCTGAAGCCTGAGGATCACAAGCTCAAGGTCAGTCTCCACAACTTAGTGAGGCCCGCCTGAGCATAAAAAATAAAAAATGGCTGGGGATGTAGCCCAGTGGTAGAGTGGTCCTAGGTTCAGTTCACAGTACCAAAAATTAAAAATAAAAAATGAAAGTACCTCTCACTGCAGAAAAGGGGAAAGTTCTCAGATAGCCAGTGTCGGCCTCTCCTCGCGAGCCTGAATCAGCGCCCTCTCCCTGGGCTCGAACGCCCGCGAGGCTTCCCAGCTGGCGGAGGTCTTGTCTGCTCCTTCGGGGGCTCGCCTGCACCCCCCTCTCACACTTGGGACGGCTCGGTCTCCCTGCACCGGACAGGCTGTCCTTTTTCCTGACAGCCTCCAAGCTGGTCTGGGCTGGGCCTCTGCCTGGAAACCCTGGTCCTGTACCAGTGACCACCACCCTCTTAGTGGCCTGGTCATCTCTTTAGAGACACTTGTCCAGATGCGTTCTCTGACATCTGGATTTCAGGAAGGTTCCCATTGCATTTCCACTGGGGGGTGGGCCTCCCTCTGTCCTTGAGAAGGCCACTGCAGTTGGTCATTTCATATTGACCTGAGTCTTTGTTTCACATCTGATTCCCCCACTTCTCTGTGAGCTCCCTGGGGTGAGACGGAAGTGGAATGAACCGGCTTTCTGTACCCCTAACTCCTAGTACAGGGACTGGCACGTGGGGCTGCACATTCCCCTGGGGGAGGATGCACAAATTACTAAGTAAATGCTTTCATTTTGGTGGTAATGCCGCCTCCAGGAAGCCCTCCCAGACCTCACCTCCTCAGATCATCCTCGAAGGGCAGGAAGAGCCACTTCTCAGGCATGTCCCTGAGGAACAGATCCTGCTGCTCCTCCGTGGGATCCTGGGACACATACACCAGGGCTAGCTGGGCCGCCCGCAGCACATAGAACTCGTCTGTGAGCCTCACAAAGAAGTCCTTGAGGATGGGCGCGAAGGCCTGGCACTTCGGACAAGCCGTGGCGCCAAAGAACAGCAGCACCAGGCGGTTCTCCAGCCTGCGGCTGAGCTCGGCCTCCGTGTCCAGCTCATCCTGGTCGCTGTTATTGCGGATCAGGACGCGGCCAGAAAACAGCGAGGCCATGGTAGCCCCAGCGGGGTGCTGGGGACAGGGTGGAGAGAGCCCCACGTGGTGTGGCCCAGACCTGCTGTCTGGCTCCTCTCCCAGGAATAGGGATCTCTAGGAAGCCAGCTTAGGACCTCAATAATCTGCTCAATCTTGACCTAGTTCTGCAGGCCGTGGAGGGCAGGGCGGCGCGGGGCGGGTGGGGAGGGAGACTGCCCTGCGTAAAACACTAGGGAACGCTGAGCTGGGGGGCTGGGCTGGAGCTCCGTGGTAGAGCACTTACCCAGCATTCCCCCTCCAAACTGAGAGGGAGAATGAGAAAATGAGAGAGGACAGAAGTCACTGGAGAGGAGAGGCCACGTGAAGACCCAGGCAGACTGGGATGATGCGGCCGGAAACCCAGGAACCCCGAGAACCACCAGCAGCGGGAAGCCAGAAGGGATCCTCCCTGAAGCCTCCAGAGGGCGCTCTGCTGCCTTGACTTGGGGGAGGGCGGTGCAACGCGGTTCCGTTGCCCCTAGCTACCGCATGCGTGTTACAGCAGCCGCAGACAGACTCTCCTACCTACGTGGTGGGCCTTTGCCTTTGTTTCCGGGCAACTGCTCGCTCCTACACCGGGCTCCCGTTCTCCTCGCAGTGCACTCCCTGTGCCGTGCTCTTTTGTATTTTATTTCAACACTGCTTCCTTTCTCTTATTTTTCTGGAAAGTGCAAGAAGTCTCTTTGCTGTCACAGTACACCCAGCAGAAGGCCCACTGCCAACCACTGCCACGTGCAGTGGGTGGGTGATCAAGAAACTCTTGATGTCCAACCCCTAAAAGGAAGGGCATTAACATCTACCAAGTGACCAAGGTGCAGAGGGGAGAGGTGTCCTGCCCAGGGCCATTGGCTGAAAAGGGACAGAGACTGGTTCAGGCCCAAAGCCTGAGTTCTACCCTCCTGTCAGGAAATAGATCTTCAATCCCTTAGGCAAAATCTTTGGGGATAATACACCTTGGCATTGGGAATTTGTCCCCTTTCTTTTTTATTTTGAGACAGGGTCTTGCTAAGTTGTCCAGGCTAGAGAAGAAGTCATGATCCTCCTGCCTCAGCCTCCCAAGTAGCTGGGACCATAGGTGGACCATGGAGTCAGCTAAAACTTTTTGGTTTTTGGTGATGGGGATGGAACCCAGGTCCCGATGCATGCTGGGCAAATGCTCTATCACTGAGTTGCACTGAACCCTGGAACTGGGGGTTTTCCTATCTCAGGAAGCCAACTGGGGAATGCAGCCATTTACTACATGGTGTCCCTGGGGGCCTGGGGCATTCTGTCATCGAAGGCATAAATGAGGATAAAAAAGAATAACCGCATAAATATAAAGCATTTTTATACGCAAGTGATGAAACATCTGAAAGGGAAATGAGGAAAACAACCCCATTTGCAATAGCCTCAAAAAAATAAAATACTTGGGAATCAATCTAACCAAAGAGTAAAAGATCTCTACAATGAAAACTACAAAACACTGAAGAAAGACATTGAGGAAGACCTTAGAAGATGGAAAGATCTCCCATGTTCTTGGATAGGCAGAATTAATATTGTCAAAATGGCCATACTACCAAAAGTGCTATACAGACTCAATGCAATTCCAATTAAAATCCCAATGACGTACCTTACAAAAATAGAGTAAGCAATCATGAAATTCATCTGGAAGAATAAGAAACCCAGAATAGCTAAAGCAATCCTTAGCAGGAAGAATGAAACAGGGGGTATCGCAATACCAGAACTTCAACTATACTACAAAGCTATAGTAACAAAGACTGCATGGTATTGGCACCAAAATAGACAGGTGGATCAATGGCACAGAATAGAGGACATGGACACAAACTCAAATAAATACAATTTTCTCCTACTAGACAAAGGTGCCAAAAATATGCAATGGAGAAAAGATAGCCTCTTCAACAAATGGTGCTGGGAAAACTGGAAATCCATATGCAAGAGAATGAAACTAAACCCCTATCTCTCACCCTGCACAAAACTCAACTCACAATGGATCAAGGACCTTGAAATCAGACCAGAGACCCTGCATCTTATAGAAGAAAAAGTAGGTCCAAATCTTCAACTTGTTGGCTTAGGATCAGACTTCCTTAACAGGACTCCCATAGCACAAGAAATAAAAGCAAGAATTAATAACTGGGATAGATTCAAACTAAATAACTTTCTCTCAGCAAAGGAAACTATCAGCAATGCGAAGAGAGAGCCTACAGAGTGGGAGAATGTCTTTGCCACTCATACTTCAGATACAGCACTAATTTCCAGAATATATAAAGAACACAAAAAACTCTACACGAGGAATACAAATAACCCAATCAACAAATGGGCTAAGGATATGAACAGATGCTTCACAGAAGATCTACAAGCAATCAACAGACATATGAAAAAATGTTCACCATCTTTAGTAATAAGAGAAATGCAAATCAAAACCACACTAAGATGCCATTTCACCCCAATTAGAATGGCAATTATCAAGAATACAAGCAACAATAGGTGTTGGAGAGGATGTGGGGAAAAAGGTACACTCATACATTCTGGTGGGGCTGCAAATTAGTGCAGCCACTCTGGAAAGCAGTGTGGAGATTCCTTAGAAAACTTGGAATGGACCCACCATTTGACCCAGCTATCCCACTCCTTGGGCTATACCCAAAGGACTTAAAATCAGCTTAATACAGAGATACAGCCACTTAATACAGAGATACAGCTTAATACAGAGATACAGCTATCAATGTTCATAGCTGCTCAATTCACTATAACTAGATTGTAGAACCAGCCTAGATGTCCTTCAATTGATGAATGGATAAAGAAACTGTGATTTTATATATATATATATATATATATATATTTATATATATATATATGAATATTACTCAGCTATAAAGAATAATAAAATTATGGCATTTGCAGGCAAATGGATGAAATTGGAAAACATCATGCTAAGTGAGATAAGCCAATCTCAAAAAACCAAAGGACGAATGATCTCACTGATAAGCAGATGATGACACATAATGGGGGGTGGGGGGCAAGAATGGAGGAAGGAAGGACTGTATAGAGGGAAAAGAGGGGTGGGAGGGGTGGGGGGGAAGGAAAAAATAACAGAATGAATCAAACATCATTACCCTATGTAAATGTATGATTACACAAATGGCATGCCTTTACTCCATGTACAAACAGAAACATGTATCCCATTTGTTTACAATTAAAAAAAAAAAAAAGAATAACCACTGGGAAGAGCCTGGCTCAGTGCAGCAGAGATGGGCCCCCACTAGAGTGTTGAGACCACATTTAGGAAAAAGGGGGATTTCCCAAAGCCTTTTAGGAACCAGGGTGGGGACAGGGGAGCTGTGGGAAGAACTGGATGAGGCTGTCGAGTGTAGGATGCTTAGTTGAGCCTTAGTAAACCTGGTAAAATGGAGGGGTGGAAGGAGAGGGGAGCCGGAAAGAGGAAGTAGGTAGGAGAGGGATGGGGGAGGGGAGGAGGAAATGGGTAAGAGAAGAGGGAATTGGGGTAAAGGGAAGGAGGAGGAGAAGGGAGAAGTTTCAGGGGACAGTGATGAGGAGGAGATAAAAAGGAAGGGACAGGAGGGGAGGAGGGACAGCAAGCCCCCAACGTATATTTTCAAATCAATGAATCTCAGCACCAAGCCAGGAGCCCAGCTCTGGTTCAGTCCTCAGTTTCCTTACCTGAAAAGTGGGGGTGACTGCAATAGTGATTCTGGCAGGGCAGGAGATACTGCTCACTACTGATCCCTGGCTTGAGAAAGTAGTGCTGGCCAGGGTCTGGCTCTGGGCCTGTGCTCCGGATCTACCTCCTCGCCCCCCATGCCATCCACCCGGGGCTGCTGGCAGAAACCAATAGCAGCTGGGGGTGGGGGTGGGGGCGAGAGCCTGCCCAGCCCTGTCCTCCAAGCGGTGCTGGAAGCAGGCCCTGGCCACCTCCCAAAGACAGCCCGGGGAAGGTCGGCCAAGCAGGGCAGAAAACAAGCAGGGGTGGAGTGGGCAGGGGGGCACAGAAGGGGGAACTTGCTGCGAGGGCCCCAAGGCAGAGGCACGCATGGACACAGCGCAGTGAGACGAGCCAGGAGTCTGCCAGCAACAGAAGCCCCTGAAGGGACCCACCATCTGGAGCTAAGCTGAGGACCCCTGCCTCGGCCTCCCAGTCCCTGCCTGCCTGCTGCCCGAGCTTCTGGGAGCCCACGAAAGTGCGGTCAGGTCCCGGGGTCTGCAAGCGGCTTCAGGTCAGCCACGGAATAGCATTGTGGGCATCCAGCTCAGCGCTGGCCCGTGTCCGGTCAGGAAAAGGGGTTTGGGGACCGCTAGGTGAGCTCCTGGGACCCTGGGGTGCAAACAGGACCTGCTGGGTCTCTTGGGGGTGTGATTAGGAATGATGAGAACCCGGTGTGTGGATATTGACCTCCCCGGGTTCCAGGGGTGTAACCTTAAGATTTAACTGATGAAGCTTTGGGGTATGGATTTGGGATTAGCTGGGTCCTTGATCCACGTTTGAGACGGAGGCGGGTTAGGACTTAGAAACTTCTGTGGCCCTAGGATGATGGATTAGTCCTCCTCGGGTCCCTAGAATGCGTGTTTAAGACCGAAGAGGCTTTAGGGCTTGGGCTTGGGGTACGCTGGGGTAGGACTCCAGGGCAGGCGGGCCGGCTGTGAGCAGGGAGTTTCCGGTCCCCCGGGACAACTTCGAATGCCATCTAGGGCTCGGCCTGGCGCGCCCGAGAGCCACGCCCCTGCCTGCGGGACCCACGTGCTTTCTAAGCACGCGGCCGAATGGGGCGGGGCGAGGCCTGGTTGCCATGGAGACAGCGGCTAGCCTCGGCTGGCCGTTCTAGCTCGGTGGGTCTCGTTGGCCGTCGTCTCTCTAGCTCGCGGGATCTCCCTCTATGGTCCTGGCCTCCGGAAGGGGCCAGCCGCCGCTATGCGGGATGAGGGGCTAAAAGCTAGACAGATGGAAAGAGGAGATTGGAGCGGGGCTTAGGGGCTAAGGGGGCAGGAGTGAGGCGCCCCTCCTGGAGTGGTGACTTAGACAAGGCCTGAGGGTGGGGCCGGTGGCCAGAATAGAACCTGGGCCTGGGAAGCTGGCCAGGTCAGAAGCCGGGCGGGGCTCAAGCTGACAGGGAGGGCCGGGGTCCAGTTCAGAACCCGAGAGCGTGTGCCAAGGGGCCGGAGCACAGGCCTAACCCAGGGCTGGAGCCCGGCGTAGAGAGGGTGGGGCTCTACAGGAGACTTGCGCTTGTGGGCGGAGCTAGAGGCTTAACCTGGGGCCCGGGTCGAGAGAGCCATGAGAAAGTGGGTAGAGGCGGGATCCGGAGGAAAACCCGGGATCCCAGATGGGCAGGCCGGGGACAGGGCATGGAGGTGAATTCTGGGACAGAGGATAGGGGTAGGTAATGGCCTGGGGACGGGGCCTGGACGAGTGACTAGGAAGGGACTAGGTCTGTGGTCGGGAACAAAGTGGCCCAGGCTTTGAGGACTAAATCTTGGGGATGGAGCGTGGGTTTGAGGTCTTGCCTCAACGTCAAGGTATGGGGTGGGGCCTGACAATGACTGACGGTATGGAAATATTGGACCCGGGGGAGGATCCCGTTACAATGATTGGCAGGGAGGCGGAGCCCCGGCCTGGGGGTGGTGCCTATCAGGAACTAGCCAACCTTAGGCCTGGGGGCGGAGCCTGACTTGTGAACGCGTTCCCGTTAGACCGAGGAGGGGGCGGAACCTGGCCTGGAGTTCCAGGCTGGGCTGTCCGAGGGCGGAGCTAGGGCCTGGGGGCGGAGCCCGATCTGGGGGCGGGGCATGGAGGCCGGAGGCGGGGCCCCAGCGGCCAGCAGCCTCAGTGCCCTCCGCTCCCTAGGATGCGGGCTCCGGGTGCAGGCACGGCCTCCTTGGCCTCGCTGGCGCTGCTGTGGCTGCTGGGACTACCGTGGACCTGGAGCGCAGCGGCGGCGTTCGGTGTGTACGTGGGCGGCGGCGGCTGGCGCTTCCTGCGCATCGTCTGCAAGACGGCGAGGCGGGACCTCTTGTGAGTGTGGCTGGGCCGGGCAGGTATGGGGGCGGGGCTGCGCGGCCTGGGCGGATCGAGGAGGTTGCGGGTGGTCTGCGGGTCCCGGGGAGGTCTGGGAGGACTTTAGAAGTTGGGGGCGGGACCCGGGGTATAAGGGCAGGGCTAGGAGTGGAGCCGGGACTTGAAGGGGTGACTAGTTGGGGAATCGAGGTCTGGGAACAAATTGTGGGTCTCTGGAAGGAGATGAGTAGTAGGTTCAAAGGCGATTGGGGACTGCTTAGGAGACTTTCGGGGACCCTGGTGGCAACCTTTGGGCCTCTGGGCAGCTAGCTGGTGGAAATCTCTGTAGGACTGTGGTGACTGAGAGACTTCTGGGAGCTTGTCAGAGACCCTTATAGGGTCCTGGGGAGTGACAGGGGCGACTCAGTGGTCTCTGGGGGCTGCCTAATCTCTTGAGGCTTAGGGGTGGGGGATGAAGGGGCTGCTCCGGGTATCTGTAAAGGGCTCCTCCAAGGAACACTGACAGGTTTCTTTGTGGTTGAGGTGCATTTTGAGAGTTTGGGATCTGTGGGGAACTTTGATGTTGTTCAGGGACTGTGTGTTGGGGGTCACTGTATGTTCCAGTGCTTGCTTGGGGGTCTTTAGAGACTGGCTTCTCTGGAGGGATTCCGAGGTCATTCTTGCTCACAGATCCTTGGAGGGCCTTGGGGGTGTCTCTCAGGGGTTTGCTCAGAGAGGCTACTGGGGATCATCCTGGGGCAAAATAGGTATTGCTGGGGGTTCCCATGGAAACAGATTTCAGGAACAGTTCCGTGAGGGTGCAGGTGAGCACCGCTGTATGCTGGGCTTGCCTTCCCAGGCTCCTGGCAGGAATGTGGATGCACTGAGCCAAGGGAGAAGAAAGGTTCATGAGGGGCAGGGATGCGGTGGACCTGGGAAGGGTCCCACTGCAGGCTGACCGGTTCCGACCTTTCTAAAACCTGGCCCTTCTTCTCTACTGTCAGGGTCCCATCTTCTCCACTGCCCTTTGGTCTTTTTGACATACAGATCGTCACACACTCTCCTTGTTCCCTCATCCTGTGCAGGAGAAAGACAGCTTTGGCTGGGTGCTCTGGGTCCTGCCAGCCTGCCTCTGCCTGCCCACCACTCGCCAGTCCCTGTGCTCACCTGGTCCCCAAAGCAGCTTGCGGTGTCGAGCTCAGGCTGCCTCCGCTGAGTGGAACATTTGGGGCCTCCTTTTGCCTGGTGATACCATAGGACACTCTCAGGGAAACTCTGCTGGATTTTTCTACTTGGTACCCTCTGTGACTCCTTGTTTTAGAATCTAGACCACACTCCTGAGCATGGCCCAAGAGGTACCTGGCCATGTCTCCAACCTCTGTTCCCTGTCCCAGGGCTCTTCCCTGTCCCTTTCTGGCTACATTTGTGTCTTCTGCTTGCTAAACATGCTCAGCCTGTGTTCCAGCCCCAGGGCCTTTGCCTGTGCTGTTCCCTCTGCCTGATGGCCGTTCCTCTGCTCTTCATTTTCTGTTATGTGGTGGCTTAAATGTCACATCCTCAGATGTCCTCAGAGAGCCTTCTCCAAACATTGTGTCTCTATCCCCTCCCCCACATGTCACTCTTTGGCAGAATGACTAACGCTCATGAGTGCTCCTGCTGTGCCAGGCCAGGGGATGTGCTAAGCATTTTATAGTCGTGACTTTTTTTTGGGTACTGCAGATTAAACTCAGGGGCACTTGACTGCTGAGCCACATCCCCAGCCCGATTTCGTATTTTATTTAGAGACAGGGTCTCACTGAGTTGCTTAGGGCCCCACTAAGTTGCTGAGGCTGGCTTTGAACTTGCCATCCTCCTGCCTCAGCCTCCCAGTCCTCTGGGATTATAGACATGCGCCATTGCACCTGCCAGGTGTGACTTTATTAAGCCCTCCCAACAGCCATGGGAGGTAGCTGCTGTCCCTATCTTAAACATGAGCAGACCGAGGCACAGCTTGGCCGTGCAACTTGTCCAGTGTCAAGGGGGACATAGCAGGAGCAGGCCGTGTGGCTGTGAAGCTCCCTTGGATCACCAGCAGCGTTTGTAATCGGTAGCTGTCTTACACTCCTGCTTCCATGTCTTCTGATGGCCGGTCCCTTTCCCCTCTAGCCTGTGGGCCTGAGGGGCACAGCCGGCGATCACGTCTGTCTTGGCGCTGCCTGCTCTCAGGCTGGGCTTGCAACGGGAGCCGGCTGTGTCTGCTATGCAGGGGGCCTTCCCTGCCTCCCGGTGCCTCCCACTCCAGCCTGGGGGTATCTACACCTGGCTGTGTCTCCCCAGAGCCAGGAGCTGGGTCCACCCCACATCCCTGAGGTGGCTTGACCCAGTGGGCTCTGGGAGAGCCGTGAGGATGGCCCACTGACCCCTGCCCTGCTCTTTATGCCCTGGTGTGGTCCCCTTCCGTTCTGGTGAATAGGATGCAGCAAAGTGATTGATGGCCTTTCTGAGGTCAGAAGGAAAGACGCAGCTTCCGTCTTGGGTGCCATTTCTTGGATGCCTTGCTCTGAGGGTCTGCAGCTGCCATGTGGTCTGCACGGGCCCATGGGAGCGAGTTTTGATATGGATTGTCTCCAGTGAAACCTTGAGGGGACCAGAGGCCCAGGGGTACCCTGAGCCTGAACCACCCAGTTCAGCTGCTCTCAGATTTTTCCTCCAGTACCAGGGATGGAACCCAGGGGTGCTCTACCACTGAGCCACACCCCAGCCCTTTTTATTTTTTTATTTTGAGACAGGGTCTCACAAAGTGGCTGAGGTTGGCGTCAAACTTGTGATCCTCTTGCTTTGGTCTCCTGAATAGCTGAGATTACAGTGTGAGCCACCCACCACTCTTGGCTTCTAGATTTTTTTTTTCTTTAGATGTTGATGGACCTTTATTTTATTCATTTATTTGTATGTAGTGCTGAGAATCAAACCCAGTGCCTCACACATGCTAGGCAAGCATTCTACCACTGAGCCGCAGCCCCAGCCCTGTACCTAGATTTTTGATCTACTGAATCTATGATCAATGAATATTGTTTCCTGCTGCTAATTTGGGGGTCATTTGTTATGCAGCAGTAGCTAACTAATGCAGCTTGTCTAATAGCCCTTCCCACGTACCAGGCCTTGTTCTCACAGCCCTTTAAAGAAAGGATGCTTACTAATCCATTTTTCAGGTGGGCAAACCACGGCAAAGAGAGGTGAAGCCATTTTCTTGGGGACACACAGCCAGGGAGGGGAACCTGTGCCTGTGGCCAACCTGCTATGCTGAATTCAGACACTGGGTTCAGAATATATGTTGGCACTCTGCCCATTCTCCTGCCCATCCTGAATTTGCTCCATAAAATCTGGTTGCTCTTATCCTTGTTGATGTCTTCATGCACCGGGGCCCTGCAACTCAGGATACAAAGAGCAGAAGGACAAGAAGAGGCCCTGGGAAGGGCCCAGAGCTGGACAGTGGTCTCTTTGTCCACAGGGTGGGGGTGACTTGGGCTGTTTCCAGGCAGGCCACCCTGGCATGTGGCTGGAACAAAGCACCGGAATCTACTGCCTGCCTGCGTGGGCGTCCTTGAGAGAGACCAAGAGGCAGGGCGGAGCGCAGCAGGGGACAGGCTGGCTGGGTGCACTTGTAACCATTCCTGTCCCTGTGCTTAGCTGAGCATGACCAGCTGTGGGCTCGGTTCCTGTTTCTAGCTGTGCCATTTCTAGGAGGACCCGGCAGGGCTTGCTCCTCTGGCTGCTCTCCTCACTGGTGGCCCTCTGCCCGTGGCTTTGACACTCATACCCTCATGGGGTCTTTGGGGTACTCTGTCAAGTTCTCTCACAGGAGGACCTTAGAGCAGGGTCAGGTACACAGTAGGCACTCAGACATAGGGTGGGGGTTAGCGGCTTGGTGGCTGGAGCCCAGGGTCTGGCTATGGATGCAGTTCTCCCCTTGCTGACTCGTCATGTCCCAGTGCCTTCCATCTGAGATGGATCCTGGTGTAGTGTCCTTCCGGAAGCATGCATTAGGGCCGGGGATGTAGCTCAGCTGGGAGAGCGCCTGCCTCACATGCACAAGGCCCTGGGTTCAATCCCTAGCCCACCAAAAAAAAAAGAAGTATGCGTTAGTACTTGCTGTGTGCCTCATGGTTCCTGGTATCTGGTGAGCACTTGATAAATGTTCAGTGGTAATTCTGCAGGGGAGCAGAGGGACCCCGTAAGCAGGGTTTGGCTCTGGGTTGTTCTGTCCCAACTTGCTGTGTTACCTCAGCCGTGTTAATTCACCTTTCCGAGCCCCAGCTCACCATCATCTGATATACAGGACCCTACTTTGGAGGGGTACTGGGCACAGTGGCACATGCCTGTAGTAATCCCAGGGATTGGGAGGCTGAGGCAGGAGGATCATGAGTTCAAAGCCAGCCTCAGCAACAGCGAGGTGTTAAGTGCCCCTGAATTTAATCCCTGGTACCAAAAAAAAAAAAAAAAAAAAAAAAAAAGAGTAGCAGTGTTTGGCATACAGTTGATGCTCAGTAAATGCAGAGGATGAGAGGATGATCACCTGAGTCATTCTGTTGGGAGTGAATGAGCAGTGGTTTTGCTACCGAGGTGACCCCTGTTCATTCTGGCTCACCCTGGAACTTAGTGGGGGCTCCGTGGCGCAGACCCCGCTTTAGCTCCATCCAGCCAGACGTTACCCTGTGCCAGGCCTGCCAGGCTCTGACCACCGGCGGATGTGGAAAGAGTGCACCTTTAATGTTTCCCATTTTTATTGATTTGCTGTCATGCAGTGGTGTCCCCTTCTCACTCCTTATCCATGGTTTTGCTTTACCTGGCTTTGGTGACCCACAGTGGTCTGAAAATACTAGTAGTTGTCTTGACACTAAAAGAGGCCACATTTGGGCCAGAGGCGTGGCTCAGTGGTGGAGCACTTGCCTAGCATGTGCGAGGCCCTGGGTTCCAGCCCCAGCACCCCCCAACCCTCCACAAAAGAGACCATGTTCACATAACCTTTCTTACAGTTATACGTTGTTCTGATTTTTCTTTTCTTTTCTTTTGAAGTGCTGGGGATCGAACCCAAGGGTGCTCCACCACTGAACTGTAATCCCCGGCCCTTTCCATTTTATTTTGCTTTGAGACAGGGTCTTGCCAAGTTGCCTGACACACGCAGTTTCAGCACAAGGCATCTTCCTGTGGTTAGGGACACTAGACAGCACTTTGGTACTGTGCTTGGGGCTCCTTTTCAACAACAAAGATCACCAGCACGATAACACAGAAATGAAAAGTAGGTGACATCAAGCTGACCATAAAAGGGGTGCTTGTGTGCAGTCTGACACCTGAAATAAGGCAGTCTGCATTCTTTTTTCCACCTCAGCCAGGATCATGCCCATTGGCAACTCAAATTTTTCTCCACTTAGTATGTGTCTACAAATGATTGGGAAGTCTGTGTGAGTATGCATTTTAAATAAGGATTTGGAAATAAGGAATCCATGAATAATGAGGATTAATTGTATATCATAATTTGGGTCGGATTGATGATAGGCATTTCCTTGTTTTAACTAAACAGTATTCTAGACTGAGCTGTTGGGGTGGGGGCGTAGCTCAGTCCTAGACTATGCTTAGCATGCACGAGGCCCTCGGTTCATTCCTCAGCATAAGGATAAACAAACAAACCAAAAAACTGAACCATTTAATATACTATGATCACTTTTCATTTCCTGAGCAACCTTATGTTTCCCCTGGGGTTATCAATTGCCTTTGTATTTGTTAGTTTTCAGTTTTCTGTCTTTATCTCCACTTCAAGCCTGAACTCCACAACAGTTGTCTCCTGTCATGACATTTAGAACACTAAATAGATTATTAGTTTCACCTTCCTAGAGAAGTCTCTCTTCTAGCTTCCAGGCTACCCAGGCTGAGATCCTTTCCCTTAGTGCATACTCATTAGCCTGGGCTTGCTTCCAGCTATCCTCCTGAGACTCTCTTCTCTTGTGGGTTAAACACTCTGTTCTCTGAATCCTTCATCATCCATTTCTTTGGTTTACTTCAAAGAAGCACATGTTTTGAAGCACATCTTTATTAGCTTTTGGAGAAATCTTGCAAGGAAATTAATTTTTGAGAACCTCCATATATAAAAATGTTTTTATTTCTGTTTTCACACTTGACTGATTGTCTGGGTTTAGACTTGTAGGTTGGAAATTATTTCCTTTGATGCTTGAAGTTATTTTTCACACTGGTTATTGTTGAAAAGTCTAAAATCCTTTTGGTTCCCAAGCCTTTGTAGTGACCTCATGTTTTTGTTGTTTTGGTTTTTGTTTGTTTGTTTTTGGCACCAGGGATTAAACCCAGGGGCCCATTGAGCCACATTTCTAGCCCTTTTTAATTTTTATTTTGAGACAGGGATTCACTGAGTTGCTTAGGGCCTTCCTAAGTTGCTGAGGCTGGCCTCAAACTTGTGATCCTCCTGCCTCAACCTCCCAAGCTTCTGGGATTACAGGCGTACACCACCACACCAGAAGCACAGAGTTCAGGTGTTGGCAGGGCCTTGTTCCCTCCAGAGTCCCTGAGGAAAGGTCCTCCCTGCCTCTTCTGGCTTGTGGGGGCTCCAGGTGGTCCTTGCCTGTGAACCCACCACTCCAGCCCGGTGTCCCCTCCCCCGCCTGTCTTCTCTCCCCCTGCTGCTCTCCTCCTCCTCCGCAGTCTTGCCACATAGCCACGCTCACCTGAGCTGCATCTGCACAGACGCCACCTTGTCTAAGTGAAGTTGCCTTCTGAGGCTCTGGGTGGGGATGCTCTCCAACCCACCCCCCGCCGTTGCACAGGCAGGGGTGGCAGGGCTACACTGGAGCCCCTCTGTGGGACACCAGCATTGTCCTCGCAGCGGCAGTTAGTGCTGGGCCACAGCCACGACGGGGGCCACAGACAGATGCGACCTCCGATCTCATGGAAATGGATGAAAGATTCCTGGAAACCAGTAAAAGAAGGTGGCTGTTCGAGGTTATGAGCGCTCTGAAGGGGGTGAGACTGGGCGTGTGTGTATCCGTCACCTGTGGCTGTGTAACACATGGCTTATTGTTATTATCATCTGCGGTGCTGGGTACTGAACCTGGGACCTTGTGCTTGTGAGGCCAGTACTCTACCCACTGAGCTGTATCCCCAACCCTGTCCCCGAATTAGGGAATCCAAACAGTGATTACTGTTTATTATCTCCTGTGGCTTCTGTGGGCCAGGAATTCAGATGTCACCGTTTGCCCCAGTTCTGCCATGTCATGTCTGGGGCCTCACCTGGGAAGATTCCAAATCCAGGATCAGAATCGCTTGATGTCTTCTTAGCACAGAGGTGTTGCCAGACTCCTGCCTGTGGGTCTCCATGTGGCCTGGGCTTCCACACAGCATGGTGCTGGGTGTCAAGGGCCAGACAGGCTTCACTCCAGACAGAGGTGTCCCCTTTGTGCCCCGGCTCAGAGGTCACAGCCTTGCTTCTGCCCCATGCTGTTCATGAGAAGTAAACCCCCTCTTCGACCCCCTGAAGGGGAGGAGAGGCCCCATCTGTGGAAGGAAGAACTTGCAGACCGGTTTCTTAACAGTCACTGTGCGCCGTGGTGTGTCTGTGATCCCGGCAACTGGGAGACCAAGGCAGGAGGACTGCAAGTTCAAGTCCAGCCTGGCCCCAGGAAAGGTGCAGTTGGGCTGAGGTCTGGGGAAGGAACCCCATGGATGTTGAGGGAAGAGTGCTCCAGGCAGTGGGCCGAGTCTCTGCCAAGGCCCTGAGGCAGGTGCGTGCTGGCTGCGTTCAGGGGGCAGTGAAAAGGCCGACTGGAGGGAGGAGTGGGTGAGGGAGACGGGGAGTAGGGGGCTGGGGGCTGATGAGAGAGCGCGAAGAGGGCGGAGGATGGAGCGGAAGGAGTGTCTGTCTTCATCGCCCTGGGTCTCTGGGTCTTGCACGGAGCACAGTAGGTGGTCACTGGGGGTGAATGAAAGACTCCCACATGCATCTCCAGCTGGTTCTCGGGTGGGTGCACTGGATTCCAGGTTCAGGGCTGTGACTGTAGCTGTCTAGCCTCGTTTGCTGAGCATCTATTAAGCTCCTGGGCTGACAGGGATGCAGCCTCCCGTGCCGTGCTCACAGCACCATGGACCATGACGGGGGACTGCACAGGAGCTTGGTGGGGGTGGGGAGTGGAGGGAAGAGGTGGGCCCTGAGCCCTGCCGGTGCCCGAGTCCCGGGCACTTGAGGGACACTGTGCTGCGAAGGGGCAGCAGCGGCATAATGCAGGGTGAGGCCCCACAGGGTGCCTGCAACTCCCAGGAGGAGGGGGCTGCTGGGAGGAGCCGAGCAAGTGTGCGTGGGTGTGCAAGAGTGTGTGTGCGCGCGTGAGTGTGTGTTGCACATGCGTGAGTGTGCGAGTGTGTGTGAGTGTGCATGTGTGCAAGAGTGCGTGTGTGCACGAGTGTGCGAGAGTGAGCGTGTGTGCACGAGTGTGAGAGTGTTGTGGTCCAGTTGCAGAGACCTCAGTGCCCTGCTTCCATCCAAAGGGCAGCTGCAGGAGCCTCCAAGGTTTCTTAGGTAAGCAGGGAGTCTGGGGAATCAGAGCCCTGAGCCCTTGCTTTAAAAATCTGCAGTCACTGCCTCTAACGCCCCTACCCCGCCTGTCTCTATGGCTCCTGCTGGGGTGGCCCTGCCCATCTTGGACCTTTCCTCCCTCCGTCTGACCCACGTCTGAATCCCCACTACCCTGGCCTCCACTCTGGTCCTCACATGCGCCTCCTTCCTAGGCCTGTTCCTGCCTCAGGGCCTTTGCACTAGCTGTGCCCCCAGATTTACCCTCAGCTGCTCCACCTGGCCTCACCAGACCCTGCTCCCATGCCACTTACCTCTCAGGAGCCTCCCCCACCCCAGTCTTTGTCACTCTGTACTGTCCCTCGCAACCTTGTCACCACTGTCACTGGACCTGGATCATGTAGTGACAGTGAGCCTCTGAGGGCGAGAGCTGGTGGATTTTGTCACCCTGGTGTTCTTTGCTCACTGGCCTGTCCCCAGAATAGTGCCTGGTAGACAGAAGTTCTGGGATAGGCGCTTTCTGCGCAGTGAGGAGAGAATGGCGGTGGAGGGAGGGTGGGCGCTGAGTGTCCCCTGAGCTCATTTTTTTTTTTTTCTTAAAAGGCAGACATTCGGTCCCCAGATCCCACAGTGCGGGAGGCTGGGAAGGAGGCCCAGCGTTAGTCATTTGCTGTCTGGTCCGCGGCGTCTCCTGGCGCCCTCTGTGGCGGAGCGGAGCGGTGTGGTGCATGCACAGGGTCCCAGGGTGTGGCCGCCACTGTAGCCCACCAGGGAGGCGGGGCTGGGGCAGGCCGGGCTGGGGCGGGGATGGACTTGGCAATGATTTTGACGCTCCGGGAGTGGAAGGCAGGTGGCCAGACGAGGCTGAAGCGGGCAGTGGCATCCCCGCCGGCCCCGTGTGAGTCGGGGGGTCAGGGTGCAGTACGGAGCCCATGCCGGCCCCTCGCTGCTCTGAGCAGTGTCCCTGAGGTCTGGGGACGGGGAGCCAGAGGAGCCAGAAGCCAGGAAACCTCTGATCCCCAAGGTTTTAAGTGGAGAATTTCTAGGTTTCTGAGATCTAAAGTGATTCTTGGTAAAAAGTAAAAAATGTAAAAGGCCACTTCCCGCCAGCTCAAGCCTGGCCGAGGGCAGCTACTCAGGCCACCTGGTGTTCAGGGAAGGCTTTCTCCACTGGAGGCTCCTGTCCCCGGGGCCTCTGCCCTTGTGTCCACTAGAGGAGGCAGGGAGCGAGGCCTCTGATCAGACTCCCCCATTCATTCCCTGCTGTCCCTCCCCCGGGAGGTCCCCGACCGGCTGGGCTGGCGCAGCCCCTTCCTGCCGTCAGATGCATGGCGCTGGACACATCGGCCATTGTGCCCGGTGCCTTGGAGTGACAAGGGCGGGCTTTGGCCCCAGCACCCCAGGGCCCTCCAGCAGCTGGGGGGAGGACGTGGGGACCCCAATGCACACCAGATGGCCAGTTGGGAAATGGCCTCTGTCCTTGGTCCCTGAGAGACCCTGCAACCAAACGACTAGCCATCCACGTCACCCCAGCTCCCCGCATCCCGCGGGTGGGGAAGCGGAGGCTCTGGGTGGCTCCCTGCCAGTGATCCCGTCTCCTTCGCCCTCCCCGCAGCGGCCTCTCTGTTCTGATCCGCGTGCGCCTGGAGTTGCGGCGGCACCAGCGAGCCGGCCACACCATCCCGTGCATCTTCCAGGCCGTGGTGCGGCGACAGCCTGAGCGCCTGGCCCTGGTGGACGCGGGCAGCGGCGCGTGCTGGACCTTCACGCAGCTGGACACCTACTCCAACGCCGTGGCCAACCTCTTCCACCAGCTGGGCTTCGCACCGGGCGACGTGGTGGCCGTCTTCCTGGAGGGCCGGCCTGAGTTCGTGGGGCTGTGGCTGGGCCTGGCCAAAGCAGGCGTGGTGGCCGCGCTGCTCAACGTCAACCTGCGGCGGGAGCCCCTGGCCTTCTGCCTGGGCACTTCGGGTGCCAAGGCCCTCATCTACGGCGGGGAACTGGCAGCGGGTGAGGCCAGGCGTGGGCATCAGGTGGGCGGGGACCTGGGGCTGCCCCAGGTGGGGAGGCGCTGGGCGCCAGGCCTCAGGAGGGGGCCCTCCGGGACTTGGCCTGAGCGCTGGTCCCGGGCTGGCCACCTGGGTCAGGGAGACTGCACTGGGCTTCAGGAGGGGCCTGTCTGGCCGTGACCTGACGCTACTGTGGGTCTCAGCGGTGGCCGAGGTGAGCGGGCAGCTGGGGAAGAGCCTTCTCAAGTTCTGCTCTGGAGACTTGGGGCCCGAGGGCGTCTTGCCGGACACTCACCTCCTGGACCCGATGCTGAAGGAGGCATCCACCAACCCCCCGGCACAGTCCCCGGGCAAGGGCATGGACGGTGAGTCAGGGAGGAGCCCTCGCGGCCTGCCGCTGCCCGCGCCCCGCCAGCGCCCAACGCCCATCTCCTGCAGGTCGGCTCTTCTACATCTACACCTCGGGGACCACCGGGCTGCCCAAGGCTGCCATCGTGGTGCACAGCAGGTGAGGTGGGGCCGGACCAGCCTGACCCTAGCTACTGCGGGGCCTGCAGGTGTCTTACCCCCAACCAGGTGACACCCACAGGCGGTCTCAGGACACCGCGGCCCTCTTCCCATTGTCCTGGGACACCTCTTCCCCACATCCAGCCTGGGACCTGTTCCTCAATTCGTCCAATTTTCTCCATGCCTCCCCAGCTCTGCCCCAACCTGCCCCAGCCCCTGCTCCGCCTCCTGCCCCTACCCAGCCTAGCTCGCCTCAGCACTACGGGAGGGTTAAAACCCTGAATCAGACCTTCCCTGCACCTAGCCCCCCTCACTGCCTATGCCCGTGGAATAAACCCCACCCTTGGTTCTGCCAGCCCTGCCCCTACCTGGGTGTTGTCTGCCACCTCGTCACTCCTCACTCCTTCCTTTTGGACCCCAGCTCTTCCTCAAACCAGCCCTGCTCCTTCCAGCCTCAGGGCCTTTGCACATGCTATGCGTGCTGCCTGGACAGCTCCCATAGTCCATCCCCACAGCTCAGCAGATCCGGGATCAGGCCAGCACCTCCCCAGACAATATCCCCCAACCTCCCCAGGGTCGCCTCCAGCCCCCACCCCAGGCCCCAGGCTGAGCAGGAAGCGTGCTTGCCCACCCCCACTCCCTGGGGCATGGAGGTCCCAGCCCCTGCCCTCCCGCCCTCCTCAGGTACTACCGCATCGCAGCCTTCGGCCACCACTCCTACAGCATGCGGGCGGCTGACGTGCTGTACGACTGCCTGCCCCTGTACCACTCTGCAGGTACGGCCGGGCTGAGGGGCTGGGCAGGCGTGGGGGCGGGGGGAGCCTCACCGAGCCCACCCTCTGCAGGGAACATCATGGGCGTGGGGCAGTGCCTCATCTATGGCTTGACCGTCGTCCTCCGCAAGAAATTCTCGGCCAGCCGCTTCTGGGACGACTGCGTCAAGTACAACTGCACGGTCAGGCCCCGCCCCTTCCCGTCAGTCCCGCCCCCCGCCCCTCGAGGTTGCGGAGGGTGCCCCCATCTCTCTCCCGGGGTGTCCAGGATGAGCACAGGGAAGCCCGTCAGGGTCCCTGACCCCTTGCTTGTCCAACCCCTGGCCAAAAGGGCCTCACTGTAATCTTGCAGGCAAAGGCATCGCCCCCATTTTGCAAGTGGGGAAACTGAGGCTTGTAATGCCGCTGGGAGGGGCCCGGGGCGAGTGGACTCCTCAAAGGCTGCCTTCCTGGTGCCCGTGCCTCCCGTGGGTCTTTCCTGGAGACTTCCCTTCTGCCTCAGCAGGAGGCAGAGCTGCAGGCATCAGCGGTCCCTGAGGGCCAGCAGGGGCTCGGGGCATGGCCCAGTGATGGGGCATGGTCCAGTGATAGCGCATGCGCAAAACAAAGCAAAAAAATAAATGAAAAGCAGCAAGAGGAGGCAGGAGTTAAGACCCGGCTGTTCTCCTTTGGCCTCCAGGCCGAGAGGTTTCTTCCCATGATGGGGGAAATACAGGTGGGGCGCCAAGCCCCAGGAGGGCGTGGGTCCCGAGGTAGGGCAAGGTGGCCGCGCAGGGCAAGGGAGAGTGGTACTTTCAGGGACGCGGGAATGGGAAGTGCCGGCCGACCTTAGGCAGGCCGGGCCCAGAGAGGTGCAGCTCCTGGCCCTGGTCACACAGCTGGGGCGTGGCTCTGCGCGGCCATTCTGGGGAGCACCCCTCCTAGACGGAAGCGCCACTGTGAAGGGCCGTCCATTCCGCGTGGGGTGAGGGAGGACTTGGGGAACCCTAACCAGCTTCATGAGATGCAGAGTGGACGCTGTCAAAGAAAGCAGTATGGACAGCTGCAAATGGCCGCGAATGGGAACAGGAAAGTGGCGGTCCTAGGGTGCCCTGTCACCCTGCCCCAGGGGCAGGGGAGCCCCGCGCTGCCCTTGCACCTCACCACACCCTGTTGCCCCGTAGCAGCTGGTTCCAGTGAAGACGTCCCAGTAGAGCCTCAGAAAGCTAAGGACCTGAGAGGAGTTTTGAGGTGAAATTCCTATAACGGAGAACTTGCATTAGCGGCGCGAGAGGCGGCCAGGCCCTGGCTCCGGCTCCCGGCGCCAAGAGAAAAAGGAAAGCCGCGCAGCTGTGCCGTTCACAGTGCTGTCCGGCCCCAGGACGTGTCCGTCATGCTGGGAGGAGACGGCTCCCCTGAGCCGCTCCCCAACCCTCCAGGGCAACACCAGGCAACCGCCAGCCTCGCCTCCTGCCTGTGGGTCTGCGCCCGCAGTCGTTCCGTCAGCGGAACTGTGCACCGGCTTTCGCCTGAGGAAGACTGTTTTTTTGGGGGGTGCTGGGATGGAACCCAGGGCCTCGGGCATGCTGGGCAAGGGCCCTGCCAGTGAGCCACACCCCAGCCCAAGGACTCCTTAAAACAGCCTCAGCACCCAAGGTCACAACCACATAGCGACAGTGACCTCAGGAGTCCGGCAGTGGCCCAACCCCAACCCCAACCTCACCAGGTTGAGTCTATTTGAAGGGATTGGTGTGGAGATAGCCTGGCCGTGCTGGCTGGAGGAAGGACCTTGGTCTGGACCTGCTTTCTCTCCTTATCCTCTTTGCTGAAGAACAGGGATGTCCTGGGATGCCTTCCCAGTCTGGACGTTGCTGGAGTGTCCCTCAGCATGTCCCTTTGTCACCAGCCTGTCGTGTACACTGGGACTTGGGTGCAGCACACTGGCGCTCCTTTGGGGCTGGGTCACTCTGTGAGGCGGGGCTGTCCTGTGCCCCCCAGGCCATCTAGCAACCTCCTTGGCCTGGGACCTCTAGGAGCCAGTGGCGATCCCCCCAGGGTCCCTGTGGCTGGGGACCTCCAGCCTCAACGCTTGAGCATGTCCTCTGGCCGGCAGCCCAGGTGCTGCCTTTGTCATGACGTGCCACGTGGCTCTGGGCACCGTGCGCTGCCTCCCAACCCTTCAAAGCCAGGCTGTCGGCTTCTGAAGGAAGCAGAGTTTTTGTGTCAAAGAAAAGGTCTGTGGCGGCCATCAAGGACTCCAGAGGGCACCGCGGGTGGGATCTTTGGAGGCCAGGAGGCCCCGGGGACAGGATGTGCACGTGGACCCTGGAACCCGCCTCACGGCTGGAGCACAGGGGCGCTGCTCGCTGCTGTTTATTTGTGGCCATGCGCACAGGCCCCGGGCCTGGCGGGAGGCAGAGCCCTCTCTCCTCAGCGTTACAGAAAGAGGCAAGCATGCGCCCCAACACACCTTCACCCTCAGGGCCAGGCGAGCCGTGCTGTCTCCCTACTTGACCTGTGTACATTCAGGGCACAAGGTCGCCCAGCATGGGAGTCCCAGCTGCTGTTCGAGGTCAGTGGCCTCTTCCTGACTCCTGTCCAGGTGCAGCGCTGCAGACTAGAGATCACCACGTGGAGGCCCAGTGCCTGCTTCTCTGGCTGACCCAGAGTCTGTCTGCAGGTCCAGGCCAGAAGTAACGATCGACTGTCTGCTCTTGCTGTGTGGTTGTGGCTTCAGCTGAAAGGGAGCTAAGAGCTGAGGGCTGCTCTGATCACCTGGTAAAAGGTTGGAGGGCAGCTGTGAATTTAGGTGGGACTTGGTCAGTTGAAAGCAAGCAGAATCCTAACCCCAAATCTAAGTTAGACTGGGTTTCTCAGAGAAAGGGAATTATGTACTCATAGAAATGGAGAGGCCACACAGGGACAGCTTCAGGCACAGCTTGATCCAGGAGGGCCTCCATCTCTCTCTAGTTCTTGTTTCCAGCTTTTCTCTTGGCTTCCTGAGTGTTCAGCTTCCACCCCATCCCTTCTCTAGGAGGGTCCTGGGCAACTCCAGGAGGGACAGAATTACTCTTCCAACTTTCCATCAAAAGTCCCAGCACTGGGCTGGGGATATAGCTCCGTTGGTAGAGTGCTTGCCTCTCATGCCCAACACCCTGGGTTCAATCCCCGGCACTGCAAAAAAAGTCCCAGGGCTGATTCTCATTGGCTCAGCCCTGGTCATGTGCCTGTCCTTAGACCAGTCATAGTGGCCCAGGCTGGGAGACTGGAGGGTGCAGGCTGTGTTCCCTGTTCACTACTGCAGACCAGTGATTCTGGTCTGGGAACCCAGGGAGAGAACCCCTCCATGGGACTGTGGTCAGCAGCCAGTGATCTTGGTGGCACTATGTCCCCTCTCTGGGCCTTGGTGCCTTCATGTCCAGGCTCTGTGCGTGGCAGGTGGTGTGTGCTCAGTATGTTCACATCAGATAGTGAGTAAATACCCCAGGGAATGCCTTGCAGTGGTGGGGGAGCTGCTTCAGACAGCAAGTAGTGTGTGCAAAGTCCCTGAGGTAGAGACTCAAGCCACAGACCTGAAGGAGCTCTGGAGACATGAGGAGAGGCAGGACCAGATGGAGTTGTCACAAGCTGGTGGCATACTTGATTCTGTGTCTGGAGTTGCTGAGAGCACGTTTGCAGCTGCTGTGACCAGCCTGGAAGTCAGTCCCCAGCAGCAGCTGCTTCCTTTGGACTCTGGCTGGCATGGGCATGCCTGGTTCAGACCTAATTTTGCCATTCTCCAGCTACATGACCTTGGTCCAGTTTCCCTTCAGTGAGCCTCAGTTTCTCTATCTGTAAAATGGGAAGAGCAGTCATTGAAAAGGTGGCCCCAAGGTAACTCCAGGGCACCTGGACATCCGGGAAGTGAGCTCAGCAAACCCAGTGGGGATGGATGAGGTGAGGCAGGGAGGGAAGGGGCCCTGAAGGGGGCAGCCAGTGAGCAGGTGATTCATGGCCACCTGGGACTCAGTCCCTTGTCCCCCAGCATGGTGGTTCCACCCCAGGGACGTCCCCAGCCAACAGAGGCTGGGGGCGGCATCAGGTGGGGGCCTTTGGGCTGAGTGTTGCCCTATGAGGTGCCAAACCTCCAGCAGGCCCTCCGGCGTGTGCGCGCTAAGGCTCCGACGGGGATTTGCAGTCCCCACAAAGCCGTGGGGTGGGAGGACAGAGGGACCACCAGAGGTGTGGGCGATGCCACCGGCGGACAGAAGCAGCGTCCCAGGCGGTGACTGAGGACTGAGGACGTGGTTTGATGTCGCCGCTGTCATCTCCCGAGGCCGCTGTCATCTCCCGAGGCCGTCTCGCGCACTCACTGGGTTGGCTCCCAGGCTGGGGAGGTCTGGTGGTGTCCCCGCGCGGTCCCGGCTTGGGGCTGTGCCCCGCCCAGCCTCGGTTTGCGCCCCCAGGTGGTGCAGTACATCGGCGAGATCTGCCGCTACCTGCTGAAGCAGCCGGAGCGCGAGGCCGAGGGGCGGCACCGCGTGCGCCTGGCGGTGGGCAATGGGCTGCGGCCTGCCATCTGGGAGGAGTTCACGCAGCGCTTCCGCGTGCGGCAGATCGGCGAGTTCTACGGGGCCACCGAGTGCAACTGCAGCATCGCCAACATGGACGGCAAGGTGTGCGCGCCGGACGCGCGGGTGTGGCACCGGGACTTCTGGGTTCCCCGAAGCACCACGAGGATCAATGAGAGGCAGGCATAGACCCTGCTCCAGTGTGTCCAATTAGTGCTGTGACTGTCACACCAAGTGGGAAGGGTGTGCCCCCGGGGAGTGCCTCAGCCTGTCTGAGCCTTCCTCTCTGTGTGACGCCCCAGGGAGAGCAGGGCTCTGGGGATCCAAGGCAGGGTTGAGGTGCAGCTCTTCTTTTAGGCAAGTCACTTGGGGCTCTGGGGCTTTGTTTTCCTCCTCTGTGGAACAGAGGACAGCTACTGAGTGTGTCGTCACCCACAACGTCACAGCATGAGCGTAAAGCTGCCAGGTAGTGGCTCTCTGCAAATAGACACGATTAGCAAGCTGATTACGTCCATCCCGCTCTCGCATGCCTCGCCCCTTCCTCCTTTGGCCCCACCCCCAGGTCAGGAACACCCTGATAACCTTAATAAAACGAGGTCCTCGCGGTGCACGTCTCTAGTGGCCAGCCCTGGAGCGCAGGCGGCACTGCCTAGCTGCGCAGTCGCCTTGAACAAGCACCACTGCTCACAGGTCTGAGCCAGGCAGGGCCGTGGGCATTGCAGCTGAGATTCCTGGGCCAATGCAGGTGTCCACTTCCTTCTGGCCTGGAGGGTCTTACGGCCTGGGAAGTGACCTCTAGCCAGGTCCCCTCATGAGGCTGCAAGGCAGGACGGGAAGGTGGCAGAAGGAGGCATGAGCTCGGGGACAGGATGCCGCCCTTACCCCCAGGATTTTGCAGAGGTCCCAGAGCTGAGCTGACACTAGGGGCGCTCATTCCCAGCTCTGGGGCAGGGGAGGCAAAGTGTCACAGGGGAAGCTCCCCTGCCATGCCGGGGCTGCTGGCTGACCCAGTTCACCCCATCCCAGGTTGGTTCCTGTGGCTTCAGCAGCCGCATCCTGACTCACGTGTACCCCATCCAGCTGGTGAAGGTCAATGAGGACACAATGGAGCTGCTGCGGGACGCACAGGGCCTGTGCATCCCCTGCCAGCCAGGTGAGCAGGTCCCCCATCCCCAGCGCCCCCTGGGGAGCTGGGTCTCCAGCGCCTGCCCACCCCGCTCAACCTGAGTTTGGCCTCCTCCCCAGGGGAGCCTGGCCTGCTGGTGGGCCAGATCAACCAGCAGGACCCTCTGCGCCGCTTCGATGGCTACGTCAGCGAGAGTGCCACTAGCAAGAAGATTGCCCACAGTGTCTTCCGCAAGGGTGACAGTGCCTACCTCTCAGGTGCACAGCCTCCTGGAGCCTGGGGCTGGCTGTGGGGATGGGGAGCCAGGGTCCAACCTCTCCCCTCCGCCCTCTGCCAGGTGATGTGCTGGTGATGGATGAGCTTGGCTACATGTACTTCCGGGACCGCAGCGGGGACACCTTCCGCTGGCGAGGGGAGAATGTTTCCACCACCGAAGTGGAAGGCGTGCTGAGCCGCCTGCTGGGCCAGACAGACGTAGCAGTGTATGGAGTGGCTGTGCCAGGCAAGCTGGGGTTCAGGGTATGGTTCTGGGGTGTGGAAGCCCCAAGGAGCCCAGCAAAAGGAACTTAAGGTTGGATGTCCTTGGGCAGTGCACCACCTGCACGAGTTTACCTGGCGGACCAGGTGGGAGCACTGGATCCAGAGTCCATGCACATGCATGATGTTGTCATCCAGAAGATGGGATCATGACAGTGTCCTTTCTGAGAGTCTGGGGGGTGGGGTGGAGCAAGAGCTTTGTAAAATGTTCATTGCTTCAGCAAGTGTCATCTCAGATGGGGAAGGACGGGAGATTAGAGACTGGGGACTGCCTGGCAGTGGCGGGGGGTTCTTAGCTGAACCTTTGTCTCCAGGAGTGGAGGGAAAAGCGGGCATGGCAGCCATTGCGGACCCCCGTGGGCAGCTGGACCCCAACTCCATGTACCAGGAGCTGCAGAAAGTGCTGGCACCCTACGCCCGGCCCATCTTCCTGCGCCTCCTGCCTCAGGTGGACACCACAGGTGCGCGCCACCCACTGGGGCTGGCTTAGCGACCTTCGCTCACCTCCCCTGAGTCAGGCCCCGCACCCTCCTGCGTGCCCTCCTGGTTTTATTGATGTGGCCATTCATTTCCATTCCCCACACCCACCCCACTGGGCATGCTGAGGTGGGTGCGTGTTTTCGTTTTCTGGGGAGCACCAGTCGGCACCTTGTACCTCTCAGGCCACGTTCTCTGTGAATGACCTGTTGGTGGGTTTCACCCAATTCTGTGTTGCCATGTCATTTTCTGCCTTCCTTCCTTCCTTCCTTCCTTCTTTCCACACTGGCAGTGAACCCAGGGCCTCACACATGCCAGGGAAGCACTGCACCACTGAGCCACATCCCCAGCACATTTTTTTTTTCCATTTTGAGATGGTCTCACTACGTTGCTGAAGCTGGCCTCAAACTTATGATCCTCCTACCTCAGCCTCCTGAGTTGCTGAGATTACAGGCATGCACCACCAAGCCTACTTTCATTTTCTTTTTGATTGGTAGCAATTCCTTATAATAATTTAGGTGTGTGTTCTTTAGTTGTTTGTGTATGTTGTATTTTTAGTTCTCTTAATTGTGATAAATAGCAAATATTTACATAATGCTTGCTATGCGCCAAGAATTGTACACATCTCTAATCATTTACCTCTGTGGAGTAAGTGCTGCCATCAACCCTATTTGTCAGATAAACAAACAGGCACAGAGAGGCCAAGAAATCTGCCTGAGGTCACCCAGCCAGCGAGTGGCAGAGCCAGGGTTTGAATGCATGTCTCATTCTGCTTGTGTCTTTGTTCTGAGATCTATCTATCTATCATCTATCATTTATCTATCAATCATCTATCATTTACCTATCTGTCATCTACCATCATCTATCTAGCTACCTATTTATCACCTATCTATCATCTATCAATCATCTATATCATCTATCTATCTATCTACATCTCTCTCTCTGGGGATGGAACTCAGGGCCTCAGTCATGCTAGACAACTGCTCTAAAACTGAGCTATGACCACAGAAACCTGCACTATATTTTTTAAGGATTTGTCCTCTTGCAAAACGCACACTGGCCTTCTGCTTCTCTGTCCCCTCCTCATGTCCTTGCGATGACACCAGGAGGCCCCAACCCTGTCACCACCCCCATGGTCACCACAGCCAACTGGGTGTGCCCAGGAGCGGAAGTGAGGGACTGTGGATGGATATTTGGCAAAACCTGATGGCCCCGAGCAGCCGCCCATGTGCCTTCCCACCAGCGCTGGGCATTGTCCTGTCCGTTTTTTATCTTTTGGTTTTTAGTATTGTGTTTCAGTTGCGGCGGACACAGTACCTTTATTCTGTTTGTACGCGGCGCCGCCCCCTCCGGTTCCTGACGTTTCTTCCCAGCCCAGCTGAGGCGGTTCCGGGATCCCTGTGGATACCAACCTTAGGAGGCGCTCGCGCCCCTTCTCTGAAAGGGGGTAGTGATTGCACAGAAGCCGCAACGTCCTCCCACAGACTTTCGTCACGTCTGGGTGACAGACGCCCACTGCAGCGGGAGCCCCGTGCACCTAGCTGTGATGAGCGTTCCTCGGGGCGTGATGACAAAACAGTCCGCACGTGTTGGGCAGGCGCAGGCATTCTTGCAGTCTCGTTGCGACCATCCAGCTGCCCTCGTGGTGCCAGCGCAGCCTCCTGAGGCGCATGGGCGGGGCGTGTGCCAATAAAACTTTATTGACAGAAACAGGTGGCGGGCCAGGGTTGGCCCCGGGGCACAGGCTGCTGAGCTCCAGCCCTCTTGTGACGGCCACAGCGCTGCCTCAGGTGGGGTTGGACTCGGGGCCAGGGCACGAGCAATGTCGTTTCTGTCTCGCTGGGATGGGGTGACCTGGGAGCCCTTCTGGAGGAGCGGGTGTGAGCCACCAGGCGGAACAGGGCAGGCCAGGCGGGAAAGGGTGCTCGCAGCCCAGGCCCCCAGGTACCGCCCCTCCCAGTGACCTCCCCTCCCCCGCAGGCACCTTCAAGATCCAGAAGACGCGGCTGCAGCGCGAGGGCTTCGACCCTCGCCAGACCTCGGACCGGCTCTTCTTCCTGGACCTGAAGCAAGGCCACTACCTGCCCCTGGACGAGGGCGTCTACACCCGCATCTGCTCGGGCGCCTTCGCCCTCTGAGGTCCTCCCCGCCCGCCAGAGGCCCCTGCGGGGTCTGGTGGGCAGAGAGGCGCCACCGGACAGCCCTGCTCCCGGGCTGCCCCCTCCTGCCCACGCCCTGCCGCCAAGAAACTGGAGCCTCCTCCCGCTGCCTGTGTCCGCCTGCCGCCTCCTGCTGCGGCCCCTCGGCACCCTCCCTCTCCCTTCCTCCGTCCTGCCCAGGGCGGAGCGGATGTTTCCTGGGGGCTCCCTGGCTCTCCTGGCTCTTCCCTGTCCGAGTCCCTGGACCCAGAGTGGGGCTCCCCTCCTCGCTGTGCCTTACGGAGCCCAGCCCAGGCCTCCCTCTGCCGCTGGGCTGCAGGCGTTCAGAGGGTTGCGAACTCCGAGCAGGACCCTCGTGGCTGGATGGGGGGCAGGGGCATCTGCCCGCCCACCGGGTGCCTGGGGGGCCTCAGTCAGGGACTCTGGCCCGCCCCCCGCCCCACCCCGTCAGCGAACTCTCGCCTGGTCTGGGCTGATTGCCTTTTGCACTTTCCCATCCCTGACGGGGCTCCCTGTTCCCATTCCCCTCCTGACGCCCTGGAAGCTTCCAGAATGAACTGTGACCACTTGGATGTTGTCCCTGCTGGCCCTTGTCCAGATGTCTCTGCTCAGGTGTCTCCGCAGAGCTCTTGCTGAGGGGCCCGACGGCTGCCCGGGAGGCCACCAGCCACCTGCTTCCTGTCCTTGGCAGAGGCCCCTGTGTCCCCGCTCTGGTGGCTGTGGCAGGACCGGAGGAGTGGCAGCAGTGGTGTCAGGGAGTCTCCTGCTTGGGGGTGGCACCTGAGAGGGGCTCAGGTACTCCAGCAGCCGCTCCTTGGGGTCCCCAGGGATCTTGCAAGTGATGTTTCAGACCTGGCGTTGGTGGTGACATCTACAAGCCCCTGGGACAGCCCACACGTTCCCTTCATTCTCGTGGATGGCTCATCTTGGACACACGTGCCAGCCTGGTTGCAGTGGCACCCAGACGCACATGTGACCTCCTGCCGCAGCGCCCTCTGCCCCTGAGCGGCAGGGGCAGTAGTGAGTCCCTGCTCTGCCTCTGGCAGCCCCACATCGGGGCTTTTGTGTCCTAGTCGATTTTAAGGGTTTTTAGAAATAAACCTGCAGAGCATCTGGCACCTGCTGGAAGCCTAGTCACTCCTTGTCCACCTTCACCCACATGCCGCAGAACCTGGCGGATCCAACGATCTGGGTCAGAGGAAGGGGGCTTATGATGGTCAAGAGACACGGGACTCACCTGGTTTATCTCAGGCCAACATCAAAGATACCTACCAGGCAGATTCCTGGTGCTACTGGAGCCAGGGTCTCGTTGTAAAGCTCCACATCACACTTCAGTGGTTTCGTTTATGGTATGCTAAGAAACTGGTGAGAACAGACCCGGGTTACTGAGGGAGAGTCACGCAGTTAGACTCAAGATGCCTGTGATAAGGTCGCGCAGAATCCTTACCAAAACAAACAAACAAAAAAAAAAGGTCAGCTTTTTGTTATTACAATGAAATACCTGAGGCATGCCACATTATAAAGAAAAGAGGTTTCTTTGGTTCACAGTTTTGGAGGCTGAAAGTCCAACAGCACAGTGCAAATCCTGTGAGGATCTGTCTTGGCTGCACCCCATCACAGCAGGAGCGCGTCTGTCTCTGTGTCTGTCTCCCTCTTACAAAGCCATCAGGACTCCCTCGTGGGGCTCCACCCTGATGACCCAACAGAATCCAAGCATTTCCCAAAGACCCTGTCTCTAAACTCCAGGAACGGTGCAGGGAATGGTTGCCGTGGGCACCTGGTAAGGAAGTGTCCCAGCGGTCATTTTTCTTGTCCCAAACCCTGTGAGAAGTCTCCTCTAGGTGGGTGAGAAAATAACCCTGAGGATTAGGCTCAAGCTCTGTTTTTTGTTTTTGTTTTCGGGGGGGGGGGGGGGGTGTACCAGGGATTGAACTCAGGGACACTCGACCTCTGAGCCACCTCCCCAGCCCTATTCTGCATTTTATTTAGACAGGGCCTCACTGTTGCTGAGGCTGGCTTTGAACTCACGATCCTCCTGCCTCAGCCTCCAGAGCTGCTTGGGTTACATGCATGTGCCACTGAGCCCAGAACTACCTTTTATTTTTATTTTTCTCTGTGTGTGTTGGGGATGGAGCCCAGGGCCTCCCACATGCCAGGCGGGTGCTCTACCACTGAGATACAGCCCCAGCCTGAGCTCTAATTTAGTGTTTTTAATTAACAGACTAATTTTTAGAGCAGTTTTTAGGTTTACAGAAAATACAGGTTCCCATTGACCCCAGGCCTCTCTCAGCGATTCCCTCTATTGACACTTTGCAGCAGTGCAGTACACTTGCCATCCAAGAGACCATGTGGGCACATTATTATTATAAATGAAGTCCAGGGTTCATGTCAGGGTTCACTGGGTGTTGGATGTTCTATGGCTTCAACAAATGCATCATGTCATATTTTCACCATGAGAGTGCAAGTTGAATGTCCCTTAACTGAAACGCTTGGGACCAGGAATGTTCAGATTTTGGATATTTTTTATTTTGAAATAGTTACATATACATGAAGAAATATCTTGGGGAGGGGACCCAAATTTAAACACAAAATCATTTTGTTTTATAAACACCTTACACATTCACAGCCTGAACATTTTACACACACACATGCGCACGCGCGCACATACACAGAGGCTGGGGAAGGAACCCAGGGCCTGCCCGTGCTAGGCAGGTGCTCCACCACTCAGCCACACCCAACCCTTTTATTTTGTATTTTGAGATGGTCTTCTTAGCCCAAGCTGCCCTCAAACTTGGGATCCTGCTGCCTCAGCCTCCTGAGTTGCTGGGATTACCAGCGGGGCGGGCGGAGGGCACAGTATCCAGCTGAAATTGTTAACAATTTTGTTCATGAAACAAAGTTTCATGGTGTGGAACTTCCGCTGTGGCATAATTGTGCTCAAAACGTTGCGGGTTTGGGGTCTGGGGAGGTAGTTCAGTGGTGGAGCAGGTGCTTAGCACGCGTGAGGCCTTGGGTTGCAGCTCACACCAAAAAAGAAAAAAATTTTTTTCTTTTTTAATTTTTGGAGCTTCTCAGATTTCATTGTTGGATTAGGGACACTCAGCCTACTTCACGCAAAGCGGTTCCACTGCCCTAAAAGTCCCCAGAGCTCAGCTGCTCATCCGCCCCTCTCCTCTCCTGCTGGCCAGCGCTGGTCTGTCACTGTTCCCAGCCTTGCTTTTTCCATGGCAGAACCAAGAGCCTGTGGCCTTCTCAGGTTTTGCTTTCACTTAGCAAAATGCACGGCGGCCTCCTTGTGCCTCCGTGTGGCTTGGTGCTCAGTTTTGGTTTGGATCTGGCGGTGCTGCGGTGCTGGGATGGGCCCGGGACCTCCTGCAAGGCCAGCCCTGGTCCCCACTGCGCTGCTCCCTGTCCTGGAGAATTCTGGAGTTTTTGATCTGCCCGTTGAAAATGAGACACGCCATGAGGCGTCCCGAGGCCCCTTAAGGTGGAGAAGTGATCCAGGACCAGAAGGACCTCACCCACGCCCCTTCTTTATGGGAGGCCCTGGAATGATGTGCCCAGAGGGCACCTTTGCACCTGTGATAGAGGAGAGAAGCTCAGGCCACCGGAGAGCTGGGCCTGGGCAGCAGGTGGCTGAGGAGCTGCTGGAGAGGGCGCCCAGGGAGGGCAGGGGGCAGTGAGGCCTGTGGAAGAAAGTTGGGGCTCTGGCCTACTCCCCCAGGGTCGCCGTCAGACTTCTTCCACCTCGGCTGGCTGCCCAGCCTGCACCTGGGTTCTGCGCCTGGGTCCTGCCATCGTCCACACCTGTGAAGTACTTTCTCTCCGCCCGAGTGCTCGGCCCTCTCACCTCTATGTACTTCTCCAACTGAAATAGCCACGCACATAATATTCATATTCTTAACATGAATAATTGAAAGGCTTTAAGTCCATTCACGAAGTTGTACACCTATCACTACTATTTAATTGCAGAAATAATTCATTGATCTTTAGAAACCCTGTCCCTATTAGCAGTCACCCCACCCCATCCCCACCAGACCCGGGCAACCACTAATGTTTTCTGCTTCTGTGGATTCGCCTGTTCTGGACACTTTGCTCCAATGGAATCACACACTATGTGGCCTTTCGTGTCTGGTCTCTGTCATTCAGCATCACGTTTTCAAAATACACCCACCTTGGAGCCTGTGGCAGGGCTTCGTTTCTTTTTACAGCTAAGTAACGTTCCGCTGTGTGCATGGATCGTGCTCTGTTGACCCACTCATCTGGGGATGGACAGTGGTTTACATTTTTGACTAATATATATATATTAGTCAAATAATAAGTATATGTATATATATACTTTTTTTTTTGGTACTGGGGCTTGAACTCAGAGCCTTGTGCTTGCAAGGCAAGCACTCTACCAGCTGAGCTATCTCCCCAGCCCTGACTATTATAAATAACGCTGTTTTGCCAGATGTGGTGGCCCACACCTGCGATCACAGCCACTTGGGTGCTGAGGCAGGAGGATGGCAAGTGTGAGGCCAATCTTGGTAACTTAGTGAGATTCCATCCCAAAATAAAAACTAAAAAGGGCTGGAATGTGGCTCAGTAGGAAAGCAAATTCTCAGTACCAAACACAAATAAATAATGCTGCTGTGAACATTTTCTTGGGTGTACACATAGGTGTAGACATGTGGACCACACGCTCACACTTAAACCTTTGAGGAAGGGCCAGACTGTTTTCAAAGTGGCTGCCCCACTTGACCTTCCCCCTGCAGTGCACGTGGGTCTTTGCATCCTCAGCAGCACTTACATCTGCCGTTTTGATCCTAGCCATCCTCATGGCGAGGGAGATGTCTCAGCAGTTTCTATGTGCATTTCCTCAATGGCTCAAGGACAGGGCATCTTTTCGTGTGCATCTTTTATATCCATCTACAACTAAAAAAAATTTTTTTTTTTTTAAAAAGGTAATGGAGAAAGGTGTGAAATGGACTTTAATCAGTGTCACTACCCCAGGAAGACAAAGGGACTCGCGTCCTTAGCACTGTCTTCTAGGGGCTGACAATGACTTGAGTTTCTATAGAAAGGGGAATGAGGGCAAGCATTTGGGGTTTGCACAGCTGGAGGCTTTTCACAGCTGCCAAAGCTGATGATCTCGAGGTGTGGACTGTCCATCATTATCTCAGGACTGGTCAAGCAGAGCCTCATCCACAACCAGAAAGTTGCTGTTGCCTGGGGGATAACTTCAACTCCTCTCAAGATGTTTGTCAGTGAGATGGGATCTTGTTCCCAGAACCCAAGGTAACTCAGAGCAAATGAAGCAGATGCAATATGGAGGCAGAGATGCCAAATCTTTAATCCTGCTTTTAGCTACCCATCAGCCAACTGCAGGCAGAGTGAAGGGAGTTGGTCCTTGTTAAGGTTGTACTCATTGATCATGGATCTACATGTCTATTTTTGGGCCAATTCCACACTGTCTGATTACTGTAGCTTGTAATAAGTTAGAAACCAGGAAGTGTGAGTCCTCCAATTTTGGTTATTTGGGAGATCCTTGGAATTCCTTGTGATTTTAGGACCAGCTTTTCAATTTCTACAATGTTAGCATTTTGATCAGGATTATGTTGCATCTATACATCAACTTGAGGAGTACTGCCATCTTATTATTTTCCAATCCATGAACATGGGATATCTTTCAGTTTTTAAGAACATCTTTAACTTTCTTCAGTGAAATCTTCATTTTCAGTGTATAGGTCTTCCACTTCTGTTAAGTTTATTCCCGAGTATTTTGTTCTCTATGATGCTATGGCAAATTTGATACTGATTTTAAAATGCACTGAGTCTCATTGCACATAACTAGACTCCACTGAATTACCTCGCCACCGGAAGTAGCCTCACTCCCTATACCCACCAGGCCTCCCAGCCCTCTGCCCCTGATATTCCCCCTTACCCAAGTCTGGGAGCGCCTGATGCAACCAGATTGGAGGGCTTCCTGGGTCCTTGGAGGGACACAGCAGCTCCAGCGTGTTTGCTGAAGCAATTCAACAAGGACGTACTCAGCTCCTACACTGTGTCAGACAGTTCGGGAGGCTTGCAAGGCATCGATGCACAAAACAAAACTGAAGTCCTTACTCTTAGGAAGATATATTTTAATTAGAAGAGACAACAAAGCAACAAGACAAATAATTTTAAAGGTGTGCCAACTTCAAAGTCCACCAAAATACACCCTTCTCCAGGAAACCTTCCCGAATCTCCGCGGGCCGTCTCAATACCGTGTCCCCATCTTTGGGTTCCGCTTGGGCCCTCCCACATAACAGGAGACGTGAGGACTGCCTCCGAGCTCCGCCCAAACCAGCCCAGGAAAGGACTCAAGCACAACTCGCAAGACTCGCAGAGCCGCACGGAAAGCCTCGCCCTTCCCTGTCGGGGCTTCACTTAAGGAACTGCGCATGTGCGCAGCACACACCAGCCAAAGCACTCAGACAGGTGTGGCGGGTCGGCCCTCGCGCAGGCGCAGTGACGGCGGCCGGGAACCCTTCCGTCTCCCTGCCGCCCCGCCGTCGCCATGGCCGCGCCCGCCCCGGGCCTCATCTCGGTGTTCTCGAGCCCGCAGGAACTGGGCGCGTCACTAGCGCAGCTGGTGGCGCAGCGGGCCGCGTGCTGCCTGGAAGGGGCCCGGGGCCGCTTCGCGCTGGGCCTGTCGGGCGGCAGCCTCGTGTCGATGCTAGCCCGGGAGCTGCCCGCCGCCGCTGCCCCCGCCGGGCCCGCCAGCCTCGCGCGCTGGACGCTGGGTTTCTGCGACGAGCGCCTTGTGCCCTTCGAGCACGCCGAGAGCACGTACGGCCTCTACCGGGTGAGAGCTACGGGGGCCGCCGGGGGTCACGACAAAAGAGGGCCGCACCCACCGCCTGCACTTCGGCTACGGGGGCCGCCGGGGGTCACTCCGAGAGGGCCACGCCCACCGCCTGAGCCCCGCCTCCGGGGTGGGGTCGCTCAGGTCCTCGCCACGCCCACTGCAGTCATTGTGGCCTGATGGGTGTCCTGAGTTCCCACCTGGGCTACACCACCCTCAGCTCCTACGCGGGTGGTCCAGTGTGACGAGGCAGAGGGAACAGCATGACCAGGGAGCTGGAAGTGGGCCACTGTATCACAAGACCCAATCCGCGGCCTGGAGTGAGGAGAGGGAAGAGCCAGGCATCAGGGATCCGGTGGAGACTGGGCCTCGGTTCCTCATCCATAATCCGGACTAGTTCTCCATGGGCCCCGATCCGATGGTCCTCTTTGGCGTGGGGCTCCAGGCCCCTAGCTTTACAAACAGGGAAACTGAGGCACGGAGGAGCTGTGGTCTGCTTCGAGTCCCCTCCGGGGCATCTGAGTGCACTTCATCTTCCCTGAATGGGGAACCTGGCCCAGGGAGGAGTGACAGGGTGGGCTTGGCCAAAAGCCTCAGGTCCCTGATCTTGGCGGCCTGTGCCCTTTGCATACAACGTTGAGCTGCTGCCTTTCTGTCTGCTTTTCATAATGAGGATATGTTTACTAACTCACGGACTCATTCCTCCCTTCATAGCCTGAGGCAGGAGCTATTATTGTACCCATTTCACAGGTGGGAAAACTGAGGCCAGAACAGGAGTGCTAACCTGCCCAAGTCACATAGTAACTAAAGAGAAAGCGAGGTTTTTTTTTTTTAATTTGCCCAATTTTTCATAGCATTTATTATTATTACTATTATTATTTTATCAGCCAGAGATTGAAAGCCAGGTTTGAACCTGCCCAGTCCCACTCTGCAGATAGCACCTGTCCCATGTCTAGTGGGTAGGAGCCACACTCAGTATCCCCTTTCTGTGTGTCTACTCCAAGAGCTTCCTTAAAAAGTGGGTTTTGCTGGGTGCAGGGGTGCACACCTGTAACCAGCGGCTTGGGAGGCTGAGGCAGGAGGCTCGAGAGTTCAGCAATTGCCCTAAGCAACTTGTAAGATCCTGTCTCTACATAAAATGTCAAAAACGGGCCCGGGATGTGGCTCAGTGGCTAAGTACCTTGGGTTCAATCCCTGGTACCAAAACAAAAAATGGATTGTGGATTGTGTTCCTTTCCTGGTATAACTTTTTAAAAACTTTGCATTTTTAAAATTAAGAGACAAAACTCTAACAAAGCAGTAAGAGAGAAATTATGTGGATGTTCACCGAGTTCCCCTTTGTGGGGGCCTGTGCTCTACACTAGGGTGCTGTGGGGAGCTGGGCGGTTTCCTCCCAGGGCTGAAGCAGGGATAGGCACCGCCACCCAGTGAACAGGTGGAAACGCTGGTGTGCAGCGGAGGAGGGAGAAACCGAGGCGCTGAGGCCGGGGCGGCTGCAGGGGCGGGCCATGGGCGAGCTGGCACAAGGGGACACTGCCAACACGAAGACCTTGTCAGGGCTGCTTCTGCTGGTTCTCTAGGGCTTCATAGCAAATGACCACAAACTGGGTGGCTTCAAACAACAGGGCTGGAGGTTAGAGTCTGAAGTCAAGGGTCACAGTGCCACGTGGCCTCGGGAGCTCTCTGGGAGGGTTCTTCCTGCAGGGTCCCTTGGCTGGCAGCAGCTCCCTCCAGACGGCCACCTCTGTCTTCACAGGGCCTTCTCTCATTCCTTGAGTGTGTCCTTTCATCTTGGGACGCCAGTCATTCTAAGTGGATTTGGGGTCAGCCCAGTCCAGAATGAAGGAGTCTTAACCATTACACCTGGGGTGGAACCAGGGCCTTGCATGTGCAAAGCAAGCGCTCTCCCACTGAGCTTCATTCCCAGCTGAGGCTGATCTCAAACTTGCAATCCTCCTGCCCCAGCCTCCCAAGTAGCTGGGATTACAGGCAGCCCCCCATCCCCCAGTTATGACCCTGTTTCTTAGCAAGGTCACACTCTGAGGTTCCAGGTGGATGTGAGTTCCGGAGGTACACCATTCACCCCTCTTCAGGGTGCAGAGGCATCTCTCCCCTCGAGGAGGCACCCTGTGTTCCTGGTTCCCCGAGGCCTCTGCATTTCTGCTGTGAGGCCTTGGCCTTGTTGCTGTGGAGCATCAGCCTGGGCTGCCCCCTGGGGACAGTCCTGCAGCATGCCTGGCATACTCAGAAGGAGCCTGCCAGCTCGGCGCCATTGTGTTTCTAGGAACCTGACACCCAGCCCCCGCTTGGGAGTCCTGACGTGGGACACCATGTGCCTGTGACCACTGAGGCGGCAGCTTCTGGGAGAGGCGGGGGCCATGCGGGGGATGGAGTAAAGGGCTCAGGAGCCACCTGGCCTCAGCCAGGGCCATGGGGAGCCCTGGCTGCTAAGGGCCCCAAGAATTTGCCCCTCTTCTGGGCTTCTGTATCCACTGTGTTGTGGATCATTGGCTCGAGTCCACCCCAGGAGGGGTACTAGCCCAGCCCCGGGAAGGGCGCAGCAGCCCTGGGCCTGAAGCCGACGTGACCTTGACCTTGAGGGTGAGGGCGCTGAGGGAGGAACTGAAAGGAGGTGACAGAAGTGGGGCGTGAGCGTTTCCCCCTCTGGCTTTGCTCAGCGAGGCCCAGGAGGGTGTGCGCGCAGGTGGGGACCACTGTGGCCTGAATGTTTATGTCCCCAAAAGTCAGGTTGAAATCCCAACCCCAGGTGGTGGCCCTAGGAGACGGGGCCTTGGGGCGTGGCGAACGCCCACATCAGAGACCCGGAGACCTCCTGGTCCCTTGCTGCATGTGAGGACTCGGCCGAGGGCAGGCCCTCCCCACACGGGAGCTCCCGCGCTCTAGACCGTGAGCAGCCGGCGTCTGTTGTCCTCAAGCCGCACCGCGCTGTTTTGTCCCAGCAGTTCAATAGGCTAGACAGGGACGAAGCAGGGACGCGTCCCTCCAAGAGTAACTCTGACCAAGGCCCTCCAGCGCTCACACGCCGTCCATGACTCCCTGTTACCCTCTGTAGGGGCCCTGGCTGGCAGCTGGCTGGCAGGTCCTGTGTCTCTGCCGCCCTCCCCGTCTGCCCTGGGGACACCAGAGGGCTGTCACCTCTCAGCTTTTCCTCTGTGTCCTGACTCAGCATTGCCAAGGCCGAGCTGACTTGGCCTGAGGGTCAAGCTCCAGGACGCTGCGGGAGGGTCGCTGTTGGCTCTTGGAGCAGGGGCAGCCTTGCTGGGAGACCACGGGCCCTGCGCCCTCCCCAGGCAAGGGTGGCGCTGTGTGCCCGCAGGGTTGGGGCCCCAGGGGGTGTTGGGAGCACCGAGTCTCCTAGCCGGGGTAGAGGAGGAGCGAGCGGCAAGGCCGGCAGGGCCTCGGGGCTGGTGACTCTCAGGGCTGGGGACCCTGGAGGCTTGAAACCAGGCCCTGGTGTGGCTGGACGCTTGCAGGCCAGGGACAGGCCATCACCATGGACCTAAAGGACCTGGTGGAACGCTGTGACTCCAGCTGGCCCGGGACGGCCACTCCCCCCACCCACGGGGACCCTCCTGCTCCACCCCCAAGGGCAGCCGGGGCCCCAGTTAACCCCTGCACCCCGCTGCTCAGGGGCCTGTTGCCCGGGCTCAGGATCTGATCTCGGCCATGAGTGGTGTCTTTGCGCCTCGGTCTCCCCGTATGGAGGTGGGTGTTGTGACAGCACCGCCCATGAGGCCTGGCTGGGTATCCAGTTGCTCAGCCCCTGAGGGTGACACTGGCCCTCTGTCTGCCACAGACGCAGCTGCTCTCCAGACTGCCCATCCCGGACGGCCAAGTGATCACCATCAACCCCACGCTGCCTGTGGAGGCAGCGGCCGAGGACTACGCCCAGAAGCTGAGGCAGGTGCGTCCCCGGCAGCCCCGGTGACCATGGGCAGGCAGAGGTGGCCTGGGCCGCTCCACAGAGGAGAACCCCAGGGGACTCGCCCCACACTGAGGAACTCTAGGGTGCCTGGCCTCTGACACCAGTGGTGGGTCCAGGTCCCTACATCTTGGGGACAGTGGTGTCCCCAGACCCGGGCCCTAGGCTGGTCGGACAGGTGAAAAGTGGAACCTCAGATCATAATCTCCTGGATCCCAAGCAAGACAGGCGCCATTTCCTGGGTCGCGGCTGCAGGTGTCCCGGAGGCTCTGGGTGTTGGCTTGGACGCCCATCGCGCACCGTGGCCCTGGTGGTGTGGTCCCCTCTGCCACGTGCAGCTCGGTCATCACAGGGTGGTATGTGGCACCTCACCGCAGGGCTGAGCCGGTGGTGGCCAGACTCTCTCAGGGAACAGGGACACCGGGGGCCCCAGCCTGTCCAGCATGGCGACTGGGACATCCCGTCCCTGCGGGTCAGCCTGAGCCTGCAACCTGGGCGCCTAGAGGGCGGCCGGCTCCGTCCCTCTTTCTGACGACCCTCCGCTTGCTCCGAGCCCCTAGCCACTCCGCCCGTCTCCCCCGCCAGGCCTTCCAAGGAGACGCCATCCCGGTATTCGACCTGCTGATCCTGGGGGTGGGTCCTGACGGCCACACCTGCTCGCTCTTTCCAGACCACCCCCTCCTGCAGGTGAGAGCAGCTTGTGTCCCCAGCCCCCGGCATCTGGAGCTTCCAGAGGGAGGTGCCCGTGGTGGAGGTGGTGGCTGAGCCCCCGGCCCAGCCCTGCTGAGCTGCGGATGACCCACCTAAAACAGGGACCAGCTCTGGGGCTGCAGCTCCGCGGTAGAGCGTGAGCCAGCACGTGCCAGGCCCTGGCTTCATCCCCATCTCTGCAAAGTAAGGGGGACCCTAACTCGCCTGCCACAGGACCGTTAAGAGCGCGTGGTGAGGCTGGGCCCGGCCTGGGGGGCACTGGTGCTCAGGCAGGGAAGTGACATTTTCCTTCTGCCCCTCCCATGGGCCTTCCTCCCCCAGGAGCGAGAGAAGATTGTGGCCCCCATCAGTGACTCCCCGAAGCCACCTCCAGAGCGTGTGACCCTCACACTCCCTGTGCTGAATGCGGCCCGAACGGTTATCTTTGTGGCCACGGGAGAAGGCAAGGCTGCTGTTCTGAAGGTAACGGCCAAGGATCCGGCCCCGGGAAGGTCATGGGTGCCAGGGATAGAATAGGACCCCAAACACTGTCGTGCTACAAACATCAGATCTGAAGATAATTCACTAATTCTTGAGTCAAAGGGAAAATCCAAGTTGTGGTTACAGGCTGATTAGGAATTAACACACAGGAAATGAAATCCAATAGTGTGGCCAAAGCCGTACTCAGGTAAATTCATGCTATTAAGTACATATTTTTTGTTTGCTTTTTGTATCAGGGATTGAACCTAAGAGTGTTTAACCACTGGCCCACATCCCCAGCCCTCTTTATGTTTTATTTTAAGACAGGGTCTTGCTAAGTTGAAAAGGGCCTTACTAAGTTGCTGAGGCTGGCCTCAAACTTGCAATCCTCCTGCCTCAGCCTCCCAAGTCTGGGATTGCACACATGTGCCACCGCCCCCAACTTAAATGCATAATTTTTAAAAAATCTTTTGGTGGTACTGTGGATTGAATCCCTACCACTGAGCTATGTCCCCAGCCATTTTATTCTGAGACAGGGTCTCACCACAAGGCCGGCCTCAGCCTTGTGGGTTGCTGGAATTATAGGTATGTGCTACCATTTCCAGAACTTAAATGCATTTTTAAAATTATTAAACAGGAAATGGTAGAAAAAAAATTAAGTGCTTTATTCTGAAATTTGGAAGAGGGCAATGATATAAATCTAGGTGAAGTTAGCAGAAGGAGTGAGTGCCATTAAAATCAGAAATTGATAGGTTGGTTAATATTTTTTAAAGTCTAAAATAAGTAGATCAAAAAGATGGACAAACCCTTGGCAGAGCTAATGGAGAAAAACTAGTCATATTAGGAATAAGATGAGATATAGTTACATATAACATTTTAAGAAAATATAAAATAAAAATATTAAAAATAAGCTGTCAGTAATTTTTTAAAATGTTTAATTATCATCATTGAACAGACCAATGGACAACTATAGAAGACACTAGAAATATTTTTGGAATATATAAGTAAAAATAAAAGCTGTGGAGCCCAGAGACCCTCCCCAGGTGGCTTAGTGCTGGGTTCGAGGTGTGGACTCTGGATAGTGCGCAGACCAAGCGCCCTACCAGGGCTGCCCACCGAGGCCTCCACCCCAGCCCTCCAGCCTTAGGGTGGGTGGGAGGGGCCCCTCCCAGGGTCGCCCGAGGGCGGGTCCAGGTGGCTCCTGCTCAGTGGCCACTCCCAGGGGCAGCGAGGCGTGGGAGCTCAGGCCAGCGACTTGCTTCGCCGGGCCTTGGTGAGAGTAGGGGCGCCCCTGCCGGCTGTCGCAGAAGGGCATACACAGCTTGCGGCAGCCTGGTAGGCATGCAGCAGCACAGGTGTCCCCAGTATCCACCAAGAGTGGGCCAGAACCCCCAGGACCGAGATCCATCATGCGCTGTTGCTCGCAGCTGGGCGCGTCCCCTGTGGCCGGCCTGCAGAGGTCTCTAGGGGCTGTAGAATACCAGAGACGGGTCCCCGCCGTGCTGGTAGGGAACCGACAGAGGAAGTCTGGACTGTGCGACACGTTTCTTTTCTGGAACGGGTCGCGCGCTGGTGGGAGGACCCTGCAGACAGAGCCCGGGGTGTGGCCAGCGCAGCCATGTCTGCCGCCCCCAGCCATCACGGCGGGTCAGGGCCAGCCCCGCACGGCTCCTGCCCCACGTCGCCCCAGCTCAGAGGGGTTACCTTTGCAAAGGACTGGGCTCAAAAGTTAAAAGAAAAAAAAAAAAAAAAAAAAGAATTCTAGAAAGTTCCAACTTTACTGCCCATAAAGGTTTGTTTCAGCTGTTGATGGACCTGTATTTGATTGATTTCTGTGCGGTGTGAGGAAGGAACCCAGGCCTCGCTCGGGAGCCCGGCCCCGCCCCGTGAGGGTTTTATAGTGCACACGGGCAGGTGACCCAGGGCCGCCGAGGGGCCATGCTAACAGCCAGCTGGCGGTGACAGAGCCCAGGGCCCGCTCGGCCTGCCGAGCTGGAATGCTGAGCTGGTGGCCGCGGGACCGCCGTCACAGGCCGTTGCAGGCTGGCCGGCTGGGAAGGGTGCGGTCCCATGTCCAGGGCCTCAGCGCAGCGTCCCTCATCCAGTGTCCCAAACTCCGACACTTCCTGAGCTGCAGCGCGACCCAGCGGGGAGCACCCCGCACCGGGAGGGTTTGAAGAGAGAGGAGCGGCTCCGTCGGTGGAGGCGGGGTGCGCGGGGCGCCGGGGGCCGTCCCCAGGGTGCCCGGTTCGCGCGCCCTCCCGCCCGAGCCGGTCCGGGAAAACCGGCCCTGGGCCGCTGGGTCTCAGGCCCCCGCCCTCTCCTCGCAGCGCATCCTGGAGGATCGCGAGGAGCGCCCGCTGCCCGCCGCGCTGGTCCAGCCGCACACGGGGACGCTGCGCTGGTTCCTGGACGAGGCCGCCGCGCGCCTCCTGTCCGTGCCCTTCGAGAAGCATTCCACGCTGTAGCCGGCCAGAGGGACGCCGCCAGGACCTTCCGGGGCTGGGCCCCTGCTGGCCACCGCTCTGGGCTGCGTTTCGGAGAAGCCACGTGGTGCTGCGGGAAGCCAAGGGACCTGCCCGCCAGCTGGGCCTGGCGGGGTTCAGCCCACGCGCCCTGGCGCCGGGTGACCTGGGCATTAAAGGAGCATTGCAGAAGCCCCCTCTGTCTCGTGGTCCTTCATGACAGCGTCCTGGGTGCCCAGGCCTCAGTCCTGTCCCCTTGGCAGAGGGTGGGGCCCACCATCCCCGGGCCAGGTCACTATGGTGGAACTTCGTCGTGTGGCCATAAAAAGTTCCACAGACTGGGTGACCGAGGACTGTAAAAAGCTAGTCTGTCTTGGCTGTGGCCGTGGGAAGTCCCAAGGCGAGGTCCAGGACCCTGGTTCCTGGGACCCTGAGGCAGGCTCCACCCCAGCCCCTTCCTGCTTCTGGTGACTGCCGCCTTCATCCTTGGCGCCCCTGGGCTTGGGGCCGCCTGGCTCCGGTCCCGGCCTCTGTCTTCCCACAGCCTCTGCCCTGGGTCTGTCTGTCTGTCCTCTCCTGCTCTTTCTTCCTTCTCTGCAGTGCTGGGAATTGAACCCTGGGCCTCGCACATGCCAGGCAGGCGCTCCACCACCAGCCGCGCCCCAGCCCTTTCAATTTTGTCTTGAGACAGCCTCGCTAAGTTGCCCAGGCTGGCCTTGGACTCTCCATCCTCCTGCCTCAGCCTCCCAAGTAGCTGGGATTGCAGGCGTGTGCCGCCTGCCCCGCTGCCTCTTGTTGTTGAAAGGACAGCAGTCGTTGGAGTAGGACCACCCCAAGGAATCACCTCTGCAGGGACCTTTATTGCAAATCATGTCACCTGAAGTTTCAGGGTCAGGATGTGGACCTGTCCGCGGGGGACTCAGTTCCATCTCACCACACACCCCCTGAGCGCTCACAGTACCCGCGAGGCCTGCAGTGTCCCCTGGCCCGGCTCGCTGTGGGTCTGCTTAGCACCTGAGGCCACCGGTGGACCTGAGTCTGCCCCAAGCTGGCCATGCTTCCCCCCACTTGCAGCTTTTCCCAGCTCCGAGGACCCCACCCAGGAGGCCGGTGGGCACAGGGGCTGCTCAGTCCTGTGTAAATGGGGCAGAGTGCGGGGTCGTGGGGTCCTGGGGGCACTGCAGGCTGAGTGCTTGGTGGGAATTGAAACTACATCTGGAGGCAGCCGTGCAGGAGGCAGGGAGGCCGGAACCACAGAAAGTGAAGTTCCCTTTGACATCTGTCCCTGTGGTCACTCAGATGTGCGTGTGAGGAAGTGGGGGAGGCCTGAGCGGAATCCGCCAGCCCAGCGGGAGAAACAACAGCTGCAGGGAGCAGAGCAGGAGGGAAGCAGCAGGAGGGCGGAGGCTGGGGGGTGCTGAGGGTGGAGGGAAGGGGAGATGGGTGTGAGGACTTCACACGAGGGCCCATCTCCATCCCCACTAAGCCACACGCCAGCTGCAGTGCCTTTGCATGTGCTGTGGCCACTGCCCGGTGGGCCCTTGTTTGCAGCTCTTTGCCTGCCGTGGGCCCTTGCTTCCTCCAGGTCTTCATGCAACATCACCTCCTTGACCCCTCCAGGCCCCTGGCCGTGTCCACCCTCCCGCTCCCTTGTCCCCGACCCTTATTATCACACAATTTTGTCACTGTGTTTATTTTGTCTCCCTGCTGACTGACGGTCCACGGTGGTCTGTATTTTGCAACTTCCGCATCCTCTGCTGGAGGGGAGTGATGTTGGGGGAAGAAATGAATCCCATGGTATTCATGCAGATAATGTTCAGAAGTTACGGCTTAAACAAAATAGAGGTTCATTTCTTTCTCTGAAGAGAGGGCAGCCAGGACTGATGGAGCAATGTCACAAACTTACGGACCCCGGTTCCGTCTACATTATTGCCATGCCAGCGTCATCATGTGGGGTCTACCTCATGGTCCAACGGGGCAGCTAGTGCTCTAGCCATTGGGTCTATATCCCAGCCCCTGGAAGAGGAAGGGGAGAAGGAGATTCACCTCTAGGAAACACCCCAGGATTTCCAACAGACACTTCTGCCTGCTTCTTTACAGATGGACTGCGTAGCACAGCCCTGTGTAGCAGCAAGGAGGCCGGGGGACAGTCCATTTAGTAGCCCCGGGCCCCTGCTGTATTCGAGGATTCTATTACATTATGAAGGCCCAGCAAGAGTGACGGAGACTGGGGGTCCTGTTCTCTGCACTGACCACCTGTTCCCACCGGGGACTCCCTGGGAGCCTCACTGTGGGGCCACGTGATGGGTCTTCCTTCCTCTGGCCAGAGCCCCTGCCCCTCAGAAAGCCGCCAGTGTCCCCGAGGGGTCTCAGGCTCCGCCCACCTCAGGGGCAGAGCGAGGTCCAGCGCTGGCTGCAGCCAGGCAGCCAGTCCCGGGGCCAGGGGCTGCTGTTCAAGGAGCTGGTGTCCAAGCTGGGCCAGAGGGATGGGAAGGGGCTGTGGACGCAGGAGGCAGGAGGTGCCGGAGGCGCCAGGTGGATGGCCCAGGGGAGGCCGGGGCCAGGTGATGGGCTGGGGCAGAGCGGGAGGGCCCGGGTCCCCACTCTTCCCTTCCAGGGCCCCATCCTCCAAGACCCCAGCCTGGGGACTCTTGGGCTTCTCAGCCGGAACGGATCCTGGTGCAGGAAGGGCAGCACTGAGCCACCCCTGGTGCACGACCCCCTTCACCGCCCCCACGCCTGGCTGCTGTCCTGTCCTGCCAGGTGTCTGCCCTGCATCTCCTGCAAAGCCACTCAGGGCTTTCCCCCTGTCCCCGAAACCTCCCCCGGGACTGCCCCAGAGAAGCCACCACTCTGGGAGCTCGGGCCCTGGGGATGGGAGGACGCAGGTGCAGGGCGGGGCGGCGGTGGCATCTGCACGCCCACCCGCCTGGCTTCCGAGCTTCACGGCGCCCAGGTTGCCAGCCAGCTTGTTCCTGGAGTGCCCCGCGCCCCGGGAGCTGGGGACAACAGGAGAATGGGGGCCCGGGCCTCGAGTCCCCTGGACAAACAGCAGCAGCAGCAGCTGAAGGGTGAGCAGGGGCAGTGGGGAGCGGCAGGCCGCGCGAGAGCGGGATGTTTTAAGTGTAAGTATGTCCCGAATTTTGCATGGGATGTACTTATGCTGAAGAGGATTCCTTATTTAAGTGAAATTCACATGTAACTAATGTCCTACATTTTTATTTGGTAAATCTGGTGACCTGTTCAGGGCAGGGTCTCAGCGAGGGGCATGGGACCGGGTGGGAGGGGTCCTGGGCACAGTAGGACCCCAAAGGATGGCCCTCTGCATGGGCCCTGGGGACCAAGGCTCAGTCTCCTTGAGACTACAAGGAGTTGGAGCCAGATCTGGTGCCACAGACGTCACTGTGTCCTCTCATGTGGACATTGAGCACCTACTGTGTGCGATTCCTGGGAACACAGTGACGAAAAAGGACAAGTCATGGTCACCCAAATGACAGTTGGATTGGAAATCATGGTGGGAGTGACAGACTAGGGAGAGGGTGGTGCCGCCAGGGCTGGGCGTGCGATAGAGGTGGCAGGAGATGCAGAACCTTATGCCATAGGAGGAGCCACACGTGCAAGGGCCTGTGGTACATGTTGCAGACTGCCCAAGTTCAGAGCCAGGCCCTGGCCTCACTCGCTGCGCGCCCTCTGTGAGCGATGTCCCCTGTCTGGGACTCATTCTCTTGTCTGTTAATAGGCGGCGGCGCCTACCTGATAAAACTGATGGAAGGATGCAGGGAGTCACCCTGTGCAGACTGGAGATTTTTTTTTCCTATAGGGGGGCTTAAATAAAATTAGGATTTAGCTGGTGTGGTGGTGCATACCTTATAATCCCAGTTACTTGGGAGACTGAGGCAGGAGAATTGTAAGTTCAAGATCAGCTTGGGCAACTTAGGAAGACCCTGTGTCAAAATAAAAAATAAAAAGTGTCTGGGATGTAGCTCAGTGGTAGAGTTTGCCTAGCATGTGTGAAGCCCTGGGTTCAATTCTCAGTACTGAAAAAAAAAAAAAAAAGTGAAGGTGTACTTTTCTCTTATGGAGAAATAAGGAGACAGGCTGGCTGGAAAAAGACACCCAAACTCCTTAAACTCCTTTTGTCTCAGAGATTCTACGCCCCAGGTTAGGTTACCTCATAGCACAAACCAACTGCTGGAGCTGCAGCCATCAGGCCCACATTCCAGGTAGGAGGGCGGAAGTACAGTCAAGTGCACACATCTTAGGGCAAGAGTTGAAGAACTTTGACATTTGGATGATTACCTCCTAGATCAGGATACAGAGCACTTCCATCACCCCAGAATGTTCCCACTTTTTGGTGGGGGCTCTGGGGGTGGAACCCTATTAGGCAAGGGCTCACCACTGAGCCACGCCCCCCAGGCCTGCAGTGGGGTTTTTAAAAGCCTGTGAAAATCTCCCCAGGCCAAGGGGCCCGAGGAACCCTGGGGAGGGGGTGGATCCGCTGGCTGTACTGACTGGGGTGTGAGACACCAGTCTGGCCTGTCGCCTGTCCCAGGGGTACAGGAACGAGAGCTGAGGGCGAGTGGGATTCAGGGCACCTCTCCAGCAGCTTCCGGGGCGCTCCCCCATCTGTTCTTTTCCTTGGCAGCTGTTCAGAGCCCAATGTGTCCCTTTGTCCCGGCAGGCGAGGTGGACGTCCTGTTGAGGAACTTCCTGCCTTGCTACCGCCAGCAGCTGGCCACTTCTGTCCTGAGGCAGATCTCTCGAGAGCTGCACCCCCAGGAGCCAGCCGAATGCCAGCTGTTTCGCAGCAAAGTGGGTGCCACTGGGGGCAGGGGCCTGGGTACCCGGGGACCCTCCTCGGCCCACACGCCCTGCCTCAGACCTTAGCAACTTTAAATATTCATCCCCGTGAGTTGCTTCATGCAACATCTCTGGTTAGGACCCTAAGGACACGTGGTGCCTGACAGAGACCCCAGGGCCTGTAATCCCAGCAACTCTGAGGCTGAGGCAGAAGGATCACAAGCTCGAGGCCAGCCTCAGCCACTTAGTGAGACCCTGTCTCAAAATAAAATATAAAAAGGGCCGGGGATGTGGCTCAGTGGTAGAGCAGCCCTGGGTTCAGTCCCCAGTACTAAAAGGAAAAGAAGGGGAGTGGAGAGGCTGAGGCAGGAGGACTCCTTGAGCTCAGGAGTTCGAGGCCAAACTGGGCAACAGCTCAGGAGGAGGAGGGGCGGAGAGTGCGACAGCAGGCCGATCGCCCTTCACTCGGTGGCACCTGGGACACAGCCAGAGCTGTCCGGGTGATGGAGACGCTGGGGTCTCCGCCCGCACCCGCAGCACCCGCTGGTCCTTCCTTGTGCAGAAGCTGCCGCGCGTCCGCGAGCACCGGGGAGCCCTGATGCAGCTGCAGGGCCACCCGCCCCGGTGGCAGCCGGTCTTCTGCGTTCTGCGCGGGGACGGTCGTCTGGAATGGTTCAGGCACAAAGAGGTGAGCGATGCCCCGCGGGCCTCCTGCTTCTGGCATCTTCCATCCTGCCCTCTCCGGGCACGAGTGTGGGGCCAGCTCCGGCAGGGTGCCCTAAGGGTCTTGGGGACACCCGGGATGAATCGAGAGCCCCTGAATACTTGGCCTGGGTGGGCGGCCACTCGGGTCGCGGTCTGTTGCGCTGCGTGGGTGAACGAGGCCAGGTCGGGTGGGATGGAGGTGGGGGAGGTCACGGGTGCCCTGGACTTGCTTTCCACCTCTGTGAAATGGGGCGACGGTGGTCCGTGCTGCGCAGGGCTTGGGGGTTTGGTGGGGAGATTCTCCCCAGTACCGGAGTCCAGCTCAGCCCGGGGGGCGGGCGGGCGGGGCCGGTGGTGGGAGGGCGGGGCGCTGGGGCGGGACCGGTGGTGAGAGGGCGGGGCGCTGGGGCGGGAGGGCGGGGCCGTGGAGGAAGGCGGGGCAGGGGCGGTGTTTTCTGGGGACAGGAGGCCGCCCCTTGATTCTGCAGGACTTTGAAAATGGGGCCCACGTGCTCGGCTCCACCGCCCTGACGGGGTACACGCTCCTGACCTCGCAGCCTGAGTACCTCCGCCTTTTGGACGCACTCTGCCCAGACTCCTCGGGTAAGGCTCCTAGAGTCCCCCAAAGCAGGTTTCTCGGCTCAGCACGGTGGCTTGGAGCCAGACCTTTCTTTGCTGGTGGGGACCACCCTGCCTGCACCCCAGGAGCTGACAGCACCCCTGGCTCCACACACTCCGTGGCTGTGGCAAGCCCCCTCCCGGGTGTGGCAACCAACAGTGTCTCCAGATGTCGCCACGGGTACCCTGGCGGGCAGCATTGACCCTGAGTGAGCACTCCCACTCTGAGAAGAAAAACCCCACGCTCTCCAGGGCTGAGAGGAGCGGTGAGATCACCAGAGCGGGACCAAAATAGCAGAGGGTAAAAGCCAGAAAACCCAGTGTCAGCGGGCTTGCGGGGAGATGGACACTGGAGGTGGACCATCCCTCCGCTGAGGGCTCTTGTGTGCAGCATGAACATGTGGGGGTGTCCCCCTCTCTTTCTCCCTCTCTCTTCCTCTTCCTCCTCCAATACGGTGTAGAAAAGGTTCAGGGGAAGAAGCGGCATCCCTGGGCCAGTGTGTGCTTGCGGTGCTATCTTGGGCCTGACCAGCCAGCGTCCTTGTCACCGACAGCCCCATTTCACAGATGAGGATGTTAAGGCTGCGGAGTGTCCCATGGTTAGTAAGGCACAAAGCCAGACTTCCACCCTCTGCGTCACCACTGAGCCCAACCTGCCGGCAAACGATGCAGATGTAGCACAGAAAACAGCCGCAGAAACGTGGCTCTGGTTCAAGACAAGTACCCACCCTTCCCGGGTTGATTGGACAAACGACGGCTGTCCCTGAGGAAGGGAAATTGCACCTGTCCAAGGAGCCCCAGACACATCAAGGAAAAACAGCCAGAGGCAGACCAGAGGACCCCATCTTGTTACAAAGGTGCATCCCACGCATGTGCATGAAGATTAAATTTTTAAATTTTTGTTTATTTCGCAGCGCTGGGGGTGGAACCCGGGCCCTCTTGCATGGTGGGCAAGGGCTCTGCCACTGAGCCACACCCGGCCCACACGCAGATTTCAAAATCGGGATCACGTCCAGATCTCTGAGCGGAAGGAGCAGGAACTTCCACTCTCCATCTGGGGATCTTTTCACGGTCTGGATGTATCACACTGGAAATTACAGAATACTGAGGACTTAGGAGAGCCCAGATAAATTCACCCAAAATAAGTACATTCCTTTTATCCAACTCGGAGTTCTAGGTCATCAGTGTCATATTAAGTGCATTTTACAGGCAAGAAAAAACCGAGGTTTAAAATGAGGAAAAAGTGTGTCCTATTTGTGGAGCCCAGAAAATGGTTGCGACAGGTTTGAACGGAGGTCTGACTGACTCCAGAACCCCACAGAAAGAAGACACTGGGATCGATTGGCGATGGCTGCCTGGAGGCCGTTGAGGAGGAAGCTGAGGCTGGGGGAAAGTGCTGGGATGGATTGGTGATGTCTGCCCTGGGCGTGCGCGGGGAGGAAAGCGCCCTGCCTTAGGAGGTTCTGAAGTGAGGACAGTGGCAACCCTAGTGACAACCCTAATGACGTGGTTCACGCTTATTGAGCGACTCCCCACCCTGGAGGCTGCCGTCTGTTTTGTGGGTATCTTTCAGTGATGATCTGATTTCTTCTGTCTGCTTTCAGGGGACCATGTGCAGGAAGAGACTGACCCCCTCTTGGAAGAGCCTGTGAGCTTCCCCCTATTCCTCCAGCACCCCTTCCGCCGGCACCTCTGCTTCTCTGCAGCCACCAGGGAGGCACAGCGTGCCTGGCGGCTAGCCCTGCAGGGTGGCATCCGACTTCGGGGCACAGGTTGGTTACAGGAAGTTTTAGGCAGCAGTGGGGTTCAGGGTTTGGAGTCAGATGACTCTCTCACGGTGGGACATTTTCAAGCCTCAGTTTTTTTATCCATAAAATGGGTTGAGGAGAAGACGAAGGGGACACCTGGCACACCTGGGCTGTGGTGGAGTTACAGACTGTGTCCTGTGGGAGCTCAGCCTCTGGGGGTCAGGGAGGGCTTTCCAGAGTAGGGGATGTCGAAGCCGAGGTCCAGAAAAGACAGGGGCTCAGCCAGGGGAAGAAGGGAAACAAGATGGGCACATACAGTTGAACAGGTTGTTGACTGCACAAAGGTACCCCCCCCCCCAGGGGCAGCTGGGGTCTTCTCTGGCGGTTGCCCAGGGGTTTCCCCTTCCTAAATCGAATAAAGGTGGCTTGTGGGCTGGTGGCGGTCCTGCGGGAGTGTTTTCTGCGGGAGGGTTCTGCTTATGCAAAGAGCCGGAGGCGGGTGAAACGAGGGTGTTCCTGGTGAGGTGAGGGGCTTCCTCCGGGTGTTGGGGAGCCAGGCGGGGGAAGGGTGAACGTAACTGCGGCGCCGCCCCTCAGTCCTGCAGCGAAGCCAGGCCCCGGCTGCCCGGGCCTTCCTGGACGCCGTCCGGCTCTACCGGCAGCATCGAGGCCACTTCGGCGAGGACGACGTGACGCTGGGCTCGGACGCGGAGGTCAGTGGTCCTCGCGCTCGCCCAGGGCCGCCCGGGCCGCCCCGGCCCGCCTTGCTCCACGCCCTGTCTCGCAGGTGCTGAGCGCGGTGCTGCTGCGGGAGCTGCTGCCGGCGACGCGGGCCCAGACCCTGCCGGCGCTGCGGGGTGCTGGCCGCGCCCGGGCCTGGGCCTGGACCGAGGTACGCGAGGCGTGGGGGCCGGGAGGACGGGATCGGCGGGTGGCCCAGGTTCTCCGTGCCCGCCACTGTCGCCTCACTCTCTCCGGGTCCTTGTTCCTCCCGCACCGCGTCCTGTGCTGGGCAGCTGCTGGACGCCGTCTACGCCGCGGTCCTGGCTGGCGCCTCTGCGGGGCTTCGCGCCTTCCAGCCCGAGAAGGACGAGCTGCTGGCGTCCCTGGAGAGGACCATCCGCCCGGATGTGGACCAGATGCTGCAGCTTCAGGAGCGCGTGGCGGGGAGGCTGCGGGGTGAGGCCCCGGAGGCCAGGCGTGGGGGCGGGGCCAGAGCGGAGAGGGGCGGGGCCCAGGTGCGGAGGGGGCGGGACCAGAGCGGAGAGGGGCGGGGCCCAGGTGCGGAGGGGGCGGGGCCTGGAGCGAGAGCAGGGCCTGGGCGGCAGGTGGGTCAGGAGGGTGGGGGGCCGATCCGCCAGGGGCGCTTCGGTCCACCACGCCCTGCTGAGCCCGGGTCCCGCCCGCACCTGTCCGTGGGGTGCTTTTGGAGGGGACCTCAGGCCGGTGCCTTCCACAAGCAGCGGATGTCCAGGCCCCGCTGAGGTCCTGCCTGCGCCGGAAGGTGGACATGCAGCTGTCCCAGGTCGCGCAGGCGCTGCTGAGCACCGTGGACGCCGCGCTGGAAGCCGTGCGGACCCTCCTAGCCCAGGGCATGGACCGTCTTTCTCGCCACTTGCGTGGGAACCCCTCCGGCGCGCGGCTGCGCAGAGAGGTGAGCGCCCGTGGGCGCCCAGGCTTCTTTCCTGTTCAAAACCTTCTCTGAACTTTGAGGCCGCTCTTTATGCATTGTGGCCCTTGGTGGATGCGCCCTCATCACCTCGCGGCAGGCATTCTGGCTCAGTGAAACCTGAGCGGAGCTGCGCGCCTGTCATCCCAGCTTCTCCAGAGGCTGGGGCAGGAGGATCGCGAGTTCAAAGCCGGCCTCAGCAAGTCAGCAAGGCCCTAAGCAGCTCAGAGAGACCCGTCCCTAAACAAAAAATGAAAAGGGCTGGGGATGTGGCTCAGTGGTTAAGCACCCCTGGGTTCAGTACCCGCTACCAAGAAGGAAGGGAGGGAGGGAGGAGGAAGAAGGGCCGGACTCCATTGTGCAGCTCCAGAGCCCAGCGCAGAAAGGGCAGAGGAGATTCCGACCGCGTGTGTGTCCATCTACCCTCATTCATGCCAACACCACTCCTTACCATTTTTCCAGGTTTTTCTACTTTATGTCCGTCTCACCAGACCTCCTGTCACTTGCCGAGGTTTTGGTGACAGCTGAGGGGGATGTCTCTCCACTTGCACTTCTCCCTCAGCAAACTGGCCACGGGCACCTGGGCCCTGCTTTTCTATCTGCTGATGGCGACTCTCTCACCTGCCCCGCCCGCCCTGCCCCAGCGCAGGTTTACGAGTTCGGGGAGATGCCGTGGGACCCGGAGCTGATGCAGAAGTGCTACCGCGAGGCGGAGCGCAGCCGCGGGAGCCTGGCGCAGCTGGCAGCACCGTTCGGCTTCCTGGGGACACAGAGCTTAGTGTTTGGGGTCCAGGATCTTGCACAGCAGGTGAGGCGGGCATGAGGCCACGGTGACCGTCAGAGCTGACCTTCCCTCACCAGACCCCTCACGTGGACATGAGCTGGGGACCAGGGCTGACGTGGGCTGTGCAGGATGCCCCAGGAGCCCTGAGGAGCCCCCATCCATCTCCAGGGTTGGCGGGACTTCCCAGGGGGAGGGGACTTCCAGGCTGAGGCAGGGGCGGGAGATTTCCTGTGTGGAAAGGACGGTGTTGAGAGAACCAGTCCGTATTTCTGGAAAAATGAAGCAATTTTGAGAGTGTCTTCCAAAAGAGGGTGAAAAGACAGTTGGGCCCGGTGGGTGGGCAGGGCTTTGAATATGGGGCTCAGGGGACCCACCTGCTCTGTCCCTAGGGTAATGGAGAGCTGCAGCAGGTGTGTGAGGAGGGGAGGAGCATGACTGGATCCAAGGCTTAGGAAGCCCGGCCTGCCTCAGGGAGCACAGGCTGTTGGAGACAGGAGTGCAGGAGGCAGAGAGGAGGCCTGAACCAGGAGGGGGACATCCATGGGAGAAATGGGAAGTGTTTGGAAGGCGGAGGCTGTGGGGCCTGCTGATGAACATGGTGCGTGTAGGAGACGGACTAAGATGATCCAGTGCTGCCTGGTACAGTTGTTCAGTTTGCACACTGCACAAAACACTTTGCAGTATAGTCGACTTGGGCTGGGTCTCCACTTCCCAGTCCCGGCGTCCTGGCACCACCCCCTCTTCCTAAGAGGAGAGGCAGGTGGAGGAGGTGGAGGGGAGGTGGTCAATGCCCAGAAGGGTTGGGCTGGGCAGTCACATCATCCCACCACCTCTTCCCACAGCTTATGGCCAATGCCGTGGCCACCTTTCTGCAGCTGGCCGACCAGTGTCTGACCACCTCCCTGGACTGCCACCAGGCTGCTGAGCAGCTGGGGAGAGTTGGAGGGCGGGTGCTGAAGGTGAGGAATGCCGGGAGGGCTGCGGTGGGCCAGGGTGCTGAGATGGCAGCTGGACAGGCCACTGGGCGTTTCGTGCAGAAGCTGCGGTCGGACAGTGAGTCGGCGCAGCGGAGGTGCGTCCGAGGCTGGCTGCTGTGCATCTTCCTGCCCTTCGTGCTGAGCGAGCTCCCCGTGAGTCCAGGGGGCGGGGCCAGGCGGGCCTGCCCAGGAGCTGCCTCCAGGGCTCTGTAGAGGGGACAGAGCCTTCCTCCCTGACAAAGCCACTGTCATGATTAGGCTTTTCTTCCCCGAATCCTGGGACTGGACCAGGTGGCTCTTCTTGGTCGTCTGCCTCCCTCATGACCCTTTACCTGCAATGTGAGCTGGGTGGGTCCCCATGTTGCCCACACCAGGTGGTGGAGGGAAGAGGCAGATGTGGAGTATGTGAGTTGCCAGGTGATCAGGAAGGGTCTCCCTGAGAAATGACACTTGAAAAGCAAGGAACTAACAGGACAAGCTGTGTGTCCTGGAAGGGTGTTTCAGGCAGAGGCATAGCATGTGCAAAGGCCCTGAAGCAGGAGTGTGTCTAATCGCCTCTTAAAGGACCCATCTCTCATCACAGCATTGGGGATTAAATTTCTAACTCATGAGCTCTGGGGGACACGGTCGAACCATAGCCTCTTGTTAATACTGCTCATCTGCACAACAGCCCTAGGAAATAGGGTCACCGAGTCCATTTTATAGATAAGGAAACTGAGGCCTAAGTTCCCCCAGCTAATCAGGGCCCAGATCCCTGGGTCTGCAGAGGTCCTGTCTCCAGCCTAGCCTATAACCCACCACAGTTCCGGAAGCTGCCTGAGTTTGAGGGGGACGTCCTTGCCGTGGGCAGCCAGGCCCTGACTACTGAGGGCATCTACGAGGGTGTCATCCGGGGCGTCTTGCTGCAGAAGATCGACCAAGGTGAGCCCGCCCTGCCCTGCAGAGCCTCAGGAGAGCAGCCCTGGCCAAGTCCTGCCCCCCCAGCGCCTCTCACTCTCCTGGACACTTGCCCTTTAACCTAGGGTCGGGGTGGGGCGGAGGGTCCCAGGTGGACGGGAGGGAGCCTGAAGGAGGGGGATTAGAGGACAGACGCCAAGTCAAACCACAACAACAGAGCCAGGAATGGACTTCATAGCCCTTCATTTAACCGCTTCCCTGTTCCACGCTGGGCAGGCGCTCAGGTCCCCGGGGTTCTCAGACTTGGGGCAGGCCCCTCAGGAGCTCCTGGGCTGGGAAGCAGCTCTAGAAACTTCCCCCTCCTGTCAGTTTGCTCATGAGCCCATGCCTGTGACCACGGACCCTGTGTGTTAGTGTGTGTGGGGGGCAGCAGGTGATGGCAGTTCAGGGATGTCCTGGCATCTATGTACCGTCTTGCTGGTGCACAGGGTGTGAGGGGAAGGCTGGAGGCTGCTGGAGCAGATGGGCAAGGACTTGGATGACAGGAAGAGGAATTTGGACTTTATTGTCTAGGCAATAGGGAGCCATAGAGGGTGTGTGAGCAGTGAGAGCAGTCACACTGGAGGCTATGAAGGAAGCTACAGCCATGGTCCTGGGACAAAGAGTGGGCCCCAGCAGAGGCAGCAGCCAAGGGGATGGAGCCCTTGGAGTGAAGAGTGAGGTCAAGAACAGAGAGGAATCTCCAAAGAGCCTGTATTTGAAGGATACAGAGAGAAGGAGGGAATGTAGAAAGTCAGAGAGGTGGCAGAGACCCAGAGACACTGAGATCTCAGGAGCCAGAGGATCAGGGTGAGGCTGTCCTTGCCTGTGGGTGACCAAACAAGAACCAAGCTTCCTTTAAACAGCAGAAGTTAAAAAAAAAAAAAAAAAAAAAAAAGACATTTTCTGACTGCAAAATTAAACCCAGACACAGATGGCCTGGGTGAGTTTCTGAACCTAGAGGAGGTATGTGTCCTTAAGGGTTCCATCGTCAATTGATTTCTGATGTCTGTTCAGATCAGTGTGTTGGAAGCAGGGTTGATGTCTCCAGGTTGGATGAGTGTGAGCATAAGTTAGCAATGTCTGCAGCTGGCACGGGTGTGGCAAGAGGCTCCCTGCCAGCTACTTGCTTAGGATTCCCAGTTAAGACCTCGTCTCCACCCTTGGCACTTGGGCCGCCTCTCTGGAAGAGTGCCTGGAAGCCCTTGGGTACCTGGGCCTCCCCAGATGCACCCAGGGTTTATCTCTTACTTCAGAATTGAAGAAGGGCCTTGGCACCAGCGACACACCCTGCCCTCACGTTGATGACTCAGAGGCCCCATTGCACCAGGAGGGAGTGGGTAAGGGCTCAGAGCTGGGCACTGCAGTGAGCTGCTAAAGGGCTGGGGCGGTACAGGGTGTCTCGTATCCCTGTGAGCGTGGCTTTGGGGCTGGAACAGCACATCTCTCCTCTCCTGCACTGCCAGGTGGGCCAAGCTGGTGACGTACGAGGTGAGAGAAGCCACGTGGGACCCTGAGTTGCCGAAAGACCCTGCAGGCCCAGGTGCTGACATGCCTGTGGCCTCAGCCCTGGGAGCTGAGCTGGAACTGAGCCTCAACCCCTCTCATCTGGCCAGGACAGAGTGGGATGCTCCCCAGCAGCTACTTCCCATCATCAGCACCAGAAGGGGAGGCTGTGGCCACGGGACCCTTGAGTTTATCATCAACCAGGGCACTGCAAGATGGGCTTGGGGGGGGGGTCAATTTGTTACACAGCGATAGCTAACTAATACCCTTCAGGAGCAGCATCCTGTCGCCAGTTCCTGCAGATAAATGGATGCATATTCACACTAACTGGCACAAATGGCTGAACAGTCTTGGACTTTTTTTTCTTTATCTTTTCTTTCTTTCTTTCTTTTTTTTGGTACTGGGGATTGAACCCAGATGTGCTTAACCACTGAGCCACATCCCCAGCCCTTTTTTGTATTTTATTTAGAGACAGGGTCTCACTGAGTTGCTGAGCACCTCGCTAAGTTGCTGAGGCTGGCTTTGAACTCATAATCCTCCTGCCTTAGCCTCCCAAACTGCTGGGATTACAGGCGGGTGCCACCGCATCTGGCCCCTGAGACTTTTTAACTAGAACCAAACTATGGGGTGTTTTGTTCCTGGTCTTTCACATGAACAGCTAAGGCTGCAGGGAATATCCTTGTACAGTCAGCTCTCTGGATATGTGGGATTCACATCTGGGAATTCAACCACCCATGGATCAAAAATATTTGAGAAAAAGTTGCATCTGACCTGCACACGTGCCGGCTTTGGCAGAACTGCCATGGATTCCAGGGCTTCCTCATGCTGGGAGAAGCTCCGGAAGTGCTCTACCACTGAGCTACAATCCCAGCCCCAGACTTTTTGGTCATTATTTCCTTAAACAATACAATGTAATGACCATTTACTTAGTATATACATTGTATCGAATAAAGTCTACAGGAGGCAAATATTATGCCACTTTACATACAAAGCTTAAGCATTCAAGGGTTTTGGTGTCTCTAGGGACCCCAGGAACCAATCCCCAGCAACCAAGGGACAACCGTACATACTTTTCAAGCAAGCGCAGATTGACCCCCCAGGGGAAATCTCAGGGTGTAGAGGGAAGCATCTGTCATTTCCTCAGTGGTCTCCAAAGCATGCTTCTGCAATCAGGCAGCTTAGCCAGTGTTTTTAGCTCCTCCTTCAAGAGCCTTCTGTTCCTGTCCTTACCCACTGATGGGGTTGCTCACCCATTTCTCTCACATTCTCGTTACGTCCCCAGTCTGTTCTGCACCAGGCCCCTGACGTGCTGATTTTTTTGGGCACCCTTATGATACCATTTTACAGATGAGGAAACCGAGGCTCAGCTTGCTCCAAGCTGCCAGGCTCCAGTGCTGGCATCTGCCACCGCGCCCACTGCCTCCCCAGGACATTTGGAGCTGAGTTCACCCACAGCCCTCCTCGTGTCCACTGGCTGAACGTCTCTGAGTGGAAGTTCTGGGCCAAAGCTGACTGCATAGGAACCCCAAGGAATCCCTCTGAGACGAGCTCCGGAGACATGTGGGATTAGGCTTTTCTAAGCCCCGTTCCTCTGGGAAAACGGTGTCTTTTTATACTCCCACGGCTTGTGTGCACTTTGTACACATCTTTTTCCACACTAGAACTTTTAATTAAAAGAAAAAAAACTGTTAATTTGATACTCATTGTCTTATTTTGAATTGCTTTGATTACTAAATTGAACTTAAAATATGTTTATTGACCATCTGTGATTTTTTGGGTCATTTTTAAGGGTAATTGTGTCTTTTACCTACTTTTCAGGATCGTAGAGTGTTTTCTTGTTGATAAGGAACAACTCTTTGTATATTAAGGATAGTGATGCTTCGTGATACGGGTCAGGAAATTTTCTTCTCAGTTTGTGCTGAGCTATTTGGGTTTACTTGCTCTCCCCAAAACATTCCTTTGCGGGGACAGGTGCTGGGGATGGGACCCGAGTGCTCAGGGCAGCCCCTCCACCGGGAGCTGTCCTCAGCCCCCAATCTCGGCATCAGATTCCCCCTTAGTTACTGACTTCCCTCTGCTTGCCAAAAAAGTCATCTGTTCACTGGAGTTTGGCGGCTCCTCCAGTGTCACCGCCTGTCCAGCTGCTTCCGGAGTTAGTCTCAGGGATTTCCCTGGTCTTCCTCTGCGGTCAGCTTCAGAGGGACCTGTACGCTCAAGATGATTTCCTTCCATTCTGTCCTGGGTTTTCCGTCTTTCCCAAGAGGATGAGATAAGCCTGAGCTTTCCAGACTTTTCTTCCAACTCGAACTTCTGAGATAAATTTGTACTTTCTAGGCTGGAGGCGTGGCTCAGTGGTGGAGGCGTGGCTCAGTGGTGGAGCCCTTGCCTTGCTTATGGGAAGCCAGGGGTTCCGCCCCCAGCCCGGCACCCCCACCCCACCCCCGTTCCAAAAAAAAAAAAAAAAAAAAAAAAAGGCTTCACAACCTCCTGCTGTGTTCCTCTTACCCAGGATACCCAGGACAGGATGTAGCTGTTAATTCTGGAAACATTGTAGCAATAAGAATTCGTTATCCTGCTCTCTTTGACAAAGCCATTGTTTGCCCTCTAAATCTTTCCAGATGAAATGAGACATCTTGTCACCTTGTTTTTCTTACTTAATATGAAAGGTCTTTCCTTATCAAATCTAGAATATAAATTCATTTTTGCCTTTTGTGGAAAGTTTCAAATCCCCCTCAAAACAGAGATCCGTCGGGGGTGTTGTGCACGTGGGGTTGTACTTCGTGTGCCCTGTGTTCAACGATATTGGACCATCTTGACCCCATCTTCATAAATAAACGTGTTTGAGTGGCATTCTTAAAAGTTCATTTTTAGGAACACGATTAGAAAGTACATTATAGGGGTCTGGGGTTGTGGCTCAGTGGTTGAGCGCCTGCCTACCATGTGTGAGGCACTGGATTTGATCCCCAGCACCGCATACAAATAAAATAAAGGTTCATTAACGACTAAAAAAAAAAAAAAAAAAAAAAAAAAGTAAAAGAAAGTTCATTATAAAACCGGACTCCGTGGAGCACCCCTGTAATTCCAGCGGGGATCGGGAGGCCGAGGTAGGAGGATTGCCAGTTCAAAGACAGCCTCAGCAACTTCGCGAGGGGCTAAGTAACTCGGTGAGACCGGCTCTAAATAAAATAAGAAAAAGGGGTGGGGATGTGGCTCAGTGGTCAAGCATTGCAAAACGGTCTCCTAGAAGGATTTCCACGGAAGGGACGAGCCTGCAGTGGGAGAACTTGCTTGGACATTGCAGTGTGTGACCACTCACCCCAACCTTGCGGGTTCTCTCTGACCTTATTTTACAGAAGGACAAACAGGCTCAGCGAGCCCACTACTGGGACTGGATTTGAAGGCGGCTTTGTGGACGCCAGGATGCTCAACAACCCATAAGAAGAGGTCAGGAACCAGGATGGTACAACGCACACTGCAGCCGAGGAAACTGACTAGCCTGGTCCCCCTGCTGGGATAGCCCGGGTCTTATACACTAGACGGCTCTTGAGGCTGACCTCCCGGAGCGAGCAGACACCTGGATGCCATCCTAGCCGGGTTTTCCACCTCGGGCGTGCGCCGCTCTCTGGGCCTTTAAGGCGAGAACAGGGGTGGGGCCCGGGGGGGGGGGGCGGAACGGCCCGTAGGTGACGTCACGAAGGGGCCGTCCTGTGTTGTCGGCGGGTCAGCGGCGCTTCTGGGTTTTAAGTTTGTTCAGAGGCGGGGCCTGGGAGACAAGCCCCAGTGTCGGCTAACTTGACGCCAAGCGTGCTCCTCCCCTTTAAATCGCGCGTCAGAGGCGGGGCCTGGATGACCGATGACCCCTTTAAGGCGCGGCCCGCGTCCGCCGGCAGAAAAGCGGCTTAAAGGCGACGCGTGGCGCGATGGCGGCGGCCCCACGCGCGTGCCGGCGGCGCGGGCAGCGGCTCCCCGGCCTGCGGCCGCCGCCGCTGCCGCTGCTGCTGCTGCTCCTTCTGCTGGCGCCGCCGCCTCCGGGGGGCCCTCCAGGTGCCGCCGCCTACTTCCCGGAGGAGCGCTGGAGCCCGGAGTCGCCGCTGCAGGCGCCGCGCGTGCTCATCGCGCTGGTGGCGCGGAACGCGGCCCACGCTCTGCCCGCCACGCTGGGCGCCCTCGAGCGGCTGCGGCACCCGCGGGAGCGCACGGCGCTGTGGTGAGCCCGCCCCGCCGTCCCCGTGGGGACAGGTCCACGCTGCCGCCGCCCCCTGACAACCCGCAGGCCGTCCTCCGCCCCTTGGGGCGCGCGGGACCCGCGCCCGGGCAGATCCCAGGCCCCGCGCTGCCCCGCCGGGCTGCCGCCACCTGCTTCCGGAGCCCCGCAGCCCCCAAGTCCTGGGTCCCCACCGGGCTTTGCCGGGGTCCACGTCTGAGGGAACGGCTTTCCCGCTCTTGTGCCGTTGGGTCTGGAACTTACCCCGCCCGGGCTCAGCCACAGCCCTGCCCTCTGGCCTGCGTGGGTGAGGACAGACCAGAGGACAGGGGAAGTGGGTCCTTCATGGAAGCGGAAGGCCAGGGCCGGAAGACGCCTGACACCGACTTCTCCTGCCTCAGTTTCCTCGACTGGAAAGTGGGCGTGTGGATTCATGCGCCTTTTGGGTTTATCTGTGAAGATTCCAGCTAACGGCGTGGGGCCATTCATCGTGCCTGGCACAGGCGTGGCGTTCAGTAGCCAGCGCGGTGGTGGTGGTTTTTCTTGTTGTCATTGCTGGTGCCCTGCATGTTCACCACATTTATGAGAATGAACTCTGCTCCATGACCAAACTCGACTCCTCTGAGTCCCTCTCCGCCAGATTCCCCCGTTGAACGATGTGCGATCACAGCCCACTAGGAGGTGTGGGGCTCACAGGAGAGAAGGCAGGCAGGCCGGTGTGGATTGTGATATGTAGATTTTTTTATGAAGTCGCACACATTTGATGGGGAACTTGGTTATAAGATCCTAGGAGTGCCCGGCCGGTGGTGCACCCCGTCATCCCAGCGGCTGGGGAGGCTGAGGCAGGAGGATCTCGAGTTCAAGGCCAGCCTCAGCAATGGCAAGGGACTAAGCAACTCTGTGAGACCTGTCTCTAAATAAACTACAAAATAGGATGTGGCTCAGTGGTCTAGTGCCCCTGAGTTCAATTCCTGGTACCAAAAAAAAAAAAAAAAACAAAAAAAAAAAACCAAAAAACAAACAAAAAACTAGGAACTCAGTAGAGAAACCAGCAGTCACTAATGCGGTTTTTCAAAATTAGCTTGGTTAATGCATCCCAGCGAACTGGGTCCTGTTGCACTCCTTTTCACACATGAGGAAACCGGGACATGGAGAGCGAGTGTCTTGTCCAGGGCCCCAAGGCTGGTGGGAGACCAAGCCAGGGAAGGGTGCCCTGGTAGCCTTGTCTTTCCTGGTCCTGTCTTTTCTCCCCAATTGTGCTGACTGTCCCCTTGTGCTCACAGGGTGGCCACGGACCACAATGCAGACAACACCTCAGCTGTGCTGCGGGAGTGGCTGGTGGCTGTGAAGAGTTTGTACCATTCTGTGGAGTGGCGGCCGGCGGAGGAGCCCACGTAAGTGTTAGAGCCTGCCTGAGCCCCCAGGTCTGACTGGCCGCACCTCTGCTCACACACCTTCCATGGCTCCCTATTGCCATGGAAGAGAACTCGCAGGCTCTCTGCCTGTGACTTTCCAGCCTGATCCTCAGCATCACAGATAGGCCATGATCCTCCTGCCAGACCTTTGCCCCGACTCAGTCCCCCACCTGGAATTCTTTACTCCTTTGTCCTTCTGGTGACGCCCACTGCTTTGTTCCCTGTGGCAGTGTGAACCCAGGAGCCCTCTGCGTGGCTTCCCAGAGTCCCGCACTGTGGATCCTGGTTCCTTCCCTCTCTTCAGGATTTCTTGCTCTTTTCGAGATAGGCTCTCCCGGTGTTGCCCAGTTTGCCCCCAGACTGCTGGGCTCAGGTGATCTCCCGCCTCGGCGTCCTGAGCGGCTGGGATTCCTGGTGCCCCTGCCACGGCCGCTCCTGTGATCAGGAGGGGAGGGTGTCTCCAGGTGTTTGCTCTATGTGCTTGTCTTTTCCCAGTGGCTCCCAGTCCTCCTTAGTGACGTCCTGTTTGGCATTGGAGGTCCTTTGCAGCCGCTCTGAGCTTTTTTCCTTAACCATTGGCCTCCAGCTTCGCCCCTGGGGCCCTGCAGGTGCCCCGCTTCCGGTCTTCTCTCCAGCCTTCAGATCAGCTCACACACCTCCTCCAGGAAGCCTCCTCTGATCATCACCAGGGTGACTGAAGCCCTCCCTGGGCCGACAGTGCCCCGTGCTTCCCACATCACAGCTGTCTCTCCCCAGGTCCTACCCAGATGAGGAGGGACCCAAACACTGGTCTGATTCTCGCTACGAGCACATCATGAAGTTGCGCCAGGCCGCCCTGAAATCGGCTCGGGACATGTGGGCCGATTACATCCTGGTGAGTTTCTCAGCCAGCTGGCTGTGGATGAGAGGGAGGCTGGGACAGCACACAGGCAGAGCAGCAGGATGCGGGGGCCATCTCTAACCCCATTTTGCAGAAGGGCAGACTGAGGCTGCAGGGGACTCGAGGTTCCTGCGCCATGCAGCTGGAGAGTGGGGGAGCTGGGGCTCCGGGTCCTTAGCGCAGTCCTCCCTCCCTGAGAGCAGCCCTTCCTCAGACAGAGGAGGCAAGCTCAGCGCCAGCCTGTGCAGCTTCAAGACGCCCTCTGCAACAGCGCAGAGGCTGCTCTGCGGCTCAAGGCAACAGCCTGGGCCCAGTTCCCGCTGCCCATGCCCCCCACCCAGGAAGAGCGAGCATTACGTCTCCTGTGGTCGGACCCCTGGGCTGTCTGCCGTTGTCACTCCGTCAGGAGTGATGCCCAGCTCTGTACACACCCCACGATGACATCCTTTGGGCCACTTCCAAGACGCACGGGGTCGAGGTCAGGGGCTGGGGACACTCGGGCCAGCGGGCTGCTGAGTGCGGCCGACTCCCTCCTCCTCCTCCTCCCTGGCGGGCGGTTGCGGCCTAGGGACAGGCGCGTCTTGAGCACAGTAACGTCAGGGTGCGTGTCCACGATCACAGACCTCTGTGAGCTCCTTCAGCCATCGTCCCAGGTGTGGCGGTGCCTGGTCCCTCCCCAGGACAGACAGGAGTGTGCCGACGGCTGGGTGGGCTCGCCACAGAGCGGGAGTGCGGGGTCGCCGGCCAGCGGTGCAGGGGCTGCTGGGATCGGGCAGTGGTCCCTGTCTCTTTTTTCCGTGAGACCCAGGCCTTGGACTGAATGACCTCAGATTAATTTGCGTCTTAATCGTATCTGCAAGAGGCCCCGTGGCCAATCGGTCACGCGCACAGGTAGCAGGGGTTAGGACTTGAGTGTGTCTTTTGAAGGCCACCATTCACGCACAGCAGGTTTCAGAACCAGGGCACGTGATGAGCGAGCAGGGTGAGTGGGTGTCCTGGAGGGAGGAGCGCGGGCAGCGACGGGAAGGAGAAAGGGAGCCCTCCCAGGGGCCTGGGGACGGAGTGGGCGAGAGGATGAGCGGGGGCTCACTGGGGACATCGGAGGAAGGAGCGCGGCAGTGCTGCTGAAGTGACAGCGACCTCCCGCTCGCGTCCCTGGGTGGGGGCTGGGGAGGCGGGCTGTGGGCAGGGGCTGTTCTGATTTGTGATTCTCCCCGTGGCTGCTGGGCAACAGGAAGGAGGCCTAGGCTGGAGGCCAAGCAGGCCCTGGCCTGAGCCGTGGGGAGGACAGAGCTGTCCCGAGAGGTCCTGGGTGGACCAGGCCCCCAGCAAGCCGGAGGGTTCTGCCTCTGCCTCATCACACCTTTCACTTTCGAGCCTGCGAGTAAGGAGGCGGCAACGTGCCTGGAGGGGTCTCGGAACTCGCCTCAGGCACAGAGGTGGCTCCAGCACCCCCCAGAACCTTCCGGCACAGAGCTGCCTTGTCCTGACCCTGGCTTTGGCTCTGGTGGTCACCGTTTCGCCTCACAACCCGGGCAGAACTCAAGACGGGAAACTCAAAGCAGCTTTTCACAAGTTAGACTTTTGTAACTGGGGACTTTGGAGAACCATACTGGTGAACTCGTTTGCTGTTTAGACGTTATTATTAAAAGAGCTCCCCCCTCCTTTCCTTTTTCTTAAAAGCTATGGATATTATTTGCAGCGGAAAAATTAAGAAGTGTAAGAAAAAAAAAAAAGGAAAAAAAAATGCCAAACCTTGATATTGCCTTCCAGAGAGTTCCACTTTGCAGCAGTTTGTTTTAATTGAGATGCAATTTACATAACATAGAATTAACAAGGTCCGCCAGGGCAATTCAGTGGCAGTTAGTGCATTCATTATGTTACACAGCCTGTCTGTTCCAGAACATTCACATCACCCAGAAGGAACCCCGCAGTCGGTCCCCATGCCCCACCCCAGCCCCTGGCAACGCTATGGTACGGACTCACCTGTTCTGCATATTTCATGTCAGTGGGACTACACACCTTGGCCCTCTGTGTGTGGCTCTGTCACTTCATCTCTCTCCTTTTTTTTGGTACCAGGGATTGATCCTAGGGGCACTCAATCACTGAGCCACATCCCCAGCCCTTTTTCCTATTTTATTTAGAGACAGGGTCTCACTGAATTGCTTAGGGCCTCGCTAATCTGCTGAGGCTGGCTTTGAACTGGCGATCCTCCTGCCTCAGCCTCCGGAGTCGCTGGGGTTACTAGGGGGCGCCACCACACCCGGGTCAGCGCCTTGTTCTTGGGGTTACAGCTGAGCGACCCCACTGTGTGACTGGACCACGTGGTGTTTATCCGACCATTCGGTGACAGGCATTCGGTGGTTCCTACCTTTTGGCCCTTGGGAGCCGCGCTGCTCTGAGCATGCGCGTACTGCGCCTCTCCCAGCTTCTGCCAGGAGCAGCCCTACGGATCTCGTGGCAACCGTTTAACTTTCTGGGGACCCGCCAGACTCTTCTGGCTGTTTGGACTGAATATATGCACAAAGGTCATGGCTTCAGATGTCCACAGGGGCTGGGCGGGGAGCGTGCGTGACCTCGGGCTCCAGCCACGGCACTGCCGCCTCCCAGCCGAGGGCTGCCGGGGAGCGCTGCTCCTGTTGCCCTGGAAGGCTGAACCGTGGTTTGTTTATGACAGTTGATCCGCACGATCTAAAAATACTGCATGGGTAACGAAGTGCATCTGTGGGCTGGGTGCCCCAGACTAGCCAGGCCTCCCCTTGAGCCTGGGTCTGATACCTAAAGCGCTGGGACTGGAAGTGTTGGGGGTTTTGATTTTTTCCAATTTTGGAATATTCGCTTACGTGTAACCAGACAGCGTGGGGATGGCGCCTTAGTCAGAACTCGTTTGTCACACATGCCCCTGATCCCCGCAGCCTGGAGGTAATTGTGTATAATGCGTTTTGATACTTCGGACAAGAACTGAGGCTCGCGCTATACAATTTTCCACTTGCAGCTTCGTGTTAGTGTTCCCAAAGCTTGCATTTTGGATTCCAGATTTTGGGGTTAAAGATGCCAGCCTACAGTTCTGGGCACATCCCGGCCTGTGCGCTTTTACTTCTGGTAGATGGGAAAGCCCTGGCCGCTTCCTTTCCTGTGCTGTGGCTTTCTTTTCTTTTTCTTTCTTTCTTCCCCCCCCCCCCTTTTTTTTTGAGAGGGTGAGATATCAGGGATTGAACTCAGGGGCACTCAGCCACTGACCCGCATCCCCAGCCCTGTTTTGTATTTTCTTAGAGACAGGGTCTCACCGAGTTGCTTAGGGCCTCACTAATCTGCTGAGGCCGGCTTTGAACTCTCGAATCTCCTGCCACAGCCTCCCGAGCCACTGGGATTACAGGTGTGTGCCACTTCTGCGCCTCGATTTTGTTGTTGTTGTTATTTAGAAAATATTAGCTTCTGTAATCAAACCCGCCTAGATAAGACTTCCGTATTTAATACAGCATAGCACCCCTGCACAGTGGGTAAAGTGAAGCGTGGCTTCTCTCCACCTGTCTGGCTGTCCACTTCCGCACACCGTCAACCCCACCCAGTAAGTCGCAGTGCTTTCTCCAACGTTGACAGCACAGCGAAAGTTCCCCAAATTTACACAGCAGTGCTGTGCTGGGCAGGCTCGCCAGCACTGTGGAGGCTTCCACCACTGCGCTGAGACCCCCCAGGTGGGGTGGGGGACACACACATCCAAACTGCTGCTGGTTCGGGTTGCTCACAGTTTGTGGGATAATTGATGTGCCATGAACATCCTTGGGTGGCCCTCGTGAAGGTGTTGGAGACCCAGTCTTTGGGGTCCGAGGCCGTTTTGTGTCACTGTGACAATCCTTGATGCTGGAATCATGACAGGGAAAGGAGCCTGTTTAGCTGTATTGGAGCCGAGTGCACCAGGTGGGAGTGTGCGGCCGACCCTCTGTGTAGCACTTCCTCTTGGGGAGCGAACTGGGGTCCTGTGAGGGGGAGCCACGGTAATCCCTTCCAGGGCCTGTGCCCCAGGACCCAGCCACCTTCCACTAGGCCCCGCCCCTTAAAGGCCTCACCCCTCCCACCGTACCAGCCAGGGACCCAGCCTCCCGGGGAACTCGCAGACACCCTCACACCACATCCAGCCTCTTCTTGAGGGCCTAGCTGTCAGTTGAGGAGCCAGGGCCTCGGTCAGGCCCCCAGGCTCTGGCTTTTCCACATGGTTCAGGCTGTGACTGAGGCCCGGTGGATGTTTTGCAGTTTGTGGATGCAGACAACCTGCTCATCAACCCCGACACCCTGAGCCTGCTCATCGCCGAGAACAAGACAGTGGTGGCCCCGATGCTGGATTCCCGGGCCGCATACTCCAACTTCTGGTGTGGAATGACTTCCCAGGTAGGGTGGGCCTGGGGTGGAGGCGGTGAGCAAGCGCCGGCCCTAACTGGAGTCTAACTTGTCTTCACACAACCTTGCACAAATGCCATCACGCTAACCCTTAAACAACCCATTGAGAGAGTGTCTTCAGTGACTTCCCTACCATTACTGAGGTGGAAACAAAAACACAGGAAGAGACTTGCCTTAAAGCCCAGAGTTAGAAAGTAGTGGTGCCAGGATGGAATTCAGGCATGGCTTTATCCAGGTATTCAAACAACTTTTGTTTTCCTCCGCCATTCTTTGGTTTAGTTCTCAGGCTGCTCTGGCATGATCCTAGCAGTATCCAGCCAGGGTACAGTCCTGAACCAGTTATTGAAGCCAGGAAAATACAAAACTGTGATTGACCAGGCCTAGTCACAAGTCCCACCCCCAGGCTCGAGGGTAGGGTCCTAAGTGAAGCCAGGGAGAGTAGAAGTTTGGGTGGGTTGGGGAGCGTGGAAGGAGCTGCGTGACTGGAGCCAGGACACTAATCTGTCCTGTCTCCCCAACACCACCACTACCCTGGGGTGCCCGGGTGGAACCTTGGGCCTCCACGTGCACCTCAGTGATTTAAATTTTTTTGATATTATGTAAGTCCAAATGTTATATGGGAACAGTTCTAGTCTAGGAAGGGCACAGGAAGAGACGCCAGCTCCAGATTGTTCCAGAAGATTTAAAACTTTTCTAAGAGAGTCCCCCTACTTCCGGAACTCACACCTCTGGTCTCATTGGCCCTAAGTCAAAGCGTCCGCTGCGCGGGTTCCTCAGCCTCCGCCTTGGGGACCCACGCAGATCTCTGCGCTCCCCACAGGGCTACTACAAGCGCACGCCCGCCTATATCCCCATCCGCAAGCGCGACCGCAGGGGCTGCTTCGCGGTCCCCATGGTGCACTCCACCTTCCTGATCGACCTGCGGAAGGCCGCGTCCCGGAACCTGGCCTTCTACCCACCCCACCCCGACTACACCTGGGCCTTCGACGACATCATCGTCTTCGCCTTCTCCTGTAAGCAGGCCGGTGAGTAAGAGAGGGAGGGCGCTGTGACTGCCGGGCCTGGCTGCTCTTTGGGTTACATGCTGAGCAAGTCGGAACAGCACATAGAACGTTCAAAGAGCTAAACCCGCGGGGTGCTGGACTGGCTTCAGGTGTGGCTGTATCCAGGTGGTCGGCTAACTCTCTAGGACCCAGTCCCCAGCCCTGACTTCCCTCACTTCCTCCCCAGCTCTTTTTTGAGATAGGGTCTCACTGAGTTGCCAGCTGGCCTCAAACTCCGGGCCTTCTGCCTCAGGCTCCTGAGTAGATGCCCCAGATCTGAGACCTGTTTATTAATACATTTCTGTCTTCTTTCAGTTTTCTCCTTAAGCATATGTAGTCCCCATTATCTGTGGGGAGATACAGGACCCTCAGCGTGTGCCTCAAACTGCAGAGTCCCAGACTGCATGTGCTCTTTTCCCTTGTTCATACAAAGCCATGGGGAAGTTCAATCCGTAAACTAGGAATAGTAACAGATTAGCAACAGCGACCAGTAGCCAAAGAGCCAGTGACACGTGCTGGAGTAAAAGTTTTTTAAAACTCATGAATTATCTTCTTCCAGAATTTCCCAAGTTATGGTTTTAGAGTGCAATTGAAACCTTGAACTGCAGGAAGTGACACCTGGATGGGAGATTGTAATTTTGGGGAAAAACATGTTTTTTTCTTGGTACTGAGGCTTTAATCAGGGGCAGTTTGCCCTGGAACCACAATCCCAGCCCTTTTTAAATTTTTTTATTTTGAGTCAGGGCCTCGCTGAGTTGCTGAGACTGGCTTTGAGTTCGTGATCCTCCTGTCTCAGCCTCCCAGGTCGCTGAGATTACAAGCGTTTGCCACCGCGCCCAGTAGTGGAAACCTTTTTAAAGAAAAAGAGCGACCATTTGCGTATTTGTCACTTGTGCTAAACTGCAGGTCAGCACCTTGTGGCCCACACACCAAAAGGCCCACTTCTGTTTTTATATCTGTACAAACTAAGAACAATTTTGGTATTTTTAAATGACTGGAAAATAACTCAGAGGATGAATCATGTTTCATGACGTGTGAACAGGATGTGAAATTCAAAATTTTAGCGCCAGAAGGCGCGTATGGTGGCACACATGTGCTCCCAGCTGCTCTGGAGGCCGAGGCAGGAGGATCACTTGAGCCCAGGAGTTTGCGGCCAGCCTGGGCAACAGCACGCCCTGGTCTCAAAATAGAGTCTCGGCGCCCGTAAGTGGAGTTCTACGCCCACAGCTAGCCGTTCGTAGTATCGAGTTGTAGGGACAGAGCCTTCTGCCTCACGAGCTGAAGCTATGCACCACCTGGCCCTCTACAGGAAGAGTTAACCGATTAAAATGAAAAGCGTGTCATTGAGTTTTTCAGTTATAAGAAAAGATACGCTGGGCCGGGGGTGGGCTTGGTGGGGGCGCTCGCCTGCCTGCCGGAGCCTGGGCTCCGCCGCCAGCCCTGCGGAAGAATGCAGGGGGGAAACAGCGGAATACTTAGAAAAACTTCAGCCATCCGTAAGAGGATGGCGCGGAGGAGGTGAGGTCGCCCACGAGTGCGCCCCGCCCCTGCCGCGGTGGCCCGCGTGGGTGGGTCTGGTCCTGACTCCCTGGCGCTCTGGGGCTTCGCCTAGTGGAATCCTGCTGCTGCCGACACGCTGGTCCCTCCGTCGTGCGGAGTTTTCTGCTGCTTTGCCCGGTGGCGTTTTAGGTGGTCCTGAGCTCTTAGCTCTGCGCAGGCGCGAGGCTGTTCTGCCGCAGGCCCCAGGGCGGATGCTGAGGGCTGCAACCAGTGGCTGGGAACCTCTGGCCTGTTTTGCCGCTCACCCCGGGTGACCTCGCTGCTGGTCACAGGCGGCCAGCGCTGCCTGTCGCTCCGGGCGTCGCTTGGCATTCACTCGTCGTGTTTCCTTGGCCGCAGAGGTGCAGATGTACGTGTGCAATAAGGACGTGTACGGCTTCCTGCCTGTGCCGCTGCGGGCGCACAGCACCCTCCAGGACGAGGCCGAGAGCTTCATGCACGTGCAGCTGGAGGTCATGGGTGAGTCAGCGCCTTTCTCTGCCACCTCGCATCCATGCCATGAACGCAGAACAAGCACCGAGGGTTTGCCTGACCTCGACAGGGACCTTAGGGTGTTCGGGGGTGGCCTTCCCGGAGGAGGTGTTAGCAAGGTGCAGCGTGAATAGGAGTTGACCAGAAAGAGAGGTGCAGCCAGAGCAAGCAGTGTGTGCAGAGGGGACAAGGGCTGGGAGGGCAGGTTATGTCAGTGAGGCCGGGGTGTGGAGCCAGGACTGGCAGCAGGAGGCCTCAGACACCAGCTATAGGGTGGGCCTGTCCCCCTGGGGCAGTGGGGAGCCGTAGAGGGTATGGGAGCAGAGAGGGCAGCAGGTTCTCCCTGACAGACTTCAGCGTTTCTTTCTTGTTCTCCTGCCAAACCCACAACCTTCTGTTATTTATTCAGCAGTTAACTTGAATGCCACCCCCATTTTGCTTAAATAAATGCATTTGATAAAGGAAACTACAATTTTATTTTTGTACTGTGGATTGAACCCAGGGGCGTTTACCCACTGAACCACACCCCCAGTCCTTTTTATAGTTTATTAGAGACAGGGTCTCACTGAGTTGCTGAGACTGGCTTTGAACTCTTGATCCTCCTGCCTCAGCCTCCCCAGTCGCTGGGATTACAGGCGTCCTAAGGAAACTCTGAACCTTCTGACCATAGTTGTAGACTCAGGTCTTTTGAACACAGGTGTCCCTCTGTAGCCACTGGGCGTTGCCTCCAGGGCTTCTGCCCATGCTCAAGGTCCTGTGCATAGACCCTCTGTCCTCCTGCCTTCGACACTGGGTCACCTCCAGGGGATCCACAGTGCCTGATACAGTGTAATGATCTGTACGTGGTTGCTCTGGCTCGTTTAGGGATTAACTAAGAAAACAGTCTGTACATGTCTAGTACAGGTGAAATTTATTTTTTCCAGAATAATTTACATCAGTGGTCAGTCGAATCTACAGATGCAGAACCCATGGATACAGGGGATCGACTATATATATAAAAAACAAGCCCATCAGTTTTGAAGCTAGCGGCCATTCCTCTTAGGCCTGAAACAGGAGGAGCACTGAGTGCGAGCCGCTTTAGGGTGTGGGAGCCTTGTCCTATGCTGGACGTGCAGGTCCTGGCAGGCCTGTGAGGTGGCCCCACTGCACAGAGGAGGAGGGGCTGGGAGGGGCCTCTGCCCTGTGACTCAGTGGCCTCAGCCTTCCCTGGTTCTAGAATATTCTGTCTGGGGCTCCCTCTGGTGGCCAAAGGTGGAACGGCACCCTGCCCTCTGCTTTTGGGAAAGCTTTGGGGTCTTTTTGAGTTTACAAAGTCACTGGACCAGTCCACCCAAGACACTTGAGGCTATGTCACATGCAGATGCCCAGCGCTGACCTGGCTGCAGTCACAGGGAATGGACCTTGTGAAGTGGCCCTGGCATCCAGTGTGCCTAGTTTGGTTTCAGATATTTCTGTTATTTCTGATAAAAACAATTCATGTTGCTGTTAAAAACTCAAAACATGACAGAGATGTGTGTAGTTTGCTTATTCTCGAGAACCAGAACAGACCACAGAGCAGACGGATGGACAGCCTGAAAGTTTGAGATATTTGTGCAAATACTTCCTTGTGCTCCAAGTAAAAATCACAGTTTTGGCCAAGTGCAGTGGCACACGCCTGTCATCCCAGCATCTCGGGAGGCTGAGGCAGGAGGATTGAGAGTTCAAAGCCAGCCTCAGCAACTTAGTGAGACCCTGTCTCAAAATAAAAAAAAAAATAATTAAAAGGGCTGGAGACGTGGCCCAGTGGTTAAGCACCCCGGGGTTTAATCTCTGGTACCAAAAAAAAACCCAGAAAAACCCCACCTTTTCTCTATCCACGTGCGGGTACCTGGACTGTGCTGTGCACGTGGTATTGTTTCATATGCTCAAAAATCTCTCCCCCAACTCATTCTTTCTCCGTGCTGGGCAGAACCTTGCCTCTACCCCAGCCGCATCCCCAGCCCCCCGAATAGTGCCTTAGGTCAGTGGAACCGCAGTGTCGTGTGCAGCGGTGGTCTGCTTGCTTTGCCTCACTGTATAGTATTCCCCAGACATTTAGCCATAAACCTACCCGCCCAGTGACCAACATGTCTGTCCTTCAGCCAGTTTTCTCCTGAGGGCATAGAACGAATTTCTTATTCTCCCCAGGGTTTCCATGAGCTTCTTGTTGCATGTGTGAGAAAGTTCCAGACATGCATCAGCAAAGTTAGGGCACAATCCCTGAAACCACGCTCCCTCCTCTCATGGTGGCAAGCTCGGGGTCCCCAAGAGCACCCTCAGGTTTGACAACTCACTGGAAGGACCTCGAACCCACCGGAAGCTGTTAGTTTGTAACAGCGGTAGACAGATTCAGATGAGCTAAGGGGAGGGGCGCGTGGGGTGGAACCTGGGAAAGCCCCCGCGTGCAGCTTCTGGCGCCCCCTCCTGGGGGCTGCGCACCGCGCTGGCCTTTCCCAGCAGGGAAGCTTCGGCCAGCGTTTTCACTGGGCTCAGGCCTCAGTCGTGGCTGACCGACGCCCTTGTGGCTGAGCCGGCTCCAGGCCCCAGAGGTGGGGCTGAGGCCGTGTTGCCCAAGACGCCCACCCTAAATCACAGCCTCACGGTCTGGAGTGACCCCAGGCGAGCCTCGAAGGTGCTGAGTCGTGCACGCAGTTGGGGGGCTTCGGCGGTGCCCTCGCCACGCCTGGGAGGGCGAGGAGGCCCCAGGCGCCCCGCAGGTCCGCGCCTCTCCCTTCTCTGTAACTCCAGGTCGTGTCCTGGGGCCTGATGGTGGAGTGCAGCACACTCTGGGGGACAGTCAACCTGTCACAGCCTGTGTGGTCCAACGGCGTCTTTTCATCCATTACCCGTTTTATAGATGAGCGCAGCAGAGGCCCAGCCTGGTCAGGTCTGCCCTCCATGATTCGTCCTATTTCCTTGTCTGCTCTGAGTCCTAGTTGAGTACCTGCTGTGTGCCCAGCCCTGTTGGGTGATGGGAACCCACTGTGAGCAGACAGCCCCTGTGTCCTTCCCAAGGAGCTCACCAGGGAAAGACGGGGCCAGAGAGGTAGGAGAGCAAAATGGGGCTTTCCTGGTGGAAGTCCAGGGGCCTGACCCAGTCTAGGCAGGTCTGGAAATTTGCCTGTCCCCAGAGCATCATACGCCTGGGGGAGGAGGGAAGAGGTTGTTTCAGTGCGTGCAAAGGTCCTGGGGTAGGATGCACGATAGGGTGAGGCAGTGCCAGCAGGTAGAGTGAGGTGGTTTCTGGGGCAGAGAGGAACCTAGAAGGGGTGGGGAAGGTGTGTGGGCAGGGTGCAAGGGGCCCCCTGACCCCAGCGACCCCACTGGTTCCTCTGCCCCTCAGTGAAGCATCCCCCTGTGGAGTACTCCCGGTTCCTTCCGGCACCCACCAAGACACCGGACAAGATGGGCTTTGACGAGGTGCGCTGGGTTCTCCCTGGGCGGGGGCGGGGGCGGGGCCCGCCTGGCGGAAGGTCCCACCGAGGCTCTGGCCACAGGTCTTCATGATCAACTTGAAGCGGCGGCAGGACCGGCGGGCGCGCATGTTGCGGGCACTGCAGGAGCAGGAGATCGAGACGCGGCTGGTGGAGGCCGTGGACGGCAAGTGAGTCTCCCGGGGCGTGAGGAGTAGGCTGGCCAGCGAGGGCGGGGGGTGTGGACCATGCCGGGCAGGGGCCCGGCCGTTTAGGCCCGGGAGGGGCGGTGAGTCCCTTGCTAAGGTGAGGGCCGGGAGGCCCGGGTGTCCTTGCCTGTCCGGCGGCCGCGGTGGGAGCAGGCAGCCTGGACAGCCGCGGGCGCTGGCGGATGGCGCCCCGCCCTGGCGCATCATCCTGCTGACGCCCACACCCCTGCTGCTCCCTTCCTGCTCTTCCTGTCCAGGGCCATGAACACCAGCCAGGTGGAGGCGCTGGGCATCCAGATGCTGCCCGGCTACCGGGACCCCTACCACGGCCGGCCCCTCACCAAGGGCGAGCTGGGCTGCTTCCTCAGCCACTACAGCATCTGGAAGGAGGTGGGCAGCGGAGGCGCCTGAGGCCCTGGCGCCCTGGTCTCCTTAGGGGTGTGGGGAAGAGCCAGAGGTCGGGGAGGGACTCGCCTGCCCACCAGCAGCAGCAGGGCACTGGGCTGCTCCTTGGTGACCCCTTTGCCTTAACAGTGTCAGTGTAGCCCTGATACTTCTGAGTGGCGGCTGCTGTCCCTCTGCTGTGCAGATGTGGACACTGGTGGGGGAGGGGAGCGAGCCTGGTCCCTGCAGCGGGTGAAGCCACCTCCTCCCGGCCTGGGTGCTGTGCTCAGTACATACCACTGGAAGTATTGGCACAGTGACAGGAACCAGCACAGGCCAGGCACCAGGGGCACAGGAGGCTGTCCTGGGGCAGAGGTCAGGCTGGGATTCAGATTGGGGACCGGCAGGCTCTAGGCCAGATGGGGGGTTAGCTGCGGGGTGTGGTGGTGACATCAGGGTACTCATGTACATCCCCCTGCTTTTCTGAAATTAATCATGGAAGGCACAGCATAGGTTGCCAGGTCCGGGTAGCTCTGGAGCCAGGGGGACCTGAGTTCAAGTCCATCACTGCCTGTTAGTGGGCTGAGGTTCATGAGCAAGGAAGGTACTTCCGGGTTTCCCCAGATGGCCGTCGTGATCTCAGGGGATGGTCATGAAGATTCTCAAGTTCATACATTCAAGTATTTGCTAAGCTCCTGCTGTGCACCTAGCCTGTGCTGGAGATGGGACAGTCGCTGAGGGAGAGCCTCAAGGGGTTTAGAGCAGGGGAGGCAGGACAGTGATGACAAGCAAGGAAGAAATGAGATGTGCATCTGCAGGGCTGTGAATTGTCCTCAGCTGGTGGCATTGGGTGATCAGGGGTTACAGCTGAGCTGAGGCCTGAAGGGTGAGGAGGAGCCTGCCTCTCGCTGCCAGGGAGAAGGGTGCTCAGTGTCCAGGGCGCAGCACAGGCAAAGGCCCTGAGGTGGAGAGGCCCAGGTGGGAGGAGCAGAGGTTACAGCGGGAAGTGGATCTGGATGCTGGGGGTGGGATGTGTGTGCATTCACTTCTCTCTGGGTCCCCAGAGTCTTCCAGCAGAGCTGCCAGCTTCGGGGTCAGGCTGGGCTTTGTTCTCCTTGTCACCTGGCCTGGCACCTTCCCTCAGGTTGTGGACCGGGGGCTGCAGAGGTCACTTGTGTTTGAGGATGACCTGCGCTTTGAGATCTTCTTCAAGCGGCGCCTGATGAACCTCATGCGGGATGTGGAGCGGGAGGGCCTGGACTGGGACCTCATGTGAGTGGGGGCCTGGGCCCAGACAGCTGGGGCCGTGGACGTGGCCAGGGTATAGAGGCCTGGCCTGGGGCTTGAGGGCAGAGTCGAGCTAGAGGCAGGGGCGTGGCTTGGGGTTGGGTGGGTGGGACAAGCCTGGGGGCGTGGCCAGAGCGCTGCAGGAATCCTAGAACCTGTAGGCCTCAGGCGAGGTTAGGGGTAAGAGTTATGCCCAGGATGCCGACTCTTGGCAGCCTGACCGAAGGGCTCTACTCAGGTTGTCCAGGGCTTGAGAATAGTGTCAGCTGTGGTCTCAATAGGGCCTTGGGACCGTGACCCAGAAGCCTGTAGCCTGGTCAGTGTTCGCACACTTGGCGGGGGCCCCTGGAGGGTGGGTGGGGTTCGACCTGGGAGCCGGTGACTGGCTGGAGAGCATGGGGGTGTGGCCAGTGAGACTGCCAGGCCTGGCGGGCGTGGTCAGGGCTTGGGGTGCAGCTTGAGTGCATGTGGCCGGTGGCCAGCTCTTGGGTGGCAATTTGGAATGCCCCAGCTGGGCCGGAGCTCCTCCCTGTGCCCCTCTTCCCCTCCTCCTCCTCTCTTTCCCTCCCGTGTGCAGTGTACTGGTCGGGGTTCTGGGACCTTCACCACCCGCTCTGTGGTAGTGTGAATAGTGACTGTGTCCATGTTGGGACACCTCGCCCAGCTCACGCCCCATAGCTCTGTCAACCCAGAGCAGCTTCACCCTCAGAGGACACCCCAGTGATCTGCTCCCCACAGCTCTAAAACCTGCATAGCTCCCTAGCACCCTTGGAAACCCTTCTCCTCCCTGCACCCGTGACAGCGGCTTCCTCAGTGCCCCCAAACCCGCTGAGCCTGTGCCCTCTCAGAGCCCCGGGGGTAACTAGGTCCTCTGGAAGGGGGGCGTGTGACAGGGCGCTGCTTCTGCACCCAGCTATGTGGGCCGGAAGCGGATGCAGATGGAGCACCCCGAGAAGGCTGTGCCCCGCGTGAGGAACCTGGTGGAGGCTGACTACTCCTACTGGACCCTGGCCTACGTGATCTCCCTGCAAGGGGCCCGCAAGCTGCTGGCCGCCAGGCCGCTGGCCAAGATGCTGCCGGTGGACGAGTTCCTGCCCGTCATGTTCGACAAGCACCCGGTGTGAGCAGGGTTGTGGTGGGTGGTTGTGCTCTCACCAGCGTGCCAGGAGGCTGGGCCTGGGACTAGGGACCCTAGGAGGGTCTCCTCCGCCACTCTCCAGCGGGCCCCTCCTCCTCTGCCGGCCCCTTCCCTGGACCCACACCCTCCCATATGTGCCCCCAGGTCTGAGTACAAGGCCCACTTCTCTCCCCGCAACCTGCGCGCCTTCTCCGTGGAGCCGCTGCTCATCTACCCCACGCACTACACGGGGGACGATGGCTACGTGAGTGACACGGAGACCTCGGTCGTGTGGAACAACGAGCACGTCAAGACCGACTGGGACCGGGCCAAGTCCCAGAAGATGCGGGAGCAGCAGGCACTGAGCCGTGAGGCCAAGAACTCAGACGTGCTTCAGTCCCCCCTGGACAGCGCCGCCCGGGATGAGCTGTGAGGGGCAGCTGCCGGGAAGCCACGGCAGCACTTGCCACCACCTCCATGCTTGTGGGGCACAGCAGGGTCACCTGGGACCTCTGGAGACCACAGAGCTGTCCATGTGGGGTGCATCCAGCCAGCTCTTGCTCAGCAGTCCTTTGTCACAGGCAGCATTAATGGAGTGCCTACTGTATGCCAGGAACAGGGCTGGGCACAGGGGAATTGGGTGGGAACAAGAATGCTTCATCTGTTCACATGCCCAGCACTTGTTAAGCACGTGTTGTGTGCCAGGTTCCTGTGTTATGGCCATGAAAGAGGCATAATGATTCCCCTGATCAGAGATTGATCGATCATCAAGCATTTATTGATCAGATTAAGAATCAGGTATTAGTGATACGTATTCATTTTTTAAATTCATTGAAGTATTTATTGAGTGCCTACTGTGTGTTGGGCACCATTCTAGGCTCTGGGAATACTGAGATAAATAAGACACGTTCATTTATTCAAACACATGCTAAGCATCTATCACTTGCCTGGTACTTGAGACACAAAGGTAATTTATTGAGGGCATTTATTGAGTGCCTGCTGTGTTGGGACTTAGCATGGTGCAAGGGACAGAGGTAATCATGGTGCTCCTCTAATTGGTTTCTTCTCCTCACATTGGGCACCTGCTGTGCACAAAGCAGTAATGACACCACACAGTGTGGCATCTGTTCAATCGGCACTTGTAGCCACCCACTGTGTGCCAGGCCAGATGCCAAGTCCTAGGGCAGAGGTGCGTGAGATAGGTCCCTTCATTTTCTCCTGGGATTGCATCAGGCAGGCTGGTGGGCTGGGATCTCACAGTGTGTCTGTCCTTCATTTCCTCACGCAGCAAGCTTTATTGAGCACCTACTGTGTGCCAGGCCTCATGGACTCCCAGGTAGATTGGAGCATGGTTGGCTCCCCCCACTGCCCGGGAGGGAGGATAACTCTTCCCCACCAGGTGTAACCTCTGGGTCCCAGTGGCCACTGGCCACTTTTGAGCCCCCCTGGAGGGGGCTCAAGGGGCAGATGGGGGCTGGGCCTCCCTTGTGCCCACCACTCCTGTCCGTTTTTCTTGGCCCTCTGCCTGTCTCAGGTGCAGTCTCTGCCTGCTCGATCAGGTTCCTGTCTTCGAATCTCGATGGGATCGTGTGTGCGGGGCCTGGTGGGGCAGCTGCACTGGGGTGCTGTCCCAGGCCTGTTTTCCAGCTGATGCCCATGGGCTTGCTGTGCCTTCATGCCAAATCCAGGGTCAGAGCCAGGGAGCCGTGCTTCATGGTCCTGGGGCGACTCTGCTCCCAGGGTGTGTTTCGGATAACTTGCTTATTTTTTTATTAAATGTTCCTGGTTGGTTTTCACTGAAGTCCTGGTCTTCTTGCCGCCCAAACGCCTCCCACACCCTGATGCTTCTGGGGGTGAGTGGTGTGCCTGTTCTGAGCCCTTGGCCAGCCCACCAGCGAACTTTTCCCAAGTAGTCTGGGATCTGGGGCAGACAGACGTCTGTCTAGCTCGTGGGGTCAACTGCAGGGTTGTTCCACATGACTTCAAATGAGGAGCACTTGGTTTGGGTCCCCAGAAAACAGCTCAAGATGAAAAGAGGTCACCTTTCCCGGGAATGGGGGACTGAGGGAGGAAGGGAAAGAGCACGGCAGGGGGCGCCAAAGAACAGCTGCCCCTGCATCGGGGTCTGGGACCGAGGCTGCCTCATGAAGGTCCCCAGGGACAGTTTTGCATGCCCGCGTGCATTTGGATTTTCTGGAACAAATGCTTGCGAGTTCTCAGGATTATTAGACCCTTCGGGTGTGGGGAATATGCCTAGCACTTTTTATAAACTAAAACAGATGGTGTGGATCAGTGGAAAAAATTAGAACATAAAACCAGGCAGAACCCCACAAAGCAGAGTTAAAGCACACTGGCCCCGACGCTGGGCTGACTTGGTGACAACGCTTCCGGCTCTCCGGGTTTGCACATGGGAATCCAGCTTCCTGTCCTTCGAGGACGGGCTCCAGGACCTACGCACATCCGCACTGACTAAATCCCCTGGACGTGACCGAGGGCCGCAGCGTCTGCCGCCGGAGTCCCGCTGCGCTCGGGGGAGGACTAGAAGGTCCCCCGCGCAGAGCCGGCGCAGGGCCCCTGGGCGCTCTGCCTGCGGCTCCCGATGCAGCGCCACGGAAGCGGCGGGCCAAGCGCTCTCTGATCTCAGAGGAGGATCCCAGGGCTGGGAACGTGGCTCAGCGGGAGAGCACTGGCCCGAGACGTGCCAACGCCTGGGTTCTGGCTCCAGCGGGGCAAAAAGGAAAAGGAAAACAATCGTACGACATGAACTGCTGCAGTCTGCAGGATTTTTTGGTTCTCCTCTTTGTCAGACAAATGACTACATTTTTAAAAACAACTTTCTTATTTTATCATATGTAGTTATTTTTGCGGCGCTGGCCTGGTCCTTGCTAGGAAACGGAAGTGCTCTACCCCGAGCCACGCCCCCAGCCCCGGGCCACATTTTTTTCTCTGTTTTTTGGGGGATTGAACTCGATGCTTAACCATCGAGCCACATCCCCAACCCTTTTAAATATTTTATTTAGAGGCAGGGTCTGAACTGCTTAGGGGCCTCACTAAGTGGTTGAGGCTAGCTCTGAACTGGCGATCCTCCTGCTTCGGCCTCCCGAGCCTCTGGGATTGCAGGCGTGCACCACCGCGCTGGGCTAATGAATTCTGTGATTCCCGTGCCAGATGTCCACAATCTTGCTGGTCTGTTGTCAGCTCAGCAGGGCTGCTTCCTTCAGGAGGACCTGGGCACAGTCCCTCTCCAGGTCTCTTCCCTGTTCTTCCTGGTCTCCTGACCCTTTCCTACTCAATGCATCCTTTTGCCACCATCTCTGCTTCTTCACCTGACCTTATGTCCACCTTAGAAGGACCTTCATGATTACATTGAAGGCCCATTTGGATAATCCAGGACTTTTTATTTTTTTAAATTTTTTTTGTGGTGCTGGGGATCGAACCCAGGGCCTTATGCTTGGGAGGCAAGCACTCTACCAACTGAGCTACATCCCCAGCCCCAATCCAGGACTTTTAAAATATGGGGTCTCACTGAACTGCCCCAGCTGGCCTCCAACTCCTGGGCTCACATTGCTGCTTCAACCTCCCTGAGCGGCCAGGAGTCCAGGCTCACCTTCACGTCCTCTGGGTAATCCTCGATAACCCTGTCTGCATCTAAAAATCCTTAATCACAGCTGCGCAGTGCCTTTTGCCCTTTAAAGTAACATATGCAGGTGCCAGGCCATGATGCATGTTATCTCTATAGGACATTATTCAGTCTGCTACAAGTTTGTCCCTTAGGGTGGCTGCAATCACATCTAGCCCTGTGGACATACCATAATAAGTATATCAGCCTAGGATCAAAGTGGGAAAAGATCCCTCTTGAAGCCTTTTAGCAGACAGGTTTAATACAGGAAATTCAACTCTGCTCTTGTCAGCAAAAAAGGAATGCAGGCAATATGCAAATGAAGCAGCACAGCAGCGTACTAATAAAACTTTATTGAGAAAAAACAAACGGAGGTTGGGTGTGGTGGTGCATGTCTGTAATCCCAGTGGCTCAGGAGGCTGAGGCAGGAGGATCACAAGTTCAAAGCCAGCCTCAGCAACTTAGTGAGGCCATAAGCAACTCAGTGAGACCCTGTCTCTAAAAATATATTAAAAAGGGTTGGGGACTGGGGATGTAGTTCAGTTGGTAAAGTTCTTGCCCCAGAATCACAAGGCCCTGGGTTCAATGCCAGCACCAAAAAAAAAAAAAAAAAAAAAAAAAAAAAAAAAAAAAAAGAGTGGCAGGCAAGATTGGCCTTGAACAGAGGAGGAGCGGCCTGGGTCTCCCCCGACCTGCAGAACTGGTCTTTCTGTGCCCACCGTGCTTGTCACTGGCCAGTACCGAAATAAAAGCTGTTTCCACACCAGGCTGTGACAGAGCAAAGGGGAAGAGGACTCTGGTCCCTGCTGCCTTTTAAACTCCCACAGGCACCTCTGGACGGTGATTCTGAGCGCGTGCCCCGGATGTGCCCAGAGGCAAGCAGCCGCTGCAGCCTCTGCAGCCTCGGGCTGGAACGGGCGGGGGCTGAGGTCGAGCCGCAGGGTTTCTCACCCTGTGTCATAATGATGGCAGGGATTGTGTAATTGGGGGAAGTGGAGTCATAGTCCCCATTACGGGTAATTGCAGGATCGGGAGCAGAGCAATTATCATGCAATATAACAAATGTTATAATAAGATGTAATCGCAGACAGGTCAGCGACTGCCTAATTGTTGCGGCCTCCAGGACACAGAAGACGGCTTTTGTCAAGTTCCCCAGCAATTCCGCCATGGTGGTGGGTGGAGTGATGTCAGGAACAGGGTCAATGGGTTCGGACCGGGGGACTGGACGGGGTGGAGGTTCAGGAGAGGGTGGGGGTGGGGAAGGCCGTGAGAATGTTGCTGGAGTGAAGCCTGAAGTTGGAAGAAGTGAGGAGAAGCCACAGGTGAAAGAGACAGGCGGCGGATGGAGCCGCGGTGACGAGCTACGTACAGTCTGTGTTCCAAATGTGGCCCGTTATGATGTTTTATTTTTTATTAAGGTGAGTCAGGTAACGGAAATCTATTCTTTTTTTGGGGGGTGGGGGGACCAGGGATTGAACCCAGGGGCACTCGACCACTGAGCCACATCCCCAGTCTTTTAAAAATTGTATTTAGAGACCGGGTCTCGCTGAGTTGCTGAGCTGGCTTTGAACTCCCGATCCTCCTGCCTCAGCCTCCGCAGCAGCTGGGATTATAGGCCTGCGCCCGGCGCCTGCTCTGGCATAAATTCTGTTAAGAACCTTGACTCTTGGAGAATCCTGGGTCCAGACAATTAGTGCCGATGTACATCGTTGGCTCACACGATGTATTTTCCTTGGACTAAATAAAGCCAAGAGGAAAATATTGTTAAAGCCCTCGAATCATCCCCAAAGCAAAGGGGGACAGTAAAGCACAATGTCCCCGAATGCCCTCTTCCTGCTTCTAAAATCCTGGTCAAGTCAAGGGAACAACCAGATCAAGCCTGGGCGGGAAAGCCCAGACACACGCTGTTCCGGAGGACAGGGCTTTCTCTCCTGTGCACTGGGAGCCAGGGTGAGCGCGTGTCCCCCGCAGAAAGCTACTTTCTAACAGATCCACCAGGACCCAGGCGGCAGATGCTGACGGTGTCACTGTTTCTGCAGTCGCAGATACAACACTGCTCTCCACGGGGACAGGTGCAGAACGGAGGGCGCTATAGAGGGAGGCCTGTCACTCGCCAGCTGTGGCCGACAGCACGAAACACCTCGAGGAAGAGGAGGCGCTGCCTGGAGAAGCACCGAGGGGCGGGGTGCCACCTGTCAGCCTGTCACCACGGAGCCCTTCTTGTCGCAGTCTCTGAGCTCAGGTAAGCTTTCCTCAACACAGCACGCCTCCCACGCTGTCTCCGGGCACTTCCTGTGCCTGTCACCCAACGCTGCGCTGGCACAGTTGGACTCTGGGTGACACAGATCTGTCAGATGGCCACATTCTAAGTGTCGTCTACTAACTAGATGACGTCAACGGAGAGATCCTGAAAGAACCAGACCACTGGCTCCCACCCTGAGCTCCACAGTTAAGAGAAGCGAGTGGCAGGCTGATGTCACCCCGGTGTACCCTCCAAGTTCACGATTTACAGTTTCCCTTAAAAGAAGAGCCTGAGACCTGAAGGTGCCCCCACCCAGGACTGCACCCGCCCCTCTCCCTAGTCCTACCCTGTTGGCCTGACTTGCAGCCCAAAGCACTCACTGAAGCCGGCTCAGAGGTGGATCCCACGTCCCGGCCCTGGTTGATCTCATGTAGAAGTGACCTCAGACTTCAGGAGGGATGCCCTGGAACTTACCGAGGCAGAACTCAACGGAGCGTTTCTGCTTCCTGGTAGGGTGGGGGCTCAAAACAGAAATTAATTCAGCTGTAGGAAAGGGGATGTTTTCTTTTCTTTCTTTTTTTCTCTTTGCTTTCTTTTTAGGAACACAAAGTTTAGTTCCTTGCACAACTGACTGTAGGAACTGAGAGGCTCACCTGCTGTGACTAAAACAGACCCACCCTAGTGGGTGTGGGTTGAGTCCCTGGGATTTGTGCCTGAACTTGAGTTAAGAGCACAGCTGCCCAATGTCCTGGGTTCAAATCCCACCTCTTCCCAGCTGTGATGTTGCTTCTCTGGGCCTCAGTTTCTTCGTCTATACAATGGGGATATTAGGTGTAGACGGGTTGCACTTGTGTTCAAGAAGCCGGCTCAACCCCGTCTGCCCAGAGGTGCTAAATGTGAGATATTTGGTTTTGCTTGGGTGCTGGGGACGGAAGGCAGGACCTTGCACAGCTAAGCATGCTCTCCACCGCTGAGCCACACCCCGTCGTGCCCTCTTTATCTATTTTTTTTAAAACGGCAGATTACACTGTGCTGTCCAGGCTGACCTCCTGGGCTTGGGCATTCTCCCTGCCTCAGCCTCCGGAGTAGCTGGGAGCCTGGGGCCGCGCATGCGCAGATATCTACCACAAATCCGAGGTTGTGTACTTTCTTTTTTTTAATGTCTGCTGTTAATAAAATATTTTTACAGAGACCAAAAAATCAGATTAGTGCAAAACATCTTGACACCATGCGTTCATGACCACTTCTCGTTTGTTTTAAACATGTTCCAAGTCACATATTTACAGAGAAATGAGGGCATCCGTGAAGACGCCAGACCAACGGGGTGGAGTTAAAAAAGAAAAGAAAAAAACAGAACAAAACAAACGTTTTGATTTTCACGTCTGCAATCACATGCTAAGAGAAGGCGAGTGGAGGGGCGTCCCTGGACTGCGCGGCAGGGGTGGGCGCGGGCAGGGGTGGGACCCGAGGCCCCCTGGCTGCGTGACCAGGGAGCACGGGGAGCCCCCGCCCGTGACCTGTGTCTTCAGAAAGCCACCGCGGCTGGGCGGGGGTGGGAGCCGGGGAGGGGTCTCAGTTGACAGCGTCAACTCGATTTCTCTCTTTAAAAGAATAAAAGGCAAAGAGAAAAGCAACACGTGTCAGCGAAGACGACTTTGGTCCTTAACGATTCTTAGGAAAGGATGTCCGTTCAGGGAGACACGCGACCGAGGTCCAGAGGGAGGTCCGGGCCGAGCCCCGCCCCCTCCCCCCCGGCCGCCCCTCCCGCCCCACCTGGGCAGCGCGTCCCGGAGGCTCCCGGCTGCCCTCGCTCCGCCGGCCCTCGGTGTTCCCATCTGAAAATGGGCAGCGCAGGCGAGAGCGGTGGGTCTCGGAGGTCCCAAGGATTTCTAGTTGGGTGTTAAGTTTTTTGCATCTCTGATGGGGGAGGGGCACGATGAGGCGGCAGGCTGGGGGCCTGAGCGAGGAACTGGGGGTGCAGGCGGGCACCTCCTAATTTATCTAGGTCCTTCAGAACTGGGGAGAGCAGAAGGGGAGGTCCCTCTTCCTCCTGACCCCCTCTTTTGCACAAGTTGCCTCTGTCCCTCCATCTCCTCTTTGGGGCTGAGTCCCGCTCTGGGTCTATAACCTCAGTCTCTATCCCTTTTCCCGGCGGGGCTTTGGCTCTGTCCCAGGCAACCCTTGAGGTCTACCCCACCCTGCCTAAGGACAATCTCCTTTGTTTTTTTCCCCCTGGTCCATGGGAGTTTGGGGCCACCTCCTGGAACCCCAGATGAAGGCGAAAATCCAGAGGTGTTATTCAGAACTGCCCTGTGTCTACTTGCTGGGTGGCTTTGGGGGAAGCCCTGTCCCTCTCTGGGCCTTGTACCAATACAGGAATTTCCTGAATTCAGAAGGCTTCCAGCCTCCCCCCCCCCAAACTCTTCCGTCTGCTTGTACCTTATCACCCCACTGTGCCCTGGGGCTCAGCTTCAGTCTGTCCGAACACCTCCTGCGTGTCCAGGACTGTGGGGAGTGAAAAGCTGGCAGGACCTGGCACGGGGATGGCCCTGCACTTGCAGGCCCCTCTCCCACTCCAGCACGTCAGTCAAGTGGGCGCAGCCTCCCTGCCAATCCCCGGTGCCCAGCTCATGCTGGGTCAGGGTGGGGCTCCTGAGAGGCCTCAGCCCCCAGGCCAGGAGGAGCAGTCAGCCACAGACACCACCAGTGTCAAGACATCAGGGTTAGACTGGAGAAGGGACAGAAGCTGGGACGTCCTGAGGGGGGAAGGAGGGAGGGTTTTCTACAGTATTTTAATCATGAGTTTTGAAGGATGCATAGGAGTTCTCTGAGTCACGGAAACTCCAAAATCAGTTCCAGCTCGGGAGTCACAAACACTCACTCAACACCGCCTCCCGAGGCTCTCCCTGTGCCTGGGCCAGTGCTGGGGACACACACACACACACACACACACACACGCACACGAGAATGACCAGTCTTTTGCCATTTTTCCTCTCGGTTGTCCAAAAGTCTTTGTTCGAGGTCGCAGATCGCCTGCCCTCCGGCATTTCTGTATTCTGACCTCCGAGTCCCCTGTCCATCCTGCCCGCTGCTGCACCCCAAGTGCGCCCCTGGCTTCCAGTCAGCCCCTCAGCCATGCAATGGGGTCTCCAAGCTTCAGGATGGAGCCCCCAGTCCTGTGCCTTCCACATTCCAGTACAGAAATGCTTGTCACCTGAACCTTGCCTGAATTTAGGGGACACAAAGCACGTTCAAGCAAACTGAAAAATAGCATCACTTCTTCCAGATGCTTCCATTCATGGTCGGGAGGCCTCATTGTAAACACACGACACTCAACATCTAGGATTGGCACAGGGACAGATTAGGGGCAGCAAACCCTGGGGCAGTGCACAGCTGGCAGGGCACCACCGCGTGGCCCTGGGGCTCACCTGAAGGCAGTCTCTCTCTCTCTTCTTTTTAATGTAGCCTCCAAAATATTTCCAGAAATCGATTTCAATGTCCCCAAAGTACCCCCTCATCGATCTAGTCTCACACAGAAGCACTGGGAACCTGGACTCTAGTCTCTGGGGATAAACCTCTGGGGCCTGACAGTTCTGCAGCTCTCGGGGACCCCAGTGCCCCCTACTGCCCTCCTTGGTGGCTTGGCTTCAGCCATACCACCTTCTCGCTGTACCCCCAACGCCTCCTCCTGGCTTCTGCACAGGTGGCTTCCGCTCTCGAGGGTGGATCTTCGTCTTTCATCTCAAAAGACCCCCTGGCCTTCAGAGCGCCCCTCCTCCAGGAGTCCTTACCCACCTCAAGCCTGCCCTTCCCGTCTGCACTTGGGGCACACAGTCCATGCTGAACTTTCCCGAAAGGTCCCACTTGGATGAGCCAAGTTCCCCCAACTGTGCTGGCTCTGGCGCAGCTTCAGGCAAGCAGAGGCTCCACTGGGCACCAGGCTCCTGCGGCCCGGGGTTCTGAATGAATGAATGAGATTCTGGAGACCAAGCTCTAAGCATGTTTGTGCATTCACACACACACACACACACACACACACACACACACACACACACACCTAGTTTCTGGTCTCTTTCTGTTCTTTCCTGTCTGGAGAATTTGAGGAAAGGAAGAAGGGATGAGGGTGAGGGAGTGTGGGTCTGAGGGATCCCAAATTCTCACTCTTTTTTGGTGGGGAGGGGAATCCCCACCAGAGGCCCAGGAAAAAGGGTTGAGGACAAGGGTCTTGCTTGGCAGCAGAAAGGAGGGAGGTGCAACAGGGGTTTTGGCCCAGAACCCCCACAACTTGTAAGAACGGGGGGAGGTCCCCTGAGGGGGAGTTAGCAGCAATGGGGAGCTATGTCGGTCATCCGATCTCAGCCCCCTTCCACGGGGCACACAGGTCTAAGGGACTGGGAGCGGGCATGGCACTGGGAACCTGGGCCAAGTCTCAAGCAGCTCTCTGGGCCTCAGTTTTGCCATTTGTAAAATGGATGCATTGAACTCTATGAGATGAGGACTGGGTTTGTTAGGTGAAAGGGAGACAAAGCCCCACAGGGTAGTGGGGAAGTGCAGATGCCCCAGAGCCGTCCCCCTCGGCCCCCTGGGTTTGGGCGCCCACAGGCGCATGTGCTTTTGAAATCCCATTCTCCCCTTACCCCCACTTATTTTTTGCACAAACATCAAAAGGGGCACCGGTCTTCCCGGGACCCTCCAACAGGCATCCTGGTCCCTATGGCCCCTCACGGACCATCTCAGAGGACTCCAGGAGGTCCTACCCCTTGCCCAGGGCCCGCTCCTCGAGGAAGCCGAGAGTTCCATACTTGGCAATTGGTCTTGGGCCCCAGGATTTGGAACCCATCTTATGGCTTTTCCAGGGGACAAAAGGCGAGGTCTCCCGGTACCAGAGCCCTGGGATGTGGCCTCCTCCAAAGGGGCGGGTATTCCTCCCATCCCAGCTCGAAAGGCCCCTAAGATGATGGGGGCGTGGCCTCAAGTAGGGGATGTGGCTTCTTCCTTCCTCGCGCCCTAGGGCGTGACCTCCCGAGGGGGCGGGGCATCGTCCGCTCACAGTTCCCCAGAGGGAGAAGTTAAGTCTAGGGCGCAGGCGCAGTCCGCCCACTGCGCAGAGCCCGGAGACCTGCCCTCTGGGCGGTCCCAGCGCGCAAGCCCCGCCCGCGCAAGCCCCGCCCGGCCCCGCGCACTCTGCGCAGGCGCAGCACCGCCCGCCGGCCTGCCCCCACACTAAGGCGCAGGCGCCGCACCGCCCTCCTCGGCAGAGCGCGTGTCCGACTTGAGCTTGACGAATTCTTTGGCCACCTCGTCGTTGCTGCGCTGCGATAGGATGCGCAGCACCGTGAGGCCGGTGTCGTCCATGTGGATGCGGCGGCCGAGCGGCAACCAGCAGGCGGCACTCCCGCGCTGGGCCAGCTCGCGCAGCTGCAGCACAGCCAGCCCCACCGTGCGGTCCTCACGCGCGAAGCAGTAGTCCTTGACGCACACCTGCAGCTCATAGCACTCGGGGCCGGCGTCAGCGCTCAGCGTGCTGGGGGAGGGACGGGGCATGAGGCCTCCACTCCCCCATCCCCCCCCCCCCCCCGCGCCATGCGCACAGATACCCACCGGGAAATTGCCCAAACCAGGCCCCGCCCCTACGGCTCCCCATCTCCCACGTGGAATAATCCCATGGACCAGCTCCCACCCTAGGCTGTACCCCTCCCCAGCCCCATGTCTCACCCTGCAATCCCGTGCTTTGTCAAGCCCCTATTAGCTGATCCCCAAGCTCGGCCACCTCCATACCGCAGTAATATTTCTGCCTAGCCTGTTCTTTCTCCTCATCCACCCACACCACCCCCTGGCCGCCCACATTCAGACCCCAAGATACCCGTGCCTGCTGAGTTGCAGATATCCCACCCAGAAGACCCACGACCATATTCCACCAAGTTCACTGCTGTGGCCCTGTCCCCATCCCCCCATCCCTCCTGATGTGACCCTGCCCTGGTGCCTCACCATGGATGACAACTAGCACATCCCCCACTCCCTCCTGCCCCTAAGCACGTTCCAAGTGACCTTCCCTGACCAAGAGCCCCTCCTACCCGCCATTCCGGCTTCCTCCTGGAACCTTTCAGGTTGCACCCTTATCATTTGGCCACTCAGGCAACACATCTCCATGAGGCCTGCAGAGTTCTCTGACCAAGAGTCCTGTCCTGACAGGATCTGGCAGCACTCTTGTCCCTAGGGAGCACCCACCTCCCTCTAAATCACACGGACTCTGATGCTCCCTACCTTCTGCACTTCTGTCCCCCAAGAGTACCCCAGCCCTGCCCCCATGAGGCTCACACTTGATCCAGGTATCTACCCCCTATGACTCCAACCCTACCCCAGGTGACACCCCCACCATATACTCCGATCAGACTTATCTGTACTCCCCAGGTTTCAGTCCCCTGTATACCCTGCATACCTGGAATACCACTCCCAACTCCAGTAACCCAAATCCAGATATGACATCATGTGACATCCACCCCAAGCCCTCAAGTCACGCTGTACTTGTGTCCCCAAAGCTGACTCCTCCAGATGACCTGCCCCAACAATCCTGACAAGGCTGGCTGCTAACTCTAAGAGCCCATCCCCATCCTGCCTAGTGACCTCAGTCCTGTCCCCATGCCCCTCAGCCCCTCACCAATGGCTCAAAATGATCACCCACATCTCTTAGCCATACTAGTCTCCAGCCCCAAAATGGTTCTGCCCATGACACCCCTTCTGCCCAGACTTTTCCCTCCCCTTCACCACTCCTAGTCATACCCCACCTCATGTGCTTTTTTGCACTCTCTGACTCCCCTAGGACTTGCCTGGCCTAGAAGGTGACCTCCATTCTGGTGTCACCTCACTAAGCACTCTTGCACCAAGGCATGCGCTCCCCCCCTTTTCAGTGTTCACACATAGGATGTGGCCCTTCCCATATCCATGTCCAGGTGCCACTGGCCCACCAGACATCTCTCCTACCTAGCTGGCCCTGATATTCACCTGAAGGATGCCCCTCCCTTCTCTCCACATGTCTCCAAACACCCCAAACTTACAACTGGAAACTCTCGTTGTACTTGGGGGCCCAGCTGTTGTTCTTGGATTTGGTTGCAAACTTGCGTTTCTTATCACTGAGCTGGGGTCCAATGATGTTGACCTCAATGAATGGCCGGAATATTCCAGAAGTCTGCCACTTGAGGTCATTAGCAGCCACCACTGTTGGAGGAAGTAGAAGGAAGGCTGGTCAGAGTTACATAGCATGACAGAAGTAGAAAATTGTGGTTTTCCGAGATTGAAATAAGGACTACATTTCCCAGCACGCCCCACTCATAAATGTGGCCACGTGACTAAGTTTTGACCAATGAGATCTTAGAAGGAAGTGATGTATACAACTTCTTCCTCTGGGCTTAGAAGGCAGGGAATGAGCCCTAAACTTCTCCTTCCTCTGTCAGTGAGCTGATAGAGGTGCTCTTTGGGACTCTATAGAACACATTAGGGATCAAAGTACAATAAAAGATGGCAGTGGCTGAATTAAAAAACTAATTGTATCTGGTTTAAGCCCAATCTGTGTTCTGGTCAACAAAAGCTAAAAATAACACACACACATTCTCTTTGAGGCTGGGGCTGTAGTTCAGAGGTAGGGCGCTTGCCTAGCCCGCATTTGGCCCTGGTTTCAATCCAGGTACCCCAAAACCAAACCAAAAACGAAGAGGAAAACACAGCTAAGAAATGGAGAAAGAGGGCTTGAGTCCTGCGTGCGCCCTTCTGGACCCAGCCAAGCTTGAAGCCGCTGACCTCTGCACTTGACCTCTGCACTTCAGTTTCTTGTTTGTACCAGGGGCTGAACCCGGGGCGTTAACCACTGAGCCACATCCCCAGACCAGGGGATGTGTATTTTATTATTTTGTATTTTATTTAGAGACAGGGTCTCACTGAGTTGCTTAGAGCCTCCCTGAGTTGCTGAGGCTGGCTTTGAACTCGTGATCCTCCTGCCACGGCCTCCGCAGCCGCTGGGATCACAGGAGTGCGTCACCACGCCCAGCTTGCACTTCAGTTTTATGAACCAAGAAACAAAATGGGAGTTCGGAGTCCGCCTCAGAACTGGTGACTCCTGGCTGAGGCGCTCCCGCCCCGCTCAGGCCGCTCACCTTTCACTGTGACCTTTTGCTCCCCAGTTCCTGGATGAGTGAAGAGCTCAACGTGGACCGAGACTTCACCCACGGGGTCTTCTACACCAGAGCCTGGGTGGGACAGGGAGGACACACGATGTGAGCTCTGCTCCTTCCCACCGCCCGGGAGGGCCCTGGCCGCCTCGCCCTCGCCTCGTGCTGGCGGCACCAGGTCATCAGCCCTGACAGGGAGGCACTGAAGGGGGCAGGGAAGCCCAGGATCCTGAGTTTCACTCTTGCTTTGTGGCCTCAGGCGGGCCCATCTCTTAACTTCTCTGAGCCTAATGCGCCTGCCTTCCTCCTTCTCATCCCACTGACTGCCATGTTGTCAAGACTCAGTCTTCATCTTCTCCTGCCCTCGGGCAGCCTCTGGTATGACGGCCCTACCTCCACCATGCACCCAGAACTGACCACCATCTTTACTTCCCTCCAGCTCCAGCGCCATCACGGCAGTAGACTCCCAGCTCTCCCCGTTTTCTCAGTGCACCATCCAGAAAAGCCCTGAGCCAGCCAGCCCTCCCTGCTCGGAACCGTCCTGCGCTTCCTGTCTCATGCTGGATAACAGCCTTCTTGAGGTCTGCAGCCGGCCCCCCGCAGTCCTCAGTCACCTCTCCTGCCTCAAGGCCCCCTGCTTGCTGTCCTCAACCCCAGTCCTTCCTGCTCCATGCCACGGGCCTCCTCACAGCTCCTTTAACATACTGTGGTCACCTGGCCAGAATCCTCCTCCCTCCTGAAGTGACAGCTTGTTGGCATACTTGATGTTCCCCGCCATGACTCCCTTCCAAGAGAGATTCTCAGATCTGCAGAGAACTGCTCCCAGCCTCACCTCAGACCTGCGCTCACACCTGTGGCTCCAATACGGAGGGCTCCCTCCATCCCGAGTTCCTTCAGGGAGGGTGAAGTGAACCACAGGTGTCCAACCTGAGCAGTCCCAGCCCGTGGCTGAGAGCGATTGGCTCCAGGACGGCACCATGACCCAAGCTGGGCCAATGGGAGTGGGCTTGGGACTCGGGCTGTTAGGCTGCTTACACTGGGTCTCCCTCCGGTGCTAAGTGGGCAGGGCTGTCTCTGCCCAATAAGGAGAGAGCCTGTCCCACCGAGGGTCCCTGATCTTTCAGTTCCAGAGCCAGCAGATTTCCTCGGCTGCTTGAGTCATGGTGACCTGCACCACGCTAGCTAATATAGTGTCCCAAATGGTCCTGATGGGAATCGCTGAAGGCACAGCCTAAAAACTTCTGTCTCAGTCCCACCCCTGCCCCTGTGACTTGGAAGGGCATCCTGCTGGGCCTGTGGACCTGTGACCGCCAGCACCTCCACCAAGACCCTCCCCACCCCCCAGGCAGCTCCCTACTCCTGGAGCACCCATGCACGGGACAGGAACAGGAAAGCTGGAGGTGAGGGCGGGGGAAGAGGTCAGTAAGAGGTTGATCCAGGTTACCTCGCACTGGCAGGAAGTGACTGAGGGCCAGGGAGTGGAGGGGCCAGGAGACCCTCATCACCCCAGTGCTGGGGAATGCGCCCCAGTTGCTGCCCGCCCCAGGCTGCCTTCCTCACCATCTCAGGCTCCCACCCCCACAGTCACATGCTCAGCCTCCCCACCCTCCCCCTCCCCCAAGGCCGATGCTTCATAGCAAGCTCAATCCGGGCCAAACTGAGGTGCCGGGGGTGAGTTAGACAGTGGTGGGTCAGGTGAGAGGTCAGACCAAGGCCAAAGCTAGTAAGAAGGGGGAGGGGGGCAGTGCTGAGCGCCCCCCTCCCATGGTTTGCTGGCTCCACAGAGAAGGGTCTTTCGTGGGCCTGTGCTTCCCCTAGCCCCACACCACCCCAAGTCCCGGGTCCCCTTGCAGGGGAGGGAGGTTCTGTGGGCCAGTGGTTTAGCCTTGTGAGACATTCAGTCTCCTCATGTAGAATTATAGACACTGTCCTGGGACAGCTGGAGAAAACTTCTTGAGCTCTCCCAAGAAATATGCCATACAGGGACAGGCTCAAGTTAGCCTGAAACGTGAGCTGCTGTCTGCTTCAGAGGCGCTCTCGAATACGGCAATACTGGCTAACGATCGTGAGCTTACTATGTGCCAAGAATTGCTCTCAATTTAACTTCTTCTCACTTTGAAATTAATCCTGTGGAATTAATTCCTTGACGGTCCCCATTTTACAGATGAGAAAATGGAGGTGGGCTCTTGCCTGGTAGTGCCCGGCAGGCAGAATAGCTGACTGGGGATCTGAGCCCAGCTCTTAACCTTGCAAGTGTCTGTCTGGGGATCCGGGTTCTGGCTTAGGAGATGCCTCTTGGGGAATCGCTTCTCCTTCTCCATGTGGAACCAGCAAGCCGTCCTTCCCCCTCGCCCGCCTGGCCGGGGCACCCCAGTCCCGGGAGGCGGAAGGACGGGCCTTTTACTAGCCAGGCCGGGAGGGGCGCAGGCACCGGGCACCGGGCGCGGGCGGCGGGCGCAGAGGCACGTACCCTTCTCAGGATAAATGTCTTCACTAAGGGTAAACCTAGTCCCCTTTCCACCATGGACTAATCGGGGTGGGGAGGGGGAGGGAGGGATGGGGAGGAGGGAGAAGAGCGAGTGACAGGTGGGGATGGAGGAGTGTGCGTGGCAGGGGTGGGGGCGCGGAGAGGGGACAGCGAGCAAGAGGGAGGAAAAACAAGAGAGAGAGAAAATCATCAGCTGCAGACGGACGGACGGACAGACAGCCTCCCGCTTCGGGAACACCAAGGACACTAAAAGCAGTGAGGACTCGGAGGAAACTGAGCGGGCGCCCAGGGAGGGCCCTGGGCTGACAGGGTGGGGAAGGGGGCCACGGAGGTCACCGGGCCCCTTCCCCATCCGCAGCTGGAACAAAGCCTGTGGTCAGCTGCCAAACTTCTTTGTCCTGTCTGCACCAATTTGAAAAGGGGGTCCCCGGGAGGGGAAATAGGACCCTAGAGTCCTGCCCTCCAGCCCCAGCTGCTGTGTGTGAGCTCAGAGAGGGACAGGAGACAGAAGCAAAAGACAGAGCTAGAAAGAGAGAGAGAGAATTTGAGAAATGGGGACTCCTCCGCGCACCCGCCTCCCCCGGTAGGTGTCCTTCCAGCCCTCGGAGCTGTCAACCATTCCATAGCCCCAAGACATCATGGAGATCCCTCCCTTGGGGACTTTAATTGCTCTCTGGATCCCTGACGTCAGAGGTCTCACAGGGACCTGCCAATCATTCCTTGCCTCTAGGACCTCCAAGGTTCCTCCCATCACTATCTGTCAATCACTCCCCAGTTACCCTCCCCTGGACCTGTCAACCATTCCCTGTTGGACGCCCGTGTCAGGGTCCCGCCCCAGTAGCTGTCAACCACTCAATGGTCCTGGGACACCATAGATTCTACCAGGTGACAATCACTTCAGGACTTCCGCCGTCCTGGGTTCTACCTCTAAGCTGTTGTCAATCACTCTCTGGTCCTTGAGGTCAGGGCCCCGCCCCCATGTATAGATCACTCATTGACTTAGTGACCACGTGGAGCTTCACTGTCAATTCTACCCAATCCCGTTACGTCATAAGGGGCGGAGCCAATGGCCGCAGCGCAGGGCGGGGGCGGGGCCGCCTCTGCGGGTGGAGGGGTAGGTGGCGCCCGTCCTGCCCATACCTTGAGCAGCCTGCGTTTGCACGAACGTCTTGATGAGCAGGTCGGTGGCTTGCGTGTAGAGGGACAGGGCATAGCGCAGAGACTGCAGGTCGGGACTCTTCTCCAAGAAGGTCTTTTTAAGACCCACTCCACCCGCGTGGAAGTATTGCTGTGGGGGACCAAATGGGGGAGGTGGGGGGGCACTGCCCAGCCATAGGACTGGGTGCTCCCACTGTCCCCTCACCCCCACCCCCACATCAGGCATTTGGATGACCCCACCCACGTCGGATCCCACTGCTGCCCCACCTGCACCCTAAACCTTCCAACACTCTCAGAACAGCACCCACTCCCAGACCCCACCAGCCTTCCCTAGATCTTGCCCACCGTGGGGACTTTGGGCCTCCCGTGCCCACTGGTGGAAGGGCCCTCCCAGCCCCCGGCCCATTTGCTGTGCCTGAACTCCTCGCACACCTTAAACCCATCTCCCCAGTTCCCTCAAAGCCCTTGCCACTCCCTCCTGAGGCGCTGGCCACATCCTGCCTGCCTCCCGGTCCTGCCCTCATCAGGCCGAGCACGCCTGTGTCAGCTTCCCCCTCACCTGGCGCTCCTCAAAGCCCTGGCCTCAGTCCGGCTAGCTTTGGCGCAGGAGAGGGAACCCGGAGTGTGTAGAAACTGAATTCATCAGGGTCCAAAGTGAGCCTAGGTCATGTCCACGCCAGCCATGTGCTCTGCCCACCCCGCCAGGGACGGGTCTCTCACCTTGATGGTGTCCAGGGCTAGTTCCACAACTGCGCACTGCTTTGGAGTCAAGCTCTTGGCTTCTTCTCGTACCATGTGGTCCTAGACGGATGGGGAAAGGGGCTGGGTGGGCAGGGAAGACCCCACTGCAGGATCAACCTAAGGGTCTCACCCTTGCTAAACTTTGAGGAGTTGGACTGAGTTATTCCACAACCCCAGTGCCCAGCAAGTGACTAGCACCCGGTAAGCATTCCATGCATATTTGTAGGCAAAATTATTTGCATTCTTGATCAAGCTGTACCTGAAGCTGCACATGCACATCTTTCCAACACACTGAAGCATATAAATGTGTTTAAGTCACTAAGTTTTCTGTCCCTTGAGCCTGCAAAGCCTGTCACCATCCAGGGACCTCTGCCCCAGGAAAGCCCTCATCCCCTGATCTCCTGTCCCTTACACTCCCACCTCTCACCTCACCTTGAGTTTGGACAGCTGGCCCAGTTCCTTGGCTGCATTGAAGATCATCTGGGTTCCCTGCAGGTAACAACAGACACAGCTGGGGTGAGGATGGGGGTCCCCCAACTGACTCCCCAACCACCCAGATGACACCCCAGCCCTGGACACCACCTTGGTTCTTGCCCAAAGTTTCTGGGCAGGGCAATGGCTATATCCCAGAGATAGGTCTGGAGCCTCCCACCCCTGAAAGTGCTAAGGAGACGGTCATGACCTTGACCCTGGAAGTCCCAGTCCTATGGGAACACAACCCACCATTACACTTCAACCATGACCCCAGGATTGTGGGACACAGAAGAGAAACAGGCAAGGACTGGGTCATGGGGGACAGTGGGTAGGGGGAACCCCAGATGGGAAGTTGGTAGGTATGAGCTCTTGAGTTAGGGGGCCTTGGGAAAGCCATGGGCTGGGCTGGGTTTCAGGAAATGGCCCTGATGAACCACCCTCCAGCCATCCCCTGTGGGGGAATTCACCCTCGGGGTAGCTATTAGTCTGACCTTTTAAATGAAGGGTACTTCCCCATCCCTCATGCTCCCCCAAAACAGACACCTGCAAGATGGCAATATGGCTATAGCTCTGTCAAGTTGGGTGGTCCTGGGTTCAAATCCCAGCTCTGCTGTGTGGCCCTGGGCAAGTTACTTAACCTCTCTGAGCCTCAGTTTTCCCATCTAAATGAGAGAAATCACACCCATTCTGTGGCTTTGTGTCTTTGCTCCGTGTTCACTGTAATCATTGCTTCATCTCAAAGTCAGGAGCCTCCTCCATTACTGTGTCAGGGCACCTCAGCTTGTCCTTGACCCTCTGGGGGCCTTGTTTCCTTTGCTGGCTAATGGGGGTACTGTGTTAGCTTGAGGATGGGGCAGGGCTGAGGGTCAGTGAGGCAGCAAGTCTTGCATTACAGGGTCCTGGGCTGTCAGGGGTCCCTGGTGGGCTAGGCGGAAGAGCACACATTGACAGGGGGATTTGTTTTCTTCTCTCTTTGCGGTGCCGGGGACAGAACCCGGGGCCTTGGGCACGCTGGGCCTGCGCTCCTCCCCTGGGCCGTATCCCCAGCTCTCTGTTCCTGCATTTGTTGTGACGAGGTTGACGCCACGCGATCACCCATGAGCCAGCAGTCTGAGCCGGCTCCCCTGGGGCACCCTCCTGGCACCCTCGGCCCTGCCCCCTGTCCCCGCCACCCCCCAAGAGCAAGGCAGACAGACACAGGAAGAAGAAACCAACAGAAGGGTCACAGGACGGCCCCGGGCGGTACGGACCACAGAGGTGGAGGGGCTGGGGGCAGGGGGGGGGAGCCAGACAGACAGTGAGGCCGGTCTTACGTCTGAGTGGCTTGGCAGTTTCACCCTGCCCTGTGGAGAGAACCAGGCGGAGGTCAGAGTTTGCTGGTGCGCGGCGGCTCCTCACGGGACTTCCCTGGCCCCTGCTGCACAGTCCCATGCCAGCCCTTGAGCTCCCTCCCAGGTCCTGAATCTAATGCTGGGTCCCCTCCCGTGAGGCACTTTCCCTTGTTCCCGAGTGGGGGCTTGGAGCTGGCCCCTTTGACTGGCGGTACATTTTGGGGATGTTCAGAAAGCTGGAATCAGCTCATCCCTTGGGGACAGGTGCCTGATCCCACCCCCCTGCCAGCCTGGGGGAGCGGGAGGGGGAGAGGGCTCCGGGTCTCCCCGCCCCCACCCCCTCAGCCTCCCCCGCACCTGGCTACGCGCGACATACTGTTGGGTGCCGTAGGTCCATTCGACAGAGACACACACCCAGACAGTCCCGTACGTGCACAAAGCTTGGGCACACACACAGTCAACACAGAAACACACATGTGCAGAACTCACACACTGAAACACACCATCACACACACAGACGGACACACTCGCACCCATGTGGGTGCACATACGTGTATACAGTGCCTGGCACATCGACTGTGCCCCCCAAAGGGCTGGCTGAGTGGACAGGAAAGTCCTACGACCCATGTTCACAAAGCCGAGACCTCACTTGTGTCTGCACAGGGACCATGTCTTCTGTGCCAGTGCACAGCCAGGCAACTGCTTATGTGCTGCCACAGCTCCCATCTCCCTACAACAAACACCCAGTAGAACAAGATAATTTACAAAAAAATCAACATAGGTCCCAGTCCAGGGCAGTGATCCAGCATCTGTCCCCTAGGAAGACCACGGAGTGTCAGCTGAACCAAGGACTAGGAGGAGCCCCTGGGGTGTTGCTGTGGGAGGGCGGGAGCTGCGCCTGGCAGGAGTTGGCTCATACATGAACATGCTCCTTGTCTTGGCATTGCCTCTCTGACTTCTGACTTTGTGGGACTTTGTCAGGACACCGGCCTTCTACCCACGATGCCCAGCTGAGCTTCCCGCCCACACACACAGATACACCATGCACACTCATGCCCAAACACCACAGCTGGGGACCTCAGCAAGATGAGCCCCTCATTACCTTTTCTAATCCCTTGCCATGTTTTCTCAAGAGGGTGCCCTGCAGAGACAATGTCACAGGGTGATCAACCCGGCCCGTCGTGCAGCGTGGGACCCGGGATGTTCACATGTGTATTGTGGGGATGGGGGTGCCCACTGCACAGGCGGCCAGTGACGGATTGCACAGGGACTGTGTGTGCTGGCCTTAATGGCTGACTCTTAAAGGTATAAGTCAGAGACATGGGAGAGAGGGAAGAAGGAGGGGGAGAAAGAGTGAGAGCAAGAGAAAGAGCTGGAGAGAAGTCAGTGCCAAAATATGATCCATTTACATTTACTGTAAATGGTTCTGGGTTCTTGGATTAACAGGAAAGCAATCAGGCTCCATCTTCAGACAGACCTGACTTTGAATCCTGACTCTGGTATGTGTTCACTCTAAGGCCCTGAGCTAGGGATGCAGCTCTGAGACTCAGCTTTCCTCATCCATAAAATGGGAATAATAACACCCACTTCACTTAAGGGTCCTCATGAAGGTGATCAGAAACAGCCGCTGTGACCTGGCCTGGATTATGTGGAGTCATCAATAAACACAAATTCCTCTATCTTGCTGACGAGGACATTATTTACCATTGGCACATTGCCGCCAGTCAAAAGCCCCACCACACCCACGGAGAAGCCAGATGAGAGCGCTTGTGAATGTCTGCTTGCGCACGGGGGCGGGGGTGGAATGTGAGCTCGTTTAACTGGCTGTTAAACCCTCCTTTGCATCCAAACTAACCACCGCAAGCCGGCTACCTCTAGGCCAGGCCCCGATGAGCACTCCAGTGACGGGACCCCGGGAGCCGCTGCAATCACCCCATTTTCCAGACAAGGAAGTGGAGGTGAGGAGGTGAAATGATTTCCCCAGGTCACGAAGAGAGAGAATGACTATTCTAGGATTTGACCCCAAGTCTACCAGACACTTAAGCCACCGCGCCACCTCCCACCTGGGCCTCCGCCTGGCCTGGGCTTCCTGTGCTCTGCGTGCACAGCAGGAGTGGGGCAGTCAGGGCGCCAGGGCAGAGGAACGGAGCCTGCGCTGGGCCCTCGGCTGAGGTAGGAGCCCGCCCGCAGAAGCTGAGTGGAGATCCAGGGGGCGAAAGCCTGCCTTCTGGGGTGCGGCTAACAGTTCAGAGCCCAAAGGGGAGGTCAGAGGGGCCCCCTTGACACTGAACCTCTTTCCAGCTTTGGAGAGAGATCCAGGAACCCTGGCCAGGAAATAGGGGCGGAGTCCAACTGAAGGGCAAGGACGGACAGGAAGGGGCTGGGTCCAGGGTTTGGGAGAGGCACGGGCCTCTGCTGGACTTACACTGGGGCGGGGAGGTGGGCGTGGCCTCCCACCCTCCCGGCCCCGCCCCTCCCCATGCCCCTCCCCAGACAGACACACGCACATCTAGGCGGGAGGTAAGACGGTGGGTGAGGGCTGGTGGGTGGGGAGGGGGCACTGGGTGGGGTGGGGTGCAGCCACGCGGTGGGCCGAGTCCAGACACAGAGCGGACGGACAGACAGACGGACAGACGGACCTCTACTTACGATCATCTGTCAGCCGTGTTGGGGACCGGGCAGTAGGGAGGGGGGAATAAGGCACCGTGAGTCTCCAGGGAAGGCCGGGGAGGGGGCGGGACACGGCACCGAGGAGCAGGCCCCTGCCCCGCCCTGTCCAGCGGAGAGGGGAGGCTAGAGAGCCTGGGGCCTCCCCCGTGGCTTGCTTCTCTGTGGCCCCCACCTCCCGGCACCCCCATCCACCGGGAAAGGTCCTGCGGCTCTGCGCCCTGGGCTCTGCCTCACCCCGCGTGTCACCGCTGCCTGCAAGTTTCTTCGGCCAGCCTCCGAGCCTCCGGGAGGACACGCACCTAGCGGGCTTCTCACCTCGACTCCACCCTACTGGGCAGCCTGATCTCTGGGCACTAAGGTCTCTGCAAGATCCGATGCACAGCCTGGTCTCTGGATAACCCTGGCCTCTGCTTGGTCCACCTCTGACCTTGGATGCTTTCTGTGACCTCTGGTCGCTGTGACCTCTGGTCTGAGTCTGTCTCTTGATTGACCCCAAAAGCCTTTTATAGACCTGCTGAACTACAACCTCTATGACCTAAGGATGTCCATCAGCCCCAAGCTGACCTTTCTCTTCTGGGTGACCTCTGACCTTTGATCCCTTGACCCATGTGTGGAGGCTCTTGATTATTTGACCTCTATGACTGTGGAACAACCCCAGTTGATTCCTGAATGACCTCTTGGACCCGTGTGTGACCTCTCTGGCCTCTGGTGGCTTCTATCACCCTGGGATGGCCCTTGAGCCTGGATGACCTCCCTGAGCCTCAATGCCTTTGTCCTGGTCCCCCAGCCTTGAGGCACCGAGCTCTCTAGGCTCCCACAAGGAGGTGGCCAGGTGGCCCTGGGGTCCCCTGTGGCTCACCGTCTGGTCAGTGAGGGGCGGCAGGACGATGGTCTTCTCCATGGTGTTCATAACCAGCTTCCACAACTCCTTCAGCACGCGCTTCAGCACCGTCTCTCACAGATTTTTGGCAAAGAGGGTCAGGCTGGGGGCAGAGGGCAGGTCTGAGAGGGCGTTCCATGAATATGCACCCCGTCAGGTGCCCAGAGGGCCAATGGACAGGCCCTGGGTGGGGCATGTGGAGAACCAGCAGTGCTCGGACAGGTCAGCAGGGGCCAAACCGGAAGAGGCTTGGAGGCCTGGGAGAAGGCTCACGCCTATAGTGAAGCTGGGGCAATGGGGAGCCATGGAGTGCTCTAGAGAGACACCCAGACATTCACGTCTGAGCTGGAACAGGAGGGCTGGAGACCAGGGGCTGTGAGGCATGAGGGCTCTGCCCAGCAGGAGGGGACATGGCCCAGGAGGGTAGACTTGAGAGGAAAAGCAGCAAAGGGTTTGTGGTTAGATGTTTGGGGGCCAAGGAGACAGGGGGGCAGTCCACATGACCCGCCACTGACTCAGAGGACCCTCCGCCCAGCCTTCCCAAGTCTCCTTTCCTTCCCTGGCCCCCTCCTCATCCACTCAGTGCCCCCGCCCCGGCCGTGGTTTCTTTTCCTTCCTTCCTTCTACCATCTGTCGGTCCATCCATCTATCCACCATCCTTTTTAAGCACATATCCTCCATCTAACCTCTAATTCATTCACCCGCTGACCTGCACAGCCCTCATGCCGTCCGTCCATCCATCCGTCCATCTGTTCATACAGGACTCACTCCCCAGTCCTTCTAATCATCTACCCATCCGCCTTCCCTCCCCCCACGGTGCACCCTTCCAAACTCTCAACCCCCACTGGGCAGACACGCCTGGGCCCTGGCTCTCTGGCGCTGCGCTGCCCCCCGTCAGTCCCAGGCGGCCTGGTCCGGCTCACTTGCTGTCCAGCAGGTCCATGATGGGCTGGAGCACGTTGTCGGCGTCCTGGGCCACACTGCTGCAGGCGCTGGCCGGCACGTTGCCCGTGCCCTTCACCTGGCTGAGGATGTCCCCCATCTGTTTGACGCATTCCTCAATGTGTGGCTGGAAGCTGGGGCAGAGCAGGGCAGGCTCAGACCACCTGGGCACGGAGTGGGGACCGCCACACCCGGGAGCAAGACCCACGCTGGCAAGGTCAGGGGCCAGTGCGGCGGAACTGCAGGACATCTCATTCCCAAAGTCCTGCTCAGGCACTGTCACTATGGTCACCCTCCTTTACCGATGAACAGACTGAGGCTCAGAAAGGCTGAGTGACCCCCAGGACACGCAGCCCATGGGCGGGGGGCCAGGATTTGAACTCAGCCTGGGCTCTCCTTCTGCGGCTGCCGAATCTCGGGACAGCCGGGGCTCAGAGGCCTGGGGCGGCTCCTCCCGATGCCCCGCCCCTGGCGACGCCCACCTGGTGGCGAACACCCGGCTGAGCTCATCCAGGACGTTGTTGAGTCTCACTTGCAGTTCCTTCAGGATGTCGCTGGCCTCGGCGTCCAGCTGGAAGGGGAAGGGACGTCAGGCCAGGCTGGCTGAGCAGCCACCGTCCTGGACACCTCCCCTGGCCCAGGGAGAGGGAGCCCAAGGGGCAGAGAGGAGATGGGGTCACAGCTGGTGACGCTGCCAGCTGGGGCCTGGAGCAGCTGAGCGAGCCCCTCCCCAGGACCGGAAGAGCTCAGGGCGGCAGGGACGGCGGGGCGGGGACCAGCCGCACCTCCTTTCCTCCCATGGCCTCGAACATCTTCTCCAGCTGGACGCGCAGCTGCTGGGTGTTGTTCATGAGGATGCAGGGCTGCGGGCGGCAGGGAGCGGGTCGGCCCGGGATCCCGCGGCCCTGCGGTCCTCAGGAGGACGGGGCGGCAGGCCTTCTGGGGCTCGGGTGGGCTGGGCAGGGTGGGTCCGGAAGAGGGATGGGGCCTGATCGCCGCCCAGTCTCCTACGGGGCCCAGGCTCTGCAGTCACACCCGAGGTTCCACTCTCCACACCGGACAAGGACTCAGGGGAGGCGCCGGCCACCCCGTCGGACCCCCAGACCCAGACACACACTCGCAGTGCCAGCCGCACAGCCACACCCACCACCACAGCCAGGGAAAACAGACACCCAAGCCCACACCTGCGCAGGCGGAGGGACCCTCCCTCCCTCAGACACACCCGCCCACCAGCAGAGAGGCACAGACATGGCACCCAGGCGCCACGTGCTGACACACACAACTGGGCACGGCCGTCGGCACACGCAACGCACACCACCTCCCATCCTGCCGGGACAGTGAGGCCGCGGCAGCCGGTGTCAGGGCATGGGGAGGGTGGGGCCCTGGGGACGCTGGGTGGGGGGGCGGGGACAGGACGGGGCGCCCGCAGGTCACCACTTTCTCCTTCTCCTTGGAGCAGTAGGAGGCGAAGTCCTTGGAGATGATGTCTGCGTACTGGAGAAGCACGTTGCTGATGGTCTGGGGACAGAGGGGCGGGTGAGAGAGCAGCGGGGGCGGGTGAGAGAGCAGCGGGCCGGTCACCAGCCCAGCAAGACCACGAGTGAGATCGAGGGTGAAGTTCCACCCCAGGACACCTAAGATGGTCCGCTGGGCTGGCTGGACTCTCCACCCAGGATGACCACCAAAATACAGGGAAAACACCCCCAGATGAAGACCATCATTTTCTACAGACCCAGTTCCTTTTCTAATTTTTAAATTATTTTGGTACCAGGGATTGAACTTGGGGGCACTCAACCACTGAGCCACACCCCCAGCCCTATTTTGTATTTTATTTAGAGACAGAGTCTCTCTGAGTTGCTTAGCGCCTCACTGTTACTGAGGCTGCCTCTGAACTCCCGAGCCTCCTGCCTCAGCCTCCTGAGCCACTGGAATTACAGGTGTGTGCTACCATGCCTGGCTCTCTCTTCTTTCTTCTTTCTTCTTTCTCTTTCTCTCTCTCTCTCTCTCTCTCTCTTTTTCAACAACCACCATGTTAATCTAGACTCAATCACAAGCACGACCTGATCCCAAATTGAATCCCAACTCTGACCTGAAATCTCCAAGGTTAACCCAGCCTCACAACAGTCCAAACTTGAACTCCAATCCAAGGATACCAAACTCGCCCAGAACCTGGCTCCGACCTCAATGCCAACTCCAGCCTCAGTTCCCAACCCCAACTCTGGCAGAACAGCATCGCCAGCCCCGGTTCAGTCCAATCCCAGCCCCAAGTCCAAACCCAAGCTCTGACCTTAACCCCAGATCCAACGCCATGCCCATGCCCCGCAGCCCACCTCCAGCCCCCGACCCAGTGCCCATCTGCACCTTGGCAAAGCGCCTCATGTAGTGCCCCACGATCTGGGGGTCCGGGCACTCGAGCTTCTTGATGATCTCGAAGCTCTGGTTGAGCTGGGAGAAGACGTCCACCACCGAGCAGGAGAAGAGGGCGTGCTCCGAGGTCTGCTGGAACTGCAGGGCGCAGGCGCGGCTCAGAGGGCCCCGGCCCCAGCGCCCCTCTCCCTCCAGGGGCACCGTGGGGACAGGCACTGAGTGCCAGTGATGCAGAGCCACCTCTGAGGGTGGACACAGAGGCCATGGGTGGGTGGCAGGGTCAGGCTTCATGTGAGGCAGACGAAGATGGACCCTGTGGCAGATTGGTCTCACCTCAAGGACCACGGACACCCCAGGTGGGGTCCCAGCCGACCCCGGAACCAGGTCACCATGGGCACACTGGGAGTCTGGTCACTGCCGACCTTCTTACCCCGTCCTTCTTGTCCCGCTCCAGGGCGCCATGCAGGAAATCGCGGGACACCTCCTCATTCTCATCCAGCCACTGAATGACGAATGGTTCAAACCACCTGCAAGGGACAGCGGTGATGGGACCCGACCCTCTGCTCCCCTCCCCTCTGCTCTGCCTGGCCTCCCGCTGTGACCTCGGGGCTTCCCGCTCCCCTCCCGCACTGGGCTCGATGACACTGCCCCTGAAATGGGCCAAGCAGACACCGTCAGAGGAAGGCCCAGACTTTAGGGAACCCTGGCTCAGATCGACGGCCCGCGGTGAGTGCGTTCGCGCTCTGAGATCCTGTTCCCTACACGGTCCGCACTCTGCATCCGCGGATAACCCAACCGGGGATTCAACCAACTGGGGTTCAGAAACAGTGTGCAAACCCACACCCATTTAGTAGAAGGGACTCGAGACCCTCAGACTTTGGTGTCTGTGGGGTCCCGGGAGCAGCTCCCCCCGGGGAACCCAGGGCTGACTACACAGCGACCGCCCCACGGGGCTGCTGTGAGCCAGGAACAGCACCGCGCACAGTAGGCCCTCGGGAGTCGGTGCCACCATCCCAGCCCCCAACACTGCGCAGGCGTCAGACACGCCAAGTTCACATCCGGGCTCCATCTCTGACCTCCACTGGGTCAAGTCATCGGCATCTTTTAATCCTCCATTTCCTCTCCCTGGAAATGGGAATCGTAAGGCTCTCATGTCACCCCGCAGAACTGCCAGAAGGATTAAGTGAGAAGAGGCCACACCAGACAGCCCTGCACCGTCCTGGCCTCCGTGACCTCGGACGTTCTGGTTCCCGGAGTCCGCGGTCCAGTAGCCAGGAACCAAGGATCCCTGCCGCTCAGGGTCCCTTGGCAGGTCAGCTCTCGGCTCTGGCCTCCCGGCCATCGGCACAGTCCAGCCCTGGCCAGGCCTGGCTGAGGACTTACGCGGGGTACTCGGGCACACGGTCCTGAAGGCGGGAAGCTCTGCCACATACTCGTTTGTAGAGCCACTTGACCTTGAGTGCAGGTTCATGTAGTCGGCGCTCTTGCACAGGCGATGCTTGTCGTGCTCTGATGGTGGAAGGGTTGCCCCCATCAGCTGGGAGGGCCTGCCGCCCGGTCTGGGCACAAGGCTGCCCACTCGGGACGACTGGTGTCTGACGCAGGCAGAAGGGTCTAGGCACGTGCAGCCTTGGAGGGGATGCTGAGCAGGGGCTCCTGCAGCAGCAGGTTGGGGTGCAGGGGGACCTACCCTCCATGGCGTACTTCATGTCTTGGGCAAACAGATTCCACATCACTTCAGCACTGATTTTTCCCACATTCAGCTCTTGGGGGAACCTGGCAAAGGTCACGGAAACACGAACTCTTGGCAGACAGAAGGCAGAGGGCAGGGGCTGCTCCCCTTCCCTGCTCAGGTGGCAGTGTGAGGCAGGGCAGGGGCACCTGCATTTGGGTTAGCTGCGCCACTGCATTAAGGTCTCTGCCCATCAACCCATCCCTCCGGTCCTCCATCCATCATTCACTCACTGGTCCAAATATTGCCTATGCACCCAGCCAGCCATCTGCGCATCCAACCGTCCACCACTTCTCCACCTGTCCCCCATCTGTTCATTCACTCGCCACCCATCCACACATCTACCCAGCACCCACCTGGTTGTCTATTCACCTGCCCACCTTTTTCCTCCATCATTTCTCCATCCAGAAGTCCATCCATCATCATCCATCATCCATCATCCATCATCCATCCATTATCCATCCATCATCCATCATCCATCCATCATCCATCCATCCATCCATCCATCATCCATCATCCATCCATCCATCATCCATCATCCATCCATCATCCATCATCCATCCATCCATCCATCCATCATCCATCATCCATCATCCATCCATCCATCCATCCATCATCCATCATCCATCATCCATCATCCATCCATCATCCATCATCCATCCATCATCCGTTCATCCATCATCCATCCATTCATCTATCATCCATCATCCATTCATCCATCTATTCATTCATCCATCCATCCATCATCCATCCATTCATCCATCATCCATCATCCATCATCCATCCATCATCCATCCATCCATCCATCATCCATCAGCCATCCATCATCCATCATCCATCCATCCATCCATCCATCATCCATCATCCATCAGCCATCCATCCAGCCAGCCAGTCATCCATCATCCATCATCCATCATCCATCCATCATCCATCCATCCATCCAGCATCCGGTCATCCAGTCATCCAGCCATTCATCTATCATCCATCATCATTCATCCATCTATTCATTCATCCATCCATCCATCATCCATCACCCAATATCCATCCATTTATCCATCCATCCATCATCATCCATCCACACCCATCATCTATCCATCCATCTTTCCATCCTTCATCCATCCAAGGATTCATTCATGTATCCAGCCATCTATGCCCCATCCATTCCTTCACCTACCACTCATTCACCATCCACCCATCTGTCTGTCTCTCCATCCAGTCATCTCTCTGTCCATGCACCCCTCATCCACCCTGTGCTCCATCCAGCTAATCCATTATCTTAATTTGTATCTAAGTAACCAGAGATGTTAGCATCTCAAATTTAGGGGCCCCTTTAACACTCACCTCAGAGAGGAATAAAACACAGCAGCTGGTTCATCTAACACAGATGAGCACTTCACAGATACATAGATGCACATCAGCAACTGTGCACACATTCGCACAGTCATACAGTATTACACAATATTTATATTACACAATATTGTATGTTTAAATGCATTCCACAACTGCACACATATACACAATTCAACCCATTGACTGCAACTACACAAAATCCCATACGTACACACACTTCAGATATAAAGCAATTTAAATGCAAAACATTCGGCAGAGTATCTAACCTCAGTAAATACTGGAGCAACACTACTGTTCTTTATGAATTTACACACTTATGCAAAATCATACACACGTACACAGGTATTCACACAAGTGAGCACTTACAAAATACATACTACGTTCCTGCACACGATTTTCTGTATCTGAATTTCACAGGGCAAAGCCACACCCATGCCCCACCACACATATTCTATTTGTAATTGGACACAATCACCTGTATACACAAGACACAAAGTTGCACCTGTGCACACACACACAATAGCCCCTGAAGATGGGAACTCCTCAGGCGGGCAACTCACTGGTTGATGGCAGGGGGTGTAGGAATTCTTGTCCTCCTCGATGATAGACACGATGAGGGTGATCAGCTTGGACCAGAAGTCCAGGTTCTTGATGCTGGGGCCCTGCTCCTCCGGGGGAACCTCCCCCTTCTTGGCCTGGAAGGAACAGTGGTGACATTGGTCGGAGGGCTCGGGGGTGGTGACCGGCTGGTGCATTACAGGGGGCAGAAGTGGGGGAGGTGTGGAAGGTGAGGGCCGCCGGGGAAGCCTGCGTGGGAAGGACCTGGATTTGTGAAAACTGGACCCAAAGAGCTCGTGTCCACACGGCCCCATGACGCTTCAGACTTGGAGACTCAACTCAGAAAACCAAATGGAAATGAATTTCGTTGAATGAGCCCAACACCTGTGGAGCCATGGAATGGGATGAACGGAAACCACGCCACTCAGCTGAACAGAGGTCAGTCTCGAGTTGCTTCAGTGGAACTGAACCTGGGCCAACTGCACTGAATGGAGGGGGACTGGACCTAACTGGATCGAACGAAACTCAAATGAAGTCAACTGGACTCAATCTCATGAAGGCCTCCGAGGGTCAACGTCAACGTCCTGGAAATAAATAGACTTGAACTCAAGCCAAGCCCACTCAGCAACTGCTTCATCCCATCCCAAGTCAAGCCAAGTCAACCCAGCTCGAGGACTCAGGCCAACCAAAGCGTCAGCACTGGAAAGGAGCCCACGCCACACAAAACGATGCCATCAGCCCAACTTAACTGAGACCAGCCGCACCTAACCCAACACCCAGCTCAACACCAACCCAACCTTGTCGGGAACAACTTGACTGATGGAAATGGAGTGAATTTGGAATGGAATACAAATGAACGAATGGAAACGAATGAATTCAAAGTCAGGCTCAACCCAATCCAACTCAGTTGTTGGCTAATTTGTCAAGAGGGATCTTTTTTTCTTTTTTCTTTTGGTACTGGGGATGGAACCCAGGGATGCTTAACCACTGAGCCACATCCCAGTCCTTTTTTGTATTTTATTTAGAGACAAGTTCTTGCTGAGTTGCTTGGGCCTCTCTAAGTTTCTGAGGCTGGCTTAGACCTCGTGATCCTCCTGCCTCAGCCTCCCACATCAAGAGCAATCTTAACTCCATTTGACCAAATAGAAATTCCACTGATTCTAGCTGAACTCGGCCTAGCTGTATTTGGTTCACCTCACCTGGAATTCAATCAAGTGATCAATTTCACCCAAAGCGATTCAGTGTGAGGGACGCAGCCAGGTCCAGTGATGATCTCAGCTTTGGTGTCATATCCTAACAGAAGCCAGGCTAGGAGACACCCCAGCTCCTGCAGTCCCCCAGTTCCCCCATCTCAGTATCTGGCTGTCAATTTCCACAACTTCTCCTCCTACCAGAACATCAGCTCCTTCAAGCCTTACGGGCCGTCCTGAGGCGTTCTATGCATGGACAAGTATTTGTTGAATGATCTCAAATCAGTTGAAATGGCTGCAGCTAAACTCCACCCAAGAAACCCAGTTCAACCCGATGTGAACACCGTTGTCTGCTGAATTCCACTCAGCAAGCCGGTTCCTGAGCGGCCCACGTATGCCCAATGCCCAGCCCCTAACTGGATGTGATCTAAAGCTTCGATCTCATTAAATCTTTCCCCTGACCCAGAGGTAGGGCTCAGAGCACCCCGTAAAGAAGACACTGAGGCTCAGAACAGTTGAGCCCTTGAGGAAGGGCTGAGCCGGGGTGTGGGCCAGCGTCGGGTGGTGTCCTGCTCCCCTTCTGTCCGGCCGGCTCACCGGGTCGGTATGGTACTCCCGGCTGTACAGCTCGTGACAGTTGTTGAAGATGTACTCGTAGGTGGAGTTGAGGCAGGCCTTCACGCAGTCCTTCACCACCTGGCTGGCTCGGGAGGGCTCTGGAGTTCCTGAACCTGGAGGGAGGGAATGGGCATGGGTGGGCACGGCTGGGCAGGAGGCACCCTGGAAGCAGCCATGCTCGTTCTGCATTCAAGGAGATGCAGGTGGTGGTGTGAGGCAGGAGGTCAAGACCGCCACCAGAGATCGTGCACCCTTCACAAAAGGCCACCTCACCAAGAGGAAAGGGAGCTGGCGAGGACATGGAGAAAAGGGACCCTGCACTCTGGGAACGCCAGCCCCACTGGGAAGCCACCGTGGAAGCATATGGAGGTTCCTCACAAAATTAAAGATAGCCAGCCGGGTGCCGTGGCACACACCTGTAATCTCAGTGGCTGGGGAGGCTGAGGCAGGAGGATCACGAGTTCAAAGCCAGCCTGTCACTTAGCAAGGCCCTAAGCAACTCAGAGAGACCCTGTCTCAAAATAAAATACACAAAGGGCTTGGGATGTGGCCCATTGGTTGAGCACCCTTGGGTTCCATCCTGATACAAAAAAGATTTTTTTAATTAAAAATCGAACTACCATATGACCAGCAGCCTCAGGACTGGGCATGGATCAAGAGGAAATGGAATCAGTATGCTGAAGAGCCATCTGCACCCTGGGCTCACTGCACACCATTCACAACGGCCACAGAGGCGAAAGGACCCGAGGGGCCGTCACCCGAGAGATGGGGGAGGAAAACAGGGTCCGCCTATGTGCATAGCAAGACCATTGGCCATAAAAGGAACGGAGCCTAGCACTTGCAGCAACATGGGGGACTGGAGACCATCGTGGCAAGTGAAAATCCGGACACGGACAGACAGACGGCCACGGCTCACCGCAGGCGGAATCTAGAACCCTGGATCTCCTGGGAGGGAGTAGAATGCGGGTAGCAGAGGCGGTGGGGACCGGGAAGGGCGACCGAGACTCGCTGCCCCAGTGAGACAGGAGCCCGAGTCCCGCAGGCCCCACCCCGGGGAGCTCACGGGCGGGTCCCCTTTCCCACCTTCATCCGGAAGAAGGTGATGCTGGTGAGAAGGTCCACAGTGGATTTGAGGTCCTGGAGTCTCTCTGGGCTGCTGGCTGGGAAGTTGTTCTGTTGGAAGCGAGAGGGGGTGGGCTTATGAAGCAGGCTGGGGGAGACAGGAGTCCCCAAGTTTCCAGAGGCCGGCTGGGGGTGACGGGAACACCTCGGAGCCAGGGGCATGCACCTGGCTTCCCCTGGCCAACGGGTGCAGCTGCGCGCATGCGCACACACATGTCCCTCCCACGGTGAGGCTGGCTCCTCCCTTGCCGTGCCTCTGGGTAGCCGCCCGCCAGGCAAACAGGGGCGCCACGGGAGCCCACCATCGTGGCGCACTTCTCACCCGGTACATGGAGAGGTCGATCCTTAGGGAGTTGTGCAGCTGGTCTAGCAGTTTCACAAAGCGCTCTTTCTGAGGACGCAGGGGAGGATGGAGGTTGGATGGAGGCTGGCCTTAGTGGTCTAGAGAAAGTAGCCGACCTCTGCCATACGGGCTGAGGGCCTGCTGTTCACTCAGTGCACCCCAGTCCCCACGAGCAGAACCCTCATCACATCCATTTGCATTCTACAGCATTCTACAGAGGACCAAGCCCAAGCTCAGAGAAGGAGAGTGACTGGTGCAAAGTCACACAGCAAGTCAGGTCCAGATTGGGAAACCGGAACTCAAGCAAGACCCAGGCAGCACTACGTTGGGATCTCCCTCACACCACCCTCCCCCCGGTCCCCAGCCCTGGGACTGACCCCAAAGTTGGAGGCGGCAAAGCGATCCGAGGCAGACACGTTGGTGGAGGCGGTGGTGTGCGCATAGTAGGCATTGATGTTGGCGAGCAGGGTGCTCATGACAGCGGGCACCCCGGGGCACATGTACTTGGAGGAGAGGCAGGCAAAGTGGCTGGGGAAAGGAGTGGGAGGCACTGGGCTCAGGCCAAGACGGCTGAGGTCCCCCAGGGTGCCTCTGAGGGGCACCAGCAAGCAGCTGCCCCTCGGCCCCCAATCAGCTCCTGTCCTTCTGCCCTGAGTTCCTCTGCATCTCCTGGCTCCACCTTTCCAGCCTTCTGGGTTGCCCAATATCTGCCAGCTCTGGCTCTCTCATCCCTGTCCCTACAGCCATTACCAATGGCACCCTAGCCAGGCGCGGTGGCGCACGCCTGCAATCCACGCTCAGGAGGCTGAGGCAGGAGGATCTCAAGTTCAAAGCCAGCCTCAGCAACTTAGCGAGACTAAGCAACTCAGTGAGAACCTGTCCCTAAATAAAATATAAAAAGAACTGGGGATGTGGCTCAGGGGTTTGAGGGCCCCTGGGTTCAATCCCTGGGTACAAAAACCCAAAACCACAGCAGCCTAGTGCTCTCCAGGGGAACTGTGTAACCCTGCCACGCCCACGCCCTCCCACCCCACACCTACCAGTGTCCCCTGGGGGCCCCCCTCCCATTTTCTGCACCCCTGCAGGCCCCCAGGACTGCAGCTCACGTCATGGCTTGGTAGATGGACTCAACGCCGTAGCGCATGGCGAACTCGTCCACGATCTCCTGCGCCGTCTCATCGTAGTAGACCTTCCAGGCGTCGTCCCCCTTGGCGTCTGGGATCTTCACCACCCCATTGTTCTGCACGTCCGTCACAAAGTGGAACAGATTCTGCGGCCATCGGGGAGCAGGTGTCATGATAGGGAGCATGAGGGGCTGCAGGGGTGCAGCTCCCCCGCCTGGGTGGCTTTGGTCACCTTATTCACTGAGCTGCCCATTCATTCCCCTCGCCCCTCAGCTACCCCACATTTTTCCATACTCCCAGTAACTCAACCTCACTTCCGTCCACCACTCTGCCATCCATCCTTGGGGTCACCCATCCACCAATCTGTCCACCCAGGCACTTGTCCATCCACCCACCTGCCCCCAGGCCCCCCATCCTTCCTTTTAATAATTCAACCACACATCTATCCATCCGTCCATCCATCCATCCCATAACCCACCCACAACTTAGTCCATGTCTCCGGTCATTCCGCCTTCCGTCCAGTCCATCATCTGTTCACCGCCAACGTTCCTGTCCATCTATTCACTCATCCAACGGTTACCTATGCATCTTTCCAATCAAAGCCACACCCTCTCCCCGCCATCTACCCAGCTTAGTCTCCCCGCCCCACCCTTCATCCATCCAATAGAACCTGTCCATTCATCCGTCCATCATCCGTCTTTCTCTCCAGCCACCCACCCAGGCGCCTCTGCTCCTGGTAACTCCCCAGGCATCCATCTCTCCATCCCGCTGTTCCTGCCTCCTCCCGCCAGCTCAGCCTTGGCTCACTCAGTCGCTCACCCGCCTCTCCACCCATACAATTCCCTTACCACGCCCTCATCCACTCCATCGCTCATTCATCCACCAGCATTCATTAGAAGACAGAGAGAGAGAGAGAGAGAGAGAGAGAGAGAGAGAGAGAGAGAGATTGAGTCCTGAGTATAGTTCCCTCCAGAAGCCCCTGGGCAGCTAAAGAGACAGATGGACACACAAAGTCCAACCCAACCCTGCGTGTTCCATTCCAATGGAAGGAGAGCTGTGGGGTTGAGCAGCGAGAGTGTCCGGAGATCAGGGGGGGCTTCCCGGAGGAGGGGGCCCGGAGCCTGACCTTGATTAATGGAGAGGAGGCGCCCAGGTAGAGGGGGGCAGCATGGGGGACAGGCTGAGAGGCACAGGGAAGTGTGAATAGTGGGGCCGGAAAGAGGACAGGGAGCAGCAGCAGGTGGTAGTGGCCAGTGAAGGCAGCAGGGAGGCCCTGCATAGGCGGTCCCAGCGAGCTCTGAAGGCGGCTCAGCGGGGCTCACCTCGTGCAGACAGGTGTACTGGACGTGGTAGGGGGCCACCTTCTCCTCGCCTTTGATCTCCACACTGATGTGCAGCCGGATGGCGCCTGACACGGCCGATTTGTCGGTTCTCTTGTCTGCAGGGCAGAAAGGGACGGTGGTCCCGGAGCTTCCGAGCACAGCACTGGGCTCCTTTAAGGTCTGCGTCACTCTCTAGTCCTTCCGGACTCAGACTCAGGCCTGGGGGCCGCCCTGGGCTTGCATCTGCTCCCTCAGACCAGAATTCCCCAGTCCCGGCCTCTGCCCTCAGACAGGTCCTAGACCTCCATTCTTCACTGAGATTAAGTGCTTGAGTCTGCGTCTCCCTCCTTAGACCAGCAGCTCCCCAGACTGAAGTCTCAGGCCCTGCCTCCCCTCAGACGCTCTCCCCAGCATCTGGTCCCCTTCTCAGGCAGGGTTCCCGAGTCCAGGCCTCTCTCCTCAGATGAGGGTCTCCAGGTCTCATTTTCTGCCTCCCCAATCTGAACAAGATACCTAGATGTCTCCTAATCAGCCAACGATGCTCGTGATCTCTGCTCAACCTCCCAGATGGGGTTCTCCCTATGCCCTCAGACTGTGCAGGCATGCCACCTCTTCCATCAGATCACGTGCCCCAAATTCTACGCATCTTTTTAGATGGGGGTCTCTGGTCCACAGGACTCTGCTCGGATTGGGATTCCCAAAGCATAGCCCTGTCCTTGGACTAGAATCTCAAAGCTCAGCCTTCCTCGGTAGATTGGGTCTCTGGGTCTGGGTCTCTCCCCTCAGAATGGGTTCCCAGGTCCTGCTTCCTGTGTCCCCCATGGGACTGGGACATGGAGATTCTGCCCTTCCCCTTCTTGCCTTCCTGTACCAAATTAAGAACTTCCTGGGCTCTGCTCACCCTCTCGTCCTTGGTGTTTCCTGCCCCTACCAAAATGGGCCCACAGATCCTGCCTCCCCCACCAGATTAGCTTTCTCAACCAAGCTCCTTCTGAGACCCCGGCTGTCCCCTGCGCTGGGCTTCAGCCCTGTCTGGTTTCCTGGGGACCCCCTCCCCTCACTCACCCAGATTGTACCACACGTCCATCTCGCCGCTGAGTGTCCGAACCTCGATGATGGTCTGCCCCAGGAAGTCATCAGACTCCCTCTTGAACCTCTGCTTCACGCGGGATTTGATGTCATCATCCTCATCCCAGACGCGGACCTTGATGCGGTCAGAGGAGTTGTGACATTCACTGTGCAGGGAGGAGGAGGCAAGGGCAGGCCTCAGGCAGGTGGCACACGCCCAGTCTTGGAACCCTCTTTGGTTACCCCAGAAGCGAGCTCTATGTGGGACTGGGGACCCAGCCGGGTGCTTACAAGTGGAAATTTTCTTCCCACACGGGGTTGAGGTTCCCATAGATGGTTTTTGTCCGTTTCTTCGTCTTCCCAACCTGGACTGTGACGTAAGGGTCGCTGGATCCCGTCTTGTCCTTTGCCTGCAAGCCCTGGGCACAGACCACTAGAAGACACACAGGACAGACATGGAGTTCAGGATGAGGCACACCAAGAACAGGTACTACCACATGCTCTGGGCTGCTTACCCAGGACACGGTGACATGACCTGGCATAACAGCAGGGTGTACTAGGCTTGCCGGAGATTAACACAGAAGGTGCCCTTGACCTATGAAAGATGGCAAGGTGCCCAGCCACCCCGCCCATGGGTGGGATCACTCTCAGGCATGTGCACATTCTGGGCTATTTCCCTGAGGTCCCAGGAGGACTGAGTCCCAGCAGCACAGGAAATCATCTACTCTTTTGCACTCTCTGCAGGACCCTATTCCCAGACTCAAGTCCCTGTATCCCACCTGAACTTCCTGAGGTCAACTCCTGAGAAACCTAAATGCCCTGAAATTCTCCTCCTCCAGCCTGCTTCTGGGGAGGTTCAAATGCGGTTGGGCACGGATAAACATTCCAGCGCTCTTGCCTTGGTGGGACCACTCTGACACATACACTAAACACTGTCCCCCAGTGTCCCAGGAGGCTCTGGGCCCTAGTTGTCACAGTATTGCCTGTTCATCAGCATGCCCACAGGGATCCTTCCTTTGATGTTGCAGTTCCCCAGCCCTCACCGGGGCCTCTGATCCACGTGCCTTCAACTTGCTTGGCGGTCTCCTTCATTGCGCATGTGCACATGGCAAGCACACGCAAGAACTTGGAACAGACACAGACACGGACGCACCCAAGTAGAAGGCAGCAAAGCCGAGCGACCTGGGCGTGGGGCAGCGCACAGGGGGCTGAGAAGAACGGGCTGCGCCGTGACCTGCGCCTCACCAGTGATGCTGATCTTGGCCGACCACTTGGACGTGCCGTCCAGCACGCTCTGCTTGACCGCCTTCATCTGCTGCGTGTGTGCGGTCTTGGTCACAGCGAAGATTTCCTGGATGAGCTCGAAGATCTCGGGCTTGTTGCGCTCCCGGATCTTCATGCGGTCTTTGAGCACCATGATGATGTTCTGCGTCCTGTCCTCTGCCCCGTGCTTGGAGCTCTTCTCAGCGGCCCCTGCCGATGATGGATGGCTGTCACTGTCCCTAGGGCGTCCCGCCCAGAGGAACAAGCGCCCCCCCACACACACACTCAAGAGCTTCCTTGGCTGGGACCACCGGCAACTTTAGCCATGGGAGCTCCACCAGAAACTAGCTTCCTACCTGCTCTCTGAATGCCCCTACACTGGCCTTACACTCTGGTCCCCTGCCTGAGCCCCGCCCCAGTCCTCGCTCCTCCTTGAGCCACGCCTCCTCTGAGACACACCCTCGCCCTCGCCATTGAACCACGCCCATTCTGAGTCCCCGCCCACTCTGAGTCTCCCGCTTACGTGGAGTTCCTTCCCCTTCTCGGTGTCTGGCCCTCTCTGAATCCTTTTCCCCTGAGGTCCCCACGTCGGTCCAGCTCCTTGTGAGTCGTCGCCCCTGTCCCAGCCACCTCCTCTCCAATCCCGAGCGGGGCGCATCCTCACCATCTGAGGCCCAGCCCCTCTTAGACCCTCTGCCCGTCCTCCCCAGTCCCTCCCGCGTCTCCGCTTCCGGCCCAGTCTTCCTCCGCGAGCGTCTCCCACTCAGAGCTGGTTCCCTCTCTGAGATCCTTTCCTCCTCCAAGCTAGACTTATTTTTCTCTAGGGAACACCTCTTCCTATTAACCCTGCTTCTCGCTCCGCCTCAAGCCCCCACCACCCCTCGTTGACCCCTTCCCCGCCCCTGGTCCCTTAGCTCAACCTCCTAACCCTCCTGTCCCATCTCTCTTACCCCTCCCGCCTCTCGGAGCGCTGCTCCCAGTCTTGTCCCTCCTGGGAAGCCCGCCCACAGCCCTGTCCAGGTTAGCGGTCCCAGCTCGGGGGCGCCCCTCCTCTTCAGCTGCCTGCCCCGCCCTCTGCTCGGAGCTCCGCCCCCAGCCTGGCCCCGCCCACCTGCCCGCCTGAGGCCCCGTCCGCCCGCACCCGTCGCCAGCCCGGCACTCACTCTGCAGGCAGTCTGCGTTGAGCAGGTCCTGGCACTTCTCGTGGCACTTGACGCCGCACTCGGTGCAGCGCATGCCCTGCCGCGCGATGCCCCACAGCAGCCCTTCGCACTCATAGCAGTAGGTGGGCGTGGTGGCCGTCCACACTTCGAAGTTGTGTGGCGTTGTGCAGGAGATGGGGTAGATTAAGGCTTGCAGGGTCTTCTTGTAAACGTGGTTTTTCTGCGGGGACGGAGGGGAAGCGGTATGGGCCCCCGGGACCCCTAACCTGAGGGGCACTGGCCCTGCCTTGTCTCCCCTCCCCATCCCCACGCTGAATGCAGTGAAGTCCCGGTCCCTCCCCTCTCCGTGTTGCTCATCTGTGTCACATCCCTCCTCTTCCTGACAACAGAGGAGGCCATGAGAGGCTTGGACACTTGAGGAGCCCCCCCCCCGCCGCCAAGTTCACCCGTAATTCAGGGAGGGGATGCCCCACATACCAGCTCTTCGTTGTTCAACGTGCTGGAGGCCAAGGCCGAGGTGATGCCAGCTTTTCTGGACTGGACCAGAGACTGCGGCAAGAAAGTCACAGAGGGAGTCACAGCCACCGATGGGTAGGGTCAGTGCAGATTGGGGCCACCAGTCACAGATTGGGGTCACCATGACCAATTGGAGATAGGTTACAGACAGCAGCGGCAGCAGATCCAGCAAAGAAGAAGAAGTGACAGAGGCTGAGGCAGGAGCTACGCTGGGAGGTGAGCAACCCTGCACCCACGCCTGTCCACCACAGTTAGAACCTGGGGGTCACACCTGGCAGTGATCGCCAGCACAGAGCAAAACCATCAGCCACTCCATGAACCAAGGTAGGTCAGAGGTGGGAATCAAGGTTCCCCCAGAACCCATGATTGGGGGACAGTTGGAAGTACCCCATGTAGGTGGATTTGGAGAGGAGACTCTGGGGACCCAAGTCTCCATCACTCACCATGGCCTGAAATGTCCACGAAGCACATAGGATAGAAATCAGATTACATTAGTTCCAGAAAATGCCTAGCCAGGACCCAGCCCCAGCACCACCAAGGGCAGTAGTGCAGGTTGCGCATGCGCGCGTCTGCTGGGTGGTGAAAGGCACAGGCACTTACCAGGTCGCTCACAAGCGGGATAGGCTTTCTCTTGCGGATGTCCGGCATGCTGTCGATGATGATGAGACCACCCCCAGGCCTGTAAGACACACGAGGACGTGAAGGCCCAGGCATCCCCAGTCCCCATGCAGATATCACTTGAAGCCTACACAGGATACTGAGGTGCCAAGGGTTCAGCGGTGTCCAGCAAAAAGATATGCTGAAGCCCTAACCCCAATAAGTAGTTCAGAATGTGACTTTGTTTTATTTTTTGTGGTGTTGGGGATGGAACCCAGGGCCTTGTATGTGCTACGCAAGTACTTTACCACTGAGCCACACCCTCAACCACTGACCCCCCCCCCCAAAGATGTGAGCGTACTTGGAAATAGGGTCACTGCAGATGTAATTAGTTAAAATGAGGTCTTAGTGGAGTAGAGGGCCCTTAATCCAATATGACTGGAGTTCTTATTGGAAGAGACACACAGGGAAAAGACAGTCAGGTGACAACAGAGGTGGCCATCAGATGATGCATTCACAAACCAGGTGGCCCAGGATTTGGAACAAACACTAGAAGCCAGAGAGGCAAAAAAGGACTGTCCCCTTCAGATTTCAGAGGACATGCAGCCCTACCCGTACCTTGATTTCAGACTTCTAGCCTCCAGAGCTGTGAGAGAATAAATCCCCCCTTGTTTTAAGCCACTGAGTTTCTGTTACTTTATTCCTGCAGCCCTAGGAAATGAAGACCTGAGGCCTCAACTTCCACATCTGGGAAATGGGGAGATGATGCAGGTGTCCACATTAAATGAAAAACTAAATTAAAGCAAATCTCAATGCTATACTAAAATATATAGGGAAACTTACTGACACCCAACATTGGAAATACGTGTGCATTTAAAAAAATCTATCTGAGGAGTGATTTCAAAGGGGAGGGAAGCGGGAAATGGGAACTGGAATTGTTTGCATTATTGCTTTTTGGGGTTTTGCCTCAGCTGCCAAAATGGCTGCTGTGGCAGAGGTGGTAGTGAGTTCTCCGAATCCCCCTTACTGAGAGGTGCGGCCCAGCGATTTCAGGGCGTGGCTCCTCTCTGAAGGTTCCTATTGGTCAATGGGAGATCCCCGCAGCCAATGACTGTGGACGAGACCCGAGTTGTTTATGTTAGGAGCCTCCCCAAGCTTCAGACTGAGGGTTGGAGGCGAATGGACCACGGTGGGTTGGGCTGCTTCCCTAGCCAGACACTGCCCGCCTGGTAGGTCTCTCCCGAGAGCACCTGCTCCAGAAACCGTGAGCGCAGGAATCCACATTCCAGGCTCTGCATCGGGCAATCTCCGGCAGGGGCACCTGCTCATTTGCTTTGGAGTCCCAGCCACTTATCTCCCTGCCTGTTTGCAAAGGACATACAGGGGAGGAGGTCACTCTCTTGCTGCTATTTCCAAACGCGAATCTCATTAAAAATTATCTTGTGCATCCTGTAATCTCACCAGCCAACACCCCTGCAAATCTAAAGAGGTCAGATATGACAGCATGCTCCACTTAAGTCTAAATGACTGTCGTCAATTAAAGAGTCGGCAACTTTAGCGAGAATCTGGGAAACTCAGAAACAGAATTGAAGCAAATAGTGTGCGCCAGGGTTGCGGATGGCGGACAAGGGAATTGGTTTCTGCTTTATTTTAAATTTATTTCTGGTGGGTGTGGTGGCATGTGCCTGAAGTCTTGGCTTCTTAGGAGGCTGAAGAAGGAGGACTGCTTGAACCCAGGGGGCCAGCCTGGGCAATATAGGGAGACCCAATTTCAAAACTAAGCAAAACAGTTTTCTAAGCGGCAATGGTCTTGAATTATGCAAGTACCTTGAACAAAGCACAGATCTCCTGGGACTCAGTTCCCCCCATTAACCTAAGGGCAGCAGAGCCCCCTAGCCATTCAATATCTTTTAATCAGTTCACAGGTTACCATATTTGGTATCTGAGTGTGGTGGAGGGTCGTCTGTGGTGGCCATATTATTTCACCCCCGTCACTTCTGAGGATTGAGCCCAGGTGCTCTGCCACTGAGCTACACCCCACCTCCTTTTTAGTTTATTTTTGAGACAGGATCTTGCTAAGTTGCTCAGGCTGGCCTCAAATTTGCTATCCTCATGCCTCAGTCACCTGAGTAGCTAAGATTACAGGTGTGTGCCATCAAGCCACATTATCTTGCCAAATATCTGTTTCCTGTCTAAATGAGGTCACCCCGCACCCCCACGAGGCTGGCCCTCTTGAGCAGATCAGCCGTAAGCTCTGGGTTCATAACTCCCTCCTACTTCTTTTAGTACTGCTACTCACCCGCCTTTGAACCACAGGGATTTGGACATCTCTCCTTCCCCCCGGGCCTACAGGACAGACAGACATGGTTAGTGTGGTTGTCCCCCCACCCCAGGGCAGACTCCACATTTAATTCTGCTCCCCTTTAGGTTGTGTGTCCTTAGGGAGTTCTCTGGTTTTCTCTGATCCTTAGTTTGTCCATCTTTAAAGTGGGCTGGGGGCGCTTCTAGCTCTCACCACCGTCAATCAAATCTCATCTGTCAAATTTGGGGATTTGCTAGTATCATCTTCAACAAAAGCTTGTCCTCTATAGCTCTGGCATATAAAAAGGCAGCACTCTTTTTTGAAATAATGTTGAAATATTTTGCATATTATATTTTTTTTCCTTTGTGGTGCTGGGGATGCAACCTGGACCTTGCACACACTAGGCAAGTGCCCCACCACTGAGCCGCAGCCAGTCAGAATGTCACTCATCTTCATCTGTTACCCTCTCCAGCAAGCTCTCCTGATCGCCTCGGGGTAGTTTTATGTGTCTTCTGTGAAACCCTATTTATTTTTCTTGTCATATCACTAGTTCCACTGGCAACAGTGAAGGCTGCATTTAACTTTCTGATTTGGTGAAAGTTATTCACTAGACATTTTTATTATATACTCATTCTTCCCCTTTGAATTTAGAATCATGTGATTGTATTAATTAGTCAAAAATAATCTAAAATTCTATTTTAAAACAAATAAGGCATTCGGTTTGAAATTTCTGTGACTTTGATATTTGATGGTCTCGGTGTTGTTTAGGATCTCCTGCCAGCCCCACCCTAGTTGGAAGGTTCATGCTAGGTGACACAGCCCAGGTGGGCTGAATCAAGGAATAATGAATGCTTCAACCCTACTGCCCATTTTTGCAGTCACCCCAGGAGTTAAATCTTTAACTTGATTTCTTCTCCAATGCTGACCTAACCTCAGATCTTTCCCGAATCCTGACAATGACCTACATTTTAAAAAAAATTTTTTTAGATGTAGGTAGACCTTTATTTTACTTATTTATTTTTAAGTGGTGCTGAGGATCGAACCCAGTGCCTCACACATGCTAGGCAAGCGCTGTACCACTGAGCTACAAACCCAGCCCCAACCTACAATTTTTACCAGGAAAAAACCTAAATAAACCCTCTGGCTTCACTTGCTCATAGTAGATCTAAAAATCACTTATTTCAAGGTTAGTCTCCCACTAGCTTTGCGGTAGATCATGTCCCTGACTTCGGGTGGGTTATGATCTTGCCGAGGTTATTCTTCCAGGACCTGAAGGACACTTTTTGTGAAAGTACTGACTCTTCGCTTGGGCCCACAAGTGTCCGTGCTGACTGGAATGGAATGAAGGGCTTGGCCTCTGCCTGTCTAGCGCATCTTCCTCTCTTGCTGTCTTAATCTCTGGTCAGATTCTACTCAGCTCTGCATGTTGACATTTTGAGCATTTGAGAAATGGTTCGTCCAGAACTACAATACAGGGTTAACTTGACCTAGATTTGCCTAGGCTCTCTCTGCCTTCCAGGCTCAAGACACCTATCAGCCAGCAAGGTGTAAAGAGAGGCGGCTTGGAAGACCTTCACCTAGGCCCCCAAAGACAGGAATATTCTTCCCTGTATTAACCTAATTCTCCTTCGTAAGAAATGTGTCTTTTTCCACCTTAATGTCCTTAAAAGTTCTCCCTGTGCCAAGCAGAAGCCCTTAACAGAAGCCTTGACTGGGCACCTGCTTCTGGCCTCCGGTCCATTCCTATCTCTAGGACGCTAAAGCCTGGCGACTCCAACCTTCCTTTTCGGGCCTCACATCCCCTATCAGCAAAGGCACAAAGCAAGGCAGAGCAGTTGTGGGCGGGGCCTGGTGGGTGTGGGTGGAGCCAAGAACTTGGCTGTGTAGGTGGCGAAGGGAGGGCGGCAAGGGATGGGGAAATGGGCGTGGCCAAGCTGTCTGGGGCGGGGTTGCGAGGTGGCAAGGCGGCATGAGAAAGGCGTGGCCAGGGACGGGTTAGGGTGGGCGAAGCATGACTAGTTGTGAGGAGCCGGTATGGCCAATATGAATACGGGCGGGAGCCGACTGGGGAGTGGGTGGGCGTGGTCAATTGGCCTGGGTGGGTCAAGCTGAGTGTGGGTGTGGTGTTGGGCGTGGCAAGCTGGGTGTGGGCGGGACCACGTGTGGGCGGGGCCATGTGTGACTCACTCACCTCCTGCAGCTGCATCCGCACCTTGTTGAAGGCGCGCAGCCAGTTGGCCTTGGCCCTGGACATGGAGTCCTGACCCTCCTGGCCTTCCTCATCCTCCCGTGGCCTGAAACTGAGGCAGGGAATGACGTGAGTCACCAGGGCCGTGACCCTTCCCCTGACCTTCTGTCATCCGAGCGATGTGCCCCGTGGCCTATGGCTCTTTAGAATCGCTGTCACCCTTCTGACTCGGCGCCCTCACCCCCACCCCACCTCCCTGACCCCTTCACAGTCCCAAAACCCCTTGTGCATAGTCTGGTCCCCTCTGGCCCTTGATAATCCCATTTGTGCCCCGATCCTTCAGATGTTCTGAGACCTCTCCAGCCTCGGTAGCCCCTAAGGCCACACCCCTAAGACTGTCACCTCTGAGTCCTTCAATAAATGCATGGCCAATGACACTCTAGACCCACAACTGCCCAGGTCCACACTGACACCGTCATGGCCTTGCTGACCCATGACTTTGAGCCAACCACTGTCCCCTCAGCCCCTCTGTTACCTCTCCTCAGCCTTGGGGGGCTCGGGCTCAGGCACCCGCTCAGCTCCAGGCAACTCTTCAGGTGTGGGTGGCTTGGAGGTCGCCTTGGGCACGTCGGGGGCCTCGGCGGGCAAGGCCTCCTCCTGGGCAGCAGCGGGTGGGTGGCTGATGCGCTTGAAGTCTTTGGGCTCTGCAATGGCTGGCTCTTGCTGGGCATAGCTGCCCAGGTCATCGGGCACCTCCTCCTCCTCCTCTGCCTCCTCCTCTTCCTCCTCCTCCTCGGGCAGCTCCTCATCCTCCAGATCCTCCTCCAGGTCCTCCTCCAGGTCCTCCTCCAGCTCCTCCTCCAGCTCCTCCTCCAGCTCCTCCTCATCCTGGTCCCAGCGCGGAGAGTCTTTGTGATAGCTCACGGAGCTGTGGCAGGAGTGATAGGAGTCCCGGTCCCGCTCGTCCTCCAGCTCCGAGCCCTGCAGGCTCTGCTCATCCGGGTCGAAGTCCTCGCTCAGCTGCGAGCTGCCCTGGCTCAGCTCCCCGGAGGAGGCATAGCGGCTGCTTCCTGTGGGGCTGCGGGATGGGACATGGGATGGGATGGGACTCAGGGCTGGGATGTCCCACTGCTGACCCCTGGGCCCCATCATCACCCAGGCATTCACTCTGCATCAACTGAACACCTACTGTGTGCATGCACACAGTAAGCACCAAGAAACACAGCTGTGAACAAAAAAGACCCCAATCCTGCTCTTGCGCCTTTACATCTGGGTGGAAGGGCAGGCAATACACTAGGTGGATATTTATTACCTTTCTTTCTTTTTTTCTGGGGCTGGGGATGAACCCAGGGCCTGGCCTGGGTGAGCGCTGTGCCACCGAGCTGCGTGACGTCATTAAGTTATGCCTGCTCTGTAGCTCCAGGGCTTCTGCACTTCCGGGGGATGCTGCTCAGGTGCTGGGGGCCCTGGATCGGTTCCTCACCACAGCCTCCATGCACACCTGGTGCTTCTGGAACTCGGATGTGGACACACTTGGCTCTTGGTGTCCCCATCCTCAGCCTGGGCCTCCTGTGTCCTCCCACCATGAATCCCTCCTAATTCACCAGGACCTGGGGCCTTCCTCCCTGTCCCTTGCCATCCACCACCCTTACTGCAGCTGGGTAGTGGCCCGAGCACTTGTCTTGCATGCATGAGGCCCTGCATTCCACCCCAGCACCGCAAAAACAAAAATAAAGCATAGGAAATGCATCCACTTCCTACGGCCTGGGTCTAGACTCTGTCCCAACATCTACTCTTGTCCCCCCAAAAACCTGCTTCACATGAGAGTCACACAGGGGTTATTAGAACCATAAAATCAATCCCTCCCTTGTTGTAAATCCCACCATGGCTCCCTAGCACCTTGCAATAAAACCTGCGCTCAGTCTCATGTGGTCCGAGCTCCACAGCCTCCTCCCACTCCTAATTCCCTCCGTTTCCCCACCTCCTCCACTCCAGCCTCCTCACTGTTCCTTCGACACCCTCAACTTATGCCCACCACAGGGCCTTTGCACTGGCTGTGTCCCATGCCAGGAACACCCTTCCTTGCTGGCTTTATCTAGTAAGCTCCTACTCATTCTTCAGTACCCACTGAAGTGTCCACTTCCTTGGGAGAGCGTCCCCACCCACTGGCCAGGTTGGGTCCCCACTATATGCTCCTTAGATGCACTCTGGATCCTCCTCTGCATGACCAGGGAAAATCATCTGTCCCTGCCCTAGGAAAGCAGGCTAGCCCTGGGCTCACCACCCACCTCCCAATAGACTTCAGTCTTCAGTGAACGTCATTGGCCCCCATCTTAAATACTGCTTCCAGTCTCAGCGCTGAGGACCCCCTTCCCTAGTCCTGGGGATGCTTTATTAATTATAATAGGGTTTTCTCCCTCAAGTGCTTGTTCGCTAGATTATGTCTAGCTAGATTAGTTGCTTTCGAGCGCCTGACCTTGTGGTCGCCAGAGAGGCTGCGGGAGCAGTGGCCATTAGCTGGCGCTGAAGGATTAGGGCACCCTCTGCTGGTGGGTGCCTCAAAGTCCACGCTCGCGCATTCCGGGTAACAAGCTGGGGCTGGGCTCCCAGCTTGTCCACAGGCAAATGTGGGTGCCATATAACTGGTTTGACAGGCTTCACTGCTTCTTCCCAAACCGAGGGGTGGGACTCAGTGGTCCCCAGGACTTCTCCCAGCCCAGGCTCTGACACTGGAGGCTGAGCCACTCAAGTGCCTCCCAGGTCCGTCGACCTTGAAGGAGTCGACCTTGAAGGAGCCACCGAGGGGCTCTGGCCTGATTCCACCCAACCACCCTTCCAGCCTGAACTGCTGTTCCTGCTCCTGGAATTCCCTCCCCCCCTTTGGATGCCTCGTTCATCCTTCGAGGGTGACCCACGCACCCACCTCTAGGAACCCTCCCTGCCTTCCCACACAGCAATGTCCCGCCCTGTGCCTCCCTCCTGCTGAGCCCTGACCAGCATCAGTCAGGGTGGCCTAGAAGGGTGACTTGAGTCGCTCTGGGGATGCAGGCGATTTCTGCGTCTGCGTCCATTTCCCCTTCGGGAAAGTCTCCTTCACCAAGCTTGGGTTGGGGGTCTCCTCTCTCCCGCTCTACACCCCCATGCCTTCCCAGAAATTTACACAATAGACAGACTCCACCAAGGACACACATCAGGCCAGAGAAGGATGTGAAATGGCCCCGCACACAAGTTACGAAGTGAAGGTCAAGCCTGCTGCACAGACCAGAGCCCAGCGGGAGACCAGCTCCATGCATAGCAGCCTAGAGCCATGAGCAACTCACTCCTGCCCTGTGAGCCTCAGTTCCCCCACCTGAAAGATGGGCATAATCCACCTCCTATGCTTTCCAGCCTCAAGAACATTCACAGAGATGGCGAGGGGCACTGTGCACCCCCACCCCATGGAATAAGCATCTCAGAGAATTCGTTTTCCCTCTAAGGAAAATATTTCCAGGCGAACACACTTCCCAGAACTTCTGTGGATAACGCCAGGGTCGGATGACTACCTTGCTTTGTGTCCTCTGAGATAAGACTTCCTTCTTCGTGAAGAGTTGATATTTTATTAATGTTTAGTGTCTCATTTTCCTCTGAGCTGCTTCCAGTGCACTGAAACTTTGTTCCAATAATTGCATAAGGTGGAGGTGGTGCCAGTCAGGGGACAAAACTTTAAAGAGATACTGGATGCAGAAATGGTAGGGGGAACTGAGAGAGACAGAAGTGCTTCTGAAGAGAGTTGGAAAAGTTGCGAATACAAATAAAGAGAGATCTAGGGTTTTGTGCTTGGCTGGAGAGCACAGATGGGCCCCCGCAGGTAGGGTTTGTGGAAAGACCGCCAGAGAAAACCAGGCAGGTGTGATTCGACCCCCGCTTCCAATACCGAAAGCGAGACATGAGCATATCCATTTCCTTGGATCTTCAAATATAAACAGACTAGAGCACGTGCCCCAGCTTTTAAAAAGTTTCTTCTAGAATGATTCTTCTGTAAGCTAGACAAGGTTTGTTCCTAGTGTCCTATGCAAAATATAGGAAACTTCAAAAATAAAATTGTTCCATATTTGCAAAGAAATCTTTAATGCTAAAGATTCAGTAGGAAGCTTAGAAAGGTTTTCTTTCAAATTGTATTTTATGTAAGTCCTCTACAGTGCTTTCTAATAAAGCTTCCTGCAAAGATGGGAATTATTCTGTGGTAACCACCAGCTGTATGTGGTTCCTGCACACTGGAAAGATGTCTGCTACACAGAGGGCCTGCAATGTTGTTCTACTCGATTTTATAAAGAAAATTTGGAAGGGGGGGATACTAGGGGTTGAGCCTGTGGGTACTTAACCACTGAACACCTCCCAGTCCTTTTATATATTTTATTTAGAGACAGGGTCTCACTTGTTGCTTAGGGCCTTGCTTTGAACTTGTGATCCTCCTGCCTCAGCCTCCAGAGTTGCTGGGACTACATCCGTGCACCACAACGCCTAGCAGTTTTATTTTTTAAAAATTCACTGATCTATCAAAATATTCCACTAAGGACTGGGGTAGAGCTCAGTGATAGAGCCCTTGCCTAGCAGGCATGAAGCCCTGGTTTTGATCCCTAGCACCGTGCATATACACACACACACACACACACACACAATTTAAAAAAAATATATATATATAGAATATATTCATGGGTATAATTTATATTATATAAACATTATATAGTTATAGATAGATATATTGCATGTATACATAAAAACACTAAAATATTATTTATCTAAATGACTTTTTGGAATCCCTTATTCTTTTTTTCTGTGTGTGTGTGTGTGTGTGACAGAGAGAGAGAAGGATGGGGGATTGAAGACAGGGGTGCTTAACCCCTGACCACATCCCCAGTCCTTTTCATTTTTTCTTTCGAGGCAGGGTCTCTCCAAGGTGCTGAAGCTGGCCTTGAACCTGAGCTCCTCCCGCCTGAGCCCCAGCAGTCCTGAGACTACAGGGGTGCACCGCCATGCCTGGCTGGCAGCCCTACATTTTGTACCTGAAATGAGTTCCTTGCTCCCGGACTAAAGATATAGGGCTAAGTTTCGATTCCAACTGCACCGGAGTCTTGCTGGGGGAACACAGGGCTGGGCCCCGGGGTGAGGGGCGTGGCCCCAGGGAAGGGCGGGGCCCCGGGAGGAGGGGCGGGGTCAGCTGCTGGCTGGGCCCTCACTGCGCCTCACCCCACACACGGGTTAGACCTTGCCTCTTCCTCCATCCACTCTCCCCAGCCCAGTCACACAGTACACTGGGACCAGTGGCCTTTATAGGGAATACCACCGAGGTCCCATATGTCCAGGAAACCTCCTGGGGCCTATACGTCCCTCTCACTTCCATCAAAGCAAATAGCCTTTTATGAAACTCAGGTAGTTTCCTGCATCTCGGCAAAGCAAGAGTTCCATCCAACGCCCACAAGAAGGCAAGACCCGCTTCTCCACCTCAGCGCCTCCCGCACCGCCCCGGCTCCCAGGGACAGCAGGCCCCTCCCACACTCCGCAGCAGCTACCTGAGCACTCGCGCCTCCGAGAATTCCTCATAACTGTGCATAGAGTCGCTATAAGATTCCCGGGACCCCAGAGGAGGTGGACGGACAGAATACTGGTGGACTGAGGCATTGGGCTGTGACGTAGTGTAATAGGGCGGTGGGATGCTGTTGCTTGTCTCACTGCGGTAGTCACTGTCTCGATCATCCACTGCACTGTCAGGGTCATCGTCTGGAAGAGAGAGTAGGTAAATGGGGAGAGTGAGGAGAGAGAGAGCACACATGGGGTCAGTGCAGTCTCCCAGACTTAGGGAGTCTTCATTGACTGCTAACCTAAGAAGATAATTTTTTCTCATAATGCTTGAAGTTTTATGAGTTATGTTAATAGAGGCATTGGCTGTAGAACAAGGGAGGTGAAAACTTTACTTTGACTTATTCCGGTCACACTAGACCTAGAGTCTGGGTAGGTCCTATAATTTGAAGAAGACAGGGATAATTTAGAGGGTGTCCTTCAGCTCAAATAGAAGAATGAACTTCGTCAAAGTTTAGGCTCTCTGAAAAATGAGATGGGAAGTTTTTTTTTTTTTTTTTTTTTTTTTTCCCCATCAGGCAGCTGGTTTCCCTTAAAAGAAGTTACACACGGAGGGAAGCTGCAGGGAGATCGAGTGGAGCAAATGCCCCTTAACCCTGAGAGATTCCCTGGTATGGGAGGAGGAGGGCCCCAGGCCTGAACCTGCCTGGGCCAGAGCTGGGAGGTTGCTGGAAGAGGTCCGGGCTCCCTCAGCGTTCCGGCCTTAGGTCAGCAAGACCACCACAGCCCCAGCCCCCAGCCAGAGGGCGACTTGCCCAGCAGCTAGTGTTTAGTAACAATTAAAGCATATATTGGGTTGGTTGGTCTCCTTAGTAAAAAGAAAACAGTTTATTTTCTAAATTCTAAATGAAGAAAATTCTAATTTTAAAGCTACACACCCGGGTAGTAGAATAATTAAGATTCAAACATTTTCTTCTCTATTCCTTTCCGTGCCTTCTAGGAAGTTTTTATTTCAGTAATGCACAAGTTACTTTTATAATTCAGAAGAATGATAAAATTATGGGTTTTTTTGTTTGTTTATTTACTTATTTATTGGCACCAGGGATTGAACTCAGGGACTGTCAGCCACTGAGCCACATCCCCAGCCCTATTTTGTATTTTATTTAGAGACAGGCTCTCACTGAGCTGCTTGGCGCCTCACTTTCGCTGAGGCTGGCTTTGAACTCAGTATCCTGCCTCAGCTCCCGAGCCGCTGGGATTACAGGCCTGTGCCACCACGCCTGGCAAGTTCTGTTTAGTTTGAAAGTAAAGCAAAACATAGCTGATGTAGAAAACCAGAAAAGTGAGGGTAAGTGCGTGTGTCGGGGTGAATCCCAGGTCCCAGGATCTCTGACCAGTGACTGGGACCTTTAGGCTCTTGCTGCATTAAAGGAAGGAAATGTGTCAACAGCAGCATCAAAAAAGTGAGTCTGGCATGGGGGAGAGGCTCCATGTGTCCAGAAAACAACACTGGGCTGGAAAGCCAGCGGCTGCAAGAAACGCCAAAACTGGCTGAGCCGCCGTGCGGTACCAACAATTTTATGCACCAGTGGGTGCTCCCATGTCTGTCTCTAAGCATTTTTGGTCAGTTGCCAGATGTTCACATATTTTTCTTACATTATTATTTTATCTAAATCTTTTTTTAGCAAATGCATATGTTTTATATGTTTAAAAAATGAGTCCAGGGGCTGGGGATGTGGCTCAGCGCTAGAGCACTTGCCTAGCATGTGTGAGGCGCTGGGTTCAATCCTCAGCACCACATGCAAATAAATAAATAAAAATTCATCAACAAGTAATAAAATTTTTAAAAAGGAGTCAATTTTTTGATGAAGTGAACTATTAAAAAATTAATTCCAACTGGGCGTGGTGGCGCATGCCTGTAATCCCAGCAGCTTGGGAGGCTGAGGCAGGATGATCGAGAGTTCAAAGCCAGTCTTAGCAACTTATTGAGACCCTGTCTCTAAATAAAATATAAAAAAGGGCTGGGGATGTGGCTCAGGGGTTAAGCGCCCCTGGGTTCAATTGCTCATATCCCCCCAAATTAATTAATTCCATACTTAGACATAGAAAGCTATTTTGATATGTTCCCTGAGTTATTTTACCTTCTGAAAAATCTTCAATTCATTGCAGTTAGCAAGGCTGGCCTTAGCAAGGTGACTCTGGCTTTGACATTGGACTGGGAGGACTGTGACCTATGGGTCTTTTATCCTGGCCGTGTTACACGACCACTGCTTGATGCTCCGGACGCCATCAGCTCTGACGCTCTCGGCAGAGGTGAGACCAGTTTACCTCGAGTTCTCATGACTGATTTACTGGTGGGCGTCAGGTGCCACTGTAACGTCATCAAGGCCTGAGGTGGGAATTCGGAAAGCTGGGCCATCTCCATGAAACACTGACCAATTTGTTGAGGTCACCAAAATGTCCCTCTGACCAACTCCTTTTCCATCCAATTACCTGAGTTTTTAGTCTTTGGACAAATTGACATTCTTCCTACCCAGTTGTCCTGGACCAGGCTGACATGCTCCAGCCAAGTCGCAGGAGGCTCTGCGCATGCTTATCGAATTATTTATTTTTTTCTGACAAACTCTGTTTTTAAGGGGCAAATTGTTTTCACCTGGACTCTTTGCTTTTGCCCAGTCTTGTTTTTTTTTACCAAATGCCTTGTGTCCAAATTACCTGCTCTGGCTGAGAAATGTTCAGCCGCTTTCGTTTTGGTGCTGTCTGCTCTGGGCTCAAGTATCTTCCCTATTTGACCCAATGATCAGTTTTAGCCAGAATGGTTTTTAACCAAAAACGCTTTTGCTTTTGAGGGAATTCTTGGTATGTGGCTGGGTGACAGTCCCCAGGCCGTCCTCGTCCGCCCAGCGCCCACCAGGGCTACCCTGACCTCTACCCAACAGGCTTTAGAGAAATTCTCCTGGATCAGGGTTTGCAGACGGTCCCCCAGGCCTGGAGCAAGGCAGGCGCCAGGATGTGGGGAAGGGGACGGGGCTTCCCAGGGGCGGATAACAGAGATTTTTCTACCAAGGAAGGACTGGAAGCAAAGGAAGCATTTCCTAGGAAGAAAAAAACTGGGCGTCTGCCTGGGAGGGGTTCTCGCCTCCTTCCCAGGCAGGCAGGCGGAGGGGGCGTGACAGGGTGGCAGGGGCGTGGCGTTGTGGGCGGAGGGGCGTGGTGTGGCGGAGGGGGCGGGGCGGGGCGGGAAGGGCGTGGAGGTGTGGCGGAGGGGCGTGGCCTGAGGCGGTTCTCGGAGGGACCTCCCTCCCGCAGCCCTGTGAGTGGCGTGGGGCTAGTTCCAGGTGGAGGAAGACAGGAGACAGGGGAGGAGAGGGATGGATTATACATGGGGACGAGAGGAGGGTTTCCTAGTGCCTGTTGGAGACAGGCCAGCCTCCACCTGCCTCCGACTAAATGTCCAGCCCTCCCTGCCGGGTGTCCGCAGCCCAGTGGCCATGCCCGCTCCCCGTGACCCCAAGACTGGTGTTCATGAACGGGGCCGGAGGGCGCAGGAGAGGGTCTTGTCAGCCCTCTGAGCCCCGCGTCTCAGCTTCCCATTCCCTGCGTGGCGGCGTGGGGGACCTCGGGGTCACCAAGATGCCCGCCTCCCCGTGGGCCTCCATTCGGTCAAGGGTTACTTACTCTGTTCACCCCAGCCAAAATAATTCCAGTTGCCTACAAAGAGAAGGGGCAGAGATGATAAAGGGGGGCGGGGGGAGGAGCTCCCCTATCCCCCTTGCTCTCCCCGGGTCCTCCCCGCCTGGCCCCGGGGATCCCCCTCATGGCTGCCATCTGCTTCCTTGGCATCCTCTTCCAGCTCCCCACCCTGCCCTGGACTCAGCCAGGAAGTAACAAAGGGGCATTTGGATCCAGGGTTTGCAGACTCTGAAGTCTGGGGCCAGGGCTCCCCTCCTCTTCCCTCCTCCCAGTTCACGGACAAGCAAAGCACATGATCTTGGGAACCCTAGGCTTCCAAGCGCCCTGTTGGGTGGTTTCCATCATTTTGCTGTTTTTGTTTTGTTTTGTTTTTTAATCAGAAAGGGTCAGTGAACAGCCCAAAGTCATACAGCCTCTGAGCAACAGGGTCAGGGAAAGAACCCCATCCCCTCTTTATCCCCAGTACTTGTCACCTCAGAGGAAATCCCTCTGGAATCCTGGCTCCTCTGCTCAGTTCGTGACTTCCTCCTCCGGGAAAGAGGGGTGAGGAAACACTCCCAGGGGAGGCGCCAGGTGAATTTGGGGGGGTGGCTCCATTTCCCCAACCCAAGCCAAGCCAGGCTGGGAATGTGGTCCCCTCTGCAGCCCCTGGGCCCTCCACCCTCCAGACTCCTTTGCCACCCTCCTGGGTACATGGGGGGACAGGTGGATGCGGGGGAGACCGAGAGGGGAGGAAGGGAGGAGGGGCTGCAGAGTGGCAGGGAGGAGGGGGGGCTCCACCCTGGGGCCACATGGTCTGTCACTTTGTCCCACTCCAGAGGGCCAAGGGTGCTGGGAGCCCTGAGGAAGGGGACGGTGGAGATGAGCTTCGGGTTTCTGGGGACAGCAGCACCTGTCACCTCCCGCCCCAGGGAGGCCAGTGGGCAGGGCTCCATGATGCCGCCGGAGGCAGTGGACCTGGGCTCGAGTCCTGGCTGCAGCGCTTGCCACCAGTGTGACCTGGGGCAGGACATCTTGCCTCACAGGCTCCAGGATCATTTAAGAAAGCTGGTTGGGAAAGAGCCATGGCCCTGGGACGGGCAGGTGTGGCTGCGGGGACACCCCACCTAACAGCTGGTGGCCTGGGGTCTGGTGGCCCCAGCATAGTTTTCAAATGAGCTCCGGGTCCCCATCCAGAGTCTGAAGAGTGGAGCTAAAGGGTCTGCAAGCGGCTGTGCCTCTGATGTCCTGGGTCCCTCCTCAGCCCTCAGAGGAGGCCTGTCAGATGCCCGTTTTTAAGAGGAGGACCCTAAGGGTCAGGGAGGGACATGGGCGTGCCTGTGACCACACAGCAGGACAGGACTCAGGCCCAAGCCCCGCGTCACTTCTCTTTCCCCATCGGGGACACTGTGCACCCTAGGACTTGGCTTCTGCAGGGGAGTGGCCCTCTCGTCAGGAGGGCTGGGCGGGAAGGGAAGGCCTGGGTCTCATGGGTGTCGGGACGGAGATGGGGAGGTACTCACAGCACTGGCTGCTGGGCACGGGCAGCGGCTTGTCCTGCTCATCGTGGAAGGAGAACTGAGGAGGGGGCGGAGAGGGCGCTCAGGGGCCAGAAGGTCCTCTGTCCTGCCCTCTCCTCCCACCTGCCGCCCCCTCCCTCTCCCAGAGGCCGGGCGGGGGGAGGGAGGGTCAGTCCCTGCTGCACTTCAGCTCGCCTCTCAACTGGGCCGTGCTGCCCGGCTGCACTCTGAGCGCAGACGCAGGGAAGGGCAGCCAGGAGGGGACCGAGGTGGCGAGGGGGCGCACCTCGTCCTGGTCCCGCATGGCGTTCAGCTGCTCCAGCTTCTTGGCCCAGTAGCGCGCCTCCTCCTCCGGAATGTCTGCGGGCGGAGCTGGTGAGGCCCGGGCTGAGGGCCTCCCTGCTCCCTGGCTCCCGCCGGCCCCTTGCAGCCCAAGGCCCCCCGAGGACCAGCCAGGACCACCGGGACCTGAGCCCCCAGGGAGGATTGGCATCTGCCACCCACGGGTGACCTGAGGGGACAGGGTGTGCTTGGGCAGGGGACCGTGTCCTCAGCACAGAGGGCCGGCTGGGCCCACTAGAACGCAGTCATCCTCCTGGACTGGCGAGGGGTCCAGAAGCCGGACTCACCCAGGGGCAGTTCGAAGCGCGTGTCCAGCAGGATGCGGTGGAAGGTGGGGTCCTTGGTGCCGCAGATCTCGCTGTCTGCCATGATGGCCTGGGAGTCCAGTGTCAGCCACTCTCCAGGGCCCTCCTGGGTCGTGGGGGCAGTTAAATGGGGGGTCGAGTCTCCCAGGGGCCCCCTGCCTCACAAGATGGCCCTCAGCCACCTCACCCCTACCTGCAGGGCAAGGGTCCTGCCCCACTTTCCAGCGGGGAAACTGACAGATAGGGAGGGTCTCGTCCAGAGCCACGTGGCGGCTCAGGGAAACCCGGAGCCCAGGACCCAGAGGGAGGACCAGGAGAGTAGGCAGGCATGGCACAGCTGTCACGAGGGGCCTGGGGACTCTGACTTCACTCAGAAGCTCTGGCCCTCCCACCCTCCAAGGAGAAAGCACCCAGAGAAAAGGAGACTGTTCCTGTGTGATTCAGGGACACGGCCGGGGAGCAAGCGGGGCCCACTCTGAACCCCAGTTTCTCGTTTCCTAAGTGAGCCCTCTGTCTGCTGCCCTACGGGGCCAGGCCTCCCCCACACGTGGGGGCCACTCGAGGCTTCCTATGGGACTCATTCCCTGGATGTTGATGACATTCACTTCCTCCCTGGTCACTGGTTCCTTCCATCACTGAAGTGGGACCTGCTCGGTGCCAGGGTCACGCCCCGTGTGACAGGGTCCCAGGGTCCCAGCCACCGGTCTGACCCCTGCAGCCCTCACAGTCCTGGGAGGTAGAGCTGGACACGGGATCCGAGCCCTGAGGGAGGGAGGGGGCTGAGGGTCCAGGGATGCTAGGAAGGGCTTCCCGGAGCAGGAGGTGTTGGAGCGGGTGACCCTGGGATTGCCGCAGAGCAGAAGGGAGGGCGCTCGAGGCCCAGGAACAGCATTTGCAGAGGCTCAGAGGTTGGAATCTGCAGAGTGAGCAGGTGCCATGCAGAAGGCTCCCAAGGGACAGGGTGGGGGCCAGTTCAGGGCTCCAGGCCGGAAGATCCTTCTGGGGTCAACAGGGAGTGGGTGGGAATGAGGTCAGGAGGCCCAAGGGGAGGCAGGAGGGACAGGGAGGTCAACTGAGTGGGCTCTACCCACTGGTGTGGTGTGATGGCAGAGGCGTGGGGCCTCTGTCTGCCTGTCCTCTGGCTGGACAATCCTCCTGCTACCCTCCTGGGGTACCAGACACTAGGTGCCCACATCCCCCTCCTCTCCTTCCTCCATAGAAATCTATTCTTAGCCGGGATCAGGGTGCACAGCTTAAGACTACATTTCCCAGAATTCTTTGAAGTCATGTGGAACCACAATTCAGTTTTGGCCAATTTGGATGTATATAAAACACTGTGAGCAGCTTCCAAAGGGGCCCTTAACTAAGTAGATGAGTACTCTCCATCACTACCTTTCCTTGGCTGGAATGCAGATACAATGGTGAGCCTCAAGCAGCCACTTTGGACCATAAGGTAGAAGCCACATGGGAGAGCAATGAGGTAAAGGAACTTGGGCCCCAGTGACTTTAACTGTCTTAACAACCCCAAAGGTCTACATAGATGTTGTCAGGGGACAGAGAGTAAATGTCCATCTTGTTTAGGCCACGAGCCTCTGGGCACTCCTCCTTTCCTGCCTTCAGCCTTCAGCCCACCCACCACTCACCTCATTGGATTGCCGGATGGTGCGTAGTGGAATCCACACAGTACCCACCATTGTGTCCCAGATGAGACCCTTGTTCCACACCTCCACCGTCAGTCCCAAGTCCAGGCGGTTAATCTCACTGTGGGAAGGGCAGATGGGGTATCAAGGGAGCAGGAGGGAGAGAATGGGAGCTCAGAGAGGTTATTTCCTTTGCCTGAAGACACACAGCACACTGCAAATGAACCCCTTTTCAATCCTAGCTGGGATGGCAAGATGGTACTTTTCATTTGACAGAGGGGAGACTGAGGCCAGGGAAGGGACTAGCTCTGAGTGCCCCAGAAGCAAGCCGGGAGGGAAGGGGCGGCACAGGAGTTACACCTCTCCCACACCTGTCTTCCGGGCCCCTGCGTGAGCCACCTCCACGCATCTCCAGCCTGGCCGGCGTCACCCCGTTCTACCAGGTGGGGGCACTCCCGAGCACGTGAACAAGCCCACTTGCTTGCACTTTCCCTGAGGGCTCACCCTGGAAATGTGCCCACACCAGGACACGCCATCCCCAGACTCCCCCCTGCCCCTTCCGGTCCTCCGCTCGGGGATCCTCATCGCTGGGGCCTCTGACCCTTCACAGTCAGGCTCCGCTCCAGGCATAGCCTGAGGCCAAACCCAGCTGTGACACACACATGCTGTGTGACGCTGAGCAGGTGGCTTTACTTCTCTGGGCCTCCATGTCATCATCTGTAAAATGAGGAGGGCAGTGGCAGCTCCCCACCCGAGTTGTGCGTGCGGTTGATTTAACAAGGCAGGCAGCCTCGGAGGGGCACAGCGCGGCCAGCGTCAGAAAAGACCCATTCTGTAAGCGGGGGCCTGTGGCTCTGGGTGGCTCTAGATCAATGGCTCAGCCAGGCTGTTAGTTCATTTGGTTATCAGACCAATAGTTCTTGAGCACTTACTATGTTCCAATTTCTGTGACATGGGGTCACAGCGGGGACAGGAATTGACCCGGTCCCACCCTCCTGGAACTCACAGTCTGGCAGTGGCCAGAAACGTGAAAAATCGTAGAAATGGCTAGAAAAGTCATGGGTGGGGAGACCTGGGTAAGATAAAGTACTCTGAAAATTGTAACTTGGGGGCAGAAGTCAGGGAGGGTTTTCCTGGAGAGGACATGAGCTGAAATCCAAAGGACAAGCCAGCTGCTTGGGGGAGAAACGCAAGTGCAAAGGCCCTGGGGCAGGACCAACCTGGGCCTATGGGAGGAACACGTGGCTGGGACAGGTGGAGGAGAGAAGATGGAGAGAGACGCTGGCGGGGACAGCGGGGAGGAGTGTGGCTTTTATTCTGAGGTCGACAAGCTACGGACAAGTGTGGAGCCTAGGAGTGACAGGATGTGATTTGCAGTTTTAAAAATATCCCCCTGGCTGCCTGAAGGAGAACAGATTGCGGGAGGCAGTCGGCAGCAGGAGGCCAGGGCGGAGGCTGGGGCGGGCAGCTGGGACTTGGCTGGTGGCTGCTGAGATACAGGGAGGCGGCTTCTGGGCTTCTGGGCGAGCTTTGGTGGAGAGGGGCTGGCTGGGCAGGGGCTGGGGTATGAGGGACCCGTCTGGGCCCCAGCTGGTGCCAGGCCCTGCCCCGGGGGCGTGGCGTGCTGGACGCGCAGACTCACAACATGAAGTCCTGCTCCCAGCTGGGCTGGCTGCCGCGCACGGCGATGGTCGTGCTCTTGACATTCTGCACCTTCAGGGTCACGTACGTGTTGAATTTCTCTGTGGCGGTGAGAGCAGAGTCAGCGCTGAAGTTCAGGGCTCCGGGTGCCCCTTCCCCAGCTCTGGATGACCCGTGCTGCCCCGCAGGGGCTCCAGGCCTGGCCAGCCCTCCCCGACCGTCCCAGGCCCCTCCGACGACAGGCCAGGGGCGGGGAAGGCATCAGATCAGGGAGACCTGGACCTGGGACGTGTGGCCCGCTCTGGGGCAGGGGTGTGGCCCCCGGGAAAAGTCCTTGCCCAGCCTAAGGGCCTGGGCTCCTTCCCCACAATACGGGTTCCATACTGAGACCATGCCCTGCAGCTTTTGGTTTGGGCTGGCAAGACTGAGGTCCCAGAAAAGGGACAAAACTGACTAAGGAACTCTCTTGTCTCTCTGGACCTGGGCATCCTCATCTGTAGCTGGACTCAGGACCCAGCCCTGCCTCCCAAGGCCGCGGGAAGCCACAGGCTCAGGGTGAGTCCCACTGGCCTGGGGCGGCGGTCCCGAGGGCAGGGTCCCCAGGGCAGAGACACGTGGCAACTGTGGGATCCCAGGCCAAGGCCTGCCCTCCTAGCTCTGCCCTCCCGGCCTCCCTGCTGCTGAGCAGGCACAGAGACCAAGTCTGAGTCTGGACCCAGATCCTCTCCCAGTCTTTCCAAGAGACGGACTGACAGACAGCACAGGACAGCACAGGGCAGGAAGAGCGGGGCTTACCTTGGGCACCATCGAACTTGGCTTTTTTGACTGTGGAGAGAGACAGACAGGGAGGGGAGGCAGGGAGGGATGCGGAGGGAGCAGGGACAGAGACCCCAATTCAGAGCCACAGGAGAGGCAGAGAGGAGAGAGACAGGCACAGAGACACAGGAGAAGGACAGGTAGAGACAGGAGAGAGGCAGGTGGCGGGAGATCGCAGAAGGGGGTGTATCAAGAGATCAATCAGGAAGACAAAACAAGATAAAAGAGGCGAAGCCAGGGACAGCGGGAGGAGAGAGGAGAGGGAAAAGGAGGTGGGGAAGAGAGAGAGAGAGAGGTCATCAGACAGATGCGCCCAGGCAGACCTAAGGCCGGAGAAAACGGGCTGGTGGGAGCAGCCCCCGCCCCGCCCCCCCCGGGTTGTGCCTTCACTGCAAGGGAGCAAGAGGAGCAAGACGGAACTGGACAGGTGGCAGCTGGCGCCTCCTCCAGGAAGCCCTCAGGACTGATTGCCTCAGAGCAAGGTGGAGGAGGTGGGTGTGAGGACAGCCAACCTCCAGGCCCCAACCGCTGCCAGGCCAAGGAGCCCCCCTCAACGTCCAGCTCTGTCTGTCCTAGCAAATGTTCTAGGCTCAGCGGCGGGGAAAGCTGGACCACCAGGCCAATCCATTCTGTGCTTTTTCACTGCGGTGACAGTTCACTCTCTGCCCCCTGCCCAAACCTGCACCCCACTGGAACCCACATCCCTCTCCCTTCTCCATCTCCCCCTCCTTTTCTGATTCATGTCTTCGTGTGGGTAGACGAGACTGCACCCTGGACCCAACCAAAGGAACTGAGGAACGGTGTGTGGGGACCCTCCCCGCTGGGGAATCCACTAGCCAGGTCCTCCCGACCCTAGAGAGGGTCCCCACACGGACCAACTCATCACACGCCCACTGTTCCCAACCTTCAGGATTTCCTCTCTTCTCTCCCCACCCCCGCCTCTTTAGTACCAGGGACTGAAACCAGGGGCGCTTAACCACTGAGCCACATCCCCAGCCCTTTATATGTTTTGTTTAGAGGCAGGGTCTCGCTGAGTTCCTTAGTGCCTCGCTAAGTTGCTGAGGCTGGTTTTGAACTTGTGATCCTCCTGCCTCAGCCTCCAGAGTTGCTGGGTTTGCAGGCATGCGCCACCCTGCCTGGCTTCCCATGTTTCTCCCTCTCTCTCTCTTTATTTTGTGGTGCTGGGGATTGAACCCAGGGCCTTGTGCGTGCGAGGCAAGCACTCTACCAGCTGAGCTACACCCCAGCCCCCCGCGTCTCTTGACGTATGTGTTCAAGCTGTGACAGGATGAATTCCTAGAAACAGAATCCTGTATCTATGGACAAATGCCACAGCCTCTTGGGTTTGTATCTCTGTCCCCATCGCTTGAATTTCTGTCTCACAAAACACTTGACAGAAGCCAAGGAAGACAGGATTCCATCAAGGGTGGGGAGCTGGGTGGCTGTGACACATGCCAATGAATACAGTTTGTTCCCCTGCAGCAGAGGAGTCAACGGAAGAGGAGTCAGCAATGAGAGGGCGCTTTCCTAAGCCAGCACCAACCTCCCCACTCGAAAGCCCAGACTTCAAAAGCAAATGAATTGGGCATCTCACCCACCACACACCCTTGGGAGGCAGAGTGTGGATGGAACCCTACTGGGCTTTGGGAGAGGTGAGCACTGGCTCTGCTAGAAGTCAGACAGAGCTGGGTTCAGATTCGGTGCTGTGTGACCCTGGGCTAGTGAATCCCCCTCTCTGGGCCTCCATCTTTGTGTTACTCTCCCTTCCTGCTTTTCTAGATCTGGTTCTCTCTCTTCTCTCTTTCTCCCTCCCTCCCCCTATATTTATTTTCTGTCCTCACCGCTGTTTCTTTCCCTCACACCCCACAATCAGTATCAGTCCCTGTGTTTTCACTTTCTGGCTCGAGACACGTGGCTGCATGCGCTGCATGCTCCCTCGGTCCCTGCCCCACGGGTCCCTCATGAATCTTATCACCCAGATCCCAGGGAGCTCTCCTACCCATCGCCCCAGCTGGGGCTGAGCGGCCTCCCGGGCGTGGGCCCAGCCTGAGCCTCTTCTGGAGGAGAGGCTGCTCCTACCTGGGATGCTCTGCCAACGGGGCGGGGCGGGAGGGAGGCCGCCAGACCGAGGCTGGGAGAGGCACGCACCGACAGAGACCAGGAGAAAGGGGAAGCGGGAGGAAGAGGGGAGGCGGAGGACGGGACAGCAGCGACAGCAGGCTGAGACGCAGAGAGCCACAGACCCCTGCCGGGCAGAGCGGCGTGGCGGGGGCACTTCGAGGGGGCGAGCGAGCCCGGCACTGGGGGAGTCCGAGGGGCCCAGAGCTCCACCCTTCGGCTCCTTGGATTATGCCCGCTCTGCGGACCCTGGGCCGGGCTCAGGGGAGCCCAGAGCCGTTGGTGTGCCAGTCTGCCTGTCTGCCCCCGTCTCTTTCCTCCCGGAGGGTCCTGCCCTGGCGCCCACCATGTCACTCGGTCTGCTCCCTGCCCCTTGGTCTTTCTCTCCGCCCATCACTCGTTCCTGCTTTCTGGTCCCCTCTTCCTCCCTCGTCTCTCCGCTTCCTCCAACCTCAGCCCGGCCCCACCCCGCTCCGAGGGTGCGCAGCAGTGGGGCTTGCTGGAGGGCTCTGCCCTGCCGGCTGAGGCCAGCTCGGGCCTCGGCCCCCCGCAGAAGGTCCAGGGCAAGGACAAGATCAGCTCATCGTTCGGGAGGCTCAAGGGGGAAAGGAGAAACCTCAGTGGGGAAAAGGGTCTCGAGAACAGGGAGAACCGAAGGCGTCCCAGAGTGGGGACAGGGGTCTGGGAGGGGCAGGGAGCGCGAGAGCCCCGAGGGACTCGAGAAGGGGGCGGGGCTGGACAGGGAGGGTGGCCTCGGGGCGGGGCTGGGAGGGGAACGTGATCTCGGGGGCGTGGTTTGGAGAGGAGGTGGTCTTGGGGGAGGGGAAGGAGCGGAGGGTGGTCTCGGGGGCGGGGCTTGAGAGGGTGGTCTGGACGAGGAGGGGCTCAGAGCAGGAACCGCTCGTCCTTTTGTCTTTCCCGGTCAGTACGCGCTCTCCCCAGAGGCACCGTCCTCGCGGTCACGTCCCGCCACCTTCACACGGCGGGCGGGCGCCGTTGCTGGATGAGGGTCAGCGGGGCGGAAGCGCCAGCCCTCCCCCGCGGGCTCCGAGTCACAAGCGGGCACAAGGCTATTTATAACGTGGGCGCGGAGGGCGTGAGCGACGCGACGGCGGGGAGGTGGCGGGAGCGGCCCAGGTGGGGGAAGGGGGGCGCCGGCGCTGTCGCCTTCTGATGGCGGGGGGGGGGGGGGTTGCGGGGGGGGTGGAGACAGCGCGTCATGCGCAGCCAGTGGCCTGTGCGGCCTCGGATGTCTCCGGGGCCGCATCAGCGGGGACTGATGAAGGTGGTTACAGATGCTGGCGGCCCGAACCTGGGGAGGCTGGAGCGGGGGTTCAGCCTGCGGGATCCCCATGCGCGCTGCGGGCTCGAGGCCTCAGTGCCTGCATCTGGGAAATGGGGAGAGGCCGAGCTGGGTGGTTTTGCTTTCCTCTCTTGCTCTCTCGCCCTCTTCCGCATCCTCATGATTACAGCACCATTAATATTATTATTGGTACTAGTGTCACGACTGTTTTTATTATTTGGTTGGTTTCTCAGCGTGCCCTTGGCTCGGATTCGAGGATTCTAGGGTCCTGAATTCTAACTGAAGGGGAATCCAGTCTTGGGGCACTTGGTTCGTGCCCTGCCAGGGGAGGGGGCAGTGTGAAGGGCAGGGGAGGAGAACCCAGCCATCGAGGGGAGTGTCTGAAAGCCCACTCACCTGATGTGCTCCGTGAGTGTCAGAGTAGACGTACTGCAAGGGTGGCTTTGGCATGGGGGTAGGGGAGCAGAAAGAATCCAGAAATAGATTCCAGGATATTTGATGGTTTCTCGTGTGATGTCGCTGGCAGACATTTCAGCGGGAGATGGATGAGCTCTATGAGAAAGGACGTTGACCCCGCTGGTGTTGCACAGGGGAGAGATTAAGTGAGGACTCTCAGACTCTAATGGAGGAAATAAGCTGGAGCCTCTATGTAAAAACCAAACACGCCAAGAACTCAAGGATCAGGAATCCTGTGCTGCTTACCACGGACCACTAAGAATTAGGCCCAGTGTATACAGTAGTAGCTGCTCATTAAATAGTGGTTTACCAAAGGCACTACGTCATTTCCTCCTCCAGCTAACTTGCGCTAAGACCAGCCCTGCAGGCCAAATGGACGCTGTCCGTGGTGCTGAAACCCCATCCCTGCTCTTGTATCCCTAATGTATCTCCTGCTCGAGAGCCTGGCGACCCCTCTTGGAGCCCTCTTCAGGCCTGAATACAGTGTCCTGCACTGATGGACCGCTTTCCAGAAAGCTCTTAGGCTCCATTAATAAAAATCCCATCATTGATTTTCCGTTTCTTTGGCTCACACTTATTGGGCCTTCCCATAGGCCAGGCATCATGCCAAAGGGCTCTGCCTCCTCTCACTAGAGAATTCTGGCAAACCCAGGTGGCGCTGGTGCTGTTAGTGTGCCCATGCTACAGATGTGCATACTGAGGAATGAAAAGGAAGAGTGAGTGTGAAGACTCAGAGGCAGATGCCCCTGGCTGGGTGGTATCTCAGACAGGGCAGCCCAGGAGGGAGATCTGCAAAGACTTCCTGGGAGAGAGGAGGAAAATAGTCACTATGAATGAGGAGATTGTGACATGCTGGTTTACTGAGATGATGTGGGAAGAAGGTAATCCACCCCTGGAAGGAATTTGGCTGTCTTCCAGGTTCTGAGGCTGAGAGGAGTTCACCTGCAGCACGTTAGGGAGTCAGTTATTTTCACCTCTGCCTCTGGCATTAGACAAGTTGCTAGACCTCTCTGAGCCTCAGTTTTGCTCATCCGTAAAATGGGGCTGCTGGGGAGTGAAGAGGGCAGTGGGCATAAAAATTTTCAGCGCTATGCCTGCAAAATGCTGGGTGGATAGGGCTTCTTTGCTTATTAGTTGAGAGGCAGATCTTCCCTCACACACATTCACTGATTTGTTCACCTTCTTCACTCATCAAATATTTATGGACCCTTTAAAACCTGTGGTCTGTGCAAAATGTCATGAGGTACACAGGAAAGCCTGGAATTGATTCTGACCACCATGCTTTTGCCCCCACTGTTCCCTTCGCCCGACCACTATCTCCCTTCTGTTTATCTTTCCCTCATCTTCTGACACTCAGGCAAATGGTAAGGGGCAGGGTTCTAGGCAGCCTCCTGGAGGAAGAGGATCCCAGACGCCCTCTCTCAGCTCCTCAGCCCTCCCTCATCTCTTTCAACCTCAAACAACTAGGAGAGCGGCCAGGGCTGGGGCTGGGTCCCCAGAACCAAGAACAGTGCCTGATACACAGTACAGGCTCAGTGACTTCTTATCAAGTAGATACAAGTGGCTTCATAAAGGAAACAGGTGCATTTGCCATTGGCAACCTCAGACACTGCCAACAGCTAGCAGGTAGGCTAAGGGGAGGCCCTGCATTTCCACACAGGTAAGGGAGAAGGAAGGCAGAGCCAGGGCCTGTGCAGGCGGTCTCCCGATTCCTGGCTTGGGGTGCACACAGGAGAGTTGCATCTGCCTGTGCTTGACTGGGTGTCTGCAGGGAGGAGTTTGCTTGCATAACAGGACAGGCAGGTGTGTGTGCAAGTATAGAGGAACAAGGGACTGTTTATGTGCAGGTCAGTGTCTGGACACACGTGCCTGGAGGTGGAGACGTGCTGGCATGTGCCATCTTGTGGGTAATGAGTTAGCAGCACACAGGGGTTGGTACATGTATGTGCATGCCATGCAGCTTCGTGACACATGCACCTGTGTGTTTGCATACACACACTCCTGTGTACCTGCACACCTAAGTGAGTGTTTGTATGTACCATCATTTGTCCATTCAAAATGTCTGGGCAAGCAGTATCCTATGTGTATACATATGGCCTTGGTATGTGCTTATGTGTATACAAGTGTACTTGGGACCTTAATGGGTGCATATGCATACATGTCTGGGTGTTAGGTGATGAGGAGATTGTGTGTATTCTGAACACATCATCTTTGGATACATCCAGTTGTGTGCCACCAGACACACACGTCTATATTTCAGGGACCCTGTCTGTGGCATTAGACCGGATCACATAAACCCACGGGCATGTGTTCACGTAGGCACAGGTTTACAGGGAGTACCAGTGAGCATGACTGTCCACAAGGAATGAGCCTGATCGGATTGGGTGTAGGTGAGGTGAGCCTGGGTGAGGAGGGGCAGGTGCTTCAACTCCAAGGATGAGCTCAGACCCCATGGATACCCCTTCCAGCCTAGGTCCCCTCTTGCCCAGTCCACCTCACACTCCTCTCTCCCCCAGTCCTCCTGGCCTCGCCCCCCACCATGGAGCTTTACCCCCCTCCAGCACCCCCAGCCGCCCCACCCTGCTTCTGGCCCCCCAATACAGTGCTCCCTTCCTGCACTCTGCGTCCCCATGGCAGCCCCAGCCTTGCCCCTCATCATCACCCCTCCACTCTGCTGGTGACTCCCTTCCTACAAAGTCCACAGAATCCAGTACAATCCTGCCCCCGGGCCTCCCTTTCTGGAAGCCTCCTCCCTCTCACTGCCCCCCCACGTCACACCACCCCCGCAGCCGAGCCTCCTGTTTGCGTCAGAGTTGAGTGAGATCCCCGCCCCCTCCACCGGGCAAGCCGGCGAGGGGGGTGCGAGGGGGCATGGGGTCAGCAGGAGCACCCGCGACGCCTCTCCCTGGAGTGCCAGGCAACTCGAGAAAGGAAAAGGCCAGATGGGTCTTTACAGTCACCTTCCCCTCCCCATCCTCTCTCAGACCTCGTCCGTGGGGAGGCACGGGGGTCCCCTGAATTTCCCGACGACACTAACTCCATAGGCCTTGAGGTCTGGGGCTGCAGGCGATGACCTTTGATATTAGGGATCCTTCTCCCACCACCCCCAGCCTCGTCGGACCAAAATCAACTCAGAGAAAGGGGGCCCCTGTCCCTTTAAGAACACCCGCGTCCACGCCGGCGGCCCGACCCTATTTGCACACGGGAAGCCGCGGCGGGGAGCGGGCGGGCGGGGCTGGGTTTGTGAATGGAGCGGCCGGGGGAGGGGCGGCGGGGGAGGGGTGGCGGGGGCGGCTCCGGGCTCAGGGCCTGCCCACCAGGGGGTCCAGGCGGCCGGAGTTCAGCACGCACGCGCGCACACACACGCACACACATACGCGCTCCCGGCTCCCAAGGTCTCCCGAAGCCTGGCATCTCAGGCTTGGTCCACATACTCCTTCCACCACCGCAGTCTTCTTGAAGTGGGCGCGGGAGGCCGCGAACCCCAGTCCTTAAAGCCCGAGTTCAGACTTCTGTGGGTTCCCAATCCCAGTCCACGACCACCTGGCTGCCCAAGGTCTCCCAGAGCCTGAGTTCTCTGCAGGAGCGCCTCGGACGCTTGGGCCATGGTGAACTGGCCTCTCCCCAACCCCAGGCTCAAAGGTGTGTTGAGCGGGGGTCATGCGTCTCCCACGTTTCTCTCCCTCCCCCCACCCAACGTAGAGCGTGGGCCTGGGCGTGGGCCTCGGTGCAGATGGCGTTCTGGCCCCAAAATAGCTCCCCACCCCACGTCTCCTTCCCTCCCTGCAGCCCAACGTGGGTGAGGTGAAGATGGACCGAGAGGGGTCGGGGTCGAGGGCGGACGGTCTGTGGGGCACACTGCACTTCCAAGGGGTCGGCTCCCTACAAAGAAGACTGTGAACGTTTCCGGGGTGTCTGGAGGGGGCGGGGAGGGAAAGGGCACCCACGCTGTCCTCCCAGTCCCCATTTGGGCGGCCAAAGAGTTAATGGGAGAAGCTATCCCAGACCCCCAAGCATAGCCCTCTCTGAACCCTGGGGGTGGGGGGTCTCCCTGGCTCCCCTCCCCCCAACCCTCTTCACGTTCAGGACTAAGGGTTTCCTAGAACTCTCTGCTGTCCCGATGGCCAAGCCACCCACCCAAACCTTACATTCCCAGGGCTTGGGGGCCCACTCCCCTCCAATGCCCAACCTGGTCGGCGTCCCTGAGGACCCGCAGCCCGACCCACAGGACCAGACTCCTTCTAAGTGCCCCGCAGAATTCAAACTACCCAGCCCGGCCCGCTCCACATGAACCCCTACACAGATGCCCCGCCCGTGTCCACACGACCCCCCAACAGCAGCGACTGGGAGCCCCGAAGAACCGAGCCGCGTCTACACGGATCGCCCCACGAGGCGAGCTGCCGCAGAGACTAGGACTCGCCCCTCGGCAGTCCAACCGCGTGTGCTCGGGTCACCGGGTAGGAGCCCAGCCGCATCCACGCGGACCCCGAGAGCAACCCGCACCCGCATGGGGTCCAACCCGCATCTCCCGCCTACCTCCCACGCAAAGCAGGGACATGGCTCTGGAGTCGCCGGCGGGCCGGGGGCAGCCAGGCCGGCTCGGTAGGGTCGGGCTCAGCGGCTGCCGGGTCGGGGCATCTCGCGGCTGCAGCCCGCGCTCTGCTCACGCCGGGGCCCGGCCGCCGCCAGCCATCTTGCTTCAGCACCGGGGGGCGGACAGCTCCTGACGTGGCGCCGGCGCGCGAGGGCGGGGCCCGGACGCCTGATGGGGCGGGGGAGCCGCAGCCCGGGGTGTGTTAAAGAGCCCGGCGAGGAGCCCCGGCTCCCCGCCTCCAGGCCTCCCCCCGCAGGGGGACCGGCGGCCCCCGCGCTTGTCGCCTGCCCATTCTGCTCTGTGGATCTCCATTCCTCTGGGTCTCAGTTCCTCCAACACTTTCTCCCTGGCTCTGTTTGTCTCCAGGCCTTTCTTTATCCCTTCTCCCTCTGATCCTCTCTCTGTTCCCTCTCTGCGCCTCTGTTAGGTCCTGTCTAGGTCTCAATGTCTTTGTTTCACTTTCTCTGAGCCACCCATCCTTCTTTTCCCTGTGTAACTAGAAATCTCCTATCCATCCATCAACGCCCAGGTCCATAACCTCTCCTCCTCTGGGAAGCCTTCCCTGACTTCCCTGCACTGAGCCCTTACTCCACCTCTCTGGCTCCCAGCCCCCGGCCCTTCCTCTGGTTGGGCCCTGACTCCACCACAACTCTGCTCTCCACTCCCCTGCACGCACCTAACTGAAGACTCCATATGGCCCTCGCCCTACAAACATGTCCAAGTGTACGCCAGTACCTAGAATTGACACCTGAGGCCGAGCCCCACGCGGCAGCCTGTCCCAAACACACAGGAAAGAGCTTCACGAAGCAGAATGTGCCTGGAGTTCGTTGTGAGCGAGGCCTGAGTTTAAAACCCAGCTCTGCCTCTGAGGGCCAGCATGAGCTTGGGCAAGTCACATGACTTCTGTGCCTGTGAAAGGGGATGACAACAAGACTCGCCTCACAAGTTCGCAGGAACCATCATATGAGTCAATGCCAGGAACAGCAATGCCTTCTGCTAACCCTGTTCCATTTCCCGTTGCTTTCAAACTTTTAATTAACTATCAACTAAATACGCACAGGAAAGGGATAGGAGTGGGAACTTGTAAAAGCATCACCATCCCAGCCCGAGACTCCCAGGTGCCTCCCCAACCTCATCCCTCCTTTCAAAAAGGAGAATTCCCCTTAATTTTTTCATTTCCATGCTTTCCCTTACACATGCTTGACAACAAACATTTAAATTTTGAATGTTTATGAACTTTATGTAGCCAAAACAAAATGTTCACACTCTTTACCCACCTGCGGTTTGCTCAACATGATTCTACCAATGTTCCTCTGTTTTGATGCTAGCTGGGATGTGTGCCTTTACACTGCTGTATAATATTCCTTTATATGAATACGACAGTAGTGACTGAGCATTATTCAGTTAGTGAGCCTTTGGGTTGTTTCAAATGTGGCTTTATTGTGAAAACAAACAAACGAAGCGTTTATGACCATGCTCAAAATTGTGTGCTGATGCACACAGGTAAGAATGGCTAAGTCATAAAACTCACACATGCTCAGTTTTACTGGATAACATAAAAAAATTTTCTGTAGTGATTCCACAATTTCCATCATACTGACAGCATAATGGCATCAGTGGTTACATGTCCTTGCTGATGTCTGAGTTGCCCAGGACTTTAGGTTGCACCAGTGCAGAGGGTTGGAGGGTTTCCTCTGGTTGCTCCTGCAGCTGGGCTTCCTATGTGATTTCTGACTGCTTCTCCAGGTGAGGCACCTGTTCAAACCTTTCACTTGTTTCTAAAACTTTGACTGTTTATCCTTTCCTATTGATTTGTAATGCTTCTGCTCATTTTAGTTATCAATCATTTGTTGGTTTCATGTGTTGTAAAAGTCTCCAATTTTGTAACTTGTCTTTGCTATTTATTGCATCTTTTTCTGAACAAAATCTCTTAATTTTCTTTTCTTCTTCTTCTTCTCTTCCTCCTCCTCCTCCTCCTCCTCCTCCTCCTCCTCCTCCTCCTCCTCCTCCTCCTCCTCCTCCTCCTCCTTCTTTTGTACTGGGGATTGAACCCAGGGGTGCTCAACCACTGAACCACATCCCCAGCCCTTTTTATTTTTTATTTAGAGAGTGTCTCACTGAGATGCTTAGGGCCTTGCTAAGTTGCTGAGGCTGAGGCTGGCTTTGAACTTGTGATCCTGCCTCAGCCTCCTGAGCCATCAGGATTACAGGTGTGTGCTACCATGACCAGCAGAAGCTCTTAATTTCCTTTAAAATATTTTTTTAGTTGTATATGGACACAATATCTTTATTTTGATTTTATGTGGTGCTGAAGATCAAACCTAGAATCTCTTAATTCTCTAAAAAACATTTTTATGAAAAAAATGTAAGCATGCAGAGGCACCGAGCTGCCAAAGCTGTAGGGTGACTTCACCTCAGCCCACACGAACATCTTACCAATGGCTCTGGGTACAGATGTCAAAACTAAAGCCATTGCACTGGTACTTATTAGTAAATAAATTGCAGGTTTTATCTGCATTTCACTGGATTTTCCACTAATGTTCTCCTACTGCCCCTGCATTTGGTCATCGTGTGTCCTTGGTCTCCTCTGATCTGTGACATTTTCTTGGTCTTTCTTCTTCGTCACGACCTTGACACTTTGGGGGAGGCCTGGTCAGGTATTTCTAGGAAGTTCCTCAAGTGGATGTTGTGTGATCAGGAGCAGTTTGTGGGGTTTTGAGAGGAGAACCCAGAGGTGGGATGCCCTCCTCATCATATCATGCCGCACGTGATGTGAGCCCGGGGGACCCGGTTAAGGCGGTGCCTGCAGGTTTATCCACTGTGGAGCTGTGGTCATCTCCTTCTCCTGCTGTATGATCTGAAGGCGGGAAGGGATCTGTAAGGGGTTCTATCTACAAAGCTCTTAATTTTAATTTTTTTAAAAACTGTCATGAAACACACATAACACCTGGACACAGTGCCACACTCATAGTCCCAGCAGCTTGGGAGGCTGAGGCAGGAAGATCACGAGTTCAAAGCCAGCCTCAGCAACTTAGCGAGGCCCTAAGCAACTCAGCGAGACCCTGTCTCTAAATAAAATACAAAATAGGGCTGGGGATGTGACTCAGTGATTGAGCACCCTGGGTTCGATCCCAGGTTCCAAAAAACAAAACAAAATTTACCATTTAAAAACGTCCACCTCTGCAGCACTCAGCACAATCACAGTGTCAGGCAGCCACCCCTCTATCTAGTTCTAGAACATCTGCATCACCCCAAAACTGACCCCCAACATCAGCAGCCACTCCCATTCCCTCCCCCAGGCCCCAGCGGTCATTCATGTGGTCTCTCTGGATTTAATTCCAAATTCTTCAACCAGATCGGTCTTTCCTTTGCCACGTGCACACTGTCTGGTTTCAGGAATCCGTTCCTGCCCCGGCATGATAAAGATCCTTTCACGGTGTCTCCTGGGTAGCTGGCTCTGTGGCCCAGTGGACAGTGCCTCGGACTTCTAGCCAAACCTGCAGAGGCCCTTCACGGTGTCTCCTGTATTGCTGGGGTTTTGTCATCGACAGTCAAGTCTCGACTTCTCTGGGAATTGATTTCAGAATATGAAGTGCGATAAGATCCAATATCAGTGGTTCCAATAGCCTTTTGTGAAATGGTCACAAAGCTAGTTTTTATGCATATGAGCAGTTCTGAGCCACATCCCCAGTTCTGGGCGCTCTTCTGTCCCAGTGGCCATCAATTCTTCTTACCAATATTCAGATGGGTCCTGATGTCTGCTAACACCAGCTCCCCATCTTGTTGCCTTCAGGACCTGAGTTAGTCTTTGCCTTTTTCTCAGCTATTTGGATTCCATGGAGAAACCACCCCCTTGACTGCACTGAATCTAGAAACAGAGCATCAGTGTATTTTAAAATATTGCATCTTCCAAGGTTAAAACATGTTGAATCTTTCTATTTATCTATCTTTCAATAAGCTTATAACTTTTAGATTTATTTCCAGATCCTTTGTGTATTTGAGGCTATGGATAAATGGGCTTTGATACCAGGGATTGAACCCAGGGGCACTCGACCACTGAGCCACATCTCCAGCCCTATTCTGTATTTTATTTAGAGACAGGGTCTTGCTGAGTTGCTTAGGGCCTCACTAAGTTGCTGAGGCTGGCTTTGGACTCTTGATCCTCCTGCCTCAGCCTCCTGAGCCTCTGGGATTACAGGCGTGTGCCACCATGCCCGGCGAAAAATGGGCTTTTTAAATGCCATGTTTTGCCTGTTTGTTGCAGAAGTGTGGACTGCCATTTGCTTTAGTATCTGGCAAGCTTTTCTACTTCCCATAAATCCAGCAATTAGACTCACACGTCCTGGGAGTTCGTGGGATACAAGGCTGTCCTCGGCAAATAAACACGTTGCATTTCTTACCAGTCCTTGAACTTTCGCTCCTTTTTTTATTTTCCAGTAAAATGCCAGGCTCTGGGGTGACAGGCATCCTTGCCTCGTTCCCAGTATTAAAGCGAACATTTCAACCTTCACCATTGATCACTTGGATCCAATTAATTTTGCAGCCCCGGTGCCTCGTTGTTCTGCCACCCGCCGCTCAGCGCATTCCAGAGCGATTGACTCGCGCCGGCGCCCGCTCCGCTGCCCCCTCCCAGCGGCCGCTGCCCTTCCGGCCCGTTTTCTCAGCCCCTCTTCCCGGCCCGCACTGCACTTGGCACGCTCCCTCACTGCTTCCGCCTCGCTTCTCTCTGGGCTTCTGATGGCTCTCATCGCCACCGAGTGAAACCCGCAAAGAGAAATCTCTGAAAGAGGAGTGCGGGACGGAGCAGACCCTGGTGAAAAGCACAACCCCGCACACGCTGGGGACTCTACCCACAAACCAAATGCACGTGCACACGAGTACGCACGTGCACGCGCACGCCCCCTGCCCCGCGCCGCCTGCCCAGCTCCCGGCCGCCAGCCCCAGGGGCCCTGCTTTGATTAACACTGGCTCAGCGCCTGTGCCAAGAGCAGCTATGGACACAGCTGGCTTCAGACGAAAAGGATCTCTTGCAGCATCTTCCAAGCTCCGTTTTTTCATGGGGAAAGAGGAAGCTTTTGCGAGCAGGCTCTTGCCAGGTCAACGCTGTTTGATCTTCAAATAAATTCCCAGTCCTTGCTGGGTCCATTTGATGTTCCTGGCTCTGAGTGACGCGCCACCGAGGGGAAGGACATCCATGAAATATCAATCAAATGGTTCAGCAGACATTTGTTGGCACCATCTGGATGCTGAGAAGTAAGCTTGTCACCAGATTGTACAGAGTGACATGGTCCCTGTCGTGGGAGGGGGAAACACATAAGCACACACAAAGGAAATCAAGCAAAATTGCAAGGAAAACAAAGAGGGTCCCAGGATAGAGAGGAACAGCAGGGGAGGGAAGAGCGGCTTCCTGGAGGAACCAGTGCGTGAGATGAGATGCAAAGGAGGAGGAGCCTTCGCATCCTGCTTGGAGAGAAATGGGGGAGGGGCACCCTAGACAGAGGCAGAGCTGGTGCAAAGGCCCTGAGGTTGGAGGAACTGAGGCAGACAAGCCGCCTGGAGCAGAATGAGTGAGGAGGAGAGAGGAAAAGAGAGGGGGAAGTGGGCAGGCATTTGGGGGAGCATGGAGAAGGGGTCTGAGAGTTTCTGAGGTGGAGAGACAGAGAGATAGATAGAAAGAAGGAGGCAGAGGGAGAGACACTGAAAGTAGGAAGGAGAGATAGAGTGTCAGTCTTAGAGGGCAAGACACGAGCCTGGTAGGCCCCAAGGCTCCAGCCCAAACCCAGTGGTTGCTGAGACTTTATTCTTACCCTTGTCTCCCCTGCAAACTCATCTCCGGGATCCCCTGCCCTGGTGGGGGTGACCACTGTGTGCTGAGAAGGGAGTTGGCACATAGTTGGTGCTTTATAAATGGGATGCATCTGTACGTGTTGGAGGGGGAGTGGGCAGCTTGGGAGGGTGCAGACCGCCTTGGTCCTGGCCACAGGGAGCAGCGCGGCTCACACAGAGGACAGTGCAGAGCCTGAGGGAGCTTGGAGCAGAGGCAGGACAGGTTCTGCTTCATGTTTTTTTTTTAATTGGTACCAAGAACTGAACCCAGGGGTGCTTAACCACCAAGCCACATCCCTGCCCTTTTTATTTAGAGACAGGGTCTCACTAGGTTGCTTACAGCCTCGCTAAGGTGCGGAGGCTGGCTTCAAACATGAGACCCTCCTGCCTCGGCCTCCTGCGCCACCGGGATTACAGGAGCAGGCCACGGCGCCCAGCTGCTTCGTGGCTTCAGGATCCTTCTGTGACTGGAGAAGGGCCAGGACAGTCAAGGGCAGGAGCGTAGGTGGCAGCACCAGGTGGGGGAGAGCAGGGCTCCTGGGAGTGCCGGGGTCAGATTGGTTCTGGGGGAGCCTGGCATGCAGGACCTGCTGACCAGAGGAGAGGTGAAGAGAGGCTGGGGACTGGGGTCTGCGCCACCAGCTGTGCACGATGACGTCGTCAGCAAGACACAGAAGCAGCGGATCTCAGAGCGAGGAACCGAGATTGGCCTTGTAAGTCTGAGTTGCCGGCAAGACACCCGAGGGTGCCGGCTGCGGCTTAGTGGCCACGCATGTGCGTGGCAGCTCAAGGCCCCATTCCATCTGCAGCAGCTCCGACACCAAAAACACCTCGTGTGGAATCAGAGGTTCCTTTATCTGCAGTTTCAGTTCCCTGCAGTCGATGAGTTACAAAAGTATTAAACAGAAAATTCCAGAAATAAACAATTCACACATTGTAAATAACCTCTAGTATTATGTGTACTATTTTGTTAGTTATGTTACTGTTGTTAATCACTTACTGTGTCAAAATCTGTAAATTAAACTTTATCATAGGTAGAAGAAAAAACACAGGAGAGTCTTCCCTCCATATTCATGAGTTCCAGGCCTATGGATTCAACCAACCACAGATTGAAAATATTTGGGGAAAAAAATCGCATCAGTACCGAACATGTATAGATTTCTTTCTTTCTCTTTTCTTTTTCTGGTACTGGGAATCGAACCCTGGGCATTAGACTAGTTCTTTTTTCAGTTTTATTTTGAGACAGGGTCTCACTAAGTTGCTGAGGTTGGCCTTGAACTTGCGATCCTCCTGCCTGAGATTATAGGAGAGGGCCACCGCGCCTGGGTTAGACATTTTTTTTTTTCTTGTCACCATACTCTAAACAATGTACAACAACTATGTACACAACATTTACTTGGTATCGGGCACTAAAAGTCATCTAGAGACGGTTTAAAGTCTACGGGAGGGTGTGTGTAGGTTCTATGCAAATATGGATCAGTTTTCTATTGGAGGCACTTGGGCATCCTGGTATTTTGGTCCATCCTTCTGGAGGTCCCAGAATCCCCCACTAGTAAAGGGGACCACTTGGGGACACATGGAGGCTACTGTCCCCATTTTCAGGCATCTGCAGAAAGTCCTGGAATGCCTTCGGAGTGGGCAAGGTGGACTGCTGTGGGGATCAGTGGGACCTCTGGGAGAGGAGGGACTGGAGACACCAAGAATAGCCATCAACGTGAGATGAGACATGGCCACTTGGACAAGAAGATTGTAGATGGAGTGCAAAGGCCCTCCCTGGCTTCCAGAACCAACCAAAACCCGGACACTGATCCCAGGGGTCCACCTTCCACACTTTGGTCTGTGGCCACTAGAGGCCCTGTCATCAGATCAGCCAGTGATGGTGTGCAGTAGAGACAGTGGAGTCCACTGTCTCTGGGGCTGCTGTATGCTCTCCTCTTCTTCCACGGACAGTTCTGGATTGGTCAGGGGAATGAGACGGTGACGGGAACTATAAGAAGGCGAAGGAAAGTGATAGGTCCAGACTGAATGGGGGCGGGGCTCCGGGTCCGGAGGCAAAGGCCCAGTTCCCAGAGTGGCCAGGAGGGGGCAGCCCTTGGCCTGTGGGAGATCCCCGACTGGGGCAGCCAGGATTCAGGAATCCCCTGCGGAGAGTCACTCAACAAATCCCTGCAAAGTCCTGTGCAGAGCTCTACAAATGTTCACTTGTTTAATACTGGAATCTATGTTACAGATAAGGAAATTGAAAAAAAAAATCTTGAAGTTGCTTACCCAAGATTTCAGAGCTGGTGAGTGGCGGAACTTTGAACCCAGGTGTTCCAGGGGGGTCGCTTAGCCTCTGCACTCCACTCCACTGGCTCTTCTTCCCTCAAATCTCCTGAAATAACAGTTTAAAAATAGGTGGCAATGGGGGTAGACCCCCTCCGCGCTCATGCGCAAGGCTGGGTTCCACCCATATCCCTGCAAAATAAATAGATAAATAAATAAGCAAGGGCTCCTTCTCAACTCTTTCCAGGGTCGCTCACTATGTGTCATCTTGGGAGGAGAGTAAAATCATTTCCATTTTAGAGATAAGGAAACAGGCACAAAGAGTGATATGGGAGCCTAGGCGGTGCGAGGTCCAACGAGAGAATTCTCGAAGCTTGTAAGACTCCTCCATTTCAGCCTGGCCCTGCTCAGAGCGGGGGCCAACTACCAAATGCTGTCCTCTGCAGCGTTCAGCACCCTTCTGCCACTTCTGCTCTTCATCCGCCCGAGCTCAGAGCTGAGCTCCCACGCGCTGCCTTCAAGTCCAGCTTCCCCATTCCAGACTAGCTGAAGAACCTGTGGCTTTATATCCCCTGGTGGGTCTGAGCTGAGATAGCTGGATGTGGGACTTTGATGATGTCATCATTAACAGGTGGGAAACTACTAATGAGAGAAGACAAGACATTTATCCTGGTAGTACCAGGCACGATGGGACTTGAACCCAGGGCATTACCACTCATGCCTCTAGGTCCACCACTAGGGCAACGTCAGGTAGAGTTGTCTCAGCCTTTCCATTCCCTGGTGAAAGCTCCAGGGTCTTATGAAAATGTTTGAGACCCAGATATGCACACACTTTGGTAATAAAGTGCAACAAAGGAAATGTAAAGTCCAAATGAACCAAGGGTTTGTTATGTTCAGGACTTCCTTTGGTGCATATGGCAACAGGGCTGGGAATGGATATACTCTCCCTAGGAAGATCCCAGTCAGATCTTAACCAATGGGCCACTCAGAGCTACTTGTGGCTAGTTGACTTCCCAAGCAAAATGAGAAAATACAAGAATAACCAACATTGGGAGGTGCTAGACGCTTAGCTCCTGCTGGCGCTGGGCTGTATATTTTCTAATACTTGTATTAATTTGTTTAATACCAATGATGACCCTAAAGAGTAGGGTTATCATTACACCAATCCGAGCGACAGGGAATCTGAGGCACAGAGACGTCGCACAGTTCATGGGAGACCCACGAAGACAGCTGGAATTTTAACCCCGCCATCTGTGGCATCTGTGCCCTATTTCCTAACATCTTCAACCCCTTATTTGGCCGTTTGGCCTTGGGGTCATTAGGATGGGGGATGCAGAGACCTCCGTGCCTGTTTAACTTGATGCAGGTCTGCTTGTCGAGACACGGTGCTGCCTGAGAGCCCAGATGGACAGAGGTGGGAAACCGGATTGGGGACCAGCTCCGCCCCATCCGCCCCCAAAAGATTTTAAGCTACCAGAGAAGGTCGCATCCAGCTCAGGATCTGGACCACACAGTCTGGATGCAGCCCCATTCTCCGACCACGCCCCCGTGGCCGCAGCTGATTGGACCAGTGGACGGGTAGCGGCCAATAAGAGGGAGCACTTTGAAAGCTCCGCCCACAAAGCCTTCCTTGTGGAGTGATTGGCCCTTCCGTCTCCCCTCCTTCTCGACCTTCCCTCCGGCCGCGGCCTCTTTGGAAGTCCCCGCTGCAAGCCTTGGTCGGAGGCACCCTTTCCTTCTCTTTTCCAGGATTCACCCTGCTTCCTCTCCCACTTTCAGCTGAAACGCCCCCTCCTCCGGAAAGCTTTCCCTGACTCCCAAGACTGGGTGGCGGTGCCCTAGGGGACCTCGGCAACCTGTGATCTCATCACCTGGTTTTCTTGCCTGTCTCCAAAGCAGGCCACAAGCTCCTCAGAAGCCAGGACAGGGCCTCAGAAAGCCCTTGTTTCTCCATCGCCTGGAGCGGGGTACATATTCAGAACATATGGCAAGGAGAATAATGAAATAATGGGTCAGAGATTAGGAGATTAGGAGGTACCGAGTTTAGAACTCTGCAGGTAGGACTGGGCACAGGGTCTGGCCCACGGCGAGTGCTCGATACACAGGGAAAAGACTGACTTCACCTCTGAGGGCGACGCAAATGTCCAGTGGCGACTCCCAGCAGTACTTTTTAGCTCCCAGCAGCCACCCAGGATCTATCGGTCTGCCTCCAGTCCTGTCCCCTCCAGTCTGCCAACATGTGTTCAATGAATGAAGGAATGGACCTGTTCTAGGGCCTGGAGTCAGATCACATCCTGGGGTGCTGGTCACTGAATCTGCCTCTTGACCTCTAGGAAATGTTTACTCAGTGCCTCCCCGGCCCCTGTCCCAGGTTCTTGAAAGATAAAAATGAACTAACATATCAAACAAATGTCACTACCTCAGGCTCCCTCACATCTCAGATAGGAAGTGATCCACACCCAGGACCAGTAGCTTTGTTCCCTGCCCCAGCACCCAGAACAGGAATGTTATCAGTATATGCGGCACATGAGTGCTGAGAAACAGGATCTGGCTCCCCAGGCAGAGGGAGGGAGGCAGGAAGGAAAGCAGCTCACAGGTGCCCTGGCCTATGCCTGTAATCCAGCTACCTGGGAGGCCAGGGCAGGAGGATCACAAATTTGAGGCCAGGCTTGGCAACTTAGTGAGACTCTATCTCAAAATAAAACACAAACTGGGCAAGGTGGTGCACACATGTAATCCCAGTGACTTGGGAGGCTGAGGCAGGAGGATCTCAAGTTCAAAGTCAGCTTTGGCGACTTAGTGTGGCCCTAAGCAACTCAGCGAGGCCCTGACTCTAAATGAAATATAAAGAGGGCTGGGGATGTGGCTCAGTGGTTAAGCACCCCTGGGTTCAATCCGTAGTACAAAAATAAAGAAGGAAGGAAGGAAGGAAGGCAGGAAGGCAGAAAGAGCAAGCCGAGGCTCAGAGGGAGAGTGCTCATAGGTTCAGTCCCCAGCCCCACACACATTTTTCCCTCCAAAATCTCATAGCCTGAGTGGTAAGGACATTGGATAGCCTGGCCTTTCCCACTTGGGAAATAGTCATTTCACATCCCCAAACCCAGCCATGCTACCCCTGGGCGTTCACTAGAGAGAAAGGGGTATATTCACTAAAATACAAACAAAAAGGCTCGAAACAACTTTATCCTCAGTGGTCAGAGTCTGCAAACAACCCAAAATCTGCTGAGTAGTGAATGTACATATAGCAAAAAAACTGGTTCCCTGTGGCTAGAGTTTTTTGTTTTTTTTTTTTTTTTTTTTTTTTTTTAAGATTGGGCCTCACTGTGTCACCCAGGCTGGCCTTAAACTCCCGGTTCAAGCCATCCTCCTGCCTCGGCCTCCGGAGTAGCTGGGACTACAGGAGCATGCCACCGTGCCCAGCTTGTACTATTTTGTTAGTGGGGGGAAAAGCCACATGGATGTGAGGATGTTGAAGCCCTCCTCTGCTCTTGGCGAGACTGTAAAATGGCACATCCGCGCGCAGAATGGTCTGGCAGTCCCTGGGAGAGCTAAACATAGAATTGCCATATGATTCGGCAGTGCCACTTTTAGGTAGAGACCCGTAAGAATTGAAAGTGGGTACTCAAGTTGGCGCACAAATGTTCGGAGGGAAAAAAAAGACTAAAAGGCGAAATCACAATAACTACCATCAAGAACACTACTCTGTCAGAAAAGGATCCAAATACCCGCCCGGGCCACAGTGCAGATGAACCTGAAAACATGATGCTGTGTGACAGAGCCAGACAAAAGGCCACATGGTGTGACACCCCAGAACAGGCAATTCCATCAGGACAGGAAGTAAGTCAGCAGCTGCCAAGGCTGGGGCAGGGGAGTGCCTGCTGACAGGGCAGGGCCCTCTGCGCGTGTGGGTTCTGCATCCGCAGATTCAACCAACCTAGGTAAAGAAACACTGGATAAAAGTTGTACTTGGGGCTGGGGAGAAAGCACAGTTGGTAGAGTGCTTGCCTTGCAAGCACAAGGTCCTGGGTTCAATCCCCAGCATTGCAAAAAAATTTTACTTGTACTTGACAGGTACATGGTTTTTCTTGTGTACACAGCATCGTATTAGATGCTCTAAGTCATAGAGACAGTTCAGTCTATGGGAGGATATGCGTAGGTTCTATGCAAATACTATGCAGTTTATAAAAGAGATTTGAGCATACTCAGATTTGGGTATCCTTAGGGTGTCCTGGAACCAGTCCCCTAGGGATGCTGAGGGATGACTGTGTTCTGAAATTAGATACTGTGAATGCACAGGTGCTAAAGTGTACACTTTAAAAGGATTAAAATGGTAGGTTGCATGTACTTTATCACAATAAAAAAGGAGGGGAAATTGGTACCCAGGGATACTACACAGCTGTGAAAAGGAATCATATGATACTCAACTCAATGTGAGGAGCTAGAGAAACCAGAACCAGAAGTGGGAATCCTGTGCAACCCTGTTTGCGTGAAGTTCAAAACCAGATAATATCCCCCCTGTAGTGATGAAGGTCGGAAAGCAGTCACCTTGGGGTAGAGGAGAATCAACTTGAGGGTTGAAGGAACCACTGGGAGCTGGAGCTGAACTAGATTCCACTCCAAAATCTGTCACCCTCACCCAGCCTCCACTTCTGACATCGGGGAACTTTCCCGTGTCTGTGGCCAACCTTACAAAAATGATGGAAACAGAAAAGTGGGGCTGGAGTGTTGCTGGGGGTACAGCATGTGCCTGGCGTGAAGCACTGGGTTCCACCCCCAGCACTGGAGAGAGAGCTGGAGGGAGGAAAAAGGAGGGAGAGGGATGGGGACTTGCTAGAGGAAGATGAGAGCATGCAGTAGTCCTGAGGGCTGGGATTCTGTTTTCCCCACAAATGCTGTCAACCTGACCCACCTGGGGACTGTTGGCCTGGAAACAGGCATGGAGCTGGGGGTGGACAAATGCAGGGCCTGGGATTCCATAAATGACCCCTGAATGCTTCTCAGTCCCTTGGGAGATCTCCCCACACTCTCCACACCAGGGTCCCCGTCCTGGAGGACACTCTGGGGCAGGAAAACCTTGGGCCTCCAGATCACTCAGGACATTGCCCCACAAAAGCCTAAGGGAGGACCTTTCTCTCAAATCAGACTCCCTTGCGGAGACCTATCTTGGCACTTTAGGCCCTTTAAGAACAATCGGAATTATACCAATAATCATAATTGCAGTCTGGGCAGAGGAAGGGCATGAACATCAGTCAGAAGCTTAGGGACTTGAATCCCGTACCAGTCAACGGACATGCAGGGGGAATGAATGAGTAGTGGCTGAACGGACCTTTTCCCCACTCATTAAGCCTGTGTTTATTTCTTTTTAATCATGACCTTCCAGATGCCCAACCTTGTCCTGACTGACCACCAGGTCCCCACGGCTTGGGGAGATGGAGCTTGTCACAGCCACTCTAGCCTGTGTTCAGCAACCATCATTGCTGAGAGCAACAACAGGAAATCACAGGCAGCCAGGACACTGGGGCGAGCCAGGTGGGAGGGGCCCCGCTAGAGGAAGGATGCCCTCGGACAGGAGAAAGAGGAAGTGGAGAGCAGGAGCAGTAGACAGTGGCTGGCGGTGATTACACTGATCAGGGAGAAGTTGGGTTGAACAAGCCAATGAGTGAATAGTAACAGGAGGCTGATTCTGCTTCCTGGACCTTTCTCATCTCTGTCCTGATTTGCCTTGTGTATTTTCAGAAACAGGGAGCTCACTCCTGAGGGAACCAGCCCAATCCTCTTGGGCATGGATGACGGTCCAGAAGTTCATGTAACATGGCTTTTCAAATAGGGGCCACCAAAGGTAAAAGAGCTGAATGAGAATGTCTGGAAGGGTTAGGGGTATGGAAGGGAAACCCCCTGGCAGTCCCTGCCACAGGCTATATCTGGAGTCAAATCCACTTGGGTTCAGATCTGCTGTATCACTTATAGGCCTGGTAACATCTGCCCTCCAGACCTCAGTGTGCTCTCTTTTCCTCTGAAATGACCAAACCGTGGCTGGCTCAATAGCTTTGTGCATGTACTCCATGAGCTAATCGAGGAAAATGGCCTGGCACACAGGAGGTTCAGAGTAAATGTGTGGCAGTGCTCCAGGCCCAGAGTGCTCTGGATTGAACCCAAACACATACGACCTTACTTGCCTCTGTCTCAAAACTTACCTCACACTTTAACTTCGGCCTCACTTGCTCGCCTACACCTGGCAAACTCCTACACATCCCTCAAGCCCCATCTACAAGATACATTTCTCTTTTTTATTCAACTTGGGGCTAGGAAGCTGTGAGCATTCACCTGCAGTTAGTTCTGAATGGGCTCACTGTGATTTGAGCTCCGCCCAGCAGAAATTCTGACCCACAGGATTCTGATCAAAGTGTATTTGTTGTTTGTTTTGATTGAACCCAGGACGTTGCGCACACTAGGCACGTGCTCTACCACTGTGCAACATCCCCAACCCTTTCTTCTTTTTGTAAATTTGACACAGGGTCTTTCCAAGTGCCCGGCTGCCTTCAAGCTTGCAATCCTCCTGCTCGACCTCCGGAAAAGCTTGTTAAATGAATGAATGAATAATGAATGAATGAATGGTCATTTGGGAAGAGCCCACCAAAGCGGAGACTTGAGTGGCCGCCAACCCTTCCGACGCTCCCATTTCCGGCTCTCCAGGAAGACAGGTCTCTAGAAGGGCCGGGAAGGGGCTGATGAAGAGGGGAGGGGGAGCTTCCGGGAGGGGTCTTCAGCCCTTCCGGTGCGGCCCCTTTAAGGGGCGGGCCCAGCAGGGCGGGCGCTCAGAGCGTCAGGGCGGCGCGAAGATGGCGGCGGCGATGCCCGTGGCGGCCGAGGCGCCGAGTTCGTTGCTGCTGGTGGTGGGCGGCGAGTGCGGCTGCCCGGGGCTGCTGGCCTACGTCCTGGAGGAGCTCGAACGAGGTCGGGCCGGCCGGCAGCGCGGCAGCCGGGGACGCGGGCGCGACGGCGTCTCCGCCCGGGCCGGGGGTGGGGCGGCTTGGCCTGCAGCCGGCGGGGCGGCAGGGCGGCAGGTGCGGCGGGGTCGCGGCTTCGCCGGGGGCTCAGTGCCCTTACTGCTGGGACGCGTGACGCGAGCCGCGGCGGGGCAGCCGAGCACGTCCCTGCAGGAAGCGGCGCCTGGGCCTTGCGCTGCCCCGCCCCAGCCCTGGGCGCGGACCGGGAGGGGACACGGCCCCGGCTTTGGGACCCGCTCGATTGGGCAACCACTCAGCTTCCTGCTCGGAGGGAGAGGCGGGGTCGCCGCGGATCCCGGGTGTCAGCATCCTCCGACGTCCTGGAGGGACGGCCGATGTGGGGAGGCCCGTCCTGCAGCCTCGGGGCTCACTTTCTTTCGCAGAACGAGGAGCAGCTAATTGGGGTGTGGGCGGGTGCGGCCTTCCCTGGGGGATTTGGCATCTGGGGAGGTGACTCACAGGTGCACCTGCAAGGTTCACCGCAGCTTCTTGGCACGGTAGGATGAACTGGCATGCTGCACCCAGGTGTTAGGAGAACGGCCAGGCCTGTGTCCCCTCGCCTGTGAAATGGGGCCTCAGCACGCAACTCGGTTTCTGTGCTTGGAGGATGTTCCCTGAGCACCTGCCATGTTGCCAGGCTTTCAGGCACTGGGACCCGGCCTGAATCGTAGAAGGCTCAGCCATGACTTCCTAGGCTCAGTGTGCTGCCGGATGGACCCAAAGTGAATGAAGAGATGAACAATTGGAAGTCTCTTGGTGTCCAAAGTGCTCAGGGTGGGAATGGCAGAGAAGACAAGCCAGTCTTAGCACCAAAGGGTGCACACGGGAGGGCCCCGGTACAGTGGGAACAGGTAGAGAGACAGGGGTCAGGGCTTCCAGGCTGTGGAACAACTGGTGACAAGGCCCAGAGGGAACCCAACCTGTTTGGCAGAGCAGAGGAGTGAGGAGGAGGGGAAAGGAAGAGATAGATGATGGCCAGGAAGAAGGGTCCTCTTCCCAGGTCTCCTGAGTCTGTTGGTGTGCACCCTGGTGGCTCTCCACTCAGTGCCACATCTGCAGGCTTTAGGTGGTTCTAAGTGTCCAGGCTTTGACGATTGAGAGAGGAGCTGGCTCGGCCCTCCAGGCAGGGGCTGGCCTCCTGTATACTCTAGGAGCTGAGCATGCCAGGTTGAACTGCCTCCATGCCCACCCCTAACTAGGTGTCCGGTCCTGGGACATTGATCCTAGAGTTTGCAAGCCTGGATGAACAGCTCAAGGTCTTTGTGTCCCGGCACTCGGCCACCTTCTCCAGCATCGTGAAAGGTGAGGTTGGGTTTCTGTTCATCGAGCAAGTGCTCACAGAATGCTAGGTGTAGGGGGTGGGGTGCAGCTGTTAGAAAGATAACGAAAAATGTAGTAATCCAACCCAGGCCTGCCAGGTGCTGAGCCAGGCAGCCCTGACCCAGTGGTAATGCCCTCAGGCCTCAGCAATCCAAAAAGCAGGACCTAGTGGTTTTGCCCCCATTTACCAAAGAAACCCTGGTGTTGGGGGCAGGGGTGGCAAGAAGCCCTTCAAAGATGGGGCTTTGGGAATGAGAAACTGCTGAGTTTTGGTGTGTCAGGGGTAGGGAGAGGACAGAACATCTGGAAGGAGATTGGGGCAGGGGTCACTGGGCAGGTCTGGGGGATGGATATGGAGGGACTGAGTCTGAACCACAACTGTGACCTCACATAGGGCTTGTACACAGTGGGTGTTTGGTAGTGGGGAACTGAGTGAGAATCACCTGGTACAAGGCTCTCCGGGGATCCTGGGGTGACCCAGAGCAGCCACTGGGTGGGGCTTGGGTATAATTGACTACTCTCCCTGCCCGAGCTGGCCTGTTGAGTCACCTCCTGACTGCTAGAGGAAGGGAAGGAAATGTCCTTCGTCTCATTGTCCCAGCGGGTCCTGGTGGCTTCCTGACCCCTTGTGCAGCAGAGAGGGGGGCTGGAAATCCTGTCTGCTCTGTGTGACCTCATTGACCACTTCCCCCCAAGTGGGGTAATATCTGTGATAGGGTTGACCAGAGCTGGAGGTCAGTGGCTCTCTAAACTCAAGGCCCTGCTTTATGTTCAAACACATCTGGGCCCTGTGCATTGGTGCACACCTGTAATCCCAGTGGCTCCTGAGGCTGAGGCAGGAGGATTGCAAGTTCAAAGCCAGCCTCAGCAACTTAGCAAGGCCCTAAGTAACCCATCAGGACCCCATCTCAAATAAAAAAAAAGGGCTGGGAATGTGGCTCAGTGGCAGAGCACCCCTGGGTTCAGAAGTCCCTGATACCAAAAAATAAAACAAAACACACATGGGCTCTGGGGAGCCCTCCAGGGTTGGGGTCACAGGAGCGCGCCTCCCCCCCCTCCTGTGTTCAGCTGTGCTGCCTCTGGGTCTTTGCCCATGTCGAACCCTCTTCTGGGCACGTCCTTGATGGCCCTCCTCAGGCTCGGGACCCTTGTCTGTAAACTGGAGGCAACCATGGCATTCCCCACTGGCTACAGCTGCACGTCAGGCCCAGCACATGTGGGGCCTGTCGCCTGGTTCCAGGGTGACCTCTAGGCCCTGCTTGGGTGTCCTGTTCTCCCTTCATCCTAACCCATAGCCATACCCCTGGGGGGGTTCCCTGAGGAATCATGGTACCTGAGGGCTATTCAGGGAGGCGGGATTTAACTCCAGGACAGCCTGACACTGGGTGGCCTTGCCTGATCCCCCACAGGCCAACGGAGCCTGCACCACCGTGGACACCCTGGAGACGCTGGTCCTCCTGAACCCCTCAGACAAGTCCCTTTGCGATGAGGTAGGGAGTGGCTGCCCCTGGCAGGAGTGGGTTGCTGGGGCTACCATGTCTCTCCTCACCTGTGCCCATCTGCACACACCTGGACCCCTCTCCCAGCTGCATGTCCGAAAGATGAGCAGGCCAGAGCCCTGGGGTACCCCACTAGAGACCCTCTTACAAGTTGATTCCTTTGATCACAAATGTTCTCCTTTGCTCCCTTAAGGGACTCTCAAAACTGTAGGAGCCTGAGCCAGATAGCTGATAGCCCCAGGCCTGTCACATCAGAGCTGGGCTGGGGGAGGGGTGGCTTCAGGTGGAAGGGGTCCTTGGCACCCAGCCTTGTAGGATGAGATGGAGCTGGCCAGGTACAGGGCCCCAGGAGGACTAGAGTCTGCCCTCCCAGCCTGTAGTCACCCTGCCCGTGGGCCGGGGCTGAGGGCTGGGGTGGTTGCCTGTTGATTGGGGCTGGGAGCCGCCGCAGCGTGGGGTGCCAGCCACATTGCTGCATAGGAAGGACCTTTAATGCTTGTCCCAGCTCCGGAACCTCCTTCTGGATCCTGCCCCTCACAAGCTGCTGGTCCTGGCCGGGCCCTGCCTGGAGGAGACGGGAGAACTTCTGCTTCAGACGGGGGGCTTCTCGCCTCACCACTTCCTCCAGGTCCTGGGGGACAAAGAGGTAAGCACGCCCTTGTCACCTCTCCCCAGCTCTGAATCCTGACTCCTCCCCATTGGGCTGCAGGCCACAGTGCCGTCCTTCCTGACCCTTCTCCCCTCCTGTAGGACGACCCATGTCACCTTTGGGGTCAGGATGGGTGCCGCCTGCCAGGACAGGCTGTGGTGTGAGGCTGGGCCTGGTGCTCAGCAGGGAACCAGAGACCTGCCACGGGAACCCAGGTTCCAGGTCCCAGCTAGGATAGAGCCAGATGACATCCTTTCTAGAGCCTGACTCTGGGGGGCGGGTGGTGGGCCACAGGCCTGGACCGTCACTGTTTACAGTACAGCAAGTGCGTGACGGTGGTGGGGAAAGGCTCGGTGATGGAGGTGGCCTGAGGGGCAGGGCTTGGTGTTCTCCCCTTTTCCCAAGGGACTGGCTGTTGCCTGCACCAGGTGGCCCTTACCCACTGTCCGCTGCCCCCTGCAGATTCACGACGCCCTAGCCTCCTCGCCTCCGCCTGCAGCCCTGCCCACACTCACCATCACCTGCCCCCTTGGGGACTGGGCACGCCTGGTCTCCGACGTGCCCGGCCTGCAGGGCCCACTGCGGCTGCAGCTGCGCCTCAACCCCCCTTCAGCTGCCCCCTCCGAGGGCCTGCGGGAGTTCCTGGAGTACGTGGCCGAGTCCTTGGAGCTGCCGTCCCCCTTTGAGCTGCTGGAGCCGCCGTCCTCTGGGGGCTTCCTCAGGCTCCCGCGGCCCTGCTGCTACATCTTCCCCGGAGGCCTGGGCGACGCTGCCTTCTTCGCTGTCAACGGCTTCACCATGCTTGTCAACGGCGGCTCAAACCCCAAGTCGAGCTTTTGGAAGCTGGTGCGGCACCTGGACCGTGTGGATGCCGTGCTGGTGACCCACGCGGGCGCCGATAGCCTCCCGGCCTGAACAGTCTGCTGCGGCGCAAGCTGGCCGAGCGTCACGAGGTGGCCACCGCTGGCGGGGGCTCTTGGGACGACAGGCTGCGCCGCCTCATCTCCCCCACCCTGGGGTGGTGTTCCTCAATGCCCGCGAGGCTGCGTCGCGGCTGCTGCGCGGCGAGGATGAGGCAGACAGGCTCAGACCACCTGGGCACGGAGTGGGGACCGCCACACCCGGGAGCAAGACCCACGCTGGCAAGGTCAGGGGCCAGTGCGGCGGAACTGCAGGACATCTCATTCCCAAAGTCCTGCTCAGGCACTGTCACTATGGTCACCCTCCTTTACCGATGAACAGACTGAGGCTCAGAAAGGCTGAGTGACCCCCAGGACACGCAGCCCATGGCGGGGGGCCAGGATTTGAACTCAGCCTGGGCTCTCCTTCTGCGGCTGCCGAATCTCGGGACAGCCGGGGCTCAGAGGCCTGGGGCGGCTCCTCCCGATGCCCCGCCCCTGGCGACGCCCACCTGGTGGCGAACACCCGGCTGAGCTCATCCAGGACGTTGTTGAGTCTCACTTGCAGTTCCTTCAGGATGTCGCTGGCCTCGGCGTCCAGCTGGAAGGGGAAGGGACGTCAGGCCAGGCTGGCTGAGCAGCCACCGTCCTGGACACCTCCCCTGGCCCAGGGAGGGGAGCCCAAGGGGCGAGAGGAGATGGGGTCACAGCTGGTGACGCTGCCAGCTGGGCCTGGAGCAGCTGAGCGAGCCCCTCCCCAGGACCGGAAGAGCTCAGGGCGGCAGGGACGGCGGGGCGGGGACCAGCCGCACCTCCTTTCCTCCCATGGCCTCGAATCTTCTCCAGCTGGACGCGCAGCTGCTGGGTGTTGTTCATGAGGATGCAGGGCTGCGGGCGGCAGGGAGCGGGTCGGCCCGGGATCCCGCGGCCCTGCGGTCCTCAGGAGGACGGGGCGGCAGGCCTTCTGGGGCTCGGGTGGGCTGGGCAGGGTGGGTCCGGAAGAGGGATGGGGCCTGATCGCCGCCCAGTCTCCTACGGGGCCCAGGCTCTGCAGTCACACCCGAGGTTCCACTCTCCCACCGGACAAGGACTCAGGGGAGGCGCCGGCCACCCGTCGGACCCCCAGACCCAGACACACACTCGCAGTGCCAGCCGCACAGCCACACCACCACCACAGCCAGGGAAAACAGACACCCAAGCCCACACCTGCGCAGGCGGAGGGACCCTCCCTCCCTCAGACACACCCGCCCACCAGCAGAGAGGCACAGACATGGCACCCAGGCGCCACGTGCTGACACACACAACTGGGCACGGCCGTCGGCACACGCAACGCACACCACCTCCCATCCTGCCGGGACAGTGAGGCCGCGGCAGCCGGTGTCAGGGCATGGGGAGGGTGGGGCCCTGGGGACGCTGGGTGGGGGGGGCGGGGACAGGACGGGGCGCCCGCAGGTCACCACTTTCTCCTTCTCCTTGGAGCAGTAGGAGGCGAAGTCCTTGGAGATGATGTCTGCGTACTGGAGAAGCACGTTGCTGATGGTCTGGGGACAGGGGCGGGTGAGAGAGCAGCGGGGGCGGGTGAGAGAGCAGCGGGCCGGTCACCAGCCCAGCAAGACCACGAGTGAGATCGAGGGTGAAGTTCCACCCCAGGACACCTAAGATGGTCCGCTGGGCTGGCTGGACTCTCCACCCAGGATGACCACCAAAATACGGGAAAACACCCCCAGATGAAGACCATCATTTTCTACAGACCCAGTTCCTTTTCTAATTTTTAAATTATTTTGGTACCAGGGATTGAACTTGGGGGCACTCAACCTGAGCCACACCCCCAGCCCTATTTTGTATTTTATTTAGAGACAGAGTCTCTCTGAGTTGCTTAGCGCCTCACTGTTACTGAGGCTGCCTCTGAACTCCCGAGCCTCCTGCCTCAGCCTCCTGAGCCACTGGAATTACAGGTGTGTGCTACCATGCCTGGCTCTCTCTTCTTTCTTCTTTCTTCTTTCTCTTCTCTCTCTCTCTCTCTCTCTCTTTTTCACAACCACCATGTTAATCTAGACTCAATCACAAGCACGACCTGATCCCAAATTGAATCCCAACTCTGACCTGAAATCTCCAAGGTTAACCCAGCCTCACAACAGTCCAAACTTGAACTCCAATCCAAGGATACCAAACTCGCCCAGAACCTGGCTCCGACCTCAATGCCAACTCCAGCCTCAGTTCCCAACCCCAACTCTGGCAGAACAGCATCGCCAGCCCCGGTTCAGTCCAATCCCAGCCCCAAGTCCAAACCCAAGCTCTGACCTTAACCCCAGATCCAACGCCATGCCCATGCCCCGCAGCCCACCTCCAGCCCCCGACCCAGTGCCCATCTGCACCTTGGCAAAGCGCCTCATGTAGTGCCCCACGATCTGGGGGTCCGGGCACTCGAGCTTCTTGATGATCTCGAAGCTCTGGTTGAGCTGGGAGAAGACGTCCACCGAGCAGGAGAAGAGGGCGTGCTCCGAGGTCTGCTGGAACTGCAGGGCGCAGCGGCTCAGAGGGCCCCGGCCCCAGCCTCTCCCCCAGGGGCACCGTGGGGACAGGCACTGAGTGCCAGTGATGCAGAGCCACCTCTGAGGGGGACACAGAGGCCATGGGTGGGTGGCAGGGTCAGGCTTCATGTGAGGCAGACGAAGATGGACCCTGTGGCAGATTGGTCTCACCTCAAGGACCACGGACACCCCAGGTGGGGTCCCAGCCGACCCCGGAACCAGGTCACCATGGGCACACTGGGAGTCTGGTCACTGCCGACCTTCTTACCCCGTCCTTCTTGTCCCGCTCCAGGGCGCCATGCAGGAAATCGCGGGACACCTCCTCATTCTCATCCAGCCACTGAATGACGAATGGTTCAAACCACCTGCAAGGGACAGCGGTGATGGGACCCGACCCTCTGCTCCCCTCCCTCTGCTCTGCCTGGCCTCCCGCTGTGACCTCGGGGCTTCCCGCTCCCCTCCCGCATGGGCTCGATGACACTGCCCCTGAAATGGGCCAAGCAGACACCGTCAGAGGAAGGCCCAGACTTTAGGGAACCCTGGCTCAGATCGACGGCCCGCGGTGAGTGCGTTCGCGCTCTGAGATCCTGTTCCCTACACGGTCCGCACTCTGCATCCGCGGATAACCCAACCGGGGATTCAACCAACTGGGGTTCAGAAACAGTGTGCAAACACCACACCATTTAGTAGAAGGGACTCGAGACCCTCAGACTTTGGTGTCTGTGGGGTCCCGGGAGCAGCTCCCCCCGGGGAACCCAGGGCTGACTACACAGCGACCGCCCCACGGGGCTGCTGTGAGCCAGGAACAGCACCGCGCACAGTAGGCCCTCGGGAGTCGGTGCCACCATCCCAGCCCCCAACACTGCGCAGGCGTCAGACACGCCAAGTTCACATCCGGGCTCCATCTCTGACCTCACTGGGTCAAGTCATCGGGCATCTTTTAATCCTCCATTTCCTCTCCCTGGAAATGGGAATCGTAAGGCTCTCATGTCACCCCGCAGAACTGCCAGAAGGATTAAGTGAGAAGAGGCACACCAGACAGCCCTGCACCGTCCTGGCCTCCGTGACCTCGGACGTTCTGGCTTCCCGGAGTCCGCGGTCCAGTAGCCAGGAACCAAGGATCCCTGCCGCTCAGGGTCCCTTGGCAGGTCAGCTCTCGGCTCTGGCCTCCCGGCCATCGGCACAGTCCAGCCCTGGCCAGGCCTGGCTGAGGACTTACGCGGGGTACTCGGGCACACGGTCCTTGAAGGCGGGAAGCTCTGCCACATACTCGTTGTAGAGCCACTTGACCTTGAAGTGCAGGTTCATGTAGTCGGCGCTCTTGCACAGGCGATGCTTGTCGTGCTCTGATGGTGAAGGGTGCCCCCATCAGCGGAGGGCCTGCCGCCCGGTCTGGGCACAAGGCTGCCCACTCGGGACGACTGGTGTCTGACGCAGGCAGAAGGGTCTAGGCACGTGCAGCCTTGGAGGGGATGCTGAGCAGGGGCTCCTGGCAGCAGCAGGTTGGGGTGCAGGGGGACCTACCCTCCATGGCGTACTTCATGTCTTGGGCAAACAGATTCCACATCACTTCAGCACTGATTTTTCCCACATTCAGCTCTTGGGGGAACCTGGCAAAGGTCACGGAAACACGAACTCTTGGCAGACAGAAGGCAGAGGGCAGGGGCTGCTCCCTTCCCTGCTCAGGTGGCAGTGTGAGGCAGGGCAGGGGCACCTGCATTTGGGTTAGCTGCGCCACTGCATTAAGGTCTCTGCCCATCAACCCATCCCTCCGGTCCTCCATCCATCATTCACTCACTGGTCCAAATATTGCCTATGCACCCAGCCAGCCATCTGCGCATCCAACCGTCCACCACTTCTCCACCTGTCCCCCATCTGTTCATTCACTCGCCACCCATCCACACATCTACCCAGCACCCACCTGGTTGTCTATTCACCTGCCCACCTTTTTCCTCCATCATTTCTCCATCCAGAAGTCCATCCATCATCATCCATCATCCATCATCCATCATCCATCCATTATCCATCCATCATCCATCATCCATCCATCCATCCATCCATCATCCATCCATCATCCATCCATCATCCATCCATCCATCCATCCATCATCCATCATCCATCCATCATCCATCATCCATCCATCCATCCATCCATCCATCCATCATCCATCCATCCATCCATCCATCATCCATCATCCATCATCCATCATCCATCCATCATCCATCCATCCATCCATCATCCGTTCATCCATCATCCATCCATCATCCATCCATCCATCCATCATCCATCATCTATTCATTCATCCATCCATCCATCATCCATCCATTCATCCATCATCCATCATCCATCATCCATCATCCATCCATCCATCCATCATCCATCATCCATCATCCATCATCCATCCATCCATCCATCCATCATCCATCATCCATCATCCATCCATCCATCCATCCATCATCCATCCATCATCCATCATCCATCCATCATCCATCCATCCATCCATCATCCGTTCATCCATCATCCATCCATCTATCATCCATCATCCATTCATCCATCTATTCATTCATCCATCCATCCATCATCCATCACCCAATATCCATCCATTTATCCATCCATCCATTCATCATCCATCCACACCCATCATCATCCATCTTTCCATCCTTTATCCATCCAAGGATTCATTCATGTATCCAGCCATCTATGCCCCATCCATTCCTTCACCTACCACTCATTCACCATCCACCCATCTGTCTGTCTCTCCATCCAGTCATCTCTCTGTCCATGCACCCCTCATCCACCCTGTGCTCCATCCAGCTAAATCCATTATCTTAATTTTGTATCTAAGTAACCAGAGATGTTAGCATCTCAAATTTAGGGGCCCCTTTAACACTCACCTCAGAGAGGAATAAAACACAGCAGCTGGTTCATCTAACACAGATGAGCACTTCACAGATACATAGATGCACATCAGCAACTGTGCACACATTCGCACAGTCATACAGTATTACACAATATTTATATTACACAATATTGTATGTTTAAATGCATTCCACAACTGCACACATATACACAATTCAACCCATTGACTGCAACTACACAAAATCCCATACGTACACACACTTCAGATATAAAGCAATTTAAATGCAAAACATTCGGCAGAGTATCTAACCTCAGTAAATACTGGAGCAACACTACTGTTCTTTATGAATTTACACACTTATGCAAAATCATACACACGTACACAGGTATTCACACAAGTGAGCACTTACAAAATACATACTACGTTCCTGCACACGATTTTCTGTATCTGAATTTCACAGGGCAAAGCCCACCCATGCCCCACCACACATATTCTATTTGTAATTGGACACAATCACCTGTATACACAAGACACAAAGTTGCACCTGTGCACACACACACAATAGCCCCTGAAGATGGAACTCCTCAGGCGGGCAACTCACTGGTTGAGGCAGGGGGTGTAGGAATTCTTGTCCTCCTCGATGATAGACACGATGAGGGTGATCAGCTTGGACCAGAAGTCCAGGTTCTTGATGCTGGGGCCCTGCTCCTCCGGGGGAACCTCCCCCTTCTTGGCCTGGAAGGAACAGTGGTGACATTGGTCGGAGGGCTCGGGGGTGGTGACCGGCTGGTGCATTACAGGGGGCAGAAGTGGGGGAGGTGTGGAAGGTGGGGCCGCCGGGGAAGCCTGCGTGGGAAGGACCTGGATTTGTGAAAACTGGACCCAAAGAGCTCGTGTCCACACGGCCCCATGACGCTTCAGACTTGGAGACTCAACTCAGAAAACCAAATGGAAATGAATTTCGTTGAATGAGCCCAACACCTGTGGAGCCATGGAATGGGATGAACGGAAACCACGCCACTCAGCTGAACAGAGGTCAGTCTCGAGTTGCTTCAGTGGAACTGAACCTGGGCCAACTGCACTGAATGGAGGGGGACTGGACCTAACTGGATCGAACGAAACTCAAATGAAGTCAACTGGACTCAATCTCATGAAGGCCTCCGAGGTCAACGTCAACGTCCTGGAAATAAATAGACTTGAACTCAAGCCAAGCCCACTCAGCAACTGCTTCATCCCATCCCAAGTCAAGCCAAGTCAACCCAGCTCGAGGACTCAGGCCAACCAAAGCGTCAGCACTGGAAAGGAGCCCACGCCACACAAACGATGCCATCAGCCCAACTTAACTGAGACCAGCCGCACCTAACCCAACACCCAGCTCAACACCAACCCAACCTTGTCGGGAACAACTTGACTGATGGAAATGGAGTGAATTTGGAATGGAATACAAATGAACGAATGGAAACGAATGAATTCAAAGTCAGGCTCAACCCAATCCAACTCAGTTGTTGGCTAATTTGTCAAGAGGGATCTTTTTTTCTTTTTTCTTTTGGTACTGGGGATGGAACCCAGGGATGCTTAACCACTGAGCCACATCCCAGTCCTTTTTTGTATTTTATTTAGAGACAAGTTCTTGCTGAGTTGCTTGGGCCTCTCTAAGTTTCTGAGGCTGGCTTAGACCTCGTGATCCTCCTGCCTCAGCCTCCCACATCAAGAGCAATCTTAACTCCATTTGACCAAATAGAAATTCCACTGATTCTAGCTGAACTCGGCCTAGCTGTATTTGGTTCACCTCACCTGAATTCAATCAAGTGATCAATTTCACCCAAAGCGATTCAGTGTGAGGGACGCAGCCAGGTCCAGTGATGATCTCAGCTTTGGTGTCATATCCTAACAGAAGCCAGGCTAGGAGACACCCCAGCTCCTGCAGTCCCCCAGTTCCCCCATCTCAGTATCTGGCTGTCAATTTCCACAACTTCTCCTCCTACCAGAACATCAGCTCCTTCAAGCCTTACGGGCCGTCCTGAGGCGTTCTATGCATGGACAAGTATTTGTTGAATGATCTCAAATCAGTTGAAATGGCTGCAGCTAAACTCCACCCAAGAAACCCAGTTCAACCCGATGTGAACACCGTTGTCTGCTGAATTCCACTCAGCAAGCCGGTTCCTGAGCGGCCCACGTATGCCCAATGCCCAGCCCCTAACTGGATGTGATCTAAAGCTTCGATCTCATTAAATCTTTCCCCTGACCCAGAGGTAGGGGCTCAGAGCACCCGTAAAGAAGACACTGAGGCTCAGAACAGTTGAGCCCTTGAGAAGGGCTGAGCCGGGGTGTGGGCCAGCGTCGGGTGGTGTCCTGCTCCCCTTCTGTCCGGCCGGCTCACCGGGTCTGTCTGGTACTCCCGGCTGTACAGCTCGTGACAGTTGTTGAAGATGTACTCGTAGGTGGAGTTGAGGCAGGCCTTCACGCAGTCCTTCACCACCTGGCTGGCTCGGGGAGGGCTCTGGAGTTCCTGAACCTGGAGGGAGGGAATGGGCATGGGTGGGCACGGCTGGGCAGGAGGCACCCTGGAAGCAGCCATGCTCGTTCTGCATTCAAGGAGATGCAGTGGTGGTGTGAGGCAGGAGGTCAAGACCGCCACCAGAGATCGTGCACCCTTCACAAAAGGCCACCTCACCAAGAGGAAAGGGAGCTGGCGAGGACATGGAGAAAAGGGACCCTGCACTCTGGGAACGCCAGCCCCACTGGGAAGCCACCGTGGAAGCATATGGAGGTTCCTCACAAAATTAAAGATAGCCAGCCGGGTGCCGTGGCACACACCTGTAATCTCAGTGGCTGGGGAGGCTGAGGCAGGAGGATCACGAGTTCAAAGCCAGCCTGTCACTTAGCAAGGCCCTAAGCAACTCAGAGAGACCCTGTCTCAAAATAAAATACACAAAGGGCTTGGGATGTGGCCCATTGGTTGAGCACCCTTGGGTTCCATCCTGATACAAAAAAGATTTTTTTAATTAAAAATCGAACTACCATATGACCAGCAGCCTCAGGACTGGGCATGGATCAAGAGGAAATGGAATCAGTATGCTGAAGAGCCATCTGCACCCTGGGCTCACTGCACACCATTCACAACGGCCACAGAGGCGAAAGGACCCGAGGGGCCGTCACCCGAGAGAGGGGAGGAAAACAGGGTCCGCCTATGTGCATAGCAAGACCATTGGCCATAAAAGGAACGGAGCCTAGCACTTGCAGCAACATGGGGGACTGGAGACCATCGTGGCAAGTGAAAATCCGGACACGGACAGACAGACGGCCACGGCTCACCGCAGGCGGAATCTAGAACCCTGGATCTCCTGGGAGGGAGTAGAATGCGGGTAGCAGAGGCGGTGGGGACCGGGAAGGGCGACCGAGACTCGCTGCCCCAGTGAGACAGGAGCCCGAGTCCCGCAGGCCCCACCCCGGGGAGCTCACGGGCGGGTCCCCTTTCCCACCTTCATCCGGAAGAAGGTGATGCTGGTGAGAAGGTCCACAGTGGATTTGAGGTCCTGGAGTCTCTCTGGGCTGCTGGCTGGGAAGTTGTTCTGTTGGAAGCGAGAGGGGGTGGGCTTATGAAGCAGGCTGGGGGAGACAGGAGTCCCCAAGTTTCCAGAGGCCGGCTGGGGGTGACGGGAACACCTCGGAGCCGGGCATGCACCTGGCTTCCCCTGGCCAACGGGTGCAGCTGCGCGCATGCGCACACATGTCCTCCCACGGTGAGGCTGGCTCCTCCCTTGCCGTGCCTCGGGTAGCCGCCCGCCAGGCAAACAGGGGCGCCACGGGAGCCCACCATCGTGGCGCACTTCTCACCCGGTACATGGAGAGGTCGATCCTTAGGGAGTTGTGCAGCTGGTCTAGCAGTTTCACAAAGCGCTCTTTCTGAGGACGCAGGGGAGGATGGAGGTTGGATGGAGGCTGGCCTTAGTGGTCTAGAGAAGTAGCCGACCTCTGCCATACGGGCTGAGGGCCTGCTGTTCACTCAGTGCACCCCAGTCCCCACGAGCAGAACCCTCATCACATCCATTTGCATTCTACAGCATTCTACAGAGGACCAAGCCCAAGCTCAGAGAAGGAGAGTGACTGGTGCAAAGTCACACAGCAAGTCAGGTCCAGATTGGGAAACCGGAACTCAAGCAAGACCCAGGCAGCACTACGTTGGGATCTCCCTCACACCCTCCCCCCGGTCCCCAGCCCTGGGACTGACCCCAAAGTTGGAGGCGGCAAAGCGATCCGAGGCAGACACGTTGGTGGAGGCGGTGGTGTGCGCATAGTAGGCATTGATGTTGGCGAGCAGGGTGCTCATGACAGCGGGCACCCCGGGGCACATGTACTTGGAGGAGAGGCAGGCAAAGTGGCTGGGGAAAGGAGTGGGAGGCACTGGGCTCAGGCCAAGACGGCTGAGGTCCCCCAGGGTGCCTCTGAGGGGCACCAGCAAGCAGCTGCCCCTCGGCCCCCAATCAGCTCCTGTCCTTCTGCCCTGAGTTCCTCTGCATCTCCTGGCTCCACCTTTCCAGCCTTCTGGGTTGCCCAATATCTGCCAGCTCTGGCTCTCTCATCCCTGTCCCTACAGCCATTACCAATGGCACCCTAGCCAGGCGCGGTGGCGCACGCCTGCAATCCACGCTCAGGAGGCTGAGGCAGGAGGATCTCAAGTTCAAAGCCAGCCTCAGCAACTTAGCGAGACTAAGCAACTCAGTGAGAACCTGTCCCTAAATAAAATATAAAAAGAACTGGGGATGTGGCTCAGGGGTTTGAGGGCCCCTGGGTTCAATCCCTGGGTACAAAACCCAAAACCACAGCAGCCTAGTGCTCTCCAGGGGAACTGTGTAACCCTGCCACGCCCACGCCCTCCCACCCCACACCTACCAGTGTCCCCTGGGGGCCCCCCTCCCATTTTCTGCACCCCTGCAGGCCCCCAGGACTGCAGCTCACGTCATGGCTTGGTAGATGGACTCAACGCCGTAGCGCATGGCGAACTCGTCCACGATCTCCTGCGCCGTCTCATCGTAGTAGACCTTCCAGGCGTCCCCCTTGGCGTCTGGGATCTTCACCACCCCATTGTTCTGCACGTCCGTCACAAAGTGGAACAGATTCTGCGGCCATCGGGGAGCAGGTGTCATGATAGGGAGCATGAGGGGCTGCAGGGGTGCAGCTCCCCCGCCTGGGTGGCTTTGGTCACCTTATTCACTGAGCTGCCCATTCATTCCCCTCGCCCCTCAGCTACCCCACATTTTTCCATCCTCCAGTAACTCAACCTCACTTCCGTCCACCACTCTGCCATCCATCCTTGGGGTCACCCATCCACCAATCTGTCCACCCAGGCACTTGTCCATCCACCCACCTGCCCCCAGGCCCCCCATCCTTCCTTTTAATAATTCAACCACACATCTATCCATCCGTCCATCCATCCATCCCATAACCCACCCACAACTTAGTCCATGTCTCCGGTCATTCCGCCTTCCGTCCAGTCCATCATCTGTTCACCGCCAACGTTCCTGTCCATCTATTCACTCATCCAACGGTTACCTATGCATCTTTCCAATCAAAGCCACACCCTCTCCCCGCCATCTACCCAGCTTAGTCTCCCCGCCCCACCCTTCATCCATCCAATAGAACCTGTCCATTCATCCGTCCATCATCCGTCTTTCTCTCCAGCCACCCACCCAGGCGCCTCTGCTCCTGGTAACTCCCCAGGCATCCATCTCTCCATCCCGCTGTTCCTGCCTCCTCCCGCCAGCTCAGCCTTGGCTCACTCAGTCGCTCACCCGCCTCTCCACCCATACAATTCCCTTACCACGCCCTCATCCACTCCATCGCTCATTCATCCACCAGCATTCATTAGAAGACAGAGAGAGAGAGAGAGAGAGAGAGAGAGAGAGAGAGAGAGAGAGAGAGAGTGAGTCCTGAGTATAGTTCCCTCCAGAAGCCCCTGGGCAGCTAAAGAGACAGATGGACACACAAAGTCCAACCCAACCCTGTGTGTTCCATTCCAATGGAAGGAGAGCTGTGGGGTTGAGCAGCGAGAGTGTCCGGAGATCAGGGGGGGCTTCCCGGAGGAGGGGGCCCGGAGCCTGACCTTGATTAATGGAGAGGAGGCGCCCAGGTAGAGGGGGCAGCATGGGGGACAGGCTGAGAGGCACAGGGAAGTGTGAATAGTGGGGCCGGAAAGAGGACAGGGAGCAGCAGCAGGTGGTAGTGGCCAGTGAAGGCAGCAGGGAGGCCCTGCATAGGCGGTCCCAGCGAGCTCTGAAGGCGGCTCAGCGGGGCTCACCTCGTGCAGACAGGTGTACTGGACGTGGTAGGGGGCCACCTTCTCCTCGCCTTTGATCTCCACACTGATGTGCAGCCGGATGGCGCCTGACACGGCCGATTTGTCGGTTCTCTTGTCTGCAGGGCAGAAAGGGACGGTGGTCCCGGAGCTTCCGAGCACAGCACTGGGCTCCTTTAAGGTCTGCGTCACTCTCTAGTCCTTCCGGACTCAGACTCAGGCCTGGGGGCCGCCCTGGGCTTGCATCTGCTCCCTCAGACCAGAATTCCCCAGTCCCAGCCTCTGCCCTCAGACAGGTCCTAGACCTCCATTCTTCACTGAGATTAAGTGCTTGAGTCTGCGTCTCCCTCCTTAGACCAGCAGCTCCCCAGACTGAAGTCTCAGGCCCTGCCTCCCCTCAGACGCTCTCCCCAGCATCTGGTCCCCTTCTCAGGCAGGGTTCCCGAGTCCAGGCCTCTCTCCTCAGATGAGGGTCTCCAGGTCTCATTTTCTGCCTCCCCAATCTGAACAAGATACCTAGATGTCTCCTAATCAGCCAACGATGCTCGTGATCTCTGCTCAACCTCCCAGATGGGGTTCTCCCTATGCCCTCAGACTGTGCAGGCATGCCACCTCTTCCATCAGATCACGTGCCCCAAATTCTACGCATCTTTTTAGATGGGGGTCTCTGGTCCACAGGACTCTGCTCGGATTGGGATTCCCAAAGCATAGCCCTGTCCTTGGACTAGAATCTCAAGCTCAGCCTTCCCGGTAGATTGGGTCTCTGGGTCTGGGTCTCTCCCTCAGAATGGGTTCCCAGGTCCTGCTTCCTGTGTCCCCCATGGGACTGGGACATGGAGATTCTGCCCTTCCCCTTCTTGCCTTCCTGTACCAAATTAAGAACTTCCTGGGCTCTGCTCACCCTTCGTCCTTGGTGTTTCCTGCCCCTACCAAAATGGGCCCACAGATCCTGTCCCCCACCAGATTAGCTTTCTCAACCAAGCTCCTTCTGAGACCCCGGCTGTCCCCTGCGCTGGGCTTCAGCCCTGTCTGGTTTCCTGGGGACCCCCTCCCCTCACTCACCCAGATTGTACCACAGTCCATCTCGCCGCTGAGTGTCCGAACCTCGATGATGGTCTGCCCCAGGAAGTCATCAGACTCCCTCTTGAACCTCTGCTTCACGCGGGATTTGATGTCATCATCCTCATCCCAGACGCGGACCTTGATGCGGTCAGAGGAGTTGTGACATTCACTGTGCAGGGAGGAGGAGGCAAGGGCAGGCCTCAGGCAGGTGGCACACGCCCAGTCTTGGAACCCTCTTTGGTTACCCCAGAAGCGAGCTCTATGTGGGACTGGGGACCCAGCCGGGTGCTTACAAGTGGAAATTTTCTTCCCACACGGGGTTGAGGTTCCCATAGATGGTTTTTGTCCGTTTCTTCGTCTTCCCAACCTGGACTGTGACGTAAGGGTCGCTGGATCCCGTCTTGTCCTTTGCCTGCAAGCCCTGGGCACAGACCACTAGAAGACACACAGGACAGACATGGAGTTCAGGATGAGGCACACCAAGAACAGGTACTACCACATGCTCTGGGCTGCTTACCCAGGACACGGTGACATGACCTGGCATAACAGCAGGGTGTACTAGGCTTGCCGGAGATTAACACAGAAGGTGCCCTTGACCTATGAAAGATGGCAAGGTGCCCAGCCACCCCGCCCATGGGTGGGATCACTCTCAGGCATGTGCACATTCTGGGCTATTTCCCTGAGGTCCAGGAGGACTGAGTCCCAGCAGCACAGGAAATCATCTACTCTTTTGCACTCTCTGCAGGACCCTATTCCCAGACTCAAGTCCCTGTATCCCACCTGAACTTCCTGAGGTCAACTCCTGAGAAACCTAAATGCCCTGAAATTTCCCCCCAGCCTGCTTCTGGGGAGGTTCAAATGCGGTTGGGCACGGATAAACATTCCAGCGCTCTTGCCTTGGTGGGACCACTCTGACACATACACTAAACACTGTCCCCCAGTGTCCCAGGAGGCTCGGCCCTAGTTGTCACAGTATTGCCTGTTCATCAGCATGCCCACAGGGATCCTTCCTTTGATGTTGCAGTTCCCCAGCCCTCACCGGGGCCTCTGATCCACGTGCCTTCAACTTGCTTGGCGGTCTCCTTCATTGCGCGTGTGCACATGGCAAGCACACGCAAGAACTTGGAACAGACACAGACACGGACGCACCCAAGTAGAAGGCAGCAAAGCCGAGCGACTGGGCGTGGGGCAGCGCACAGGGGGCTGAGAAGAACGGGCTGCGCCGTGACCTGCGCCTCACCAGTGATGCTGATCTTGGCCGACCACTTGGACGTGCCGTCCAGCACGCTCTGCTTGACGCCTTCATCTGCTGCGTGTGTGCGGTCTTGGTCACAGCGAAGATTTCCTGGATGAGCTCGAAGATCTCGGGCTTGTTGCGCTCCGGATCTTCATGCGGTCTTTGAGCACCATGATGATGTTCTGCGTCCTGTCCTCTGCCCCGTGCTTGGAGCTCTTCTCAGCGGCCCTCCCCGATGATGGATGGCTGTCACTGTCCCTAGGGCGTCCCGCCCAGAGGAACAAGCGCCCCCCCACACACACACTCAAGAGCTTCCTTGGCTGGGACCACCGGCAACTTTAGCCATGGGAGCTCCACCAGAAACTAGCTTCCTACCTGCTCTCTGAATGCCCCTACACTGGCCTTACACTCTGGTCCCCTGCCTGAGCCCGCCCCAGTCCTCGCTCCTCCTTGAGCCACGCCTCCTCTGAGACACACCCTCGCCCTCGCCATTGAACCACGCCCATTCTGAGTCCCCGCCCACTCTGAGTTCCCGCTTACGTGGAGTTCCTTCCCCTTCTCGGTGTCTGGCCCTCTCTGAATCCTTTCCCCTGAGGTCCCCACGTCGGTCCAGCTCCTTGTGAGTCGTCGCCCCTGTCCAGCCACCTCCTCTCCAATCCCGAGCGGGGCGCATCCTCACCATCTGAGGCCCAGCCCTCTTAGACCCTCTGCCCGTCCTCCCCAGTCCCTCCCGCGTCTCCGCTTCCGGCCCAGTCTTCCTCCGCGAGCGTCTCCCACTCAGAGCTGGTTCCCTCTCTGAGATCCTTTCCTCCTCCAAGCTAGACTTTTCTCTAGGGAACACCTCTTCCTATTAACCCTGCTTCTCGCTCCGCCTCAAGCCCCCACCACCCCTCGTTGACCCTTCCCCGCCCCTGGTCCCTTAGCTCAACCTCCTAACCCTCCTGTCCCATCTCTCTTACCCCTCCCGCCTCTCGGAGCGCTGCTCCCAGTCTTGTCCCTCCTGGGAAGCCCGCCCACAGCCCTGTCCAGGTTAGCGGTCCCAGCTGGGGGCGCCCCTCTCTTCAGCTGCCTGCCCCGCCCTCTGCTCGGAGCTCCGCCCCCAGCCTGGCCCCGCCCACCTGCCCGCCTGAGGCCCCGCCCGCACCCGTCGCCAGCCCGGCACTCACTCTGCAGGCAGTCTGCGTTGAGCAGGTCCTGGCACTTCTCGTGGCACTTGACGCCGCACTCGGTGCAGCGCATGCCCTGCCGCGCGATGCCCCACAGCAGCCCTTCGCACTCATAGCAGTAGGTGGGCGTGGTGGCCGTCCACACTTCGAAGTTGTGTGGCGTTGTGCAGGAGATGGGGTAGATTAAGGCTTGCAGGGTCTTCTTGTAAACGTGGTTTTTCTGCGGGGACGGAGGGGAAGCGGCATGGGCCCCCGGGACCCCTAACCTGAGGGGCACTGGCCCTGCCTTGTCTCCCCTCCCCATCCCCACGCTGAATGCAGTGAAGTCCCGGTCCCTCCCCTCTCCGTGTTGCTCATCTGTGTCACATCCCTCCTCTTCCTGACAACAGAGGAGGCCATGAGAGGCTTGGACACTTGAGGACCCCCCCCCCGCCGCCAAGTTCACCGTAATTCAGGGAGGGGATGCCCCACATACCAGCTCTTCGTTGTTCAACGTGCTGGAGGCCAAGGCCGAGGTGATGCCAGCTTTTCTGGACTGGACCAGAGACTGCGGCAAGAAAGTCACAGAGGGAGTCACACCGATGGGTAGGGTCAGTGCAGATTGGGGCCCCAGTCACAGATTGGGGTCACCATGACCAATTGGAGATAGGTTACAGACAGCAGCGGCAGCAGATCCAGCAAAGAAGAAGAAGTGACAGAGGCTGAGGCAGGAGCTACGCTGGGAGGTGAGCAACCCTGCACCCACGCCTGTCCACCACAGTTAGAACCTGGGGTCACACCTGGCAGTGATCGCCAGCACAGAGCAAAACCATCAGCCACTCCATGAACCAAGGGGGTCAGAGGTGGGAATCAAGGTTCCCCCAGAACCCATGATTGGGGGACAGTGGAAGTACCCATGTAGGTGGATTTGGAGAGGAGACTCTGGGGACCCAAGTCTCCATCACTCACCATGGCCTGAAATGTCCACGAAGCACATAGGATAGAAATCAGATTACATTAGTTCCAGAAAATGCCTAGCCAGGACCCAGCCCCAGCACCACCAAGGGCAGTAGTGCAGGTTGCGCATGCGCGCGTCTGCTGGGTGGTGAAAGGCACAGGCACTTACCAGGTCGCTCACAAGCGGGATAGGCTTTCTCTTGCGGATGTCCGGCATGCTGTCGATGATGATGAGACCACCCCAGGCCTGTAAGACACACGAGGACGTGAAGGCCCAGGCATCCCCAGTCCCCATGCAGATATCACTTGAAGCCTACACAGGATACTGAGGTGCCAAGGGTTCAGCGGTGTCCAGCAAAAAGATATGCTGAAGCCCTAACCCCAATAAGTAGTTCAGAATGTGACTTTGTTTTATTTTTTGTGGTGTTGGGGATGGAACCCAGGGCCTTGTATGTGCTACGCAAGTACTTTACCACTGAGCCACACCCTCAACCACTGACCCCCCCCCCAAAGATGTGAGCGTACTTGGAAATAGGGTCACTGCAGATGTAATTAGTTAAAATGAGGTCTTAGTGGAGTAGAGGGCCCTTAATCCAATATGACTGGAGTTCTTATTGGAAGAGACACACAGGGAAAAGACAGTCAGGTGAAACAGAGGTGGCCATCAGATGATGCATTCACAAACCAGGTGGCCCAGGATTTGGAACAAACACTAGAAGCCAGAGAGGCAAAAAAGGACTGTCCCCTTCAGATTTCAGAGGACATGCAGCCCTACCCGTACCTTGATTTCAGACTTCTGGCCTCCAGAGCTGTGAGAGAATAAATCCCCCCTTGTTTTAAGCCACTGAGTTTCTGTTACTTTATTCCTGCAGCCCTAGGAAATGAAGACCTGAGGCCTCAACTTCCACATCTGGGAAATGGGGAGATGATGCAGGTGTCCACATTAAATGAAAAACTAAATTAAAGCAAATCTCAATGCTATACTAAAATATATAGGGAAACTTACTGACACCCAACATTGGAAATACGTGTGCATTTAAAAAAATCTATCTGAGGAGTGATTTCAAAGGGGAGGGAAGCGGGAAATGGGAACTGGAATTGTTTGCATTATTGCTTTTTGGGGTTTTGCCTCAGCTGCCAAAATGGCTGCTGTGGCAGAGGTGGTAGTGAGTTCTCCGAATCCCCCTTACTGAGAGGTGCGGCCCAGCGATTTCAGGGCGTGGCTCCTCTCTGAAGGTCCTATTGGTCAATGGGAGATCCCCGCCAATGACTGTGGACGAGACCCGAGTTGTTTATGTTAGGAGCCCCCAAGCCAGACTGAGGGTTGGAGGCGAATGGACCACGGTGGGTTGGGCTGCTTCCCTAGCCAGACACTGCCCGCCTGGTAGGTCTCTCCCGAGAGCACCTGCTCCAGAAACCGTGAGCGCAGGAATCCACATTCCAGGCTCTGCATCGGGCAATCTCCGGCAGGGGCACCTGCTCATTTGCTTTGGAGTCCCAGCCACTTATCTCCCTGCCTGTTTGCAAAGGACATACAGGGGAGGAGGTCACTCTCTTGCTGCTATTTCCAAACGCGAATCTCATTAAAAATTATCTTGTGCATCCTGTAATCTCACCAGCCAACACCCCTGCAAATCTAAAGAGGTCAGATATGACAGCATGCTCCACTTAAGTCTAAATGACTGTCGTCAATTAAAGAGTCGGCAACTTTAGCGAGAATCTGGGAAACTCAGAAACAGAATTGAAGCAAATAGTGTGCGCCAGGGTTGCGGATGGCGGACAAGGGAATTGGTTTCTGCTTTATTTTAAATTTATTTCTGGTGGGTGTGGTGGCATGTGCCTGAAGTCTTGGCTTCTTAGGAGGCTGAAGAAGGAGGACTGCTTGAACCCAGGGGCCAGCCTGGGCAATATAGGGAGACCCAATTTCAAAACTAAGCAAAACAGTTTCTAAGCGGCAATGGTCTTGAATTATGCAAGTACCTTGAACAAAGCACAGATCTCCTGGGACTCAGTTCCCCCATTAACCTAAGGGCAGCAGAGCCCCTAGCCATTCAATATCTTTTAATCAGTTCACAGGTTACCATATTTGGTATCTGAGTGTGGTGGAGGGTCGTCTGTGGTGGCCTATTATTTCACCCCCGTCACTTCTGAGGATTGAGCCCAGGTGCTCTGCCACTGAGCTACACCCCACCTCCTTTTTAGTTTATTTTTGAGACAGGATCTTGCTAAGTTGCTCAGGCTGGCCTCAAATTTGCTCCTCATGCCTCAGTCACCTGAGTAGCTAAGATTACAGGTGTGTGCCATCAAGCCACATTATCTTGCCAAATATCTGTTTCCTGTCTAAATGAGGTCACCCCGCACCCCCACGAGGCTGGCCCTCTTGAGCAGATCAGCCGTAAGCTCTGGGTTCATAACTCCCTCCTACTTCTTTTAGTACTGCTACTCACCCGCCTTTGAACCACAGGGATTTGGACATCTATCCTCCCCCGGGCCTACAGGACAGACAGACATGGTTAGTGTGGTTGTCCCCCCACCCCAGGGCAGACTCCACATTTAATTCTGCTCCCCTTTAGGTTGTGTGTCCTTAGGGAGTTCTCTGGTTTTCTCTGATCCTTAGTTTGTCCATCTTTAAAGTGGGCTGGGGGCGCTTCTAGCTCTCACCACCGTCAATCAAATCTCATCTGTCAAATTTGGGGATTTGCTAGTATCATCTTCAACAAAAGCTTGTCCTCTATAGCTCTGGCATATAAAAAGGCAGCACTCTTTTTTGAAATAATGTTGAAATATTTGCATATTATATTTTTCCTTTGTGGTGCTGGGGGATGCAACCTGACCTTGCACACACTAGGCAAGTGCCCCACCACTGAGCCGCAGCCAGTCAGAATGTCATCATCTTCTGTTACCTCTCCAGCAAGCTCTCCTGATCGCCTGGGGTAGTTTTATGTGTCTTCTGTGAAACCCTATTTATTTTTCTTGTCATCACTAGTTCCACTGGCAACAGTGAAGGCTGCATTTAACTTTCTGATTTGGTGAAAGTTATTCACTAGACATTTTATTATATACTCATTCTCCCTTTGAATTTAGAATCATGTGATTGTATTAATTAGTCAAAAATAATCTAAAATTCTATTTTAAAACAAATAAGGCATTCGGTTTGAAATTTCTGTGACTTTGATATTTGATGGTCTCGGTGTTGTTTAGGATCTCCTGCCAGCCCCACCCTAGTTGGAAGGTTCATGCTAGGTGACACAGCCCAGGTGGGCTGAATCAAGGAATAATGAATGCTTCAACCCTACTGCCCATTTTTGCAGTCACCCCAGGAGTTAAATCTTTAACTTGATTTCTTCTCCAATGCTGACCTAACCTCAGATCTTTCCCGAATCCTGACAATGACCTACATTTTAAAAAAAATTTTTTTAGATGTAGGTAGACCTTTTTTTACTTATTTATTTTTAAGTGGTGCTGAGGATCGAACCCAGTGCCTCACACATGCTAGGCAAGCGCTGTACCACTGAGCTACAACCCAGCCCCAACCTACAATTTTTACAGGAAAAAACCTAAATAAACCCTCTGGCTTCACTTGCTCATAGTAGATCTAAAAATCACTTATTTCAAGGTTAGTCTCCCACTAGCTTTGCGGTAGATCATGTCCCTGACTTCGGGTGGTTATGACTTGCCGAGGTTATTCTTCCAGGACCGAAGGACACTTTTTGTGAAAGTACTGACTCTTCGCTTGGCCCACAGTGTCCGTGCTGACGAATGGAATGAAGGGCTTGGCCTGCCTGTCCAGCGCATCTTCCTCTCTTGCTGTCTTAATCTCTGGTCAGATTCTACTCAGCTCTGCATTGACATTTTGAGCATTTGAGAAATGGTTCGTCCAGAACTACAATACAGGGTTAACTTGACCTAGATTTGCCTAGGCTCTCTCTGCCTTCCAGGCTCAAGACACCTATCAGCCAGCAAGGTGTAAGAGAGGCGGCTTGGAAGACCTTCACCTAGGCCCCCAAAGACAGGAATATTCTTCCCTGTATTAACCTAATCTCCTTCGTAAGAAATGTGTCTTTTTCCACCTTAATGTCCTTAAAAGTCTCCCTGTGCCAAGCAGAAGCCCTTAACAGAAGCCTTGACTGGGCACCTGCTTCTGGCCTCCGGTCCATTCCTATCTCTAGACGCTAAAGCCTGGGACTCCAACCTTCCTTTTCGGGCCTCACATCCCTATCAGCAAAGGCACAAAGCAAGGCAGAGCAGTTGTGGGCGGGGCCTGGTGGGTGTGGGTGGAGCCAAGAACTTGGCTGTGTAGGTGGCGAAGGGAGGGCGGCAAGGGAGGGAAATGGGCGTGGCCAAGCTGTCTGGGGCGGGGTTGCGAGGTGGCAAGGCGGCATGAGAAAGGCGTGGCCAGGGACGGGTTAGGGTGGGCGAAGCATGACTAGTTGTGAGGAGCCGGTATGGCCAATATGAATACGGGCGGGAGCCGACTGGGGGAGTGGGTGGGCGTGGTCAATTGGCCTGGGTGGGTCAAGCTGAGTGTGGGTGTGGTGTTGGGCGTGGCAAGCTGGGTGGGGCGGGACCACGTGTGGGCGGGGCCATGTGACTCACTCACCTCCTGCAGCTGCATCCGCACCTTGTTGAAGGCGCGCAGCCAGTTGGCCTTGGCCCTGGACATGGAGTCCTGACCCTCCTGGCCTTCCTCATCCTCCCGTGCCTGAAAACTGAGGCAGGGAATGACGTGAGTCACCAGGGCCGTGACCCTTCCCCTGACCTTCTGTCATCCGAGCGATGTGCCCCGTGGCCTATGGCTCTTTAGAATCGCTGTCCCTTCTGACTCGGCGCCTCACCCCCACCCCACCCTGACCCCTTCACAGTCCCAAAACCCCTTGTGCATAGTCTGGTCCCCTCTGGCCCTTGATAATCCCATTTGTGCCCCGATCCTTCAGATGTTCTGAGACCTCTCCAGCCTCGGTAGCCCCTAAGGCCACACCCCTAAGACTGTCACCTCTGAGTCCTTCAATAAATGCATGGCCAATGACACTCTAGACCACAACTGCCCAGGTCCACACTGACACCGTCAGGCCTTGCTGACCCATGACTTTGAGCCAACCACTGTCCCCTCAGCCCTCTGTTACCTCTCCTAGCCTTGGGGGCTCGGGCTCAGGACCCGCTCAGCTCCAGGCAACTCTTCAGGTGTGGGTGGCTTGGAGGTCGCCTTGGCACGTCGGGGCCTCGGGGGCAAGGCTCCCTGGGCAGCAGCGGGTGGGTGGCTGATGCGCTTGAAGTCTTTGGGCTCTGCAATGGCTGGCTCTTGCTGGGCATAGCTGCCCAGGTCATCGGGCACCTCCTCCTCCTCCTCTGCCTCCTCCTCTTCTCCTCCTCCTCGGGCAGCTCCTCATCCTCCAGATCCCTCCAGGTCCTCCTCCAGGTCCTCCTCCAGCTCCTCCTCCAGCTCCTCTCCAGCTCCTCCTCATCCTGGTCCCAGCGCGGAGAGTCTTTGTGATAGCTCACGGAGCTGTGGCAGGAGTGATAGGAGTCCCGGTCCCGCTCGTCCTCCAGCTCCGAGCCCTGCAGGCTCTGCTCATCCGGGTCGAAGTCCTCGCTCAGCTGCGAGCTGCCTGGCTCAGCTCCCCGGAGGAGGCTAGCGGCTGCTTCCTGTGGGCTGCGGGATGGGACATGGGATGGGATGGGACTCAGGGCTGGGATGTCCCACTGCTGACCCCTGGGCCCCATCATCACCCAGGCATTCACTCTGCATCACTGAACACCTACTGTGTGCATGCACACAGTAAGCACCAAGAAACACAGCTGTGAACAAAAAAGACCCCAATCCTGCTCTTGCGCCTTTACATCTGGGTGGAAGGGCAGGCAATACACTAGGTGGATATTTATACCTTTCTTTCTTTTTTCTGGGGTGGGGATGAACCCAGGGCTGGCCTGGGTGAGCGCTGTGCCACCGAGCTGCGTGACGTCATTAAGTTATGCCTGCTCTGTAGCTCCAGGGCTTCTGCACTTCCGGGGGATGCTGCTCAGGTGCTGGGGGCCCTGGATCGGTTCCTCACCACCAGCCTCCATGCACACCTGGTGCTTCGGAACGGATGTGGACACACTTGGCTCTTGGTGTCCCCATCCTCAGCCTGGGCCTCCTGTGTCCTCCCACCATGAATCCCTCCTAATTCACCAGGACCTGGGGCCTTCCTCCCTGTCCCTGCCATCCACCACCCTTACTGCAGCTGGGTAGTGGCCCGAGCACTTGTCTTGCATGCATGAGGCCCTGAATTCCACCCCAGCACCGCAAAACAAAAATAAAGCATAGGAAATGCATCCACTTCCTACGGCCGGGTCTAGACTCTGTCCCAACATCACTCTTGTCCCCCCAAAAACCTGCTTCACATGAGAGTCACACAGGGGTTATTAGAACCATAAAATCAATCCCTCCCTTGTTGTAAATCCCACCATGGCTCCCTAGCACCTTGCAATAAAACCTGCGCTCAGTCTCATGTGGTCCGAGCTCCACAGCCTCTCTCCCACTCCTAATTCCCTCCGTTTCCCCACCTCCTCCACTCCAGCCTCCTCACTGTTCCTTCGACACCCTCAACTTATGCCCACCACAGGGCCTTTGCACTGGCTGTGTCCCATGCCAGGAACACCCTTCCTTGCTGGCTTTATCTAGTAAGCTCCTACTCATTCTTCAGTACCCACTGAAGTGTCCACTTCCTTGGGAGAGCGTCCCCACCCACTGGCCAGGTTGGGTCCCACTATATGCTCCTTAGATGCACTCTGGATCCTCCTCTGCATGACCAGGGAAAATCATCTGTCCCTGCCCTAGGAAAGCAGGCTAGCCCTGGGCTCACCACCCACCTCCCAATAGACTTCAGTCTTCAGTGAACGTCATTGGCCCCCATCTTAAATACTGCTTCCAGTCTCAGCGCTGAGGACCCCCTTCCCTAGTCCTGGGGATGCTTTATTAATTATAATAGGGTTTTCTCCCTCAAGTGCTTGTTCGCTAGATTATGTCTAGCTAGATTAGTTGCTTTCGAGCGCCTGACCTTGTGGTCGCCAGAGAGGCTGCGGGAGCAGTGGCCATTAGCTGGCGCTGAAGGATTAGGGCACCCTCTGCTGGTGGGTGCCTCAAAGTCCACGCTCGCGCATTCCGGGTAACAAGCTGGGGCTGGGCTCCCAGCTTGTCCACAGGCAAATGTGGGTGCCATAAACTGGTTTGACAGGCTTCACTGCTTCTTCCCAAACCGAGGGTGGGACTCAGTGGTCCCAGGACTTCTCCCAGCCCAGGCTCTGACACTGGAGGCTGAGCCACTCAAGTGCCTCCCAGGTCCGTCGACCTTGAAGGAGTCGACCTTGAAGGAGCCACCGAGGGGCTCTGGCCTGATTCCACCCAACCACCCTTCCAGCCTGAACTGCTGTTCCTGCTCCTGGAATTCCCTCCCCCCCTTTGGATGCCTCGTTCATCCTTCGAGGGTGACCCACGCACCCACCTCTAGGAACCCTCCCTGCCTTCCCACACAGCAATGTCCCGCCCTGTGCCTCCCTCCTGCTGAGCCTGACCAGCATCAGTCAGGGGGCCTAGAAGGGTGACTTGAGTCGCTCTGGGGATGCAGGCGATTTCTGCGTCTGCGTCCATTTCCCCTTCGGGAAAGTCTCCTTCACCAAGCTTGGGTTGGGGGTCTCCTCTCTCCCGCTCTACACCCCCATGCCTTCCCAGAAATTTACACAATAGACAGACTCCACCAAGGACACACATCAGGCCAGAGAAGGATGTGAAATGGCCCCGCACACAAGTTACGAAGTGAAGGTCAAGCCTGCTGCACAGACCAGAGCCCAGCGGGAGACCAGCTCCATGCATAGCAGCCTAGAGCCATGAGCAACTCACTCCTGCCCTGTGAGCCTCAGTTCCCCCACCTGAAAGATGGGCATAATCCACCTCCTATGCTTTCCAGCCTCAAGAACATTCACAGAGATGGCGAGGGGCACTGTGCACCCCCACCCCATGGAATAAGCATCTCAGAGAATTCGTTTTCCCTCTAAGGAAAATATTTCCAGGCGAACACACTTCCCAGAACTTCTGTGGATAACGCCAGGGTCGGATGACTACCTTGCTTTGTGTCCTCTGAGATAAGACTTCCTTCTTCGTGAAGAGTTGATATTTTATTAATGTTTAGTGTCTCATTTTCCTCTGAGCTGCTTCCAGTGCACTGAAACTTTGTTCCAATAATTGCATAAGGTGGAGTGGTGCCAGTCAGGGGACAAAACTTTAAAGAGATACTGGATGCAGAAATGGTAGGGGGAACTGAGAGAGACAGAAGTGCTTCTGAAGAGAGTTGGAAAAGTTGCGAATACAAATAAAGAGAGATCTAGGGTTTGTGCTTGGCTGGAGAGCACAGATGGGCCCCCGCAGGTAGGGTTTGTGGAAAGACCGCCAGAAAAACCAGGGGTGTGATTCGACCCCCGCTTCCAATACCGAAAGCGAGACATGAGCATATCCATTTCCTTGGATCTTCAAATATAAACAGACTAGAGCACGTGCCCCAGCTTTTAAAAAGTTTCTTCTAGAATGATTCTTCTGTAAGCTAGACAAGGTTTGTTCCTAGTGTCCTATGCAAAATATAGGAAACTTCAAAAATAAAATTGTTCCATATTTGCAAAGAAATCTTTAATGCTAAAGATTCAGTAGGAAGCTTAGAAAGGTTTTCTTTCAAATTGTATTTTATGTAAGTCCTCTACAGTGCTTTCTAATAAAGCTTCCTGCAAAGATGGGAATTATTCTGTGGTAACCACCAGCTGTATGTGGTTCCTGCACACTGGAAAGATGTCTGCTACACAGAGGGCCTGCAATGTTGTTCTACTCGATTTTATAAAGAAAATTTGGAAGGGGGGGATACAGGGGTTGAGCCTGTGGGTACTTAACCACTGAACACCTCCCAGTCCTTTTATATATTTTATTTAGAGACAGGGTCTCACTTGTTGCTTAGGGCCTTGCTTTGAACTTGTGATCCTCCTGCCTCAGCCTCCAGAGTTGCTGGGACTACATCCGTGCACCACAACGCCTAGCAGTTTTATTTTTTAAAAATTCACTGATCTATCAAAATATTCCACTAAGGACTGGGGTAGAGCTCAGTGATAGAGCCCTTGCCTAGCAGGCATGAAGCCCTGGTTTTGATCCCTAGCACCGTGCATATACACACACACACACACACACACAATTTAAAAAAAATATATATATATAGAATATATTCATGGGTATAATTTATATTATATAAACATTATATAGTTATAGATAGATATTATGTATACATAAAAACACTAAAATATTATTTATCTAAATGACTTTTTGGAATCCCTTATTCTTTTTTCTGTGTGTGTGTGTGTGTGTGTGACAGAGAGAGAGAAGGATGGGGGATTGAAGACAGGGGTGCTTAACCCCTGACCACATCCCCAGTCCTTTTCATTTTTTCTTTCGAGGCAGGGTCTCTCCAAGGTGCTGAAGCTGGCCTTGAACCTGAGCTCCTCCCGCCTGAGCCCCAGCAGTCCTGACTACAGGGGTGCACCGCCATGCCTGGCTGGCAGCCCTACATTTTGTACCTGAAATGAGTTCCTTGCTCCCGGACTAAAGATATAGGGCTAAGTTTCGATTCCAACTGCACCGGAGTCTTGCTGGGGGAACACAGGGCTGGGCCCGGGGTGAGGGGCGTGGCCCCAGGGAAGGGCGGGGCCCCGGGAGGAGGGGCGGGGTCAGCTGCTGGCTGGGCCCTCACTGCGCCTCACCCCACACAGGGTTAGACCTTGCCTCTTCCTCCATCCACTCTCCCCAGCCCAGTCACACAGTACACTGGGACCAGTGGCCTTTATAGGGAATACCACCGAGGTCCCATATGTCCAGGAAACCTCCTGGGGCCTATACGTCCCTCTCACTTCCATCAAAGCAAATAGCCTTTTATGAAACTCAGGTAGTTTCCTGCATCTCGGCAAAGCAAGAGTTCCATCCAACGCCCACAAGAAGGCAAGACCCGCTTCTCCACCTCAGCGCCTCCCGCACCGCCCCGGCTCCCAGGGACAGCAGGCCCCTCCCACACTCCGCAGCAGCTACCTGAGCACTCGCGCCTCCGAGAATTCCTCATAACTGTGCATAGAGTCGCTATAAGATTCCCGGGACCCCAGAGGAGGTGGACGGACAGAATACTGGTGGACTGAGGCATTGGGCTGTGACGTAGTGTAATAGGGCGGTGGGATGCTGTTGCTTGTCTCACTGCGGTAGTCACTGTCTCGATCATCCACTGCACTGTCAGGGTCATCGTCTGGAAGAGAGAGTAGGTAAATGGGGAGAGTGAGGAGAGAGAGAGCACACATGGGGTCAGTGCAGTCTCCCAGACTTAGGGAGTCTTCATTGACTGCTAACCTAAGAAGATAATTTTTTCTCATAATGCTTGAAGTTTTATGAGTTATGTTAATAGAGGCATTGGCTGTAGAACAAGGGAGGTGAAAACTTTACTTTGACTTATTCCGGTCACACTAGACTAGAGTCTGGGTAGGTCCTATAATTTGAAGAAGACAGGGATAATTTAGAGGGTGTCCTTCAGCTCAAATAGAAGAATGAACTTCGTCAAAGTTTAGGCTCTCTGAAAAATGAGATGGGAAGTTTTTTTTTTTTTTTTTCCCCATCAGGCAGCTGGTTTCCCTTAAAAGAAGTTACACACGGAGGGAAGCTGCAGGGAGATCGAGTGGAGCAAATGCCCCTTAACCCTGAGAGATTCCCTGGTATGGGAGGAGGAGGGCCCCAGGCCTGAACCTGCCGCCAGAGCTGGGAGGTTGCTGGAAGAGGTCCGGGCTCCCTCAGCGTTCCGGCCTTAGGTCAGCAAGACCACCACAGCCCCCAGCCAGAGGGCGACTTGCCCAGCAGCTAGTGTTTAGTAACAATTAAAGCATATATTGGGTTGGTGGTCTCCTTAGTAAAAAGAAAACAGTTTATTTTCTAAATTCTAAATGAAGAAAATTCTAATTTTAAAGCTACACACCCGGGTAGTAGAATAATTAAGATTCAAACATTTTCTTCTCTATTCCTTTCCGTGCCTTCTAGGAAGTTTTTATTTCAGTAATGCACAAGTTACTTTTATAATTCAGAAGAATGATAAAATTATGGGTTTTTGTTGTTTGTTTTTTACTTATTTATTGGCACCAGGGATTGAACTCAGGGACTGTCAGCCACTGAGCCACATCCCCAGCCCTATTTTGTATTTTATTTAGAGACAGGCTCTCACTGAGCTGCTTGGCGCCTCACTTTCGCTGAGGCTGGCTTTGAACTCAGTATCCTCCTCAGCTCCCGAGCCGCTGGGATTACAGGCCTGTGCCACCACGCCTGGCAAGTTCTGTTTAGTTTGAAAGTAAAGCAAAACATAGCTGATGTAGAAAACCAGAAAAGTGAGGGTAAGTGCGTGTGTCGGGGTGAATCCCAGGTCCCAGGATCTCTGACCAGTGACTGGGACCTTTAGGCTCTTGCTGCATTAAAGGAAGGAAATGTGTCAACAGCAGCATCAAAAAAGTGAGTCTGGCATGGGGGAGAGGCTCCATGTGTCCAGAAAACAACACTGGGCTGGAAAGCCAGCGGCTGCAAGAAACGCCAAAACTGGCTGAGCCGCCGTGCGGTACCAACAATTTTATGCACCAGTGGGTGCTCCCATGTCTGTCTCTAAGCATTTTTGGTCAGTTGCCAGATGTTCACATATTTTTCTTACATTATTATTTTATCTAAATCTTTTTTTAGCAAATGCATATGTTTTATATGTTTAAAAAATGAGTCCAGGGGCTGGGGATGTGGCTCAGCGCTAGAGCACTTGCCTAGCATGTGTGAGGCGGGGTTCAATCCTCAGCACCACATGCAAATAAATAAATAAAAATTCATCAACAAGTAATAAAATTTTTAAAAAGGAGTCAATTTTTTGATGAAGTGAACTATTAAAAAATTAATTCCAACTGGGCGTGGTGGCGCATGCCTGTAATCCCAGCAGCTTGGGAGGCTGAGGCAGGATGATCGAGAGTTCAAAGCCAGTCTTAGCAACTTATTGAGACCCTGTCTCTAAAAAATATAAAAAAGGGCTGGGGATGTGGCTCAGGGGTTAAGCGCCCCTGGGTTCAATTGCTCATATCCCCCCAAATTAATTAATTCCATACTTAGACATAGAAAGCTATTTTGATATGTTCCCTGAGTTATTTTACCTTCTGAAAAATCTTCAATTCATTGCAGTTAGCAAGGCTGGCCTTAGCAAGGTGACTCTGGCTTTGACATTGGACTGGGAGGACTGTGACCTATGGGTCTTTTATCCTGGCCGTGTTACACGACCACTGCTTGATGCTCCGGACGCCATCAGCTCTGACGCTCTCGGCAGAGGTGAGACCAGTTTACCTCGAGTTCTCATGACTGATTTACTGGGGGCGTCAGGTGCCACTGTAACGTCATCAAGGCCTGAGGTGGGAATTCGGAAAGCTGGGCCATCTCCATGAAACACTGACCAATTTGTTGAGGTCACCAAAATGTCCCTCTGACCAACTCCTTTTCCATCCAATTACCTGAGTTTTTAGTCTTTGGACAAATTGACATTCTTCCTACCCAGTTGTCCTGGACCAGGCTGACATGCTCAGCCAAGTCGCAGGAGGCTCTGCGCATGCTTATCGAATTATTTATTTTTTTCTGACAAACTCTGTTTTTAAGGGGCAAATTGTTTTCACCTGGACTCTTTGCTTTTGCCCAGTCTTGTTTTTTTTACCAAATGCCTTGTGTCCAAATTACCTGCTCTGGCTGAGAAATGTTCAGCCGCTTTCGTTTTGGTGCTGTCTGCTCTGGGCTCAAGTATCTTCCCTATTTGACCCAATGATCAGTTTTAGCCAGAATGGTTTTTAACCAAAAACGCTTTTGCTTTTGAGGGAATTCTTGGTATGTGGCTGGGTGACAGTCCCCAGGCCGTCCTCGTCCGCCCAGCGCCCACCAGGGCTACCCTGACCTCTACCCAACAGGCTTTAGAGAAATTCTCCTGGATCAGGGTTTGCAGACGGTCCCCCAGGCCTGGAGCAAGGCAGGCGCCAGGATGTGGGGAAGGGGACGGGGCTTCCCAGGGGCGGATAACAGAGATTTTTCTACCAAGGAAGGACTGGAAGCAAAGGAAGCATTTCCTAGGAAGAAAAAAACTGGGCGTCTGCCTGGGAGGGGTTCTCGCCTCCTTCCCAGGCAGGCAGGCGGAGGGGGCGTGACAGGGTGGCAGGGGCGTGGCGTTGTGGGCGGAGGGGCGTGGTGTGGCGGAGGGGGGCGGGGCGGGAAGGGCGTGGAGGTGTGGCGGAGGGGCGTGGCCTGAGGCGGTTCTCGGAGGGACCTCCCTCCCGCAGCCCTGTGAGTGGCGTGGGGCTAGTTCCAGGTGGAGGAAGACAGGAGACAGGGGAGGAGAGGGATGGATTATACATGGGGACGAGAGGAGGGTTTCCTAGTGCCTGTTGGAGACAGGCCAGCCTCCACCTGCCTCCGACTAAATGTCCAGCCCTCCCTGCCGGGTGTCCGCAGCCCAGTGGCCATGCCCGCTCCCCGTGACCCCAAGACTGGTGTTCATGAACGGGGCCGGAGGGCGCAGGAGAGGGTCTTGTCAGCCCTCTGAGCCCCGCGTCTCAGCTTCCCATTCCCTGCGTGGCGGCGTGGGGGACCTCGGGGTCACCAAGATGCCCCTCCCCGTGGGCCTCCATTCGGTCAAGGGTTACTTACTCTGTTCACCCCAGCCAAAATAATTCCAGTTGCCTACAAAGAGAAGGGGCAGAGATGATAAAGGGGGGCGGGGGGAGGAGCTCCCCTATCCCCTTGCTCTCCCCGGGTCTCCCCGCCTGGCCCCGGGGATCCCCCTCATGGCTGCCATCTGCTTCCTTGGCATCCTCTTCCAGCTCCCCACCCTGCCCTGGACTCAGCCAGGAAGGTAACAAAGGGCATTTGGATCCAGGGTTTTGCAGACTCTGAAGTCTGGGGCCAGGGCTCCCTCCTCTTCCCTCATCCCAGTTCACGGACAAGCAAGCACATGATCTTGGAACCCTAGGCTTCCAAGCGCCCCTGTTGGTGGTTTCCATCATTTTGCTGTTTTTTGTTTTGTTTTGTTTTTTAATCAGAAAGGGTCAGTGAACAGCCCAAAGTCATACAGCCTCTGAGCAACAGGGTCAGGGAAAGAACCCCATCCCCTCTTTATCCCCAGTACTTGTCACCTCAGAGGAAATCCCTCTGGAATCCTGGCTCTCTGCTCAGTTCGTGACTTCCTCCTCCGGGAAAGAGGGGTGAGGAAACACTCCCAGGGGAGGCGCCAGGTGAATTTGGGGGGTGGCTCCATTTCCCCAACCCAAGCCAAGCCAGGCTGGGAATGTGGTCCCCTCTGCAGCCCCTGGGCCCTCCACCCTCCAGACTCCTTTGCCACCCTCCTGGGTACATGGGGGGACAGGTGGATGCGGGGGAGACCGAGAGGGGAGGAAGGGAGGAGGGGCTGCAGAGTGGCAGGGAGGAGGGGGGGCTCCACCCTGGGGCCACATGGTCTGTCACTTTGTCCCACTCCAGAGGGCCAAGGGTGCTGGGAGCCTGAGGAAGGGGACGGTGGAGATGAGCTTCGGGTTTCTGGGGACAGCAGCACCTGTCACCTCCCGCCCCAGGGAGGCCAGTGGGCAGGGCTCCATGATGCCGCCGGAGGCAGTGGACCTGGGCTCGAGTCTGGCTGCAGCGCTTGCCACCAGTTGTGACCTGGGGCAGGACATCTTGCCTCACAGGCTCCAGGATCATTTAAGAAAGCTGGTTGGGAAAGAGCCATGGCCCTGGGACGGGCAGGTGTGGCTGCGGGGACACCCCACCTAACAGCTGGTGGCCTGGGGTCTGGTGGCCCCAGCATAGTTTTCAAATGAGCTCCGGGTCCCCATCCAGAGTCTGAAGAGTGGAGCTAAAGGGTCTGCAAGCGGCTGTGCCTCTGATGTCCTGGGTCCCCTCCTCAGCCCTCAGAGGAGGCCTGTTCAGATGCCCGTTTTTAAGAGGAGGACCCTAAGGGTCGGGAGGGACATGGGCGTGCCTGTGACCACACAGCAGGACAGGACTCAGGCCCAAGCCCCGCGTCACTTCTCTTTCCCCATCGGGGACACTGTGGCACCCTAGGACTTGGCTTCTGCAGGGGAGTGGCCCTCTCGTCAGGAGGGCTGGGCGGGAAGGGAAGGCCTGGGTCTCATGGGTGTCGGGACGGAGATGGGGAGGTACTCACAGCACTGGCTGCTGGGCTACGGGCAGCGGCTGTCCTGCTCATGTGGAAGGAGAAATGAGGAGGGGGCGGAGAGGGCGCTCAGGGGCCAGAAGGTCCTCTGTCCTGCCCTCTCCTCCCACCTGCCGCCCCCTCCCTCTCCCAGAGGCGGGCGGGGGGAGGGAGGGTCAGTCCCTCGCTGCACTTCAGCTCGCCTCTCAAATGGGCCGTGCTGCCGGCTGCACTTCTGAGCGCAGACGCAGGGAAGGGCAGCCAGGAGGGGACAGAGGTGGCGAGGGGGCGCACCTCGTCCTGGTCCCGCATGGCGTTCAGCTGCTCCAGCTTCTTGGCCCAGTAGCGGCCGCCTCCTCCTCCGGAATGTTCTGCGGGCGGAGCTGGTGAGGCCCGGGCTGAGGGCCTCCCTGCTCCCTGGCTCCCGCCGGCCCCTTGCAGCCCAAGGCCCCCCGAGGACCAGCCAGGACCACCGGGACCTGAGCCCCCAGGGGAGGATTGGCATCTGCCACCCACGGGTGACGCTGAGGGGACAGGTGGTGTGCTTGGGCAGGGGACCGTGTCCTCAGCACAGAGGGGCCGGCTGGGCCCACTAGAACGCAGTCATCCTCCTGGACTGGCGAGGGGGTCCAGAAGCCGGACTCACCCAGGGGCAGTTCGAAGCGCGTGTCCAGCAGGATGCGGGTGGAAGGTGGGGTCCTTGGTGCCGCAGATCTCGCTGTCTGCCATGATGGCCTGGGAGTCCAGTGTCAGCCACTCTCCAGGGCCCTCCTGGGTCGTGGGGGCAGTTAAATGGGGGGTCGAGTCTCCCAGGGGCCCCCTGCCCTCACAGACTGGCCTCAGCCACCTCACCCCTACCTGCAGGGCAAGGGGTCCTGCCCCCACTTTCCAGCGGGGAAACTGACAGATAGGGAGGGTCTCGTCCAGAGCCACGTGGCGGCTCAGGGAAACCCGGAGCCCAGGACCCCAGAGGGAGGACCAGGAGAGTAGGCAGGCATGGCACAGCTGTCACGAGGGGCCTGGGGACTCTGACTTCACTCAGAAGCTCTGGCCCTCCCACCCTCCAAGGAGAAAGCACCCAGAGAAAAGGAGACTGTTCCTGTGTGATTCAGGGACACGGCCGGGGAGCAAGCGGGGCCCACTCTGAACCCCAGTTTCTCGTTTCCTAAGTGAGCCCTCTGTCTGCTGCCCTACGGGGCCAGCCTCCCCCACACGTGGGGGCCACTCGAGGCTTCCTATGGGACTCATTCCCTGGATGTTGATGACATTCACTTCCTCCCTGGGTCACTGGTTCCTTCCATCACTGAAGTGGGACCTGCTCGGTGCCAGGGTCACGCCCCGTGTGACAGGGTCCCAGGGTCCCAGCCAACCGGTTCTGACCCCTGCAGCCCTCACAGTCCTGGGAGGTAGAGCTGGACACGGGAATCCGAGCCCGAGGGAGGGAGTGGGGCTGAGGGGTCCAGGGTGCTAGGAAGGCTTCCCGGAAGCAGGAGGTGTTGGAGCGGGTGACCCTGGGATTGACCGCAGAGCAGAACGGAGGGCGCTCGAGCCCAGGAACAGCATTTGCAGAGGCTCAGAGGTTGGAATCTGCAGAGTGAGCAAGGTGCCATGCAGAGGCTCCCAAGGGACGGGTGGGGGCCAGTTCAGGGCTCCAGGCCGGAAGATCCTTCTGGGGTCAACAGGGGAGTGGGTGGGAATGAGGGTCAGGGAGGGCCCCAGGGGAGGCAAGGAGGGACAGGGAGGGTCAACTGAGTGGGCTCTACCCACTGGTGTGGTGTGATGGCAGAGGCGTGGGGCCTCTGTCTGCCTGTCCTCTGGCTGGACAATCCTCCTGCTACCCTCCTGGGGTACCAGACACTAGGTGCCCACATCCCCCTCCTCTCCTTCCCCATAGAAATCTATTCTTAGCCGGATCAGGGTGCACAGCTTAAGACTACATTTCCCAGAATTCTTTGAAGTCATGTGGAACCACAATTCAGTTTTGGCCAATTTTGGATGTATATAAAACACTGTGAGCAGCTTCCAAAGGGGCCCTTAACTAAGTAGATGAGTACTCTCCATCACTACCTTTCCTTGGCTGGAATGCAGATACAATGGTGAGCCTCAAGCAGCCACTTTGGACCATAAGGTAGAAGCCACATGGGAGAGCAATGAGGTAAAGGAACTTGGGCCCCAGTGACTTTAACTGTCTTAACAACCCCAAAGGTCTACATAGATTTGTCAGGGGACAGAGAGTAAATGTCCATCTTGTTTAGGCCACGAGCCTCTGGGCACTCCTCCTTTCCTGCCTTCAGCCTTCAGCCCACCCACCACTCACCTCATTGGATTGCCGGATGGTGCGTAGTGGAATCCACACAGTACCCACCATTGTGTCCCAGATGAGACCCTTGTTCCACACCTCCACCGTCAGTCCCAAGTCCAGGCGGTTAATCTCACTGTGGGAAGGGCAGATGGGGTATCAAGGGAGCAGGAGGGAGAGAATGGGAGCTCAGAGAGGTTATTTCCTTTGCCTGAAGACACACAGCACACTGCAAATGAACCCCTTTTCAATCCTAGCTGGGATGGCAAGATGGTACTTTTCATTTGACAGGGGAGACTGAGGCCAGGGAAGGGACTAGCTCTGAGTGCCCCAGAAGCAAGCCGGGAGGGAAGGGGCGGCACAGGAGTTACACCTCTCCCACACCTGTCTTCCGGGCCCCTGCGTGAGCCACCTCCACGCATCTCCAGCCTGGCCGGCGTCACCCCGTTCTACCAGGTGGGGGCACTCCCGAGCACGTGAACAAGCCCACTTGCTTGCACTTTCCCTGAGGGCTCACCCTGGAAATGTGCCCACACCAGGACACGCCATCCCCAGACTCCCCCCTGCCCCTTCCGGTCCTCCGCTCGGGATCCTCATCGCTGGGGCCTCTGACCCTTCACAGTCAGGCTCCGCTCCAGGCATAGCCTGAGGCCAAACCCAGCTGTGACACACACATGCTGTGTGACGCTGAGCAGGTGGCTTTACTTCTCTGGGCCTCCATGTCATCATCTGTAAAATGAGGAGGGCAGTGGCAGCTCCCCACCCGAGTTGTGCGTGCGGTTGATTTAACAAGGCAGGCAGCCTCGGAGGGGCACAGCGCGGCCAGCGTCAGAAAAGACCCATTCTGTAAGCGGGGGCCTGTGGCTCTGGGTGGCTCTAGATCAATGGCTCAGCCAGGCTGTTAGTTCATTTGGTTATCAGACCAATAGTTCTTGAGCACTTACTATGTTCCAATTTCTGTGACATGGGGTCACAGCGGGGACAGGAATTGACCCGGTCCCAACCCTCCTGGAACTCACAGTCTGGCAGTGGCCAGAAATGTGAAAATCGTAGAAATGGCTAGAAAAGTCATGGGTGGGGAGAACCTGGGTAAGATAAGTACTCTGAAAATTGTAACTGGGGGGCAGAAGGTCAGGGAGGTTTTCCTGGAGAGACATGAGCTGAAATCCAAGGACAAGCCAGCTGCTTGGGGAGAAACGCAAGTGCAAAGGCCCTGGGGCAGGACCAACCTGGGCCTATGGGAGAACCGTGGCTGGGACAGGTGGAGGGAGAGAAGATGGAGAGAGACGCTGGCGGGGACAGCGGGGAGGAGTGTGGCTTTTCTCTGAGGTCGACAAGCTACGACAAGTGTGGAGCCTAGGAGTGACAGGATGTGATTTGCAGTTTTAAAAATATCCCCCTGGCTGCCTGAAGGAGAACAGATTGCGGGAGGCAGTCGGCAGCAGGAGGCCAGGGCGGAGGCTTGGGGCGGGCAGCTGGGACTTGGCTGGTGGCTGCTGAATACAGGGAGGGCGGCTTCTGGGCCTCTGGGCGAGCTTTGGTGGAGAGGGGCTGGCTGGGCAGGGGCTGGGGGTATGAGGGACCCGTCTGGGCCCAGCTGGTGCCAGTGCCCTGCCCCGGGGGCGTGGCGTGCTGGCACGCGCAAGACTCACAACATGAAGGTCCTGCTCCCAGCTGGGCTGCTGCCGCGCAGCGGCGATGGGGTCGTGCTCTTGACATTCTGCACCTTCAGGGTCACGTACGGTTGAATTTCTCTGTGGCGGGTGAGGAGCAAGAGTCAGCGCTGAAGTTTCAGGGCTCCGGGTGGCCCTCCCCAGCTCTGGATGACCCGTGCTGGCCCCGCATGGGCTCCAGGCCTGGCCAGCCCTCCCCGACCGTCCCAGGCCCCTCCGACGACAGGCCAGGGGCGGGGAAGGCATCAGATTCAGGGAGACCTGGACCTTGGACGTGTGGCCCGCTCTGGGGGAAGGGTGTGGCCCCCCGGGAAAAGTCCTTGCCGCAGCCTAAGGGCCTGGGCTCCTTCCCCACAATACGGGTTCCATACTGAGACCATGCCCAGCCAGCTTTTGGTTTGGGCTGGCAAGACTGAGGTCCCCAGAAAAGGGACAAAACTGACTAAGGAACTCTCTTGTCTCTCTGGACCTGGGCATCCTCATCTGTAGCTGGACTCAGGACCCAGCCCTGCCTCCCAAGGCCGCGGGAAGCCACAGGCTCAGGGTGAGTCCCACTGGCCTGGGGCGGCGGTCCCGAGGGCAGGGTCCCCAGGGCAGAGACACGTGGCAACTGTGGGATCCCAGGCCAAGGCCTGCCCTCCTAGCTCTGCCCTCCCGGCCTCCCTGCTGCTGAGCAGGCACAGAGACCAAGTCTGAGTCTGGACCCAGATCCTCTCCCAGTCTTTCCAAGAGACGGACTGACAGACAGCACAGGACAGCACAGGGCAGGAAGAGCGGGCTTACCTTGGGCACCATCGAACTTGGCTTTTTTGACTGTGGAGAGAGACAGACAGGGAGGGGAGGCAGGGAGGGATGCGGAGGGAGCAGGGACAGAGACCCCAATTCAGAGCCACAGGAGAGGCAGAGAGGAGAGAGACAGGCACAGAGACACAGGAGAAGACAGGTAGAGACAGGAGAGAGGCTAGTGGCGGGAGACGCAGAAGGGGGTGTATCAGGAGATCAATCAGGAATACAAAAACAGATAAAAGAGTGCGAAAGCCAGGGACAGCGGAGGAGAGAGGAGAGGGAAAAGGAGGTGAGGGAAAGAGAGAGAGAGAGGTCCTCAACAGATGCGCCCAGGCAGACCTAAGGCCGGAGAAAACGGGCTGGTGGGAGCAGCCCCCGCCCCGCCCTCCCCCCCGGTTGTGCCTTCACTGCAAGGGAGCAGAGGAGCAAGACGGAACTGGACAGTGGCAGCTGACGCCTCCTCCGGAAGCCCTCAGGGACTGATTGCCCTCAGAGCAGGTGGAGGTGGTGGGTGTGAGAGACAGCCAACCTCCAGGCCCCAAACCGCTGCCAGGGCCAAGGAGCCCCCCTCAACGTCCAGCTCTGTCTGTCCTAGCAAATGTTCTAGCTCAGCGGGCGGGGAAAGCTGACCACCAGGCCAATCCATTCTGGGCTTTTTCACTGCGGTGACAGTTCACTCGCCTGCCCCTGCCCAAACCTGCACCCCACTGGAACCCACATCCCTCTCCCTTCTCCATCTCCCCCTCCTTTTCTGATTCATGTCTTCGTGTGGGTAGACGAGACTGCACCCTGGACCCAACCAAAGGAACTGAGGAACGGTGTGTGGGGACCCTCCCCGCTGGGGAATCACTAGCCAGGTCCTCCCGACCCTAGAGAGGGTCCCCACACGGACCAACTCATCACACGCCCACTGTTCCCAACCTTCAGGATTTCCTCTCTTCTCTCCCCACCCCCGCCTCTTTAGTACCAGGGACTGAAAACCAGGGGTGCTTAACCACTGAGCCCACATCCCCAGCCCTTTATATGTTTTGTTTAGAGGCAGGGTCTCGCTGAGTTCCTTAGTGCCTCGCTAAGTTGCTGAGGCTGGTTTTGAACTTGTGATCCTCCTGCCTCAGCCTCCAGAGTTGCTGGGGTTTGCAGGCATGCGCCACCCTGCCTGGCTTCCCATGTTTCTCCCTCTCTCTCTCTTTATTTGTGGTGCTGGGGATTGGAACCCAGGGCCTTGTGCGTGCGAGGCAAGCACTCTACCAGCTGAGCTACACCCCAGCCCCCCGCGTCTCTTGACGTATGTGTTCAAGCTGTGACAGGATGAATTCCTAGAAACAGAATCCTGTATCTATGGACAAATGCCACAGCCTCTTGGGTTTGTATCTCTGTCCCCATCGCTTGATTTCTGTCCTCACAAAACACTTGACAGAAGCCAAGGAAGACAGTATTCCATCAAGGGTGGGGAGCTGGGTGGCTGTGACACATGCCAATGAATACAGTTTGTTCCCCTGCAGCAGAGGAGTCAACGGGAAGAGGAGTCAGCAATGAGAGGGCGCTTTCCTAAGCCAGCACCAACCTCCCCACTCGAAAGCCCAGACTTCAAAAGCAAATGAATTGGGCATCTCAACCCCACCACACACCCTTGGGAGGCAGAGTGTGGATGGAACCCTACTGGGCTTTGGGAGAGGTGAGCACTGGCTCTGCTAGAAGTCAGACAGAGCTGGGTTCAGATTCGGTGCTGTGTGACCCTGGGCTAGTGAATCCCCCTCTCTGGGCCTCCATCTTTGTGTTACTCTCCCTTCCTGCTTTTCTAGATTCTGGTTCTCTCTCTTCTCTCTTTCTCCCTCCCTCCCCCTATATTTATTTTCTGTCCTCACCGCTGTTTCTTTCCCTCACACCCCACAATCAGTATCAGTCCCTGTGTTTTCACTTTCTGGCTCGAGACACGTGGCTGCATGCGCTGCATGCTCCCTCGGTCCCTGCCCCACGGGTCCCTCATGAATCTTATCACCCAGACCCCAGGGAGCTCTCCTACCCATCGCCCCAGCTGGGGCTGAGCGGCCTCCCGGGCGTGGGCCCAGCCTGAGCCTCTTCTGGAGGAGAGGCTGCTCCTACCTGGGATGCTCTGCCAACGGGGCGGGGCGGGAGGGAGGCCGCCAGACCGAGGCTGGGAGAGGCACGCACCAACGGAGACCAGGAGAAAGGGGAAGCGGGAGGAAGAGGGGAGGCGGAGGACGGGACAGCAGCGACAGCAGGCTGAGACGCAGAGAGCCACAGACCCCTGCCGGGCAGAGCAGGGGGCCGGGAGAGCGGCGTGGCGGGGGCACTTCGAGGGGGCGAGCGAGCCCGGCACTGGGGGAGTCCGAGGGGCCCAGAGCTCCACCCTTCGGCTCCTTGGATTATGCCCGCTCTGCGGACCCTGGGCCGGGCTCAGGGGAGCCCAGAGCCGTTGGTGTGCCAGTCTGCCTGTCTGCCCCCGTCTCTTTCCTCCCGGAGGGTCCTGCCCTGGCGCCACCATGTCACTCGGTCTGCTCCCTGCCCCTTGGTCTTTCTCTCCGCCCATCACTCGTTCCTGCTTTCTGGTCCCCTCTTCCTCCCTCGTCTCTCCGCTTCCTCCAACCTCAGCCCGGCCCCACCCCGCTCCGAGGGTGCGCAGCAGTGGGGCTTGCCTGGAGGGCTCTGCCCTGCCGGCTGAGGCCAGCTCGGGCCTCGGCCCCCCGCAGAAGGTCCAGGGCAAGGACAAGATCAGCTCATTCGTTCGGGAGGCTCAAGGGGGAAAGGAGAAACCTCAGTGGGGAAAAGGGTCTCGAGAACAGGGAGAACAGAAGGCGTCCCAGAGTGGGGGGAACAGGGGTCTGGGAGGGGCAGGGAGCGCGAGAGCCCACGAGGGACTCGAGAAGGGGGCGTGGGCTGGACAGGGAGGGTGGCCTCGGGCGGGGGCGGGGAGGGGAACGTGGTCTCGGGGGCGTGGTTTGGAGAGGAGGTGGTCTTTGGGGGAGGGGAAGGAGCGGAGGGTGGTCTCGGGGGCGGGGCTTGAGAGGGTGGCCTGGACGAGGAGGGGCTCAGAGCAGGAACCGGCTCGTCCTTTTGTCCTTTTCCGGTCAGTACGCGCTCTCCCCCAGAGGCACCGTCCTCGCGGTCACGTCCCGCCACCTTCACACGACGGCGGGCGGGCGCCGTTGCTGGATGAGGGTCAGCGGGGCGGGAAGCGCCAGCCCTCCCCCGCGGGCTCCGAGTCACAAGCGGGCACAAGGCTATTTATAACGTGGGCGCGGAGGGCGTGAGCGACGCGACGGCGGGGAGGTGGCGGGAGCGGCCCAGGTGGGGGAAGGGGGGCGCCGGCGCTGTCGCCTTCTGATGGCGGGGGGGGGGGGGGTGCGGGGGGGGTGGAGACAGCGCGTCATGCGCAGCCAGTGGCCTGTGCGGCCTCGGATGTCTCCGGGGCCGCATCAGCGGGGACTGATGAAGGTGGTTACAGATGCTGGCGGCCCGAACCTGGGGAGGCTGGAGGCGGGGGTTCAGCCTGCGGGATCCCCATGCGCGCTGCGGGCTCGAGGCCTCAGTGCCTGCATCTGGGAAATGGGGAGAGGCCGAGCTGGGTGGTTTTGCTTTCCTCTCTTGCTCTCTCGCCCTCTTCCGCATCCTCATGATTACAGCACCATTAATATTATTATTGGTACTAGTGTCACGACTGTTTTTATTATTTGGTTGGTTTCTCAGCGTGCCCTTGGCTCGGATTCGAGGATGTCTAGGGTCCTGAATTCTAACTGAAGGGGAATCCAGTCTTGGGGCACTTGGTTCGTGCCCTGCCAGGGGAGGGGGCAGTGTGAAGGGCAGGGGAGGAGAACCCAGCCATCGAGGGGAGTGTCTGAAAAGCCCACTCACCTGATGTGCTCCGTGAGTGTCAGAGTAGACGTACTGCAAGGGTGGCTTTGGCATGGGGTAGGGGAGCAGAAAGAATCCAGAAATAGATTCCAGGATATTTGATGGTTTCTCGTGTGATGTCGCTGGCAGACATTTCAGCGGGAGATGGATGAGCTCTATGAGAAAGGACGTTGACCCCGCATGGTGTTGCACAGGGGAGAGATTAGGTGAGGACTCTCAGACTCTAATGGAGGAAATAAGCTGGAGCCTCTATGTAAAAACCAAACACGCCAAGAACTCAAGGATCAGGAATCCTGTGCTGCTTACCACGGACCACTAAGAATTAGGCCCAGTGTATACAGTAGTAGCTGCTCATTAAATAGTGGTTTACCAAAGGCACTACGTCATTTCCTCCTCCAGCTAACTTGCGCTAAGACCAGCCCTGCAGGCCAAATGGACGCTGTCCGTGGTGCTGAAACCCCATCCCTGCTCTTGTATCCCTAATGTATCTCCTGCTCGAGAGCCTGGCGACCCCTCTTGGAGCCCTCTTCAGGCCTGAATACAGTGTCCTGCACTGATGGACCGCTTTTCCAGAAAGCTCTTAGGCTCCATTAATAAAAATCCCATCATTGATTTTCCGTTTCTTTGGCTCACACTTATTGGGCCTTCCCATAGGCCAGGCATCATGCCAAAGGGCTCTGCCTCCTCTCACTAGAGAATTCTGGCAAACCCAGGTGGCGCTGGTGCTGTTAGTGTGCCCATGCTACAGATGTGCATACTGAGGAATGAAAAGGAAGAGTGAGTGTGAAGACTCAGAGGCAGATGCCCCTGGCTGGGTGGTATCTCAGACAGGGCAGCCCAGGAGGGAGATCTGCAAAGACTTCCTGGGAGAGAGGAGGAAAATAGTCACTATGAATGAGGAGATTGTGACATGCTGGTTTACTGAGATGATGTGGGAAGAAGGTAATCCACCCCTGGAAGGAATTTGGCTGTCTTCCAGGTTCTGAGGCTGAGAGGAGTTCACCTGCAGCACGTTAGGGAGTCAGTTATTTTCACCTCTGCCTCTGGCATTAGACAAGTTGCTAGACCTCTCTGAGCCTCAGTTTTGCTCATCCGTAAAATGGGGCTGCTGGGGAGTGAAGAGGGCAGTGGGCATAAAAATTTTCAGCGCTATGCCTGCAAAATGCTGGGTGGATAGGGCTTCTTTGCTTATTAGTTGAGAGGCAGATCTTCCCTCACACACATTCACTGATTTGTTCACCTTCTTCACTCATCAAATATTTATGGACCCTTTTAAAACCTGTGGTCTGTGCAAAATGTCATGAGGTACACAGGAAAGCCTGGAATTGATTCTGACCACCATGCTTTTGCCCCCACTGTTCCCTTCGCCCGACCACTATCTCCCTTCTGTTTATCTTTCCCTCATCTTCTGACACTCAGGCAAATGGTAAGGGGCAGGGTTCTAGGCAGCCTCCTGGAGGAAGAGGATCCAGACGCCCTCTCTCAGCTCCTCAGCCCTCCCTCATCTCTTTCAACCTCAAACAACTAGGAGAGCGGCCAGGGCTGGGGCTGGGTCCCCAGAACCAAGAACAGTGCCTGATACACAGTACAGGCTCAGTGACTTCTTATCAAGTAGATACAAGTGGCTTCATAAAGGAAACAGGTGCATTTGCCATTGGCAACCTCAGACACTGCCAACAGCTAGCAGGTAGGCTAAGGGGAGGCCCTGCATTTCCACACAGGTAAGGGAGAAGGAAGGCAGAGCCAGGGCCTGTGCAGGCGGTCTCCCGATTCCTGGCTTGGGTGTGCACACAGGAGAGTTGCATCTGCCTGTGCTTGACTGGGTGTCTGCAGGGAGGAGTTTGCTTGCATAACAGGACAGGCAGGTGTGTGTGCAAGTATAGAGGGACAAGGGACTGTTTATGTGCAGGTCAGTGTCTGGACACACGTGCCTGGAGGTGGAGACGTGCTGGCATGTGCCATCTTGTGGGTAATGAGTTAGCAGCACACAGGGGTTTGGTACATGTATGTGCATGCCATGCAGCTTCGTGACACATGCACCTGTGTGTTTGCATACACACACTCCTGTGTACCTGCACACCTAAGTGAGTGTTTGTATGTACCATCATTTGTCCATTCAAAATGTCTGGCAAGCAGTATCCTATGTGTATACATATGGCCTTGGTATGTGCTTATGTGTATACAAGTGTACTTGGGACCTTAATGGGTGCATATGCATACATGTCTGGGTGTTAGGTGATGAGGAGATTGTGTGTATTCTGAACACATCATCTTTGGATACATCCAGTTGTGTGCCACCAGACACACACGTCTATATTTCAGGGACCCTGTCTGTGGCAATTAGACCGGATCACATAAACCCACGGGCATGTGTTCACGTAGGCACAGGTTTACAGGGAGTACCGGTGAGCATGACTGTCCACAAGGAATGAGCCTGATCGGATTGGGTTGTAGGTGAGGTGAGCCTGGGTGAGGAGGGGCAGGTGCTTCAACTCCAAGGATGAAGCTCAGACCCCATGGATACCCCTTCCAGCCTAGGTCCCCTCTTGCCCAGTCCACCTCACACTCCTCTCTCACCCAGTCCTCCTGGCCTCGCCCCCCACCATGGAGCTTTACCCCCCTCCCAGCACCCCCAGCCGCCCCACCCTGCTTCTGGCCCCCAATACAGTGCTCCCTTCCTGCACTCTGCGTCCCCATGGCAGCCCCAGCCTTGCCCCTCATCATCACCCCCTCCACTCTGCTGGTGACTCCCTTCCTACAAAGTCCACAGAATCCAGTACAATCCTGCCCCCGGGCCTCCCTTTCTGGAAGCCTCCTCCCTCTCACTGCCCCCCCACGTCCACCACCCCCGCAGCCGAGCCTCCTGTTTGCCGTCAGAGTTGGAGTGAGATCCCCGCCCCTCCACCGGGCAAGCCGGCGAGGGGGTGCGAGGGGGCATGGGGTCAGCAGGAGCACCCGCGACGCCTCTCCCTGGAGTGCCAGGCAACTCGAGAAGGAAAAGGCCAGATGGGTCTTTACAGTCACCTTCCCTCCCCATCCTCTCTCAGACCTCGTCCGTGGGGAGGCACGGGGGTCCCCTGAATTTCCGACGACACTAACTCCATAGGCCTTGAGGTCTGGGGCTGCAGGCGATGACCTTTGATATAGGGATCCTTCTCCACCACCCCCAGCCTCGTCGGACCAAAATCAACTCAGAGAAAGGGGGCCCCTGTCCCTTTAAGAACACCCGCGTCCCACGCCGGCGGGCCCGACCCTATTTGCACACGGGAAGCCGCGGGCGGGGAGCGGGCGGGCGGGCTGGGTTTGTGAATGGAGCGGCCGGGGGAGGGGCGGGCGGGGGAGGGGTGGCGGGGGCGGCTCCGGGCTCAGGGCCTGCCCACCAGGGGGTCCAGGCGGCCGGAGTCAGCACGCACGCGCGCACACACACGCACACACATACGCGCTCCCGGCTCCAAGGTCTCCCGAAGCCTGGCATCTCAGGCTTGGTCCCACATACTCCTTCCACCACCGCAGTCTTCTGAAGTGGGCGCGGGAGGCCGCGAACCCCAGTCCTTAAAGCCCGAGTTCAGACTTCTGTGGGTTCCCAATCCCAGTCCACGACCACCTGGCTGCCCAAGGTCTCCCAGAGCCTGAGTTCTCTGCAGGAGCGCCTCGGACGCTTGGGCCATGGTGAACTGGCCTCTCCCCAACCCCAGGCTCAAAGGTGTGTTGAGCGGGGGTCATGCGTCTCCCACGTTTCTCTCCCTCCCCCCACCCAACGTAGAGCGTGGGCCTGGGCGTGGGCCCTCGGTGCAGATGGAGTTCTGGCCCCAAAATAGCTCCCCACCCCAAGTCTCCTTCCCTCCCTGCAGCCCCAACGTGGGTGAGGTGAAGATGGACCGAGAGGGGTCGGGGTCGAGGGCGGACGGTCTGTGGGGCACACTGCACTTCCAAGGGGTCGGCTCCCTACAAAGAGACTGTGAACGTTTCCGGGGTGTCTGGAGGGGGCGGGAGGGAAAGGGCACCCACGCTGTCCTCCCAGTCCCCATTTGGGCGGCCAAGAGTTAATGGGAGAAGCTATCCCAGACCCCCAAGCATAGCCCTCTCTGAACCCCTGGGGGTGGGGGGGTCTCCCTGGCTCCCCTCCCCCCAACCCTCTTCACGTTCAGGACTAAGGGTTTCCTAGAACTCTCTGCTGTCCCGATGGCCAAGCCACCCACCCAAACCTTACATTCCCAGGCTTGGGGGCCCACTCCCCTCCAATGCCCAACCTGGTCGGCGTCCCTGAGGACCCGCAGCCCGACCCACAGGACCAGACTCTTCTAAGTGCCCCCGCAGAATTCAAACTACCCAGCCCGGCCCGCTCCACATGAAACCCCTACACAGATGCCCGCCCGTGTCCACACGACCCCCCAACAGCAGCGACTGGGAGCCCCCGAAGAACCGAGCCGCGTCTACACGGAATCGCCCCACGAGGCGAGCTGCCGCAGAGACTAGGACTCGCCCCTCGCAGTCCAACCGGCGGTGCTCGGGTCACGGGTAGGAGCCCAGCCGCATCCACGCGGACCCCGAGAGCAACCCGCACCCGCATGGGGTCCAACCCGCATCTCCCGCCTACCTCCCACGCAAAGCAGGGACATGCTCTGGAGTCGCCGGCGGGCCGGGGGCAGCCAGGCCGGACTCGGTAGGGTCGGGCTCAGCGGCTGCCGGGTCGGGGCATCTCGCGGCTGCGCCCGCGCTCTGCTCACGCCGGGCCCGGCCGCCGCCAGCCATCTTGCTTCAGCACCGGGGGGCGGACAGCTCCTGACGTGGCGCCGGCGCGCGAGGGCGGGGCCCGGACGCCTGATGGGGGCGGGGGAGCCGCAGCCCGGGGTGGTTAAAGAGCCCTGGCGAGGAGCCCCGGCTCCCCGCCTCCAGGCCTCCCCCCGCAGGGGACCCGGCGGCCCCCGCGCTTGTCGCCTGCCCATTCTGCTCTGTGGATCTCCATTCCTCTGGGTCTCAGTTCCTCCAACACTTTCTCCCTGGCTCTGTTTGTCTCCAGGCCTTTCTTTATTCCATTCTCCCTCTGATCCTCTCTCTGTTCCCTCTCTGCGCCTCTGTTAGGTTCCTGTCTAGGTCTCAATGTCTTTGTTTCACTTTCTCTGAGCCACCCATCCTTCTTTTCCCTGTGTAACTAGAATCTCCTATCCATCCATCAACGCCCCAGTCCATAACCTCTCCTCCTCTGGGAAGCCTTCCCTGACTTCCTGCACTGAGCCCTTACTCCACCTCTCTGGCTCCCAGCCCCGGCCCTTCCTCTGGTTGGGCCCTGACTCCACACACAACTCTGCTCTCCACTCCCCTGCACGCACCTAAACTGAAGACTCCATATGGCCCTCGCCCTACAAACATGTCCAAGTGTACGCCAGTACCTAGAATTGACACCTGAGGCCGAGCCCCACGGCGGCAGCCTGTCCCAAACACACAGGAAAGAGCTTCACGAAGCAGAAATTGTGCCTGGAGTTCGTTTGTGAGCGAGCCTGAGTTAAAACCCAGCTCTGCTCTGAGGGCCAGCAATGAGGCTTGGGCAAGTCAAGCATGACTGCTGTGCCTGTGAAGGGGATGACAACAAGAATCGCCTCACAAGTTCGCAGAACCATCATATGAGTCCAATGCCAGGAACAGCAATGCCTTCTGCTAACCCTGTCCATTTCCCGTTGCTTTCAAACTTTTAATTAACTATCAACTAAATACGCACAGGAAGGGATAGGAGGGGGAACTTGTAAAAGCATCACCCATCCCCAGGCCCGAGAACTCCCAGGTGCCTCCCCAACCTCATCCCTCCTTTCAAAAAAGGAGAATTCCCCTTAATTTTTTCATGTCCATGCTTTCCCTTACACATGCTTGGACAACAAACATTAATATTTTGAATGTTTATGACTTTATGTAGCCAAAACAAAATGTTCACACTCTTTACCCCCTGCGGTTGCTCAACATGATTCTACCAATGTTCCCTCTGTTTTGATGCTAGCTGGGATGTGTGCCTTACACTGCTGTATAATATTCCTTTATAGGAATACGGGACAAGTAGTGACTGAGCATTATTCAGTTAGTGAGCCTTTGGGTTGTTTCAAATGTGGCTTATTGTGAAAACAAACAAACGAAGCGTTATGACCATGCGCTCAAAAATTGTGTGCTGATGCACACAGGTGGTAGAATGGCTAAGTCATAAAACTCACACATGCTCAGTTTTACTGGATAACCATAAAAAAATTTTCTGTAGTGATTCCACAATTTCCATCATACTGACAGCATAATGGCATCAAGTGGTACATGTCCTTGCTGATGTCTGAGTTGCCCAGGAGCTTTAGGTGCACCAGTGCAGAGGGTTGGAGGGTTTCCTCTGGGCTCCTGCAGCTGGGCTTCCTATGTGATTTCTGACTGCTTCTCCAGGTGAGGCACCTGTTCAAACCTTTCACTTGTTTCTAAAACTTTGACTGTTTATCCTTTCCTATTGATTTGTAATGCTTCTGCTCATTTTAGTTATCAATCATTTGTTGGTTTCATGTTGTAAAAGTCTCCAATTTGTAACTTGTCTTTGCTATTTTGATTGCTCTTTTCTGAACAAAATCTCTTAATTTTCTCTCTTCTTCTTCTCTCTCCTCCTCCTCCTCCTCCTCCTCCTCCTCCTCCTCCTCCTCCTCCTCCTCCTCCTCCTCCTTCTTTTGTACTGGGGATTGAACCCAGGGGTGCTCAACCACTGAACCACATCCCCAGCCCTTTTTATTTTTATTTAGAGAGTGTCTCACTGAGATGCTTAGGGCCTTGCTAAGTTGCTGAGGCTGAGGCTGGCTTTGAACTTGTGATCCTGCCTCAGCCTCCTGAGCCATCAGGATTACAGGTGTGTGCTACCATGACCAGCAGAAGCTCTTAATTTCCTTTAAAATATTTTTTAGTTGTATGTGGACACAATATCTTATTTTGATTTTATGTGGTGCTGAGATCAAACCTAGAATCTCTTAATTCTCTAAAAAACATTTTTATGAAAAAAATGTAAGCATGCAGAGGCACCGAGCTACCAAAGCTGTAGGGTGACTTCACCTCAGCCCACACGAACATCTTACCAATGGCTCTGGGTACAGATGTCAAAACTAAAGCCATTGCACTGGTACTTATTAGTAAATAAATTGCAGGTTTTATCTGCATTTCACTGGATTTTCCACTAATGTTCTCCTACTGCCCCTGCATTTGGTCATCGTGTGTCCTTGGTCTCTCTGATCTGTGACATTTTCTTGGTCTTTCTTCTTCGTCACGACCTTGACACTTTGGGGGAGGCCTGGTCAGGTATTTCTAGGAAGTTCCTCAAGTGGATGTTGTGTGATCAGGAGCAGTTTGTGGGGTTTTGAGAGGAGAACCCAGAGGTGGGATGCCCTCCTCATCATATCATGCCGCACGTGATGTGAGCCCTGGGGACCCGGTTAAGGCGGTGCCTGCAGGTTTATCCACTGTGGAGCTGTGGTCATCTCCTTCTCCTGCTGTATGATCTGAAGGCGGGAAGGGATCTGTAAGGGGTTCTATCTACAAAGCTTAATTTTAATTTTTTTAAAAACTGTCATGAAACACACATAACACCTGGACACAGTGCCACACTCATAGTCCCAGCAGCTTGGGAGGCTGAGGAGGAGGAATCACGAGTTCAAAGCCAGCCTCAGCAACTTAGCGAGGCCCTAAGCAACTCAGCGAGACCCTGTCTCTAAATAAAATACAAAATAGGGCTGGGGATGTGACTCAGTGATTGAGCACCCTGGGTTCGATCCCAGGTTCCAAAAACAAAACAAAATTTACCATTTAAAAACGTCCACCTCTGCAGCACTCAGCACAATCACAGTGTCAGGCAGCCACCCCTCTATCTAGTTCTAGAACATCTGCATCACCCCAAAACTGACCCCCAACATCAGCAGCCACTCCCATTCCCTCCCCCAGGCCCCAGCGGTCATTCATGTGGTCTCTCTGGATTTAATTCCAAATTCTTCAACCAGATCGGTCTTTCCTTTGCCACGTGCACACTGTCTGGTTTCAGGAATCCGTTCCTGCCCCGGCATGATAAAATCCTTTCACGGTGTCTCCTGGGTAGCTGGCTCTGTGGCCCAGTGGACAGTGCCTCGGACTTCTAGCCAAACCTGCAGAGGCCCTTCACGGTGTCTCCTGTATTGCTGGGGTTTTGTCATCGACAGTCAAGTCTCGACTTCTCTGGGAATTGATTTCAGAATATGAAGTGCGATAAGATCCAATATCAGTGGTTCCAATAGCCTTTTGTGAAATGGTCACAAAGCTAGTTTTTATGCATATGAGCAGTTCTGAGCCACATCCCCAGTTCTGGGCGCTCTTCTGTCCCAGTGGCCATCAATTCTTCTTACCAATATTCAGATGGGTCCTGATGTCTGCTAACACCAGCTCCCCATCTTGTTGCCTTCAGGACCTGAGTTAGTCTTTGCCTTTTTCTCAGCTATTTGGATTCCATGGAGAAACCACCCCCTTGACTGCACTGAATCTAGAAACAGAGCATCAGTGTATTTTAAAATATTGCATCTTCCAAGGTTAAAACATGTTGAATCTTTCTATTTATCTATCTTTCAATAAGCTTATAACTTTTAGATTTATTTCCAGATCCTTTGTGTATTGAGGCTATGGATAAATGGGCTTTGATACCAGGGATTGAACCCAGGGGCACTCGACCACTGAGCCACATCTCCAGCCCTATTCTGATTTTATTTAGAGACAGGGTCTTGCTGAGTTGCTTAGGGCCTCACTAAGTTGCTGAGGCTGGCTTTGGACTCTTGATCCTCCTGCCTCAGCCTCCTGAGCCTCTGGGATTACAGGCGTGTGCCACCATGCCCGGCGAAAAATGGGCTTTTAAATGCCATGTTTGCCTGTTTGTTGCAGAAGTGTGGACTGCCATTTGCTTTAGTATCTGGCAAGCTTTCTACTTCCCATAAATCCAGCAATTAGACTCACACGTCCTGGGAGTTCGTGGGATACAAGGCTGTCCTCGGCAAATAAAACGTTGCATTTCTTACCAGTCCTTGAACTTTCGCTCCTTTTTTATTTTCCAGTAAAATGCCAGGCTCTGGGGTGACAGGCATCCTTGCCTCGTTCCCAGTATTAAAGCGAACATTTCAACCTTCACCATTGATCACTTGGATCCAATTAATTTTGCAGCCCCGGTGCCTCGTTGTTCTGCCACCCGCCGCTCAGCGCATTCCAGAGCGATTGACTCGCGCCGGCGCCCGCTCCGCTGCCCCCTCCCAGCGGCCGCTGCCCTTCCGGCCCGTTTTCTCAGCCCCTCTTCCCGGCCCGCACTGCACTTGGCACGCTCCCTCACTGCTTCCGCCTCGCTTCTCTCTGGGCTTCTGATGGCTCTCATCGCCACCGAGTGAAACCCGCAAAGAGAAATCTCTGAAAGAGGAGTGCGGGACGGAGCAGACCCTGGTGAAAAGCACAACCCCGCACACGCTGGGGACTCTACCCACAAACCAAATGCACGTGCACACGAGTACGCACGTGCACGCGGCCCCCTGCCCCGCGCCGCCTGCCCAGCTCCCGGCCGCCAGCCCCAGGGGCCCTGCTTTGATTAACACTGGCTCAGCGCCTGTGCCAAGAGCAGCTATGGACACAGCTGGCTTCAGACGAAAAGGATCTCTTGCAGCATCTTCCAAGCTCCGTTTTTCATGGGGAAAGAGGAAGCTTTTGCGAGCAGGCTCTTGCCAGGTCAACGCTGTTTGATCTTCAAATAAATTCCCAGGCCTTGCTGGGTCCATTTGATGTTCCTGGCTCTGAGTGACGCGCCACCGAGGGGAAGGACATCCATGAAATATCAATCAAATGGTTCAGCAGACATTTGTTGGCACCATCTGGATGCTGAGAAGTAAGCTTGTCACCAGATTGTACAGAGTGACATGGTCCCTGTCGGGGGGGGAAACACAAAAGCACACACAAAGGAAATCAAGCAAAATTGCAAGGAAAACAAAGAGGGTCCCAGGATAGAGAGGAACAGCAGGGGAGGGAAGAGCGGCTTCCTGGAGGAACCAGTGGTGATGAGATGAGATGCAAAGGAGGAGGAGCCTTCGCATCCTGCTTGGAGAGAAATGGGGGAGGGGCACCCTAGACAGAGGCAGAGCTGGTGCAAAGGCCCTGAGGTTGGAGGAACTGAGGCAGACAAGCCGCCTGGAGCAGAATGAGTGAGGAGGAGAGAGGAAAAGAGAGGGGGAAGTGGGCAGGCATTTGGGGGAGCATGGAGAAGGGGTCTGAGAGTTTCTGAGGTGGAGAGACAGAGAGATAGATAGAAAGAAGGAGGCAGAGGGAGAGACACTGAAAGTAGGAAGGAGAGATAGAGTGTCAGTCTTAGAGGGCAAGACACGAGCCTGGTAGGCCCCAAGGCTCCAGCCCAAACCCAGTGGTTGCTGAGACTTTATTCTTACCCTTGTCTCCCCTGCAAACTCATCTCCGGGATCCCCTGCCCTGGTGGGGGTGACCACTGTGTGCTGAGAAGGGAGTTGGCACATAGTTGGTGCTTTATAAATGGGATGCATCTGTACGTGTTGGAGGGGGAGTGGGCAGCTTGGGAGGGTGCAGACCGCCTTGGTCCTGGCCACAGGGAGCAGCGCGGCTCACACAGAGGCAGTGCAGAGCCTGAGGGAGCTTCGAGCAGAGGCAGGACAGGTTCTGCTTCATGGTTTTTTTTTTAATTGGTACCAAGAACTGAACCCAGGGGTGCTTAACCACCAAGCCACATCCCTGCCCTTTTTATTTAGAGACAGGGTCTCACTAGGTTGCTTACAGCCTCGCTAAGGTGCGGAGGCTGGCTTCAAACATGAGACCCTCCTGCCTCGGCCTCCTGCGCCCCGGGATTACAGGAGCAGGCCACGGTGCCCAGCTGCTTCGTGGCTTCAGGATCCTTCTGTGACTGGAGAAGGGCCAGGACAGTCAAGGGCAGGAGCGTGGGTGGCAGCACCAGGTGGGGGAGAGCAGGGATCCTGGGAATGCCGGGGTCAGATTGGTTCTGGGGGAGCCTGGCATGCAGGACCTGCTGACCAGAGGAGAGGTGAAGAGAGGCTGGGGACTGGGGTCTGCGCCACCAGCTGTGCACGATGACGTCGTCAGCAAGACAGAAGCAGCGGATCTCAGAGCGAGGAACCGAGATTGGCCTTGTAAGTCTGAGTTGCCGGCAGACACCCGAGGGTGCCGGCTGCGGCTTAGTGGCCACGCATGTGCGTGGCAGCTCAAGGCCCCATTCCATCTGCAGCAGCTCCGACACCAAAAACACCTCGTGTGGAATCAGAGGTTCCTTTATCTGCAGTTTCAGTTCCCTGCAGTCGATGAGTTACAAAAGTATTAAACAGAAAATTCCAGAAATAAACAATTCACACATTGTAAATAACCTCTAGTATTATGTGTACTATTTTGTTAGTTATGTTACTGTTGTTAATCACTTACTGTGTCAAAATCTGTAAATTAAACTTTATCATAGGTAGAAGAAAAAACACAGGAGAGTCTTCCCTCCATATTCATGAGTTCCAGGCCTATGGATTCAACCAACCACAGATTGAAAATATTTGGGGAAAAAAATCGCATCAGTACCGAACATGTATAGATTTCTTTCTTTCTCTTTTCTTTTTCTGGTACTGGGAATCGAACCCTGGGCATTAGACTAGTTCTTTTTTCAGTTTATTTTGAGACAGGGTCTCACTAAGTTGCTGAGGTTGGCCTTGAACTTGCGATCCTCCTGCCTGAGATTATAGGAGAGGGCCACCGCGCTGGGTTAGACATTTTTTTTCTTGTCACCATACTCTAAACAATGCACAAAACTATGCACACAACATTTACTTGGTATCGGGCACTAAAAGTCATCTAGAGACGGTTTAAAGTCTACGGGAGGGTGTGTGTAGGTTCTATGCAAATATGGATCAGTTTTCTATTGGAGGCACTTGGGCATCCTGGTATTTTGGTCCATCCTTCTGGAGGTCCCAGAACCAATCCCCACTAGTAAAGGGGACCACTTGGGGACACATGGAGGCTACTGTCCCCATTTTCAGGCATCTGCAGAAAGTCCTGGAATGCCTTCGGAGTGGGCAAGGTGGACTGCTGTGGGGATCAGTGGGACCTCTGGGAGAGGAGGGACTGGAGACACCAAGAATAGCCATCAACGTGAGATGAGACATGGCCACTTGGACAAGAAGATTGTAGATGGAGTGCAAAGGCCCTCCCTGGCTTCCAGAACCAACCAAAACCCGGACACTGATCCCAGGGGTCCACCTTCCACACTTTGGTCTGTGGCCACTAGAGGCCTGTCATCAGATCAGCCAGTGATGGTGTGCAGTAGAGACAGTGGAGTCCACTGTCTCTGGGGCTGCTGTATGCTCTCCTCTTCTTCCACGGACAGTTCGGATTGGTCAGGGGAATGAGACGGTGGACGGGAACTATAAGAAGGCGAAGGAAAGTGATAGGTCCAGACTGAATGGGGGCGGGGCTCCGGGTCCGGAGGCAAAGGCCCAGTTCCCAGAGTGGCCAGGAGGGGGCAGCTTGGCCTGTGGGAGATCCCCGACTGGGGCAGCCAGGATTCAGGAATCCCCTGCGGAGAGTCACTCAACAAATCCCTGCAAAGTCCTGTGCAGAGCTCTACAAATGTTCACTGTTTAATACTGGAATCTATGTTACAGATAAGGAAATTGAAAAAAAAAAATCTTGAAGTTGCTTACCCAAGATTTCAGAGCTGGTGAGTGGCGGAACTTTGAACCCAGGTGTTCCAGGGGGGTCGCTTAGCCTCTGCACTCCACTCCACTGGCTCTTCTTCCCTCAAATCTCCTGAAATAACAGTTTAAAAATAGGTGGCAATGGGGGTAGACCCCTCCGCGCTCATGCGCAAGGCTGGGTTCCACCCATATCCCTGCAAAATAAATAGATAAATAAATAAGCAAGGGCTCCTTCTCAACTCTTTCCAGGGTCGCTCACTATGTGTCATCTTGGGAGGAGAGTAAAATCTTTCCATTTTAGAGATAAGGAAACAGGCACAAAGAGTGATATGGGAGCCTAGGTGGTGCGAGGTCCAACGAGAGAATTCTCGAAGCTTGTAAGACTCCTCCATTTCAGCCTGGCCCTGCTCAGAGCGGGGGCCAACTACCAAATGCTGTCCTCTGCAGCGTTCAGCACCCTTCTGCCACTTCTGCTCTTCATCCGCCCGAGCTCAGAGCTGAGCTCCCACGCGCTGCCTTCAAGTCCAGCTTCCCCATTCCAGACTAGCTGAAGAACCTGTGGCTTTATATCCCCTGGTGGGTCGGCTGAGATAGCTGGATGTGGGACTTTGATGATGTCATCATTAACAGGTGGGAAACTATAATGAGAGAAGACAAGACATTTATCCTGGTAGTACCAGGCACGATGGGACTTGAACCCAGGGCATTACCACTCATGCCTCTAGGTCCACCACTAGGGCAACGTCAGGTAGAGTTGTCTCAGCCGTTCCATGCCCTGGTGAAAGCTCCAGGGTCTATGAAAATGTTTGAGACCCAGATATGCACACACTTTGGTAATAAAGTGCAACAAAGGAAATGTAAAGTCCAAATGAACCAAGGGTTTGTTATGTTCAGGACTTCCTTTGGTGCATATGGCAACAGGGCTGGGAATGGATATACTCCCTAGGAAGATCCCAGGCAGATCTTAACCAATGGGCCACTCAGAGCTACTTGTGGCTAGCGACTTCCCAAGCAAAATGAGAAAATACAAGAATAACCAACATTGGGGGTGCTAGACGCTTAGCTCCTGCTGGCGCTGGGCTATATATTTTCTAATACTTGTATTAATTTGTTTAATACCAATGATGACCCTAAAGAGTAGGGTTATCATTACACCAATCCGAGCGACAGGGAATCTGAGGCACAGAGACGTCGCACAGTTCATGGGAGACCCACGAAGACAGCTGGAATTTTAACCCCGCCATCTGTGGCATCTGTGCCCTATTTCCTAACATCTTCAACCCCTTATTTGGCCGTTTGGCCTTGGGGTCATTAGGATGGGGGATGCAGAGACCTCCGTGCCTGTTTAACTTGATGCAGGTCTGCTTGTCGAGACACGGTGCTGCCTGAGAGCCCAGATGGACAGAGTGGGAAACCGGATTGGGGACCAGCTCCGCCCCATCCGCCCCCAAAAGATTTTAAGCTACCAGAGAAGGTCGCATCCAGCTCAGGATCTGGACCACACAGTCGGATGCAGCCCCATTCTCCGACCACGCCCCCGTGGCCGCCGCTGATTGGACCAGTGGACGGGTAGCGGCCAATAAGAGGGAGCACTTTGAAAGCTCCGCCCACAAAGCCTTCCTTGCGGAGTGATTGGCCCTTCCGTCTCCCCTCCTTCTCGACCTTCCCTCCGGCCGCGGCCTCTTTGGAAGTCCCCGCTGCAAGCCTTGGTCGGAGGCACCCTTTCCTTCTCTTTTCCAGGATTCACCCTGCTTCCTCTCCCCTTTCAGCTGAAACGCCCCCTCCTCCGGAAAGCTTCCCTGACTCCCAAGACTGGGTGGCGGTGCCCTAGGGGACCTCGGCAACCTGTGATCTCATCACCTGGTTTTCTTGCCTGTCTCCAAAGCAGGCCACAAGCTCCTCAGAAGCCAGGACAGGGCCTCAGAAAGCCCTTGTTTCTCCATCGCCTGGAGCGGGGTACATATTCAGAACATATGGCAAGGAGAATAATGAAATAATGGGTCAGAGATTAGGAGATTAGGGGTACCGAGTTTAGAACTCTGCAGGTAGGACTGGGCACAGGGTCTGGCCCACGCGAGGTGCTCGATACACAGGGAAAAGACTGACTTCACCTCTGAGGGCGACGCAAATGTCCAGTGGCGACTCCCAGCAGTACTTTTTAGCTCCCAGCAGCCACCCAGGATCTATCGGTCTGCCTCCAGTCCTGTCCCCTCCAGTCTTGCCAACATGTGTTCAATGAATGAAGGAATGGACCTGTTCTAGGGCCTGGAGTCAGATTCACATCCTGGGTGCTGGTCACTGAATCTGCCTCTTGACCTCTAGGAAATGTTTACTCAGTGCCTCCCCGGCCCCTGTCCCAGGTTCTTGAAAGATAAAAATGAACTAACATATCAAACAAATGTCACTACCTCAGGCTCCTCACATCTCAGATAGGAAGTGATCCACACCCAGGACCAGTAGCTTTTGTTTCCCTGCCCCCAGCACCCAGAACAGGAATGTTATCAGTATATGCGGCACATGAGTGCTGAGAAACAGGATCTGGCTCCCAGGCAGAGGGAGGGAGGCAGGAAGGAAAGCAGCTCACAGGTGCCCTGGCCTATGCCTGTAATCCAGCTACCTGGGAGGCCAGGGCAGGAGGATCACAAATTTGAGGCCAGGCTTGGCAACTTAGTGAGACTCTATCTCAAAATAAAACACAAACTGGGCAAGGTGGTGCACACATGTAATCCCAGTGACTTGGGAGGCTGAGGCAGGAGGATCTCAGTTCAAGTCAGCTTTGGCGACTTAGTGTGGCCCTAAGCAACTCAGCGAGGCCCTGACTCTAAAATGAAATTATAAAGAGGGCTGGGGATGTGGCTCAGTGGTTAAGCACCCCTGGTTCAATCCGTAGTACAAAAATAAAGAAGGAAGGAAGGAGGAAGGCAGGAAGGCAGAAAGAGCAAGCCGAGGCTCAGAGGGGAGAGTGCTCATAGGTTCAGTCCCCAGCCCCACACACATTTTTTCCCTCCAAAAATCTCATAGCCTGAGTGGTAAGGACATTGGATAGCCTGGCCTTTCCCACTTGGGAAATAGTCATTTCACATCCCCAAACCCAGCCATGCTACCCCTGGGCGTTCACTAGAGAGAAAGGGGTATATTCACTAAAATACAAACAAAAAGGCTCGAAACAACTTTATCCTCAGTGGTCAGAGTCTGCAAACAACCCAAAATCTGCTGAGTAGTGAATGTACATATAGCAAAAAAAACTGGTTCCCTGTGGCTAGAGTTTTTTGTTTTTTTTTTTTTTTTTTTTTTTTTTTTTTAAGATTGGGCCTCACTGTGTCACCCAGGCTTGCCTTAAACTCCCGGGTTCACGCCATCCTCCTGCCTCAGCCTCCGGAGTAGCTGGGACTACAGGCGCCTGCCACCGTGCCCAGCTTGTACTATTTTGTTAGTGGGGGGAAAAGCCACATGGATGTGAGGATGTTGAAGCCCTCCTCTGCTCTTGGCGAGACTGTAAAATGGCACATCCGCGCGCAGAATGGTCTGGCAGTCCCTGGGAGAGCTAAACATAGAATTGCCATATGATTCGGCTAGTGCCAATTTTAGGTAGAGACCCGTAAGAATTGAAAGTGGGTACTCAAGTTGGCGCACAAATGTTCGGAGGGAAAAAAAAGACTATAAAGGCGAAATCACAATAACTACCATCAAGAACACTACTCTGTCAGAAAAGGATCCAAATACCGCCCGGGGCCACAGTGCAGATGAACCTGAAAACATGATGCTGTGTGACAGAGCCAGACAAAAAGGCCACATGGTGTGACACCCAGAACAGGCAATTCCATCAGGACAGGAAGTAAGTCAGCAGCTGCCAAGGTGGGGCAGGGGAGTGCCTGCTGACAGGGCAGGGCCCTCTGCGCGTGTGGGTTCTGCATCCGCAAGATCAACCAACCTAGGTAAAGAAACACTGGATAAAAAGTTGTACTTGGGGCTGGGGAGAAAGCACAGTTGGTAGAGTGCTTGCCTTGCAAGCACAAGGTCCTGGGTTCAATCCCCAGCATTGCAAAAAAATTTTACTTGTACTTGACAGGTACATGGTTTTTCTTGTGTACACAGCATCGTAGTAGATGCTCTAAGTCATAGAGACAGTTTCAGTCTATGGGAGGATATGCGTAGGTTCTATGCAATACTATGCCGTTTATAAAGAGATTTGAGCATACTCAGATTTGGGTATCCTTAGGGGTGTCCTGGAACCAGTCCCCTAGGGATGCTGAGGGATGACTGTGTTCTGAAATTAGATACTGTGAATGCACAGGTGCTAAAGTGTACACTTTAAAAGGATTAAAATGGTAGGTTGCATGTACTTTATCACAATTAAAAAGGAGGGGAAATTGGTACCAGGGATACTACACAGCTGTGAAAAGGAATCATATGATCTCAACTCATGTGAGGAGCTAGAGAAACCAGAACCAGAAGGGGAATCCTGTGCAACCCTGTTTGCGTGAAGTTCAAAACCAGATAATATCCCCCCTGTAGTGATGAAGGTCGGAAAGCAGTCACCTTGGGGTAGAGGAGAATCAACTTGAGGGTTGAAGGAACCACTGGGAGCTGGAGCTGAACTAGATTCCACTCCAAAATCTGTCACCCTCACCCAGCTCCACTTCTGACATCGGGGAACTTTCCCGTGTCTGTGGCCAACCTTACAAAAATGATGGAAACAGAAAAGTGGGGCTGGAGTGTTGCTGGGGGTACAGCATGTGCCTGGCGTGAAGCACTGGGTTCCACCCCCAGCACTGGAGAGAGAGCTGGAGGGAGGAAAAAGGAGGGAGAGGGATGGGGACTTGCTAGAGGAAGATGAGAGCATGCAGTAGTCCTGAGGGCTGGGATTTCTGTTTTCCCCACAAATGCTGTCACCTGACCCACCTGGGGACTGTTGGCCTGGAAACAGGCATGGAGCTGGGGGTGGACAAATGCAGGGCCTGGGATTCCATAAATGACCCCTGAATGCTTCTCAGTCCCTTGGGAGATCTCCCCACACTCTCCACACCAGGGTCCCCGTCCTGGAGGACACTCTGGGGCAGGAAAACCTTGGGCCTCCAGATCACTCAGGACATTGCCCCACAAAAGCCTAAGGGAGGACCTTTCTCTCAAATCAGACTCCCTTGCGGAGACCTATCTTGGCACTTTAGGCCCTTTAAGAACAATCGGAATTAATACCAATAATCATAACTTGCAGTCTTGGGCAGAGGGAAGGGCATGAACATCAGTCAGAAGCTTAGGGACTTGAATCCCCGTACAGTCAACGGACATGCAGGGGGAATGAATGAGTAGTGGCTGAACGGACCTTTTCCCCACTCATTAAGCCTGTGTTTATTTCTTTTTAATCATGACCTTCCCAGATGCCCAACCTTGTCCTGACTGACCACCAGGTCCCCACGGCTTGGGGAGATGGAGCTTGTCACAGCCACTCTAGCCTGTGTTCAGCAACCATCATTGCTGAGAGCAACAACAGGAAATCACAGGCAGCCAGGACACTGGGGCGAGCCAGGTGGGAGGGGCCCCGCTAGAGGAAGGATGCCCTCGGACAGGAGAAAGAGGAAGTGGAGAGCAGGAGCAGTAGACAGTGGCTGGCGGTGATTACACTGATCAGGGAAGAAGTTGGGTTGAACAAGCCAATGAGTGAATAGTAACAGGAGGCTGATTCTGCTTCCTGGACCTTTCTCATCTCTGTCCTGATTTGCCTTGTGTATTTTCAGAAACAGGGAGCTCACTCCTGAGGGAACCAGCCCAATCCTTCTTGGGCATGGATGACGGTCCAGAAGTTCAATGTAACATGGCTTTTCAAATAGGGGCCACCAAAGGTAAAAGAGCTGAATGAGAATGTTCTGGAAGGGTTAGGGGTATGGAAGGGAAACCCCCTGGCAGTCCCTGCCACAGGCTATATCTGGAGTCAAATCCACTTGGGTTCAGATCTGCTGTATCACTTATAGGCCTGGTAACATCTGCCCTCCAGACCTCAGTGTGCTCTCTTTTCCTCTGAAATGACCACAACAGTGGCTGGCTCATAGCTTTGTGCATGTACTCCATGAGCTAATCGAGGAAAATGCCTGGCACACAGGAGGTTCAGAGTAAATGTGTGGCAGTGCTCCAGGCCCAGAGTGCTCTGGATGAAACCCAAACACATACGACCTTACTTGCCTCTGTCTCAAACTTACCTCACACTTTAACTTCGGCCTCACTTGCTCGCCTACACCTGGCAAACTCCTACACATCCCTCCAAGCCCCATCTACAAGATACATTTCTCTTTTTTATTCAACCTTGGGGCTAGGAAGCTGTGAGCATTCACCTGCAGTTAGTTCTGACTGGGCTCACTGTGATTTGAGCTCCGCCCCAGCAGAAATTCTGACCCACAGGATTCTGATCAAAGTGTATTTGTGTTTTGTTTTGATTGAACCCAGGACGTTGCGCACACTAGGCACGTGCTCTACCACTGTGCAACATCCCCAACCCTTTCTTCTTTTTGTAAATTTTGACACAGGGTCTTTCCAAGTGCCCGGCTGCCTTCAAGCTTGCAATCCTCCTGCCTCGACCTCCGGAAAAGCTTGTTAAATGAATGAATGAATAAATGAATGAATGAATGGTCATTTGGGAAGAGCCCACCAAAGCGGAGACTTGAGTGGCCGCCAACCCTTCCGACGCTCCCATTTCCGGCTCTCCAGGAAGACAGGTCTCTAGAAGGGCCGGGAAGGGGCTGATGAAGAGGGGAGGGGGAGCTTCCGGGAGGGGTCTTCAGCCCTTCCGGTGCGGCCCCTTTAAGGGGCGGGCCCAGCAGGGCGGGCGCTCAGAGCGTCAGGGCGGCGCGAAGATGGCGGCGGCGATGCCCGTGGCGGCCGAGGCGCCGAGTTCGTTGCTGCTGGTGGTGGGCGGCGAGTGCGGCTGCCCGGGGCTGCTGGCCTACGTCCTGGAGGAGCTCGAACCGAGGTCGGGGCCGGCCGGCAGCGCGGCAGCCGGGGACGCGGGCGCGACGGCGTCTCCGCCCGGGCCGGGGGTGGGGCGGCTTGGCCTGCAGCCGGGCGGGGCGGCAGGGCGGCAGGGCGGCGGGGTCGCGGCTTCGCCGGGGGCTCAGTGCCCTTAGCTGCTGGGCGCGTGACGCGAGCCGCGGCGGGGCAGCCGAGCACGTCCCTGCAGGAAGCGGCGCCTGGGCCTGCGCTGCCCCGCCCCAGCCCTGGGCGCGGACCGGGAGGGGACACGGCCCCGGCTTTGGGACCCGCTCGATTGGGCAACCACTCAGCTTCCTGCTCGGAGGGAGAGGCGGGGTCGCCGCGGATCCCGGGTGTCAGCATCCTCCGACGTCCTGGAGGGACGGCCGATGTGGGGAGGCCCGTCCTGCAGCCTCGGGGCTCACTTTCTTTCGCAGAACGAGGAGCAGCTAATTGGGGTGTGGGCGGGTGCGGCCTTCCCTGGGGGATTTGGCATCTGGGGAGGTGACTCACAGGTGCACCTGCAAGGTTCACCTGCAGCTTCTTGGCACGGTAGGATGAACTGGCATGCTGCACCCATGTGTTAGGAGAACGGCCAGGCCTGTGTCCCCTCGCCTGTGAAATGGGGCCTCAGCACGCACCTCGGTTTCTGTGCTTGGAGGATGTTCCCTGAGCACCTGCCATGTGCCAGGCTTTCAGGCACTGGGACCCGGCCTGAATCGTAGACAGGCTCAGCCATGACTTCCTAGGCTCAGTGTGCTGCCAGGATGGACCCAAAGTGAATGAAGAGATGAACAATTGGAAGTTCTCTTGGTGTCCAAAGTGCTCAGGGTGGGAATGGCAGAGAAGACAAGCCAGTCTTAGCACCAAAGGGTGCACACAGGGAAGGGCCCCTGTACAGTGGGAACAGGTAGAGAGACAGGGGGTCAGGGCTTCCAGGCTGTGGGAACAACTGGTGACAAGGCCCAGAGGGAACCCAACCTGTTTGGCAGAGCAGAGGAGTGAGGAGGAGGGGAAAGGAAGAGATAGATGATGGCCAGGAAGAAGGGTCCTCTTCCCAGGTCTCCTGAGTCTGTTGGTGTGCACCCTGGTGGCTCTCCACTCAGTGCCACATCTGCAGGCTTTAGGTGGTTCTAAGTGTCCAGGCTTTGACGATTGAGAGAGGAGCTGGCTCGGCCCTCCAGGCAGGGGCTGGCTCCTGTATACTCTAGGAGCTGAGCATGCCAGGTTGAACTGCCTCCATGCCCACCCCTAACTAGGTGTCCGGTCCTGGGACATTGATCCTAGAGTTTGCAGCCTGGATGAACAGCTCAAGGTCTTTGTGTCCCGGCACTCGGCCACCTTCTCCAGCATCGTGAAAGGTGAGGTTGGGTTTCTTGTTCATCGAGCAAGTGCTCACAGAATGCTAGGTGTAGGGGGTGGGGTGCAGCTGTTAGAAAGATAACGAAAAATGTAGTAATCCAACCCAGGCCTGCCAGGTGCTGAGCCAGGCAGCCCTGACCCAGTGGTAATGCCCTCAGGCCTCAGCAATCCAAAAAGCAGGACCTAGTGGTTTTGCCCCCATTTACCAGAAGAAACCCTGGTGTTGGGGGCAGGGGTGGCAAGAAGCCCTTCAAAGATGGGGCTTTGGGAATGAGAAACTGCTGAGTTTGGTGTGTCAGGGGTAGGGAAGAGGACAGAACATCTGGAAGGAGATTGGGGCAGGGGTCACTGGGCAGGTCTGGGGGATGGATATGGAGGGACTGAGTCTGAACCACAACTGTGACCTCACATAGGGCTTGTACACAGTGGGTGTTTGGTAGTGGGGAACTGAGTGAGAATCACCTGGTACAAGGCTCTCCGGGGATCCTGGGGTGACCCAGAGCAGCCACTGGGTGGGGCTTGGGTATAATTGACTACTCTCCCTGCCCGAGCTGGCCTGTTGAGTCACCTCCTGACTGCTAGAGGAAGGGAAGGAAATGTCCTTCGTCTCATTGTCCCAGCGGGTCCTGGTGGCTTCCTGACCCCTTGTGCAGCAGAGAGGGGGGCTGGAAATCCTGTCTGCTCTGTGTGACCTCATTGACCACTTCCCCCCAAGTGGGGTAATATCTGTGATAGCATGGTAAGGGTTGACCAGAGCTGGAGGGTCAGTGGCTCTCTAAACTCAAGGCCCGTGCTTTATGTTCAAAGCACATCTGGGCCCTGTGCATTGGTGCACACCTGTAATCCCAGTGGCTCCTGAGGCTGAGGCAGGAGGATTGCAAGTTCAAAGCCAGCCTCAGCAACTTAGCAAGGCCCTAAGTAACCCATCAGGACCCCATCTCAAAATAAAAAATAAAACGGGCTGGGAATGTGGCTCAGTGGCAGAGCACCCCTGGGTTCAGAAGTCCCTGATACCAAAAAAATAAAACAAAACACACATGGGCTCTGGGGAGCCCTCCAGGGTTGGGGTCACAGGAGCAGCGCCATCCCCGCCCCTCCTGTGTTCAGCTCAGTGCTGCCTCTGGGTCTTTGCCCATGTCGAACCCTCTTCTGGGCACGTCCTTGATGGCCCTCCTCAGGCTCGGGACCCTTGTCTGTAAACTGGAGGCAACCATGGCATTCCCCACTGGCTACAGCTGCACGTCAGGCCCAGCACATGTGGGGCCTGTCGCCTGGTTCCAGGGTGACCTCTAGGCCCTGCTTGGGTGTCCTGTTCTCCCTTCATCCTAACCCATAGCCATACCCCTGGGGGGGTTCCCTGAGGAATCATGGTACCTGAGGGCTATTCAGGGAGGCGGGATTTAACTCCAGGACAGCCTGACACTGGGTGGCCTTGCCTGATCCCCCACAGGCCAACGGAGCCTGCACCACCGTGGAGACACCCTGGAGACGCTGGTCCTCCTGAACCCCTCAGACAAGTCCCTTTGCGATGAGGTAGGGAGTGGCTGCCCCTGGCAGGAGTGGGTTGCTGGGGCTACCATGTCTCTCCTCACCTGTGCCCATCTGCACACACCTGGACCCCTCTCCCAGCTGCATGTCCGAAAGATGAGCAGGCCAGAGCCCTGGGGTACCCCACTAGAGACCCTCTTACAAGTTGATTCCTTTGATCACAAATGTTCTCCTTTGCTCCCTTAAGGGACTCTCAAAACTGTAGGAGCCTGAGCCAGATAGCTGATAGCCCCAGGCCTGTCACATCAGAGCTGGGCTGGGGGAGGGGTGGCTTCAGGTGGAAGGGGCCTTGGCACCCAGCCTTGTAGGATGAGATGGAGCTGGCCAGGTACAGGGCCCCACAGGAGGACTAGAGTCTGCCCTCCCAGCCTGTAGTCACCCTGCCCGTGGGCCGGGGCTGAGGGCTGGGGTGGTTGCCTGTTGATTGGGGCTGGGAGCCGCCGCAGCGTGGGGTGCCAGCCACATTGCTGCATAGGAAGGACCTTTAATGCTTGTCCCAGCTCCGGAACCTCCTTCTGGATCCTGCCCCTCACAAGCTGCTGGTCCTGGCCGGGCCCTGCCTGGAGGAGACGGGAGAACTTCTGCTTCAGACGGGGGGCTTCTCGCCTCACCACTTCCTCCAGGTCCTGGGGGACAAAGAGGTAAGCGCGCCCTTGTCATCCTCTCCCCAGCTCTGAATCCTGACTCCTCCCCATTGGGCTGCAGGCCACAGTGCCATCCTTCCTGACCCTTCTCCCCTCCTGTAGGACGACCCATGTGCACCTTTGGGGTCAGGATGGGTGCCGCCTGCCAGGACAGGCTGTGGTGTGAGGCTGGGCCTGGTGCTCAGCAGGGAACCAGAGACCTGCCACGGGAACCCAGGTTCCAGGTCCCAGCTAGGATAGAGCCAGATGACATCCTTTCTAGAGCCTGAGTCTGGGGAGGGCGGGTGGTGGGCCACAGGCCTGGACCGTCACTATTTACAGTACAGCAAGTGCGTGACGGTGGTGGGGAAAGGCTCGGTGATGGAGGTGGCCTGAGGGGCAGGGCTTGGTGTTCTCCCCTTTTCCCAAGGGACTGGCTGTTGCCTGCACCAGGTGGCCCTTACCCACTGTCCGCTGCCCCCTGCAGATTCACGACGCCCTGGCCTCCTCGCCTCCGCCTGCAGCCCTGCCCACACTCACTATCACCTGCCCGACCTTTGGGGACTGGGCACGCCTGGTCTCCGACGTGCCCGGCCTGCAGGGCCCACTGCGGCTGCAGCTGCGCCTCAACCCCCCAGCTCAGCTGCCCACCTCCGAGGGCCTGCGGGAGTTCCTGGAGTACGTGGCCGAGTCCTTGGAGCTGCCGTCCCCCTTTGAGCTGCTGGAGCCGCCGTCCTCTGGGGGCTTCCTCAGGCTCCCGCGGCCCTGCTGCTACATCTTCCCTGGAGGCCTGGGCGACGCCGCCTTCTTCGCTGTCAACGGCTTCACCATGCTTGTCAATGGCGGCTCAAACCCCAAGTCGAGCTTTTGGAAGCTGGTGCGGCACCTGGACCGTGTGGATGCCGTGCTGGTGACCCACGCGGGCGCCGATAGTCTCCCAGGCCTGAACAGTCTGCTGCGGCGCAAGCTGGCTGAGCGTCACGAGGTGGCCACCGCTGGCGGGGGCTCTTGGGACGACAGGCTGCGCCGCCTCATCTCCCCCACCCTGGGGGTGGTGTTCCTCAATGCCCGCGAGGCTGCGTCGCGGCTGCTGCGCGGCGAGGATGAGGCAGAGCAGGCGCTGAGTCTCCTGGACCAGCTGGGCATCACACCCCTGCCCCTGAGCCGCGGGCCGCTGCCGGCCAAGCCCACGGTGCTGCTGGAGAAGATGGGCGTGGGCCGCCTGGACATGTATGTGCTCCACCCGCCCTCGCCCGCCTCCGACCGCACTCTGTCCTCTGTGTGTGCCCTTCTCGTGTGGCACCCTGCGGGCCCTGCCGATAAGGTGGTGCGCGTCCTCTTCCCAGGCTGCACTCCGCCTGCTCGCCTCCTGGACGGGTTGGTCCGTCTCCAGCACCTGGGTTTCTTGCGGGAGCCCGTGGTGACCCCCCAGGATCTAGAAGGACCCCGACGAGCTGAGAGCAAAGAGAGCGTGGGCTCCAGGGACAGTTCAAAGAGAGAGGTTCGGGCAGGGGCAGCCCCCAGACCCAGCCAGGAGCGTCCCGGGGCATCCCGGAAGGAGCCAGCCCGGGCCGAGCCCCCGCGCAGGACGGAGAAAGAAACCAGGCCCTCTCGGGAGGTGAAGAAAGACCCCAAGCCCAGTGCGCCCCGGACCCAGCCCCGGGAAGTGCGCCGTACAGCTAACACTGTGCCCAGCCTCAAGAAGGCGGGCACCCAGGGGGTCCCTAAAGCCCGAAGAGCACCTGGCGCACCCCAGCCAGGTGCTCCGCCTGTGGAGAATGGGCCCCGAAGCCCCCCCAGCCCCTCCGCTGCAGCCCATGGATCCCCTGTCCCACAGCTGGTGGGTGTACCCAGTCCGGGGACCAACCTGGAGCTGGGGCTGAGTCCAGCCGGGGAGGAGGGTGGCCATTTTGAGGATAAGACTCTGGAGCTGCTGCTGGCCACGAACACCCCCCGTCCACCCACACCTTCACCCACTGAGAGCCGCCGGAGTCCGGCCGAGGGCAGTGGGCCACTGTCACTGAGCCCACTGCGGGGTGGGGAGACAGGGCCCGATGCCTCACCCACTGTCACCACCCCCACACTGACCACCCCCTCACTGCCTGCTGAGGTGGGCTCCCCGCACTCCACAGAGGTGGACGAGTCCCTCTCCGTGTCCTTTGAGCAAGTACTGCCACCACCAGCCTCTGGCGAGGCTGGACTGAGCCTCCCCCTGCGTGGCCCCCGGGCACGACGCTCTGCATCCCCACATGACGTGGACCTGTGCTTGGTGTCACCCTGTGAGTTTGAGCACCGCAAGGCTATGCCCTCAGCTCCAGCACCTGCATCCCCTGGCAGCTCCAATGACAGTAGTGCCCGGTCCCAGGAGCGGGCAGGGGCCCCTGGGGCCGAGGAGACGCCACCCACGTCCGTCAGCGAGTCTCTGCCCACGCTGTCTGACTCAGACCCCCTGCCTGCTGCGTCGGGAGCAATGGACTCAGACGATGACACAGTGGGCTTTGGGGTCCCCCGCCGTGACCCACTGCCTGAACCCCTCAAAGTTCCCCCACCACTGCCAGACCCACCCAGCATCTGCATGGTGGACCCTGAGATGCTCCCCCCCAAGTCCACCCGGCAGAACGAGAACCCTGTCCGCACCCGAAAGCCCCCAGCCCGGCCCAGCTCTGGCATGGCCGCCCCCAAATCCACAGCAGCTGCTACTGCCAAGACCAAGGGGCTTGCTGGTGGGGACCGGGCAGGCCGACCACTCAGCGCCCGAAGTGAGCCTGCTGACAAGGGAGGCCGGGCACCCCTGATCAGAAAGTCCTCAGTCACCAAGACCTCCACTCTGGGCCCGTCTGGTGAGTATCTGGGGCGCATCCCTGTGCTGAGCTGAGTCATGAGAGCGTGACGCAGGTCCTGTTCCTGCGTGCTGTGTAATTTCAGTCACTCCTCCAACCTCTGGGGCTCCATTTCCCCTGGAAAAGAAACTTGGCCTCCCTGTTGAACACCTGCCATCTCACACAGGCCTGTGATCCCAGCCGCTCAGGAGGCTGCGGTAGGAGAATCCCAGGCTTGAGGCCAGGCTGGGCAGCGCTGAGACCCAGGGGCTGTAGCTTGGTGGCAGAGCACCTCTGGGTTCTGCCCCCAGAACTGCCAAGTGTTAGCAGGTCTAGTGTGGTGGCTTTTCCAGTGGCCACAATAAAGGGACAAAGTCAGATGTGTTTTCTTGTTTGTAGTGCCAGGCGCAGAAACCAGGGCCTCACCCACACCAGGCAAGTGCTCTGCCACCCCGGCCTGGGAAGTTGGTTTAACGTAGCTCATCCCCACACGCAGTGTCGAGCAGAGCGGCTCAGAAATGCTGTGGAAATAAGTTCCAACTGTACTGGAAGCTAGGGACTGTGTGAGGGAGGGAGAGGGAGACGGGTCTTGCTGTGCCACCCAGGTTGGTCTTGAAATCCTGGGCTCCAGCAATCCTCTTGCCACCGCCTCCCAAGCGGCTGGGACTGAAGGCTGTGCCAGAAGGTCCTTGGCTGCCATTGTTCACAGAGTAACAGCTGCGCCGGTGGCGTTTACTTGTGTCAGTTGCTGTGAAGTAGGTAGCCTGCGTGCAGGCCCAGCGCCACCTTATAGAAAGTACTTGATCTGTGGGTTTCGGTGTCCACGGGGGCCCTGGACGCTGAGGGACGAGTGCATGTGTTCTTGAACCCATGTGCTGGGGTCCCGTCTGCTCAGCTCTTCCCACCACTGTGACTGAGAGACCCGAGGAGGACAGTGAGGGCAGGGGAGGTTTGTGTGGGGCTCAGGGTTTCCGCGCCTCAGTCCGTGGACCACAGGCTCCATTCCTTGGGCTCGAGAGCGGTGGTGGGACACACAGGACCAGGAGGCAGACTCCACTGGCCAGGTGCAAAGTACACGCCGCAAAGGCGTGCCCCAGTGCCTGCCCGCAGCCGCACCCCCTGCCCTCAGGGACTGCCATTAAACCCGGCAGGGGACTGATTGACTGGCTGGGGTAAGACTCAGCCCAGTCGCTTCACCTCTGAACCTTCCTGCATCGACTCAGGAGCTTTTGGGGGCACCTCACATCCAAACCATATCAGTTCCCCAGACGGCCTCAGCCTCCACGGTTGGTGCCCAGGACGCTGCACACGGCCCCGCACATGTCTGGGATGTGCCACAGTAAAAGGGCTTCCTTGTGCCTTAATAGCTGTGCTGTCGATCACTGGCTATTCAGGTTGAATAACGCAGTCACTCTGGAGAGCCAGTCTGTGCCCCAGGCCTGCTGTGCTGGTGTCGCTGGCCTGAGCTGGAAGCTTCAGGTCTGGTCTTCCCTGAGGCTGGCTCTCCTTGTGCCTTCCTGGTGGCTTTCTCCATCCCTGCACATGGGATTGCTTTCGACTGTCCCTCCCGTTAACTCTCTGGCTCCCTAAGAGGGAAGAAGGGAGCCAGACCCAGGAGGGGCCAGGCTTGCTCTCCAGCCCCCTCCCCAGGACACATCTCCAGTGACCTGCAACCCCCCGCTGGCCCTCACACCGCCATGCCGGGGCTCAGCTTCCAGTGCTCCAGCCTTCAGGGGACAGACCAGAGACCCAGCTCCCACGCTGGGTTAGCCGGCAGTGAGAAATTCTCACCTCCGCGGCCGGTCTCTCCTCCCAGCAGCCGCTTGCTTGAGTGGCTGCTGCTCAGAAGCAGCTCTGTGCCTGGCCAGACGCGTGCTTCGGCAGAAGCGTATTAAAGCTGGGAGTCGTGCGTCTGCCCACCTCTGCATGGCCCCTTCCTCCTGCCCGTGGTCGCCCTTCTGGTTGGCCCGCCTCTGCCCGTCCCAGGCAGTCCTCTCCTGCTGAGCGCGGCCACGATGGCGTTCTTTTCCTAGGCTCCACTCAGGATCCTCGCCATCCCAAGTAGGGACTCCAAGGCCCAGGGTCAGGCTGCTGCCCAGAGGTGGGGGCCTCTTTCACTCTGCAAATGCCCAGCCACATGCCCTGGGGACCCAGGTGCCGAGTGGGTGCCAGGCAGGTTTCCCATTGCTGTGGCCCAACTATCCTCCTGGAGCTGTGGCAGAGGCCCCACTCCCGGGGTTTCTGCTGGATTCTGGGTGTTGACCCCTCAGTCAGACCCCGAGCTCTCCACTGATCCTGTCCCTCCTTCCCACAGGGTCATCGGGCAGCCGGCCAGGCAGGCCAGCCACCCCCCCTGGCTCTCCCGTCTACCTGGACCTGGCCTACCTGCCCAGTGGGAGCAGCGCCCGCCTGGTGGACGAGGAGTTCTTCCGGCGCGTGCGTGCGCTCTGCTACGTCATCAGTGGCCAAGACCAGCGCAAGGAGGAGGGCATGCGGGCGGTCCTGGACGCTCTGCTGGCCAGCAAGCAGCAGTGGGACCGGGACCTCCAGGTACGTGCCAGGCAGGGCCTTAGAGTGTCCTAGTGACGATAAACGTGGGCAGTCTGTGTGGGACTACTACTTCACTCCCGCAGTCCCCAGGGGTCAGTAGGCCTCAGAGGGACCAAGTGTGTCCCTGAGATTATATGGGGTTGAGGACAAATAGTCCCACCTGCTCCACCGTACATGGCCCCTCAGCCTCTTTTCCCATCGAGTCACCTGCCCTCTCGTCTCCAGGAGACCTGGGGCAGAGGGCACAGGGCTGAGCGGGGGCATCCCCTCCCCTGTGCAGCGAGGATCAGCCGTACTGGAGGAGGGGCTGTGAGGCTGAGACCCCGCTGGGACAGGGTCATCCCTGAGGCCGAGTGTCTGTGGGGACAGTGTATGCACACTGTCACACGTTGAGCAGCGGGGCCTGTGGCCCCTGTGCTCCAGGAACTTCTGGGAGCGTACCAGGCAGGGGCACGGCCCCAGCAGGAGGGAATTGAGCTTGGGAGGGCGGGGGAGCTGCGAGGAGCAGGGGGCACCGGGCCGGGGCTTTGCAGAGCCAAGGCCTCCCGCGTCTGAGGGCCCTGTGAGTGCCGGGCAGAAGGGGCCTGAGGGGCACGCCGGCCCTGGTCAGGCATCAGGGCAGAGGGAACCGGGTTAGAGACGAGACCAGGTGGTCTTGAGTGCTGGGAAAGGCAGGAGCTGGGGCTGGGCCAGAAGAGCAGAGGGCGCCCATCACCAGTGGTCCATCTGTCTTCCCAGGTGACCTTGATCCCCACCTTTGATTCAGTGGCAATGCACAAGTGGTACGAGGAGACACACGCCCGGCACCAGGCGCTGGGCATCACCGTGCTGGGCAGCAACAGCATGGTGTCCATGCAGGACGAGGCCTTCCCGGCCTGCAAGGTGGAGTTCTAGCCCAGCACCGCCCCTCCCCAGCCTGTCCTGGAAGTTATTGCACCAGAATAAACCGGTAACTCCTCAGCCGTGGCCTCCATTCTTTCTGGCCAGGGGAGACTCGACAGGGGGGCCCCAATCCTCACTGTGTCCTCGAAACACAGGGGAATCCCAGGCCCAGGGAAGGAGCCCCTCTTGGCTCATGATCAGCTGCCCATGGTGCTCACTGCAGAGCGGCCAGCACGTTCCAGGGAGTCCCTCTCTACAGGAGGCTCATAAAGAGGATTCTCAAACCCGTGGGTCACTTCCTGAGGCCCAGGAGACAGGCAGGAGGATCCCAAGTTCAAGGCCAGCCTGGGCAACTCAGTGAGATTCTCCTAAAATAGAAACGGCTAGGGATGTAGCTCAGTATGTTCAGTCCCCAGTGCCAAAAAAAAGATGCCATCTGCACTGGACTGGCTAGTGACCCAAGAAACGGATCCAGATCCTGATCCTGACGCCTGGGAATCCCCTCTCGTTTTGAAGAGGAGTCTTGGTGGATGAGATTAATTGAAGGATCTCAAAATGAGATCATCTCGGATTATCCCAGTCAGCTCAAAATCCAATAACAGGAGCCCTCTAAGAGACGAAGTGACCAATACAAGGTGGAAGGCAACCGCGCCAGGGCGGTGGCCGAGGTGTGGGGCTCGGGGCAGAGCCCTGGCCAGCAGCACCCTGCCCTGGGTTCCAACCCTGGCTCAGCAAAAGACAGCGAAATGCCCTGTGCTCGCGGCTGGGCACCTGGTAAAGAAAAGGTTTACTTAGCTGGCCATTCTGGATGTCGAGAGCCAGTCGTCAGTGTCTGCTGAGGGCCTCGGGGAATGGCCTCGCGTGGCAAGGGGGTGGGCCCCAGGCACGCAGTGACCCCGGAAGCAGAGTGAGCCCAGACAGCCTGACTTGGACCCCCGTTCTTGGGAACTAATCCAGCCCCAAGACCCAGCCTGTTCCCCCCAGGACAAACACTCATCCCTCGAGGGTGGTGGCCCTGTGACCCCACCACCTCCAGAGGTCCCACCTCTCAGTATTGCTTCCCGGCCCAAGCGGGGGCACTGTTTAGTCCGCTTGTTTGCTGCTGTGACTAAATGACCCAACCAGCACCATCAGAGAGGAAGAGTTTATTTGAGGGCTCGTGGTTTCCAATGTCTCTGTCCCTAGGCTCCACTCCTCGGGCTCGAGGCGAGGCCGAACGTTATGGCCGAGGGAAGCGCAGAGGGAAAGGGCTCATGTCACAATCAGGAAGCAAAGGGAGACTCCACTCTCCAGATACAGAATATGTCCCGCTAGCTGCGCCCTAGCTCCCACCTCCTCCAGCGCACCCTAACAAACTCCTCAGTTACTCCCGTCAGGGTGAGTTCACGGGTGGGGTCAAGCTCAACAACCCAGTCATCTCTGAAACTTCCTGCATTGTCTTGTGAGCTTCTGGGGACACCTCACCTCCAAACATAACAGGCACCTTTGGGGGACATTGCATACAAGCCACAGCACTGGCCTGAGTCACTGGGGGCTACAGCAGCTTTGGGGTGTGGATTTCTTCCTCCGCTGTGTCAGTGTTGGTCACCTGGACGTGCTCTAAGGAAACCCTAGTCTGAGTGGCCTCATGACCGGCATTTCTCACAGTCCAAGCTGAAGCTGCTGCTGACTCGGGTCAGAACTGTCCCTGGCTTGCAAATGGTCACCCTCTTGCTGTGTCTTCCCATGGCAGGGACGGGGCCCCACTCTCAGGAGACCTCATTTAACCCTAAAGAGCCCCCGAAGACCTCTTCACACATAGCACCAGGGCGGGGCAGTACAGCTTCCGTGCAGGGACTCTGCTGCACTTTTGGTCCCCCTAACCTGCTCTACAGCACTGAGCCTCCCCCAGCCCCTTTATTTTTGTTTTGAGACAGGGTCTTGCTAAGTTGCTGAGGCTGGCCTGGAAATTAGGTCCTCCTGCCGCTCCCTACTGAGTGGCTGACCATGCCCAGCTAGCATTTGGCCTGGAAATTAGGGTCGTCCTGCTGCCCCCTCCTGAGTGGCCACCACGCCCAGCTAGCATTTGGTCCTTAATAGTTGGAGTTCAGTGTGGCCGCTGGCAGGCACGGAGAGCCCTACAAAGGGTTAGTTCTGGGTGGGAACCCCGAGTGGGATCTGGTCTCCAGCCCTGATCGCTGCATTGGGGTTTCAGTGGCCACAGTGCAGCTGGTCACAAAGGACAGGTGGCGGGGAGCAGGGGCCAGAACCCCCAGGAGGGAAGAGCCCAGCGGCACTCCCTGCCTCATACCTGGATGTCAAGGAAGCTGGCGCCCCGTCACCAAGCTCAGTGTGCCCCCAGCCCAGCAGGCATCTGAGGAGTCCGAGGAGGGGCCCAGAGCCACAGTGGGCAGCGGGCAGGAGCCGTGGAGCACCTGGGAACCTCCCGCTGACCTTCTGGTCACTGCTCTCTTCCCTGCGCCCTCCCTGCCTCCCCAGCAGGAGCCCTGGGGGATGAGGCCCAGGAGGAGAGGTGAGAGACACGAAGCCCGCGCTCGCGCTCGCCTGGCCCCTGGAGCCTTTCTCTGTTGTCACCGCGGGATGGACTTAAGTTCCCATTGACACATGAAGCCAGATTGTCAGGACTGATCCTTGTAGCCAAACTGTCAAGTGACCGGGCCACCTACCCACCATCTTAGAGATCTGCTGGGAACTCGGCCTTCTCATTCGCCATTTGAGTCTTACCTCTTGGATGTTTTCTTTTTCTCCTTCACATATAATTCTCTTTCTAAATGAGAAGTAAGGAACTTGGACGTGAATGTTTTCCGAGTGAACCTTTCGGTTTTGTTTATGGACAGTTCTGCGTGGTCTCTGACCGCAGGCTTCCTTTTTCTCTTACTGCCTCTGTTCCAGCGGCCTTGCCCACGGCTGCACACGCCTCCCACGCTTTAGTTGTTATTCTGCTCATAACCTCGGCTTTCACTCTGACCCATCTAGGACTTATCTGAGGATGTCACCCCAGGGGACACCCAGTGCCCCCATGCTGTGACCCTCCTCCGGGAAGGTCTGCTGTGTGTCACCATCTGTTTCCAGATGGACTGTGTCCTCATAGTAATTAGTTGAACTTCTGTGTGCGTCCCCACCTCCTGCACTGAGCCCAGGGCTGCTCTACCATGAAGCTCCATCCCCAGCCCTGGTAAGTTTTTGTTTTGAAACAGGTTCTGGCTAAGTTGCCCAGACTGGCCTTGAACTTGTGACCCTCCTGCCCCAGCCTCGAGTAGCTGTGATCACAGGTGTGCCACTACACCCAGTCATGTGTCTTAGTAGTTCATAAGGCAGGTGCTTTTTCTTTAACTTAATTTTTATGGTGCTGGGATGGAGCCCAGGGCCTTGCATATAGCTGGACAACCACTCTAGCCCTGCGCTATACCTCAGCCCTTGAACTTCCAGCTATTTTCACATATTGATTCCTCCTGGGCAGTTCTAGAATATCCACAGAGGGGGCCCAAACACACGGATAAGAAATGTAGTAAGGTAGCTGGGATCAGTGATCCAGGCCTGTCATCCCAGCCGCTTGGGCCGCTGAGACAGGAGGATCACAAGTTGAAGGTCAGCCTGGGCAACTTAGTGAGACCCTGTCTCAAAATAAAAGTTTAAAAAGGACTGGGAGAGTAGCTCAGTGGTAGAGTGCCCCCTGGGTTCAATCCTAGTACAAAAAAATTTCTTTTTTTTTTTTTAAAGACAGAAGAGCAGAGGAAAAGTCTGAAGAGAGACTGAGAACTCAATTTTCTAGAACAAATTCATATTTAGTAAATCAAATATCCCAAGCAGGATATATAAAAGGACACAACTGAGTGGAAGTGCAAAAACCCAGCCAACTAAAACAGTGACATTGCCAGAACCAAGTCCCCAGCCACAGCCTGGCGGAGAGAGCAGGGTGGGGTGCGCAAGCTGCTGAGGAGTCAGCCAGCAGAGGTGCCACCACACAGCTGGAGGAGGCAGTGGAGACAACAGTGGTGAGGGTCTGCAGCGGTGACCCCCACTGAGCCCCACTGAGGGAAATTTCTAGGGGGTCTTTTCAGGTGACACACGAGGGGAGACCGTGAGCAAGAAAGACAGAAATCCATGAATGAATGCAAACCATCGCCTCCATTAATAAGCCATCCTCCTGCTCCAGCCTCCCAGGAAGCTGGGACTGAGGTGCGTGCCGCCGCCTGGCCTCTGTTAGTAATTACGATGTGCAACATGTGGGGTTAAACACGCATCGCAATTCAACACTGGCCACATCAGGAGAGCTGAATGGAAGAGCATCTTAAAATCCTGGTATTGTTTGTGAGACGGGTGACATTAGTTGGGTGAGCATAGGAGAAATATTTTGTACTGGGGATTGAACCCGGGGTGCTTAACCACCACCACATCCCCAGCCCTTTTTTATATTTTATTTAGAGACAGGATCTCACTGAGTTGCTCAGGGTCTCACTAAATTGCCTTTGAATTTGTGATCCTCCTGCCTCAGCCTCCCAAGCCACTTGGATTACAGGCGTGTGCCACCATGCCCGGCTAAAAATTTTATAGTAAATCATAGGAGAATATAACTAGTTTATACCATCCACACTAATAGATGGGCGAAAATTAAAATGTAAAAGAAATCATCCAAAACAAGGTCCATAGTGAAGAAAAAAGTAAGGAACTTAAGAACTAAAAATTATGAGATTTCATAAAACTTGCCAGTAATTACATTAAACATAAATGGACAAAAAACTTGAAAGACAAAAGACTCAGGGTGTTTTTATTTTTTAAATTCAAATGTTATGCTATTTACAAGAAACATGTAAATATAAAAGTGCTAAAAATTTGAAAGTAAAGGATAGGAAAAAATAAACCTGGTGAATACTAAAAACTAACAAAATTAAAGCTGATACAGCCAAATGAATCATTATTGCTGTGGACCCATGTGTGTCTCTCCAAAGTTCATAAGTTGATACATGGTAACCTCAAATGCGATTGTACTTGGAGACAGGGCTGTGTGTGTTACTGGGAATGGAACCCAGGGCCTCGGGCAAGCCAGGCAAATGCTCTACCACTGAGCTTCATGCTCCACCTCTGAGAAAGGGCTTTTAGGAAGTAACTAAGTTTAAATGAGGTCAAAAATTTGGGATCCTAGCCAATAGTATTGGCAGCCATATAAAAAAAAAGAAAGAAACTGCTGTCATTATTCATGTACATGCACGAAGGGACAGACCAGGTGACGACCAGGGGAGAAGGCAGGCAGCTGGCAGCCATGTGGAGAGCCCTCCCCTCAATCCAACCACACTGTCACCTGATCTTGGACTCAAAACCTCCAGTACTGTGAGAAAATAAATTTCTCTTGTTGAAGCCACCCAGTATCTAGAATTTTCTTATGTCTGTCAAGCTATTAGTTATATTTTGGTATATTACTAGATAAGGAATGTCAGATCAGAGCTTCAAGTTCACCAAGGAGATATAATAGTTCAAATTTATATGCACCTAATAATGGAGCTTCAAATGTATAAAGTTGGAAATCAGGAGAGGGAATCATAAAGTTTCTTTTTGTCCTATTATTAGATTCTTAACATTGATGCACCCTTACATTCCTAGAAAGACCTCCACTCGGATTGTATTTTGAAGCTATGAGTCTGGGCCTCTGCCCTCCTGTCTGGTGATTTAATGCAACAGTGCGAATCCACCACCTAGAGCATGGCAGGGCTTGCTGCAGGGGGAAGGACATGGTGTCAGATATCAGCTCCTAAGGAAATTGGAGAATTGACACATGGTTTGCTCCCATTTCATTGACCAAGGCAAGCCACTCGATCTTAACTTCAGGGATCCTGAATAGCTCCTCCATTGTACCTGGAAGAAGAAAATCCTAACTGGGAATAACATCCCCCCAAAGAGGCCATTTTGTCCAGAACAGCAAATAGTTAGCAAACTGTGTGATGAGCCAGAAAGCCGAGTTTTTTGGCATTGCAAGCCACCCGCAGTCTTTATTGACACCACTAAAGGTGACTTGTTGAAACCGAACTAATGAATGGTCGCGACTGCCTTCTAATAAAACTTCATTTACGAGCAGGGAAGGAACAGGATTTGGCCTGTGGGCTGTGTGTGGATGGCCCAATCACCTCTCCCCACCCCTCTCTCCCACTCCTCTCCCTTCCTCTTCCTCTTCCTTCCCCTCCCCCGCCCCTCCCTGCCTCCTCTTCTCTCTTCCCAACCCCCATCCCTCCTGACAGCTGTCGGGCCCAGCCGGGGCCCCCCTCTGCAGGAGCTTGTACTAAAAATATCCTTGCTGCTGCGGAGGCACGTGGAGACCCTGGAGCAGGTGGCGGTTGCCCACCCTGGGGCGCCTGCTCCGCATGGAGCACGCACGCCTCGCGACTCCCCCTCCTGGTCGCGTCTCTAAGCCTCCCCAGGCGGCCTCTCCGGAATCCCAGCACCAGCCGTTCAAGCCTGCGGCATGGGGTGCTGCCTCCTGGGGCCGGCGGTGTCAAGGGAAGTCGGGCACACAGAAGGGAGCGACGAGCCTCGAGTGGCGCGCGTGGAGGGTACCGGGCAGGAGGAGGCGCCAGGGCAGGGGCTGGCCGCTCCTGCAGCGAGGGCCGGCGGAGGCGAAGGCCTGATCCGGTGGAGGAAGCGAGAGGTGCGTAACCTCGAAGCCCCGGGACAAGGGGAAGCCGGTGGGGGCCGAGGCTCCGCCCGCAGCGGGTCCTGAGGCTGCCGGGGCCCCTGCCACGGGTGTGGGTTAACCTCCTGGATCGCTCTGCACGGGGGGATGGAGCCCCTGAGGCACTGGAGGCTGGAGGGCGGGGGCCGGGTTTCTCCCTGGTGAGGTGGAAGGTCACAGACTAGCAAGGGGCGGAGGCCAGAAGGAGCCGCGTGGTGAGGGGCTGGATGCGGAGACGCCGGCGTGGACCGATGGCCAGCCCAAGCTGGGGCACTGCAGTAGTAGAGATTCCTCTCTACCCAGGCCAGCGGGGGTGCGGACATTCCTTTGCTCTCTCGCCGGCCAGCAGCAGGCACCTGTGCTTTGAACCTGCTTGCTCCCCTCCAAGCTCAGGTGGAGCCTTGATTCCCAGTGGAACCGCTTGGGCAGCCTCTAGGGGTAACAGGGATGCACGTGTTTCTCAAGGGAGTGGAAGAAGAGCAACTAGAAAGCCCTGGCAACCCCTTGTGGGTTAGTAAGAAATTAAATTTATTTTAAAAATAATACATAAAAACATAAAGTTGTGCATATTAGTGTGGTACCACGTAACATTTGGACAGGAGCATCAATTGCAAGATTCCCGGTGATGTCTCTTCCGCATGCGTCGATTCCTCTTGGACTCTCCACCACAAGTTGAAATAGCAATGAGTCCTCACCAGAAAGGTGCTGGGACTGTGCTCTGAGACTTGCCCTCCTCCAGAACTGAGCTAAGATAAACCATTACCCAGTCTCAGCCAGGCAAGGTGGCACATGCCTGTGATCCCAGTGATTTGGAGGCTGAGGCAGGAGGATTGCAAGTTCAAGGTCAGCTTGGACACCCTAGTGAGGCCTTCAGCAACATCACAAGATCCAGTTACAAAATAAAAAAATAAAAATGGTGGGGCATGTGGCTCACGGCTAACGTGCCCCTGGGTTCAGTCACTAGTTGCCCCCACCCCGCCAAAAAAAAAAAAAATATATCACCCAGTCTCAGGTATTTTGGTTCAGCAACAGAAAACAAATGAAGATAGCCAGTCTCTATTTAAAGGCACCAGGGATACTCTTTGGAAAACAAAGGCAAATCCTAGGACCAGGGCAGGAAATATATGCATCCAGAGCATCTTACAGTGGCAGAAAAGTAGGATGTCCTCACAGGAAAAACAAATAAATAAATAAAAGCCAGCAAAGAGGGAGGAATGTCAAAGGGACATGGGAGCCAACCGGAAGAACTTCCAGCAGCCAAAACTGCAACACGAGCCACAAAATCAATATAGTAGTATTGGATTATAACCCAGAGTGCGAAATAAATATCCACAAATCCCATACTGACATAAATAATTAAGTAAATGAGTAAAAGGGGGAAGATATGTATTTTGGGGGCAGAATCCAAGTAATTTACATAGCTCCTCAGCCCCCCAAGAAGGTGGCCATCACCCCCCACTCCTAGGCAGAGAGCTGTGGGACTTCCTCTCACAGCACAGAATGGGTACGGCAGAGTGACTTCATGGTGAGGAACCCTGACAAACACCACCTCAGCCAGGGGGTCAAGGTGAACACCAGCTGTGACATGTCATGTTGACAGTGTCCACCTTTGCTGCAATGTGACGAGAAGGGCACTTCAAGCTGGTCATGGTGGTGCACGCCTGTGATCCCAGCAACTTGAGAGGCTGAGGCAGGAGGATCATAAGTTTGAGGCCAGCCTCAGCAACTTAGTGAAGCCCTTGGCAGCTTAGTGAGACCCTGTCTCAAAAAAAAAAGGGAGGGGAGGATGTCACCTATGTGGTCTTCCTTCCCAAGCCCATCACCCCAGTCTGACCCAGAGAAAAGCATCCAACAAATCCAGTGGAGGGATAAGGACAGAACACCTGGCCAGTTCTCCTCAAAACCATCAAAGTTGTCAAGATAAAAGGAAAGGCTGAGAAACTGTCTCGGTTCAGAGGAGACGTGAGGACTAAATGTCATGTGGGCCAGGCGTGTGGGGCATGCCTGTAATCCCTGGGAGGCTGAGGCAAGAGGATCACAAGTTCAAAGTCAGCCTCAGCAATTTAGCAAGTCCCTAAGCAACTCAGTAAGACCCTATCTCTAAGTAAAATATAAAAAAGGGCTGGGGATGTGTGGGATGTGGCTCAGTGGTTAGGCACCTCTGGGTTCAAACCCTGGTACCAAAAAAAAAGTCGTGCGGCATCCTGGGATAGAAAAGGGACATTCAGGGAAGTGGAGGAAATGTGAATGAAGTGTGCACGTGGGTTAATGATTGTGTCTTTTTGCAGGAATCAAAACTAAGGGTACTTAACCACTGAGTCACTTCTCTAGTCCCCCTCCTTTCAAAAATATTTTTAGTTGTAAGTGGACACAATACCTTTATTTATTTGTATGTGGTGCTGAGGATCAAACCCAGGGCCTCACACTGCCAGGCAAGCACTGTGACACTGAGCCACAACCCCAGCCCCATAACTGTGTCTTGATATTGATTCGCTGATGGTGACCAGTGTGCCACACTGGTGAGTGTGACGATGGGGCAGCCGGGGCGTGGGGCTCTGCTCTTCTGCATGATGATTCTGTAAATCTAAAACTGCTCTGAGATGAAATGTTTAAGTATACATATGGCCACAGATAGATGGATGGATAGACAGATAAATGTGGTTGCCATGGGAACAGGGATTGTCTGGGACAGAGATGGAGGAAACAGAGGCCTTTTGAGGAAGCATCCAGGCTGTAAGTGAGCTGGCCTTGACCTGGGCCACTGTGGGGAGCAGAAAAATGGGCAAATTGGGGGTGTTTCAAAGACACAGGGTCTGCACGGCCAAGTGTTAACAGTGAAGGGAAGGGTGGGATTTCAGGGCATCTGGGTGCTCAGTGAAGGGAAGGGTGGGATTTCAGGGCATGCTCCTGGGCTGCCCTCGCTGAGCTGAGGAAGTTGGTGGATAACCAAGCATGGGGCGCTGGACATTAGCCAGGTGTTCTGTCCCTGTGTAGAAGGTCCTATTCTGTCTGGATCGGCAGGCTGTGTATAAGTCTCATTTTATGAAGACTCAGGTGAGCTAGATGGGAGTCTGTCAGAGTTGTTATGTGGCATGATGGCATTTTTTGGGAGGGGCTGGAGGCTGCAGACTTGCTGTGTGACCTCCAAGCATGTCTTTGCCCTCTCCGAGCAAATGTAAATGAGGATCAATATTGTCCCACTGACAGCCTTGTAGGGGGAAGCAAATGAGCCCTGTTCAATGGCTGGCATACAGTGGCGCTCAATAAATGCTGGGGTAGCCTTCCTTCTCAACCCAGAGGAACGGAATGACGCCTGTCTCTTTAAATTATGCAAATGAACTGCGGGTGGTGGCGTAAGTGTGCGAGTGTGTGTGTGAGTGTGTGTGCGTGCGTGCGTGTGTGTGTGTGTGTGTGTGTGTGTCTGTGTGTCTGTGTGTCTGTGCGCGCGCGGGGGCGCGCTCGTAGAGGGACACATAAAAAAGGAGCCTCTTCCTCTTAGCCAATCAACGCCCTGGGCTGGCGGAGCTTGGCCGCCTAAATGGCCCAATGGTGGACCGCGCGAACACTGAGCCCGCCTCTGCCTCCCGGCGCTGCCCAGGGGGTGGAGACTTTATAGGCCACGCCCCGCGGGCGGAGCCACCAGGCTGCCGCGCTGCAGCCGCGGAGGGAGGGAGGGGCGGGGCGGGCTCGGGTATCAGCCACCGAGCCGCAGGTGGCGGCGGGCGCGGGGTCGGCCCGAGCTCGAGCTCGAGAGGTGAGTGCTGTCCCCGGGACCCCTCCGCGTCCCCGGGCATCGCAGCTCCCCCACGCGTACTGTGCCCAGCGGCACTGGCGACTGCGGCGGGCAAAGGCGCGGCGGCGGGCGAGGGCTGGCGGCGGGGGTAGGGGGCTGCGTGGTGGGCGCCCGGTCTCCTCCCCCCCCCCCCCGGTGGCAGTCGAAGGTCCAGAGGCGAAGATGGGGACCCCTCCCCAGCACCCCGTCTCCTGGCCTAGAATTAGAGCGTGCAGCGGGGTGGCTGTGCAGGTAGACCCCTCCCCAAATCCCTTTATTCTAAGCCTGGATCCTGGCTAGGTTGTGGGGCTTCAAAGATGGGGGCGCCGCCCCCCTTCCAGCCTGCAAACCTGCGCAGGTGGGGCGAAGACCACCCCGCAATTTCTCTCTTCCCAATTTTGACCTGCAGACCCCCAGGGATTGAGATGAAGGACCTGCTTCCCTTTTTCTCCAGTGTGAACCCCCATCAGGCCTGGCAGCCAGAGGGACTGAGAGAGTTCCCTTCCCTTCATCTAAATGTCCTGATCCAGCACCCCAAGATGGGGTGGAGGTCTTTCCACTAGCAACCTCTATGGGGACCCCACGTTTGGAATTCTGGGGAGGAGAGAGTGTGGGGTCCCCTTCTGGCAGGAGCCTGGCCTTTGAGGGTCCCTCTTAGGGTGAGTGTGAGAGGGGGAGCAGCCAGCATCTGTTCCTGGGGATGAAAATAAATGGAGGTAAATTAAGATCTTGCCTGAGGCTGGCTGCCAGTGGGGTGCGGAGGAGGGCTGGGTGGTGGGCAGCCCCTCCATCTGCCTCCTATCCCCTGAGTTGCCTGCCCCAGCCGCACTGGGGACCGGGAGGCAGCGTCCAATGGACCTGCCTCACTGGTGACCTTGGGCAGGTGACAGCACCTCCCTGGGCCTCGGTTTCCTCTTTTGTGAAAGTTGAGATGCGGGGCTTCTGACCCTGCCTCCTCCCTCTTCTGAACCCACCGCCCTTCTTTTTGGTGGACTGCAATTCTCCTCCTGCTTAACATGGGGTCAAGAGAACTGTGGGATTTGAAGACCCCTCAGTGAGCCTTGCTGGCCTCTGCGCCTCCGTTTACTGCACTGCAAAATGGGTTGATGATGACAGGTCAGTGTTACCGGAGGGCTGAGGATGGGAAGGGGGACCGTCAGTCTCATCCACAATCAAACATGACCAAGCTGCAATTGTTAGAACAGGGGCCCAGCCACCCTGGTCTCACCGGTGTCACCGCCTGGGGCACACCCTGACCCACATACCTCCACCCACGCCAGGGGCAAGCCAGTTCCTGGGTGGGGTCCTGGGCAGGAGGAAGAGGTAGGAGGTGATGGGCCAGCCTCTCCCTGTCCCTTCCAGCTCGCCCCAGCAGTGGGCACAGGGGCGAGTTCCAGGATGAGCGTCTGAGACCCCTGCCTCTACCTGCGTATGGCTTTGCCCTCCTGTGCCTTGCTTTGTTCTTCCATGAAATGGGCTGACTCCCTCTGCGAAGATCAGAGGGGACTGTGGGAGGAGGGGGTGCTGTAATGCAGACGTGCTCATTATCATACTAATTATCATACTCTCTAAATGGGGTCACAACTGACCAGGAAGGGGAAGGAGGGCGGGGCATCTCCAAGGGATGTCTGTAAAGTCAGGTACACAGCAGGCACTCGGTAGGTGTGCGCCACGTGAAGTAATGGAGAGGGAGGGGACCAGGCGGGAAAGCTGAACAAGTTCCTGAGCGCCAGCTCAGATGCCCACCCTGCAGCTGAGTTGTCGCAGGACCTGGGCACGTGCCTCAGTTTCCCCACCAGATGAGACGTTGCCTGGACTAGGCAAGCAGCCAGCCGGTCTGTGTAACTGATGACAGTCCTGGTGGCAGGGCCACAAGGGGAGACATGACTGAGCTGATCTCGGGAACAGCGTGACCTCCACGCAGCCCACTGGCGGGAAGGAAGAGACGGACCCTGTAGTGTGCACACGGGAGCCCAGTGGGGACATGGGTCAGGTTCTGTTTATAGATCCTGGAAGCCCAGAGAGGGCAGGGGCAGCCCAGGGTCATCCAGCAAAAGGTCAGGGGCCTTGACACCCAGCCAGCCCCCACCCGGTGCCCAGATGTGGAGCTCGGGCTCTGCCCTCTTGCTGATGGTCCCTGTCCCATTTTCTCCGCTCCCAGGCAAAGCTCACACATCCCGGTTTTTCGGGAATTGGTGCTGGGAAAGCAGGCTGGGGGGCATCCGGGGTCAGCTGGCAAACTGCTGTGTAACCTTGGGCAAGCGTCTAGCCATCTCTGGGCTCTGCCATGGCACTGCAGAGGCTGGGCAGCCTGGGATCAGACGCGGTGGCAAATGTCTCAGTCCCCCGGCACTTTTAGGGGCTCACAGCCATGTTAAACTTCTTTACAAATCAGGGGAAAAAAACAAAAAACCGAGAAGGTTTCGGGTCCAAGGAAGCCTTTCAGCCAGCGAGCTCAGCATCCTCATCCTGCTGCCCGTGCTCTTGTCAAGTGTCACTTTAAATTTCTTTTTCATGGAGGGCGGGACCTACGGGGCGATCGCGCCACCCAGCCCAGCGCGGGCTAGCAGGTCCTGGGGTGCTGGGGAGGACCGCTGGCCGTTGTGGGCGCTGTACCCCCAAGTTACCATGATTACTGTTTGTCCAGGGCCGAGAGCCCAGGCTGGGGCCCCAGGGTCACACGCCTCAGTTTACCCACCTGCATGGCTTCCCTGGGGCACAGAGGGGTCCCAGGGGAACTGATCAGGGCGGGGCGGCGAGGTGGCAGTTGGGTGGTAGGCGGGGCAGGGTGAGCTTCCTGTCTCCCCCGCACACCGGCCTCTGTTTGGTGCGACGGAAGTGGCAGGGGCCTGTGGCCATCGCCTCGAGCCTGTCCATCAAACGCCCGTGGGGTGAGTTGAGTCCTGGCCAGGGGACCCTCCTGCCCCTCCTGGGCCCCATCAGGGACAGAAGGGAAGCCCCTCTGCCTGGGCTGGTCTCGGAACAAGTAGCGGGTGTCACTTCCTGGGCTGGGCCACCGTCGGCATGAGCCATCCTTAGCTTTGCCCCCGACACAGCTCTGAGCAGTGGCACAGGTTGGGGACCAGGGGACTGAATAGGAACCACCTCTGAAGAGCAGGCAGGCATGAGAGGCGCAACCACAGTCCCCAGAGGCAGCGATCTCTCTCTGGGCCTGTCTCCTGGTCTGGAAGCTGGGGCTGCGTCCTGGGACGTGGCCTGTGGCCAGGTGTGAGGGCTGGGGCACAGCCCGGCAGGCTGTGTGGGGGCAGAGAGGGCGAGGCCACCTCATCGGAGCTGAGCCCTGAGAGCAGGAGCGAGACCGTTGTTTCTGGGACCTCGGGGTCCTCAGACCACGTGCCGAGCAGAGCCGAGTCTGCCCTGCCCGCTCCTGCTGGCCCGGGAGGAGTCTGGCCCAGGGAAGAGGTGCTGTGGAACTGCGCTCAGTTTTGCTCAGTTTAAATTGCCTCCTGGGGCTGGGGGTCCCGTACTGGTCAGCACGGCTCATGGTCCAGCTCGTGACCCGAAATGATAGGAGACTGGGGACTTTCCTCCCTTGGGACATCAGCCCGGAATGCCTCTTCTCACCAAGCTAGGTTTGCTCAGGGGCTACCCTGGGAGCAGAAGTTACTTGGGCCCTAGCATTGCCCACACAGGGTGGTGTTGGGTACATCTGCCTAAATAAATGGTGTGCCTGGTGAACTCCTATTGATGCTTTAAAACCCCAACTGTTGTGTCCCTTCCCCGCTCCCTTTTATTTTTTTGCAGTGCAGGAGATTGAACACGGGGTGCTCTACCACTGAGCTGCCTCCTTGGTGCTTTTTGTGTTTTTATTTTCTTTGGAGACAGGGTCTTGCTAAGTTGCTGAGACTGGCCTCACACTTGTGACCCTCCTGCCTCAGCCTCCTGAGAGCTGGCAACAGGTGTGCGCCAGCGGCCCCAGCACCATGCACTTTGCTTCAGTCCAGCCTTTGGCCTTCCCTCGGGCTTCCCCCTGATTCCCCAGATCAGGGACATCTGTGTCCAGCTCTGCCTCCTAGACTGGGGGCGCTTTGGAGGCCAGGCTCAGGGCCAAATCATCTCAGAGACCTGGCGGTGCCCTGGTCAGAGGGCACAGGGTAGGTGCCGAGTGACTCATGAAGTCCGGGCAGAAGGCGGGAGGGTAGTGGGTGAAATTAACTTTCAAGATGAGGTCACCTGAGGCTGAGAGAGGGGCAGCCCTGCCCAAGGGTTCGCTCAGCCCTTTCCTGGTGGGGCCCAGGGAGCCTCCCCAGCCTGCGGTGACCAGGCCCTGTCCCTGCTGCCACTGTGCCTCCCAGGCTCCCGGCTGCTGCCGAGCTGCCCGCGGGGTCATGAATTATGGATGAGGCCTGCAGGCTCAGTGACCAGCCTGGCCTCGGAACATGCCAAGGACACCGTGTGGCCCTCCCCCATCGGGCCACCCGGCCCAGCCCCTGTGCAGAGGCCGGGGTTCCCTAGCAAGACCCTTCTAGGTGTCCCATCGCCGGTGGCCGATGGGGAAGCTGAGGCACAGAGCTGGACAGTGACTCAGATAAGCTCACACTGGCCTCCAAGGGCAGGACTGGGACCCAGGGGCCACCACGCCAGCAGGGTCACAGAGCGAGGGGCAAGCTCTCCATGCTGAGTTCCAGGTGGGGACAGCAAAGAGGGATTCAGAGACCCCAGGGGACCTTCAGGGACACTCCAGGGACCCCAGCCCCCACCTCTCACCAGACTCTCTTCCCACAGGAGCTGCCCACGAGGAGCTAGGGGCAGATCTGGGCTCTGCTGTCATTTCCTGCTGCGTGACCTTGGCAAGTGGCTTTCCCTCTTCAGAGGGGACTCAATTTTCCCATCTCTGAAATGGGCCTGAGCTTTTCCGCCTGGGCGGGGCTCACCCACTCCCACTCCACCTTGGCCCACGAACTCCTATATGTGCTAAAAACCCCATGGTCCATGCCCTTCCTTCCCGCCCATCCCTCCATCTAGTGCAGCCCTGACCCCATGAGACCGAAGGCATGTGTGTCCAGTTCTGTTTCCCTGGACTCGGGGCCCAGGACCAAAGCCGAGTCATCTCAGAGGCCCTGGGCGTGCCGGTCTCTGAGCTTCCCCTTCTCCCGCCTCCTGCTTCCCCCCTCGGGCTGGCACTGGGTGGGACTGGGGCTCAGACCTGCCTCTTTCTTCAGACAGGTGTCGGCCGGGGCCTGAGGGGTCTCCACAGAGGCCGTCAGGATGTCGTATTTTGGGGATCATTTTTGGGTAAGACCTATTCTTTTGGTGGGGCTCCTGGCAGGGCCTTTATAGAGATGGGGAGACAGAGTGTCTAGTGGGTGGAGGGTCTGCTGGCGGGAGAGGTCAGAGCGGTCAGCGTCAGGCTGGGTTAGCATTCACACCCTCCCACCGCAGACGGTGTGACCTCAGGCAGGTCACCGCGTGCGCCACCGGGAAATGACGGCCCAGAGTAGGAATCTGTCAACTGAAGCTGCCCAGCGAAAGGCAGACTCAGAGTGAACTTCCAGGACGCAGGTCATTCCCGCCAGGGGGTTTCCGTGCCCATCCCATCTGGAGAGTTGGGGGGTTTTCTTGGCTTGACCCCTGCGTCCCCTGCACTGCTTCACCATCCAGGATGGGGACCACGTAGTGTGACCCAAGGCTGGAGGACTGAGAGGACAGGCTGTGTCCATTCGTGGACTCCCTCCCTCTGGAAGATGCGGGGCCCCCAGGAATCTCCGTCCCAGCTCCGAGGGAGGAACCCCCGGCCTAGGGGCCACAGAGCCAGCCAGACACGCTGCCCTGCGGGCCAGGGCCAGCCCTGCGGGGTGCCCAGGGAGGAGCCGGCACAGGAGCTGTGTTTGCCGCCGGCTGCGAGGCCCCGGTTTCCAGGATGTGTGTAAAGGACTCCAGGCCAAGGAATGGGCTGGGCAAGAGGCCAGAGGTGTGACAGGGTGGCCCGCTCAGGGAACATGCTCTCCCCCTGCAGAGGCAGCCGCGGACTGTGCACCTTCGGAGGAGGCTGCGTGACCGGGAGGGGCCCGAAAGCCCGGTCCTCAGTTGCAGGCCCTGGGCTTGCAGAGAGGAAGCCCGTTGTTAGGCAACCAGTTGCCCCTGGCAACAGGCAGGCGCCCTCCCTCACTCCCTCCCCAGCTGGGGCTCCTCTTACCCGCATTCGTTTTCTTAAAGGGGCCATACCCCCATGCCACCCGCGGGGGTCTGACCTCCATCCTCTCCCTAAGGGTCAGACTCCCCAGAGATGCCTTTGAATGGCTGTGTGACCCAACCCAGGGGCTGTGTGTCCCTGCGCCTGTGAGGACCTCTGTGTAAAGGGGGTAGGAGCATCAGAAGTCACCCACATTTTGGAGCCCCAACAGCAGCACCTACATCTCCTGGGGATGTCTTTTAATGGCAGGAGGCACCTAAGTTATTTTAGGTCCTTTTTAATTGCACGAAGCACGCAAACCCTCCACAGAAAACTCAGATGAGCGAATCAAAAATAGAAACCACCTCCACCTAAAGACACCCCAGCTCAGGGGGCCCAGAGCTTTGAGCTCAGGATTCGAACCTGGTTCCGCTGGGAGCCCTGGGCCAGGTGACTCTGCCTCCTTGAGCCCCAGTTACCCTGTGTGGGAAAGGGGATGGAATTCCCCTTCCTGGGACACGGAGGGTCCTGGGGACCCTGTCCATGACGGAAGCATCCAGCGACGTTGTTTTTTGTTTTTTCTCCCCAGTAGTGGAATTGAAGCCAGGGCCGTGGGCATGCTAGGCAAACGCTCTCCCACGGAGCCACGTCCCCAGCCCTCAGCAATCAGTTACTTGTATTTGAGTCCCCACATATGCCTGGCCCTTTGCTGGGCGGACAGGGGCTCTGGATGGTCCAGAGGAGACTCTCATTGGGGGTAATCGAGACAGGCAGGGATGCCTCAGTCTTGTTGAGCTGGGCAAGGCAAGAGGCGTAGACACACTAGGAAGCCATAGGGAAGCGTGAGCAGGAGAGGGCCCTGACCAACTGTGACCTGAAGGCCCTGCCCCAGCAAGCACTGGAGCGAGACTGGGCTCCAGAGGTTCTGGTGGGAGACACACACCCAAGGCAGTCCCTCCTGGGACCCTCGGCTGCCAGCCCACTCCAAGAAAGGCAGACGCTGCTGGGGGCTTGCCAGCCCTGGGAAACAGGCCAGTGGTTGGCTGGGAGTCAGCCCCAGATGCTGGCCTGGGTGACGGTGCCTGGAGCAGCCTCACCCCAGGGTCCCCGGGGCAGTGAGCCCTGCCGGGGCTGTTTGCCAAGCCCGCACTTTGACCCAGGAGGCCCCCGCCCAGCGCTGTGCCAGCCCCACTTCGCCAAGACCCTGGGTGGTCTCACTGTTGGACAAGGAACTGAGGCCCAGAGAGGTGAAGACACCAACTCAGAGACACCCAGCGCATGTAAGGGAGATGTAGCACTTGAGCCTGAAAATAGAGCCCCTGACAGGAAAAGAGAAGTATTCCTGGGAAGCTGGAGGGGCAGCCGGAGTGCTCAGGGCGGTGGGGTTCGGAGCAGCAGGAGAGAAGATGGGTCGGATCGGCCCTCGTGAAGTGGGAGGGGCTAGAACGTGGGAGGAGCCGGCGAGTGGGAGGGGCTGGCGGAGGGGCCGGCGAGCTGAGGAGCAGGTGGTGGGACCCCTGGGCAAAGGTGCGGTGGCACAAGACCACGAGTCTGCACCATTTACAGTCTTGCTGGCGAGACAGGAAGGAGCTAGGAGCTAGGCTGGGAAGGCAGTTCCAGACGAAGGGACCTTGAACTTTAGCAGCTGAGGGACGGCTGACTGGAGCCATCAGAGGTTCTAGAGTGAGGGGGGACTGTCACTCTCTCCGCCTGTGGGCAGGTACTGCCTTGTTAAGCTGGGACAGGGAGCCAGCCACCTCATAGGGGGATGAGCCAGATGGAGCCTTGTCAGAGTCCCCACAGCCCCAAAGGCAACTCTAAGCTAAATCTGGTTCCGTTTCTCTGGGCGCGCAGCAGGAGGGCCATCTTGCAGTGACTTCTGACTGGCCTTCCAGCTTCCCGGTAACTGGGAGGGTGAGTGGAGGACTCTACCATTTATCAGAACCTGCCCTGCGCTGCCAGAGGGAGGTTCTCTTGGGAACTCAGTAGTCCGGGGCTGGGGTAGGACATGGCCCAATGGAAGAGCCCTGTCTGTCCCCAGCACCGCAGAGAGAGACAGAGACAGAAGGCATCGGGTCTGTCCACAAACCTCATCTTTCAGTCCTGATTACAAAAGCACTACCTGGTTGCAGCAAAATAACATTTGTTTATTTATTCAACATTCTCAAAAACTTGTGTTTTCTGGGTCATACCACCTGCTGGGCTTTGCTGGGTCCTGAAAAAGAACTCAGCCCCATGCCCTGACCTGAGTTCTCAAAGAGGGAGTTTCCATGTTGAAAAGAATGGAAAACACAGTGACAGTGACTTAAACAACAGGGGTTATCTTACAAACAACCAGCTTACAAAAGTGGACAGTTGTGGGGGCAGTGTGGCTTTCAGGTTTGGTTTGATCCAGCAGCTCGACTAAACACACGTGTATTATCCGACTCCTTCTGGTCCAGCATCTTTCCAAGGTTCATGGTTTCCACTTGGCTTCTAATATCTGTTGTCATCATATTATTCCTCATTCATGGAGAGGCAGAAAAACGGGAAGAGACTTACCAAGAAGAGACAAACAGAAACAGAAAGAGACACAAAGAAGAACTGAGATTGTTCTCCCTCCATTTATGGGCCCCAGAATCCCAGGCTTTTTTCTGATTGGCCCAACTTAAAGTCCATGAGCCAATCCATGTGGCCAAGAGGATACATACTGATTTGCTCAGGCCTGACTCAGTCCCTACAGCCAAGGGATGGACTTCTGCAAGGTGACACCTGGGCCCTGCCCCCGTTACTAGGCGACAGCATATCCTCTTCCCTCTCCGTTCTCAGTCTTCATCTTTATGCCCTCAGGGTGAGAAAAACCATGGCTTTGAGGTCCTATACCACAGCGTGAAGCAGGGGCCCATCTCCACCAAGGAGCTGGCGGACTTCATCCGCGAGAGGTGAGGTCCCCACACTACCTGCCATGTGGCCACGCCCACAGCCACATGAAGTCCCCTCCTCTGGTCCCTCCCATCGCCCCTCTGGTCCTACACCTGCCTTGCCAGGTACCTCCTTCCTGCCATGGCTTTTAAACGGGCACATTGCCGCTCCTGGCAAACTGCGGTTTCGTCTGCGGGAAGATGTGACCAGGCAGGAGGTGGGCACTTAGCAGGATCCGCCTGAGCCACACGCCCGCAGAAAGCACGCACTCTGCCTGGTCTGCTCTCGGGTCTGTTTTCGCTCCTGCTACAAATACCGCTGTTGTTGGGACAATGTGCTACTTGACAGGAACTAGGCCTCTTGCTTGAGGTTCCGAAAGGCCCCGACTGAGTCACGGCTCAGATGTTTGAGACGGGCGCCTGAGGTCCAGGGGTGGCGCCTCCCCAGGGTGCCCCGAGTCACGCCCCTCCTCTCCCTGCCCCCACCCAGAGCCACCATCGAGGAGACCTACTCAAAGGCCATGGCGAAACTTTCCAAGCTGGCCAGCAACGGGACCCCCATGGGGTGAGTGGAGCAGAGGTCACCAGGTGGCTGGGGCGCTGGGTGTCGGGGGTCTTCCTGCGGCGGAGGTGTCTTCACCCTCGGAAGCCGGACAGCAGCGTGCGCGCCTGCCGTGGGCCTGGTGGGATGGAGGCGCGACCCGCTCACTCGCTGGTGCTTCCTGACCACCCTCTGTGGATCAGGCACTGCAGCTGCCCGCGGGACCTTTGTGCCATGTCCCTTGAGCCAGACATTCAACTAGACATAGCTGTCCTTTCCTGGAGTGAGGAGGGCTAGGCAAGAAATGAAGGCGGGCCAGGAGAGGGCGGGCACTTCCTCTGGAGTAGGCAGGCCCGGGAGCCCAGACCTCAGTGTGGACATGGAGCTGGCCCTGGGAATGCCCGCAGGCCAGAGACCTAGGTGGGCGGCTCAGCCAGTGCAAAGGCCCTGAGGCAGCAGCACACTTGGCATGTTCAAGGAAGAAGGAGGAGGCTCACCTGGCTGCGTGGGGGGGGAGGTGGGAGTGATGGAGGAGGAAAGGCCAGGGGGCCTGAGGCTCAAGCACATAATGTGGTCCCTTGGCATTTGCAGAGTTCCTTGTGGTTGCCATGGGGCCACACCGTGGGGAGGGCCGGAGGAGGCAGCAGGGAGAGGTCTGTGGGAGGGGCTTCCTGAGGGGCATGGTCCACAGGGGACCTGGTTTCCCACCTGAGTCTCACCCACTGGTAATAATCGGGGGACCTGGAGACCAGGGGGACTGTGGGCCACACCCAGAGGAAGGACTCCTGGGGCCTCCAGATTGGACTTAAGATTCTCGCTTTGGACTAAGAATGGAGCTCAGCCGCTGGGCACCTGCCTGGCATGCAGGAAGCCCTGGGTTCTGTCCCCAGCCCCGGAAATTTTAAAAATTAAAATTAAAAGGTTAAGATGGGTGCAGGCTTAGCCCGGCCAGGCACAGGTAGCTGCCCGAGCCAATGCCAGCTGAGCCATGTGAGGGGACTTCAGGGGGTTGGTCCTGCCAGACCCTGGGTGTGACCTGGCCCCCCCAGGACCTTCGCCCCGCTCTGGGAGGTCTTCCGAGTCTCCTCCGACAAGCTGGCCCTGTGCCACCTGGAGCTGACGCGCAAACTGCAGGACCTCATCAAGGACGTGCTGCGCTACGGCGAGGAGCAGCTCAAGACGCACAAGAAGGTGCGCGGGCGGGCGGGCGCTGGTGGTAGCCACCTCCACAGAAACCGCACCCGAGGCCGCGGGTCCGCGGGCTGGGGCGGGCTCAGTGGCAGGACCTGGGTTCCACCCCTGGAGTCGCCTCAGCCCCTGGCCAGGCCCAGCCCCCTGCCGGCCTTTGCGGGGCTCAGAGGATGCGCTGCTTTGTCGTGGGGGACACTGTGCTGGGCAGATCGCGGTGCCAGGGGACACGGCTTTATTGGCGCCTCGCTGTGCGTTCCTGTGCGTGGCGTCTGGCTGTTTTGTGCTCCGAGGTCAGAGTCCAGTGTTGGGGATGAGCCCAGCACATCTGCCGTCTGTCCTTGTACAGAAAGCATCCATCAACCCGCTTCAGAGCCTTGGACATTACAGGTCTGGATATTTAACATTTCTAGACTTAAAAACCCAGACTCGGCCGGGTGTGGTGGTGCCCGCCTGTCATCCCAGCAGCTCGGGAGGCCAAGGCAGGAGGATTGTGAGTTCAAAGCCAGCCTCAGCAACTTAGTGAGGCCCTGTCACATCCCCTGTCTGAGGATGAGGCTCAGTGGTTAAGCCCCGCCCCCCCTTCAAACCCTGGTATCATAAACAAACAAACAAAAGAAACAAAAAAGAGAGCCTAAAATCTTGGGTGGTTCAAGCCTTAAACTGAGGACCCCACGCCTTTGAAGTGTGTAATCGTACAATCATAGGTTCTCTGCACTTCCAGAAGGTCCCCAGTTTAAAATGCTCACTTACTTCTTTTTTTTTTTTTTAACTTCACAATGGTGCGAATGTGACACGCATTCTGTAGAAAGCAGCGCCTGTGAGCCCCGTGAACACGGGGACACCCCAGTGTGCCCTGTGGCTAAGCTGGGGTGCAGGTGGGTCGGCAGAGTTGACACATTCCCACGTACAGTGGTCTTAACTTGCGATGTTTTCTTTCCTTTTTTTTTTGGTACTGGGGATTGTACCCAGAAGGCTTAACCCCTGAGCCACATCCCCAGCCCTTTTTATGTTTTATTTAGAGACAGCATCTCACTGAGTTGCTTAGGGCCTTGCTAAGTGACTGAGGCTGGCTTTGAACCTGTGATCCTCCTGCCTCGGCCTCGGAGCTGCTGGCACTACAGGCGTGTGCCACCACACCCAGCGTGCAGTCTCACCATAAGTCAAGGAGCTGCTGTGTAGAGTTCTGTGTAGAATTTGCATATTTTAATCCTTTTTTTAAAATTTGATTCATTCTACCCCAATGGGGTACGATTTTCATTTCTCTGGTTGTACAGGAAGTTGAGTCACACTGTTTGTGTAATCATACATGTACTAGGATAATGATGTTTGTCTCATTCTATTATCTTTTCTCCCCCCACCCCATCCCCACCTCTCATTTTTCTCTATACAATCCACCCTTCCTCCATTTTTGCCTCCCCGCCCCCTTATGGATCAGCATCTACCCATCAAGAGAAATCATTCAGCCTTTGGTTTTCTGGGATTGGCTTATTTCACTTAGCATGATACTCTCTAGCTCCATCTATTTACCTGCAAATACCATAATTTTATTCTTCTTTATGGCTGAATAATATTCCAGTGTGTATATATACAACAGTTTCTTTATCCATTCATCAATTGAAGGACATCTAGGCTGGTTCCACAATCTAGCTATTGTGAATTGAGCTGCTATGAACATCCATATGGCTGCATAACTATAGTATGCTAATTTTAAGTCCTTTGGGTATAAACCGATGAGTGGGATAGCTGGGTCAAATGGTGGTTCCATTCCAAGCTTTCTGAGGAATCTCCACACTGCTTTCCAGAGTGACTGCACCAATATGCAGCCCCACCAGCAATGTATGAGTGTGCCTTTTTCCCCACATCCTCGCCAACACCTATTGTTGCTTGCATTCTTGATAATCGCCATTCTAATTGGGGTGAGATGAAATCTTAGGGTAGTTTTGATTTGCATTTCTCTTATTACTAGAGATGTTGAATATTTTCTCATATATCTGTTGATTGCTTGTAGATCTTCTTCTGTGAAGTGTCTGCTCATTTCCTTAGCCCATTTGTTGATTGGGTTATTTGTATTCTTGGTGTAAAGTTTTTTTGAGTTCTTTATAGATTCTGGAGATTAGTGCTCTATCTGAAGTGTGTGTGGCAAAGATTTTCTCTCACCCTGTAGGCTCTCTCTTCACGATGTTGATTGTTTCCTTTGCTGAGAAAAATCTTTATTTTGAATCTATCCCATTTATTGATTCTTGCTTTTACTTCTTGTGCTTTGAGAGTCTTGTTAAGGAAGTCTGGTTCTAAGCTGACATGATCAAGATTTGGACCTACTTTTTCTTCTATTAGGTGCAGGGTCTCTGGTCTAATTCCAACGTCCTTGGTCCACTTTGAGTTGAGATTTGTGCAGGGTGAAAGATAGGGGTTTAGTTTCATTTTACTGTATATGAATTTCCCATTTTCCCAGCACCACTTGTTGAACAGGCCATCTTTTCTCCATTGTATGTTTTTGGCACCTTTGTCCAGTATGAGAAAACTGTACTTATGTGGGTTTGTTTCTGTGTCTTCTATTCTGTACCAATGGTCTGCCTGTCTATTTTGGTGCCAGTACCATACTGTTTTGTTACTGTTGTTCTATAGTATAGTTGAAGTTCTGGTATTGTGGTGTCTCCTGCTTCGCTCTTCCTGCTTTGGTTAATCCTTGTTTTTTTTAAACCATCCAAGTCTACACGTGCACACACACTTTCTTCGGTCCTGGGGAGGGAACCCCGGGCCTGTAGCAGGTATCTAATACAAATAAATACCCAGAAATATACTGGAGACCTAGAATCGCAGGGTGCTTGGGAAGCCAGGAATGTCACGGTGCCCTCCTGGGCACGGGTGGCACCCACACGCCCCTCTCCCTCCACGCAGTGCAAGGAGGAGGCACTAGGCACCCTGGACGCAGTGCAGGTGCTCGCGGGCGTCAGCCAGCTGCTGCCCAAGTCTCGCGAGAACTACCTGAGCCGCTGCATGGACCAGGAGCGCCTGCGCAGAGAGAACACCAGCCAGAAGGAGATGGACAAGGTTTGTTGGTGGCAGCCGCTGTCCCGCGCGGTTCTGGGGACTTTGCCGCAGGGCCCCGGCCGCCTGAGCAGAGTGAAAACGTGCCACACAGAGGCGCTCAGTGAGCCCCGGGTACCCCGGGAGGGCACCTGCCAGGTGTCAGGCTGAGCTGGGGAAGCCCCTTGTGTCCCCATCCCAACGCCATCCCCTCCCTGTGCCTCCTAGGCAGAAACCAAAACCAAGAAGGCGGCAGAGAGCCTGCGGCGCGCGGTGGAGAAGTACAACTCGGCGCGAGCCGACTTCGAGCACAAGATGCTGGACTCGGCGCTGGTAAGAAGCAGGCCCCGGAGGTCCGGCCCGGCCCAGGATTCCTCCCCAGGGCCCGCGTCCCAGGATGCTTAGGATCATCAACCTGAGGCCTGTTGTCATTGTCGTTGACATTATTTTAGAAGCCAGATGATTTTGTGCCTCTGTTTACCCATCTGTAAAATGGAGAGTCTAATAGCACCTGCCTCATAGAGTAGCGAAGGTTAACATCACTGAAAACTAGTCTGTGACGTTTTCAGACTAGTACCAGGTACACAGAAGCCACACCATAAACTATTATTATTATTTCTAGTCTGTTAGAGAGATTTTTGAAGAAGGGCAAAGTTAAGACGTCAAGAGTCTCCAGAGATTTCTTGGTGGCTGAAAGGCCATCCAGCCCCTCTCCCCTGGGAACTGTGCATCCCTTTGCAAGGCACTGCCCTCTCTGGGTCTCCATTGGCTTACATGGACCTAGAGTAGATCAGAACCCCAGGACTCAGAATAAGAATTCATTTTCAAGCAGCAAGCGCTAGAAACCTTTATTTAAACTGACGAGATTTATAGGCTCAATGAACTGAAGAATTGTTTTGGAGGGTGTGGAGGCTTCAGGCATGGATGGATTCAGGTGCTCAAATGGTGTCTCAGGAAGTTTGTGTCTCTGCTACTCTAGTCAGTTTTCTTCCCTGGGGACTTGACTCCTGGGCAGACATTAGACATGCCTGTGTGTGTGTGTACTCAACTGTGTAGTGTGTGGGTAGCAAAGTGGCTGCCAGCTGCTCCCATTTGTATCCCAACACCTCATTGGCTCAGGAATGAAAGGATCTTTTCCCATGGGTCCAGCCAAAGTCCTAGGGCAGACTCTCATTGGCTTTTCCCCAAATCAGTCACTGAGGCCAGGAGCTGGGATGTTCGGATTGGTCGCGTGGCCATTCTGCATTTCCATTCACCCCGCCCCTCCTGCCTCAGCGCTTCCAAGCCATGGAGGAGAGCCACCTGCGGCACATGAAGGCGCTGCTGGGCTCCTACGCACACTCGGTGGAGGACACCCACGTGCAGATCGGGCAGGTGAGCGGCTGGTGTGCGGGATGAGGCCGGGGCGGGGCTGGGCAGGAGGGCCGTGCCAGTCACACGCCCTGCCACCCACCGCCCTCCCAGGTGCACGAGGAATTCAAGCAGAACATAGAGAACGTCAGCGTGGAGATGCTGCTCAGGAAGTTTGCCGAGAGCAAGGGCACCGGCCGGGAGAAGCCGGGTGAGTCAGTGGCGGTGGAGGCCAGGCTGGGGGCTGCAGCAACAGAGCAGGAGCAGGAGCAGGACCCGAGAGGCGGGAGACTGGTCCTCCCTGGGCCTCGGTTTCTTCATCAGAGAGATGGCTGATGATGATTCCAAGTCCTCCACCACGTAGGAAAAGGATTCACTGGCTGGTCTGGTGTGTCTGTCTCAGAGCCAGATCGCAGAGAGGCCTTGGAAACCAGGCTTGGTGGTTCAGACTTTACCCCAAGGGCCCCTGGGAGCTACTGAGTGTTGTTGAGCAAAAGACTAATTTGGAAATGCCCAGATGTGGGGGCTGAGAGGAACCGAGGGCAAGTTTGAGAATCAGACCTGGTTTGGGTCCTTTCTTCCTTGTTGGCTGTGTGATCCAGGACATGTGTCTTGACTTCTCTGAACTTCAGTTTCCTTACCTGGAAAGTGGGGATGAGAATAATGCTCAGTGAGCTGATGCAGTTGGTGCTCACTAACTTATGGTCCCTGTCCCCAAGTCTACTAGGCCAGTTAGGCCTGTCCTTTCTCTGCTGTCTCTATGGCTCAGGCCCTGCGCAGGCCACCCCCTTGTGTGAGCCCCCACTCTGACCCAGATCTGCCACGCCTGCTCCTGCTCACAGCTCTCCCTGCCACCCTGTGGTCTTGGGAAGGGCCAGGCTCCTCATCTTGGCCCTGCAGGCCCACCTGGGTCAGCTCCCTCACCAACCCAAGTTCCACCTCGCAGTGCCGGAGGTGTCTGAGTAGCTCGGTGGCACCCCCAGCCAGCCTTGGACATGACCCCTGAGACCCCTGCTCACGACCGTGTCTGGGCGGCCAGCATGTTGGCCTTGACCTGCGGGGTCTGCCGCGGGCTCCAGCGCTGGCCGGGTGTGGCCAAGAGTGCGTTGCTGCCTCCGCGCTCAGGGTTGTCCCCCTCCCTCCTCAGGACCTCTGGACTTCGAGACCTACAGTGCGGCCGCCCTGCAGGAAGGCAAGTACGTCTGGGCCTGGTTGCCCAGGCTAGACCGCGGGCGGAGGAGGCGGATCTGCGTGGGAGGGGCACCCACGGGGCTCAGCTGCCTCCATCTGTCCTCAGCAATGAAGCGTCTGCGGGGATCGAAGGCCTTCCGCCTTCCGGGACTCAGCCGGCGGGAGCGGGAGCCTCCAGCTGCTGTGTGAGGAAGCACCCGCCTGGCCCTTGCCCAGGCTAGCCCAAGACCCTGTCCGCCTCCAGGGCCAGCCCAGAAATCCCCCCTCAGGAGCCTCTCCATTCCAGGCTAGCCCAGGACCCCTCCACCCAGGCTAGCCCAGTATTGCCTGTTGACCTCTGTGGGTAGCTCAGGAGTAACGTGAGCTCTAGGCTAGCCCAGGAGCCCCTCTCCCCAGACTAGACCGGAAGAACTTGTCCCAGGAGAGCTCCAGAGCATCACCACCCACCCTCGTCTGGAGTCGATCCTTTGGCCACAGCCAGGCCCAAGCTTCCTGGCCAGGGAGGCCAAGGATTAGCCCTGCCCAGGCTGGCCCAGGGTTCCTCCCTTGCCCAGGCTAGCCCTGTCATTGCCTTGCCCACAGACCCCCACACTCCCTGCCTCCTCAGGTCAGCCTGAAGCCCAGCTACAGGGGCCTCCCTGCAAGCTATTTAAAAACACCTCCTGATTGGCCAACTCCAGACTCCCACGACCCCAAGGTGGCTTGGGATAGTCTCCCCAGTTCCCAGGGAGCTAATGCTGGCACCTCTTCCTCCCCCAGGGATTTCCCGGAACCCGATTCAGGGGTGAGTGCCAGGGGAGGGCGGCTGTGGGTGGGCGGGTCTGTTCTCACACTGGGCCTTCAAAGTCAAGCCCCCCCAGGAAGCGCAGCTGGGGCTGGGCTCAAGCAGACTTCCGGGGTTGTGGGTGCGCCCACCCCTTGGACCTGCCACTCACCAGGGGACGAGGGAAGGTAGTTGGGGTCTGAGTCGGGCCCTGGCGGTGTGCGCGTGTGCGCATGTGTGTGCGCATGCGCGTGTGCGCGTGTGTGGTGAGAAGTGCAGTGCGGGGATCCGCCTCACACTTTCCACCCCCAGACGTGTCCAGAGGTGGATGAAGAAGGTTTCACTGTCCGACCTGACATGACCCAGAACAATATCCTTCTGACGTCCCTTGGAACAGTTGTTGGCACAGCAGAGACAAAGCTGTGTCAGTGACCCCACCCACCATTAGCAACCCTCCGCGTACACCCACAGGGAGCCTCTATGCGGAGGGAACCCATCCTATTCTGTGGGGTGAGGGGTGGGCCATAGTGAGAGAGGCGTTGGACCGTCCCAGAAGAAGAGTCAAAGGGCCTCCTGGAGGAAGGGGCCGCAGTGTTGGGGTTTTGCAGCTGAACAGGAGTTTGCCAGTTAGTGTGAGCAATGGAAGGGTGCGGGATCTCCAAACATCTGAGCGGGAGGCCACGGTGGGGTAGCCGCTGCTGGGGTCTGCTTGGCTCCTTAACTGAGGCCTAAGCACGGCCGAGCCTTCTCGTTTCTCCTCCAGCGACTCTGACTTTGACGACGAGGAGCCCCGCAAGTTCCACGTGCACATCAAGCCTGCCCCCGCCCGGGCCCCATCCTGTAGCTCCGAGGCAGCAGCGGCACAGCTCAGGGCCACAGCTGGCAGCCTCATCCTTCCGCCGGGCCCAGGGGTGAGGTGTTGGGAGGGTTGCTTGGGCATGCAGCAGGGCTGGCTGGATCACCTGTGCCTGACACTGCTACGTTTGTCCACAGGGCACGATGAAACGCCATTCTTCACGTGAGTAGCCTTCTGTCTTGGTGTAGGTTGGAAAACTTGGAGGGACAGCTAGTCCTGGATTTGGGTGTGGATTTGAGTCCCAGATCTGCTGTAACTTGGGGCAGGCTGCTTAACCACTCTGACCTTCAGTCTCCTCCTCTGCAAAGTAGGGTAAAGTTAAGTGAAAGTTGAAAGGAGAAGCTGGGGCTAGAAAAAGAGCCAAAACCTGGAGACAGGTGTGCTCAGCTTCAGATCCTTCTTTGCATCTCTGCTGGTGGCAGTGGGCAGCTGGTTGGACGGCCCTGAGTCTCATGGCCCTGGTGTATGCAGTGAGGAATGTCATAGGCAGGGTGACAGGAAAGCTCACGGAGGCTGATCTCCCACAGGGGACACTGCTGGGAAGCCACAGAGGCCTCGGTCTGCTCCAAGGACCAGCAGGTGGGTTCTTAGGGTGGGACATAGAGGTGAGCTGTCCCTACCTCTTCCCCACGTCTCTGCCTTGGGCTTCTGGCTCATTAAGCACCTTCTGTGTACTTGCGCCACGCTGTTTGGCAGCATATGACCAAGACAGGTCTCTGTTCAGTCACATTCTAGTGGCTCATTAAAATGTCCAGCACATGAATCAAGTGTACTCTGAGCGTGGTGGAGAAGCTCAAGGGGGCGAGTGCTGGGACAGGAAGGGGTAACTCACTTGGGGTGGGGGCTTCGCGAGGGGCTGACTTTGGGCTGGACCTGTGGGAGGTGGCCAAGGTGGAACTGTAGGAACAGCCCAGGACAGAGCAGCAGCACAAAGGCTCTGGGGTGGGTCAAGGGCACCGCCGCCAGACCCCGCCCCCTCGGCCTCCTGGTCCACAGCTGTGCAGAGAAGCTGCCCTTGGACGAGCAGGTGTCCAAGAATCTCTTTGGGCCACCCCTGGAGTCAGCCTTCGACCATGAAGATTTTACAGGTGATGGGAACAGGGGTGTGGGCGTGGCTAGCGAGAGAACGGGTGGGGCCGCTGCAAGGTTAGGCCAGGCGGAGATGGAAGGCAGGCTGGTCTGTGAGGGTGAGCAGAGCTGTAGCAGATGGAGACGCATGCGTGAGTGGGCGGGGCTGCAGCGTGAGTGGGCGGGGTCATTGAGGTTGGAGGTCTTTGCTAGAGTCGGGGTAACAGTGGACAGGGCATTAGGGAGATGGACAACCGAGAATGGGACCAACCTTTCCTCCTCATGGGTGTGGCCTGAAGGATGGGCGGGGACTCCATGTGGGCGTGGCCTGCCGCTGACCGGCTGTTGGCTCCCTAGGCTCCAGCAGCCTCGGTTTCACCTCCAGCCCCTCCCCTTTCTCCTCCTCATCGCCTGAAAACGTGGAAGACTCGGGCTTGGACTCTCCTTCCCATGCAGCACCCGGTCCCTCCCCAGATTCCTGGGTCCCCCGCCCAGGCACCCCGCAGAGCCCGCCCACCTGTAGGGCACAGCCCCCTGAATCCAGGGGAACACGTCCCCCACCACCGCCCGACTCTCCGCAGCGCCTGGCACCATCGCCAGGCCCTTGGGGACTGGAGGCCGGAGCAGGTGAGTCCAGCGCCCTGGCCTCTGAGAATTGGTGGGGACCTGGAGGGGAGGGAACTGAGCGCCCTCTATAGGCAGGACCCGATTGGACTTCTGGGAATGCAGCCGGGATGAGGTGACCCCCACCTCTACAGGGGCGATAACGAGGTAGATATTTAACAAGGCAGGGGATGACAGGCCCAGGGAAAGGGACATTTGAGCTAAGATTTGATGGAGGTAAGAATGGGGCCCCCTGGTCAAGAGTGGAGGGGCCTGTGAGGAGGTGTGGTGAGCACAGCCTGTGAAAAGGCCCGGGGGCAGGAGCTGCTTGGCACGGTTGAGGAACCCGGAGGGAGAGGCTGGGGTGCGGCCCACAGCGGTGAGCGGGGGAGGAGCCAGGACCTGTGCCCGGCCCGAGGGGGGCTGGGACGTGCTCCTTGAGAAGCGGGAGCCCCTTAAGGGCTGTGAACGGAGGAGGCACAGGACGTGACTTTGGGGGCACATGCTCCTTCTGGCAGCTTGGGAGGGAGGGGAAGGGGCGAGGGAAGAGCGGCGATGGGGAGAAGCAGGCGGCCAGGCCCCGGGTGAGGCTACAGAAGGGCCGGCAGGGCCAGCCAGATGGGGCAGGGGCCAGAGGGCGCGTCGCAGCTGCGTGAAGGTGTCATCGCGAGGGAGCCTGGGGTAGCGCAGGCAGGGCCAGAGGGGCTGGAGGAAGGTAGCAGGCAGGGGCGGACCCCAAGCGCTGGGGGGGCTCTGACCACGCATGGTCCCCAGCGCTGCTGACGAGGGCGCTTGGCACGGCCCGTGGGAGAAGCTGGGTGGAGCCCGTTCACGGACACGCGCCCGCTAGTCACAGAAGGCGAGGCCTCAGCTGTCCCGCTCCTCCTCCCAGACCTCACGCCGGGCCCGGCCGACAGCACCGCTCTGGAGGGCCTGGCTGCCCCGCCCCGGAGGCCCCGCTCCAGGAAGGTGTCCTGCCCACTGACCCGAAGCAATGGTGACCTGGTAGGTGACAGAAACTGGGCTGGGGGCCTCGGGCCATCTCGGCCTCCACCTCCAGCCCGCTCTCCTGCCCTTCCAGTCTCGGCCCCCGAGCCCCTCTCCGCTGGGCTCCTCCGCCCCCAGCCTCGCCCTGGAGCGGCCCAGCTTCTCCTCCCAGACAGGGCACGGTACGTGGGCAGCTCTGGCCCCAGGCCTCAGGTGCCCGCCTCGGGCTGGGCGGGTGGGTGGCTCCGGGGGCCTGTGCTCAGCGCCTTCCTCGCCACCCCAGGAGTCTCCCGGGGCCCCAGCCCCGTGGTCCTCGGCTCGCAGGATGCCCTGCCCGTGGCCACAGCCTTCACCGAGTACGTCCACGCCTACTTCCGTGGCCACAGCCCCAGGTATGCGGTGGTCGGGGAGAGCAGGCTCCGTGCCTGGGCCTCAGGACAGAAGTGGCAGAGTGGTCCCCGGCCATGTGACGCCTGGAACGCTGAACTGAGCGACAGGCCCTTGTCCCGAGGGCAGTGGGAGCCACAGAGGGTGTGGAAGCCGGCCTGGGCCGTGTTGGGACGTCCCTGAGGCTGCCTCAGCACTGGGCTGAGAGGACCAGAAGCTGCACCCCGTGAGGGGCAGGCGGGGTGAGCTGGGGAGCCAGGGCCGGGCCTGACATCCCTGGGGTGGATCAGCAGAAAAGACCTCAAGTCAAAACACAAAGAGGAGGCGCGTCAGACTTGAGCCTCTTGGTCCAGGAGAAAAGGGACAGGGAGGGGCTCTTTCCCCTTCGGCTCAGGGTGGCTCCTTCCTGAGCCGTCCAGGCAGGGACGGCAGGTGTGCTGGCATGATAGGGGGACTGGGAGCCCGGGGCTGCAGTATACCCAGGGAAGGGGAGAAGGGGTCTTAAGCAGAGCCCTGAGCCACCACGTCCCCCCCACTCCTCAGCTGCCTGGCTCGAGTAACTGGGGAGCTGACCATGACCTTTCCAGCTGGCATCATGCGCGTGTTCAGTGGGACCCCACCGCCACCCGTCCTCAGCTTCCGGCTCATACACACGGCCCCCATTGAGCACTTCCAGCCCAGTGCTGATCTGCTCTTCAGGTGCTGTGCATGGGGAGTGGAAGCGTCTTTAGCTCAGGGGCTCCCTAGCTCTGAATTCCTGCTCTGCCTCTTGGAATGTGCTGTGTGGCCTGGGATAAGTTGCTCGCCCTCTCTGAACCTTGCCTTCCTTGACTCCTTTATTGCCCTCACTTCCCACCCAGGTAGGGGGCTTGTTGGGCCTAGGGTGGGCAGGAGACCACGCCTTTAGGAAGTCGCTGCATAGAGGAAAGCTCTGGGAGGGCATTTCCTGGGGTCGGGGGTGACAGTCCCTGTCTGTACAGCGACCCCTCCCAGAGCGACCCAGACACCAAAGACTTCTGGCTCAACATGGCGGCCCTGACAGAGGCCCTGCAGCGCCAGGCAGAGCAGAACCCCACAGCCTCCTACTACAACGTGGTGCTGCTGCGGTACCAGGTGGGCCCCTGCCTGGGGAGGGGCCGCAGGGCCGGTGGGAGGGGGCTGCATGGTTGGTGCAGATGGTACAATTATGCAAATTGGAGGAGGCCCCGCCCAGAACCTTGGACTTGTGCTTGTGGGGCTGCTTTGTTGAAATGAGGTGCTCTCCTGCCCTCTGCTGGAGACACAGTGTAACAGACGCTAAATTCTCCCCGGGGTGGGCCTGGGGGCCTGGGAAGATGATGGCCTTGCAGTCGGGGTGGTGGGGTGGTGGGTGGCGAGGCAAGGTCGCGGCAGCAGGACATAATGACCGCGTGGTGCCTCTCGCTCCTCCCAGTTCTCCCGCCCCGGCCCCCAGTCCTTGCCTCTGCAGCTGAGTGTCCACTGGCAGTGTGGCACCTCGCTCACCCAGGTCTCCGTGGAGTACAGCTACCGCGCTGGTGCCACGGCCGTGTCCACGCCGCTCACTAACGTCCAGATCCTGCTGCCCGTGGGGGAGCCTGTGACCAATGTCCGCCTCCAGCCCGCTGCCACCTGGTAAGGGTCACACTCTCACAGGGTGGCTGGCCAAGGCCCAGCCCTGTCCTCCCCTTCCACACCCGAACCCTTTAGAGCTTCCTGCCACGTGGCAACCAAGGGTCTGCCCAAGGCTGGACCACTCACGGTGCCCACCTTGCTCGGAACTGGGAATGACTTATTGACAATTCTGGGGCCAGGTGCAGTGGCACCCGCCTGTGGTCCCAGCTAGGCGGAGGCTGAGACAGGAGGATCGCTTGAGCCCCAGAGTTTGAGGCCAGGCTGGGCCACAGTGAGATCCCACCTCAAAAAAAGAGGCTGGGGTAGCGGACACTTGCCCTGGGTTCCACCACAGCACCGCCCAGATAAACGCATAAAATAATTAATATTTTAAGAATGATAATGTCTGGCAGAAAGCCTCCTCCACCTCAGGCGAGGTCGGGCCTCTCAGCAACCCCGCGAGGTGCGGACGCCTGTCATCCCCGTTCATGGCCAGGGAGACTGAGGCCCAAGGAGGCCACGCTGCTCATCTGAGGTCACACCAAAATCCGAGCCCACCAGACTGTCAGTCTGGGACACCATTGCTTTTGATTTGTTGATTTATTTTTGGCGATACTGGGGTGGGAACCCAGGGCCCGTGCACACCGACCGTGCGGGCGCCCCACCGCTGAGCTGCAGCCCCGGCCCCAGCCCACCTTCGCCTGCCTCGTACTGAAGCTGGAAGCTGCAGGAAGGAGCGGGCTTGAGGGTCGGACTCTCCTGAGAGCACCGCAGGGCTTCCGGCTGCCCCATCACAGATGGGGAAGCAGGGCGAGGCGGGAAGCGGGCCTGTGGGGGCCACGCAGGTGACCAGGAGGTGGCCACGCTGTGCTCATGGGCTTCCAGCCTCTTCTCTGAGCAAACCCCTCTCACTACCAGGAGCCTGGAGGAGAAGCGGTTCATGTGGAAGCTTCCAGATGTGTGCGAGGCCGGGGGTGAGTATGGGTGTGCGGATCTCAGTGGGGAGGCACTCGTTCACTGGGGGGGGGGCTGCAGAGGGCGTAGCCAGGAGACGGGGCTCGAAAAGTCTGGGAGAAGACAACCCAGGGGTGGGCGTGGCGGGTGCAAAGGCCCTGTGGTGGGACTGCTTTGTAAACCCGAAGGAAAGGGTGCAGGGGTGCAAGAGGTGGCGGGTAGGCAGAGGGTTCCTAGTGCAGGGACCGCAGGACGGCGCTGGGCGCAGCTCACCCGGCCTTCCTAGGCTCCGGCCACCTCTCTGCCAGCTGGGAGCCTCTGTCTGGGCCCAGTGCGCCCAGCCCTGTGGCCGCGCAGTTCACCAGCGAGGGGGCAACTCTGTCGGGCGTGGACCTGGAGCTGGTGGGCAGCGGCTACCGCATGTCGCTAGTGAAGAGGAGGTTCGCCACAGGTACCCGCGCCTAGCCACTGGCCACCGTGCATGCGGGGCGGGGCCGTGCCAGGCCCTGCTTGTCCCCTGCCCCTGCCAGGGCACTGGAGGAGTCTGCAAGGGGGCCTTTGAAAGGACAGGAAGGCTTCGGAGCCAGGAGACCCAGAATTGGGGAAGTAGGTTGGGGTCAGGGCCCCAGAGGAAGAAGTCAGGGGGGAAGCAGGGGGCTGGGGCCCGAGGCCCCTCCCCCAGCCGCGAACAAAAAGGAAGAAAGGGGCCTGGGTTGACCCCAGGGCAGCCTGGAGGAGCCGGTGGCCCGAGCCCACCCCATCCCCCACCCCATCCCCCACGAACCGGCAGGACAGCCCCTCCTCACTGTCCCTCCCGCAGGGATGTACCTGGTGAGCTGCTGAGCCCACCTGGCTCTGCACAGGTGCTCTCTCCACCCGCCCTCCTGCTGGACGCCCTCCTGCTGGACATGGGGCCTCCCCAGCCCCAGGCCCTGCCCGGCTGAGCCAAGATCCGCCTCCTGCCAGCTCCGCGCAGGCCCTGGCCTTTTAATGTTCTTCGAATCAACACTTTATTTTCTAACAAAATAAAAAAGGAAACCTCATCCTGCTCCAGGGTTTGACCTTCTTAATGTCAGAGTGGAGAGGAAAAGAGCGGGGTGTGGGCCCCAAACTTCCACGCTGATCATCCTCCAAGCATTCAAGGGACAAAAGCCACATGGGCACCAGTCCCACGGGCTCAGATCTGGGCTAGAGGGAGGGACAAGGACTAGAGGAACCCAGACTGGGGCCCCCAGAGCTCTTCTCAAGGAGTCAAGAAGACCTCCTAGGGAGGGGCAAAGTAAACGGGGCTTTGAGGTTCAAGTAGGAGTTTACAAGATGAGCAAGGGCACGCCAGGCAGAGTTTGAGTTCCATGAAAAAGCGATTTTTAGTCACTGCATGAGTATTAATTGGGCCCCTACAGTATGCCAGGTGGCGGGTCAGAGCTGTGAGCAAGACAAAGTTCTTAGGAGCTGCACTGCACACCTTGGGAGCAGAGGACCCGGGTCCGGAGCCTACATGGCCCTCACTGACTGTGCTCTGAGTGGCTTGTGCCTCGATTTCCTCATCTGCAACCCCCCTCAACAGTGTCCATGGGGAAGATGCGCCCTAGAGGAGTGCGTGTACAGAGTGGCCTGGGGGGACCAGGACAGACGAGGCAACAGCACCAGTGCTGGGGAGCAGGGCCAAGTGCAGCAGGCAGGCCTGGGTCCTGCCAGGCACCTGGGACCCTCAGTGTCTGACCCTGAGGGGAACCGAGCTGCACCAGGTGGAGCTCCGGAAGCAGGAAGCAGGATGTGGCTTGAGACCTGCCCCGCACTCCTAGGTCCTCCTACCTTGTCTGCAGAGGAAGGGAAGGGCCGGCTGTGCCAGGGAGGGGTGCGCTTCCCCGTCCTGTGAGCTCCTGCTCATACCTCAAAACCCCATTTATACTGTTTCCCATAGGACGCCTCCTGACTCCCTGGAGGAGCCCTGGCACCCTCTGGGATGCGCTAGCCCTCCCTCCCTCCGCTTCTTCATAGATTCAAAAAAAAAAAGAGGGAAACCCTGTCGCTGGGAGTGTCCGCACGTCCCTGACTTCAGCACGGGGTTTGCAGCCATTGAGGTGTGGCTTCCCCCAGTGGCCCTGCAGGCTGTGGGGATCAGGGAGGGAGTCGCAGTTCCATAGAGGGACAAAGCAGTCACCTGAGCCTATGGCAGTGTCCCCTCCATCCATGTGTGTCAGGACTGGTGGCCTTGGGCCCTCCAGATAGTCTTGGTGTGGCCGTAGGGCTGATGGTGTGGGCCAGCTGCATGCCTGGAGCTGCCTGAAGGCCACCATCTGCGGCCACCTCCTCTCCCCGGGCCTATCTAGGCATGGGTTCCGGCCCATCTGATAAGCGGCAGGAACATGGTACCTCGCACTGCCTCTAATCTGCCTCCCCTGGATCCCGAGCAAGGCTGGGCACCTTTAAAACACAGGAGGCATTTTTCTCGGGAGTGCCCTGCCTTCCCGGCCCGTGTGACACGCACCTATCTCAGGAGGGTGGGTCCCGGCAGGGACGGCAGGGGCCCATCGAGCTGGCCAACCCCAGAGGGTGTGGTGTCATTCAGCCGTTTACAGCTCTGCTCTCCCCCGTCTGCGTGGCCCTAAAACCTCTGCTCTGCACAGTGACCAGTCTGCAGCGTGAGCAGTTAAGTCCCTTGGTGGTTTTGGGGGTTTCTTTGGTTTAAATTGAGGCGAGCTGGGTGTGTGTCGCACACACCTGTAATCCCAGTGACTTGGGAGCCCGAGGCAAGAGGATCGCAAGTTCCAAGCCAGCCTCGGAGACCTAGCGAGACCCTGTCTCCAAATTAAAAACATCTTAGAAAGGACTGGGGATGTGGCTCCATGGCGAAGCGCGCCCAGGTCCAATCCCCAGTACCAAAACTAAATAAATAAATGTGAGATTCACATAACAGAAAATCAACCATGCGAAAGCCAACCACCCAGTGGTGTGCAGTGCATTGAGACATGTGACCGTCACTTCATCTAGTTCTAGAACATTTTCATCCCTCAAAAGGAGACCCCATCCCTCCCCCAGCCCGGGATCTGCCTGGTCTCTGGACTGGCCTGTTCTGGTCATTTCTGTCAGCGGAGTCACCTGTCGGCCTTTTGTGCCTGACTTCTGTTGCTCAGGGTCAGGATTTCAAGTTTCATCCACGCTGTGGCCGGTGTCAGTGCTTCGGTCCTTTTACAGCCGAGTGACCTTCCACTATGCGGATGGACCCGTTCGAGTGTCCCCCAGCCCTGTGATGGGCGTGCGGGTTCCTCCACCTCCTGGCTGCTGTAAATGGTGCTGCCGGGGTGGTGTGGCCGAGGATCTGCTTGAACACCTACTCTGGGTTCATTTGGAACTGCCACTAGGAGAGGCAAGGCCACAGGCTAGATTCTCACAGGGTGGAGAGGTCGCCCCTGGCGTTGCTGTTGTCTGTACTGGGGATTGAACCAGGGGTGCTCACCACTGAGCAACACTGCCATTTGGAGCCAGAGTCTTGCTAAGTTGCTGAGGCTGGCTTTGAACTCCCGATCCTCCTACCTCCGCCTCCCCAGCTGCTGGGATCACAAGAGTGCACCACAGCGCCAGGAGACTCCCTGCTTTTGATCCCAGAACTCCGACTACTGTGTCCAGGGTTCCCTGGAAGCATTTGGGGGGACCAGGATTTGGGTGTCTCAGCTCCTCCCACTTCTAACAGGGAGGGCACAGCTGGCTTCCTCTATTTTCAGTGGTTCTGCACGTTTGTTTCTGGGGCAACCCAGGGAAGGGCCCCTTTCTGGCAAAGGTGGGGAATGGGTGGGGCCCTCCCACAGGAAAGAATGTGGCAGCGCCTCTCTGGGGTCCCATGGGGGATCACAGCTCCCAATCAAAGGTCAAGTATTTATCTCTGCAAGAAATCACGCGTGCGTCTGGAGCAGTTGCTGTCCTGGGGCCCCGTCTTTAGCAACCATGTTTGATATCATCACTCTGCAGTCGCTTTTGTGCGCTGAGCAGAGTCCACTCTCCAGAGTTGTCGCAACCACAGGACTCGGTGGCTCTTTCTTCCATTTTACAAGTGAGGAAGTGAGGCACGGTCAGACGGCTCCTCACCTTTCCCCCTCAGGAAGCCATTGCTGGAGATGGGAGGATGGGCAGGTTGAATAGAGCCTACGCACACCTGCAGCCCGCACCCCACAGCCCCTGATCCCAATACGCCAAGCCTAGAAACTTTTAGGCACCCGAGGACGCAGGGGACAGGGTTCGAATCCTCCCCAAGACCAAACCCCCCAAATCGCAAATCTGACCTTACATTTCCAGAACCTTTCTGAATGCCACGCCGCAACCTCCGGATGTCCGGAGGAGGAGGTGCACGGGACAGGTTTCTGGGGCCTCTGGAATCTTCCAACCCTCTGCAGGGACGCGAGGGGCCACTGGCTTCAACCTGCCTCCCGGCCCCTCATTTCTTCCGTGAACGCACGCGGGGCCCGGGGCCAACGGACCGCACGGTGCGGCTTGCACACCTCCGGCCACGGGGAGTCCCTCCCTGGCGGCGGCGGGACCCAGGTGGGGTCGAGGCCCGGGAGGGAGCGCAAGCAGCCCCGAGAGTCGGACACCGGCCGAGGCGGACGCAGGGGAGAGGGGCGTGGCCACAGGGCGGGGCGGGGGCGTGGCCGCGGGGAACTTCGCCTTGGCCACTAGGAAGCTCCGCGCCTCCACGAGAAGGGGCTCTTGGGCGCCGGCGGCGGGAAGGACGAGCCCGGGAGGCGGGGCTCGCCAGGTGAAAGCCCTCTCCCGCTCCCGAGGAGCGCAGAGCCTGGACGGTCGCCTGGCGGGTGAGTGTTAGCGACCCTGAGGACCTGGCGGCTCCCGGGAGCGGACACCGGGCGGCGGGAGGAGGGTCCCAGAGCGACCCCAGCAAGTCCCTGCCGCGTTCGCCCTGAAGGTGTAGCGACGTCCTGGAGTCGCAGGAACTCGGCTGTCCCCGCCCACCCACAACAGGGGTCGCCGGCGTTTCCAAGGCCAGCTCTGGCCTTGGCGGGGAAGGAAGGCTTCCCCAGTCCCGGGGACCCCGGCTCCCGCCTCCTTCCAGGATTGGGCGGGGTCTGCCCGGAGACGCGGCTGGCGCTCAGCCTTCGTCCACTGTTGTCGCGTTTGTTAGCCCTCGGGGGGTGGCTGTCCAGGAGCTGCCCCCAGCTCCCGAGGGGGCTTGCTATCGTTTCTGGAGGAAACCAGTCCATCCCCCTCTTCCTGTTGCTCCCTGCGCTGGGCCATATTCGGGAACATGAGGCCCGGGCTCTGTGGCACCAAGGAGTTGCTCCTGGTCTCCTGGCCTCGGTTCCTCCTCGTCGAGGTGAGACAGTGACCCAGCTTTGATGAAGGTGGCCGACTGCCCAGCCAGGGAGGGAATTTTTTTTATGGGTTGCCCTTCAGGGGACTCTTCGCTGACAAGTGACTTTAAGTCTTTGAGCCTCAGTCTCCCTCTATGTCAAGTAGGACTCCTGGCAGGAACCAGGGTGAAGCAGAATTGAGTGGACAAGTCCTGTGGCCACACGGGGCAGTGAGCCGTCACCATGACTATATTAATAATGATTATGTGACCACCCTTCTGGCCGACTTCCCTTTCCAGGCACTTTGAATTTTTGGTGGCCTCATTTTCAGCTGGGGAAACTGGGACTCCCCCCTACACACACACACACGCACACGCACACACACACACACACACGCACACGCACACTCTCATCTGTAGTTCAGATCTGGGATTCAGGTCACAAGGGGGAAATGCCTCATTGCCTATCGGTTCCACCAGGGTTCCCAAGGCCACTACTGGGGGCAGAGTGGAGCCAATATCTTAGGAATCAGGAGAAGGTGTGGCCCTGAGCTGGGCAGCTGGCCCCACCTGGCTTAGATGAGCAGGGCCTGTTTGCCCAGCTGGGACTCCCTCCATTTCCCTGTCCCTCACTCCCAAGGTGTGGCAGCTTCCGTCTGGTGCTCTGGCTGTGGCGAACCAAGAGAAGGGGCCTTGGAGCCTGTGTGCCCCAGACCAGAGCTCAGACCAGGGACCCAAGGCAGAGCTGAGTCAGCCCAGAAGGGACAGAGAAGGTCTCACTAAGTGGCTTCTCCTCTTGCCACCAGCCTCTGAGACCCAGAGCAGGGAAGGGACTTGTCTGGGGCCACCCCATGAGCCAGGGCAAAGTCCCGAACAATCTCTGTGCCTGGTGGGATTCTGGCCTGGCTTGATTGCCTCCCGTGATGGGAGCTCATTATCAACATCACAAATCAACAGGAAAGTGCTGTCAGGTGGTAAAAGGCAGCCCAGGCCACACCCAGCCTTTCCTACGCGAGTCCTGGGTGCTGTGCCTCATTGTCCCTCTCCACAGGAGTCTAACCACCACTGCCGTTCCACGAGTACACGTGTGGCCAGGCAGACTGTGGCAGGGCTGCCCTCGGGAGCTGGCGTGTTAGCTCCAGGCCCGATCACACAGCTCCCTGCGTCCCGCTCACGGGGTTCATCTCTGCATGATAATAGCATGACTTACTGCAGGACCAAAGGACCCTGCCGGGCCTGAAGGTGTGGGGTCCAGGAAGTCCCCAGCAGTGGGGCCCATGGGACGCCGTTGTCCCCATCAGCCCTGGATCGCAGGAAGGGTTAAGCCAGGGTGCCCACCCTACTTCCACGGGGTAGGTCTCTGCACCTAAAAGTGAGCCCAGAGATGCCTTTGAGACCCGGTGGGGCCGGGGCTGGCACTCATTCAGGGGCGCCTGCCTGGCCTCGGATCCCTCCTGGATCCATCCCAGCTGCCCCAGGCAGTTTCCGCGGAGCCCGGCCAGCTCATTAAGTGAATCACTATGACCATGACTGAGCCTTGACCTGGAAACCAGGAAGCCAAGGTCTGAAGGGTAGCATACCCCCCCACGCCCAGGTACTGGCCCCGGGCACCGGGACGGTTGACCTAGAACCCACGGAGCCCACGGGTTTTATGAAGCAGGGTCTGGCTAGGCCGAGCCTTTCGAAGGACTTATCTTTACTAGACGTTTTCTTCTTTCTTTTCTGTTTATAAAGTGACTCCTGTTCCTCATTAAAAGGGCTCACCCATCATTACGGGTAGAGCAAGCCGGTACCAACAGGTGAGGGACCGCCCTCTGTCCCTCCAGCCTCAGTCAGCCATGTGACCACGGGCATTGGTACCTTCTCTGTGCCAGCTTTCCCGCCTGGGAACCCAGGCCCCCCTGGAAGGCCCCATGAGAGGCCCTGGGGCTCCTTCAGAGATGGCAAGTTTTTCACCCTGGAGTTCCATCTCCAGAAAATTGTCTGTTGCTTCCTCTCTGTGTGTCCCATGAGCCTGGGGGCTTTTCTCTGTTATCCTGACCGAGTCCCAAGAACCTAACCCAGCACTGGGACACCCAGGACCTCGGGGCTTATGTAGGTGATAACAGTGGCTGCTGCTGATAGTAACAATACTGGGGGCGTTTCATAAACATCACTTACAAAAGTCACCATGTGGAGCTGTACGTGACCTGTATGCACACAAAGGGGGTTCTTCTCATTGCTTCCATCACCCTCCGCCCCTCACTTTGTCTAAGAATGTTCCAGAACATTCTGAGAAAGTCCTCAGAAGGTTCCACACCCACTCACCCCCCCAAAATCCCAGCGAAGGGTGGGTGGACCCGCGGAAGCAAACACCAATGTAGAATGGTCACACCTGCAGCTGGTGGGACATGCGCTGGCAGCTGCCACCATCCCAACTTGAAGATTCCGAGGTCCAGAGGGACTTCAGGTGGTCAGTGGGCTGCCAGGGGCTGCTACTTCAAGGACATCAGTTCCTTGGGGCCTCATGGCTGCAGGGTAAGGCAGAGATGAACCCTTGTCGGGAAACCCACCGTACTGGGGCAGGACGGGGCAGGGCCTGGTCGCTGTGCTACCCATACCGTGCAAAAACTGGAATTCAGGGCGACAGGTTCCGAGAGGGTTCCAGGACTCAGTTTTCTCATCGGGAAAGTGGGAGGTCTGGAGTGGGTGGAGGCCCCCATGCTGGGGTCAGACAGGCCTCCAGTTACCAGATCAGTGTAGGCCAGAGAGGGCAGGGCCGGGCTGTGGGAGTGGGCGGGTCTTGCCGCCTGTGTCCTTCAACCGCCCCTCTTGGCCTCCTGTTGACGGGGACAGAAGTGCCTGGAGCCACACATGTCCAGGACCAGCGTTCAGGATGGCTGTCACCTGGGAATGATGACAGAGGACATGAGGCTGCAGTGCTGCCACCAGGGGGTCCAAAACGAATTCAGCTGGGTCGGCCCTTCTGCCTATCTTGGGGCTTGTTAATCTTCAATGGATCATGAATATTCAGTGCCCACACCTCATGAATATTCAGAGGCCACAAATATTTGGTGCCTGGGGACTGTTGAGTGGCCTGTCACGCTTCATCTGAGCACAGGTACGGTTCACGGGTCACGAAGGTACTCTGCAGCTGCTCTGCCCTCCGGACCCAGGGGTCCCGGATCTGCAGATTCGATTCAACCCGGACAGACTTTTTTGGGTCGTGATTCCCTAACAACCCAGCGTCGCGACCTTTCACAGTCTTGACTTTGTGTGAGGTGTTATGAGTCATGGAGAGATTATCTAAAGTCTACAGGAGCACCTGCGTCGTTTCTGTGCAAACACCGCACCATTTCATAGAAGGCGCTCCGGCGATGCGGATTTGGGTAGCCACAGCCGTCCTGGACGGTCCCCCGAGGATCTGCAGGGTCAACCGCGCTTCCGGTAGTACGAACACCGGGAGACCCCGCTTCCTTGAGCTGCCACGGTTCTTTCTCATTAAATGCATCACAAGGGACTGCTCAGCCCTCCAGCACCTTAGGAAGATTTGGAGCCCGGACTTGCCCTTTCCGCTCCACGTGGACTCCCCTTATCTTTCTTTACTTTCCTTTTTTTGTTTTGTTTTGTTTGTTCTTTAGTACCAGTGCTTGAAGCCAGGGGTGCTTGCCCATTGAGCCACACCCCCAACCCTTTTTACATTTTATTTAGAGACAGGGTCTCGATGAGTTGCTGAGGCTGGTTCTGAACTCACCATCCTCCTGCCTCAGCCTCCCGAGCTGCTGGGATTACAGGCGTGGACCACCTTGCCCGGTGGTCTTTTTTTCTGTCTTTGCCGTGCTGGGAATGGGACCCAGGACCTTGCACATGCTGTGTGTCCCCACAAGCTACAGATCTACCCATTTTCTGAGGCAGAGTACTCATGGAAGGAGAGGGTGAGGTTGATGTGAGGCGGGAGGAAATGACCTGGTTACTGTCAGGTAGGGACATAGCCATAGAGGACAAGGGACCCGGTCCCACCTCTGGGGCTCCAGGCTGGCTTGGAGACTAACACAAGAGCAACAAGTCAATTTCCTGTGACATCTGGTTGAAATGATTCAGAGAAGAGCAGATGTGGGCTGGGTGGTTTGGACGAGAGGTCAGAACTCTGCTGAGGTGACCTTTGAGCTGTGACTTGAAGATTAAAGAGAACTGGGTGGACGAGTTCTGGAGGGAAAGGAGTCCCAGGTGGAGGCAGCATCAGGTGCAAAGGCCCTGGGGCAGCACAGAGCTTGGATGCTTAAAAGCTGGTCAAGAAGCCAGCGTGCCTGGAGCTGGTGAGCAGGGCAGAGGTTGTGGGGGAAGATGGGTGTGGAGAGGGCCACATCCGGCAGCCATAACCCCTGGGGAGGCTCCTGGTTTTGGCCAGTAACTCAAAGTGGCTTTTCTGTGTGGGCTGGAGGAAGCGGACTTTGGATTAGGCAGAACAGCACTCGTGCATGAAGGCAAACAGCCCCAGGAAGTTGACTGGTCTGCCCACGGGGGGCAGATAAAGGTCCTGGAGGGTCATCTGGATGCCACTCCTGTGGCCTTGTCCTCAGTGAGACTCCTCCACCCACCTTGTGCTCCCCAGCCCAGGTCTGCAGCACACAGGTCATGCAGGGTGCTCCTCCGTCCGGCGCCCGCAGGCCTCCAGGCCGCTGTTCTGTGTCCACCTGCTCTTACACCCCAGACTGGGTCTCGCTGCATCTCGCTGTCCAGGGAGGGAGTGGAGGCGGCTCCCATTCTGTGCCTTGTGCTTTCTTCTCCACCCCCACATCCGGGTTCTAGCACTAAGGCCTCCCGTCATCTTTCCTGAGCCTGCACACTCTCCTGTATCCTGCTGACCTGCCCCTCCCCAGCCCCAGCACTTCTACCTGGATGCTGCCCCACCCTCTATTCCTGCGGATTACCTCTGCCCCTTGGCCACAGGGGACGTTTTTAAAAGCACAAATTGATTTGGCTCCTCTCCTGCTCACACACCCTGCTCGGCTTCCCGTGGCCCCTCACATGAAATAAGAGGTTCTCCCCGATTCTACTGTCTGACTCCAGCCTGGTCCAGGAATCCACCCTCCGCCTCCCTCATCTCCCCCTCCAGCACCCTAAACTTGTGCCCAGGTCTGGGATGTCCTTCCCCCAGGGCCCTGTCCAGGGGATTCCGTGACAGCCTTCAGAATCTCCCAGGTCCCCAGGTGGATCAGGTCCCCTGCTGATTCCTCTTCCCTCCACAGCATTTATAAAAGCTGCCACCGGTTACTATGTCACTAGTATGTTAGTGTCACAGGGCAGAGCTGGCAGCCCCAGAATCCAGCATACAGTAGGTGCTCAGTAACTGTTCCGTGGCCCAGAGGCCAGTGCCTCAGGTAAGAGCAGGCCTGGAGCGCGCCCACGCGTTCACAGGCGTCTGCGCGGGGACTGGCAGCACCGCATGGGTGCAACTGGGCTCCGGGCTCTCCGTCCTTCCACGTGTTTGGTGTGGCCCGTGACACGGTTCCTGTGACTGACTCTGGAAGGCTCTGCAGTTGTGAGAGGGGGGAGTCTACCTGGTCTCTCCAGGCACTCCCTTTTCTTTCCTTTTTAGGTTCAGGATTGAACCCCGGGGTGCTAACCCTGAGCCACACCCCCAGCCCTTCTTTACATTTTACTTAGAGACAGGGTCTCACTCAGTTGCTGAGGACCTGTTAAGTCACTGAGGCTGGCTTTGCACTCCTGCCTCGTCTCCTGAGCTGCTGGGATGACAGGTGTGTGCCATCGTGCCAGCTCCCCAGGCACTTTCTAGAAGGCCTTGAACGTTTCGCTTTCCCACAAATGGGGCTCTGGTATTCGACAGCGTGATGCTGGCAAGTGCAGATTTGGTCTCAGCCCAGTTTCTGGCAGATACCTCCTAAAACCTTTGGAATATTCTGGAATCTTTGCAGTCCTAGCGCCTTGTATGCTAAAGAGGTGGTTGGGGCAGCCCCTCAGTAGCTTCTGGAGGGGTGCTGGTCCCCTGGGACTTTTGTTACCGCCCCAGCCTCCAGGGAGGGGAGAGGGCTGGAGGGGGGTTGGCCCCAGGTGGCCCGTCAATCAGGCCTGCGCTAGGAGACCTCGGTGACAAGCAGAGCAGCCTAACTCAGCCGTGCAGGGGCCAGCTCCTGCAAGGGGCCCTGAGAGCCCAAGGAAGGTGGAACCCTCTTCCCCAGCTCACCGGGTGCACGTCCCCGCAGCAGCATCCTTCCCGAGAACTTGGGTCAGTGCCAGTGAGGTGTCCCCGTCCGTGCTCTGCTAATTAATGGGGCCAAGGAAGGGGTCCTGGGAACCCCAATTTCCAACTGGGGGGTCAGAAACACTGGGAGACCCATCGGGGTTGACTGAGGGCATCAGAAGCGGGGGAGGGGACAGCCTTGGGGACTGAGCCTCAACCTGTGGGATCTGCCCCGACTGCAGGTACCTGGTGTCTGAACGGGGTGGACTTAGAGGAACCCCGGCTGGCGTCCACTGTGGCGTTAGCAGCTTGCTTGGTGTGTAAGCGACGTCTCCCCCGCATGTACCCCTCTGGCTCCTGGGACCTTGTCCAAGGTGGGGACGTCTGGGCTCCTCAGTAGCACCCAGCGCGTGTTTATGGAATGAATGGGTGATTTCCACGCAGGGGCTTTGCAACAGGAGCTTCTCAGAGGTCACTGACCCCAGGATTGGGTGGGGACCACAGACTTGAACCTGGGCCTGGAGGGGCTGCCCATCAATACCCGGCCCTCCGCAGCCAAAGAGTCCCTGGCCCTCAGCTACACCCCCGTGCCCCGCATCTCCCATGGCGGGAGTGGGTCCCAGCCCCTGTGATCGGAAGACCTATGAGGATGGGTTGGTACCGCCTGGAACAGAGACCAAAGTGGCAGCTAGAAGATCCACTGGACAGACCAGTGAAGGCTCGCTGGTCAGCCCTGCAGAGGAGCGGCCCAGAGGCGCTTCCCACGCCAGGCTGGTGGGCCTGCCCCGATGCTCCTGCCTGAGGTTTGAAGGGCCCAGGAGTTCAGGGGGCGCCTTGTTTGCATTAGTGGGAGTCCAGGGCACGGGCGGGCAGGCGCGGAGGAGAGAGTCCTCCCCCTCCAACTCCTGCTCCGCTGCTCAGACCCCGCCAAGAACCTGAGCAGCCATCGCCCACCTGCGCACGAGTGAATGATTTCCACAGGGGGTTTTGGGATCGCAGCTGCTAGGATAGCTGATCGCCGACCTGAGAATCTCCCCATTTACAGAAAACAGCCTGGGGAAGAAGAGAGGTAGCCCAGGGGTGCACGTGTTTCACACGCAGAGGGTTCTTAGGAATAAACAAGAAAGTGAAATGCGAGAAAAAGAGGAGGCATTCGCGGGGTTCATTAGAGTCAAACAGCCTCGCCAAGAAGTTCCACTTCGCCTGGGTGCTCCAACCCCAGTGGTAGGGACTGGCAATGGTCTTGCTCACCCCTGCCCCTGCCCCGTGCCTGGGTACCGTTGTTTGTCTTGTTTTGCCTTCTGGTTTTGGGGGACAGAACCCAGGGCCTTGTGCACACTGTGGCAGTGCTCTGTCCCCGAGTCGCACACCTGACGCCTCGCTTTGAATTCTCTACTCTGGGTTATCTGTGGGTTTTGACCAGAATTTCTCAACCTTGAAAATGTTGACATTCGGGGACAGATACTGTGCAGAAGCTGTCCTGTAACAGTGCGAGATGTTACACGATGTCCCTGGTCTCCATCCACCAGTGCCGATGGCCGTCTCCTGCCCCACCCGAGTCCTGGCACTGACGATACCTTCCAGCCAGGCCGGGTGGTGCCTGCCTGGGGTCCCAGGGACTCGGGAGGCTGAGGCAGGAGAGTCCCTTGAGCCCAGAAGTTGGAGAGCAGCCTGGCGACACGGTGAGATCTTGGCTCAAAAACTTTTTTAAATTAACCGATGTTATAAAATATCCCCAAACAGTCAGATGCAGCAGCACATGCCTCTAATCCCAGCAGCTTGAGAGCCTAAAGCTGGAGAATCACAAGTTCAAGGCCAACCTAGGCAACCTAGCGATGTTCTGGTCAAAATGAAAATGTAGAAGGGCGGGGGCTGCAGCTGAGCCGAGGGGCACACACATATACACAAGTGTCCCGACAGGTGTCCCTTGGGGACCTAATCACTCCAGTTAAGAACGATCGACTTAGAGTGTAATCTGTAAATGGGACAGGGGCAGTCACCCTACAAATTTTTACAAGTCCTGAATGTCCTGTTTCCCACTGGATCCCATGCCCCAGAGTCGGGTTCGTGAGGCACCCTCATTCCCCAGCCTCTGAGCACCCTGGCTGCTGGGCCACCCAGGAGATGCCCTGGCTTCTTTCATTCAATTTCCTCTTTGGTGATTTGGTCTTCCTATGGAGGCTCGGGATGTGGCTGGGAGGCCACCTTCCTATGCAGCCTGAAATCTTCAACATTTAGCTCCCTCATGATTTTTCCTAGTTGACTTTTTGGGACCTTTCAGAGGCTGAGACTCCAGGGCCCTCAGCTGCCCAATGAGTTCCTGCCTCAGGGCCTTTGCACCTGCTGTTCCCACCCCAGAACCTTTGCCCCAGATGGCCACCATGCTGGCTTCTCCTTGCCGTCCATTCACATCTCAGCCCAGATGTCACCCAGACCTTAAAATCAAACCAGCCACCAGACCGCATCTCCTCCTAGGGTGCTGCAAAATACATATTTGGTCTTCCTCTCTTTTCCTGGAGTACAAGTCCTAGAGTGTCTTTGTGTCTACTGAGGTGAGGTGGCAGCGGCCCCTGGATAGCCTCTCAAGCGGGGGCTGTTCCCAGCCTCAGGGAACGGTGAGGGCCTGGGCTTGAGTTGATCACAGTTGGCCAAGAACTTCCTCAGCCGAGCCTATTTAATGGAGCCTCCGTAAAACCCCAGGAGGACGGGATCCAGAGGACTTTCAGACGGGGAACAGTCAGAGGGGACGGTCGAGGGGCCTGCAGAGTGGCACACCCAGGGGCCACGGACACTCAGGCCTTTCCCAGTATGCCTCGCGCCATGAGCCTCTCCATCCACATCCTTCGGGATACCCCCTTTCCCACCCAAGACCAGCATGCATTTGTTTTCTACAGTTCTGGAAGTCAGAATCTGAAATCAGCCTTTCAGTCTACTGGGCCAGAGTCGAGGGGGGCAGGACTGGATTCCTCCTGGAGCCCAGGCGAGAACTGAGGGCCGTCCTCCGCCAGTGCCCAGAGGCCACGTTCCCTCCTCACCCGAGGCCTCCCTCCTCCGTACACCTGGCTCCTCTGGACAGGCGGGACAGTCTGACCATTTCCAGATGCTTATCTCAATCACATCTGCCATGTCTGCTTGGCCACCTACGTGACATACCCTCAGGTCCCGGTGGATGAGGAGGTGGCATTGGGGACCACCGTTCTGCCATCTCTGCAGGAGGAAAGCCTCCACCTGGCCTGCTCTTGGAGCGCGGTGCTGTGGATGACCCCTGGGCAGGGGCATCCATCTGCCACCAGCCCCGGGGAGGGGAAGTCCCAGCTCTCCGTGGCGGGCATCGCTGGGCAGACCGTGGGTGGATGATCAGCTCGCCAGGTCACTTTCTCTCCAACTCTGACACAGTTGTCAACCGTCTGTTTTGGCTGCTTGATGGACATCGTCCTCCCTGGGTTGCCCTGAATTGTGCCCATTAACCACTTTGACGGATCAGGTGGCAAAGCAGTCCCTGGTGACAGCAGGGGACCCGGGTTTCTGCCGGGGTCCTCGCCCCTCCTGGTCCTCGTCTCTTGCCTCTGACCTTGGCCACCTGAGCCCTGGGTTCTGTGCACGGACGAGCTCGTCCACTGTGGGCTGGGCTTTATGGGTAACTTCGTCTTGGATTTGAGACCGCCTCAGTCTTGTGTTCGTGCTGGGTTGTCGTTTGTTTGTTAGTTGTAGATGGACACGATGCCTTTATTTTTATGTGGGGATCAAACCCAGTGCCTCACACGTGCTGGGCAAGCGCCCCACCACTGAGCCCCATCCCCAGCCCTACTTCGTATTTTATTTAGAGACGATCTCGCTGAGTCGCTCAGGGCCTCTGCATTGCTGAGGCTGGCTTTGAACTCACGGTCCTCCTGCCTCAGCCTCCTGAGCCACTGGGAGGACAGGGTGCACCACCGTGTCTGGCAAGAGAACTCAAGGCTGGGCATGGCGGGGCATGCTTGTCGTCACGGCCACTCCAGGGAGCTGAGGCAGGCAGGAGCACCGGAGGTTCCGGGCCAGCGGGAAGCTTCTTGCGTGGTAGAGGCTGTGTAGCCAAAAGCACAGAGAAAGCCACATGGGGCTGGGCATGGGGGCAACCTTGGGGACTAAGCCTTGACCCGTGCGTCCAGGTGGGGAGTCAGAGCAGGACCGAGTCGCAGGGCACCCGGCAGGCGTCCGCCGCGGAACTGATGGCTTGGCAACTGGTGAGAAGTCCCCGCCTGTCTTGGGTCGCAGAGGTGACTGTGTGCCTAGCAGGGAACCGAGTCTGAGCTGCTTTGCTACCCTCCTCCTGAGTTTTCCTCTCCTGTCTCCTTCGCTGAGTTTGCCACCCTCCAGGGCTTGGGCCCCCCCAATAGCAGGAACTCTCATGTGCCCCATGCCTGGCCTCCGCTGTGTCCCCAGCTCCTCGTGTATCGGAGGAGCACAGCCCGTGAACGAATGTAGTAGATCATTCTGAGAATCAGGTGCCATGGCAACCGGGCCCTCCTCCATTCAATAATCACACCTTGACTGAGCACCTGTATGTACCCAGAGGCAGGGATAAAATGGGAAATGGGACAGACGTCCTGATGGAGGGAAGGGTCAAGGAAAAACCCCTTTTAAAAGTCTTATGCATTGTAGGAGGTGACTGTGCTAGAGAAAAAGAGGTGGAATGGGGGTTGGGATAGCCGTGAGACAGTGCGTCCCAGCCACAAAGGTCTCCCTGGGAAGGTGACGTTGGTGCAGAGACAGTAAGGAGTCGACCTGCTTAGAGATCTGAGGGAAGAGCAATCCCGGCAGCGTGAACTGCTTGTGCAAAGATCCTGAGGCAGGACCACGCCCAGGGTGTTGATTCTTCGTGTTTTACATCAAGGCACAGAGAGGTCAGGCTCTTTCCCAAGGCCACACAGTGCAACCTGTGGTGTAGAATCTGGGCCCTATTTGAGAACTGCACACGTTTCTCTGGCCTAGGAGACCTTGGTCAGGCTGGGACGAACGTGTTGGGAAACAGCCTTGTGGATCAGCGAAGGAGGCCCCCGCCTGGGTTCCAGTGCTACTTTGTGGCCCCAGATGGAAACGGGAAGCTGCTCTGTGCCTTGCTCTCAGATTGGAGCTGGGTGGGGTCCCTTGGGGTTGAAGGGGCCCAACAGGATCCACTGACTGCCCTGCACTGTTCCAGGTGTTTTTGGGGAGACAGAAGAGACCCCAGCTCAGCACAGTCCGAGACCCCAAGACAGTGTGAGGTAAGTACCTTTAGAAGCTCATTCAACGGAACACTCAAGTGTCCACTGTGCACAGGTGGCTAGCACCCCCTAATGGCCACAACCCTGTGAGCTGGGGGCCTCTTGGAGGTGCCCGTCTAGGTCAGAGGGAACCAAGACCCAGGGAATGAGGGGCACAGCTGGGGGGTGGTAGAATCCAGCTTCAGCCCAGAAGCTGGACCCTGAAGTGTGCTCTCCAGGACTGATGTTCCAGGTCTCTCTGGTGCCAGTAAGTATTTGCTGAACAGGAAAGTCCCGCCTGAGTCTAATCTAGTACCTTCATGCTGCTCCAGAGAGCAGAGCCTCGAGTTCGACTGGAGGACAACACAGACGTTCTCTCTCCTGACTCGAGGATTCGAAGGCACCTAGGGAAGCCCAGGAAGGCACTTGAAGGGGGTGGCAGGCTGCACCTGGGCACGCGGAGGGAGAGCTCACGGGAGGAAGGGTCACGACCGCCGGGGTTTCGAAGGCTGTGTGCACGTTCACCGGAGACACGGAGTGATTCGCTTTTAATCTGTACATTCGGTAAACACTCCCTGGCTCCCCATGTGTCTGCCTCACTCGGGGTGATGCCGAACCCCGACACTGCCGCCGCGGTGGGAAGGAGGAAGCCAGACATGGAGACCACCAGGAAACCAGGACTGAGCCAGGGAGGGAAGCGAGGACTAGACGAAATGGCAACCAGGACCCTGGGCGGGGATCAGTGAGCGCTTTCTGCAGAATGGCCGTTTGCAAGGGGTTCTGAGGGGGTGGTCGCAGTTTGCCAGGGAGATGGCTTTGCTTGAGACAGACCATTACAGACGGGAAGAAGGGCCGGCGCGTGGCACACTGTCATCCCAGTGGCTGGGGAGGCTGAGGCAGGAGGATCTCGAGTCCAAAGTCAGCCTCAGCAAAAGTGAGGCCCTAAGCCATTTAGTGAGACCCTGTCTCTAAATAAAATACAAAATAGGTCTGGGAGGGGGCTCAGTGGTTGAGTGCCCCCCAGTTCAATCCCCAGTACCCCCCCCCAAAAAAAATAGAAAAGAAATAAAAAGGCAAATAAAAATCGCCAGCAGAGCCTGGGCCCCTCTCAGAGCCAATCTAGGGGAGGCGCTGAAGGGAGCTCGGTGGGGGGTAGGGAGGGGCTGCCCGCACTTTGCCGGCGGGAGCCACGGTGGAGGCCCGCCAGGTGTTGGGGTGCCCCAGGTAGCTCTGCCGCCGCCAGCCCTCCAGGCCTTTCTTCCTCGCAGGAGACCTCGAGGGCCGCTCCGCGGACCCCACGCCCGGGCTGCCCAGGATGCGGTGTCCGCTGCGCCCCCTGCGGCCTGAGCTGAGCCTCGCCCTGGCCGTGGGCGCCGTCACCCTCCTGGTTCTCCTCAGCGTGCACGTGTCCACGCCACCCTCCTGCTTGGTGCCCGAGGAGGCCCCCGGGGCCCCTGCGCTCGGAACCTGGCGGCCGCCGCCCGCGCACGCCCGCCCCGCGCCCTGCCTGGCCAACACCTCGGTGGCCGCGCACCCGGAGTTTGCGGGGCAGCCGCAGCACGTGCGCAACTTCCTGCTCTACAAGCACTGCCGCCGCTTCGCGCTGCTGCAGGACGTGCCGGCCGAGAAGTGCGCGGGGCCCGTCTTCCTGCTCCTGGCCATCAAGTCCTCGCCCAGCAACTACGAGCGCCGGGAGCTGGTGCGGCGCACGTGGGGCCAGGAGCGCCTGGTGCGGGGCGCGCGGCTGCGGCGCCTCTTCCTCGTGGGCACTGCCAGCCACCCGCACGAGGCCCGCAAGGTCAACCGGCTGCTGGAGCTGGAGGCGCGGACGAACGGTGACATCCTGCAGTGGGACTTCCACGACTCCTTCTTCAACCTCACGCTCAAGCAGGTGGGCCGGCTGGGGTGCTGGCAGGTCCCCCCTGCGCGCAGGGCACAGGGAACAGGAACCCGCCCTCACTGAGCCCTCTACTGCCCTTCCCCATCCTCTTTGTGACCTGCTCCTCCCCAGGGACTGGGAGCAAGGGCAGAGGGACCGAGGTGGCTGCACAGATCTGCTGGGGTGGCACTGGTTCAAACCAGGCGCTGCCTCTTGGTTGCTGTGGGACCTTGGGAGAGTTCACCTGCCTCTCTGGGCCTCCTTTTCCTGATCTGGGCGATGGGATGTGAATTAGACCCCCCACCTCTGAGGGCTGTGTGAGACAGTATCAGTAAGGCACCTCTGGTCGGTGTGTCACTCGGAGGTACACTACTTGCCCAGCATGCATGAAGTGTTGGGTCCCACCCCCTGCACTGCAAACCAAACTGAACTGTAAGGCATGTGGACAGGTGACCGACTGGCCCAATACTGAGCCACACCCCCAGCCCTTTTTATTTTTTATTTAGAGACAGGGCCTCACTGACTTGCTGAGGTTGGCTTCGAACTTGCAATCCTGCCTCAGCCTCAGCTAACTTTGGCAGTGACAGTGGAAGTATCTCATTCATCTGTTCTGCTTCTATCTCCCCACGGGGCTGGGGTCTGTGTCTATTTCACACACTGCTTCTCGGGCCTGGCACATAGTGGTCAGTAAAGACCCTTTGGTGGGCAAGAACCCAGGAGAGAGGAAACCCAACCCATATGAGATGAGGAATTGGAGGCTCCACGTACCCAGCCTAAGTCAGCGGGAAGAGCAAAGCTGAGTGGAGCAGGGCAGGGGCGTGCAGGGCTGGGTCCAAGGCTTCTGTGGCTCTTTCTCCACGTGTCACCTTGCTCAATGCCCAGTCCATTCCCTTACCTGGATTGAGGGTCACCTGTCTCCTAAGGTCAAATTTGTTGGTACCAGGGATTCAACCGTGGAATACTTAACCCCTGAGCCACATCCCCAGCCCTTTTTGTATTTTATTTAGACGGGGCCTCGCTGAGTTGCTAAGGCTGGCCTTGAAGTTGCAATCTTCCTGCCTCAGCCTCCCAAGTAACTGGGATTCCTTAAAGCAAAAGTGTGCTACATTTCACCTGGCAAGGATGCACCTAGCACTTGCGGCATGCTGGACCCATGCTGGGTTCTGGGGAGATGGAAAAAAATAGGGCAGACACCGTCCCCACCCTGAGAGCACAGAGACTGGCAGGGGAGGTAGGTGTCAGCTAGGAGTCACATGAGTAACCATCGAGCTCCAGGGCTCAGGCAGGCAGAGTTGAATGGAATCCCATTAAATGTAAATGGCACAATTTTCAGGATGTCTTGGTTCTTTACGAAATACCTTTTCCTGGGTCCCCCATGATTCTGGAGGCAGGTGCTGTGATGAGGCCTGCTGGGAAAGCTGGAACCGAGGCGCGGCTTACCCTGGAGAGTGAGATTCTAGACACGGGCTGACCTGAGTGTGGGGACACAGCCCTTCCCAGGCTTGCCGGACCAGGGCAGCCAACAGGGACCCACCACCAGTGGCTCCAGCCCTCAAGCCAATGCCCTCCCACCCTGCAGGTGCTGTTCCTCGAGTGGCAAGAGACAAGGTGCGCCAACGCCAACTTCGTGCTCAACGGGGACGACGATGTCTTTGCACACACGGACAACATGGTCACCTACCTGCAGGGCCTTGACCCCAGCCAGCACCTCTTTGTGGGGCATCTGATCCAAAACGTGGGCCCCATCCGGGTTCCCTGGAGCAAGTATTACGTGCCCCCAGTGGTGACGCAGGAGGAACGCTACCCTCCCTACTGCGGGGGAGGCGGCTTCCTGCTGTCCAGCTTCACGGCCGCCGCCCTGCGCCGGGCCGCCCCGGCCCTGGAGCTCTTCCCCATCGATGACGTCTTCCTGGGCATGTGCCTGCAGCACCAGGGGCTGAGGCCCGCCTCGCACAGTGGCGTCCGCACGTCTGGGGTGCACGTCCCATCGGCTCGCCTGACCTCCTTCGACCCCTGCTTCTACCGGGAGCTGCTGCTGGTCCACCGCTTCCTGCCCTACGAGATGCTGCTCATGTGGGACGCCCTGAGCCAGCCCGGCCTCACCTGCGGCCAGCAGAGGCAGGTCTTCTGAGGTCACCGCGGGGCCTGGCCTCTGGGCTCCTGGGCCCACTGGCACAGAAAGGAGCAAGACCTTCCTCCCGGGGAGCTGGGGCTGACTCCCCAGGCGAGCTGGGCGTCGCGGAGCCCTGATGGGTGCTGGTGGGTGAACATGCTGCCAGGTGAGCTCCTCCACACCCTGCAAAACCCACTGGGCCACACTCCGGGGCCCTCTGCCTGCCTGGAGGACACCCTGAAAATGTGACCACCTCCTTTTGATGATGAGAAGCCCCTCTGCGAGGGTTCCAGCTGTGGACACACCCTTTCCACTGGGTGACCCACGCCCAGTTCCAACCTGACCCTCAGGCTGGACCCTCCACAGCAGCCTCCCTCCAGGTGAGGCCCTGGTGGTCTCGTGGGAGATGAGGTCAAGGCCCTCTGGGGACTCCCGTGTCTGCTGGAGTGAGAAGGTCCTCAGCCTAGGCGAGCGGGGTCCTGTCGGGACGCCCCTGCGCGACGGAGCCCTCGGTTGGAGAGAGGGGCCGCCCTCCTCACCTGTGGGTCCCACGCTCCAACACAGCGGTGGCAGCAGAGGACAGACCAGGCTGAGCCCGTAAGGCTGCGGGAGCTCAGTGTTCCTGTCCCCAGCCGGGCTCAGTCCCCACGCCTGGCCCCCAAGCGTTCAGGAACAGCTCGGGCCGGCCAAGCGGAGCGCGCCCACTGCCCGGAGAAGGGGCCATCCGGGTCTTCAGGGGCCTCCGCCCCACGTGTCTGCAGGTGCGGGTGTCCAAGTGAGCCGCCGGTCCCCTGCCGCCCCCGGTGGGGATGAGGGGCAGCTGGGTGGAGCGTCCTCAGGGAATAAAGCATTTCATGAAAACCTGGAGAGCCTGTTATTTATTTTTCTAAAGCCATTTCCGTGTTCACAAAAGACTGGTCCACACCCGTCTCCTCGAGTCTCCTTTCCAGGAGGAAGTACCAGCGACAGCAGAGCGTGACTGGAGCGGAGGGTACGAAGGTTTCTAGTGGGCAGATGGGACCTCACCCCACCCCTCATGCACCCTCTGTGGCTCCCTATTGCCCTCAGTCACAGTCCACCAAGGCTGATTCTTGCTGAGGGTTTGTCTGCAGGCCCTGAAGTGGCAGGTGGTGACACTACTCTTAGCTGGGTGGGACACTAGACCCTCCTCTGAATCCCGTGGGGTCACCACCCAGCCCCTTCCCTTTGCCTTCTCCCACCAGGACGGCAGCTGTGCCTTGCCCCTCCCCCTGCAGCATCTAGTGGGCGCCTCCTGTGTGCCTCACACCCTGCGTCTCTCCTCCCTCCATGGGGAGGGGTCCCGTCCAGACAGAAAAGCCAGCCTGTGCAAAATTGAACAGGAAGCTGCCAGAAGGTTGGGGCTTTGAGAATCGGAGCCAGGTGCCAGGACGCAGCGTGGTGGGGACAAGCACTGGCTGGGAGGCACAGAGACAGCACCTTCGGAGCAAGGAAGGAGGCTGCTGTTTTAAGAAGCCCCATGGCTGCCATGGGGACTCAGGGAGGGGGAGTGGGGACACAGAGGCTGAGGCCCCATCCCAGCTGGACAAATCGGGCCGCAAGAGGGGCAGGCTGCAGGAGTGCCTAACAAGCAGGTCCAACCTCACAGTCCCTGCTCACACTCACACACCCTCCATGTCTCCCCATTGCCTTGAGTCTGAGTCCCAGCTCCTCAACTCCCCTGCGGTCCTGGGTTGGATCCGTGGGCATCCCACGTGAATTCACGTCTGCCTAGAACCTCGGAACTTGGCCTTATCTGGAAATAGGACCTTTACGGACGGAGTTAAGGTAAATACTGAGATGCTGTATCAGGGTGGACTTTCAAGCCAGCAGTGGTGTTTAAAAGGCAGAAAAGACAGAAGAGAAGGCCCTGTGATGATGGAGGCAGAGGCTGGCATCATGTGGCCACAAACCAAGAAACTAAGTGTTCAGGAGTTACCAGAAGCCAAGGGAGAGGACTGGAAGATTCTTGCAGAGCCTCCAACCCTGTCAACACCTTGCGTCCAGACTCCTGGCCTCCAGACTGAGAGAGAATACATTTCTGTGGTTTAAGTTGTCCAGTTTGTGATCATTTGTTACAGCAGCCCTGGACACTAAGTACATGGGTCACTTAGTCAGATGTTTCATCAGTCTTATGAAAGGGTCCTATCATACAATCCCCCACTCAGGGTGAAGGGAGGACGCAGTGAGAGGAATAGTCAGCGTTGGAATAATGTTCATTATCATCATTCAGAAACGTGTGTGTTGTGTCCACTGTTCCAGGGCCTTGGAGGAGCCCGGGGAGGAGCCCCGCAGCCGGCCTTCTCCTTATCTGACTCCACCGAGTGCTCCTCTCCCTGGACTTCCGTTTCCCCACCTGGTATTGTGATGACCCTCAAGGGCTCGCCAGGCTCCTGCAAGGCGTGGCAGGTCCACAGGCCACCAGTGGACGAGCCCACACAGGGGCTGACGCAGGCGCGTTCCTTTTTCTAGAGCAAACACACGGAGCTGCTTTGGATTATTTATTTCCTATTGGGGACAAAAGAGGGCAGTGCCTGGGCTTCTCTGCAAAGAGGACGTTTGACCCTCCCCGTGTGGCATCTCCATAAAACGGGGCTCCTCGGGCCGAGGCTGGAGCGCGTCCCCGACGGCGTCATGGTGCCCCGGTCACTGGGGCTTCAAGGTGCTCTGTGGGCTCGGGGGCTCGGGCTCCCCGGGACCACACCCAGGGCGGGCTCAGTGGGGACAGAGAGCCATCAGGTCGTGGTGGGTGCAGCCACTACGGCAGCAGCGGCGAGCGGGGTTGGAGGCCACTTCCCGGCGGCGGCGGCGGCGGTGAGAAACGGGGAGCAGAGCCCCTGAGCCAGGCACTAGTGCAGGGTCCCCGTCCACCACCAGCCCGTGAAGGAGATGTCTTCCTGCCAGCCACTGCAGCAGCTCGCCTGCGGACAGAGCAGGGGTCAGAGGGAAGGGGATCCAGAGGACACCCACACCGTGTGCACCTGGCCAGGACCCACCAGACGCTCATCATGCACACAGAAGCAGGGGTGGCTATGCGCAATCCCTAGGATCCAGCAGCCCGGGACCCGAGGCAGGAGGATGGCAAGTTTGAGGCCAGCCTCAGCCACTTAGTGAGGCCCTAAGCAACTCAGCGAGACCCTGTCTCAAAATGAAAAGTAAAAAGGGCTGGGGACGTGGTTCAATAGTTTAGCACACTTGGGTTCAATCCCTGGTCTGAAAAGAAGAAAAGGAAAGGAAAGAGAAAGAAAAGAAGAAAAAAAAAAAGAAAGAGAGAAAGAAAGAAAGAAGGAAGGAAGGAAAGGAAAGGGAAGGTGGGGTGGGAGCAGGGCTCGCTACTTCAGGAGCCTGCAGCACCCAAGGCACCTTTAACGCCCCACCCACCCTCGTACCACACTCACGTCCCCAGCTGTGCACTGCTCCACATGCCGCCCGCGTGCCCCAAGCCCTACCCAAGGAATGTTGGGTTCCTGGTACTGCAGAGGGTGCTGGTTCCCCTGGCAGGTTCCAGACCTGGTGGGAGGTGGACTCACAGACTCCTGGAGGCACAGAGTCGGCGGGACCCTCCGTGGGCGCACGGGGACGCCCAGCCCTCTGCATGTGCCCACGCAGGCACCCAGGCTGGCTGGCTGCCTCTCCCAGAGGGAGAGGCGAGGAGAGCAGCAGCAGCCAAGACGAATGTTTTAGGGACTGGGGGTGGGGCTCGGTGGTAGAGCCGGTGCCTAGCAAGCGCCAGGCCCTAGGTTCCAACCCAGCACCGCGAAAACGACAACAAAAAAGTGTAATGCAGTACCCGCCCATGTCCACTGGGATTGGACCCAGGAGCTCTACCACTGAGCCCCAGCCCCAGCCCCCTTTTTAAAAAATGTAGAGGCAGGGACTCACCGAGCGGCTTAGGGCCTCACTAAATTGCTGAGGCCCGTCTCGAACTCGGGGTCCTCCTGCCTCAGCGGAGCGCAGTGGCCATGCCTGCAATCCCAGAGGCTGGGGAGGCTGAAGCAGGAGGCTCGCTAGTTCAAAGCCAGCCTCAGCAATTTAGCGAGGTTCTGTCTCTAAATGAAAATGTTTTTTAAACATCAAAATTAAGGGGAAAAAATCATCAAAATCAAAATGTCGTTCAGTAGACTGCACCCCCGCCCCCCGAGCGCTTGGACCGTCTGTTTGTCCCCGGGCAGGGGACTCCTCCGCCGCTGCCTCCACACACGCGCCGTGTGTGAGGTCGGGCACCCGCTCCGCCTGCACCTGCTGCACCCAGGCCCCCCATCGCAGTCCCCGCCTGTCCCCACTCACGGTCGCCGCCTGCCGCCGACTTCCCAGCCTCGGGGGACCAGCGCGGGCCCCCGCACACGCGCACCAGCTCGCGCACGAAGTGGTGGCCGCACAGCTTCTCGCGCGCATCCAGGGCGCGTGCGGGTCCCAGCGCGAGCAGCAGGGTCGGGAGCAGCAGCACCAAGGCCCGGGCGGGCAGACGGGGGTCCATGGTGCAGAGGAGCCCAGCCCATCGGGACTCACCCCTTATAGGCGCCCCGCCGGCCCAGCTGCGGCCCTTGGAGGAGGAACGCGGCCTTCCGCGGAATGGCCCGGGGGCAAGGTCAAGGGTGGGGTCGGCTGGGGCCTCGGGGGCGCCCGCGGGGGGGAGCCACGGAGGGCTCTTCCCCTCCCCCACCGTCTTAACTGGGAATAGTGACCTGCCGCCTGCAGCTCGTGGATGCCCCAGGCCTGGGGTCAGTCCCCAGGGAGAGACACAGAGACAGAGAGTGACCGAGAGAAAGGCAGACAGACAGACTGACAGCAGACAGAAGGGTGCAACCCGGGGCAGGGGTCTTCTGAGCTCAGCAATGTTCAGACCTCGTTGTCCCTGTTACTGTAGAAATAAGGAAACTGGGGTCCAGAGCAGGGACCCCGGGCCTGCCCGAGGTCCTGGGGACTGACAGAGCCTGGCTGTCCCCAGCTCCCCTCTGTCCTGTGTCTGCCCAGGGCGTCTTTTGGTTCCCTTTTGCCAAAAGCTGAGACTGAGCTGAGGGAGGGAGAGGTGGTGGGAACCTGGGACCTGCTCCACCCCAGCCGCCCTCTCACTTTCCCAGCAAATCGGGGCCTTTCTGGGACTAAGGGAGCAGGGACGGAGCCTCGTGTGGCACTCAGGCTCTGCCTCAGTCTCTCGGCCTCCATCTCTCAGCCTCCATCTCTCAGCCTCCCTGTCTCCCCATCTTCTCTGCCTCTGCATCTCTGAGTCAGGGAGGGCTGGTCTGGCCCCAGCTGATGCGGTCTGGTCCCTCCAGCCTTGCCCTCTGGCCCCCAGAGCAGGCTGTTCCTTCCGCCCGCCAGGAACACAGCTGTAATCAGCTCTCCCAGGACGGAGCCAAGGCCGGCAGCTGGGGCCAGAGGGGAGGTCTGTCCTCTGGCCAAGGTCTCCCCCAGTTGCCCACCCCCAGTCTGACCTGAGAATCCCCCCAACCACATGGCTCCCAGCTCAGACCCCTCAGATGCCAAACACAGTACCAAACCCTCCTTCCCGGGGAATCCTTTATTCATTCAACAAACACTCCCAGGCTCTACTCTGTGCCCACCCTGGGCAGAGGCCTCAGCCCAGCCCCCAAGGAGCCCCCACGTCAGGGGGACAGAGCTGGACACAGACGCAGCCCCCGCCCTGGGTCGGGGTTAGGCTGGAGGGCAGGATAGGGCTGACACAGCTGGCAGGGGGCACACGCAAGGACGTGGCAGCTGGGGTTCTGGTAGATGAGTGAGAGTTTCGCAGGGAGGCAAAAGTAGAAAACCTTTCAGATAAAGAACGGTGCTGGGAGCTTAACGGGAGCGAACCAGGCACCTCCGCACCAGCCTCTGGAAGCTGCCTCTCTACCACCAAAGGGTCACTTCTGTCTCTGCAGAACTGAGACCAGAGAGGAGCAGCAACTTGCCCACCATCACACAGTAAGTGGCAGCAATGTGGGCTCCGACACCCGGGCTCTTCCCCTCTGTACTCTGAGCCCCTTCACCCTTGGCATGCTGTTCTCTCTTGGCTGCCTGAAAAGTTCCCACCAGGCTCTCATGTCACCTGTCGTGTGGCCCTTAGAAAGGGTCCTATGTACAGGTAGGGAAGCTGAAGCCCAGGGACACTCAGGCATGGCCTTCCCCTCCCCTTACTCCATCAGGGATAGACACAGGCTCTGCCCCTGAAATGCCAGGCGGGCAGGGCTCTTATCCTTGAGAGCACCTACTTCAAGTTACATTGTATCCGCTTTGGAAAGAAGACAGGAGGCTGGGCCAGGCCAGGAAGGGATGGGAAGGTGGGAGGGGCTTGGGTTCAGTCCCTTGCGACAGCAGGCAGAGCTCAGAAGACATCTGCCTTGTATCTTCCCAAGTTCCAGGGGCCACCAGGCAGCTGAGCAGTGTCATCTGCCCCAGGAGGGGTCTTTTCGAAGCAGGGAACCCTCACAAGGTCTCAGGGGACCAGAGAGGGGCAGTTCCTTGCCTAAGGGCACACAGAGCGCTGGCTGCTACCCCCGCTTCCTCTCCACAGCGCGTCCAGCTGGGGACCCAAGACACTGAAGGTCGGCCGGTCCTGTGGGCTAGACGCCCAGCACACCTTCATGAGTTCGTGAACCTGAAAGGGTGAGAGGACAATGGCATCAGGCCAGAGCAGCTGGAAGGAGGAGACTCCCATTCACAGTTTTAAAACACAAATTAGACTCCATCACATTTCTCCTGCCCCGGCTCCCTGTGGATCTCAGAATAAACCAGAACTCCTCCCTGAAGCCCTCCTCCTAGAATCTCCCTGTTTGCCCCCGTAGCCACACCTGCCTCTATCTCACTGTTATTTAAAAGCACCAACTTTATTCCCACCTCAGGGCCTTTGCACCTGCTGTATCTGCCACTGGGAATCCCTTCTCCCATCTGTACCCATGGATGGCTTCTCCTCCTCCATTCACCCCCTTGAAGAGGACCTCCCCACGACCCCATCCCATCCTTTCTGCCTCTTTATTTCTTTCCAGGCTTTTGTTGTTTTGGTTTTTATGTCAAGGCACTATGCCCACCGAGTGCTCCTGTTAGCTTGCAGACGGGGCAGTATCTGCTGAGTCCCCATCACCCACTACAGGGTCTGACACACAGGTGGCTCTCAATGAACGTGGGTGGCCTGAATGGATGAATTTATGAATGACCAACCACATGTCAGACACACAAAAGTAAGGACTGTACGCCCTGAGAGTCGGTGTCATTTATGAAGCCCTGACTGCGCTGGGCTCTGAGCTGAGCTCTTACAGGTTTTAACTAGTCTGGTCCCCCGCCCCCACAGGGCCGTATTATCCCTATTTTGGAAATGAGTAAACTGAGGTTCTGAAAAGTGTTTGTGATTTGTGACACCGGAGACCGAGGCTAACTCGGGATCACGATCCCCTTCAGTACCGGCTGTCAATCAAGAGACAAAGGCCTGGGGAGCTCAAGACCCCGGAAGAATCTACCGGCTAGGAACCCGAGGCCCAGCCTTCCGCTCACCTCGCCAGGGCAGGCGGGGGGCGCCGGCAGCCTCTGGCCCTCGGCCAGCAGCTCCAGAAGGCGGCAGAGGGCCGGGGCGTCTCGCTCGCACCCCATCATTCGCAAGAACTCCTGGGACCAAAAGGGAGAGTCCGCGTTGGGGACGGACCGCCCGCGACGGCGGGGGAACGGGGCCTCGGGGGCGGGTCTGCCCAGAGCAGGGGGCAGGGCACGGGAGGGGCCTCGGCGGCGCGCTGGGCGGTGCTCCCCAGGGGCCTCGGGAGCTGGCGTGAGGGATCCCAGGCAGCCAGGACGGCACTCACGGCCGAGGGGCTGCAGCTCTTGTCGCTGTAGGTGAAGAGCTCGTAGAGGACGACCCCGAAGCTCCAGACATCCGACTGGCGCGAGAAGACGTTGTCCGCGAGGGACTCGGGGGCGTACCTGGCGGGGCGGGGACGGGAGGGCTGAGATTCGAGGAGGGGCCGAGGACGGGGTTGACCAGAGGGCTGTCCAGGCGAGGCGGGCTATGAGGCCAGTGCGGCCTGGCGGTCCAGCTCCTGGACTGTAGGACACCTGGATTGTGCGACCCCAGGGGCGCCTGGGCGGAGGCCTGGCCGCGGGAGGGGCGGGGCCGGCGCTAAGGGGCGGGGAGGGGGCGGGGCCAGGACGCGGGAGGGGGTACCGAGCCGCGCAGGGAGCAGGAGCGGGGCGCAGGAGGGCGGGGCTGAGCTGAGGCCCGGCCCGGTAGGGGGAGGAGGCGGGGCCAGCATTGAGAGGTGGGCGCGGCCATGGTGGGGGCAGGGCGGGACCTGGGCTTGGGGCTAGAGATGGGACAGGGGGAGGAGGGCGGAGCTCAGACGGGGGTGGGGCGCCGGGCGAGGTGGGCGGGACTATGATTAAGGGGCGTGGCCGGTGCAAAGGTAGGGGGCGGGCCGGGCACCCAGGTGTGGGTCCCCACCAGAAGATGGGGCTCTGGCCGGGCTCGCGGACCACGTAGTAGTCCTTGTCAAGCGGCAGCAGCTTGGCCAAACCGAAGTCGGCGATCTTGACGTGAGCCTCATTCTCCACCAGGATGTTCCGCGCCGCCAGGTCGCGGTGAACGCAGCGGCGGGAGCCCAGGTACTCCATGCCCTGCGGGTGGGCGGCGTGAACTTGATCTGGAATTCTGTCCCAACGCCAGACCCCAAGCCTGAGCCTACCTGGACTCACCCTCCTTTCAGTTCTGACAGAGCCCTAACTCGACCCACCCCAGCCCTCCCTGGTCCCAAACTCCACCCTTCGGCCTCCACCGCGACCTCCACGCAGTCTCCGCCCAGCACTCAGCCCTCGAGGTCCCGGGTGGCCCCACTCTCACTCCCGCCCCGCACCTTGCAGATCTGCGAGGCGTAGAGGAGGAGACGGCTTGAGTCCAGCCGTGCGCGGTGCCGCTGCAGAAAGTCACGCAGGCAACCGCTGGGCAGGTACTCCATGACCAGCCGCAAACTCTGACGGCCTGTAGGGGGCGGGAGGTGTCACCGAAGGCCCCCAGAGTCCTGGCAGCTCCCCTCGTTTGTTTTTCAGTACTGAGGATGGAACGCACGCCTTGTGCATGATAGGCAGCCACTGTAAACTGAGTTACTCCCCAACCTTTTCTACTCTGAGACAGGATCTCACTATAATTGCTGAGGCTGGCCTCAAACTTTCCATCCTCCTGCCTCAGCCTCCTGAGCAGCACCTGGCTTCCCACTTGTCTTTCTCCTGTTCTCAGTGGGACATGTGTCCTTTGGTACCTCAGTGTTGCTGTCTGCAAAATAGGAACAGCATCTATAATACTTCTTTTGAGCACCTTCTACAACATATATGATTCATTTAAATCTCATAATGATCCATTTTTCAGCTGGAAATCCAAGACTCAGGTGAAATGGCCCGTTCAAGCTCGCTCCGCCAGTAATGGGCAGGGTCTGCACCAATGCCATCTGGATCTAGATTACCAAACGTCCACAGTGCCTGGCTGGCATTCTCAGCCCACTGCAGGAGAATGGCGAGGTGCAACTGGAAGCGCCCCGAGGCTGTAGTTCACCCCTCCTGGGCGGCTCACCAGGGCCATAGCTGACACCTCGGTACTTGACAATAAAGTCACTGTGCATCGCTTTGAGGATCTGGATCTCCCGCTGGAAGTCCCTCTGCTGATCTGGCCCGCTGTGCTGCAGCTGCTTCACGGCCACCAGGGCACCCGTGTTGTCACCCAGCGGGTCATAGCGGCATAGCTCCACATTGCCAAAGTTGCCCTGGGGAAAGACGGGGCTGGTATCCACACGCCTGGGGTCTGCCCGCCCCCCAGTCCAGTCCCCTCACCTTGCCCAGCTGTGAGATGTACTTGAGGTGTCTTTCCTCAAAGATTGTGGGGTCCTGGCAGGCATAGAGCTGGGTGCCACTCCACAGCCCGTCGCGGGGCACCAGGGTGCCAGGGGTTGGGTCTGAGAGGAGCTCGTAGTCTAGGGGCACAGCCAGTGGTGAGCAGCACATTTCATTCTGGCCCAGGTCCTGAGCTCGTGTGCTGTGTAACCTTGACCTGCATACTAGCTGTCTCTGTGCACTATGGCAAGACCACTGTGAGCCAGAGTACCTTGCAGGAAATGGGAAGAGGCACCTTCTGGGCAAAGGCAGCCTCCTCGTGCAGTGCACACATGGCACAGACCCAGAGGGGCCTGGCAAGACCCCACTGCCCATTACCTATGAGATCAGTCTTTGAGGGAACCGGGGCCCCTCAGTTCTGGCCCGTGGAAAGCTAGCTTGGCTACTCCATAGACCCTTATCTGCAGAGGATCCAACAGAGACCCAAGGCCATGGGCTGGGTAGAGTCGCGAAGTGCTAGGTGCCTGTGCACCTGGACGTCCTCATCAAATGAGAACTAAACACCCACTGAGTTGAACCTGGAGTTCAGGAGCCTGTTTGTTACAGCAGATGTGTGGCTCCTGCTGACTGTTGGGCATCAAGGGCTCCAACCTGCCCCGGCACACAGGGGACCCTGAATGCAAACCACGCTCCTCCCACTGGGCCCAAGGTGACCCTGCGGCCCCACCCACCCTGCCCCGCTCCTGGCACCTGAGGTGATGAGGCTGTTGAGGTCCCGGATGACAGCTCGGAAGGAGGGCCTCTGGCCTGGCTCGTAGGCCATGCACTGCTGGATCAGCAGGGCCAGCTCCGTCCACTTGGGAGCTGGCAGCTGCTGCCGGTCCTCATAAAACTTGAGTTTCTGAGGGAGGAGGAGAGGCCGATCACCCCCAGTCCACCCGGGGCCCCCCCTGGGTCCACCAACTTTCCCGAGCTGAACTTGAGTCCGATGGGAGGGCTGACCTTGGTGGGATCCAGGGTGCTGAGGGGCATCGGGACCCCGCTGAACACCTCCCAGACCGTGGCACCAAACCCCCACTTGTCAGCTTCCAGGCCGAGGGTCTGGGTCTCCTGGAGACACTCGGGGGCCACCCAGGGGATCCTGTCAGTGAGCACTGAGAGACAGGCGTGGCGTCAGGGATCACTGCCGCCAAGGAGACTTTGGTCCTTCCACGTGGGCCAGGCACGTGCAAATGCGGGAGGATTTGAGGAGCAACGGTCCGCCTGGCAGACTCCTATCCAGCCCTCAAAGCCCTGCCTTAGGCACTTACTTTCCAGGCTCAGCACAGTGGGGCTGACTCCAGGGTCACTCAGCTTGATGAAAGGCGGGCTCCCATCAGCCCCCTCCCGAGCCAGGAGCACCTTCCGGGCTGAGACATTGCCATGAGGGAGGCCTTTGTCCTCCTAAGTGGGTGAGGCGCAGGGAAGTGCCAGCGAGGACTTGATGCATGAATCCTGTTTGGCAAACTCCTATCTATCCTTCAAAGCCCACCTGCTACTGCCCGATGAATTCCAGCAACCTTCCCAGACTCCTGGAGTCCTGTCTTGACTCTTCTAATCCACCCTGACTGTGTCCCTCCCCTTTTCAAATAACAATCACCCTGTGCCTCCCCACTGTCTTTGGGACAAAGTAAAAGCCCTGGGCCTTGATGTTCTCTTTGAAGTCCCCACCCTGGTCTCCTGCCAATGGAAGTCGCATGGGCCCCAGGATGTGCAACACCCTTTCCAGCCTGCAAGCCTCTGCCCCGGCGGTTCCTCAGTCTTACGAACCTTGTTCCCTTTCTCCTCTTTTTGAACTCCTACGCAACCTTCAAAACCCCAATTCCAATGCTCACACTTGGGGAAGACTTTCCCCCTGCTCAGCCTCAGCACTCACTACTTCCCCCGCCCCCCCCCAACTCCAGCTCCCTTGACCTCCAGGGCTGTCACATTTCCAGCCTGCACGCGGGCTATTCCTCTCTAAAACGCCCCCTTGCTCCTTACCAAACGCTCCGCTCCCACTCCTCCTCCACCCCAGGGGGGTGGACCTGCAGGGAGCGCTCACCAGATAGTTGAGGGCATAAGCCAGCTGTTTGATCACCTGCAGCTTCCAGCTGGCTGGTACCAGGTGGCCACGCTTGCGCAGATATGTGTCTAGGGCTCCCAGGAGAACAAATTCCTGCACCATGATGCCTGGGGCAGCGGGAAGCAGGGAGGGAGAGGGAGCGGCCCTGAGCCCCGCAGCTCCGCCCCGACCCCTCAGGCTCCGCCCCAGCCCCGCAGGCTCCGCCCCAGCCCCGCAGGCTCCGCCCCAGCCTGCGCTCAGGGGTCTCGGACTCTGCTCTGCCTGGCTCCTTCCCCGCTCCTCCTCACCTCCCGGCTTGGGAACCCTGTGCCTGGACGCGGCGGGGCGGGGCTCTCTCCGGCGACCAAGCCTCTCACGCTCTGCGTCCTCTGCTGGATCAGCCCGCCCCCGGCCCCATCTATTCTTGCCCTTAACTTTCCGGGTGACAATTATCGCCCACCCAGAAGGGTTCCCTGAGCATCCACAGTGCCCTTTCTTGCTCTGCCTGTCACTTTCCCTGCCGTGTGCTAGCTCCTGCCACACACCAGCTTCTGAGTGGACTGGTGGAGCCGAGGTCCAGAGAGGTTACGTGGCTGTGCAGAAGTGCACAGCAAGGACACATCTCGGCGAGGTTGGAACCCAGGTCCTTCTGACTCGAGATCATGCTGGGGACCCGTGGGAAGCTGGACTGCTGCCGCCCAAGGGGGTTGACTACAGGGTGGTCACTAGGGGCCATCTCTGGTGCTGCTGCGTAAGAGCTGAGTGGGGTGAGCAGCGGCCAGGGCGGGGCGCCGGGCGGGGCGGGCTCTCACTGTCTCCAGCCATGCACACGCCGTGCAGCAGCACCAGATGCGGGTAGGACACCTGGCTCATCAAGCTCGCAGCTTCCAGGAAGGACTGGGGGGCGGGAAGGGGGAGAAGATGCATGGGTTCCCTGGGATGGAACCAAGGACCCCAGACTTGGTGCTCGCAAAACTGCACCAGGAGAACTGGCCACAGGCCCCCTTTGATCCTGAAGTTCACCATTAATGCACCCAACACTTGAAGATGATTTTCTGATGGGGAGTGGAAGTCCTACTCTCATCTACCTTAAGTCTTTCACACAGAATTGGGTTAGAGAAGAGCTTAAGCTGTCCTCTGTGCATCCATCCCCTGCTGATGTCAACCGCTCTGCTCTCCTCTCTTCCTTTGCCTGCTCCTCTCCAGCCAACTGGCCCCCTCACTCCTCCTTAGCCACGCGCTCCACCCTGCCTCAGGCCCTTGCATGGCTCTCCTGTCTGTCTAGTGTATTTACTGTCTGCATCGAGCTTCCCTGAGCCTTTCATAGTTTATGGTGCAGGATGCTGCGGCTGTACTTCTGGGGTTTGTTATGGTTATTCTGCTTTGTTGCTGGGACTGGCCTTGAAACTGGGGCTCAGGTGATCCTCCTGCCTCAGCCTCCTGAGGACTCTGGGTGCACTTTTGTTGTTTTACAACCGTGTTTTTTAATTTCTCCGAATCCAAGACCCTCTCTCCAGCCAGTCCTGACCCAAAGGTCTGGTGCCCACTAGGCTCACCTCCATGCAGTTCCTGTGCTTGGCGTCCATGACCTTCAGCAGCACCTCCGTCTCGTGGGCCTCCCCATCCACAGCCTCGTGGCGACAGCCCCGGTAAATCTTGGTGAAGGACCCATGGCCCAGGTTCTCATGCTGGAGCAGGAGGGGCAGCAGGAGGGGCCGGTGAGGGGCTCCTGCAGGACCCCCGCCCTAGGCCTATGTGAGACACATGCTGGCCCCATTTTACAGATGGAGAAACAGAGGCTCCAGAAGGCCATGGCCTCAGGCTGCACAGGACAGGCGGATGTAGAGCTGAGTCTCTGATTCCTGGACCCAGGTAGTGCCCCACTTCCTGGGGACCCTTACCCACTCCAGGCTGTCGGCAGGGATCTTGTGAAATGTCATCTGGTTCAGCTTGTACTGGGACTGGGGCTGAACAGCGGAGGTGGAGGAGGGGTTGCAGCCCCTCCGAATCACAATCAGGTTCGACTTTTCTATGGGGAGGGGGGAGGGAGAAAATCAGAAGTCAGAGAATGGTCCCCAAGGGTCTGTGTGCTCCCTTAGTTTGGGGAACCCCCAGAAGTCAGAGAGGACTCAGGGCACATGGTTTAGTTGAAAGGAGATCCCAAGAAGCTCTCATGGGATGTGAGCAGGAAGGAAGGAGCCCTTTGGGGGGTGCCCACCGGGTGATGCTGTAGGCAACCAGGGCTCTGTGCCACTAGGGAGCTGTCCCTTCAGAGGGGTTCGTCTGAGCATAAAATTCACCCAGAAGAAGAGGAAAGAGATGGAGAGAAAGTACATGCTAGTGATATCACTCAGATCCAACTGTGCCTAGATCCAGCCATACCTGAAGGTTGCACTCTAGCCCATGGGCCAATAAACCACCTTGACTTGTGATTTTTGCCATTTGCCACCAAATAAGAGTTGTCACTGATGTAGAAAGTCAGGGCCCTAGATCAATGGCTTGGCTCAGGGGAGAAGGCAGGCTCACCTCTGGGTCTGGGGGTGCAGCAGGAGGTCAGACGCAGTGCCACTCCATCTACGTGAAGCCCGCCATCCCAGCAGGCTGCCAGCAGCTCTCGAAGGCTGCTGTGAGGACGGCCAACGCCAACCAGGGAGACGGTTCCGATGGGGTCACGCCGGATGAGGCAGCCCTTGTAATCGGAGCCAAGGGGTGTCTGCAGAGGGGAGAGACCCCTGAGTAGCGGGATGGGGCTTCAACTTCCCCTCCTCCCTCCTCCTTCAGCACCACACGCTTGCTCAGTGCCAAGTCTTTCACGTGCTGTTCCCTCCCTGGGACTGCCTTTCCCTGCTTCTGCGGAGAGCTAAGGCTCATTCACAATTCAGGGCAAATGTCACATCCTCCAGGAAGCTCGCCATGGCCTGGCCCCAAGAGGCGAACCAACCTGGACGCACGCAGTGAGGAGAAAGCTGTCGAAGTCCTGGGGGCTTCGGCGGAGAAGGAACGAGCCTGGAAGTGAGCCCCCAGTCTTTAGCTTGTTGATGGCAAAGTCCAGGCTGCAGGGAAGGTGGGATTGAAGAGAGAGGACAGGAGGGGACCAAAGGCAGAGACAGACAGACGGAGAAGAGAGACCAAGCCAGCCAGACCTGGGTTTGAATTCTGGTCCCTCTGAAGCCCTGGGACTTTGATCAAGTAACATTCTTCCGGGTCCCCCTCCCCATTTATAGAATCAGCCAAGGGACTTCAGCTGGAAGGTGAAGGAGAGGCTGTAGGTGAAGCTAGGCATCTGGGTCCTCTCCAGGAAATGGCCCTGGGACCCCCCAGATCAGGAGGAGAGAGGCTGCCCTGGTCAGCAGAAGGGAGACCCCAGCCTCACAGAGCGCCGACCGTGGTGCTGAGCACCTGACCCTTGTCCAGGGCTCCTGAAAAGCTAGGCACTGAGGGCCCAGAATGGAGTGACCGTGACTTGGCCAGCAGGACTGAGTCCTTACGTGATGGGGCCATAGCACTGCTCAGCCACTTCCTCCAGCAGCCGTGGCGGTGCCACCTCCTTGCAGAAGAAGTGCCGGGAGTCACAAGTCAGGCGGAAGTAACCATCCACCAGGGCCACGAAGGACAGCGCCTCGGGCAGTCCCGGGAACTCGGCCTCCTGTGAAGGACCCCCATCAGCGATCAGCGTAGCCTGGGGTCCCGCGTCCTCACCCTCGGGGTAAGCTGTTAGGGTAAGGGGTCCTGTACCCACCAGGATCTGGTTGTCCGTCCTGGTGACAGTGACCAGGCGGTGCTCTCCGGCCGGACCAACCCACGGGGCTTGCTTGATGCTGATGTCCACAATTTCTGGAAAGTCACAGAAGGGCTGGAAGACCTGGGAAATTGGGAGAGGACTGAGACTGGGGGTCCTACCCCTTGAGGTCCCCCAATCCCTCTTGGAAACGGGGACCCCCACCGACCACGCCCACGAGCCCGGCTGTCTCAGTCACGCCCATCCCGGTCACCTATCCCCTGCTCCACCTGCCAAGCCCCGCCTCCTCCTGTCCAAGGGTCCCAGCTCTTGGAGCCCCGCCCCTTCCCTTAGTCCTGCCTCCTTCCTGGACCTTCGGTTAGCCCTCGTAGGCCCCGCCCACCGCCAAGTCCCTTCCCCTTCTCAGCTCCCATTTCGTTGCCACCCCTCCCACCACTCTCTAAGCCCCGCCCGCCCACCCACCCCCGCCGACGGCTCCAACCCCGCCCCTCCCTGAGCCTCGCCCACTTTCTCACTCTCCTTTCGGCCCCGCCCCTTGGCCACGCCCACCCCTCGTCCCTCCTCCTTGGCCGGTCCTTGTGCAGACCCGGTGCAGTGCAAGCGCGCACCTCCTGTGCTCCGGGACTCCAGGAGATGCCGCTGCCACCAGCCACACGGAGCAGCCCCTGCCCATCCTGGCCGCCAGCAGCCCCAGGGAGACCCACGCGGAAAGTCTCGGTGGTCCCAGCAGGGTCCAGCCGCTCCAGGTCCATGATGTACTTGGCCATGAGCGAGTGCCGGTCGGCTTGGCAGGCCGCCACACGGCGCAAGGCGCAGCGCACAGTCATCCGAATACGTCTCCGGGTCACGAAGCTCAGGCCCTGGATCAGGTCGCGCAGGCCCGGAGGCAGGCAGGCCTTATAGCTGCGGTGGTGGAAGGGAGCAAGCTGGCCTTCAGCATGGGGAGGGTCCTTCAGGGTCTCACACAAACCGAGCTTTAGTCCAGCGGGGAACTGCAGCCTCGGAGGCGGCAGCAGGCAGACAGGGACACACATTCAGGAACACCACTGGAGACAGGACCTCAGTGTGGGGAAGGGCCATTGATACCCACTGGACAGACAGGGACAGCACAGCTCTCTAGTGACTGCGGGAGGAGGGACCTCTGTCCAGCTGGACCTGGGGTGGGGTACCTGGCCCATTCCCAGGCTCGGCCCAAGCCCTCACCTGATGGTCTTCAGCAGCTGGGCAGGTCGCTGGGCCTGCTCACAGGCCATCCGGGCCAGGTCCAGCACCGCCAGGCTGAGACACTCGCCCTGCTCCTGGAGGCTGAGGCCCACCTGCAGGCGCCCACTTAGCAGGTCACTGCGATGCTGGGGGAGCACAGCCAGGGTCAGCATGGCCACCAACCAGTAGCCCGGATGTTGCCCTGGGATCCCACCTCTGGGTTGAGCCCCGTGCAGACTTCACCTGGGCAAAGAGGTGTTCCAGGACTGGCAGGTCAAGGATGGCACTGGCCAAGTCCTTGCGAAGTCCGAAGCGGTGGCACTTCTCCAGCCCAAACCAGTTGGGGAAGTAAAAGCTGCATGGGAAAGGAGAGAGCCCTGGGATGGGGCGACCTGGCCTCAGTAGGATGAGGTCTGGGGTGCAGTGGCAGACTTGGCCGAGGCTTCACAGAGCCCAGGCTGTATGCCCTTGATTTGCTGTGTGACCTTGGGTAAGTGACCCACCCTCTCTGGCCTCATTAGCCTCATCTGTGAAATGGGCAGTGATAATGTTCTCAAAGTTCAGGGAGATAATAAAATTGTATGATCCTGGGGCTGGGAGGGGCTTCTTACCGGAGTCTGTAGACTAAGACTTGGGTGCCCGCATCTTCCACAGAGAAGACGTGGCTCGGGGGGAACCAGCAAGACAAGTCCTCCGTGGCCAAAGCAAAGAGTGAGTGGTACACGGGCAGGATGCCTAGGAGAGGGGCCCATCAGTTCCCTCCCAGCAGGTACCATGGCTGCACCCCCCAGTGCACTAGGGCTTTTTTTGTCCTTTAGCTAGGACATGGTACCACCCTCGCTCACACACAACCTAGAGCTCCCTATTACCCTCAGGAGAGAGGCCGCACACTCAGCTTCATTCTTAAGTCCTTCCTGCTGCTTGCTTTTCTTTCTTTTCTTTTCTTTCTTTCTTTCTTTCTTTCTTTCTTTCTTTCTTTCTTTCTTTCTTTCTTTCTTTCTTTCTTTCTTTCTTTCTTTCTTTCTGCCAGGGATTGAACCCCAGGGATGCTTAACCACTGAGCCACATCCCCAGCCCTATTTTGTGTTTTATTTAGAGACAGGGCCTCACTGAGTTGTTTAGGGCTTCACTGAGTTGCTGAGGCTGAACTCATGATTCTCCTGCCTCAGCCTCCAGAGCCACAAGGATGACAGGCATGCGCTACCACACCTGGCTCCCCACTGCTTTCTTTGATCTCAAAGAATGTCCAGCTCTTCTCATGTGCCATCATGCTTCAGAGTCAGATGTCCACCCTCCTCCCTAACCAAACTCCTATTCATCCCTCAAAGTCCCAGCTCCAGCGCTGGTCCCTGTGGCAACTGCTTCCTCTCCCATTCTGGGCCCCGCACAGTCCTAGCCTTCCCTCCGACACAGTCCACTAGTCTCCACTCACCACTGGCCTTGGCAGCCCGCACACACAGGTCCTCGGCCGAGTGGTCCCCAAAGGAGAAAGACAGGCTCTGAGGAGGCCCAGGACCCCGAGGAGGCAGCAGCACGTGCAGCACCCCAGCCTCTGAGGACGAGAGGCTACAGGAGCGCTGAGAGATCAGGGGCGTCTCCTCACTTGGCGGTGCCATGGGCACAGCCCTTAGTCCTCTGCAGAGTGTTCAGGGCTTCTGGGGCCAGGAGGGCAGGGCTGGAGAGACACGATCAGAGAGGGAGCTGAGTGAGCAGGTGTGTCAGGAGCCGTCTGCCCCCAGGTGAGGGCTGTGCTGGGCCTGCAGTGGGGACATGTCTACCTGCATACCCGCAGCCTCCAATCTCCCTCCCAGCCAGCCCAGCCCGTACCCAGGGCAGGCATGAGCATTCGATCACAGATGTGCAGATGTGCCTGACCAGAGAGCCAAAAGAGTGCTGGTTGTGCCCGCGGGGCTTTAGAGGATAGAGACGCTGACCTTCCTGTGGGCCTGGGGTCACTGACGGCTTCTGCACCTGTGCCACTGTCCTGGGGGTGGCTCAGGTGACCACCAACAAGGGTTTCTGGGTGTCCCCCCATCCCTTTTCCACCTCCCTCCCCTGTCTTTGTCCCCCCTGTCACAGTCCCCTTTAGCTCTGTTCCCACCTCATGTCCCCCCCACCCTTCTGACTGGGGACTGAACCCAGGGGCGCTCTACCACTGAGCCACACCCCCAGCCCTTTATATTTTTTAATTTTGAGACAGGCTCTCTCTAGTTGATGAGGGTCTCCATACATTGCCGAGGGGGTCCTTGAATGTGCAGTCCTGCGTCACCTCCAGAGTCGCAGAGATGGCAGGCCTGGCCACCAGTCGTTTTTCCGACGCTCCACGCAGCTCCCACAGCAAGAAATGCCCCTGGGACGGCCCAGGAGGAAATCGCCGTTCCACCGGCCCACCTGTGGTTCCTCCCCTGGGCCCGCCTGGCTCAGGGACCCCCGACTGGGCGGAGCAAGGGGTGGGGCTTAGGACTCAAGAGGCGCCGCGGTTCCAAGAGCTACTCCAACTGACCTGAGCAGAGACATCCAGAGAGAACGTTAGGTTAAAAAAAAATTTTTTTTTTCTGGGCTCAAAAATAATACTGGGGGTCCAGGGGACAGGGCTGGGGAAGAGGACACAGCATAAATGATGTTTTAACACCCCCAAAATATAGCCTTCTGCTGGGGATGAGTGAAATCCCCGGGCTCTGGGTTCAGATTCCAGCCCCACCGTATCCCATCAGTTTTTCCAGCTGTGAAATGGGCTAACTCCCTCCAGCCTCAGGGAGGAGGTTGGCTGGGCCCAGCCCAGGCCCAGAGTGAGGCTGAGAGCCCCACAGTCCTGGCCGCCGGCCCAGCGAGGGCTCAACAATGCCTGTTAAACCAGACAGGAAGGACGCTGGGTCCAGCGGTGCGGTGGGTACCATAGTGGACTGGAGAGAAAGTTCCCAGTCACCAGAGGCCAGAATCGCACAGCCTCCTGGACAGGATACTATCGTATTTAAAACAAATCTTAAAACATGAATTTTTTTTAGAATAAACGTCACAGGTAAAATTTGGGCCCAGAAAAACGCCCCTCTTCTTAACGACCCCAGAGTCTCCAGTGGGAGTCAGACCACCCTCGGGGCTCAGGGCAGGCCTGGGGGCTGCCACCTGGGCTTGGGGTGTTCCTCCAGGCGGACCACACGACCCCCAAGAGCCCGGAGGCCCGCGGCCCTGGAGACGAGGCCCAGCTCGCCGCCCGCTGGAGGCCTGAGGTCTCAGGACTCCGTCTCCCGGGCTTCTGCAGGGCCCCCGCCAGCCTAGCCGACTGGGCCACGCCGCCTGCCCCCTGGGTCTGGCCAGAGCCATGATGGCACGGCCAGCTCCTACCTGGCGGGTGGGGACCTGGACAGAGACGGCAAGGCAGAGTTGGAGGCGGCTGCAGGAAAGTCCCACTGGCTCCTTCCTGTGTGGGCCCCTTGGTTTCCTGAGCCTCTGTCATTTACTGAAAGTCAGAGCCAAGGGGGGTGGGGGAGGGCAGGCGACAGGGCCCTGGCCAGAAAGTTCCAGAACTTTCTGCAGTGGGTAGCCCCCACTCAAGAGAGGCCTCGGAGACCCCAGACTCAAGGGAAGGGGCGACAGCACAGAGAGGGGCCCAGGCCATAGCGAGTGGGCAGCTCCAGATCCACCTTGTGGCTTAGCCACTGGTGCCCACCAGGGCTCAGGAGAACTGACCGGCACCTGGGGGGACTGGGCTGGATCTCCCCAGGAAGGAGACAGGGAAGCAGCCCAGGCATGGTCTGGTTCTCCTTTGAGATGCTTCTCCCATGAGACTTGCGGACAGCTAATCGTCACTTCTGCATACCATTCCCTGGACTCCTGAACCGAAAAAGACAGGCAGACAGGCCCCGCCCTCTCGGAGCCTCAGTCTGGCTGGCCAAATTATCCAGGGTCATGAAGAGGCAGGTGACAGGAGAGGCTCAGGTGGGCTCAGGCTGAGAAACAGCCAGGGAAGGAGCGCCCGGGAGGGGACACAGCAAGGCCAGAGGGGAGAAGGACTTCAGTGGTGTGAGGAGCAGCCAGGAGACCCCTGTGGGAGGCAGGGGCGTCAGCAGGAGCCAGATCCTGGGGACTTCAGGGTCTTTAGGAGAAGGGCGGATTTTGTTCTCAGAGTGACCAGGAGCCACAGGAAGGTTCAGAGTGGGTGCTGGTGGAATCCAGCATGGCCTGGGAGCCACCCTGGGGAGGAGGGGGCGGGAGGCCAGGGTGGAAGCCTGGGCAGCACGCAGGGAGAGACAGCTGAAACCCAGCGACTCGGGAGGCTGAGGCAGGAGGATTGCAAGTTCCAGGTCAGCGTCAGCGACTTAGAGAGACCCTGTCTCAAAATAAAAATATAAAAGGAGTGGGGGTGTAGCTCAGTGGTAGACCACCCTTGGAATCCATCCCTAGTACTGCAAAAAGCGGTGGGGGGGGGGGGGGCAGCTGGGTCACTGTCCTCCAGAGGCTATGAACCCCAGGAAGTAGAACTTTTTTGTTTTGTTTTGTTTTGTTTTGTTTTGTTTTGTTTTGTATTTTGGTCCTGGGGATTGAACTCAGGGGCACTCAACCACTGAGCCACATCCCCAGCCCTATTTTGTGTTTTATTTAGAGACAGGGTCTCCCTGAGTTGCTTAGCGCCTCCCCGTTGCTGGCTTTGATCTCTCCATCCTCCTGCCTCAGCCTCCCTAGCACCACCCTGCCCAGCAGGAAGGGGAGCTTCGAGTCTGGATTTGAGAGTTCTTTTCTCTGCAATCCCACGAGAAGTCCTGACTTCGATGGTTATTTTGTTGACTTGAACCTCTGGGCTGGGCACCACCTATGGGACAGGCCTGGGGGACAAGGCGGGCCCAGCTCCTGCCTGGAAGAGCTGCTGTCTAGTGGAGGCCATGGTAGATGGTCACCCAGGAGCTAGCTAATCCAAGGACCCTGGAGCCAAGCTGCTAGGAGGGCTTCCTGGAGGAAATGACTTTGAGACTGAAATCTAAGGACAAGGGGGAGGACCAGAGACTGGTTTGAGGTTTGGGGGTTTCTGGGGAGAAGGGCGGATGAACTCAGGGTGGATGGGATCGGGGTGTTCCAGAGAAGGGTAGGGTTTCAGGGACACAGTGACAAGCGGGAGGAGCCAGAGCGATTTAAGGCTTTGGTGGTTTGGGGAAGGGCCCATGAGGTCGAGGTGGCAGTGATCAGGGTGTTCCTGAGAAGGGCGGGGTTTCAGGGACGGTGAGCTGACACTCACTGGCAAGGTAAGATGGAGGGAACGGGGCAGAGTGTGTCCTCCCTCTGCTTGAGGGACCTGCAGCGCTGTTGTGGCAGGAAGAGCTGGTGGGAGCTGAGCTCAGTGCTTTTCTTTCACTTCCTGTGTGGCTTCGGCCCAGAAGCACGGAGACCTGTGTCCCCCATTTCTGGCCAAGACTTGTGGTTTCCGCCCTTGAGAAGGACAGGCGAGTTTCTGGGCCACTGGCAATTCCAGCGTGACGTCTCTGCGATCCTTTGAGAATAAGCAAGAAGAGTGAGACCAGGACAATGGTGACATCTTCAGCCCCAGAGAAGGGACAAGTGGCCCGCCCGTAAGGAACTTCTAGGGGCAAAGCCCGGAGCCTTGTGAACTTAAGTGACACAAACATCAAAAGAGATGATGGTGTTGCTTTTGTTTCCACTTTTATTTATTTTTCATAATTTAAATCCTTGAGGGTGTCTGATGGCTTCGCAGGAAGGTTGCTCTGGAATCTGGCACCAGCCTCGCCACTGTTTCCATAGACGCAAGTCACCTTCTTCAGATTGCTCTGTGCTGTGACCTGATGAGTGTCCCCCAGAGGGCCATATGTGGAAGGCTCCGTCCCAGGTGGTACTATTGGGAGGTGCTGGGATCTTTGGGAGATGAGGCCAAGTAGAAGATTCCTAGGTCACAAACCATGGGACCTGTTTCTTTCTCTTCCTCCTTTGCTTCCTGGTTCACAAGGTGAGCAGTTAGCTCTGTCACTTGCTGTCGGCATAATGTGCTGCCCTCACTGAAGACCTGAAGCAATGGTGCCACCTGAGTTTGGGCTGGAAATCCCAGAACCATGAGCCAAAACAAAACTTTTCTCTCAATAAGTAAATTGCCTCAGGGATTTTGTTATAGTAGCAGGAAGCTCACGAATACAATGTTTTTCTTTGGTTTGCCACCAGGAGACACTGTTCTATTCATGGTACACAAATAGAGTTCAGTTTTCTCTTGGGCATATACACCTTCAATTTTTTTTTTTTTTTTCTGGTTCTGGAGATCAAATTCAGGACCTCATGATGCTAGGTGAGCGCTCTACCACTAAGCTCCACCTTCAGATCAATCACCTTCAATTTGAAGAAGACCTGGGAGTTCCCTTTGGTTCCAGAGATCCCATGTAGAGCCAGCTGTGCTCCTCACCCTTCAGATTTATTGCCTTTTAGAATTCCTGTTTCCTCCTTAGGCTCCAAGATGACAGAATGAGCAAATCAAAATTTTCTTCTGGCAGAGAGTTCATAAATATTGTCAAAAAATAACAAATGAAACTGAAAACAAAGTTGAAATATTCTCCTCACATAAGCAACATGTGGACAATACTAACAATAAGACAATGCCAACAACTTAGAGAGATACAAATCCAGAAATCACACACACAAAAATAATGAAGTGCGAAGAGCCCTTAAACCCAGAAATAATGCCCAGCCTCCTTCCTAATGCGTCCGTCAGCTTTCTGATACTGTACAAAAATGCCTGAGATAGTCAACTTAAAACGTGGAGAGATTTATTCTGGCTCACGCTTTTAGAGCTTTCAGTTCACGATCACTTGGCCCTGTGGCCTTGGAGCTGTGGCAGCACAGTATACCACACTGAGCTGTCACCTCATGGTGACCTAGAAGCAAAGAGAGAGGAAGGAGCTGGGCCTCAACATCCCCTTCAAGAGAGCACCCTCCCGTGATCAGACGTCCTTCCACTACCATCTCCCAGGAGTTCCGCGGCGGGGAACCAGGCCTTCATTCAACACGTAGCACATGATGGAAGGGCAAATCACGACACAGTGAATTCGCATGATCATTTCAATCGATGCAAAACTGATTGGAAGAAATTCAATACTCATTTGTGGGAAGCTGTCCTTATTGAGCAGAATCAGATAGGTTGAGCCATGGGGCGCAGAGGCCTGGCTTCTAGAACCCACGGGAAGCGTGTGGGGCTGCGTGGGAGTGGTTCCCTGTCACCTTCTGGAATTTTCCCCCCAAGAGGATGGCTCCCCTAACTCCACCCTATCCTGTCCATCACAGAAGAAGCTCCTCCCCATCCTTGCCCCCTTTACCGGTCTGTCTATAAATAGAGGAGAGTTGGGGGAGTTGTTGTAAGAGGCTGGAGTGGTAGGACCTGCCTCGCCCCCTCTCATAAAGAGAGTATTGGCTCTTGTGTGTTTATTGCGTAGATACGTTTTTTGGGTAATAGATAAAAAAACAAAAAAAAAAAAACCAAAAAAAAAAAACAAAAACACCAACATCCTTCTCCGGCAGCCAAGGACATGGCCACACTCATTCATGATTTAAAAAAAAGAAAAGAAAACTCCCAGCAAACTAAGTATGAATGGGAATTTCCTCAAGTGGATGAGGAGCATCTACAATACCCCTGCTGGTAATATTACATTTAATGGTGAAAGAGCAAATAGTTTCCTCTTGAAACTGGGAACAAGACAAGAATGCCAGTCCTTAGCGCATCTATTCAGCATTGTTCTGGACGTCTTAGCCCTTGTAAAAAGGCAAGAAAAATAAATAAAAGGCATAAAGACTCCAAAGGAGGAAGCAAAACTTGCTATTTGCAGGTGACACGCTTGATGATTTTGAAAACCCAAGAAAATCTATAAGAACTACTAAAACTAATAAATGAACTTTACAAAAGCATAGGTTAAAAAGCAGTTGAAGGGGCTGGGTGGTGGCTAGCATGTGTGAGGCCCTGGGTTCCATCCTCAGCACTGCATATAAATAAGTACATAAAATAAAGGTCTATCAACAACCCCCAAAAAACTTCTAAAAAGTAATTGAATTCAATACAAAATGAAATTAAATTCTTATATGCTAGCAGAGGACAAGTGGAAGATCAGGTTGTTTTTTTGTTTTTTTTAAGTCCCATTTGTAACAGAATATGTCAAAAGAGATAAGTTGCTCCTCAGATTTGAATGTTAGTGTCCCTCCAAACATTTGTGCAGAGGGCCAGGGACACAGCCCAGTGGGGGAATGCTTCTGAGAATGCATGAAGCCCTGCCTCTCATCCCCAGCCCCGCAGGGAAAAAAATTACTGTGTTGAAATTCTAGCCTTGGGGTTGGGGAGATAGCTCAGTGGGTGGAGTGCTTGCCTTGCATGCACAAGGCCCTGGGTTCAATCCCCAGCACCACAAAAAAAAAAAAAAAAAAAAAAAGAAGAAGTCCTAGCCTTCAGATGGATAGTATTAGGGGCAGAAACTTTCAGGTGATGATGGGGTCATAAGAGAAGATTGTCATAGATAGGATTAGTGTCCTTATAAAGGAGGTCCCAGAAAGAGGCCTTGCCCCTCACCTCATGTGAAGACACAGAGAGAAGGTGCTATCTCTAGAAAGCAGGCCCTCAGCAGACTCAAAATCTGCTGCATCTTGATCTAGAACTTTTTAGGACCCAAAACAGAAATAAATTTCTATTGCCAATGAGCTATACAGTTCATGGTACTTTGTTACAGCAGCCCAAATAGACTATGACAGACACTTAGGGACAAATTTTACAAAAGACTTCAATACTGAAAACTAAGAAATATTGCTAAGATAAATTCATGGAGGCCTAAATAAATAGAAAGGTATACCATGTTCATGGTTTGGAAGTCTTCATATTGTTAACATGACCCTTCTTCCCAAAATGATCCTAAGAGTCTGTGAGAGCAGTGGTGCTCACCTGTAATCCCAGCAACTCTGGAGGCTGAGTTGGGAGGATCACAAGTTCAAGGCCAGCCTCCCCAACTTAGTGAGAACTTGTCTCAAAATTAAAAAATTAAAAGGGCTGGTGATGTGGCTCAGAAGCAGAGGGCTTGTCTGGCATGTGTGAGGCCCTGGGTTCCCCCCCTAGCAGAAAGAAAGGGAGGAAAAGAGGAAGAAAGACTCTCCTATATAAAATTCTGGAACACACACAGGACTCTAGTGACCAAAGGTGGATCAGAGCTGCTTAAGGGTGGAGGGGAAGGAAGTCATCACAGCAAAGGGCAAAGGAGCCTGCTGGGGTGGTGGGCCTCAGAAGGTCAGGACCCTGGCCATGACTCACACATTTGTCAAAGCTGTGTTCACGGTGCTCTATAAATATGTGACGCTTAGTACTCTACTTCCATCTCAGCAGTGCATTGTAAAACTGTGCGATTCAGTACTCAGAATATACCTCAGTAATTTGAACAATGGCCCAGGGGACGGGGGAGAGTAACACGAACCCGCTTCCCACCTACCAGCCTAGCATGGATGAAACCTTCGAGAACCCAGCCTATTGGCAAGGGTGTGCAGACAGGGATCCTCATCCTCAGCTCTCGGGAGTGTCAATGACTCGGTCCTGGGGATGGGATCAGGTAAGAGATGGGAGAAAAAATTACTCTGGGGGTTGGGGGCTGGCAGAGCACTTGCTTGGTTTCTGTGAGGCCCTGGGTTCCGTCCCTGGTGAAAAGAAAAGAAAAAGAAGGCAGGAGAGGAATGGAAGTGAGAGTGAGCAAGCTAGTGAGCCAGCAGCCAGCCCCAGAGCCCAGCCCGGCTCTTTCCAGGAACTGGGCCTTCTGGGAATGACACACATTTTCATTCATTGTATCTCTTTATAACTACAACCAACTGGAGACAACCTAGATGCCCAGCTAGAGGGGATTTGCTGACAAAGCTATGGCCAGTCTTACTGTGGAATACAGGAGTACTTCTTTATCTCTGCAGGATATGTTCTAAGACCCCCAGTGGATGCCTGAAACTGGATAATACCAAAGTCCATATATGCTGTTTTTTTCCTACACCGTCTCCCCCGACCACCCCAGTACTGGGAATTGACCCCAGGGTACTTTACCCCTTAGCTACATTTCCACCCTTTTATTTTTTTATTTTGAGACAAGGTCTTGCTGAGTTGTTGAGGCTGACCTCAAACTTGTAATCCTCCCGCCTGAGCCTCCCCAGTCACTGGGAATATAGGCGTGGGCCACCATGCCCAGCTGAGATCTCTTACTGTACTCACCCTTGTGATAATCTGAGATGAAGTGAGGGGGGTGATGTGAAGCAGCATTAGGCTACTCCTTAGGGTTATTTGAACAAAAACACTGAGACATCGCAACAGTTGATCTAAGAATAGACAGACACATCTACTGTGTAACTAATGTGCGGGTAGTGGATACGGTGTGATACACTGCACAAAGGGATACTTCACATGAGGGGATGGAGGGGGGCGGCAAGAGGTGTCATCGTACTATGCAAAACAGCAGACTGTTAAAAAATTGTGATTTGTCTATTTCTGGCATTTCCCATTTATTTGTATATTGGTACTGGGGACTGAACCCAGGGGCATTCTACCACTAAGCTACATCCCCAGCCCTTTTTATTTTCTATTTTGAGAGAGGGTCTCACTAAGTTTCTGGAATCAAAACTTGCAACCCTCCTGCCTCAGCCTCTGGAGCCACAGAGATTACAGGAGGGCACTACTGCATCCAGGTGGGATTTTTCCCTTAATATTTTCAGACTATAGTTGACTGGAACTGAATTCATGGAAAGCCTGGTCCAGAATAAGGAGTAACGAAGGTATCGTTTAGCTCATAAAAGAATAAGATAATATGATAAGAGCCAGGCACCGTGGCGCATGCCTATAATCCCAGTGGTTTGGGAGGCTGAGGCAGGAGGGTCACCAGTTCAAAGTCAGCCTCAGCAACTTAGCAAGGGCCTAGGCAACTTGGCAAGACCCTGTCTCTAAATAAAATATAAAAAGGGTCTGGGTTTGTGGCTCAGTGGCTAAGTGCCCCTGGGTTGAATTCTGGGACCAAAAAAAAAAGAGAGAGAGACTGAGGATCTCTCTGTGTCTGCCCAGATGTCTCCGGAAGGGAACAGACTTTATTTCCAGCTGGGGACGGAATCGGGAGCCATGAAAGGCCAAGGAGGGAGACGGTTATGTGGTTGACCTTCCGTGTTAGTACGTGCATTTCATAATAATGGTGTTTAAAGGGAAGTGTTTGATTTAAAAGAGAGACATTCAACTGCAGGGGATGGAAAAAAGAGTGATTGAAACTCGGGCTGGCCAGGAAGCAACCTGATCGCTTTAACAATGGGGACGGCAAACAGATCAAGTGCTCCCTGCCCGCCGGGCCGGCGCAGCGTGTCCCAGGTAGCAGTTCATTTGCTGTCACAACAACCTCAGAGCCGTGCACCGCGATCCCCACGTAGAGATGGGGAACCGGGCTCTGAGGGCAAGTGACCAAGGAAGAGGCGCCGGTGGCTCCCTGTCCTGGACCCCCTCCTGGGTCAGGGAAGGACGCGGGGCCTGCTCCTGCTTCCCTGACTCGTTTTCTGCCTCGCACTCGGCAGCTCTGCCATGGCACGCATTTTTCTTATTTAGTTTGGCTTTTGTCCATTACAACCAGCCTGGTGGACTCTCCAGGGCTGGGGTTTGTGGGTTTTTATGGTCGGGGGAAGTTGTAGGGCTGGGGATCAAATTCAGGGCCTCAGTAGGCAAGCTCTCCACCCCAACCAGGGGCCTGGGCACTTGTGTCTTCAGGGCCACCAGGGCCTGGAACACAGCCCCAGTGAATGAGTTCAGAGAGGGAGGCTTGGGCAGGTGAGGAGCAGGGGACACTGACAGTCAGGGTCTGGAGGCACCTGGGGTCAGGGGAGGAGATGGCTTCAGGACATTTTGGGAATCCAGGGCCTGGAGTCAGGAGCAGAATCCTTTGTTTTTTGTTTGTTTTGGTACCAGGACTGAACCCAGCAGTGCTCTACCACTGAGCCACATCCCCCGGCCCTTTTTATACATTATTTGGAGACAGGGCCTGGCTAAGTGGCTGAGGCTGGGCTTTGAACCCTCGTCCCAGGAGCAGAATCCTGCAGAGACCTGTCAGGATGCAAGTGCCGGAGTGAGCAGGAAGGGGACAGACCAGCACCGCGACTGATACAATTTGAGCTGAGGTGTGGCCCGTATCCCAGAGTAATAAACGGGTGGCTTCAAGGTCATGCAGGAGAAGAAAGACAGCCGGGCGGGGTGGTCGGCCCGGCCCTGCCAACCAGGAACTCAACCACACCTGGCTGAATGTAGTGACAGGCAGCCAGGACGCAGAGCTCATGGTCTGCAGGTCAATCAGCAGGTTGCCCGGGACCAACTGGTCAGGCCTAGATTCCAGAGGAGAGGTCTGTGGGGAGGGGCTGCTCACTGGGCAGAAGGGTATGTCCCAAGAGTGGTCCCTCCCTTGGCACAGGAGAGGCCAAAATGCAAAACAAATAAACAAGTAAATAAAGCTTTTAAATACTGGGCAGACCTTCAGGAGCCCACCCCGCCCACACCACCGGGCCTCTCCCACCTCTCCCGGTCACTCTGACCCAGGTCGTGTATGGAGTTGCCAGGCTGCCAAGGCCAAGGCTGGGCCTCAGGATCCTCTCCAGCCCTTCTCCCCGGGCCCCTCCCTGCCCCTTCCCTAATGTCCTTCCCCTGTCCTCCCAGCTCTCAGGGTCCACTGGGAACCTTGGACTCCCTCGTTGGTTTTGCAGGATCCCTTTCGGTGTCCGGTCCCCTCACAGAGCGATGGGGCCTTCCGAGTCGGAATAATCATGCGGCCCTTTGAATGTCACAGTGATCCTACGAGCTGGGCCCTTGTATTGGTCCCATCTCACCGGTGGGGAAATAAGGCCAGCGTGGCGATGCGCCAGAGAACAACCGAGGACCGGTATTTGAACCCGAGCGCACCGCGGACCTGGGTCTGGCTTCTCAGCCTCCGCTGCGCAGAAGGAAAGAAAGGTTCTTTCGCCACCTGGTGGACACTGGCGGCAGCGCCTTTAAGACGGAGCTGCCTTTCACCTGACACCAGCCAGGAAAGTGGGTCCTCCCCGAGAAGAGCTAAAGGTAGACCACGGGCATAAACAGCATGACCTTGGATCACACGATAGTTCCTTAAAAATTACGCCAAGAGCACAAGAAGTAACAGTGAAAAAAAAAAAAAAAGATAAACTGGGTTTTATCCCAATTAAACATTTTAGGATGTCCATCAAGGAAGTTAAAAGACAACCTGCAGGACGGAAGGATCTCACAAGCCACATAAGTGATAAGGACCTGGTATCTACGGAAAAAATAAAGAACTCTTACAACGCAATAGGAAAAAGGCAGCTGGATTTAAAATTGGGCAAAGTATTCCAAAGAAGATATGTAAGTGGCCAAGTAGATGTTCTGCAATAAATAAACAAAATTAAAAGTTTGCTGGGGATGCTTCTCAGTGGTAGAACGCTTGCCTAGCATGCCCAAGCACCCTGGCTTCCATTCCTAGCACTGCAAAAATTGTAAAAAGGAAATAAATATTCAATATTATTAGCCACCAGGGAAATGAAAATCCAAACCACAATGAGATACTTACTCCATGTATCCATGATGGCTATAATAAGAAAATAAAGTAATAAAAATGTTGTCAAGGATGTGGAGAAATTAGAACCCTCATACATTGCTGGTCAGAATGTAAAATGATGCGGGCATTTTGAAAAGGAGTCTAAGCAACCATCCAAAGATTAAACAGAGACACCACAGGACCCTCAGTTCCATTTGTAGTTATGCACTCAAGAAAAATGAAGATATAAATTTATACAAAGAGTTGTATGCAGCCAGCCGCAGTGGCACATGCTTGTTATCCCAGTAGCTCTGGAGGCTGAGGCAGGAGGATTGTGAGTTCAGAGCCAGCCTCAGCAAGACCCTAAGCAACTCAGTGAGACCCTGTCTCTAAATAAAATACAAAATAGGGCTGGGGATGGGGCTCAGTGGTTGAATTCAATCCCCATTACATCCCTCCCACCCCCCAAAAAGAGTTGAATGCAAATGTTCTGAGCAGTTTTATTCTCAACAGCCAAAGGGGGAAAAAACAAATTGCCCATCTGATGAGGAGATAAACAAAACACAACATATTCGTACAATCAAATATTTTCAGCAACAAAAGTAAATGAAGGAGAGGGGATGGGAATAAGAAAGACAGTGGAATGAATTGGGCAGAACTTTCCTGTTCTTATATGAATACATGCCCAGTGAAACTCCACACCATGTACAACCACAAGAATGGGAAGTTCTACTCCAAGTACGTATGATATGTCAAAATGCACTCTATAGTCGTGTATATCTAAAAAGAACAAATTAAAAAGTTTTAAAAAATAAAGTATGGAGCCATGCTCCAACATATGAACCTTAAAAACATTATGCTACATCAAATAAGCTAATCACAATAGACCTCATTTTATATGATTATGTGCAATGGCCAGAACAGGCAAATTTGCATAGAAAGAAAATAGATTTGCACTTGCGCAGGGCTGGGGGGATGGAATGGGGAGTGAAAGCTATTTGTAAAGGGTTTCTTCAGGAGATGATAAAAGTGTTCTAAATGGTGATGATGGTTACACACTGTGCATATATGAAATGTATATGAAAGTGTATTTGCAAATGTACTAAAAATCCTAGGATAGTATGATTTATTTGCTTGCTTTTTTTTTTTTTTTTTTTTATATTGAGACAGGTCTTTTTATGCTGCCCAAGCTGGCCTTGAACTCTTAGGCTCTGGTGATCCTCCTGCCTCATCCTCCCAAATAGCTTGGACTACAGGTATACACCTCTCTACCCAGTGGATTGTACAAGCTAACAGAATTGTATGGGGGCTGGGGAGATAGCTCAGTTGGTAGAGTGCTTGCCTCGCAAGCAGAAGGCCCTGGGTTCAATCCCCAGCACTGAAAAAAAAAAAAAAAAGGAATTGTATGGAATCTTAATTAATCTTATTAATTGTTTTATGATGATGATGATGATGATGATGTACCAAGGAGCAAACCCAGATCCTGGTCCATGCTAAGCAAGTGCTCTACTGACTGAGCTGCACCTTCAGTCCCATTTGTTATTAAATTTTAATTTAAAAATGAAAAATGCCAATGGGACTCAAATGTCATCCCCTTTAAGAGCTCCCTACCTCCAAAATAAATATCCTTATTCATCTTTGTTCCTCTTTGCTTTACTTTATAACTCTTTTTCAATAAGTTGTTTGTAGTTATTTTCTTTTCTCCCAAGAGACTTCTTTCTGCCTGAGCAGCTTGCTAAGACAGAAGCCCCTCAAGGGTGAAGGCTGGATCTTGGAATTTGGGGCATCCTTCCCCTGCTTTCTGTGCTGGGATCATACCCAGGGCCTCGTGCATGCCGGGCAAGTGTTCTACCACTGAGATAGACCCCCATCCTTAAGGATTGAACCTTGAACAATTCTGATGTCCTCTACCACCATCCCCAGGTCCCCCAGGATCGGTGAGAACGGGAAGCAAACAGGTAGTGTTTGAATCTCAGCTACTACAAAACACGAATCAGATCTCCAGTAACATAACTAGCATTTCCTTGTTAAATCAACCTTCTGTTGAACATCTCTAGGACAAAAATATCTTTATTCCCATTTACAGATGAGAACTCTTAGGCACGCGACTCAAGACCTCCGTAGCACAATCCCGGGGAGAAGAGGCGCTGGATGGGAAGAAGCCCCACGAGTTCATCATAAATTCTGGAGTCTCTGGGTTCGGTGCATAAGTACTTCTAGTTCTAGGAAACGAACACGGAAATCCACAAGGAGACCATTCGAGTGCCTACAACTCCCAGAATGCCGCTCGCACCGACGCTCGGTTACGGCCCCGGAACAGGCGAAACTCGCCGAACCTGGGAGATGTAGTCTCGTGGAGAGGCGAGGCCGGGCTGTGAATGGTAGATGGATCCGAAGCCAATGAAGGAGCGGACCTCCTTGAGCGCCTGGACAAGAAGCCAATGAGCGCATAGCTTCTAGAGGGCGGGACTTCCTGCCGTGGGCTCATGGTGAGCGGCTGCGTGAAGGAAAGCACTTCCTTTTGTGGGTGGCGGCGAGCGCGGACAGAGCGCCATGAAGGCCTCGGGCACGGTGAGACTGGCGCGGTGTGGCCTGGGCCGGGGGACACGGCGCGGGCCGCACCAGGGGCCCGGGTCGGTGGCGCTGGCCGAGTCCGCGGTGCGTGCGCCTGTCTGGGTCCTCCCGGGCAGCGCGCCGACGCCCCAACGTGCCGCCAACATGGCGGCCCTGCGGACGCCGCGTGGCTGGGCCGGTGCGTGGCTTGGGTCGCCTGGGCTGTCGCGAGGATGCGGGGGGATCGAGTTTGCTTTCCAGGGAAGGGACAAGTCGCACAGCGTGGAGGGCTGTGCCGCGGCCTGACGTCTAGCCTCCGAGGGTTGATTTGCCCGTCTGCAAAGTGAACTTGGAAAGGGATAGTATCGCTTTTCCCCAGGCGTGGCGGGGAGTAGAAAAGTATAAACGTCGAACAGAAACAAGCAGCGCGGGTCTTGTGACAGTGGTACCTGCTGGGCAGCATCGGAGGGTGCTCTGGTACACAGACGGGGAAAACGTGCGGCTGGGTCGGGCTTGGGGGCGCCCACCTGGAATCCCAGCCGCTCGGAAGGCGGAGGTAGGAGAAAGGCGAGTTCGAGGTCAGCCTGGGCAGCTTAGCAAGATCCTGCCTCAAGAAAAAAGAAAAGTAAATGGGTGAAGTACAGATCTCCGACTTCGGTTACCTCCCTGGACCAGTTGTGGGCTGGCTGCATCTTTCCGTTTCTGAATGTGTGGTCACAAGGCCAGTGGGTCCAGTGCAGAGCAGGAAATAGGAGCAGAGTCTTGGAAAGTTGTGGCTACTTTTCACTGATGTCAGCAAAAGCTGGGTTTTCACTTTCTGCCATAATACGGGGTTAGGATCTGTCAGAACATTGTCACTTTTACTTCTGTGGGGAACCCACGGCTGCAGAGAACCCTGAGCTGTCCTGGTTCTTCCTGAAGTTATCTGAGATCTCAAGGCCCTCCAGTAAAAGAGGGTGGTAGCTAGACCTGCAGAGTGACTCTCAGGGTTGCAGAGCAGTTACGATGACGACTGAAAAAGGCTGTCTAATGGGTCAGTGACTGAGGCTACAGGTCTAGGTCTCAGTTTTCCCACTTATAAAAATAAATGGAGGGGCAGCAGGTTTGAAATACGCGTCTAGCTTTGCTTTCCTAACCCAGAATCCTCTCTTCCCTCACTGTAGTTTGTGGATAAAGCTCAAGTCAGTTGTATCAGCCACAGGCCCCTGAATTCCCATTGGACGCTCTAGGATAACCCTGCCTCTATTTCCTGAATTTGGCTGTCACCAGTCTTGGGAAAGGTGGCAGGGTGGGTCTCCACACTTGGTTCTGGGCACAGTCCTGGCCTTACTGCTCTTTTCTTTCAGCTTCGAGAGTACAAGGTGGTGGGACGCTGCCTGCCCACCCCAAAATGTCACACCCCACCTCTCTACCGAATGCGAATCTTTGCACCTAATCATGTTGTTGCCAAGTCCCGCTTCTGGTATTTTGTATCTCAGCTAAAGAAGATGAAGAAGTCTTCGGGGGAAATTGTCTACTGTGGGCAGGTATGGAGAGTGGAGGGCATGGGATCTGGAGTGGACTCGCACCTTCCGGCGGGCGTTAGGCATCTCTATGGGGTTGGCAGTCTTCAGAGCCACGGGGCCCTGGTGTTGGATGGGCTTCGCCATGTGTATCCGTATTTAGAAAACCCGGGACCCAGGGAGGAGGGTGATTGGCATGGTAACACTCCTTGGTTGAGACTGTCATCCTCCCCAGGCCACATCCATGAAGTGGGGAAAAGCCCTGTAACTGGGCAGGTGCATTGGCCACTTTGGCCTACATGTTCTTGGAGGTTGTACTGGGTAGGCAGCCCCACCTGAACTGGTGCTGCACTGGGCTTTTGGGGTATTTCCCTTACTTGGCCTGTCCCCTGAGGGTGCCTAGCGGTCCAACACTGGGAAGCTGCAGCTTGAGAACCTGGCCTCTGGGGGTTGGGCAGTCTTGGAGGCAGGACTTGGGCTCGTGAGGCCTGCTTCCCGTTCGCACCTTGTGCCGACCGTCCCTTGCCTCGGCAGGTGTTTGAGAAGTCCCCGCTGCGGGTGAAGAACTTCGGCATCTGGCTGCGCTACGACTCTCGCAGCGGCACCCACAATATGTACCGGGAATACCGTGACCTGACCACCGCGGGCGCCGTCACCCAGTGCTGTGAGTTGCTGGTCCCGCCTCCCTTCTCAGGCTAACACTGTGGGCGTCTCCAGTTCCTTCTGACTGAGGTGGCAGCAGAGCAAATAGAGGTGCCTAGGCCAGCTGTCAGGGGCACGCGGGAACCGCACCCAGGGGCCAGAGTGGAGGAGGCTCAGGCCCCAGAGGGCTTATTGTCTGGACCCTGGCAGCAGGTGGACCTTAGCTCAGAGGAAAGAACCCCAGGCCTCATTGTCCATCACAGCCACGCCCTAGGCCCCTGGTTGAGGGATCCTCCCCATGCAGGTCACCTGCCCAGGGCCCACGCCTCTCACCTGCACCTCAACCCAAGAATCGCTGTTTCTTGTAACAGCGGTTTAAACAGAGGTGCGCACAGCAAGTGGATCTCGTCGCCTTTGAGAGGCTGTGGCTGTGCCCCTCAAAGTGAATTTGGAGGTTCTACACTCCTTGTGACCAGGCCTGCTGGGGCCAGGGCCTGCGGCCTCCCAGCCAGCCCCCAGTTGGAGCCCCCGGCCTCCGCCTGGCTGACTGTCGCTCCCCCTTGTGCAGACCGAGACATGGGTGCCCGGCACCGTGCCCGGGCCCACTCCATCCAGATCATGAAGGTGGAGGAGATTGCAGCCAGCAAGTGCCGCCGGCCGGCAGTCAAGCAGTTCCACGTGAGTGCCCCAAGGGCCCTGCTGGGCTGCTGCACCCAGCGGGGGGTGCCTCGGGTGACGCAGTAGTCCAGTGCTGGGTAGGGGGCCTTGCCACACCTGGTTGACCCCCAGAGGATGTGGTTAAGAGACCTTTACCCTCCTCACCAACTTCCTCCCCACAGGACTCCAAGATCAAGTTCCCGCTGCCCCATCGGGTTCTGCGTCGCCAGCACAAGCCACGCTTCACCACCAAGAGGCCCAACACCTTCTTCTAGGTGTAACACCCCCCCAAGGTTACTCAAATAAACTCCTTGGGAACACCCTGGTTCTTGGGCTCAGCGTGCGTTTTCTTTTGCGCACTCTGCGGAACTCAGAACCAAGCGGTGAGAGCCCAGAGGGGTCAGCCCCCGGGGGCAGCTGAGCTGAGTCTTGTGGACTAAAGTCCTCAGTGCAAACAACCAACCCACATTTCCCCCATCCCCTGAGATGCCCCTGCTTGTTCACCAGTCCTAGGCCGTGGGCTGCAGGTTGTAGTTCCCTGGATCTGTCCCCACTGTCTTTACCAGACTCAACTCTGCATCTCCTGAACCTGGGCAGAGTCCTTGGAGGTGGTGGGGTGGCGTCCCTGTCCACCTGCGAGGCTCCCGTCCTGGCTAAACCAGCTTAGAACTGGATCTGGAGTTCCCCAGATTCTTGGGTAGGCACATGGGGGCCCCTGCCCGCCCTCCTAGGGACCTGCTGCAGCCCCGATCTTGGGTAGGAGGTTAAGGTCTTGCCTCCAGGGAACAACTTCAGGCCTGGAAAATTCCAGGCACGAAGCTAATCCCACCCTGCAGGTAGCCACCCTGGCTGAGCCCTCGGCCAGCTGGAAGCTAAGCCAGGGCTGATGGAGCTGAGGCACAGCCAAGAGCTTGGGTTTGGGGAGTGTCCTTCCTTGGTGTGTGACCTTGGGCAGCCCTGGCTTTCTGATCCTTGGTATTTTCATCTGAAGGTCAGCAGGACACGTTCACTGTCTTGGCCATACTTGGAAAATGACCACCACTGTGGGCACTGTGGACAGGCTGCAGGGCCTCTGTTAGTGTTCCGGAGACCTACAGGTTGAGAGGAAATGGGCACCCTGGGAACCCCAGGCCTGGGGTGTCCAGAGCACACCCGCCCCTGCACGGTGGGTTTGCAGAGGCCCAGGAGGTGGGCATGCTGAGCTGGTGTCTGCAGTCGATTGCTGGGCAGGGTTGTCGGGTTTTTCTTTTTAAAAATTCTTCTCAAATACACCTGACGGTAGAGTGCGTTTTGACCTGTCATACATCCGGGGAGGACCGCTTCCTGTTCTTGTCCGGTTGCATAGAAGGTGGATGGAGTTGGTCGCGTATCCATATGTGAACACGAGGAAGTCCTGTCCAGTTCATTCTACTGTCTTGGTTTTTGTCCCCTTCCCGTTTGGTACTGGATTTGAACCCAGGGATGGTGTTCCGCTGAGCTCCATCCCCTTTAATTTTGCTGTGACTTTAACCAGGTCACCCAGACTAGCCTTGAACTTGGGGTCACCCTTGAGCTTTTGGGGTTGGTTATGGGTGTGCACACCTGAGCCAGGCAAGGCAAGTAGGGGCCCAGGAGAGCCCAGACTCATCCTGAAGCCCAGGGACAGAATCAAGGAATTCCATCAAGTACCACGTGGAAGTTCAAGGTGGTCTCTGGAGCCTGGTGACCTGGGCTGAAATCCTGCCACGGGGACTATTGTCTCTCCTAGTTCCCAGAAGAGGAATCTAGAGCAAGGCCTCTCAGAAGGTCACAAAGCAGCTCTCAGACTGTCACCTTTGGCTCCTCAGGTAGCCCTTGGTAGTCCCGGGGGACAGGTGGGGGCAGGCAGCGCCCCAGCACTGTCACAGCTTCTGGCACCCAGGCCCCTCCCTCCACCAGCTACAGCTGCCCTAGGCCCCTGCCAGCTCCTGACCAGGGGCGCAGACCCCATCAAAGCTGGGAACGCGGGAGTTTGAGGTGGGACTGGCATTTCCCCCCACCCACCATGCAGGCCAGCCTTCAGCAGAATTCCATAATGTCCAAGTTCACCCTGCAGCCCCAGCGTGGGGATGGCCCCCTTCCATGAGAAATCACCTGGCTCCTCGCTTCCCCCAAGCTCTTCAGTGGCTCCCCAGCACCCTCCCCATGGCCCAGGGGTTACTCAGTCTCCCACTGCCTTCCATGGCCAGTGCCCCCTCCTGGGCTGCCCTTCTCCACCGCCTCAGGAAGCCACCCCGCCCCCAGGCCGTGGGCCCTCTCCACCTCTCACATCACCTCCTGAGATGACTGCTGCCCGGGGCAGTGTCAGGAGACAGCACGCGGGCAGTTCTTCCTGGGTCCTGCTGTGGCTCAGCACCTGACAGGGCCTGCACACAGTAGGCGCTCAATGAACCTGCTTCACAGCCCAAGCCTGGTGCAGGCAGGGTCACCCACGGTGGAGGGACATGCTAGCAGGCAACAGCTGCCCATGTGACAGCATGGGGCAAGGCATGAACTCCATTGGGGGGGGTGGGGACAGGTGGAACCTGCGGGGAGTGTGGGACCCTTTGGGGGTGTCGTGTGTGGGTCAGAGGACACCACCAGGGGGCGGCGGAGGCTGGAGGAGAGGGCACTGAGCTTCCACAAGTGAGGTCCCTTGGGACATCGGGTGCACAGCAGGAACTCGCCCAGAGATCAGGAGAGGACAGCTCCTGGGGACTGGCTGCCTGATCCCAGGCAGCAGACTTCCAGCCCGAGCCTCCGGTCCCTCCGTGCAGCGCACAGGAGGCCTGCGGATCCGCCTTCCTTCCTGGGTAGAAAAGCTGAGCTCGGTGGCCAAGATGGAGTGGGGCTCAGCTCCAGGGCAGGGCTGCCAGACGAAGGGAGAATGAGAGAGGGACCCGCGGAGAAGGGGGAGGCGTCTTCTTGTCCCTTCTGGGAATAGGCGCAGGTCTTCCAGGAACTGGGTGCCAGCTCTCGGTCTGGCGATTCAGGTCATGGTGGCCAGGGATGGGGAGTGTTCAGACTTCGAGGGGGCGGGCAGGGGCAGAGAGAGCAGGGTCCAGGTCACTCGTCCACAGGAGGGTTTCGGACAGCTCAAACGAGTGGAGCTGCATCTGCTTCTTGAGCCCCGAGAAAAGAGACCCCAGTGTGAAGGCAGAGGTGCAGCGCCCTCCTCCCACCCAGACTCCCTCCACACGCCTGCAGGCCCCGGGAAGAGGAGGTGTGTGCAGCAAAAGTGGCCTTCCTTCCACCTGTCCTCCCAGTGGCTCGGGAGGCTGAGGTGAGAGGATCACAAGTTCAAAGCCAACCTCAGCAAAAGCGAGGTCCTAAGCAACCCACTGAGACCCTGTCTCTAAGTAAAACACAAAATAGGGCTGGGGATGTGGATCCGTGGTCGAGTGCCCCTGAGTTCAGTCCCCAGTAGCCCCCACCAAAAAACGTGGTCTTCCAGTCCCCAGAGAGTAACCTAGGCGACCGTTATCATCACGACCCACAGATCAGAGGCGTGAACTACAGCAAAGCCAGAGAGGGACCAGCGTTGTCCCCTCTGACGGTGTGGCCTCCGCGTCTAGAGCTTTTTAAGTCTGTTAGGAGCTCGTGAAGCTGGTGGGCTTATTTAGGGTCTCCTGGCTGTGGGTTTTCATGTGCTTAGGCTCACAGCCACGACGGTATCACCCCGTGACCTCCATTGGCCACTTGCCTGCCCAGCAAGGATGGCTCCCCAGCTCTGCTAAAGGAGTCAGTGAACCAACAAAGCAGTGAACTCACAAGCGACGGGCGAAGCGCTCCCACCCGCCAGGTCAATGTAGTCCTCAGAGGCTCTCTTGTTCCCATTTACAGATGGGGAAACTGAGACCCCAGAGAATTCTCTTCCCAGATAGAGAAGCAAAGAATCCCCCAAGTATGTACCCACCCAGGACTTGTGAGCCCTGAATGTCTCCCACCCAGCGACCCAAAGGGCAGGGGTTTGATGAGGCCTTCCCCAGAGACTCCAGGGAAAGGGTAGATCCGGACACCAGTTGTGGGGAGGGGCTGATGCCGGCAGCTTTCCCTGTGACACCCACAGCACCCTGAAAGTGAATCCTTGCTCGGTCGGAGGAGTGCCGCAGAGCAAGGCAGGACTTTCGAGTGCTTGAAGCAGGCTGTGTGAGCTTGGACAAATGGCATGCCCTCTCTGAGCCTGCTTCCCTACTTGTCAACAGCTGTCATTGACAGGGAAAAGTTCCGAAGGAACGGGGAGAATGGAGTTTGGGGGAGGTCCACCCACCCCCACCCTCAGCAGATACCTGCATGGCCTTTCCCAGCTGGTCTGTCCCAGAGCTGAAAGGGTGCGGGTCCTGCCCGCCTCCAGGCCTGGGGCGGAGCCACTCTGACCCCTGAGCTCAATAAATCCGCAGCCCACAACCTGGAACTGTTTCTTTAAGCCTCACTGCGACCTCCCGCTGTCAGCACTGAGCACAGGGCTCAGGGAGGGGGACAGACCGACCAGTTGCTGGCACTGGGTCTGGCAGCTGGGTCCAGAGAGAGGTGAGGTGGACAGATAGACGGCAGGAGCACAGGGAGAGCGCAGCCTGGCGGCGAGGACCCACAGACCCCTGGCCCAGGGAGCCCCTGCCCCTCCTGTGCTGTCACCCCACCTGGAGGGGGCAGGCGTGTGGCCTTCCTGCGGGGCCTGAGCATCTTCCCACCGCCCGTGCAGCCTCCTCGCTGCTGTCAGCACACGGAGCTGCCAGGAGGGCCCGGGACACCGCTGGCCGTCGCACCTGCTCTCATGGAGGTCGCGGAGGCAGGCGCGCGGGCCACGTTCGGAGCCTGGGACTACGGGGTCTTCGCCCTCATGCTGCTCGTGTCCACCGGCATCGGGCTGTGGGTCGGGCTGGCTCGGGGTGGCCAGCGCAGCGCGGAGGACTTCTTCACCGGGGGCCGCAGCCTGGCGGCCCTGCCGGTGGGCCTGTCCCTGGCGGCCAGCTTCATGTCGGCGGTGCAGGTGCTGGGGGTGCCGGCCGAGGCCTACCGCTACGGCCTCAAGTTCCTCTGGATGTGCCTGGGCCAGCTGCTCAACTCCCTGCTCACCGCCCAGCTCTTCCTGCCAGTCTTCTATCGCCTCGGGCTCACCAGCACCTACCAGGTACCCAGAGGCAGGACCTGCCTGGTCCCAGGGGACAGGTGCTGGAGGCCCCGGGGCTCCCAGCCACTGTGCAAGAGGAGGCAGCTCCGCTCCTGGGAGTTGACCCGGCCCCAGGCAGACCTGCAGGAGGGTTCTGGGAAGAGGCCCCAGGCGGTGGGGCCAGGGGCAGGAAGGAGGAAGAGAGGAGCTGCTGTCCTGGGTCTTTGGTGGAGGTGCAAGGGCGGGCGTAAGCCCCGCGTGTACTCCGTGTGGGCAGGCACGCACCTGTCCCCGACATGTCCCGCACACTCCTACTCATGCGCCCCAGAGGGGAAGACCCCCATCTCTGGGTTCAAAACCCGGCTTAACCCTTTCCTTCTACCTTGATTTGAGTAAGGGTGCGTCTCTGCTCAGGCTTCCCGCCTGTCCAAAGCCAGAAATTTATAAGATGTCCCTCCAGGGCAGAGAGAAAAGCGACAATCGGGGCCGGAATTCGGTAGCCTCATGCCACTGGCCGCCGGTACTGTAGGGTGTAAGCGGAGCGACCCCAGCGGTCACACGTGAGTGGGGGGCGTGTACACGCACGGATCGCTCCTCCAGGGCACACGTCCTGTGCAAGACACCGGGTGGCACGTGTGCGTGGACAGATCCGGGTATGTGCGGGGCGCTCCGGCAAAAGTACCGCCAGCGCAGTTAGCCTTCAGAGGGAGGGCAGAAACCAAGAGGTCTGGCAGGGACCTCAGAGTCCTCGAGGCTGTCCCAGTGACCACAAGTCCTCGGCTCCTTCTTGCAGTACCTGGAGCTACGATTCAGCCGTGTTGTGCGGCTCTGCGGGACGCTGCAGTACCTGGTGGCCACGGTGAGTGGCCTCAGTGCCCCTTCACCCACGCGGCGCGATCGGCGTCCAGCCTGAGTCCGCTGAGCTCACTGCCTGCCCGCAGCACCCGGGACCCCGCCCAAGGCCCCGCCCCTACCAAGCGAGCCCCGCCCAGATCCCGCCCACGTAGCGGTGTAGCTCCTCCCCTTGGCCACGCCCACGCACCCGACAGGACCCCCGCCCTCACCCGCTCCCAAGCCCCGCACACCTGCCGCTGCCTCCGCCCCGCCTCACCGCCCCGCCCTCTATCTGCAGATGCTCTACACCGGCATCGTGATCTATGCACCTGCGCTCATCCTGAACCAAGGTCTGCCTGGGAGAGCAGGGGAGGGTGTCCAGGAGAAGAAGGCTGGTCCGAAGACCGGGAGGGAGAGGAGGGCCTAAGACGTTGCTCTCCGCAGGGAGGCCTCATTTGGGGGGCATCTTTTTGCAGTGACCGGGCTGGACATCTGGGCGTCGCTCCTGTCCACCGGAATTATCTGCACTTTTTACACGACTGTGGTGAGTGTCCCCACGAATGTCGTGGGGGCTTTATGCCCACTGGGTCTTCTATGGGGGAGACTTTTGGTCGGCCAGCACCGCTCTTCCCCCACTTTCTCTTGAGGAAGCCCCTGTCCTAGGCGGGTCTCAGTTCTCTTCTTTATAATGAAAGGTGATCTCAAAGGCTAATTGCTGAGAACCTAGGGATAAGCTAGCTTCAGGCATGGCTGGACTCGGGGCCTCCAACGGAGTCCTCTGTGTCCCTCTTCCATTTCTCTGGGCTCCACCAGCTCCAGGCTTTCACCTCTTCTGACTTCCTGACCAGCAGAAAGTGAACTCCTTTTAGCACCGGCCTAGCAGCAGTCTCAAGCCTCAGGCTCACTCTGGTCTGCGGTCCATGTTCAGGCTGAACCATTTAGACAGCTTGCAGGACTGGGATGCTCTGATTGGCTATTCTTACAGCTGGTCTGCAAGAGGGAGGGGGTCTTCTCCAAAGAAAAAGCCAGAGACTTCTAAGGGAAAGCAAAGCCATGAGGTAGGATGGGTGAAAAATAACTGATAATGTCCAGGTGTGGCGACACAGGCCTGTAATCCCAGTGGCTGGGGAGGGTGAGGCAGGAGGGATCATGAGTTCAAAGCCAGCCTCAGCAACTTAGCGAGGCCCTAAGCAACTCAGTGAGTCCCTGTTGCTAAATAAAATACAAAATAGGGCTGGGGATGTGGCTCAGTGGTTAAGTGCACCTGGATTCAATCCCTGGTACCAAATAATGGTAATAATAATAACAATAACTAATAATGACAGTAGTCAGAGTGATAGTAATAGTCATACAGTAGTCACTCACTGAATCCTATAAGTTCCAGGTGCTGTTCTGAGTCTTTTTCACTCAATAAGTTATTTAAATCTCACAAGCAAAACTATTATTAACCCTATTTTATAGATGAGGAAGCTAAGGGAGAGAGACACATTGGTCCTCAAGTCAGACAGGGCTGGCCAGTCAGGTCCCGAGCTGACCCCTCTCTGCTCTGTCCCACAGGGCGGCATGAAGGCTGTGATTTGGACGGATGTGTTCCAGGTGGTGGTGATGTTGGCTGGTTTCTGGGCCATCCTGGTCCGTGGCACCATGCTCATGGGAGGGCCCTGGCGCGTGCTCAGGCTTGCTCAGAATCACTCGAGGGTCAACCTGCTGGAGTGAGTGAACTAGAAAGGAGGACACTGTGAAAGGATGAAAGTGGCCTCCCTTTGTGCCCCAGGAGAACCTGTGATGCCTCCTCTCCAGGCAGCCTCTCTGCTCCCTCCCCTGCATCCCTGCAGACAGAGCCCAGCCCGCCACTCTGCACTCCCTTAGCCCTGTCCCTCCCTCTGGCCCAGAACTGGCTCTGCTGGGGCGGAGAGGCAGGTCTGTGTCCAGGTCTGCCTCTCGTGCCTGGCCCACACTGGACCGGAAGCCTCTTGGAGCTCCCACCTGGACAAAGAAAGAATGATTTGTGTGTGTCCCAGGAACTGAACCCAGGGGCCTTAACCACTGAGCCACGGCCCCAGCCCTTTTGATATTTTATTTAGAGAGGCATCTTGCTAAGTTGCTTAGGGCCTCACTGAGTTGCTGAGGCTGGTTTTGAACTTGCGATCCTCCTGCCTCAGCCTCCAGAGGCTCCAGGATTACATGCATGCAGCACTGAGTCAGGCAGCAAAAGAACAATCTATTTCCCTTTTTTCTTTTTCTGGTGCTGCGGATGGAAGCTAGGGCCTTATGCATGCTGGGCAAGCCTGTTAGCCCTGAGCGACATCCGCAGCCCAGAGTGTGTTCTGTGAACTTCCACAGAAGACTCGGTGAACAATAAAATGCACTGCAATCAGACAAGCACCGCCTCACACTTCAGGGCCCACAGCTGGTGTTCCCTCCAGACCCAGAACCTCCAGCCTGGTTACCTGGGGGTCCCAGGGAGGGTGAAGCCAACGTGACATCTTCGCATGACTGACCTGCCCTGTCTCTACCCAGTTTCGACCCCGATCCTCGGAGCCGCTACACGTTCTGGACATTCGTGGTGGGTGGCACGCTGGTGTGGCTCTCCATGTATGGCGTGAACCAGGCCCAGGTGCAGCGCTACGTGGCCTGCCGCTCGGAGGGACAGGCCAGGCTGTGAGTGCGGGGGCGGCAGGGCCGGCCTCTAGGACGTGGCCCCCTTCCCCAGTCTGAGCTGCCCCTCCCCGCAGGGCCCTCCTCATCAACCAGCTGGGCCTGGTCCTGATTGTGTCCAGCGCGGCTTTCTGTGGCATCGTCATGTTCGTGTTCTACAGCAACTGTGACCCTCTCCTCACGGGGCGCATCTCTGCCCCCGATCAGGTGAGCCCCACTCAGGATCCTGGTTGGTGCTGTGCCCCACTTCCAATATCAGGGGATGCAGCTAGAAAAGCCTTCTGGTAGAAAGAACAGCCTGTGCAAAGGCCCAGAGGCAGGAAAGAGCTCAGAGGAGGCTCTGGGATGAAGGGAAAGAGAGTCTGGGAGGCGATGGGGAGCCAGGTGAGCAGGGGAGGGGTACATTCATATTGAGAACCACAGAGAGCCCCAAAGGGATATCAAGGAGGAGATGGAGCTGGGTATAGTGGCAAGCACTGTGATCCAGTTCCTCAGGAGGCTGAGACAGGAGGATTGCAAGTTTGAGGCCAACCTGAGCAATTTAGTAGGACCCTCAGCAACTTAGCAAGATCCTATCTCAAAATAAAAATTATAAAGGGCTAGGGATGTAGTTCAGTGGTAAAATGCTCCTGGGTTCAACCTCCAGTTAAAAAAAGAAGGAAAAAGGAGAAGGGAATGTGATCCAGCATGAAGTGAGGTTGATGCTGATTGTCTCGAGCCCTGCTGTTCCTCACGCTGTTCCCTTCTCAAGCAGTCAGTTTGCCATTGGCTCTCCCTGTGTGTGATTAGACCAAGGCTGCCGCAGCGCTCGCCCTGCAGATGAGGAAACTGGGGTTTAACGGGAAGAAAGCTCCAGAGGTTAGCAGGCAGGTCAGGCAGAGCTGGGACCAGGACCCATTCCTGGGCCACACCCCAACTGGAGCTTGAACCATGCGGTTCCGAGTCAGCAGAAGCTGCAAAGCCCTCCCATCTGCTGTTTGCCTCCAGACCCCCCAGCTGTGCCACCTCTGGCCTCACAGTCCTCATGAGTAACATGTTGATGACATGGGACCCTGTGTCACTGGGATCCCAGGACAGTGGGGCTCGGTGACAGTTCTCGGATCTACGGGCTCAGTCAACACACACCCCCAGTGCTCACTCTGAGCCCCATGTGTCCTGGGTATGGGGGGTGTCAGGACAGAGAGGAGACTTCCCCTGGGGTGCTGCTGTCCTGGAGCCTGACCCCAGCGTCCCCCTCAGTACATGCCCCTGCTGGTGCTGGACATCTTCAAGGAGCTGCCTGGAGTCCCCGGGCTCTTCCTTGCCTGTGCCTACAGTGGTACCCTCAGGTGAGTCTCCTGCCTGCTCAGCAGCCACATCTAAGTCCCCGAGGGCCTCCTGGTTCCTGACAGCTCCCTGGGGGCTGGAATATTCTGGGCACGTCCACCCATTCAGTTACCTCTCATCCCAACTGGTCCATGTGGGCTCTGGCAGAGGGCACACCTGAGCACAGCTCCAGCGTCTTCGCCTTATCACCCAGTGGGGACGCAACCTCTTCCTCTGCTCTCCCTCCTCTAATGAGTGTTTATTGAGCACCTATTATGAGGCCGCTGTTGCTGTCCTCGGTCCTGACGGTGCTGACCCTCACTCCCGCCCTGGTGGTTATGCATTTTCCAGGACTTCAGGCCACATGCCTTCACTCCCCTCTGCAACCAGCCTTTCTGTCTTCTGTGACCTTGGTCACAGTACCCTTGCTCTCCTGGAAGTATTTCATGTCTTGGGTGGAGGACGGGCGGTGGACCTCTCCTCCACTCTGGGGGACTCTGGTCACCCCCACCTCTGCTTCCTGATGAGTGGGGTCTTGGCCGGCTTGGTAACTGAGTGGCTGGCGCAAAGGGTGGACCCCAGAGCGGGTGCGACACGCCCTACCCGGCCTCACCCCTCATCTCCTACCTCGCAGCACCGCATCCACCAGCATCAATGCCATGGCCGCCGTCACCGTGGAAGACCTCATCAAGCCCCGGCTGCCCAACCTGGCGCCCCGGAAGCTCGTGATTATCTCCAAGGGGCTCTGTGAGTCGGGGCGGCTCGGGCAGGGGCACAGGGGCGCAGGGCGCGCCTCCCGCTGACCTTGCCGCCCGCTTCCACCGCAGCGCTCGTCTACGGCTCAGCCTGTCTCGCGGTGGCGGCTCTGTCTTCGCTGCTGGGGGGCGGTGTCCTCCAGGTGAGCCCTGCAGCCCGCCCCGTCCTGATGCCGCAAGAGGGTGGGGGCACCGTCCACCTCGAAGTGAGGCCAGGGAGGGTCTGGGTAGGACACTTCCTGCGCCGGTTGGCCTGCGGCGAGAGGAGGTGGGAGGTGGGGGCTTTGTCCTGGAGACAGAAAGGACTTCCCGGCCTTGGAGAGAGAATGGCATCTCTGCCTACGGCCCAGAGAAGCGGGAAGCAGGGTCCCTTCCCTTTAGGGAAGCTAAGGCGCTCGGGGTCTTGAGCCCACGAGGGAACCCCCAGGTCTTGCTTTCCTCGCGGGTGACCCGAGGCCAGGAGAGGGGGCGGCTCTGCCCTCAGCGCCACCCCGCTATTCCCACAGGGGTCCTTCACAGTCATGGGTGTCATCAGCGGCCCCCTGCTGGGGGCCTTCGTCCTGGGCATGTTCCTTCCCGCCTGCAACACGTGGGTGAGTGGGGAAGGGCGCGCTGACGGCCTGAGGGGGGCGCCCAGCAGCCCCCTCCCCTGATGCTGGCTCCGCTTCCAGGGTGTCCTCTCCGGCCTGGCCGCCGGCTTGTCTCTCTCACTGTGGGTGGCCGTGGGTGCCACGCTTTACCCACCCAGTGCACAGATCATGGGGGTCCTGCCGTCATCCACTTCTGGCTGCTGGACTCTCTCAGCCAACACCTCTGTCCTTCTGGATTCGATCCTGGCTACCAACGCCTCCAGCAGGACCTCTAGGTGAGCAGGCTGGTCTGGGAGGTGGCAGACATTTGGCCTGAGACAATGTGTTCAGGGAGGAACCCTGAACCCAGATGAAGAAGGAGCGTGGCTAGGGAAGAGCATTCCATGAGGAGAGAAGAGCGAGTGCAAAGGCCCTGAGGCCAGTTTCCGCTTGCTGCAGTCCAGCTGCAGAGAGGTTGGAATGGGTTTAATGGGAGGAGGGAAGGGTGGGAGACATCATGCAGGTAGAGGGTTTCACTGGATTGGATTTGTTTTTTGAGATAGAATTCACATACCACAGAATTAACCATTAAAAAGGGGGTCTTGTAGTATATTCAAAAGATTTATGCAAACATTACCACTATCTAACCCAAAAATATTTTCATCAACTCAGAAAGAAGCCCGGTCCCATTAGCACTCCCTCTCCATTCCCCTCTTCCTCCAGCCCCCTTCTCTCGCTATGGATTTGCCTCTTCTGGACATTTCATTTAATGGGGATCATGCAGCGTAGCCTTTCGGCCTCAGCGTCATTCAGGGCTCAGCCCTGCTGGCTCCGGTCCTTTCTCTGGCTGAGTAACTGCACTGCGTGCTCGGGCCATGCTTTCTTTATCTGCTCATCTGCTGATGGACCTTGGGTCGCCCCACTCTTGCCTGTCGTGAATGTCGCTGCTGTAAACATTTGCGTGTGAGTGTTGGCGTGACATGTGTCTTCGTTCCTCTTGGTGTGTACCTGCAAGTGGAAACACTGGATCGGATGCTAATTCTGTTGAACTTACATTCCCACCAGCCACGTGTGACGTTCCGGCTTTTCCATAGCCTCACGGATGCTTGTTACTTTCCGTTAAAAAAAAAAATCCCTGTCATCCTGGAAGGTGTGAAGTGGCCTCTCCTTGTGGGCTTGATGTGCATTTCCCTGATCAATGACGCTGAGCATTTTGTCATGTGTTTATTGGCTGCTCATATATTTTTTGGGAGAAATATCTATTCACTGCCCATTTTTTTCTTTTCTTTCTTTCTTTTTTTTTTTTTTTTTTTTTTGCGGTGCTGGGCATTGAACCCAGGGCCTTGTGCTTGCGAGGCAAGCACTCTACCAACTGAGCTACATCCTCAGCCCCCACTGCCCATTTTTAAATTGGGTCATTTGTCTCTTTCCCAAATTTTTATTTTAATTAATTAATTAATTGTTTTTGGTGCCGGGATGGACCCAGGGCCTTGTGCATGTTACATGACACTCTACCACTGAGCCACAGCCCCAGTGGTTATTTGTCCTTTCATTTTTCAGTTTTAACTTACATATTCTATATATGTCTGTATATTCTGGGTACTAGGCTCTTATCAGAGTGTGAATTTGCAAATATTTTCTCACCTTCTATAATTCATCTTTTTATTCTCTTGATAGTATTCTTTGATACACAAAATATTTTAATTTTAATTTTCCTTCCTATTAAAATTATTGATTTATGTATTTTTAAAAATTTTTTGGTGATGCTAAGGATCAAACCCACAGCCTTGCACATGCTAAGTGCCAGCCATACTGCAGAGCTATAGCTCCAGCCTAAAAGTTGTTATTTATTTGTTTATTTTTTGGTAACAGGCATTGAACCCAGGGGCGCTTAACCACTGAGCCACATCCCCAGCCCTTTTTAAATTTTTATTTTGAGACAGGGTCTTACTGAGTTGCTTAGGTCCTAGCTAAGTTGCTGAGGCTGGTTTTGAACTCACGAACCTCCAGCTTCAGCCTCCTGAGTTGCTGGGATCACAGGCGTGTACCACCGTACCTGGCAGAAGTTGTCAGTTTGATGAAGTCCCGCTCGGCTGTTTGCTTCCGTCCACTTTGCCATATCTAAGAATCCTTGTCTGAACCATAGTCATAGATTTTCGAACATATTTTCTTCTAAGACTTTAATTTGGTTTGACTCAGGTCAATAGGGAGCCATGAATGGTGATGGGCAGTGACAGGAGACAATCGAGATGCATTTTAGTGATACTCACTCTGGCTGGGCGTGGAGAGTGCCTGTTAGCGCGTCGCGGGGGAAGTAGAGCTGGCCGCTGGCCCCTGGCGGAACCCATGGAGTGAGCACTAACATCCAGGCCAGGCTGTGGCAGCGGAGATGGGAAGCAGTGGGAGGCCTGGGTGTGGCTTTGGATGTAGACAGGGGTGGAGAAGGAGGCTCAGCTTGTCATTCCAGCGGCTGGGGAGGCTGAGGCAGGAGGATCTCGAGTTCAGAACAAGCCTCAGCAACTCAGCGAGGCCCTAAGCAACTCAGTGAGACCCTGTCTCTAAATAAAGTACAAAATAGGGCTGGGGATGTGGCTCAACCCCTAGTACCAAGTCAATTAATTAATTAATTAATTTTAAGAAGAAGGCTCATGCCATGACTCCCACCTCCAGCTCCAGCATGGACCTGACAAGGCCGGCCTTAGCGGACAGCTTCTACGCCATCTCCTATCTGTACTACGGAGCCCTAGGCACGCTGACCACCATGCTGTGCGGAGCCCTCGTCAGCTACCTGACTGGTGAGCGATGCAAGTGCTTCCTCCGGGGTCACCCTGTCATCCCCCTGCCTCGGGGCCCCTCCCAGCAGGGAGAGGAAGGAGGGAGCACCTCCATGCTTGACACGTGGGACCCCTTTAAGTCGCCTCACCTCAGCGACAGCCTCCACCTCCAAGGCTGGCGCTATTGCAGAGGCAGAAAATGAGGCTCCTGTGAGCAGCCCTGCTCCACGCTGGAGTCCCTGCTGTTGGAGTGGGTGGGCCGCGGGCGCTGTCCCTGGTGCTGAAATGCTTTTCTCTCATCTACGTGGTGACTCCGTGCCCTCCTGGGATTTCTGACTCCCACAGAGAAGCAGGAACAAGCAAAGGGAAATGAATAGGGATATGTCCTGAGGAATGGCCGCATTCCATTCCCTAGGCCTTGTTGAGCTCCATGCTAGGGGCCATTCCAGACCTTGGGGACGCTGCTCTGAGGGAGCACAAGCTGGCCCAACCAGCCTCAGCCAGCAGCGCTGACAGCCCCTCACTGTGCAGATAAAGAATGGGCTCGGAGAGGGCCAGCGGGCTGCCAGCAGGGCTGGGGTTGGAACCCACCCCCCTCCCCAGGGCTCCAGCCCCCACCGCCTGTCACTAATGGCCTCAATTTCCCTGCCCCTCAGGCCCCACCAAGCGCAGCGCCCTGGGCCCTGGGTTGCTCTGGTGGGACCTCTCTCGACAGACGGCATCAGTGGCCCCCAAGGAGGAAATAACCACCCTGGATGACAGATTGGTGAAGGTCAGTCTCAGGCTGAGTTTCCACAGCAGGGGACAGTATTGTGGCTCTAGGCACATGGGCTGTGGCCATAACTCAGGGGAGGGATATTGTTTGTTTTTTGTTGTTGTTTGGTACCAGGGATTGAACCCAGAGGCACTTAACCACTGTGCCACATCCCCAGCCCCTTTTTGTATTTTATTTAGAGACAGGGCCTCACTGAGTTGCTTAGGACCTCGCTGTTGCCGAGGCTGCCTTTGAACTCATGATCCTCCTGCCTTAACCTCCCCAGCTGCTGGGATTACAGGTGTGCACCACTGCGCCTTGCTTGTATCTTTTTTTTTTAACAATCACTTCCTATCTCTGGCATGGGAAAGTGATTTGCCCTTAGAATAGTTTATATAGTCTCTTCTTAAGATAAAATTGTCTAATTCAAAAATGAGCCAACTCAGAGAAAAATCTTACATAAGATACAGATGGGGCAGATGGATGTTGGCCAACACCATGTGATTGCTCGTGGGAGCAGATGACATCTACAAAGAGAAACAAGTTGGATCCCAGCAGCTACGGGGGTTAAGATAATAAAGCGGGATGCTGCAGAGAGGAGCATCTGCAGCCAGGGAAGTCCGCTGGTTGTCCTGGAAAACTTGACGCCCTCTGCACATGAGGAGGAGCCAGCCATGGGGAGAGCAGAGGGCACAGCTGAGAGGGCACAGCTGGTGCACTGCCCTGGCAGGAACAGGCTTACCCGGGAGGGAATGGTTTGGCCAGAGTTTTGCAGTGCTGGGGATTGAACCCAGGGCCTTGTGCATGCAAGGCAGGCACTCTACCGACTGAGCTACATCCCCAGCCCTGGCCAGAGTATTTTAAAGCTCCCTCCAGCTGCTATGGGAAAATATTTTTCTTGAAGAGAAATAGAGACAGAGAGAGGCAGGAGGTAGCCATGGCATCTGGGCAAGCATTAGTGGCCTGAACTGCAGGTGGCCCAGACAGACAGAAGAGAGGTGGATGGAGGTTTGCAGACAGAGAGGCAGGTCTAGACGATGGATGGGACAGGAGAGACTGTGTGACCCTGCACACAGCTGATCCTGCCAGATCATCAGTATCCCCGTCTGGGGACAGGATGTCTGATGGGGCCTTTCTTCTCGCCTTCCCTCAGGGTCCTGAAGAATTCCTTCCTGGAACCAAAAAGCCCCGTGGATTCCTGCCCACTGATGAGGCCCATCCTCTCTTCCTGGGGCAGGAGCTGGAAGAGGCCCGCACCCGGAGCCCCAGCCTTGGACACAGGGGTGATCAAGACCATGGAGAGACAAACCTCTGAAGGCAGGGCCAGCCTGGACCAACCACCTTGGGTGGAATCTCATGGTGGACCAATCCCAGGCCACCAGCCAACAGGCTCCACCTCTGATTGGCTGGAGAGCATAAGATGCAAATAAGCCTGGGACTGCAGACCCGAGGCTCCACCACCAGGAGGTCATTTCTCCCAGCTTCGCTCCTCCTGCCAGGCGCTGTACCCCTTCTCACCCTGCCCCACAAAATGAGGCTGGATCTTTCTCTATCCACAATGAGAAAGATTTTGGCTTCTCTTCTGAACAACATAGAAAACCCCTAGATCTGCCAGGAGTGGCGGCACAGGCGGGTAATCCCAGTGGCTGAGGAGGCTGAGGCAGGAGGATCATGAGTTCAAAGCCAAACTCAGCAATGGCGAGGCACTAAGCAACTCAGTGAGGCCCTGTCTCTAAATAAAATACAGACTAGGACTGGAGACGTGGCTCAGTGGTCGAGTGCCCTGAGTTCAATCCCTGGTATGCCCCCCACCAAAAAAAAAAAAAAAAAGAAGAAGAAAAAAGAAAAAGCAAAAGAAAACTCCCAGACCCAACACCGGGGCCTGAAAAAGACTCCAACTTTCCCCTGGAATGTGTTTAACCTTAACAAGGATTTTGGAGGAATCCAGGCCCTACCTTTTGTGCCCCATTTATCAGGCAGAGAAAGTGAGGCCCAGAGAGGAGTAGCACCTTGACCAATGCCATATGGAAAATCAGGGGCTCACAGAAGCTGGACACCACCCCCCTCCATTTTCCTCCCAGGGTGGGTGGGGGAGAGTCAAACACCACCTGGCCTGTATGGCTTGGGCCGACCATACAGCTGCCATGCCTCCCTATACCCTCAGGGGAATGTTCCCTGGTCACCTTGCAATGAGGGCCCCATACAGGGTTGAGCAGCTTCCCCTCCAAATTCATTTAGAACCTCAGAAAGTGAGCTTCCTTGGAAATAGGGTATTTGCAGGTTTAATTGACTAATAAATTAAGGCAAACGGTCCATAGGGATAGGATTACTCGAATCCAGTGACTAGGGTCCTTAGAAGACGTGGAGAAGAGACACGGACACACACAGGGGAGAAAGCCACAGGAAGAGAGACGGAGGTTTAAGTGATACATTTGCAAGCCAAGCAATCCCAAGGATTGCCCTCAGTCACTGGAAACCAGGAGAAAGGCCTTGAATGGACTCTTTCTTACAGCCCTCAGAGGCACATGCCCTATAGACGTCTGGATTTCAGACTTCTAGCCTCCAGAAGAGTCAAGAATACATTTTTGTTTTTTTCTTGTACCTGGTCTATGATAAGTTGTTACAGCAGCCACAGGAAACTCATACACACCCTCTGATCTAGCCTCTCTCTACCCCTCTGAGACCTGACCCTCTGTGCAGTCTGTCTTGATTGAATATCTTTAAATTTAAACTTAGAACTGACCATTGCAATTTTAAAATCAATGACTGAATCATTGACCTGTTTGTGGTCCTCACTTAGAACAGAATCTGGGATGGGAAGAAGTATGAAGGATACCCATGGCTGAGGTCCCCCTGAGGGCAGAACAAACTGGTCTGGCTACTGTTTAGAGATTTCTCCACGTTGTTATGTGTATCGATATTTCTTCCCTTTTCATTGCTGAGTAGTATTCCATTGTGTGGATGGGCCACAGTGCGTCATTCCTTTTCCAATGAATGGCATCTGAATGGTTTCCAGATTTTGGCTATAACAAATAAAACTACTATGAACATTCACGTACAAGTCTTGTATGAACAGAACACCGAGCCCTCTGTATCTGTGGGTCTGACCAACCACTGATGGAAAATATTTGGAAAAAAAATTGTGTCCATACTGAACACGCATGGACTCTTTTTTTCTTGTTGTGATTCTCTAAACAATACAGCATGTTGTTTATGTGTATGCATATGTGCGAGCATGTACACACACATTACATCGCAGTCGGTATCACGGGTAATGTGAAGTGATTGAAAATCTCTGGGAGTAGACATGGGAGTTACCCAAGGGCCCTGAGCGCCTGGAGGGTTTTGTGTCGTTATCGTCCCCACACATGTCAGATTCTGTGGGATGACTGCATTTTCTTTTTCCTTTTTCCTTCTTTTTGTACTGGGGATTAAACCCAGGGACACTTAACATAAGCCACATCCCAGTCCTTTTTTATATTTTATTTAGAGACGGGGTCTCACTGAGTTGCTTAGGGCCTCACTAAGTTGCTGAGGCTGGCTTTGAACTCACGATCCTCCTGCCTCAGCTTCCTGAGCTGTTGGGGTTACAGGCCTGAGCCACTGCCCCTGACTCCCATTCCTTCCTATGTATTTTTATTATTTAAAAAATTTTTTTATAGTTGTAGATGGACAGAATGCCTTTATTTTATTTATTTTTATGTGGTGCTAAGGATTGAACCCAGTGCTTCACACGTGCAAGGCAAATGCTGTACCACTGAGCTGCAGCCACAGCCCTTACGTTTTATTTTGAGATAGGGTCTTACTAAATAGCCTGGGTCGGCCTTGAATTTGTCAACCTCCTGCTTCAGCCTCCCCAGTAGCTGAAATTATAGGCATGCACCACTGCACCTGGCTCTTGTTGATGACTTTTAAGAATTTTAAGATTTATATTCTGGGGACTGGAGGTGCAGCTCACTGGTAGAGTGTTTGCCTAGCATGTATGAGGTCCTGGGTTCAATTCCCAGTACTGAAAAAATATATACATAGACACATATGCACACACATATTTGCAGATATTCTGCCATTCTGTGTCTTTTCACTTTCTTTGTTGTTTCTTTAACTTTTATAAAGCCCAACCTATCTGTTGTTTTCTTTCATTGTCAGTTATATCTGTGCTTTCTTGGTTATATCTAAGAAATCATTACCAGATCCAAGGTCATGAAGTTTCGCCTATAGTTTCTTCTAGTGATTTTATAGTCTCAGCTCCTATATAAGGTCTTCAATTCATTTGGAGGTAATTTTCATATATGGCTAAGTCGAGGCTTCAACCTCATTCTTTTGCATGTGGAGATCCAACTTTACTGCACAATTTGTCAAAAAGACAGTCCTTCCCAGTCAGGCGTGGTGGCGTGTGCTTGTAATCCCATTGACTTGGGAGGCTGAGGCAGGAGGGTCACAAGTTTGAGCAGAGCCTCAGCAATTTAACAAGACCTGGTTTCAAACAACAACGAAAAAGACCGTCCTAGCACCCTTGCCAAAAATCATCTCACTATACATTAACAGTGGTTTTTTTGTATGTTCCATTCTGTTTCATTGGCTTATGTGTCTGTCATTATTGTTTTGTCCACAGGGTCCCTTGATATGCAATATGAATTTAAGGATGGATTTTTCTACATGAAAAAATTTGGATTTTGATAGGGATCACATTGAATCTTTAGACACTTTGGCTGTGTTGACCATAGTATCAAGTCTCCCAATCCATGAACATGGTATGTCTATCCATTTACCTATGTCTTTAATTTCTTTCAGCAATATATTGTAGTTTTTACTTTCTTGGCTAATACTATTCCTCAGTATTTTGTTCTTTTTGATGATTGGAAATGGAATTGTTTTCTTAATTTCCTTTTCAGATTATTCATTATTAGTATATATAAACAAAATATCTGTTGATTTTGTACTCTACAAATTTGCTTATTCTGACAGGTTCTTTCTCTTTTTCATGTCATCTGAAAACAGATAATTTTATTTCTTTCTTTCCAATTAAGATGATTTTTATTTATTTTTCATGCTTAATACCTTGGCTAGAATTTTTTTTTTTTCGTACCAGGGCTTGAACTCAGGGACACTAAACACTGAGTCACATCCTCAGCCCTTTTTATATTTTATTTTGAGACAGGGTATATCACTAAGTTGCTTAGGGCCTCACTAAGTTGCTGAGTTTGGCTTTGAACTCATGATCTTCCTGCTTCAGCCTCCAGAGCTGCTGGGATGACAGGTGTGTGCCACCACACATGGTTAGGTAGTTTCTTTCTATTTCCGGTTTGGTGAGTGTTTTCTAATCAGGAAATTGTGTTGAGTTTTGTCAAATGTTTTTCTCTGCATCACTTGAGATGACCACAGTCTCCCATTCATTCTGTGTATGCACACGCTTCGTTGACAGATCATATGTTGAATCATTCTTGCATTCCAACAATAAATGCTACTTGGTCATATCGTATAATCCTGGTTTGTTTTGTTTTTGCAGTACTGGGAATAGAACCCAGGGCCTTGATTATGCTAGGTAAGCACTATATCACTAAGCCACATCACCAGCCCTGTATGATCTTTCTAATGTACTGCTAAATTTGATTTGCTAGCATTTTGTTGAGGATTTTTGCGACAATATTCATAGAGGAAGTTGGTCTATCACTTTGGTTTTCATTGTTGTTTTATAGTGCACTTGTCAGCTTAATTAGAGTAGTGCAAGGATTTTCTTTCTTTCTTTCTTTCTTTTTTTGAAGATTGATGCTTTTTGTGTTTAATCTAAAAAAAACTTTGTGTATGTGTGTGTGTGTGTGTGTGTGTGTGTGTGTGTGTGTGTGTGCGCGCGCCCTGGGGATGGAATCCCAGACCTTGTGCATGATAGGCAAATTTTATACACCCAGCACCCACTCTAAGAAATCTTTCTCTAATCCAACGTCACTAAGACATTCTTCTGTGTTTTGTTTTAGAGGCTGTATTATTTTAAGAGTCAAACTTTTTGTATGGTGTGAGGTAGGGAACCAATGTTTATCCAGTTGATTTGCTCTATTTTTTGAAAAGAGGTTTCTTTCTAATCTCAATTGAATTACCTTGGCACCTTTGTCAAAAATCAAGTGGCACAAACATGTGGAGTTATTTATGGACTCTCTATTCTGGTGCTTTGCTGTATTTCTCTATGCCAGAGTTTCTGACTCTCAGTACTACTGACATTTGGGCCAGATCATTCTTTGGGGCCCTTGATTTGTGATAACCAAACTTGTCTGTAATCATTGCCAATGTCTCTTGGGTGAAAAATTTCTCTGGCTGATGGTGCTGGAGATCCAACCCAAGACCTTGCACATGCCAGGCAAGCTATCTACCACCGGGCTACACCCCCAGAGGCTAGCTTCATAGCAACACACTCCAGCCTCAGCAGGGATCAGGGACTCTGAGTCTCCACACGTCAGCCAATCCTGGCTGGAGGAATCGGTCTGGTGCACATGTTGAGTATGCTAGGATTTGAAAAAGTTAAATGCTGAAAGTAAAAACAAAAATCAGCTACTCAGATGTGCAGCATGAACGCCTAGACTATAAGATGTGGTGTTTCCAGGGGACAGAAGGCCAGGCAGGGACTTGGGAATGTAGCTCAGTGGTAGAGCAACTGCCTAGCGTGTGTGAGGCTCATCCCCAGCACTGCAAAGCAACAAACTGACCAACAAAGGTCAGGGTGAGACTGCCCAGGTGACAGGTACTAAAAGTCATTCACCAAGTTACCCAGTGATATTTATAACCAGGTCCCTCTTAGTTTTTTTAAATTAGTCAATACCAGGATTTCTTAGCCTTGAGACTGTTGATATTTCAGGGTTAAGTGACTCTCTGCATTGGGGGCTGTTCTGTGCCTTCTGGGATGTGTAGCAGCTTCCTGGCCTCTGCTCACTGCAGGCCATTGGCTCCCTTTGGCCTCCTCCCCCAAACTTGTGACAACCAAAGATGTTCACAAACATTGTCAGTGTCCCTAGGCGGGCAGAATCATCTCTGGTTGAGTATCACTCTTCTATGCCTCTAAATAATCAATAAGGACATATCTAAGGTTTCCTTTCCTATGGCACATATTTTATTTAGTTTTGCAGGACTGGGACTCAAACTTGGGGTCCCACACGTTAGGAAAGTGCGCCACACCCTCTGAGTCTCACCCCCTGCCATATATTTAATTTTTAAAGTCATTGATTTTTATAGTCCGAAAAGAAAAATGTTTCAAAATGATTGGCATTTATTGAGCATATACTGTGTGCCAGATCACTTACTGGTATTAGAAGTATTTTTTTCCCCTTTTCCTTTTGCTTTTCTTTTTTCCTCCTAGTACTGGGGATTGAATCCAGGAACTCTCTACCACTGAGCTACATCCTCAGCCCTTTTTATTTTTATTTTGAGACAGGGTCTTGATAGGGAACAGACAGATGTGAGTGGTGGGAATACAAGGTTAAGGGAATAATTCTACAAAATGGGCCCACGGTGCTGACCTCCACGTGCTTTCTTTTCCAAAAAGCAATTTACCTGCAGCCCTGCCTGGTGTCAGTGGACAGGATATGTCACATTCAAACTATGCGTTATCTGCAAGAGAAATGCAGGCCCAAAATAATGTTGACAAGAGGACCCCAAGTTACCCTGAAGGGGGAGATTTTGTAACCCTTTTTACAGACCATATTCCAGAATTCAGGCAGATAAGGATAATTTCTCCTAACCATAAAATCAATAAGAACTTATGGTTAAGAATCCAATTGAAACTGATTGATATAGGCCATGGTGACCTACAGTTGTCATGCAGTGGGGACTTGAAAGTCTGATGTCATCCTGCTGTCAGTCAAAAGTCAAAAGGTGGACATGAGAGGGACTCTCTGGAAACTTCTCTGGGAGCATAGGAGAGGCTCACTGTCCCTCTCCTCTCTGAGAGAATCCACTCTCTCCCTTGAGAGTGTCCCCTTTCTCCTTTTCCATCCTTTCTGATAAACTCATGCCTGTTACTCTGAGCTACCTGACTGTCATCTTTCTGATTTGATGGCAAGAATCAGGGAAGCAGTGGTCTCCATGTTGCCTCAGCTTCCCAGAGAGTCCCTAATAGTCTCCCTAAGTTGCTGAGGTTCTCACTAAGATGTGAAGGCTGGCCTCAAACTTGCCAGCCTCCTGCCTCAACCACCCGAGTTGCTGGGATGACAGGCCACTCTGTGGGTTTGACAAATGTGTGATGACATGCATTCGCCATCACAGTATCATACAGAATAGTTTTGCTGTCTGAAAATTCCCTTGTACTCCTTCTCTAATGGTCTTGCTTTATTTATTTGTTTATTTATTCTTTTTTGTTTTCTACTGATGATCATAAGCATAATTCTTATCTTATTGCATTGGCCAACATCTCTACGTCAGCATCAAGTATTAGCCCTGGCTGTGGGCATCCCTGTCTCATCCTGGAATATGTATTCTCTCTCATTTTTCCATCCAACATGATGCAGGTGGTTCCCTTCCAAACATTATCTTTAATCAGGCTAATTTCCCCCTCTTCCTGTTTAGTATGAGCTGTTTACAGAATTGAAGTGATTGCTAAATGTTATCTGATATCTTCCCTACATGGTGAGATGATCTCTTGGTATTTTTCTCTTTTCATCTTTTCATTCACTGAAAGGCTTTCAAAGACCACATTTTTCTTTCCTTCTTGTAATAAAACCCCACATGCTCTTGTTGTCTTTTAAAGCACAGCTGAATTCAATTTGCTCATATTTTTTTTTAGCATTTTTGAGCAAAGGCTCCTGACCTATTCATGGCATTTCTGCAGCAGAGTCAGTTCCCACTGGGATTCTGGAATCTCGGCACAAAGTCAATCTGGCGACTTCAATCCAGCATTCCCCTAGACCCCCAGCTCCCCTCCTGGAACTGCTCCTCCCCCATGGCCTACCTTGCTGCCCACCCAGGCACCCTAAACAGCGCCCTTGCAGCCTCCTCCTCCTCCTCCTCCTCCTCTTCCTCCTCCTTCTCTCCTCCTCCTCCATGTTCCATCCCCATTCTGTTAATTGTTCCCCTATATGGCCAGGAGGTGGGACCCCTCCCCACTAGGGTCAAAGCCTCCTGTCAGTCTCCCCCGCTGACCTTGGCATCCATAGCTGGAGCCTGTTCATTCTGGTTGCAGCAGGAGACTTGTCAAGCAGCCAGACTGAGCAGAATGCTAGATCAGGCAGGAAGCAGGTAGGTTTCCACCTGTAGGATCCCCTGCCTCTTCCTCAGCCCCATGCTGTGTCAGCTTCAGGTACAGCTGGCTCCAGGTTCACCTGAGACATGAAGTGCAAGGTGGCAGATTTTCCTTACATCCTGCCCTCCCCGGAACCAGATCCTAGGCTGGGGATGAAACTGGGATCCTCACCAAACTGATGACTTCTCAAGAATTAGCTCACATCACACCCTCTCACCCACCAGTGTGAAATCCCAGTGAAATTGCTGCATAGCTACAGCCTGTTCCTGTCCCTCTCTTGGTTGTCCCCACGGCTTTCTCCAAGTCCTAGCCTGGCAATGAGTTATTCAATGAACCAATCAAATCCACAGTTGCTTTAGCAACACAAAGCCCAAACTTTTTGTATTTTATATTTCATCAAAAATGACCCAGGGCTCAGTGATAGAGCACTTGATCACATGCACAAGGCCCTGGGTTCCATCGCCAGTACTGCCAAAAAAACCATGAAAATGTAAATCACAGACATGATTCCTGGTCAATTCTTATAAATCAAATCTTACACATCTTTTTTTAAAATTTGCCTTTTTTTTTTTTTTTTTTAAGGTACTGGGGATTGAACCCAGGGGTGCTTAAAAATGGAACCACATCTGCAACCATTTTTAAACATTTTTATTTAGAGACAGGGTCTTGCTGAGTTGCCTAGGGCCTTAATAAATTGCTGAGGCTGCTTTGAACTCACCATCCTCCTGCCTCAGCCTCCCAAGCTGTGTGCCACCGTGCCTGGCTGCTTTTCCCATTTTTTATTGGTGCATTACAGTCCTCCATAATGGTGGGATGTGTTGCCACATATTCAGACATGCAGAAAATATCGCAATATAACTTGACCAATGTCAATCACCAACACCTTCCTGCTCCCTCTGTCTTCCCACCTGCTGGTCCCTTTCCTCTATTGAGATCCCTGCCCACCCCCATTATTTATTTATTTTTTTTAATCACACAATAAAGAGGGAATGTGGGGGCAGTGGGTGACACCTGTAATCCACATTGCAAGTTCAAGGTCAACCTCAGCCACTTAGAGAGACTCTGTCTCAAAATGAAGAGGGCTGGGTCTGTAGCTCAGTGGTAGAGAGTTTGCCGAGTATACACGCGGTCCTGGGTTCCATCCCTGATACCAAAAATAAAGGGTCAGATTGTTCTGGAAGACTTGTTATGAAAATCCACAGCCCTCCCCCACAGCTCCCGAGTTTGGTGAAATCATGGAAAACGTCCACACAACAGTGGTATAAATAGGAACGGCTTTGCCGTGGGGCGAGCGTTGGCCACGTGTGGACGTGTGCGTGGGCAGCAGGCCTTAGGGACTGGGCGTGTGTGACCTGGAGCCAGACACTGAGGAGCCTCCCCTGCCCATTCCCAGTGTGGCTGCAAAACAAAAAGTCCTGTAGCTGAGAAATACTTGGGTCCCGCAGGGAAGATGGGGGCCGCTGGACAGGAAAGGAAATAAAAAGCTGATGTCGCCAAAGCCCTTCCCTCCTGGCCGCCCGTCGCCAAGGCAACCTGCCTCCAGGGGCCTCCCTCCTGCAAGGAGCTGTTCATGGCGAAGGCCCTGGGCTCCCTCCCCTCGCGCCCAGGATCCCCCAGCTCTTGGCCACTGGTCACACATGCAGGGTGCGGAGGAGAGGCCAGGAGAACAGCGGGACTGTAAAGCGTCCAAAAGGGGCAGGACACCCCCCTTCTTTGGAGACCCAGCTCAGGGCCCTTCTCCGCGGAGAAGTCCACTCTGTTCTGTCCTTGAGTGACACTTGCTTTCAGCTCTTGGCTCGGTGTTTCTGGGGTGTTGGGTCCTCAGCGTCTGGGGAACAGTCCTCGGCCCTATTCTCGTCCCGGCATCACATTTGGAGGGCCCACCGAGAGCGACCCCGAGATGAACGCCTTCACCCGCACCCCGCGTCTTCCTGAGGGGCGTCGTTCTGTCCTTTCTGGAGGACAATAATGGGCGCTTGGCTAACGAGATGCAGTTAGTGCCGGCCACCGTTCTACAAGGCTGGGTGACAGGACTCACAGCCCAGGTGTTTCTAGTCGCCTGTCCTGAGGGGCAGGCGTGTTGGGTTCTGCCGAAGCTGTTGGCCGTCCTGCCCAGGCCCCGGGGGCTTCTGGCGGGAGTGGCCGGCTCCCTCCCGGGTCGCCTCTGGTGTGTGGAGACCCACAGAGCAACCGGGAGCTGCCGCGAACCTCAGGGCTTCCTTCCCCGGCTCCCGTCCTGACTGCCCTCACGGGGTGTCCGTGGCGACCGGTCAATCAGGTGGCGTTGAGGGAAAGGGCCAGTGCCACACGTCCGCCCGGGGACCATCCTGCACGCTCTGCTGCTCGCTCCGCCCGCGCGCCCCTCCCCTCGCGGATCAGACTCAAGCTGTTCAGACTCTAGGGACCCGAGAGGGACGTGGAGTGGCTCCTAAGGAAGCGCCTGGGTTCCCTCTGTCCCATATTAAGCTCTGAGGATCCTCGGGGTTCTGCCCGTGTGGCTCCTGGGCTCCGACGTGCTCCTCAAATTTCTTTGGCCCCAGAAGAAATTTTCACCCCTTTCTGCGGACTCCTCTGGGAAAAGGGGCGTCAAGCTTCTAAGGAGCACTCGAGATCCTCCTGACCCCCAGAGATTCCTTTAGCCCCCCAGCAGAGACATGTGCCCGCCATGGGCTTCTGTGTGGGTCATCACATTTGAAAGTTTATGGCGGCCGAGGGTCCCTAACGTCTCTGAGTCTGAATTCTCCCAGGTCTTTGGCACAGGGCAAAGCGGAGGCCTGGCATCTGGGCATGCAGCCCACACCAGGGTGGGCAGATCCATGCGGGGAGAGACGCTCTGCTGATCAGCAGGAGCACGTCTGGGGGCTGCTGGGGCGAGCCTTATGGGGGACGTCCCCTAGCCGAAGAGACAGTCCCGGGCACAGCACTCTGGGTCCTGTTCTCTTGCTGGGTTCACGTGGCCGGGCGTTGCTCAGAGGGCAGCTTCGTCTCCACAGCTCTGCCAGCTTCACCGCCAGCCTGCACACTGGGCTGAGTCTGAGCCACTGACCCATTTCTGCTTCCGACCTGGCCTGCTTACCAGCTGGGGAACAAAACCGGTCTCCAGAGGACACAAACCGTGGGACCACGCCTGAAGAGAGTGCTCCACGCAGCCCACCCGGGCTCTGCCAGAGCTCCGTCTTGCCAAGGCTGGTGCCGAAATGTAAACTGGGGGCCTGTAGGGCGTGCAGGGGACCAACTGGGACCAGGAAAACAGGTGTCACTTTGAAATCCAAGCCACTCGTGAGACCCGACAGGCTGGCTGGTTTCAATCTGGCAATCTAATGACCTCATATATACAAGTCTTCTTTACCCTGAGAATCTCCACCCAAGGATTCCAGGGCGCTCTCTCTCTCTCTCTCTCTCTCTCTCTCTCTCTCTCTCTCTCTCTCTCATTCTTTCAATATCTGAACTCATTCTAATCTTTCTTTTTTTTTTTTTTTTTTTCGTGGTGCTGGGGATTGAACCCAGGGCCTTGTGATTGTGAGGCAAGCACTCCACCCACTGAGCTACATTCCCAACCCCAAACTCACTCTAATCTGAGTCAAAGAGTAAACCCTAATCTGATAAAGATGTTCTGCAGACTCCTTTACTAATTATGGCCATGTTGTTTCTTTTTAGAACTCCTGTGTTTTTAAAAATTCTATCTTTTTGTTTCATGGTGAATTCACATTTTTGATCCTGTGTGCCTAAATTAATATATTTTTCTGATCGGTCTTATTTTATCTAACTACAGAGGACTTTACCTTCTGCCTTTGTTCAGGGGCCAATTTTCAAGGGTTAGCTGTCAAATACATTGGGACAATTTCCTCTAAAAAGATCCTAAGTAGGACATAGACAAGGTGATGCTGGGAAATAAATCTCACAGAGTCTTTAATAAACATCTGTAGCATGGCAGTGGAGGTCTGCCTATAAAAAGCTAAAAGGTCTTTGCTTGTTGTTTGTTTTGTGTACGTGTGCACATTTGTGTATTGTGTTGTATCTATATGTGCTTGCATCCATGTATCGTGTACATGGTATCAAAATGGGCACGCAGATAAATGAGCACTCATAAATTAAAATTTAAATGAGAAATGGATGCAAATATCTTTTAGTTCACATGACTTTAAAAAGGGGGGTCACACCTTTTGACTCAGCTATCCCTCTCCTCAGTTTATACCCAAAGGACTTAAAATCAGCATACTACAGTGATGAAGCCACATCAATGTTTATAGCAGCTCAATTTATGATGGCAAAACTATGGAACCAACCTAGATGTCCTTCAACAGATGAATGGATAAAGAAATTGTGGTGCATATCCATGATGGAATATTTTTTTTTAGTATTTATCATGGATTTTAATTTATTTGAATCTATACAACTTCCATCCATATTAAAATATCAATTAATGTAAATACTTTATGATAAAACTATTTTATGATTTAAATTTTATTTGAGAAATGTATTCACATCCACAATTTCTTAAAAGTTCTTTTTGAGTGCATTCCATAAGAAATACACAAACATCATTATTTATGTTTCCTAGGGGAGAAAAAAACCAATAATCCTATTAATCCAAACTATGTCATTATTTTGCTTATTTCTTAAACATTTACATGTTCAAACATGTTTCCACAATGGAATATTACTCAGCCTTAAAGAAGAATGAAATTATGGCATTTGCAGGTAAATGAATGGAACTGGAGAAGATCATGCTAAGTGAAATAAGTCAAACCCAAATAACCAAAGGCTGAATGTTTTCTCTGATAAGTGGGTGCTGATCCATAATGAGGGATGGGTAGGGAAGAATGAGGAACTTTGGATTGTACAGAGAGGAGTGAGGGGAGGGTTAAGTGGGTAGGGATGGGAAGGACAATAGATTGAAGACAGACATTATTACCCTATATACATGTATGAACAAAATTTATTACTGTCAAAAAGTTAATGAAAAAATATATTTAAAAAATGAGAAAATAAAAAAATAAAGTGGGGTTTAATTTAAAGACAGATGAAAATAAAGTTGTCTTTAAAATTACTAACTCACAAGTTTTTCTAGGTGGTCAGGCAATTAATAGAGTGTTGGTTTTATAAAATGTCTAGAATATACTATCCATTGCTTCTAGGATTTTTCTTCAATGAGAATGGCCAGTACTGTTAAAAACACTAGTCTGATACCTTGATTTTTACAGTTAAAAATAAGTAAAACAGATTTAACATAAATGGGGTTAATTATAAATGTGTTTGTTAGAGATATCTGGTTAATTTACGAAGTTAAATTGCTAACTGCTAAATATAAAATCAAGTACTCTCAAGTTCTTAAATTCCATAGGGTAATGTATTTAAACATTATGTGAGTTTTCACAAATTGGTAAATAAAAGAAGGTTTAATATTGCTTTGTCTCTGTGTCTTCACTAAAACAAGGTTACTAAGAGTTAAAGATTCTGTCATGTGTAATTTATATACAAAAAAATATGAGAGGTTTCTTGTTGGATTTTGAGTAAATTACCATAAAAACATAAAGGTATTTCATCTTATTAAAGTGGAGTTATTTATCTAAATTCAAAAATTTCATCACGTTGTTTCAGAGTGTGAATTAAGAAGGGTCAACAGCTAGGAAAATGATAGGAAGGTCTTAGGTGTGAAAATATAGTTTAGTATGGAAAGTAGAAGGAAAGGAAATGTTTCTGGGTGAGAGCCTCTGTGTGATAAAGTAAAAAGTTGTAAAATGTCTAAGTAAGTTACAAAAGGTTTGTGGAGTACAAATTTCAAAAAGTTTGTGTGTAACTAAATTGGTCACATATAAGTAGCACAATCAGTTAAAGTTATTCAAGGTTTTTCCCTAAGGTCAAATAGTAAAGTACTGATATAAACCAAAGTTTAATCCTCTATAGGCTGAAGTAACAAAGATTTCTTAAAACATTAATCTGCTCTTATCTATCAAGATAATCTTGCATCTGTTAAGTTTTATTATTTAGAGCAAGTGACCTTAAAGGAATTAGGGTTTGTACAACTCTGGTTAAACAACAACTGTTATTTTAGAGTACTACCCTACATTACTGAGTCTAAATTTTTCTTCGAAGACTAAACTTGGTTAACATAAAACTATCAGTGTAACTGTGGTGCTGTTACTGGCTCCATGGAATAATAAATGTATTCATATCTTCCAAGTATACAAGTTTTTAAAGTATAAGGTTTAAAAGACCATTTACCAAGGTGGTGTTCTCCAACATAGAGCTCAAAGTAAAGGTTTGAGATTATGAAAATTATGTTTCTTGGTGCATAGCTATTATGCAAACTCAATATGTTTTTATTCTGGTTAACTTCATTTTGTATTTGCCTTGTAAACTTTGTTATGTTAGTGGTTTACAGAAGTATGACTTTCGACATAACCATCTGAGTTAATTTGAGATAAAAGGCCATCATCTACAGAGGACAGACAGGAGGTAATGATAACTTCCAGTACTAATACAGCCCCCAATTAAATAGAAGGGGCAAATGACTGTCAGGTTATAGACATTAAAGTTAAAGCCAGTACTCTTACTTTAAACCAGATGAGACTGGCTTGCTCACCGTTTAAGACCAAGGCTTAGAAACTAAAGTTAAGGAAGTAAAAGGAAAAGAAAGAAAATGGTCAATATTTGGCTCTTTCCATCTGAGTCAGCCTAATCCCAGGGAACAAGGGAACTTCTCTACGGGCTTTGCAACTCTGGGTTACATGACCTCCCAGTCAGGGGGATCACTGAGACCCTGCAGAATAGAAAGCTGACCAGTGCACATGCTGCAAAAGAGGAGGGTTACTGGAGAAGGGGGACATCCCTGATGCTTCCAAGGGAAGCCACGTCATCAAGGAGACCCTAACCTGTCCTGGCAGATGGCATTAAAAGAGCTAAGAGGCTTCTCAAGGAGTGATCCCCTGAGGAGCCACTGAGTGTTAACAATAGATAGGAATAAGATCAGTTTGACCCACTTGGTCTTAAATACCTAGCAAAAATAGTTATAACCAAAGCACAGCCATCTCTGGGCACTTAAAAGAAAGGAAAATACTTCTTTGAATATAACTTAAGATGTGCACTTGTGTTAGCCCCACCAAGAGTAAATAAGACTAAAGACTACAAAAGAGGGATTCTTAAACAAGAGCGCCTGATAACTATCAAAAGAGACTATCAGCCAGGTGTAGTGGTGCACATCTATAATCCCAGTGGCTGGGGAGGCTGAGGCAGGAGGATTGAAAGTCCAAAGCCAGCCTCAGCAACAGAGAGTCCCTAAGCACTCAGTGAGACCCTGTCTCTGAATAAAATGCAAAATAGGGCTGGGGATGTGACTCAGGGGTCAAGTGCCCCTGAGTTCAATCCCAGGTACCAAAACCAAGACCAAAAACAAACCAACAACAACAACAACAACAATACCCTACGAGTCAGATGGTTTTAATCAATTTAAGGTCTAGAAATCTTCCTAGCTGCATAGGTGGGCTTGGTCTGTGTTTGCCAGTATTGTCACAGGAAAGCAGGGGGATGAGACCCCAAACCTCGGGTGATGTTCCTACGAAAGAAAATCTAAGGTCAGACACTGAAAGCCACATGAGAGAACTCTATTAGAGGTGAAAGTGAAGTATAGGCAAAGCAAGGCTCAGCAGAGAGCACTTGAGGGAGACAGCGGGCTGTCTCCCAGTACAGAAGGGCAAAGGGGACAACGCTGTCCCAAGATTTATTTCCATCTTATGGCTGACTTGCAAACTGGGGTCAGCAACCCTCACCAATCAGGGGTCCCAGACAACTCAAGACCCCACAGCCATGCTTCCTAACCCCACGCCACCTCAAGAGCCACCCAGAGCTGGTTCCGTGAATCCTTTCCTCTGGTCGTGATTTGCAGATGGCTCCCTTGCTTTTGTTTGCTTTCTGGACTAACTGCCACCATCTGATTTCTTAAGCTGGATTGAAGAAGGACCGTAAAGCAATTTGAAGAACACTTTATGACCTTCCCTGGCATCTCACTGCTCATTGCTCGCTACCACCTAACGGCGTGATTTCTGACCCCAGATAACAGAGACAAAGGGTGTCTACTAAACATGGGTCATGCCAGTAAAAAGATGCTTTGCAGAATCAGAGGGCGCTCTCTATCTTAACCACACTTTATCTGAGACATCGTAAACACTGAGTGCTGTGTTCACATTCCTGATGACGGCGGCAGTGTCGAGGACTCACATTCCCAAGGAGAGGCCACGTCCTCATGCCCTGGTGGTGGGAACAACGTCTTCACTCCTGCACCTCCCGGGGAGCCGCGCGTGGCTTCTGCGCTTCTTGACGTCCACGGACGCGCTCCGGGCGCTGCCGCGTGGGATTGGCATCACTCTCCTTCCGGTGCCCACGCCCTCTGGTTTCTCCCGTCCGAGCGCCCACCCCCCAGGACCTCAGACCTGCTCTGAACCAGGCTTTGTCACGGACCCCTCGACGGACCCCAGACGGTCCTGAGAGGGACGCCCAGGCTGCTTGCCCTGCGCGCCCCCTCGTCGCCGGGAGCCGCTGGAGTGGTCACGGTCCATTTTCCGGCATCAGCAGGTAGAGTTGTGTTTCCAGAGGGGCGAACGAGGTGGGGTCCACACGACAGTTGGCGTGGGTAAGAAATACTTGGGTCCCGCAGGGAAGATGGGGGCCGCTGGACAGGAGAGGAAATAAAAAGCTGATGTCGCCAAAGCCCTTCCCTCCTGGCCGCCTGTCGCCAAGGCAACCTGCCTCCAGGGGCCTCCCTCCTGCAAGGAGCTGTTCACCGGCGAAGGCCCTGGGCTCCCTCCCCTCGAGCCCAGGATCTCCGGGTTCTTGGCCACTGGTCACACATGCAGGGTGCGGAGGAGAGGCCAGGAGAACAGAGGGACTGTAAAGCGTCCAAAAGGGGCAGGGCATCCCCTTCTTTGGAGACCCAGCTCAGGGCCCTTCTCCGTGGAGAAGTCCACCTCTGTTCTGTCCTTGAGTGACACTTGCTTTCAGCTCTTGGCTCGGTGTTTCTGGGGTGTTGGGTCCTCAGAGTCCGGGGACTGGCCTCCACCCTGACTCTCGTCACCAGCATCTGCAGTGCCCACTGGGCTTCAAGTCCCTCCGTTCCATCTCCAACCAAGCCCCAGGCTCTTTGCCGGGCCCTGGCGTCTTCTGCCCTTCCTGCTGTCCCTTTCTGTCCCACCTCTACTCCTGCCCCACTCACTCCATGGGTCCCCACTGGCCTCGGAACAAGTTCATGGTGACATGAAACCCAAATCTGGTTCCTTCAGTTCTCCTCCTCCCCGCCCCAGCGAGGTGGCCCCTCGGACCCAGGGTCCAGTCGAGCCAGGATGGAGTCCAATGTTGCTGCTCATGAGCTCAACCTGGACGGCTCAGCCCGGGCGGCCTCTGCCCAGGGGGCTGTAAGCTGAGGGTGGTGGCACATGCCTGCCGTCCCAGCCACTCAGGAGGCTGAGGCAGGAGGATCAGTTGAGCCCCGGAGTTCACGGGCAGCCCAGGCAGCACAGTGAGACCCCATCTTAAAAAATAAAAAAAGTGTGTGTGTTAAACAGAAAAGGACGGGGAGGACGCAGCCCCCCGAAGCATCTCCGCTGTTCATTCAGAAATGAAGCTTCACGCAGGAATGGGGGACGAAGGGATGTCATGGCGCCGGGGGACCCACTTTCCTGGTGGAAAATGAGCCACTGAACAAAGAAAGGGAGTGGGTTTGTACAGGTTGTTGTGAGGGGTGGTCTAGTGAGCACGTCAGTTTCCTTGGGCAGTTTGAACTTTTGGGGGGTCGGGGGTCTGTGGGCAGCATCTGGAGAGGATTTACATGGAAGGAGATCAACGCCTCCTAGCGACGTCACTGCAGGGGTGATAAACCCCCTCCCTGTCTGCAGCTGCCACCTGGGACACCTTCGTCCTGGGAGATGAGGGCTGTCAGTGCAGGGCCTTCTCACCCGTTTCCCAGGCCACGTCACCTCGGGGACTTTCCGTGTCTGTTAGTGGGCGTGTTGGAAAGGACACAGTCCTGAAGTCCTGAGCCTTAGAAAGCCTCTGCCTTTGGCCAGAGGTGTGGCCAGGTCAACCACAGTCTGCAAGGAACCCCCAGCCGCAGGGGCCGGCGGAGCCCATGTCTGAAGTAGGGAGAGAGGCCTCAGATTGTGGGCTATCTACTGGGACAAAGTGAAAACACACCTGAGGTGACAGATTGCAGCCTATCGAGGAGAAGGGTCGACTCCAGGTACAACAGTCTGGTCTGCAGCGTGCGTCCCTGAAGGGCTGGGTCACCCATTAATGCTCCGTTCCCGCCCCAGCCCACCCAGCCCGCCGTCTCTCACGAAGGCTCGGGCTGTTGGCTGAATTCGGTCCTTGCTCAAATATTTGTTTTTGAGACGAGAGGCCTACGGGTGCCTCAGGCCTTCTAGTCAGGTCACAGCACACAGCAGGAGAGAGGGGCACCCTGGGAGCTGCAGGAGGCTGCAGCCACGCTGGTCTCTGAACCGGGGACAGCAGGCCAGGATTCCTGGGGTCGCCGAATGATCACACCTCAGAACGTGTGGCCAAAGCCCAGCGTGGTGGCACATGCCTGTAATCCTAGTGACTTGGGAGGCTGAGGCGGGAAGATCACGAGTTCAAAGCCAGCCTCAGCAACTTAGCAAGGCCCTAAGTAACTCGGCAAGACCCTGGCTCTAAATAAAAGATAAAAAGGGCAAAAGGGCCGGGATGTGGCTCAGTGGTTGAGAGCCCCTGGGCTCGATCCCTGGTACAAAAAAAAAAAAACCAAAAAAACAAAAAACAAATCATGTGATCAAAGACTTAGAATCTGCAGCCAGCCTCCTAGAAAGGGATGAAGCACCAACACAGGCTGCACCACAGACGAACCTTGGACACGGTTCTGAGAGGAAGACGCCAGACAGAAAAGGCCACAGCGTGTGACCCCATGATAAGAAATGCCCAGAGCAGGCGGAGCCACAGGGGCAGGAAGCAGATCAGTGGCTGCCAGGGACTTAGGGAAGGGCTGATGGGAACAGGATTTCCTTTTGGCTGATGAAAACAGTTTGGAACTAGATAACGATGCTGTCTATATTATGTGGATGGGCCACTTTCATTAATTTTGTGTTATGCAAATTTTACCCCAATAAAAATAGCAAATCAATAATACAATTTACTAAAAAAAAAAAAAAAAGTCATAGCCACTATAGAAAATGATATGGAGCTTTCTCAAAGAATTGAAGACAGAATTACCATATGAGCTGGGTGTGGTGTCATCCCAGTGCCTTGGGAGGCTGAGGCAGGAGGATGGTGAGTTCAAAGCCAGCCTCAGCAAATGTGAGGCGCTCAGCAACTCAGGGAGACCCTGTCTCTAAATAAAATACATCATAGGGCTGGGAATGTGGCTCAGGTAAGCATCCCTGGGTTCAATCCCACAGTATTAAAAAAAAAAAAAAAAACAACCACGCCATATGATCAACTTCCTGTCTGACCCAAAACAACAGAAAGCAGGGACTTAAACAGATAGTTACATCCCATGTTCAGAACAGCCTTATTTGCAACAGCTGAAAAGTGAAAGCAACCCAAACATCCTTCCGTGGATGAATGACTGAACAGTTCATGTGCACCGTGGAAGGTTATTTAGACCTAAGTTCTGATCAGGTGGAGCAGCAGCCCACTCCTGTCATCCCAGCTACTCAGGAGGCTGAGGCAGGAGGATGGTGAATTTGAGGCCAGCCTCAGCAACTTAATGAGAAATTAAAAGGGCTGGGGTTGTAGCACGGTGGTAGCACATTCTGGATTCAATTCCCAGTACCGGAAAGTAAAAAGGGGCTGGGGAGAGTCCGACACATCCTAAAACACGAATGTGCCTTAAAGGCGCTATGCTCTGTGAAATGAGCCAGTCACAAAGGACACGCTCTATGGTCCACTTGTAGGGTGTTCATTGAACCAGAAAGTAGGACGGCGGGTGCCGGCAGCTGGGACGGGGGAGTGCTTAACGCGGACAGGGCTTCCGCTTTGCAAGATGAAGGGTCCTGGAGCTGAATGGCGGTGACGGTTGCCCAAGGACGTGAGCACACTTAAGGCCACTGGACTGTGCACTTCCAATAGCAAGTTCCGTTGCGTGTATTTTAACCACAGTTTTTAAAAACACAACAACGTTCAGCCTTCTCAGCTCAGATTCCTAGAATTGGGGGCTTTCAGAGGCAGATCTGACCCACGGCCCGCTGACCCCACTCTGGTCTGAGGAATCACTGGGCACTGGAGCGCCCTCTCCAAGGACCCCAGGCACAGCACGGAGCTATGGTTTGTCCGGTTGTGTTGTCACTCTTTGCAGCAAGCAAAAGCCAAACCATCGGCCTGCTGCTACCAAGGTGTGGCAGAAGGCACTCGTTTCTGGATTTGGATTCCTGCAGATGATTCTTAGGTTCATGGCGGTGGGTTTTGATCTGGATAGGGCATGATCCAGGAAGAAATGGGGGGAAATTCTTGTGTGGGTATCTTGGATTCCTTCCTTCCTTCACTTGGCATACCAAGGAACTACTGTATAAGTTACGTATTGCTGCATGACAAGTGACCCCCATCTAGCAGCTTAACACGTCACACACTTATGACCTCACATAAGGGGCTGGACTCTGAGAGGGGCTTGGTTGGGTACCTCTGGCTTAAAAAGGTGCTGAGAGGTGGCCTTCCAGGTGTTGGCCAGGGCTGTGGTAGCATCATGGCTGGGCTGGGCTGAAGGCTCCATTTCCATGATTGCTCAGGTGGACCTTGCCATGGGGCCACCTTGGGATGTGGCAGCTGGCTTCCACCAACGGGAGTGACCCAAGAGAGGTAGCACCCAGGATGCAAGTCACAGTCTTTTATTTATTTTTCCTAAGCATATGCATGTTACTCTTTTGTTACTATAACAAAATCCTGAGATGATACACTTGAAAAGAAGAAAGGTTTATTTTGGCTCACAGTCTTGGACATTTCAGTCCATGGTTGGCTGGCCCTGTTGCCTTTGGGCCTGTGGCAGACAGCAGCTCATGGTGGGAGAACGTGGCAGAGAAGCTGCTCCCCACCTCCCCGCAGCCAGGAAGCACAGGGAGAAAGAGGAAGAGACCAGCGACCCAGTCTCCCTTCAAAGGCAAACCCCAATGACCTAACTTCCTCCCACAAAGCCCCACCTCTTAAAGGCTCCACCCCCTCCAATAGCGCCATGGATTGGAGGGTGCCTTGGGCCACATATTCAAAACATAGCGACGGGGGTGTATTTGTACTACATAATGTTAAAAGAAACACTGTGAGCAAATTAAACTTAACAGCATGCTTTTGAGCAAATAACTTTTTTTCGGCACCGGAGCGCATGGAACCAAGTCAAGAGCTCTACCACTGAGCTTCACCTCCTTCCCAAGAAAGACCCTTCCTCCTGCACCTCAGAACCAGAAGGCTCCTAGAAAGCTCCACCCAGCAGCAGGAACTGCGGGTTGGCTTCTGCAGCGGGGACCCAGCGGCAAAGCAGCGCAAGCCACTGATTGGATACGGCTGGTCATGTGTCGAGCCTGGCGCGGTCCGCTGGCGGGCTGTGACTGGCTGAAACTCAAGTGTTTGTGATTGGCTGAAACTCAACTGAAATCTGGCTGTTTGTTAGATCTTGTGTTAAAGTTTCAGTTTGTTCACTGGGTTAGGTAGTGGTTCCTTGGGAACGCAACCAGAGACCATCTCAAGGGAATGGCAATAACAAGATATCCAGAACTAAAACGAGCAAAGAAAGAAATCCGAAACGAGGTAGCTACCGGTTTCCTTTCTTCACCTGCTCCTACTGCAGGACATCCTTTTTGAGTCTGCCACCTCTGGTGTGTGCCCTTTAGCCTTACGCTTGTTGCCCTCTGATTGCAAAATGGCTGCTGCCGCGCCAGATGTCATACTCATATTCAAGGCAGAAAGAAGGAGGTAAGGTGGGAACCCAGCTGCATCTCCCTTGTATCAGGAGAGACAAGGCTTTGCTAGAAATCTCTGCTGTATACTCCCTTCCGCTTCATTGGTCAGATCCGGGTCCATGGCCAACCCTACTGGTAGAGGTGTCCCGGGAAGCTGGGAAATGGGAACTCATTCGTGCGTGCGTGCCTGCGTCACTAGGGATTGATCCCAGGGACCCTTTACCACCGAGCAACATCCCAGCCCCTTCTATTTTTTATTTTGGGACAGGGTCCAGCTAAATTGCCCACGCTGGCCTGGAACTGGCGATCCTCCTGCCTCCGACTCCCCAGCCGCTGGGCTCAGGTGGGCGCCGTCGTGCGCTGCCCTGGTTTTCAGTCTAACCTCGGAAGTGAGTTCGTAAATCCAGCCCCGCGATGGAGGCACCGCGCAGTGGTGGAGCCCTTGCCCAGAGTTTGGTTCCCAGCACAGAAAAAGAAAAGGCTTAGCGGACCCAGCCCAGGACCCCCAGTAAAACATGCCCCACAGGCAGCCGGGGGCGGCGCGTGCTGGCGACCGTGTGGCTCAGACCCTTCGGCTGGAACTGAAGCCTTAGGGGACAGTAAGAAACGTCTCCAGCGCGAGCCGCCCTGGGCTGGCTGTGAGGAAAGCGCACTGGCCGGCCAGGTGACCTGGTCTGTTGCATTTCCAGAGTGGAACTCGGGTCCTCAGAAGCAGTGACAAGGGACACAGACTCATCGGAACCCCAGTCCTGCCGACCTCGGCAGGAGTGAGCAGAACCGTGGCGTTTTCCAGTGGCGTTAAAGGGCACCTTGGAGGAAACCTGGGGTCTCTCTAAAAATGCATTGACTACTAGGGCCACGGGAACCCCAATACTCCGCTCGCGCTTGTGATTCCAGCAGCTGGGGAGACTGAGGCAGGGGGATCTGGAGTCCAAAGCCAGCCTCGCAACTTAATGAGACCTTATCTCTAAATAAAAATAAAAAGGGCTGGGGGCGTGGCTCAGTGGGAGAGCACACTGGGTTCCATCCCCAAGGACCCCCCCCCCCCAAAAAAAGGAAAAAGATAACCCATAACCCCAGTGCTTGCTCCCACTCCCCACGGCTGGGCTTGCTGACTGAGTTGTAGTGTCCTCAACAGAAGCATTTTGAGTGCCTAAGATTAAGACCCGGTTTTGACAAGAGGAAGTTTGCAGAGGAAGTGTGGGGGAAGGTGCTTTCCAGGAGGGGCCGGGGGAGGGAATCTGCTGTGGGAGGTCCCGACAACAGCTCTACAAACAAGTAGCTTAAAGCAACAGAAAGGTACTGTCTCGTGGTTCTGGAGACCAGGAAGTCCACAATCCAAGTGTTGGCAGGGCTGCTTCCTTCTAGAAGCTCTGCGGGAGGATCTGTTCCGTGCCTCTCCTGGGCTTGGTGGCAGCTGGCATCCTTGGTTTGCTGGCACATTCTGCAGGACCCTTCTTCCCTCTGCAGCCCTTGGGCCCAAACCACCTCCCCCCTTTTTTGCAGTACTGGGGGGGGTTGAACCCAGGGCTTCACACAGGCGAGGGAGGGCTCTACCCCTGAGCCACATCCCCAGCCCTTTTTATTTTGACACAGGGTCTCACTGAATTGCCCACTCTGGCCTCAAACTTGCAATCCTCCTGCCTTAGCCTCCTGAATTGCTGGGATATAGGCATGTGTCACCATGCCCCACTCACATGCCTCTTATGGTAACCAAATGTTCCTTGGTCTTAACTTGATCACATCTGCAGAGTCTATTTACAAGTAAGGTCATGTTCACAGGTACCAGGAGTGAGGATTTGAGGGGACACAATTCAGCATCGACTTTCTGAATTGGACAAAGAAATAGCTAGTGTGGCATTCACCAAGGCCAGGTGTGGAGTGAAGAGACGTGGCCATTAGCTGTGTCCAGAATAACTAACTGGCTGTGGTTTGTGAGAAATGCAGGAGACTGAGGCGCAAGTGGCAGGAGAAGGGCACGGAGCTCAGCAGTGCAGGATGAAGACAAGGCGGGGCGGGAAGGTGACCGGCGTGGAGGAGGCCCCGGGCTCTGTCCCCAGCACCACCACGCGGGAGAAGAGACCCATCATCTTATCCTGAGCACAGGAGGTCATTCCGCTGGGGGACCTTAAACTGAGGATTCTAGAATGAAGGCGATCCTTGATTTGTAACAGCTCGACTTGGCGATCTTTCAGCACATTGTTTTCCAATTGCAAAGGAAGGACGGGAGGGTTCGACGGAGAGGTTGGGTCCTAGCACTCACTCCTGGGGGCGTGGGCTGGGATACGATGGAGGGCCACCCGGATCTGAGGCGCTGGGGCGCAGGACAGGTGGCCTGCCACAGCGCAGCAGGACTTCTCCAGATGTTCGCCAAGTACATTCCTTTCCTTTACAACCCAGGCCGCTGTCTCCAGGTCCTCCCCCAAGGACTAGAGAGAAGGGCCGCAGCCGGCGCCCCCTCCCCACTCTCCCGCCCCCACGGCCTTTGGAGACCTTCCTATCTGGCCGCAGGCTTCCAGGGCACTGATTAGTCTTCAACCCAACAGCGCCGGCACCCGCCTCCTGTGACTTGAACCTTCGTAGAGTCCACGTGGGAACAGGATCAGGCCACACTGGTCTCTGTGCCTGCTTTCCCTCGCCACAGTGTCCTCTGGCTCTCTAAAGTCCATGACCTTAATTACATCTTCAAAATCTCTTTTGCTAGACAACAAATTATTCACGGTATCCAAGGATACTGAACATTTGGGGGAGCTCTTCTGCTGACTATAGAAATTGCCCAAACATACTCATTATTAATTCAGTGACATTTTTCTACTGTCGACCTAAAGACTACATTTTCAGCAAACTCATAAAGCTCTCATGATTTATGGTATCATGAAACCATAAAGTGAAATGCTCTCAAAATAAATCTAAGCTTGGCTTGGTGCATAGATCTGTCATTGACTAGGAGGCTGAAGCAGGAGGATCACCAGTTCTGGGGCAGCCTCCGAATCTTAGGAAGATCCTCAGCAACTTAGCAAGACCCTGTGTCAAAGTTTAAAAAAACGAATAATGAAGTTCTGGGGATACAGTTCAGTGGGGAAGTGACCCTGGGTTTAGCATCCAGTATACAAGAAAGAAGGAAAGAAAGAGAAAGAAGAAAAGAGAGAAGTCTATCATGCTGCACACTTTAAATTGTTTACGATGGTAAATTTCATGCTATGTTTGTAACCACAATGAAAAATAAAACTTAAAAAGGGATCTGTTGGGGAGCTGGGGTCGTAACTCAGTGGCAGAGCGCTTGCCCAGCATGTGTGAGTTACTGGGTTTGATCCTCAGCACCACAAAAAAACAAAGGCATGTTATTCATCTACAACTACAAAGAAAAATTTAAAACTCTATTGTTATCAGCTCACTTTATTGAACGTAACTTCATACTTTCATAACTTTTAAACAAGTTATTGAAAGTCAATGAAGTACTGATAATTCGCTTGATTCCTAGAACCAAATGGAGATTTAGGAAACAAATCATGAGAAAACTTAGCTCATACAAATTAAAATATCACATTGGCATTTTTGTTTAGTTGGTTAAATTTTAAACACCCTTTAAACAATGCCAAAAGCTCTTCTTTTCTCTTGCACTAATTAAACATCTGAGGTAAAAGGTTCCCAGCCCAAGGTGTGACTAGTCTGGATCTTTATCGGAGAAAGGATTATAAAGGTTCGTTGAGCCCCTTCTTTTTTGCAGCCCTGGGGATGGAAGCCAGGGCCTGGCCAGAGCCACACCCCAGTCCGATCCCCCTCGGTATTAAACACCTTCTCAGGTGCACAGACTCCACCTTCCTGACAGCACAGCCCTCTCAGAGTCCAAAAACAACCCGACAGGAACATGCCAGGCAATTTCATAAAAGGGGGCTGGTGCGGGAGGAGCGAGGGCAAATGGGGACGCCAAAGGAGCTAAAGTGGCGGGGCAGGAGTCTTGAGGGCAGTGGGGATCCATGGTAGGCTTTAGAGCAGGGCAGGTGGGTCGACTGACTTAGGTCCCAGCAGCGTCGCTGGAAGGATGCCTTTTGGAGAACAGATTCTCTGGTTCACTGGTCCTGCTTGTACTGCCCGCTTCCACAGCCAGGCCTGGTGTAACCAATCCTTAATATTAGCATTTTTACGCATGTGGATACTGAGGCTTAGTAAATGACACATAGGTGTCTAAGATAAACTGACGCCCCAAGCCTAATTACTTAGTAAAATGACAAAGGTGCCTGCCTGTAATCCCAGTGACGTGGGAGGCTGAGGCAGGATCACAAGTTCAAAGCCAGCCTCAGCAACTTAGCGAAGTCCTAAGCAACTCAGTGAGACCCTGCCTCTGAACAAAAAATTAAAAAACGGGCTCGGGATGTGGCTCTGTGGTTAAGTGCCCCGAGCTCAATACACATTATTAAAAAAAAAAAAAAAAAAAAAAAAAGTAGACAAAGGAAAAATCCAAATAAAGTTAAAAAAACAAAAATAGAAAAATAAAAATAAGGGCGGTAGAGTCGATAATCCGGGAGGAGAGGTCAGTAGGAACAAAAGAAGAGGACTTTGAACCGCTCGGGTTACATTTCAGCCAAATTCAATCCCTGATCTCTCAGCCTCAGTTTTCCAGCTGCACAGCGGCGGAGGGTGTTAATTTCTACGCCCGCCCCTTTCTCTCCTGTGCCCTAGCGTGGCGAGTGGGACGAAGATCTTGGACTTGGAAAGCGCTTTCAAAGCTCAAACTCTGAAGGGCCAATTGAGTCTTCCTCTAACAACCTGGATCATCTCCCCATATGGACCACCGGCGCGCCCTGGCGGCCAGGCAACTCCTGGCTGATGCCGTCGGACCGCGTGTGAAATAGAGGCCACCATCTTTCATCCGGGCAGCGGCCATCTTGGTAAAGCTAATGTTCTAGATTATACCTCATATCCACCGTCCTGGCTCCTCAGTATGTGAAATGAGAACAAATAATGAGTATTTACGAAATATCCTCGTTTATAAAATAGAAGAAATGGATGACGACTTAAGGTTGGGTGCGAGGCCCGGCCAGCATTTCCTTTACCAAGATGGCGACGGCATAAAACGTAATGAGCGCGCGCCACCGGAAGGTCAGCGCGCAGGCTTTGTAGTGACGTCACGGAGGCGCGACCGGGCCGGCGCTGGGGGAAGGAGGTAGGAGCGGCCGCGGCGCGGGCGGAGCCCGGGTGTTGGGGGGCGGACGGGCCCTGCGGGGATTGCTCGGCGCCGGTCTATTTTCGGGAAGGCTGGAGGTGGGGTGCTCGGCGACATGGGCACTTCTGGCGCCCAGTCTTGACAGCTCCGAGGGGAGCTGTGCCCATTTCTCGGACCTGGGGAACGAAAGCCAGACGGCATCGTGTTGCCACCCAGACCCACGATGCACTGAACAGCTTGCACTCCGAGGATGACCGAGCTGGATGCAGACGCCCCCTTGCAGTGGGATTAGGGGTTGGGATGGCGTGGCCCAGAGGGTACTGACTGGGAGGGCTTCTCGGAGGAGGCAGCTGTGAGCTTTATCCTCTGTTCCCTTACGTTCACCCCCAGTCAGTCAGGTGGGTCTCAGTTCCCCCTGAAGTGGATCCCACGGCCTGCCTGATCCACTCCCTGGACCCCGTCTGGCCTCCTAGTTGTGCTGGCCCTTCAGTCCACCACCTCACCCACCCCGGAGGGCCCAGTCTCACCCACAGGTGCTGCTCGAAGGCCCCCCCACACCTTCCCATCGTGCCGGAATGGAGACCCTGTTTCCCGTGGTGTCTCCTGCACACCTCTGCAGGCTCAGGGTCCCCTACTTTAGCACCTTCTCTAAGAGGCCATCAACCCAGGCTGGGTCAGAGAAGCCCCCTCCCGGTGCCCTGAGCAGCACGGCTCTGATCATATTATTATTATTATTATTATTATTATTATTATTATTATTTTGGCGGTGCTGGGGATGGAACCCTGGGCCTTGTGCGTGCCAGACAAGTGCTCTACCACTGAGCCGCAGGCCCAGCCCACCTAGTCGCATCTTGTAACTCCAGCCAGCCCTCTGTCTTCCTGCTGGGCAGGGGAGTCCCATGCACTCGGGAAGCTGGTGTCCAGCACTCTGCACAGCATCCCATGCCCACTAGTTGCTCTGTGTGTTTGTTGAATGACAGGTGTGAGGAGAAATGACCACGCAGAACACAAAGCATGTGTATTAGCTTGGGCAGCCATGACAAGAATGCCACGGGCTGGTGGCTTAAACACAGAGAGATTTTCTCTGACTTGGAGGTTGGGAAGTCCTGCCGGTTCCGTTCTGGGGAGGCCTCTTCCTGCTGTGCAGCCAGCCACCAGCTCACTCCCAGCCTGGTGGGAAAGAGGGACACTTATCACATAATCATCTAACTGGATCTAAAATAGCAACCCAGATATGTGTCTCCAGGAGAAGTTTGTGGTCTGAAAGAATCAGGAGGTCTCGGAAGGCTTCCTGCAGGCGGCAACTTCTGAACTGGGCCCTGAAGTTTCAATAGGAGTTTACTAGATAAAAAGGCACAGAGGGTATCCAGGCGCGGGGCAGAGTGAGCTCAGAGGCCCTGGGGCGGAAGCCTGCATGGCTTTGAAGAAGGACCAAGAGGCCAGTGTGGCTTCCGCCCGGTAAGGCAAAAGGAGAAGCAGGGAGAGGGTGGAAAGGGCAGCAAGGGGCTTTACCAGCCAGCGCCTTGGTGACCCGTCCGTTCTCTCCTGGGGATTCCAGGGCAGGTTTCCTGCGGGGTCTCCCGTCAGCATTCGGTAATGGTAACAAGACTTACCACTTGGCTCGGGCTGAGGAGGGCCGGGAGGGTGTGGGTCAGGGACCTCAGCCTCAGGCACACTCCAGCTTCTGTGGACACTGGAGTCCACTGTAGAATGACTCAGAAAAGCCAAAAAGCAGAAACAACACAGGTGTCCATCCCCAGATGAGTGGGTGGACAATGCCTGGCTTGTCAGCGGGACACGTGACGTGTGCCTGTCATCTCAGCTATGCAGGAGGCTGAGGCAGGAGGTCATGAGTTCAAGCCAGCCTTGACAACTTAGTGAAGTCCTGCATCAAAATGAAAAATCAAGGGCTAAGCATCCGGCACAGTGGTAGAGCACCCCTGGCTTCAGTCCCCGATGCCCTAAGAAAGTGACATATCCTTCGGTGGAATATGAGTCAACCATGAAAATGATGAAGCACTGACAGGCTCCCAGATACAGGGACGACCTGGAAACAGGATGCCAAGCGCCCGAGCCGCGCGCAGGAGGACGTGCAGTGTACGCTTCCATTTGTCAGAGCAGATCGGGCCTGGGAGCAGGTGGGGAGTGGCTGCAGGAGGGGTGGGTCTCCTTTGTGGAGGTGGAAGTGCTCTGGGCCTGGGCCAAGTGGCTCTCGCCAGCTCGCGGGACACTGTCAAGTGGTTCATTCTGCGTCTGTGGGTTTCACCTTCGGGTGTGTTTCTGTGGTCCTGCAGCACTGTGTCCCTGAGCCACATCCCCAGTCCTTTTATTTTTCATTCTGAGATGGCCTCCCTAAGTTACCCAGGCTGGCCTTGAACGTGCGATCCTCCTGCCTCGGCCTCCTGTTTCTGGGATGACGCGTGCACCACCACACCTGGCTGACCTTAATAAGATACTAGAGGGAGGGAGGGAGGCCATGAGCCTCGCCTCATAGCCACTGGGGTGGGGGATGGAAGCACAGCTGTGCGTCCAGGGTGCTGCCTCCCCTCACCACTGTGCCCTCTCTCTGCAGCCTGCTGAGGGATGCCCAAGAAGTTCCAGGGCGAGAACACCAAGTCGGCGGCGGCCCGAGCACGGAGGGCTGAGGCCAAGGCGGCAGCTGATGCCAAGAAGCAGAAGGAGCTGGAGGATGCTTACTGGAAGGACGAGGACAAACACGTCATGAGGAAGGAGCAGCGCAAGGTGGGCAGGGCACTGGCCGGCACTTAACTGGTGGCGTGAAGGGGAGTTGGCCTGGAAGGCTGGAAGCACTGAACTTGCTGGGAGGGAGGTGGAGACAGCGGATGCAGTTTGTGCAAAGGCCCTGGGGTGGCGAGCACTCGCCCGGTTTAGGGAGTGGCAGGGCGGGCCTGGCTCCCTATGGCTTGTTGCTTCAGAGTAATGCCAGGGTGGCGCTAGACCGGTCAGTCCTGCTGGGAGTCTACTCCTGAGGGGCCACTGGCATCTGCTAGGCGGAGGCCGGGGATGCTGCACAACCCGTGGTGCAGGGACGGCGCCAGGTGCAGCAGAACTGCGGCCAGAATGCTGTGATGGGCTCCACTGCCGACTGCCACCTGCCCCGGTGGTGGACAGTCCCTGTGAGCAGGGCCAGGCCCAGCTGCTCGCCTGCTGTCAGGCGTGGCTCTGGGCTGTGCCCGACCTGCTGGGCCCAGTAGGTGGCGCCAGTGAGCCGCCCTGAGCCAGCCTGCGGCCACCTGTTGTGCTCGGGCTCCGACCTCAGCGAACAGCGTCACTGGTTTCCCTCCTGCCCCCAGCCCCGCCCCCACGGTGCCTGGGACCTGCGACGTCTTCACTCTTCTATGTTTTGAGTCGGGTCTCTGGGGCTTGGTGGCCCGTGGGAGGCTCTGGGTTGCCGCATCGCCCCAGCGGTCCTGACCGCCTGGCCCCACTTCCTCCGTCCTTCCTCTCATCAGTGTTGAAGACGTCACCGTTGAAAAGGCGGAAGGGAAAACCAGTATTTGCCAAAGGCCCCATCTAGACGGAGGGGCGGCCCTGGGGCCTGGGGCCTCCCACGGCCTTCGTCTTGGGGATGAGGTGCTTCCGGTTCCCCGAGTGAGGGAACCGAGGCACAGAGAAGGCAGGAAGCGCCGCAGGTCACCCTTGCCCGAGGTGTGGGGCCCGGAGCGTCGGCTGGCCAGGCGCCTGCACAGCACGTTTCGGGAGCAGCGGAGAGCAGAGGTGGCCAGCAGTGGGGCCAAGCGGTGGCCAGCTTAGACTTCATCTAGGGGCCAGCAGAACCCTGCGGCCACTAGACTTGACACTGGCGCAGAGGTAGCACAGAGGGCAGCTTTGCAAACAGGCACAACTGCCGCTGGCAAAGCCCAGTCCCCGGGTGGGCGTGGCTCTTGAAGGCCCAGTGAAGGCATCCGTGTGGCGCTCCGCTTGGAATCAGGTGGCCCCCAACTCAGGCAGGCTACTCCCACTGAGGTTTTGGGCTCGGGGATGAAGAGGCGGGAACTCCCGCCAGGCGTGCTGTTTAGAGTGGGACCTTTGGGAGTGACTGGGTCAGACAAGGTCGACGGGCAGAGCTCAGGCGGAGAGGGGAGACACAAGCGCACACACTCCTCATCTCGACCAGTGATGCTCAGTGCCACCTTGGGAATGGCCGTTACCACAGACCTGGCCAGTGGGGCCTGCCTGGCCTTTCTCTGACCTCCAGAACCACGAGCCAAATAAACCTCTTTTCTTTATGAAGTCAGCTGCCTCAGGTGCTGCGTTATAGTCGTGCAAAGTGGACTCGCGCAGGGCGTGCCCTCTGTCCAGTGCCCCTCACTCAGAGGCCCATGCTTAGTGCTGGTTCTTCTCCACTGCCGTGTGGCTTCGAGATCTATCCGCCTCCACCGACTGGTGGGTGCCGGGCCTCTCTGGAGCACACCTGGTCCCCCTTCATTCCTCCCATGAGAGCTGCTTTTAAAACACCAGGGGGCTGCAGCAGGGCATCTGCCCAGCCTGCGCACGCTCTGGGTTCGGTTCCCAGCACTGCAGAAAATCAAAATGAAATGAAATGTGTTGTTTTGATTAAAAAAAAAAAAAAAAATCTATGCTGCTCCAGACACTGAAAACCAGTACTCCCCCCTGTGGGCTGCACTGTCATCCAGAGCCCCGGCGGTGGCATTTCCCGTTGGTGATGGGCACTGCTGTGCGCCTCTGGGCTCCGGCTCAGTCCCCCGAGGCTCAGGTCTCAGGCTTTCTTATACCTGGGACTGAACCCGGGGTGCTTTCCCACGGAGCCATGTCCCAGCCTTTTTGTACTTTATTTAGAGACAGGGTCTCGCTGAGTTGCTTAGCACCTGACTTGTGCTGAGGCTGGCTTTGAACTCACAATCCTGCCTCAGCCTCCTGAGCTGCTGGGATTATGGACGCGTGCCCAGGGCCTGGCATCGGGCTCGTTTTTGACGGCTCTGAAGTATCCCACCGAGAGGACGTGCCCTCTGCACACCACCTGGGCTGCCTATTGCCAAATGTCCTGCTCTGCATGAGACTGCGTGGCTGTGAAAAATTGTGTGTGCATGTGTGTGAGCATGCAAATGTGCATCAGGTGTGTGTGAGTGTGCGTAGTGTGCATGCGTCTCCCTGGTGTGGGGCCCAGGCCTGGCCGGTGCTGGGCAGGCCCTGCCGCTGACCGACCCCGCCCTTCCTCAGTGGCTGCCTTGGCATTGAGCGGCCTCCTGTGCGGCCCAGGCTGGCCTTGGATTCCTGTGCTCAGGTGTCCCTCCTGCCTCACGTCCTGGAGCTGGGGCCACAGGCGTGCCACCACCACAACCTAACAAGAAACGATGCATGCCAAGCGCTGCTGTCGGCCCTGTGACTCTGACAACCTGGTCTTCGTGTCCTTCCGAAGTTGTTGGAACCTTCCAGAATCCATCCATTCTTTTAGCACACTTCTGTCACCACCTGCTGGACACCCCGGGGCTGGGGACAAGTGGGCCGCACAGCCCAGCAGGCCCCCACGTGCTCCAGGCTCGCTGCCTGGAGGAGGGCGGAGTCCCTGGGGTACAGCAGCCTGGGGACGGATCTTAGACCACAGGTGCCACCGGCATCCCACCTCACGACCTTGTCTAGTCTAGAACTCTCCTCAGCTGCGCCTGCAAACACCACCAGCATCCCATCCTGGGGACTGAGTTCCCAGCTCGTGGGCTTTGGGGGACACGTTCCAGCCACAGCCCTCAGCCAGCACCAGAGGAGCCGTGGAGGAGGAGGGCACTTGGGATGGGGGCCCTCGCCTGCTTCCTTGACTCGCTATGTGGCCAGCCAGGCCCAGAAAGCAGCCAGCCACAACTGAGGCCAGGGCCTCCGCCTCCAGGACAGATGAGGCCATCAGAAGGCTGGAAAATGGATCTTTGGGGCACAGAAAAGAGCCGTGTGGTGGAGGGGAGGCTCAGAGAGCCAGAGTCAGCCAGAGAGGAGGCAAGAACACTCCAGGCTAGGAACAGCCATTGCAAAGGCCCTGAGGCAGAGTGGTGTTGGGGGCGAAGTAAGTATGGACTGTGCCTGTGTGCCGTGGGTGGGTCGAGGACCCTCAGGTTGACGTCACCTCTGACTGACGGACACTACATCTCAGAGCCTAGTGGCTACGCGTAAACACCCTCCCACTTCCCTCGGTGCAGGCATGGCCTTAGGCATGAGGACCTCTCTTCTGAGACCCTCAGTTCTTCCAGGTCTGGAGACACAGGTAGTGTCCCCAGGAATGCTGCAGGTGTCTCTGGGGGAACTCGAGCTTAAGGGGCAGATGGCAGGGTCCCAGGCAGTAAGCAGGCAGGTGGGTGTCTGAGGGCAGGGCCCCGTGGGGGTGCTGGGCAGGTGGCAGGGGCTCTTCGGAGCCTGTTGTCGTGCTATGAACAGAGCAGCACCTCCTGGCCCCCTGGGTGAGTGAGGGCAGTGGCCATGGCAGGTCCCACAGACCAGCTGCATCAGGACCTACCCCCCCACTAATACGTGCCTGAGGACATTTGAACACAATGTCCCCCAGCTGCCAAATGGGCCCAGACCTCCATGGCTTTGAGTCCAAAGCAGACCCCTCTGTCCTGGGGCTCCCCGTGGCCCAGGCCCCTCCTCCCGGACCCTCTCCCTCCACAGTGGCCCCCAGCTGCCCACACCAGCTCCAAACCCATCTCGCCAGGGTCCTTCATACCTGCCCCACCCCCACCAAGGAGGGGCCCCCATCTGGTCGCCCCTCCTGCCATGCAGGTGTCACTGCTCCAAGAGCTGCTGCTTGTCCTGGCCAGGGTCCCCTGTTGCCCACACCCCTGTAGGACAGGAGCCTCTTGCTAGGGCAGCCCCTGGGCCCATCTTCCCCCCCCCCCCCCCGTGTCCCCAGCACCCATCAAGGCCACCTGCAGCTTGGCTGGGGTTAAAAGCAGGACCCGCAGTGCCAGCGGGGTGGGGTGAGGTGGCTCCCTCAGCCTGACACCCGTCCCCACAGGAGGAGAAGGAGAAGCGGCGCCTGGAGCAGCTGGAGCGCAAGAAGGAGACGCAGCGCCTGCTGGAGGAGGAGGACTCGAAGCTCAAGGGTGGCAAGGCCCCCCGGGCGGCCCCCAGTAAGGTCACCCGTGCCCAAATTGAGGACACGCTGCGTCGCGACCATCAGCACAGAGAGGCCCAGGACACAGGTGGGCTGCCTCCCACTCTGGAGTGGCCCTTTTGGCCACTGGAGGCTGAGCCCTGGGATTACCCCAGGGTCTGCAGGTCCCCCTTCACAGTGGTGGCAGCTGGGACGGCATGGGTGTGCGCATGTGGCTGGTGCTCCCTGGGGCCTGAGTGGGGGTCCTGAGGCCAGGAACCCTAGACGTGGGTGGGCGCCTGCGTGAGGGCTGGGGGCCTGGGCAGGGCGTGGGGAGGCCCCTGCTCCCTCCCGCAGCCTCCGGGCCTCTTCCGCCCCCTCCCTCCCTGCCTCCCTCCCGGCTGCTTCTGCCACGGTCTCATCTTGGAACTCTGCATCTCTGACTGTGTCTCTGTCACCACCCACCCGACCGTCTGCCTGTCCCAAGCAGAGAAAGCCAGGAGCCATCTGGAGGTGCCGCTCGAAGAGAACGTGAACCGCCGCGTGCTGGAGGAGGGCAGCGTGGAGGCGCGCACCGTGGAGGACGCCATCGCCGCGCTCAGGTAGCCGGGCCTCCCTTGGGTCTGGGGGCAGGCGGGGCGGGGCCTCCCGGGGCTTCTGGGGGCGGGGCGGGGCCTGCAGCCCCCTGATGCCACCCCGTGCGCTCCCAGTGTGGCGGAAGAGGCGGACCGGCACCCCGAGCGCCGCATGCGGGCGGCCTTCACCGCCTTCGAGGAGGCCCAGCTGCCCCGGCTCAAGCAGGAGAACCCCAACATGCGGCTGTCGCAGCTGAAGCAGCTGCTGAAGAAGGAGTGGCTGCGCTCTCCCGACAACCCCATGAACCAGCGGGCCTTGCCTTTCAACGCCCCCAAGTGAGGCCAGAACTGGGGGCGCTGCCCACGGGCGCCCAGGCCGCGACTCCGACTCCGAATGCCCTCCCTCTGGGTCAGCTCTGAGGATTACAAAGAAGTCCGGGGACCCTGGTACCTGCCCCTGGGGCTGTGTGCCATCCCGCCAACCCTCTTCCGCCAGTGGGCCCCTGCTCTGAGTGCCACCCTCAATCCCCCGCCGCACCTGTGGGGCCCTGGGGCTGAGCACCCAATAAAGGCGGTGGGCAAGGCCTGTGTGTGCCGGTAGGTGCTGAGGGTTGGCCCGAGGTGGGGAACGCAGACACAAAGGTTCTCGTTGGGTACCTGCCCTTGCCCGAGCTGAGACCATGGCTGCAAAAGGCCAGGGCCCCACTTCAGGCCATGACATGTGTCCACGGAGACCCCCGTATGACCTTCTGCTGTCTGCCAGGACATGCTGGACATGCTGGCCCGAGGTCATGTGGCATTTCAGGGCCAGCGCTCACCTGCCATCATACTTGGGGTGAGGGGATGCTGGCTTCTCCGCTGTTATCTCGACAGGGAATGTGTCTGGGATGGATTCTGGGCTGGCGTCCCACTGGTGACTTTCTCTGAGCCTCATAACAGGATGAGTCACTGCATCCTGGAGGGAGGAAGAGGGCGCTGAGCTGGCAGGGCCTGGAGGCTGCAGCAGGTGGATCTGGGTGGGGCGGGGACGGTGCGTCTGGGAAGAGTGGAGTGGGCTTTGCCCCAGTTCTGGCTTCCAGAGTCATGGTCCCCAGAGAGGCAGACGCTCAAGAGGTGGTGGATGCACGCAGTGCTTGGGTCTTGAGGCAGGAAAGCCAGCTCGGGTCCAGGCTGCACCCTCGCTCACGCGGGCTGGCAAGGGTTGATCGTCTGTAGCACTTAACCTCGTGGGCTCAGGGACAGCCGAAGGACAGTAACTGGCCCTGGAAATGGCTATGCCACAAGGGAAAGGTCCAGGCACTTGAGAGGCTGAGGCCAGATCACAAGTTTGAGGCCAGTGCAACTTGAGACCCTGTCCCAAAAACAAAAAGGGCAGAGTGTGACTGTGGTGGAGCGCTCGTGAGCACGTGCGAGGCCTTGGGTCCCGTCCCTGCACCATGCTGTGTGCCCTGTCTCAGTACTGCAGGGACTGACGTCACCAGGATGGGGCGGGGCAGGTTGGAGGATTGCCAGGTCGCCCTGGGCTCCGTCCAGGCCTGTGCCCACTGCTTCTTGACCTCAGGCTCTCCCCGGCCGTCCTGTTCCCCTCCAGGCCTTTGCCCCCTTGGTTCCTCCCAGCAGGAGAGATGCAGTTCGCCACAGATGTCCCCAGCTTAGAGGGTCAGGGCTGGCATGAGGTGGGCTAGCCTCTGCCCAGGGTAGGGAAGGCCTCAAGGAGGAGGGACCTGAAGGGTGCGTAGGAGTTCTTCACCCAGCCCAGGGACAGAAATGCAGAAGGAACCATACTTACAGAGTCTGGCAGTCGCAGCTCTTCCTGAGCAAGGGAGAGGTGCCATTAGTAATTGAGTACAGCCGAAGGATGGTCTGGAGGGCGCCGGAACAATAACTGGCATTAAGAGCCACCCAGCAGCACTGGAGCTGTGGCCCAGAGGTGGGTCACTTGCCTAACGTGCTCTAAGCCCCGGTTCCGTCCCCACCATAGGAAAGGACTACCCAGCATGGATAGAACGGGGACTTAGTTTGGAAGTCCCCAGGAGCCAACCCTGAGATCAGGCCCAGGCTTTGTGGGGTATGCTGGAAAGACCCCAAGAAGCCTCAGTGAGGATTAAGGGACAGGAGGTACAGTGCCCAGCAGGGGGCGCCAACGAAGAGGCTCCCGGGTGGGGAGCAGGGGCTGTGCGGGCCAAGAGAACTCGCAGCCCCTGGAGGGTAGGCCCCGGCTAGGCATGTGACAGCAGCAGCAGAGTCCTGGGCACAGCCAGGTGCCGGTATGGGAGCCGAGACAGGGTTGCAGGTGCCCTAGCCGGAGAACAGGTCCAGATAACGCCCCACTGTGGAGGCCTGGGTTCCAATCCCATCTCCGCCTCTCCTAAGATCTCAGGCTAGGGCCTTAATGGTCTGAGCCCCAATTTTCGCCCCTAAAAAATGGGGCAAAAGACAGTCCTGGCCCCAGGCTATCTTGAGAATCCGTGAGCTGGTGCCTGGGAAGAGCGTGTCCTAGAGAGGCGCTTGGCAAAGGAACCTCCCGCACGACTGCGTCGGGGACCTCGTGGCGGGGGGGGGGGGGGGGGGGAGTGAGGGAAGGTCAGTGGTGATGAACCTGAAGGAAGAAGCCAAGCGGCAGCGCCGGCCTCAACCGGGAACGGAGTGGGGCTTCACCGGGACGATGGGGAGCCTTGGCGGATCGCGAGCGTGTGGGAGCTGTGCCTGGCGTGACCTCCCGGAGACGTAAAGGGACCAGAATGAAGCTAAGACTCAGGGCGGGAGCCGAGAGCATCGCCGTCAGCCCTCAGCCATAAAGACGGCGCTGATGACATTCGCTCTTTTTCACAGAAAAGCCCCTTCTCACTCCGGCCCCGCCCCTGCGGAATCCCGGGCCTGCGCCTGCGCGCCGGCGACTGGGAATCCCCGGCTCCAGGAGGGGGCGTGAGAGGGGAGTTCCGTGCATTCCCAGCCCTCCCCGCGCGCGTTGCCAGGACGACCGGGCGGGGCCGCGGGACCGCCGGGTGCGCACTGCGCCTGCGTAGGGGGGGTGCTCGCTTCACGAGCTTGGGCTTTCCCTTCGCGCCCCGGCTCAGTGCGCGTGCGCCGGTCCCCCTCCACACCCCCCCCCCCGCTCCCCTCGCCCTAGGGGCCGGGGAATCCTTTCCCGCCGCAGTGCGCACTGAGGGTGGGGTGGGGAAACCGGCTCAAACCGGAGTGGGGTTTGCCGAGGGGGTGGCGGGGGAGCGTGCGAGAGCGGGGTCTTCCCGAGGTTCCCGCTCTGGCCTCCGCCGTCGCCTTGACAACCGGGCGCGCGGGCCGCAGTGCGGGGGCGGCGTCAGCTTGGGGGAAGCCGGGCGGCTCTGCGCCTGCGCGTGGCTCTGAGCCGACGGCCGGGGTTCCCCTTGGTGCGCCCTGGGGGCGGCCGGGGGAGGGAATGGAGGCGACGGTGCAGGAGGAGAGGAGGAGGGGTGGGTGCGGGAGCGGGGCGGTGGGGGAGACGCGATAGATGCGGATGTGGGGCGCGGGGTGTAGGGGAAGGGCGAGCCTCGGGTGGGGGGCAGGGGAGGGGGCGATGAGAGAACGCGGAGGGGGAGGGGAGCCGGAGCGCTGAGAGAAGGGAAGGGAACAATGTGAGAGGAGAGGAACAAAGAGACCTACGAGGGGGACACTGGGGTTGGAGGCGCGAAGGGCGGGCAGTGGGGGCGGGGAGACGTCCTTTCAGCTCCCCCAGCAGCTTGACCTGCAGGGGTGGCGCGTGGGGGGCGGGGGTCTCTGGGCAGAAAGTCAGTGGCTTGGGTGCCAGCGAAGGAGTTCCAGATATAGAAAATAAAATAATGGGCATCCGTTTAAATTTGATTTTCAGATAAAGAGTCGTTTTTTGTTATCACTGTGTCCTTCCGCGTCCTGTACCTTCTCTGGCAACCCTTAGGTTGCTTTTCTGAACGCCTAGGGGAGCCGCTTTTGTCCTCTGACTCCCTGACGCCCCACCGCCCTGCACGCGGGGCGCCCCCACCGTCTCCCCTCGTGTGGGCCTTGCACACCTGCCCGAAGTCCAGTCCTGGCCAGCCTCCCGTACACACCCCTAGGGACCTTCTAATCTTGTGCTCCCCAGGGGCCTGCCCAGCCCAGATGACTGACATCTCCAGGATTCTCTGTTTTTGTCCGGCTCCCCCTTCTCTGATTATATAGGTACATGGCACATAGTAGGGGCTCTAGGGAGTGAGAGCTGCATTTCTCAGCATAAGACAACTGAGCCCTTGGTCCCATAGGGATACATACCCTCTCTGGGTCTTTGTCTCCTTCAACAAAGCAATTTTCCTTTTACCTTTCTGTTTGGTTTCAAAAGTGTAAGATAATAAAACATTAGGAAAAGTAGCAAGAGGGGAGAGGGCAGCCCCCCAGCATCTCCCCTAACACGGTTCTCATCTTCCCTGTTCCTACTAGCCATTGGAACAGACCTTCACCTTCAGTGGTACCACCCAGGAGGTGAAGAATTCACTCCCTGTGGGTCCCTTTATTTTGGAAATGGCCTAGCACTCCCGGGTGGGGAACATGTGGCCACCTGACTTTTTAATTTTGCTGCCCAAAGAGTCATCCCTGCAGCAGCTGGGGGCTGTGGTGGATTTTCTGTGCTTTGTCCCCAAGGCACTTTCTAGTGTGGCTCCCTGGACAGCACTTCCTTATTTGAAGCAGGGTGATCCCTGGGTGGTGTGGGTCTGCAGCAATGTCCTCTGACCATCGGCCAAGCCCAAGGAGCACATAGCTCCTTGTTCCCCTAGGGGAAGAACGAGATGAATGTACAGGTCACATCAGGGGCCGAGGGCAGTGAGGACAGTAAATCGGGTGATGTGCCCAGAGAAGGGACGCTTCTAGGCAGGAGGTGACCTTGTAACAGGTCAGGAAGAGGACAGGGTAGGGATGGAAGGTGAGAGAGCAGGGAAAGGGGATCACGGCAGAGGCGCAGCAGATGCAAAGGTTCAGGCTGGACTGGTTCGTGGAGATGCTGGGTGTGACCAGAGTGTACTGGGTGGTCTGGGGAGACCACTCAGGGACTTGGACAAGAGGTGGAGTAGGAGGAGGAACCAGACTGTGGGCCTGCGAGAAATCAGTGTCCTCTTGTTTCAGAAAACAGAGAGGGAGGGAAAGGTAGTTTGCAGGACAGGGATGTGACCTGTCACACGGGTGAGGACAGAGATCTGTGTTAGGGAGAAAAGACTGTAGGGGGACGGGGAAAATGGGGCCAGCTTTGGGACTGGAGAAGGGTCAGGGGCTCCATAGGTGATGGCAGGGTGTTGGTGTCTGCAGGGGACCCCTCAGTGAGGGGAGCCCTTGTTATGGCTGCCTTTGACTTTCTCCCTCATCATATTTGACCAGAGAACGGCCACAGGGGACATAAAGTAGCCCCGTGGAGGTGTTGGGTATGCCCGTCACTCAGGCTCCCCAGACCACAGCTGTCTGCCTGCGCCGTGCCGACCCTAGAGCCCCCCCTCCCCTTTGTTCTCATTCCCTGCACACACGGTCAGGGTCAGGCCGGCGGCTCCCACTGAGCGCGTCTGGCTCACACAATGGGAGAGGGGTGCGCTCCCAGCCTCCTCCCGTCTCGCTGTCCGAGTCCCCCAGCCCCGCCCGCGCCGCGGAATCCCGGGGCCCTGCGGGGGGAGCGCAGTACCTTTCACGACAGGCTCCCGGCCGGGGGACTGAGGAGGGGGGAGGACTATTTTTAGAATATATGGAAGAAAAGCGGGGGGGGGGGGGGGGAAGAATGGAGGTTTGTAGAAGCCTCTCGGCTCCCAAGAGGAATGCCCCCTGCCCCAGACCGCGGCAGAAGGTGGGTGGGGGCTCAGAAATGGGGAGGGGCGCTGCAAGGGGTGGCTTGGGAGGGCGCCAGGCTTCCTTGGGGGTGGGGGTGGCAGCTAGAGAAGAAAACAGCAAGATGTAGCCGGCGGCCCCACAGACTCAGCTGGAGAGACCCTGGAGGTGGGCGCTGTCCTTTGGCTGGAGAGAAACTGAGGTGCAGAAAGGGGTTTGGGCAGGGCCAAGGTCACCGAAGGAACTTCCTGTGAGTTCCCCGGGCCATCCCCCAGTGATCCAGACCCCGGGAGCCGCATTGATCTAATCTGGCAGAGTGACCTTCACAGCCCTGTCGCCCAGGCCTCTGCCATTCAGGCACAGAGGGGTCTGCGATCCGGCAGGTGAAATGGGGGAGGGGGCACATCACCGACCCAAACGTAAGATAGAGAAGTTTCTGTCGTTTGTTTTCTGGTCACCTAGACTCCCCCTTTCTCACTGGGACCTTCCAGCCAGGGCAACGTCACCAGCTGCCCAGAGCCTCTAGTCTCGCCTGGACCCTCCCCAGTCCCCAGGGCCAGGGCTTCCTCCCCTGCCTTGTGCTGGCTGGGCTCCTTCCCGGGAGACTGGAGATCGGCCCCAGAGTGCGGGGTCAGCCGCGTCCTGTGCTGCGGGGCGCCGGCCCGGCCTGGGGCGACCCCTGCCCCGGCCTCAGTTTCCCCGCTTGTGCACGCGCGGCCTTGGGCCAGCCGCCGCAGAGGGTCCTCCGAGATTTGCCGTCACGCCCCTGAGGGGAGCGGGCGGGGGCGGGCGGGAGGGGGATTCCCTGCTCGTCCCCTTGCTGGAAGAGCGCGGCGGAGAGCGCTGGCGGCCGCCCGCCCTCCCGGCTCCCCGGCTCCCCGGCTCCCCTCCCCTCCCTCCCCTCCCCGGGCGGCGGAGCGGCGGGGCGGCGGGGCGGGGCCCGGGGCGGCGGGGCGGGGGTCAGCTCTGCGGCGGCGCGCGCACACCCTCGCGGCTCACACGCCCTTGCCCGGCCGTGCACTTGTCTTCGCGCTCGGGCCGGCGCCGGGCTCCGGCTGCTTGCGGCCGCCTCTGGCCGGTGAGTGGGCGGTGGGGGGTCCCAGGGCCGGGGTCCCAGCGGCGTGCCCCGTCTCCTAGGTAGGCGAACAGGCCAGGCACTTGCCCGACCCGGGCAATCCGAAGGGGAGCGGCGGGAGGGGGCGGGCGTCCCTTCTCCTGTCCCCCTCTCGCGGAGCCCTGTGTCTGCTCCGGACCCCACCCCCATGCCTCTGGGAGGAGGGGGCTCCTGCTCCCGGGTCTGGGGACGCGGAGACACCCCGTGGGATGGGAGTGGGGACCTGGGTCGCCAGGCCGGGGGCATCCTTCGTGCCGGGACTGACCCCCATTCCCCGTCCCCCCTCCCTTGCTCCCAGTACTCCCGCTTCTCCCCCGTGCGTGGTGGGGATTCCCTCCGCTGCGGAGTGGGAGGGAACCCCCAACCTTAGAGCTCGGGCAGCTGGTCTTTTCTCCAGGCTCCCCTTTCCCTCATTTACAGGAGGAAGGAGGACTGAGGCCCAGAGAGGGTTACCACCTGCCCAAGGTCACCCAGCTGGGCAGGGCAGAGCAGATTTTGAGTCAGATTCCCTAACCCTAGAAGCTGGCTGGTGGGCTATCTCTGGATCCTCTGCTTCCTGTGTTCAACCCTGACGGGGGGTGGGCTGCGAGGGCCCTCCTGGGCGCCCTGGATCTGGGCGTGTTCCTTACATTCTCGTTCTCCACATCTCCCCACCCGCTGGAGACCCAGTCCGAGCTGAGGAGCCCCGACCTGGCTCTCCCGTTGGTTCTCTGATCTCTTCCTCCTTTGTGCCCCCTGGCTCCACTCTCCTCCAGCCTCCTTGTGTTGCCCAAGACCTTGTCAAAGGAAACCCTTGAGGTGAGGAGGGTGGCAGATGAGTGAACCTAAGCTTCCCTGAGCCAAGCGGGACAGAATCTCAGACCTGAGGGCCGACCTTGGGCCACCCTGCTGCCCTCCTGGGCCAGGGTCAACTGCAAGTCCCCTTAGCTGGAAGGGGAGGCCCCTGAGCCATTGAAGTGGCCCTTGCCCCCATCTCAGATCCTGGTGAGAGAACGGATGGATGCCTGTGACGTCCAAGTTCATGGCTGTGTTCCCCTCCATCTTCCTCAAGCCAGCCCCTCCCAACGTGCGGCCGTGTGGAGCCACCTGGGGGAGGACGGAAGAGCACGGGGAGGGGCAGAGAGAGTGGTCAGTGTCCAGCACCTGGTGGAAGAAGGAGCGTCCTCCAGGGAGGGCCCTGGGTGGGTGGGGCGACAGCTGCAGGGGCTCACCCAAGGCCCCGCTGGACAGACAAAGCCACGGATTTTAAGTTTCCTTAAAACTTCCAAGGTGACCTAACTTTTAATGTGGAGTCTGCTCACTGTGGCCGGGAGCCAGCAGCATACCACTTGCCTGGGCCCTGCTTTACCCTATGCCCCGTCTCTGCTCCTTCCAGGTCCTGAGAGGAAGCGAACAGCAGCTGCAGCACCCAGCGCCAGGCAGTGACCCAGAGGACTGAAGGCTCCTGGGTAGCAAGCAGCTCGGTGAGGAGAACCCTGCACCTCAGGGTGAGTTAGTCCAGCCTCCGGTCACCTTTTGGGGTGGGGTGGCCCAGGGTTGGATAGAAAGACTGAAGACTTAAGGAAAAACTGCCAACTTTTGAAATAATAATAACAATGACAATATAATATTAAAAGTCATAGCAGTGGTTGTGTTCTAGAGACCCCCCCAAGTCACTTGCTATTTACTCGAAACACGAGTGGAGAGAACTTGCTCAGAGGGGCTGGGTGGCCCACCCAATGTCACACAGCTAGAAAAATGGCATTGAACCAGGTCCAAAGGGCCCCCACAGCCTCCACTTGCTGGCTTCTGTCCTCCCTCCCCTGCATGGGACATCCTCATAGGGATGTCGTGGTCATTCAGTGAATCAACAAATGCTGAGCAGCTAGCTACTGTGTGCCAGGCCCTGGGGTGGGCACTGGGGACATAGCAAGGACTGAGACAGGTCCTGGTCAGTCGTGTGGAATTTCATGGGGACATCAGTTACGAAAGTGACATGCATTGATAGGAAAATGGAACGTGGTGGTGTATTAGAGAATGACCAGAGGAATGGGTAGATGCACACAAGAGCTTCTCCAAGGGGAAGGGAAAGGTCCAGGTGGGCCGAGGGGCCTCTCCAGGGGGATGACCCTGAGGAAGAGGATGCGCCAACCAAGTGAGAGATAGGGGAATAGCAGACCCGGCAGAGAGAACAGCATGTGCAAAGGTCCTGAGGTGGGAACAAGCTTGGCATGTTTGAGGAACACTGAGAAAGTGCCTGTGGCTAGAACAGAATGATCAAAGGGGAGAGCAGAGGAAGATGAAGGCAAGGAAGTTGGCAGGTGGAGGCCAAGCCCCGAGGAACTCAGGGGAGCCATGGAGGGAATGTGAGCAGGGGAGAGGCTGATGTGATTTAGGATTTTCAAAAGCTCTTCTGACTGCTGTGGAGGGTAGGGACCATCAGGGCAAGAGAGGAAGTGGCAGAAGGTCAGAGCCGTGGCTGGAGAGGTGTCTGGTGGCATTAGCTGGGCTAGACCAGAATAGGTGTCTAGAACTCCAGGACAAAGAGAACTGGTGGATTCTGGGAGTGAGCTGGGGATGGAGAAGAAACTGGGACCAGGTTTCCACCTTAGGTCAAGGAACCACAGGGATGCCTTGTGCCTGGGGAAAACCGGGAGCACATCCTGGGGGAGCCGGTCTTTGAGCCAGGAGGGGAACGTAGGAGTTTGCTGGCAGCGAGGCTGGAACTGTGTGGAGGTCTAATTGTTCAGAGGCCACAGGAGCCTGGGGGGTCACCGAGCATACAGAATTAGAGGAGCACAATCCAATTTGCAACCAAGAAAGACCTTTCTGGGGGTCTGGGGGAGTCAGGCCAGGAGGCCCTTTTGCAACAGTCCCAGTGGTAATTAGACCAGTGCCAGCGGCTGGCATCCCGGCACACTCACTGTGTGCGGGGACGGGGACATGTGATGGGGATCAACTCCTCACCCCTCTGCTCTCCCAGGGGCCTCATTTCCTTGCTGAGGAAATTGAGGCTCAGGGAGGTACAGTACATGGCCCACGACCACCATATGAGTCTCCTGTGGCTGCTGTGAAGAGTGAGCACAATCTTGTGGCTTAAAACAACACGAATTGATTCTCTGACAGTTCTGGAAACCCAGAGTCTGAAATCAAGGTGCCGCAGGGTCACATTCCCTGTGAGGCTCCAGGGGAGGACCCTTCCTGCCTCTTCCTGCCTCTCTGGAGTGCATCCTGTGCCTGGGGCTGTCGCCTGGCCTCCTTCCCGTGTCTGTGTCTACACAGGGCCTTCTCTCCTTCTTACCACCCTAATCCAGTGTGACTCATCTTAATTTAACGACATCTGTGAAGACCCTATTTCCATGTGAGGTCAAATTCTGAGGTTCTTCTGGGGGAAGGACTCGAATTTTTCAAACCAGGATAGCCGTACAGGAATATGCAGGCCAGGTAGCCAGGCAAGGGGCTACCAAGTTGGGGAGGTAGAGTGACCTGGAGCATCCCAGCCTGAGTGTGAGGAAGGAGGGGACCTGGATATCTGGTCCCAAAAGCCTTGGGTGCTTTGTGGGAAGTCCTTGCTTCTGATGGCGGGGCCTCCCGCCTGCCTATCATACCTAGGCGCCTACCTCCATCCTCCAGAGACAAGCAACGTCCCCACCCCTCAGCCTCCTTCCTCCTGGCTGCAGGGTCCTGTGTGTTTATTTATTGACTCAAGATCTGGCTCACTCTGCAGCCTGAAAACTGAGTCTGGGGGAATTTGTGTGTCTTCGCCACCACGGTGTCCCCGCCTGAGTACAAACCCTGTTTCTGTATACAGGAAGTGCTTCATAAGTGCTGACAGGTTCCTAAATCCCGGAGAATCCAGGAGTGGCCTGGGCCGCTTTCTCCCCTTCCTGCCCCACAGTCCTCAGGAGCCCAGGGAGCCCAGGCCTCCATGGTGGCTCTGTCAGTCACTCGCCCAGCCCTGCAGTGGGACTCCTGCCTGCCTGCAGTGCAGCCCACGGTCTCCTTTCCCTCCCTCCAGTGCGCCCTCCTGGTCCCCAGGGCCTCGCCTGTCTCCCAGCTCTCTGGGGCCTGGCTGTCCCGGCCCCCGTCCTGTTTCTCCTCACGTCCCTGGATCTCTTCCCGATGCTTTTGTGTATCTGAATATCTGAAATAATTCTTTTTGGGGGGGGTACCAGGGATTGAACCCAGGGCACTGAGCCACATCCCCAGCCCTTTTTATATTTTATTTAGAGGCAGGGTCTCACTAAGTTGCTGAGGCTGGCTTTGAAGTCACGGCCCTCCTGCCTCAGCCCTGAGGTTCTCTTTGCTTGCTGTGGGGTGCGGGGATGGGCCTGGGGCCACACCAGGCAGGCCTTCTGCTGTGGAGATCACGGGCAGTTTTCTTTCCCTGTTTGAAGAGGATTGTCCCCTCCTCCAGGAAGTCAACCGGGGGAGGGGTGTGGTGTGTATAGGCTGGACTGTTGCCTGCACTCAGCTCTGAGAAGGAGCCCCAGACCCTCAGCCACCGCCCAGGGATTGCTGGCCCCTAGGGAAGGACTTCCTGTCCTGCTGCCTCCAGCAGCCCCCTGCCTGTGAGAGAGGACACTGAGCCAGTGTGCCCAGCCATTTCCTGGGGTGTGAGTCCCAGGGGTGTCTTGGCCAGCTACCCAGCTCATTTGCAGGCTCCTTGGGTTCAGCCATAGGCTGATGGGAGGCTCTGCCTGGAATGGAGCCCCAGTAATCCCCACCCAGGGCCCCACCCATGTCCACTCCTGACCCCAACACCCACCACCAGCCTCGTGTCCAAGGGGCGGGAGTCCAGTGGGCAGCAGCCCCGTCTCAGTAGCTCACCAGCTCAGCTGCCCCAGGCTCGTCTCCTTGAGGGGCCCCAAGGGAAGATGACTTTCTCCAGAGGGAGAACGTGGGTGCAGAGGCTGGGGACCTGGGCAAGGCCAGAGGGATGGGGGGGCCTCCAAAAGAGGTGGTGACTGACACTCTTGTGAATTGGGCATGTTTACACACCGTTCAGTGCCGCAGCCTCCACAGGCAGGCAGGGCAGGGTCAGTGGGCACAGTGTAAGTGCTGCCCCTGCAGCTGGGACCTGACGGGGGTGGACCAGGCCGTCAGGACCAGGGGCCTTGAGTTCAGCAGGGCAGGGGTGCGTTCCTGACCTGGGGAGCAGGGCGACTCTCAATGGTGCACTTTAGAAGGACCCCCTCCAGGCAGGGACTTCCAGTGCAAGGGCGATGGGGGCGGGCGACTGCTATTCAGGAGGGAGGAGGGACTCTCCTGTCCCTCTGAGGTCCCCATGGCACTCTCGGGTTTTGGGGGGTTTTTGATTCTTATCCTGGTGGCACTCATCCAGCCCCATCTATGTGGACGTGGCAGGGACCACCAGGGTCTCCATTTCCTGTCACAGCCCTGAACACTGTCACCACATCAGGGTGACCAGAAGCAGGCTCTAGAGAGGAGAGAACAGGGCCCATCTGCCACCCTGGGCCTTGAGACATCCCCTGGCCCTGCTCAGTCTCAGTCCATCAGCAGCCCACCTGCTACCCCCGGCCTCCTGCGCAGGTGTCCACTGTCCACCGGCACCTCCTTCCTTCCTTCCTCCCTCCCTCCTTCCTTCCTCCCTCCCTCCCTCCCTCCCTCCCTCCCTCCCTCCCTCCCTCCCTCCCTCCTTCCTTCCTTCCTTCCTTCCTTCCTTCCTTCCTTCCTTCCTTCCTTCCTTCCTTCCGTCCAGCTGTTTTCCGAGAACCATAGAGGAAACAAAACTGCCCTCAGGCTGTGACAAGTGCCATCTGATGTTCCCACCTAGAGCTCTAGGAAGGAAACAGATGGGGATGTGGGGCGATGGGAGGAGAGCTGCTGCCCCAGGAAGTCCTGGGCTAGGGCACAGGGTCAGGCACCTGTCACCCCCAGCTCCAGGCACCAGGGAAACCAGGTGGGAGGATGAGCGTTCCCCACCTCTGTCCCCACCTCTGTTCCCCAAGACTCTCCTGGAGCCTCCATTAAGGTCGAATGAACGCCGACCTGGGTGCCAGGGGACGAGCACTGTTTGGGGGACCCCCAACTTGGTGATCCCAACTCAGTGGGGCTCCTGCTGCCGGCCATCCTGGGCAAGGGTATTGGGGTCTAGGGCTGGAGGGCCCGAGGCGAGCAGGCATCTCTCCTCCCAGAGAAGGTGTCCTCCCAGTTGTCCCTCCGGCCGCAGACACCCCACCTCCTGCAGCGGGCTTCCAGGCACCCCCACTTGCCCCCATCCTGCCTCCTGCCTCCTGCTCCTCTACGCTGAGCCGACCACAGAGGAGGTCGTTTAGGGAGGGGGCACGCAGCTGGTCCATCCAGCCGTGCGTGTGGCGCGGATGGCCCCGAGGCACGCAAAGGTTCGAGGGGCCACTGAAGTTAGGGGACCCATTTTGGGAAACGGGTGGCTGGGCGGTCCCAAGGCAGTGGCGAGCGGGGGTTGTGGTTCTGCCAAGTCCCCTTCCTGGACGCGGGACAAGAGTGAGAACTTGACCACCAACCGCGCACGGAGGGGGAGAAAGGGCGCCCGGGAATGTGGGATCTTTAAATATAGGCGGGGCTTGCGGGGTCGTCGGGGGCGGGGCCAACAGCGATCGGCCAATCGGCGGCGCCGCTCGCGTCGCACCGCCCCCTCCTCTCCCGGCTGGGGCGGGCGTTCGCCCCCCGGCCGGGCCCGTAGACTGGGCGGCGGGGGATGCGCCGGCCGCCGCCGCCCCCAGCCCCGCCGCCCGGGGGCCCCGTGCACGCCAGCTGCTGCCCGTCCCGGCCGCGACCCCGGCCCCGGCCTCTACCCGGGAGTCCACGGCCACGCGGGACCCTCTCCCCGCCAGCCTCGTCCATCCACCGTCGTCCTCAGGTACAAGGTGGGATGGCAGGGGAGGCGCGAGGGTCCGAGATGTGCAGCCCCGGGTACCCAAGGAGGGAGCCAGGTCCCAGAAGGGGACACGGTTTGGGGTTAGGGCCAGGAGGGAGGGTCTCGGGAGTCTGGAACGCAGGGGACACGAGGAGGGGGTGACTGTGTGTGCCCTGCCAAGCGAGTGCAGAGTCCGGACCCCCGTCCTGGAGGGCGAGGGTCTGGGTCCGCTGGAGGGGGTGCAGCAGCGAGTCTCCGGACTGACAGACACGCTGGAGGTGGAGGAGCTTGCCGGGGTGGGCAGCGAGCCCGGATGACTTGGTACGGGAAGGAGGAGCCCCTCGCCACTGCTGACCCCTAGATCCAGGGACGGGGATGCCTTGCAAAGGGTCATTGAACCCAGTCTCCCAGTTCTTCCCGGACAGAGAGGTCCCTGCACCCAGCCCAGGGCATTGCCCCTGCTGTCCAGAAGGTGTGGCAGCAGATGTGAATGCCAGAGTCTGGGGGCCCAGCAGAGAGGCTGGTGGAGATGGATCAGAGGGGAGGGCGCCCAGGGAGGCTCCCTCCGCACCCCAGGGGCTGGCAGGCAGGTTCTGGCGCTGGTGATGGGGGACCAGGCTGGCAGCCAGCACCTACTGCACAGCTCCCAGGCGCCGGGCCACAGGGCAGGAGGACAGGTTGAGCCTGCCCACCTTGCAGAGTTAGGGACCCGAGAGCACCGAGGGGACCCTTGGGGTCCTTCCTCACCCTCCACAGGGACACACGGCCTTGGGGTTGCCCTGGCTGGGGACTCAAAACAGGCCTGTGCATCCTGGAAGTTTCTGCCATGGGTGGCTCTGGCTCTTTGGAAACGCTGGGGTGGGGTTGGGGACTTGAAGGACTGGTGGATGAGCAGGGGACACCACCTGATCCAGTTCTAAGAATGAAAAGAGTTGTCTCTTACTCCCTTCTGGTCAGCATGGTGTGGGGTGAGCACTATTGGGGTCCTTTACAAAAGAGCCATTCCGGGAAGGGGCAATGACTTCCCCCCTTGGTAGGGGCACCTGAGGGTTCCCCGTGGGCAGCTGCTTCACCAACCCATCAACTGTAAAAGGGCATGTCGGGGGCAGCTGGCTTTCCTCTCTCCCCACATGCTGTTGGATAGGGGCCAGCTCCTCTGCTCCCTGCTTTTCTCAAGAGCCCTCCTGGCCCCCGAGCCTGCCAGCTTCCCACAAGTCTGTGTGTGTCTCTCCTGGGATGTTGTGGGTGCCCCTACCCCAGCCTTCGGGGAGCAGGGGTCTTTCTCCCAGACACATTCAACAATCGTCAAATGCCCAGGATGCTCAACTCCAAGTGCAGTCCACAGGGGTTCCTACCGTATGGGGAATCTCCATGGTGAACCTGGGGCCCTGGAATAGAAAAACACACCCTTGCCAAGCACAGTGGCACACACCTCTAATCCCAGAGACTTTGGAGGCTGAAGCAGGAGGCTTACAGGTTTGAGGCTAGCCTGCGCAACTTAGCAAAACCCTGTCTCAACATAAAAAATTTTTAAAAAGTGGGGCTGGGAATGTAGCTCAGTGCTGGAGCAGCCCTGGCTTCGATCCCCAGTACCACAGAAAGAAAAACAAAGGAAAAAAATACCCTTTCATACTTCCAAAGCTCGGTTGGTGTTTCAGAGGAGTTTCTGGGCCTCTGGGCATCCAGGTTGCCCTGGGGGAGGAGAAGGAATACCTGGGAAGAGTGAGGGCCTCTTGTCCCCAGGGCCCTCTGGTCCTTCCTAGAAATGGGCTGCCCCTTTTTGAAGCACGCATCTCAGGCAAGGCACTCTCCTTCTGTTCATCTGAGGCCAAGGAGGGATCTAGAACTCGCCACCCCTTGTGCTCCCAGCTCCTGGCCTCTCAAGGGCAAGGCTGGGCTGATTCCCTCTTCACATGACAGATCCTGACACCTCTGAATGACACTCACCTGGTCCCTGCCCTTCCTGGCTGTGTGACCTTGGGCAGTGTGCTCAACCTCTCTGAGCTTTGTACCTCATCTGCAGAATGAGAACAGGAATACCACCTGCCCCGTTGGGTGGGTGAAATGTGATCTTCCTGATCAAGGCTTGAAACGCAGCCAGAGCCCTGCTGCTTGTCCACGTGGTGGCTCCAGGAAAGCCCTCCACCCTCTGCCCACTCAGAAGCCACCTGTCATCTGTCCGCTCCTCCCTGCCCCCTCCCTGCCCAGGGCACCTTAGGACGCGGCTGCCAGGCGAGGAGGAATATGGCAGATACACCACTGAACTTGGCCCGGGCGTCGGGTGGCTGAGTCACATCTTAAATTGCCTCTTCAGCGGTGCATTTTGGAAGGTCGTTTGCAGTGGCCCTCTGCTGGTCCCCGGCCCCCAGCCCCCAGGTCCTGCCCGCCAGGCCAGCCGCTCTCCTGCCTGCCTGTGCTCCGCAGCTCGGGGCGGTGGAAGGGCACTTGGGGTCTCTTTGTCCCCCACCCCGCCGTCAAGCAAGGGCAGGATCCAGGGCCCTGGATGAGCGCCACCCCCCATGCAAGGCGGTGGCCTTTGCGTAGAGAGCAGGGGTTTGTGAATTTGTGTAGATAGAGACAAATCAGAGCCAAGAAAATCATGAGCCTACAAAGTTCTGAGGCGCGGGGCCTCTGGAGGCCAGGCCTTTGCTGTGAAGGGCTAGGCCGAGGTGCCCGGTGACACAGTGGGAGGAGGCAGGGGACGGGCTCTTGCAGGTCGGCCACAGGGCGGCGGCACCAGTGTCTGGAGATGCATACGTGGTTGGGGGACAGACAGTGTGGGGCTCCTGGACAAGGGCACGAGTGGACTGTGACGTGTGGGGTGGCCAAGGTCACTAATGTCCCCCCAGGCAGTCTGGCTCGTCTCCGCGTATCCCGAGTTAATGGTCCCCATATCGGCCACCCCAGTGGGAGTGGGGACTGTCCTGCCTACGTGCACGGCTGCTGCCCACCTCCCTGTCCCAGGCCTGGTGTACAGAAGAGTGCTAGTCTGTGCCAGCCACAGGACAACACAAGAACGCTACCAGGTGGCCTGGGCCAGAATCTGTCCCTTCACAACACTGCACCTCTGGGGCTCCACCTGTAAGGCTGGCCAAATCCAGGGTCACTTCCTGGGTATACCGTGAGAACTAGGGTGAACAATTGAGTGGAGAATGGAGCACGGCACATAGTAGATGCTCAATAAACCCTGACCGGGGGCAGAAGGATGTACTGATGAGGGCATGAGACAGAAGGCAGGGTGGGAGGGTCTGACCCCAGGAGAATCTATCTAGACAGTGGCATCAGGGCCCTGTCATTTCAGTCCCTATACTCACATGTGACACCACAGAACATTGTCAAGGGATCAGTCTGCCCCACAGTAACCCAGTGGGGACACTGAGGCTGGCCCAGAGTCATAGGGTCAGGCCAAGCATGTCTCAGGAGGCCCTGAAGAATTGGTTCTGGGATTCTAGAATTAAATCCTGGACCCCCGCGTTGGTCCTGGACTCCCGAGCCGATGGGAACTCCCCCTGCTGAGGCAAAGGGAGCTTCCAGGGCTCCAGCCACAGCCGTGATCTCTGACATACCCCAGGCCACACCCCAGCCCGCATGAAGGCAAGGAGGCCTTTGGAAATTTTGGGGAGAGGAAGCAGAGGCTCCACCCAGAAGCCTGCCCAGGCTGACCCAGAGCAAAACCTTCTCCTCCCGGACACCTCTCTCTGCTCCCAGGCAACCCTGCTGGGCAGTGCCGCTCACTGAGTGTCGGCTGCGTGCTGGCACTGTGCTGGGTCGGGCCAGGGTCTGGTGGAAGGGTGATCGAGGCAGAGTGCACAGCCTCTGCAGGGGCTCGGAGGCAGGACTGAGCTTGCTGGGACGGGGTCTTGGGGAGGCCAGTGTGACTGAGGGGAGCGAGTCTGGGATAGTGGGGGTGGGAAGAAGCCTGCCCGCAGAGGGCCCCTCGGCCACCACCGTGAGGACTGGTTTAGCACAGGAGGGGCGTTCAGCCCCAGGCTTCTGGATGGTGACCCCACGTCAGCATTCTGGGTTGAATGACTCTTGAGGTGGCCTGTCTCAGAATGTTCTGGAATGGTGGTGCTGATCCCTGCTCCTCTGGCCTTTCTGTGACCAAGTCCCTCTGCTCCCCACAGGTCAGCTCAGGAGCCCAGCCCCTGAGCCATGCCGGGCCCCGGGCGGCCTGCAGTGAGTTCAGCCCCGGCACCCAGGTGGTCATGAACGGCCACAGCCACAATGGTAGTGTGGGGCGGCCGCTGGGCAGCGGGCCAGGCATTCTGGGCCGAGAACCTCCGGACCCTGAAGCGGGCCGCCCCCCGTACGCCCCGCACAGCCCTGGCCTCCAGGTGGTGGTGGCCAAGAGCGAGCCAGCCCAGCTCTCGCCGGGCAGCCCCCGGGGGCAACCCCAGGACCAGGAGGAGGAGGAGGAGGAGGAGGAGGACGAAGCAGGCGGGCGGAGGGGCCCTGGGAAGCCCCCAACCGTGGGCCACCGCCTGGGCCACCGGAGGGCCCTCTTTGAGAAGCGGAAGCGTCTCAGCGACTACGCCCTCATCTTTGGCATGTTTGGCATCGTTGTCATGGTGACGGAGACCGAGCTGTCCTGGGGGGTGTACACCAAGGTACGGAGCAGCCTGGCCCAGGCCCTTGGGCCTGGAGCTGGTGCTGCAGGAGAGGCGGCCGGGCAGGGAATGCAGTCCCCACCTCTGGGGGACAGCGGGGCGGCCACCGTGAGGGAGGCAGGCTCAGCCCCTTCCCTCTGCTGGCTCGAGGTGGGGAGGGCGACCCCAGGGAGGCCTGGGCTGGGGGCAGGGTCAGGCCTTCCTCCGCTTCGCTTCTCCCGGGCGGCTGGCTACCAGCCTGGCTGGGGGCCCTCCAGTGCCAACTGTGTGACCGCAGAGAGGTCAGGGCCTCGTCCCCCCAGCCCCGGGTGCTGGAGGCTCCTGTCTGTGCTCCGGCAGGCCTGGGCGCCGTGGGGTCCCCCGGCCCGTGTGGCACCAGGCTTTGTGAATGGCGAAGCGCCGGGACTCATGTGGACCGGCCGGGACAGGCGGCGCGGGAGGCTGAGCTTGGCGGGTACTGGCCCGCCAGGTGGTGTCGGGATCCCGCAGGCCGCCGGGGCCCCTCCCGCAGGCGCGTCTTCCTCCCGCCAGGACTCCCTGTTCTCCTTCGCGCTGAAATGCCTCATCAGCCTGTCCACCGCCATCCTGCTGGGCCTCGTCGTCCTCTACCACGCCCGGGAGATCCAGGTCAGTGCCTCCCCGGGCAGGGCGGGGCCCCTCGGCCTGGGCCCAGGGTGCCCCTATCAGCCAGCTGGGACCCCAGCTCCCCTGGACACAGAGGCCACATATTCTCCTGGACCAAACCAAAGTTCTCCGCGGAGCGTCACCGGAGGTCACGAAATCTCCCTGTAACGCGTCTACTTTTTGATTTTCATGCTCATTTCCAAACCAAAGCAGACAGGTGGAAGGACAGGCTGGCTGAGGTCTGGACCGTGATTTCCACGGCCCTGCTGGCTGGACCCCATGTACTGCAGTCACATGTGCTGGGAGTGTTCCACCGGGCCGCTCACCCCCCGTCACACCCGCGTCCTGTCCCTGGACTCCTGCCTTCACCTCAGACCCCACCTCCAGACACCTCAGTCAGGCAGAATACGCATGACAGAAATCCCCATCCGGCCCTGCGCAGATGTTTTTTGGGGCATGGCTGTTGGGGACAGGTGCCTGGCAGTTCCTCAAACAGCGTCAGCACTTGGTGTCCATGCGGCACTGGTTCCAGGACCCCCAAAGATACCTCAATCCCAGGACGGGCAAGCTCCTTCTGTCACATGACATAGTATTTGCATAAAACTTCTGCCCATCCTCCTGCAAACTTCAAATCATCTCTAGGTGACTTAGAATGCCTAATACAACGTAAAGGTGCGCGTGTTGTACCGTTTGGGGAATCACAAGAAAAGAATCGGTACAGCTGGGATTTTGTTTCAGAGTATTTTCAGTCCGTGGGTGGCTGAATACGCAGGCGTGGAACTCGCGAGTGTGGAGGGCTGATTCTAGCTAACCAGGAGGTAACCCTGACCCCTAACAATCCGCTCCTAGGTTTACACCCAAGAGAAACAAAAACCAACATCCACACAAATGTTTATAACAGCACCTTTCACAATGGCCAGAAAAGAGAAACAATGTACAAACTTCCCTCAGTGAAATCCCAGCAGCTGGGGAGGCTGAGGCAGGAGGATCACAAATTCAAAGCCAGCCTCAATTATTTAGTGAGGCCCTGAGCAACTCAGCGAGACCCTGTCTCAAAATAAAATATTAAAAGGGCTGGGGGTGTGACTCAGTGGCTAAGCACCTCCAGGGTCAATCCCTGGCACCCCACCCCCCCAAAAAAAGTCCCTCAATGAGTGAATGGATAAAGAAAACAAGACGTGCTGCCTCTGTAGGATAGAGAGCCATCCAGTCGTGAAGAAAGGCTGGAGTTCTGTACTGACGAACTCCAGGGCATTGCAGAGACCCACAACAGAGTGGCTCCAACACAGATGCACTCGATCAGGGTCCTGGTGGCTAGAAGTTCAAGATCAAGGCATCTGCAAGCTGGCTCCTCCTCAGGACTGTGGGGGGCCTTCCCAGACCTCTTGCCTGGCTTCTGGCACTGCCTGCAGCCTCGGTGCTCTTGGCTGGGAGATGCGGAGCTGGTCTCTTGAGGCTCCTGTGGTGCTTTCTCTGTGTGCCTGTCTGGGTCTGAATGCCGAGTCCCTCTTGGCAGCCCTGGGGATCAAACCCGGGCTGCACTGAGCCCTCCCGCCCTGCCTTGCTCCTGTTTTATTTTCATTTATTTTATTTCATCATTTTGGCACTGCTGGGAATGGGATCCAGTGTCTTGTGGTTGCTAGGCATGCACTCTGCCACTGAGCCACATCCCCAGCCCTTTTAATTTTTTATTTTGAGACAGAGTTTCGCTAAGTTGCTTAATGCCTCGCTGAGTTACTGAGGTGGGCCTCAAACTTGTGATCCTTCTGCCTCAGCCTCCCAAGTAGTTGGATTGTAGGCATGTACCACTGCATCCCACTGCATTTAAAAAAACATATTTTTAATTGTAATGGACACAGTAGCTTTTTTCTATTTATTTATTTTTCATGTGGTGCTGGGGATGGAACCCAGTGCCTCACAAGTGCCAGGCAAGCCTCTGCCACTGAGCCACAACTGCAGCCTTAGATTTTTTTACTGAGGTAAAATTCATATAACTTTAACCATTTTAAAGGAGAACAGTTCAGTGGCCTCTCGTGCATTGTAATGTTAACTGCCATACTTCTACCTGGTTCCAGAATGTGTTCATCATCCCAGCAGGAAACCCTTCCCATCAGCAGTCACTCCCCATCCCCTCCCACCCCCGCAGCCACGCATCTGTTTTCTGTCTGGATTCACCTGTTCTGGACACTTCATATAAATAGAGCCACACAATATTAGTAAGTGAATAAAATCTATGTGAGTTCGCTGGGGCCGCCATGGATCAAATACCACAAGCGGAATGACTTAAAGACATTTGTCTTCTCACAGTTCTGGCCTTGGAGGCCAGAAGTCCAAGATCAAGGGCCAGCAGGGCTGCTTCCCCTGGGGCCTCCTCTCTTCTTGCCTCATAAATGGCCGTTTGGTTGTGGTGTCCTCACGTGGTTCGGTGTGTGTTCACCTGTGGCCCCTGGTCTCCTCTCTTATCAACACACCAGCCTTATTGGAGTAGGTCTCTCTCTTTTTTTTTTTTTTTTTTGGTACTGGGGATTGAACTCAGGGGCACTCGACCATGGAGCCACATCCCCAGTCCTGTTTTGTATTTAATTTACAACAGGGTCTCACCGAGTTGCTTAATTCCTCACTTTTGCTGAGGCTGGCTTTGAACTCGCCATCCTCCTGACTCAGCCTCCCAAGCTGCCAGGACTACAGGCGTGCACCACAGCACCCAGTGGTCTCTAATTACCTCATTTAACCTTAATTATATCTAACAGTCCTGTGTCCAATTAGTCACATTGGAGGTTGGGGCTTCCACATGAATTTCAAGGGACACAGTTGGGTCTGGGGGTATGGCTCAGGGTAGAGCACTTGCCTGGCATGCAGCAAGGCCCTGGGTTCTACCCCCAGCACCCAAAAAACCCCCAAACAAACCCAAGAATAACAATAAAACAACAAGCAGCATTTCAGATAGAATAAGATGGTTGGAGTTCGCACAGCCTGGCCACATCCTCTTGTAGATTTTGTTCTGTTTGGCGCTGGGGATTGAACCCAAGGGGCTCTGCCACATACTCAGTCCTTTTTATTTTTTACTTTGAGACAGGGTCTCCCTAAGTTGCTGAGGCTGGCTTCAAACTTGCAATCCTCCTGCCTCAGCCTCCTGAGTGGCTGGGATCACAGGCTAACCTGGCTGGGCTATATCTTCTCATAGACTTTGCATCATCCCTAGATGATTTATAGTACCTCACCCAACGTGGATCTGTGTACATAGCCGCCATTCTGCATTGTCTAGGGCACAGTGACGAGGAAAAGACTGGGCACATCTAGTATAGGTGGCATGCACCCCAATATCTTCCATTCGCAGTTGGCTGAATGCAGGGATTTGGGGCGCGCTCCACTAGGTCTCGTCTCCATCTGTCCGTGGACGGGTACACGGGTTAACCCGCTGCCGTCAATGGTGAATGCCCTGCTGGGAGTGTGGCTGATGGGGGATTGTTTCAATGTATTTCTTTGTCACGCTCTTCCTAGGGGTGCGACGGCGGGATCATTAGTAACTGTGCTTAACTTTTGGGGGACACCCATCTGACATTTAGTTTGAATCTGGCCAGAGCTGGAACTAGGGAGTGTCCTCCGAGGCCACGCTTCTGATTTTTCTTGGGAAAATCTGAGGCTGGGGTTTTCTGGCGAGGCCGCCCTTGAGGGTGGGGCCCGGGGGCGACTCGGGGACCCACCGCCCCCCGCGCATCGCCCTCCGCAGCTCTTCATGGTGGACAACGGGGCGGACGACTGGCGCATCGCCATGACCTGCGAGCGCGTCTTCCTCATCTCGCTGGAGCTGGCCGTGTGCGCCATCCACCCGGTGCCCGGCCACTACCGCTTCACGTGGACGGCGCGGCTGGCCTTCACGTACGCGCCGTCGGTGGCCGAGGCCGACGTGGACGTGCTGCTGTCCATCCCCATGTTCCTCCGCCTCTACCTGCTGGGCCGCGTCATGCTGCTGCACAGCAAGATCTTCACCGACGCCTCGAGCCGCAGCATCGGGGCGCTCAACAAGATCACCTTCAACACGCGCTTCGTCATGAAGACGCTCATGACCATCTGCCCGGGCACCGTCCTGCTGGTCTTCAGCATCTCGTCCTGGGTCATCGCCGCCTGGACCGTGCGCGTCTGTGAGAGGTGCGCCCGCCGGAGGCCCGCCAGGCCTGCGATCCCCATGCCCGCCCACGACTCCCGTGGCCTCGGAGTCCCCGGGCCATCACTTCCACCCACCCCCAAGGCCGCCGTGGTGCCCCCTGTCCCCAGTTCGTGGTCTCCATGCTCATCCTGGGGACCTTCCGCCCAGCCCAGTCGGGGCCGCGCTTGGCTCCTCCCCGGCGTGGGCGGGACTCCCTGGCTCTCCCCTCCCTCCGCAGAGCTCCTTCGCTGCGCCTCTCGCCACTCGCCACTCGAGGAGACCCTTGGTGACCTCTGGCCAGGGTGGCAAAGGCCCCAGGACGCAGTGGGCCAGGGACGGCCCCTCAGGCCCTTGCTCCCCTCCCCCCACGGTTAACCGGCTTTCCTTCCCCCCTCTGCCCGCCCCGCCGGACCGTAGGGAGAACATGTGAGTCCCGCCCTTGGCCGAGCCGCGCGCTCAGAGCTGCAGCCCGCCATGGTGGCCTCGCTGCCAGGAATTTAAGATTAGCTGCCAAGAACTGAGGGGAGCTGGAGGGTCAGCCGGGGCTGCCAGCACGGAACAGGGGGGTCGCATCAGCCCCACCCCTGGCCGGAGGGCATCTTCTCTGCGCCTGGGGTCCTGTCTCCACAGGAAGGAAGGCGCCTAGAGAAGCATTCTGTTTAGGCAGCTGGCCTCCGCGGGCTCTGAAGTCACCTCCTGAGTGCTTAGAGGATCTGGAGTGACCCAGCCTTCAGGGCTTCTGTGGGGAGTTTGTTCTGGACAGCCCCGGAAGGTGGCAGGTCATCGGCTCAACTTAAAGATGGGAAAACTGAGGCCCTGAGGAGCAACAGGACTTGCCCTGGGGCTTCCTAGTCGAAGAGAGGGTCTCCCTGCTCATGCCAAGCTGGGGAGGACCTTGGCTGGATCCCCAGGCTGGGCTCACCCTCGCTTCCCATCCCTGCCAGTCACTCTATCCTTCCTGCACCCCCTCTCGGACCCCATGGCTGGTTCCCAGTGGCTAGAGCCAGCTTCTCTGGGGATCAGGGTCTGTCGTCTGGGGTCTGGGAGTCATGCGTAGGAGTCTCCTGGGACCCCTGATGTGCCCTGGGCCTGTCCCTACAGCCCATCCCCCACATCCGGGCAGGAGTGGGATCAGGTTAGGGTCTGGGGTCACTGGGGTCTCTCCAGTCAGGTGTCCCTGAGCTCCAAGCAGGGTTACTTCAGGCTTCTCCCCAGGTGGGGGTGGAGAGAGGCAGGGCCAAGGGCAGCCAGTCCTAAATTCTGAGCCCAGCCACTGCTTGCCCCCCTGCCTCGCTCCGCCCCACCCCTGCCTCCCGCATGCTCCTGCCTCTGCCCCTGGGGTTCTCTGCGCCGCCCGGTCGCTCCAGCAGGCTTGGCCACACCACCACCGCCCTCCTGGCTCCTGGGGCTGGGGTGCTGGTTTCCCGGGTCCGGGACTGGGGCAGTTTGGGACTGAGATGCCCCTGTGTAACATGGGGTTCTGTCCCGAGCACCTCATGAGCAGCCTAGAATCCCGGACTGAAGGCGCCTAAAAGCATCCAAGCCCCAGGGGCCCGGAGACTCCCAAGGAGCTGACCTCCGGGCGCTCCCTGCTCCCCTTCCCCAGAGCCCTGTCCCCAGGCTGACCTGCCGCCCCTACCAAAGCTCCCTCAGCTCTGCCGGGCTAGGGGTCCACGTCCCCTGCCTCCCCAACGGGCTTCTGACATTAAACGCCCCAGGTGCTCTCCACAGGCTGGCCAGGCTTCTGCCATCTGAGACAGGAAGGCGTAGGTCAGCTGGCAAGGCCCCGGGCTCCCTGACAGAAGTCTTGTCAGATGGGACCGGATATCTAGTTCTTCCAGGGAGGTGTCAGGATTGCTGACCCATCTCCAAGCTGCCCCTCGACCCTGAGAATCCCCCTCCAGCCTGTATCCTGACCGACCACCTGTGCACCTCTGAACCCCTGTACCTGGGCCCAGGCCTGGCTGAGACAGGGACAAAGTTCTGTCCTTTCCAAGATCTTGGGGCTTGTCCCCTGGATTCCAAACTATAGCCCTGGGCCTTCCCCCTGTGCCAAGTGACCTGCCCACTTCTCAAACCCAAGACCCCCGGGTTTGGGCACTGGGGACTCCCTCTGCTTGCTCTCTTTCCTTCTCTTAAGTCCTGGGCTCCATCCACTAGCCTGTCCAATAGTCCTCCTTCTTTGGGGCCTCATTGGCTAAGGAAGTTCTTCCTGGTGTCTGACCTAAATCCTCACCTTCACTCCTTGCTGCTTCTGGCACCCTCAGCCCCGTCTGCCTGTGTCTGTTGTTGGGAGAGAGACTGTGTGCCCATGTGCGGGTGTCCCCTCACCGGGGCCCTTTTTTGTCCTGTCACCAGGGTTGGGGAGGGCAGTAGCTTGGGTGTCGGGCTAGGGGGGTTGGAAGGGGGTGGGGAGGGAGGGCGTGGGTGCCCTCGCCTCCTGCCCCAGCGCTAGCCACATCCCCGAGAGATCCACTTCCTGTGGCCAAGGTCGGGGACCCAGGACAGCCGGTAGACCCGGGGCCCTGCAGTCCTGGCCCTGCCCCAGGGTGTGATGGAGGCTGCGATGCCACCGTGAGCTGACGGAGGCCCCTGCCCCTGGCTCCCCCAGGTACCACGACAAGCAGGAAGTGACCAGCAACTTCCTGGGGGCCATGTGGCTCATCTCCATCACCTTCCTCTCCATCGGCTACGGCGACATGGTGCCCCACACTTACTGCGGGAAGGGCGTGTGCCTGCTCACCGGCATCATGGTAAGGGCGCAGCTGTGGGCAGACCGCGGGGACACCGCCAGCTCTGCGCTCCCCGCCCTCGCGCAGCCCCTAACAGGAGCGCCCCACCCTGAGAGCTGCGAGGTCGGCCCCCTCCTCCTCCCTGCCCCTTCCCTCTCATGTCCTGTGGAACCTGCAGCCTCGGCCTCCTGGGCCTCTGTCGGGTTCTTCCAGCTCTGGATGGGTAGCTCCCTCCAGAGGCTGTGACCCCTCTGAGCGGAGTATCGTCTCTGCCCCTTTATTCTCCACCACCAGTCTAGCCACAGCTCTGGGACCCAGGGCAAGGGACTCGGTGCTCCTGTGCCTTGGTTTCCCCAGCTGTGTCCTGTGCCACTTTCTCTACTTGTTGCCAAGACTAAGCTCATTTACGCCTGGAACACCCCTCGGTGACTGGGGGTCACAGCCCCGCCCCCGTCCTTGACCCTGCGCGGCCCTGGCCCTGTGAAGCGTGTCTGTGGGCTCGGTCCCAGCAGCACCCGGTCTCTCTGGAGACTTCTCAGATCCGCCTTCGTGGATGTGGGCGTCCTGGGACGTCGGGAGCCTTCTCTCTTCCCCAGTTCCATCATCAGTTTCCTTTCTCTCATCTCCTCCTTCTGGAACCTTCTTTTTCGCCAAGTTTCTTTCATCTCCTCCTTGAGTGCTTCTTCCTCCGGCCTCCCCGCTGCTGGACGCGAGCCCGGGAAGCCCACGTCCTGGCTTCTCCCGGCTGCAGAGCTGCCTCGGCCCCTCCCCAGCTCACTGGCTTCGCAGCGCTTTTGCTAATGTCACTTTTCTTTACTTCATGCTGGAGTCAGAGGGGAAAAGCTGGAGGCTGCCCTGCCCCCAGCAGCTGGCACAAACAGACAGCTCTGACCCCTCGGAGGGAGGACTTCGAACCCAGAGGGGCCAGGATGAAATGGAGAAGCCATGTTCCCTGAATGATGTGGCTGTGGGGCTGGGGCTCCTTCTAGAAAGTTCTGTGTCTACCCTGCAGCCTGCTCCCTGCGCTTGCCCCTGATGCACATGGAACTGGTCACACTCGGGTGGGGTTTTTCACAGACTCTAGGCATCACCTGAAGCCACACCCTGGCCGTTTCAGCCAGGTTCCTTTTCTACCTCTTCTGTCAGCCTTTCGCCTCCCTCTTACTCCTGATCACTGCCTCATGGACTCCAATTTGCAGCACCATCCTTGAACTTCTTTTTCTTTTTCTTTTTTTTTTTTCGGTGCTGGGGATCGAACCCAGGGCCTTGTGCTTCCAAGGCAAGCACTCTACCAACTGAGCTATCTCCCCAGCCCTGAACTTCTTGTTTTTAAGCTTCAGGGCATCCCAGCCTGGCCTTCTGGAAGCTGGCCATCTATTGACCAACACTGCTTCTATCCTGTATCTATGCAGCACCCATGTGCTTCAGTAGGGATCCCTCAGCTGTCCCTTTTCCTGGCTGCATAATATTCCAGAGGTTTCCAGCAAGTTGCTTTTTCCCTGTTAACAGGGATTTTCCTGAGAATAGGTTTGTGGATCCTCTCTAGACCCGGGCGTCTAGAGCCCCTGCTTACTCTTGTGCCCACCCACCCAGACTTGGCATGTTAGTATCTAAACCCATCCAGGACATTTTGTTGGTGTCCTGGCCCTTCCCCCCTCCTTCCCATAAATGTTTCCTTCTGCCCCTAGACAAACGTTGAGCCATCCTGGCCTCTCACCCTCAGTGTCCCACGTTTGGCCCTTTTCCCCCTCCAGCCTGTGACTGAGCAGTGGCAGGAGGAGTGAGCTGTTGGCTGAGTTGTGGGTGCCTTCTGGGCCCCTCAGCCACCTGACCACTTGTCTCCTTGGGGCTAGGACACCCCTGGGTGTCTGAGGTTCCCTGTTCCCTGCTTCTCAGTGGCAGAACTTCGTCCTCCCCCGACCCGTGTCACTCTTTCCTGTCCGCCTCCCACCTCAGCCTTGCCCTCCCCGCCTGCCTGGCTGCCCTGAGCGAGCGCACAGGGGCACAGGCAAGTCCTCCCCAGCCACCACGGGCAGCCCCATTCCTCCTGGGCCCTTCTGCCTTTCCCCCCCTCCTGCAGATGCCCCGAGCCCCAGCCTGTCCTTCTGACCCTGCTTGGTGGCCATCCTTACTGCATGTCAGCCCCTGTCCCCGTCGCATCTATGGCCCAAAGCCTTGAACAAGACTCTTCCAAATCCTCCCGCCTCTGTGGGCGTGGCCTGACGCTTCTGTGGGCGTGGCCTGGCGGCTCGTTCCTTTCTCCCTGGAGGAGGCAGGAGTGAGTTACGGGCCGCATGAGCTCGTTCGTTCGTGGGCTGCGCACCTTTACCAGGCAGTGGGCTCGGCAGGCAGAGCGGCCTGGGCGGGGGAGTCCTCTGCCACCGCAGGTTCTGAGCAGCTCCGCGGGGGTGGGGCCAGGCTGGCCTCCTGGAGGGGGAGGCGACCGGAGGCCGAGGCTGAGGTGCCCCTCCGCTCTGCCTGCAGGGGGCCGGCTGCACGGCGCTCGTGGTGGCCGTGGTGGCCCGGAAGCTGGAGCTCACCAAGGCTGAGAAGCACGTGCATAATTTCATGATGGACACTCAGCTCACCAAGCGGGTGAGGACCCCAGCCCTGGCCAGGGCCACCCTCCCTGCTTATCAGCAAGCGAGACCCTCCCTGCCTTGCCTCTGCGCCAGCAGGCGCGCTTAGGCACCCAGGAGTCACTGCCCTGCCCCGACCGTGTCCATTTGTATGCTGTGCACAGACACAAACCATAGTGTGGCGTAGGAGCCACCCAGGCCAGGTGGGAAGTGCGACCCTGGGCCATAGGCACATGCCTCGGTGCAGTGTGCGCCCTCTGACCTTGCCAGGTTGCAGGCTGACCTGGGCCTTGGTTTCCCCCGTATAAAATGAGGACGGTCTCTGCTGGGTGTGGTGGCGCACGACCATAACGCCAGCTACCCGAGAGGCTGAGGCAGGAGGATTGGGAGTCACGATGCCGTGAGACCCTGTGTCAAAATATGAAGGAAGAAGGGTTGGGGACACAGCTCCCTGATAGAGGGCCCCGAGTGCGAAAAGAACAAGGAGAGATCAACTTATGGGCACTGCACTGAGGTCCCCTCAGTGTATCCAAAGGGCCCGGCTGGGGCCAGCCGCCCATGTTAGACACTCTCACTACCCTCCTACCGTGTGGACATGCAAACACAGCCCTGCCTTGCAGTCCAGGGACCCCAGTCCTGGAGGGCTTCTGGAGGTTTCTAGAACCTTCCATGGCTTTGTACCTACCCTGAGACTCTTCCTTTTCTGGACCCAGGTAAAAAACGCCGCTGCTAACGTTCTCAGGGAGACGTGGCTCATCTACAAACACACCAGGCTGGTGAAGAAACCAGACCAAGCCCGGGTTCGGAAACACCAGCGTAAGTTCCTCCAAGCCATCCATCAGTAAGTCCAGCACCTTTCCAGCTCACGTTTCTGAGGCTGCCTGGCCTGGAGGCCGCCGTGGCCCCCAGGAGGAGACCAAGGACCGGGCAGCTCAGTGTGGCCTCGTCACGGTCCCCCTCCAGGCCAGGTGGTCGGTTGGTTGGGACCTGCCGTTCCGGTGCTGGGGAGGATAAGATGGTCAGGGGACAGGAGTTGGGCCCCATACCCAGCCTTAACAGTTGCCTCAGATGAGTCGTGGAAGCCACCCAATATCAGTGGCAGGAAGCAGGCCTTATTCTCTGCGGTAACCAAAATGGTTACTCTTTGACTTTGAAGCTATTTCCCCTTTGCGCTTTGCCTGGCAGGAAGCTTGGAATTGAATGTGTGGTCTGATCTGTGAGGTGGCGTGGGATAATTAGAAACTACTCAATTCTGTTGTCTCTTCACCCTGGGAATTATTTAATCTAGGGGTTCCATCCGTGGCCACTCATCAGAGTCACTTAGGGAGTGGTAGAAAGATTTACATGCCACTTCTAATACCAGTTACAGTAGCATCTGGGGTGCAGCCGGGACTCAGGTTCCTCAGGTGAGTCTGAAATGTAGCCAGGGAGGGCGTTTTTCATGTAAAGGGCCAAGTCATAAATATTTCCAGCTTTGGGGCCAGATGGTCTCTGTCCTGCCATTCAGTTCTGCCATTGTATCAGGAAAACAGGGACAGGCAGCTGGCTGGATCTGACCCCCAGACCATCACGCAGATCACTGTGCTGTTCCCTAGAATAGCCTCTGAACAGCACTGATTTCAACTTTAAAAGAAAGTGAAAAGAAACAAGAAGTCAGTGTTATTTATTTATTTATTTAATTTTTTGGTTCTGGGGATGGGCCCAGAGGTGCTTCACCACTGAGTCCACCCTCAGCCCTTCTTGTTTTTCGTTGAGAGACAGGGTCTCGCTAAGTTGCTGAGGCCAGCCTTGAACTTGCAATCCTTTTGCCTCAGCCTCCCAAGTTGCTGGAATTACAGGCGTGGGCCCACCAGACCTGGCTTTTTCATATTTTCAAAAACTCAACATAATAATTGGACATATTTATGGGGTACGGTGTGAGATTTTAAGGCATGTGGATATGTGTAAAGATCAGATCAAGGTACTTGGTATATCCGACTCTTCAAATGTCTATTATTTCTTTGCCGAGTGTGGTGGTTCACATCTGTAGTCCCAGCTACTCAGGAGGATCGCTTGAGCCTAGGAGTTCAAGGTCAGCCTGGGCAACATAGCAAGACCCTGTCTCAAAATAGATACGCTATTTATTTGTGTTGTGAACATTCAAAATCCCCTTGGCTAGCTATGTTGAAGCACACAATAAAAGCTCGTGTACCAGTTACCCTACTGTGCTACAGAATATTACAGGTTACTCCTCCTGTACCTGTTATTTTTTTTTAACTGGGGATTGAACCCATTAATATCCTCTCTTCCTCTCCCTCTCCACCCAGTTTTGTTGTTTTAATATATGTATATCACCATGACACTCACCACAGCCAAGATAGGAACATATCTGTCACCAAAGCTTTCTTTATGCCCTTAACATCCCTGTCTTTCTTTTTTGGGGGAGGGTGCCCAAACCCAGGACATTCTTATTTTTAAACTAGAGAGTTTAGTCCATTTACATTTATTGTGTTTACTGTTATCATTGGACTGATTTCTAATGACAATAGTCCCTTTTCACATGACTGTGGTAAGACTTTTGTTTCTGTTTTTGTTTGAGACAGGGTCTTGCTCTGTTGTCCAGGCTGGCCTTGAACTCCTAGACTCAAGCGATCCTCCTTCCTCAGTCTTCTGAGTAGATGGAACTACAGGCATGGGGCACAGCACTTGGCTACCCTGGGAGGGGTTTTTATCTGTTTATGTTGCTTTTTTGTTTTTCCGTGGTGCTGGGATGGAACCCAGGGCCTCGTGAATGCTAGACCAGTGCTCCCCAGCTGAGCTCCCCAGCCCCTCCCCATTCTGTAAGGACGGCAGCCATATTGGGTTAGGGTCACCCTCATGAGCTCATCTTCACTAATGACACCTGCAAAGACCCCGTTTCCTATTTGGTCACATTTTAAGGTACTGGCGGTGAGGATGCCAGCATAAATTTGGGGGTGAACGTGGCTCACCCTAAACAGGGCAGTTCCAGAGCAGCCAGGCACAGTATGGCCAGTGAAAGGCCGTCTGGGTCCTGAGCAGGCCTCCTGCTTTCTCCAGGGCTCCCCAGCTCCAGCTCTGAGCTCCAGGCCTGGGGGCGTCTTTCCCCCTCTGCTTCTCTGGACTGGGGCTCCCTGGGCGTCTCTTGCTGGGGCATGCAGGGCTGGGCTCAGATGCCCCGCGGGTGTAGGGCACCCTGGCAGGCCTGGGCCCTGGGCTGATCCAGTACCAAGGGACAGTGGGAAGTGGTGAGCACACACAGGTCAGCTCCCTGATGGGCAGCGGTCCAGGGCCGAGGGCACAGAGACCATGGGGCAGTCGTGGGTTCAAGTCCTGCCGGGGTGCCTGCCCGCGAGCAGTGGCTTTGCCCCTTGGTCCTCAGCTTGTCCAGGACAAAGGCCATCTGCAGGGCCAGGCCCTGACACAGGCTGGCACCCTGGAGGCTGTGTGGCCAGGACCGGGGACCCTGCTGAGGGGAGGGACAGGACAGGCACTTCCTGAGGGGCTGGCCCTGCGCCTTCAGAGCGAGATCAGCCCCTCTGCCGCCTGGACCCAGCGTGGCCCTGGGTGATGCATGTGGGAGGCGGGCAGGGCCGGGCACGTGCAGCTCAGCTGTGCCGAGATTAAAATTGCCTCGTGGTTTTTTCCTGCTCTGCTGGTCCTGCCAGGGCTCAAAAGTAAGTCTCCGGGGGCCTTGGGGGGCAGGGAGCCTGGGTGCATGGTGGCGCTGGGGTAGGGGCACAGTGGGCATGCCAGCCCTGCCCTCAGAGGCGGACAGGGTGCACGGCCGTCCCCTTGGCGGGTGTGAAGATCCCCTGGGTCTCGGGTCAGTTCCGACGGGCTGTCCTGCAGGGTGTGGGAGCTGAGCTGCCCCTCGGTCCTGCAGACCCGATGCATGTCCCACGGGGCCACTGCAGGTGGGTGCAAGGAAGACCCCACCCCCACTGCCGCTGCCACCTGCCCCCAGTCACCCACTGTGTCTCCCCAGGCTCCGCAGCGTGAAGATTGAACAAGGGAAGCTGAACGACCAGGCCAACACGCTGGCCGACCTGGCCAAGGTGAGCCAGCTGGGGCAGAGGAGGGACAGGCCCTGGCACGGACCAGGGGCCACTGTCACCCTGACATAGGAGAGACATGAGAGGTCTCCCTGCCTGTGTGGGGTCTCCTCTTGTTAACACTGGCTGCTGGGCTTTATTTTAAAAGATCACATGTCAGGCAGTTGGCGGGTGGGGTGTCTGCAGGCCCAGCTCCTCAGGAGGCTGAGGCCAGAGGATCACTTGAGCTCAGCAGTCTGAGGCCAGCCTGGGCAGCAAGGCAGGAAACCTGCCTCAACTATCATATTCTTACTTTAAAAATTTTGCTGTGTTGGGGACGGAACCTGTGGCCTTGAGCTAGGCGAGCGCTCTGCCAGTGAGCCTCACCCCCAGCCTGGAAATCGGGATTTGGAAAGATTAGGTTCGCCCTTTCCTCTCGGCCATGAAGTCCTCACAAAACCTTCAACAGAACCTTCTTTATGCGAGTTCATGTGAGTTTCTAATTTTAAAAAAATTAATAAAGTTAAAATATTCTTCATCATTATGTTTTTGTTTTGGTTCGGTGTTTGAAACCGGCTCTCACCATGTTGCCCAGGCTGGTCTTGAACTCCTGGGTTCAGGTGATCCTCCTGCTTCAGGGGCATCTGGGACCACAGGCACCGGCTCAGTATTAAATTTTAATGTTTTTCAAGATTTCTGACTAATTTAATAGTTCTCTCTGACAAAAATAAAATGTATATTCTAAATGTTAGGGGGTTCACTCTGAGGCTTACTGTCCTCAGAGAGAGACAAAAAGAACCGCCCATGGCTGGATGCAGGAGCCTCCAGATGTCACCCTCTCACCCAGGGTGTGGCAGTGGAGGGGAGCCCATGGCGGGCAAGGTTCCTCGGGATCAGGGTGGGGTGTGCGTATGGTCCCGACCGCCGCCACAGGCTGCCTCTAGTCTCAGATCCCGGCTGTGATTGGCGTCAGCCGCGGTCAGGCCCCGGAGCTGTGTTCTGGCGCCACCTGTTGGTCAGAGTGGCATCTGCACCCAGAACCGTCCCCACCTGGTCTGCCTCCAGTGCCCACGTGAACTGTAGCGGCTTTCTGGGTCGTGGTGAAGCTCTGGAGGTGGCGGGGACGTCCCACAAGCTGCCGTTAACAGTAATTGTTCCAACTGTCATGTCCCATGTCTCAGAATGGTCACCAATCTCTTCAGACCCCTGTCCCCTCCCCAGCTCAATGTGGGGCAGGGTGTTAGGTCATAACTGAGCCAGGATGCCCCCTCACCTTGCCCTCGGCCACGACCCTCCACGGCCCCAACCCAGCGCCTCCTCCAGGTCTGGGAGCCCCACTGAGGCCCCGCCCCCTGGCTGCATTGGTCCAGCCCACCCAGGGCAGCTCTGGCTGCGTCCACCCCGGGGTCCCCAGTCCCCTGGCTCTGAGCCTGGCGTTCTTGCTGGTTTCCCCTCCTGTCCACCCCCACCGTCCCCCGGGCTCCAGCCAGAGGTCGCGGTGCTGGGGCATCCTGGGAGTCCCCTTGCCGGGTCCCCCTCTGTGTGTCTCCCTCCCCTCAGCCTCTCCTGTCTCCGGCAGACCCAGAACATCATGTACGACCTGGTGTCCGAGCTGCACGCCCAGCAGGAGGAACTCGAGGTCCGCCTGGCCGCCCTGGAAAGCCGCCTGGACGCGCTGGGCACCTCCCTGCAGGCCCTGCCCGGCCTCATCGCCCAAGCCATACGCCCGCCCCCGCCGCCCCTGCCTCCCCGGCCCGGCCCCGGCCTCCCGGACCAGGCTGCCCAGAGCCCGCCGTGCCGGTGGGCGCCCGTGGCCCCCTCAGACTGCGGGTGACGGCTCTGCCCGCCACCGGACACCTAAATCTTGGCCATCGTGTGGCCGCCGTCTCCACGCCGTCCAGGAAGCCCTGTACAGTGTCGCCTCTTGTAATTCAAGAAGCTGAAGCTGAGTTGGGCTGCGAGGATGGGGGCCGCCCGCCCACCCACTGCCTGGCGACGAGCAGGGGAGCCCGGAGCATCCTCTGGTCACCTGGCCCTCTACTCGCCCCACGCCCCCGGCGGGTGTGGGGCAGCAGGGAGGGGGTCCTTGCCAGTTCTGAATAAAGCAGGACCCACCAAACTGTGGCCTGTGGTGGTGGCTGGGGTCCCTGATAGTCACACCATGGGAGGGGCCCCAGCCTGGAGGTGCCAAGACGAGGGCGGTACAGGGAAGCCTGATCCCTAACTGTCCTGTCCAAGTGTCCCCTCTGGGCCCGAGCACCACTGGAGACAGCTCCCTGTAACATTATGCCTTCCCCATCTCCGATGGATAGACCCACCATGGGTGAACAGGGTATGCAGTTTTCACTGGACACATATTGAGCATCTGCTGTATACATGGAATACGATGTAAATGACCACAGTGACTTCACCAGCACTTGACCAGGATAGCGTGGGGGAAACTGAGGCTCAGAAAGGTGAGGCCACCCGCCTGGGGCCACCCTGCAAGGAGCAGTGGAGCCAGGACTCCAAGGGGAAAGCACTGATGTGCTGGAGGAGGGCACTGCCAAGGGGCAGCCTCAGGAAGGAGGTGTCAATGTGGGGACACAAGGTGGCATCCTTTGGGGCAGGCATGTGGATGGACTGGTGGACAGGGTTCCAGATACAAGCAGAGTCAAAAGTTCCCTCCAGACTTTGGGGTTTGGGGCGCTGTCTCCAACATGACCAGACACGTGACAGATGCTCCCCAGGCAGGGATGGGTGGGAGCCCGGGGCCCTGACAGCCTCTGATAAGGCCATTAGCCACCTGGCTCTGGGGGATAACCTGGCCCTGGCAAGACTTGCAGAGGACCAGCTCAGACCCACGAACAAGAAGGGACTGGGGAGGTGCCACAGGACTCTTCAGACCTAGGTTCCAGTGTGGCACGGGGCTGCCTGAGCAATGGCTGTCCCTCCGGGGTCCTCTGTTGCCTCATCTTAAGGTGGAGGTAGCAGCAGATTTAACCAGGACTTGCTAAAGGCTCGGGCCTCCGTTGGGGCCCCGTATTTTCCTCTGAAGGCCTAGGTGGAAACCAGAGAAGCCGCAAAGATTCAACCCGCCCATCCTCAGCTTCAGTCGCAGCCTGTGGCCTGCGGGAAACAGTTCTACGGGGAAAGCTCCATCCCCTCTTGTGCCCGGTGTTAGATCCTGGGCGTGTGGGCAGGGCGGGTGCGCAGCCTTGGGGAGCAGCCAGTCTGGTGGAAAAGGAGCGGTAAACAAACAGCCCGCAGCGGCCCCACTGAGAAATAAACAAGGTCAGGGTGACTGGGGACTGCGGAGGTGACATCTGGGTGTGGGTGGGGCAGGTGGGAGAGCGGACCTGGCATTGAACCAGCCAGTGCAAAGGCCAAGGGGCAAGATTTGAGGTTGGTGTGTTTGGGGGGCAGCCAAGAGGTGACCGAGAGGGCGTGTAGGGGGAGCAGACTGGGGCGGCGCCCCCGCCGGTTTCTGACTCATCATTGCCGACCCTACAAAAACAGGGCCCCCCTCACGCTGGGGGGCGGCAAAGTCAACAGTTAGGACACCGGACGGCACGTCCCCGGCGGCCTGGGCGCGTCACTGGGGTAGAGGCGGGGGACCAGGAAGTTGGCCGACGAAGAGCCCTCCCACGGCCCGCGGCGCCAGTAGAAGTTAACAAACCAAAAAAAGAGCGCGGGACGCCTGGGGACCCTGGAAAACTGCTGCGCGCCTGCGCCGTGTCCCCCGCCGGGCGCACGGGCACCGTCCCGGCTGCGCGCCCTGGCCGGCACCATGCGCCTGGGCAGCGTGCGCGGCTTCGCACTGGAGCTGGCGCGGGGCCCGGGCGGTGCGTACCGCGGCGGGGAGCGGCTGTGCGGCCGGGTGCTGCTGGAGGTGGCCGCGCCGCTGCGGGTGCGGGCGCTCGTCGTGGCGGCGCGCGGCCGCGCGGCCACGCACTGGCTGGAGCGTCGCAGCGTGGGCGTCAACGCCGTGTCCAGACACTGCGCGGCTGCCGAGACGTATCTGCGGCGACGGCAACTGCTCCTCAGAGGTGAGGCACCCACTCCCGCAGGACGCCGGGCCAGACGCTCTCCCCGGGTCTGGGCGCCCCTCTCCAGGTCCAGAGCCTTTTGACTTAGAGAATCTGGATCTGGTGATACTTCTCGAAGAGTGGGCCCCCCCCCCCACACACACACAGTAGCTGAACCTTCCCTCGGGGATACGCACCCACCTTGGACCAGAACCCCTGCTCCTCAGACCTCCTGCCCAGGTTCTGGGTGTCCCCTGTTCCAGGCCTGGGTGCCCTTGATTTACAGATTATGCGCTGGGGAGACCCCTCTCAAAGCAAGGGACCCCAACGCTGGCTAGGGTCTGGGGAACCCCTACACTTGGGGGCCTCGATTCTCAAAGAAGGCCCCGGCTCACGCGCTCCTCTGCCTCGGTTTACCCCGCCGTGTCTGCTGCTCTGTGCTCCTCCCGAGTGGGGTGGGGCATCGGGTGTGTTTGTGGGTAAGGGGTAAAAATGCCTTCCGGGTGGGGGGAGGGAGGGGTCACATCAACCTGAGTCTCGGGTCTCTGACATGGCCTTACCCCACTCTGAATCTGAGTCTTACCGGGGCGGCCACACACCTGTCAGGAGCTGGCCAGGGCTGCAGGAGGGAATTCGCCCCCAGCACCCTGCTCTGTGGCTGCAGGAGAGATGTGGGCCTCTCCGGGCTGCCCCGGGCTAAGCCAGACCTCACTTATAACAGTCTGCGAGACTGGCAAGGCAAGAGGCAACTCAAACTCGCGATAGTCCCCAACAGTGGTGCGCAAAACAGACGCTTTGCCAATAGCTCCCGAGCACCAGGGTACCCCTCACCTCCGCCCAACTACCGTGGAAGCCGCGGGTAGCGCGGTGGGGCGGGGCAGGAAGGGGCCCACGAGGCACCTCCCTTCCCCAGCCCTCATGCTGGAACCGCTTTTACCCCTCAGTGCCCACCTGGCCCAAGACATTCGTTGGAGGCTTCCTTAAGTCACTGGGGGGCAATGCTGGCGGAACTACGGTGCGACCTCAAGCGAGGGCCCGCCTGTCTCAGGGCCTCTGGGGGCTCATCTGTGAAACAGGCTTAGTAGGAGCCCCCCCCCCGGTTGCCTCCTCCTAAGCCTGTGGCCTCCAAGCTTCCCATGGCCATGGGGGAAGGTCCCAGGTCCTCCATTCAGCCCACGTCCCTTCCTCTAGGTAGCTCCCCAGGCTGATCGCTGAGCCTCCAGTCCCTTCTTGCCTGCTCTGACCTGTAGGGCAGATAGCAAGGGGCGGGGCCCTGTAGGTTAACGACCGCCCTCTGCTGGTGGGCTGAGGATTCTGTCGCCCCAGTGACAAACGGGAAGGTTTGAGTAAGGGGTGGTTCGACCAGCAGCGCATCCCGCTGCCACCAGAGGGCGCGAGCGCCCCGCAGGCTGCACGGAAACGATTCCCGCCGGCTAAATTCCCATGAGGCTCTTCTCTGGGGAAACTGAGGCCCAGAGGAAGGTCACGCCAACCCGAGAGCACACTGCAGCCCTGGACCCGACGGTGCCTGAGCATGCCCTGTACTCGGCTCTTTCCTTTGGGGTATTGGAGCCTGGGGATGCCCGGATCAGGCATAGGAGGAGGCTTAGGGGGCGAGGAGGAGTTTGCCAGAAGCCGGAAGTTGGGAAGAGAAAGTCGGGTGATGGAGCAGTTTGGGCAGAAGCACCGAGGCGCGACCGAGTGGCGGAGTGCAGGAGCTGGTGGCTCGATTCTCGGAGGAATTGAGCTGGGGTTGCGCGATGGTCCAGGCTACCCTCTGAAGCTGTTTTTCTCCCGGCTCTGCAGAATTGGAAACTGAGGCAACAACAGGTTGTCTCTTGACACGAGATCACGTGGCTGAGCAGGGCTCCAATCAGAAGAGGGAGGTAGCAGACCCGAGTGGACGGAGGCCCCTCCTCTTCCTTCTCCCACCAATTTGCACGGGAGGGGAAATAGGCCTGGATTGAGATAGGCCCCCTCCCCAACTCGAACTAGGGTCGGGCCCCTCTTCCCAACTCAGACCAGACGTGTCTCCAGTCACGTCTGCAAGTGGCAGCCAGTTGATGATTAAGTCGAGAGGCAGACTGCTTTGCTAGTCAATCTCAGGCCTGGGTCCCTGCCTCTGAGCCTCGGTTTCCCTTCCTTATTCTCGGGACCCCCGAGAGACTGGCTTCGGATGCCTCAATACTTCAGTGTCCCCGCCCCGCCACCACCGGTTCAGGAGCTTAGAGAGCAGCGGCGCTGAACAGGGATGTTTGTTATTTTGCTCCACGCCTGGGCGAAGCCACGCCCCTCACCGCGCTATTGGTGGATCCCCTTCCGGGGGGAGAGGCTTGCATCTCAGGCCCCACCTCCGCCCTGCCGTATAAAAGCGGCGCCGCCGAAGGACGCGGGGTTTCTGGCCGGATCGGCGACTGCGCGTGCGTGCGCGGGGAGAGTTTGCGTCTTCAGGCTGCAGCGTCCTTAGCTCGCGTTCCGCGTCGCGGGTTCGAGGCCAGGGTCTGCGCGTGGTGGGTTCGCGCCCCGGGGCGTGATGCTGTTTGACAAGGTGAAGGCGTTCGCGGTGCAGTTGGACGGCGCGACCGCTGGCGTTGAGCCGGTGTTCAGCGGCGGCCAGGTGGTGGCAGGTCGGGTGCTACTGGAGCTAGCGGGCGCGGCGCGCGTGGGCACCCTGAAGCTGCGCGCGCGAGGCCGCGCACACGTGCACTGGACCGAGTCTCGCAGCGCGGGCTCGAGCACCGCGTACACGCAGAGCTACAGCGAGCGCGTGGAGGTCGTGAGCCACCGCGCCACGCTGCTCCCTCCAGGTACCAGCCTGGGACCCCACGCCCCATCCCGATAGCCGGCAGGACACCGGGATTCCCGCGTAGCCGCTGAGCCACCCTCTCTTGCTTGCACCTACAGACACTGGCGAGCCCACGACCCTGCCTGCCGGGCATCACGAGTTCCCGTTCAGCTTCCAGCTGCCTCTGTAAGCCCCCAGGCCCGGGCCGGCCCCTTCTCCATGGGCCCCCAGTGCTGGGTATCTGGGAACCTATGAGCACCAAAACTGTCCTCTCCTCCGAGGGACCCCCATGTCTGTCTTCCTCTATGTCTTTAAGACATCCCACCTTTGTGTCTCTGTGCTCCTCCCCTGAATCCCCTTCCCTCTACCCCCAGGACCCTGGTGACATCCTTTGAGGGAAAACATGGCAGCGTCCGCTACTGCATCAAGGCCACCCTGCACCGCCCCTGGGTCCCAGCACGTCGGACCAGGAAGGTGTTCACTGTCATTGAGCCAGTGGACATCAATACACCGGCCCTGTTGGTGAGTGGCTACCCTGTGAGAGGAAGGAGGAGAGCATTGTAGGCGGGACGCCTAAGGGACCCCAATTGACTCCCTTCAGGAAGCCGGGCTCCCAGGGGGACCCTGGGGGGGGGGGGCAGGGAGCTAGGCAAATGTGGAATGAGTCAGAGTCCATTGGCGCTGAGTGCAAATCCCGGCTGCACCGTGGTTCTGTGGCTCTGGGAAAGTGCCTCGCCCTCTGTGAGCTGCAGATGTGCAGTGTGAGCATCAGTCAGTGCCCAGCGAGCGCTGGCCACACGTGCGCTCATCACACATTGCTTCTTGCAGCTTCAGTTTTATAAGAGTCATATTCCTGGCTCCATGTGAAAGATGGTCCCTGGATTATTAAAAAGAAAGTAGACCCTGTCCCAGGTTCTGTCCCTCAGGCTGGGGGTGCTTGGAAGCCCCACAGGGGTCTGGTTTGTACAAAGTGACCTGTTCGTGGCCCTTTGCTCCACCTGGACAGGCGCCTCAGGCAGGAGCCCGGGAAAAGGTCGCCCGATCCTGGTACTGTAACCGTGGCCTGGTCTCCCTCTCTGCCAAGATTGACCGCAAGGGCTACACGCCAGGTAGCAGGTGGGGACGGGACGGGGGGCGTGAGGCAGGTGTCGGGCGGCAAGCTGGGAGACTGAGGCCATGCTCCCGGGCAGGAGAGGTGATCCCCATCTTCGCCGAGATCGACAACGGCTCCACGCGACCCGTGCTGCCACGGGCAGCTGTGGTGCAGACGCAGACGTTCATGGCCAGAGGCGCCCAGAAGCAGAAACGAGCTGTGGTGGCCAGTCTGGCGGGCGAGCCCGTGGGCCCAGGGCGGCGGGTGCTGTGGCAGGGCCGGGCGCTGCGGATCCCCCCGGTGGGGCCCTCCATCTTCCACTGCCGCGTGCTCCACGTGGGCTACTCGCTCAAGGTACAGCGCCCCTTGGTCCTGGGGCAGGGTGGCTCTGCCTGCTGGGTTCCCCCCACCCACCCCCCGGGCTGAAGCTGGGGTCTCCATCGCCGGCACTGGGAGGCACTGTGGGCACAGCGGCCAAGGCCTGTTTCCTCTATGGAGGGCACCAGGCGGCCTGGGCACCCCTCCCTCATGGCTCTGCCTCCAGGTTTGCGTGGACATCCCGGGCACATCCAAGCTGCTCTTGGAGCTGCCGCTGGTCATTGGCACCGTCCCCCTGCACCCTTTTGGCAGCCGTTCGTCCAGCGTGGGCAGCCACGCCAGCTTTCTTCTGGACTGGGGGCTGAGGGCCCTGCCCGAGCACCCTGAGGGTGAGTCCCACCCCACTCTGGGGGCCGGAGGGCGGCGAGGTGGGCAGAGGCACGTCCCAGGTCCGCTGTCCTTCCTGCAGTCTCCACGTTCCTACCTCTAAAAGGTCACAGTAATAGTTGCATTGGTGGCTGGGCGCGATGGCACACACCCATCATCCCAGAGACTCAGAGACAAGGCAGGAGGAGCGCAAGATCCAGGCCAGCCTGGCAACTTAGCGACCCTGTCTCACACTAAAGTGGCCTGGGGCGCGGCTTCTGGTGGGGCACTGGCCTAGCGTGCACGAGGCCCTGGCTTCTGTCCCGGCCCCCCAAAAAATCCCTTCAGTGGCCCCAGGACCCCAGAATCCCAGTGGGAGGGCTCCAGTGGGCAGCCCCCAGCAGGCGCAGGGGGCCCTGCTCACTATGTCACCTATGTCTAGCCCCTCCTGACTACTCAGAGGTGGTCACAGAAGAAGAGGTGGCAGTCGCTTCACAGAGCCCCTTCCCACTGCTGCCAGACCCCAGGATGAGTCTGGAAGGGCCCTACTTCGCCTACATCCAGGAGTTCCGCTACCGCCCGCCACCCCTGTACTCCGAGGTAAGCTTGGGGTCCAGGAGCCCCCTGCCCGTGCCTCTCTGAGCCCTGTCACCTCAGTGGGCGGAGACAGCCCCAGGGGAGTTCAGGCCGGTGGAGCGCCTGTAGGGACCCCGATGCCCAGCCCTGCTGCTCCTGCTCTGCCCTGGGACTTCCTCCTGCCTTTCCCCGTCCAAGGCAGCTGTGACAGACAGGATGGCTTCATTAGAATGTTTCTCTCAGGAGGATCCAAATCCACCTTCGGAGGCCATGAGGCCACGCTGCATGACCTGCTGAGTGGCAAAAAGGACACCTGGAGGGGCGAAGTTGCTTAGGAACCTCCAGCCACCATGACCACGGGGACGGCTGGGCCCACGGCCACCCGCCTGACATCGAGGAAACTGAGTCTTGGAGCAGGGCGAGGCTGTGCCACTGTCACAGGACTGAGGAAGAGCCAGGATGGAATCTGGCACATCCGGACTAGCTGTCCCCAAGCATCAGGTGCCCAGCACCCGGCCCAGGAAACCATTCGCCTGTGTGTGTGCCCGGCCTGTGGGTGGCGCTGGGTCCCCCAGGAGCCTCCAATCTGAGGGAGGCAGACAGTCCAGTCTTGTGAAGTCAGAGGGGACCCAGGGCTGGGGCAGGCCAAGGAGGCTTCCCGGAGGAAAGGCCAGTTTAGCGGCGGCCCCGGCCTGGAGTGGAGCTCCGCGGCAGAGAAGCGAGGGGTGTCAGGAGCTCCCCACCTTCACCTTTAGAATTGGGGGCTCAGAGGAGAGGTGTCCTCATTGCCCGTGGGGTCCGGCCGGCAAGGGGGCCCAGGAGCAAAGCATTCAGGAGAGCAGGTCACTGGGGCGGCCAGGGCAGCCCCGGTCTGAAGACAAGTATCCCAGGACATAGAGGCCCGCGATCTGTGGCCCAGGGAACCCAGGTTCAGGGAGGGGCAGGCCCCACCAGCCACGCGACTTAGAAAATGTGACTGTGGGGCCCTTGTTCAAGGATGATTTAGAATTTCAAGACTGTGACAACAGCATTAAAGGGTCCCAAGGACTCAAGTCAGCCCAGAGGGACATATGGGACCATTGTGCTTCAAGAGCCCCCCCTCAAGAGAAAAGAGGACAGGGGCAGCCGGACCAGCCCCAGCTGCCGAGCCCCAGGCTGGGCTCTGCATTTCTGATAGGCCTTAAAATCATCCTCTTTTATACAATTATTTTTTATCAAATAAACGCGTGGAGGAAGAGACTGTCTGCTGGGTTATTTCTCCTCCGCTGCCGAGGGGGCGGTGTGCCCTCGACCACCATCCTGGGCCACAGTTGGAATGAATTTCTGGCCCTAGTCCAGAAGGGGAGACTGAGGCCCAGAGACACAGGGACGCCGAGTGGGGGTCCAGGGCCCCCGGCCCCTGTGCAGGTGAGCACGAACCCTTAGCTCATCTACCCTCAGAACCCATGGGGTGGCTGGGTACAGGGTGACCCCACTACCTGACTGGGCATTTCTGGATTTTATTGAGGTGAAATTCACATACCATAAAATTACCCATTGCAAAGTGTAAAATTCCACAGCATTCCCCACACTACATTTCAGAATGTGTCGTCAATTACTTTTATCTCATTCCAGAAATTTCCACCACTGCCCGAGGAGACCCTGCCCGCTGGGCAGTCCCACCGAAACCCCTCCCCCAGCCCGGGTGTCAGCAGGCTGCTGCTGTCTGTGACACGCCTGTCTGGAGCATTTCACATCAGTGGGCTCACGCTGTGGCCTTCTGTGTCTGGCGTCTGCCACTCAGCATGTTTTTGAGGTTAACCCACAAGCCTCATGGATTGGCACTCCAGTCTTCTTTCAGGGGACGGGTATCAGGGTTTAACCCATGGGCTCTTAACCACTGAGCCACTCCCCCAGCCCTATTTTGTATTTTATTTAGAGACGGGGTCTCGCTGAGTTGCTTAGGGCCTCGCTGAGACGCTGAGGCTGGCTTTGAACTTGCGATCCTCCTGCATCGGCCTCCGTAGCCTCTGGGATTACAGGCGTGCACCACTGCACCTGGCTCCGCTCCTTTTTGTGGTCAAATAATATTCCTTTGTCTGGACGGACCACCTAATGCCCATCCATTCATTCACCACTGGACTCGGGAACTGTGGGTAAGTGCTGGCTGTCGCAAACACTGGCACTAGGAACACCGAAGGATTTCTTGGAACACTCACTGAGCGTTCAGCGCTATTGTGGCGGATGGAGTTGTAACTCACGGAAGTGCAGATGGGAACAGCCAGCCCAATAGAATGAGGCGACTCACCCAGGGTCCCACGATCTGGAGTGATGGAGCTGCCATTCAAAATTGCTTCTTGGGGGACTGGGGTTGTGGCTCAGTGGTAGCATGCGCGCCTAGCACGCGTGAGGCCCTAGGTTTGATTCTCAGCACGGCATAAAAATAAAATAAAGGTATTGTGTCCACCAAAAATTAAAAAAAAATATATATATATATATATTTTAAAAAGCAACAATAACTGCTTTTGGGAATCAAAGTCTTCTTCGCCCCTCCCTGTAGGACTGCGTTCCCCAAAGTCCTGCGCAGGCTCCAAGGCAGATTTTGAGACCCCGCCCCCTGGTGTCCTGGCCACGCCCAAGGGCGGGGCGGGGCCAAGTTAGAGACTGATCTGTGCCCACCAGCCTGCCCAAGGCATAGAAGAGGCTGGTAAAGGGCAGATGGAACAGAAGGACATCGGCTAACAGGTCCCCAAATACAGCTGGATAGAAGGAGCCGGTTCCAGTGTTCTGCAACAATTTTTTCCCCAGGCTGGAGTTGGAACCCAGTGCCCTAGCTGAGCTACACCCCAGCCCAGCTTATCACAACTTCTGTATTTTATAAAAAATTAGAAAAGCAGCGTGTGAAGGCCCCCATCACAAAGAAATGATCGATGTTTAAGTGTCAGAAATAATCACTGCATGTGCTGTACGAGTGTTGAAGGACCGCACGCCCTGTGAATGTGTGCGATTTTTAGAATATAATATTTAAAAATTATTATTATTATGTATGTACTAGGGATGGAACCCAGGGGTGCTTAACCACTGAGCCACATCCCCTGCCCTTTTTTGTCTTTTATTTAGAAGCAGGGTCTCAAGCTGAGTTGCTTGGGGCCTCGCTAAATTGCAGAGGCTGGCTTTGAACTTGCAATCCTCCTGCCTCAGCCTCCCTGGGCTGAGGATTACAGGTGTGCACCACCACATCTGGCTAAAAAAAAAAAAAATTAAATTAACTGGCAGCCCAGGGTGACCACTGGCAGGGTCAGGGCCCAGAGGCGAGGATCAAGCGAGGGCTTTGTGTGATTGCAGGCAGGAGACATGCCCCAGTGTCCCAGTGTCCCCAGCTGAGTGTCCAGGCCACGTCTGCAGAGCCCCAGGCCACACCCCCACTTGGGCCCCGATTTCCTTCTGCTCATCCTGGGATCCACCCAGCATCAGCCCTGGACAGCTGACCTGATGCCACGCTCACAACAGGAGGTCCCTGGAGCCTGGCTGGGGGCAGATGTCCCCACAGCACGGTCCCTCAGCTTCAGGAGGGACTGAGCTCCCCGTCCGCTGGGGCACGTCCCCCACCGAGAAGGAGCTGCGGCACTCACTGTAACCACAGGGGTGTGCAGTCCCACAGACTTCCCTCCCGCGGTGGGAGGACGAGACTCCCGGTGTCCTCGGGACTCCTGAGTCTGCAACTACGGGGAACCCGATCCCTAAAGGACTTTCTGGGTCAGACAAATGACACACAGTGGAGCTGGCTCAGACAGTCCCGATTCACTGACCCCCTGATCACAGGGAGGAGCTCACGGGGTCAAATGTGAAATGATCCCAGAGATTCCCCCTCCCCTCCCTCCAGCTCCTCCTGTGTGAGCCCCCACCCACTGCTGCTGAAACACCCTGAGCAGATTCCCACCTCAGGGCCTTTGCATATGCTATTCCTGTGGCTGAAATGCTCTTCCCTTGTGACTGGCTCCTCTTTACCTCCAGGGCCTCCACCTTTCCTCACCTCATCCAGCCTCCTGACTAAAGTTCTCATCTGCTGTCCCCTTTCCCATCCCTCTGTTCTGATGTCTTCATGGTCCTCATTACCCTCTGAATTTCCCACTTCCATATTCACTTGTTTGTCTGAGACTTTGAGGGCAGAGCCAGGTCACGACTGTGTCCCCAGCCTCAGCAGCCGGCAGGCAGGAGGAAGACTGTGGACTGATGACATGTCTGGAGGACCCCACTACCTTACTGAAGCCCAGATTGGAATGGGAGGGGTGTCGCCCCTTCTCACTGGCCCCCGGACCCTTCTGCATCAGGTGTATTGCTTGTGCAGAATCAAACTCCAGGACTCTGGGCCTTGTACTGCCTCCGTCTCTCTCAGTCTCTGTCTCTCCAGTCTGTCTCTGCTCTCTCGCCATCTTGCCGTCTCTGTCTCCCCCTCCTGCTACCTCCTCCTTGGCCCCCGAATTTCTGTCACTGTGTCCCTCTGCCAGTGTCTCACTCTCTCTCATTTCTGTCTCTCTGGGTCTCTGATTCTCTCACCATCTCTGTCTCTGGCCGTGGCCCGGCCAACCCTGGGGCACCGGGTGACAGGCAGGCATGGCGCCCAGCGCTTGTTTTCCCGCCTGCACTGGCAGGGAGCCCGGCCGGGCTGCTGTTCAGGAATCCTGAGCCACCCGCCCGCCCCAGCCACCAGGCACAGCCGACTGCCTTCCTCCCGGCACATTCTGTCCTGAGCAGGGAGCTCTGGGGGTGGGTGGGAGGGGGACACGTTCCTGCTAGCTCCAGTTACAGGACAGCTTGTCCTGGTGACCCCAAACCCCTGACCCATCCCCTCCCAGCTCTGGGTTTAGACCTTCCTGAGTAAGACCACTGCCTCCAGCTCACCCCTACCTCAGGACCTTTGTATCTGCTGCTCCTGCCGCCTGCACTCCTTCTCCCTAGATGTGCCCAGACCCTCCTCAGGCACACTCAGACCCAGAGACCTGCTCGCCATGCCCCCCTGACCCTGGCAAGAGCACCCCGCTTCCTGCTTCTGCCCTGGTGTGTCTGCTTCCTGGTCTTCCCCTCTCCCTGGCGTCCCATATTCACTGGTTCAGCGAAGGCCATGCCAGGGCCTCCCTGTGTCCCCAGCGCTCCACACACACCATAGGTGTTGGTGACTCATTTACAGTTGGCATCGTTTCCTCCAGAGCTCAGCCCTGCCCAGGGCCCCAGGTGGTGCATGTGGCTCCGGGACTGGCTGACCTGCCACATGAGCCCTGCACCCCAGGCTCCGGCACCCCCAGTCTCCGCGCCCTTTCTGCTAAGAGCGGTCTGTGCCCCGGGCTCCGCGCGCGGCGATGGGTACACAGACACACGCAGCGCGCCAGGCCCCAGGTGCACATGGAGCGCAGGGCGCGTCCCCGTGCAGAGTCCCCGCGTCGCGGAGGCGAGCTGCGCCCTCTGACAGAGGCCCGCAGCGGTGACACGACCCCGGGGCTCGCCCTTGTCCAGCCAACGCCCCCGCCCCAGCGCCACCTCGCTTTCAGTGTTCAGGAAAGTCCCCAGAAAGCATCGGGCCAGGGCAAGGGGCCCAGGAGGAAGTGGTGACAGCCCGTGGCCATCGGCACTTGCACACGGGGCAGGATCTGGGCAGGAGGCGGGTTCACAGGGACACATGGTCCAGGGCAGGGATGCGGCCGCCGCCTGTGCCCGATCCCTTCGCGCTGCCGAGCTCCGTGTGCAGTGAGGAAACAGGTGCAGGGGGACCGGACGCCCTCAGAACAAGGGTCTGGAGGACTCTGTCCCCCCTGCCTGCCTGTTGGTGGCTTGGAGCCAGCCCCCTTTCCTGGCTTCGCTTGTGACTACGAGACCCCATCCGGTCAGCTAGAGCCTTTGGTTACCAGAGACATAGAGATTGGTCCAGGGATGCACAGGTGACGTGGGTGAGGCCAATCTCTCTGGGTGCTGGGGGCTCACTTGGTTGATAAAGGCCATCTTTGCCACCACAAGGACAAAGAACAGGGAGAGTCCTGGTGGGGAGCAAAGAGGGACGCAGACACTTTCAGCCCCTTGGAGTCCGGATGGAGCCAGAGGGAAGGATGGAACTGGAGGGTCCTGGGAAGGCTTCAGGCAGAGAGGACACTGGAGCTGGGGCTTTGACGGATGCAGAGGAGTTTGCCAGGGAGCCAGGCATCTCCTCGACTGCCCTCGTGGTTCTGTGGGACTGCAGCCTGGTCCTGCGTTCAGTCCGTCTTCTGCTGGGGCTGTGCTTTGACTCCGCCAGACCCCTGAGGACAGCACAAGTCAGCTTGGTAGTTTCCAGCGGTCCTTGAATATTTGTGATGTAGGTAGGTCACGCCGGGCAGGGTCTTGAACTCTGGCTGAGCGTCAGGCTTTATTTGGGAGATACACACAGGGTGATGAATAGGGGGACTGGATCCACAGGGCAAAGAACCGAGGCTGGGGAGAGGCTGGAGCAGAGCCTGGGAGCGGAAGGCGCTGGGGCCACAGTCCCCGGAGGGGTGGCTTCTCCACGGGGAGCTCCGGATCCAGGGGCGGCGCTCAGGGAGGAGGGCGAGTCAGAGCCCGGCCTGGGCCGTCCGCGCCACCCTTTCTCCCCGGAGGACCCGGGGCGCGGGGCAGCACTTCTCTGAGCCCCGGTCTCTTCATCTGGAACCTGGGTCGCGCACCGAGGTCCGTGGGGTCTGTGGTGCTGAGCAGGCCCAGCAGAGGCGACCCTCAAGGGACCGCCTCCTGCCCCGCTCTGCTTCTTGACTCCGCGGGACCCGCGTGGCCACGCGGGTTTGCAGGTGGGCTGCGGAGCGTCAGTACGCGCGTGTGTGCGTGGGGCTCGTCCTGATGGCAACTTCCGTGGAAAGCGGCTGGTCTCAGCCACGCCGGGAGGTGACGCTGCTCCATGAATGTGCAACAGCTTGCACGTCCCTTGTCCAAAATGCTTGGGACCAGAAGTATTTCTGACTTGGGGGTGTTTTGGATTGGGGGCTATCTGCACATGCATGGAAGGATGACACCACAGTGTCACATCCCAGTCACCTGACCATGGCCTCCCAAGGGCCTCCCAGCCTCAGCCCTGGTCCCAGACCTCGGTGCCTCCCACACTGTGTGAGTGGCCTGCAGAGCAGCTTGGTGCCTGTGGGGGAGGCAAAGCCCCTGCTCAGTATGGCACTGGCCTGCCCCGTGGAGCCTGCTCATTGCAACCCAAGTGCTTCCAGATTCAGACCTGGAAAAATGCCGTCTGGCACCTCAGCCCCCGGCACAGGTTGGAAATCCAAGATCCGGAGACATCCTTCCTTCCCGGGGTCCCAGCGGAGCATGGCCCTGCTCTGCTCACGCACCCTCTATGGCTCCCCATTACTCTCAGCAGAAAGTAGTCCAGCTGCTCGGTTCAGCATTTGTGATCTGCCCAGACGTGTCAGGAGCGTGACCTGATTCTCAGTCACTCTTTCCGTCTTATCTTTGTTGTGTTTGCCAGGGGCAACTGTTGACACTCCCGGGACACATTAAGTGATCAGAGACCAAATATTCTGTCTGCCTCGGACATGCCAGGGCATCAGGCGGAACGGGAGTCTGGCAAAGGCGGGGACTGGCTGTTTGCAGTGTTGGACTCGCCGGGTCGCTGACTGTCAATAGGGTCCGAAGCACAGGACGGGGCGGCGACTGCTGCGGAGCTCAGACCAGAAGTGGGCAAGCGTCCTCCGCACGGGGCCAGAGAGGAAATATTTGAGGCTTTGCGGGCTGGACGTGTGGGTCGGTCTCTGCTGCAAACGTGAGGTCCCCCGCTGCGCCAAGCAGCCGAGGCGCTGCGGGTGAATGAGCCGCGGTGCCTGGGGCCTGCACTCCCACCCGGAGGCTGGAGTTTGAATCTGTGTCATTTCCACGTGCCGCCCAAGAGGCGTCTTCAAGGTTTTTTCCCCCAATCATTGGCAAATGTGAAATCCATTTTTACGTGGTCTCCAGTTTGCGGACCCTTGGAGGAGCACGGAGTGGGTTAGAAAGATCGGCTTCTTTTCTTTTTTGGTCCTGGGGATTGAACCCAGGGGCACTTGACTACTGAGCCACATCCCCATCCCCTTTTTGTGTTTTATTTAGAGACAGCGTCTCACCGAGTTGCCTAGGGCCTCGCTAAGTGGCTGAGGCTGGCTTTGACCTCGCCATCCTCCTGCCTCAGCCTCCCAGCCGCTGGGATTAAGGGTTCTTATTTACAGAGAATCGGAGCCCTGTGTAGAGAGGCTGCCAGCTAAGAAAACATGAAGGCAGGGCTGGGTGGAGGCTCAGGGCTGGAGCGCTGGCCTGGCACGGGTGAGGCACCGGGATCGACCCTCGGCACTGCATAAAAAATAAATAAAGAGATGTCCATCTACAACTAAAAAAATTAAAAGGAAAAGGAAATACTGAGCCAGGCTGCTAGCCCCGCCCCAGCGTCGGTAAGAGCTCGCGAGGAGTCCCGGCTTACAAAGCGTCAGAAGGAGGCCAGCGCCGGTGGCCAGTCGGGTGTCAGGTCCTGGGTTTCAATGGGGGCCTGCCCCTGGCCACCAACCGCACCCCGACAGGACGCGGCCACCCCCCGCCAGGGTGCTGTTTACTAAGTATCCAGTGACAGGGGCAAGGTTCCAGGTCACAGAGAAGTCACACCGAAAGATGGGCACTGTGACAATGTGCGTCTCTGGATGCCGGCTGTTTACAGTGACATGAGACCAGCTGTTCGCAGGGGAGCAGCCAGAACCTCTCTGGATGCCCGAGTCCAGGTGGTCAGCGGGATGAGCCCCTCCGGGGTGCAGAGGGCCCTGCGGTCCATGAGCCAGGACCCTCTCCCGGGGGGCCTCCAGCCAGGCCTGGGAAAGAGGCAAGGGCCCGGCCAGGGGGCGCTCAAGGCACCAGGCCCACGTCCAGCCTGGGTCTCCCCCTGCCGTCCTGGCTGTGCTGCCCTGGACCTGTTGTTTAACCTCTCTGGGCCTCTACTCCCTCCTCCATAAAGTGGGCATGAGAACAGATCAGGGTTGCCTGATAAAACACAGGTGACCCAATTAAATTTTCATTTCAGATAAATAATAAATCCTTTTTTTTTGTTTTTTTGTTTTTTTTTTTTGTACTGGGGATTGAACCCAGAGGCACTTTACCACTGAGCCACATCCCCAGCCCTTTAAAAATTTTTTTTTTTTTTTTTTGAGACAGGGTCTCACTAAATTGCTGAGAGCCTCAAGCTTGTGATCCTTCTGCCTCAGCCTCCCAAGTCACGGGTAGCAGGCATGAGCCGCCATGCCCAGTCACTGGATCCGGTTTCTAAAGTATAAATATGTCCGTGCAATATTTGGGATATATTTATGCTAAAAGTTATTTTCCTTTTTATGATGAACATATATTAATTGTACCAATTACTGGGGTTTCACTGGGACATTTTATACCTGCATATATGGTGCACCGGTCCTGTTCATCTCCCTTCTACTCTGTCTAAAAAAAAATGTGGCTGCTTACGTGACCCTGCGCACTGAGGCCTGGTGAGTGAGATAAAGAGGGAGTCCAAAGACTGACTGAATCTGCATTGTTTATTGAGGTCAGTGATGAACACCACTTTCATTTATCAGTGCTGGGCATGGAAGCCAGGGACTCACCCATGTGAAGCACACACCCCACCACAGACCCACACCCAGCCCCTCTGTCACCCTTTATTGAGCACCTACTGTATGCCATCTTCTAGAGATACAACCATGAATCAAATGCCCTGTCCCTGCCTGCTGAGGGCTCCCGGTCAACCAGAGGCGGATATTAATGCAGACGTCACCGGAAGTGAGGAATCAGAAGCTGTATAATATGCTCCGAGGGAGAAGCCAGAGCCGGGCTCCCTCTAGGTGGAGTTCATTCTAGAGGACTTTCTGGTGGAAACGATCCCTGTTCAAATCTGGAGGAGCTTTAGAGGTACAAATTGGGGACTAGAGTCGCAGGCAGAAAGCACAGCATGTGCAAAGGTCCTGGGGTGTGAGGGACCATGATCATTCCAGGGGCTGCCTTCATGACATCCTCGGCTCTGACATTTTGCAGAACACTGAGGACAATTGATAAGGCTGAGGCTGAGTTTGGGGTGGCCAGGGTCGCCTGGCCCATTGGGTAGGACCAGGGGGGAGGATTCTAGATTCTAATGCATCCCTGGCCCCAGAGGAGGCCAGATGCCATTGGGGGTGCTGCACTGTGGCATTTCAAGGCCACCCACCAGGGGCCAGGGCCACCAGGGATGGGGCCGGAGGATCTGAAGCAGAGAGGAGCTTTGGGGTGTCCTGGCAGGCGCTCTCAGGACCAAGAACCAGCGTGGCAGCCATGCAAAGGGCCACCAACACCCCCGAGACCAGTGGACCTTCCCAGAGGTGGCCTCGACAGCCACAAAGCCCCACCACAGGCTGGTTCCAGAAGCATCACCATTTTACAGATAGGCAAACTGAGGCTCGGGAGGATGGAGCTGCTTGCTGAGGATTTGCAGGGACCCCAAGAGCATCCTCCCTTGTGTCCTTCCTAGAGAGGGTCAGCGTCCAGGGCCAGATTTGGGTCCACCACTTCCTGGCCTCAATGGCACTAGCTGTAAAGTGGGACCAGGGGCATCAGAAATGAGCTCGGTGGAGGAGCGCCTGGCCTGCTGAGGCGCTCCTTTCCATCCCCAGCACTGGAAAAAAATGGGGGGTGGCTTTGGCCACCTGCAGATGGCCATGGGCTGACCCTTCACCCCGGCTGCAGGAATGACCTCAGTGCCCTCGCCCCCGGTGGACCTGGGGCTCTGTAAGCCAGTGTGCCCGCCCGCTGTCCAGGGTGCTCACCAAGGGTGGGGGTGCTCGGGTGGGGGTGGCCTCAGGGCCTCCAGCTGCCAGCTGGGCTCGTCCTGTGCTGATGCCCACCCCCCTCCGGGGCTGCTGCCTCCGACCGCACCGTGTGTGGGTCACACCTGAAACCCGACTCAGACAACAGCCACCTGCTCTGTGTCCCCGACCCCGCGTGTCTGCGGCGAGACCTTCTGTTTTGGAAACGCGCGCGTGGCGCCGCTTGGCACGCCTGGCCCCGCGGAGGGTCTCTGCGACCCAAGGCGCCAACCACGTCCCCGAGCCTGTTCTTTTTCTTTCTTCAAAACAACACACGTGGGTGCCGAGCCGTGTAAATATTAACCTGCTGGACTGAATACAAAGCATCCCGGCCACACGGCGGGCCGCGGCACACAGGGCCGGGCCTGCGCACTGCGCCGCGGTTTCCTCATCTGCTCGGTGGGCGCAGAGACGCCCTGCCTGGGGCCCCTGCAGGGCCAGTTGCGGGGATCTGGGGCAGTAGGCACCGGCAGGAGGGGTAAGCGCAATGCCCTCATTTACTTCCGTAGAGCCCACTCTTGCTATGTTGCCCAGGGTGGCCCCGAAATTCTGGCCTCCAGCGATCCTCCTGCCTTGGCCTCCTGAGTAGCTGGGACCCCAGCACGGACGTCAGGGCGAATCTGGAGGGATTGTGTTTCCTGGCCCCGTCAGCCGAGTCTGTTTATTTCATGCTGATGTAACCCAGCCTGTAAAGGACACATCTGCCATCTCGCCATCACCCAGGTGCCAACGAGTGGCTGATCTTCAGTTGGAGTAGCCCTGCGAATGTCGGACTAGGAAGGGGGTGTCAGCCGGGTCCCATCTACCGGGGACAGAGACACAAGAGGACCCTGGGAAAGACAGGTGGGTAGAGAGAGAGACCGTGAGAGAGACAGAGAATGGAGAGAGACGGGGGAAACATGGTGACAAGGACAGAGTTAGCTCTGGAGCCATTAATCTACCCCCAGCTCTGCTCTGTGGACCCTCCGCAGCCCAGAACCAAAGGGGTCCTTGCCCCTCCCAGGTACAGATGGGAAACAGACCCCAGGGTGCCAACCTGTGGCCCCCAAAGCTGTGACACTAGCTGGGACCCTGAGGGTGGGGAGGTGCAGCTGGGGTTCCCCTGCAGTGACCATGCCTGTCATCCCAGCAACTCGGGAGGCTGAGGCAGAAGGGTCTCAGTTCGAAGCCAGCCTCAGCAAAAACGAGGCCCTAAGCAACTCAGCAAGACCCTGTCTCTAAATAAAACACAAAATAGAGCTGGGGACGTGGCTCAGTGGTCGAGTGCCCCTGAGTTCAATCCCTGGCTCCAAGAAAAAACAAAAACAAAAATTTAAAAAACACCCAAAAGGCTCTGGCTGGGGCCCAGCTGGTCCCAAGTGCAGTCTCAGGTCTGAGATGTGGGCATGTGACCTTGGAATTTGCAAGAGCCTCATGTGGGGAGGGTCTTGGCTTCAGGGTCCACCACCTGGCCACTGTTGGGACGGCCTGCAGGTCACACGCACTCTTGAGGACAGGCCAGCCGTGTTTGGTATTTCCCATGACTCAAGCCATTTAAAAATGACATCGGGGCTCCTGGATGCAGGGAGATCTCAACTCCTCCTGGAGGGTGGCCCAGAGGACGTGCCACTGACAAGCCGAGTGCCCGGGCCAGCCAGGGAGGTCTGGCCAGAGATGGCAGCTGGCCGTTCTACTCCTGGAGACCCCGCAGGGCAGACACCAGTGCGCATCCTGCCCCCGCCAACGGGGGGCTGAGGTGACTCGAGCAGATCATAGCTGGCCACACCCTGGGGGAAGGGACTTGCCGCCCACCGGTGCACCTCGCATGGGGCCCTGGGTCTGGCCCTACGTTCAGGACTCCGGGGAGATGGGCCGGGTGCTGCGGAAGCTCCTCCTCAGTGGCCGAGCCCTGGCCTTCTTCCCTGCCATCCTTTCTTGCTGCATGCTGACAAGGTGACCAGTGGCAGCAGCCCCTAGGTAGCCTCTTAAGCAGGGGCACTAGTCACTGGAAAGAGCAAGGCAGGATTAGCAGGCTGGGACCTTCGTCCCCACCTCAGCCTCAGGGAAGGGAAGAGGGCCTAAAGATGGATTTGATCACAGTTGGTTAAGAAGATCATCAGTCGTGCCTATTTAATGAGGCCTCCATAAAGCCCAAGAAGGATAGGATTCAGAGAGCATTCAGACAGGGAACAGTCAGAGGTTCCTGCAGAGTGGCACACCCAGAAACCATGGAAGCTCCCTGCCCTTCCCAGCATGCCTTACGTCAGGTGCCTCTTTTCCACATCCCTCTTATTACCCTTTATCCTAAGCCAAGAAAGGCATGTAAAATGTTTCTCTGAGTTCTGTGAGCCTCTCAAACAAATGAACTCTACCAGAAGAAGGGCCCAAGAACCCCAATTTACAGTCAAAGCACAGGGAAAGCTCCCAGGGGCTGGTGATGGGCATGGGGAGCAACAATGGAGAACCGAGCCTCAACCTGTGGCAGCTGATGCTGTCTCCAGGTGGAGAATGTCAACATGGAACTGAATTAGCGGGGATCCAGCTGGCGTCTGCACAGGACAAGCTGTGGCTGCCCCACGTTCTCATTGGTGACCAGAGGTCACAGAAGTTTTGTTTTTTTTTTTTTTTTTTTAACCAGGAAGGGATTGAATGAGCCACATCCCCAGCCCTTTTTTGTATTTTATTTAGAGATAGGGTCTCTCTGAGTTGCTTAGGGCCTCAATAAGTTGCCGAGGCTGGCTTCAAACTTTGATCCTCCTGCCTCAGCCTCCCAAGCTGCTGGGATGACAGGTGTGCGCCCCTGCGTCCGGCCCACAGAAGTTTATGTGTTGATTTTTGTTTTCCAGTACTGGGGATTGAACCCAGGGACACTCTACCGCTGAGCTACACCCCTGGCCCCTTTCTACATTTTATTTTTGAGACAGGGTCTTGCTCAGCTGTTCAGGCTCACCCTGAACTCGTGATCCTCCTGCCTCAGCCTCCCAAGCAATGTGTCGATTGTTGAGTGAGAAAATGGGGGTGGGGATCATTTTTATTCCTACCTCTGTCATCAGAGAACCAAATGGCCAGATCTGGAGACGTCCTTCTATGCACCGGGAAAAGAGTCCATGCTGTAAACCACAGCTTCCGCTAGAGGCAGACCAGGAAAATAAACAGACCGGGGGCTAAAAAGGAGCTTGACGTGCACCCCCAAACCCTAAATCAGGCAGGGGAGAGGCTGGGCTCAAGAAAGTGGGTCCTTCAAAGACAAAACAGCAACAAAACCTCAGAAAAGTACCAGGCAGGAATGTCAAGTGTGAGGCGACTTCATGGTAGAATTAGAAACACCAAGAGAAATAATTTGGTGACATGAAAATCAGATTCAGGGACCCCTGCATCAAGGAGAAGGAATAAAGGTCAGATGTGGGGGCACATGCCTGTCATCCCAGCAACTCAGGAGGCTGAGGCAGGAGGATTACAGGTTCAAGGCCAGGGTCAGCAACTTGATGAGGCCCTAAGCAACTCAGGGAGACCCTGTCTGTAAATAGAAAATAACTGACTGGGGATGTGGCTCCGTGGTTAAGCATCCCTAGGTTTAATCCCTGGTACAAAAAAAAATTTAAAATAGAACTACCATATGATCCAGAAGAAATAAAATCAGTATATCAGTTAGACATCTGCACACCCACCTTCATGACAGCACTATTCACAATCGCCAAGAAATGGAAACAATCTAAGTGTTCATCAGTAAATGGAGGGATAAAGGAAACGTAGCACATATACACAGTGGAATACTATTTAGCCATGAATAGGAACTGAATCCAGTATTTGTGGTAACATGGAGGAACCCAGAGGACATAATGTGAAGTGAAACAAGCCAGGAACCAGCAGTGTGGAACCTAAATCTGATCTCTAGAAGTAGAGATTGGGATGGTCATTATTGGAGGCTGAGAACATAGGCAGGAGCCATCCATTAACAGGAACAGAACTGCAGTTGGATAATTGGGGTAATTTCTAGTGTTCCAATGCACACAAGGGTAACTGTGGTCAGCAATAGTGTATCCGACACTTCAAAATAACCAGAGCAGAGGGTTCTGAATGTTCTCACCACAAACAACGATAAGTGATTAGGGTGATAAATATGAGTTGATCCTTACAATGTATACATGAATCAAAGCATTGCACTTACCTGATAAATGTGTACAAGTTTATGTGTCAATTAAAAATAAAGTGAAACGAATTTTCAAAAAGAGAGATTAATGAAGGGCCTGGGAGCTGAATGGCCAAGATAAAGGTGCTTCTGGGCTCAGGTTGCCTCCTCCAGGTCAGAATCCAGACTGGCACCTGCCACTCAGGACCCACCTGCTGGGGGCCACAGTGACTGAGGGACTAAGAGCTCATGGTCAACACAGTGGCATCAGGAGGAGGCCCTGACCACGAAGGAGAGGTTTACAAGCACCAACTCCACTTAGGGAGCTGGCTGGATGGAGCTGTACACTACCAACTTGAAGGCATGTCCCTCCTCATCCTGGCCTGAGTGTGTCTCATCACCTGCAGTTGGGGAAGGTGGCTGCGCATTCTTCCCAATAAAGACTTAGTATCTCTCTTCCAAAAAAAAAAAAAAGAAAAGAGATAGAGCAAACGAGAGAGAGACTAATGAGAGAACAGGGATAGTGGTATACCATGATCATGGAGACAAGGAGATAGTGGGTGTACCATACTCATGGACAGGAAAACTGAAGTTCATAAAGATATTGATTATCCCCATTTGTAGTTTCAACACAATCCCAATCAACACCACAACAAGGTTTTCCCTGGAACTTGACAAAATGATTCAATTTTTTTCCTGGAAGAACAGAGGGTTGCACATAGCCAGGACACTTCTCCAGAACAGGGTGACACTACTGGTTCTACCAGATATTAAGACCAATTACAAACCCTATAATTAAGTCAGAGAGATATTGCCAGAGGGGGAGGCACATTAACCAATGGATTGGAATTAAATGCCCACTGACAGCCCTATGCAAATCAGGAGATTTGCTGCAAGATAGACACAGTCTGTCCCAGCAGTGGACAGGAAAGTCTACTCCATAAGAAGATCTGGGAGGTGGGAATTTGTTGGAAACAAAGACATTGATTCCCTATTTCACACCACTCACAAAACTTAACTCCATGTGGCTTAAGGGGGTTACATGCAAAAATATAATAAAATAAAAATTTTAATGTCTTGGTAGAAAATATAAGCAAACTTAAGGGAAAAAAATCTTCCCAAGTAAGAGCCCATGGGCATTGTCTGTAAGTAAGTAAAGATTAGTCACATGGGGCACAGTGGTACACACCTGTAATCCCAGCAATTTAGGAGGCTAAATCGGGAGGATTGCAAGTTTGAGGCCAGCCTCAACATTTTAGTGAGACTCTGTCTCCAAATAAAAGAAAATAAAAGGGGTTGGGGATGTGATTCAGTGGTAAAGTGCCCTGTGTTCAATCCTAGTACCAAATTTTGTTTAAAATTCAATGTGCATACATTAAGAGTAGGACTTTTTGTTCACCAAAAGTCACCTTGAAGGAAATGAAAAGGTAAGCTGCAAACCAGAGGAAGACATTGGCAGTACACTTATGGTCCTCAACTCCGATGGTTCAACTTACAATTTGTTTGGCTTTACAATGGTGCAAAAAACAGTATTCATCCTGTAGAAACTACATCAAATTTTAAAGTTTAATCTTTCCCTGGGCTAGCAATGTGGGGCACATCTTAAGATACAGGGCACCAGCAATGAGCTACAGTTCCCAGTTAACCATGAGGTCATGAGGAGGGAAGACTGGTACTATGCAGGGTACTGTGGCGGATCGAGGATGTTTGGTTACATAGACTCAATACATTTTCAATTTATGATATTTTCAACTTATGGTGGGTCTACCAGGACATAGACCCACCATAAGTCAAAGAGCCTCTGTACTGAACTGACGAAGAAGTAGTATAAACCATACATAAAGAATTCCTATAATGCATCAGAAGAGCACAAAAGAACCCAGAGTCATGGAGAAGGTAAAAACGGGTGGCACAGAGATACTCAGCAGGAGCTGGGGGTCAGAAAGAATGCAAATCATCTCGACCTAGATGGCTTTAAACAACAGAAATTTCTTTTCTCACTGAGCGTTCAGAAGTCTGAAATCAAGGGGTCAACAGGATCAGTTCCTGCTGGAGAGTTGGGATAGCTAAATGAGCACTTACTACATGCTCACGGGGAAAAAAATAAAATATGTGAATGCAGAAAAGCATCAAGTAAGCATGGGCTGTTAACTGGATGAGTGATCCAGGGTAAGGGGATGAAGGCTCAGTACGCATGCTGCCTACAGGCCCGAACCTCGGGCTGCAGCTCAGCCCACACTGCCCTCCCTCCCTGGAGCCTGCGGGCCTTTGCTGCTTCCTTCTGTGCACGGATGCCACTCAAGGGTAGGGGCGGAGCAAAGCTCCCCTGGCTGCAGCAGGCGGTAGCAGCAGGATGCTACTGTTTGCAAATCGAAACCGGCCTGTGGCTTCAGTCACCAACTTGTGAAACTGCCTGTCACTACTTCCTCCCTGTGTGAAAGTCCCTCAGTGAGGCTGTGGGCCGGGAGGGGCAGGAGGGGAGCCCTGGGGAGCCACCGTGCTGCTCTGTCCCTCTCCCTCTGTGCCTGGTGTCAGCTGTGACAGGGCAGCACGGAGGATGCAGATTCCTGGCTGGGACTTGTGACCTGGGGTGGCAGATGAGCAACTTCACTTCTCCAGCCTCAGTGTTCCCTTCTGTGAACCCATGAAAAATAATCACCAGGTTCCTGCGGGGAGCACAGACCAAGCCCATTCCCCTCAAGACCCTCCCACGTCCCGCATCCCTGTTCCTTTTTTGGTTAGTAACAGGATTGAACTCAGGGGCACTGGACCACTGACCCGCATCCCCAGTCCTATTTTGAATTTTATTTGGAGACAGGGTCTCACCAAGTTGCTCAGCGCCTCACTTTTGCTGAGGCTGGCTTTGAACTTGCGATCCTCCTGCCTCAGCCTCCCCAGCTGCTGGGATTACTGGACTGCACCACACACCTGGCTCCCTGTTCCTCTTAAGGTGAAGACCGGCCCTCTCAGGGCACATGAAGCCCCTAAGGGTCCAGCCCACCGCCCTCCCACACGGCCCCCTTCCATGGCCTCCCGCACGTATCCAAGCCTCTTCCACTGGAGGCCTGTGCATGGGTCTTGGCCTCCCCAGCCCTCCCTGCATTCAGGCCTCAGCCCTGAGGCCGCCTCTTGCAGAAAGCCCTCCCTGCCGCCCTGCTGGCCCGGGTTTGCCTGTGATGCCTCCGCTGCCTGCGCCACGGTCCCCGTTTATTTCTTCAGGTGCTGAACGTCCTCTGTTTCTCTCTCTGTCCCCAGACCACGAGTCCCACAGGGTAGAGACTGGCCTCAACTGTCAGCAGCTCTGTCCCCAGTCTCTGGCCCAGGGCCTGGTGCACCGGAGGCAAAATGACCCCTATTATCAGCATGATTATTTGCGAACACAATGATTGAGCCCCGGCTGTATACAGGAACTGGGGCAGAACCATGACCCAAACGGACTCCCGATGGCAGCGGAGGGAGAAAGGACACGTGGGTGGCAGTGATATTTGAGCTGCAACCTAAAAGAAGTTGAAGAGACGTGGTCCCAGGTGGAGGCACGGAGGCAGGGGCATGGCTGACTTGGAGAGCCGGGAGCCCGAGGTGGCCTGAGGAGGAGGAAGGGGAGGAGGCAGGGGGGCAAGAGCAGGCAGAGCCTCTGGGGAGGCCTGGCTTTTACCCTGAGGGAGCTGGAGCCACAGAGGGCTGTAGACAGGACGGGTCCCCTCAGGCCACCATTTGGGCAGAAGCAAGGCGCCCCAGGAGGTGGTGCTGCTGCTTTGCTGCTTCCGGGGAGCAATATGGCAGTGGGGGGAAGGGAACAGGGCTGGGGACAATTCTGCTGGCAGAGGGGCGCCTGTCTGGGCGCATCTCGCGGGGAAGGAAACAGGCTCTGAGGACCCAGGGGTTTGGGTAAGGAGCCTGGAAGGGCCAGTGGGAAGCTCAGAGGTGTCAGCGTCCCAGGAGGCGGGCCGCCTGCCTGAGCAGGTGCCAGCTCCCTCCTGATGCAATCCTGACCTTCCAGCTCTCTCTGACTTGCTCTCTGTGACCTTGATCTTTGCCGGTGATGAGAAGCCCGAACTGGCGTCACACAGACTCACGGCCCCACCCCAAAACCCGGGACTCCAGCACCAGCGGTTCCCAGAGGGGACACTGAGGCGCAGGGTGCCCTGGGGCCAGAGCAGCAGTGGAGGATTTGAACCCAGGGCTTGACTCTGGCCCCGCCGTGGGCTCGCTCTGCCTGGGGGGATGGTGTCTGTCACCCGCGGGCCACCCTGGACTCCTGCAGTCTTCCCACCTCCCCTGGGGCGCTGGCTGTGCTGCCGACCGGGGTCTGGCTGGGGTCTGGCTCCCGGATGTACAGGAGTCATTTTTTCATTCAGTTCTTCCTTCAGTCCCAGCCTCCAGCCCGGCCTCCAGTGGGCGAGGCCCAGGGCCCACTGTGGGGTCCACGGCGGACATGGATCCCCTCCCGCCGTAGGGTCAAGGCGAGGCCGGGAGGAGGTCCCCAGGAGCTCGGGAGGCACAGGGGGCTCCCCAAGGGCAGTCGCGCTGAGGAGCCCAGAACCTCCCTGGCGTCTGTCCCCACCTGACGCCGCAGGAGGGCCTGGAGCTCCCAGCCCGAGTCCGTGCCTGGCGTCCTGCGTGGCATCTGCGCTGTCCCAGCCCCAAGCCCCCTCAGCTGCCCGCTCTGCTCCCCGTTCCTGGCCAGCAGCAGACAGCGGGCACCACTGGGCCCCCGCCAGCCCTGCGGCTGGGAAGCTCCCGGAGGGGCAGGTGCCACCCAGCCGGCCGGCGGAGGAGCCCAGGGACCGCGGGCTCCGGGCAGCCCGAGAGCCACAGAGCCCCGCAGCTGGACTGAGGTGACCCGGGAGGCCCCTGGGACTGGGGCCGCAGCCTGGGGTTCCCCTCTAGAAGTGGCGGGGGCGGGGGTGCTGCTTCCCTGCGGGTTGAGCTACGGGGCTTCCCGGGCGGGCGAGGGAGGGGCTCCCTGGCCCTTTGGGGCTTCCAGGCCGCAGTAAAGGGGCCCTGAGGGCAGGCAGGGCTGCGGGGCGCTGGGCAGGTTTGGATCTGGGTTTGTCCAGAAGGCTGGGCCCCAACGCTGGCCAGGCCTAGTGGACTCAGGGGGCCTGGCCGGGGGGATCCTGAGGTGGAGAGGGGAGAGCCGGGGAGACAGACAGACGGGAGACAGACAGACGCAGGGAGGTGAGAAGTGGGAGAGGCTGCAGCCCCCGCTCCGCGCTCCAGCAAACAGGCGGGAAACCGGGGTCAGGCCCAGTCCCTGGGCAGAGGCCCTGGAGGCCCCTCCTGGAGGCCCCTGCTGGAGGCCAAAGGAGGTGCTGCCCGCTCCCGAGTCACTCGGTGACGCTCATTATTCTTCAGGATGGGGATGGCTTCTGGGTGCCATTCCACGGGGACTGACCCTCTCCCCCACCGCCCCCAGAAGGGCCGATTGCTCCCATTTCACCAGAGGGGAAACTGAGGCCCAAGCTGCACTGCCGGCCGGAGGCGGAGTGGAGACGCCCTGGTGTGGGAGACGTTAGGCCACCGGCCGTGCGACTCCCGCAAGTGGCGGGGAGGCGCCCGGGATGTTTTTCTTCCCTCCTCTGGATTGTTTTGGTTTTGGCAGGAAGGACCCCCGGAGGGCGCAGTCAGTTCCTGCCGGGCAGGGTCAGTCCAGGGCGGGGACAGAAGCCGGGAGGGCTGGGAGCCAGGTGGGGGGAAGGCTGGGGCGCGACCTTGTTGTCCCATCCCCACGCACGGGCCTGGGGCGGGGCGGGGGGCAGCGCACGGGGCTGGCGAGCTTCCCGCCACCCTGCAACGCTCCGCGTGCTCCGTTATTGAGCATCTATGGCCGCAGCTTCGTGGCCGCCCAGGCAGGTGAGGCTGGCCCCCGAGGCCTCGGAGGAGGGCCGCTCAGCTGGGGGTGAGGTCTGAGCCGGACAGAGGGGAGGACTGGGGGCAGCGGTGGGGGGGCTGTTTGCCTTGCCTGGAGCACACAGCAAGCGAAGAACGCGGTGGAGTGAGTGGACTCCTCCCTTAGAGGACGTTTATGTTGGGTCAAAAGATGACCCACGGAATAGGAGAGGATATCCACCTTCCTAAATCTGACATGGGTCAAACAGCCAGAATATATAAAGAGCTCTCGCAACTCAACAATACAAACGATGAAGAACCCAATGGAGGACAGGCAAAGAATCTGAATGGACAGTTCTCCAAAGAAGATCCACCAACGGCCAAGAAGGACAGGAAACAAAAATGACTCACTGGCTCAACCAAATCGTCCATGAAGGAAACAGATCAAAACCACAAAGAGCAATCCGCTGGCCTCAACCCCAGCGGCTCAGGAGACTGAGGCAGGAGGATTGTGAGCTCGAGGCCAGCCTCAGCCACTTAGTGAGACCCTAGGCAGCTCAGGGAGACCCTGTCTCTAAATAAAAGAGAAAGGGTTGGGGGTGAGGCTCGGTGGTTGCCGAGTGTGTGGGAGGTCTGGACTGAATCACAAAGCCATCACACGGGGAGGATTAAAAAAAAAATGTTGCTGTGGCCACAGGGAAACTGGAAAGCGTTTACACGCTGGCGGGGATGCGCGGAGGAGTGGCGGGTGCTCAGTGAGGGAGATGTGACCTGATCTTGCAACGGCGCACCTGCACCTGGGCATGGACCACAGGGAACCGCAGGCCGAACTCCTCCACGCATGCGCACAGCGGCCCCTGCCCCAGCAGCCCGAGGGGAAACCGCCCAGAGGTGGACCGATAAGTGAAGAAACGCACGTGGCCCATTCACACGGGCAGCATCACCCAGCCACCAAAAGGAGCGAAGCCCGACATCTGTGGCTGAACCACGAAAAAACGTGACCCCAGCCAGAGACACACAAGGCCACGTGGGGTGGGACTCCGCTGATACGAAAAGTCCCGACGCCTGAGTCCAGAGGAGCAGGAAGCAGAGCAGCGGCCTCCCTGCTGGGGCCGGGCCAGGGCGGGTCACCTCCTGCAGCCCATGTCCCCAGGGAGCCTCTGGGTGCCAGTCCCATCCCAGCTCCAGGGCAGAGGCAGTGACCACACCTCTTTCTGACCAGACCCAGAAGAAGCTGCTGGAAGGGTGGAGCCCAGGGTGCCTGCAGAGGTCAGCGGAGGCACCTGTCCCCCATTCCCAGGGAGCGAGCGTCCCCAGAGCCGTGGGGGAAGGGAGAGATGGGCCAAGGAAGATAGAGGTGGAAAGGGGAGGCGAGGAGAGCAGCAGGGACTTGCAACAGGCTTCCTCCTGGTGTCCGTGGCAGACGGGAACGCTGAGGCCAGCCGGGGAGAATCCTGCCCTCCCAGATAAGCCTAACTGAAGCTTATCTGAACAACTCACAAGTCACATCCCAAGTCTCCTGTTCCATGATCACCCCGTCCCCAGAATAAAACTCTGGCCCATTGGACCTTGAGTGCCATGGGCTGGGACCTCAAGCTCTCCCCTGTCCCACACTGCAGGAGGCTCCAGCTGCCTCAGGACCTTTGCACCTGCTCCTCCGGCCCTTCCTCACCTGATGGCCCAGCACTGCCTCTGCCAGGAAATCCTCCCTCACCCTGTTCTTCACATTCTCATCTGTCCCTCATCCTAGCATGTGCCTTCTGCTGCCCACTGGGAGTCCCCCATGACAAGGCAGAGCTGACCTGCGCAGGACACAGCCTCGTACACAGTGGGCGTTCCACACGTTCTCTTTGTGGTCGTGCTTGAGGATGGAACCCAGGGCCTCACACATGTGGGCGAGCGCCACCCCAGCCTGCACTGACTTCTTGAGTGAGTGGGTAAATAGCTGAACTGAACTTGGAAAGGGGGCGCAGCCGCTGGGAGGAGCTGAGGCTCCGTTCTCGGAGGACCCCCAGATAATGGTCACACAGCCGCTGCTCAGTGCTTACCCGGTCAGGGCTAGAGGCGCCGCTCAGTGGTAGAGCCCTCACCGCGCATGTCTGAGCCCTGGGCTCCATCCCCCATGCCACAAAAATAAATAAATACGGGGCCAAGATTCTCCTAAGCAGAGTGACTCAGCCCACTGGGGTCAGGACTCGAGCCAGTATTGTGAACCTCTTCCTATTTTATAGACAGGCAAGCAGAGGCCCCGAGAGCCTCCTGGTCATTTCCTGGCAGCAGAATTAGTCACTTGCCTTAAAAAAAGGAGGGGGGTCTTGAGTGAAATGTCGGGTTTCAGGCACGGCTGAATCCAGGTGACTGACTCTCCACCTCTGCGTTTTTGTCCTCCCTGCAGACTTCTCCCCCAGGCAGGCGCCCCATGAGAGGAAAAGAGGCTCCTGGGCGCACTGCATGCCCTCCTCTGCCCACCCAGCCTCTCCCAGCGGGAGCAGGTGTCCTCTTTCCCAACCAAGCCAACAAAGTTCTAGCCAGGACAGGCTGCCTGTCCTATGGACCCAAGGGCCTGTGCCTGGAAGTGGGCTGGTGGACAACTGCACAGGCCACCAAATGGGATCCTGGGCTGCTCGGTGGACCCAGGCGGGGCTCTGCTTCCAGGTTGCCTCCCCGCCCTCCCGGCTGCCAGGGCGCTCTCCACATAAAGTCTCATCTCCTTTTGCCACAAAATGCAGTGCCTCTGGGTTGTGACTCCTCCCCAGTCTAAAACCGGAAAAGTCTGTTTTGCAAACGCCCCGGCAGCGGGAGGGGGCAGGGCGGGCTGGGCCCGGGAGGCGTGCGCCGCTGCTGCCCCCTGGTGGCCACGGCGGACTTGACGGAGCTGGGGGTGAATGTGGGGGACCCGCCCGGCCGCGGTGGCGAGCAGCGGTGGCGGCCCCTGCAGACTGGGCCGCGGGGCCGCGTGGGCAGAAGCGGGCGGGATTAGGGTGGACACCAGGGTCGAGGGTTTTGCTGCGGGCGCTGGACCCGCAGGCCAACCGGGCCACTGTTACGGGGACCGGCCAGCTCCCTCTCCACGGTCCCTTTCTCTGCCCAGTCCTGACTTGGCAGGTTCCCAACGCACATCCGGCCAGGTCTCTCCACACGGGTGATCCTGGGCCCCCAAAGGAGAAAGGCTTCCACGTGGTGGAGTGAAGGGCGAACCTTCAGCTTCCTTTTGGAGGTTGCGAGCGGGACAGTGGAACTTCCATCCGGGAGTCACCGGATGGCTCGTTTATTAAGCCTCTGCCCCTCCAAAACCTTCGTGAGGTCGGCCTGTGTTAGCCCATTTTACAGGCGAAGACTGAGGCCGGGAGCAGCCGGCGGTTTCCCCGGAACGCTTACAACCTCCCTCATCCCGTTCTTGGGCTTCGCCAAGCTCCAGACCCCACAATACCCTGGGGAGTCCGCCACGGAGTCCCCGTCCAGTGCTCTTGGAAGAGGACCCTCTGGGATCAACCTCCGCAGCCCCACCCGCCAGACTTTCCCCCGCATAACAGGCCAATGACAGGGCCTGTCCCTGCCCGCGGGGGTCAGGCCTGGCGGGGCCCAGCGGCTGGCTTCCTGGTGGTTTCTAGGGTTCGTCACAGGATGTGTGGCAATCAGTTTGGGACCGCGAGGTTAGGGTGGAAGGCGGGGCGCCAGAGGCTGGGTGGTGGGGGCAGTTTCTGGGAAACCCGGGCTGAGTTTGAGTGTCGTCCATGCTGTGTGGCATCAGGCAAGGCATCGCCCGCTCTGAGCCTCGGTGGTCACATCCCTGACCTGCCATGGCACCTCGAGGTCAGGCGGGGAATTCAAGGGCTCAGTCAGCATGGGGAGGGAGGCCCTGGATGCCGGGCCTCAGTCACTGCCATCAGTCCTCCTGTCTGGAGCACGAGCTGGGTGTCCCCATTTCTTCCTCAGGCCTCCACCTCCACCAAGAGTCACCGAACTCCGGGGGTCTCTGCCTCACGTCCTCCAGGAGCAAGGGGAGCCTAGACGCCCGGGCGGGGCTGCTACCCGGGCCATCCTGCCTGCCCGGCCCCAGGACCTTGGTCTCCGAGGACAGCGCCGTGTCCCGGGCTGGCTTTGGGACCCCCCAGGGCAGCTCCGTCTTCGTCTTCGCCTCCAGAGGCTCAGTCCCCTCGCCTGTGTTCCAGGACACCTCCACCACCAAGGTCTCTCGACGGGACACCTCTTCAGGGACATCCACTGGGATGGGCCACTGCCAGGGCTGGGCGGGAGGGCGGGGCCGGCTGTGGGTGGAGCCATTTCCAGGGCAGAGGCCGGCAGCCCTCCAGAGCGCATGCTCCCATTTCTTGCTGGGCAATGGCCCCCTCCACTTCTCAACGCAGGAGGCCCCGCCCTGTTCTAGCGAGGAGCATGTGACCCTGGCTCAGCCAATCATAGCATTCTAGTCCCTGGTTTCAGTCACAGGCTGAGGGATCAGCATGTGACCCAAGCTGGACCAATCAGGGATGACCCTGAGATCTTGGCTGCAGCTAATGGGGACAACAGTGCTTGGTCTCCACTTCTCCACTTGGGGAAGACCCAGCCTGCCTAGGAGAGGAGCCCCCATAGGGCCTGGATCCAGCTGTTTCTGAAGCCCATCACCTTGGGATTTTTTCCCCCCACCAGTTCTGTGACCTCTCTGGGCTATTACTTGCCCTTATGTAGCCAAGAGGGTTTGGGGCAGGGATTTTGGCGTCTCTACCTCAAAAGGTTGGGGAAGAACAAAATGAGCCAATGCATGGCCGTCGCTCAGCAGAGCTGTGCCCAGAGTGTGACCAAGGACCAAGAGCTGGAATGTGAAATGGAACATTTACCTGCTTCCCTTGGCTGCCAGGGAACTCCACAGCAGTGCTGACACCAGGTGTGGGCAGGGGTGGGCACAGGTACCGCGTGGCCCTGGGTGAGGGGGACGTGTCAGAGGAGCAACACCTCCTGCTCTACTTTTTCATATCTGACTCAATTTTTTCATCAACATGAGGTCATAAAAGGCGTGAGGCTGTGGATGTGGGGTCCTGGAGGTTCAGGCCCCGCCTCTACCCCTGCTGGGCCAATCCCTGACCCTCTGGACCTCGGTGTCCTCATCTGTAAAATGGGCACCAACACCTCCTGTCCTCGAGCTGGAAGGTTTTGCTTATAACTGCCGCTCACGCGGATCGTCCCCAGGGAGAAGGTGCAAGTTACCTGTTCAGGCCGAGGTACCCAAGGACGCCCAGGAGGAGGATGCTCACGAAGCTCCCCAGAGACACGAGTGGGATGGACACGGTGGAAATCTGGACTTCTGGGGCGGGAGAGCTCGGGTTGGCGGGGGATGAGGGAGGGCCCCTCCGGGCTTCCGTTTCCTTAGATGTGAAGGGAGGGACCATGGGACCCACCTGCCCAGAAGTAGGGAATAAACACCTGACGCCAAATAAATGCACAGGGCGCCGTAATTCTGTTAACCCCAGACCGAGGTGTCAACCCAGGACAGAGGGGCAGCTGCTCAGTGGTTGTGGGGACGCTTCCTGGACGAGGAAGGTTTGGGGCTGGGCTCTGAGGGGTGGGTAGGAGTTTGGTGGAGGCAGCGGGCTGGGCGCCTCACTCACCGATGCGGAAGCGCTGGGGCTGGCTCCAGGCGCCCCGCAGCCACGCCGTGTCCGCCCGCACCTGCACCGTGTAGGCGGCGCCGGCGCGCAGGCCCCGCAGGGTGACCTGGGTCTGCGGGGGCTTCACACGATGCTCTGCAGGGGGGAGGCAGCCGTGGGTCCCCGAAGCCCCTTGCTCCCCGGAGGCTCGGGCCGGGCCGGGTCCTGGCTGGGCGCGGCAGGGGCTGCTGGCCCTCTCGCTGCCATCGCTCCCTCACTCAGCGCCCCGTGCATCCCGCTTACTGGCGTCAATATTCCCACCACATGCGCAGCGAGTGGTGTGCTTTCTACTGCCACCTCCTCTCCTCCTCCTTTGATCGCTCTGCTCCCCAATGTGCCAGGCCCCTTCCACCTCAGGGCCTTGGCACTGCTGGTTCCCGGCGGCCTGACCTTTCCCCAGGTTCCTGCATGGCTCCTCCCCCACTCCTTCGGGCCTTCAGGGTTAGGGTTAGGGTTAGGGTTAGGGTTAGGGTTAGGGTTAGGGTTAGGGTTAGGGTTAGCTTCGTCTACTTTGCCCCCACCCAGCACCCACAGCACAATGAATAAATGTGTGTGGAATTGAATGAATCAAATAAAACACTTAATACAACTCAAAATGAGCCAGGTGTGGTGGCGCATGCCTGTAATCCCAGTGGCTCTGGAGGCTGAGGTAGGAGGACCTCGAGGTCAAAGCCAGACTCAGCAAAAGCAAGGCCCTAAGCAACTCAGTGAGACCCTGTCTCTAAATAAGATACAGAATAGGGCTGGGGAGGTGGCTCAGTGGTCGAGTGCCCCTGACTTCAATTCCTGATACCCAACTCCCCAAAACGGAAAAACTCAAAATGAGAATGCAGTCACTGCACGTCACTAAGAAGGAAATCTAAATCCTGAGCAGTAGTGCACGCCTGTCATCCCAAGAACGCAGGAGGCTGAGGCACGAGGATGACAAGTTTAAGGCCAGTCTCAGCAATTTAGCAAGACTCTGTCTCATAAATAAAATAAGAAGGGCTGGGGGCTAGCTCAGTGGCAGAACATCCCAGCTCAATCCCCAGTCCAGCAAAAACCCAAAACCAACCATTGAGACCAATCCTCTTGTCTTAAAAGTGTGAAAATTGAGACCCAGAGAGGCAGCACTGTTCCAAGGGTCACACAGCAAGACGGAACCCACGCCAGGGCTGTGTGGCCGTCACGTACCTGACACCTGGTGACTGTCTTCATCTTGGCAGTGCACAACATACTCCTTCAGGACACCGGGGCAGGTGCTCAGCGGCGACGGTGACCAGTCCACGGACACCGAGTCCCGGCTGTGATTCCTCACGGAGACGTGGCGCGGGATCCCGGCCATGGAGGCTGCAACCGCACCACTGTCACGGGCTAGGGCGACACTGGCCGCGGGGCCCGGGTCACGCCCCCTCCCTGCGCCACACTCTGGCCGCCGAGTGGGACGGAGCTCCCGCCGACTTGGCCACCTTTCCGTCTGCTCCCGACACCCAGAGGCCTCTGGGGAGAAGGCCACTCACCGTTGCCCCTGAAGTAGTGGGTGGACAGGACCGTCGACCACGAGGTGGGCTTCTCGGGGCGCGTGGAGGCCAAGATGGCGATGTGGTGACACCCGCCCCGCCGCATGGCCCCGGCTGCTTGGCTCCAGGTGTGGGCGGCTGGAAGGACCGCAGCGCCGGCCACTGGGTGCGCTGCGTCGCCACCTCTGCCCCCGAGCAGCTCCTACCCAGCTTCAGAGCCCTGCGCCCCCGTCCCTCCTCCAGATCCCGACTCTGCGCCTGCTCGGGCTCCCCGGCCGCTCCAACCCAGCCGGTCCCCCAGGAGGGACATTCTCATCCGCCCTCAGGCCACCACCGCCTCAAGAACCAGGTGGCCACGCCCGTCATCCGCGCTACTGGGAGGCTGAGGCAGGAGGATGATGTGAGGCCAGCCTCAGCGACTTAGCAAGGCCCTGTCTCCAAAAGTAAAAAGGACTGGGATGTGGCCCAGTGTGAAGCGTCCTGGGTTCAGTCCCCGTACCAAATAATAATGATAAGAATAAGGGCTGGCGCGGGGCCAGCGGCGGAGCGCTTGCCTGGCAGGCCCGAGGCTCTGGCTTCCATCCCACGCCTCAAAAAGAAGGGCAAGGAGAGCAAGAAGCAGGCGGAGTGTGGCTTCCGGGGCTCCAGCAAGAGGCGCGCGCCCCGCGGCCCCCTCTCCCCCGAGACCTCATTAGTCCGCCACCAGCATCTTGCTAAGCGCCACCTTCCCTGGTGCAGACAAATATTGACCGACACCCTGCAGGTGAGAGTCGCTCCCTGCCGGGCGCCGCCCCCGGCTGAGCCCAGGATGGCGAGGCTCCAGCCTGCCTGGGGAGGAGGCCGAGCCTCGCCCCGCTCGCGCTGTGACCTGGAGTGGGTGGTGCCCCTTTCTGGGCCGACACTGCTCCGCCCGCACCTGCTCCAGCGGGGGCCTGGTCCTGGGCGGCACTCAGGGTGCAGTGGGCAGGGCTGCCCTCCGGGTCCTGCGACTGCCACTCGATGCAGTAGGTGGTGCCCGGGGCCCGGGCTGGCCAGCGCAGGGTGGTCCCCTCAGCCCCGACGCTGACATTCAGGGGCCCTAGGTCTGAGGGAGATGGCAGAGTCACGCCAGGGCACCTGCCGGGTCCCCAACCCACCTCCGTGCCTGGGGACGTCTGTGCAGCTCTGTCCCCTCACGGGGCTCCTCGGGGTGGCCGAGGGCAGTGGAGCCCTGACCTGGGCTCCCTCTGCTGCCGTCTCTGCCTCTCAGCCTCGGGGGTGGCCCCTGCAGCAGAGGCCCAGCCCCTGGCCTGCCTTGGCCAGCAGAGGGCAAGGGATGAGGCCACCGCTTCCAGTTTGGGGGACAACACTTGCCAGGTACTGAGCACCAACTGCATGCAGCAGGATGGTGCCAAGCACCTTAGGGGTACCGCCTCCCTGTGAAGCAGGCCCTGTTTTACAGAGGCCATCAGCAAAAGTCCACCCGGTGAGGCTGGGACCCAAATCCAGTCAGAGCCGACAACTCAGTGCTGTGCCACCCTAGTAAGTGCCTGTGCCTCTCTGAGCCTCGGCTGCTGTATCTCTGAAACGGCCTCATGGGCTCATCTGCACCCGCATGGGGTGCGCATGCTCGGCAGGAGACTTAAGGGAGCACGAAAGCCCAGGTGTCCGGGCCGTGGCTGCGGGACGTCGCTGTTTCTCGGTGCTGGGGTGGAACCCAGGGCCTGGCAGCGCAGGGCAAGGGCTCAGCCCTGAGCCGCGGCCCTTTCATGCTTTGAAACAGGGTCTCGCTAAGGTGCCGAGGCTGGCCTCAAACTTGAGATGCTCCTGCCTCAGCCTCCTGACTAGCTTAGTGTAATATATATTTTTTAAAAATCAAAACGAAATGCAAAAATCTGTGCTGAGATATTACGAGGGCCACGACGCGGAGGCCGCGTGGAGGTCCACCCGCAGATGAAGACGCCTCACCACGGGGTCCCTGCGCTCGGAACGGCACCAGCCACAGACAGGGACAAAGCCCTGACATAGGCTGCAGCGTGGCGGGGCCACCAAACACCACACCGAGGGACAGAGCCAGAGACAAAGCCACCCAGCGTGTGACCATTAATGGGAACCGTCCAGAACACACAGATCCAGAGAATCCAGGGCTGGAAGCGGATCCGTGCTGCCGGGGCCGTGGGCGGGGAGCATGGCTGCTGATGGGGACAGGTCCCCGCCCGGGAGTTGGGAATGTTCTGGAACTGGACAGAGGTGACCTTGCACACGTGAGTGCTGAGTGCCACCAAACTGTACCCGCTCGAGCGGCGAGTTCTGTTGTGTGACTCTGAGCTCAGCAAAATGCAGCCATATAAAACAAAATCTCAAGGTTTTAAAGACAGGATCGACCCTACCCTGTACCGTGCACCCGATCTCGGTCTCAGTCTCAGTAAAACATTTTAGAAACAGGTGGCTGACCTGGTCACCGGCCAGCTAGGAATTTTTTAACTATTGCATGTAACGTTTTGTATCCTGAGCACTGGATTGTTTTTTGGTGGGGGGCTGGTACCGGGGATTGAACCCCAGGGCGCTTCACCACTGAGCCACATCTCCAGCCCTCCTTGCATTTCATGTAAAGACCGGGTCTCGCTGAGTTGCTGAGGCTGGCCTCAAACTCAAGATCCTCCTGCCTCGGCCTCCCCAGCCGTTGGGATTACAGGTGTGTGCCACCGCACCTGGCTCGATCCCTGGATTTTGACCCCCTTTATATTCTCCGCCTCCCTGGCCTCCCGCTGACTGAGTGAGGCTCAGAACAGCCGCTCAGCTCTGAGGACCCTCGGGCAGGCGCCCCACCCAGGAGGTACCTGGGCTGGTGTAGGCAGGGATATGCCAGGTCTTGTTGGGACCCCGGCCGAAGCGACTCCGGGCGAAGATGGCCACATCGTAGGCGGCACTGGAGAGGGAGAGCTCCTTCCCCAGGCGCAGGGTCCTCAGGGCCTTGGCCTTACAGGAGCAGGACAGCATGTGCAGCTGGACGAAGTAGTTCACCTGGGCGCCAGGGGCGGCTTCGAGGCAGCCTTCTGGAAGCGCGACCTGAGGTGGCTGTGTGGGCATGAGAGATGGCTTGTGGGCCCTGAGCACTGGCCCTCGGGTGGACAACAGGACACAACCCGGGAGGGCAGACTTATCTGAGTGCCAAGGTCAATTACATGCACCAAAATTAAAAAAATAATAATAATAATAATAAAACACAGTGCTGGCGGGTTGTGGGAAGGCCAGGGTCGCCAGTGCAGATGGGCTCGAGGGAGGGCGGAAGCGACAGGTCGGCTGTGATCGCAGAGAAAGGGTCCTCAGCTCCGGGGTCACTTGGCTCAGGCCCCGACAGTCGGGAGAGGCCATTTGAATTGCAAAAAGCAGAGGAAGTAAAGGAGCGGTGCCGCCTTACCGGGACGGCCGCTAGAGACCTGGCGAAATCACCCCTGGTGACGGCAGCGGGTGGCAGGCCAGGGACCTTCCCCAGCCTCAGTTCCCTTCACTCTAACAAGGGACTCAAGGGACCACGTGGTCAACACGCCACCTGGGCGAGGCAGCTACCATCCGGCCTCTGGCTGCGCGATTCCCACGGTCTGCTGGGCCCACAGACCCGAGGGGACCCGGTGATGGCCTGGGTCCCACAGCCTCGCTCCCCGCCAGCGAGGCTCGGTGGCTCCAGAACTGAACCCACGGTTTGGCCTCTGCTGCCGCCCAGGCCACCCGCAGCCCCTCGAAGGCCCCTTACCTGCCCACACACGTCCAGCTGCCTCCTCCCGTCGTGGCCCAGTTGTTGCACCGAGAGACTCACTTCAGGCCGCGGGAGCGTCGCTGCAGAGAGGGGCGCGCGGATCGGAGCAGTGGAAGCCACGCGTCCTCCGCCACGCGTCTCAAGGGAGGCCGGAAGGCAGAGCGGCCCCCACAGCCCCTCCCAGGGTCTTGCACATGCTAAGCATACACTCTACCACTGACCCCAGCCCTCACTGCCTCATTTCTAACACCCACTGCCTCATGTCTAATACCCGCTGCCTTATTTCTTTTTTTTTTTTTTTTATCCTTCTTTTTTCTTTCTCTTTTCAGCACTAGAGATTGAACTCAGGGCCTTGCACATGCTAAGCAAGTGCTCCATCCTGAGTGACACCCCTTGGTACTTTATTTCAAGACAGGATCTCGTGAAGTTGTTGAGGCCAGCCTCAAATTTGCAATCCTCCTGCCTCAGCCTCCCAAGCCCCTGGGATTACAGGTGTTCACCACCATGCCTGGTCCTGCGAACTGATTTCTAATGCCCCTACACCCGTGGCCCTGGATGTCCTCACCAGGAGGGATGCACACAGAGCTGCTCCAGCTACTCCAAGGACCTCCTGGGGCACCTGACCCCAGCAGCCGCCGTCGCCGTAACTGGAATTCCTGGGCCATGTCCACCTCCAGAGGACACAGGCAGGACTCTGGGAAGAGGGGTGTCACATGGGCCAAACGTCAGTCTTCTGGAGTTACCCAGGCTTGGCACTATTTGCTTGGCCATCATGCACTTACTGAGCTCCAGCTGTGTACAGAGCCAGGCACTGGACCCTGGGGACACAGCAGGAGCGAGCCAGGCCCTGTCCACGTGGTTTCTCGGAATCGTCCACCTCTGTGTCTGCCCTGGGTTGCAGCCCAGCCACGCCTGCCCTTGGGACGTGACCGTGGCCGAGGTCTGCTGCCCCCCTCCCCCGTCCTTGCTCTGTTTTCTCACTTGTGGGATGGAAACGACCCAACGTGAAATTACGGGACCGGGCAACAGGCAAGAAAACTCAACAAGAACTCTGCGCGGGGCTGGGCCTACAGGAGCTGCTCGATCAGTGTCCGCCGGCAGCCGCTGCATGGTGGCTGCTGTTACTGCTATTATTCTTCTCACCTAGGCCAGAAGCATCCTGAGGTCCACAGTCACCCTAGAAAGAGGCCATATTTATATGTTGTTTTTATATTTTGATGCTGAAAAAGATAGCTATTTAAAAATCCCTGGGGTACCAGTGATTGAACCCAGGGACGCTTGATCATGGAGCCAGGTCCCCAGCCTTTTTTGTGTTTTATGTAGAGACAGGGTCTCGCTGAGTTGCTTAGCACCTCCCATTGCCGAAGCTAGCTTTGAACTCAGGATCCTCCTGCCTCAGCCTCCTGAGCCACTGGGATTATAGGCGTGCGCCGGGGCTCCCGGCCCTGGCTGAGGTTTCTTGCAGCTCAGTTCTACCCTGCCTGGGAAACAGCTGAAGAGTGACTGCACATGAGCAGAAGCACGGGGCTTCCTGGCAGATGGACATGGTGGCCTGTGAGCAGAAATCTGAAGGCTTAGCAGGATTGCCTGGGCTCAGGTGGAAAGAGAAGGTGCAGGGACAGCAGGGGCAAGAGCCTGGGTCCTGGGCAGTCATTCGGGAGCGCAGAGGCATCGTGAGCCTGGCCAGGGGCCCGAGAACAAGGGAACATTCCTGAGGGTAATGGGGAGCCATGGCGGGTGTGTGAGCAAGGGAGGTCACAACCAAAGGCAAGTGTTGGAAAGACCTCAGTGGTGGGGCAAGGGTGGAGGCAGTGGGAGGGGTGACACTGTAGAGATGGGGAGACTGCTGGGGGGACCTGAGGGTCCCTGAGAGAGGCCTATGTCCATCCTCGACCTGTGGAGAAAACTCACCAATTTCCAGGAGCTGCTGGGTGTCCGGTGCTGGAACTGCACCTGGGCTCTGTCCCCAGGGCTCTCCCACTCCATCCTCAGTTGCTCTGCTGCCCTGGACACCCTGATGTCTCCCAGAGGAGGGTCATATCTGACTGGAAGCAGAAGTGGAGGTTGAGGACGGTGGAGGGTGGGGAGGGGTGGAGGTTGGGGAGAGGTGGAGGCTGGGGAGGGATGGAGGTTGGAGAGGGGTGGAGGCTGGGGACGGTGGAGGGTGGGGAGGGGTAGAGGTTGAGGAGAGGTGGAGGGGTGGAGGCTGGGGAGGGATGGAGGTTGGAGAGGGGTGGAGGTTGGGGACGGTGGAGGGTGGGGAGGGGTGGAGGTTGGGGAGAGGTGGAGGGGTGGAGGCTGGGGAGGGATGGAGGTTGGAGAGGGGTGGAGGCTGGGGACGGTGGAGGGTGGGAAGGGGTGGAGGTTGGGGAGGGGTGGAGGCTGGGGAGGGGTGGAGGCTGGGCGGAGGGGCCCTGCATGTACATGACTTGGTGAGCTCCCAAATTTTCAAAAAATCTGCCTCAGGCTGACCTGACCCTGGGTAATCAACTGAGTACCCCAAATGAGAATCAGGGACACCCACGTCCCCTGACCTCTGGGCACATAACCCCTGACCAGGAGACTTGCCACCGAGTCGTGAGGCAGACATGGGGCACCCAGCAGGGTCGGGCAGCGTTGTGGAGACGGGGGGACTGGAGAAGCAACCGAGTGCCCAGCAAGAGGGGACGTCCAGAGGGCACCTGAAGACAGCGGCGTCCCGCACCATTTTGATGAGAGGACAGGGGCGGCCTGAGGCCCCTCCCAGGCCTGGGCTTGGGGCGGGGCTTCCGAGGGCGGAGAGGGCCAGGGACCCGCAGAGAGCTGACCCCAGTTGTACAGCTTCAGGGAGACGCTGGGCGACTTCTCTGTGCGGTTCCCCGCCCGGGACTCCACCCAGAGCGTGACGTTGTGGAGCACGGGCACGTCGTCCTGGTCGGAGAACTGCAGCTCGGTCTCCGCGCCCGCCTCGAAGTAGCAGCAGCGGCCCGTGTGCAGGCTGCGGGGAGAGAGGGCTGATGCAGAGTCTGGGGTCCTAGTGGACCTGCGAATCGCAGCGCCCACAGTAGGCGCTGTGCACACACCTAGCATCCCTTTCCGTCCCCGGTAAATTCCACTTCCCGCAGCCTCGGGTTCTCTGGGGATTGACCTAGGACTGAGGGCGTAAAGGGACCCCCAAACCTCCCAGCGTCTCATGTCTGCAAGCACAAACACAGGGGCAGGACACTGGTGGACAAGAGCAAGGGCTGGACATGGCCAGGGACCCAGCAGAGTCCTCACCAGCACCGCAGGAAGTGGCTGACCCCGGCCATGGGACCCTCATACCGCCAGGAGCATTCGTAGTGACGGGCGCTGGCTACGCGATAGCAGGCCAGGTCCGTGGGGCCCGAGGTGGAGCCTGGAAGAGACCCCAGAGGTCTGGGAAGAAGCAGGGAGGGCGGCAGGGGGCGGGGCCTCTCCACACTGACACACCCCCAGCAAGGAGACTGTCAGTTACTTAAGGAGCAGACACTCCTGCCTAAACCTGCTGTGGCTCCTGATACTCTCCCTCACCCCTTCTCCCCTCCCATCTTCCCATCCCAACCAGCCCCACCCCTCCAGCCTCCTTTCTGGGCCTCCAACATGCTAAGTTTGCTCCCACCTCAGGACCTTTGCACATGCTATGCCCTCTCCCTACTAAGCCCCTCCCCCAGATTTTATTATCTGTTGGTGGGGATGGGTGGAACTCGGTGACTTGCACATGCCAGGCAAGTGCTCTACCAATGAGCCACGCCCGCTCCTTCCCCAGACCTGACCAGTTTCTCATTCATGTCCCTCCTGGACCACCAGCTGACCCCCAGCAGCCTCCACCCCCTCTCTGCCTCCGCTGTTTTCCCATAACATGTCATCCTGTGCAGTAGGTGTGTTTGTCCACCTGGGTTCTGTCCTCCAAGAGGCTGTCCTGAAAGGACCGTTGGGCTCACAACTCATTCCCTACATCTGGAATTGTGTCCGCACATAGTAGATGCTCAGTTAAAAAAAATTTTTGAGATGGGGTCTTGCTATGTTCCCCAGGCTGGCCTCAAACTCCTGGGCTCAACGATCCTCCTGCCTCAGCCTCTTGAGGAGCAGGGCCGCCAGGAGTGAGTCACCACAACCAGATTAGCAAATAATCTCCAACGAAGGAATGGAGAGCTGGGCCAGCGCAGGCCTTCGTGGGCTCCAGCCACGCCCACTCTGAGGAGACCTGCGGCCTGCCTAACCTGGATTTGTCCCACACAGGGGGACACACAGTGACCAGCCTGATGGCACAGACACCAGTGCTGTCACCCTGCCAGGGAGCGGGAAGAGATAGGCAGAGAGGGCGAGGATGGCGCGTGGTGGTCAGGGTCCCCGAGACCTCAGGAGGGGCTGCTGGGGCCGGGCCAGGCTGAGCCCAGTGCCACTGAGGCCACAGGGACCATCTGCCTCGAACCTGAGTCCACATCTGGATACGGCAGGTCCTCAAAGCAGCACCTGCCAGTTCCGCAGGCAGCTGGGAAGGCAAAAAAGAGACCATGACAGCCGGCCTTGCACTGTGTGGGGACAGGGGCTCAGCCTGGGGTCTGCATGCAGGTGACCACCGCCTGTCCCTCCACTTTCCTACCCACGCACCACCCACCACCCGCCACCCACCTGCGTCCGTCCCCCCACCCCCACTCTATCCACCATCATCTACCATCCATCCGTTGACGCTGAGTCTGGGGTCCCAGAGGACCCCCTTTGTCCACCAGTGCACCCCATTCCAGCCAGCCGGCCAGCGGCGGCACCATCCACTCGCCTCTCCTCGCCCCTCCTCTCTGCATCCGCCCCCCTGAGCTCTTGGAGGCTGGGCGGAAATTCCACTGTGGATACCAAGATACATAGCGGGGGTCCCCAGCGTCCCCCCAGCAGGGAAGAGCAGTGAGACCTACACCTGGAGACAGGTGGAGCCAGGCAGGGCTGTCCCGCCAGCAGGCAGGGCTGTCCCGCCAGCAGGCAGGGCTGTGGAGTGTCCCTGGAAGTGGCCACCCCTCCAGCCCCACGCCACCCCCAGGCTGCCGGGCGTGGAACTGACAGGTGTGGGCACTGCTGTGGATGGAGTCGGGAGCCAGGCACCCCCACCCTGCGGGCCAGCCAGGGTCCTGGGGGAGAGGTGGCACCTTAGGACACTTCCCCAGGGACCCCGCCTCAAGGGGAGAAGGGTGCGGGCCTCCCGGGCTCCCCGGCCCTCCACTTCCTCTGTGATGTCCCAGACCTCCACCCCAGGAATCCCCGCCCCGCGCCCACCCGCCTTGCTCTCTACCCGAGAACCAGGACTGGTTCGTGAGGTCCCTGAGGCCTCGAGGTGCATAGTCAGCACCTCAAACCTGAACAGTGAGTCAGCTCCCTGCCGATCCCCAGTTTACAGAGGAGGAAATGAAAGCACAGAGAGGCAAAGAACCTGCCCAAAGTCACACAGCAGCAGGAGCAGAGCTGGTTTAGAGTCCAAACCCAGTCATCCCGGGGGGCCCCTCCTCAGCTGAGGCGTGTGACCGTATGCCCGTGGGCCTGGGCACACCTGTGCACTCCTGCGCTCTATCCTCTCCCTGGGTGTTCCCTCCCTGAGCTCTGAGAGGGGGAGAGAGTCCATCCATTCCACAGAAGAGAAGAGCAAGACAGAGAGGAAGCGCCCAAGTCTGAGCCCAGAGACCAGGACCACCGGGGTCCCTCCCATTTCAGAGAGGGAAAGACTGAGGCACAGAGAGAGGGAGCCGACCTCGAACCCCGGTCCACAGCCCACCACACACGGCTCCCAGCCCAGAGGCTCCCTGGCGACGGGTGGGGGCGTGACTCACCGCCCTGCCCGCCTGGCAAGAGGAGGAGGAGGCCCAGCACCGCCACCAGCCGCTGCATGGTCCTCGCGGGCCTCGCAGCCCGGAGCACCTCGCCAGGGCCCCTCGCCGAAGCAGAGCAAGAAAAAAGAAAAGGAAAGAAAAAAAAAAAAGGCGTCACATCCGCTCCAGGGCGGGACAGTCATGCTGAAGGAGAAACCCAGGAAGTCAGGCTGGCGGTGGTGACCCAGCTCGGCACAAGCCCACAAGTCGGGCCCTGCCCCGCTGGCCCTGGACCCTGGCTGGACGCCCAGGTGGCAGCCCTGCAGGCCGCCTGCAGCTCTGAGCCCTGAGCCCAGCCTCCAGAGTGCTTGCAGCCCAGCTCCGGAGCTGACTGGGGGCAGCGCCAGGAACTCGGGTCCTGGCTCAGTGTGGGGGAGTTTTTTTTGCAGTGCTGGGGTTCGAACCCAGGAGCACTTTACCAGGAAGCCACATCCTCAGTCCTTTTATTTTTTATTTTTATTTGGAGACAGCGTCTTGTTAAGTGGCCCAGGCTGGCCTCCAACTTGCGATCCTCCTGCCTCAGCCTCCTGAGGCTTTGGACCTCTTGAATTCTTTCTTCCAACAAGTTGTTATGAAGTGCTTGTGCCGTGCCACATCCTCCCGAGCACCCACTCCCTGTTCCCAGCTGGGTACCCTGGGCCCAGGCTCCTGAAAGATCACCTATGTCCTTAATCCTTGGCCAGGAATGGAGGTGCACACCTGTAATCCCAGCAGCTCAGGAGGCAGAGGCAGGAGGATTGCAAGTGGGAGGCCAGTCTCAGCAATTTAGGGAGACCCTGTCTCAAACTGAAAAATAAAAAGGGCTGGGGATGTGGCTCCCCTGATGTGAAGTGTCCCCCACAGGCAGGTCCACGGAGCCGGGAGGCAGGTTGGTGGCTGGAGGCTGGTAGGGCAGAGAGTGAGGCTGATGCATGCAGTTTCCTTTGGGGCATGGGAATGTTCTAGAACCAGGTGGAGCGGTGTTTGCACGACCCTGCGAATCAGCTGGACACCACTGACTCGTTCTCTTTGAAATAGTGGATGTCAGGCTGTGTGACCCCCTGAAGGAAGCGCGTCCTCGGGTCGGGCGGAGGAGCGCGAGAGGCCCTTCCTGGGTGGGGCACTGGGGAAACCGAGGCCCAGGCGAGGGGGCGCGGCCTGGGCAGGCGGCTCCTCCTGAGAGCCCGTCGCGGGGCAGCTGGGCCTGCTGGGGTCAGGCGTCCCAAAGGCGGTGAGGTCAGCATCTCCGGGACAAAGAAGCAGTGTCCTGGACCTGGCACAGCGGGGACGGCGACCCCGTGACCCCGCGCGGAACAGCCTTCACTGGCCACGGGCTAAGGGGGGAGGGGCGGGGAGGGACAGAGACAGAGACCCAGAGACACAGGGGCGACGAGCCCGGGAAGCACAAGGATGGAGCGAATGGCGGCCTGGCTGGTGCCCAGACCTGTGGCCTGCCCGGGTCACAGAGCGGAAAGCGAGTCCAGGGGCGCTGGGTGCACCAGGCTCTGGCCGCAGGTGACGAGAGAGGTCCCGGCAGCTCCCGGGCCGCCCCTCTCGGCCGCGTCCCCCACCCTGCGGAATGGGCCAGGAGAAGGCGGGTCGCTCCTGGGGACAGGCGCCCACCGGCCAGCCAGGGACACTAGCCGTTGTCGTTGGTGCCCCCCAGTGGCCTCTGTCCTGCTAGCACCTTTTCTCACCCCAAAGTCAGAGCAGCCGGCCGCTGGATAGGCGGGGAGGGAGAGAGCTGGACACAGGGGACACGGATGTCCCAGCCCGGTCGCGGGTGCGGAGGGGGCGGGGCGCCCGGAGGCGGGGCCTCGCCTGGGCGCAGAGGCAGGTGGCCTCCCCTGGAGCAGACGCTTTTCGGAGCAGCAGGGTCACCATCGCGGGTCTGGGGCTCCGTGCGGGCAGGTGACGCTGGAGGCGGGCAGGGGGCTGTGAGCAGGGCGACCCCGGCCACGTGTGAAGAGGCATTTCCACCCTCGTCGAGGCCACACGGAGCCACTCGGGCCTCCCCTCTGCCCCTGCCCCTGCCCCTGCCCACCCGGCGGCCCCTTCCAGCTGCCAGAGAAGCTCATTGGCCATAAGCTCCCAGCGCTGCTCCGCTTTCAGATGCCGGGCAGACTGGAGGGAGGGGAAGCCAGAAAGAAAGGTCACAGGGGCCCAGAAATCATGACAAGAAGAACCACAAAGTGTCTCCACCCCCTCGGCTTCCGCCTTCTTGGGAAAGTGGCCTTAAACCCAAGGAGGGCAGAGTTTCCCTCCCTGTGGCCAAGAGACCCCGAGGTCCCTAAGGGGCAGCTAAAGAGGGTGTTGCAGGCTGTGTAGGAGTTCGCGAGGACACAGTCCGTGCATTCATCAGCAAATGCATCATCGCCGACAAGAACGGCTTCCACTACTCAGGCAGGACCTTCTAATGCTCAGAGGCTCACAGTAGGAGTCTTAAAGAACACACAGGTTACCAGAAAAAAAGTCACTCAACAACCCCCTCCCTGAGGCCCTCTATGAAAATACTTGAGGGGAGTTTTTTTGTTTGTCTGTTTGGTTGGTTGGTTTTAGGTTTTTGTTTGCTGTTTGTTGCCTGGTACCAGGAACTAAGCCCAGGGACACTTAACCACTGAGCCACACCCCAGCCCTTTTTTAGAGACAGGGCCTCTATCCTATTTAGAAACAGGGTCTTGGTACAGTACGTTGCCTAGGGCCTCACTAAGTTGCTGAGGCTGGCTTTGAACGCGTGATCCTCCTGCCTCAGCCTCCTGAGCCACTGGAGGCTCCTGCCTCAGCCTCCTGAGCCATGTTGCGCCACCACACCTGGCTTTGAGGAGAGTTTGATGATGCTCTGGTTTGGATCTGGAGCGTCCCCCAGGAGCCTGTGTGTTAAAGGCTCCGGCAGGTTGGAACCTTTAGGAGGCAGGATGCAGTGGAAAAAAGACCGTTGGGTGCACGCCCTGAAGGGATTATGGGACCCCAGATATTGGCACTCCCTTGCTTCCTGGCCACCATGAGGAGAACAAGCATCCCTGTCCCCTGTTCCCACCATCATGTAATTTGTTGCCACAGGCCCAGAGCAACCACGGACTGAAGCCTCTGAAACGGTGAGTCAAAGTAAACCTTTCCTCATTTTAGGTTGATTATCTCAGGTATTTTGTCACAGTACTGGAATGCTAACAGATGGATATGTAAAACTCACAAGAAAAATGTATTTGTTCATTCAATAAATGCTTGCGGTAAGACAGAGAATTTGAAGAGGATTTTGAAAGACTGGGGTGTTCACCATGGAAAAACTGCATTTGGTCAATCAGTCAATCAATGAACACTCCCTGTTCCCCCTGAGAAGTCATTTGGAAGAGAGTACTGGGTGGGAATTCTCCAGGTAAGGCAGGGGCATTTAGGACCTCTCTAAGGACTCCCTCCAGCAAGTCCCCATTTACTGCCCACCCCAACAACCTCTGGTTCAGTGAACCTCTTTCCCCAGGACTCCAACCAAAGTCCCAAGAAATGCTGTGATTGGCTGAGAGTTTGGGTTACAAGCCCACCTTGAACCGAACCAATCACATGACTGATAAAGGTAAAAGGCTCGGGGTCAGGTGTGCGTCCCAGCCTGGACTAAAGGTGAACTTGGAGACAGAACTTGCCAGAGTCAGAGCAGCTGTCCATTAGAGGACATGAACTTCCCGTCACTTGGGGTAAGCCAGCCACAACCTGAAGTTCACTTGTCCTCCTTTGCTAAATGAAATGGGACAGCCAGTTTAACTAGAATTGCAGCACATCATTTTTTAGCATAACTATGTCCCAGCTATTGAAGGGGACATAGTTATGCTAAAAAATTATTCAGTGTTTGTTGAAATTCAAGTTTAACTGGGTGGCCGCTTTGGAAAACAGTCTGGCCTTTTGTCATAAATTTAAAACATAGATTAACATACGACCCAGAAAGCCCTCTCTGAGGTGTGTGCCCAAGAGGACAGAAGCGTACAGCCACACCAAACCTTACACTCTGCCCTCATAGCAGCTCTGTTCCCAAGAGCCAGAAAATGAAAAAAATTGTTTATGGCATATAAACCAAATGTGCTCCATTCACACCACCAACTATCATTTGATCATAAAAAGGAATGAAGTTCTGATGTTTGCTACAATGTGGATGAATTTTGAAAACATGATTGTGAGTGGGAGAAAACAGACAGAGAAGACCACCAGTGATCTGCGGACTGCGTCGGTATGAAGTGTCCAGGAACCGCCATCTCCAGAACAGAAAGCTGATGGGTGTCCCAACGGTTCGGGAGGCCGAGGCAGGAGGATGGAGAGTTCAAAGTCAGCCTCTGCAACTTAGCGAGGCCCTAAGCAACTCAGCGAGACCGTCTCTAAATAAAATACAAAATAGGGCTGGTGGGGTGACTCAGTGGTTAAGCACCCCTGGGCTCAAGCCTCCATAGAGAGGGGGAGGGAGGGAGAGGGAGAGAAAGCTGATGGGTGGTAGTAGCCAGTGCTGGGGGCGGAGCATGGGGAGTGGCAGCTACTGGGGTTTCTTCTGGGGTTGGGGAAAGCGTCCTGGGATCAGATGGTGGTGTTGTTTGTGCAGCCCTATGAATATGCTAAAAGTCATTGCATTGCCCATTTTCAAAGGGTGTATCACTACCCCTGAGACATACCCCCAGCGCAAGTATGTCAATTTTACAATTGTATGAGAAAACTAAGCGTTCCCCGGGCATCCTGTATTTTTATATGCTCGGTCAGGCCACCATAAGGAGGTGGAATCTTATAGCATTCTTGAGACAAGTGACACTTCCTAGGATCCCCTACCACCTGAAAATACACTCCAATGTCCAGTTTGAATGGGAGACCGGTGTGCCGGGAGCCACAGGTAACGGAGCTGCAGAGACGGTGGGTCCCAGGGAAAGAGAACGCGGGAGTTCTCTACGGACATGGGGTTTCTCCCAGCCTCGGTTTCTCCTTCTGCAAAGTGGGGCTGAACAATTTTCATCAATTGCCTGTGAAAGCTGATGCTCTTGAGGCCAGTAGGCAGGTGCTCGGTCAGCCTTCAGTAAAGGGAGCCGGCCTCAAAAAGAAACCGGCAACTACGTGGCCATCCATCTGTGTAGAGTTTTGTCGGAACCAGGGCTAGGAGTAGGCGAGGTCGGGAGGCAGGGTGGTACAAGAACACCTGTCTTTAAAATGTCAATGTTTGGGGGGCTGGGGTTGTGGCTCAGTGGTAGAGCACTGGCCTAGCATGTGTGAGGCACCGCCTATAAAGAAATAAAAATAAAGGTCCATCAACAACTAAAAAAAATGTTTTTTAAATGTCGATGTTTTGTTCATCACGAACATCTTCATTTCGATTTTTAAAAAATGATTGCAAAATATTATTCCGAATATTATTACTGAGTTTGGGGGAGTGGGGCTTAATTTTTGCGCTTGCCAGTCTTGCTGTGTGCCCTGGGGCCCATTGATTAACCTCTTTGAGCCTCAGTTTCCCATCTGCAAAATGGGAATGAATAACGCTCACTGAGTTCTGGGAGGATTCATTACAAAATACTCACTTTGGTGTTTTGCGACTGAGCTGAGCCTGGAGGGGCGGGGCCCGCTAGCCCAGTGGGGGCGGGGTCCTTCCAGATGGGCTTCCCGGGGAGGGGTGGGATCAGATCGCATCAGCTGACCAACCTGGCCAATAGAGTCCGGGGGCGGGGCCTGGCGGGCCGGGGCGGGGCCGGGGGCGGGCCCGGCGGCTCGGACTCGCTGGCCATGGACGAGTCGAGCCTCCTGCGGCGCCGCGGGCTCCAGGTGAGGCCTTTGCGCGGGCGGGCGGAGGGCGAGGTGGAGCGGACCCGGGTGGGTGCCGGGGGCGGGGCCTCCGCGGACCGCGGGGAAACTGAGGCAGAGGGCGGGGCGCTCTCGGGTCGCGCCCTTTGCCCGGTTGCATCTCCAAGTGCTTTTTTGCCTGATGGGAAGAGACTGCCCCATTTGATAGATGGGGAAACTGAGGGTCCGGGAGATCGCGAGGAAGGAAGGGACGGAGGGACCGCCACTCCCCACCAGATGCTCCAATAATAATATGATCCACAGCAGTCCGACAGCCGAGCGCTCACCATATGTTCATCGTTGTGTAAATCCTGTCACTACTGACATACTTCTGACATTAGTACACGTTAGTGCCTGCCTGGGTCGTGGTTGTGCCACCGTACCCCAGCCTCAGGTCACTTCTAGAGCCTGTCGGGGAGGTTGGGCTGTCCAGGCATCCATTTATCAGATCAGGAAACTGAGATCTAGCCTGGGAAAGTCAATAAGCAGCATTCGCCCAGCCGGGATTCCATCCGGCGCCCTTCAACAGCTCCCTCTGGGCACAGTCCTCTGTGTGCCAAATACTCGTGCGACCTGGAGAGTGGGGGGGGGGCTGTTCTCAGGACTCAGTTTCCCTGTTCCCCATAACATTCCTGCTTTCCAAGCTTCAGGCACCATGTTTATGTTGGGAGGATGCGTCACTGAGAAGTAAAAACAGAGCTGTTGGGACAGCAGATCCCTAAGCTGGAACCTACCCTGGGGGGACATGACCCAAGAAGGCAACTCTTTTGACTTTTCTGAGCCTCAGTTTCCCCCTTTATACCATCTGTAAAATGGGAATTTAGATGTGGCTCTTGCTGTCTGGGCTCAGACCAAACCGTTAAGAAGATACCAGATTTGCAGGTGAGGATCTGGCGGCCATCATCTACCAGACCAACATTTATTGAGCACCTACTGTGTGCCCAGTTCTGGAAAGGCAGCAGGGTATTCCACAACCTCTGGACCACATAAGCTGCAGGGGAGGTAGATGCCTGAGCAGCGCTGACCCCACAGAGTGGTGAGCTCTGATGGGGGACTTCCAGGCACAGGGGATAGAAAGGGTGACCTGGGGCAGCAGAGGCAGCTGCGGGTGGCAGGGTATTTGGGGAAATGAAAAACGCTGAGGAAAGCTGGAACCTAGGGAGGACAGATCAAGTGGTGTGAGGGTGGAGGGCCGAGGCCAGGGTGGGAGAGGGGCAGGCAGGTCCCTGGTCCTCCAGGCTGCAGGCCTGGGAACTTGGCAGAAGGTAAGGAGAAGACACCTGGTGGGTGGGCAAGGAGGGAGGAAGCAGAGCAGGTCAGAAACACTGCCCTCCTGGGGCAGGGAGAGGAGGGGTGCAGGATGGGAGGGGAGAAGGCCAGAGACAGGACTGGGGGACCTGGACAGAAAGGAGGGGGCGGGGTGGGACTGGCCGGCAGTGGGGTGTTGTGGGGGTGGGGCAGGCCCTGCCTGGAGCGCCAGTTAGATGCCAGCCCCGCCCTCGGCCTCTTAAAATAGAGAAACCGCCTCCGGGTAGGAGAATGGGGGCGCTGCTGACGTCAGGCAGTGGGACCTGTTCCATGGGGGGGCAGACGTTCCTGCAGAAGTCCTGCAGTTACCAAAGGAGAAACTGAGGCTCAGAGAAGAGTAACCACGGTCCCATTCTCCCAGGACAGGTGACAGTCAGGATTGGAACCCAGGCAGGTCCTGCTCCCCGTACAGAGGAGCCTGGCCTGCATCCCAGCAAGTGGGGGGATCAGCACGAATTGCCTGGGCACATGTTGAGGGTATTCAGGTAGAGCACAGCATGTGCAAAGGCCCAGAGGTATGAAGCCACACTGCCGTGTGGGGAAGTAAACAAGGAGTCAGTTCTTAGCGCTAGAACCGAACCAGAGGTGGGAGCGGGCAGCACTGATTTTTAAGAGGTTAGACTTTCTCCCTAGGGTAATGGGGAACCATGGGAGGTGCTGGAGCAGGGAAGGACCCAGACATATCTAGGGACTGAAAAGACTCTCTGGAGACAATGGGGAGCAGGGACAAAAGCCAGGAAGGGGACTGAAATAAAGGCCAAAGTGGGAGAAAATTATAATAATTATAAAATGGCAATAACTGTTCATATTAACAGACTAAGCGCTGTTCACGCCTTTAATTCTCTTCCAAGCTAGAGTGGTTCGTGCTATTAGTCGCATTTTTCAAAAGGGGAAACTGAGACTCAAAGAGGGAAAATAACATCTAGGCGGCCAAAGAGACGGGATTCTAACCCACGTGGCCCATGACAGTGCAGGAGCGCAGGTGTCTTGGGTCTTTGATCCCGTCAATCTCCTTCCTTACCTGGAACCCCTGTTCAGGAGGTAACATCCCAGCCAATCAGGTGGCAGGCTGCTGATGCGAGCCAATCAGATTTCTAGGAGGCCCAACATTGCTGAAGGTCAAAGAATCAATTCATAAAAACTCAGAGAAGCCCGGTGGACTCCAGTCGGGCGCTGACTGGCCAATTCAGAGAACAGCGGGCGGCATCCTGTCCACTTAGACGGTGACCCAGTGAGGGCAGCTTCTGACCTGGCTCGGGAGCAGTGGGTCAGGGCAGGAGCGGACCGCTCCTTCCTGGTTTGGGCTAAGCTCAGCTACTGCTCCCATTACTTACGCCGGCTCCTTTGCTTCACACACGACAGAATTTCAAAACTCCAGATCCCCAAATAGAGCATCCCCAGGACAGAAAAGGTGACCAGGACCTGTAACTGGACTTTGTCTCCCTTGCTGCTGGGAGATTCCCTGGAACGTCCCTCCTTCAAGGCGACTCTGATTCTCCTCCTCCAGGAAGCCCTCCGGCTGGAGCCACGAGATCCTTGCTGATTTTCCATTCCTGGCTCCATCCCCACCGCCACCCTTTGCACGCGCTGTTTGCACACCCCGCGCGATCCAAGATCCCCAGCTCCAGCAAGCCCTTGGGTCCCCTCTCTGGATGCCTCCAAACCCTCCTCTCCCTCTGGCCCCTCCTAGTCCCTCCAGTATGGGATGCCCGCGCCCTGCTCCCTCACCTCCAAATTGGGGGATTCTCAGGGTGGGACCGAGGCTGGGGGGCAGCATCACCCAGCCAAGCGGACGCCCTAAATAATACGTTTAAAGGGCAGTTCCAGGGTCGCGGTGGGAACCGCATTTGTCAGGAGCCATTCGGTAGGGGAACAGCCGGCGAGGAGAGGGCTGCGGAGAGCAGACGGTGCGGGAGCGGAGGGTCGGGGGCGGCGCAGCAGAGGCTGCGTGGGTCCGACTCCCTGCGGAGCCCTGGGGGGCTGGCGCCTTTCCCTCCGTTCTCTCTGCCACTTCGCACCCTCGTGTGTTTGGGAGGGAACTGAGATGGCGCTTATCATCGCCGTCACGAAATCATCATCTGGGTTCTGGGGTGTCGGGTCTCTTCTCCCAGCGCCAGAGCCTTAACTGGCTACTTCTGGATTCTTCCCCAGACTCGACAAAACTGCGCCTCAGTTTTCTTTCAGATGAGAAAACCGAGGCACAGAGGGGCTAAGTGGCTTGGCGGGGGTCACACCGTGCAGGAGTAGGCGGCTGGCCTGGGAGCCACAGGAGCTTTGGAAGGAAAAGGCTGACTTGGGGTGCCAGGCAGCTGGCAACCCCGGGTTCGGATCCTTCCGTTGCAAGCCAGGCGGGGTGCGGGGGGCGGTGAGGTGGTAGGAGGTCCCACCGCGATCGGAGGGGACAGAAAGGAGGTCCTAATGCCCTTGGCGATGGCGAAGGCTCCTGGATCCGGGACTGCTTGCTCGAACGGTTGTGAGCTGTCCCGGGGGTGTTCGGGGATACCTCTACGGGGTAGATCCTTCTCCCAATCGGTTTTCTGGGAGCGGGCCTGAGGGGGACCACCCAAACCCCACCACGCCTCCTCCTGTTCCCTGTGGGAGACCCTGCCAACCCCTCCCAGCCGGGTCGTCCAGCGCCTGGCAATTTCCGGCCCCCTCCAATTGGCTGCGGGGGCCGATGACGTCATTGGTTGCCATGGCGAACACCCCGCATCAGGACGTGGGCAGCCTGGAGCCCACCAAGGTAAAAATAGTCGTGTGTCCCCAAGCAGCCGCCCCAATGTGTTTGTTTGGGGGGGGGGGTGTCCCGAGACCCAGTTTCCCACCTCCCGCTCCGGAGAGACGTGGGCAGCTGGCTTCCCTCTGCGCCTCAGTTTCCCAACCAGAAAAAACGGCCCTGCATCTGGTGCATAGTAGGCGCTCAGTAAGAGGGAGTCAGATTTACCAGGATTGATAGCTTCCGCATAGGCCCTTGCTGAGTTCAACGCGAAACACAACAACAAAAATAATGCTTGATCATATGACCCCAGAGTCCTCCTAATGTAGTCTCCAAATTCCAGATGGAAAATTGAGTCTCACAAAGCACTCACACCATCAGAAGGAAACATGCTAGAACTGGAGGCAGGTCTGAAGGCCCCTAGAGTCTGAATTTGTGCTTTTACAGAATTTAAAAAAAAAAAAATCCTCTTGGATAAGAGCCCTCTGAGGGTGAACTCTGGAGTCACAGTGGACCACAGCTCAGGGCTTTCTGCCTGCCTATGGTAAAGGCACCCAGAGTTGGTGCAGGCTGCTTTGTTGAGCTCTAAAAGGGAAGGTGAGGCTGGTGCAAAGGCCCTGAGGCAGAAGTCTGAGCCCAGTATGTGGAATGAGTAGAAAGGAGGCATTGGCCAAGAGGGAAAATTGAAGGGATGATTTGGGGGTGCTGCTGGGTCAGGGTCAGGGTTCAGGCTGGATTGCAGCTCAGTGGTACAGTGCTTGCCTAGCACTCGTGAGGCACTGGGTCTGATCCTCAGCACCACATATAAGTAAAGTAAAGGCATTGTGTCCATGTATGACTAAAAAAATATTTTTAAAAAAGGGTCAGGGTTCAAAGGGCTTGTCTTCCTAGGGATAAGCCCCGTTTTATTGTCATTTCAGAAGGAGCTGAGCCTGCCACGCCGAGGACGTGGGTGAGTTCATCTGGGATGGTGGTGGGGTGGGCTCCTGTCCTGGGCACAGACCTGGACTACAATGCTTCTCCCCTCGGTCCTGCCCTGGTGTGTATGGAGCTTCCTGAGCATGTGGGAGGCTGTCCAGCAACCTGGAGGCAAAAGGCCTTGATGCAAATAAGGAACCTGAGCGCTGGGGGGTCTGGCCTCAGGGCTTGGGGGCGCCGAGTTGGGACCGGGACCCTCCTCTGCATCTGGAGTCCAGACTATGGAAGGCCAGCGCAGCACACCGGAAGCAGCCTGGGCGCCTCCCCAGACTCGCAGCTGGCCTCTTTTCAGAGACTGAGGTGGAAAGTTGTCTCCCTAAGGGTGGCGTCGGCATTCCTGTAGGTTGCCAGTTTGGGATCCCAGAGCTCAAGAGCAGTTGGTTCCAATCTTGCCCCACTTAAGGTGGGAGAAACAGAGCCCAGAGGGAGAGGGGTAGGTGAGGTGGCCCACCCTCTTGGTGAAGCCTTCGCCTGAGTGGGGATGGGAATCACTCAACAAACATTTCTGGAGCACCAACTGCGTGCTGGCTCCTGTGTGGGGCACAGGGCTCCCAGAAACAAGGGAATCGCACACCTGCCCCTGGAGCTCGTGCTCGTGGGGAGGGAAAGTGATGTGCGCTAGGAAGAAATTAAACGGAGAAAGAGACAGAGGGGGATGGCCAAGATCTAGCCTGAGATCTGGGGGCTTTTAGGAGGAGGTGGCCTTGAGCCTACATCTGGAAGAGGAGGAGGAGTGGCCCAGGAAATTCTGGGAAGAATAGCACGGCCAGGTGGAGGTTAACAGCATGGGCAAAGGTCCTGAGGTGCAGAGCAGCTTGCATTGGAGCAAGAGCAGGGAGGCCCGAAGCTGAACGGAGAGAGGGAAGGGGAGATGGGGAGACAGAAAAAGGAGGAGGTTCTGAGGATGGGGTCAGAGTGGCGCCCTCGCCTAGGCCATCTGCTCTTGTTGGAGTGGGGATGGTGCAGCTGGTGGGGAGGGGCCTCAGGGCCCCAGTAGGGACGGGACTCAGACATTGCCCGGAGGGCGGGCACTGTTCCTGGCCTTTGCCCAAGCTGGGGGCAGGGTAGTGGGCAGTGTCGACCGCGGAGGGCAAAGTCCAGGGCCCTGGGGCAGGACGGCGCCATAGACCCCCTGAGGAGTTGCCCCCTCCCTGCCACCTGTCATGTGCCTGACCGGGTCCACCCAGGGCTCAAGGGGACGCAGAGCGGGACCCTCCTCCTCAGATCTGTGCGGTCGGGGCTGAGAGGGAGGGGCAGCTGGGCTGGGAGCGCCAGAGGGGGGCGGTGCAGGGACAGCTTGGCGGAGGAGGGGACAGTGGTGCTGAGCTCGGATGTGGATTCAGGGACCGAGGTTTCTAGCAGAGGCAGCCGCACGAAGCTACGGCCTGGAGGTGCGCGCGGGCCTCGGGTCTGCGCGGCGATGCTGAGAGCAGTGGCGCGGGCGGGGGACGCGGCGACGGGGGCTGGGCGGGCGCGGGGATCCGGGGTGCCGGACTCCCCGGGGCCGGGCGAGGGCGGAGCCCGGCCGGACGCAGGGGCGGGGGCGGGCGATGGGGCAATCGCGCCCGCTGAGGCGGCGGTGACCGCCCTTCCGCTGGGGCCGCGCGGCTGGGGACGCGGGGACCCCGCGGCCTCCGAGCCCTCCGGACGAGGGGGCGGCGCCCACCGCACCTTCTCCCAGCCGCGCGACCCCTCCTGCTGGCCCGGCTGGCGCGCAGGTGCCGCGCTCCCAGCCCCGCCCCGAGGCGGAGAGAACCGCCCCCCGCGCCCCCGGCGGCCCAGCCTCCGCGCCGGGTCCGCCGCGCCCGCCAGGCGTGCGGTCCCTCCGTCCGTGTCTGTCCGTGCGTCCGATCGCGCCACCCTCGGGGCTGGGGGGCCGCCAGGAGGGCGTCGGTACCCGGCCGCGTAGACGCGGCGCCAGCCTCGGCATGAAGTCCCGCAGGGACAAGCTGCACATCCCGGCGCTGACCCTCGAGTGAGTGCGGAGCGGGGCGGGGAGGGGGCCCGGCGAGACACGATGACAGCCTCCCTCCCAGTCACCCCGCGTCTCGGTTGGTGTCGCCGCCTCCGAGGAGCCTTCCCGGGTCATCCGTCCGGCCCCTCCCCCCGGCCTGCGCTGAAACCCAGAATCCCGGGCCTTGGGCCCCGTCTTGCCAGGCAGCCACAGCCCTGGTCTGGTCTTCGGATCCGGCCACACGCAGGGGCAACCGCCAGGTTCACCGTCCCCGGCCTCTTCCTTTGCAGTCTGTCTCCGAGCAGCCAGAGCCCGTCGCTGCTGAGCCCCAGCAGCCCCTGCAGCCCCTGCAGCCCCTCCCTGGGCCTGCACCCCTGGAGGTAAGTGACGGCGCTGCCGGCACCCCAGGGTCTTGGCAGGCTGGAACCCAGCCCTCTCCCCGAGGTACCGCAAGCTGCCGACGCCGCCTCCCCGGCCTCAGTTTACCCCTCTTCATGTGCTGCCAGGGCGCTGGGGCCAGGATGGGAAATCCCATTTGCAGGCCTGGCCAGCAGGCCCTCCACCTGACAGGTGGCCACACGAGGCCAGACTTGAGCTGTTGCCCAAGGACTTCCCCCAGACAGGTGCTAGATTCCCAGGCTGCTCAGGGCCACTCTGGGCAGTGACCTCGGGCCCTACGTGGCCATCTCCTCCCTCTGAGCATACACACACACCCACCCTAGGCCTGAGCCTGTGCAGGAGCTGAACCAGACAAAGTGGCGGAGGCACAACAGCTCAGCTCCCCTGAGGGCCAGCCCTGTTCCAGGTCCTGCCTTCCCTCCCCAACCCTGGCAGGGAGGTCCCCTTCTCAACCCCATTTCCCAGCTGAGGAAACTGAGGCCCAGAGGAGGTGCTTATTCTTCTGATTTGTATGGTATGTCTTGGGGCCAAGAATCATGGCCAGATATGACGCCAGAGTCTGTCAAGAGTTTGAAGCACTCTGACTGGGCAGACTGGGCAGGTCTCAGGGTCTTGCCCCTATACCCAGGGGTGCTTAACCACGAAGCCACATCCCACTCCTTTTTAATTTCTTTATTTAAGGACAGGGTCTTACTAAGTTGCTTAGGGCCTCACTAAGTTGCTAAGTTGTTGGCTTTGAGCTCAAGATCCTCCTGCCTCAGCCTCCCAATTTGTTGGGATTACAGGTGTGCACCACCTCCCCTGGCCTTCCCACAGGCGTTTAACAAGAGAGGACAACATGGAGCCCACACTGGATGCCCGGCGGTGGGCAAGTTACTGTCAATCAATCAGCAAGTGCTTATTAGACACCTACTGTGTGCCTGGTGCTGAAGGCCTAAATGCAAACAAGGCCTTCCTTCAGGGAGCTATCTTTTGGCATGAGGAGGTGGCAGTGAGCAAAGGAGTGGGCAAACAAGACACAGTCAAGTGGGAGACTCTTGGGGAGTTGCTGTTGGAGCTCAGGCATGGACAGATCTAGGGGAAAATTGGCACAATGCAGTAGGAACTGGATATGCAAAGGTCCTGAGGCAGGATGAAAAATCTTAAAGCCTCCATCATTGTTTGGGGGGAGGAAAAGGTCTTCTGGGGACAGGAGTAGATGTTGCAGAGACACAGAGGTAGGTAGGGCAACATTTGGACAAAAGACAGTAGGCAGTGGAGCAGGTTGACCCATCCCGTGGGAGGAGGGACTGCTGTCACCCCACAGAGTGGAGAAGAAAATAGGCAGGACGTATTGCCCAGGGTCGCCCCGGGACAGTGTCAGGCCAGATCGGATTCTGAGTCCTTGGCCTCAACCCCAGTGAGGACAGGAAGGGAGGGAAGAGCCCTGGGCTGGGCTGCTGACCAGGGTTACCAGGAGGAAATGGAGGCAATGTGGGGTCCAGGGAAGGCCACCGGCCAACCTCACTCACCACCAGAGGGCAGCAGAGCCAAATCACCTTGGGCCATGCAAGGAAATGGGTCCCTGCCTCCCTGCGCACCATGCACCCTAGGAAGAAACCTTCATTTGTCCCCTTAGCTCCCAAGATCCTGGAGGCCCTGGTCCCGGTCTCCCTGTCCCGTTTCCTTCTCATAGTCTCCCCGCGGCTCACTCCACTCTAGGGGGGCTGGTCCAGCGCCAGGACCTTTGCATCGCTTCCCTCTGCCCAAAGCTCCGTTCCTTCCTTTCTTTGTCTGCCAGGTCTCCATCAGACTCTCAGGTGGGAAACTGTGCCGTGCCTGCTTCTCTCCAGACCCTGGTCTGTCCCTTAGGCTTGTGTTTCTCGCCCCTGAGCCCAGCAGGAGTGTGGCTGGCCCATCTTCTTGTGTGGTCACGCTGTTTTTTCCACTCAGAGGTTTGGGAGCCCCCCAAAGTCCAGACCTGAATTTGCTGTGGTTATGCCGGATCCTCGGGCAGGGCCTGGTGTACAGCAGGTGCTCAGCCTAAAGCTTGTGGCATGGGTGAATGGGAGACCGCTGGAAGGGTGTCTTCCTGTGATGGTGGGGGTCGAGAAGTGGTGTTGAGAGAGACGCGAGTTTGACCCTCGCGGATGAAGAGGCCATTCCAGGCAGGAGCAGCGTCACAGAGGGACGCTCCCCGACCTTGAAGGCTGAGTGCTGGAGGAAGGGGGCTTCTCCCGGGGACACTGGGAGCCCTAAGGGATGTGGGGTGGGGAGAGGCCAGGGGCCCCAGGGGAGGGCAGAGGTCTGGGGTGGCCCGACTAACCGCCAGTCAGGCTGAGGTCTGCCAACCCCCTGGGGGCTCTGCTGTCGACACAGTCCCTGACCTGAGCAGAGGGAGGCAGAGGCTGAGGTCACAGAGTGGAACAGGGTTGAGAGCTGAGCCTGCAGAGGGGTTCGCTCAGCCCTGCTGTTCTGTTTGGAGCAGGAGCCATGGTGGGGGGTGGCCCAGGAGGGGCACAGTCTGCCGGGCAGGGGGTGGCACCTGAGGACTGACATTTATACCCATGACTTTTATACCCATGTATTTACTGGGGACAGAACCCGGGGCTCTTCCACGGAGCCATGTCGCCAGCCATTTTTCTTTTTTATTTTGAGACAGAACCTCACTAAGTTGCCCAGGCTGGCCTCAAACTTGTGATCCTCCTGCCTCAGCCTCCCAAGTAGCTGGGATGACTGGGGCGTGCTGCTGCGCCTGGCCAGAGACCAGCCTTTCAAGGCGGGCCCTGCGCTGCGGTGGGAACTGAGGCCAGATGGGCGCTGGAGAAGCGGCTGCTGGGGAGGCCAGGGCAGTGGGTGAGTGTGAGGGCGGTGGGGTGGCTGGGAGTCCCTGTGGCTGGCGGCGAGGGGCGCCTTGTGTGCCAGGTGTATGCAGAGGTGTGTCCTGCACACCTGGGTGGGGCCAGTGGCTCAGATGCAGCGACATGATGTGGAGTCTGTGGCTCCATCCCCAGGATCAGGAGACCCTATCCCCTGTGTCAGGCTCTGGCCAGGTGTGGCCTCCCCCATCCCTCTCTGCACCTGGAGCCCCTGAGTGACTTACCTCTCGCTCTCAGAGCAGGTCCAGATGCATGGCCCGCTCTTCCTGGCCCCGCCATAATCTAGCCCCAGTGGTCCCTCCCAGGTGCTATCCCTCACTGGCCTCCTGTCCCTTCCTACCCTGTCCCCCACCATCCCTGTTCCCCATGTCAGACATGGCAGGTTTGCAGACGTACTCCAGCTGCACCCCTTCCCTGCTCCGATGCCCCCCTCCCTGCTCTCCCTCCTGCAGCCCGACAGCCCCTCCCTCATGGCCGGCTGCTTCCTTCCCAGGGTCTCTGAGAGGTCCCCAGCTAAAGTCACCATGTGCCCTCGTGACACCCTGGCTCTCTTTCTTTCTCCCCTTTGGCATTTGGCATTATCTTATTCATTTCATCGGTCTCTCTTTGTCCTCTGCCCCCCACCCCCAGGCTGGGGACCCCTGAGGGCGATGTGGTGTGGCCTGGTCCCTGCTGGGTCTCCAGAGCTTGGCACAGGTGTAGGCATAGAGTAGATGCTCAATCTATGCTTGTTGAGTGAATGCACGACCTGATATGGGTGTTTGAACTCCAAGTCTGGGAAGCCTGGGGAAACACTCCAGGGTGGGGCACCTGGGAGTGGCGCTGGGGATGGAGGGGCCCTGGCAGAGTGTCTGGGAGTGACTTGTGAAGAGATGAGTCAGGGCTCTACACAGGGTGCCAGCCCCCAGCTGTGCTCCTGTCTCCTCTTCTCAGATATGGAGTCTGGCTTCAGAGTCAGGCCTAGGCTGAGCTTCAAACTGTCCTGGCCCAGGAAGAGGCAGCCCTTTGAATGGCTTCCTGGCTTCCAACACCTGGCTTCCTGGAACTGTCCTGAGAGGAGGAAGGAGCCATTTCTCCTTCCGTAGTGGCATCCATAGCGAGCACACGCAGAACCCCAGCCCAGTGCCAGGCACTTTTCCTGCATCTCCAGTGCAACTCTGAGTTCCCTCCAGGGTGTGCGATAGATGCAGAAACAGGCCCTGGAGTTAGTGTGATAACGTGTGGAACACGTGTGGCATTGGTGAGTGGGAAGCACTGTGGGCTTCACCTGACATCTCATGCCGGAAATCCTGGTGTCCGCTGTTTTCCTCCCATTTTACAGTTGAGGAGGCTGAGGTTGATGGGTGACTAGCTGCACTGAGGCCTTTTCCCATTACACACAGGCTAGGAGGTCAGAAGCCCTGATTCATTCTGCTAAACGCTCCCTCTGCTAGTCCAGCGCTGGGAGAGGCTGGGACTCCAAGGAGCCCTAAGCCAGCAGAAGAAAACACCCGGACAAACCCGGACAGGGCTGCCTAGAGGAAGGGAAGCTGGATTTTGCCACGCTGGATTCCAAGTGGTGGAGCCAGAGTGGGCGTGGAAGCCTGAGCCAGGCCAGGACGCTCGGGTGGGTCTTGAGTGCGGCACTCAGAAGGGTTTAGCGCTCGGGGAGAGGGAAGGGGACAGTGATGGGATTCACTTTGGGGGAAAGGAGGCAAGATCCCCCGCCCACGGTGGAAGTGCCGCCAACGCCCCGCCCCCGCCGCCTGGAGCCCTAGCAACGCCCCGCCCCCGCCGCCTGGAGCCCTAACAACGCCCCGCCCCCGCCGCCCGCGCCCTTGGTAACGCCCCGCCCCGCCGCCCTCAACCATAGCAACGCCCCGCCTACTCGCCGGCACGCGGGTTCGCCGGCTTCGCTTCCGCGTCGCTCGCCCCGCCCCTGCGGGCCAGGCCCCGCCCCCGCACTCGCCTGGGCGGGGTTCCCGCCGCGCTCCTGGGCGCGCGTTTCCTCCTCGCCCGCCCCCCGCCCCCAGCCCCGCGGCGCCCCCTGCCCGGCCCGGCTCCGCGGGGCTCTTGGGGCTCATCCCCGCCGCCGAGGTGCGCGCCCCGCCGTTGCCGGCTGCGCCCCCGCGCCTCCCCAGCCTCGGGCGGCGGCGGCCGCACAAAGGGAAGCAGCATGTCCGACCCCAGCTACTGGACGGCGGTGGCGGCTCCCGGCCATCGGAGCCGCCTGGCCAAGGGCGCGCTGCTGCAGCGCTCCAAGAGGTAGGGGGCACCGCGCGGGCAAAGGCGCGGCAGGCGAACGAGCAAGTACGAGTTGCTAGACGTGTGACCCGGCGGCATGGCAGGGGCCACGGAGGGCCACCGTGTGTCTGGGGGAAGCGGGAGGACGTTTTGGGATCGACTGTTCCCAAGGGTCCCGGGCATCTTCCCTTCGCTGTCTGTCCCCGGTGTCTGTTCGCTGGGGTCGCAGCTGGGGTGGTGACAAAGGCAGCACCAAGTTGGGACCCAGTCGGGATTGGAACCCCGGTCTCTAGGACTGGGCAGAACTGAAGAGACGCTCGGAAACACTGAAACTGGTCTGTCCCAAGGACCCATTCAACGGAAATGTTGGCTCAGAAACAAATATTTTCTGCAGGAGGCTGGCTGTGGGTAGGATGTCAGGACTAAATTGCTGGGGTTAACCCCAGGCAGAGCTGGGTCTCTCTGGGAGGGAGCTGTGGACTCCGAGGACCTGGGTTCAATTTCAGCTTAGCCGTCTCGGGCTGTGTGGCTCACTATGATCCTTCACCCCTCTGTGCTTCGCTTTCTAGTTGCTGTTTGTTTGCCCAGATAGGCAAAGTCTGGGCAGTGGGACCAGCTGCTGAAGGACCATCAGTGCTGAGTCCAGGGCTTTGACTCTCCTCAGAGATCCTGGGGGCACATGGAGTGTTTGTGTGTGTCATAGAGATGGGGTACAGTAAAGGGGCCTCAACGCCCCATTTCTTGCCAAACTCATTCTCTGTTGCGTCCTGGACTCCATATGGATAGTTACTGAGCGCAGCTTCGCAAGGTCCTGAGCCTCCCTTCTCCAGGGAGGGTTGTGTAAACAGTTGGTTTTCGATAGATGCTGGGGAAGTGAATGGATAATGCCCAGTTCTCCTTTGAGACCTCGGATTTGGCTGAGTTTCCAAGGCCTCGCCTGGGAGCCGGAGGGAGGCCAAACGAGTGTTTTTTCCAAATGCCATTGGAAGTGGCAGCCGGGGCAGCAAGCGCGGTGGGCCACAGCCATGGGGTGGAGGATGTGGTGACTGGCGGGTGTGTGTGTGTACATGGGGGTTGGCAGGAAGTTTGGCAGAAACTGCTGGTTTCACTTTTGTCTCTATACCTCTCAGGCTAGGGGACAATCTCTGTGGCTGTTGATATCTGTGGGCCTCAGTTTCCCAGTCTGGGAAATGGGTGCAGCTAATCTCTCCTACCTTTTGGGTATGTTGGGATGGGTACACGTGGGCGTCTGGATTCTCTCCAGAGGCATGGCCTGCGTGCCCACTGTGAGTCAGGGTCCTAAGAGCGTTGTCCAGAGAAAGACAACATGACAGGCACCCACCCACCCAGGGCCTGCAGCTGAGCAGGCGTGTGTGGGTTTCACGGAGTCTTCCCACCATCCTTCGAGGTATACAGATGGGAAACGGGCTCCAGAAGGAGCCACACGTGGGCTCTCGTCCCTGCCTGGGTGTTGCCTGTGTTTACTGATCATGCTGGCTCATGCCTTGGCCAGCAAGGGCTGTCCCTCCTGCCTGGGACACCGTTCTCCTTGCTCCGAGAGGCCCAAGCCTGACTCCCTCCTGCGGTTCTCCTGCTGAGCTGCGTTGGTGGCTGCGTGGGGGTGCTGTGCTGGGAGCAGAGCAGCGCGTTGCCGGGCGACTGCCAGGGTGGGGGGCAGGGAACTTGTCACTCCCGACTTCCCTCTGCTGGGGCGGGGGCTGGGCCAGGGCCCAGGTGGGTCGAGGAAGGCCAGGCAAGGTGACAGAGGCCTGTGCCAGGAACCTGGTGGCCAGGAGGGACATGGGGTGAAGGCAGGAAAGCAGGCGGGGGCGAAGTGAGGCGTGCCCAGGGAACCGGTGGACTCCGGTTCTTGGTCATGTGCCACTGGCACTGGGGGTCCTGAGGAGGATCGGGCGGGGGCAGTGTCCTGGGTGTCTCGGTCCAGAGGTGTGGGTGCCCAGCTGCAGATGCAGAAGCCGAAGGCTCTGCTGGGTCTCCTGGCCATGTGCAGTGTCCACCACGAGGCCGGAAGTCCAAGCTAAGGACCATGGGGGACCAACTGGTTGGCGGGTGTTGTGGGAGTGGTCGGGCCCCATTTCCGCCCTGCGGCAGGCAGAGCTGGCCACACGTGTGCTCCCAGCTGGGCATGTGGTCCTCTGAGCCTGCCGGCCTGGGCCAGCCATCTGACCTTGTCCCTTGCTACCCGACAGCTGCCGCAGTGGGAACCGCAAAAGCTTGGTGGTGGGAACACCCTCACCGACTCTCTCCAGGCCCCTGTCGCCACTGTCCGTCCCGACCGGTGAGTGTGGAATGGGGCGCCACAGGGGTGCCCAGGACTGTCTGCCCGCTGACTCAGTTTCCTGGCCTCCTCCTCAGCAGGCAGCAGCCCCTTGGACAGTCCCCGGAACTTCTCCGCTGCATCGGCCATTAATTTCCCCTTTGCCCGGAGGTGAGTGGTCGCTGGCTGCAGGGGACGGGTCAGGAGGGCCGTGCTGGGTGGCGGGATCATTCTCCTCATTCGCCTTTCCCCCTCCCCTGACCCCTGCCTGATGGTGGGGTCTCCCTCTGGCTCCTGCCCCTGGCAAACAATCGGCCTCCAGCAGCCACGTCCCCTATGCAGACAGGTAATTGCAATGAGCCCCAGGGAGGGGGAGGGGCATCGGCCTGACCCAAGAATCAGAAAGGCACTCCGAAGTCACCGATTCACTGATGAGCTAATGAGCACCTGTAACGTGTCAGGGACTTGGATTGCACTATTCATTCAACATTTATTGAGCACCTGCTGTGTGCAGCACCTTCATGTGTGAATGGGAGGCTGGACTTTGACCCTGGAGGAGTCCTTGATCTGCAGGGGCAGCCAGCGTGTCCCCTCGCAGCTACAACTCAGAGGTCAAGGCTCAGATTGGGGGCACAGTGGCAGCAGTAGCCAGGGAAGGCTTCCTGGAGGAGGCAACAGAGGCCAGGAAGGAAGCGTGCCGTGGATGGGCCGGCCGTGTCCCTTCTCAGCCTTCTCAAGTTCCTTCTTCCAATGGAGCCCTGTTCTGCCAGCCCCAGTACCAACCGAGTCCCCGCAGGCTTCGAGGACTGGGCCATCCTGCCACCTATTCTCGTTTCCCTTTCCAGGGCAGACGGCAGAAGATGGTCCCTTGCGTCTCTCCCGTCTTCTGGCTATGGAACCAATACGCCCAGTTCCACGGTTTCGGTACCCACGGCTCCACCTGGGTTTGGGGGGCAGGCAGGTGCCGGGTGGGGAGCACATCCTTGGTATTTTTTCAAGATGTCAGTTGTCCACTGAGCAGACACCTGGTTGTCCCCTCCAGGCCCCAGTCTGGTCAGTGGAGGGAACAGACCCAGCTTTGGCCCCAGTTAGCCCCCAGTCTGGGGGACACAGATTCCAGGCCTGTGAGGTCAGGGTCTGACCAGAGGGAGATTTGGGGATGGAAGCAGGGTGGGCTTCCTGAAGGAGGGGCATCGGTTGGGTTTTGAGGGATGCCCAGGAGCTGGGTAGGAGCCTTGACCTTGGGCGCTGGCGGCTCCAACCCTGATCTCCCGCCCACTAGTCCAGCTCGTCCTCCCGGGAGCGCCTCCACCAGCTTCCCTTCCAGCCCACGCCAGACGAGCTCTGCTTCCTGTCCAAGCACTTCCGCAGCTCCGAGAGCGTGGCTGATGAGGAGGGCGGCCACCGCTCACCCCGCCTTCGCCCCCGCTCTCGCAGCCTCAGGTGGGCCTTGACCTCTGGCCCCGGGGCCCAGCTCTTTCCTGGGCTGGCTTGGGGACCCACACTGTCACTCCTCTCCACCTCTGGCCCTCAATTTTGGCTCAGAGCCAGCCCCCGGGCCTCTTCCTCTGGGCTGGGTCTGTGTCCCATGTCAAACTGTCCACCTGTCCCCCTTTCAGCCCTGGGCGCACAACAGGGACCTTCGACAATGAGATCGTCATGATGAATCATGTGTACCGGGAAAGGTTTCCCAAGGTGAGCCGCGCCTGGTGGCCAGGCGGGCCCAGCACCCCCACGCTGCCGTCCATCCACAGCAGCCTGTCTTTCTGGACCTCCTGTTGCCTGCCCGCCTGTCTCAGATCCTGGGACACTGCTTCTCTGCCCGTCATCCCCACCGTCACATCGCTCCCACTCCGCTTCTCGGCGCACAGGCCGTTGCCTGGCTCTGCGCTCTGACCCGGTGCCCCTGTCATCCAGGCCACAGCGCAGATGGAGGGCCGCCTGCAGGAGTTCCTTGTAGCCTACGCGCCCGGCGCGCGGCTGGCGCTGGCGGACGGCGTCCTGGGCTTCATTCACCACCAGATAGTCGAGCTGGCCCGAGACTGCCTGGCCAAGTCCGGCGAGGCCCTGGTCACCTCCCGCTACTTCCTGGAGATGCAGGAGAAGCTGGAGCGGCTGCTGCAGGACGTGGGTGGCCAACCCGGGGCGGGGTGGGGGGAAGGGGGACCCGCGCAGGGCGAGGGGCGTGGCCTGGGCTGACGACACACCCACTCCCTAGGCTCACGAGCGCTCGGACAGCGAGGAGGTGGGCTTCATAGTCCAGCTGGTGCGCAAACTGCTCATCATCATCTCGCGGCCGGCGCGGCTCCTCGAGTGCCTGGTGAGTCCCCTCCCGCACAGCAACGCGAGAAGGAGGCCGCGGCCGTCCTGCCGGGGTCCAAGAGACGGTGCCCAGTGCGGACTTGAAGGGGACACAGGGAGCTGCCCTGCTCGGGTGGGCGACGGTGGAGGGGTCGGGGTGGGAGCAAGGAGCTGCAGGAGCCACGTCTGGCGGCCTGCTGACCCACTCTGGCCCCCAGGAGTTCGACCCGGAGGAGTTTTACCACTTGCTGGAGGCCGCTGAGGGCCAGGCCCGGGAGGGCCAGGGCATCAAGACAGACCTGCCGCAGTACATCATCGGGCAGCTGGGCCTGGCCAAGGACCCCCTGGAGGGTGAGTGCGGAGGGGAAAAGGGCCCAGGGAGGCCAGTGGGAGCCCCGCTAGACCAGCACACTGTCCTGCCTTTCTCTGTGGGGAAGTGCCCCAGACGCTGCAGTCAGTTGTGTCCTGTGTCTTCAAGTGCAGCCTCCCATGAGCCACGGCAGGGCCCTGGCTCAGTGGTAGGCACTGGACTGGCCCGTGCAAGACCCCGGGTTCCGTCCCAGCACTGCAGGGAAAAAAGTTGTGCTTCAGCCTGTGCCAGGTGAGCTCCCGGAGTCCCGGGCACTGGGGAGCCAACGGGAGGGTCGGTAGCCCGGGAGCCCGGGGCTGGCCTGGGCAACAGCACGATGCCTGCCGTCTCACAAAACAAACAAGAGGTGGGCCCGGCTCCCTGGGGACTGGCACCAGCAGTGGCCTTCCTAGTGTCCTGCAGGGTCATGAAGTATGCCCAGGAGGAGGACCCGTGAGCAAAACAGTTGATCAACGCCCCCCCAGTACCTGGGGCGGGAACCCCGATCTAGTGCCAGGGGAGCATGGGGCTTGGGCCTGGCCAGGCGGAGTGCTCGGGGGAGACTGGGAGGAGGTGACGGTGTTGAGGCTGAAGCCTGCAGGCTGGGCAGGGGGCACTGCACCGGCAAAGACCCAGGGCTTGGACTCTGCCTGGGGTGGGCAGGAGCCGAGGGCAGAGGAGACCTGGAGGGAGGCAAAGGGGCAGGCAGGGGCTGGACATGGTCATGACATTGGCCAGTGTCCAACCCATCGTTGCTATGGTAACCCTGTCATCATTCCCATTTAAAGCTGGGGAGACTCAGGCTCTGGGAAGATGAGGTGGGACAGAGGGTCAAACCTGGGTGTGCCTGAGGCCGGACCACATGGACACTGGCCGCCACTGTCCTGCTGGGCCTCTGACCTTCTGTCTGTGGAATGGAAATGCAGCAGGTGGCGGTGGGGGGCCTGCCCCGTGGGGGTGGCAGTGAGTGGCCGAGGGTTGTCTACCGAGCACTCTGAAGCGAAGGGCACCACGAACAGGAAGGGGCTAGGCCCGAACCCAGGCCTCCTCAGCCCGAGGCTCCGTGCCCAGTCCCAGCTTTGCTCTGTGACCACGAGACAGTTAGCCACCTTCACCACTCAGCAGGGCTGCCCCCGGCCACGCCCTGAGCTGGGAATCCTGAGGCCTGCCCATGAGCAGCCTCCGAGTGGAGGAGACATCTCAGCCTGAGGGTCAAAGCCCTGAGCCATCTGGAGCCTGGGCTACCCGCTGACCCTTCTAGAAGGTTCCTCAGCCATTGCTTTGTCCAGCTTCTGGGTGTGGCTCTATGGGATCTGGATCCTGGTCAGGATGTCCCTAGCCCCATGGTTCCCTGGAGATGCTGAGTGAGTGAGGGGCAAGGTGCCAAGCCCCGTTCAAGAGTCTTCTCTTAATTTGTAGAGATTGAGCCTCTGAGTCACCTCGACGAAGGACAGCCCCCAGCACCCGAGTCCCCAGAGGTCAGTCACGCAGCACCGGGCTCCCCTCCTATCTGCTCTTCCCAGAGCAGGCCAGGCAGTGACAGGAGGGCTGGACTGGCTGGGGTCTTGTGTTTAATAGTGCTTAATAAACACCTGTGACCCGGGGAGAGGTGGCAGCAAGTGGGCCTGCCCCTCCGTGGAGCTTGGGGCAGGGCTGGGCCAGAGCGGGCACTGGCAAGGTGAGCCTGGACGGAGGGGTAGGAGTCTGGCAGGGGAGGGCACCAGCCCCACAGGGAGGAGCAGGTCCTGATCCCCTCCTGTCCCCTAGAGCCGAGCCCTGGTTGGCCCATCCCGAAGGAAACCGTGTGAGAGTGACTTTGAGACCATCAAGCTCATCAGCAATGGGGCCTATGGGTGAGTCATCGGGTCCCAACCCATTTCTCAGATGGGCAGGCAGATGGCTGAGGCCAGGCAGCCCTGTCCCTTGGCAACTGGACTCTCACCCTCATACCTGGGCAAAGACAGGAAAGCTGAGGGCTGCAGAAGCAGGAGACGCACGGCCAGGTGACTTGCCCCAGATGAGCCCTGAGCAGGCTGTACCCGCCCCAGGGCAAGAGGACTCCAGGGGCTCAGGAGGCCGATGAAGGAAAAAGATGACCTCAAGGCAGCAATAGCCTGCAGCGAGCATCACGCAGGTGGCGCCTGGACAGCTTTGCCCAGAGCAGTCCCTCATCGCAGCCTGAGACCTCTGGACACGAGGGTTATTTCCTTCCTTCCTCCTGGGGGTTGAACCCAGGGGCAGCGACCACTGAGCCACATCCCCTGCCCTTTATGGCTTTTATTTTGAGACAGGGTCTCACTGAGTTGCCCAGGCTGGCCTCGAGCTTGTGATCCTCCTGCCTCAGCCTCCCGAGTTGCTGGGATGACACAGTTTAGGGCGTCACCATGGAGATGGGGCAGGGGGGCAAGGGGACTCCCAGGGAGAAGGGTGCTGGAGCGGGGTCTGTGTGGCCTGAGGCTCTGGGTGAGAGGTGCAAAGGGCAGCACCCGCAGCGCCTCCACATCTTTATCTGACCTGGTCAGGAGCCAGGCGGGTCCCGCGGCCTCTGTGGCTCCCTCTTATTCGGACAGTGTTCCAGTCAGTCAGATGTGGGAAGTCTAAGTTGGATGCCAGTGGGCTGTGGCAGGAGGGTCTCAGCCTGGTGTGAAAAAATAACCAACCCAGGTGGCGGGGAGGCACAGGCAGGCCAGATGACAGGTGCCAGTTAGATAGGTCTCAGGAAGTTCCAGCACCACAGTGGGTGGTGGCAGCTTGCAACAGTTTATTAAATATTTTATATACATCCAAAGACAGAGGAGTTTACATTTATGTATTTTCTAAAAAAGAAGAGTTCTAAGGCTCCCAACACAAAGAAATGATCAGTGTGCCCAAGTGCGGTGACTCATGCCTGTAATCCCAGCTACTCAGGAGGCTGAGGTGGGAGGATCACAAATTTGAGGCCAGCCTCAGCCACTTAGCAAGGCCTATCTTAAAATAAAAAAGGGCTGGGGATGGAAGTGGGTAGCAAATAACCCTGGGTTCAATCCCCAGCACCACACACATAAAAATTAAAACTAAAAGAAGAAATGATGACTGTTCTTCCATCTTTATGAATTGTGTACACGCACCCAATGATCACACCGTGTCCCATAAAATAAGTATAATTATGTGTCAATTGATAATAAAAAATCAAATAAACAATCCAGGGGCCAACACACGGGGCCCTCTTTGGCTCATTTGCATGACAGCCTCCGTTGGTGGCCTAAACCCACAGTGGCTTCTTTGGGAGGGGCCTGGTGGAGAAAAGGGTGTGGCCAGGAAGGCACAGCCCAACAGGCTAGGTTCTGGGTTGGGGTTGGGCCCCGGCACCCATTGGGACCTGGGTCTCAGCAAGCCGGCCCCACCCGCAGGGCTGTCTACCTGGTGAGGCACCGCGACACGCGGCAGCGCTTCGCCATCAAGAAGATCAATAAGCAGAACCTGATCCTGCGCAACCAGATCCAGCAGGTCTTCGTGGAGCGCGACATCCTCACCTTCGCCGAGAACCCCTTCGTGGTCAGCATGTTCTGCTCCTTCGAGACCCGGCGCCACCTGTGCATGGTCATGGAGTACGTGGAAGGTGCGCTTCCGGGGCGGCCTGCCTCCAGCCATGCGGGCTCGCCCCACACCCGCCTGGAGAAAATGATTGTGGGATCAAGCCGAGGTCCGCCCGGCCCTCTGTGGGGCTCCAGCCCGCCTCGGGGAAATTCTCAGGAACCCCATGCTGGGAGTGGGCTTGGGGAGTCGGGAGAGAAGGGCCGTCCGCGGTGCTGGGGGCCCCCCCTATCCGCAGGGTGCGGCATTGACTGGAAGGTAGGGAAGGGGCACTCGTGGAGTCGGTGGTGTGCAGAGAGAACAGGCACTTAGTAGGCGCCTGCATGTGTACATGCACCCCTCCTCCAGGCGGTGACTGCGCCACACTCCTGAAGAACATGGGCCCGCTGCCGGTGGACATGGCCCGCATGTACTTCGCGGAGACCGTGCTGGCGCTGGAGTACTTGCATAACTACGGCATCGTGCACCGTGACCTCAAGCCAGACAAGTGAGCACTCGCCAGGGCCCCCTCCCCCAGGGCGCTGGGGGTAGGGCCTGACCATCTGTGGGCGGGGCTTGGAGCCCTGTGGGCTGTGTGGCTGGGGCGCAGGCTCCCTTGCCCAGGGGCCCCACCCATCTCAACTACGCAGGCATGATAGGGCCCCTCTTGGCAGGATGGCAGAGAACCTGCACATGCAGAATACCTGTTGTGTACAGAGGAGAGGACAGGCACTTAAAAGGCACCAGCTGTATGCAGGGAAAGGTCTGTGTGTTTGTGGATATGCTGCCACTCAGGGAGAGAGGTACGCAGTTGGATGCACAAACGGCATGGCAGGAGAGAGCGTGCACTCGGAGCCGCTGCCACAAAAGGAGAGAATGTGCACTATGAGGCGCCAGCTAGGGAAGGACACACCCTTTGCAAGACTTTATGTGTAAAGCAGGTAACTGGGTGGGTTAGTCTAGGGAAGAAAGACAAGGTGTTCCCTGAGAGCCTTAGGGTGCTGATTTCCTTTTTGTATCTAGTAAGAACCTGCTACATGCCTAGATGACGGGGAACTACCGTCATCTAGGGTACTACCTTCTTTGGAACCCCTGTATGATTTTAAAGCATTTATTGAGCACCTTTGCTTTATTGAGCATCTGCTGTGTAGAGGAGAGAGCCACCTACTTAGTGAGTGCTTTGTGTGTGGGAGGCAAGAATCCTGTGTTCCCAGCTTCGTGCTGTGTGGAGACGCCTGCCTAGTGTTGAGAGCCCCGTGCGTTTGGGCATGGCGGTTTGTAAGTGGCCTAGAAGACGAAGCAGATGCAGTTTGACGCCTGCTCTGTGTCTGGCCTGCTCTCTGAGCTCTAAGGAACCCAAAACGGAGCTGGAAGAGCTCTGCGCCCTGACGCTGGGCTTGGGAAGCAGTTCAGGGCGGGGTGTCATCGTGGGTCACCTGCCTAACCTGTGCAGGCCCGGGCCATCCCCAGCACCAGGAAGGCAAGGCAAGAAGCAGCCGTACTGTTCACAGTAGGCGCAGACTTGCTTTAGAGAGCCAGGGCACACAGTAGGTGCCAAATAAATGCTTCATTAGACCATGAACATACATAATGAGCTTTCCAGACATGTATTTTTAAGTGGCAAACGTGCCCAGAAGGTGCATCAAAATGCGACTCTCTGGAAGGTGCACATGAGTCTGACAGACTCAGCAGACTCAGCAGAACCCTCAAGTTCAAAGGCATACAGGCAGCCATGCACACGGCGAGTGCAGGTTTGTAGCAAGTGGGTGCATGCACAAAGTGCACAGAAATCGCTGTGTATACAGAAGTTGCATGCTATGTGTTCATTTTTCCCCTGGGGATGTGAATATCAGGTGCCTGCAAAGGGGTTAACTCATCTGGACTGTGAAGCGTGTGCAGACTATGCGCAGACACACCCGGGGGGCGCTGGGGTGTTTTAACACACAGCTGTGATGCTTAGGGAGTTTATTTTTTTTATGTTCTTTTGTGGTACTAGGGACAGGACCCAGGGCCTCACACATGATTGGCAAGTACTCTACCACTGAGCTGTGTCCCCAGTCCCAGAAGTTCTTGTTTTCGTTTTTTTTTTGTTTTGTTTTTTGTTTTGTTTTGTTTTTGTTTTTGAGAGTGGGTCTCACTGTGTTGCCCAGGCTAGCCTTGATTCCTGCCCTCAAGAAATCCTCCTGCCTCAGCCTCCCATCTCAGCCTCCCACCTCAGCCTCCTGAGTAGCTGGGTCTGTAGGTGTGCACCCCAGAAAATTTCCTTTTGAACCGCGAAGTGCAGTCATGCCCTGGTGTCCCCTGGCAGTAGAGTCCAGGGTTCCTACAGACACCAAGCTCTGCAGACCCTCAGCCTCTTTTATAAAATGGCAGCATTTCCAAATAACCTGCACTCATCCTCCTGGCTACCCTGAATCACCTCTAGGTGGCTTACAAGACCTGCAATGTCCGTGCTGGGTCGACAGTTGCTGTCCTGTGTTGTTCAGGGGACAAGGACCAGAACATGCCTGTGCATGTCCAGGAGAGGCGTGTGTTTTTCAGATATTTTCAGGCCACAGTTGGTGGAATCTATGGGTACACAGGGCCAACTGTATACAGAGGCTCCATAGTGACACCAGGCACACCCAGTGGGGGCACAGAGAGCTTTGTGATATGGCCTGGGACCCATTAGCCTTTCAGGGACCTGGCTGCGGGATCCCTCGGGGGCGCACAGTGCTGCAGGCCTGGGCCTGGCTGGGGAGCGCGTTGGGTGGTGGTGGCCGTCGGGGGCGGGTGCCTCAGCCTCGCCCCCTGCCCACAGCCTGCTCATCACCTCCCTTGGCCACATCAAGCTGACCGACTTCGGCCTGTCCAAAATTGGGCTCATGAGCATGGCCACCAACCTCTACGAGGGACACATCGAGAAGGATGCCCGGGAATTCGTGGACAAGCAGGTGGGTGGCTGGCCAGGGGCAGCCCTGGGCGTGAGGCCCAAGCCCCGGATGCCGAGGGACTCTGCAAGAAAATGGGGAGAACTGACCCCTGGAATCCTGCCTGCCCCGATCCCTCCCAGCCCCTCTGGGCGGGGCGAGCTCACTCCCGTCCTGCCTGGCAGGTGTGCGGGACGCCTGAGTACATCGCCCCCGAGGTGATCTTCCGCCAGGGCTACGGGAAGCCCGTGGACTGGTGGGCCATGGGCATCGTCCTCTACGAGTTCCTGGTGGGCTGCGTGCCCTTCTTCGGGGACACCCCTGAAGAACTGTTCGGCCAGGTGGTCAGCGGTGCGTCCCCTCGCGGCCCTAGGCTCAGCCTTCCTGGGTTCCCCCTTCGGTGTTGGGAGGGGATCACTTTGCATGAGGACTGAGCACCCAGTGTGTGCTGGGACACAGCCTAGGGTGAGGGACGGATGGCTCCACGGTAGGGTGCCCACTGTCCACCAAGGAGATGGGCAGTCAGGGAGAGAGGAGTGGTGTGTGGCTCACTCCTCTAATCCCAGCGACTCGGGAGGCCAAGGCAGGAGGAGCTCAAGTCTGAGGCCAGCCTCAGCAACTTAGTAAGGTCTTGTCTCAAGAAAAACAGAAAGGCCGGCGGGGCTCAGCAGTGGAGCCGCCTAGCCGAGCCCTGGAGGCAAAGAGGAGCCTCCAGAGGGGAGGCGGGCGGGAGGGCGGCGGGGCGGCTGCCTGGAGTGAGCCCAGGGGGCTGGAGGGTCAGAAGACAGAGGGCATTGTGGGAGGAGGGCATGGCCGGGCCCGGGCTGCAGGGGAACCCAGGGTGTTCAGGGGCCCAAGAGCTCAGTGAGAGGAGAGGTGGTAGAAGGTGCTGGAAAAGCCTGTCCTCGCCCTCCCCTCGTTCTAGATGAGATCATGTGGCCAGAGGGGGACGAGGCCCTTCCAGCCGATGCCCAGGACCTCATCACCAGGCTGCTCCGGCAGAGCCCCCTGGACCGGCTGGGCACTGGTATGTGGGCACGGGCGTCCAGCCTGGGGAGTGAGGGTCCACTCGGGAAGCCGCCTGGAGGAACAGGGCGGGCTTTGGAGTCTGCCGGCATCTGGCTCATGACCTGGGAGCGGGTGGTCGGCCTGGTGCTCTCGGGGGTCACCGAGGCGGAGGAAGTGTGGAAGCCTGTGAAGTCAGGGGCAGGCTCCTAAAGTCCTCCAAGGCCCAGCCCCGGGGATCCGCCGTCTCCCTGCCTCGTGGAGTGCAGATGTGTGGAAGTCCTTAGGTGGTGGGACCCAGGGTCCGGCCAGGAGCCCGCATGGAGCAGGGCTGGCCTGGCGGGGCGGCTCTGTGGGCTCCCGCGTGGCAGCTGGTTCCTGCCGGGTTTCTGCTCCTGCACTGGCCTGTCCCACGTCCAGCGGGGGAGGCTGCAGGGCATGGCGGGACCCCGGCTCAGCCACAGTGTCTGCAGGTGGCACCCACGAGGTGAAGCAGCACCCCTTCTTCCTGGCCCTGGACTGGGCAGGGCTCCTGCGACACAAGGCCGAATTTGTCCCCCAACTCGAAGCCGAGGACGACACCAGCTACTTCGACAGTACGTGGGTCCCGGGGTCCCCAGGGCGGGCTCTGCTGGCCATGGTCCCCAGTGCCCAGGCTGTTGGCTGGGGGTCCGCCTCAGCACGGCCCTGACGCTGGACTGGGGCTTCCACTTCCTGGGCTTGCCGAGGTGTCCCCAGGTTCAGCAGGGGACACAGGGTATTGAGCGAGACTCGCGCAGGCTCAGCCTCCTGGATGTCCAGCCTTGACCAGGCAAGGGCCCTGTCGCATAGGAGACGGGATTCCATGCTGAATCTTCAGGGAGGGGACCCCTGGGGCACTGCCTGAGGACTCTCCCTCCCCATTTGAGGCTCCAGCCAAATACAGAGAAATGCCCTCAGCTTCCCACCCCTCCAGAACTCACTGCCCGGCAGAGGTCTGCTCTGAGCATCCGTTTCCTCTTTGGCGAAATGGGGGAAATCCTCTGCCTTTGAGAGACACAGTTCTACCTGATGCTGGATGATTCGGAGCCGAGAACCCCTCCTGTCCACGGTCCCTGAACACACCCAGCACGGTTCTGCCTTGGGGCCTTGCCTCTGCTGTGCCCACGTCCTGCGACACCCTCCCTACGTGGCCCCCCAGCCCTTGGGAACACCTCTGGGCGATGGGCAGCTGCACGTGCCTCTCCTTCCACAGCGCGTTCGGAGCGGTACCGCCACCTGGGCTCTGAGGACGAGGAGACCAACGACGAGGAGTCCTCCACCGAGATACCCCAGTTCTCCTCCTGCTCCCACCGGTTCAGCAAGGTGGGCTGGGGCCCGGGGCACGGTGCCTGGAAAGTGTGGCAAGGTGTCTGTCGTCTGCTGGCTTTTCTGTGTGTGGGTTTGGCTGGTTTTGGTTCCAGGCATTGACCTCAGGGGCACTTGACCACTGAGCCCCAGCCCAGCCCTATTCTGTTGCATCCTTAGAAAAGGGTCAAACACCCCGACCAGACGCACAGGCTCTCGCTGAGCTGCGTGGGCCTCGCTGTTGCTGAGGCTGGCTTTGCCCTCGCCATCCTCCGCCTCGGCCTCCCAGCCGCTGGGATGACAGGCGTGCGCCACCGCGCCGGCCTGTGTGTGGGCTTTTAATTGTAGTAAAATCCGTAACACAAATCCCCATCTCAGTCGTTCTGAGGTGCCCGGTTTGGTGGCTTAGCAGTCCCCCCCGGGTGAGCCCTGCCCGTCCAGCTCCAGCATTGGTACCGACCCTGCTGGCACCTTCCCCACGCGCGGCCCCTGCAACCCTGACCTGCTTCCTGTCCTCGTGGATGCATCTGCTCTGGACACTCCATGCCACGTGGCCTTTTGCTGGCTTCTGTCACTCAGTGTCATATTCCCAAGGCTCATGCAGGCTGTGGCCTGTCGGCGCTCCGCCCTCTGCAGCCGAGCGGGTCCCGCTCTGTGACTAGACTGCATTCTGCTGCTCAGCCAGCTGCTGATGGGCACCAGGGGTGCTTCCTCCTGTGCTGGCTGCTGTGCTGGGTGTTATTCCTCACCCCACAAACTTAGGTTGAATTCCTCCCCTTGTTTCAAATTTGATCAAAAATCCCTCTGCTCTGCTTTGGGTCTGGGCCCTGGGTGGGACTTTGTGGTCAGAAATGGAAGCCCTGCCCCTGACCTCAGTGGCCAGGCCACTCTGAGCCTCAGTTTCTTCTTCTGTACAGCAGGCTACAGACAGGTCTCTTTGGGGATGTGGGACGGAGGGAGTGAATGGAAGTGCCTGGCATCTGGGCGGTGCGCAGCCCAGCTGGCTCCCGCCGTGGGTGGGCTACCCTCACCGTCCTCATTCCTGCCGTTTTTTGCTGCCCCTCAGGTCTACAGCAGTTCTGAGTTCCTGGCCGTTCAGCCCACCCCTACCTTCACTGAAAGGAGCTTCAGTGAGGACCGGGAGGAAGGGTGGGAACGCAGTGACGGGGAGAACGGCCGTCGGGCGAGCACCGATGTCCGGTAGGTGGGCCAGGGATGTAGGCAGATCCGACTTCTCAGCCTGCTGGGAGGTGGAGACACAAAACCTGATGTTGAAAGAGCTTCCCAGTGGCCCAGTAGAAAAGGGTCAAACACACTGTCCAGTCGATCGGACCCTCACCACTTCACTGCCTTTGGCTTTGCATTGCTTGACCACACCAAAATGTAAAGCCACTGTGCACCACCACACTGCTAGGCTTCGGCGTCCACTGTTCCTTCTGTCCAGGAGGCCCTGCGGTAGCAAACTCCTGTTCATCCCCAAAGCCCGGACCCAATGGAAACAATCACTGTCTCTAGAGCAAGGGAGTTGGAGGCCGGGTTTCGGAGGCCAAACAGGAGCTAGCCAAAGAGGGAGCTACGGAGGGCACTCCCCAGCACTCGCCCCCCGGAGTTAAGAGGGAGCCAGAAGGGGCAGCCGAGTGCTGAGGTGCAGGCATGGTCCCCTGGCAGGCTCAGGTCCTGGACGTCCTCCGGTTCCTCCTGCCACTCGTCTGCATCTCAGCCTGAGCGGGGCCCCAGCCCGTCTCTCCTGAGCACCATCAGCCTCGACACGATGCCCAGGTTTGCCTTCTCTTCAGAGGACGAGGGAGCAGGCCCGGCCTCTGTGGACCCTAAGAAACCCGTCTTCATTCTGGGGGAGCCCGACCCCCCTCCACCAGCCACCCCAGTGACGCCCAAGCCCTCAGGCCTTTCTGGTTAGTGGGGCCCGGGTACGGGAGGAAGCTTTCCCAGGGGAGGGGCTGTTTGTGTGGGTTTTTAAGAACCAGTAGGCATCCTCCAGAGCTCAGACCGTGACAGCGGGGGAGGGCAGCACCCCCAGCTGCACAGGGTCAAGATGGGGTTGGGGAGCCCCAGAGGAGGAGGTAGGGGTCCAGGAAAGGGAGGGGCCTCGAAGAGTGGCGTTTTCCCCAGAGCAGAGATGGGGAAGGGTGTGCAGGAAGAGGGAACAGCATGAACGATGGCCAGGAGCCGGGGGCGTGTGTATACACGCCAGGAAGGGCGGGCCCAGCCCCCAGGGTAGAGGGGACCAGTGGTGAGATGGAGGGGCACCGGTGACCTCCCTGACCCCCCTCAGCTGACACAGCCGCCCTAAGCCACGCACGCCTGCGGAGTAACAGCACCGGCGCCCGACACTCCACGCCCCGGCCCCTGGATGCCGGCCGGGGCCGCCGCCTCGGGGGCCCAAGAGAACCGGCCCCTGAGAAGTCCAGGGCCTCCCCCGGCGGCGGGGGCAGCGGGGGACGCGTGCCCAAGTCGGCATCCGTCTCGGCCCTGTCGCTCATCATCACGGCAGGTAACCCGGGTCTGTTTAACCGACAGGCTGGAGCAGCTTTAGCCAGAGGCTTGGGAGCTGGGAGGGCCCCTGAGCTGGTCGCCGTGGGCTGAGCCCTGCTGAGCAGACACAGCCGGGCGCCTGGGGGACAGTGTCCCGGTAGCACCACCTGCTCAGAGGCCTGGGAGAGGCTGCTGGGGACGTGGCAGCAGCTGCCAGGGGCCAGAGTGCCCATCGGGGGAGGGAGGCTGCCCGCGGGGACTCACAGGGAGTGACCGTGATGCCCTGCAGATGACGGCAGCGGTGGCCCCCTCATGAGCCCGCTGTCCCCGCGCTCCCTGTCCTCGAACCCGTCCTCCCGAGACTCCTCGCCCAGCCGAGACCCGTCCCCGGTGTGCGGGAGCCTGCGGCCGCCCATCGTCATCCACAGCTCGGGCAAGAAGTACGGCTTCAGCCTGCGGGCCATCCGCGTCTACATGGGCGACAGCGACGTCTACACGGTGCACCACGTCGTCTGGGTGAGTCGGGCCAGCCGGGGTGAGGGCGGACAGCGGGGTGTCGGTGGGGGTCTGGGCGCCCGCCGGGCGGGTCAGTGGCCGAGGGGCCTTCGGGAGGCAGCCCTGGGCGTCCCCAGGAGGGGCCCCGCGCTGACGCCTGCCTCCTGCGCCCCCAGAGTGTGGAGGACGGAAGCCCCGCCCAGGAGGCGGGCCTGCGCGCCGGGGACCTCATCACCCACGTCAACGGGGAGTCGGTGCTGGGGCTGGTGCACAGGGACGTGGTGGAGCTGCTGCTGAAGGTGCCCGCCCTGCGCCGCCGGATGGTCCCCCGCGGCCGCCCAGGGGCTTCATTGTCAGGGCCAACTCTGGGCCTCATGGGTCCCCCCTGTGCCTCGAGCATGTCACTCTGAGTCCCCTAGTGACCTGCCAGAAGCCGCCTGCCCCAGCCAGGGCCAGCGCTCTGGGCTGAGGCCCGGCAGGGAGAGTGGCCCCAGGGCGAGGAGGGCGAGGTGACGACCCAGTGAGCTGTGGCTGGCTTGCCCGGTGGCTGGGTGGAGACGCGGGCTGTCTTTGGCCGCCTGGGTGGGAGGCCATGAGGTCAGGGTGTGTGGACAGGGAAGGGGCGGCTGGGCGGTGACGGCTCCTCTAGCAGGTGCAAGGCCCCGGCTCCATCCTAGCAGGTCCTGGGAGGTGGTGGGCGTGGGGCGCTGGGGGTGCACATCCCAGCTGGCCGAGCACAGAGGCCGCAGGCGACCCCTGGCATCTGTCCCACAGAGTGGCAACAAGATATCCCTGCGGACCACGGCCCTGGAGAACACGTCCATCAAGGTGGGCCCGGCCCGGAAGAACGTGGCCAAGGGCCGCATGGCGCGCAGGAGCAAGCGGAGCCGCCGGCGGGAGACCCAGGACCGGTGAGCGCCGGGTGGGCGGGCAGGCAGTGGACTCGGTGGCCCCAGGCGCCCACTTCCTGCCTCTCACCCACGTCACCCCCTTGGTCCCCAGACGAAAGTCGCTCTTCAAGAAAATCTCCAAGCAGTCCTCCGTGCTGCACACCAGCCGCAGCTTCTCCTCCGGCCTCCACCACTCGCTGTCCTCCAGCGAGAGCCTGCCCGGCTCGCCCACGCACAGCCTGTCCCCCAGCCCCACCACGCCCTGCCGCAGCCCCGCCCCCGACGCCCCAGCAGGTAGGTGCACACCCAGCACCTCGAGTCAGGACCTTGGGTCCCCAGGAGGGAGGCAGTAGGAAAGAGGTGACCGCCTGGAGCCTTCCCGCCCCCAGGCAACCTGGGGTGACCAGGGCAGATGTGGGGGACGGAGGGGCGTGCCGAGCTGGGGAACTTGGGGAGTCTGGGGCCAGACAGGGGAAGTGAAAGCCGGAGGAGTCTGCTGGCGGCTTAAGGAATAGATCCCGCCAATAAATAAATCCGCTGGATTTAAAGGGGGTGGGGGGTGTGGTGTGGGGAGCCATGGAGACTGAACTAGGGAGGGCCCCGTCGGAGTGTTGGAAAGATTGCTCTGGAACACGAAGAGTGTGACTTGACCTGACCTTGAGAGCCCCTAGTCTTAAAAAGATAGAGTGGAGCGCAGTGGTGTACATCTGTAGTCCCAGCTGCTCTGGGGGCCGAGACAGGATCATGAGTTCAAGGCCAGCCTGGGCAACTGAGCAAGACCCTGTCTCAAAATAAAATTGAAAAGGGCTGGGGTGGGCTCAGTGGTCCATCATTTGCCTAGCATGTGAAAGACCCTGGGCTCCATCCCAAGTACCATTTTTATAAAAGCTGGTGCAATGGCACATGCCTATAATCCCAGTGGCTTTGAAGGCTGAGACAAGAGGATCACAAGTTGGAGGTCAGCCTCAGCAATTTAGCAAGGCCCTAAGCAACTTAGTGAGACCCTGTCTCAAAAAAGTAAAAAGGGCTGGGGATGCGGCTTAGTGGTACAGCACCACTGGTTCAATCCCCAGTGCCAAAAAAAAGGATAGCCAGACACACACCACTGGCAAAGGGTCAGACCTAAGGGAGGGAAAGGCTGAGGTGATTCAGAGGGGAGGGGAGAGCTTCTTGAAGGAAAGGGTGAGGTGGCTAGGGCTTTGATGAATGAGTAGGAGTTCACCCAATCTAGGCCAAGGGAAGGGCTTTGCGCAGATGGGTGGCGGCCATGAAGGCAGCTTTGGCAGGTTTGGTCAGTCCCAGGGCCCCACCTGCAGGCTGGGGACATTGAGGCTGGGAGCCCTGACCTGCACCTGTCACCTACAGATACTGCGTCCCCACCCAGCGTATCCCCGAGCTCCAGCAGCCCCGCCTCCCCAGCTGCTGCTGGCCACACCCGCCCCAGCTCCCTGCATGGCCTGGCTGCCAAGCTAGGGCCGCCGCGCCACAAGACTGGCCGCCGCAAGTCCACGAGCAGTATCCCACCCTCCCCGCTGGCCTGTCCACCCGTTGCTGCACCTCCACCCCGCTCGCCCTCGCCCCTGCCAGGGCACACCCCCACGCCCCGATCCCCGCGGCTGCGCCGGGGCCAGTCGGCCGACAAGCTGGGCACGGGTGAGCGGCTGGATGCGGAGTCGGGGCGCCGCAGCCGCGGGGCAGACTCGGAGCTGGTGGTCATGCGGCGGCTGCACCTGTCCGAGCGCCGAGACTCCTTCAAGAAGCAGGAGGCTGTGCAGGAGGTGAGCTTCGACGAGCCACCTGAAGAGGGCGCTGTGCTGCTCGCCTCGGTGCCACAGATCGCCGTCGAAGGCGCCGAGGCGGTGCCGGGAGCCCTGGGGCCAGCTGGAAAAGACTGATCCCCCATCTGGTCTCTCCCTGGCCTTGAAGCCATGCGTTTTTTCGTGCTGTGTTGTTTTCCATCACGTCACGCCTGGATGGCGACTGAGCACATCAGCCTGCGACGCTAGAAGGCAAGAAGCCATCTCAATCCTTGCTACAAGGTGGAGACGGGCGTCCCTCGAATTCTGGTGTCCATGGGGCAGGAAAAGCAGGAATGGGAGCTGCGGTGACATTGTAAATAGCAGCAAATCCTTGCAACTAATTTATTACTTTTTATAAGCAATAGTCAGACTGAGCTGTTCCTGTGACGGCGGCTGCCAGGTCTCGCCCAGGCCCCTGCGACCCTGACTGCAGACCCTGCGCTCTGGGCTGAGAAGGAAGCACTTTGGACAAGTCACGTGTGTCTGTGTTTTCTAGTTTTTCTGTACTTTTAAAGTTTGTGTGTGTGTGTGTGTGTGTGTGTGTGTGTGTGTCCTCATCCCACGTCCGACCCAAGATTGATTTGAGGGGACACAACCAAGCTCACTGGTCCAGGCCCAGTTTGGATATGACCTGGAGGGCCCACTGTGTGCTTCCCCCAAAACAATCTGATCCCAATGATGGACTGGACTCTGAGGGTCACCTCCCACTGTCACAGCCGCCATCCAGCCCTTCCTGCTAGGGTCTGCCTCCAATCCTGCAGGCTCCAGCCTGAAGGAAGTGGTGTGGGCTTTGATGGCTGAGGAGGCGCTCACCAGACCTAGGCAGAGGTCTCCTCCTCCACCGGCAGGGGCCTCGAGGCCCTGGGAGGCTCAGGCCTTAAAGGGTACTGCCACGGTGGGAGAAGAATGTCTCCTCTGGACAAAATCCCATGTGTGTGAGGTCCACCAGAGTGAGCCCTTGACCATGATGTGTCTGACATCCTCCAGCAGGTCTCCATGTGTCAGAGCCTCCCTGGGATGAGGCTCAAATGAGGAAGGCCAGCTGGGGGGCAACAAGACCCAAGTTTGAATTTCAGCTTCACTGTGTGGCTCTGGGAAAATGGCTTTCCCACTCTGTGCCTGAGTTTCCTTGTGTTTACAAGACTAATCCCAATGACTATTTATTAAGCACCTACTGTGTGCCAAGCGCTTTTACTCATGGCTTCTCCCTCTGCTAGCCTTGAGAAGGCTGGAGGTGGTATGGTTATCTCACTGTACAGCCCAAGCAGCTGAGGCCCAGCAAGGGGCAGAGACGTGTCCCAGGATGGCCCAGTGAGTCTTGGCAGAAGTGGGCATCAGCCAGGCCCTGTTGCAGGCAGTGTCATCGAGGGTGCTTGAATGGTGTCCGATAGAGCACAGTCTAGCCCCAGTTCTTTACCAATGATGCTGCACCCGCTGGGCATCTTGGAGGCGGCTGGTGAGATCGCTGCGCGCCCCTTGGTGAGGGAGACTTCCAGGCACTGCAGCCCGCTCTGCATTCCTCCCTGCGCGCCCCCAGCTCTGCCTGGTGTTGAAGGGCAGACCTCGGCTGTGCATGACTTGCCCCTCCTTCCATCCCGGAGCTGGCCCTGAATAAAAGCCAACATTTACAAAGAGAAGTTCTGATGTCTGGATTTGTGAGGTACCCAAAAGAGGGCAGAAGATGTGAAGGGAATGGGTTCATTTGAAATGGGTTATGAAAAGTGAAGTTTGCCCTCCACTCTCCCTGACATCTCCTCTGGCCCTGTCCTCCTGCTGCCATGATGGGGGGTACCCATCATGGGCACTACCCTCAGAATCATCACCCCACCCAGGGCGCGTAGTCCCTGCTACTCAGGATGTTGGGGCAGAAGGATTCCTTGATCGCAGGAGTTCGAGACCAGCCCGGACAACACGAGACCGCCCCCCCCTCAAAAAACACCTTCAGACACTCGTTTGGTGCCCTGAGCTATGTTAATAAAGAAAAATAAGCCATCCTCTTATCCTTCCTAGTCTCATCTTTGCTTGGGCCGTGCCATACACTTTCTGCCCCACCCGAACCCAGCCCGAGCGCTATCGGCTATTTCCGGAACTCGCCTCAGTCTCAGAAACACCCGTGGTCACGCCCCCAGTTCCGAGTGCCTTCAGCTGTTTCCGGAAACAATCACGTATCTGTGCCCAGGTCCGTCACGTTCCCGCACCCGCGAGGCCCCGAGATCTTTCGGCTGTTTCCCGACGCTCAGGGTTGCCATGGAAACGCCTCCAACTCCGCCTCTTTCTCCGAGGCTATTCGGCTGTCTTGTGGCAAGCCCTTTCCCGGTTCCGCAGCCCTCCTCTTTCCCGAACCTGAGTCGGCCTCACCCGTCGTCTGGAACCGTCCATGCTTCGGCAACTTCCGGAATCTGACGGTAGCCTCTAGGCCTAGATTCCCGGGGTCTCCATTTGGGACTGGGCACGCTCAGTTCTTTCCAGCAACTCCCCGCGGTCTCGGAGCTCAGCCTCTGTTTCACCAGACCAGCTGGAGTGCGTTCGGCTATTTCCGGACCCGCTCGGGCGTCTCTGGCTCCCGCTTCGACAGACCCGATCTCGCTCGGCTACTTCCGTAACTGTTCGGCTGTCTCGCCTCAACCTCCAGCCTGCTAGTCCCGCGGGAGTACGTTCGGCTCTTTCCGGAATCACTCAGGCGTTCTCCCCGCCCTGGCTCCGCCTAGGTCTCTGTTAACTCGCCGGGCCCGAATGCGCTCGTCCCTTTCCGCCGGGGGCGGGCCCGGCCGCTCGGAACCGCGGCGGCGGCTGACGCCGGGATCCCGCGGCTGCGGCGACGGCGGCCGCGGTGGAGCCACGGGGCGGACTCAGCTCAGCGTGACGGCGGCCGCAGCGGCGGCGGTGGCGGTCGCGAGCAGGTGAGTCCCGACTGGCCGTCGTGGCAGGAGGGATTGTGGGAGTGCGCTGTATGCGGGCGCCAAGGCAGATTACAGGGCCCTGTGGAAACCAGACCACGGCCGCGGGCTGCAGCGGGCCCCGCGGGAATTGGGGGGCCGCAGGGACGGGCAGGCCTCGGGCTCATCAGCAACCGTGCAGCCTGCTCGGGACGGTCAGGGCGGAACGGGGGACTCCTCGACAGAGATACGGGGCTGGAGCCGCGGCCCCCCATGCAAGAAGGCCCTGTCTGGAGTGGGGCCTCGAGTAGTAACGAGGGGCGCCCAGGCACTGGGGCACAATGGGGTGCAGGAGGGTCCGGGGACGATCCCACTTCCGGTCTCCTGGCTGGCTGCAGGGTCCATGCAGGCCCGAGTGCGCGTCTGCGTGAGCACGCAGGCACTCGGTCCACCCGCGGAGCCCCCAGCCCGGCTTGGGCTCCCTCACCTCTTGAATTCAGGGAGCGCAGGTTCCCCGGCGTGTGCAAACGTGTGCACACCGGGGCGCGGGGGCGGACAGGCAGGAGGATCTAGGAGATTTCCTAGACGTTTCTTAACTGGGCCTCAGTTTCCCCACCTGTAGAATGCGGTGACATGGTTCAGAGAGTAGTTAACTCGGGCACCTGGGAACGTGGAGCCCCAGCTCTGTGAGCAGACACCTCCTGACAGCCCCTGTGGCCTGGGGATAAACCCCAGACCCTCGGCGCCAGGCCGTTGTTGGATGGCGCCCTTTCTTCTGGCCACCTGAATTCTTGGCAAGTGACTTGCTCCTGCCAGCCGTAGCATGTACCTTTACAGAGGCCGGGGAGGCCTGGTGCACCCTCCTTGCTCCCAAGCCGCGTTCTCTAGACTGCACACCCCGCCCCTGCCCCATCCTCACAGGAGAACCAGCTCTGCAGGACTGGGGCTGGGGACGTGGGGCCCCATCTCTGCCTCCTCCAGGCCGGGGCTCCTGGGGGGCCGTCATCACTCAGCATGTGGCAGCCTACCTCCCTGGGCAGCCACAGTGCCCTCCTCCTGTCCCCCTCCCCTGGCTCCCTGTCCTACCCTGCAGCTAAGGGCCAGCTGGCTCTTTGCCACACTTGCCCTCTACTTTTTACACCTGCTGTGGGCGCCAGGTTCAGCCAGCCTGGGGACACCCCCAGCTCCCTGCCTGCCCCCCCCACCCCCGGCAGGGACTTGGACTTACCTTTAGTCCTCTGCAGGTGCTGAGGGCTCTCCCTGCCCCTCCCGCCCTGTCCCTGTGTACACTCTGCTGCTTCCTGCCCTGCTCAGCCAGCCCCCATGTAGTCTGAGTGCACCCCATTTCACCCTGCTTGCTCTGAGTACCACCGGCCTCCTCAGCTCCGTCTGAGCCTGGGTGCGAGTCCTTGCTTCCCCCTGGCCCATGGAGTGGCCATACAGGCACCTCCCTGCTCTGAGCCTGCTTCCCATCTCTAATGAGGATGAGGAGGAGCTTGTTCAGCTCCCATCAGCCTCAGGGAGGGCTGCTGATGCACCCATTATACACATGGGGAAACTGAGGACAGGAACTGCACCCAAGGCCACCCAGTGCTTAGGGGATTCTGACCCAGGATTTGGATCTGGGCCCATCTCTGTTGGGGATACGAGTCAGCTGACAAATGCTGCCCCATCCCTCTCCCTCTAGGTCAGCAACCCTGGCCAAGCATGGTGGCATCCTGCGCTCTTGGCTCCCCTGGCTCCCTCGTCTGGCACGGCTGGAGGAGCTGCCAGCCTCGGGCACCGATGGCCCCTCTCCGGAGGGAGTGATCTGCCTGCTCTGTCACCCCTCTCCCATGGGGACCGCAGTGGCCAAGTGAGCCGCGATCACCGCCCCAGCCCCTGGCCTGCAGCTGACGCATGGTGGACACAGCACCAGTGGCCCTCATCGGGTCCCGGGATGATGCTGGGAAGCCGGGCGTGAGTGGCCCCCGGGTGGCCAGTGACTTCTGTGGAAACTGAGCCCTGAGCACCCCGAGCCAGCCCAGCGGATGGGGCCATCAGGGCCCCGAGCAGCTGCCTGACCATCCAACCCCGCTGCACCCGGCCATGGCTGGTGCCGAGGGCTTCCAGTACCGTGCGCTGTACCCGTTTCGCCGGGAGCGGCCAGAGGACCTGGAGCTGCTGCCCGGTGACGTGCTGGTGGTGAGCCGGGCTGCGCTGCAGGCGCTGGGCGTGGCGGAGGGTGGCGAGCGCTGCCCGCAGAGCGTGGGCTGGATGCCTGGCCTCAATGAGCGCACCCGGCAGCGAGGTGACTTCCCTGGCACCTACGTGGAGTTCCTGGGGCCTGTGGCTCTGGCCCGGCCAGGCCCTCGTCCACGAGGCCCCCGCCCGCTGCCTGCCAGGCCCCGCGATGGGCCCCCCGAGCCAGGTGAGCAGCAGGCAGAAGCCTAGAAGGAGGACGTCTGCTTGGACCCTCAGTCTTTTCTTCTCTGCAGTGAGGCAACGGGGTCTCTCAGGGGTGGAGGAATAGGGACACTGGGTCATTTCTTAGTTGTTGTTTCCGGACACTGCTGTCAGCTCAGCTCTGGACACAAGCTGGCCCTGCTCTCACAGGATTCTGATTTGAGATTTGGTGGGACTGTGATATAAATGGTGACGGAGGCTGTGAGGACCGAGGCTTGCAGGGAGGAGCTGGAGGTAGAGGGACCTGGGCAGTGGGCACAGCAAGGGCGAGGGTGGTGACGTAGCAGGGAACACTGGCAAGGCGGCCCACAGCATGGGGACGATGGAGTGGTCTGTAGGGCTCAGAGGCCCAGTCCAGCTTTCCTCGTGTACAGATGGGGTTCCTGGTGGGACCCCTTTATTAACACTGATTTTACCTGGTTTCTAAAATAAAGGAGCCTCGAAACCCCATAGTGTGGGCTGCTCAGCCGAGGGGAGCCATCCCGCTCCCCAGGAGGGTGCGGGGAGTGGAGAGGCCGTGGCACTGAGCTTACGCGGGGCAGCAGGGCTGTGGGTTCCGGGCAGGGAAACTGAGGCCCCGGTGGTGCAGAGGAGGCCGAGGGGCGTCAAGGACCCGCCAGTCTGAGCCTGCCCTCCCAGCAGCCCAGGGAGGCCCCAAGTACAAGGGGAAGAGCACTCGCGGGGGTCAGGCCCGGGGTGCCCCACACACTCAGGCCGGTTCCACGGCAGGGGGCAGAGTGGGCCGTGGGCTGCGCAGCCTGGCTTGGGCCTCACAGCATCTGGCGTCTCCAGGGCCGCGGCCGCAGGAGCAGGAGGTGGCCCCATCCGGGCTCCCGGCCAGAGTCTGCCTCTCCCCCTGGTAACAGCCGCCTCCCTGCTCAGCCTGGCCGGGCTCCAGCCTCCACACATCCCGCTCAGGCCGCGGCCCAGTCTCGCCCTCCAAACCTCCCAGCCCATGACCTCGGCCAGGCCTGCCCTCCGCGCAGCTTGGTTTCCGTCAGGAAAGGGCGACGGGGTCTGTGTGCACTGTGGGCCTCGCCGCTCTGGATGCTGGGGCCACCTGGGAGTGTGCAGAGGCCCATTTCGCCATGAGCCCGGGCAGGGCGCTGCCGCGGGGTTCCAGCCTCCTGGCCCTCCTGGCCTGCACCCTGGGGGCCAGGCCCCCTCAGAGCCCAGGCTCCTCATCTGCAGGTGGGGGTGGGGCCTGATCCCAGGGCCGCCCTCTGCATTTTGCACACAGGTCCCTGGTGGTCTCTGGGTTGATTCTGCAGAACTGCAGCCCCCGCCAGCCCAACCGGTGCCCACCCCCTCGCCTGCTTTTTCTTTTTCTTTCTTTCTTTTTTTTCTGGCGTCTTCCTTGCAGCTGGGTGTCTTCCAGCTCCAGGAGCCGCCTGGCCTGTCGCTCAGAGGCCCCGCAGGCCCCAGCTTGCCCCTGCCCTGTGCCAGGGCGTCCTGCTGAGGGCCAGAGCCGCGGCAAATGGTGGTGCAGCAGCAGAGCCCGGAGGAGGCAGGACTCCTGCACACAAAGGGCCCTGGAGCGGGAACACCGGCTGGGTAGGGGCTGGCCCGCCCGGCGCCCGCTGGGAGGGGTTTCAGCCTTTTCAAAAAGGACAGAGAATTTAGAAGCAGAATGACTTAGAGATAAGGAAGGGTCCCTAAAAGAAGCTGTTCACACTCGTGAGGGTTACTTTCCTTTAATCCTTCCCAACCTTTTTTTTTTTTCCCATTTACATCAAGAAAGGAGAGGCTGGGGTACCGCCCAAGGTAGAGTGCTTGCCTAGCACGAGTGACGTCCTGGGTTCCATCCCAGCACCTCAAAAGAAATAGAGAGGGAAAAAAGAGACCACACCATCTACTTGTTTTTCCCTTGAAAAAACTGATGCCCAGAGACTACAGGTCAGGTACCCAAGGTTGCACAGCAACTGTGACAGAGCCCAAAACCTGCCATGCGAGCTTCAGTGACTGCCTTAAGGAACCATAAATCAGGTGGCTTTAAACAATAGAAATTTATTCTGTTGTGTTTCTAGAATCCCGGAGTCCGAAGTCAGGGCCTGCTCCCTCTGAAGGAAGTCAATGATGAATCTCTTCTGGCTTCTGCCACCTTCCGGTGTCCCCAGGCATTCCTTGGCTTGGAGGTGGATTACTCCATCTCCACGTCTTCACGTGGCCTTCTCTTAGGGAGACACCAGCCATTGGCTTAGGGCACCCTAAATCCAGGATGATCTCATCTGGGGTAGCCTTACCTTTATTCTACCTACAGAGACCCTATTTCCAAATAAGGTGGCAGCCACAGGCTCTCGGGGCCAGGCCTCAGACATATGTGTCCACGGCCACTGTAGAGCCCACTCCGGGCCTCTGAGGTCGTGTGACTTCTCCATGTCTCACTCCAGAAAGCTGCTTCCCATCAACCCCCCAGCCCCTCCGACAGGGCCCTCTGCCCTCCCAGGGTGCTCCCGATGCCCAGTGCTTGTCTGCGCTGGCTCCTGCCTGGAGCCGTTGGGACGGAGCTTGCCCGGGCAGAGGGACTGGGGTCCTTCCAGGGGCCTCACCAACATGCTGTCTCCACCAGGCCTCACACTCCCTGACCTGGCCGAGCAGTTCTCCCCACCTGACGTGGCGCCCCCCATCCTGGTGAAGCTTGTGGAGGCCCTTGAACAGATAGGTGAGCCCCAGCCCACCCACCCCCCAACCTCTGCGTGCTCACCCCCTCACAGGGCCGCCGAGCGCCTGCATTGAGGAGGCTAAGCCCACAGGGCCTGGCATCCTTGTTACACAGGGGAGGGTGGCCTGGTGGGGGAGGTGGGCTGGACCCTCCTTACCCGTGCAGGGCCCTCTGTGGAGGTCTCCCGCTTTCCTCCTCCTTTAATGGTATCTCTGGGTTCCAAAGCGAGAGTGCCAGGGTTGAATGGCCACCCTGTCCTTCCATGGGGTTGGGCAACATTTAAGAGCTGACTGGCCTGTCCCCTCTCTCCAGGGCTGGACAGCGAGCCCCACTGCAGGCCTGAGCTGCCTGCCCCACGCACAGGTGAGAGGCGCCTCCTTGGGCAGGGATGGGGGAGGAGCCGGCCTCCGCAGCCCAGCAGGGACCCCAGTACACAGCAGCTGGGCATGTCCCCCTGTACCCACAGACTGGTCCCTGAGCGATGTGGAGCAGTGGGACGCTGCTGCTTTGTCGGACGGCATTAAGGGCTTCCTGCTGGCGTTGCCCGCGCCCCTAGTGACACCTGAAGCTGCTGCCGAAGCGAGCCGGGCTCTGCGAGGTGAGCCTGATGGGGAGCCAGGGATGGGGAGGGTGGGTAGGCGGTCATCTGCCCTGGCTCACCCAGCCTTGGCCGTCTGTTCTCAGAGGCTGCAGGGCCTGTGGGGCCGGTGCTGGAACCCCCGACGCTGCCGCTGCACGGTGCTCTCACGCTGCGCTTCCTACTCCAGCACCTGGGCCGCCTGGCCCGCCACGCCGCGGCCCAGGGGCCTGCCATCCGCGCCCTGGGGGCCACCTTTGGGCCCCTGCTGCTGCGCATGCAGCCACCCTCACCGCCGCCAGGGGGCGCGCCTGACGGGTGAGCCAGCAGCGCCGTAGGGGCGGGGCTGAGCTCTAGCAGGAGGGGCGGGGCTGGTGGGCGTGGCCACGCCTGAGGAGGCGGGGAGGAATCCAGGAAAGGCCGGGGGCGGGGCGTGTGGGCGGGCCTGCACCCTCGCCTCTGCTCCCCGGTGGCTCTTGGTCTCTTGTTGGTGACTACACACAGTAAGCAGGACTTGGCCTCGCATACCCGAGTCTGTCACCTGCCCCTCTCCCCTGTACATACCTTTGTGAATAGTCACCCCCCAGTGTGCAGGCACCAGCAGGAGTGTGTACTGCGTCTGGATGTCTGGACGGGCCCAGACCTCACCACGCTCCCATTGCCCCCAGGAGTGAGTCCAGCCCAAACTTCCCCGTGCTGCTGGTGGAGAAGCTGCTGCAGGAACATCTGGAAGAACAGGAGGTTGCACCTCCAGGTGAACCCCCCTCCCAAAAACGATCCTCAGTTCTTACTGCTGGAGACCGTGATTGCTGATTCTGGGGCCCTGCCAGTGCAAACAGGCCCCGTCGCAAGGGGAGATGGCTGCTGTATACAGTTGGTGCTTATTGTGCATTTGTTTTCCTGTCCCCCAGCACTGCCACCTAAACCCTCCAAGGCAAAGCCAGCCACGACAGGCCTGGCCAATGGGGGGAGCCCACCTTCACTGCAGGACGCTGAGTGGTACTGGGGGGACATCTCCAGGTAGGGTCTCTGGGGTGGGGCCAGGGACTCAGGAGGTGCCACGTGTGTCCAGGTTGGCAGCTCCAACCCTGGGTGTCCCCACAGGGAAGAGGTAAACGAGAAACTCCGGGACACTCCAGATGGAACCTTTCTGGTTCGAGATGCATCCAGCAAGATCCAAGGGGAGTACACGCTCACCCTCAGGTGGGCCTGTCCCCTCAGGGTTCTCTAGGTGTCGTACAGGGGCTGGGATGCCAGAGGGCTGGGGCTGGGGTCCCACCGGGTGCCAACAGCCTATCTTTCCCCCAGGAAAGGGGGCAACAACAAGCTGATCAAGGTGTTCCACCGGGACGGCCACTATGGCTTCTCGGAGCCGCTCACCTTCTGCTCCGTCGTGGACCTCATCACCCACTACCGCCACGAGTCCCTGGCCCAGTACAATGCCAAGCTGGACACGCGGCTCCTCTACCCCGTGTCCAAGTACCAGCAGGTCTGCACCAGGCCGAGCCAGGGTGGGCAGTGCCTCTGTCTCGGTCTCCTGGGGCTCCCCTGACCCCACCCCTCGTATCCCCAGGACCAGGTCGTCAAGGAGGACAGTGTGGAGGCTGTGGGTGCTCAGCTCAAGGTCTACCACCAGCAGTACCAGGACAAGAGCCGCGAGTATGACCAGCTGTACGAGGAGTACACACGCACCTCCCAGGTACCTCCGCGGGTGCCAGGGTGCAGAGGGCCCTGGCGAGGCCAGCAGCCAGGGACAGCTTTGGGCCAGGGAGGTCAGGCAGCCTAGTGCACGTAGTTTTAAAAAGTAAAGAAGGCATAAGTGAGAAGGGACCAACAGGCTCACAGGAGTGGCTGTGCCAGGACCTGGGGTCCCCCAGGGCCCCTGCTCTGTCTGGCCTGGGTTTCCCCATCCTGCAGTGGAACCAAGGATTTTGATCACTTCTCTGTGTCCTTCAAGCAGGGTGTGATTCTGAACTGTAATAGTAACCTGATGCAGACTTGGCTGAACCAGAGGGCCAGGAGGTCACAGGAACGAGTGGCATTTTTTTAAAAGGAGGTTTTGTCACTGCATTGGGGGTGGGGGTGCCAGGGATTGAACCCAGGGGTGCTTTACCACTGAGCCACATCCCCAGCTCTTTTTATTTCTTTTTTTTATTATTTTGAGACAGGGTCTCACTAAGCTGCATAGGGTATTGCTAAGATGCTGAGGCTCACAATCCTGCCTCAGCTTCCCAAGTGGTGGGGTTACAGGCATGTGCCACTGTGCCCAGCTCAAGGACTGTATTAATGTGCCTTTTTGCAAGTTGAGAGACAACAGATTCAGATAGAATGTCCTGTCTCTGAAGATTGCTCAGTTGTGTGTGTGTGTGTGTGTGTGTCTCTCTTTCTCTCTCTCTCTCACACACACACACACTGCCCGGTAGTCTCCAAAGTTTTAACTTGCTGTCCCTCTTTTAGCGATGGGGCACCTGAGGTCTATTTAAGTGGACAAGTTGCCTGTCCAGGATTAGTGAAGAACAGCGTGATCTCAAAAGTAATCCAGGTCCCCTGAACCTCAGTTTCCCCAATAACAATTCCAGTTTTGTGGGGGGCTTTGGGAGTTCCTAAAATACAATGCATCGAAAATGCTGTGTAGCATCCACCCCAGGAAGCCCCATGAACTGAATAATTCTCAGCAGTGCTAAAAGTCCAAGGGTTTGTAAGGTGTCCAAAGGAGGATGAAAGGAAAGGAGAAGTTGGGGAGTGGGGTGTTGAAGGCTGAATAGGAGTTCGTTTGTCTGCCACTAGAATTACTTCTCCAGGACTGGTGCTTCTGGTGCAGGAGCAAAATCTCCACATCAGAGATGGGATGGCCCTTCGTCCCTCATGAGGGACTTTTGAGGAGTCCCTAGAGGTACTCAGATGTGTCCCCTCCCCAGGAGCTGCAGATGAAGCGCACAGCGATTGAGGCCTTCAACGAGACCATCAAGATCTTCGAGGAGCAGGGCCAGACTCAGGAGAAGTGCAGTAAGGAGTATCTGGAGCGCTTCCGGCGTGAGGGCAACGAGAAGGAGATGCAGCGGTGAGCAGCGCCCGGCGGAAGGGAATGGAGGGGCGGCCGGGAGGAAGGGAGGAAGGGTGTCGGTTGAGGAGCTGGCCAGAGAGCAATGGCGGGGCGGAGCCCAGGCACAGGCTTATAGGCTGGGAGCAGAGAAGGTCCCCAGGAGCCACCTGAGGCCTCTGAGCCATCCCCCCAACAGGATCCTGCTGAACTCGGAGCGACTCAAGTCCCGCATCGCAGAGATCCACGAAAGTCGCACAAAGCTGGAGCAGGACCTGCGGGCACAGGCCTCGGACAACCGCGAGATCGACAAGCGCATGAACAGCCTCAAGCCCGACCTCATGCAGCTGCGCAAGATCCGAGACCAGTACCTCGTGTGAGTGGCCGCGCTGCCAGAGCCGGGCACCTGGGCAGCCCTACGGGCCCCTTCCCTCTGTCAGGCCGGGACCGCTCCCCCTGGACCCCTCCGAAGGGCCCCCACTAGCCCTGTCTTTGACTTAGGAGCGCTGGTCTCAGGCAGGTGCGCTCTGCCCCCTGGCGGCAGCCCTGGCTCCCACCTCTCACCTCTCCCAAGGCCCTGCCCTCCTGCCCGGACGCAGACGCGCATGCGTGTTGTGCCCGGCAGGCCCCAGCCAAGCACCGCGTGCACATTAGCTCATTTATTCCTGACCAAGTTCTTTGCCAAGTTTGCCCTTCGCAGCTGGGGAAGCTGAGGCACAGGGCTGACAGCTTTCCTGGACACAGGCCAATGGCAGTGCCCTGCGGCCCCCAGGACTGAGCCTCTGGTGGTGATCAGGCCTTCCCTGGGCTGGTGGGTTCTAGGGGCTCCTAACCGTCAAGGCCAGGGTCAGGAAGGGCGGCCCGCGGGCAGAGCCGGGGGACCGCCTCGGTTCAGGCTGCCCCTCGCCAGGTCAAGGCCACCTCCTTGTGGGATAGAGAATTCAGATCCCCTCTCCTGGCCCTGCCGCCCGGCCTACTGTGCTTCGGGCGCTCACCTCCCCTTCCCTTCTTGCTCCTCAGGTGGCTTACCCAAAAGGGCGCCCGGCAGAAGAAGATCAATGAGTGGCTGGGGATCAAAAACGAGACCGAGGAGTGAGTGGCCTCGCGGAGGGAGGCGGGGGGAGGGCCTCTAGAGCGGCTTGTTCAGCGGGCTGGTGGGAGTGGGGCTGGCGGATGAGCCACCAGGCCTGCTCGCTGCCTCCCGCAGCCAGTACGCACTGATGGAGGACGAGGAGGACCTCCCGCACCACGAGGAGCGCACGTGGTACGTGGGCAAGATCAATCGCACGCAGGCCGAGGAGATGCTGAGCGGCAAGCGGGACGGCACCTTCCTCATCCGCGAGAGCAGCCAGCGCGGCTGCTACGCCTGCTCCGTGGTGTGAGTGCCTCGCGGGAGCCGGCGGCCTGCGGGCGGGCGGGAGCACCTGCTGCGCAGGACAGCGACCCGGGAAAGCCACAGCGCCCTCTGACCTGCCCTTGCCCCTCCCAGGGTGGACGGCGACACCAAGCACTGCGTCATCTACCGCACAGCCACTGGCTTCGGCTTCGCCGAGCCCTACAACCTGTACGGGTCGCTGAAGGAGCTGGTGCTGCACTACCAGCACGCCTCCCTGGTGCAGCACAACGACGCGCTCACCGTCACCCTGGCGCACCCCGTGCGCGCCCCGGGGCCCGGCCCGCCGCCCGCCGCCCGCTGAGCCTCCGGTGGCCTGCAGACAGACCAGCCCAGCGGGGTCCTGGCGGCTCGCCGCCTCCCTCTCCTGCCCTCCCTCTCGGTCTCCGTGTCTCCCCGCCGGGCGTCCTGCCCTCCCCCTGTCCTGGACATCGCCCCCTGGTGGCTCTGGCCGCCCCGACGCCTGCCCTCTGCAGGCCCCAGCCCCAGGCGCCCCTCCGGCCGCACCTCCATGTTTACAGAGGCTCCTGGGCTGCGCGGCCCCGGCCTGGGGGCCCCATGTGTAAGCCATAGACCTGGGATGGGGAGGAAGGAACTTCGCTCGGCTGCTTCCAAGAACCTCGGCCGCCACACTCGGGGCCGGGCGGGACCCGCCCCACAGACCCCAACTTCCCTTCCAAACGCTGAAGTGAAACCGCGGCTGAGTCGCCCCGTGATGGGGCCGCTGCCCAGAAGTCCCCCCACCAGAAAGGAAAGAATTAAAAATAAGCTGGTGAGCTGGCCCTGCCCCCAGGAATCCAGGCCACCAGGGCCGCGCTGCTGGGTGGCTTGGCAGACTGCCCACTGTACCTCCTTTGTCGCGATTCAGGGCTCCTCCCCGATCATGTTGGGTTTTGATTGGTTTCTCCTCGACTCTGAGGTCCTCTCTTTTGGGACGAGAGCCCTGGTTTTCTACACTGCCTGGGACCCGCTGCCTGCCCGCCTAGGCTGGGGCAGCTTTTGTACGGTACGTTGTTATTGACGTGGATATAAACCTTTGAACACGGTGGCTGAGTGAGTCCTTGGGGACTGGAATTCTGCGCGGGGACTGTGGGTTTCACTTCAGCCACCTCTGAGTGCTCAGTGCCTTTACCTTTCCCCGCCTTGGGCCACTCAAGCCCAGAGAACCCACGGCCTGCCTGGGGCCAGTAGGGTCCTCCAGCTCCTGCTCAGGAGCTCCCCAGACCCCCATCTGGCTCCGGTCCACCTTCCAAGTGTGAGTCCCTGCTGGGCCCCCAGTTGTACCCTCGGAAGTCACCTCTGCTCCTGCTGCTCTGATCCGCAGCTTCATTGTCAAGTGGCATCGACAGTCTCAGGCCACCAAGAGAGTGTCCCATGTCCTCAGCTGCAGCTCCACAGCTCCCATGAGGCCCTCCCCATCCCCCTCTCCACATCTACGCAACACTCACGGCCCAGGGCCTGCCGGGCAGCATCTTGGACCTAGACGTACTTACCACTCTCCAGGGGACAGAATCCCCCCTCCATCCCCACAAGACCCTACATGGCAGCTGGATGGCCCACACCTGTCATCCCAGTGGCTTGGGAGGCCGAGGCAGGAGGATCGTGAGTTCAAAGCCAGCCTCAGCAACTTGGAGAGGCCCTGAGCAGCTCAGCGAGACCCTGTCTCTAAATAAAATATAAGGGCTGCGGTGTGGCTTCATGGTAGCCCTGCCCTCAATCCCTGGTGCAAAAACAAAAAAAGAAAAGAAAATCAAAAACCCCTACATGCCTGGGCAGCTTGGAGCAAATGAACCAAAACCCCCTGCCCAGGCTACCGCTGTCCTCTTGGGACAAGAGGGCCTCTGAGTCCCCACACTTCCCAAGCATCTCCCTGTCACATGCCCAGCTGGACATGTTCCATAATGACTCCATCCCAGATGATGCCTCCTGTTGCTGGGTGGACACTGGAAAAAGGCCCTCGTCCCACCGCCCCAGGCTGACTGAGCTGGGGTAGGAGGTGGTCGATGACAGCCTACGATCTTTCTATATTCAAGTCGCCATGCAGCTTGCTGTGCATCCTTGACAAAGTTACCTTCTCTCTCTGAGCAATGGCTTTCTCATTCCCAGGTGGAGTCTGTAGTCACTATCCCTGGCCATGACTAGATGCCTCTGAGGGTTCAAAGATACAGTGAGTTTATCACTTGACTGCCTGGGTCAGCCACCAAGCATACAAGTGGTAAGTGATGAGGTTATTTGACTTCCAATAGGGAAAGTACCTAGGAATCACAGGAAAAACCAAAGCAATTATATTTATTATTTCTTCAATCTTGCCCAGCATATGTTGGGGCAAAGTAATGTCCCAAAGATGAAGTACTGAATCTTGGGAAGAGCTTAAGAAGTAAATAGCCAGGCACAGTGGGGTGTGCCTGTAATTCCGACTTGGGAGACTGAGGCAGGAGGATCACAAGTTGGAGGCCAAACTGCATAACTTAACAAGACACTGTCTCAAAATAGAAACGGGGTGAGGTGTAGCTCTGTTAGAGCACCCCTGGGTTCGATCCCCAGTACCACACACCAAAAAGGAAATGGGGCGGGGCTGAGGATCAGTGGTGGAGCCTGTGCTTGGCATGGGCGAGGCCTTGGGTTCCATCCCAGCCCCACAAAAATAAAAAGGAGGAAATAGACTTTCTTAGTGGCTGATCCTCCTAGGGTCAGGACAGGGATCATTCAGTCTCTGGGACTTGGGGGAATCTCCGGCTCCTGAGTTTCCTGCTGCTTCATGTAGGCACAGGGAGGCCGAGACCTCCACAGAAATGAGGGGACAGGGCTGAGGTCCCCCGACACTGAGCTTTGTCTCCCAGCAGGACCTGGTGTCTCTTTCTGTGGAACTGGGTTGTCTTGCCAGGGTTGGAACTACTGGGACGTCTGAACCTCTCAGTTATCCAAAACCCCTCCAGCCTCCATCCAGGCCTATGGAGGCTGCCCTTTGCCAGCACCGCTGGGGCTGCTGGATGGTTGTCCCGGATGGCCTCGCCCAGGCTCATAGGACCCAGCTGTACCACCCCCAGGCCCACCGCGGATAACATCCTTCCCTGCCTCTGAGACCTCTCTGGTGGCTTTATCCCCTAAACCTCTCTTCTCCCCAGTTTACAGAAGGGGAAACCGAGGCTCCCTTTCCTAAAAGATCAGTCGTGTCCTGGGGGCAAAGCTGAGTCCAGCCCAACGCCAGGCTGTGGAGAGTAAAGGGCTTCCCTCCTCCAGCAGGGCCAGGACTTCCCCCATCCCAAGCCTTGGCTGGGGAAAGAAGGAACCCAGCCTTCCTTTCCCCCACCCCAAGTAGGGGTGGAGGCCCCCCTGGGTCCTCGGTTCTGCTTTCTGGCTGAGCCACCGCCAAGCTTGGTGGTGGTGGTGGGTTTGGAGCCCCAAGCCCTGAGGGAGAAAGGGAGAGGGGCCAGTCCCAATGGTTGGCCAGGAGCGGGGATGGAGACCAGGCTGCGCAGCCCCTGCTGACTCCAGGCTATGACCTGGAGTGGGTCCCAGAGGCCGTGGAGGGGCTTTGATTATCCTGGGGATCCCCAGAGTGTCCATGGATGGTGGTGACCGCCCACGTTGCTCGGCCTCTCTGTGGGTCACTGAAGCCCCCGGACTCACGGGGACTCACAGGGCTCTGGTCCCCCGCTTCGCACGGCTGGGCGCGGCTGGCCGCCAAGAGGGAGCTCGGAGGTGGCCCGACCGCCTCGTGATCTGGGGCGCTGCACCTGGCGGGGTTGGCGGCGTGGGCAGGTTGGAAAGCAGGCGCAGGGAAAGAAGGAAAGAGCCGCGCAACACTTGGCCTGGGCCCCAGGGGCGTGGGCACCCGGAGAGTGGCCCGGCCTGGAGGCGGGGCCACCGCCGGGTTAAAGCCGCCTCCTTCCCCGGGGCAGCCACTCGAGCCGTCGCGCCTTTGCCCCTGCCGGTATGGCCCTGTCGCCACTCCCGCCGCTGCTACCGCCGCTGCTGCTGCTGCTGCTGGAGGTCCCCGCTGTGGCGCGGGCGTCCTCACTGGAAACGTCCTTCCAGAGGGCGGCCGCCTGCAAGGTAGGGACGGCAACGCGGCAGGCGGGCCAGAGGGCACCGCGCCCTAGCGGCTCCTCCCCTCGCCCGAGCCTTTGCTCGGGAAGCTCCGGACCCCCGAGGGGACGCTGTCGGGGTCGTGGCTGCTCCCCCGCCCCATTCATTCCCCTGGCACCGGGTCACACTCTTACCGAACCCTTTCGCTTCCCCTTCGCCCATCTGAGACCCGCAGCAGTCACTTGCCCGCCCCTCCCGAGAGTTCGCTCAACACCTACTGTATACCTGTGGGCTGGGAACCGGGCCGCCCGTGAGGCAAGGGGAGGACCAGCTGAGCCAGCGGCGGCTGGCAGCCTGCGAACGGTCTGGTCAGCTCTGCGCGCCTTCCTGCCGGGGAAGGAGGCCTAGCGTGTCTGTGATAGGGAGCAAGCAGATGCCCCCGAGGCTGAGCAACTTGCACATGGTCCCCCAGACATGACCCGCCTGCCACCCTTCTGCTGAAGCCGGAAGTCAGCACATATTAGGCGCGCCTCTGTTAGTGGGGCATGGGTGAGGTTCACGTGGGTCCCCGGAGAGGAAGAACAACTAAGGAGTCTGCGTGGGTGCACATCCTTGCTCAGCTCAGGGCCAAGGCTCTGGGGGTGAAGCGATGAGAAATGAGCATGCATTAGGCTCCTATGGCATGCACCTTCAGAAAAGTGGTGCTGAGGCTGGGTGCTGTGGCACACGCCTGGAATCCCAGCAACTCAGAAGGCTGAGGCAGGAGGATTGCAAGTTTGAGGATGCCTCGGAAACTTAGCAAGGCCCTAAGCAACTTAGGGAGACCCTGTTTCAAAATTTAAAAAGGACTGGAATGTGGCTCAGCGGTAGAGTGCCTGCCTAGCATGTGTGAAGCCCTGGGTTCGATTCTCAGCACCACATAAAAACAAAATAAAGGTAAAGAGTAAAACCGGCTGGGATGTCGCTCAGTGGTTAGCGCTCCTGGATTGCATCCCCAATACAGTGACCAGAAATACATGTGACTTGGCCCTTTACAGTACCCAGCCTTTGTGAGAGGGGTTTTACCTCACTTGGAGGAAAGCAAGGGCTGTGCATACATTAAATGCCTACTGTTTGTAAGACTGTCCTGTTTTGTAGACAGACTGAGATTAGAGACCACGGAAGGACACTATAACACTTCTGCTGCTGGAGGTGCAGCGCAGTGGTAGAGCACTTTGCCTAGCTCGTGTGGGACCCTGGGTTCCATCTCCAGCACTGCAAAGAAAAAAGAAAAAAAATGCCTCGGAGACAGGGTTCCGCCAGCAAGGTCTGGTCCAAGTTCAAGGTGCACCTGTTGCTCGCCCTTTCCCTCCTGCAAGCACGTGGCGGAGCTCAAATTCACGGGGAGCTAGCTACCCAGAGGGCTGGGTCTGCTCACCACCTCCCTCTTGGCAGGTCCAGGACCTGTGCCTGCGGCAGCCCCTCAGGAAGTCCTCGGAGCCGCCCGTGAACGTAAGCCTCTACTACGAGTCCCTGTGCGGTGGCTGCAGATACTTCTTGGTCAGAGATCTCTTCCCAACGTGGCTGATGGTCATGGAGATCCTCAACGTCACCCTGGTGCCCTACGGAAACGCTCAGGTGTGCAGGCACCGGGGATGCCCGGGGAGGGGTCACCAGCGAGCCCCCTGCGCTCACTGGCTCTCTGCTTGCAGGAGCGGAACGTCAGCGGCACGTGGGAGTTCACGTGCCAACACGGGGAGCAGGAGTGCAGGCTGAACAAGGTGGAGGTGAGCGGGACCCGCCAGGGGCGGCAGCAGAGGCATCTTCCTCCGCTGCATCCATAGTAGGCACGGTGGTTGTTCCCAGAAGCCCTGGCGTCTGGCCCCCTCGTGACCTTGCGCCCCCTCTCTGGCCCAGGCCTGCCTGCTGGACAAGCTGGAGCCCGACGTCGCCTTCATCACCATCGTCTGTCTGGAGGAGCTGGACGAAATGGAAAAAAATCTGAAGCCGGTGAGCTGCACCCGTGGCTTGCGGTGGGGAGGAGGAGAGGAACCGGGGCCCTGGCCTTTCCTGGACCCGGCAACCCAGGGTCAAGTCCCAGCCCCACTGTCCTGTAGCCCCAGGAAAACAGCCTCTCCTCTCAAAGCTCCCCTCTCTGAATCAGGGGGACACAGGTCTCTTGGGGGTGCAAGTGTATCAGGGAAGACCTCCTGGAGGAAGCATCTCTGAGCTGGACAGGGATGATGGGCTATGGGGACCATAGCTAGGACAGGCCCCACCTATTTCCCTGGGGGATTGTAAAATCTAATCCCCAAAGGGTGATTCACCACCCGATCATTTATTCATTCATCAAACATCCAGGACACCCGAGAGGCCTCACCCCAGACACTCCCCACCTTGCAGGATTAGAGTGGGGCTGGGGAGTGAGGAGGAGGAGGGAGCTCTCAGGAGAATGGGGGAGGAGGAGGAAGGGAAGGGTGTTCCTGCCAGTGGGAACAGCACGTTCCGAGGCTCTGAGTACAGGAGAGACGGTGAGGAAGTGGAGGCTGCAGATCTGGTCTCAGCAGGGTGAGCCAAGGGGTGGGAGGCAGGAGCAGCCAGAACGCCCACCCCAGGGTCCTCCGCTCAGGCACATGCTGAGCACCTACTGTTTACGGGCACTGTTGCATTGCTGTGGAACCAACTGTCCCCACTTGCCAGTGAGGAAACAAGCCTGGTGAGGGGCTGGGGAGAGGGGACCGTTAGGTCAGGGAGATAAGAGGGAGGAAGCTGAGCAACGTGCTGGCCCGTGCCTGCCCCCAGTGCCTGGAGCTCTATGCCCCAGAAGTGTCCCCAGAGAGCATCCTGGACTGTGCCTTAGGGGAGCGGGGCACCCAGCTCATGCACGCCAATGCTCAGCGGACCGACGCGCTGCAGCCGCCCCACCAGTACGTGCCCTGGGTCGTCGTCAACGAGGTAAGACTGCACCTGCAGCTGGACCCCGGGAGGGGCTGGGTGACCCAGGTGCCCTCTGGGCCAGGCCGGCTGGGGAGCTTCGGCAGCCCCTTTGGGGCCCAGCCGGGATGCCAGCACGATGGGGCTGGTAGGACAGTGGGGTTTCTGGTTCTGCTTTGTGCAGAAGCCGCTGAAGGACCCCAGCCAGCTGCTGAGCCTCGTCTGCCATTTGTACCAGGTGAGCTGGGTGGTAGGCCCGGGCTGCACGGTGGCTTGGGGTCTCCTGCCGGATCCCAACATGGACTCCCACTCCAGGGTGAGAAGCCAGATGTCTGCTCATCCGTGGCTGCTGCCCCCAGGGAGGTCTGCTACAAGTGACAGTTAGGTCCAGGAGGGAGCAGCCAGGAAGAGCCAGAGCCAGCTGCCACACTTTCCCAGATCCTCAGCCCTCAGCAGAGGACCCACCACCTGCATAACTTCTACACATTCCGCAAAGCCCAGACCCCAAGTTCCAGCCCATGACCCAGAACTTTGCCTCACTGAGAAAGGTGCGAAATTGAAATTCACTTAATAAATAATAAATTCTGGTTGTGGTGACTTATTTTATGGCTTTTTAAATTTATTTGATTTCATTTTTTGCAGGGCTGGGAATGGAACTCAGGGCTCTGCAGGGGCTAGGCAGACGCTCTCCCACTGAGCCACACCCCAGCCCCTTGGATAGTTGTCAAATATGGAAAAGTTAAGCCAGGCAGTGTGGCGCATGCCTGTGATCCCGGCAGCTCAGGAGGCTGAGGCAGGAGGATCGCAAGTTCAAAGCCAGCCTCAGCCACGTGGCAAGATCCTGACTCTAAGTAAAAAATAAAAAGGGCTGGGATGTGGCTCCGTGGTTGAGTGCCCCTGGGTTCAGTGCCTGGTACCAAAATATCAGCAGCAGCAGCATTTCAGGGTTTGGGGTCGTGGCTCAGGGGTGGACGCTCTTGCCAAGCCTGTGTGAGGCCCCGGGTTCCATCTCAGCACAGCAAAATACTACTATAACTACTACCGCTGGTGCTACTACTAACAATAATGCAGGCTCTGATTTTCACCATGCGGACTTCGGAATGAAGCGATGTGATGACTAAGTGCATCCTAGAGGGATCCTGGCCAAGTTAACGTTTCAGTGATTCACTGAGGTTCTAGCTGCTAATGGACTGTTACTGCCTGACATTGCTCGGAGCACCATCAGCAGTAGGGTGCGAAAGACATGTCACAGACACGAGGGCGTTGACCAAGCTCCCCCCTGATGAGCTCAAATCAAGCCATTAGACACTTTGAGGACATCTGTAAAGTCCCAAATAGGAGCCAGGCACAGCGATGGGCAACTGGATTCCCAGCCGCTCTGGGGGCTGAGGCTGAGGAGGATCCCTGGAGCCCAGGTGTTCATGGCGAGACCCTGTTTCAAAAGAAAAAAAGTGTTGTGAGGTCTGAGATCTGTAAAAGGAGAGAAAACAAAAACTGAAGCAAGCGGAAGAGAGGGACTCTGAACAGACGCGCTTTGGTTACGCGGAGGGCTCTCGTTTTAGGGCGGGAGGCACCGCCAGCAGAGCTGCACACTGTGACAGCCATCAGGCTGGGCCCAGGGGCTCCCCCTGCAAGGCAGGCGCTCCACCGCGGAGCCACCCCCACTCCCATCATGCACTTCACCAGGATTATTTCTCTGGAAACACAAGAATTGCTGGGCGACTTGGCTCAGGCCTGTCATCTCAGCAGCTCGGGAGCTGAGGCAGGAGTTCAAGGCCAGCCTCAGCCATTTAGAGAGGCAACTCGGCAAAACTCTGTCTCTAAATAAAATATTTTAAAAAGGGAAGGGGGTGTGGCTCGGTGGTTAAACGCCCTTGGTTCAATCCCTGGTACAAAAAAAAAAAAAAAAGGCAGAGGTTAATGATTAGAACAGGTTATTTTGTTTTCTCTTCGCAGTGCTGGGGATGGAAGCCAGCGTCCCACATACTAGGCAGGGAGGCACTTGAGCACTGCACTCCATCCTTAGCTGTAAACTCAAATTTTTAAATCTACAGGGCAGTAAGCAGAGATTTTCACACGGTCTTAAACGGTCTTTAGATGGCGTAGAGAAGACGGGGGACAGCAGTGCAATCCGGGGCGGAGAAAGAAATCCAATAGGCCACATGGTTTGCGGTTCAAATGTCTTCAGTGATGACATCTGGTGTTCACGGAATTTTTTTTTTTTCACTACTGGGGATTAACTCCAGGGACACTCTACCACAGAGCGACAGCCAACCCCTCCTGTTTCTCTCTTCTTCCTCCACCTTCCCCTCCGCCACCACAGCTGCTGCTGCTTCTCCTCCTCTTCCTTTTTCTTCTCCTATTTTCAGAAAGGGTCTTGTTAAGTGCTGAGGCTGGCCTCTAACTTGCAATCCTCCTGCCTCAGTCTCCCTGGTCGCTGGGATTACAGGTTTGTGTCACCATGCCCAGCTGAACTTTTTCTTTGTTCTTTTCTTTTCTTTAGCTGTAGATGGACACAATACCTTTATTTATCGACTTTTATGCGGTGCTCAGGATCGAACCCAGGGTCTCACCTGTGCTAGGCAACTGCTCTACTACCGAGCTCCCACCCCAACCCCAGAGGAAATTTTTTAGATAAAATGTTGAATATCTTGTGTAATTAATTAAGTATAAGATGCTATAAGGTTCTTATAATGGTTCAACTTAGTATAGATCACCTTACAATTTTTGACTTCTCAGGGCAGTGACCGAGACCGCCGGGGGACCGCTCTGGTTGTCTTCCAGTACACTGTGTCGGTGGTTCCCTCCTGATCACGGGACTGGCTGGCGGCTGCTGCTCGCTGCTGCTGCCCGGCATTCAGAGAGGACTGGACCGCATACCACCTGCTCCAGGAGAGAGCCAAGTTCAAAGTCCAGTGAACGCTGAGTGGCCCACAAGAGCACATTCATACACGGTCTGCTGTGATGCTTTTTGTGACACTTACGTGAAGTGGTTGCACTCGGGCTGGCAGAACCTGGGAAGGGGCGGTCCTAGGTGTCAGTGATCCAAGCCAGGAGGGTGGCAGGGAAAGTGGAACGTCACTAAGGAGATAAACAAAGGAGGACCCTAAAGACCAGGTGCAGAGATACCTACCTGGAGCCCCGCTACTCTGGGAGCGATAAGGGACAGACAGACATGAGCGGTGGGAATGTGAGTTAAGGGAACAAGTCTATAAAATGAGCCTGCGGTGCTGACCTGACATGCTTTCACTTAAAAAGCAATTTACCTGCGGTCCTGCTTGACTTAAATCGGCAGAATATGTCATATTCCTCAGCAAACTATCTTATCTACAGGAGAAATGCAGACCTGGAAATGCCGATAAGAACCCAGTTACCCCGAGCCAGGGGCTTTTCACGTACACAGAACAGATCCCAGAATTCAGGCAGAGAAGGATAATTCCACCTAGCCATAACATCTGTAAGAATAGGCTCCAGTTAGAACCTGGGCCAAAGTGACCTAGAGTCCTCATGGCAGTGGTAACTTGAAAGTTTAAGGTCATCCTGCTGCCAGTCAAAAGTCAAGGGGCAGCTGGGCATGGCGGCGTACCCCTGTAATCCCAGTGACTGAGACAGGAGGCTAAGGCAGGAGGATTGCAAATTCAAGGCCAGCCTCAACAATTTAGCAAAACCCTGTCTCAAAATTAAAAAAATAAAAATGACTGGGGATATAGCTCAGGAGTAAAAGCCTTTCCATTTTCAGTACTGGGTTCAATCCAGGATGCCTCAGTGTCACAGAAGACCTCTGTCCTGTAACAGAAGGATCCCTTGAGTCCTGGAGTTTGAGGGTAGCCTGGGCAACATGATGAGACCCCATCTCCAAAAGAAAAGGAAAAAAGTTAAAGTGGATTGACGGTGTTTGATTTTTCCTCCTTGTCATTTAAGGAATGAAGGAAACAAGCTGAGTCCTAGCAACTTTGCATCAAAAGTTCAAGTTCAAGACCAGCCTGGCAAACTTAGCAAGACGCTGTCTCAAAAACACAAAAAGAGTTGGGGATACAGCTCAGTGGTAGAGTGCTACTGAATTCAACTCCCAGGATCAAGAAAAAAGAAATGTAAGAACCATTTTACTTCGAGAGCCACACAAAACCAGAGAGCAACAGGATTTGGTCCGTGGGCTGTAGTCTGCAACATGGCACAGGTTTCCACTGAAATTCACTTTTTTGGGGAGATTTGGGGGGGGGGGGGGCGGTTACCAGGGATTGAACTCAGGGGCACTGGACCACTCAGTCACACCCCCAGCCCTATTTTGCATTTTATTTAAAGACAGGGTCTCACTGAGTTGCTTAGCGCCTTGTTGTTGCTGAGGCTGGCTCTCAACTTGCTGTCCTCCTGCCTCAGCCTCCCTAGTGGCTGGGATTACAGGCGTCCACCGTTTCACCCTGCTGAAATTCACATTTTTCCCTACAGAAACATAGGAAGTAAAACGAGGATATCCGTTTCTACAACAGCACGACGTTGCTGTGATGTGATTAAGTGCGCGTAACATGCCCAGAACAGTGTCCAACGTTTATTATTCTTGTTGCTCTTAGGGAACTGAGGTCTGAGGCCTGGGTAAGGTCAGGACCAAGGTCAACATCTGGACCAGGTCCAATTGTACTGCCCACGCAGAGCTGTGGCTCCTTTCCCCACCCACTTCCAGAAGACTTTGCAGGACTGAACTTCGGTCTCCTGTGGCGATCAAGCCCACCAACTCCAGGAGCATCTGGAAATCTGGAAAGCCCCAAAACGCAAAGACTGTAGTACCTGCCTGAGATTGGTCATCTCAACGCGGGAGGCGGGGCAACAGACAGCGAGATGCCGGACAGCGATTGGCCAGTAGTGGCATCCGGGGTGTGGTTACTGTTATCCATAGGCCGGCCCAGAAAGGGGCGGGGAAACATGGTGTGACGTCACTCTTCGGCCCGGAGGACAGAAGGGCAACACTTATTTGCGATTGGTCCGCGAGTTCGGGAGGCGGTACACGGCTGCTTTCGGAGACCGACCCCGGGAGAGCTTGACTGCTTTTTATTGGTCAATACTGCTCGGGGCGGGCAAGTGCAGCTCCGCGATGATCAGTGATTGGTCGGGGGCGACTCGGGGCGGGCGTGAGGACTGGTGAGAGAGTGTGGATTGGTCGCCAGCCGCTTGGGGCATTCATGGAGCGGCGGAGACTCGCGGTTGGCTGGCGCAGCTCCGGGCGGGGCAGAGCGGCGCGCCTGTTTCTGCGCCCAGGGTGGCGATGGCGCCGGGTGGCTGGCAGAGGCTGCGTGGTCTCTGGGCAGCCGGGCAGCCTCTGTTCCAGGGCCGTGCGCTTCTGGTCACCAACACTCTGGGCAGTGGCGCACTCATGGCAGCCGGTGATGGCGCACGCCAGTCCTGGGAGATCCGCGCCCGGCCTGGACAGAGGTTCGACCCGCGGCGCTCAGGTGAGGAGGCCGGCGCTGCTGGCCCTTCAGCCTCGGGGACCTGTGTCCCTTCCCAAGATTCGGAGATCCTCGTATCCGGCCAGGGGTCGGTCTCCCCTGATCGTAGCCGCCGCCTCCGTCAGGACCCGACCTCGGCGTGCTCCCGAGAAGCCGATATTTCCTCCCTGAGTCTCTGTCCCCGAACACCCCCGGGTCTCCGTCACCCCCCACCCCCAGGATCTCTGTCCGCTTCCATCACCTCCCAACCCTGGAATCAGCCATTCACCGTGGAGCCTGGAACGGCGTCTGTCGGGCGGTTTTCTGGCTGAGGCTTGGGGAGGGCACCGGGCTTATCACATCTTAGCCAGGGAGATGTGGGGTTTGCTGGCCTGATCTGGCACCCTGTTTCTTATGCCACCTCAGCCAGCATGTTTATGGTGGGCTGCAGCATGGGCCCCTTCCTGCACTACTGGTACCTGTGGCTGGACCGCTTACTCCCCGCATCCGGCCTCCGAGGCCTCCCAAACATCCTCAAGAAGGTCCTCGTGGATCAGCTGGTAGCCTCTCCTATGCTGGGCGTCTGGTACTTCGTGGGTAAGGAGCCCATGAGCTTGGGTTTTGCGCCTCATACATTGGGATGGGTGGAGACAGCTTTGTATTAAGGAGGATGCCAAGGTGCGATTCTGATGTGCTTCTGTGTGGTGACCCTGGACTGGGAAACAGATCGCATAGGTGACAGAATAGATAGGGAGCCAGTGGGGTTTGGTGTGAGTGGTGGTGAGTGTAGGGGAAATGAGGACTTTGTCTGGGGGCTGTTCTGGCTGACACCGAGCTGGCAGACAGGAGGGTCAGCCTATGCAAAGGCCCTGAGGCCTGGAGGAAGAAGAGTGGGGACTGGGATGAATGGGGTACAGTCACCCCAACCCTAGACTCTGTGGAGAGTCTTGGCAGAGCTGCTCATTCCCCACCCTCCAGGCTCAGTTTCCTTGGCTGTAAAGAAGAACTAATAAAAACAGATTCCACCTCAGGGTGTCTCCTTCTTTGGGGAATGTGCTTATATCAATTCATAAGTGACTTATTCTGTATTCCCTCCACCAGCCACCCTGCTGTACCACCCATCTCACCAGACTGCCCCATACCCTCTGTCTAGGAAGCCCTGTCGCTTAGAAGTCCAACCCCGCCCCACCATCATGGGTCCAGTTCATCTCCATGGTACTGTGTGGCCTCTGACACTCATTTGTTGGTTTCCTTACCAGGCCTTGGCTGCCTGGAGGGCCAGACGCTGGACGAGAGCTGCCAAGAGCTGCGGGACAAGTTCTGGGAATTCTACAAGGTGGGCATCCTCCAACCCCGCCCCTTATGCTACCCTGGTCCACCGTCTCAGCGCTGCTCCGCCCCTTCGAGGCGCTGTCCCCGCCCCTTATTCTACCCTGCTCCACCCTCTCAGCGCTGACCCCGCCCCTTACCACCCTCCACCCCTCCCCATAGGCTGACTGGTGCGTGTGGCCCGCAGCGCAGCTGGTGAACTTCCTCTTCGTGCCTCCCCAGTTTCGGGTCACCTACATCAATGGTCTGACGCTAGGCTGGGACACATACCTGTCCTACCTGAAGTACCGGGTGAGTGTGGTGGGTAGACCAGGCACCCAGGGGACTCCCCTGGTGCCATCTCTGTGAGCCCCAAATGGGAGTACAGCCACCAGTAGAGCATGAGGGCTTCCTCTGAGGGCCCCTGAGGCTGCACCCCGTGGGCACATGGGCGCGTGGGGCGCTCCTCAGTAATGGAGAAGATGCAGCTCTGCCATCTGATGGCCCGTGCCCGGTACTGGTGTGACCTCCACCAGGTCCTGGCTGCGCGTTGAGCAGGGCTGAGCCCAAGCCTGAGGACAGGAAGTGTGGGCTCAGGGGCAGGGGATGTAGCTCTGAGAGCACTTGCCTCACTTGTGAGAGGCCCTGGGTTCAATCCCAGCACCCCCAAAAAAGAACCATGGGCGCAGGAGGAACATGGAGGGACGAACAGGATGTGACCAGACGCTCTCGCGCTGACAGATCCCAGGCCCTCTCACGCCCCCAGGCTGTGTGGCCCTGGGCACCCGAACTGACTGAGCTGCCCAACAGCCAGGACTAGATGCAAGACAAGGCAACATCAACGAGGTGCTGACCGCCCCTCAAGCCGGAAGGGGAGCAAACTCCCTAGCAGCCAGCGTCCTGGGGCCACCGCCCAGGCCCACCCGACTCAGAGGCTCCCAGCTGAGCCGCCCCTTTGACGCTCACGCCTGGCCTATTTCCCCGTCTGGACAACCACGAGATGGACAGTCGTCTCCCAACCCTTTCACTGGAAGCCTAATAAGACCTGTGACCGAGATGTCCCACCCACAGCACGGGACCTCAGCCAGGCAGCCGGTCTCAAGCACCAAACCCTGACCACTGCCAAGGCCTGGCTGGGGGCCACACAGCCACACTGGGGCTTTCCCAGGCGCTGGGACCAAGGCAAGGACATGGCCGTCCCCTTAGAACAGGGTCTGACCTGGAGTTAACTCCCAAAAGCTTTAGGCAGGACGAGGGAGCCTCCCGGTCTCCTCTTTCCCTCGTCAAGAACCATGGAAGTGCCATTAAATTCTCTCTGTAATTGAAAATCTTGTGACTGTCCAAAGAGCAGGGGAGGGCAGGACGGCCGCAGAGGGACACAGCGCGGTCCATTCGCTTTATTGGATTGTGTGTAGTGTGTCATTACATCTCCTAGGGGACTGAGGGGCACGTTTGACACTTGTGACATCAGACAGGTCTGGAGGAGTGGTCCCAGGGTGGTGAATACACTCCCAGCACCCCACCCACCCAAAAGATAAGACGCTGGGGCAGAGGAGCCCACCAGAGGCGCCTGGAGCCCACCCCTGTGGTCCCGCGGAGCCACCCCTATCACCACATCAGCCTGCTCTGGGGTGTCATCTGGTCCCCTCTTCACAACCAACAACTGCTGATGAGGGTGACTTTAAAAAAAAAGGTAGGGTCTCCAAAGGAGGGTGAGCAGTGACCACGACACGCCACAGCGGAGCAGGGGCAGGGTTCTATGTACAGGGCGGGGAGGGCGGGGGGCCCGGGCCCCTGGGGGGCATCTTCAATAAATAAATAAATAACTACATAATAAATAAGGGTGATGGGCTGTCAGGGACGGGGTCCCGCGGCCCTGGGGGGCGGGGCGGGGCGGGGCGGGGGCGGGGCCGGGGGCGGGGCTGCCCTCAGCAGGCGCAGTCCTGGTGCGGAGGCGCCTGCTGGTCGGTGAGCTGCGGGCCCTGCTTGGCGCCGGTCACGGCGGGGTCGGCCGTGTCCAGTGACTCAGACATCTTCTCGCAGATGACGTCCACCAGGCGCTCAAAAGTTTGCTTGACGTTGATGTTGTCCTTAGCACTTGCCTCAAAGAACTCGAACCCTGTAGTCAGGGGAGGGAAGGGTAAGGACCCTTCCTCCCACCTTGCTCCCAGAACCCAAAGGCCCATTAAAGGCACTGACAAGTCCCTCAAGGAAGCCACACTGGACTGGGACAGTCCTGCATTTCCCATCCTTTCTTCATCCGGAAACCGTCTCCAGGGCCCTAGTAAGATGCCTCCAAACTCCACTACCCAGCCCATCACCGTGCACTGGCCCTGGAAATCTGACATTCAGATCCAACTGTGCCCACCCCTCCTCAAATACCCTCCATGGCTCCCTATTGTTCTGAGAAGTTCTGGCCTCTCAGCACGTGGTGAGGCCCTGCACCACTGGCTGCACTTTCTGCAGTCAAAGCTCATGTTCCAGCCACGTGGAGCCACGGCCTAAACACAGGATGGTTCTCATCTCTGGCCTTGCCGCACTGTCTGCCTGAGACCCTTCAGGCACCAGAAGCACTGTGGCTGCTCCAGGAAGCCCTCTGCACCCCCCATGGCCTCCTCTGGCCCAGGTCTCAAGTGGAAGCCTTTCAGGGGCCCTTAGCCCAGCATGAAGCCAAACAGCCCGCAAACTCCTACACATCCATCAGGACCCCCTCAGGTAGCTCAGTCTGCAGAAAGCGCGAATCTGCAAATCTCATCATGCCTCTGCTGCGAGCCTTTGGGCATGTGTCCTTCCCTTGTAGGGCCTCAGTGTCCCTTTTCTAGCCTCATGGGTCCCCCACCTGCTAGGCACTCACCGAGATGGTCAGCCAGCTGCCGGCCACGTTCCGATGACACCACCCGCTCGTCCTCCATGTCACACTTGTTCCCCACCAGCAGCACCTGGGCATTGTCCCACGAGTAAGTCTTGATTTGGGTTGACCTGCACGGGGCAGCAACAGGGTTGGGTTAGGGGCTGGGGGACCCTGTCGCCATCCCCAAGTTCTGGTTCTCCCTTGCTCTGGGGAGAAGACCTTGAGCCTGGCCCACCAGCCCCCCACCCCGGGTCCCCTCCAGCCACCGCTGCCCATATTCCTCCGACATGGCCGGCTTGGTCCTTGCTCACTGCCTCTGTCTGCCGGGTGCCCACTATCCTCTCTCTGACGACCAGCCTCCTCCTCCAGGGAGCCCTCGAGGCCATCTGTCCTGCTGAGAACTCACACGCTCTTTCCTCCCTGTGGGTCTTTGCTCCCGAAGCTGCCTAGCTTCAAACTTCCGCTCTCTTGGGCTGGGCTGGGGCTCAGGGCAGAGCGCCTGCCTAGCACGTGTGAGGCACTGGGTTCAATCTTCAGCACCGCATATAAATAAAGGTCCATTGCCAACTAAAAAAATATTTTTTAAAAATTCTGCATTCAAGCAACCCCTCCCAACTCCCTCACAGCCCCCAAAATTACTTCCTCTGCGAGAAATTCAGAAATTCTCTGAAAGTTTACCATTATGTCTAAGCAGAACATTTATTTGTTTACTTATTTTGCAGTACTGGAAATTTAACCCAGAGGCATTCTACCATACAGCCCTTCTTAATTTTGGAATTTTTTTTTTTTTTTGGTACTAGAGATTGAACCCAGGGGCGCTTACCCACTGAGCCACATCCCAGCCCTTTTATATTTTATTTAGAGACAGGGTCTCACTGAGTTGCTTAAGGCCTTGCTAAGTTGCTGAGGCTGGCTCACTTGTGATCCTCCTGCCTCAGCCTCCCAAACCACTAGGATTACAGGTGTGCCACCGTGCCTGGCCCCTTTTTAGTTTTTATTTTAAGACAGGTTCTCACTAAGTTGCCAAGGTTGGCCTCTAACTTGCAATTTTTGTGCCTCAGCCTCCAGAGTCACTGCAATTTACAGGCATGCATCACTGTGTCTGGCAGTTTTATTTTTGAGATGGGGTCTGGCTATATGGCCCAGGTTGGTCTCAACTTCTTGGGCTCAAGTAATCCTCCTGCCTCAGACTTCCAGCAGCTGAAACTATAGGCACCTGCCACTGTCCCTGGCCAGGGAGAACATTTAAATGGTTCCAACCTCAGGTCTGGGAATGTGGTCAGTGGTAGTGCCTATACTTCACATTGACAAGGCCCTGTATTTGACCCCCACCACCTCCCAAAAAAAAATAAGAAAAAAGAAAAAGCAATGTTGCCAGGCGCAGTGGCGCACACCTGTCATCCTGGGAGCTCAGGAGGCTGAGGCAGGAGGATCGCGAGGTTGAAGCCAGCCTCACAACTTAGCGAGGCCCTAAGCAACTCAGTGAGACCCGTCTCTAAATAAAATATAAAAAGGGCTGCGGATGGGGCTCAGTGGTTAAGCGCCCCTGGGCTCAATCCCTGGTACCCCCCCAAAAACGAAAAAGAAACACAACCTTTAACCTATGTCAACTGCTTTTCGTTAGTGTTCCCGTCCCCTTCAGATCCCAGACTTTCCCTTGATTTTCCTAGAAGGGTTTCCATCTGAAGTGTCCCCTTCCGTTTGGTTTTGCACCAGGCCTGGGTCAGAGGTCTGAGATGAGTGGGGCAGGCTCACCAGTCCTGCACGGCATTGAAGGACTCCCCGTTGGTGATGTCGTACATGAGGATGAAGCCCATGGCACCCCGATAGTAGGCGGTGGTGATGGTCCGGTACCGCTCTTGCCCGGCTGTGTCCTGGGGAGGAGGAGACGGCAGTCACAGACCCACACATGAGCTCCTCGCAGAGAAAACTTGCTCTGAGATTATCCAGTCTGGTCCCTTCACAGCCCAAGAGGGACAGGCTCTTGCCCAGGCCTCAATGGTTCAGCCGGGTGGGTCACTGTATCCCAAGCTCTTAGTCCTCTCACTCATCCTACTGCAGAATCCTTCCCTACTTATTCCACAAACACGTACTGGGCACAAAGCACACACCGTGAGCGACACCCTATCACAGTGCACAGCTGATGACCAAACGGACAGAAACCCCTTCCCTGTGGAATGCACGACACCTTGCAGGAAAAAGATGAGAACCAGCCAGGTGTGGTGGTGCCTGCCTAACCAGCGATTCAGGAGGCTGAGGCAGGAGGATCACAAGTTCAAGGCCAGCCTCGGCAACTGAGCAAGACCCTAACTCAAAATAAAAAGGGCTGGGGGTGGAGCTCAGTGGTACAGCACTTGCCTAGCACATATGAAACCCTGGGTTCTATCCCCAGCACTGTGAAAATAAAATTAAATAACCACATAAACAGAGCCTGGTGGAGGGTAACAAGGACTGAGGAGATAAATAAAGCCCGCCCAGGATGGGGAGTGTGGAGTGGGGGGCAGTTTAAAAACCTGAGGAGGGGAGGGAGGGAGGAGCAGCCCACACTGACCACGCAAAGCCCAGAGTTGGGGCTGTACCTAGCATGTTTGAGAAACAGTGAGCAGGCCATAGGGAGAGACCAGGCAGGGTCTCCTGGGCTGGGTGAGGGGTGCAGTGGAAGCCATGGAGGGTGGGCAGAAAAAGGGCAGTTGTAACTTAACTGGCTCCCTCTGGCCTCTATAAGCTTGAGGGAGGAAGCCAGGAAGCCCTAGGCAGCTAGAGCATCTGTCCCAGGAAATGAGGATAGGGGCCAAGATCTGGCTGAAACCTCATAAGGAATTCCAGAAAAAAACGGAAGATGGGGAAATAGGCACCAAACAGACTGAACGGGGGTGCTCTATGATCCTCTACACCCAAGTACACAGTAGGCATCTGATAAATGCCCAGGGTGTGAATGAATGAATGAATGACTCTAACCAGGAAAATAGACAACCAAGCTGGGGTTGCTTTGCCAGCAGGGGGAGAAGCCCTACAGCCCAACCCACCCAAATTTGCAGCTTGATCCTCTTGTCGTTGCGGTAGATGGTCTTGACCTTGAAGTCAATGCCCACAGTGCTGACGAAGGCGGGCGTAAAGGAGTCATCCGCGTAGCGGAAGAGGAAGGACGTCTTGCCCACGCTGCTGTTGCCAATGATGAGGATCTTGAACATGTAGTCGAAGTTCTGATCCGAGGACTCCTTCTGCCCATAGCGGGAGTCTGTGGCGGATGCCATCTGGGGGTGCGGGTTGTAGGACAGCATGAGGGGCTCTCTCCATTCCCAACTGCCCAAGCCCAGGCACAGGATAGAGAGAGTTGCAGAGGAGTACTGATGTTGGGAGACCCCTCTTAAACCATCAGGAGCCCCAGTATTAATGAGGGTTGCCCCACCAGAAGCCCAGCCGTGACCTTGAAAGGCCCAAGGTTTCAAAGGAGGAGCTCAAGGGGAGCGCATGGGGTCATCCCTGCAGCCCCTCCATCAGGCTTGTGCCCCAGGTCAGAACTGTAACCCTAAACCGTATGGCTCTACTCTGAGGGGTGACTGTGGCCGGCCCCGCCCCCCATCAATCTTTCATGGTCCTCAGAACCGGGCTGCACGGACGCACGTGCACACGAGTGTATGGTCCCGCGGGGACGCGCATGGTGCATCTGCAGCTCCCCTTCCCCGGAACGCCTAGGTCGGGAGAGCTCAGGCCAGGGGAGCTGCATCACGTGACAGTGGCAGGGCGCGCACAAACTCAGGTGTACAACAGTCCCACACACATCTGTACACGCTTATACATAGAGTGTGCAAACACAGGTACGCAGGGCAGAGTCACAGGCACCTGTCTGCATACCAGTTCACACACAGAAATGGCAAACCCACCTGGGCGCACGGCTCCCTGCAGGCGTGTGCACATTACTCACATGGACACAGATCTCTGTGCACGTATGCACAGAGCAGAGCACACATATGCATAGTCCATGAATTTCCCTTCACATGTGTGCGTTACGCGGATCACACGGAGTCACGTGAACATACCCAGGTACACACGCAGCTGTACACAGACCCGCTGGCACAGGCGGGCGCGCACACTCGTGTGCACACCACGCGCACGCGCACGCAAGAGCCTCCCGCGCGCACAGCTCCCGCAAGGCACTCACCACCCCTCCCCCTCCGCCGCAGCGCCTGGGGGTTGGGGGTACTGGTGAGGATCGGGCAAGTGGGGGGCCTCTGGACCTACCCCTTCCCTCGCCCACCACCGCCGCTTCTATCCCCCCATTCAACCCTGGCCAACCTCATCCCCCTCCGCCAACCCATCAGTCAAATGAAGGTTATGCAGGTGCTCAGAGCAGGAGCACACCAGGACGCCCGGGAGCTCACCTTGCCTTGCACCAATGTGGCAGCGACCCGAGTGGCGGCGACTTCTTTGGCGGTGCGGTGACGGGGACCCCCAGTGAGCTGATGTGGGGATGTGGGGCTGCGCGGCAGCAGCAGCAGCAGCGGCGGAGGCGGCGGCGGCAGCGGCGGCGGCGGCGGTGGCAGCAGCTCAGGCCCCTGCAGTCCTTGGTGACGTCCTGCAAAGAGTGGGGCGGGGCCGCACATGCAGATACCGTCGTGACGCCATCGGGGCGGAGCCGCGCATGGAGATGAGGCCCACTGAAGCTTGCAGAACCAGAAGGGGCAGGGCCCCTGCTCAGATTGACGCGTGAATGGGGCGGGGTTAGATGTGTACCAGCAGTAGGGGCGGGGGCGGCTCCAGCTCCCGCTCCGCCTCTCGTCCTGTTCAGGAAAGGCGGGGCTGATTGGAGCCCTCTCACTGGTTTAGGTGCTTGAGCGACGGACCATGTAGCCAATCAGTGACCGTTGACTCCCTTCTCCTGTCCAATGGAGGCTCTAAGGTTTTTGAAGGGCCGAGAAGCTGAGGCCTTGACTTAGCCCGGGTCCTAGGGGGGCGGTTCTTTTCTCCTCTAGCGCCCACCCAGGTCCGGGTCTCCTACAGCCCCCGCCTCGTCCGAAGTGCTGGAACTTCCTGTTACTTGTCCCCTAACTCCCATTTTCAGAAAAAAGGAACTGGGGTCCGAAAGATGCTCCATGCCCCCCCCCCCCACCAATTTTTAGGATTCAAATTAAATAAAAAAGGAAAAGAGGAAGGAGGGCTCAAGAGAGACCCCAGTCCCATTCCCGATGTGCGAGACCTCTGAAGGGGACCCGACGGACAGAGGCCACCGCTGCCCTGTTTATGAGTTTAAAAAGAAGGAAAGAAGAACTAGGGATCGAAAGAGCCACCCCTCTGCACCGTCCCCCAGGAAGGACGGACTGAGGGACGCGCCAGACTCTTCCCTTCCCGGGGCCCCATTATCGAGAGAAAAATTCGAAGACAAAAATAGGGACAGAGAAGTGTCCTGTCCCCTAAACCTCCAAAACCCGCGGTAAAAACCCAGGAGACAGGAAGGTGCGAGAGGGTCCCCCTACCAACCCTTCAATGAGCCGGTGCAGAGACCCTGGGGACTGGGCGACCCCTGGCTCCCCGGGAAGCAAGCCCCACACCCAGGGGAGGACGGGAGGCCGACGCGCTGCAGACCTTAAGGGGGAAAAGTCAGGATTTCGGGGAGGGGAGCCCCAGCCCCCACCGTGGGTCTCCTGTCACCCACCCACTCCGGTCTTCAAACATGGGGACTTGTGGCCCCCAGAGAGTCCTGGTCCCCTGGATCCCCCACCCCCCGGAGGTGGAGTGGATGGCGGTGGGGGCGGGGAGGACTCATCCTGTTTATAAAAAGCTCGCCAGCTGCGGAGGCGCCGGGAGACCAGAATAACTTCGCGCCCCGAGGCCGGGGGCCCCTCCGCCCCCAAACCCAGCCGCCCCAGCGCCCGGGAAGGACCGGGACGCCCCTCCCCCTCCGCTGGCATTTGGGAAATTTATTTTTTCCAAGGGTAACGCGTTTGTCGCCCTCTCCCCCTTGGACTACGAAACTATCACAAACCCACTGCAGAGACTTGGGAAAATTCAGAAAAACAAAAACTAAATAACAAGAAACCCGGCTCTATTCTCCCGGGCTCCCGGCCCACGCGGAGACCCGCAGTCAAGTCGGCCCCCTGGGTGGGGAATGCGGCGGCGGCCCCGGGAGGAAGTGAGGACTGGAGGCTGCTCAGCTCCTAGACTTCCAGGACGCTGGATCGCTCGCTGCGGGCTTCCTCCATGGTTGCTCCCAGAAATACCAGTCAGCCAGGAGAATGCGCATTAGCTTCTGCACTGACTTTGTATTTTAAAATAATAGTCCGGCATGGTGGTGCACACCAGTATTCCCAGCGATTCAGGAGGCCGAGGCAGGAGGCTCACAAGTTCGAGGCCAGCCTCAATAACTTAGCGAGCTCCTTAGTTCCCTGTCTCAAAAGAAAAATAAAAGGGACAGGGGATGTGACTCAGTGGTCAGGTGCTTCTGGGTTTAAACCCCAGTACCACTAATAATAATAATAATAAACATTTTTATTAAGGAGCAGCATTCTGGGGCTGGGGACAGAGCTCAGTGGCAGAGCACTTGCCTTGGATGTGTGAGCCCCTGGGTTCCATCCCCAGCACACATGAAAGGAAGGAAGAGAAGGAAGGATCCTGTTGACCTATTTACCCATTAGCCATTCTTGAGCTCTGAGCAGCAGGGATTGGTGTCCCCAGTAGTTAGACTGTGATGCCATACCCATAGTGGTGTGACATGAAGGAAGGAAGGAAAAGAGAGTGAGGGTCCAGGGAGGTTAGGGGAAGAAGGAGCTGCCTCTGGGAGAGCTGGGGAAAAGTGCTGAGTAGGAACAACAGGTGCAAAGGCCCTGAGGCCACCACTAAGCTGAGCTCAAAGGACAGCCCCCTCCACCCTGTGGAGCCCGCTCCAGCTCTGGGAGGGAATTGGGGCAGGTGACGTTTTCTCTCTTAACTGAGGCCCTGAGTTCCCCAGGAGTTCACAGGGCTGAAAATTCCAGGGGCCCCGCAAGCCCTCCTTTGACCCCCTCTTTGAGTCTAGGAAAGACCATAAAGGTAAAGACTGTGAACTTCAGGGAGAGTCCCAAGCAGAAGAAAATGTGAGACCTGTAGGTGTGAGCGGTTTCATTTGCCTCCTTTGTGGACCTCAGTTTCTACATCTGTGAAATGGGAGAGTGAGGCCAATTGGTTTGAAAGCCAGGGATCACTCAGTTCTGGCTCAGGATACATTCTCTTCAAACGTTGTCTGTTCTAATTATGTGATCCTGGCAAAGAGTTCATTTTACCCATGAAAGACTAAGACCCAAGAAGTTTAAAGGATTTATTGAGGTCAGGCACAGTGGCGTACCCCTGTAGTGCCAGCAACTAGGGAGGCTGGGGCAGGAGGATTGCAAGTTTGAGGCCAGTCAGAGCAACTTAGTGGGACACTGTCTCAAAATAAAAACTAAAATGGCTGGGGTATAGCTCAGTGGTAGAGCCCCTGGGTTCAACCCCAACTACCATAAATAAATGGATAAAGAACTTACCAAAGTTGCCAAGGCCCATCAGCAAGGTGGGAAAAGGACAAGGCCTTTGGGGATCACAGACTGGAGATGGTGGACAAGAAAGGATCCCAGCCTGCGGAGCTTCTGCTGGGGTCAACTTAGGTAGATGATGAGGGAGAGCTTCCAGGAGACCCAAAGGGTGAGGAGTGGGGCCAGGAGAGACGAGCTCCTGGTGGTCAGTATGAGGTGAGAACTAGCTCAGCGTGTGAGGCCTGCGGAGCTGAACGGAATCAGTAAGAGTGAGAGGCCCCAAATTGAAAGAGAACATTTATTTTCTTTTATTTATTTTATTTTACTTATTTATTTTGGTACCGGGAATTGAACCCAGGGGTGCTCAACCACTAAGCCCCATCCCCAGCCCTTTTTAATATTTTATTTAGAGACAGGTCTCACTGAGTTGCTTAGGGCCTCACTAAGTTGCTGAGGCTGGCTTTGAACTCATGATCCTCCTGCCTCAGCCTCCTGAGCCGCTGGGATTACAGGTGTCTTCCACCACGCTCATCTTAAATTTATTTTAAAAGTTCAGAGGCTGGGGAGATGGCTCAGTTGGTAGAGTGCTTGCCTTGCAAGCACTAAGGCCCTGGGTTCGATCCCCAGCACCCCCCAAAGAAATTTTTTTTGCACTGATGCAGATGGAACTCAGGGCCTCAAGCATGCTGGGCAAGTGCTCTGCCCCTGAGCCCCGCCCCAGCCGGGATGCATGTTCTTATAAACATGTGGAGAAAGGACCAGAGGGAAAGAAGTTGAAAAACGAAAGGAAGACAATCTGTAGCAGAGGGGTTGTAGTAATACTTTATTTTCTTCTTTATGTTTCCATTATTCCCAAATTCTCTGCAGCGAAGACATACTACTTTGTAAGGAGTGTGGAGAGAAAAATTTAAAATAAAAATCCCCTAAGTCTCTGCCTTTGAAAAATCTGGAGGAAGTAGGGTGGAGCTCAGCGCTGGACCAGAGAGGAGAAGGGAAATCTGGAGGTGCTCGTACCAAGTTCACGACCTTCTAGTTCTTCCTGGGTGGGAGCCTGGCATTAATCGATGATGATGAATTACCAGTGGTCATAATATTTACGAAGAAGGCCAGCTGTTCTCCGGCCAGGGCTGCAGTGCTGACGTGCATCGTGTACACGTTTCCAGGCGCACAGGGAAAGAGGGAGCGGGGAGCACACTGAATGCTTCTGGAAGGTTTCGAAGAGAGGATCCAACCTGAGCCTTGAACACAAAGCCCAACGCCCAGGATGAGCTTGACCCAGCCCAGCTCGGGAGTACCTCGGAGCGTGCCTGCCCGCCCGCTGCACCTCCAGCTCCTACCGCCAGGGGGCGCCGCTGGCTGTTATCCGCTTCCGGACTGTGTGGCCTTGAGCAGGCAACAGGGCTTCTCTGTGCCTCAGTTTCCCCATTCGTGAAATGGGCAGTACACTTTTTTGGGTGGGTTACTGGGGATTGAACCCAGGAATGCTCTACCACTGAGTTACGCCCCCAGTCCTTTTATTTTTCATTTTGATCTCTATGACCCGGGCTGGCCTCAAACTTGAAACCCTTCGGGTCCCTGGGATCGCCGGCGTGCACCACCACACCTGGATAGGACCCGATTTTGGAAATCCGGGTATCTTAAACTCAGAAGGGTTTATCGAGTCCCAGAGAAATGCTCAATGCTGCCTGATGCCTACGATACTTCAGGGAGGTCACAGACACCATAGCCTCAATCAGCCGTTAGCAGCATACTAGGGCCAGGTCACAGAGGCCCAGAAGGAGCTGTGGATTGCAAGAAAGCATCACAGGGCTCCCTCCTTCTAGGGACAATCTTAGGCAACCTGGGGACTCGGGAGGCACAAAGGCGAGCTGGGCATGGTGGCAATTCTGCAGTTTTGTTGTGTATTCCAACAGGGAGACCGTGTGGGGGACCCAGCCCAGGGTCCCGAAGCAGCCAGAGGAGAAGGCACGTACCTCCCGAGACGCACTATGAAGATAGGAGACTGGGGGCCGGTGCAGCTCGGTGGGAGAGCGCCCGCCCGGCATGGGCCCTGGGCCCTCCCTGCACCCACTGAGAAAACGGAAAAGGCAGCCATTTACACGAGTGGTGTGCAGTTCAAATCAGTCTCTGGAGACGGTCCCCAACAAAGGACTCCCTTTTCCTACGCCTCCTCCATGACTCCAGGGCTGCAGCTGGGTCTGGATGAAGCTTTGGCCCTGAGAATCCCCCTGTTCAAATACCCATTCTCCTGCCGTGAGCTGCCTGGCAGAGGGGGATGGAGAGGCACCTGTGGGGTGCTGACTCCCCACCCGCACCTTGAGGGGGCTACCCCAGAGGCACAGAGCAGGCACAGGCCTGGCACACAGTAGCTGCTCAATAAATACTTGGAAAGAAAGAATCAAGGGATATATGTGGGTCAAGAATGACTAAGGGGACCTGGCAGGCCCCCTTCTCCATGCTAGGGTCCAGGAGGAGACCCCAGTGGTGCTACAAGTAGCTGCCCCCAGCCCAGCCCCTTAGAGCCATTTCAGCCAAGCCTGAGGTCAGAGTGGACCCAGTCAGGTGCCTCCAATTAGACCCTGAGACCTGCCTATCATTAGGAAGTTGGTTGTCTAGCTCAGTAGGCGGGAAAGTGAAGCAAGCACCCCTGGAACCTCTTCCTGGCAAGTTCAGCCACCAGGGGCCATCAGGGGCCACGGCTTGGCCATTACATTGCCCAGGGATCCACGCAGGGCCTGCCTGGAGGCTTCTGGTGGTCCCAGGGCAGGGCCCTGGGATCTGGCAGGCCTTGGGTACTGGAGCTAAGTGTTAGAGGACTCTGAGGTCCCCCTCTCTCGGGCTTCCTCCTCCTCCTCCTCTTCCTCCGCTTCCTCCAGAGTCAGCTCAAACGGGAAGCTGTCGGGGCCGCGCTCGGGGCTGCGGGTGTCCGAGGGGCTGCGGGGGATCCTGCTTTGGTACCACTCCCGGTTGTCCTCCAGCGTATCCAGCAGGTCCTGCGCATCCGGGTGCACCAGGTCGGCCCAGGTCTCCCACAGCGGGTGGGCGATGTAGTCGATGAAGCCCACCTGGGAGACAGGAGGAGGCAGGCAGGCAGGCGGCGGGTCACCTAAAACCCAGCCAGCGCCAGGCCTTTGGCCGTGCTTCCCCTCTCCCTGGAATTCCATTTCCCAACTCCTCTTCATCCCTCAAAACCCTCTTCAGCGTCTGGGAGTGCAAAGCGCCTGCTCGGCGTGGGGGAGCCCAGGGTCCATCCCTCCCCCACCCCTGCGGCCAGGCTCAGGCAGCCTCAGACCTGGGACTTCTCCACAGAGGCTGTGTGCTTATCACACATGGGGCTGACGTCCAGGCCTGACTCGCGCTCCCGATCGCCCTGCTGGAAGAACTCCGCCATGATGCGCTCCGTCCACTGGCGGTACAGGGGCAGCGGCTTGGTGGGGTTGCTGAGGTCAGCACAGTGGACGAGGTTCTGCAAGACCTGGGGGGTGGAGACAGGCGGGCACTAGCTGGACCTGCCTCTCCAAACCTGCCCAGGCACAGGCCTGGCCCATAGTAGCTGCTCAATAAATACTTGGGAAGAACTAAAAACCTAAGTGGTCTGTGTGGCTGGAGAATGGCTCCTGGAGAAGGTGGACGAGGGACCCGGTAGACCCCCTTCTCCATGCTACGCATAGAGGCCCCCAAAGACTCATGCCGCAGACACCATCTCAAGTGGGGAAACAGGTCTGGGAGGAGAAGTGGCCACGACAGAGCACGTGACATCATTTCTTCAGGTTGGCATACAGTTGGTGCTTCATAAATGCAATAAAATAAGAACTTCGGAATCCAAGGCCCAGGGACCCACCTGGCCACATACCTGGATGCGGTCAGAGTAGTTGTCCAGGAGCAGGACACCTAGGCTGGTCACTTTCTTGGTCTCAACCATGGTCTTGAGGTCGGCCAGGAGATTCATGTGTTTGGACATATCTGTGGCCAGCACCTGGGGACAGGCCAGGGTGGGTGACAGGCATGAGGACCCGGCTGCCCTGCTTCCCACCTCTAGAGAGGCCACCCCTGCTCAGACTCCTCAGCCCTCAGAGCCCCAGTGTCCTCATCTGTGAAATGGGAGGGTATAATAAGATTCATTGCAAACCAGCTCAGAAGAGGGACTCGATCAGTGGCCCCTTGCCTGGGCTCACTGGGCTCAGCCATGCATCCCACATGAGTGCCAGGGTGTGGGGACAGGCAAGTCCACTCAGCAGCTGAGATGACTTGCACCAGAGGGTAGCCCAGAGACTTTGCAGAGGATGTGGCCTGTGCAAAGGCCCTGGGGTTGAATGCATTGGGTGTGAACATAGAGGAGGTTGTGGCTGGAGCAGATGAGCACAAGAGAAATGGAGGCAAGGAGGCCCAGGAGGTCGAGGGCCTCAGAGGGTGGGGGGTGGACACTTATCTAGAAGATCATGGGAGTCGTGGGAGGGTTTGGATCTGGGGACCTGACTTGATGCCCCCAAAACATCCCTGGGGCTACTTTGTGCCCCAAAGGACTATTTTCAGCCATTTGATGGGAAGTTTAGCCCCAGGCATGGCGGTTTAAAAGTCACGTTAATGGGACCTGTGGATGCAACCCGGGAGTGAGCCACGCAAGGCCCAGGAGTCTCTGAGGATTGGATACAAGTCTCAAAACTTCCCCCTGAATGGCGCCCCCACTGTGGATGCACCGCCAAGAGCACTTCCCTCACCAAACCTTCAGCAGCTCCTCACCCCAGGCCCTGTCTTCCTCTGAGCCATCCCCACATGCTGTTCTCTCTGCGAGGAACATGCCTCCCCATCCGTGCCCTGGCTTCAGTGTCCCCCACGGGAGGCCCTCTTGGACCTCTCTGCCATCCACAGCACCCTGAATGCTAAGCAGCGCTGTGTAGGCTCCATCTCCCCGGGGACGTGAACCTCAGAAATTAGGCCAGACCTGTCTAGGTTATTGGCTCAGGCCAAGCACACAATAGGGTCTCAATAAACGCATGTTAAATGAACAAATGAGAACTTCCCAAAACTTCCCAGAGTCCTCCTGGCTGAGGAAAATCAAATGCATGGATGTTAATGTAAGGCTTAGAAAAAGCTGTAGCCACTGGGTGCATAATCCCAGCGGCTTGGGAGGCTGAGGCAGGAGGATCGCAAATTCAAAGCCAGCCTCGCCACTTAGGGACGCCCTAAGCAATTTAGCGAGCTCCAGTCTCAAAATAAGAAAATAAAAAGGACTGGGGACGCGGCTCAGTGGTGAAGCAGCGCTGGGTTCAATCCCTGGCACCAAAAAAGGAAGAAACCGTGTCCCCAACCCCCCGGGGAGTGCGGTTTGCACACTGGCTACATGGAACCGCATGGCGGAGGAGCCGCGGGATGCCCCCAGGGGTTGGGCGGCCTCGGCCCCATTTTGCAGATGAGGCAGCTGAGGCGCAGAGCGGGGACGCGCGGGGGTCCCGCGGAACGCCTGGACGTGCCGGCTCCCACACAGCTGGACTCGGACCATAAGGAAGCCCCCCTGCCGACCCCCGCGGCGGCCCCACCATGTCGATGACCATCCTGCGCAGGCTGAGCCGCTGCTTGGCGCTGAGGTTCTGGAAGATGTCGCAGTTGTGCGCCTGCAGCAGCCGGAAGCCCACGGCCAGGTGGTGGTTCTCCAGCACCGAGGCGTCGTTGTACATCAGCGCCAGCTCCGAGTCTGCGGGGAAGCGAGCCTGGGACCGCCGCCCACGCCCTGAGGCGCCACCCCGACGCCCCTCCCCAGGCCACCCAGGGCCCCGCAGCTCCACGGACTTCGCAGGCTGGATGTGTCTGTTCGGCTGTCCACCCCAGGCTGGCTCCTTAGGGGCCCAGCGCTGCCGAGGCCAGAGAGCCCGGCTGAACGACTGGCCCAGTCTTGGCCTTAATGGAACCCAGGCCAAGTGAACGGACCCCGCTCTGACCCCAGCACACCAGAGCCTGCAGACAACAGGTGCCCAATAATTGCTGGTTACAGACTCCTCAAAGTTTCCCAAACCCAAGGTTTCACGCCTGTGATCCAAGCGGCTGGGAAGGCTAAGGCAGCAGGAGGACAAGTTCATGACCAGCCTCCACAATGTAGTGAGGCCCTCACAACTTCTGGAGGCCTTGGCTCACCATTACAGAAAAGGGCTGGGGCGGGGAGCAGCGGTAAAGGCCCGGGTTCAAGCCCCAGTGTCGCGCACGCGCACATCAGTGGACCCACCTTGGCTGTGCCTAAGCTCATTCCCCCATTTATTGAGCACCTACCGTGTGCCAGGCCCCAGAGCACTTGCGCAAGGGCAGACTGGGCCCAGAGCAGAGTTGGGACCAGCGCGAGACCACATGGTGGACAGGCCCCGCCCCCTCCCCTGCGCAGACTCACTGGTGTTAATGAGGAACTGGTTGGAGACCCCCGGGTGGTCCACATCATGGATGGCACTTGCAAAGATGGCAGCCAGGACTTCCAGGTCTGTGAACACCGCCTGAGCAGGCCCGGCCGTGAGAGGCGCAGGCTCTCCGCTCCCTGCACCTGCCCAGCCTCCCAGCCGCCGGCCATACCTCCAGGGCAGGCGTGGCCAGCAGCACGTGCGTAGACTGGGCCACATCGGCGGCATGTAGGCTGTTGTGGTAGGACACATCGGCCCGATAGTGACCCTCCAGCGTCAGCAGGTAGGTGGCCAGGGTGTCGGCTGGGATCTGGAAGGTCTTGAACAGGTCCCGCTCCTGGCCCGCCACCGGCTCCAGTCAGGGCTGGCCCGGGGCCCCAGCGCACGCCCTGCTCCTCTTCTGGACCCCCGCCCAACCTCGAGTGCGCCCTCCCCATGCCCTCTGTTCTTCCCGGAACCCCTTCACCCTCTGTCCTTCCCACTGCTTCCCATCCCCCAGGACTGGGCGTGTCTGTCCAGATGTTCTCTCCAGATGGAGTCTCTTCAGGCCCTGGCCAGATCGGGGCTCATTGACTATAAATTGTTCGACTGAGTGAACTCCTATCCACCCTGCAGTACCCTGCTCCGATTGCCCCCCGCAGGGCGTCAGATTGAAGAAATGAGTGTTCCTGAGATGGGGGGATAGGGCCAGGGGAAGGAAACCCCAGGGGCCTGGGGAGGCAGGCAGGGGTACCTGAAAGATGCTGAACACGATGGCCGTGAGGGGCCGGTGCCCGCTCAGCTCCGCAACCTTGAACACATCAAGTCCCCACTTGTTGGTGTCCTCCAGCTCCTGAGATGTGAAGGGCCGAGCTTACCCCAGCCCCACTCCCCAGGCGCAACCCCACCCTCCAGCAGCAGGTGGAACTCATCTTGCCCCGGTGACGGGGACATCCAAGCAGAGCCAGGGCTCAAACCTGGGCCTCCACCTTGCAGCTGGGCACCCACCTTAGCCAGTTGCCCCTCCTGGTCAGTCTGGACCCCAAAGCGTGGGACGGTGGCTGCTGAGAGGCTGGTGCTGTGGGGGAGCCCGCGAAGGCCACTGATCTCTGACACGGGCCTCTGGGGTTCCTCCGGGGTCACCCTGGGCAACTCCACCTCCGTCGGCTGGTCTGTGGGTGGGGCGGGTTGAGGCCCAGAGAAGCCAGTTCACCAGCTGGGACTGTCCGGCTCGGCTCTGCACCAGGCCAAGCCCTGGGTCTACCTACTGATTTTTAGGCGAGGGGTGGTAAGTCTCTGTCCGACTCTGAGCAGCCTCTCCTCTCCCAAGGCCCATGGCAGAGCCCTCTTGTGCCAGCATGGCTCCTGAGCACTGGCGATCAACAATTTTTCCCAAACAGACCAGTGCCCCGTACAGGTCCCAACCTGGAGCTCCAAGTGTCTGACTCCCTGCAGCTTCTCCTCGGCAAACTTCTACGGAAGCCTCAAAGCCCTAGCGGCAGAGTCCTCTCCTCCTGGAAGTCCCCGTTCTCCCCTCTGGCCCCGCCTTGGGGTCTGGCTGTGTCTCCTGCATGCGGAGGTGGGTCACGAAGGCCCAGCCTTCTCTTCTTTCTTACCCCTGGTAGCCCTGCCCAGGCAGTGACCCTCCCAGCTCACCCAGGAACGTCCTGGAGATATACTCGGACACCTGGTTCCCAGAGCGGCTGGTTTCCGACAGGTGGGTCAGCTCCCGGTTCAGCATCCGCTTGAACTGTGGGGGAGGCCAAGTGGTGAGGAGGGGCTCTGAGGGCAGGGCTGGGGCAGGCGCTCTGCAGGCCTCTCACCTTGTTGGAGGCCATCTCCCCCACCGAGTGCCGCGTCTGCAGCGTCTCCAGCTGATCCAGACACCAGTCCAATTCCTCCAGGGTCTCCAGCGCCAGCTTCTGCCCAGTGTCTTCTGAGGGCCAAGTTGGTCAGGGGTCTGTCCCACCCCTCCTAGGGGACCCAGGGCCCCTTATGCCTCCGTCTCTGCTTCTGGACCCTGAAGCCCTTCCCACTGGGGCCACGCAGGACCCCAGGTCCGGATCTATCTGTAAGTGGCTGTGTGACCACAGGTAGGTCTCTTACCCTCTCTGAACCTTAGCCTCCCCATCTGTAACGGGGCTTGGTGGACTCCATTTGCCAGGGAGATTCTTTGCAGGAGGGGGAGGGGTGTCGGAGTTACAATTAGCCACAGTGCAAGAGCTCATGGACTGGGGAGGTCACGACGGAAAGAAAGTGACAGCTGTCTCTCAGTGGGGGAGGGGTGGGAACGGGCATTACCTGCAGGTGGAGGGGGTTGACTGCTGGCTGGAGGGTTCCCGACAGATGCCTGCCTAGGGTGACAGTAGGCTCAGGGGTGGCCCGCCCCGTCTGGCCCCGCCCCCAAGTCCTGGCCCCGCCCTCAGCCCCACCTGAAGGTGCCCGAGCCCCGCCCCTACTTCTCTCCCCTTTAAAAAAATCTTTTGCTTTCTTGCGGCGTTGGGATTGAACCCAGAGCCTCGTGCGGGCCAGGCCAGCGCTATCCCACTGAGCTGCGGCCCCAGCCACCTGTCGCCCGCTTTGGGGGCTTTTCTGCCAGGCTCCGCCCCCGCCCGCCCCTTCGTACTTGGCCGCCCCGCGGACTTGGCGGTGGGCAAGGGCTGCCACGTTGCTCCGAACCGTCCGCAGGCTGGCGAGGACCTGTCGGTGGGAGGTGGTCAGATGTGGCAGGGAGCGGAAGCTCGCGCGTGGTGGGGTGGCTGGAACCCACCTGGGCAAAGGGCGTCACTATCATGTCTTCTCCGTGCCTGCGGGGAGACGGGCCATCAGAACATCCTCAGCCTGAGTGCACCTGCCCCGAGACTCCCCCGAGCTCTTGTGGCCCCGGGCTCTTCTCCCCAACTCTCCCTGGGAACCCCACGGCGCTCCTGCCAGCGCCTCGATTTACCCACTTTTCCTAAGTGGTAAAACTGAGTCTCCAGGGCAGTGGGGATCTTAGTACAGTCTGGACAAAAACAATCGTATTTCCCTTTTCATTACAGATACCAGGGAGCTCGAATCAAAGTATCGTTCGCTTACTGATAACTGGCCTTAATGTTTCCACAGTGCCACCCCCGCCCCTGCCCAGGCTAAGGCCGCGCACAGAAGATGACCTGATACCACTAGCGGCGCCCTCGCCTGCATAAATTAGCTGCCGGGAGACTCCTACTTAAACTTCAAAATCTAGCTCGAGTGGCTCCTTGAAGGAGTTTGCTGAACGGAGAAGACGAAGGGCGGAGGAGGCGTCATCCCACCAGCCCCGACTCACAGGTCGCTGGCCACGGAGGCGTTCCGGGACGTGGCCTTAGGCGAAAGTTCATAGTCGCTGTCCGAGCGATATAGGAAGGACTCTCGCCGCTGGCTGTGAGGGGCGGGGGCCTGAACCCCACGGCCAAGGCTGGGCCCGGACTGAGGCTCCAGGACAGGCCTCCCACACGACAGCCCATTTTCGAGGTCAAAGCTGAAGGCAGAGGAGATACGGTCAGAGCAAGGACCCTGTTAGCTGGGTGCCCGGTGGCGGTGGGGACCTGTTCTGCCACATGCTCCCTGGGGATGCGCTGCGCCAGCAGGTGTGGTTTCCAGCTTGCCCACCTGCCCCACAGCCTCATGCAGGGACCTGGTGACACTCACACCTCCTCTGCGTGTCTACCCTCAGTCTTCCCACTCAGTCCTGGGTTCCGGCTGCTCCTCAAAGCGGCCGTGTGACCATGGGCAGGTCCTCTTTCTCTAGACCTCACCCACCCTGTCTCTAATATAGGCATGTTAAACTCCGTCCCCAAGGGCTCTAGGGGGTCACATCTGAGCACCCCAGGACCGTGGATGGGTGACCGAACTGCAAAGATGAAACTTAAGTTAGATCACATGTAAGTCCACCTGGACTGAAAATGGCTCCTGGGCTCTTCCACCTGGGGCTCTGCCTAGATTTCACACGCTCCAGGGCTCCTCACACCAGAGGCCCGGCCTTGAGCTGCCTTGACCGCACCCTTAGGCCACCCAGCAACTCTCAGAAGCCTCCAGGCTCCACCCTCATCCCTCAGGGCCCCGCCCCTTGGTCATCGACCACGCCCCATCGCCAGTTTGCGCTCAGCCTGTTCCCCTCCACCACCACCAGCCCCAGGGCCTTTGCACAAGCCGCACCCGCTGTCCTGAGCACCTTCCTTCCCAGCACCACCTGCTCCATCCAAACTCCAATTCTGTGTTTTCCCCCCACGACCACACCCTTACTGGGCAGGGGGATCTATGCCTCTCCTTTCGGGGTCAGCGTCAGAGAAAGAGCGTGGGACAAAGGCTGAGATGTAGGCGACCTTGGGGGTCAAGGGCTTTTGAGAAGATGAGAGTGAGACAGCAGAGACAAGGAGGAACGGGCACCGCCCAGATTCAGAGCTTCTAAGGGCCTGCGTCCACCTGGCCCCCTGAAGTGACTATCCTGGTCCAAGGGCCGAATCGACACCCAACCGGAGGCTTTGGGCAGGGGGCAGCAACATTTGGCTCAGTGGCGGACTGGGGCATTCTGCACGATTCGGTCCTACTTGGCCAGATTCGGTCGCGTCTGAGTTGGGTCAGATCTCTCAGGGTGGGACCTGTTCCGGGTGAGTTGGGTGGAGTGAGTTCGGTCATCTTCGGATACTTCCGGCAACCCTGGGCAGGTTCGAATGAGTTCGTGCATCTTCGGCTAAGTCCGTCCACGCTCGGCCAGCTTCGATTAAATCCGGGTAGCGCTCAGGCCAGGTCGGGAACATTCAGCTCAATCCGGACATACTCGGGGAAGCTCGGCTTCACTCGGCCTTTTCCGCCTGATTCCTTCGGGTTCTCGTGTTTCGACAGGTCCCGCGGGGCTGGGGAGACCACAGTCTCTTCGTGGTGTCACGTAGGGTCGTGGCTTGTAACCCTTCCGAGCCTTGGCACCCGCGCGGTGGCGGGCTGGGAGACACTGCTGGCAGGCGGCGGATACCCCAACTTGCCCTCCGAGCGGGAGACCCGCAGATGGCGACCCCTTGTCCCTCTTTCACCTATCCCCAAAGGTTATGGGAAAGCGTGCCTGGAGACAGAGAAGTTGAGGCAGGGAACAGTTGTAGGGTGCTGTGTTCGAATCCGAGTCCCGGACGCCGAGGGTTAAGGCAGGGCCTGGCTTTTCCTGGGGCGGGGGATGGCTGTTTTTCTTTCTGCTCTAAACTTAGACGGGGGCGGCGGGGTCAGGCGGCGGGTTCCGTGACGCGAGAGGTTCGGGCTAAGGTCGCTCTGGCTGTGGGAACTGCCGGCTGCCCAATGGTCAGATCGGTAAACCGAGGCATGGAGACTCAGAGTCCCGGACCTCGGAGCTAGGTTTGGGTTCAGCTTAGGCAAGCGGTCCTCCTTCATCCTCACTTTCGCCTACCCGGCGGGGTGTTCCCTTCGAGCCCTCGGAAGGTACCGCTCTGCGTTGGTGTCTGGTACCCTGAGGTCGCTCTCTAGGATCCGGAACCCCACGTCAAGTCTGAAATGGCACCATCAGGGATCACAGTCACACCTCCCTCTTCCCAGTTTGTCACTCTCTGGCGATGTGACCTTGAAGGAGCCTCTTGTCTCCGAGCCTCTGGGTGCCAGATTGCCGATACGAGTTCGGTGCAAAAAGCACACAGGGTGCCAGCCACAGTTGGCGCCCACAAGCCCCAGCCTCGATCCACTGCCCCACGAGGTGACATTTGCTTCGAGAAGGACGGGATATGTACTCAGAGCCGGGGACCTTGTCAGAGATGCAACTGAACCGAGCTGCAGGGAACGGGGCTCGGAGTGGGTGGGGTTCGCTCTCAGCCTGGGAAAGGGACCCTCGCCCTCCTTACACTCCCGGGCATCCTGACTCCGGAGCCTGCATCAAATCAGGTCTTCCGTGGGCACCCGGGCTCATGGTGAGGTCCCCAGATCATCTTGTTGCTGGCGCTGGGCTGGACGGTGGGGTTGGGGGAGGCCAAGGGTGGAGCCTTCCTCTCCTCCCTCCCCAGGGCGCTCAGCCCTCGGGTCCCAGGCCAGCGAGGGTCAGGAGAGACGTGAGCCTCAGCCCGTCCTGCTCTGGGCCACACAGCTGGAAAGGGACAGCCGGCTGGTCCCCTGGGCATGTGTCTAGGCGGTGGGTGGAGGGAGGGAGACAGAGATGGAGAGGGAGGGAGGGAGGGAGAGAGAGTCACCAACTGACGGAGAGCGAGGGCAGCGGGAGAGACACCGAGAAAGGGAAAGCGGCCCCAGCTGCCCTTGTATCTGCCCTTCGCACCTCCAAGCCCCCCGTCCCGCCTCACCACAGCGGATGGGCCACAGTGAAGCGCCGCTGCAGGCGGATGCTCTGGTTCACCAGGAGCTTCCTGAAGAGCCCGGGGGAGCCTCGCGGGGAGCCCCGAGGGGAGCCGGGCCCAGGGCCCGGGGCTGGCGCAGGGGGACCCTGCATCGCCAGGACAGCGTGGAGGCTGGAGCCAGCGCGGGCGGCTCGGGACCTTTTCTGGACAGCCTGGGGGCGGGGCCCCGCGGGGAGGGAGCAGAGGGCGCAGCCGCCCCGCCCGGCGCTGGACCGCTCCCTGGTGCCCCGGGGACAGACGGAGAAACTGAGGCACGGAGTCCGACGAGACTGCTCCCCCTCCTTAGGGGGTGACCCCTTGGGGCGCAGAGCCACTTCCTTCGGCACGTCCCCCATCGGCGCGCCTGGCTGGGCCGCTAACCGCCAGGGAGTGAGATGAGGAAGTGCGAAGGGGCTGTCTGGACGCGCAGCCGCCCTGCTCCCCATCAGGGAGACGGAGCTCATGGGGGCTGCGCGACCCATCACGCCCGTCCGTCCAGCCTCCCCTGTCCATTTGCCAGACGGAGGAAGCTCCGAAGGCTGCTGGGAATCTAGGAGCCCTCAATCCTGTGGCAGGTGGGGAAACCCGGAGCTGGAGAGGCGGTGGGACACAGCCTTCCCTGCAGGGCCCGAGGCTCCGACCCAGCTCCCTCTCTCCCAGCACCGTAAGTCCCCACATGACCCCCGTCTGCTCTGACACTCCCCAGGCCCTGTCTCTGGAAGCCTCCTTCTCTCCTGCTCTCTTCCCAGGACAAACATCCGCAGTCACCTCCCGCCAAGCCTTCCGCCCTGTGACGCTTCAACTCCTGTCCCCCATCCCAACTGCAGAAGGACTCCACTAGAATGAGAAGATGGGGCCTTTGGTGTCTGGGGTGTGCCAAGCGTCTGCGCCAGGTGTTCTACCCAGGGATATGCGGCCAGGCTGGCCCCGCTCCAAAACTGAGTCTCTGTTGGGTGTCATAGGCACAGGAAGGACATGGAACATCCATGTGATAGGCAGGGGCCAAGGTGACCTTCCAGCTGAGGCTGCACAGAAGGCTCTGGGCTTGACAGTGCCCCTTGCCGAGGGGGAACCCCATCCCCTCAGCCTAGGCCTGGCCCTGGGTGCCCCAGTGAAATGGCAACCACATTTCTGGCATCCTGGAGAATTGGAGATGATTCCATTAATCAGCGAGAGAGTCCGAGGCAACCAGGCCAAGCTGGAAACACTATTCTCCCCATTGCACAGATGAGAAAACAGGGGCCGGCCCCCTCTGGAGGTCGGAGAGTCTCAGGGCTTTGGCCAGAAACCCCCTCCAGTCCACCAAGCCCTGAAATCAGACACCTGGTAGAAACTAACCTCACTGACCCCAAGACAAAAATACCATCTGTAGCTGCTGGGCCGGACCTAATTATAGCCATTCCCCAGGGGACAGAGGCAGCCAGGCTCTGCCTGGTGGAGAGCTGAAGTCAGAGTCCAGGGAGTCTTGACACAACCCTAGCCCTGTGGGAGGGGCTCACCCGGCTTCCACACCCCCAAGGAGAAACTGAGGCCCAGTGACCCCCTCCCCTGAAACCACACACACAAAACCGTAGGTTAGGACTAAGTGTGATGTGACCGCCGGGCCCGGTGGCGCACCTGTAATAATAGCAGCTTGGGAGGCTGAGGCAGGAGGATGGAGAGTTCAAAGCCAGCCTCAGCCACTCAGTGAGGCCCTGAGCAACTCAGTGAGATCCTGTCTCTAAATAAAATGTGAAATGCGGCTCAGTGGTTGAGCATCCCTGCATTCAATCCCCAGTACAAAAAAAGAAAAAAGAGTAAATGAAATCATGACATTTCTAATGTACCCAGCACTGAGCCAAGGGCCGTGAGGCCCAGAGAGGTGTGCTCAGGCCCGAAGTCACACAGAGATTATTTGAGCCAAGCCAGTGGGCTCCCCAACTTCTACCCTCTCCCACTTAATTTGTTAATTGGGTTTATCCCCTCGGCAGTCCCAGAGGCGACCCTGGCATTAATATTTTATCAATAGTTGTATGATTAATGTTTCCTTAGTAGATTTGATTTTAAATATTTCATTAACAGGTTGAACAGTCATGTGTGATTGATAGCTTTTAAAACAGAGAAACCGACTGGGTGCTGCGGAGCATGCCTGTAATTCCAGCAACTCAGGAGGCTGAGGCAGGAGGATTGCAAATTTGAGGCCAGCCTCAGCAACTTAGACCCTGTCTCAAAATATTTTTTTAATTGGGGGGGCAGTTTCCAGGGACTGAACTCAGGGGCACTGGGCCATGGAGCCACATCCCCAGTCCTATTTTGTATTTTATTTAGAGACAGAGTCTCACTGAGTTGCTTAATGTCTTGCTTTTACTGAGGCTGGCTTTGGACTTGAGATCCTCCTGCCTCAGCCTCCAGAGCCACTGGGATTATAGGCATATAAAAAATTTTTAAAGGGAGGTTGTGGGGGCTGTAGCTCAGTGGTAGAGCACTTGCCTAGTGTGAGGGAGGCCCTGGGTTCCATCCCCAACATAGGAGGTGTTGGGGGGGGGAGAGAGAGCGGGCGCCAGTCACAGAGTGGTCTCTTTAGCAGCACATTAACTAAAATTGGAATGACGGCCACAGAGGGGGACGCCTGCCCACCTGAGCTTGGGAAGCCCCTAGTCTTGCTGGCTAAGCAGCCAAGGCTGAAAGGTGATAGGAAGGCCGACTCTGTCCCGTGTTGGTGTCAAGCGAGGAGGAGCCCAAGGGTCTCAGTGCCCTCAGCACATCGCTGCCTGGGTTCCTGCTGTGCGAGCGGCCCTCCCCTGGCAGGCACTGTTCTCTGGCTACCAGGGGCCAGAGAGAGGAGGGAAACAGGTACCGGGCGATATCCATCTCGCTGAGTCGGGGGAGGAGAGACCACCCGCCACAGCCCTGCGAAGGGTTCCCGCAGTGCTAGGAGGCGGAGGTTGAGTTCCACGTGGGTCAGATCTGACCCTTCCCTGCTCCAGAGTCTTCCGTGGCTCTCCGTTGCCCTCGAACTTGATTTCATGCCTCCCGGAGGCCCCTCCCGCCTCAGCTCCACTCTGCTCTGCTTCCCGCCCCTCCTAACTGTTCTTGCTGGGCGCCTCACTCTGGCCTGTGGCTCTTCTCCACAGCTGGAGCATCGCCCGCTCCGGACCCCTCCCCAGCCAGCCAGGGATGTGCCCTCAGCACACCTTCCTGCCAGGAGTACAGTTTCACGTTTCTGGTTGTGATTATTTGATCTGCATTTGCCCTGTGGCCCAGCCTATGAGTCTCTTGAGGACAGGGCCAGGTCTGTCTTGCTTCCAGCTCAGTCCTCAGCACCTAGCACTTAGTAGGTGCTCAACAAATGCCTCCCCTCCGCAGTTATCTGATTTCAGCTCCTTGCACACCCGATCCTCTTGAGTCTGAGGCTTTGCTCATTCTATTCCTTCTGCTTGGCACACTCTTCCTGCACTCACTCTGCTTGGCTTCTTTCATGCTTCGGGTCAAGTTTAGATGCTATTTCTTCCAAGGAATCCTCCCTGACTCCCACTCCTGCAGACTGGGGTCGCCTTCTGGTCTCCTTGGCGTTCTGATCTCTCCCCATCACAGCACAGATCACCTTGTGATGTCTCCATCTGGTATGAGTCTGTCTATACCACCAGCCTGTGAGGCCTGTCACACAGTAGGTGATTAATAAATGCTTCTCACTCCAGATGTTTGGACCCTTCCAGACCCACGTGATCCAACGGGAGCTGAAGGGAGGCACCAGTTGGGAACAGTGCCCATGCTGAGGTCCGGTGCGGTTGCTCAAGAGCACATAACAGGTTGGCCTTGGGCTTGGCCTTGAACTTGATTTCCCTGGGCTTCCCTGAGGGTCGAGGCCCAACCCTCACATCAGCACTTTTATGTAGAGGCAGGCCACACACAGGGGCACACAGGCACACCCACTTACGCACCAGGCAGAGCCATGATGTGTAGTGCAACGCCCACACACACACCACACATTCTCCCTCCCTCTCCCTCCCTCTCTCTCTCCCCCAGGGATATAGGTTCCGCCACTCCTATCTTCCAGAGCCACGTGGGGTCTCCCCCTAGACAGGCCCAAATCGTCCGTTTGTTCTTTCTTGGAAATGGAAAATCATGAGTCACCAGGAAGGCTGGGGAGAGAAGAGCCGGGACTGAGGAGGGGGCAAGAGTCCTACTGGTCACCTGGAAACAGCTGTGGGAAGTGGACTCAGCTGGCCCAGAGGGTCCCCAGGGTTCTTAGAGGACCAGGCTGGAGGCAACAGGCCCTGCTTATTGATTAAAAAAACCAGTGGCCCCAGATGGTCCACAGATGGGAGAACCCCAAGCTCAGAGAAGACAGTGATTCACTCAAGGTCACACAGCATGGACTTGAACCTAGAAGCCCATCTGGCCTGGCATGGCTCCTCCTGTACTCCAAAGAAGCCTGAGGTTTCTGGCCCCTCTTCCTCTGCCTTCCAGCCCCCACCCAGCAGGTGGAAACCCCACCTCTAGCCCCAGGGATGTAGCTCACCTCTCCCTCCCTCCTCCTCCCTTCCCACCCCCACCCTGCCGTGAGCACCAGGTTATAGGAAGCTCGAGAAGCAGCCCCTCCCTCCTTAAGTGGAAGAATCGTCCAGGGCTCTGGATCCCTGGGGGCTCCCCGCCTGCTGCAGGAGAGCTGGGAGGACAAGACAGGCCGTGGAGACCTGCCCTGCCCCAGCACTGGCCGGCCGCCCTGGTCTTGCACACATATATCTGAACACCCTAGGCTCACCTTAGATGCCCAAAGTGGCCACACTGAGCCCCCTGTAGACACCTGCAGACATTCCAGGGCCTGAAGAACATCCAGACATCCAACTGGAACAGAGCCAGGACAGTCACACCCAGCTCCACACCCAACAGACAGACACCACGAGAGGAAACTCAGGCAAGTACACGCCGCGGTGGGCACCGGGATCCCAGGCACAGGCACCACACAAACACATAGGGTCCCTCGGAGGCACGGTTAAGGGGTGGGATCACACAGCAGGGGGGTCACATCTGCTGCTACTCTCTGGCACACACACATGCAAGTGTGCACAGGGACCCAGCCCCACCTGGGCACATGGTGTCACACAAACCCACAAGAAATCATGCCACCCCCGCCCAGCCCCAGGTCCGCTTCCTGCAGAAAGAGTTCTGTCCTCCCAAGCGCCGCCTCCCCGCAGCGAGCCCCCCGCCCCAGGAACAGGACCCTCCCCACTCCCGCCAGGCCCCGCGCGCCCCGCCCCCGCCACCTACCGCGAGTGCAGGGAGGTGGGCCAGGAGCGCCGCGACCTCCCGAGCCCGGGTCGTGGGCTCGGGTCCGGCTCTCGGAGGCCGGCGGGCTGGTCCGGGTCGGAATGGAAGCGCTGCTGGATGCGGATGGGGCGCCGCGGCTGCCGCCACAGGTGCTTCGGGGGCCTGGGTGCGCTCGGGCGGCTGCGAGCGCGGCTCAGCCGGCCGCACGCCTCCGCCCCTCCGCAGACCCCCGGGGTCTCCATGCGTCCCGGAGGGACGCGCGGAGGGCAGGGCGCACGAGCTGTCCCCGCGAGCAGGCGCCCAGGAGCCTGTGTGCCCGGGTCCCGCCAGGGCCAGGGGTGGAGGCGACAGCGAGGAGCTGTCCGCACCGGAGGTGCTGAGGCGGGAGGAGGTGGAATCAGGGGCCCGAGGTGGGTCAGCGCCGAGAAGCTGCCGCTGGCCAGACCCTACTGACGGGGGACAGGGGAGAAGATCGCGGGGTGAGGGGGTGGCGGCAGGGGCTCGGGGACCTCGGGCACCCAAATCGGTCTGCGTCCCCTCTGATGATGGATGGAGGGAGAGTGGAGAAGACGGAAACCGTCTTCCTGGAGGCTGCAGAATGAGAGCGGGGACTCAGGGGCTCCGGACACCCCCGGCGCCAAGGCGCTGTCCCTTCTCCCGGGGCTCGGGGTGGACCAGACAGCGAGGGGCTGCCTGGGACCCACGGTACCGAATCCAGGGCCGGAAGACAGAGATCCCGAGCACCCGGGACAGGTGCCCAGAGAGGAGCCCCGCGGGGTGACGGTGGCCACGCGAAGGGAAGCAGTCAAGGGTCTGCCCGCGGAGGGAGGTACAGATGGCGGTCTTCCTGCCGAGCTCAGCAAGGAGCTGCGGCGCCGGGCTTCTGACTGAGTCTCTCCTGAGCCCTGCAGCCCGCGCCCACGCAGGACAGGGATCCCAGGAGAACTGGGGAACTGGGGGGCTGAGGCAGGGCCCCGCGGTGCCTGGTGGACACGCGGAAGCTGCCTCTGGCTGGGAATTAGGGGACCACCACGGGGGGTGGCAGAGAAGGGCAGTGGGTTCCCTGTCACCGACACCCGGTGATGCCTCTGCGACCCCCGCCGCTGCCCCCGCCCCTGCGCGCAGCCAGGCGCAGAGGAGCTGAGACTGAGTATCAAGCAGGAAACCCACCTTTCTGTGGTGGCCCAGGCAGGCAGCAGTAGCACTTCTGAGACCCGCATGTTTTTATAGCCACGCCGGCGCTCACACCCTCCGCGGAATCGGAGGGATCCCATTGGCCCCGTGACGCCACCCCAGGGCCCTCAGATTGCAGGCCTGCCCCTCCCTCACAGTTCTAGAAACTCAAGCGTCCACCCACCAGGCATCTCAGTCTCAGGGGTAATTTCCTGGGAAGTGGCAGGGAGGAAGGAGAACATTTTCCATCACGGTTAACAGGAGTAGATTTGTGCAAGAGCAGGGCTGGGTGGTGGGGTGGGGAGGAAGGAAGTGGGACTTGAGAGTCTCTGCTCAAAGCCTAGCAGAGAGTCCCTGTGGGCTCTCTTAGGGCAGGAAGGCATTTGGAGCTGCTAGAGATCTGGGAGACAGGAAGAGCCCCAACATCTTCAGAAGGCTCAGAAGCTTTCAAGAGTGTTATTTCCAGTCAGGTGCTGTGGTGCATGCCTGTAATCCTAGTGCCTCAGGAGGCTGAGGCAGGAGGATCACAAACTGGAGGCTAGCCTCAGCATTTTAACGAGGCTCTTAGCAACTTACTGAGACCCTGTCTCTAAATTAAAACTAAAAGAGGCTGGGGTTGTGGCTCAGAGGTAAAGTGCCCCTGGGCTCAATCCCTGAACCAAAAAAGAGAGAGAGGGGAGAGGCGTCTCCCCCACCCATGTCTCCATGGGGAAATGGAACATGCCAGGACAAGGGCATCAGGGAAACGGAGCCCAAGCCCAGGACCCCCATCTTACTGTGAGATGCATAACAAGGGTCTCCCCCTCTGCTCCTGGCTGACTCACTGTCTTCTACCTCCCAGAGCTGACAGTGAGAGACAACTGTCCCATGTCACTGGCCAGCTCTGTCCCTTCTCCCAGAGCCCATTTGTTATTGTGGAAAATGGAGATGAGGACAGCACCGGCGCCTTCTGGCATCGTCACCAGAATTAAAAGGGAAATCACACACCGAGGACCAGAGTCGCGCACACCAGCCCCCTGCATCCCTGCTGGCGTCCGCCAATGACTGGGGTGTCTACTTTGTACATATCTGCCCCTCAACCCACGGCTCCTGCGGGGACCTTACCCAGGCCTCCTCCTGGGTGTCTTGCTGCTTCCACTCCTGGCCCTGGCTGTCAGTTCTCTTCCATGGCAGCCTCTCCCTGCAGCCTCTCCCTGCAGCCTCTCCCTGCAGCCTCTCCCTGCAGCCTCTCCCTGCAGCCGCAGGGAATTTAAAATTCCACCATGACAAATCCTGTGTCCTAGAAGACACCATGATTCCCCATTGTGCCCTGTGAGGTCCTGGGTGGTCGTCCTCTGCCCCTGTCCTGAGCTCCCTGTTCACTCTCCCTGTTCACCATACTGGTCTGCTTTAACTTCTCACACAACTGATTTTCTTGAGTCCGAGACTTTGCACATTCTGTTCCTCCAGCTTGGCACGCTCTTCCCTGCTTGATGTCTTTTATGCTTCAGGCTAAGCTGAGATGCTGCTTCTACCAACCTGTCCTCCCAGTGCTGCCAGGTCACAAGCCTCCGTGGGATCTGAGCAGAGATCACCCGACACTGTCTACACCTAGGATGACTCTGTTCTCACACCAGCCTGTGGGCATCTCCTATGTCTTTAGAGCCTGGCACATAGTAGGTGCTTACTTAGTAACTGCTTTTTGCATAGGTAAAGAACAGTCCAGGGCTGGGGTTGTGGTTCAGTGGGAGAGCACTCGCCTTGCACGTCTGAGGCACTGGGTTTGAGCCTCAGCACCACATAGAGATAAATAAGTAAAATAAAGGTATTGTGTCCATTTGTAACTAAAAAATATTAAAAAAAAAAAAAAAAAAAAAAAGTCCAGTATGTGAGGTGCTCTCTCTTTCCTGGGACTGACCCTCTTGGCCCCCCGCTCTTCCTCCTCACCTGCCTGGGGACGGGCTGTTCCTTGAGCATCAATGGTGAACACCACACAGGCACTGGGCTTGACCTCTCCGGGAACACAGTGGCTGCAATGGAGTCCCTGAGAAACGTCTCCAAATGACACCACCACCAGGGGGCCCCTGGGAGCCAAGCCGAAGTCTGCTGACTCCCAGACCTGCTGGGGACAGAGATGCCACAGGATCTGAGCAAGTTCCTGGTCATGGGCTCTCACTAGGACCCAGGGGACTGAGGGGCTCTGAAATGCCTTCACCCTGATACCTGGATGGTCCAGAGAGCTATAGCTCAGTTCTACTTCTACCCCGAGTGAATTTATATCTCTGAGCTTCCGTTTCTGCATCTGTGGAATGGGGACGTGGATCTCAACCTTGGGGGGATGCTTGTTTATTTTGTGGTGCTGGGAATGGAACCCAGAGTTTTGCACCTGCTAAGCAAGCACTCTACCACTGAGCTGCACCCCCAGCCCAACCTTGGGGGATACAATAGTTCCTGACCCCCAGTAAGAGTTTCAGAAATAAGCCAAGCACGGTGGCATATGCCAGTAGTTCCAATGGCTTGGGAGGTTGAGGCAGGAGGATTGCAAGTTCAAGGCCAGCCTCAGCAATCAATTAGTGAGGCCCTAAGCATCTTAGTGAGACCCTGTCTCAAAATAAAAACTAACAACGGTTTGCTCAGTGGTTAAGCACCTCTGGGTTCGATTTCCAGTACCAAAGAGAGAGAGAGAGAGAGAGAGAGAGAGAGAGAGAGAGAGAGAGAGAGAGAGGGAATATGAATCCCTTGCTGATTGTCTCACAAGCCCACAATGAAGCCATTGCCCACCATCATCCTCATTTTAAAAATGAGGAGCCCAAGTCTCAGAGGTGAAGTAGTTCAAGGTGCTGTTGGTAACACATGCAATTCTGAATTCTGAGCTTCAGCCTCATTTCTCAAAGGAAGGACTGAATTGGAGAAATTAAACAAGAAAAAGTTTGCAAGCAGGTTCGGGGTCAAAGCTGGAGGCGTTTTAAAAACTCACAGAATCAGGTCGAGCTGATCGGATGGGTGTGTGAGCTCCCCAGTATGATGGACCGGGGTTCGATCCCGCGTGTGGTCTAAGGCTAGCATGCCTCAAGTTCCCATCTGTAAAACGGAAATGAAAACCGTAACAAGTGGAGCAGAGTGGCCCGTGCCTGTAGTTCCAGCTGCTCAGGAGGCTGAGGCAGGAGGATCGCTTGAGCCCAGGAGGAAGGAAGGATCAGTTTCTTTTCTTTTGTACCAAAGATTGAGCCCAGGGATGCTTAACCACTGAGCCACATCCCCAGCCCTTTCTTTGTATTTTATTTAGAGACAGGGTCTCTCCGAGTTGCTTAGCGCCTCGCTAAGAGGCTGCAGCTGGCTTTGAACTTGAGATCCTCCTGCCTCAGCCTCCTGAACCTCTGGGATTACAGGCGTGCACCACCGCGCCCCGGAGGGAAGGATCGTTTTCTCAGGGTGTTGGGGCCACGCACCGCAAGCAACGTGGGGATCTGTCCGCGGTGCTGACCACAGGGTGGTGCATAAAACTGGAACGCGTGGCCTTAAGATAGGGTGGTGGGGACTGGAGGGGACAGACGGGGAAGTAGGAGAAGTGGGGTTCAGAGGGGTGACCCAACCTGCCACGGCTCTGCCCCCGAGTCTCACAAGAGCGTCTGTCTCCACCATTAGACTGAACATTCAGATGGGGAAACCGAGGCTCCAGACCACGCCTGCAGGGCCCGAGGCGGAGGAGCAAAGGCGGAAGAGCGAGGGCAGAGGAGCTACGGCTGCTTCTCCACTGTGCGCAGGCGCAGCAGTGCGTTTTCCAGCCTACGGGCCTCTTACTACCTTGTCAGGCGGAAGACACCAAAACTCAGAGAAAATGACCTCTGGTGGCGGGGGCGGGGTCTCATGGCGTGGGGCTGAGGGTCGCTCAACTCTTTGCAAGATCTAGTCCTTCCAGGACCCAGGACACGTGACAGTCCTCCCCACTGGAGCATAAGTGTCCCCACCCTCTCCCAGGGCTCCTGAACTCACGCAGGAATCCAGTTTCTCAGCCGGAGGGCTCTCCTGGGAGGGCTCCGCAACCAGGAGGGCGTGTGACAGGAGAAGCAGGGGAGGGTGCGCGGGGACAGAGGGTCCTCCATTTTCTGTCTGGGGGGATAGTTCCAGAGGGCAGAATCACCTTCACCCACTTTCGCTCATTGACTTGTTCAACAGCTGCAAAAGGGGAGCTCAAATTATTCCAGAAAGAAAACAAAATATGTAAGGGCCTGGGAGGTGACTGGGGGGTGCTAATGTCCCCAAGGGTCGGTAGAGACTTTTGGGGGGGTCCTAGGGCTTGATCCCAGAGGCATCGTGCCACTCAGCCACACCCCCAGCCCTTTTTATTTTTATCTTGAGATAGGGTCTTGCTAAATTGTCCTGGCTGACTATGGACTTGCTATCCTCTTGCCTTAAACTCTTGAGTGGCTGGGATTATAGGCGTGTGCCAATGTGTCCAGCTGTTAGGGACCCTTCTGAGGAGGTCCCTTCAAAACAAGACCCGAAAGAGAAGGAACTGGCCAGGAAAGAGCCTGCCAGGCAGACTGAACAGCATGTGCAAATGTCCTGAGGCAAGCAGGTGGGTGGATTATGGAACAGTGAGGAGGCCAGAAGGGGAGGAGGTGAATTGGGCCAGATCTGACCAGGCAGGCCTCAGGGGCCAGGCAAGAAATTCGTGTTGGATTTTGAGAGAATGAGTTTTTGAGGAATGTAACCTGCTTTGGGGCAGGGACTGTCGGGTTGGCAAAGACTGGGGCAGTGTCTATGGGGGACGTGGACCAAAGGCTCATGGGTGGATTTGGTACATTTTTTTTTCAGTGCTGGGGTTGGGGCCCAGGATTCGTGCGTGTTGTGAAGTGCTCTACCCCTGAGCCACATCCCAGCCCTGGGATATATTTTGGAGGCTGAGAGATGGACTGAGGCCGTGGGGTGTGAGGGAGGGAGGGTTCAAGGGTAGCTATGGGATATGATTGACAAGTCATATTCGGAAGCTGGTGCTCAGGGGCCTGGGTGGGCGGGGCATCTTTACCTGGCTGGGGAAGCCAGCCGCGGAGGAGGGAGGCTTTAAGCCTCGGGTGGCTCCAGTTCGGTTTGAGCTTCGTTGGACTTCCAGGGAGAGCCTGAGGAGGTGGCTGGTGTTGGACTGGGGTTCTTATTAAATCTGGCTGGTGCCGGGGGGAAGCAGGCCCCGTGGGAAGAACGTGACCACACCTGCTAATGGGTCAGGCAGAGGTTTCTTTTTCCTTTTCTCTCTCTCTCTTTCTTTTATGTGTGGTACTGGGGGTTGAAACCAGGGCACCTACCACTGAGCTTCTGATTTTTGAGATAAGGTCTCACTAAGTTACCCAGGCTGGCCTCACACTGGTGATCCTCCTGCCTCAGCTTCCTGAGCAGCTGGGACTGATACCCTTATCGGTCCCTAAGCCACCCCTAGAACAACACCCACACCCCTCACGTCAGCCTCCGAGGCTGAGTGTGCCCCTGACCCCTGCCCACTGCCGGCTCTCCCCACCACACTGCCTAGGTCATGCTGCTTCAGCTCCACCAGCCCTTCATTGCTCCTGAAGCCTGCCTCAGGGCCTTTGCACATGCCGGGCCCCCTGCCGGTGATGTCTTTCTCCCAGCGCTCCCCAGTGGCTACCTGGCTTCATCCACTCTTCAGCTCACCTATCACCTCCACCGAGAAGCACACGAGGCCAGGTGCATGCTCGCCTACCCCTGTATGTATCCCTTTTCCTGATTCACACCCGGCTCTGCCCCTCACTTTATTTAAGGGGGAGATCAATATCAGCAGTGCCCAATTCAGACAGTATGCAATCCTAGACCAAATAGCCCCTATGAGGACAATAACAAAATTGTTATAATAAACAGAATGAGTTCAATTATTATCTTCAGTATAACAAACAGATTTGCAATAAGGTCTGCCGTTTCTAATGGAGGACAAAGAGGATGCAGAGGGATGTAGGATGTAGCTGTTAATGGGATAAGAAAAGAATATACAGAAGTTCTAGATAATAGAAAGAATGAGAGTATAATCAAAAGAAATTGGTTGTTAGCATGCAAAAAGGGAGAAAGAGACTCTGAGGGAACAGGTAAACAAAAGGAAAAAAGAGCAAGAAAAGTAAAAAAATAAAAAGTCAAAATTTTTCAATAAGGAGAAAAAAGAAAATCTACAGTCTAACAGTCATAGAGTATTCAAACCTCCCAGTCTCCAGTAGCCTGATGCATGAGAGGTAGCTGACAATGAGCTTCCAGCCTCCAGCAGGCGTCTGGGGATGGGATTTGCCCCACATAAAGATGGGAGCTCCGGCTTCCAGGATTATCCAAGATGGCCACTCTGGCTTCCAAATGTGCTGGCAAATGGGGAGCTGCAGCTCGGGGTGTGGACGTGGTCAGCTGGAGGTCCTGCAGGCGGGGTGCAGTCAGTCGATGTGAGGGCCCCGGAGGCAGGGAGTGATCGGCCAAGCTGAGGGGTCCTGGAGACGGGCTCAGTCACTTGGGCCAGGGGCCCTATAGGCCTGGCTCTTGTCTCCCCAGAGTGTTCTTTACACAAGCCAACGCTGGGTCTCAGAGAGGCCAGCAGCCACTCACCCGCAGGAGGCACCTGCAGGATGCCAGCCCCTGACGGCCATCATGTCCACCCCGGTCTTTTTCTCCTGCCTCAGCTTCCCAGAATGGGCTCGCTGGTTCTCCACCTGGGTGGGCCTCGCCCCATCTGCCTGGACTGGAGAGCCAGGCTGCCATCGTCCCTTGGGTGGACACTACCTTGCATCCTGGCCTGAGGGGTCGCATTCCCAGACGGGTCCCCAGACTCCCTCGCCAGCCTCCCGGCTTCAGCCAGCTCTGGGGATTTCCAAGAAGGAGGTGCTGGGACTCCTTCCCGGCCTGGCCAGTGCCACCTACAACTTACCTCCGAGGGTAGGAAGGGGAGCGAGGTCCTGCTGCGCCTCACCTGTGCCAGGGAGGAGGTCAGGGCCCTCTGGGGTGCTTCCCTCTGCACCCTGTCCCACCCCGGCGCCTGGACAGCCAAGGTATCCTGAGTCACAGCGCCATCACCTGCACCGTGTGGGGACTCTGAGGGCCCTGCCCAGGGTCAGCAGGCCCCAGGGCCCGCACAGCCTCCTCCCCAGGCCAGGGCTCAGCAGCCAGGGATGTCCAGGTCCCCTAGGGGCTCCTGCAGTGCCCAGGACAGCTCTGCTGGTTTCAGGGCAGCCATGAGTCCCCAGTCCACCACCTGAGACCCTCTCGAACTCACAGGAACTTGCTCTGTGTGGCCTGGGCAGGCCTGGAGCTCCTTCCTGCCACCCACCCAGGCCTGTGACCTCCCAGGGAATGGGGGAAGGGAGGTCCAAGAGGCCAGGTTCCCCACACACAACAGAGCCCCTGATGGTCTGAGCAGCAGGCTGCAAACAACCCAGGGCAGATTGGTGGGCAGAGTGACTGGGAGGACATGAGGGGGGTTGGACAGGGCAGCTCATGACCCAGTGGGGGGATGGGGAAGGAGCTGGGAGGTGAGGGGTGGGGAGGGAGGGAAGGGTCAATGAGCAGCCTTCTGCTCAGCTGGCCATGTTTGACAGGGACAGACCTGGAGAGGGGACCAGAGCGGGGGATGGGGAGAGAGAGGGAGAGGGAACAAGGTCCCTTCAGGGGAAGAGCCAGGAACTTCACCAGCTTCAAAGCAGAGCCCAGGAGATGTGGCCTCAGGAAAGTGGGGGTGCCACTGGGGTTCCCCGGGGCCCCAGGAGCCCGCCCACTTCCGCCCTGCCAGGCCCGCAAGCACCTGGGCTGCAGGCCGGGGTTGCCTGGTGAGCCCCGCTGGCCCCTCTGAGATCATCAGAGCGTGACCCTGACTCCTGGGGGCTCTCCCTCCATGTGTGCAGTGAACTTGACTTCATGGCCTCTGGGAGGGTCCATGTCACAACCTGGTAAATCAGCCTGAGGACGTGGTCAGGGAGTCGCGTGGGGACGTGTCCCAACCCAAGGCTCATGGCCAAGACCCATCCAGAGCCTCGGCTTCCCCTGCCCCCAAGCTGGGGAGGCCAGGCTGGTCCTGGAAGTGTGCAGGCAGCAGGAAGGGTCCCCAGCCAGAGGCTTGCCCCCACTGCACCCTGTTCCCTCCTGTGTCATGGGAGGAGGCAGACCTCACCTCAGACCCTGAGAACTGGGATCGAGATAGTTCAGAGAAGGAGGGGGCGGGGAGCCTGGACTTCTTGCTCTCTGGACGTTTTCCACACGTTCCTGCCTCTTGACCTTTGCACAGACCATCTAGCCTCCTGGAAAGATCCTCCCCACCCCTGGCCCAGCCCTGCTGCCCGGAGCTGATCATTTTTCCAAAGTCTCCAACAACTAGATTCTGATATTTACAGGCTGGAAATTCCCTCATGGAGCTCCCAACTTTGGGGTGAAACCCATACTCCCTCCCACAGCCCAGTGACCCCCACAGCTTCTCTCACCCACTCTGACCCTGCTCACCCCTTGATTTCTGTCAAATACTTCCAAGTTTTCCTACCACAGGGCCTTTGCACACCCTCCCTGGCTTCCCCCAAGGTGGCTCCTTCCACCTTTCAGGTTTCTACTCAGTCATCACCTTCTCAGACAGAGCTCCCCACCCTTCCTGCAAACCCGGGTACACCAGACCCTTCGTGGGAGGTTGAGGAGATCAGCAGCTCCAACCTGTGACCCCATGACCCTCTGACCCTCACTGACATCTGAAATGATCCCATAGGATCCCCTGTTCTTTTTTGGGGGGTAACTGGGGTTTGAACCCAGGGGTGCTTAACCACTGAGCCACATCCCCAGCCCTCTTATATTTTATTAAGAGGCAGAGTCTCCCTGAGTTGCTTAGGGCCTCATTAAGTTGCTGAAACTGTCCTCTGACTTATAATCATCCTGCCTCAGCCTCCCGAGCCACGATGCCTGGCGATCCCATGGTTCTTGTCCACCTGTCCCTTGAATACACAGAACTGGCGACAGACACGGTACCCAGCACTGCGAACGCTAAGCATCCATTTAATGTTCGTCACATGAATCCATGACTCAGGAAGTCTCCGATGAACCGCTGGGACTTTATTTTTGAGACGGAGGTCTCACTATGTTGCTCAAGCTAGCCTCGAACTCCTGGACTCAAGCTATCCTCCTGCCTCAGCCTCCCAAGCAGTTGTGGCTACAGGTGCCAGCCACCACGCGCAGTGCAGTAGGGGCATTATTTCTTCAAGCGTCCCAGCCCCACCTCAGCCCTGGTCTCTCCTGGCTCCGACAGCCACTCTGGTGGTTGGTGGGCAGAGGATGACCTTTGGCTCGCGTTTTCCTAGAGGCAGAAGCACAGTGGTAATGAGGCCTTGCGGTGGTGGGAGGCCACTGTCCTCCCCGCCCCTGGCGGTCGGAGCCCCAGCCCAGCCCCCACCTCACCATGGACTCTTCATCCAGTTTATGGAACCTGGATGCGTCTCGGTGACAGGACTTCACGGCCATGACCACGGACCCGATGAGAAGAACTGATACCAACAAACACACGGCCACCACCACGCCTGGGTTTCTGTGTGATGAGGGGACCCCAGGGTCACCTGGAGAAGAAGCTGGAGTCAGCCCTGAGCCCCACCCCCCAGGTCTGAGACACCTGCCAAAGCCCAGAGCTGGGTTTTTTTTTGGTGCTAGGTGTGAAACCCAGGGCCCCAAGTGCTTCCCGGCTGAGCGGCGCCCATCCCTTATGTCGTTATTTTATGGTAACCTGTCTCTTTTGCACATAGGCATGGTTGTCTCTCCAGCACAGAGCTGTGTCCCCAGGTCCTGGTATATGCTGGACCCTTAATTAATGTGCACAGACTGCAGGCTACAGCGCCCGGGGGAGATGCGGTGGGGGAAGGGAGCCCTTCCCAGCACACGCCGGGTCTGCGCCGCCCCCTCGTGGCCAATCCCAGAACTGCATCGAGGTACCCCGGTTAGCCTCCCGGCGGAGCCCGGATTTCTTCATACTCACTCTGGCCACCGCTGGGGGAAATGGCAATCCAGTGCGAGGCCAGGTGTGTGGAACTGCTGTGAGTGGAATGGGTGAACCCTGAACTGGGGGAGCCGGAGCCGGGGTGGGGGGCCGTGCCTGGTGGTGCAGATGTGGGGTCTGTATTTGGATTTGTGGAGCTAGGGCTCTCGTGGCTGGGGGCGCTGGACTCTGCACTCTGACTCAGGGGGCTGGTGGCGGTTACCCCTGTACTTGAGGGGCTCGCGTGGCTGGGGGCACTGGACTCTGCACTCTGACTCAGGGGGCTGGTGGCGGTTACCCCTGTACTTGAGGGGGTTGTGTGGCTGGGGGCGCTGGGCTCTGTACTCAGGCTCAGGGGGCTGGTGGAGGTGGGTTTTAAACTGGAGAGGCTGCTGGGGCTGGAAGTAGCATTACTCCCTCTGGTTTTTGGCATCAATGCAAAGGCAACACCTGAGAACAAAGCACACGGGACAGAAGGCTGTGATTAGCATCCAGGTTGTGCTGGGGCTGGGGGTGACTCAGTGGCCGAGCAGGTACTGAGCATGTGCAAGGCCCTGGGTTCCACCCCCCAGCTCCCAAAAGAGAGCCAGGGGAGCGGGCACGCAGCTCCTGGGAGTCTAGGGGAGAAACAGCTCCCGCAGAGGTCGGGCTTCTGGCGTGAAGTCCCACAGCCAGGATTCAAGTTCGGCCGGAGGCAGGGGTGGGCTTTCCCAGCCATGCCTCTTGCCTCAGCGCTAGAAGCAGGTGGAGGGGCAGGGTCACCCAGGCAGCGTGCCGAGTGACACCCTTAAGCTTTGCGGGACTCCAGCAGGGCCTGGTGGTGGCGTGCGCCCATGACCCCAGCTACTCAGGAGGCCAAGGCAGGGGGATTGCAAGTTTGAGGTCAGCCTGGGTTCAATGCCCAGTACCAAGGGTCGGGGCACGTTCTGGGACTCAGTTTCCTTTTCTGTAAAATGGAGATCATAGAAAGTCACTGCCTCGGACAGCTGGCCCAGGACCGCCGCGGTGGTGCACGGTGACTCCGCCGCACAGCCACCTCTGGGCTTCAGGGAGGGCCAGCCCTTATCTTCTGCAGGTAACTGCAGGGTCTCCAGGGCTAAACTCAGGGGGTTTTGCTTTGATCTTTTTTTTTTCCTTTGTGGGGCTGGGGGTGGACCCAGGGCCTCGCACATGCCAGGCAAGTGCTCTGCCACTGAGCCACATCCCAGCCCTGAAGAGTTGTCGTGGGGAGGCAGAGCGACCTGGACCTGGGCACAGTCAGTGAATCAAGACTCTGAAAAGCCCCTGCTTCGCTCCAGTCACTCCCTGGTCCCCACCCTGTCCCAGGCACGGTGCCCAGGGGCCAGGCTGAAGGTGGCTAAACAGTTCAGGGCATCTCCCACAGTGACTTCCTGCTCAGCTCCAGGCGGCTGGGCACCTCTCTGCTCCTTCACGGGTGACCTCTGGCCACACCCCAGCTCACTCTGCCTCGGGCAGATCTCTGCTTCCTCCCTGAGTCACCAAAGGCAGCAGAAATGCGGAAATAACACTCACACTGGCCCTGGGGATGGGGGTGGATCCGCATGCCCTCTCCCCGTCCAGCCTCCCAGGCCCCATGGGAATGACAAACTAGTGATAGCCTGACTTCACCCTACAACCTACTTCCCATTAAGGACCTTCTGGGAGTCCAGGAATACAGTCCAGCTTCCTGAGCCACCTCCCACCGTCCTCTGAGAAGGAATCCAGACTATGAGAGGTTTCTGCTGAAGCGAAGACGACCATAGTGAACCCCAAGCCTTGCCAGGACTCTGGAGGAACTGAGGTTTTAAAGTGAGCTGAGAAGAACCAATGGGCTTCAAAGGAAGAGGTGAAGGCACAAGCCCTACTAAGCACTCGGCACACACGGTACTCATGAGCTACTGGAAGTTGACCAGAATCTAACAGGGCTGCTTCTAGGCAGTATGCCAGGCATTCTCTGTTCTCAAAGACTCCTAGATCGGAGGCTGGCATGTGCCAAGTCAGCAGGGGTCTAGTCTGGGTCTGGGACTGAGCCTCAGTTTCCTGAGCTATCCAATGGGAATGAACCTGGTACCCTTGGAATGAAACTCTGGTCTGTAATAAATACACCAACCCTGGTGACCTTTGCTCCGGCACTATAGTTTGGGACTGGAACACAGAGGAAGCAATGACGTGGTGGAAGGATGACTGGGGGAGGGGATGCACAGGACTCTTCTCCCCACCAAAGAGACTGTTTCATAGGGCAGCAGGAGGGAATTAAGTCAGACACTAAGAACTTCTGGGAGTTACGGACGCTGAATGACCAGGCAGTAAGCTCCTGATCCCAGGCCCTTTCTATGGCCCTGGGGTGGGGACAGGGGTTCTCTTAGCCCCTGTCCGCACCAATCTCCCTTTGGGACAGGGGCAAAGAGAAACAGGTGTGAGACAGAGCTTCACACCTGCTGTCTGGTAGGTTCCGGGCTTGTCCCACAGAGGTGCTGAAGGTGTTCTCACTTGTTTCTGGGAAAAGGGAGGTATCCCCGGGAGGCTGGGAGTGACCTCAGAGGAGGGTCCAAAAATCAGGCCTGGCCCTGGGCAGTGTGCCCTGCCCCACACCGCCCCCCAGGCTTCTGAAGACGCGGACTCGCTCTTACCCGCGCTTACCTGTAAAGGCAAATGCAGAGGGATTCCCTGGAGGCTTCCGAAGCAGTGCCAGAGCCAGGAGCAGCAGCAGCAGCTGCTGGGAGCTCGCCATTTCCGCCGGGGGGAGGGCCACAGCAGGCTCCGCCAGGTGTGTGGCCAGGTGTGTGGCCAGGTGTGCAGCCAGGTGCGCCTGATGCTGCACGCCCCCCCTGCTGGTGGCCACCAGTACTGCGCAGAGACCAGGCACAGACAGGTGCTCAGACAGGCACCTCCGGACTTGCTCTTCTCCAGGGGCCCCATTCCCACCCCAGTCCTCCCCAGAACCCGGCCTGGACTGTGATCCTGAAGCCCTCCAACTCTGCCAGACCCTCATTACAGCCCGCTCCTCTGCTCCCCTCCCTCCTGCAGCCCCTGCCACGCCGACGGCTCCTCCGTGGCTCCCCCAACCCATGCGTGACTCTCCTCTGTCCAGCTGCCCACTCTGAGCACCCCCAGCCCCTTCCCTTACCTGCATCTCCATCCTAGGTCCCATGAGGCTGGGAATGTCATCGTCCCCCTCTTGTGGGTGGGCCCAGCACCCCCCCCACCCCCGGTCAGGATGCACCTGGAACCTTCTAGTGCTTCCAGAACCAGGTGCCCATGCCTGCACCTGTAGAGTTCTCCAGGGCCATGGCATTCAAGTGGCTGCTCTGAGCCAGGTCTCCAGATGGGGGTTTTTGGAGTAGGCTGGGGGTAGCTCTCACCTAAAAGTCACCAACTGCCACCCTGGCAGCTATGGAAGGATATGGTGGCACTCGAGGCCACACCAGCAGGCCGTGACCTTCAGGAAAGACCCACGTGGTTGAAGTGTGAGCCCCCCCCCCCCCCCGGGCTGTGCTAGACTCCCTCCCCTAATACCCCAGACACCCCCATTAACTCAGAACGCATGACCCGGGACCCAGGCTGTGGAGGACTTTATTCATTAGACCCAGAGAGCCACATGGTCCTTCCCAGAAGTCCCCCTGCTGGCACGATAGCAAGGGTCCTAGACGCCAGGCCAGCGCGAGGGCCGGGTGCTGTGTCGCGAGGCGTCCCTCGAGCAGTCCCGAGGGGCTCCTGACCCCAGGAGCATATCCGTGGTGAGGCAGCTCCGGGTGTAGTGGCCTCTCCAGTTGGACTGAACCATCTTGGCCGCTGTCTGCTGCTGCCGGAGCTGGCGGCGGGTCTTGAAGCCCCTCCAGGCCGACTGGATGGCCATGGCCGCCTTGTTCTGGCCGGGCGACTTGCAGGGGCTCTGGGGAGCCTTCTGGGAGGCGCAGGCCCACAGCACGGCCCCGTGGCTCGAGATGCTCTGGCCCATGCCGTGCACCACGCGCGTGGGCAGGCTGTGGCCGCACATGTGGCACGTGCGGGGGCTGGAGCCCACCAGCATCACCACGCTGGGCGGGCTGCCCAGCCCGGGGCTCAGCGACTGGCAGAGGCTGCAGACGTGAGGCTGGCAGGACTGGAAGCAGCGGTGGTCAGAGCCCAGCCTGGCCTCGCTACCCTGGAAGCAGCGGCGCTCGGGGGTGGGCCTGACCTTGCTGCCCAGCTCCACCCACACGGCCGGGAGCAGCATCTGCTGGGCACAGTCCCGGCGGGTGCAGTATCCTCGCCAGGCGGCCTGTATGATGGTGGTGGCTCTGTACAGCCGGGCCAGGTTCCGCCGCACGTGGAAGCCACGCCAAGTGGCTTGGATGATGGTGGCGCATTGGTGCCACGCCCTGATGGTGCTGCGGACCAGGTAGCCGCGGGCGTAGGCCTGGATCACCACCGCGGCCTGCACGATGATCTTCTCCATGGTCTGCACCGACACCAGCAGCTCCCCCGGCTGCCTGAGGTCCACCGCCGCCACGCTTCCCACGGTGTCCCACGGCACAGGGCCCCTGGCCGGCTCCCACATGCTCTGGGGGGGCCACCGTGTGGTCCATGGGCCTGACGGCCACGCTGGGAACGCCGCCGGCCATGCCAGCGTCCACAGGGCCCTGGAGTACAGTGGGGATCAGGGATGGCTTGTGAAGGCCAGCTATAAGACCCAAGACGTGACGGGAGAGCTGGCCCTGGGGGATGGAGGGGGCAGGGGATGACCTGTGATGTCTAGCGGCAAAATGCATGGAACTGTGGGAGTCCTGTTCAAGGAGGGGCTTCCAGACGCCACTTGGTGACGACGCATAGCCCAGAGACACCCTCCGAACCTTGGGGGCCAGTCTAGGGACACTTGGGCCATGTGCTGCGTCACCAGAGTGGACGGCGGGCATCCTGTCCACCCGCAGTTCACCAGGGGGGTGTCTGGGGCCGCCCAGGGAGGACTGGGTTTCCTGCCTCTGCACCTGATTGGAGGGTACCACCTTGGTCATAGAACCTTCTAGCAGTTCAGGAATAAGTTTGCCATGAATGAATCGGTAGTATTTTTTAGGGCGGAGAGACCTGTGGCTGGTCTGGGTGGGGTTCCCGGACACTGGCTCCTGGAATGTACCGGGGACGACTGCCGTCTGGCCGTGACCGGGCACTGCTTTTTTCATGGAGGACTGATAGGGCTGCACATGTGAGACCACGCTGCCCGGCCCTGACCTCTGGAGAGGACGTGGGCTCTCCATCCTGGCCACAAGCCCTGGATGCAAACTGGGTGTCACGGGACAGCCAGGAGCCAGATGGGAGGAAATCAAGATCACATCCGAAGCCAGCGTCTCCTGGCTTGGAGACCCCACGTGAGCCGAGTGGTCTTCAGAGACCCCTGGAGCCGGGGGCTGAGGCGTGGCCCTGTCCACTGGAGGACCCATCTGCATGCTACGGACCCTGCTAGCAGTGACCAGGTAGGAGCTGGGGGCTGAGTCGGACTGTACAATCGTGGTGATGCTGCTGACCATGGCGTGCTTGCCTAGGGTGGGATCCTGGAAGGGGACCGGGGCCACGCGGCTGGTGTGGCTGGGAGCCCTCTCCTCCAGCAGTGGCATCTGCTCTTTGGGAAGAGTCTCCCCTGCAGGCGGGGGTCCCTGGGGAGAGGCGACATGGCTTCCCATGGGGCTTTGGTACGTCCATGGGGTCACCTCAAGGACCTTGGATCTGTTGGATTCTCTATAAGGTCCCGTTTCTTGGGTGAGGGTCTCACATAATTCTCTCGCCTTCAATTTGGTTTGGTCATCTATGGCCCCAAATGTCACCATCCCAGGATCTTGGCTAAACTGTGAGGCTTTGGACAGAGTGGTGGGCTCTCGGGGCTGACCCTTGGTTGTGTTCTGGGCTCCTGAGGCCTGAGGACGGGCTGGCGCCAGGCTGCTGGGAGGGGAGGCCTGGAGCAGGGCGGTGGGGCCCTCCCCAGCTCCGTGGTACGGCCGGGGAGTGAGGCCTATGAGCATGGACCCCTGGGGGACATTCTGGCCCCCGGTTTTTACAGAACCGAGAGCTACACTCGGGCTCACCCCCTTTGCCACCGAACCTGGGGGAAGGCTGGTGGCAGCAAAACTGGCCATGGGTCCCACGGACAGACTCAGCCTCTGCCCTTCGGCTCCCGGTGACGCCACTATACTAGGGGCCACCCGACCGGCCCCACTACCTGTGGGGAGACTGTGGGCCACGCCACTGGCCATAGTGTCTAGAGGGCGACTCTGGGCCACACCAGTGGCCATGGGCCCCGGGGAAAGGCTCTGACCCACACCCCTGATCACAGACCCTCGGGAAAGACTAAAAGCCACATAATTAGCCACAGCATTTGGGACCATGGCTGTGGCCAGCTGACCATCTGTAGAACTTGATGCAAGGGCACGACTGGCTGTACCCACCACAGAATCCTCAGGGACGATACCTGTATATTGGTAACTGGAGGGGACAACTGTGGCCATAGCAGGGAGTTGGTGGTCTGCAGGCACTGAAGGTGGGACGGTGGACTGAGGGGGTCTGGGGCCCAGATTGTACATGGAAAGTGTGGACTGGTTTGTGTCCAGCCTGCTGGGCACTGCCGGGTGGGGAGGACTGGGGTCCGTCCCTGTGGCCATGGAGGTTCCCTCATGAATCAGAGACACACCTGTCTCCAAGACCTGGGTCGCCATGGGGGCCAAGCCATCAGCCACCTGGCATGGCCCAGGGCCCAGTGCAGGGGCCATGTTCTTCTGGAATATACTCCCAGCCAGGCCAGCAGGGCTAGCCCCCTGAGACAGACTGAGGAGCATCCTTGCATCCTGAGACGAGCAGGCGGACATGCCCTTGAGCCAAGTCGGATGGAACGCACTGGGTCCCTGGGTCACCTCCTTGGTCATGTCAGTTTGGTAGAGATTGGGAGCTGACACAGAGACCGCGTTTGGGTGCCTCCCACAAACACCGGACGGCGGGTGGAAGCCGAGGGACCCCTTGCTGAACGGGGAATCCTGGAGGTCTGAGACTAGCCTGTCCGCCATGACAGAATCATCACAAGGGTGCAACACAGGATCCAGGGGTGGCTGGACAGGCCCCAGACCCATCCTGCCAGGTGCACAGGCGTAGGACTTGCCTGGGCCAAGGGCGATGAAGACGGGCTGCTGGCACAGGCCAGGGGCGCCCGCGCTCACCCTTGAGGCCTGCAGAGTCGCGTCCACCCTGGGCCCAGGGGCGGGCTGACAGAGGCCACGACCCACCCCATAGATGACCGATGGCTGGGACAGGCTCATGGACCCCAGACTGGCCATGGAAGACTCAGATAGAAAAGGGGACAGGAAGGGGTGGGCGAGTCTGGGGACAGCTGGACTGGGTGAAGGTGTTTGCATAAGACTGGGGGCCATCCCACTGGCCATGGCCTGGTGGGACAGAATGGGATACCCCCCGCTGGCAACTGATGGATGGGCTAGGCTTGGGGACACCCCACTGGCCACAGGTGGCTGGGCCAGGCTTTGGGGTACTCCCCAAGGCATGGAGGGCTGGTTGAAGCTTGGGGAGGCCCTATTGGGTATAAAAGGTTGAGCTAAGACTGGGGGGGACCCCGCTGGCCACGGGTGGGTGGGCCAGGTACGGTGGCATCCCACTGGCCATAGAGGGATGGAGGAAGCCTGGGGGTGCCCCACTGGCCATAAAAGGTTGGGCAAAGCTTGGGGACACCCCGCTGGCCATAGGTAAATGGGCTGGGCCAGCGGCCGGATGACTGGCTACAGATGGATGGGGCAGAACGGGGGAGAAGCCACCTGCCATCAGCGGGTGAGTTAGGCTTGGGGACACCCCACTGGCCATAGAAGGGTGGACCAAGCTTGGGGACATCCCAATGGCCATACACAGTTGGGCAAAACTTGGGGACACCCCATTGTCCACAAAAGCCTGGGCCAGGCCTGGAGCTGCTCCATAGGCTGTAAGATGGTAGGGTGGTCCTGGGGACACCCCACTGGCCACAGGAGGTTGGGGCACTCTTGGAGTGACTCCACGGGCCATAGATGGTTGGGGTGGTCTAGGGGACACCCCACTGGCCACAGGTTGAGCTAGACTTGGAGCCCTCCCACTGGCCATAGAAGGCTGGCCAAGACTTGGGGACATCCCACTAACCATAGAAGGCTGGGTAGAGGTTGAGGACATCTCATTGGTCATAGAAGGCTGGCCAAGACTCAGGGACATCCCACTGGCCATAGAAGGCTGGCCAAAACTTGGGGACATCCCACTGGCCATAGAAGGCTGGCCAAAACTTGGGGACATCCCACTGGCCATAGAAGACTGGGTAGAGGTTGGGGACATCCCACTGGCCATAGAAGACTGGGTAGAGGTTGGGGACATCCCACTGGCCATAGAAGGCTGGGTAGAGGTTGGGGACATCCCACTGGCCATAGAAGGCTGGGTAGAGGTTGGGGACATCCCACTGGCCATAGGAGACTGGCCAAGACTTGGGGACATCCCACTGACCATAGGTGACTGACCAATACTTGGGGGCATCCCACTGACCATAGAAGGCTGGCCAAGACTTGGGGATATACCACTAACCATAGGAGGCTGGCCAAGACTTGGGGACATCCCACTGACCATAGATGACTGACCAACACTTGGGGACATCCCACTGACCATAGAAGGCTGGCCAAGACTTGGGGACATCCCACTGACCATAGAAGGCTGGCCAAGACTTGGGGACATCCCACTGACCATAGAAGGCTGGCCAAGACTTGGGGACATCCCACTGACCATAGAAGGCTGGCCAAGACTTGGGGACATCCCACTGACCATAGAAGGCTGGCCAAGACTTGGGGACATCTCACTGACCATAGAAGGCTGGCCAAGACTTGGGGACATCCCACTGACCATAGAAGGCTGGCCAAGACTTGGGGACATCCCACTGACCACAGATTGGTGGGTGGACTTGAGAATACCCCACTGGCCATAGAAGGCTGGCCAAGACTTGGGGACATCCCACTGACCATAGAAGGCTGGCCAAGACTTGGGGACATCCCACTGACCACGGATTGGTGGGGTGGACTTGAGAATACCCCACTGGCCATAGAAGGCTGGCCAAGACTTGGGGACATCCCACTGACCACAGATTGGTGGGGTGGACTTGAAAATACCCCACTGGCCATAGAAGGCTGGGTAGAGGTTGGGGACATCCCACTGGCCATAGAAGGCTGACCAAGACCTGGGGACCTCCCACTGACCACAGAAGGCTGGCCAAGACTTGGGGACATCCCACTGACCACAGATTGGTGGGGTGGACTTGGGAATACCCCACTGGCCATAGAAGGCTGGGTAGAGGTTGGAGACATCCCACTGGCCATAGAAGGCTGACCAAGACCTGGGGACCTCCCACTGACCACAGAAGGCTGGCCAGGACTTGGGGATATCCCACAGGCCACAGAAGGCTGGGCAAGACGTGGTGACATCCCAATGGTCATAGAAGGCTGGGCTAGGCTTGGGGTCACCCTACTGGCCATAGATGCATGGGGCAGGCTTGGGGTCACCCCAATAGTCACAGATGGTTGGGCAAAGTTTGGGGATGTCCCATTGGCCAGAGATGGGTAAGCTAGGCTGGTGGATACCCCAGTGCCCACAGACGTCTGGGCTAGGCCTGGGGATACCCCACTGTTCGTAGATGGCTGGGTAATGTTTGAGGACACCCCACTGGTCATAGGTGGCTGAGTTGGGTTTGGGGACAACCCATTGTCCATAGAAGGCTGGACGAAGTTTGGGGACACTTCACTGGCCCTGGATGACTGGGCTAGACTGGGGAACGTTTCAGTACCTGTCGGTGGCTGAGCTAGGTTTGGGGACGCCCCACTGATCATAGATGACTGGACTAGGCTAGGGCACATCCCTGTGGCCACGCCTGGCTGGGCTAGCCTGGGGGACACCCCACTGTCCACAGATGACTGGGCAAAGTTCAGGGACACTCCAATGGCCACAGAAGGTTGGGCCAAGTGTGGAGATACCCCACTAGTCAAAGGCGGCTGTGCTAGGCCTGGGGTCACCCCACTGACCTCAGACAGGTGACTCTGGGTCACACCGACCTCATTGGTCATAGCTATAGGGGCCAGGCTTGTGGAGACCCTACTGGCCGCAGATGAATGGCGTGACCTTGGGGTTATCTCACTGGCCACAGATGGCGGGGCTGGACTGTGGGTCTCCCCACCTGTCACGGATGCGCATCCTCTTCCAGAGGCCACCTCACTGGCTGCGGGCCTGTCAGGTATTACTAAGAGCACCCTGCCACCCGCTCTTGGCTGGGGTGGGCTCGGGGCTAATCTAGTGGTGGCCGATGGCTGGGCTCTGCTTGGGGGCACCCTAATGGATACTGTAGGCTGGGATAGGCTTCGGGTCAACCTGCGGCCCACTAATGGCTGGCTGAGGATTAACTTCGCCAGTTTTGGGGCTACCCTACAGGCCAGCGCAGACGGAGACTGGGTAAGAGCCAGCTTGGTGGACAAAGATGGCTGCTGGTGCCCAGGAGGGACCACAGAGCCCAAAGACTGGCTCCTCCGCAGTCCTGGTCTGATAGTCTCCTGAGACATTCTCTCCACCAGATCCATGGAGCTCTGGCATGGGGAGAGCCTATCCTTCTCATCCTCTGAGTCCCAGTGGACACTCAAGGTCAAGTGACTGGACACTGGGCCGCGGTACAGAGCTGGCGTGAGCTCCGGGGTGGTCGAGGGGCGCCAGCAGAGGTTTGGCATCGCCTGCCCGGGACTCGCTCTTTCTAATTTTTCTGCACCCATGAGTCTCTGGGATCTCCCTCTGTCCTCCTGAGAGAGGAGGGAATCTGGCTGAGGGTCCTGATCCGAGATGCCCTCCTGGACCTTGTCCACAAGTTCTACAGTGGTCAGGCTGGTCACAGACATGGTGGAGAAGCTGGGCGAGCTGCAGCTCTGCAGAGAGCTTTGGGACTCGCTGTCATTTGGTCCAGACACCACGAAGCCCGGGGAGAAGTTTTTAGCCAGGACATTGTCTGGATGCTGTGGCAAACTAGACACCAACTCATTGAGAAGGGACATTTGGTGACTGGGCACATGCTCCCGGGGACGGGGAGGATTCCGTGTTAGAGTCCCCTTCTGTCTAGGGGCGGGTGCCCGGGGAAGGACTCGTCCCAGCCTCATGGCTGGGGGAGCGTGGAACAGAGCGCCCCCTGCCGGGCACTTGGGAGCCTGCACCTTGCTCACCACAGTGGTCCTCAGGGAACTGGAGGTCATGTTAGTGATCATCTGCCTGGGACCCTGGAAGGCCTGCTTGTGGTCTGGAGGCTGAGTCCTCCTTAGATTCTCCTCAGTGGCCTTGGATAGCTTGTTTGGACCCCTGGTCACTGAGCGGTGAGAATGTTTAGGGGACACCTTGCTAACCCCTGAGAACTGACACCAGCAAGCAGCATCCCGGCAGACAGGGAAAACTGGTTGGGACTGGACGGCCCTTCTACCACCCACACTACCCGGAAGACTACCCAAGGCCCCTCTGCCCTCCCCTGACGACGTCCACGAATGAGAGGCCACCCTGCTGACCATGTGTGGCTTGTGGGGGCTCGGGGCATTGTCACACGTCACTGATTGCTGGCTGGTGCTGGGGCCTATGCCGTTGGTGACCAACGACTGCCAGAGGTGGGGGGGTGGCTGAAAGCGGGACGGCGTGGGCAGCGGGGGGCCCTCCACGCCCACCGCCCGGCTGGCGTCCGGTGCCGATGGGCCAGGCCCTGGGGTCAGGCACCTGTTTCCCATTCTGATCCTGGGGCCCGGGTACGAGACCCTCCTGGGCCCCCTCTCCCAGGGCTGTATGAGGTCCAGGCCCATGACCAGGGGATACTGGTAGAGGCTGGGGACCATCCTACGGGCTAAGGACACACCCACAGGCAACAGTGACAAGCAGGGTGACCCCTCCAACGTGGCCCCATCCCCCATCTCCTCCAAGAGCCCGGCGGACTGGCCCATGGTGAAGTCCTCCCAGGCTCCGACCTGGGAAACCCTGACCTTGCTGGACTGTAGTCTCACGGGGCCCGCGGAGGATGCCCACGCGGCCGACGGGGTCCCCCGGCAGTCCGCCTCCACCGGGGTGGGCAGCAGAGTCATCCCACTCCCCACTGATTTCGAGGTGGCCTTGGGCAGGATGGCTGCAGTCCTCAAGGCTGCCTGGGACAGAGACTGGCTGAGGACGGCGCCCAGCTCCCCCTGACACAGGGCTTGGCTGAGGGCGGCCCGCTCCTCGTCCGTTAGGGCCTTGCTGAGCACCTGCTGAGCCAGCTTGCCCTGCATGACCTTGCTGAGCTCTGAGCGCAGTTCACCCCGAGACAGGGCACGGGACAGGGTGATGCCCAGTTCACCCCAGGACAGCGCCTTCACCAGGGCCATGCCCAGCATGCCCTGAGGCAGTGCCTTGGTCATGGAGGTGCCCAGGACTTCCTTGGACAGAGCGTGGTTCAGAGCTGCCCGTACTTCCCCCTGGGAGAGGGCTTTGGCCAGCAGGGCGCGGATGTCCTCCTGGGAGCCCAGCACAGCAGCCAACTCCGCACAGAGGGAGGCGATCTGGGAGGCTGCCGCAGCCTCCTGGCAGGACCCTGCCTGGCTGGCCATTGGTGGCTGGGCCCGCGGGGTTCCGCTGTCGCCCCAGGATTCAATGTTGCACGTGGGGTGTCCAGCAGAGGTCAGCAGAGGTACCAGCATGCCCTGGGCCTCCGAGGCCACCGGGCGTGGGCCCTGGATGGTCTTGCCCTGCGTGTGGCCCTGGGGCTGGAGCTGGGTGGGTCTGTCATCTGGCTTGGCTCGGGTCAGGGAGCTGAATGCACCCAGGTGGCAGGACGGGGCAGACACCCTGGACCCGGTCAGGAGGGGCTGGGACTGCGTCTTGCTGTTGAGGTCAGTAGGCTGGTGTGCTGCGTAGAAGGACTTGGCTGTTTCTGTGACCAGCTGGGCCTGGGACTGTGTCTTGGTCAGTCCGATGGGCAGCTGCGCTTGGGACTGGACCTTCATGGCCCCTGTGGTCAGATGCACCTGGGACTGCGTCTTGGTCAGACATGTGACGAGATGAGCCAGGGACGGGGTCTTGGTCAGCTTGGTGGGTGGATACACCTGGGCTGGGGTCTTGGCTGAACCCGTGGCCAGATGTGCCTGGGACAGAGCCTTGGTCTGCTTGGCGGGCGAGTGTCCCGGGGATGTCGTCATCAGGTGTGTGGTCAGCTGGGGCGGGGGCAGGACTCTGGCCAGATGTGTAGACAGAGGTCCTTGAGCCAGGACCTTGGTCTGCTCAGCAGACAGGTGGACCTGGGATGTGGTCTTTGACAGGCGCGTGGCCAGCTGTGGCTGGGGCATGGCTGTTGGTGGACATGTGGCCAGATGTGCCTGTTGGGACAGGGCCTTGGTCTGCTCCACGGCCGGATGTACCTGGGACAAGGCCTTTGTCAGGGGTGTGGCCAGCTGCTCCTGGGCCGGGGCCTTGGCCTGCCTAGCGGCGGGATGAGCCTGGCACAAGGTCTTGGTCAGAGGGGCGGCCAGCTGAGCCCGGGGCATGGTGGCAACCGTTTCTACAGGCACGTATACCTGGGACTGCACCTTGATGATCTCTATCCTCTGGTGTGCCTGTGGCGGGGGCCTGTTCCTGTCCTCAGTGACTTTTGTCCATGACGAAGGCCTGGCCATGTCCGTCACCACGTTGGTCTTTGATGCCGTTTCTCTTTTTACCTGTTTTTGGAGGCTGGTCTTGACTTTCTCAGGTTCCAAAGGACCCTTGGCTATTGGTCTGGGAGCCCCAGCTTCAAGATGTGACTGGGGAACACATCTGACCTTCCCCTCGGCCAAGTATGAGTGGGACGAGCCTCTGACGACGCCAGCCGTCTGCTTCATGTTCATCATGACCTTGGCCTTTGGTGCGTTCAGGTGCATGGTGGAGGAGGTGTTGGCGAGTCCAGCTGCTCCAGCTGTTGGGGGTGGACCTCTGAGATTGCCAACTGCTGGAGGAACCAGGCACAGGGTCCTGAGCACAGCTGCCACAGAGCGGATCTGGGCTGGGGTCTTGGTTATCATGGCTGCCAGACGCGTCTGGGGCGGAGGCTTTATCATGGAGACACCGGGGCATATCTGGGATGGACTCTTGGGCACCGTGGCTGCCTGACAAGTTTGCATCTGGTTTTTGGCCGGGGCAGTCACCAGGCGCATCTGGGGTGGGGGCTTCGTCACTGCAGACACCGGGCACGTCTGTGGCGGAGGCCTGGCTGGGGTGACCACGGGGCGTCCTTGGGGCGGGGGCCTGATCACCGAAGCCAACAGGCACACCTGGGGTGGGATCTTGGCCATGGTGGCTGCTATACGTGACTGCAACGGAGCATTGGTCAGCGAAGGTGTGGGTCGCATCGGAGCTGGAGTCTTGGTCACAGTGGGCGACGGACATGGCTGGGGTAGGGTCTTCATGACTGTCATCATGGGTCCCGGACACGTCTGAGGTAGAGTTTTGGTCACTGTGGACACTGGGCACACCTGGGCCTGGGTTCTGGCTATGGAAACCGCTGGATACGTCTTGGGTGGGGTCTTGGTCAGGGTGGACACCGGGAAGGCCTGGGGTGGGGTCTTGGTCAGGGTGGACACCGGGAAGGCCTGGGGTGGGGTCTTGTGGATCTCTGCTTCCATGTGAGCCTGGGTCTGGGTCTTGAATGATCCGGAAACTGCCTGGCCGTACCTTCCAGATGGGGGTGGCTCCGGGGCCCCTGCTTTGGTAACCCTGGCAGGTACGTTCTTGGTCTTCACTGTGTCTCCCTCTATGTGCCTGACGAGGCAGGCGCTCCTGATGGTCTTCGTCAGCAGGCATGGCGGGCATTTTGAGTCTAGACTCACCGGACTTGGAAGCCTGATGGCAATCGCCTGGTGTGGCAGGAAGGCCACCCCGTGGGCTCCAGGGGAGTGAGGAGCCTGTATTCCAGACTCAGGAATGCCCTGGGCTGCTGGGTGCTGCAACAGAGTCAGCTGAGGGCTGCAGGGGGCCAGACTGTCGGAGGAAGGGAACTGGGTCTCCTTGCTCATCATGACAGGCTGCGCCGGAAGGGGCTTCTCTTCCGGTGGCTGGAAGCGCACCTGCTGTGGGGGGTGGTACGGGATGTCTCCTTCCTCCTTGCTCACTCTCTTCACCATGGCCTTGCTGGAGCGGAGGAGGCGCCTGGTGTTGAAGCGCCGCCAGGCCTCCTGGATGGCCTTGGCTGCCATCATCTGCGAAATGAGCTTCTGCCGGAGCCGGTAGCCCCTCCAGTTGGCTTGGATGAGGGTGGCTGCCCGAGATAGCATCATGTCCATCTCGTCCACCAGGATGTTCTTGAAGGCCTGGCTCTCGACCACAGCCCGGAGGCGCGGGATACGGCGAGGCTCTGTCTTATTCTGAGCTGGCTGTTGCAGAAGCTGCTCCTTGGACTTGTGGGCCTCATGCTGCTGTGGAAACGGTTTCCCCACTTTGTCTTGGAGACAATAGACGGGCTGGGGCGGGGGGAGGCACTGCCCACTAGGTGACAACTGGTTTGTGAACTGGAGCTGTGTGACTGGCTGCATCATCTTGGTTCCTGAGCAGGTCAGCTAGGCCTGTGGGGGAGGACAGACAGATGCACAGGTCCATGAACAGAGAGGGGGTACACGGGGGGTGGGTAGATGGATGGTAGAGGGGCCGAGGCGATTACACGAGTGGATGGATGAATTAATGGATGGGGAGATGAATGAGTGGATGAATGGATGGATGGTTAGATAGAGGGATGGAGAGACGGATGGAGGGATGGAGAGGTGGAGGGATAGATGGATGGATGGATGGATGGATGGATGGATGGATGGATGGACAAGTGGATGGAGAGATGGATGGTTAGATGGAGAGATGGATGGTTGGATGGTTAGATGGATGGACAAATTAGATAGATGGAAGAATGGATGGATAGATGGATGCATGAATGAATACAGATGGATGGATGGGAAGATGGATGAATGGATGGATGGAGGGATGAAGGTATGGATGGTTGGATGGTTGGATGGATGGATGGATGGACAGATGGATGATGGTTGGATGGTTAGAGGGATGGACAGCACAGGTGGGTGGATGGATAGATGGATGGATGAATGGGTAGATGGATGAACGGATGGATGGACTGATGGGTGGGTGGGTGGATGGATGGACGGATCGATCGATGGATGGATCGATGGGTGGGTGGATGGATGGACGGATCGATCGATGGATGGATCGATGGGTGGGTGGATGGATAGATGGATTGATGGGTGGGTGGATTGATGGGTGGGTGGATGGATGGATGGATGGATTGGTGGGTAGGTGGATGGATGGACGGATCGATCGATGGATGGATCGATGGGTGGGTGGATGGATAGATGGATTGATGGGTGGGTGGATTGATGGGTGGGTGGATTGATGGGTGGGTGGATGGATGGATGGATGGATCGATGGGTAGGTGGATGGATGGATGGATCGATCGATGGATGGATCAATGGGTGGGTGGATGGATGGATGGATGGATGGTTGGATGGATGAATGGGTGGGTGGATTGATGGGTGGGTGGATGGACGGGTGGGTGGGTGGATGGATGGGTGGGTGGATGGATGGGTGGGTGGATGGATGGCTAGGTAGATGGATAGGTGAGTGGATGGACAATGGAGAACTGGGATGGCTGGATCAGTGCATGACTGGTAGATGGAAAGATCAACTGCAGGTGGAAAGATGAGTAAAAAGAAGGATGAGAGGATGACTGTGGCCTTCAGAAGAAACTTGGGCGCACAGCGTTGGGACACTATCCAGCAGTCCTCACACATAAGCTATAGCCTAACACACTTGCTTAACAGAACAAGTGTGTTTTTCTTCAGGTTGGATCAGCCAAAGCCCTTGGCCGGCCATCTGCTTACCTTGAAGGGTCATAGAGTTGGAAGAGGAGCAGAAGAAGAAGGTGCAATCTCAGAAGCCGGCCTGTAAGAGGAGGCTGCCTTCAGTTCTTCATCACATGCAACGTGCAGCAACACTGCTCTGGGCTGGCTCTGTCCTCAAGATCCACACAAGAAGAAAAGTCAAAAGCAAGAAACACTTAATTCTTTTTTTTGTTGTTTTGTTTTTTGTTTTTTGCAGTGCTGGGGTTTGAACCCAGGGCCTTGTGCTTGTGAAGCAAGCACTCTACCAACCGAGCTACATTCCCAGCCCCTCAATTCTTTTTTTTTTTTTTTTTTTTGGGTACTGGGGATCGAGCCCAGGGCCTTGTGCTTACAAGGCAAGCACTCTACTGACTGAGCCATCTCCCAGCCCCCTCAATTCTTACAGAAGAAAAAAGAGTTCATATGAAAACACAGTCAAGGAAATAGGGATTCGGATGAGTGAGGATGGTGCATGCTGAAGGATGATCATCACTGTTGCTTAGGAGAATAAAAACCGAAGAGAACCCAAAGGCCGAGGAGGAACGGTGTCCAGGGTGGCTCCCCCCAATGCTGTGGATGAAACTCAGACCCCACCCTTGCGAGGCACGTGCTCTGCCACTGAGCCTCAGCCCAGCCTGTCTACAGTATCTTGCAGGTAACCCAGAAATTCCTCTCTGATGAATGAAGAGTTCCAACATAGGCCACACAGCAAGACCCCATCTCAAAAGAAAGAAGTGTCCATTGTGACAATCCATGATCTTCATAAAGAAGTCACGAAATAAATTTTAAGGGACATTGAGGTAATAATCACAACACAGTCTTAAATGGGAAATGTAAATTTAAAAACCACACACACCACGACTATTCTTTTCAGTGCTGGGAATGGAACCCAGGGCCTCAAACATGGTAGGCAGGTGATAAACCCCTGGGCTCTATCCCCTGCTCCCAATCAAGCAGATTTTTTTTTTTTTTTTTGAGATGGGATCTATCTACGTTGTTGCCCAGGTTGGCCCCAAACTCCTGGCTCAAGTGATCCTCCTGCCTCAGCCTCCTGAGTAGCTGGGACTACTGGCGTGCTCCATAGGCAAATTCTTAATGGGGAGATTCTCAGGCATTTATGAGCCTAGCCTACAGGTAGACCCACAGAAGGGTTAAATGTCTGGTAAAAAGCCCTCAGTCTGGGTTGGGTGCAGATTAGTGGTAGGGTGCTGGCCTAACATGTGCCAGGCTCTGGGTTCTGTCCCCAGAATGGCCCAAGCCCAGTGCAGTGGTGAACACCTGCAGTCCCATTGACTTGGGAGGCTGAGACAGGAGGATGGCTTGAGCCCAGGAGTTTGAGACCAGCCTGAGCAACCCAACAAGAACCCATTGCAAACATATACATAGAAAATAAAATGGCCAGGCGTGGTGGTGCTTGCCCGTAATCCCAGCAGCTGGGGAGGCTGAGGCAGGAGGATTCCAAGTTCAGAGCCAGCCTCAGCAAAGTGAGGTGCTAAGCAACTCAGTGAGACCCTGTCTCTAAATAAAATACAAAATAGGGCTGGGGATATGGCTCAGTGTCGGAGTGCCCCTTGGTTCAATCCTCAGTATACCAAAAAAATAAAATAAACTGGCAAAATCATGACAGCACCTTTGGACTATGCCTAAGTGGGGCAGTTTATAAGCAGTCCAGGTAAAAAATAACAGAACTAAACTGAGATCAGAGCTGTCTTCCAAGAGTCAGTTTGCAGTATGAACCCAATCAAGTCATGGCTGCCCATGGTCACAAAATTGCCTTCTAAAACAAAAACAACTTTTTTTTTTTTTTTTTAAGTATAGGACTGGGGATATAGCTCAGTTGGTAGAGTGCTTGCCTTGCAAGCACAAGGCCCTGGGTTCAATCCCCAACACCGTAAAAAAAAAAAAGCATAAAACTGAACCCAGGGGCTGGGGTGTGACTCAGTGGTAGCTTCATGAGGCACTGGGTTCCATCCTCAGCACTACATAAAAAAAATAAATCAAATAAAGATTGTGTCCATCTACAACTAAAAAAACTATTTTTAAAAAAGCAGAACTCAGAGTCTCCCAAACAATGTTTAGAATACAATCCAAAATTACTAGACATGAAAACGAGAAGAAGTGATCAATGAAGTGTGAACCCCAGGTGCTGCAAATTCTGGAATTAGCAGATAAGGATTGTAGAACAACTCTTATAATTACAGTTGTACCTCTGCATCCACAGGGCCCCATAGATACCAAAATCCACGCACACTCAAGTCCGGTCTATAGAATTGCGTAGAATTTGCAGAGAACCTATGCAGTCTTCCCAGAGACCATAAATCATCTCTGCATGACTTGGAATATCCAATACAATGGAAATGCTATATAAATAGCTATTACATTGTACTGTTTAGGGAATAAGGACCAAAAAATTCTGACCTGTTCAGTATACCTTTAAATATATTCAATCAGCAGTTAGTTGAATACACAGATGCAGAAGCCATAGACACGGATGGCCAACTGTATACTAAATCAAAAACTAGGCTCATAATGAGTGAAGAGATAGACCACCTTGGCTGAGAAATAGACCAAAGAGATATTAGAAGTGAACCAGATGGAGAGTCTGAAACTGAATAAAATCCAACATCTGAAAAATTTAGAATTCACTGGGTGGAACAAAACCAAGTACAGGTGACAGATGAGTCAGTGAGTGTGAGCAGAGAGAGCTGGAGATTACCCAATCTGAAGAACATGGAGGAAACAAATGGACCATTAGCCAGGCCTTAGGGACCTGTGAGATGGTATCAAAAGGACTAACATACATGTACTTGGAGTCCCAGAAAAAGGCGGAGGACAGAAAGATATCTGAAGAAACACTGACGGAATTCAGTGGTGGAGGTGGGGCGCCTGCCAATCATGCATGAGACACTGGGTTCAACCTCCAGAACCACATTAAAAAATATAATCAGTATTTTTTAATACTGTAATCCCAGTGACTTGGGAAGCTCAGGCAGAAGAATAACAAGTTGGAGGCCAGCCTCAGCAACTTAGCAAGACCCTGTCTCAAAATAAAAAAGGGCCCCATGTGGCTCAGTGGTCAAGTGCCCCTGGGTTCAGCCCCCCAGTACCAAAACAAGCCACAAAGACGACAAACACAAAATAAAAACCCAGTCAAGACGTTGATGATCTGAGACACTCTCAACCACTCAGGCTTACTTGGAATTTCCGGACTGAGAAACGGAGGATCAGAGAGGCAAGATCACCTGCCCATGGTCACATCGGGGGTCCCCCTGGTTCGCTGAGCCTTTACCTCTAGATGGTCCAGTCGGCAGGGCTGGTTGGAGAGACCACCATCCCCAGCTCCAGGGGGAAGTGCCCTCTGCCGTGAAAGGTGAACCCTGCCTCCTGAGGCCCTTGTGACGATGCCTGGCCTCAGCGCCCCAGCAGCCTGGGGTAGGAACTGGGCTCTCGGGCTCTACTCTAGAACCAGGCCAGGCCCTCCACAAGTCTCCCCTGCCTTACCTGTCAGGGCTCAGTACAAGGCCCCCATGGCATGGTGGGAGGGGCTGAGAGACGCAATCACAATAAGTTATTGTTGCTGCAGCCACTGGTTTCCAAGTCCCTGCTGCAAAGGGGAAAGCGGGGCTCAGGTCCCAGGCACTGGGGGGCAGATATTGGTAGAAGGACCCGGTTGGGGACTCTCCAGCTCCCCAAAGGGCCCGCCCAGTCTTTGGCTCCACTTCAGAGAGAAACTAAAGACCCAGATGAAGCAGATCGCATGGCACCTTAGTCCTCCTGCTGTGCCTCAGGGCTTCCCCATTAGCCCAGGAGCTGCTGGGGGCCGTCGACCTATGGTTTGCTGTGTTTAACAACACAGAGAAGAGTGCACACAGTAGGTGCTCAAGAGATGCTTTATGAACGAATAGATGAATGGGTGGCTGGGTGGCTGGGTGAATGAGTGCAACCCAAGCTGGAGAATGGAAACCAGCAGTTCCAGAATCCCACTGCGTCCATTCCAGGGTCTGAGGTTTCATTAACCACATATGTGACCAGTGAGAGAGTGAACAGATGACCAAGTGACAGAAACAGGACCATGGGACCTGGGGAGAAGGAAGGGGGTCCCCCCAGGACGCAGAAGCTGAGCCTGGTTCAGCAATACAGAGTCAACCCCTCTGAGCCCGTTCCCCCCTCTGAAACATGAACTAAGACCATTGTCCCTAAGATCACAAGGACACAGCAGGCTCCTCAGGATGGGCCCCCAGGCAGATAAGGCCACCATCAAGGCTTTGAGGAGTCAGGTTGCTGACCTACCACTCCGAGAAGCCCAGAGGAACCAGAAGGATTTCAAAGGCACTGGGGCTAGCGAAGAACAACAGGGTCCCCTGTATACCCCCCAACAAGCCCCTCTCTCCAAGCCCACTCACGTGCCCCCGAAGCTGAACCCACCAGCCCGAATGGCCAGCCCTGGGACCCTGGTGCCATGGCAGCTTTGTGACTCATAGCCAAGTCCCAGCCAATCCCCATAAGCGCTTGTGAGGAGAGGGTTCTAGAAGGCAGAACCAGGTTGGGGGGGGCAGGATGTGGGCCAGGGCCAAAGGTCATGGTGGTTGCTACCTACGGCTTGCTCCTCCTGAGCAGAAAGTCAAGGCTTTGAGCTCAGAAGACCCCAGAAGTCTCCCCATCTGTATATCCAGAGGCAGATGCAGTCTTTTTGGCCCTTGAGTATTTGCTGAGCACCTACTGTATGCTGGAAGAAAGCCCTTGATTTGGGGACATAAAAAACAACTCAAATAATTTGGGGGTTTAAAACTCTTAGGTAGGAGAAGGGCACAATGGTGCACGCCTGTAATGCCAGCCACCCGGAAGCCTGAGGCAGGACGATCTCAAGTTGGAGATTTAGCAAGAACCCTGTCTCAAAAACAACAAAATAGCAGGGCCGAGACTGGGGCTCAGTGGTAAAGCGCCCCTAGGCTAAATCCCTGGTACCAAAACAAAACTGTCAGGGAGCGGGCAACCCCTCCTGGACCCTCTCACCCTTGGGAGCGCCTCCTCTTTTCCTCTTACTTGAATAAATCCCACTCTTTTTGCTCACCAAAAAACAACACAACTGTTAGGAAGAAATCAAACAGGATGGGATGGGCCAGGCAGGGAGCGGAGCTGGAAAAGGGGAGAAGGAACTTGGGAAGAACCTGGGGAGAGTTGGGAGAAGGGTGCCCCAGGTGGAGGGTACAGCACGAGCAAAGGCCCTGAGGTTGGAAGGAGCCAGGTAAGGACGAGGGGCCCCGGGGAAGACTGGCGTGGCCGAGGAGGACAGGGTGAGAGATCAGCAGAAGACACAGGAGATTTGGGGGGCAAAGTGTCAAAAGAAGTACAAGAGTTTGAGTTTTATTGAGAAAGCACCAGGGAGCCACTAGAGGGCTCAGAGCAAAGGAGGAAAGAGTTCTGACCTACAGCCTAAAACGCGTGGCTGGCATCCGGGTCTCCGTCCAAGTTTGAAGACTCCTCAGGGCCCAGCCAACGCTGAGACCTCTTGGGATTCCCGTAGAGCAAGAGTGGGCACCAACCCTGAGCCACAGCCCTGCTGGGGGAAGTGAGGCCAATGCCTTGGGTCACCTCCCGGGGTTGGGCCAGGGCCCAGTGTGAGTCACAGCTGGCTAGGCCAAGACTGACACACACCTTGGCCTCAGCACAGCCAGCCACAGCCAAAGCCACACAGCCCGGCCTCCCTTAGGAGCCACAGGGGGGCACCAAGGCAGAAGAGCAGGAGGGGTGCCCTGCCTCACCCATTTAGACCCTCTCCCAAGTCTTCAGACTGTGGCTGTAACTTTGAGCAAAATAAAGAACATGGCAGTTGGACAGGACTTACTGTCCTTCATCTGTCTCGACAGTGACCAGGAGACCCTACGTGTGCCCTTGAGAAACAGAGCTTGAGTGGTCAGGGCGTTGATGGCAGACACGGGGCCCGGTATGAGCGGGTAAGGTGCTGGTCCCACCAGGCATCTGAGGCCGGAGGCAGAGTGGTTGGGGGGAAGGCAGAGGCCCAGAGGGAAAGGACACTGATCTTTTGGGTAGGAGGTCCCTGGGGGAACCCTGGCCCGTGCAGGGCCTAGTGTGGCCCAGGACTTCTTTATTCCCCAGAGAAGTTTTCAAGTTGGGGCCAGATCTGGGGTTTTGAATAAGCACCCACAAAAAAACTAACCCTGCAAGGGGGCTGGGGCAGAGGGCCTGCTTGGCATGCAGGAAGCCCGGGGTCTGAGCCCAGCACTGCAAGCAAGAAGGCCGTCCGGTCGCGCCGCTCAGCTTGCCTGCCCGCTCTTCAGACTAGCCGGCCTCCTGGCCGGCCACCATGGGGTGCGCACGGAGGCCTGGGTTTGAATGGCCCAGACGTCCCCAGTCCTCCCTGGGCTTCCCCTTCCCTGTAAGTTGGGGCTGCATGGAGCATCTTACTGCCATCGCCCTCTGTTCCCTGAACACCTGACTTGCCCACCTGGGAGATGTTCCTACGTGCGCACACTCAAGCACACCCATTTCACAGGACAGGACACGAGGGGAGGGATGCGGCTGAGGTCACACAACTGTATACCCAAGTCAGCGCTCGGGACTCCCAAAATCCCGTGTCCACACAGAACCCCCACCTCAGCATCGTAAGCACCCCCACCTTGAAACATCGCCTAACCCTGACACAAGGCAAGGTGGCATGGTTGAAAGCAAAGCCCCCAACAGTTCTTGAAGACTTGCCAAATGGCCAGCCAGGGTGTGAGGGGGAGGAGGAACCTGGAGTTAGTGAGGGCTCTACTCTCCATGGTCAAGGGGCTATGGTCACCTGGTGGCCCTTCTTCGTGCTCACTTCATATGTATAATGGGCAGAAGGACCTTCCTTCCCCAGCAGGTCAGACTGAGTACACCTGCCACCAACTCTACCTGGCTCCGTGTGAGCCCAAGGCCCAGAGTTTTAAGAGCAAAGGCCAAAGCTGGCAGGGGAAGTGGGCAGCCTGGGGTCAAGCCTCTGGTGTGAAGCCCAAGGTCCAAATGTCCCTGCACAGCCCTCTAAACACGCTGACTTGAGTCACTTGTTCAACTCCTCCGAACCGAACGGGAGAACAGGATGTTGGGAGGAGGTCGTGTTTTGTAAAATCCTGACTTTTAAGTCCATGTGACCACACCTCCAGTTCTAGAAGCAGAACACTTGGGTCACATGCCACACCTACCACCTTCCTCCTGGTCCTTGGGGCCATCAGGTCGCCCTGAGTTGCAGAACCTTTACCCGCTTCCAGCAAAGGATAATAAACATTTACACTGTGCACCAACCTCAAGCCAAGTACACTCTGAACGTTGACTCTCTAAAGTCAAAACAATTTTAGGGAGCAAGATCATCAGTTGTTCTACCCATTTCACAGACGGGGAAAGAGACCCACAAGGTTAAAAGTCTGTTTCCTCCTTCCCATATTGGGCTGGAGCAACCCACCTCCCAAGCTCTCCTCCCAACAAGGCAAAGAAAGGGTCTGACCAGAAACTGGTCAGAAAAGCTTAACTTTCCCTCCGCAACCCGACATCGGCTGGCCCCCAGCGCCTAGGTGGCGCTAGCTGCGCGCCAGATGTGCAGGCCCCTCCCAGACGCCCACTCCCTGCTCCCTCCCCAGGAGGGGAGGAGCCGCGAGGGGGCGAGGGGAGCGGGCCAGGCTCCGCCCAGCCCCTCAGGCCCCGGCGGGGGAAGAAGGAGGCGGACTGCGAAGCTGGCGTAAGGAGACTTTACTGAAAACAGAAAACCGGGCGAACGAAGGATTACAAACAGGAATGTGGACTCGTAGCAAAACAAAAACAAAAACAAAAGAACAAGGGGCGGGGGGGTCGGAAGGACAGAAGGGGGTAGCGAGAGCGAGGAAAAGGAGTAGTATTTTTTTCTTCCCATTTCTTTAAAAAAACCAACACAAGGAAACACACACGCACACACAACCGTTTGTTCCCGAGTAGAAACATAAATAGGGCAGAATCGAACACTCTGTTCTTCTCTCTTCCAAAGGCAAAAAAAAAAAAAAAAAAAAAAAAAGTAAAAGAAAAGGCAGGCTGGAGGCTGCGCCCCACGCAGCCTCCTTCCGCAGCGGTGTGTACGAAGAGGCGGCCGGGGCGCGCGGGTTTGTGCAACACAGGGCGGCCGCGCGCGGGGTACAGAGGCAGCGCGAGGGGGGGGGGTCATGCGCTCGCCCCCCCAGGGAGCAGGGGGTCCAGCTTGTCGAAGTCTAGGGCGCCCTCTCCGAGTTCTGGGCACCCTTCGGGATATCCCTGGGGACCGCGCCCTCTTCAAGTCCTGGGCACCCTCGGGGAGGGGGTCGCCGAGGCCGCACCCTCTCCAAGTCCGGGGCACCCACGCCCCCCCCGCGAGCCCGCCCCTCGAGGAGGGGGGCCGCGCATGCGCCCCGTGCTCGGGCTCAGTACGCGGGCACCTGGTGCTGGGGCAGCAGCTGGCAGCCGCTGTTGACGTGGCTGAGGACTTTCTGCTTGAGCTGCGCCACCTGCTCGCGCAGCAGGCTCGCGGTGGACGCCAGCTCCGTGTTCTGGCTCTTGAGCGTCTTCACTTTCTCCTCCAGGCGCGAGATGCGCTCTAGCTTGCGCTTGCGGCACTTGGAGGCGGCGATGCGGTTGCGCAGCCGCTTGCGCTCCGCCTTGATGCGCTCCTGCGTGTCCATGTCGATGGGCGACAGCGGCGGGCTCTCGCCGAAGCTTGGCACGTCGGGCACCGTCTGTGGCTCGTCCTTGAGCGCGGCCAGGCGCGGCGGCCCCAGTGCGCCGGGGGGCGGCGGCGGTGGGAAGGGAACGGGTTCGGCGGCGAAGGCGACCGTCGCAGCGCCCCCAGCACCCCCGGCGCCACCAGCGTAGCTGCTCAGGTTCGCGTAGACGGGCGCCTCCGGCGCGGCCGCGGCTGGGGCCAACTCGCCGGGGGGTGCGGCGCCCGCTGCCGTACCAGAGGGTCCCCCGGCGGCGGCCGCAGCAGCGGCGGCCGCACCCGCGCCAAGCTGGTTCTGCTTGTGCAAATCCTCCAGGGCCTTGACAAAGCCCTCGGCGAACTCCTGCTCCTCGCTGGCCGCCACCTTGGGGTAGAGGAACTGCGTGCTCGTCGGCGTGGTGGTGACCAGCCCGTTGGACTGGATGATGAGGCGCTCGAGCTCAGGAGAGGCGAGCTTAAGCAGCCCCAGGTCGGGCGACGACAGCAGGCCGTCGGGGGGTGCCGCGCTGGGGGCGCCGTCTGCGCGCAGGGGGGCCGGAGGTGGCGCCGCCGCCGGCTTGAGCGCTGCCGCCACCTGCTCGCTCAGGCTCAGCGTCAGCGCGTCCTTCTTCATCATGCTGCCGGCCGTCGCCGTCGGGGGCGCCCCGGGGAACAAGCGGCCCGGGGACGCGAAGTTGCCGCCGCTGCCACTGGCGCCGCCGCCCAGGCCGCTCAGCGCCTCATCGCCGTAGAAGGGTGTTTCCATCCTCCGCCTCCCCCGCCGCGCCGGCCCGGGGGGGAGTGGCCGCGGCCTCCCGGGGGGCCCGCGCCCCCCCGTCCGCTCGGCCCTGCGCCCGCCCCGGCCGCGGCCGCTGCGCCCGGCCCTCCGCTGGCGGCGGCTCCTGCGCCGCGCCGTTTGGGCGCCCCCTTATAGCCTCGGCCCGGCGCGATGAGCTCACCGCCCCCGCTCGCCATTGGGTACGGGTGACGTCGCTCATTTGCATGAGGGGGCGGGGCCAAGGTGTAGGCACCCGCCTGGCCGCAGTTGCCCCGGCGACGCGCGGTAAACGGCACAACAGCGCGCTGCCTTGTGGGTTGACGTCATGGGGGCGGGCCGCACGCTCAGGCCCGGTCACCCCGCCCCGGGAGCACTGTGTACGACCGATGCCCCCAGCGCCGCCTCCCGCCAAGGCACGTCCCGGGTGGCGTGATGGGCTCGGCCACCAGACACCAGCCCGTCGGGGCCCCCGCCCTCCCCGAGGCCCCGCCCCGCGTCCGCGCGTGGGGCCCCAGCCGGGCGGAGGCGGGGGTGGTACCGGCCTCCTGGGACAGGAGGGGGATGGGATCCCGGGCGGATAAATAAGTCCTTGGCTCCTCCAGCCCCGCTGCGCCCACAGTGCTTGCCTCCCTTCTGGCGAGGTTTAGAGCGCACAGGGGGCTCTCCCATCCCCGTCTCCCTCGCTGTTTCTCCCACAAAAAGAGGGAAGGGAAGAGGAGGGTCGCCCTAAGTTTCTGGAAGGGCTTCGAACCTGATTATTTTCACTGCGTGGAGTCTATAGATACCAGGAGTCGGATTTCTTGCCTTTACTGATGGGAAACTCCGGCTCAGCAAGGTGGGAGCGACCTGCCAGCCCGAGAGGTAGCTAGGAATCATGGCAGGGCCCGGGCTGTGACCCCATCCTGTGACCCCGTCCTGAGTGTTTCTCTCCAGTGGAGCCCGAGAACCTGGGAGTCCAGGACCCAAGGCTGCTGCTTCCCTCAGCCGCCCACGTTTTTAACCTGGAGCCTGCCAGGGCCTGATGTGGGGCCTTGGGCAGGGTTCCCGACTCCAGGGGCTGAGCTGATGAGGCAGGAATCCCAGCTATAATTATTACCTGCTTATTAGTAGATCATGGCTGTTAGGGCTTAATGGGCCACCATTAAGGCTCGCTGGGAAAGGGCTGTAAGGGAGATGGGAAGGACGGCCCCACCAGCACTCCAGATATCCTGGAAACATCTGGATCTCACAAACAGCCCCTCCACACACCCCCTCAGGCTCCCCACCACCCTCTAGATGAAGCCACTCCTCAGCCCCTTGACCCCTCTTTGACCTCTGTCAATCTCTCTAAGCTGTGGATTCCCAATTGCAGGACCCAAGTCTCTCTCACCTCAGCTGGGGTGCCCTCTTGGAGTCCCCACCCCCAGGCTGTATTCCCACTGTAGCCTTGGAATCATCCAGAATGATGGGATGGGCCGCATGACCCTGCAGGGGACCTCAGGTAGGACTGTGTGCTTTCCAGGATCTCCTGCAGACGTTGGGATCCCTGGTGAAAGGAGATCCAGCCTCAGCCTGGCCTGAGGACATCCCTGGCCTGGGGACTCCGACTAGTGGGACTAGATTGGAAGAGATGGGTCATGCTTCTCCTGGAGGCGGGGGTGATAGGAGGCCTAGGGAGGTGCAGCCCGGACCTTGGCAGGTGGGAGATGGTCTGGTGAACTGGGGGCCAAGCCAGCCTGAGCCATATGCCCTTTCCCAAGGCAAGTAGGCTTTCACGGGCCAAAGTGAGTTGCCTCGAAGCGCCTCAGTTCCACCCTTACGAAAAAGGAGTGAATGAGCTTCTACAGCGTGGACTATTGGGGTGGTCGTGTTTTTGTTTTTTTAATTTTTTCAGTTGTAGATGGACCCAACACCTTTATATTAACTTATTTATATGTGAAGCCAAGGATGGAATCCAGTGCCTCACACGTGCTAGGCAAGTGCTCTACCACTGAGCCACAACCCAGTATTGTGGTTTTTATAGGGAGGATTTGAAGAAATAGTAAAGACTCAATAAATGTTTTACTTCATTATTAGTTGGCCAAGCCTAACTGCAGTTATTTGGTTTTGTGTTCTCTTAGCTTCGAGTGCCCTTACTTAGCCTATCGGCAAACTCCTACTCATCCTTCAAAACCCACTTCCAGTGCCTCCTCCCAAGAAGCCTTTCTCGACCATGCCTCCTGGGACTCCCCTAGACTCCCTTCTGTTGGCTACCCCCTGTCCCCTGTCTGCATCAAGCATTGTCTCCCCAAGGCAGGGGATGGGGGGAGATGGGCGGCCCTGGCCCACCTACTCCTTCCCAGCTAGGGAGTCCTCCAAGACCCTCAGTTTGTCACTCATCCCTCCATTTGTCCCAAACCCAATCCCACAAAGTTGAGAGCAGCTGTACCCAGCTTTAGACTCCCAGACTGGGCACTGATTCCTCAGAGATGGGTCTGGGAGTTCCTTGGGGTGTGTGGGCGTAATCCACACAACACATGAGGGGTAACTCGCGTATTCCACAGGCACTGACTTGGACACACACTGAGAAACCCCCATTCCTTCCAAGCACCCACACTAACAAACTTCTTAAGTGCACCTTTGGGACAATAAATGGTAACTTCCCTGGTGAAGAAGAGGATGTCTTCGGGTCTGTTAATGTGGTGAGGGCGACCTAGAAGGTGATGCTGAAAGAGACGCTGGCGCAAAGAACCACGGAACAGGGGATCAGATTATCCCAGGCAGTTGGTACAGCAAGTGCAATGGCCCTGGGGCAGGGCCCAGCTGCTCACCTTGATGGTGAGCTGGGAGACAGCAGGGTCTGGACTGAGTTGGCAGCCACAGGAGCCAAAGGGGGAGAGAGAAAGGTGGTGAGGCCTTCACCAAAGACCAAGTGGTATTCGTCCTGAAGTCGATGAGGTTCCAGATGAGGCTGGGGGAAGGGACACTAAGCAGCTCAGCCCTGGACTCCACATTTTCACTTTGATCTTCGCAGCAAGCTGAGAGATTTTAATCTTACTTCCTAGAGCAGCATCTGTAGAGGACTGGCGTCTGACCTGCCTGGGGTCCCCCAGCCCAGGCTGGAGAGGACCTGGCCTTCCAGACACTGAATCTGATGTGCACCCCCCTCCACCTTTCTGCGTACCCAGTCTAGGTCCTAACCTCTGCAGCACCCAGTGCCAGGACCTTGACTTTCTGGTTTAAAGTAACCTGCAACTTGGCTTAATTTTCAGTCTTTATTCGAATACCCAGAAACCTACAATCAACTTGATAAAACGGAAAGCCCCAGAGAGAGAGAAAATAGGAGTGAAGGTGGGGATGGGGGTCCTGGGGGCGGGGCTTGCTGGGGATGCCCCCCAAGAGCTCAGACCCTGCAGGGCTGGGACAGGGCTTGTGGTGACTGAGTGCCCTGAGAACAAGCTGGCTAGTGGGGCATGGCTGCGGGGGCGGGCGGGAAACAGCCCCCCAGGTGGCAGGCCCCGCGGGGTGGCTGGGGGAGGGGCGGCCTGGGGCGGGGGGCGCGTCTGGCCTCGGCGCATTCCTGAGGATCAGGTTACCGCGGAGGGCTGCGCTCCCCGCTCCACACTGCCCTGCTTCCGCCCTCCCCTGGCGCCGCAACCGCCGTCCTGTCCCCGCCCCTGTGCAGGTGTCTGCCTAGCCACACAGAGGGGACCAGGTTCAGCCCTTTGGATGCCACCGGCTCCTTCAGCCTCCTAAGAGCGTTTTACAAATAAGGAAACCGGCGCGGGCAACCTGGAGGAAACTGGATTGAACCTGGCACATCCCACTTTGATGACAGCAGAATCCAGTTGTCCCTGAGACTGTGGTGTCCCCAGCCTCCTCGAAGGCCTCACGGAGTGGCTCAGAGCAGGGTTTGTTGAGGGACTGACTGACTCCAGCCTTAGCTCTGGGAGTGGAGGGCTCCGGCCGAGATCCCCGTGTGCAACGAATGTGCACTTGCTGTATGCACCGGTGGGGTTAGGTCCAGATGTGCATAGGGTCAAAAGGTGAATCACCTTGCCAAGTAGGTGTGATTTGGGATTGGGGCAGTCTTGGTTCACTGGACCACATGCCTGGGTGTGCTGTGCTGGCCCCGGCCCTCTAGAGCTGACGTGGAGGAGTTACAGGAAGTCAGTCATAGTAAAGAAGCGCCCCCCAGGCCGATGTCACTATCTGCCCCCTTTTCTGTTTCTATTTCAATAGAGATATTTCAAAAGGGAATCTTCGTGTCACCAGCAGGAATGGAAAATCAGTTTCTCTTGCCATAAATAGACGGAAACTGAAAAAAAAAAAGATGAAATGAGCAAAGCCCCGGCATTCCCTCCTCAGGGACACTTGGTCTAGGCCTGGATCTCAAGCGTCTGAGTGGCATTAAGGAACAGAGGCCCCAGTCCAGGAAGGGTGGGGGTGCACAGCCCCAGGGGTAAGAGTTCCTGGCCAACGGATCCTAGCCTGAAGTAGGTCCTCAGGAGTGTGACTAGGTGACACTGGAACGCTAGAGGTGTGGGAGCCCTCTGGTGATCTGGCCTGCATCAGCCCCAGGTGCCTATGGATGGCTGAGGAGGTCCGGGACCCATTTCCAGAGTGACAGGCAGCTGCCTCTGGCAACCCTGTGGGGCCTCTCTGGGGAGGATTCAGGTTGGTTTAGTAAAATGGAAGATCCCACCTCTGGGCTTGGGGCTGTCCCCACCCACATATCTGTGGGCCAGTCCTTCCCAGGCTGCCTGTGGGTTGTGAATCAACGAGTGAGTGAATGAATGAGAAGATAACATACAGAATGAAATAGTGTGCAGGAGGGAGAGAAGGAATGAATGGGCAGATGTATTCCTGCTGCCAAAATGGGAGACGGTTTCTAGATGCTGTTCCTTTGGAGGGGTGCTTGCCCCCAGCGGAGAGGCAAACTCTGAGCAAAGAATGCCTCTGATCTTTGGAGGGCAGACTGAATCCAGGTCCCCCCCGCCCCGCACCAGGAGGACCACATCTCAGCAGGACGGAGCCCGTGCAGCTCAGTGGTCCGCACGAGTGCAGCACAGCAGAAGGCGGACCTCTGGCCTGCGGGACCTTATAGGCCCACCCGAAGAAAGGATGGGAGGATCTGGGACCCAGCTGGGGAGTAGACCGAACAAGGGAATCCGAACGGACTCCAGGTCAATTAATAAGGGGGCCCAAGGAATGAGCAGATTTGCCACCCGCCACCCCAAGCTCATGGGGCACTTAATGCGGGTCTTCTACCAAATCAGGGGTAGGAGCCCAGAGACCCCATCCCGACCCAAAGCAGGTTCCCTGAACTCCCATACCAGTCCTCTCCTCCCCCTCCCTCCCCGCCGCCGCCTCTCCCCGGGAGGAAGTGGCGAGAATGCGGGGGAGGGCTCCCAGTCTCACTTCCCCTGGGGCAGGGCGGGGCCTGCGGGGTCCTCTCCCGCTGCGAGACAGTCCCCGCCACCGCACGGGGTGGGGGCGGGGATCCGCACGAGCTGGGCCCCGGTGCGGGCCCGCAGCCCCTCGCTGGGTGACGTCCTTAAGTTCTCTGGACTTTGTTGGTTCTTATCTGAAAAACGGGGGAAGAAACTGACCTTGAAACAGCGAGTGGCTGGGGAGAGGACTCACCCCGGGCCCGGGAGAGCCAGCCAGACGCGGTCACGCCCAGCCTCGGAGGGGTCAGGGCCCGGCCGCAGGGAGGGATGTCACAGTAAACACGGCTTGGACAGGGACAGGAGACGCATTCCAGGCGAAGGGAACGGCACGGCCAAGGGGCCTGGCCCAGGTCTGCCCAGGGCACTTCCGACGTCGGGGCCCCCAGCCTGGACCCCCTCCTGGCAGGGCGCGGGGAGAAAGGACCGGGGGTCTCGGCGTGGCAGCGTAAGGGTTAACCACTCTGGGACGCAGGACCCCGCGGGGAGGGGGGCTGGTGGCGTCAGCGCGACGTCAGGGCCAGGCGGAGCGGCGTAGACGCGGACGTCTCGGCCTCGGGGCCCGCAACCCACGCGGCGCTGGAGCCGAGATAGCGAGTGTTGGGGGATCTGGTCTCCAAACGTGCCGTGCGCGCCACGCAGAGGGGCGGCCGAGGCACAAGGAGGGCGCTGCCTGACGGGTACTCAGGCCCGAGCCGCAGGCCACCTGGTTCCCTCCGCCGCCTCCTGTGCCCCCAGCTCCCGGGGCTGGGAGGAACTTGGGGCGGGCACTTGGGGGTTCGTGCTTGTTCTCCAGTGTGCAGACGCATCCCGGCAAAACCACCCCCATGAACCCCAGCTGCGTCCTGGCTAGCGCCCAGTCTGCGCGAGCCTCAGTTTCCCCAGCACAGCGACAGGGGGGAGGCAGCTGGTGACGTCTCCTGCGGGCGCGCGGCTCGGCCTCGGAGAGGGGATGGCAGAGAACCGAAGGCCGAGGCTTCAGTGGGGGAGCCAGCCAGGCGGGACTCGGGTCCATCCAGTGTGGGTTCCAAGTTCCCGGCCTCGCCAACCCCCACCCCTCCAGCCGCCTCTTCGCCGCCTCGTCCCGCCCTCCGCCTCCCCCTCCTCCCCTCCCCCTCCTCCCCCCTCCTCCCGGCCCCCCGCCCTCCCAGCCAGGGCTGCTAATTAAATGCAGGGCTGGGGGGAGGGGACTGCGCGCAGTTAACCCCATCCCGGGTTAACTCCTTCCCCACCGGCGCCCCGGAGGGGACCCTGAGCAGGGGAAGGGACTGGGTTTTGGCCGCTGGAATTCCCCCCTTCCCCCGCCAGGCGCGCTTCGCGGCCCAGGCCAAGCCCCTGGGATGAATGGGCAGATAGGTGGAGGCCGTGGCTGGCGCCCCAGGCCCTGCGCCAGGCCGGACTAGGTAGACCTCCTGACTGGAGCCCCAGAGCCCAGAGGTAGCGGAGGGAACAGCTAGATAGTGACCTGGAGATAAAGAGCGAGGAAAAGCAGGCGATGGAGGGAGAGAGGAGAGGAAGGGAGGCAAGAGGGCCCTAGTGCCAGGAAACCGGGTGAGAGGAGAGAAGGCTGGAGAGGGCCGCGGCAGGAAGGTGGGGGAGCTGGGGGCGCAGGGCCCTGAGTTCCATCCCCAGCACCAACAGGTAGATAGAGTGAGATTCGCCAGTGTTTTTTAACCAGATCCATGTTTTTCACAGGAACTGTGGCCTTATCTGAGGACAGGACACCACCCCTTAGCAAAAAGAGGTGACCATATAAATACTTCTCTACAGCCAAGATAACGTGACCTAACCAGGGCAGCACAATCAGGGTTGGTGGGGACCCTGTGACCCCAGATGATCAGGGGGAGCTGTAGGCATCAGGAAGGCTCCCTGGCAGAGGAGTCCATGGAGGTGCCTCCCGCCCTGGGCTTGGTGGGCTGGCATGATCCGATCAACTCTGCCCAGGGAGCTATCCGTCTCCTTAAGTGCTGGCCCTGGCCCCACAGCTCTGGGTCATGCTGGAGGAGGCAGACACTGTGCTGCACTGCCTGGTTGCCCAATCCCTGCTGTACACCTGGCTGCTGCTGAGCCAGGGGCCCAGGAAGTGAGCAGGGCAGGGGCAATAAGCCAGACTCTGCAAGGCTTATGTTCTTAGGGTGGGAACAACTGAAATGATGGGCAGTATAAAGTCAGATGAGGACATCACAGCAGGGAGGGAAAATCTTGGGGAGGGGATTCAGAGAGTCCTTGACATCAGCAGAGAGGGTACCAGGAAGATACCAGAGGAGAGGATGCTGTGGCGCTGGAAGAGCATGTGCAAAGGTCCTGGGGTAGGAATGTGAGGATTGTTGGGATATTAAGGAGGGGTCCTGGAGTGGGGTGAGGAGAGATGAGACGGGGTAGGATCACAGAGGTGCCCTGATCCTCTCCAGCTGGGATGGAGGGCAGTTTGAATCCTTGTGAGCCCAGGTGTAGCCCGTGACTGCTCTCGCTGCCTCAGTTTCCCCAAGAGTATCCATACCCTAGAGGAAGCAGGGGAGGCTCAGGTTTGGGGATGACTGAGTGCCACCCCGGTCTCTCTACACCTCTGCGGCTCCTTACTGGGGCCCCTCTCCCCACCGCCCCCCAGCATTGCTCGCTGCATGCGACACCCTGCCCTGTCCACTCCCAGGGACCCTCGGAGCTGGTGTGGGGCTGGGGAAGGCCGGCGTGTGGTCCCTGAGTACTGCCCGAAACCTGGGTGGAAAGATCTGCTTCCCTGTCCCCGCCCGGCGAGGAGGCGGCCGTGGTGGTGGCTGCGGTGAGGGGGATGTGCCCGAGGAGCATCCTGCGGGGCCCGGGTTGCCATGGCGACACTGACTCAGCGGCAGAGGCAGTAGCAGCATCTGGTACCCGCCGGGCCGCCCCTGCCTAGCCGGTGCGCAGCTCCCTGCTCTGCCCACCCGGCGGCCTCCATCCGGACCTCGTGAGGCTACAGAGGCGTGGGGGGACCCGAGGCTGGCTTGGCCAGTCCCTCCACCACCACTGCATCGCACTGCCCGGGCTCCTGCGGGAAGGTGGGCGGTGCTGCTTCTCAGGGCGGCGGCCTTGACACCACGTCTAACTCCGCCCACCTGCCCACCCACCCCAGCCACACCCCACGCCTTCGGTCTGTTCCTCCGCTCACCGCCAGCCGCCCAGCCGCCCAGCCGCCCAGCCACCTGCGTATCCACTGCCCATCTAAATCCATCCGCCTACCCATCCACCCATTTGTCTGTCCATACCCACTCATTTGTCCGTCCCTCTGTCTGTCCATTCATCCAGCATCTACAGCGTGCCTACTGTGTGCCAACACTGTTCTAGGCACAGGGGTGGGTTGCAAGATGAGGATGAAGCCTCCGTGGCCACTGAGGCCAGGGTCCCTGGACTCAGTCCCATCTCTTCCTTGGGCTCCCAGGCTCTCTCCCCTGTCCTCTCAAGTCTTTGTCCCTGAGTACCTCTTTTACTCTTTCCCACAACAGGCCCCACAACAGCTGCCATTCGGCCGCCTCCTCTCGTCTCCCCAACCTGCCCTACTCAGTCATAGCAGCTCCCGCCCACCTCAGGGCCTTTGCACGCCCCACTGCCTAGAAGATCCTTTGGTTCTTCGCCTGGCATTTATGGTATTTCATTCTTGCTTTCCTTATTTTCTGCCTCTACCCCATCTTCAGAGTATAAAAGCCTAGGAAATGGCCTGTGTTTCCTTTCTGGCTTGTGACTTTTTTTCCCCAATGAAAACTGTCCTAAGGCACATTCGATAAGAGTATGACGTACTAGCTGGGGAGGGGTTGGCCCTTAGCACTGCACCTAGTGCTGGACATACACTTCCTTCGCACAGCCCGAACCTCCTGGAGCCATCTGGTGGAGGAGAAACTAGCAGGGGCCAGGGTGCAGCACGGTGGCCCAGCGCTTCCTGGGCTGCACGTGGCCCTGGGTTCCGTCCCCAGCAAGCAGAAACAAAAGCGAAACCTGTGCTCCAGCCTTAGGTAGAATATGCTTCAGCCATAAGAAATGAGGGCACCATGGTGCATGCCTGTCACAAAATAAAAAGATAAACAAGGCTGGGGACGTGGCTCAGGGGCAGAGGGCCCAGGTTCAATCCCGGGTACAAAAAAAAAAAAAAAAAAAAAAAAAAGAAGGAACGGAGCGCTGGCACTTGCCACAGTGTGGATGGAACCCAGAAGTGTCGTGTTGGAGACCTGGGTGGGGCTCAGTGGCAGGGCGCTTGCTTGGTTCCTTCCCCAGAGCCAAAAAAAAAAAAAAGTTAATTTCATGTTGAGACTCTGAGCCTTGGTTTTTACAAACAGAAACATTACATTTGCTGTTAAAACTATGGAAATCTTGTCAGGCACAGTGGCACACACCTGTAAACCCAGCAACTGGAGAGGCTAAGGCAGGAGGACCACAAGTTCAAGGTCAAAAATGAAAGGGCTGGGAATGTAGCTCAGGGGAAGAGCGCCTCTGGGTTCAGTCCCCAGTACTGAAGAAAAAAAGGCCAGGCACAGTGGTTCTTGCCTGTTATTCCAGCAGCTGAGGAGGCTGAGGCAGGAGGATCGTGAGTTCAAAGCCAACCTCAGCAACACTGAGGCCTGTGCAACTCAGTCTAAATAAAGTACACAATAGGGCTGGGGGTGTGGCTCAGTGGCAAAATGCCCTTGGGTTCCATCCCTGGTACCAAAACCAAAAACCAAAAAACCCTGACTTCGTAAGTGTTAGCACAGGGGATCAGGGACCTGGCTCTGTCCCTGCCTAGCGAGGGGTAAGGAGCAGGGAGGCTGCTGGGGGCACTTGCTGCGTTTCCAGCCCAGACAGCTGGCATCTGCTCCAGGGCTTCTGCACCTGCTGCTCTCTCTAGCAGGTGGCCCCAGATGACTGAGACCCTGGGTCCTCCCTGCTGGGCTGAAAGGCAGGAGGATTCTGTGTGCTAGCCCCTGCCCGACCTTCTTTGGTCTCCAGGAAGCTGAAGTCCTTGGTGGTTGGCCACTGTTTGGGGCCACAGGGGCTGCTAAGTGTGATCAGGAGGTTGATGATGGTGAGGACATTGGGTGGAGGGGACAGTCCACACACCCTGGGGAAGGAACAGGACTTTCGATCTATGTGGGATCGAATAGCAAGTGGGTGGGCAAAGGGGTGGAAATCAGTCCAGCTGGGACCTGCTTCAGGTCCTCTCGTGAACACAAACAGAACCATTTTTCAGTTTTATTTATTTACTTATTTTGATACTGGGGATCAAAATCAGGGGTACCTAACCACTGAGCCACATCCCTGGTCTTTTTATTTTTTGAGACAGGGTCTTGCTAAATTGATGAGGGTCTCGATAAGTTGCTGAGGCTGGTTTTGAACTCGAGATCCTCCTGCCTCAGCCTCCTGAGCCACTGGGATTATAGGCGTGCGCCACTGTGCCCAGTGTCATTTTTCAGTCCTTAAGGAAAACCTCTGAGCAATACAGTTCTCCCAGGACAACGTCAAAGAGGCCAGCCCTTCTCTCCCCAGCAAGAGAGACTTCTGGGGGTTTCACAAAAGCCTACGTGTAGAGAGGGCTCTGGGAGAAGGGTCTGGGTCGCTCTACAGCAGCAGGGGAGAGGCAGGCCCGGGCCAATTCTGTTTGCTGGGGACAGTCAACGTGCCAAGGGGCGTGGCGTGAAAGGTCCTGGCCCATGGGGTGCAGAAGAGGGAGTGAGGGAGGGAAAGACACTGGAGGACGCGGGGATTATTTTTAGGCATTGAACGCAGCCCTGAAATATTTCCACGGCCACTCCCGAGAGCAGCCTAGGGTGACTATTTCGGTGCCTGGTTCCAGTGGAGGTGGGGCAGGGGTGAGTCATAGCTGTGTGGCCACAGAGCCTGGGCCTGGCCCGCAGGGTGTTCTGGAGGCAGAATCCTGGGCCTGCAAGGGGAATGCTCACTGGTCCAGGGTCAGGCTTCCGGTCACAAAGGACAGGGACCTGGCTGTTGCTTCCAGCAGGGAAATCGCCCGAGTTCCGCTTGGACAAGGAGTGCCTCTCACCAACCCCCTAGCATTAGAATCAAGAACGGGTGCACACACTGCAGGTGTTCTCAAGTTGCCAGAGGGGCTTATGCATTTATTGAACACTTGCTGTATACCAGGCTGGTCCTGTGGTGGTTACCGGCCTCTGTCCCTGTAAGGGAAGCTGCTGGTGTCCCTGCTGACTAGGGAGGAAACCAAGGCGCAGGTTACGCCTGTCAGGCACCTTCCCAATGGGCCTTGAACCCTGCGCCTCACTGATGACTGATGCTCTAGCCAGAGGAGGAGGACTTCTTTCTTTCTTTAACCTTATCTTCTGAGGCGCTGGGGATGGAACCCAAGGCCTCCTGCTAGGCAAGCCTCTCCTCCAGAGCCTCACCCCTACCCAAGGGAAGGCATTTTTAGGCAGGAGCCAGTCTCTGATCTCACCTGGCCCATCCCAGCCCCTTCTGGACTCCTCATTGCCTGACACACCTAAGGCAGGAGGAGGTCACTGGATCGTCCGGATTCAAGAGGCAACAGAGGGAGGAGCCCTGAGGCGGCTCTGGAGCCCAGGGCTGTGTGACCCAGGGCGGGTTGCTCACCCTGTCTGTGCCTGGGCGAAGTGGGGATGCCTCCCTGCGGTTCGGGAGCTGCTCAGCCCACGGTTGGTCAGAGAGCAACACTGTCCAGCGCTGCCAGGATCCACTCCTGTCCCTGGAGCCTCTTTATCTGTGGGGACCCTCGGAGGTGCCAGGTTGAAGTGGCTTTGGGTGCCCACAGGGACTAGCGGGAGGGCCCAGTGGCTGCAGGAGGGGCTCTTAAGAAGTGGCCAGGAAGACAGGCCCACTCTGGTGGAGGCTGCAGACCACAGCTCAGCTCGGCCCCAGCCCGCTGGAGCGGGCCGCCCCTCAAGCCTGGTGTGGCAGTGATGGCCCCTCAAGGGCTCCCCTCCGGGGTCGGGGAAGAGGTCCCTGCCTGCGTGCTGGACCCCATGAACCTGTGTTCTCCACCCTGGACTGAACCCCTGGCCTCACCTACTCTGGTCTCGGGATTTCTTGCCTCCAGCGGTTCCAGAAGGTTCCTATCTCACCCAGGGCTGTCTCTTCCCCATTTCCTGCCCCTCACTCTGCCCCCATATCTCTGGGGAGCAGGGCCCTTGCACAGGCCGTTCCTCGTTTGGGACATTCTCCCCTGATGGCTGGCCTCCTGGCCTCCCTCGAGCCCTTCCCAACTTGCCTCCCCCCTGCCGCGTGCCCTGCCGCCCGGCTTCTCCGTTTCCCAGGCCTGCGGCGTCCCGGGAAGGGCAGGGCTGCGGTGAGGCTGCGCCTGGTTTCTGGATGTGCTGCCAGTGCCTGGGGACAGATCCCCTTGGCTCCTGTTGTGGTCATCAGTCTGCCCTCCACCAGACTTCCGTCCCCAGGGAGGGATGGCAGGGGACCCTCGCTGCCCATCAGGATGTGCAGGGCCAGACCCAGCCACGTGGGCGGAGGAGGGGATGCGGAAGAGACAGTGGCTGGAGCCCAGCAGACGGCCCAGGTGAGGCAGCGCAGGGGGCGCTTCCTGCTGGGCCTTCGCACTGTCCCTGAGGCAGGCTGTGCTTCCTGGTCTGCAGGGGTGGGGGCGGCCGAGTCACGCTCAGCGCAGGAGTGCAGGGCCTCCCTGCCAGAAACCCGCTCCAGGGAGAAGGTGCTGGGGGGCACCGCCCGCGGGGGGCGCTGCTCAGGCGACACACAGACCCTCGGGAGGAACTAGCTGGGCTCTTGGTTTCCCTTCTCGAGGAGGAGCCGTGGCTGTGGCCTCTTAGACCTGGGCCCTCCCCACGCAGGCGCAGGAGGACCTGCGTCCTGGAAGCCCGCTGTCCGAATGGGCTGCACCACCTCGGGAGGGACGGCGCGGGGCAGGCCAGGGACTGTGCTCACGTCACAGGCCAGGCGAAGGGGAACTGGGCTGGGAGCTTGCGGCTGCCTGGCTGGAAAGGTCAGAGCGGCTCTGCGTCTGGCCACGCAGGCGAGAAGCCGCGATTACGCAGGCTGAGCACCCGGGGGCTAGCCCGGCTCTGAGAGGCCTGCTGACAGATCCGGGAGGCCCACAGGAGCCAGAGACCCTGGACTGCAAGGCACCCGGGGGCCCCTGGACACTCTGGGTTCAGAGCTCCGTGAGCGAGGACAAAACCCAGAAGAGGCCAGTGGGCAGGGGCAGCCTCCAGGACTCCTGGACTCTGCCATGGCCTTCCCTGACGAGCTGACCCTGGCAGGGAGGGCCCCGGGAGTGGGGCTGCCAGGGAGCCCCGTCCCCACTCTCCGCACAGCGGGGTTGGGCCCATGCCAAGGGCTGTCCGTCTAGTGAGCAGGGGGGCTAGTGGCCGGTCCACCCTGATCCTTAGGCCAGGGCCACAAGTACTGCCCACGTCCCTATGGGGGGAGGTGGCTTTGTGAGGCCTGGGACTGGCCACGCCCCCCCTAACCTGCTGACCCCGCAACTCCACCTCCATCCCTCACCAAAGTGTTGCTGTGACCACAAAAGGAGTCCCAGGTGTCAAGAGGGCCAGGCCAGCGCCCTGGGCACCAGGCTAGAAGGACCCTCAAGGTAGAGATGTGTAGGCACAAACAGAGCCCCAGGGTCCCAGAAGAGCCGGGCACAGGGCAGCAGCCCTTGGCCTCAAGGGTCCGCAGAGCAGTTTCAACAGGGCCGGGAGCGCCCGCGAGGCCCGTCTGGGGCCCTCCCTGCTGCTCCTTCCCTTTGCTCGCAGGGAGATGGGCCCAGACAGCGCGACTGCAAGCGGTTTCCAAAAGCGCTGACTCCACGTCTCAGGTGGACGCGGCACGCAGGGCTGTGCCTTGGAAGGGCGGCCGCGGTCGTGGCTTGCCTCTCCCGACCTCCGGGGTGGAGTGCTGACCAGACAGGCAGAGGTGGCAGAGTCCAGGCCGCAGGGGGCACCACGTCTGGCTGCTACCAAGACCACCCCCTTGGGCTCCCCGGGGCACCCCCTACTCTACAGAGGGGATGGGGCCCCAGGACTCCCAGGTCCAGGCGCCAGCCTGCCTCTGTCCCCTAAGGGTGAGGGGAGGCCAGGAACCCATGTCCTGGGGAGATGCTTCCACTTGAAGGGAAGTGGCCTCGTGGGAACTGACTTCCTGAGTCTGGGGACAGCGGACACAGCACACAGGTTGCCTAGTGGCTCAAAGGGAAGGATGGATTCGCATTTGTAGCTGTACTTGTTTTTATTTTTATAACACAAAGAGAAAGGAAGCGAAGGGAACAGGCTCTGTGGCGTCCGGTCGTGCCTGTCTGTTTGGAAAAGGTGACTTGGGGGCTCCAAACAAAAGCTGGCCAGTCTGGCCGCCATCAGGAGGGGCTTGAGCGAAAGGCCAAACAGACCTGTGAGAAAACACGCCCAGAGCGAGGGCTTGGGACATGACACCAAGACCGTGGGGTGACATTCCCAACAGCACACAGCTGGTTTAAAAAAACAAAAACACCCCGTGGGGGGACTTCACTGAAAGAGGATCCCCAAATGCAGTGGGCACTGTCCCCAACGCATCTGTGCCTCCCCTTCTCTGCAGCTCCGGGAGCTGCTCGCGGACACCCTGCGGCTCTCCGTGCGCTCACTGCTTGCCTGCCTGCCGGCCTGGCTTCTTCTCAGGTTGGCCTCTGCCGGTGCCAGGGATCCCGCCTCGACCCCGGCCACCGAACACACCTGTGGGGCAGAAAGGGGGCTGCAGCTGGGTCCAGCGCCTGTGACCTCTGGTCAGGTCCCAGAACCCCCAAGCCCCAGCTGAGCTGTGAAGTGGGGACAGCAGTCCTGCCCCTAAGGTCCTCCACCAGGGACTGGGCACCTGACCGGGCAAGTGAGGGTGGGACAGAGACGCGGGCAGCAGGGTGAGGCTGGGGGAGCACCGTGCCCACGATCTGCCCGCCTGGAGAGGAACAGAAGAGGGATCCTGTGCCTCCAGTCCCAGCGACAGGATCCGGGAGGGAAGTCTCCCCACAGGCAGAGGCTGTGGCAGAAAGGGTCTGAGTTTTCAAATGACATTTTGTATGAAGCCCCCGTGGTGGGAGGGACCTCTGCAGGGAAACAGGGCAACTGTGACACTTCCTCCCCAGGGAGGTCCTGGTAGGATGCAGGTCATATAAGGACTTGCTTAAGACTGAAGGTCCTGGCCTCTGACCTCCCGCCTCCCGCCTCCCCCTCAGGGCTGCTGCAGGCCCCAGGCTGAGCTGAGCAGGTCCCCCTGCACCATGCATGCCAGGCACCCCCTCAGGCCACAGCTGCGTGCCTCCAGAGCAAGCTGTGCGGAGCGAGCGCTCGAGAAAGCCAAGCCAGAGCCTGGAACACCAGGAAAGCTGACATGGACAGTGCCGTGTCAGAGCACCTGGGCCGCATGCAGTGCCAGCCTTGGGCCCCTCTGCAGAGCCTACTGAGGTGGAGGGCACAACCTGAGGTCTGAGGACAAGAATCACCACCTCCTTGGTGACCTTCAACCTATGAAGATGGGCTCGGCCCGGCTGTGCTGAGACTCTCAGGAGTCCAGCACTGTGGGGACAGAGGACGATACCAGCACAAGCTGCTCCACCTCACGCCTCGCCAGGCAGACCAGCTCTGCCAGGGGGCCAGGCATGGCGGGGACCGCTGTGAGTGGCTGCTGCAGTCACAGGCTGGGCTCTCCTCTGAGTCCTCCCTGGGCCCTCCCCTGCTCTCCACAGTGGCCAAGCTCAGAACCAGGCTCCACACCAGGGGGCCTGGGACCCCAGGAGCCTGCTCCCCTCGCCCTCCCTGCCCCTGCTCCCAGCCGCTCCTGACCGGCCCATGAGCCTTGGCTCCACGCTGCTCTGGCGTCCTCCCAGCCTGTGGCCCTAGCGAGCCCGGCTTGGCCTGCAGCCCGCCAGGCACACAGGTGTCCAGAGTGAAGACACAACCCAGGTCCCTCCTGCACAGGCTGGGATGGGGCGGTAGGAGGGACATGGTCTGCAAGGCCTGAATTTTATGCCAGATTTCCAGTCTCCAGCGGGGGAAGAGGCGAGGCCAAAGTCTAAGTCTATTCGAAAGGGCACAACCTTGGCTTTCTAGAGTGGTCAAGAGCACCAAGAGGGACCTATGCCAGGCCTGAGCCGGGGCCCGCCAGCAGCCAGAGAGGTGGGTACTGCAGAGGAGAAACTGAACGTCAGGAGGTGACCCTTCGTGCCCACCCCACCTGCCAGGAGGAGATGGCAGGATCCAGGCTGCGGGAGCAGGGCTCAAATCCGAATGCCCACAGCTGGGTCAGGAGCAGCTGCGGGCTGGACCTGGAGCAAGGGGCTCCCCACCACAGCTGTTCCCTGACAGGCGGTGCCAAGGACCACTGCCAGGAGAAGGCTGGGTAGGTGGCAGTGCCAGGGGTGACCCAGACTAGCACCATCAGCTGCTGCCCAGAGGAGCCCTGGCAGTCGTAGCCTGTCCTGACCCAGCTCCCTGTGGGGGCAGGAGGCCTATGATGACACAGGTCAAGAATGTCAACACCAGGCAAGGACAGACACCACAAGCCACTGTCCCTGCAGTGGGGAGGCCCGGCAGCCCCAGACCCAGTGCCTGAGGCAGCTCCGGGTAGGCCTACCTCGCCCAGCGCCCCCCATGCCTCGGCCTTTCTGCTGCTTCTGCTGCTGCAGGCCACCACGGCCCCGGCCCTTGGCCACCACCTCCTCCTTGACCATGTCAATGATCTCGTCGGGGATGCGCAGGTACTTGATGGTGCTGCCTCGAATGTAGCACTCAGGCATCCGCCAGAACTTGTCCCCGTCCTGTGTGAGGAGAAGGTCGGGGTCACTCACCTCTGCAGGCCCAGTTTTGGTAGGAGTCTCAGATCTGTTAGGGGATGGTCCCTGCAGAGGGGGTCAGGAAGCCCTCGTCCCGTACGGAAGCTGCCAAGTATCAATCCCAGGAGAGAATGGGGGGCCAGTCTCCAGTGGGCACTCTCCCGACTCAGCGATGCTTCATCCACCAGGAGGACCCCAGAAGCCGCTGACGTCGCCTCCCGACTCCTGGGCCTGGTTGGTGGTGGCTGGCTGGGGCTCCCGCAGTTGGGGACAGAGCCCTCTCCAGACTAAGCTGAGGCTCCTGCCAACCTGAGCTGGAGCTTTGCAGCTCAAAGCCTAGAAAGGGGTGAGGGGCTCCCCTACCCAAGATGCTGCCCCAGCCCCACTTCCCTCTCTATGGGCCCCCACCCATTCATTCATCCAGGACTGACCAGAATTCTGACAGGGTCTGAGCTGGGCACGGAGATGAGGGGGCGCACTACGGTGACCTGTACGGTTCCTGCAGAGCCCCGAGATGGGTGGGCAGTTTTCAGAGGAACCAACTAGGGTGGGGGAGGGGTCTTGTAAAGTTGGGCCTTAACCCAGGGTCAACCCAGAGGACCTAGTGGCCAACTGCCTCCCTCAGCAGGACACGCCAAGCCAGGCACACAAGGCTCCCACCTGCCCCCTCTCCCACTGCCTGAGGGCAGAAGCCTGCAGCTGCTTCTGTCAGAGGAGTTCCCAGCCCCTTTCCCTGCCTGCCTGTGGACAGATGCAAACTAGGTGGCCGCCTCCCCTGCCCACACCTCTAGATATCAGACCACAGCGGCTTCCTGCTGAGCGCCTCCCCGGAACCAGGGAGGAGGTCCAGATCCTCAGCTGCAGAGGTCTGAGGCCAGCCCCACCCAGCTGCCCTCCCCAGAGGCGGCTCCTGCCTTTCCTCGCCCAGCTAACTCTAGCCCCCAAGCCCTCCGTGTCCTGCCTGCCACCCACTCTCCCTGGTGCCTGTGTCTGTCTGGTCCAGCCCAGTGGAGGCGCCTGGCAGGGACACGTGGGCAGCACAGGCACCCAGTCTCCCCGGAGACCAGGACTCCCGAGGCCTCTGGTGTTCGCCCTCCTGGAGGGGTGACGGGCTGTCTCTCCCTCTCGAAATGGCCCTGTTCTCCCTTGAACATGCACTTCTTACTTCACCCCAAAAGACATGTCTCCCCGACAGCGTTCACATCCCCCTTGAACTTGTATTGCATTCCCAAACAAATATGTAGGAGTCTGGGGGCGGGAAGGGCAGGTGGGAGGCCAAGTCCACGGGGATACTGAGCCCAGGCAGGTGGACACAGGCTCTGAGGAGTTTGGGGTGCAGGCTGGCTGTGTGGCGCTCAGCTCTCCCTGGGCCAGGGCAGGGCCAGGCAGGGACGGTGTCCTTGTGCAGATGGAAAGCTGGGGCGCTGGGCACAGGACCTAGTGACAGCAGGGAGACCACAGCCTCCCAGCCCCTGGGGTCCCCACAGAGCGGGCCTGCCACCCAAGGGAGGCCAGTTCTCATCAGCCCCTCCTGCCCACTGAGGGGCAGGCCATGGGACCTGACCAACAGTGGGGATAAGGGCACTGTCGTGTCCCGTCTGGAACCTGGCGGCATCCACAGAAGCCCAGCCCTCACGCCCTCTGACGCACCCAGGATCCCAAGGCCTGAAGGGCCTGCCAGCTACACGCAGGAGGACCCCAGGCTCAAGCACCTGGCACTGCTGGTCACGGCCGGGAGGACCCAGCCAGACACCTGCTGACAGGAGCACAGGAGAAAACCAGGAGGCAGCGACTAGTAGCCACCGGGGAGCCCCCACCCAGTGCCCCCACTGACCAAGGAACCTGTCCACAATGGGCGGGGCCACCCATGCCTGCCTATCCAGATGACAGAGGCCCCTTCTTTTATTTTTATTGGTACCGGGGATTGAACCCAGAGGCACTCAACCCGAGCCACGTCCCCAGGCCTGCTTTGTGTTTTATTTAGAGACAGGGTCTCTCTGAGTTGCTGGGCCTAAGTTGTTGAGGCCGGCTTTGAACTCCCGAGCCACTGGGATCACAGACGCGCACCACCCGGCCTGGCAAATGGCCCCCTCCTGTAGCCTGCTGTCTTCTGTTGAGGCGAGCCCTGCGTGACACCCTTGCTCCCCACTCTACCACTTCCTCCCCCAAACTACAGGGAGGACAAACATGGGCACCAGTTGACGGGAAGGAGCCGCTGTCCCCCACCCACCCCCGTCCTCCTCAGTGCCATCTGGGTTACGCCAAGGATGGGGGAGGCCTGAGCCCCCCAGGGGAGCTGTCTCCCCAGCCAAGCTCACTAGCCAGCACTCCTAGCCAGGCACTTCCTGGTTCAGGGTCTGGCCAAAGGCTCCTGGTCGGCTGGGCTTTGGTGTTGCCCTCGCCCCCTGGTGGCTTGGACACTGCCTGGCCACACAGACCCTCAGAGTCCAGACAACATCAACAGCTGAAGGCAGCAGAGGTAGACAGGGAAGGTCAGTCCTCCCCTGGAGGTGGCTGCCCCCTGCCACACAGCCATGCATGTGCCATGAGTGCCCCCAGGCCTACATCCTTCCAGGCCAGGGTGGCATCCACAGACACACAGCAGCGGAGGCGGGCTGGGTAGACTGACCTGTGTGTGGTCAGCAGCCCTCAGGACAGCTTCCCTGTGCCACAGGTGCAAGGCCCTGCGTGCTGTGGACAACAGAGGTCTGGCCAGCACACTCACTCCCACCGGTCCTCTTGCCCTTGGCAGGGTGACCAGTACCTGACCCCTCCCACCAGGTCCAAGCAGGGCTCCTGGCCCCACTTGAAAGTGAGACCGTTGAGCTGCAGCGTGCGCCCCTGGTCAGGCTGCGTCCACTCCAACACCCACCCCAGCCCCCTATCCCATGACAGCACTGCCAGCTCAAAGGTGGCCCTTCCCAAACTGCTCGCCCGGGGGCAGGGCCACCCCTCGCCGTGCCACAGCCCCCGAGGGCCCCAGGGGTGGGCCAGGGCCCCCTCTCACCCTGGAAGTGCAGATCACCTCCCGCAGGTTAATGTTCATCCAGTTGTCACAGCTCACCAGGTGCCCATTGTATGTCTCCCCATTTTTGAGCTCCACCAACTAGAAGCAAAAGGGACCATGGTCAGCTGTGGCCTGCAGCCTGAGGCCTGCAGCCACCACCAGGGCCTTGCTGGGACCCCTCACGGGACACGGCCTGCAGCACCAGACCCCAGAATGGTCCTTCCTACTGATGACAAGCTCGGCTTCCTCTGCCCTGCAGCCGGTGTCAGGCTCTCTATAATGAGCCTGGTTTGGTTGGTTTTGATAACTTTATTCATATGCGGCGCTGAGAATAAACCCAGGGCCTCTGCATGCCAGGCAAGTGCTCTACCACTGAGCCACAACTCCAGCCCAAGACTGGCTTTTATCTAATTAAAAACGTTTTTCTTTCTAGATGGCCTTTTTAAAAAATATCTTATTTGTTCTTTTCAGATATACATATCATACATACGAGGAGTATAACTTCCCATTCTGTGGTTGTACATGATGTGGAGTTTCACTGGTCATGTATTTATATATTTGTTTAAAAAAAAAAAAAAAAAGCTGGGGAGATAGCTGGTGGGTAGAGTGCTTGCCTTGCAGGCACAAGGCCCTGGGTTCAATACCCAGCACCACAAAAAAAAAATTTAAGCCCAGTGCAGCAGTGAATGCCTGTAATCCCTGCAACCTGGGAGGCTGATGCAGAAGGGTGGCACATTCGAGGCCAGCCCCATCCCCAGTGCCTCAGAGAGAGGGAAAAAAAGAAAAAAAAAAAAAAAAAAAAAAAAAAAAAAAAAAAAAAAAAAAAAAAAGGCCAGCCCCAGCAACTTAGCAAGACCCTGTCTCGAAATTAAAAATAATAAGGGCTGGGGATAGAGCTCAGTGGCAGGGCATTTGCCTGTCTTTTTTTCCTTAAACTTGTGGTGCTGGGGATCAAACCCAGGGAGTTAGGAGCACAGGTCAGTGGTAAAGCATATACTCAGCAGGCCTGACACCCTGGGTTCGATCCCCAGCACCACAAATATATAAAAACAAACAAAACTTAAAACTTCATATTGAATGTTTAATAAAAATATTTTAAAACTTTAAATATACTAAAAAATTTAAACATAGACACACAAATTCTTCTTCTTCTTCTTCTTTTTTGGTACCAGGGATTAAACCCAGGGGCACTTAACCATGGAGCCACATCCCAGCCCTTTTTAATTTTTACTTAGAGACAGGGCCTCGCTAAGTTGCCGAGACTGGCTTTGAACCCTCAATCCTCCTGCCTCAGCCTCCCAGGCTGCTGAGATTACAGGTGTGCGCCACCTCGCCCAGCCACGTATAGATCCTTAGAGGAATGAATAAAGTTAGGGCAATGGTGGTCACTGTTTCAAGGTGGCAGGTGCCAAGCTGGCATGCCTGAGCTGGTCCTGACTGTACCAGCTACGTGGGCTTTGGTGGCCTGGAAATGGTGTTTCTCACAGCAACAATAATGGCCTCCTCAATGTGTTCTGAGGACAAGGGTAAGAAGCACATCGTTCTGAGGGTACGCCAGTGCCAGGAAAAGGCTGGGACTGGGAAAGGACTCAGAGTGGTGGGCCCAGCTCAGGGCTAGCTCTTACCAGCAGCAAGGCCCTGGGCTCCCCCCAGCACTCCCCACCACCAAAAACACCCACCTGTGACAGCTGCCCCAGAGAAAGAGAAATAAAGGTGTACACCTTCAGGGCTGGGGCTGTAGCTCAGTGGTAGAGCTCTTCTTCACACGTGCAAGGCCCGAGGCTCGATTCTCAGCACCACAGAAAAATAAAGATACTGAGGCCATCTCCAACTAACAAATACATTTTTTTTAAAAAAAAGATATATACTTGCAAAAGTGCAAAAGTGGAAACAGCCTGAAAGCCTATCAACAGATGAATGTGTAAACACAACATGGTCCATCCACACAGAATCTCATCCGGCCGCAGGAACGAAGCACTGGCACTACAAGAATGAACCTCGAAAACATGAGGTCCACAAGGAGGGCCAGACGCGGGAGACCTCGTGTCTTCCATCCACGTCCACATGGGATATCCAGAACAGAAGGCAAGTGAGCAGCTGTCACAGGCTCAGGGAAGGGAACAGGGTCTCCTCCTGGGGCAATGAAAATGTTGTGGAACTAGACGGAGGGGCCTTGCCCAACACTGAATGTGCTAACCACCAATGAGTCGTGCACTTTAAATGGCTGGACATGGGACCTGCTGAGTGGTTAGACGCACAGGCCTGGCGTGAGCTGCAGCACGGAAGAAATGCACACGAAGAAAGGGCTGAATCATGTGGTGTATCACTTACACTTGCAGAAGAAAACTTAAAAAGAGAAACGACTAGTGGATGTGGACAGAAGCCATCACATATTATTAAGGACAAAAGTAGTTTTGGAAGCAAAGTTCACTACAGGATTCCCTTGTTGTGGTGGGGACTGACCCCGTGGTGCTCTGGAGCTACTTTGGCCAGTTTCATTATTTTGAGGAAGGGGCTTGCCAAGCTGCCCAGGCTGACCTTTATCCTGCAGTCCGCCTGCCCGGCTGCTCAAGTCACTGGGATTACAGGGTGCTGCTGCGCATGGCAGCACGCATCACTTTCCCAAGGAGCAGAAACGACTTGGGTCACATGCTTGCGAGGGAAGAGAGAACAAGCCACTGTGTTCGGAGAAGCAGGAAATCCTCTACCCAGAGGGGCCTGTCCCTGTCCTCAACAGTGTCCCCTCGGAATACACCACCTGGACCCAGCACCTACTCACCATGGGATGGTTCTGAGCCGTCTTCAGCAGGGACAAGGGAAGCTGCAAGGCAAACAGTCACGTGACTTGTCTGACTGGCACCCCAATGCCTTTTGGGGGCACAGGAGTGAACCTGGGCCACCCCCAGATGAGAGCGCCTTCTCCTCCCTTGACCCAGGGGCCTCTCGCCCCTCCTCTCACAGAGGCAGCTGCTGCCTGGCCCTGGCGCTGACTCTTCTGGTCATTTCTTGACACCTCTTGCTACATTCATCCACACCCAGTACCGAGCAGGGCGCTGCCCCGTGTTTACAGGCAACATCACAACACAGGTCCTTCTGTTGCTTGCATTTCCTACTCAACTACACAGTTTCTCTGAGATGCCTCCAGGCCTGTGACTGGCCTCTGCGCCAACAGGTTCTGCCGCCAGGTCCCCAGCAAACCGCAGATGGAAAATATGAAGAAAATAAAATGGTGTCTGTATTGAATATGTACATTTTTTTTGTTATTCCCAAACAACAAGAGTATAACAACTGTGCACACAGCATTTCAATTGTGCTAGGTACCCTACCTCTAGGAAGAATTCAATGTCCTCTGTTCCATGCAAGTCCTGTGCCACCTTACAGAGGGATTCGAGTACCCAAAGGGGCTTGAGTGTCCAGGAGGGGCCTGGACCCCATGGCCTGTGGACACAGCTGGGGCTGCAGTCACCACACCCAGTGCAGGACTATTCCCCCTGCCCAGAACAGAAGGATGGAGGTGAGGCTGCCCAGCAAAAGGCCGAGGGATCTGCAGCACAGTTGCAGAGAGGAGGATGCAGGCCCAACTTGACCCTGTCTGTCCTAAGGTGGCATAAGGCCACGCCTCACCAGCCCACAACTGATTCTGCCAGGCCCTACTGAGGAGCCAACCCAACCTGAAGGAGCCACATCTGAGCTGGGTGTTCAAAAACATTCACCAGGTGATGGCAGAGGAATATTCCAGAAAAAGTTGGGTTCTTTTGGCAGGCACTGGCAGAAAAGAAATGGAATCTTTAAACACACTCAGATAATTTGATTTTTCCTTTTTCTATTATCACTGAATTCCTCTTTCATGACAAATATGTAATTTTTTTGTTTTAAGATGGGGTCTTGCTGTTACCCGGGCCACTGCACCTGGCCTGGGAGTTTTGGGTTTTCTGGTCTCCAGCTCGCCAGGCAAGTGCTCTACCCCTCAGCCCCGCCTCCAGCCCTTGGGAGTATTTTTATAACCCGGGGAAAATAATCAGCTCTTTTCATTTTGGAAACAAGTATGACTCATTCCCTGGGGACTGCCTCTAGGCTTCCAGAAAGAAGGGTGACTCAGGTGGCAGTGCTGGAGTCCAGAGTCCACTCCAGTGTGGCTGTGATGGAGGTTCTGGCTCTGAGGGGCCCCATGGCTGAGAAATGCCTCACAGAAGACAGAGGCTTCAGTGCGCCCTGCCCTGGTGACTTTGGAATCCCACTCAGTCCCAATCCCAGAAGTCTCTGCAGGGGCGTCCTAGCCCCCACCAGCAAGGTGGCTACTCCTCCAGGGGGCGGAACTCGAAGGCCTTGGGGAAGGAATCCTACATCCCACAGGCCCTTCCAGAGAAGAGCTGCCGGGAGGAGGTCCCAAGCCAGCAGGAAGCCAGGCCCAAGCCCACTTCCTGTGCTGGCTTCCTGGAATGGCATGATAAGGAGGAAGAGGCTTAGTACTAAAGGAAAAGCTGCTCAGAGTAACCCAGTGGGTGGGCTGGTGCCGCGGGGCTCCTGCCTTTCCTCTGGAATGCATCCCTGTGACACTGCCAGCCAGCTGTGGTTAACTCGGAGCCTCGCACTGGCATGGGCTTTCCTCAGCAAGCCTGCTCTTTTTTTGTGTCCACAATGGGAACCTGGACCCAGGAGAGGAGATACATGGGCCTCCTCCCAGATCACTGGAAAGAGGGCAGGGAGCAAGCTGGCCCTTGAAGTCAAGAAAAATGGGCTTGGCAGCCACTCATTTCATCTAAAATGCCAACACTCGTCATGGGAGGGCCCTGCCCAGGAACACCTAGCATGTCTCTGGTGAAGTCCAGCAGGGACTGATGCTTACTGCCAGCAGGGGAGCAGATGTCATATTACAGGGTACACACACCTTCCATGTTGGGGACAGTTCTTGGGACATCACCTGTCCCAACTACCAGAAGCACAGCTCAAGAGGACCACAGCTTCCTCAGTCATGGCTGGCAGGTCCCTATTCACGACGTATGCAAGAGTGGATCTGGAGATGGGGCCCAGGAGTAGGCCGCATACCTAGCATTCACCAGGCCCTTGGTTTCAACCCCAGCACCAAACAATAAAGTTAAATAAAATAAAAAACAAACAAAAAACCCATCTGAAACCCAGATGGGACAGGAACAGCCTGACAGCCCACCCCCGAGTGAGCCCAGCAGCAGAACCTGGTCTATGAGGCCCCAGCCAAAATGGCCAACCTTCGCGACTGCGATTGCCTCCACCCAGGGTGCCCTTCCCGTGGCTGGTGGTTGCTACAACGTCACCATCTTTGGCCAAGCCCTCCTAATGGCCACCCTCTGCTGTACAGCTGTTTGTTTCCATTATAGGCTACAGTCAGTCTCTAATTATCTTGTTTATTTACTACCTGCCTCCCCGGCTAGACTGGAAAACTCACAGTGGGTGTGGGCTTTGTCTAGTGCCAAGTACACATGGGGCCAAGGATCAGGCAGAAGAGCGGGACTCGGTAAATGTTTGCTGAATAAATACAGGAGAGAATGCACACACCACCCAGGGAGGCACACAGGGCAGGCAGAATACTTGCCCCACCCCACAGGTAAGGGAAAGGTGGCTCTGATGGAGAGGTGGCTTTGGGACAGGGAGCCATGACTGCTTGGTCAAGGATCTCTCTGAAAGACTGCAATGGCCTGCAGCAGTGCCTGCATCTTGCCTTATTCTATGTCCTCATTCCCAAACCGTGCTGGAGACAGAGATCAGAGGAAGGGGTGGATGGTGGTCAAAAGACGGATGAAGGGGTGCAGCTCAGTGGCAGAGCACTGGCCTAGCAGGTGTGAGGTCCTGGGCTCTATCCCCAGTACCACACACAAAGCAAATCAAGTCAAATTAAAAAAGCATGAAAGTGTCTAAGTGAGATGGGAGTCTTCTACTACCCAGGTGACGAGAAATGTTGAGCTAGAAAAGTTGTTTAGGGTAAGAGAATTCCTTTTTCTAGACTTTCCTAGCACTTCGGAGGTCTAATCCTCTGGTCTGGATGGACTGAGGACTAAAACCAATGGCTCCTCATTCAGGATCACCCACCACGATGGCTCACCAGGCTGTTCCTTCTGACTCCAGCCTGACCACAAGGAACTGGGAATGTGTATAATGAATGGTGTTTCGCTTGTCTGCTCTTGGCATGCCTCCAGGAAACTCCTAGAAAGTCAAGACATGGGGACTCTCTCTGGATGTTCAAAAGGTGAAAAGAGGCTGAATGAGTCTCAAGTCTGTGCCTTGTGCAAATACTTTGTAGACTCTGGTGATGTGTTGGGGATAAAAATGAAGACCCTGCTGTCAAGGAGCTTAAAAGAGATGGATCTTTCTGGTGCCAATCCTGAAATGCCAACTCCACCCTCTGGATGGTATGCAGCAGGAGCTTTCGCTAATCCTTAGTCCTGAGAAATGTGCAGCCATCCCTTGGGGATCTCTTCTGGTTCTCCAGAATCCCCCCACCCCCTTCTCACAGAGTGACTGGAAGTCACTTCCCTACCAAGGTCCTTGGTTTCTCTCCCTAAACACAGAAAGTCTGGGTGCTGATGGGCCAAGAAACTTCCAGTTTTGAATTCCTGTCTCTCTATCTAGATATATCCTGTATCTTTATCCCTGTTTCACCAGGGTCACCAGAACCTTCCTACCCAGACCCAAAATTTCCAGGCCTTAATTTTTCTTTCAGTGAACTAAGAGGATTCACTTTGTCCACCTCTGGCTTAAAATGCGCCTTTGTTGAGCGTGTTGGCACACGTCTGTAACCTCAGGTACTGGGGAGGCTGAGGGAGGAGGATCACAAGTTCGAGGCCAGACTGGACAACTTAACAAGACCCTGTCCCAAAATAAAATTGAAAACGGGCTGGGGATGTAGGCCAGCGGTAGAGCTCTCATCCAGCGTGCGTGAGGCCTTGGGTTCACGGGGTGGGGGCAGGAAACCCTGCTTCCCCTGGAATGAACTGCTGTGACCCAGGGAGAAACGATTCCCCTCCCTGCACCTGTTTTTCGGTCCGAAGCATGTAAGTGTGTGCTGCTAAGATTCTACACATTCGCAAACCCCCTAGTTCCCCAAACGGGCTTCATCTGAGAACTCAGACTACTTCTCCGCCCTCTAGCTTTCTATACTCCACGAGATTGGCCTGGGCCACTTCGCTCCCCTTCACTCACGGTGCCCTTCGGCGGGTCCCTTCACCCCACCGATAAATCGGGACGACTGCCGCTAAGCTGCTATATTGTGACTATGTGTCCATTCAATCCCAAATTCCTGATAGCGACGTACCGGGTACCCTGGAAAGGCACCTGCTGCCCCTGGCCTCAGTTTCCCCGCCTCAAAGAGCGAGACACGAGGCTTGCAGTGCACGTTTATCCCAGCCCCTAGCGCCCGCCCCGAGGGTTCCCAATGGCCACGTCCCCCGCCTCGAGGAGAACCCACCGTCGACCTGCCCTCACCATGTTGTCGGCGGGGACCGGGCTCGCCGGCCACTTCCGCCGCTGCCACAGCCGCTCACGCTCTCACCGGTAGCCGCCCCGCCGCGCGCCACCAAGCTGAAAAGGAGTGGCAGAGACGCGAGCCAGTCAGCACCGGGCTTGAGGAACAGACAACCAATCCTTGTTGAGTAGGGCGGGGCCTTCCTGGCATGGTGGGCGTGGCAGGCCATGTTCCCGCCTGAGAACCCGGGGAAAGGGCCGTAAAGTGCCCCGGCGAGTGATGCAAAAGGGGGTGAAGCCCCGCGCGCCCGCTCAGGATGCACTGTGGGTAAGAACGCATGCGCAAATGAAACCCGCGGCGGGTCTCCTGGGCTCCTCGCTGTGGGCAAAGCCCGTAAATGCCTCCAAGGTTGCTCTGGAGAGAGAAATGGAAGCCCTGCGGTTATTGGAACGTTCCTGATGTCACCCTTGGGGATCCTAGTCTTCTGATTCTCCTTATTGTTATTATCCTTGTTATTATGAAGTAAAATAAAGGTCCCTTGAAAACAGGCACTGGCGTGCAGTGACCGTCGGTCTGATAATCCTGATGCTTAACAGGGCAGGCGGAGAGGGCGGCGCGAGATCTCGGCTCGCTGCTCAGAATGGCGCACGATTTAAAACTCATGAGTTGTTTATTTCTGACATTTTATTTAAAATTTTAAATGATTTTTTAAATAGTTTTTTTTTCCCATTAATAGTGGAACTGCAGTTGATCATGGGTAACTGAAACTGGAGAAAGCAAAACCGTGGTGAAGGGAGCTGCGGTGCCAACAACCGGGTGGCTTTCCACCAGAGAACTCGAGCCGGGCGCGGGGGCGCACGCCTATGACCCCAGCCACTTGGGAGGATCCCAAGTTGCAGGCCAGCCTTGGCCATTTAGTGATACCCTGTCTCCAAATAAAAAGGGCTGGGAATGTAGCTCAGTGGTAAAGCGTCCCTGGGTTCAATCCCTAGTACCAAAACAAAATAACAAATGGGTTGGGGGGGACCAGAAAAAAGCCTCCGATATTCTCACAGTTTGGGAGGCCAGAATTCTGCAAAGCGTCAACAGGGTTGACTCCCTCCTGGCCTCTCTCTCCTGGCTTTTCTGGTTATCTCAGAAATCCTTGTTCTTCAGCTTGTAAATGTCACTTTGATCATCTTTGCCTCTTGTCTTCACACCTCTGCCTTCTCAGTTTCTCTTCTTTTCTTGTAAGGACACTCTTTTTGTCTCACTAGGCCCACCCTAAATCCAGAGCAATCTCATCTCATGGTCCTTGGTTACACTGCAAAAGCCCTAGTTCAATTAAGACCATATTCACAGGTACCAGAACATTAGGATTTGGATATATTTTTAAGGGATACCACTCAACCCACTACCTCAAGTGTTAGCTACGATGCCTTTAAATGTAGCCATTTTGGGGGGATGGTTCAGGTCTCCAAGGTGACCACAAGTGTACAGGTGTCTCTTGGCATCCACAGGATTGGTTCCAGGACCCCTTGGAGATACCAGACTCCACAGATGCTCAAGTTCTTTATATAAGATGATGTTGTATTTGCATAGACTACACACATCCTCCTGTAGACTCCTGGTCATCCCTAGATGGCTTCTGCCTGAAACAATGTAAATGCTGTGTAAATAACTGATACAATGTATTGTGGAAGGAATAATGGGGAGAAGAAAGCCTGTGCATGATACAATTTTTTCTCAGATATTTTTGATCTGTTTGGTTGAATCCATGGATGCAGAAGCTGCAGATAGTGAGGGGGATTGTAGTTTCACACCTGTGGGTACCTAACTTCCTAGGAGAGACACAACTGGGTGCCTATGGAAGGTTTGGCCAAATGCTTTGATCTTCAGGTCTATAAACGAGCACTAGGGGTCCTTGTCCTAGCCTCCCGAATCTTAGGACTGGCTATAGACCCTCTTCTTAATATACCCAGGACTAGTAGCTTCCTGTCGAAAGAAACCTTTGTCTCTCTGAGCCAGATTGGGGCATCTTGATGCTTGACTTCTCATTGAGGTCGACCAGACCTCCTAGATGGGGGAGAAAAGAACAGGAGTCCACATACCTAGTTGCCTCCCACCAAAGGGCTGGGGTACTACAGTCTTGGTCAGGGGAGAAGGAACTGGGTGCCCAGTTCTTCTGTGACGGAGCCCTACAACCAGGGGTGCTGTGCTGATCCATCAAGGAGAAGCTCGTAGGAAGTACAGTCCCCTGTATTCCTGGACCAGCAGGGGCTTGCTGAAGTCTGCGAATGAAGCAACCTCCAGAAGGAGGGAGAGGAAGAGAGGATGCAGCCATGCCGGAGGCCATTTCGCCTTCATCTTTGCTGTTCTTTGAATCATGAAATTTTCTTCTTTGCTTAGGCCAGTCTGAGTTGAATTTTCTATCAAAACTGTAAGAAAAATCCCAGCAATGGTAGATGGCAGTAGAAGCGACAACACAGGGCTGGAGAAATCAGGTCCACTCTGGGGCCGAGGGAGGAACTTCCTGGTGATCCCGGCTGGATCAGGAGTGTGGCGTCAGCTTCCTCAGGCAACTGGCACCAAAGGGAATTTGTGGGGAAGATGTTGGCAGAATTTAGGCAACATCTGCACAAGTAAAATCAGGAAATCAGAAGATGGGCAAGACTGGAGATCCAGTTTTGGAGCACCTGACCATAAAACTTAGGTTTTTTTTTTTTAGTTGTCAATAGATCTTTTACTTTTACTTTATTTATTTCTATACGGTGCTGAGTATCAAACCCAGGGCCTCACACATGCGAGGTAAGCACTCTCTACCACTGAGCCACAACTCCAGTCCAAAATTTAGGTCTTAAGTTGGGGTTTCCCCCACCCCCAGAAGCCAATTCTGAGGTAAAGACTCAAGGGCGGGGCTGCGGCTGCAGCTCAGTGGTGGAGCCCTCACCTAGCACGGGTGAGGCTCTGGGCTCGGTCCTCAGCACCCCATAGACATAAAAAATAAAATAACGGTATTGTGTCCATTGATAACATTATATATAATTAAAAGACTCAAGGGCATGTGGTTTATTCTGCAGGTGATCCCAGGCCCCAGGGAGCCCCCTTGGAGCTGAGGACCCTAGACAAAGCAGGAAGGTGGATCAGGAGAGGTGGGAGATGGAGTCCTCATCCACGTCCCGCTTCCGTGGAAAGGTCTGGGGGGAGCAGGGGTTCCCCAATTCCAGGCCTGAAAGGTGAAGCCGACATTCAGATGAGCCCCCGCGGGCCGCCCAGACCTGCTGGCGGCTGAGGTGAGGAGGATGCGGGTGGGACGCCAACTGGGGTGGAGGGGTCCAGGCCCCAGCCCAGCCCTCTCTGCCGAAGGCAAAGCCCGCGCGATGTCAACAAAAGAAACCGGGTCCGTGAGCTGTCCCAGCATCAATATGGCGAAGGAAGTCGAAAGAAAATTGAGCGCTGGTTCACCATTTTATGACTTTTTCTAGACTTTTCTATGCGTAAAGTCTTCATTTCACCCAACAGGCAAACACGGATTCATTCTTGAAACCCTAGCTGGGGTGACACCGTGTGGCAGCTTCAGTCACTGCAGTTCTTGTTGGCTCTTTCAACGCAGGCGGGCCCCTGCGAGTTCACCCTCCCCTGGCCATACTGACTGGTTAAAAGAGGATTTATGGAGCCAGCTGAACTCTGTCCTGGGAGCGGGGTTCAGTGGTACAGCCCCGGCCTGGCATGCGTGAGCTCCTGGGTTCCATCCCCAGCACCTAAAAAACAGCAAGAATATTGAGAGCTGGGAGGAACAAGAGTTCATTGTTAAAACGAGATGATGAAAATTCAATGCCATCAAGACCAATCTTGTGGTTGAAACTTTCTGCAGAAAGAATTCTATATTTATAAGACCGTGGAGTTATGCCGTGGAGGGCATAGGTCGAGCCCCTGGATCCAGCTATACCTGAAGTCATGCGTTGTAACCTTCCACTTAGACGAGCCCAAGAAGTTTTTAATCCTCCTCTGGTGCTGGGGATGGAACCAGGATTTCATGCATGCTAGGCAAGTGCTCCACCCCTGAGCCACATCCCCAGTGCTAAGTTGAATAATCCACTTGGAGTTTGGAGCTTCTTACTTGGCGCTTAGAAGAACCCATGATGTCAGGAGTGGACAGGGTACCAGGATCTCATGAAAAATGAAGAGAGATCAGTAGACAAGAGGAAAGGGACTAGGAGAGAGGAGGGGAGGGAAAGGGGAAATACTGAGAAACGATATTGGCCAAATTATATTGTGTACATGTACAGATATGCAACACCAGGTCCCGCCAGTGTACAACTATAGCACACCTAGAAAAAATGGGGGGAGAAAAGAACCTACAGAGTCGGGTTCTGTGGTGCACACCTGTCATCCCAGCAACTTAGGAGGCTGAATCAGGAGGACTGCAAACTTGAGGCCAGCCTCAGCAATTTAGCAAGACCCTGTCTCAAAAAGAATAAAAAGAACTGGAAATGCAGCTGCCAGTTTGCTCCCCAATACAAAACAAACCAAAAACCCTCAACAGTGCCTACCTGCCTCATGATCTCTTCCCTAGCTGCCCTCCCAAATCCCATCATCCATCACTACTTTGAACTTCAGGACCTTGCCCTGATTTCCAGCATTGCTTTCTGCTACATTGCAATTACTATTTCAAGTCCTCTGGACCCTGACTGGTAGGAGCAGAGTGTGAGAGTTCCTGTGGGTCTCCAACAGGGGTCTCTTCAGTAGTTTCCCTTCTGCCTTCATGGACACATGACCTAGGCCTGGCCTGTCTGGGGGCTTCCCTGGAAGTGTTCTAGAATTGTAGAATTGGAGGGATGTGGTTCATGCACAAGACCCGACCATTTCCCTTATTTAACCCTGGATCTAGCCATACCTGATGCTTCGTAAATCCTCATCCTTTCTTTTTCTTTTCTTTTTTTTTTTTGGGGGGGGGGGTTGCTGGGGATTGAACCTAGAAGTGCTCTACCACTGAGCTACATTACACCCCCAGTTCTTTTAATTGTTTTTTTTTTTTTTGTTTTGAAACAGGGTCTCACTAAGTTGCTGAGTCTGGCCTCAAACTTGGAATCCTCCTGCCTCAGCCTCCTGAGTTGCTGGGATTATAGGCCTACACCACCATACCCAGCAATCTTCATCTCTTTTTTTTTTTTTTTGGTTCCAGGGATTGGACCACTGAGCATCCTCAGCCCCTATTTTGTATTTTATTTAGACACAGGGTCTCACTGAGTTGCTCAGTGCCTCACTTTTGCTGAGGCTGGCTCTGAACTCGCGATCCTCCTGCCTCAGCCTCCTGAGCCATTTGGATGACAGGTGTGTGCCACCGCAAGCAGCCCCTCATCCATTCTTATATGCGAGTTTGGTCCTGGAGTGTCCCCCCAAAGTTCATGTGTTCAAAGTTTAGTTTCCAGCTTTGTGGTGGACCCCTTAAAAGGTGGGATTGAGTAAGAGGCCTTCCAGTTACTAGGGCGTGCCTTTGAAGGGGACAGTGGGACCTTAGTTACTTGGTCTCCCTTAGTCTCTTTCGAGTCTCAACCATGAGGTGAGTAGTTTTGATTGGCCACCTGTGCCCTCCCATGATGCACTGTGGCCTCTCCCCAGGTCCAGAAGCAATGGGGATGACCCACCATGGGCCGAAATCTCTAAAACAAAAGAATGGACATTTTTTTAAGCTGTCTGTTTTATCTCAACTCCCTAAGGTCTCCCTCCCAGTGATGGGAACAAAGCCCTTAAAGCTGTTCCAGGAATCAGCCCCAAACAGGGAGTAAAAGGGTAAATTGAGCCTGATAGCCAGATAGTGCTCAAACAGTAGGATTACCAGAAACTATTGACCAGAATCTACGCCCTGTTGTAAAACATTGTGAAACATGTTGTATGTTATCAGCAAACCCAGACCCCCTTTGAAATTTCCCGGCAGCTTTGTCCCCCTTTTCCCTTTCATGCGCGACCCCTCCCAATGTGTGGTTTCTGCCTTTATAAACCTACAAGATTTTCTGCTAGGGACTCGACTCCTGGGCTCCTGCGTGAGTCACGAGTCGGGTCCCAGCGCGCTGGAATAAACACCTCTTGCGGTTTGCATCAAGTGACGCCTCCTGCGGTTGATTGGGGTTGCCGTCGATCCATGGGACAGAGTTGGGGTTTCCTTTTTGGGGGCCTTACAAAACCATGAGCCAAAATAAGCCTTTCTCTTTATAAGTGAATTATCCCAGGTGTTTGTTACAGTCACAGAAAGCTGGCTAGCACACTATCCTCCAATATTTTGGTCCAACGTTTTTATATTTTACTTTTTTGTACTGGGGATTGAACCCCAGGGGTGCTTAACCACCAAGTCACATCCCCAGTCCGATTTTTATACTTTATTTAGAAACAGGGTCTCACTAAGTTGCTTACGGCCTCCCTAAGTTGCTGAAGCTGGCCTTGAACTTGCAATCCTCCTGCCTCAGCCTCCCAAGCCTCTGGGATACAGGAATGCACCACCTCACCCAGCACTCAGAGCGTTTTCAAGGTTCACCCGCATTGTGGCATGTGTCAATACTTCACTTCTTTTTTAGGGCTGCGTAATAGTCCATCATATAGAATATGCCACCATTTACGTCCTCATTGCTAGGAATTTGTTTCGCTCAAAATTTTAGCCGTTGTGCTGTCATGAACATTTCTATACAGGTATGTGAATGTAATGTACAAAGCTGCTCCCCTGACCTTTCCGTTGCAGTCATTTTCCCCACCTCCCAAACACTTGTCAGTCTGTGAACATCCTAGCTAGCTATTGGTGAAGCCAGAATTAAGGACAGGTAGTTAGTGTAGAAATAGGGAATCGGGTCAATTCGAGGAAATGAAGCCATGAAGCCGATCTGCCTCTGGAAGTTGGAGACGGCCCCTGGAAGAATGGAATGTCAAGGATCTCCGGAGCCCACTGATTACCAAATTGACTTGCCTTTATCAAGGACTGCAAACCAGGAGCTGCTAATTAATGCCCCCTGGGCCCTTACCTGCCTGAATCACCTTGGCCCTCCCCCTGCCCATCGCTGCTCACTTAATGCAAAACCAGGCCTAGCTGTAGGCAGGAAGGAGAGATAAGGGGGGAGAGAACTGGAGAACAAAAGACTTTAACCTATAAAAGATGTAGGTGCGCTCACTTCTGGGGACTTTAGAACATCAGCCATGGCCCCCTTCTTCCTGCCGGGAGAAGTCTGTATTATTACCTACCTTTAAATAAAACCTGCTTAATATGCCTGCCTTGGCTGCTTCTCTAGTGTTCAATCTTCAACATTAGAAGGAGCAGAACTCGGCACCGGTAAACGGCGGTATCATTGGTTCATCAGTCAGCTTGCAAGTGTCCTCCGATACTGGTTCCCTGTTAGCCCTGCGGAATTCAACTGCTTCACGGTGGCTACCCCGCCATCCTTTCTCATCCCTCTCTCTCTCCTACTCACTTTCTATCTCCTCCTCACTTTTCCACTCTCTCTAGCACGCGCCCTTTCTCGTTCCCTTTCTTTTCCTCTCATTTTCTCTCTTACCCCTCAGGGAGACACTCTGTTTGCTTAATAAACTCCCTTATGTGATTTCCTGTGTCCGGCGTGGTTTGCGTGGGATTCCTCACACTGGCAAGCTCCTACCACTGAGCCTCACCCCCAACCCTGGCTTTTTTTTAAAGAGTGTACCAGCCTTCCAGTGCCCACACCCTTCCTGCACGGCCCTCCACCTGAACCTGCTCAGGAGCACTGTTGCAGGTCACCCTGGAACTTACATCCTGGCAGCTCCAGTGAGGACTTCTGGGGGGAGCGTCTCCCCTCAGCATGTGTCTGCTCACTTCTGCTCCAAATCCCAGCCCCACCAGTGTGTGACCTGGGACTCAGCTACTCTGGGTTTCAGTTGCCTCGCTTTGCAGAATGGGTTAATAGTAGTCCCTCCCAGCAGGGCGTGGTGGCGCAGGCCTGTCATCCCAGCAGCTCAGGAGGCTGAGGCAGGAGGATCTAGAGTTCCGAGCCAGTCTCAGTAACTCAGCCAGACCCTGTCTCTAAATAAAAAAAATAAAATAAAATAAAAAGGGCTGGGAATGTGGCTCAGGGGTTAAGCACCCCTGGGTTCAATCCCTGGTTAAAAAACAAAACAAAAAAACCTCCCTCCAAGAGCAAAAAAAAAAAAGCACTTTTGTGAAGTGCTTAGAATCAAGCCCATGTGTGGTCAGTTCTTGAACATTAGCCTTTACCAGCGGTCACACGGGACAATAGTGTGGGACTCAACTTCTCCCACTGAAGCCAGAACTGGGGACAGGCAGTTAGTGTAGAAATAGGGGATCGGGTCAAATCAAGGAAATGGAGGCCATGAGAGCCATCTGCCTCTGGAAGTTGGAGGCTGCGCTGGGAGAATGGAAGGTCAAGGACCTCCGGAGCCCATTGAACACCAAATTTCCCTGCCCTTGTCAGGGACTGCAGGAAGGAGCTGCTAACTAACGCCCCGGGCCCTTGCCTGGCGGGATCACTTTGGCCCTCCCCCTGCCCACTCGCTTCTCACTTTCTGCATCTCACCTGCAAAACCAGGCCTAGTCACTAGGCAGGAAGGAGAGATAAGCGGGGAGAGAACTGGAGGACCAGAGACCTTAACCTACAAAAGATGTAGGGTGCGCTCGCTTCTTGGGACCTTAGAACATCAGCCATGGCCCCCTTCTCCCTCGGGGAGAAGTCTGTATTATCGCCTTTAAACAAAACCCGCTTAATGTGCTTGCCTTGGCTGCTTCTCTAGTGCTCAGACTTCAACAGGAGAGGGAGCAGGACTGTCACCGGTAAACGGCGGAATCACCTTCACCTCTGACTCTGGGAGTTTTGCCTCCTGTCACCCCTCTTTTTCGGTGCCGCAGGGGCAATGGAAACCTGCCTGGGTTCCCTGTCTGCCTATCCCTGCCCTAGCAATGAACTCTGCCCTGGGGCATTTATTACAGTCCCCCTCATTCTGGGCTCCAGGATCCCTTGTCTATACCAAAGTCTGTAGATGCTCAAGTCCCTCATATAAAGGGCATAGTATTTGCACAGAATCTACACAACCCTCCCACAGATTTTATTTTATTAATTTTCCTATGCAGTCCTGGGGGGTCGAACCCAGGGGCACTCTACCACTGATCTACACCCCCAGCCCTTTTATTTATTTTGAGACCAGGTCTGGCTAAGTTGCTGAGGCTGATCTTGAATTTGTGATCCTCCTGCTTCTGTCTCCCAAGTAACTGGGATTACTGGCGAGTGCCACCAAGCGCAAGCGCGCCCATAAATTTTAAATAATCTCTAGATGATTTGTAATACTTAATGCGATATAAGTGCTGGGTGAATAGTTGTACCGCACTGTTTAGGGCATAATGAGAAAGGAAAAGTGTCCCTATGTGTTCCATACTGTTCTAGTGAAAAAAATTTTTTTTTCCAAATAGTTTTGATAAGGGGTGGGCTGACTCTGTGGATGCAGAAACCGTGGGCAGGAAAGGCTGTCTATAACTACCGGAGTTATGAGCCGTGACTTTGGGTGAGTGTTTTGGTGGGCTCTCTGCTCCTGTTCGGCTTGGGTGTTGCTCTCACAACCGGCCTAGGCTGGCTCCCAGGTTTTCTGAATTCTTCCTTAAGCTGCCAAACACCGAAATAGCTTCTGAGCATGTGACCTCAGGCCTGAGCTTGCAAATAAAGCCCCGGGGCAGTCTAGAGAACTCTGGCCTGGATGTTGGGTGGGTGCCACGGGGAGACAGTCCCCGCCCAGTGTCCCGGTGAATGGGGGCGGGGCCAAGGCCGTTGGAATGAGGTGTCAGAGATCCAAGTCCAAGGTCCAGCCCTGTCTCTGAGGACATGGCCAGAAACTCCGTTTTATTTTTCTGGCTGTTTCTGGAGAAAATCTGCACATGGGCAGGGGACTTCCTGTGTGCTCGGGGATGTTGTGGGTACCAGGACGGGTACCAGGATGGAGCTCTAACACTTCCTGCTCTGGAAGTTCTAATCTCCTTGTCAAAGGAAATAGGAATCAAAGAGAAGCAGAAAAAGGAAAAAAGAAGGACTTCTGAGCTTCACTGCTATTAAGAGGATAGAACCAGGAAATGGGAAGGACCCACGGGGTGGGTGGGGTCATTTCAGCCTGGGTGGGAAAGAACCCTTACGGGAGTAGACGACCCTCAGAGGAGGTGACAGCCAGCCAGGTGGGGAGGTCCCCTAAGAGGGAACTGAGGTCTGAAGGAGGAGACACAGTTAGGTTTGCAGGGAACCGTGGGGCTGTTCAAGGCAGCGGGAACGGCCAGTGCAAAGGCCCTGAAGTGTTGGCCCTTGGAAGGCAGCTGGGCTTGGAGGCCAGCGTGGGGAACAGGGAGGAAGCTGAGGTCTCTGGGGCCACGTTAGCTTCCTCAGCAACAGCCAAATGTACTCAGTGTTTTTCCTCTTTAATTCCCTTCTTTCCCCCGCCTTTCTGGTCTGAAGGCAGCGTCTGTGACCCCTCCAATTCGAGAAGTGGCCTTGGGCAAATGGCCTTCCGATCTGTGCCTTAGTTTCCCCATCTGTAAACTGTTGTGACTAAGCGGAGCGGTGATCTTTTTCCCGTTCCTCCCGCTCCCAAATTTTGGCAGTGGGTATTCAGCAGGCGCTCCATGTACACCGGCAGGATAATGATCTGCGGGTCCACAGCCCCAGGCTCCTTGCGCTTAGCGGCCACACCCCACCGTGCGAACCATCCCCCTCGCAGGTAGGGAAACCGGCTGAGAGGACCCGGCGCCGGGGTGCGGGGTGCGCGCGCGGCGTCTGGCGCCCGGGGGCGCGCACGCCGGCCGGGCGGGGTACGGCTGGGACTGCGGGGACGCGCACGACGAGGGCCGGCCGGGGCGGGACTGGGGCGTGGCTGGGGGCGTGGCTGGGGGCGCGACCGGGGCGTGGCCGGGGGCGCGCACGCCGAGCGGGCGCCTGGGGGCGGGGCCGGGGGCGGGGCCGGGGCGGGGCTGCGCGGAGTCCCGGCGGCGGCGGCGGCGGCGGCTGCGGACTCGCCAGTCCTAACGCCGGCGGGTCCCAGGCGCAACCGGATCCCGCCATGGAACAGCCCAGGAAGGCGGTGGTGGTGACCGGTATGCGGGCGGCAGCAGCCGGGGGCTGGTGGGCGGCCCCGGGGTGGCGGGCCGGACCGGGCAGGTGCTTCGAGGCGTCCCAGGCTGGGAAGATGTCATCGCCTGAGGGAGTCCAGCTCAGTTCGGGAGACCTAGAAAGTGGAGGAGGGGGCGCCTCTACGGTCCCGGGTTCGGGGGTCAGGACAAGCGGGACTTGCTGGGAGAGGGCCCGGGCAAGTGCCGCGTGTGGAGCAGCCCCTCGCCCCCGGCGTCCTTACTTAACCTCCGAGGACAGTGACCCTCCAGGGACCTACCTGCTTGTTCTGTCTGCCCAACCAGCCGGCGGGGCTGGACCCCGCCTTCCTGCCCCTCCCGAGACCGAGCCTGTCCCCACCCTCTTGCCCCAGGGGACAAAGGCTGACTTGCGGGCAGGAAGTGCCCCGTGACAAATGAACCTCCCACCGCTGCTCCCTAAGCCCTGAGTTAATGGGGGGCTGCTCCCCTCGGGCAGGAGCTGGTAGAGGTTCAAGGTTCGAGGTCGCCGGGCTCTCCCCTGGCTGTCCCAGGGACTGTCTTAGCCAAAACCTTTTCTGCCTGGATTGTTTGGGGTGAGCCAGGCCCCAGCTGTCACCGATTCTCTTGAAACCAACTGTTCCTCCTCGCTGAGACTCCACCTCGGGGCCAAATGGCCCGTCAACATCCTCCAGGCCCCAGAGTGTGTGTGTGTGGGGGGGGGCATTTTGACTTGCTCTCTAGAGAGGTTCAGGGGAAAATGGAATGAGAAGTTCCAACAGGTGTTTTGTGACCCAAGGAGGTTGGAGTAGGTCCTACTGTAAGTCCCAGGAAATTGGAGGAAGCCACTCACTCACCTGCCTAACAGGTGTGGAAGGGCCCTGCCCCTGGCTGCCACCGCCATCCTCTGCCTGGTTGTCCATTACTCTGGTCCTCACTGTGCAGGCACCAAGCTGGACGCTTTCTGTTCCGATTTTTGTCCGTGCTGTGCTGGAGAACCATCCCGGGCCTATGCCCGTCCATCACTGAACGCATCTCTAGCCCCAGCGCGTTTTCCTTCATGGGTTCTTGACACGTTCACAGTCTCCATTTTGTAGAAAGAGAAACTGAGGCTCACAGAGGTCACCCCATTTGTAAGCCACTGAGCTGGGACTCAAAGAATCTGTAGAAAGAGGGAGTCAGGAAGTCCCCACCTGAGCTGGCTGCCCGTACCTGCTGTTCCAGGGCACTGTGTCTCTCCTGTGATGTTGACATCATACGGGACCCCTTCCCAGCTGGCCCATGCCCTTAGAGACATTTAGCTTTGAGGCAGTATGACCCAGTGATTAGTAGCGGGGGGCGGAGGCTGGGAACCCCCTGGATGTGGGTCTGAATCCCAGCTCTTCCATCTTCTTGCAGTGTGACCCTGGGCACCTGGATTCACCGCTCTGTGCCTCAGTCCTGGCTCCTGTAAACCGGGGCCAGGCTATACCCTTGCCTACCAGGAGCTGCTAAGAGGCTGAATGCTAGATCATTTAGTACAGCCTCAAGTGACTTTTTTCTTTTTTAAAAAAATATATTTTTTAGTTGTAGATGGACACAATACCTATATTTGATTTATTTATTTTTATGTGGTGCTGAGGATCAAGCCAGGGCCTCACACGTGCTAGGCAAGCGCTATACCACTGAGCCACAATCCCAGCCCTCAAGCAACTTTCTTGATTGAGAAAGGGTCCCTGGGGTTGACCCCACAGAGAGAAGGGTGATGGGATGGTGTCTGGACAGGGTGGACTGGAAAGACAGTCATATCCCTGGAGGGCCATTCCTTATTCAGTGGTGACCCATGGAGTGTATCCAGTTGGAGGAGATGCTCACTACAGAACAGTGATAAAATAAATATAGGTTGGGTCAAGGATGATGAAAGAAATCGAGAAAGGAACAGGCCAGCTTTTTCTGGGTCCAAAGTAGGCCCCTAACCCCTGGCTGGCCATGAGACTCAAGTGGTGACGAAGACAGGACTCCTTGGCTTCGTTTGAAAGCAGACGGGTGGAGGAGGGGGACTCTGAAGGGCTACTGGGTCCTCCCTAGGCCCCCAGGCCTTTGCAGGTGGTGGCTGCTCCCCTCTGCTTCCTGCCTGGGGCAGACTGGGAGGGACTGCTCTGTGGGTAACACCTTGCTCTTACTACTTTTCAGGGTTCGGCCCTTTTGGGGAACACACTGTGAACGCCAGCTGGATTGCAGTCCAGGTAACTCAGATCCCGAGGGTAGGAGTCCGACTTGGAGCTGGGCTCCTCCAGAAATGCTTGGCACTGAAGAAAGTCTCCTTGGAAATATTGGAGGCTGATACACACACCTCACTGTCACCGCCATTGCTTACACTTCCTGAGCACTTGTGCCTTTTTGCACCTGGCACTCTCGAATTTTCCCGATTGTCCCTGCATGGTAGTTGCAGTTATTCTTCTGACCACTTTATGGATGTGGAAACTGAGGCCTGGGAAAGAGATCAAGGGAGTTATCTGAGGTCACACAACCAGGAAACGGGAGTGGCATGCTTCAGAAGCCCCCTCATGCTCTGGGGGGGGGGATCTCCAGATCTGGGCCCTGGGGGTTTGTGGCATGGACGTAAAGGTCACTTGTTTCCGGAGCACAGGTGCATAAGTGGGGTTGGCCCCCTCTTTACCTAAGAGGCATCCAAATAGGGAGTCTCCATCTCTTTGATGAAAATCATTTGTATTTACTCAAACTGGGACTGGTTGGTCTCCAGATGGCCAACCTGAGAAGCCCTGGTGTTTTGGTCAGGTGTCTGCAAGGTTTGGGAGACCAGATGGGGCTGTGGAGGGTGTCTTAAACTTGTAGGAGGGCACAATAACCCTTAGTGTCACCTCCCAGTACCTGGGGAAGGAAACAAATCTGCTCGTGGAGGCAGGGAAGCGGGTGTCTCTCCCGGTGTCCTGAGCAGGGTGCCAGCCTGCAGACTCTTCCTAGTTTGTGTGCCAGATGGAGCATTCGGAGGCAGGCTAGGGAACAATGAGTGGAGAGAAAGGGAGATGTTTCCTCCTCAGATAAATCAGCCCATTAGCTGCCTGATTTAAAGTATTCCATGCTTCTCACCCAGACTCCTGGATTTGGAGAAAAACCCAAATTGAAATCTCAGTGTACTGCTCCCCAGCTACCTCCTCCTCTATTTTATCACCTCCTACTCTAGACCTCAAAGTCCTGGCCGCTTCCCCCCTTCTTTTCCCACCCCACTTTGCAAGCAGGATGGAGGGCCAGGGTCCCGGGACCCTGCAGATGGGAGCGCGTCCGAGGCCCTTCTTGTGCACCCGCTCCCCGGAGCCCCAGACAAAAAGAAACAGCGTGTTTCTGAAGACTTGTGTGTCTGGCTTTGTACGAGTTTCAGACAGGAGCCTTCACGGGGCTGAGTGGACACAAAGCCGAGTGTCTGAATTCCTGGGCCCCAGACACTGCGATCTGCATCTAAATAGAAGAAAAATCAATTAAACAATCTTTGGAAATCCCTCTGAGCTTCGGGGCTCCTGGTGGAGGCTGGCAGCTTTTCATCGTGTGGCCCTGGGGAAAGACCCCTTTCTGCTTGGTTCCTCCTCTCTCCAGATCTGAACTTCCCGTTTTCTACTTTGTTCCTGATGTTTATGAAATAAGATCTCCACCATTCCCCGGATTCAAAGATGCTGATCGTCTTAGAGCTGGTTGTTTCCCTTTAAAAAAACAAACGGACTAGAGGCTATTGTCTATGTGATCAGCGATGTTTCATATATGTGCACCCCTGAGTCTGGACCAAGATCTAGAACATTCTGTCATTCTTCCATGTTTGCTTGAAGAAGCCCTCACCTGCCTTGGCGGTTGGGCACACCCAGGTATTAACTTCTCTGTGGGCTCGCTCGCTGCTTGGTGAGACCTGCCTCTTCTAGAACTTGGCAGCAGTAGTGATGCTATCGACCGTGGCTCTTCTGTGGCTGCTCAGGATCTGTTTCAGGGGTTACTTGCAGCTGCTGTGGGTTCTTTTCTGTTGCCCCCATGAAGGCAGATTTGACTGTTAAAAAGGTGTCACCTCAGATGAATGGTCCGATCTAGACCCCAAGAAAATATGCTTTAGGCTGTTCTTGTGTAAAGTGGAAGCAGCTGCAGGCAGGCAGCAGGGGACATCTGTCTCCTCCACCTGAAGGTGCCAGCTGCGGTGGCTTCTTTGAGGTCTAACTGCATTTTCAGAAGCCCAGTTGTCCCCGCCCCCGCAGGGACCTGTGGCAGGCTTGGCTCCCCTTCATTCTCTTTTCCTTTTCTCTTTCCCTCCTTCTCTGCGGACTCCATCTTTCTCTCTCTCTGCATCTTTTTCTGTCCGTTTCTCTGGTTCTCCTTTTTTCTCCTGTGGGGAGGACTGAACCCAGGGCTGAGCATGCTGTCCCCAGCTGCACCGCCAGCCCCTCCACCTCTGCTCCCTGCCCCTCCCCCGCTGCTTCTTTAACCAGCTCTTCCCCCAACCCCAGTCCTCCTCCTTCGGTCCCTGGGGTTTGGGGGGGCGGTGGAGGGGCTTGTGCCCCAGTAGAGAGTGAACTGTTTCCCACCAGCCTCGTATGGGAGGTGGCAGTTGCTGGGGGGCGAAGGCTCAGCTCCCCCTTTAATTTTTCCCCAGGTTGGTGGCCGTCCCCCAGTGCCATGCCCCCAGTGCTGGGGATGGAATCCAGGGGCTCTGCCACGGAGCTACAATTTTTTTTTTTTTGGGGGGGGACAGGATCTGAGTTGTCCAGCTGGCCCCAAACTCGTGATCCTCCTGCCTCAGCCTCCCCAGGGGCTGAGATTACACCCCGCCCCTCCCCCAGCTTCTTTTGCAGGAGGGACCCGACCCTTCGTGTGTCCCATCTCCCCTAGATCCTGGGTGAGGGGCTGGAGCACCAGGTGGTGCGGCTCTCTCTTCTTAGAGGCTCAGGTGGGTGTGGAGGGTCAGGGAGCCCCAGGCTCAGGGCTGTCTGCAGCATTCCCTGCCTGAGCGGGTCACAGAACGTGGTGACATCCCGGGACAATTACTGCCACAGTGAGTCTAGACAGACCTGCTAAGGATATTACCAGCGAACAAAGAGGGTCTTTGTCGTGGGGTCAAGGGAATCGGTCAGGCGCGGCCGCGCGGCGGGGTCTTGTCAGGTAGACGGGGCGGAGACAATGCCGCGTCTGGGGCTCCCGAGCCCAGGGCCTTTGACCGTGCGCCGGGCGCGGGCCACGCCCGCCGCGCTGCTGGAAGGGCTGTGGGACTTGGGGTGCGCGGCACCCCTCCTCCCCGGGAGACCCGCCCTGCCCTGTTGGGACAGGATGTGTCCACAGGCAAAGAACATGTCCAGACCTGGGCCACCCCCTTCCTCCACAGCGGCCGGCAACTCCAGACTCTTCCTCTGCCCGGGACCTTTTGAAAGTTGAGGAGTAATTCACATAAAACAAGGGCCTAGACCCAGAGCACTCCCACTCCCTCAGAACTTTCCCTCCCTGCCCCTGCCCTTGCCCATCACTCCTAGCCTGCCCCAGAGGAGTGTCATCCTGAGCAGGGCCACCAAATGTGACATTTTCACTGTAACTGAGTGCTGGGAGGGAACCCAGGACCTGCACATGCCAGGCAAGCGCTCTACCGCCGAGCCGAGTTCCCAGCCCTTTTATTTTTTATTTTGGACAGAGTCTCATTTAGTTGCTTAGGGCCTCACTAAGTTGAGGCTGGCCTTGAGTTTGCCATCCTCCTGCCTCAGCCTCCCACCTACTGGGATTGCAGGCGTGCATCCCCATAAGGCTTGATGGGGGTTTTCTTAGTTGAGATTTTCCCTCCTACTTGCAGGTGGCTATGTAGAGGTGGGATCCAGAGACCTGAGGAGCAAAGATTAGGCCAAGAAGATGACTCCCTCCCTGGCTTCTTTGACAGGCCACCCCATTTTCTATCTACCTTGAAGTGTGAATCAGGCAATTTGGTGCATGTCTGTAATCCCAGCAGCTCAGGAGGCTGAGGCAGGAAGATCGCAGGTTCAAAGCCAGCCTCAGCAATTTAGTGAGATTGTAAGCAACCTAGCAAGACCCTGTCTCAAAATTTTAAAAAATAAAAAGGGCTGGGGATGTGGCTCAGTGATTAAGTACCCTTGGGTTCAATCCCTGGTACCAAAGCAAAAAAAATTAATGTGGGCGAGGCCCCAGGTGCTTGGGAGACATCTCCCAGTGGGGACGACGTTTGTTTTGCAGTGGGCAGGTAGTCATGGGGCGGGTCGCGCTCACTTCCTAGAGGAAAGAGAGGCCAAGAGAGGGTCCGTAGGCATCACCTGCCACCCGGAGCTGGGCACCTGGCCTCGGCAGGTCACATGTCTGGTGGCCTCGGGAAGGTTCATAGAGCTGGCTACCTTCGTGTTACCTGCATCCGTGGTTCCTCCACCCACCCAGGTCGTTGGTGCCACTAAATTGAGTCGCCTGGGCTGGCTGGGCTTTCAGGTGGCCAGGCCCATGGGCAGCAGGCTTCATTAAGGGACAGATCTCCCACTGAAGCTCTGAAAGAGCAAAACAATTCTTTACTGTCCTCGGCCTGGGACACTAGCATGCTTCCTGTCACCAGGAAAGTCCCCCAGGGCCACAGAGAAGGCCGGGGAGGACAGGGTCACGGCTGGCAGGGTTCAGAGACTGGCGAGAACAAACCTGGTAGATGATTTACCTGTGCCTCTTGGTTGGTGGCTCATCAGGGACCTGGAGGAAAAGTCTTTGTTTGTTTCTTCTCTCTCTCTCTCTCTCTCTCTCTCTCTCTCTTTTAATCTTCAGTCTCTGTAGAGACTGTCAAAAATCGCCATTCTCTTTTTTTTTGCAAGTCAATAAAAGTTAAAACTATTTTCTGACTCTAATAAAAATCAGAGAAACATTCGTAAAATCGCCACCATGTCCTTCTTCCTAGCAGGACTGAAATCTCTGCGTGTCCCCTGGGCGCGGTGCCCCCAGTTCCTCGCGCCCTGAGGCCCCCTGGTGTTAATCTTCTATCACACTTGCTCTTTCTCTTTGAATAGAATTTTTCTGAGTCATGGAGGGGTCACTGCAGACGTGCCGCCCAGTGTCCCTAAGCGATTCATGGTGAACTTCCTAAAACGGTCCCGCGTGATGATCAGAATGCGACTTCCCGAGCGTCCGTCCACTTCTGTCACCTGCAGGCTTCATTCAGATCTTGCCACTGTCCTACGAGTACCCCTTACAGGGAGAGAACCTTCCGGGTCACGCGCTCTCATCCCTCATCCCCTCTCTAATCTGCCATCTGCACACCCGCTCAGTCTTCCCTGCCGTCTCGGGGTGTGGACACGCTTGGGGGCTTTGTAGACTCCCTGCAGGCAGGTTTGTCGCTGTGTCCTCATGCTTAGACTTGGGCAGGGATTCCACAGGGGCTGCGCCATGACCTTGGTGAGTCCTATCAGGAGGTACCAGGTGTGACCATGTCTCATCCCTGGTGCCTTGACCTTGACCTCTTACTTGAGGTGGGGTGGGCTGGATTTCTCCCTGTTGCCCTTTGTGACTGCAGGGTATCCCGTGACACAGCTGGGCACTCCTGAAATCCCAGGAGGCTGAGGCAGGAGGATGGCAAGTTTTAGGCCAGGTTGAACAGGAAAAAAATTTAAAAATTACTTGGTATCTAAGGAGTAACATGAAAAATCTTTTTTTTTTTTTTTTTTTGCTGGGGGAGGGGAAAGGGGAAGTGCTATAAAGTAATTTTTAAATATACGTGAAAAGAACATGTGCACATATATGCCGTATGCAGGGCAAATATAAAATTAGGTGGTTATGTGTTTCATATAATGTGTTTTAGGAAAAAATCTCACTAGCGCATCAAGTCCAGTATTCTTGGACATTGTCACTTGGCACAGGCTCTCTGTCTGTTTTTATTTATTTTGCGGTGCTGGGCTTGGAACCCAGAGCCTTGTGCATGTTGGGCAGGTGCTGTACCACTAAGCTCCCCCAGCCCAAGGCTAAATTTATTTAAGGAAAAAAAAATCAAGTGTGAGTTTAAGAAACACGCTGAGCCCAGCCCTGTAGCTTGGCTGCCCTTTAGGCGCCTGGCCCCAGGGTAGAGGAAGGAGTCTCCTAACTTGGCTCACATTTGATTGAAAATGAAAAGTTCTCGCAGCCCCGCTCCCCACACAAGTCACAGGTCCCGTGTAGAGGGACTGAGGAAAGCCTGGGTAGGCGGCTTCGCACATCTGGCCCTTCTTGGCCAGGCTGCTGTGCATTTGAAATTCCTGCGACGTGGGGGGCGGGGCGGTGTGGAAGCTCGTGTTGACTCTCCAGGTTTTAGATTTCCCTTTGGGATTCAGTAAAAAGGGCAAGGCAAGGAATTCCAGAATGTTCTAAAGGCTTGAAAATGGGAACCGGATAGTTCCCAGCCTCTAAGACAGGAAGAATGCAGTTGTAGAGTCGGATTCTGAGTCTCTAAGCAGTAGACTTGAGGGTGCGAGGAACAGTGTGGAGCTGCGGGGAACAGCACGGGGTGGGAGGAATAGCCTGGAGTGTGGGGAGCGGCACGTACTGTGGGGAGCAGGTTGGGACACGAGAGCAGCATGGGGGGCAGGCAGTGTGCTCAGAACCTAGACTCCAAAAGCAGGAATCCAGGGGCAGCCAGCTGTCCTGCCGTCCTGAGGCCCCGTGCTGCTGGCACCGAAGCAGATCCTGTTGCTGTGTGTTCTCAGGAGCCTTTCAAACATAAGGCCACCCCCTTCTGCTTTTTTCTTTCCTTTTGTTTAATTGTGATAAAATTTCTTAGTGTTAAGAGACAGGGCCTCGCAGTTGCTGAGACTGGCTTTGAACTCCCTATCCTCCTGCCTCAGCCTCCGGAGCCTGGGAGATGACAGGCATGCGCCACCACACCAGGCCCCGCTTCTCTTCGATCCTGATTTGTCCTGATTTTAAAAGCAGCACCTGTCACCTGGGACTCAAGACATGACTTTGAGCTCATAGAGGGGAAGGGCAGGCAGCAGTGTGGCCGTGCCCAGCGGGGGTGGTTGGACTTCCGGATTTTGTGAAACACTGCATGGTTCACAGCCCCAGGTACACAGGAGGCTGCAGCCAGAGGATCACAGTTTCAAGACCAACCTGGGTACCATAGGGGCACCCCATCCCAATATAAAATAAAGGGCTGGGGATATGGCTCGGTGGTAGTCTCCCGCAAAAAGGAGGAGGAGGAGGAGTCCAAAACCTATCACGTTTCTGCAGACAGCCCACTCTGTGCCTCCTCCCTGCTCTGTTCCCTCACTGTCCAGAAGGTGGCGACCTCTCCCCGTTTATTCCTGGAATTCCTCCAGGTGACTTCAGAGAAACGACAGTCTCCCTGTGTTTCCCAGACTGGCCTTAACCTTGCAAACTTTCTGCCTCAGCCTCCCAAGTAGCTGGAAATACAGGCGTCCACCATGGCTCACATTTGATTGATCCATTGGTCAATTGATTTTGAGGTACTGGGGACTGAACTCAGGGGCACTCGACCACTGAGCCACATCCCCAGCCCTATTTTGTATTTATTTAGAGACAGGGTCTCACTGAATTGCTTTGCCTCACTTTTGCTGAGGTTGTCTTTGGATTGACATCCTCCTGCCTCAGCCTCCTAAGCTGCTGGGATTACAGGTGTGCACCATTGTGCCCAGCTAAATAAATACTAATCTTGCAGGACAGTGATGCCTCGTCTTGGTATTTGTGCCTCACACATGGGTGTGAGAAATTTGCACACATACACTTACTGCAGCATGGCATACAATTGAGGAAAAGTGGAAGTCACTTAAATGTTCCAGCACAAGAAAATGGTTAAATCATGAGAGCCAGTTTCTCAGGTGGAATATTATACAGCAGAGAATGTAGAAATGTAGACGGATCTCTGAAACAGACTGCACAGTGGAGAAAATACAGTTTCTGAAGTTTATAATCGATGTAAAAATAAATAAGTGCCCCTTATTTGCGGTTTTACTTTTCCTTGAATTCAGTTACCCACTGTCAATCATGGCCCAAAAATATTAAATTGGAAATTCTAGAAATAGACAATCCATAAGTTATAAGGTGTATACTATTCTGAGTAATTTTTTTGTTTGTTGCAGTTCTGGGATTGAACCCAGGGCCTTGTGCTTGTGAGGCAAGCACTCTACCAACTGAGCTAGATCCCCAGCCCCTATTCTGAGTAGTTTGATGGAATCTTTTGTTGTTCTACTAGATCCCACCTGGGATGTGATCATATTTTTTGTCCCGTGTATCCACACTGTATATGCTGTCTGCCCATTGGTCATTGTAGCCATCTCAGTTAGGAGATGAATGGTGGCAGTATCGCAGTGCTTGTGGACCCTCCTTTGGTTTGTCTGTCTGTTTTGTTTTGCTGGGGGCTGTGCCCTCATGGACTTCACAGTGTTCTCAGAGCATAAGAGCAGTGATGCTGGAAATTCAGCTGTGCCGTAAAGAAGCAGTACGGTGCTGCCTTGAAGTGAAAAGGTGAATGCTCTCTACGTCATAAGTAAAGAAAAAATCAGATAGTGAAGCTGGGCGTGCTGGCACATGCCTGTAATCCCAGCAGCTCAGGAGGCTGAGGCCGGAGGATCGCGAAAGCCAGCCTCAGCAACGTAGCGAGGTCCTAAGCAACTTGGCAAGACCCTGTCTCTAAAAAATAACAAAATAGGCCTGGGATGTGGCTCAGTGGTCGAGTACCCCTGAGTTCAATCCCTGGTACCCTCCCTGCCTGCAAAAAAAATGAGATGTTGAGGTTACTGTGATCTATGTGAAGAATGATTTTTCTGCCCATTAAATTATAAAGAAGGAAGAAGAAACTCATGCTAGTTTTGCTGCAAAAGTCACAGTCACAGTGTGTGCTAAGTGCTGAGTTAAAATAGGGAAGGAGGCCAAGAGTAGTGGCACATGCCAGTGATACTAGCTACTTGGGAGGCTGAGGCAGGAGGATCACAAATTTCAGGCCAGCCTGGGCAACTTAGTGAGACCCTGTCTCAAAATAAAATAAAAACAGTCTGGGGGTGTGGCTCAGCGGTGGAGCTTGCCTAGTATGTGCCAGGCCCTGCGTTCTGTCCTTGGCCTAGCGGGGGAAAAATGGAAAAGGAATACAGTGCTTAGTTAAGATGTAACTGGGTGCTATCTGAGATTTCAGCATCCACTGGGGGCCCTGGAATGTGTCCTCATAGATAAGGGGGATGCCCATGCTGTGTGATTAACTAGGTAGTTGTGTGTGAGATAGAGAAGAGCCTGCAAGGATGTGCACTGTTGGCATTTACCACAAATCCCCGTGGAGGCTGAGGCGGGAGGATCACGAGTTTAAAGCCAGCCTCAGCAAAAGTGAGGTGCTAAGCAACTCAGTGAGACCCTGTCTCTAAATAAAATACAGAATAGGGCTGGTGAGTGCCCCTGAGTTCAATCCCCAGTAACCTCCCCCACCCATAAAGGAGTATTTACCCCTGAAGTATGGAGATGGGGCACAGGATAGGGTGGGGGTGAGAGGACCTCACCATCTGTCAGACTTTTAAGGAATTTGGTAACTGTCTTAATGTCCTTATCTCCTGACTCCACCATCTGAATCATTTCTCAACCTGTTTCTATCAATTGATTTTTCTCCTCCTTTTGGGAGGTTTTCTGTTTGTTTTTTATACCAGGGATTGAGCCCAGGGGCGCTTAACCCCTGAGCCACACCCTAGCTCTTTTTATGTTTTATTTTGAGACAGGGCCTCGCTAAGTTGCTGAGGCTAGCTTTGAATTCATGATCCTCCTGCCTCAGCCTCCCAAACCACTGCGATAGCAGGCGTGCGTGGGCTGGAGATCTTTTTCAGCTCATTTGCGTGCCGAGTGAGTTTTGATTTGATGCCAGACATTGTGAACCCTTCCTTGCCACATGCTGGATACTTTTGGATTTCCTGTAAATACCTGTGAGCTTCTTTCTGGAGTAAGCTGTCACTTGGAAGCAGTGCCATCCTTTTCAGGCTTGTGAGGCAGGACCAGAGCAGCCTCTATTCCTGGGCTACTGTGTCCTCCCCCCGCCCCCTTCCGTAAGAGGTCTTTTCACTCCGGCTGGTACAGATGCAAAGTCCAGTGGTCTCTCAGCTTTGGAGGGTGGATTCCAAGATCAGCCCTGGTTAGGATACCGAAACCCATGAGTGTTCCAGGTGCCTTCTATTAAACGGGGTCACATTTCCATGGAACCCACCCACATCCTCCTGTAAACTAAATTATCTCTAGATGGCAGGATACTGTTAGCTTTCTGTCACTAGAGCAAATACCTGAGATCATCTGCTTCTAAAGGGAAAAGGTTTACTTTGGCTCCCAGTTCTGGAGGTTTCTGCCCAGGATGATGTAACCCCTGCCCTGGGGTCTTGGTGAGACAGCACAGGAGCAGAGCTCTGGCTGGAGAGCTGCTCAGTCATCATGACCATGACCAGGGCGGAAGAGGAGGAGCCCCGCCCACTCCCCAGGCCACGCCCCCAATGACCTGAAGACCTCTCTCGCAGCCCCGCCTCTTAAAGGTTCTGCTAGCCCCCAATAGCACGAGCCTTTTTATTTATTTTTTTTTGTTGCAGGAGTTGAGTCCAGCGGTGCTTCACCACTGGGCCCCATCCCCAGCTCTTTTTGTGTTTTATTTAGAGACGGGGTCTCGCTGAGTTGCTCAGGTCCTCACTGAGTTGCTGAGGCTGGCTTTGAACTCGCGATCCTGCTGCCTCAGCCTCCAGAGCCCCTGGGATGACAGGTGTGGGATTGCAGGGGGCACCAGGGCGCCCAGCTAGCACTAAGGTTTTACTACACAGGCCTTTGGGGGACAGTTTTCCAAACCGTAGCGGATGCCTAACACAAGGTAGGTAGGTATCGTACTGCGTTGTCTCGGGAGGCGTGACAATAAAGGCTCCGTGTCGGGCTCCGACGCGGCGGAGGGAGACCTGCTCTGGAGCGGGGGCTCTGCAGTTGGGGGGGCCCATGGATCTGGAAGCCGAGTCTGTGCGGGGCCAGTCTTGTGAGGCCGTCCCCTCTGCTCCTCCCGGGTGGTCTGCCCCTCACATCTGCACACCCTCAGAACTCCCCGGCCCTCCGCCACGCTCCCTTTCTCCACCTCTCTCTGCTCCAGGGCTCCGCCCTGAAACCACAGTCTCCTGACCCTTTTGGAATATAATCACCACCTTTTCCATTAGTAACTGAAAACTATTAATTTTTATATCGTGTCTCTTTTCTTCTAGTTGTTGCAGACAAGACGGCTAATCTGATTGCTGTATTTCAACCAGAGTGGCTTTGTTTTCTTCTTGACTTGTAGGGGAGGAAACCCCGGGCCTCATGCATACCAAGTGCATGCATGACCCCTGAGCTCCCCCAGTCCTTTCTTAAAGGAAGCACATTCATATGCTAAAATAATAAGCTGAGCTGGCTTGTATTTAGGCACCTGCCCTTCACTTTTGTTATTTTGTTCCCCTTATGCAGTGGCACTACTATTAACCACACAGATGGGAGCACCGAGGCACAGAGAGAGTGGGTCACTTGTCCGGGTCACCCAGCCAGTGAGTAGGGGGAGGAAGGAACGAAGTCGGTCATCTACTCTGGAGCCGATGCTCCTCATTCCTACCCTCTGCCAACCTTGCAGTGAAGAAGTATTTCTTTTCTTTTTCCTTTTTAAAAATTGAGGTGAGATTCACATAACATAAAATGAGTCATCATTTTGGGGTTTGGGGCATAACTTAGTATCCAAGAATGTCTAGCATGTGTGACCCTGATTCAGTCCCAGCACCGCAAAACAACAAGTCAGTAGTGTACCATGCAGTGGCACTTGGTGCATTCATCTTATAACCATCACCTTATCTTTTCCAGAACATTCCATCACCCAATCCCTGAGAGCAGTCCCTCCCTATTCCCACCCCCTAGCCCTTGGCAGCCACCAATCTGGCGTCTGTTCTGCACGTTTCTGTGAATGGACTTGGACACACTGTGTCCTTTGCTGACTGGCCTCTTTACTCAGGGTGGCTCTGGAGGTTCATCTAGCTCCGTTCCTTTTCATGGATGAATACTGTTCCACCAGGTGACCAGGCCACATGTGGTTTATCTTCTCTGTTGACGGTGTTTGGGTTGTTTCTACCATCTGACAAATGGGAATGGTCAGGCGCTCCCTTTAGATGTGGCAAAGGATGAGAAGGGGAATGAGGTCCCAGCCAGCCCTGCTTCCAGCTGAGGTAGGTAGGTTCCCTCAGGAGGTTTGGGGACATGCCCAGGGCCACATTGTTCTGTTGCTGTCAGTCCAAGCTTGGGCCACTGGGTTCCTCAGCCGGCATTCACAAGTACCTGCTGTGGGACAGTGACTTACATGCGACTGAGAGAGTGGCAAGGGCCGAGCATCAGGAAGGGCTTCTCAGGAGGCGGGGCGGGAAGCTGAGAGGTGCCCATAGCCGGGGCAGGAGAGAGGCAGGGCCGGCAGATGGGCCCCCTGCAGCCGAGGGACGGTCCTGCCAGGAGGGCCCTGTGGCCGCAGGGTGTAGAAGCCAAGCAGGCTGCGGGGAGATGGCACCCGGGCCACCGTGGGGAGTTCAGTTTAGTCTTGGACAAGGCTGGAGCCACACGAGGCTCGAGGCTCGAGCAGGGAAATGTGTTATTTAACTCATTTAACTCAGTGTTGTTATTACCATTATTTTGCTCGGTGCCGGGACGAACCGGCCTCCAGCGTGCTGCCCTGTGGCGCTCCGCCGCCCCGCCGGTGCGCAGTGATTCTGGATCCCGCCAGGCCCGCTGCCAGGCAAAGGGTTAGGGCTGTCGTTGGTGGAGACGGTCAAGTCTAGGTCTCCAAATCTGTTCGCCAAAGGAAACTTGGATGTACCTAAAAATCCTCTAGGGAAAGGTCTTCTGTCAGTCTGCGTGGCAAGCGTCCTGCCCGGAGCGCGCAGCATGCGGAAGCTGGGGAAGGTCCCCAACTCTGCGGCTTTTGCACAGTGGGGGTGGTGTTAGCCAGCACTAAAAAAAAAAACAAAAAAACAAAAAAAGAAAAAAAAAAAAAGAGATGGTGGGCCCTTTAAGGGGAGGGGCCTAGTGGGGAGTAATTAGGCCACCCAGGACACTCCCTTCAAAGGAGTCCCGGCAGTTTCATGGGACCCCGGTTAGTTCTCCGGAGGGGATTGTTAGATAGCGGGGAGCTGGTGCCAGGCTGGTGGCACAGGCCTGTCGTACCTGCTACCAAGGCAGGAGGATCTCAAGTTCAAGTCCAGCCTGGGCAACTTAGTGCGCCCTGGTCTCAAAATAACAAATATAAAGGGCTGAGGATGGAGCTTGGTGGTAGAGCAACCCAGGATTTCAGCCCCACTCCTGCCATCTGGTGTCCTGCTTTGCCTTGCAGCCTCCCTTCTACCACCAAGACCTACACCAGAGCTCAGCCAAAGCCCAGCCAGGCCCTTGAACCTCCAGAACAGTGAGCTAAATAACCCCCTTTCTTTATAAAGTACCCTGGCCTCAGGCATTTTGTTATAGTAACAGAAAATGAACTAATCCAGACCTTCTCTGGGCTACTGATCCCCTGTCATGGCTCTGGGTGGTGGCAGCAAGCCCAGATCCCAGTCAGCCCTGCCATCATGGGGATCTACGGGGCACCGTGTGGCTAAGCTGGTGCAAAGGGGTGAGGCAGGCTCCATGCAGCTATCAGGATGTCACCATTGCAGGCAGCTGTGGTGTGGCAGGAATGAGGATCAGGATTTGGTGGTGTGAGAAGCAGTACTGTCAGTGAGGAGCAAGCTTGCAGGCTGGCGTGCACCGTGCCTGCTTCATCTCATGATCCGCACACTCTTTTTTGTTCTGAGTCAGAGTCTTGACAAGTTGCTTGGAGTCTCACTAAGTTGCTGAGGCTGACCTTGAACTTGAGATCCTCCTGCCTCAGCCTCCCCAGTCGTTGGCATGTACACTGTGCCTGGTGATCCCATGACCTTTCCATCTCATGCCTGTGATGGTTGGAAGCTCCCTGAAGAGTTGACTCCATCTGTAAACATAGACTGTGAGCTTGCTCCATATCAGGCACCAAGTCTAAAACTAATTTTTATCACATACCGCGAAGCGGGACAGGGGATGTAGCCCAGGGGCAGAGCCCTGCCTAGCCTATGCAGGTGAAGCCCTGGGTTCCATTCCCAAGGCCAAAACAACAACAACAACAATAACAAAATGAATATTAGTAATGGCAGCCAACATTATTGAACTCTTAAAATGTGCCTGGCATTGCTTGGAACTGTGTCCATTGGCCTGTTTAATTCTTAACTCCCCTGCAAGGGAAGGCCTTTGTCACCCCTGTTTTCCAGACATGGAAACGTCAGAGAGGTGGAGTGACTTGCCTGAGGTCACGCAGGCAGAGTTCCAACCCAGGAGCCTGGCTCCGGAGACAGTCATGCCACCTTCCATGGAGATGTGGAGGGACAGTGGAGGAGCCACTGGGGAGACAGAACACGCCTCTGCCTGATCCCCAGGATGGCCTGTGTCCTGAGGACAAGTGAGCTTGTCCCCAGGGGGCACACTGTCCCTGCCTCTGGCAAGTACCGCAAGCCTCTCTCTGTTCTCTCTCCAGGAGCTGGAGAAGCTGGGTCTGGGCGACAGTGTGGACCTGCACGTGTACGAGATCCCCGTGGAGTACCGGACGGTGCAGAGGCTCATTCCCGCCCTGTGGGAGAAGCACAGTCCCCAGGTGAGGCGGGCGCGCTCCCTCAGAACTCCACACACCCCGACGCTGTGTGCCGCCTTCTCCATCCCATGACCAGTGCCAGAGCCTCGTCCTCAAAAGGGACAGGCTTTTCTGGGTTTCTTTGAGGGAGGAGTGCTCTTGCTTGGGACCTCACAGAGCCTGGTTCTGTCCCTCTGGATGTCTGTCTGTCTCCAGCAGTGGTTGCAAGAGACTTTCAGGAGCGACGGGGGACGTGCCGCTCAGTGGTAGAGCACTTGCCTGGCATGTGCAGGCCCTGGTTCCACCCCTAGTCCTGCAAAAACAAACAGGCCGAGTGAGGTGGGAGTCACCTGTAATCCCAGCCACTCAGGAGGCTGAGGCAGGAGGATCACAAGTTCGAGACCAGCCTCAGCAACTTAACAAAACCCTATCTTAAAATAAATAATAAAAGGGCTGCAGATGTGGCTCAGTGGTTAAGCGCCCCAGGGTTCAATACCCAGTACCAAAAAATAAAAGTAAATGGGTGGGTAGACAGACCGTCAAAACACATCTCTACATAATTTGAAAAGTGCGTGTGCTTCAGGGATGGTTCGATCCGTGTGCTCCCGCGGTGCTGTCTGCATTCTCTGGGCCGCTCGGCTTGGCTCTGCTTTGCTCTGGAAAGACCCTCCCGGTGGCCACGGCTGCTGGACCTCCCACTTGGGCCACTCAACGGAGTAACATTTCCTGCAGTCATTTTCCCCAAGGTCCGTGGTTGGTCCTCATTGGCCAGCTGGGGTCACGTGCTGGCCCTGAACCAATCACTGTGGTGGGGGGAGAAGGACAACTGATTTATAGAGCCTCGGCCCCAGTCCCGCAGCAGCAGACGGTGGCCCCAGCTCCTCCCGACCTCTTCGAGCGGGGAAGGGGTTGGGGTGGCCTTGGCTAGACGTGGGGGGAAGGAAGGCCAGTCTGACGGCAGCCCTGTCCTCACATCGCAGGGAGCCCAAGGGGTCAGGAGCCTAAGCCCACCGGGGAGCTTGCCTGGCGGGTGTTGCTGAGAAGCCAGGGCCTCGGCCAGCCGTCTTCCCAGCTGCACTCCTTCGGGGCTCCAGCGCTGCCAGGAGCTCTTCTTTTTTAAAAAATTTAATTTAATTTGATTATTGTTATTTTATATATATATATATATATCCCCCCAATGTCGGATGGAAGCCAGGGCGTCCCAAAAGCTGGGCCAGTGCTCTCCCATGGAGCCACACTTCCAGCCCCTTTTATTTTTTATTTCCAGACTGGGCCTTAAGTGATGGAGGCGGACCTTGAACTTGCAGTCCTCCTGCATCAGCCTCCAGGTCTTGGGATTGCAGGTGTGGCCACCGTGCCTGGCAGGACTCCCCCTCTCCAAGGAGGCCCCTTCTCTGATCTCAGTGTGGTTGGCCTTGGCTTAGAGAGGGGGACCCGGGAGCTTAGTGAGACTGGAGGGAGGTTCTCTAGCTGCTTTCTCCTGTCGTTCCGTTTGTGTGATCTTATCTTGGTCCAGTTTATCAAAGAAAAAGCAAACTACTGTCCCGCGTTCCTGTGCTGTGTAACTTGGGGCATGTTTTAGAGCGCAGGGGTCAGGTGATTGTGTCACTGTGCAGACATCCTAGAGTGCACCTAGGTGCCCTAGGGGTGAGCCCCCCCCCCCCCGTTTTGATTTCAGTTTGTTTGTGCTGGGAATGGAGCCACTTGCCTGTCACTGAGCCACACCCCCAGCCTCAAGATGAAAACTTGCCTGGACGTTTTACCATCTTCTGTGCCCCGGTTCCCATACCTGGTGTACCTTTTATACAAACAACACAATTCAAACATACATCTTGCCCAGTAGGCACTTTTGGCCATGGGTAGCTAGCTACCAGAGGAAAGCAAGTTCTTCAGCCCAAACTTATTTCATGAATTATTTATTTCATTTTATTCTTTTCAGCCTAAATTTTATTTTTTGTGGCACTGGGGATTGAACAGGGGTGCTGTGCCTCTGAGCTGCATCCCTGGCCCGGTTTTATTTTATTAAGACAGGGTCTCTCTAAGTTGCTGAGACTGGCCTCCAATTTGTGATCCTCTGGCCTCAGCCTCCTGAGTCTCTGGGCCACACTGAGGCATTACCAGCTTCATGCTGGGAATGTTTGGCAATCTGTGTTCTCTTCTTGTTGGGCATTCTAGTTGTTTCTGGGCTTTTTCTTACTTTTGTTTGGTTTGGGGTTTGGGGGATTTTTTTTGAGGTGGCACCCCAGATTTGAATCTCACTTTTCTATAACCCAGATTCATGCATAAAACAAAGTTATTTATAAAGAGAAAGTGACCATCTTCCTTGCATCCTGGATAACTTTTAGGCTAGGTTTCTGGAAGCTATACCTTGCCTTTTGCACTTGGCAACGTGTCTTGAAGATCATTCCATTTAAAACTGCCTTGGGCCAAAATGCTGCATAATAGTTCACCGTCTGTTTATCAACCCCTCACTCATGGCTAATTAGTTGTTTCTAATATTTGACTGTAATGACACAAAAAGCAGCAGTGACGTCCTCGAGTGTTCATTGCTGTGCGCCTTTTGCTTGGCGACCCTTTCTTCGAGAGTGACTGTCAGGTCTATTCCAGCAGCAAGAAGTCAGGAACCGCGTAGCCCAGACAGAACCCGGGGAGGCTGTGGCTCCCCTCTGGTCCGGGCGCCCGCGGCCCTGGCCAGGCTGTGCTAAGCCCTACCCATCTGTCTGCAGCTGGTGGTGCATGTGGGGGTATCGGGCATGGCGACCACGGTCACACTGGAGAAGTGTGGACACAACACGGGTTATAAGGGCCTGGACAACTGCCGCTTCTGTCCCGGCTCTCAGTGCTGCGTGGAGGACGGGCCGGAGAGCATCGACTCCATCATCGACATGGACGCTGTGTGCAAGAGGGTCACCACGCTGGGGCTGGATGTGACAGTGACCATCTCGCAGGACGCTGGCAGGTAGGGCGCCGGGTGCCTGGTGGCGGGGGCGAGAAGGGGTTTCCCTCGGCTGGCCGAGGCTGGTACTAGCAGGCCACGTCTGTTGACTGTGGCCTTTGGGGACAGAGCACTTAATGCCTAGGAAGCCCAGAACTGGTCGGTCCCCTGGGCTGCAGACCTCTGAACAGCGCTGCGGGTCTGGTGCGCGTCCTTGGCATCATTCCCTGGGCAGCACAGGACAAGGACGATCCCATGGAGTCTCCACCGTGTCAGATAGTCTACGTCATCTAGAGAGGATTGAAAGGCCGCGGGAAGATGTGTGTGATATGCGTGTGAATGGTTATCCATGGGGGCCTGGAGCCGTGTCCCCGGGCGCCCTCAGGGACAGCTGGTTTAGGATTTCATCTAAGGGCTGGGGACATAGAGTGCCTGCCTCGCAAGCACCAGGCCCTGGGTTCAGTCCCCAGCACCCTCACATGGCTGGAGTCACATCCATGCATTCCCCCGGGAAATCGCTTCCCCGATTTCCATCGCTCCGCAGTGGGGTCTCCATTTCCCCAGTCTTCGGCACTCCTTGTGAACGACTTCGTGGTATTCCTCTGTGCAGGGGACCCAGCATCTCTCAAGCCACCTCCCCTTAGCAGACATGTGGGTTGCTGTCAGTTTTTCTGCCTTTTTACACAACAGTGACGGTCCTTGTGTCTGCTCTCCTGGACCCTTGTGCAGAGGTGTCCCAAGAGAAGATTCTCAAACCAGGAAATGCTCGGTTGGAAAGTCTATGATTATAACGTCCCTCGCTGCCCAGTCACCTTCCCCTAGGGACAGGCAGCTCTCATTCCCACCAGCACCGTCCCGCTCTGCCTGCTGGCCACTCGGGCACCAAAATGGGCAGCTAGAGGGTTTTCCACTTCGGCGGCGTTGGGGGCGAGGAGGTGGGCTCCCGTTTTGCGGCTTCCTGCGCGGCTGGGGCGGGTCCCGCGGTCGCGAGGCTCTGCTGCTCCGTGTGCTGACAGGCTGCCCTGGTTTGCTCCCCCCACGCCCGTGGGTAGATACCTGTGTGACTTCACCTACTACACCTCCCTGTACCAGAGCCATGGCCGCTCGGCCTTCGTCCACGTGCCCCCGCTGGGCAAGCCGTACAACGCCGACCAGCTAGGCAGGGCGCTGCGGGCCATCATCGAGGAGATGCTGGGCGTCCTGGAGCAGTCAGAGGACAAGATCGACTGCTGCCACCAACACTGAGAGCCACTCAGGCCTTCCACGACCTTGGCCCGCTGGGGACCCCAGGAGGGACATCTGCCCTGGGCCTGGGGAGAGACAAGCTGCCAGCACACCGAGCACCAATCTGAGCGGGTCTGGCTGGCCACCTTACACCCCTGCTCCGCGGAAGCTCCCATGGCCTCCACGAACGGGCTGAGCAACTTCTCCTGTCCCCTGTGCATTTGGGGACCAGCTGCCCTCAGGAGGTCAGTCAGTGGACAGGTTTCCAGAGAGTCTGGGTCGGGCGCACCGTGTTCTGTGGCCTGGCCTGGGCCACAGGTTCACCCGCTTTCCCTGAGTCTGGGGGAAGGAACTCGAGTTTCACTGCTCCAGACTGGTTCTTCTCAAAGTCAAGGCTCGTGAAGACTCGGCCCAAAACTGTGTCCCCAGAGCGTGGGTGTCCCCAGACGGGGCTGCCTTGAGATGTGGCTGGTTTTCTGTTCTCTTTTTTCTCTCTCATGTGTTAGTTTGGAGCACAGAGTAATTTATATTCCCTTTGTTAAACGGTGGCTTAGCCAGGGACCCAAGTGTCTTCTCTTCTTCCTGGGGTGTGGCCCACTTTGGCCTCCTGCCCCCCAAACTGGACTGAAGACTCCGTACCTTTGTTTCAGAGACTGCCTTACTCCACAGAGTGGGCCCATGGCCAGGCCATGGTACAGCCACGGAGTCCTGGTCCCTTGACCCTGGAGCTGTGTACTGTCCTTGGGGACCTCCAGCACCCCTGGGAAAGCAGCTCTGGGCTGCTTGTGACTTAAATATGCCACGTGTCGCAGCCTCGGAAGCCTCCCTGGGCACCTGGGGCCCGAGGCCTGGAGCTGGAGCCTGGCATGTCCCGGCATGCTCAGGCAGACCCTGGCAGGCCCTGCGGGTTCCAGGCGAATGGCTCTTGGAGCCTTGCCCGGGACTCGGGAGTCAGTCTGCACCTTGCCCCGTGCCGACTTTGAACTTGCTGGGCGGGTGGGCAGCACCTCTCAGGAGGTGGCTGAACTCAGCTCCACCCTGACTCCCGCCCGCCAGGAGAGAGCACCAACCCGCAGCAGTGCCACGCGGGAGGAAGATGCGCATGGGGACCGTTTCCTTTTCTCTTTGGGGAGGAAGATGGCTTTCCGTTTCCCTGGGAGGGACTCTGCTGGCCTCCCGGGTCTTCTCCACCCGAGGTGGTGGGTTGGGTCTCTTCAGCTCACTTCCCGTCCCTCCATCCCCAGGCCAGGTGGCGCCTGGGCCCTCTGGTTGCCTGGGACCTGGTAGCTGGGCTTGGTCAAGTGTGTCCCCTGGCAAGCGAGTCGCTCGGTCGTGGGACACGGGGTCTGCGCTGGGCAGCGGGCTGGACTGGCTGGCAGGTTAAGCCATCGGTCCCTGCTGCCTCCATGCCCATCCTCCCCCTTCGGGGCACTGTCCCCCAAGCCCCCAGCCCGAGCGCTCGGTCTCAGAGAGCCGGAGGGTGAGATGTCACCACGTGCGCCCGGCCAGCTCTGCTAGCGGAAACTGGGGCACTTCCAAGTGTGGGGACTGGGACGAGGGGCTCCCCAGGGTCTCCCTCAAACCAGCTCCAGGCTCAGGTCTGTCTGTCCCCAGAGACCCTAGCGCGACAGGGTGGGAGGGGGCCGTCTGGGCTTAGCTGGCCCCCTGCACCCCCTCGGTGCTGTCCCTGGGCTCCAGGTCCTGTGGGGCCCAGTCCCTAGAAATGCTGCCCCGTGGGTGGCGTCCTCACGGAGCTGGGCTGGTCTCCTGTACTCAGCCGTTGAAGGGCACCCACGTCCCGCCTCCTCCTTTCCTCCCAGGTTGATTGTTTAGCCTTTTCATTGGGGGAACTCATTCCCTGGTTGTCTTGTCCCTGTGTGAGAAGGGAGGACCGGGTCACCCTGACACTTGGCCCCCTCGTCTTCAGACTGAGGTGGGAGCTGGCACAGTCTGTAAAGTGGGGCTCATGGTGGAGAGTCAGGCTGGGGACGTGGCAGGCAGGCTGGTGGGAGGAGGGAAGTGACGCTGGGTGGGTCTTGTGGGACGCAGCAGGGGGCCCCTGGGGGTGCTGAGGAAGGGGACCTGATCCTGAGTGGCCTTGGCCCATGACGGCTCCTCCCTCAAAGATGCCAGCCCGTGTTCCTCTGCGCCTTCCACCGGCCCCTGGGGACCTGGAGAGGAGGTCGGTGCGTGTGCAGGGGATGTAGCTTGAGAAAGAAGGAAGAGGGCGGGCGGGAGGGGAGATGGGCGAAGGGACGGGAAGTGGACTGGTGGGCTGAGCTGGGTGCCACCTGGCTGACCTGCCATGTCAAGCACTGGAGCACTCACTCAAGGTCCCTGAGGACACTCAGGCCGGCCTGGCGGGGTGGTGGGTGTGCTGAGTCACGATTTCCCGTCAGTGCCAGATTTTTTTAAGAAAATGTCATATTGCTCCAGGCACGGTGGCACGTGCTTGTAATTCCACTGACTCAGGAGTCTGAGGTAGGAGGATCGCAAGTTCAAGGCCAGTCTCAGCAACTTAGCAAGGCCCTAAGCAACTTGGCGAGACGCTGTCTCAGAATGAAAAGGGCTGGGGATGTGGCTCGGTGGTAGAGCCCCCCTGGGTTCCACCTCAGTGCCAAAAGGAAGGAAGAAAGAAAACAAGTTTCAGCAAAGGGAAACCCCTGCCCTGTTCTTTGCTGGTGGGAAAACTTCCAGAACAGCAAGGAGGCTGGAAAGTAGACTTGGGATGCCTGTGTGCCCGAGAAGCCCCCGTGGGGAGCAGGGCCGGCTGGCCTGTGTGCTCTTGTGCCTGCGCCCCTCCCTGGGGGTGGGCGGGTGCTGGGGCGGCTGGCATGGGAACCAGCCCCACAACGGGCCTCTTCTTGGCTGTGGCTGTCTAGACTGTTGACCTTTGACCCCCCACCCCCTCCTAGCGTCTGAACGTCCAGGACAAAGCCCCGTTATTCCCTGTGGCCTCAGCCTCTGCCCAGGCTGCCGGGTAGCCCTCAGGGGGCTGCAGCCGGCCCCGGGCACTGATGGCCGTCACAGAGACAGGCACAGGGCGCCCCGCGTGGCCACAGAGTCCCTGGCGTCCGCAGGGAACAGCTAAGGCTCTGCTAAATTTCCCTTCTCCAGGCACAGGCGCCTCGTGGGGCCTGGCTGCCGCCAGAGGGAGGGAGCATTGGCAGAGGGGAAGCTGGGGACAGGGCCCCCAAGTCCCTCGGCCCAGGGTTCCTGGGGGCAGGCCTGGCCAACGCCCCTGTGCAGCCCTCGGTCGTGAGTGGGTGCTGAACACCCTCGCGGAGATGTCCCCGGCTTCTGGGACAGTCGTCACAAGCTGTCTGGGGTGTCCAGACCTTGGAGGCCCAGCCCAGCCCCAGGCTGTCCCCTCCCGCCAGTCCCTCCCCTCCCTGTCCCCTGAACCTTTCTCCAGTTGCCCAGTGACCCACGAAAGTGCCTGCCCTGCTCTGGTGGTCATCAGGCACGAAGAAGGGGACAGGGCCCTGGTGCCGGAGGTGGCTATGTTCCCCTCCAGCTGGACCTGGGTCCTCTAAGCCATCAGCAGGATGGGTCAACAGGGCTTGGTCTTGAGGAAGTCCCCCGGGCTCGTCAAGGCCTGCAGCGTCCCAGTCCTGGCTGGACGTCGAGAAGGCCACACCTGGACCTTAGGAAGCAGGGTCCCTTTCTACCTGGCTTGTTTCTGGGACCCCCCAAATCTCAGGTTTTAATTTTGTTCTTAATTTCTCTCTAGGAAAAAATTCTTGCCAAAAGTGACTATTTTCTGTCCCCAAAGGAGGGCCCAGCCCCTCCAGCCTCAGTGTGGCTTCTCCCTCACCCTGAGTCCCTGCCAGTGCCTTGTCTGAGACCCCCGTGTCCAGGACCCCTGGAGCAGAGACAGGTCCGCTGGGCTCTGCTTGCCGCTGGGTTCTGGGAGACTCCAAACTGCACACCCCATCAGCAAATAAAATAGTTGAAATGTATTGTGTTCTTTGTGTCCTTGTGTGAGGCTGCATCTGTCAGGTCATCCACAGCCTGGGGCGTCAGTGGGCACAGGTGACATCTATCACTAGGCTTTCTATCCTGGGCGGGTGACATGGTGCTCGTGGGTGCTGGATGAATAAGAGAAATTTATGTTGTTATTGTTGCTACTGAGGATTGAACCCAGGGTGCTCTGTCATTGAGCCACATCCCCAGCCCTTCTGATTTTTTTTTTATCTTGAGACAGGATCTTTCTAAGTTGCTGAGGCCAGCCTCAAACTTGAGATCCTCCTGCCTCAGCCTCCTGAGTAGCAGAGATTACAGGTGTCACTACTGCACCCTGGAAGAGAGGAATTCCTACTGTGTGTTCTCTGTCCTCAAATCCAGATGCCTTGGTAGAGGTGGTAGAGAACTTGCCTAGCGTGTGTGAGGTCCCAGGTTTGATCCGCAGGAAGGCAAAAAGGAACAAACACAAGTGGCCTTTATTTTAATGCACAGAGTGGTGGGGGACTTGCTTGTGGTCACACAGCAAGGGGAAGCAGGTGTTACAATTAGAACCATGATCTGGGCCAACTGGTAGTGTGTGCAGCCCTGACAGCGGGGGCTATGACCACCTGACAGAGGCCGGGAAACAGGCTGCATGCCACGGCCACGGAGCAGAGCGCGCTGGAGCGTGAACCAGGCCTGGCTCTCTGGAGCTGAGCAGCTGGCAGAACACAAACAGGTTCTGCTTACTGCCCGTGTCTGACCTTGGCAGAGATGGAGAACCCCCGCCTCACGCCCCAGCTCCGCGGCTCTCTGAAGAATGGAGGTTTGATGGGGCTTCTGTGATCAGGAAAGCATTTGAGTCCCATGGGACGGGGGAGCCTCGGAGCCACTGAGAACCCAGAGTCTTTTTTGTTTGCTTATTTTTGAGATGGGGTCTCACCGTGTTGCCCAGGCTGGCCTTGAACTCCTGGACTTAACAGCCTCCTGCCTCAGTCCCCTGAGTAGCTGGGACTACAAGTGGTGCCACCACTGCCCTGGCTTAGGCCATGCCTTCGAAAGCCCCCTCCACTGTCCCCAGCACCGCACTGAGGACCAAGCCTTTAACACTGGGCCCTTTGGGGACATTTAAGATCCAAACTGCAGGGCTCAGGGACAGAGTGCTGTCCTGCACGAAACCCTGGGTTCCATTCCCAGAACTGCAAAAAGAAACTACAGCAGGAGTACCTGGCCGGCGTCTGCCTGGGAGTGGCGCTCTCGCGGCCCAGGCGCCTGCGTGACCACGGGTCCTTTAGGGACCTGATTTCCTTTGCTAAAGGGCGGCTTTTCAGGGCTACTCTTGGTTTTGCGGTCTCTCAGATAATTGATGCGCCGAAGAGGTGTCCTTTGGGGTGGCACAGGATGGTGTTCTAGGGTGAGAGACGTTTCCCCAGCATCCTCTGAAAATTCACAGAACTGAAAGCAGATTGGCCAGGAAAAAAGGCACACAAGTGTATTAACATGTGCCAGGCCTGGCAACCTGTCACTCCGCTGACCCGGAGGCTGAGGCAGGAGGATTTCAAGTGCAGGGCCAGCCTCAGCCCTTAGTGAGGCCCTAAGCAACTCAGTGAGAGCCTGTCTCAAAATAAAAAAATTGAAAAAGAGCCGGGCACAGGGACGCACGCCTGTCATCCCAGCGGCTCGGGAGGCTGAGGTAGGAGGATCGCGGGTTCGAAGTCAGCCTCAGCAACTTGGTGAGGCGCTAAGCAATTCAGTCTTGCTAAGCAACTCAGTGAGAGCCTGTGTTGAAATAAAATATAAAAAAGGGCTGAGGGGGGCTCAGTGTGAAGCCGGAATCATAGGTGATCGGGTGGGATGGAGGAAATGGAAGCCATCTGAGTCCCGGAAGTTGCAGATTCCCCTGGGAGACTGGAATGTCACTGTCTCCAGAGCCCTTGGATCACCAAGGTCACCTGCCTATACTGCCCCTCCCAGAGGGCCGCAGGCAGGGAATTGCTAATTAAAGACCCCTGGACTGCTACCTGCCTGGGTAACTCCCTTTGGCCCTTCCCCTGCGCATCTGCTTCCCACCTTTTGGCCACCCCACCGGCACCTCCTGGGCCTTGTCACATAGGCAGGAAGGAGAGAGATAAGGGGGAGCAGGAGAGCAAAGGAGACTTTATAAGAGTGGCAGGGCAGGGCCTCTCACTTCTTGGGACACCAAGACACCAGCCGCGGCGCCTCCGCCTCCCTCCCGGGAAGTCTGTTCCCCCCTCGAGTAAAACCTGCTCCATCTGCTGCCTCGGCCTCGTGTGTTCACACTTCAGCACCCGAGGACGCAGAAGCCGCCACCATAACCCGCGTCAGATCTCGAGGTCCCACCAAGACCTACACCCAGGGAGGCTCCTCGGCACGCAGCCCACCTGCCCCAGGTGCATCCTTCTGTCCCTTCCTTTCTGGAGGGCAAGGCGGGCTGTCGGCTGCCTAAATGCAGCGGGAGCCAGGCCTGGGCACAGGGTTCCCAGTCACCTGCTCTGCGCAGACTGGCACGTCGGGCCCCGCCGAGGCGTTTCCTGCTTTTCCGTCCAGGCCCGGAGCACAGTCGTCGGTACACAGCGTCCCCAGTCCCCATCCACCTCGGCTGCGTGGAGGCCACTGTGGGGTCCTCAGGCCAGGCTGCTCCTGGGGTCCCGAGGGTTCCTTCTGCAGACCCCTTCCCGACCACCCTAAGGGGTATCTAGGGTGATCGGTTGACGAATGGCACTGAGGGAAAGCGCCAGCCACCTGTGCCTGCGTGTGGGCCACGCGACCCTCCCCACATCCACCCCCTGCTGGGCGCGCCCTTCCCGCCATGGGACCTTAGCCCTGCAGACCGTGGGACTAGGAAAGGTCAGTAGTGAGGAAACCCCAGGTCCCCTCCGCTCACGTAGTCCGCCTCGCCAGCTCCTTGGCTTCAACGTGCTCACTGTGCTCCCTTTAAGCTGCGAGAGGGAGGCATTAAAATCAACCCCTCGCGTGAGACCCTCTGAGGAAAGGGTTGTTATACACCTACCAATCGATGTCCCCTCACCCTCCGAGATTGCTTTAGTCTACAGGGCAAAAAAAAATAGGCTAAAATGTGGGATTTTTATTAGGAGTTTGTAGTGGCAGGAGGAAAGCAGTAAGGCCCTAAGTCTGCATCCTCCCAGGGTCTCCAGCACAGGGCACCCGGGACCCCAGCACTTGGCCGAAGAAGGCCAGAAATAACTTCGGCAAAGCCAGGTGGTGAGAGACGGGTTTTTCTGGACCGTAAGGAAGCTCAGCTAGGGAGACGTCCCTAATACTTCTCACTCAGATGGGAGCTTCTCTCTCGACGGTATTGCCAGGTTCGCCACTAGCCTGCGTATTGCTAAATTACCAGTGATCAAGGGAAGTGCCTTTCACATGTCACCAGGCTTGGCCTCAAGAACCTCCACCGTGAGAGGAGAAGGCCTTGAGGAGTCGCCTACTGTGGGAGAAAAATCAAGGGAGCCCCCCCAACTTAAAACCCATAAGAATAAATTTAGGGAGGTTTCCAGAGGATCCAAATAAATATATTGAGATGTTTCAGAACTTACGCCAGGTATTTGACTTCACCTGGACAAATCACGCCATTACTTAACCATCTAGAGCTCAGACGGGGTCCCAAAGCCATCCTCACTGGGATCTGAATAGGGAGCGAGGTGCCTGGAAAACTTTATACGAGGCCCTCCAGAAAGTCCTGCTGTTGTCGTGGAGAGACCCAGGAAGGCAATAAGAAAACTCACCACCCCGGATCCCCAATCCACGGAGGGCCACTTTTAAAAGATAAAGCTATCCTTCAGTCAGCCCCAAACGTTTGGAGGAAATTACAAAAATTGGCATGTGGCCCTGACCGATCCTTAGAGGATCTCCTCCGCTTGCATCTTCCATTTTTTACAATAGAGATCAAGAGGAAAAGATAGGGGCTGGGAAGATAGCTCAGTTGGTAGAGTGCTTGCCTTGCAAGCACAAGGCCCTGGGTTCAATCCCCAGCACCACAAAAAAAAAAAAAAAAAAAAAAAAAAAAAAAATGAGGAAAAGATAGGAAGGGAGATCAGGACAAGAAAAGGGCTTGTGGAAGATCATTCAGAACCTCAACCGTAGAAACTTCTAGTGCCCTGCAAGAGCCCAGGCAAAGCACCCATCTTAGGAATTCAGAAGCCAGTGGGGAATAACGCCCAGCCCAGAACCTTAGAATAACTGCTGAAGCAGCCGTTTCCCTCCACCTGCTGACTCCAGCCTTTCGCTCCGTTATCTCAGATTCCAGCTGCTACTTGGTTCACTGTGTTAGATTTAAAAGATGCCTCTTCCTCTATACCCTAGACTCTCAATCACATGTCTGTTTACCTTCAAGGAAACAGATAGTGGATCTCAATTAACCTGGACAGGGTTGCCTCAAGGATTTAGAGATGGCCCCCTCCTGTTGGGACTACCTTAGCTAAAGACTTAGCAAAATTCAGAGATAAAACACCTGTAATTGTTCTCCAATACATAGCTGACATCCTTTCATGTGTCACCACACAGGAGGAATGTCACATGGCTTAGCTGATCGGGGTTATAAGATCTTAAAAAGAAATCTCAATTACACCATCAACAGGTTCAATATTTAGAATTACAACTGTCTCAAGGAACCTGAAAGCTAGGATAGACATTGTCTCAAGGAACCCCCAAGCAAGGACAGGAAAGAATAACATCCATAGGAAAATATCCTCTACCCGAGACCACACAGCAACTCAGAAGCTTCATAGGGATAACTGGATGCGGCAGGCTTTGGATTCCTGGGTAGGGGGGATTAGCTAAGCCTCTCTACAGCCTCCTTAAAATACTTCACACCAAGAAGCAACTGCCCTGATATGGGAGCCAGAACATGCTAGACGGTTTCAAGATATCCCAAGGGGCCTTACTTCCAGCCCCTGTCCTCAAGCTTACCTATGAAGCAAGATTTGACCTGTTTGTCACTGAGGGGAAAAATAACCCTAAAAATAGTCACCCCAAAATACTGGATAGACAGGCTTGGACAAACCAGCTCAAGAGCCAATGGCTTAGCTCAGTGAGGAGCTTAGCATAGTAGCTTCATTCTCAAAAGCAATGGAAAATAAGGTCTCACGATTTTCTTTGACATCCAAACCTGTCCAATTACCAACTGGAAAAATGATTACAATGCCTAGGCATGAAGTTTCTGCTCAAAAGAGCAATTTCCCTCAGCTCCTTCCAGATCTCAGTCAAGGCTTACAGTGAAATGTAAATGAAGAAGCCTGGAGGCTCAGTAGGAGACCAGTCTCAGACCCAAGGGGGTAAAAAAAGGAAAAAGCATCTTTTATCTGAACGCCAGCTAATCTAAACCAAAAAGTAAGTGGTATGCTACTTTACTAAAATAATTAAGGGCCATATCATTTTTTCTAGGACTCTTGTTTTTTCCCTATTCTATTTTTTTTAAACTCATGATCTTAATTTTTTTTGATCGGTCCTATTTTTATTTGACTAAATTTTTTTTTTTTTTTGGTGGTGCTGGGGATTGAACCCAGGCCTCTACCAACTGAACTATAACCCCAGCCCTCGACTAAAGTTTTTAGACATCTGTAACGTGGCAATGGAGGTTCACTTACAAAAGCTACAAGGCCTTTGCTTTTATGTTATGTGAGTATTGTGTTGTCTGTCTACACACATGCATCCATATATCATGTACATGATATCAAAATTGGCATATAGATAATGAGCACTCATGAATTAAAATTAAAAAATGGGTCCAGACAACTTTAATTCATGTGATTTCAAAAGGTTCAATTTAAATTGGGTAAACAAATGAAGGAAAAATGTCTTTAAAATGACAACCCACAAGTCTCTCGAGGTGGTCTAACTAATAAAATGTTGGTGTCTATAAAATGTCTAATATTCATTGTTTCTAGGACTTTTTTTTAACAAGGAAGAGATGGCAAATACTGTTCAATACACTTGTCTGATGTGATGGGCTGACAGATCTGACTCCATGAGAATATTATAGGCCAGACTCTAAGGGAAATAACTAAACAGACTCCATTTTACTCTGAGACTCCATGTTATGTAGGAAATAAGCTTCTCCCATGGGAACACCCCGCCTCTGTCCCCATCATCAGTTACTTAGTGTAACATGTTTAACAAAACAGAATGACAATTCCTATGTAAAGAAAAATTGCTCTCTTTTGATTCCTATTGCTCCTAAACAACGTACCATGTGAACAGTGATCATGTGGATGTTAGTAACCATTCTTTAGTTTGTACCTGGGTAAGGGTCATTTTGACCCACTTCCCCCTCTGCTGATGATCTCATGATGTTAGTTTGTAATTTCAAATCATAGCAACAGACACTTATGATTGATGTGATTTTGGTATAAAAACCCCTACAACCCTATGGTCGGGGCTGTTCTCCCAATAGCCTTTTTGGGGGGCATTGTGTGAGACAGCTGGCTGGCTTAATAAAGACTCTCAAATTTGGACTTCTCAGTGGTGATTGGTCTGTTCTTAAGTTGCACCCCATAACATCTGATATATTGGGGTTTACAATAAAAAAGTAAATTAGATTTAACATGTATGGGATTACTCAAATGGGTTTGTGAGAGACATCTGATTAATTTACAAAGTTAAAATGCTAACTGTTAAATATAATATCAAGTACTCTTAACTTCTTGAATTCCATGGGGTGATATATTTGAACACTGTGTTTTCATAAATTGGTAAACTAACAGATGTGATTCAATGTACAAAGGGTTCAAAAGTTTCAACTGTGTTAGAGACACACAAAGAACATAAAGTATTTCATTTTATTAAAATGGATTAATTTGTCTAAATTCAGAATTTCATAAGGGTTGTTTCAGAATGTGAACAAAAAGAGGGGTCAACAGATAGGAAAGAAAAAATAGAATGTCCTAGGTATGGAAATATATTTAGTAAAAGGGAAAAGAAAATGTTTCTGGGTAAAAAGGTCTTTATGTGATGAAATACATGAGGGTCTAAGTAAGTGCTAAGAAAGTCTGTGTGTAAGTAAAGGACAAATTTCAACAAGTTTGGATGTATGCATGTGAGACTATCGGTTAAAGTCATTTAAGGTTTTTCCCTAAGGTCAAATACTAATATACTAATGTACTAATATAAACCAAAGTTTAATCCATATGTTAAAATGACAAGGATTTCATAAATCATTGATTTACTCTTAACATTGTGTCTGTTTTTTTCTTTAGAGAAATTAGCCTTAAGGAATTAGGGTTTGTACGATTATGGTTAAACAACAATTGTTAAAGAGTATTGTACTGTGTTACAGTCTAAATTTTTCTTTAGAAGCTAAACTTGGCTAATATAAAACATCAGTATGGCATGCTAAATGTGTTCATATCTTCCAGGTATACAAGTCTTTAAAACAGAAACTTTAAAAGAATATTTTTTATCAAACTGCTGTTCTGTAATGGTAATTTTAAACTTATAAGAATAGCAAATTTAATTGGTGATTTATTTATATCATTTCATGTTTTGTAACTGGACCTGAACCTTATGTTACCTGCTACACAGGGAAAAAATGTAAATCTATTTTCAAAAGATAATGAGAGCCCGACCTGTTTAAAGTTTAAAATCATGAAACATGAAAGCATTTTGCCACAGAAAATTAAAAAATCTCTCAGCCTTTCTTTGATTCAAGTTTTAAATATAATGTTATATTGTGTTAACTAACATTCATATAGACTCAGGAAACAATATATGTAAACTTTGTAAAATGATATTATAAAAGGAGGCAAAGACCAGCTTCAGAACTAGAAGACTTTGCCTAGGATTTGTGAAGAGCCCCACCTGAGATAAGGCTCTGCCTCCCACCTCACTGCATGTTAGAGAGGCTCCAGAATAAGCCAGACAGGGGACTGGGGAGATAGCTCAGCCGGTAGAGTGCTTTCCTCGCAAGCACAAGGCCCTGGGTTCGATTCCCCAGTACTGGGGGGAAAAAAAGAAAAGCCAGACTTCAGCTCACTTAAGGTCATATTCAAAAGACTGGTTTTGTTGTAAAATTACTCTGATCTCAAACAGGAATATAATATATAACTCAGCCAAAATTGAAAATAGCCATTAGACAAACTAACCATGTTTTTACTCTCGTTAATTCCATTTTGTATTTTCCTTGTAAACTCTATAACTGTTGCCTGTTAATGTTTTACAGAGGTGCTGCTTCAAGAACAAACGACCTGAATTAATTTGAGATAATAAGTCATCACCTATAGGACAGATAAGATAATATAGACCCCAATTAAATAAAAGGGGTAAATAACTGTAGAGTTATAAACATTGACGTTAAAGCCCAGTCCTCTGTTTTGACTGATGAGACTGACTTGCTGGATGTTTAAGATTAAAACTTAAAGTTTGAGATTGAAATAAAGGGGCCAAGAAAACCAATATTTGGCTCTGCCGTCTGAGTCAGCCTGAACCCGGGGAACAAGGGAATTTCTCTAAGGAGCTTTGCAACTCTGGGTCATACAACCTCCCAATCAGGGAGATTGATGAGGCTCTGGAGAACAGAAAGTTGCAGAGGAGGGTCATTGGAGAAGGGAGATATTCCCTCATCAAGGAGACCCTACCTGGCAGATGGCACTAGAGGAACTAAGAATTTGCTCTCAAGTTCCCCATGAGTGACCCCTGTGGGAACTCAGCTGGCTCTTAAAACAGACAGGAACAGGTCAATTTGACCAGCTTGATCTTGAACACCTAGCAAAACTGTTAAAACAAAAACATAGCCATTCCTGGGCATTTAAAAGAAGAAACAAGAGTTAAATGTAACTTAAGATGCACACTTGTGTTAGCCCCAAGAATGAGTTAGACTGGGGGCCACTAAAGAGAGACTCTTAGGCAGGAGTGCCTGGTAACTATCAAGAGAAACGACCAGAGTCAGAAATCTTTAGTCAGCGTAAGGCCTACCGAGCTTCCTAAACAGGTAGGCTTAATCAAGGTCTGCTAATATGATTATCTAGCCTGGGTAACAAAATGAAGGGATCGCTACTAAACATAGAGGTCATACCAATAAAAGGATGTCTTATAAAAATCAGATGACATTAAGTAGCTTAACTATATTTTATGGGAACATCCATGATATTAAAAATCAAATATTTGTGTTTTCATTCCTGATAACTCTGACAAAGTTAAAGATTTACATTCCCAAGCGAAGGCCTGTCCTCTGCAGCCTGTGTTAGGCCTTGCTGGGAAGAACTTAGCTCTCCCACCCCCGAGGGAGATCGCTGACTCCCGGCCTCTTCCTGGTGTTCCCTGGCCTGTTCCTCATGCTGCCACATCTATCTTGTACTCGTCCCTTTCCAGTGCTCATGGCTGCTTCTCTCTCACGGAAGCGCCCACCCCAGAGGACTTTACAACCTGCTCTTCCCCAAGCAGGCCTCGACCATGGACCCCTCAGTCACCCGATTTCTAAAAGGGAGCTCCAGGCCGCTCGCCCAGCGCTGCTCCGTCCAGCTCGAAGCAGCCAGAGCATCATCCCATTTCCTTACAGCAGTAAGGACTTGAAATTAGACGGGGCGGTGGGAGATGGAGGCCATCTGAGTCTGGGAAGTTGGACCACCCCTGAAAGACCAGAATGTCACTCTCTCGGGAGCCCTTGGATCACCATCACCTGCCCCTCCCAAAGGGCTGCAGACAGGGAGTTGCTAATTGATGTCCCCTGAGCCACTAGCTGCCCAGGTCACTCCATTTGGCCCTTCCCCTGCCCATCTGCTTCCCACCTTCCCACCGGCACCTCCTGGGCCTAGTCACAGAAGGGAGAGAGATAAGGGGAGAGCAGGAGAGCAAAGCGGCAGGGCCTCTCACTTCTTGGGACACCAGAACACCAGCTGCACCCTGTCTCCTTCCTGGGGAAGTCTGTGTTCCTACCCTTAAATAAAACCTGCTCCACCTGCCGCCTCAGCCTCTCTCATGTTCACACTTCAGCACCTGAGGAAGCAGAACCCGCCACCATAACCCGTGGTGCCAAGTGCACGAGGCCCTGGATTTGATCACCAGGACTGCCAATACGTAAATGAAATGAAGAGAGAAAGAAAAATAAAAGGTTTTTAAGAAGCAGGTGTGCCCAATAGACATGCAAAATATGGAGGTCAAAGAAGAGCCAGGTGGTTGAAGCTTAAACACCTTCACAGAGGAGGGGGTTGTGGGCTGCTATATCTGGGATCTGGAATGTCACCAAAAGACCCATTCGTTAAAAGCTTTGTCTCCAGCTTGGTGCTGTTGGGAGATGGTAGAACTTTTAAGAGGTGGGCCGGGGGACGTTTTTGGTCATCAAGAGTGCCCTCGAAGGAGACTGTGGGACCCTACCGGCTGCCACAGGCACAAAGAAATGGGGCCAACCGACCATGGACTGAAAACTCCAAAACTGTGAACCAAAATAAACCTTTTCTCTTTATAAATTGAGTATCTCAGACATTTTGTTATAGTAACAGAAGTTGACTAACATTGGGGGAAGCTGTAGGTAATTTTAGAGGGGTAATGAGAGATTTTTATGGGAATCAAAATGGATCCAAAGAACACACCACAGTTTGTAAATGATTCTCTTTGGAAACTGAAGGGAAGACAGACTGACAGTGCCTGTCTGGGTGTGGTGACATGCCCCAGTCTTCCCTTTTGTAATATTAGCTTCATCTTTCCTGGTTAGTGAGTTTTAGGGAAAAGGTTCAAAGCAACAGCATTTCTTTTGGAAGGCTGTCCTCAGCTAGAAGCTGCTATGCTTTGGAGCACAAATGTCCTCCACAGCCCATGTGTTAAAGGCTTGATGCACCACTGGGAGGTGGTGGAAACTTTAGGAGGCAGGGCCTAGTGGGAGGAAGTTAGGTCATGGGGGTGTTTCCTCCAGGGGCCCCTGGCCCCTCCTCTTCCTCTCCTTTTTGCTTCCCAGCTGCCATGAAGTGAACAGGTCTCCATCATTTGCTTCTGCTACAATAGATCTTCTAATACAGGTCCAAAGCAAGGGGGCCAAGCAATTATGGACTGAAACCTCTGAAACCATGAGCCAAAATGAACCTTTTCTCATATTAAGTTGATTATCTCAGGTATTTTGTCTTAGCAACAAAAAACTGACTAACACAGGCACTTCGGAGAGAGCCCCTCCTGGCTCTTGGGGGAGAAAGATTTGTTTTGCTCTAAGGGAATACTGACATTAGGTGCCTTATAAAGTAAAGAGATTTGTTCCAGTCACAATTTCGGAAGCTGAAAGTTCAAGATCAGGAGGCCCCATCCATTTGGCTCTGGTGGAGGTTTCTGGCTGCATCACAACATGGCAGATGGCACATGGTGGAAATCCGTGTGAGAGGGAGAGATGGTGTGGGGAGACGGAGTCAGGAAGGTCAGGGTCAGGCTCTTCTCGTAGCAACCCACGCTCGGGGGACCACCAGGGTCCCAAGAGAACTGTATCAGTCTCTTCCAAGGGCAGAGCCCCCTCACACCACCACACTGAGGACCAAGCTTCTCCAGATAAACCTTGGGGACACGCTCAACCCATCAACAGTTCGAGGGAGGTGACCCTGAGACTGGTTTTCCAGCACAGACTCTTCATGTTCTCTCTTTCTCCTTTTTTTTTTTTTTTTTTTTTTTTGTGGTGCTGGGGATCGAACCCAGGGCCTTGTGCCTGCAAGGCAAGCACTCTACCGACTGAGCTATCTCCCCAGCCCATGTTCTCTCTCTTTGTTCCCTTTTTTCTTTCTGTGTGGTGCTGGGGATTTTTATCCCAGGACCCTGGGCAGTAGGAAAGCACTCTACCACTGAGCTGCACCCCAGGCCCTGGACCACCCTTTGTGAAAGCAGAGGGGACTTTGTCTTCATGCTGGCTGAAGCTGGCCTGTCAGGGCGATTTGGCTGCTCTCTCGCTGATCCCAAGTTCTTGGAAGATCATACAAACAGCTTAACTTCAGCTCAGGGATATGGGGCTTTCGCGTGAGCAACTCCATTTTGGTTTCAAGCCTGGTCTGTTTGGGCCTTGTGCAGGAGCTGAGTCTAGGCAGTGGCCTCCTGGGATTGTTATTTAACACTGGGCAGCTCTGACAGGGCTTCAAAGGATGTAGCTGTTAATGGGTTAAGAAAAGAGTATATAGAAGTTCTAGATCATAGAAAGAGTGAAAGTGTAATCAAAAGAAGTTGGTTGTTAGCATGAGAAAAGGGAGAAAGAGACTAAGGAAATGGGTATACAAAAGGAAAATAGAGCAAGAAAAGTAAAGAAATAAAAATTAAAAAACTTTCAAAAAGGAGGAAAAACAAATCTACAGTCTAACAGTCATAGAGTATTCAAACCTCCCAGTGTCCAGTAGCCTGATGCATGAGAGGTAGCCGACAATGAGCTTCCAGCCTCCAGCAGGCGTCTGGGGATGGGATTTGCCCCACCTAAAGATGGGAGCTCCGGCTTCCAGGATTATCCAAGATGGCCGCTCTGGCTTCCAAATGTGTTGGCAAATGGGGAGCTGCAGCTCGGGGTGGGGGCATGGTCGGCTGGAGGTCCTGGAGGCGGGGTGCAATCAGTTGATCTGAGGCCCTGGAGGCAGGGAGTGATCAGTCAGGCTGAGGGATCCTGGAGACAGGGCTCAGTCAGTCTGGCCAGGGGTCCTACAGGTCCTGGCTGTTGTCTTAAAATGGTGGCAACCACGTGTAACCAAACCTGCAGGTACTGTGACAGTGGACTTCCAGGCAACAGTGGCAATCCACTGGCCGTCTGTGGTCAGTCTGCTGGTTATTGGTGGATGATCGGCAGGTGAACCTCAGGTGGTGGGTGATGGGTCGGTGAAAGGTAGGCGATGGACAGGCGAGAGGCAGGCAAATGGTGGATGATAGGCTCCAGTCAGTGAGCAGTCTGCACTCAAAAAGTAGTGGATATGCTGGCAGACTGCAGGTGATCACAGTAGACAAATGGGGTAAAGAAGCAGGGGACCAATAAGCAGCAAAGACTGCCTCACCGAGAAACACATATTCTCTGCTTGAAACGCCAGTTAGAGAGCGACAAGGAACACAGCCTCCCTCTGGTCCGCCATCTTGGATCTCCCTTGTGTTGCTTCCTTGAGCCTCGGTTTCCCCATGCCTCATGGGACTTCGTGAGAATTATCTGAGACCCTGCTTTTACAACCCCTCACTGGGTGCCTGGCACTGAGCCATTGCTTTAATACACTCACCATCACCTCCTCTTCCAGGAAGCCCTCCTGGATGTCGGGCACCTCCGCGGCCTCCCACAGCTGCCTGTGCGCCTCACAGCACTCTAGGTAGCAACCAGCTGGCTTCATGGAACTGATGGGAACAGCGGGTCTGCCTGTGGCCCCGTGTCTCTTGGGCCTAGCCCCGCGTGGGATGGTGGTAAATCACAGGAGGAAGAGGGGTGCTGTGTGTCCCCGCAGGGGCACAGGGATGAGTTGGGGAATGTCAGTCCCCAGAGTCACATTCCCTGCCTCAGGAGGCCCTCACCACGTGGCTGCTCCAGGCATTTGTGAAACACCTACTGTGTGCTGACTCCTACGCCTGGGGACCCAGCAAGGACTTGGCAGCCCCAGCCTGGCAGCACAGTGGGGGTCCGAGCTGTGGTGGGGGCAGGAAGACAGTTGAAGGGTGGGGCGGGAGGGGGGTGGCACCACGTTGGGTCCCATCCAGCACCATCTCCCTTGGCTCTTGCCAGAGAGACCCGTCCCCACTCAGAGGTGAGGGTCTCAGACTCCAGGGCCTCTTCCTTCCTCTTCAGTGCCCCTGCGCCCCCTGGAGCAAGCGGGACTCCTCTGTTGGGCACTTAAAGCCCGTCCCCTCATTCTGGAGACACCAGGCTGTCCCAGTTTCCCAGCCCTGTCCTGCAGGAAGCCTCTCCCTCAGCTGCTGGTTAAACCTGGAGAACTCCTATGTATCCCTCAGAACCCCAAGTCTGGGGAAGAGGCTGAGGCCATCTTGGGAGCTCACTGAATGTTAAGGCCCCGTGGGAACAACAGGGGCCAAGTCTGGCCTGGAGTCCCGTGAGTCCTTCCCCCACTGCCACTGCGGCACCTGCCTTCTGGCTCTGGCAGCTGTCCCCAGCAGGCAGGGGAGCGCCTCAGACTTGCCCAGGCATGTCTGGTTACCCCGGAAGTGGGGGTCGGTCGCCCGGCCACCGCCCCCGCGCAGTGCTGGCCAGGGCGTGGGGGGCGGAGAGATAAGGACAGAGGGGGAGCCGGGCCGGGGCCGGCGCCCGCTCGGAGGTGGAAACGTCCCCGGCATTTTATTGTCGAGGTCTCGTGTTTAGATTAAGGACACCAAGTTGACAGGGCAGGGTGTCGACAGCGGGGAGCGACTGTGCTGTCAAAGGACATGATGAAGTAGTTGGGGGCCGGCTGGGCGGTGGAGCGCTGGCCCGCCCGAGTGAGGCCCGGCTCCGTCCCAGCACCCGGAAAAAGAAAGAAATCAAATAATCGCAAAAAATAGGCAAATAAATAATAGATCAATAAAAGAAAACGGTTTATTCTGAACCGAACGTGAGCGACCGGGTCTGGGCACAGGGTGCAAGTCACCCTGAACGACGTGTCCCGCAGGGAAGAGCTTCCACGGATTCTGTGGTCACGGGACAAAGGAAAGTGGCCTCCGGTCACCGAGCCCACCGTGCGGGGGCTCCAGGCTTCCCGGTGTCGCCTGCAGCCCCTGAGCAGCGCTGGGAGACACTCTGCCCGCGTGGCCGGCCCTTCCCAGGGGTTCGCCTGTAGCCGGAGAACGTGAGGCCGGACCCGGGTTCAGGGAGACGGAGGACCTAGGGCACCCGGGTAATCCTGCACTTGACCTACGACCTTCCTCCGGGCCAGCGTCTCCTGGGCCAGCCGGCCGAGGGCGAGGCGTCCGCAGGACTGTGACCACAGACGGTTCCTTCATGGAGCTTCAGTCACAGGGATGACCTGGCTCTGTGCTGAGTGGTCCACGCACAGCTGCCCCACTGTGCGCCTCGGCTTCTCCTTGTGTCACGAAGCTGACCCTGTGCCCACCTGGCAGGGCTGCAGGCCCAAGTTCAGTCAGTGCCTGGCATCCAGCAGGTGCTCCATAAATGTACACAGTGAAGAGCAGGAGGATTGGAGGCACGAGGGTACAAAGCAGGATGCGGGTGCAGGGAGCCCAGCAGGGGCGAAGGCAGTGGCCCAGCTGCTGGACCCCAAGGTGACCCACTTCCTGCTGAGCTCCGCTGCCCTGCGGCCCCCGGGCAGGAACCCGCGCAGCCGGTCCAGGGACTGACTGACCACTTCCGCCTCCCACGGCCCAGGCCTGCTGAGTCATGCTCAGCTGTCACCATCTGTCCCCCCTTGCTGGACGCTGACTGTGAGGGGGACCTGGCAGACACCCAGAAGGGAAGGGAGGTCACGCCTGGGCGAAACAAAGCCCTTCACTTCCCTAACAGCCTGGCCAGTTACGACCGTGCCCTCCGCTGGGACGGGATGGAAAACTGGGGGTCGGGAACAGACAATGAGACTCGGTCACAACCTCAAATGCGTGGATGTCAATAAATCCATAAAGAGACTGGGAAGACATGGTGGCGCAGGCTCCGGAGGCTGAGGCAGGAGGATCCCAAGTTCAAAGCCAGCCTCCACAACTTAGTGAGGCCCTGAGCAACTCAGTGAGATCCTGTCTCTAAATAAAAAATAAAAAGGGCTGGGGATGTGGCTCAGGGGTAAGCGCCCCTGGTCAACCCCCGGTACCAAAAAATATAAAAAATAAACTACAGGCTGAGAGAAGGAAGCTACCCTGCATTCACTGGAACCAGGAGAAGTTTTCTGAACGTCTCTGGGCCTCTCCGATGTCACGCCAGGCCCCATGGGGGGTGATAAATGGCAGTAGTCCTGGGACTGCCCTAATGACGGCCACCAAGCTCCGGGACTTAAGCAACAGGAAGGGCCTGGGTGGTCCAGTGGTTAGTGCTGGGGAGCTTCAGGGCTCCGTCTCAGCGCCACAAAATAGAAGAATAAAAACAGCATAAACAAAACGGCCGCCCTCGGGGTTCCAGAGGCCGGAGGTCAAAGTCAAGGTGTGGGCAGGGCTGGTTCCCTGGAGGTCCCAGACCACTGCTCTCCTGGCTCCTGGCGGCTGCTGGCTGTCCTTGGTGTCCCTTGGCTTGTGCCTACATCACCCCAGGTCAGCTTCTGACCCCTGACCTTACGTGCGTGTGTGTGGAGCGTACCAAGGTCCAACTGAGTGATGCCGTGAACCTGGATTTCGCCTCCCCCTCCCCCTCCCCTCCCCTCCCCCTCCTCCAGGGGCCTGGGGCCTGGGGTCTTGCACCCACTAGGCAAGCGCTCACCTCTGGGCTGCGCCGCTGGGTTAGATCTCCTGTGTGATACTCTGTGGGTAAAGGAAAGCCGCCGCCTTTCTGCTCATGTTCTATAAATGTCTGTTCCTCAAAAGCACAGACTGATGATACCATGCTGTGTGCTTAGTTTCCCTGATGCCCTTCGTTCTTCCCGTTTCCCTTCAGCTCTTTGAGTGTATTTGGGACCACGGTAGCCAGGCACCTGAGTGCATGCCTGTCATCCAGCAACTCAGGAGGCTGAGGCAGGAGGATCCCAAGTTTGAGGCCAGCCTCAGCAACGTGGCAAGACTGGCTCTAAACACAAAATGGGAGGATGTTATGGGGCGCAACTTAAGAACAGAACAATCACCACTGAGAAGTCCAAAGCCGGCCGGCTGACTGTCTCACAGGATGCCCCAAGAAATGGCTATTGGGAGAACAGCCCCAACCACAGGGTTGTAGGGGTTCTTATACCAAAAATCACATCAATCATAAGTGTCTGTTGCTATGATTCAAAATTACACATTAACATCATGAGATCATCGACAGAGGGGGAAGTGGGTCAAAATGACCCTCACCTAGGTACAAACTAAAGAATGGTTACTAACATCCACACAATCACTGTTCACCTGGTACATTTTTAGGAGCAATAGGAATCAAAAGAGAGCAATTTTTCATTCCATAGAACTGTCATTCTGTATCGTTAAACATGCCACCCTAAGTAACCGGTGATGGGCACAGAGGCGGGTGTTCCCATGGGAGAAGCTTCTCTCCTACATAGCACAGAGTCTCGGAGCAACATGGAGCCTGTCGGGCCTCTAACACTCTCAGGGAGCCAGATCCGTCAGCCCGTCACAGGACTGGGGATGCAGCTCAGTTCGCCTAGCAAGCAGGAGGCCCTGGTTCCATCCCCAGCACCGCCACACGAACCAACAAACAAACAAACAAAGGTCACTCCCACCAGCAAGCCAGGGCACCAACCAGCTCATGGACTTCCGCTCTGACCCGACTAGAAGAGACATGGGGAAATCTGTCCAGGGGAGGAAGCCACCTTTGACAAAGGAATGTGCTGTGAGCTGGCCCAGGTCACACGGGAAGCCAGGCTGCCGTTCAGCGCAGTTCACCCTGTCCCCGGGGCTTGCGGGACCCTTGGAGAGTCTGGTCTCTTGCCTCGTCCAGATCACCTGTCCACGCCGCGTCTGTGAGTCCAAGTGGGCTGGTAGGTTTTTCCATGTGTTGGACAAAGGTCGGTGACGGTGGGGGACGCTGCGGGGCTGGGGCCCTGCCAGGTGGAGGAACCGCCTGACCCGGCCTCCCGCTGTTGACCTCCACCCTCCTGCAGCCTCTGGGGACAGCGGAAGCTGTTCCCAAGGAAGTCAGGGTCCCAGGGCTGAGGTCATCCCTGGCTGGCTTCCCGCCTCCCGTGCGGCCTGACCACGGGAAGGGCCATGAGTGAGGTCATCGGTTACAGAGTTTGGGAAAGGGAGCCAAGTCAGTCCAGCCCCACATTCTAGAGCTTGGTGAAGTGGAAACCTCCAGCGGGTGACACTTCTCCAGGGGACCCACTGCTTTTATGCCCCTTGGGGAAATTCCATGAATAAAATGAACTATTTCACTAGTCCAGTTCTTAAAGTAACAGATGCTCATTCTGACCTGGCAGCTCCACTCTGGGCATGTGCAGTGGAATATTATATAACAAGGGAAAAGGATGAATCGAAAGAGAGATACCCTCCAAACACCATTGCTCATAACATGGACTGAGTGAAGGACACCAGGCAGAAGAGGAGATTGCAGGTGCTTCTGTTTATGTCATGTTGGAAAACTGGCAAATGCACCCACGTAATCTAAGGGTAGGGAGAGTGATGCTGTCGGGGTGTCTCCTGGGGCTGGGAATGTTCTGGAACTTCATCCCAGGAGTAGTCTCATGGAGATACCATTCATAAAATGTTGTTGAACTAAACACCTCAGATTAATCCTTTTGGTTTTATGTAACTCATCTTGATAAAAATTTTAAGGAAGGTAGAGGTACGGATAATATTCAGGGGTGGAGCCCAGAGGAAAAGCAGGTGCTGAGCATGCTGGAGACCCTGTGGTCCACCCCAGCACCCCCAAAATGACCAACAGCATTATCATCTGACCCAGCAATTCCACTTCCAGACAGAAACCCAAAGGAACCGCAGCAGGGGTGAATCTTTGTCCTCACAACTTGCGGGGACCAGGAGGTGCAAATAGCCCCAATGGCCCCCAGGGTGAATGCACAGCAAGATGCGGTGCCCGGGTGTCGGCCAGTGGCTCCAGGGCTGGTGATGGAATGTTCTGGAAAAGTTAAGGCCATGCATTTACTATAAGATGGATGTGCCAAATGCCACTACATTTGAACATTTTATGTATTTATTTATTATTTGGTGGTGTTGGGGACTGAACCCGGGGCCTGGCACATGCCAGGCAAGTGCTCCACCACTGAGCCATGCCTCTATCCTTTTTAAATTCTTATTTGATCACTTGGGAGGCTGAGACAGGAGGGTCCCAAGTTTGAGGCCAGCCTGGCCACTCAGCAAGACTCTGTCTCAAACTAAAAAGAATAAAAAGGGCTGGGGATGTAGCTCAGTGGTACAGGGGCCCTGGATTCAATCCCCAGCACCATGTGGAAAAACTTTATTTTTGTTTTGGACAGGGTCTCACTAAGTTGCTGAGGCTGGCCTCAAACTTGCAATCCTCCTGCCTCAGCCTCCCGAGGTCCTGGGATCACAGCAAATTGTAAACTTTAAAATGGTGGCTGATGGGATGATTTTACATGGAGTTTCATAATTGGGAAGCAGTGAGAAAGGGCCTTCCAGGGCCCTGGTGGTGACAGGAAGATGCCTCCGGGACTCCCTTCCCCGCCCTCTCTCTTCTGGGCACTGGGGACCCAGGCAATGTGACTGGACTCCTCGACCGCTGGCTTGCCCTGGGCTGGTCCCTTACCCCCTGAAGCTGTGTGTCTGAACGGCAGATTGGGCCTGGCCCTCTCCCCACCTGCCACAGACTGGGTAGAACAGAGGCAGTGTGAGTGGGGCATTTACTGAGCACCTACTATGTGCTCAGAGCCTCACATGGGGGACTGCAGAACTCTGCCTTCGTCCAGAGGACAGGCTGCTGCAGGCCTGGGTGCAGGGCAGGCGCCCACTGGGCACAAGGGGAGTGCCGGGAGGGGAGGCCAGGGACTCCGGGAGCCCGCGGCTGCTCGTCACCCTGACTCCCTCCTCATTCACCTGCCTGGCACAGGAAGGCGGAGCTGGAAGCAGGCCCGGGGAGGGCGGGGCCACAAGCCCTGAGCAGGGGAAGGTCCAGGGAAGGGTGCTCTGGGGGTACCCCTGCCATCCACACCTGATGGCCGCCCCTGACTGCCCCCGGCCCTCCTGCCATAACACCCAGTTACTGCCACCTCCATACTGGGTCCAGTCAAGAGACTGGAGCACAGAGAAGATTCCTTCCTGCCCTAAAGGAGCTCCCAGTATAGGGGAGATGGAGCCGGTGCTGGTTCTAGTGCTGGGAGGTCAGCTGTCAGCCAGAGGGAGAGATGAGCACCCAGCGGCCTGGAAAGGGAAGGGCAGAGGCAGCTTCCCAGAGGAGGGGGTTTTGCCTGGGGTTTTGAAGAATGGGTAGGAGCTCGTAGGTGAGGCTGAGTGACTGTAAGAGCGCTGGGTTTAGTAAGCGTTTACTAGGTTCCTGACGCCGTCCTTGACACTACATTTGAAAGTCTATTGTCCCGGCGAGGACACTGAAGCATGGCAGAAGAATAAAGCCCAAACTTGCCCTTTCCAGCTTTCTTGACCTTTCTCCTCTGCTCCCTTTGTTCTTCACCATCTTCAGCCTTTGATTCCAACAGAGAAGGGGGCACGCCAGTCCCCCAGGGAAAGGCCACCTCCTGGTCTCCTGCCTGCAATGTCCCACAGTCATTGTCTTTGGACATCAATCTTCCCATAAACGCACGAGGCTGGGCTCGCGTCCCAGCTCCGAGGAGAGGCTGGTCTGGCGACCCCTTCCCCCCACGTGCCTCCCCCTGCGAAGCCCGGGGACTCCCCGCCCAGCCGCGGTCACGGGAGCGTTTGCACAGGGGCGGGCAGGCGGCCGGCAGGCGGGCCGGACAAAGTCCGGGGACTATAAAGGCAGCGCCCGCGAGCCCGGCTCAGCGCACCCGCCGCCACCATGCCCCGGCCCGGAGCGCGATCCGGAGCGCGATCCGCGGCGACAGCGCAGCCCCGGCGGCGACCCGCGCCCCTGCACCGCTCTCAGATGCTGCTGCTGCTGCTGCTGCTCCTGGTCATCTCCTGGCCGCCGCCGGGCGACGCCGAGCTCCCGGGGCCCTCGGACGCCCACTGGGCCCCCGACCCCGACGCCCACAGGGTCCAGGAGCTGAGGAGGCTCTACGAGGAGCTGCGGGCCAGGCTGCGGGTGGAGCGGCGCGGGCAGGACCCGGCGCTCGTCCCCGCCCCTGCCGTGCGCATACTCACCCCGCAACGTGAGTGGCCTTGGAGACCCCCGGGCACCCCCACATCTGGCCAGGGGTTGCGCGTCCCAGAGGCCCAGGCCCCGCCTGTAAGCCCCAGTTTCCCCGCCTCTGAAACCGGTGGGAACTCTCTGTCCCCTCTTGGGTCCGACGGGGAAGGTGGCTGGCCACCTGTTTGCAACGGGCCACGACGAGGCTCGCCCCAGGTGGGACCCCAAGTCAGGGGACTGCAGGTGAGAAAAGCCAGGCTCAGAGATGCCAGGGTCCCCTCCGATCGTGCACAGTGCATGCACAACTCAGGGACGGCGTGCAGAGGCTGACCCCTGTCCCGGGCGGGTGCCGGGGGTCCAGGAGGAAGAATGGAGGGCGGAGGGGGAACGACCAGCCACGGGCAGAACCTGCTGGAGCTGGATCCGAATCTGACGCAATCCCTCATCAAGACTGGTAAAGTCACATGCAGCAGGTGCCTCCTTAGGAGGGGGAATGTTAGATACAGAGGCGCCAGGGCTGCAGGGGTGGGCGGCCTCTAGGGCCCAGGAGGGGTTGGAGGGCGGGGTCAGGCAGAGGAGCGCACTCTCACACACGCCCCCAATCCCTGCTCTGCTGTGTGACTCCTGGTCAATCTCTTGCCCTTGCTGAGCCTAGAACTGGGTTGCAGGCTTTCTAATCCATCTCCCTAGACCCTCCACACTTGAACTGGCCTGGGGGTCTGAGTCCTTGGGACCAAGTCATCTGGAATGCGGGGGACTTGTTACTCCTCACTCCCTGGTTTATCTGAGTCTACAGAAACAGACTCAGTTTCCACCCTCACCCAGATTCCGGGTACTTACTAAATCCCCAATAAAATGTGTTTGAGCTTCGCACAGCAGTCTGTTTCTGTAGTCCCAGCTACTTGGGAGGCTGAGACAAGAGGATTGCTTGAGCCCAGGAGTTCAAGGCTAGCCTGGGCAACATGGTAACACCCAGTCTCTGTAAATAAATATAAATATAAATATAAATATAAATATATATATATATATATATATATATATATATATATATATATATATATAAATGCCGGAAGGAAGCAAGCCAAGGTTTGAATCTCAGACTCATTAAATAGTGGCTATACACTCGGTCCTTCAAATATTTACTAAGCACACTGTGTGCCAGGCTTGGTGGCAACCAAGCCAAGATTGGGCCTGAGATTCTAGTAGGGAAGACGAAGGATTTACCATGAAATAAAATAAGACGGTTGTTATTTGGCAGCCTAAAGGGACGAGAAACAGCCATGCTGAGATCCCAGGGAAGCAGCTGTGCAAAGGCCCTGTGGTGGATCCTGCTTGGTGTGTTGGCAGCTATGGGAACCCCTGCTCCTCCAACACAGTAGGCCAGTGGTTGACCAACTTCCTTATCTTTTTCCACAGTGCGACTCGGGTCAGACGGCCACGTGTACCTGCGCCTCTCCAGGGCTTCCCTGACAGAGGGTCTCCCCGAGGCCTACCGCGTGCACCGGGCCCTGCTCCGGCTGTCCCCGACAGAGCCCAAGTCGTGGGACGTGACGCGGCCCCTGCAGCGTCAGCTCAGCCTTAGAGGATCCCGAGCGCCCACGCTACATTTGCGATTGTCGCCGCCTTCGGACCGGTTGCCGGCACTGTCGCCATCCGCACGGTCCCAGCTGGAACTGCATTTGCGGCCACGCGCCGCCAGGGGGCCCCGCAGCGCGCGTGCAGGCGCCGGGGACGACTGCCCGCTCGGGCCCGGACGCTGCTGTCGCCTGCAGACAGTCCGAGCGACGCTGGAGGACCTGGGCTGGACCGAATGGGTGCAGTCGCCGCGCGAGCTGCAGCTGAAGATGTGCGCGGGCGAGTGCCCCAGCCAGTACCACGCCGCCAGCACGCACGCGCAGATCAAGGCGCGCCTGCACGGCCTGAAGCCCGACGCCGTGGCCGCGCCCTGCTGCGTGCCCTCCAGCTACGAGCCCATGGTCCTCATGCACAAGACCGACGGCGGCGTGTCGCTCAAGACCTACGACGACATCCAGGCCAGAGCCTGCCACTGCGCATGAGCAGCCCTGGGCCTCACCTTAGTCCGCCCGTGCGCATCGGAGGTGGCCTCAGGGTCCGGTCTGTGGAATGGGCCTGCGGGTCCTGAGACGAGATTCCTTCCCTCTGCTTCCCCTCCCGCCCTAACAGCTGTATTTATGACTGTATTTATTATTAACTTATTGGGGTTATCTGCTGGAAACGGGTCGCTTGGTGGAATGTGTATTTATTTAAAACTCTGGTAATAAAAATGGAGCTGTCTGAAATGATCCTTGTGGTGTCCAGGACGGGCTGGGTGACCTCGGGGAGATTCCCATCTCCTGGCCTCAGTTTCCCCAGAGGAGCTGGGATGGGTGAGTGGAAGGGTTTGGAGCATGGATGGCAGGATGCTCTTGGAATGACAAGCCACCAGAAGGTGTTCAGGACCCGATGGCCTCCTTGACCACTCTGGGATTCTCGGTCCGTGTCTCCTGCTTCTGGAACCCTTTGGGTCTCTGCTTGCCTCTGTCTTTCCTCACCTCTCAGAACCCTCCTCTGGGGGACCGGGTGGCTATCTGTCACTGTGCCGCGTTGGCGTCACCTTTCCAAACACAGGCAGCCTAGAGCCAGGCCCATCTGCAGTCAAGCCCATCATTTTATAACACTGCCCTCCCTGGAAGGAACCCGTCACCCCTCCTCTTTGTGGCATCTCCTTCCAGGTTAATGATACCTCCATTCTTTCATATAAAAAGAGCAGGGAGAAATAAACAAGTTGAGACGAATGCTTTCATGCACATCACATCTCCCAGGTTGCATAATCTTCCCACTGAAGAATGAAGAAGACTCAATAAGAATCTTCTTAGTGACACACCACCTGCACCCCCGTCTTGGAGGGGAACTCTGAAGGGGGTCTGGAGGGATAGAGGACTCACTTCCAACCATGTGTCCCCTGGGAATGCCACCCCCTATGGAGGCCAACCTGAATGACAGCATGTGTCCCTGAATGTACTCAGTGAGCGCCAGGGTTTTTTTGTGTGGGGGGTGGGTAGTACCCAGGATTGAACTCAGGCACTCAACCACTGAGTCACACCCCCAGCCGTATTTTGTGTTTTATTTAGAGACAGCGTCTCACTGAGTTGCTTAGCCTCACTTTTGCTGATGCTGGCTTTGAACTCGCCATCCTCCTGCCTCAGTCTCCTGAGCCTCTAGGATTACAGGCAGCATGTGCCACTGTGCCCAGCAGTGAGGCCAACTTTGTGCCAGGACCTGACTGGACACTGAGGATGTGGCAGTAACCGGACAAGACCCACTGCTTGTGAGCCGCCGAAGTGAGGGACAGTGAGTCTGGAGGGAACTCCTGGGCTGTGCGGCTCAGTGGTGGAGCACGTGCCCGGCACGGGCAAGGCCCTGGGTTCCATCCCCAGCACACACACCAAAAAAATCCTAAGAAAGTGGGCAACTGTAATAACAGATGTGCTGAGGTTTAGCCCTGGAAGCTCATTGGTGAGGGAACGAGAGCCATTTAACGGGTCAGGGAGGCCGGGCTTCCTGGTGCACACCTATATACTCCTGGCTCCTCGGGAGGCTGAGGCAGGAGGATGGCAAGTAAGTTTGAGGCCTTAACCTTCAAGAACTAGGGACGCCTGTGTCTAGCCCTATCTCCCCCACCGTGGGGCTCTGCAGGAGCCGGCCGGCACGGTGCAACAGAAAGCGCGGCTGGGGCATGAGCTTCAGTGAACTCTTGAAATCACAGAGCTCTGAGCAGCCGGCTGGCTCGCAGGGAGCAGCGCAGGCTTCCCAGGGTCGTGGATTGCGTGGGGCCTTGAAGGGTGAGTGGCGTTTCCTCCAACTAGAGGACTAGCGCCATCCTCAAGACCACTTCCAGTCACTGAAAGGGCAACGAAGGTGGAGAGGTCGACGGTGAAGCCAGGACCTGGACAGGGCCTGCTGCCCTCCTGGCCGGCGTGGGGCCTCTGTGCTGAGAGTTTCCGGGGAGGGCTGGGGCTGGGGCTCGGGGGCAGGTGGAGGCCCTGGGCTGGATCCTCAGCACCACATACATATAAATAAACCAAAGTCCACTGACAACTGAAAAATATTGAAAATCAAAGTTTTAGAGTGAGTCCAGGCGGGTGGCCCACACCTATAATCCCACTGACCCAGGAGGCTGAGGCAGGAGGATCCCAAGTTCAAAGCCAGGCTCAGCAACTTAGCAAGACCCTGTCTCAAAAGGAGAAATAAAAAGGGCTGGGATGTGGCTGGTGGTGAAGGGCCCCTGGTTCAACCCCAGCACTGCAAGAGAGAAAGAAAGACCCTCCTGAGCCAGCGACGGCTCCCAGGGCCCGACCGAGGCTGGACGCCCCAAGGGTCCTGAGCAGGGCAGGGGAGGGTCGGGGGCCTCCATGGAGCCGCGGTCTGGGAGCTGGGGAAGCCCCGGCCAGCCCGCGGCCTCTCCGTCCCTGAGCATTTATTAAGCACCTCCTGACACCGCGAGGGCGACAATGTGTTGTCAAAGGACTGTCAAGAATGGACTTCCTCTGCCCCCGCTGCTCATGGGGGGGTGGGGGGGGACCTAGGCCAGGGGAGGAGCTGAAGCGTCCGCGGTCGGCAGCGCGGCAGGGACCGTCTCAGCGCCGCCCTGGGACCACGTACTCCTCTTCCTCCGGCGGCGCGGGGTGGCGCAGGGACTGCAGGTTGCAGTAGATGGGCTGCGAGTCCTGGTGGCCGCCCCTGAAGTTCATGTAGAAGTCACCTTCCTCTGCAGGGGGGGCCCTGGGGACAGACACAAGGGCAGTGAGCTGGGGGCGGGGGTGGCTGCCGGACCACCTCTCCCAGGACGCAGGAGCCGCTGACTCAGGGGGACCTGCTGATTCAGCACCCAGCCTTCCGTCCTGGACCTGCCACCCGGGGTGGGGGTTTTCTAGTTTGTTTTTTTCCTTCCTTAAAGTTGAGATAGCTCCTCTTTTTTACATAAAAATCTAAATTTCAGTTTCCTCTTGAAAAATAGGAAGCTCTGTACACACCAGCTGCCCAAGGCTGAAGCCAGTGTCTGCTCCTTTAAATGGGATTTTTTTTTTGGGGGGGGGGGGCAGGTCCCCTGAAGCAAGAGACCTTGGCTCTGACCAGGAGCAGTGGCTCATGCCTGTCATCCCAGAGGCGCTGCTTGGGAGGTTGAGGCAGGAGGATCGAAAGTTCAAAGCCAGCCTCAGCAACTTAGCAAGATCCTGTCTCAAAAGAAAAAGTGCTAATAATTTTTTTAAAGGGCTGGGGATGTGGCTCAGTGGTTAAGTGGCTCTGGGTTAAATCCCTGGTATAAAAAAATTCTGAATCTCAGTTTTGGCATCCACAGAATGGGTGAAGGAGCGGGAAAACTGCTTAGGAATGTCTAGCTAGGGTAAGACCCCAGAGGGGACAGACTGTTCTGTCCAGACATCCAACATTTCCTCTGTTAAAAGGCCACTTGGAACCAGGCGCAGTGGCATACACCTGTAGTTCCAGCTACTTGGGAGGCTGAGGCAGGAGGCTCAAGGCCAGCCTGGGCAACATAGCGAGACCCTATCTCAAAATAAAATGAAAAGGACTGAGGATGTAGCTCAGTGCAGAGCCCTCACCTAGCATATGGGAGACCCCGGGTTCCACTGTCAAAAACAATGTCTATCTACATTATCTCTGTCCCAGGCTGCGGGGAGCTGCGAGGATCCAGGCAGCCAGGCAGGAAGGGAACTCGGAGCTATTGATGAGAAAGGAGAGAATATGCAAAGCAGATGCAAATGGGGTTCAAAAGCAGAAGTGGTCTTGGGCAGGGACTTGGAGGCATGAACCTCCCACGGCAGCCTGACGTTTGCCTTGGCCTTCTTGTCCCTTCAAGAGCAGCCTCCTTCATGTAACTGGCCTCCTAAGAGAGAATCCAATGTTGTTTTCAAGCTATGTTTTCCAGTTGCAGAAATGGAGGTCTGGGAGGCCCAGGGATGGCTTGACCAAGGTCACATAGTGAGTGGGAAGAGGCACAAGATAAATGCTGACTCCCAGTTCTGTCCCTCTGCTGCAACCACTTATGGAGTCAAAGCAATTCATACTAAAGTGTGAATGGGTAGCCGGGATGGCGGGCATGCACCTGCATGGAGCTAAGTCTCCCATCATCTCTGTTCTTTCTCACCTTGGGACCTTTGCCCTTGCAGGCCTCAATTCCTGAAATTCCCTTTTTTTTTTTTTTTTTTTTTGGTTTTTAAGAGTGAACCCAGGGGTGCTTAACCACTGAGCCACAACTCCAATCCCTTTTTTAATTTTTTATTTTGAGACAGGGTCTCACTAAGTTGAGGCTGGCCTCAAATTTGCTATCCTCCTGCCTTGGCCTCCTGAGGTGCTGGGATCATCAGCTCCTCCACTCTCTTATCCAATCCAGAGAAGTTGACTTCATCTATTTGAAGCCCAGCAAAAGCTTCTAGAGGTCTGGGGTTTTGTGGGGAAGAGGAACCCAGATGACCTGTTTAGCATCTTATGTGTGTCAAAAGGAGATGGGAGGGTTGTCCCCATTTTATGGGGACAGAAATGGAGGTTCAGAGACAACTTGCATCGTACAGGACCTGAACCCAAGCTGCTGACCACTACCCCAGAGCCCCCATTTTATCTCCCACTCACCCCCCTTCCCACCCTCTGAAGTCAGAAGTTGGGTTTGCAGGTCACAAAAGGGGTGCTGATCCCACAGACAAGACTCAAGTGCTTCTTACTCCAACTTCCTGCAGCAGGAGGGATGTTATACCCTCATCTTACTGAGGCCCCGAGAAGGGAAGCTACTTGCCCAAGATCACACAGCCTGCGGAAGAGCTGGGATTTGCCTTTTGTTTTTGAGACAGGGTCTTGCTATATGGCCCAGGTTGGCCTCAAACTCCTGGGCTCCAGCCACCCTCCTGCCTCAGCCCCTAGGGTAGCTGGGACCACGCTCAGCGGGCAGAGCTGGGATTTGCAGGGGTTCTATGTGCCGGGTCTCTTGCCATTGACCCCTGCCGGGGGCGCTGTGGATCACTCACCCGTGTCCTGCCCACCGGTGGCCGTCAGCCTGCTGGTCCACGAACACGTTCTCATAGTCAGGCGTGGAGGCGCTGGCCCGGGTGGCCGCTGCAGGCTTGGTGCCGAGGCCCCGGCTGCCGTACCGTGGCTGCGTGCCCGAGCTGGGTCTGGAGCCCTCCTGGACACCCCAGGCTTTGCCCCGGCCCTGGCTCCTGGCCCCTTGGCATCGCCGAAGTCTCCAGGCCAGCAGCGGACCAGCAACAGCAAGTCCTAGGAAAAGGACGCCCCCAGCTGCCATTGCCCCCATGGTGGCTGGGGACAGGCCAGGGGCACAGCTGGGCTCCAGGAAGGCTGAGAGGTTCTGCCAGGCACCAGTGGCCCTGAGTTGGCACTGTGGGGCCTGCTGTCCAGAGCAGTTGTCTCGCCGGACCTGGTGCCAGGACGCCAGGACGCAGCTGCAGTCGGCCTTCAGGTCAAGGTCACAGCGGGAGGCCAGCGCCGCGTCCACTCTCTGCAGCGGGTTGCGGGTCACGTCCAGGAGTCGCAGCTTGTCCAGGTCAGCGAAGAAGCGCAGCGGGAGGTCCCGCAGGCCGTTGGCCGACAGGTCGAGGGTCTGCACGTTGCCGGCCCGGAGAGACTGGTTCCGGGGCAGGCTCAGGCCCAGCCCACTGAAGTTCAGGCAGGTGCCCTCGAACTCCCTCGTCCAGTCCACGTCCCCTGAGAATAGGCTGCACGACAGCCCCTGGTTTCCTGGCTTCTGCAGCAGCAGCGGCAGCAGCACCGACAGCATCCACGCCGGGGCGCCCCCCATCCAAGCCGCCTGGGTGGAGAATGGCCCGATTCAAACGCCCACCTCAGTCCCGGGGTTGCCCTGGCCCTCGCAGCCTGTTTATACCCCAAGCCAGTTGGGGCCGCTTCTGAAGTAGTAAAATGCAGCCCCTGCTTCGTCGCCCCGCTGTTTGCCTATGGACAGGCGGACTCAGTCTTCCTTTCTGTGGAGTGGGTACACAGCCAGGTCCCCAGCAGGCTGGGAAGGCGGAGACCCTGCGCTGTCAGCCCTTCGACCCCCCTTCGGGCCCTTGCCCGGTTCCCATCGTTTTGGGCGCTCTCATTGGCCAAGACGGGACCATATGCAAATGAGCAGTTGCCCTAGAAACCGGCTAGCCCCCTGTCCCAGCTGATTTTTATTTCTCCCAGGACCAGGAGTCCTGGGATGGGGGCTGCTCAGGGGTCCGCCTCTGGTCTGCAGCCCTCGCCAGGGTCCAGGTTCCAGCCCCTGGGTCTTACCTTTCGGGTCCGATCCCCACGCCTTTGCCTGGACGGCGCTGGAAGTCTCCAGTGCGGTGCCAGGGGCTGCCGCCAGCGCCAGAGCCCGGGTGGCGGCGGTTGCTGGTGCTCCTCAGGCTTTGCACCAGCGACTCAGAGGAAGAGGAACTGGTGTCCGGGTGGAGCGCAGAGGGGAAGACTGAAGATGACAATAGGATCCGCCCTCCGCAGGGCCCCAAGGCTCTCACGAGAGGAGGAGGGGAGGCCCAGGGTCTCACTTCCCTCTCGCTGGAACCCAGTGACTTCATGTCCTCCATTTGCACCTCAACCGCCGGCCGCAGGGTTGACAGCTTCCTGATCTCCGTTCAGCTGACTCCAGACCGAGGGCTCATCGATTCACTCAACAAACACCACTCAGCCAGGACCAGAGCCTCCAGGGCACCAGTCTCGGGAGAGGACAGAGCTGGACACACACAGGCCCATGGCGTCAGAGCAGGGCCACAGGTCGGAAGGCGTCTGGAAGGCTTCCTAGAGGAGGAGGGATTAGGGCTGGGGCTTCAGCACACCAGTAGGAGTTTGCCAAGGTTCCTAAACGGGCCTTTGGCTCTGCAAGCCCCCAGCCTCTACGCAGGCCAGAGCGCCCCTTGGGCACCTGGCCTCTGTGCTGGGGGCACTGAGAGGAGGCTCCCTGTGGCGGGGCACGATTCCGGGGCTTAGACAATGACTTAAAGGGACAAATGGAAGGAGCACAATGCAGATTTGAGGTGGAAGCTCCAGCAGGAACAAAGGGGTGGAGAAGCTGGTGGCAGGGAACAGGGGTGGGGGGCAATACTGGCTAAATCGTGGGGCTTTATTCCCAGGGCCAGAGTCAGAGCCCAGGGACAGTGGCCCAAGTGTGACTGAAGATAGAGCGGGTGGGGGTGCCCTGGGGCAGGGTCTCAGTTGCACTGGGGCCCTGGTGTCGGACAGACCAGGTTCAGATCCATTCTGGCCCCTGCTCCTGAGTGAACTTAGCCACTCTGAGCCTCAACTTCCACATCTGTAAGATGGGATGAATGCTAACAGACTGGACTCTGAGAGGCTGAGGGTCTACTCCAAACTCAAAGCACTGGTCAAAGATTTTGGGCTGAGACTTGAAAGAAGTCTTGGCGAATTGCTTCTCCATGCATCTAAGAATGCTTGTTCTGGCCAGGAACGTGGTCTACCCCTGAATTACTGCACCAGGAGGCTGAGGGAGGAGGATCGCAAGTTTGAGGCCTGCCTCAGCAACTAAGTAATTGTGGCTTAAAATAAAATCAAAAGGGCTGGGATGTGGCTCAGTGGTAGAGCACCCCTGGGTTCATCCTAGTACCACGGGGCGGGCGGGGGAAGGCTTGCTCCTGATAAGAAAATTGCAAGTCACAAATCCCAACTCTGAGATAGAGTTTGTTCTCACCTATCAGATGGGCTAAGATCCAAAAGCACAATGACAGTCGGTGATGGCTGGGCAGTGGAGGTGCAAGCGACCCGGAGCGGTGCTGGGGAATGTCCCTCAAGGGCCCTCGGCATTGCCAACTGTCCCCTCTTACCGGGGGAGCCCACTCCTGGGAGTGTCTCTGGTATTTGCAGATTTGAACTGTGTCCCACCCCGCAACCCACAGCCATGAAGAGGACCGGGCGGGAGGCTGCGCCACCCTGGCTGAACTGGGAGAGCTGGACGCTGCACGGCAGAAGCCACAGGACCCTCAGAAGAGGAGAGCAGATCCGAGGTTGCCAGGGGCTGGGGAGGAGTGGGTGGCTGCCAGCGGCTTCAGAGTTTCCTCTTGGATTGAAAATGACCTGGAAGGAGACAGAGGCCACGGGAACGGCGCTACTGCATGCCACCGAGGCGTGCGTTTGTCTCGGCTCTGGGGCTGGAACCCAGGGCCCTGCGCCTGCAAAACACCCTCCGCTCCTGAGCTACAGGCCCGGCCTCAATTATTCACTTTAAAGTAATTTAAAATGGCCAGGCGCGGTGGCGCACGCCTGTAATCCCAGCGGCTCGGGAGGCTGAGGCAGGAGGATCCTGAGTCCAAAACCAGCCTCAGCAACTAAGCAAGGACCTACGCAACTCAGCAAGACCCTGTCTCTAAATAAAATACAAAACAGAGTTGGGGATGTGGCGCGTGGTTGAGTGTCCCTGGATTCAATCCCTGGTACAAAAAAACCCAAAAAACAAAAAACCACACATGCACAAATTTCCCCTCCTTAAAATGAAAGTAACAGAGTGGTCAGTGTAGGGTCATATGTATCTCACACAATTAAAAAAAATAGAAGGCAAAAAGACAACAGGCTTTGTTCATTATAAGGAAAAAAAGGAAATGACAGCGAGATTACTAAGAGTTTATCCATCCTCGGGGGATGATGAAAAATAGAAAAAAATAGATCTCTACGGACCCCTAAGGAAACACTCCTTAGTTTTCTCCACAAGTCCTTACAAAGCTCCTACTGTGTGCCAGGCACGGGTCTAAGGGGACAGAGGCTGAACACACAGACATACCTCCACCCTGTGGGCTCTGCTCACAGCTGCGGAGACAGGGAACAGGCAGGATCCAGATTGTCAGGAAGACGGAAACAGAGAATTCCAAGGGGCAGGAATGACACAAAGAAAAATAACGACGGGAAGCAAGGAGGAAGAGAGGAAGGCCACAGCTTTTTATTTTCTTTTCTTTTCTTTTTTTACAGATATTGTCCAGGTTGGTCTCCAACTCTGGCCTTAAGCAATCCTCTTACCTCAGCCTCCCAAGCAACTGAGACTACAGGTGCACAACACTGCTAACAGCAACTTAAAAAAAAAAAAAAAAAAAAAAAAATTTTAGTTGTGGATGAACACAATATGTTTTATTTATTTATTTCTATGTGGTGCTGGGGATCAAACCCAGGGCCTCACACGTGCTAGGCAGGTGCTCACTGAGCCCCAGGCCCAGCCCTAATAGCAACTTTTTAATGGTATGATCGAGAAAGCTCTCATGGAGAAAATACCTCTGAGTAAGGACGCATGAATGTGGGAGGGCTTCTATGAAAAAGGACAGACAGCCTGTGCAAAGGTCCTGTGGTGGGAACAGGCCTGGGTAGGCATCAGGTGTCTTCGGGTGTTAGTTCAGGCTGCTATGACAAAAAATACCATAAAATGGGGGGCTCAGGAAGAACAGATATTGCCAGAAGTGGTGGCTCATGTATGGAATTCTGACATTTCAAGAGGCTGAGGCGGGAGGATCACAAATTCAAGTCCAGCCTCAGCAACTTAGTGAGGATCCATCTCAAAATAAAAAGTAAAAGGGACTGGGGGTGTAGCTCTGTGTCATTGCGACCCTGGGTTCGACCCTAATACTGCACCCACCTCCTATTACCATCCCAATGGGGGTGTCAACACATCAAACTTGGAAGAGGACACAAAATTTTAGTCCCTAGCACCATAATAAAATGCTAAATGGAAAAAAGAGTCCATTAAAAAGTTTCTATATTTCATTTGCATAAAGAGACTAGGTGAAACATAAGGAACAAACATCCAAGGCCACCTCTTAGTGGCAGGCAAGGGGAACAGAGACCCTCCCTCCCCGAGGACCGTTTTCCTGGTGTGTGAGTGTACAATCTCCCAGAGGCACTTAAGTCAAACCCGGAAGCCAGGCGCTGCACGCAGGTGGCCCAGGAGAGCCGCATGGAGGGCTGCCAGCCCAGAGCAGGCCTGGGCGCCAAGGAATGTCTCCCACACGCCAGCAGCCTGGGCGGGGTGGCACGGGGCCTCTTAGAAAAGGAGGAAATGAGGGACAGCAGACCCAGGGCTGCAGATGGCAGGGGCGGGCAGCTGGGCCGGGACAGCAGGTGTTCAGGGTGGACCTGGGAATCTGGGAGTTCTGGGGCCTCAGGGGTCCAGGAATCTGGGCGGCTTGGATCTGAGGCCTGAAGACCTGGGGTCTTGACCCCCTGGGGTTAGCCCTGGCCCTGCCTCCGGGAGGGGATAGTGCGGGGCTTTGCCCTGGCCGAGGGAGCCAGGAGATGCCCAAGGCACATCCCTGGGGTCCCTGCCCTGCCCACCTGCTGCACCTGGGCCCCAGACAGGGCCACCTGTCAGCACAGAGACCTCCAAGGCTGCGGAATGGCCCTAGATGGAGTGACCAGAGGTGTCCCCAGGGAGACCCTCAGGGACACCCAGAAAAACTTCAAGGTCTCAAAAATTCCAGGACACCCAGAGAAATTCCGAAGCCCCAGAGACACCTGGAGACCCTCAGAGACCCTAGAGAGACACACCCAGCAACTCGGGGAGACAAGGACAGAGAGACAGGAACTTTCCTGGGGCCTCCCAGATCCTGGGCCATCAGGGTGTGACCCCCTCAACTTAGCCACATTCATCCAGCCCCCTCCGGGCTCCCTCACCCACCCTGTGCCAGTGCTGCGAGGACCCCCCCAGGTCTTGGCCAGGGCCCTGCCCCCACGGACCCCAGTCCATGATCAGTCTGGCTGACACAGGGCCAGGTCTGGCTGCCCCCGCCGTCCTGCCCCTGGGCTCTTACTCACCTGCAGTCTGCACCCCCAGCCCTGAAGCCCCCTCCTCCCCCTTGGCTTCCAGTCACGCCCATCCTCCCTGGGACAGCCTCCCCCACGTCTAGCTGTTCTTGGAATCCACTAACCAGAGAGGGTGGAGAGCAGGTGCCAGCCAGCCGGCCAGCAGCAGCAGCCAGCAGTGCTGAGGAACTGGGGGTGTCCCAGAGCTCCGGAGCCAGAGGTCAGCATCAGAGGCAGGCGTGACAGCCAGCGGCAGGGCCAGCACTGACTGAGGGGCTCCTCTGGAACTTCAGCCCATTCCCAGCGATGCTACGCAACACCAGTGTCTTAATGTCTCAGTGCCTGGACGTCCCCCTCTGTAAAATGACAATTGCTGGATGCTGTGGGGCACTCTAGCAATCCCAGCATCTAGGGAGGCTGAGTCAGGAGGATCGCAAGTTCCAAGCCGGCCTCAGTCATTTAGCGAGGCCCTGAGCAATTCAGTGAGACCCTGTCTCTAAATAAAATATAAAAATGGGCAGGGGTCCAGTGGCCCTGGGTTCAATTCTCCATACCAAAAAAAAAAAAAAAAAAAAAAAATCCAAAAAGCAGGTTGTCTACTTTCCAGATGAGGAAGCCAAGGCTCTATGAAATTCAAAAGAAGCTTTGGCCAGGCACGGTGGCGCCCGCCTGTAATCCCAGGGGATCGGGAGGCTGAGGCAGGAGGATCTTGAGTTCAAAGCCGGCCTCGGCATCTTAGTAAGGTCCTAAGCAACTTAGCAAAACCATGTTTCTAAGTAAAATACGAAAAAGGGCTGGGGATGTGGCTCAGTGGTTAAGGGGCTCCTGGTACCGTTAATTAATTAGTTAATTAATTGAAGACAATAATAGCACCGCAGTGAGGTGTGGCTGAGGGGCAGCAGTGGGGCCTGGAACCACAGAGACCCCTGTGAACAGGAACTAGCCCTTGGCGCTGGTGATTGACACACCGGGTGATTGACACACCGAGTGTCCAGTGGGGGAAGGGAGGGGTAAGTGGTGGCCCACATTCCAGGACACCTGACTTTGGAAGGTACAGCTATGCTGGCAGCGCATGATGTCCCTGTTTTGAGTCGCCTGCAGCGCTGGGGATGGGAGCGGGCGCCGTGCAGGCCGAGCGCAACCGGCCTCAAAGCGCTCGCCGGCCGGTTCCGTGAGCAGCCACCAAGTGCCTTCGGGAGGGGGACGGCAAACTGGTTGGCCGGGCAAGCGTGTCGCACATGCTAAGCTGCATTTCTTGGCTGAGGGCTGAGCAGATCACAGGTGGCCATGTCACCGGCCACAGGGCTCCCTGGGGAGCAGTCTCAACCACAGCCGGAAGCGGAGTTGGTCACGGGCGCTTGGGGCCCGGCGCGCCAATGTGCGCATGCTCCGTGCGGTTCCCTGCGGCCCGAGCCTGCTCGTTGGCGCCCCCTGCGGGGCTCCTTCCCTCCCTGTCTCTCTCCTTCAATATTTTTTCAGTTGTTGATGGGCATTAATTTATTTTTATTTACTTTTAAATTTTTTTTAGTTCTGGATGGACACAGTACCTTTATTTTATTTATTCATTTTTATGTGGTGCTGAGGGTCGAACCCAGGGCCTCCCACGCGCTAGGCAGGCGCTCCACCCCTGAGCCCCAACCCCTCTCTCTTGACCTCCCCCAAAGAGCTTCCTGGAGTCCCCTTCCAATCATCACGCCTTCGAAGGCCAGCCCTAGGTCTGCTTCTCCCGGATGCTAAATTAAGACGGATGTATCAGGGCTGGGGTGGAGCTCTGTGGCAGAGCGCTTGCCTAGCATGCCTCAGGCCCTGGGTCCCCACCCCAGCTCCTCCCTGCCCCCAAAAGAAGATAAAGGAAAGCAGTCATGCATCACTTAATGACCCGCACACGTTCCAAGAAATATGTCATTAGGGGATTTCCTCGCTGATAGATCTGAAATGGTCATTAGGTGATATAATCTTTAAAAAAAAAAAATTTAAGCTGTAGATGGACACAATACCTTTATTTTATTTCTTCGTATGTGGTGCTGAGGATTGAACCCAGTACCATGGTGATACAATCTTATGGGACCGACATCATATATGGGTCTGTCTTTAACCCAAATGTCTTTAAATAACACGCTCAAACAAACTATACCAGCAGGGTGAGGTGGCTCACCCCTGTAATTCCAGCAGCTGGGGAGGCCGAGGCAGGAGGATCACGAGTCCACCGCCAGCCTCAGCAACTCAGCAAGACCCTAAGCAACTCAGTGAGACCCTGTCTCTAAAATACAAAAAAGGGCTGGGGATGTGGCTCAGTGGTTAGGTGCTCCTGGGTTCAAATCCCGGTACTAAAAAAGAATGAAAGAACTGTACAGTAGTTAATGTTTTAAACAACTAATAGAAGCAGCCAGGTGCTGGTTACTAAATTAGCATGGAGCCACATCATCTTCAAATCAGTCTCTCACAGAGGTGTTGATGTCGGCTCCATGGTACATACAAGGAAACTGAGGCACAGTGTGTTCGGGTGGCTTACAAGTCGAGTCTGCAGCAACTGAAGGTCAGGCCTAGATTCCCACGGCTAACCACAGGCCACAGCACTCAGAGATGAGAGCCATTTGCTGCGTGTACTTGGAGAGGTTCCAGAGCAATGCCACTGCCCCAGAGATGCTTCATACTGCTCTGGACATGTGTGTCCAGACTCGATTGCCTGATAGTAGAAAGAGAAATGGGACTTGGGTTGGGGCCAAAAACACACTTGCTCCTTGGCATCTGTGGATGACAGTTCCAGGTCCCCTCCAGGATACCAAACTCTGTGTATGCTCAAGTCCCTGTGTAAAATGGAGTAGTGTCTGCATAGAACCTGCAAACACCATCCCATAGACCTTTAATCATCTTCAGCCTAAAATCCCAGCGACTTGGGAGGCTGAGGCAGGAGGATCCCAAGTTAGAGGCCAGCCTCAGCAACTTAGTGAGGCCCGGTCTCCAAATAAAAAATTAAAAGGGCTGGGGATGTAGCTCAGTGGTAAAGTGACCCTGGGTTCAATCCCTAGTACCAAAAAAGAAAAGAAAGAAAAAAGTTATCTGGAGAAGGCTTACAATGATTCAATGAAAATACATTGTATCAATTTCTGATACAATCAAAATGCTATTCAAATAGTTGCTATAATGTATTGTGTAGGCAAGGACAACAAGAAAAAACAGGCTATATGTGTTCAGTAGTTTGTTTTTTTGTTTTACCACTGAGCTACATCCCCAGTCCTTTTTATTTATTTATTTATTTGAGACAGGGTCTCACTAAATTGCTTAGGGTCTAAGTTGCTGAGGCTGGCCTCAAACTTGTGATCTTCCTGCCTCAGCCTCCTGAGTTGCAGGGACGACAGGCGTGCGCCATCATGCCAGGCTCAATACAATTCTGCTGCAGTTCTGCCCCTCCTCCCCATTCTTCAATCTGCAGGTGGCTAATCACGAAATGCCTGGATATAGAGGGATGTTTGTGTGTAACTTTATTAAGAATTTGTTCATCCACATATATTTTCTTCTGGTAAAATCCCTGCCTTTGCCTGGCGCTGTGGTATATGCCTATAATTCCAGGAGCTCAGGAGGCTGAGGCAGGAGGATAGCAAGTTCAAACCCAGCCTCAGCAAAATCAAGGCACTAAGCAACTCAGTGAGACCCTATCTCTAAATAAAACCCAAAAAAACAAAGCAAACAACAACCACCCTGCCATTGGGGAGCTGACATTCCAGTGGGAGAGATACAATAAGTAATAAAATAGCAAATTATAAAAGAGGTTAGGAAGTAATTGTGTGATGGATAAAAAGTGAAGCATCCAGGAGAATGTGTGAGTAGGGTGGGGTGTTTTGCAGGTTTTTAATTCTCTGGTGGGTCTTTGTGGGGGTGTTGGAGAATGAACCCCGCGGTGCTCTACACGGACCCTATCCCCCGCCCTTTATGTAACAGTGAGCAGCCGGGGTTGCAGGCATGCCCAGCTTGGCTTGCAGCTTTCAAGTTCGTCAAGGAAGCCCTCTCCAGATTGAAACGACACCGACAACAACCGAAATGAAAGGAAAAAGAATAGGTGTTTTTAGGTGGTTGAATGGAGATTTTTTTCTGAAATTTTCTCCGATGTCATGAAATAATTCAGTACATAAGTATGCAAATACATATTTGGAAGCCAATCTTGGAGCATGCGCAAGGTCAAGGGAAACGAACTAGATTCCCCACCAGAAACTTGGATTTCAGGGGTGGTTGCCAGCGGGTACCCGGCGCTCAGGCTAAATTCAGATTTTGAGCTTCTGCTGCCATCGTGTGGTCATATTTGGAACTGCAGGCCATATCGGGGCCACACAGGAATTTAGCACAAGGGGACATCCATGGGGTGTTTACTTAGTCTTTCCGTACTAAATATTTATTGAGCGCCTACAGTATGCCAGGACGTGTTCTAGACACGAGGACACAGCATTGAACAAAACGTTCAAATTCCCCACCCTCATGAAACAAGAGGTCACTGGGGACAGAGGTAATAGACATGCAAAAATTAACAAATATAACTTCAAGGGTGATTCATCAAGGCAATGTCATCCAGAGGGAGGCTGGAGGGCCTTTCTTAGGAGGTGCCATTGGAGCTGGGACCTGAAGGACAAAGAGAAGCCCGCATGGTAGGGTAGGGGGAAGGGTTTCCTCATCAGGAAGAACAGCTAGTGCAAAGGCCCTGGGGTGGGAATGAGCATATTCAACATGATTGTGCGCAAAGTGTTCAGTGCATGGTGCATAGCAAGCAGCCACTCCCCAGCCAAAGGAGCCCCAAAGGGAAAGAAGGACAAAAACCTCTTCCCTGTATCACCCCAAGAGTAGGGCTTTGGATGCCATGGAGGCACCTTCCTCACATCAGTAGAAGAGGAGATGGAGTTCTGGAAAGAGCAGGTGAAGGAGGGGCATTGCCAGTTCACCCCAAACTCGGGACCTGGTATCTGCTCCCTGCTGTACATCCTCAGACCTGTTGCTCTGCTACTCTGAGTCCACTTTCTTCTCTGCAGAACAGGGGTGCCCCCGTGCCTGCTGGGAAGTCGGTAAAGGTACAGAAGGCCTGCGAGCCTGCTCTTTTTGAGGAATCAAGGCCAGGGGTGGGGTGGAATCGAGGCCAGGGGTGGGGTGGAACAGGGGCAACCTGGCAGATGATCCCAGGAAGGGCCCACAGGGAGGATTCGTCTAGCAACAGGCAGGGGTGCTGTGTGCTCAGCCCCACTGGTGGAACTGAGAGACAGTGGGGACACGGTGTCAGAAGGATCCCGCTTAGTGGCAATGGGCTGGGCTGCTTATCCACCCAGCGTGAGTCTCGTTTCCCAGAAAACAGCCTGAAGATGGCAGGCACCTGTGTATCCTCCAGGGCAGCCCAGAAAGCCCCTGTGGGAGTCGGGGAAGAGACTGTAGGAGACGAAAAGATCAGAGGAGATGATGGGTGACAGGGGCTTGGCCCTGTCTCTCCAGGGGGACCAGAGAATCCAGAAAGGGCTTTCCCTCCCCCAGAGAGCCCTCCAGGGAGAGAGGCTGCAGTGGCCCGGTGAGGTCTGCGCCCCGCTCCTGGCGCCAGAATCGCATCCCTGACCCATACATGCCGGAGGTGCCCTCTGGGTGAGCCCAGCAGAAGTGACTTCAGGACTCCTTTGGGCCATCCTGAGCCCTGGTCTCCGGGTCTGTGACAAGGGAGGAATGCTGCCTGCCCCCAGGCCGCTGGGGGTTTACAGGATGGCCAGGGCTGGATGCCCAGTTCCCAGCAGCGGGTTTGACGCTGGAGTGCTCAGGGGCAGAACAGAGGCGGCGCTGGTTGCGGGGTTGACTCGTGGGCAGCGGGAGCCACAGAAGGTGCTGTCGGGGAGCCGCGCAGGCGGCCTGGGCCGAGCTTCACGGAGGAAGGACACGGCCCGGGAGGCCCCAGGGCCGGCCCCGAACCCTCCTGGGTTCTTCTCTTGCCTGGACTCCCTTGAAGCCCTGCGGGTGTGGGGCCCGTCCGATGGCTCAGAGGTCGCTGGGGTTGCACCAGCCCTGATCGAGGCCACACAGTGGGGCAGGGCACAGGCAGGGCTCAGACATGGGGCGCAATCCCCGTGTCAGAAACCAGGGCTGCGAGCGTTGAGAGAGGCGCCCCACGCCCACCCGCCTCCCGCAGCTGCGGCGGCTGCTCTCTTCCCGGTGTTGTTTGGGTTTTAATTTTTGTGTTGCATTTAGAAAATTACCCATAATTACAGCTTCTGAGAGGAAACGGCCTCGGAGCGCAGACCCGGCTTCCCAGCTGTGGCCCGCCGCCCACGCACAGCTGGGGAGGGGCTGCGGGAACGCCGGGCCCTCCCCGAGCCCCCCACTCGAATGGCGAGGATGGGGGACCGCGCCGCCTCCTACCGAGAAGAAGAAATGCATCATTAGGAAAACCGAGTCCGTCTTCTTGCCACGACTGCAGCTCGGCCTCTCAAAGAAAAGTCCCGGGTCCCCACCGCGGTCCTGGTGGGCGTGGGGGTTCCGGAACTAGGGGCGGCGCGGGCTGTCAGGCGATTTGACTTTGACAACAGTGGCAAGTCCAACCGAGGCCACTGTGGACATGGCGGTCCGGAGGAGGTGGCCCGTGAAGGCTGGGAAGAGGAAGCGGAGGAGGCAGGGCAGGAGGAAGAACGGGAGAAGTCATCGTCCTCTTGGTGGGGACGGAGGAGGCCAGGACAGGGGCCGGAGGAGCACTCCAGGTGGAAGAAAGATGTGACCGTGGAAGAGGCATCGAAAGGACCGAGGGGTGCGGGGAGAGGAGGTTCCCCCTCTGCGCAGACTCCCTGCTCCATAAACAGAGCTGCCTTCGGGTCCCCCACGCGCCACCCCGACCCCGTGGGGCTGGCATTCGGAGGACAGGGCAGTGGCGACTCACCATCTACCCCTCCAAACCGACCCAGCTGCAGTCCCGGAGCAGCCACGCGGGGGCGACGAGGAGCCCGCAAAGAGGTGGCAGGAATGGGACGCAGCCTTGACCCTGAGCTGCCTTGTTCTCTAAATCAATTACCAGATCTACCCTGCCCCGGACGCCCGCCTGGCTGGGCCCCTTGGGGGCTACCTCCCCGTCTTATCATTTTAACTCTGTAGAGGGGGAGAGAGCCCTTTCCTCGTGCATCAAAACGGTCTTGGCCACGACTCTGGTGAACAAAGACAGGTTCATCAGAGAAAAGCATACAAAATTTATTGAGATCAAAGTTTTACGTGAACCGGGAGACTTTAGAAATGAAGACCTAAAAGACCCAGGGAAAACTGTATTTCTGCTTCCCCTGTAGAAACGTGATTGGACAAAATGGCAAGCGACTGAAGGGGGTTCCCCAGCAAGACCTCTGTTCAGATTCTTCTTGGTCTCTGTGTGTATAAGCAAGGCGCTTCTGGAAAGAGGGTCCTCAAGTTAGAGGGCCAAGCGTGATCTAAGCCCTTCCCCCGTGCAGGAGTTGGAACCCAGAGCCTGGTGCATGCTGGGGAGACACTCTACTACTGAGCCACGCCCCTAGCACGATCCTTTTGGCTTACGGCGTGCTTCTGAGGCTTTCCAGTCTCCTTTAGTGCAAAGAATTTAGCATTCCAAAGTGCCATGCTTCGGGGCTTCTCTTCTGAACTCCAGCACGGCTCCCCACATGGCCACCCCTAGCAGATCCAAACACTCCTATGGCTGGCTCCCTATTGTTCTTGGAACAACTGTCAACTCCTCCCAGAAAGTGGTGGTCTTATTCCTCTGCCTTCCTGCCAGCACCCCCCTCCCCCAGCTCCAGGTTCACCTGCCTCCTCCCTCTGCCTCTAACACTTCAACTGTGCGCCAGCCTTAGGGCCTTTGCACCTGCTTCAAAGGCAGCCTCAACACTCTTCCAGATCTTTGAGATCCAAGCCTCCGCTTTACCCTCCCTGCATTCCGCTTCCTTGCAGCCTCGTTTGGTGCAGAGCACACGGATGTTTCCCCAGCGGTGCTGGGACCCAGGGCGCACTCTCCTCGCACTTTTCCGCAGGCGCCCAGGCTGTGTTTGGGAGAGCCTTCCTCGGTTGCTATGGGAACCGCGTGAGTTGCCCCCGCCCGCCAAGTAACTCCCCCAGCGCAGCTTTCTGGCCGCGGGCGCCTCCGCCTCCTTCCCTCCGCCTCCGCCCTCCTCTGGGAGCCCAGCCGACCTTGCTGTCGCCTGTCCTCCCTCCCTCTCTCTGCCCAGCACGTGGCACTGCCTGAAATTATCCGACTGACTCGCCAGCTTTTGACTATCCGCCTCCCCGATCAGATTCTTCGCCCCACGAGTGGTAGCAACGTGTCCCGGCTGGGTCTCCAGAGTCCGGCACACTGCGCGCGTTCAGTAAATGGTTGTAGAGTAGACGAAGATTCACGTTGACCCAAGAAACTGGCTCGAGAGGGCTAGAGAACCGTCCAGGGGGCACAGGATCCTGGGGAGTCAGGGAGCTATGGGTGATAAATGGAGGTGAGGGCTGGGAGGACCGTCTGCATGGCCCCAGCTGTCACCAACGTGCTGAACTGGGTAAGCCACACCATCTCCGCGCCTCGTTGGGAGTGGTGGTGGGCGCGCTAATTATGATGGGTTGTCCTTGACCCCTAAGCCCCCCACGGCCCTCCAGGCACCAGGCAGTCGCCCGCCTCAGGCTCCGCAGAATGGTGCTGGCTGCCGCTCCGCCGACCGCCGGCCGGAGAGGCGCGCGGGAGAGGAAGCTGGGGGAGGGGGCGGCGGGCAGGACAGGAAATGGGAAGGACTGGCGTCCCTCCCCCCCCAAGCCTGGGCCCCACGGGGAGGAGGCGGGGCTGGGGCCGGCCCTGCCCTTCCCTTCCTCTAGATCTGTCTGGAACCCCGGCGGCTCCCGACTTCCCGCCTGCCAGACGGCCTCGGATGGGGGTGGGGGAGCTGTCCAGTACTGGGAGGTCGGCCTCTATGGGGGGTCAGATGGCGGCGGGTGACATCCAGGCGCGCGCGCGCGCACACACACACACACACACACACACACACACGACACAGGAAACGTAAGCGCACAGCTCACACAATGCAGGTCCCAGGGAGCTGGTGATCCACCCACGCGCGGAGGCACACACCCGCACATTCGCACACACTTGCGCACACAACCTGAGGCTGTGTGATTTAGCACCCCAAAACTGCCTCCGACACGCAGCCAAGCCAGGGGACAGCTGCCTGGACAGCTACCATTCACTTGGGTGTCTGCCAACCCCACGCACAATACGCAGGTGAACTCCCAGGAACCTCGTGTTTACACACACACTCGTGGGCGTGCACTGGGAAAAAAGCATTCACGTGATAAATATCACAATTAGAAACATCTAGACGCTGAGGCCCCAACTTCCCACCTACCCCTGTAGCCCGAACTCGTCCACACTCGCAGGCCACCACTCATAACCCGGACCCCCACCCTGCGGGGGATGCCCTGCCTCCGTGCCCACCTCCACCTCCTCTGCACATGCCCTGGGTCCAGGAGGGGAATGGTGCACCCACCGTTTGCACCCCTCACTGCAAGGGGGCAAGTAAAGGTGAGGTGCCCCATTTACAGCCGCCACGCCAAGGCTGAGCAGAGTCAGAGAACCGTCCCCAGCACCTACTGTTGACAGTGGTGGTGCTGAGGTGGTGCAGGGGGGCCCACAGCGTATATCCTGGGTACCCCCAAACTTATGTCTCTATGGAGCTAGGTCGTGTGTGGCTCGGTGTGACCCCAGGTGCGAACACACATCCTTCAGGAGACTGCGATGGCAGGCCCGGGGTGGCCGTGAGTAGCGGCCCGGGCCCCTTCCACAGCTGTGGGCCGCTGTCATTTAGCTTGGCGTGTCTGTGCAGCCGTGTGCCTGTGTACACGGGGGCCTGTGTGTCTAGTTGTTCCGCTTTGGCCGCTATTTAAGCTGTGCATATGGCAGTGTTTCGCTGGGTGGACTGTGTGGTGGCGCCCACCCGTGCTGGTGGGTGGCTTTGGGGCGATACACGCAGTGTGACTGGGGCTTTAGGGTCTATCAGTTGTTGCGGCAGCTGTGTACTTTTGTCCTGTAGGGTGCTGTGTCTGAGAGTGTCGTTGCGACTGTGTGGCTGCGTTCCTGGGTGCACAACAATTTGGGTGGCTGGTCCTGGCTGGGGTGCGTGTGTGTATGTAGCCGCGCCCCCACCCCCCGCAGCGAGCACTGCGCGTGCGCGCCCGTCTCGCGGTCCCAGCGGCGGGACCCACCCGCGCGCCCGTCATCGCCCCTTTAAGAGCGGAGCCCGCGGGCGGCGGGCGGGGGCGCGCGCGGCAGGAGGAGGGGGCGCGCGCTTCCCGGAACAGCCCGCGCTGAGGGAAGAGAGGAAAAAAATAAAACCGCGCCTGGAGCCGAAGCTGGAGCCGCCGCGGCCGCCACAGCGGCCGTCTGGAGCTCCCCCGCGCGGACGATGCCCGCGGTGCCCGCCCGGGGCTCGGGGCGGTGAGGCCCGGGGCGCGGGGTAGCTATGGCGACGGCGAACGCGGCCCCCGGCGCCGCCTGACAGGTGTGGGCCCGGGCGGCGGCGGCGGCGCGGAGCAGCATGTACGCCAAGGGGGGCAAGGGCTCGGCCGTGCCCTCCGACAGCCAGGCCCGCGAGAAGTGAGTCGGCGGGCCGGGGGCCGGGGGCGGGGCTCGGCGTCCGCGCCGCTCCCGTGGGCTCCGACGCTGACCGGCACCGCACCGGGCACGTGGGCGCGGGCTGCCAGGCGTGCGGGGCCCAGCGCGCTCGAGGGGTCGCGAGAGACCCGAGAGGCGCGAGATTTGAGGGGGCGCGCGAGACCCGAGGGGCGCGAGACTTGCGCGGGTGCGCAACTTGCGTGAGCGCTCGAGACCCGAGGGGCGCATGAGACCCGGGAGCGCGCGAGACTCGAGGGGCTTCCCAGGGGTGCGGGAGATCCGAGGGGAGCGAGACTCCAGGGGGTGTAAGACCTGAGCGGCTGGAGGGTCGCGAGATTTGCGGGGGACCCGCGAGACCCGAGGGCACGAGATTTGAAGGGGCGCGCGAGAACCGAGCGGGACTCGAGGGTCGCGAGACCTCCCCGTGGGGCGAGACTTGAGTGCGCCAGGTTGCGCCCTCTGGCCCCAGGGTGTCGTAGCTTCTCGCAGTCTCCGCGGAAGTTTCCTAGGCGGGTGAGTCTGGCCTCTCCGGAACCCTGGCGCCTCGGGAAGAGCTAGAAAGGAGAGGGGAGGCCTTGAGGGCTGCACAACCACCTGTCCAGCGCAGCTGAGGCAGCTGCGCGAGGGCCCAGGTGCGTCCCCCGGGGTGGCGGCGCGGCCCACCGTTCTGGAGCCACAGAGCCGAGCCCCTCCCCCCCGTGCCGCAGAGTGCGTTCCCAGGGGCCACCCCTTGGTCTGGGCGTGTTTCTGAGCGTTGGCCACCAGGTGCTCTGGGGCTGATAGAATGGAATCCCTGGGTGGGGAAGCAGCCGACTGCCCCTGAAGCTAGGTTGCTGCGCTTGAGATCTGGCACTGCCCCATTCCTGCCCTGTGACTTTGAGCTAGGGAGTGTCCCCAGCTGGTCTTACTTTCCTTCCCTGAGCAATGCATTCTCTTTTAAGGGTTTGGGGAGCCCTTGAAAGGTACTTGGTGCCATGACAGCAAGGGCACCCAGTCCTCTCAGTATCATGAAAGTGTCAGAGTGGAGGGCCCGCAGGAGGAAAGGCCTGGCTCGGGATCCTAGAGGTTGAACCCCTAGGGTAGCCCTGATGTGGAGTAGGCCACCTGAGCAGCGAGAGGAGGCTGCGTCACCAGAAAGGGGTCCCATGAAAGTCTCGGAGTGAGGATTGAAGAGAAGCCCTGAATGTTTGCTGCCTCTGACCTCCTCTTCTGCCTTCTCCTGGACTGACATTGGAATCTTAGCTCCCCTCCACAAAGAGGACAACGCACTCCCTGCCTACCCTCTGGGTCATTTTGGAGAAGTGCTTCTTTTGGCCAGAAGATGCTAGGCAAGTGACCACTCCCTCAGGCCTGTCTTGCTCATCTGTGCAGTTAGGAAGCTGAGCTCCATTTGCAAGAACCCTTAAACCCAAGACTTGTTTTTGGTGGTGCTGGGGATTGAACCCAGGGCCTTGTGCATGCAAGGCAAGCACTCTGCCAACCCAGCTGTAGCCCCAGCCCCCGAAGACTTACTGAAACTGGCACCTGGGCTGCTGCTGCTGGGTCTGAAGGTGACCACCCACCAGTGGGAATTATTCATGTGTACTGTCAGATCTGCACTAGGATAGGTCTTGGGGTGTGTTGGCTGAAGAAGCCCACATCTTTAAGTCAGGTACTCAGTGACCTGACAAGACCATGGGACATTCACAGTGCTTGAGGAAGTTGGGGATAGTGAAGGGTAAGAGAGGTGGCAGGCAGCAGATGGCAGAGCAGTGCAAGGGCCCTGCGCAGGGAGCATGCAGCGGAGCTCAGGGAGGCTTGTTTGCAGAAGTGCACTAAGGTGCGCACGTGGAGTGGGCCTGGGGAGGGTCAGGAAAGAGTCCAGGCAGCCTAGGGAGGGTGAACACAGTCCTTTGGAAGACAGTTGATGGCATCCTTGACCAAGGTGGAGGAGCTAAGAGAAGGGAGGGAGCACCAGGCCTGAGGTGGGATTGGTGGGGTTCCAAGTGGGTGTTTGACCCTTTCAGGCATTCCGGGGGAAATGATGCTTCTTTCTTTGAACCTGGCCTCTGCTCTTGGTCAGGGCTGGTAGGGAAATTTATCCCCATTTTTGACCCCTTTCTCTGCCATTGCCTCACCCCTGGCCTGCGTAGCAGCGGTGCTCAGAGGACACTGGCATCAAGATTGAGGACCCTTAGAAATGGCTCAGCACCTGGTGGGAAGGCTGAGGTCCCATCTTGGGCCAGAGCCACCCTGTGGCTTACCCATTTCTCTTGGAGGGTTTTGTGTAAGTGTTGGTTTGAAAGTGGTGTGCTGCTAAAGAGTGTGCAGCACAAGCGGTCACATCCCTCAGCTCGTGGGCGGGGCCCTGGGCCTGGAGAGGAAGTGACCTACCAACAGCCTAGCTTCTTGGATGCAGGAAAGCTCTCAGAAGTGTAGGGCGCCTCACTGGAGAGGAGGACTGGTATCATAGAGCCTCGGTTTCCTCATCTGGAAAGTGGACAGCCCGCCTTTTGGAATTCTTTGTTTTGTACTGGGAATTGAACTCAGGGCCACTTGACCTCTGAGCTACATCCCCAGCTCTTTTTCATATTATATTTAGAGACAGGATCTCCCTGAGTTGTTTAGGGCCTCACTAAATTGCTGAGACTGACTTTGAACTCAGGATCCTCTTGCCTCAGCCGGCCAGGCCACTGGAATTACAGGCGTGCCTCACCATGATGGTGCCTTTTGGAATTCTTGGGACTGGTGAAAGACAAGCAGAGCACTCACACTGGCAGCCCCTCACTCTGAGGAAATACTAGCTGTGGCTGAGACACTTCCTGTCTCTGGGCCTTGATTTCCTCTTCCGTGAAGTGGGGTGAAGAGGGTTCCATTGCTTCCGCCCTTGACTCTCCAGCACTGCGTTTCCTCCATGCTCAGAGCCTCCTGCCTCCTGGAGTCAAGTCCTTTCCTTTCTCTCTCAGGTTCCCATCCTGAGTCCACGTGGGCCCTAGAAACAGACTGAGCACCTGCTGGGTACCTACTTGATGGTGGGGTTCCTATCCTCAGACCTACAGCAGTGACCGCAGGGTTCATGGCAAAGAAAAGGAGGCTGGGGTCTGAATGGCCATACTTAGGAAGGTCACTCTGCCTTGGGTTAACTCTTGCCCCTCATCTGTATCCCTGAGCACTTCAGAGCTGCCAGGTGGGTTTAGATAGTTCCGTAAATGGCAGCCAAGGTTGGTGTCACTGGGTAGCTTTTGTTTTCCTCCCAAGTTTGGTTTTGAGATGGGCACGTGGACATGGGTAGTTAGATCATTAGTCCAGAGCCACGGGGTCTCAAGGAAGGAATCCTAAGATGAAGCCCTCCAATTGGGGAGGACATGAGTCACAGAGAAAAGCCAGGGAATGGTGGGATCGGTGACAAGATACTGCTGAAGGTCAGGCCCCCAGGGCTGGCAGAAGGGTGGGAGGACTCTGAGTTGGAGGGTCACTTTGGAGCCACAGTGGAATTTGGTGATGGACTCAATGAAAACCTGAGCCTGGGGCGTAGAGGGCGTTTCCCAGCCCCCAGCAGAGTGTACGTCCAAGGGGATGCTGGGTAGGGGCCCCCATCATAGTAATTCTCCATAATTACAAATATTCTCCATGATTGTGGTAGTTGTGGATAATTGTGGTGGTTGGTGGCCCATTTTAGTCCACAGGGCAGTAATACTGCACTCTGTCCCCATGTCGGTTAGCTCTGTGCATGCTATAGGTCCCCAATGGTCACCTCTCCCCTCAGAGTGATGAAGAACTGCCTGCGACTCTGCTCCAGGCCTGAGGAGCGTCCACTCCCCTGGGCCTCCACTGCTGCCTCCTGTCTACCTGCCCGCAGGGAGCCCTGGGGTGGGGCAGGGGCTCTGAAGTCCCGCAGGCAGTCCTGGGAGTAGGTGGGGATTTGGATCCAGCGCCAGGACCCTCGCCCATTACTAAGCTGGAGGCAGGGCCTGCTAGTCCTCAGCCCCTCAAAGCCACATTCCAGAGGGTCTGCAGCAGCCGGCAGGGAGCTGCAGCAGATGGCAGTAAAGGGGCTGATGGGGAATGGAGCAGAATGGGACTGGATGTCCCAGGGAAGCCTCTGATCTGTGACACTGGGGTCTGGATGGAAGTGCCCAAGGAGATTGCAGCCTGTGCGAAGGCCCTGGGGTGGGAGGGCAGCCAGTTTATGTGTTGGGGAGACCTGGAGGGTCCCATCAGGAGTGGCAGGGGAGCACAGAGGTGCCCAGGACGACACAGCCCCTGCCATGATCCTGGTGAGAGACCTGGACTGGGTATGTGGCGGGGGTGTGAGGAGAGATCGCTTCCCTTAGGTTTTGTTAGTTGGAGCTGGGGTCTCGTCATGTGACCCAGGCCAGTCCTGAACCAGCCTTGAGCCATCCTGTCCCAGCCTTCGGTCAGCTGGGACAACGGGCCACCACGCCCGCTTTGTTTTTGTTCTTAATGTAGTGAAGGCAGTGATGTTGGGGTGTGGCTGAGGAGCCCCACAGCACACTCCGCTGTGAGTTCCACTCAACCAGGTCTAGGCCAGGGGCACCTTTGAATTTGAGGGGTGCTGAGTTGATAGCATGTGTTCTGCAGACCAGTGGGCGAGTGAAAGGCATCAGGTGAGGGTAGACGCAGTGACAGGGATGGGGCAGGTGGTGGGGAGAACAGCGCTGGGCTGCTGGCCTCTGGCTGCCAGTTGGAGAGTGGAGGCTGAGTGGAGGCCAGCTGGAGGTGGGCCCAGCTGTTTGGGGGCATCACTAGATGTCTTCAGACCAGGAGGGGAGGCCACCAGGGAGAGGGCACGGGGTGGGCACCCTGGTGGGACACTGTGTCAGACACTACCGCCACCAGACAAGTCTGTGGACAGGGGATGGCAGAGGACACCGTAGGGACGCTCAGTGGGCCTGCTGAAGAGCCAGGACTAGCCTGCGCACAGGAGAGCTGCCCCTTGTGGGGGCTGGCTGGAATGCAGTGTAGCAGGACCTGTCCCCATGCTGCCCTGTCCTACTGCCCTTCCCTCGCCCTGGGCAGCCTCCCTGGGCTCTCGTCTTGCTGTCCATCGCTGGCATCTCTCCACCCCAGCCTTTTGTGGCCCCTGCTCCGACCCCAGGCTGGCCAGGCTCCCACAGCCCCTTGGTGGCGAGGAGGGTGGGGTGGCGTGAGCTCCGCAGTCTGGAGGGCTCTCCAGTGACCTGCCACGCTGGCCGTCTGTGGTCCTCCACAGACCGATGTGTCAGATGCCAGCTGCTCACGAAGGTTTAGGAAGCCTTTAGAAGTAAGTTGGACAGAGGACCCCAGAGGCCACGATGCCGAGGTGACCGGGTAGAGGAAGGGTGGGTGCAGGAGTGGGGGCAGAGTCACCCTGGAGCCTGGTGCTTCCGAGTGGGGTGATGATGTGACGGTGAGTGTGGCCCGTCTGGGGGACACACGTTTGCAGATACTTTCCCTCTGACCCATCCCCGCACCTCAGGTGGCGGTCACCACCACTGGGGCGGTGGACCTACCCACGCTGGCAGACCACCGTGTCTCCCCTGGCCGCCCCTTAGCCTGCCTTCCTGCTCCTCAGGGGGATGGCGCTGGAGCCCAAGTGGCGCCCGGGGGAGCGCTCGCGTTCATTCCTAGCAGGTGGGGCACGGCAGAGGCGCTGGAGGTCGGGGGAGCTGGGGTGAGACTGGGAGTAGAAATGGGGTACCTGGGGTGCTGGGATGTGAGGGCGGAACTCCGGAGCGAGGCCAGCAGGGCTGGGAGACTGCAGGCATGAGTCAAGGCGAGGTTATTTTAGGATGGGGCCGTCAGCCAGGGGAGGGCGGCCACCCAGTGGGGACAGACAGCTGAGGCGGCTGGGAGTCCTGCAGGCCAGGCTGCCTTCTGCTTCTGCCCACCCTGACGGCTCCGGGAGCCCACCAGGGACCTGGCTGGGAGGGGGAGAACCTGAGGTACCCAGGGAGCCAGGAGGAGCTGAGGCCAGGGGATTGGGTGACACTGGGAACAGGGGCAGGGGGTTGTCCCTTTGTAACCTGCTATGGAAGGTGGACTGATGAGCCCGGGAGTGACCTGGCTTCCTTTTGTGACCTGCAGAGGGCAGTGTTGGGGCCACCTGTCTGGGTGAATGGCGGCTGAGCCCTTGTTTTCAGGGTGAGCAGTGACAGAAGTCCAGGGGTCCCCAGTAGGGGACCCATGCAGGACACGGGGTGTTAGGGTAGCACGATAGTGGACACGTGGCCCTCGGGCTCTTATCTCCACTCACCCCCGTCCCTGCCTCCCCAGAAAGGCGGCACTGCTTTGTTGGGGAGTCGCCAGAAAGGTTGCAGCACCTGCTGGTGATCCCAAGGAACAGAATGAGAATCCAGGGACACCAGGGAGTGGGGGACATTCTTGGCAGGCAAGGCTGGGGACGAGGTAGGAGTGGCCCTGGGCCTGTGACACAGCTAGCTGCCCACTAAGAGACGCTGCCTGGCACACAGGAGTGACATGGTGAAGCCGGTTTCTGGGTGGAGTACCCCTGAGGCTGAGGTTAGCCTGGGGTCTCGGTGTTGGTCAGATGGGGCGAGGACTGGCCCACGCGCAGTGCTGAGCTGAGCAGACGGGCCTGGAGTTGAGGCCTGAGTCCATGGACGCGTAGGCACCGCTGGGCTGAGAGCTGGGAGGGGGCTTCGCGGGGAGTGGGTCGGTGGGGATGGGGAGGCACTGGCCACAGGGTCCCCGTGACCTGGAGGTTGGAGAGCCTCAGCCGGCTGCGCCCTGCCCGCAGGCTGGCGCTGTACGTGTACGAGTACCTGCTGCATGTCGGTGCCCAGAAGTCAGCCCAGACCTTCCTGTCAGAGGTGAGTTCCCAGCAGCCCTCCTCCCTGCCCACACCCGGTCCTCTACCCAGGTTCCACTGGGGCACCAGGTTGGGAGGGGGTGGGATGGTCCTTCAATGGTGCAGGGAGCTCAGGGCAGGGTCAGGGACACGAGTTGGCACCGTCCTGGCCTGTGGCCCTGGGTCTGGGAGTCCCCTCGGTTGCTCAGGGTGGCCCGCCCCCTCCCTTCCTCCAGGCTGGTGGTCCCTCCCAGCCCCATGTTCTCAGGCAGCTGCTGGGTGTGGGGCGGGGCGGGCGTGGTGGTGCAGCCTCTCACCTGCCTTCCCTCTCCCTGCAGATCCGATGGGAGAAGAACATCACGCTGGGGGAGCCCCCTGGGTTCCTGCATTCCTGGTGGTGGTGCGTGTGGTGCTGCTGGGGGCAGAGAGGGGACAGGGACAGACAGGACTTGGAGCAGTCATCGTCCCCTCTGCTACCCACAGTGTGTTCTGGGACCTGTACTGTGCAGCGCCAGATCGCAGAGAGGCGTGCGAGCACTCAAGCGAGGCCAAGGCCTTCCAGGACTATGTGAGTCCTTTCCTGGGGGTGGGGGCGGCACATTTGGGCCCTGTGGGCAGTCGGGTGGGACCTGGAATCGTCCCTGTACCTTCCCTTCCACTGCTGCCAGCTCCTGAGGGTCCTGCAGCCTCCCTCACTTCCTGCCTCCCTCTGCTCTGCTGGGTGGGGGTGGGTGCCAGCTTGTCCCTGCCACCCCAGATTCTGGGAGCCCACGTGGAAGTAGGGGAGGCAATGGCGCCCCTGTACCTCAAGCTCTAGAGGTCAGCACCAGGGCACTTTCTGATCGTGTTCACACCAGAGGCATGCATATCCACCTCTCTGGTGTGTTTCCGGTTGGGTTTGCGGGGGCGATACCTGTCTGGAGAGGAGGCTGAGGTGGTATCTTGTCATTATGGGGCTGCAGGTCTGAGGGGGAAATGCCCTCCCTCCCTGGTGGCAGCTGGGGACAGTGCAGCCAACCTCCCACCCACGCTGGAGGCCGCCCCTGCAGGGCTGGAGCTCAGTGCTTAGCTTCTCACGTCCCTGAAGCCACCCAGGCACACTGCGTGGGAACAGGGCCATGCTGATGGCCTCCAGCGTCACTGTTCATCCAAGGAGAGTCCTAATGCCCGCACGCAGTACTCTTGACCTCTAACCCTGCTGGAACTGGGGCGCAGTGGAGCGTGTTGGCCAGTGACCCCCTCTGAGCGGAGCTCCAGCCCTCCCTCTTCTGCTGGGGTCTAGCAGCTCCCTAGGCACCTTCTTTCCAACACACAGGTGCTCACCATGGCAGCACCGGCTCTGGAGAGAGGGGGTAGGGTTCCCCCAGGCCAGGTGAGGGTCTCTGTGGCCAGGAAATGGGTATGCAACTGCCACCTCACCGTAGTGGGCGTCCTGTGCCCTCTCCCGAGGGCCCCATCCTCCTGGCCTCTGAGAGAGGGTTCTGTGTGCTCCTCCCTGGCTTCCTGGCTCCCTGGCTCCCCAGCCGACCTTGGTCTCCAGGAAACGCAAGCATGCCCAACCTGTTGTCATGACAACAGGGGCAGGGCTCTGGCCTTTTTACCTCTTCAGGATGATTGACATGGGGGGTTTGACTCTGGCTACCCGCTAGGGAGAGCCTATCATGATTAACCCCTCAGGGCCTAGAGTTGGGGGTGCAGGGGCGGGGCTTGTGCTACCCCACCCTCACCTTGGCTTCAGTGGTTGGGGGCCCAGGCAAGTCCACCTCCCCTCCCTTCCTCGCTGGGGTGAGCGGAGGGCTTGGCTCCTCCAACATGCCCTCTCTCCAGCCATGGACAGTGTTGGTACAGCAGCTGCCACAGCCCACCGAACTGAGTGTGTCACAGCCTGTGAGGTCCCAGAGGTGACCTGGCAATTTGGAACTGGAAACTGGACCCAGGAGGGCTGTCGTCCTCCTCAGAATCACAAGGGCTTTCCAGGGATTTGTTGGGTGTTATGGGAGGCTCCCGTTGTCCCTCTCCACTCACCAGGTCTTGGCTGAGCCCTTGAGGCTGACCTTTCCAGAAGGGGCAGGAAGGGAGACCAGCTGTGGCCTCCGAAGAGGGAGGGTGTCACCAGAGACCTGCTTTTAGCCAGCCAGTAGTCCCCTTCCCATTCCCAAGAGCAGGGAAAGCAGGAAGTGCCTGGTGACTGCAGATACAGTCACACGGGGCTGCAGGGACACAGCTCAGGAGCAGCCTTGTCTGCTGCCTTGGTGTGCCCCAGGCACAGGGCATCCCTTTCTCTGGGGGTCTTGGCTTGGTGGAGGCAGGGGCTGTGAACAGGTAAGGGTCAAGCGGCCAGGAGAGGATACTGAGCTTGGTCAGAGGCTGGGCCCCCTCCAAACTTGGAGCTGATTAGGAACTAGCCTGTTGGCCTGTCACCTGCCAGCTCTGTGTCTGCCACCAGAATCCTCACCCCTGGCAGATACAGAAGCCCTCATCTCTAGCACCCCATCGTCTCCCCTTCTCTACCTAAGGAGGGTCTGGATGCCTAGGGACCCCACCCTCTCCCTGCTCTTCCTCCATCATGGAGGAAGGGACTGGTGGGCCGGGGGCTGTCTGCATAGCAGACCTGGGAAGGAGCCTTCAGGTATTTTGGATAGACGTAGGGGCCCAGCCGAGCTGCCTGCCAGTCGAGGATAGGGGCCAGCTGCGAGGACCTGGAGTGGAGGGCCAGCTGGGGGCGGCCACCCTGTCAAGGCAGCCTTTGCTAGCTGGATGGGACGCTCCGGAGACCTGGGGCAGCAGAACCCTCACGGGGACCTCTGGAAGGCTAGGACCACTTTGCAGGGCTGCTGAGCTGTGGGGGCAGCTGCTCTTCCCTCACTTAGTCCCCTCTCACCCACCTGGGCTGACAGGGTCAGTAGCCTGGGTTCAAGTCCCAGTTTGATCACCTATGGCTGCCAGTCCCAGGGTCACCTGCATAGAGGAGGGGAAGACCCCTTGTGCTGAAAGTGTCCTGACCCGGCCCTCATGGTGCCTCCCACCCCTGCAGAGCGCTGCAGCGGCCCCCAGCCCGGTGATGGGGAGCATGGCTCCCAGTGATGCAATGGCTGCAGGCCCCATGGCTCCAGGATTCTTCCAGGTATGGCCAGGCCTGGGACCTCTTGTCCCCCAAACCCTGTGTAGGCGTGCATCTGAGGGTGGGGAGGGTGGCAAGCTGCAGTGGTGGGTGTGCCCATTCCACACTTGGCAGAGCCAGCGAGGGAGGGGGCCGTGTTAGGGTTAGGCGGGAGGGGGAATGTCTGCACAAAGGTGCACAGGGCACTTGGGGATGCAGCGGCCACCTGTGGTCCTAGCGACCACCAGTGACACAAGTCCTGCCTGTGACCCTTCCAGTAGGGCTGTCTGTAGGCTGGCCCACCCTCCTGTCTCCATGGAACCCCCTCCCCAGCCCACCTGGCTCTGTCCTCCTAGGGCCCCTTTGGCTCCCAGCCCCACCCTCCCCACAACCCCAGTGCCACTATGATGGGGCCTCACAGCCAGGTAAGGACCTGTGGCCCTGGCCGGGTGCACGCGCACCCCTACCTCTTCCCCCAGCTACCAGTGCCCCCTCTAGTCCCTGGCCATGTTTTTGTTAACTAGAGGACGGGCCTATCCAGGTTGGGGATTCAGGCATAGGAGGAACTGGGGAGCTTTGGGGGGAGGAGAGTGGGGGAGACGCTGATCCCCCACCCACCTCTTCCAGCCCTTCATGTCACCGCGGTTCCCAGGGGGCCCCCGGCCCACCCTGAGGATGCCGAGTCAGGTGAGAGACGGATGAGGGGAGGGGGGCAGCCGTTGGGCCAAGGTGGGGGCACCCTGCACTCAGTGCTGCCGCACTCCTTCGCAGCCTCCCGTGGGCCTCCCAGGCTCCCAGCCCCTCCTCCCTGGCGCCATGGACCCCTCCCCGCGTACTCCGGGTGAGTAGGGACGCTCCAGCGGCTGACCGGCTGCCCGCTACCAGCCCCCCAACTCATCCTCCCGCCTTCCCGCCTCAGTGCAGACTTCCTCCATTGGCGCCCGCACTGGGGAATGGCCCAGTCTGAGCCCACTTCCTTCTGCTCCCACCCCAGGGCACCCCAGTATGGGCGGCCAGATGCAGAGGGTGACGCCTCCGCGGGGCGTGGCCAGCATTGGGCCCCAGGTAAGGGCGTGGCGAAGGGGGAGTAAGCCTGAGGGGCTGTCCCTCCTGGGGCCTTCCACACCACCTTTGCCTTCACAGGGCTATGGCAGTAGCATGCGACCCCCGCCCAACTCCCTTGCTGGCCCAGGTCTGCCTGCCATGAACATGTAAGACCCTGAGTGTGTCCCAAAGCATGTGTCCGCCCCAGTAAATGAGCTGTATCTGCTGAGACAGGCCCTGGATTCCCAGGACAGCCTGGATGTGCCTGTATCACTGGCACTGATTAGGTGGGAAACGGAGGCCTAAAGGAGTAGTCAGACCGTAGTTGGCGGTTGGAATTTGAACTTCGGGAATTGGCCCATGGTGACCATCTCTCGGCCGCCTATGCTGCCCTGTCTGGAGGCAGATAAGAGCAGGGTGGGGGCATTGGGGTGGGTGTGTGACGGCTGTATGCTCCTGGCCTAGCCCCAGGGTCTACCACCATCTCTTCCAGGGGCCCAGGAGTGCGCGGCCCTTGGGCCAGCCCCAGTGGCAACTCGGTGAGTCAGGGGCAGGGTGGGAGTGCGCTGGGTAGTGGAGCCGGCTGGGTAGTGGAGCCGCCGGGGCACGGGGCGAGCAGCCAGGCCATGCCAACTACTCACAGCTGCCCCTGTTCCCAGATTCCCTACTCTTCCTCATCCCCCGGCAGCTACACGGTGAGTTGGGGCGAGGCCGGGCAACAGCAGGCAGGGGCCGCGGGCTGGCCACCAGGGACCTCTCTCACGGCCCTCTCCCTCCATGTGCAGGGACCCCCAGGAGGAGGTGGGCCCCCTGGAACACCCATTATGCCCAGCCCTGGAGGTACGGCCTGGGCGGTGACTGGGGGTGGGTGCCTGGGAAGCCCACTCACTCCGCACACCCAACATGGCACTGCCGTCTCCCCAGACTCCACCAACTCCAGCGAGAACATGTACACCATCATGAACCCCATTGGGCCGGGCGCCGGCAGGGCTAACGTGAGTGGGGGTTGCGGGTGTCTAGCCGGGTAGTAACCCCACGGGGGGAATGATGCGTTTGGTCAGAGGCCCATGCTGCCCTGTCCCCGCAGTTCCCTCTCGGCCCTGGCCCGGAGGGCCCCATGGCCGCCATGAGCGCAATGGAGCCGCACCACGTGAACGGATCCCTGGGTGAGCGCGCCGGCTCCGCCCCGCCCCCTCCTAGCCAGCTCGGTGGGCCTCGTGCGCCCCCTGGCGGCTGCCAGCCCGCCCACCCGCGAGTGCCGTTGAGTGCCCGGGAACGCCCCTCCATTAAACCACTGTCGCCCCACTCGGAGGCCCCCACAGGCCCTTTGCCGGGGACCCAGCGGCGCCAAGTAGATGGTCCGGGGACGCGGGTTGGCTCGGGGAGGGTCCCGGGCGCGGGTCGGGGAGGCGGCTCTGGAGAGGGGCAGGCCGGCGCAGGCGCGTCTGAATGAAGTGTTGGTCTGTCGTCCGCAGGCTCGGGCGACATGGACGGGTTGCCGAAGGTGAGGCCTGCGCTTCTGCAGGGGGAGAACCGGGCGGAGGCCTGGGTGGGAGTGGGCAGGGATGCGGCGCTGACGGTGGCCGCCCCCAGAGCTCCCCCGGTGCCGTGGCCGGCCTGAGCAACGCCCCGGGCACCCCGCGGGATGACGGCGAGATGGCGGCCGCCGGGACCTTCCTGCACCCGTTCCCGAGCGAAAGCGTAAGCGACTGCGTCGACTCCCCCCCCGCGGCGGCGTCGGGCCGGAGGGGCCTGGCGGGCAGGCCCCGGCGGGGCGGCCGGGGGGCCAGAGCAAGACCGTGACCGCGGCGGGCCAGGTGGGGGGGGCGGCCGCGGCATCCTTTCCCTCCCCTCCCCCCAGTCCCGCCCCTGCCCCGCCCCAAGAGCCCCAGGACGGCCTCCCAGTGCATCCCGCCCCGCCCCTGCTCTGCCCAGGATCCGACCCTGCTCCTCCCCGTCCCCCTTTTTCCTCGGGGGAGGTTGGGGGGCGGGTCCCAGCCTTGGCCAGAACTGAGCCCGCCCCTGCGCGCCGCCTCTCTCCGCAGTACTCCCCAGGGATGACCATGAGCGTGTGATGGGGCTGCAGCCCCAGCTCTCTGCCCCCTGCCCACTCGGCTTCTGCCCAGTGCCCCTACCAGGGGCAAGGGTCTGAGGTCACACCTTTGGCACCTGGACTCCTGGCCAGCCAGGCTTGGACAGCTGGGAGGCCCCACACAGACTTTCTCATTTTATAAAAAACGCAAGGACCTCAGAGACGTTCTTTCCCACTTGGGCCCTTCCTGCGGTTCCCACTTTGTCAGAGGGAGGCTCCTTGGTGGTCCCTTCTCCCCAGGACGGCACGGGTGGGCCCAATCAATAAATGTAACTGGTTTTGGTTTTTAGTAGCCGGTTCTCCGATTTTCTTACTTGGGCCTGGGCCTGCAGCCACATCCTCCACCAGTCCCCACCCAGGACTTGGGTCCACCTTCAAGGACTAGGGGTGCAGAGTCCCTGGGGTTCTGGGAGGTTCCTGGGAATTGGGGTAGTAACTATGAAGGGTGGGTAGGAGGGTGACAAGCCGAGACGGGTAGAGCAGAAGCTCGGTGTCTGATGTTGGACAGGTTTGCAGGTGGCCATTGGAGCAGGTCGCAGACACCACAGGCGGAGGTTTGTTTGATAGGGGCGTTGGCTTTATTGTCTTCAGGGGACCTCAAAAGGGTGGGCCCTGGGGGCAACAGGAGGGGCTGGGGGCCTGTAACTGCAGCTTCAAGCTGTGGAGATCTGGGGTGCCTCTGCCTCTGGGTGCCCATTGGCATCGCCGGTGCAGCCGTTGGAGGCAGTGGGTGCCGGTCCTTTCTTGCATGGCAGAGGGCAGGCAGTAGCCACGGGCCCGACTCGCTTGATGCCCAGGCCTGGGCGCTCCATCTTGTGCTCCAGGAGCATGTGGTTTTGTGGGGGGAGACCCACACAGGCCCTGGGGGAAAGGGTTTGGCTCAGCAGGGCAAACCTCCAGGCTGGTGGCCTCTGTGGCCTGCAGCCCCTTGGCCCTGTGCACAACCCCTAGTGGCTCTCTGGGCCACGGGTGGGACCCAGCACACCTGAGGATGTTCTCGATGCAGCTGCGCTGGCGGAAGAGTGCATTGACCACTGGGCTGCCTGGGGGCACAAGTGGCGCCTTGAAGAGGAAGCTGAGGAGCGACAGCACTGGGTGGAAGCTCTGCGGCTCTGGGTCCGTGTCTGTGGTGAAGCTCACGCGCTGGCACAACTCTGTGAGCAGCGCCAGGTCCAGCATGATGGGCGCGGCCAGCAGTGAATCCTGTGGGGTGGGCGGGTCAGGAGGCCGCTGGGTGGGCGGGTCCACCCACCTCCCCTCCCACCGTACCTCACAAGTATTGTGCAGCACTAGCGTGTTGGTTCCGCCCAGCATCAGCTCAGATGTATACTCGTCCAGCGCCCGCTTGCTGTCCCCCACGTACGGCACGTACTTGATGACCACCTAAGGTGCAATACCAGGTTGCACGGGCCCCTGCCACCCGCAGCCAGAAGCCCCCCACCTGGCTCTTGCGAACCCCCACGCACGCAGTGGTCAGGCTCCTCTCCCGGGGCGTATAGCACTGGGTTACTCTGCACCATGTCGTCTACCACGCTGCTCTTGGACACCTCCTTTGAGCGGAACTGCTGTGGCGCCGACAGGTTCTGCCCGTCGTTGTTGCCCAGGTGATTGTAACTCACGATGGACATGGTCTGGTCAAAAGAGATGCCAGGAAAGCAGTAGGCCCTGCAGGGCACTAGGTAGGTCCTCCGGATCCAGGTCCCCTTCCTGCTCCTTGCATCTACCCACGTACCTTGAGGCCAGAGCCAATAAGGAAGTCCACGAGCACAGACTTGACCTTGGTCTGGCCTGACTTGAAGTCATCTCCACCCACAAACACACGGTGCTGTGCCGCCAGCTCAAGCGCACCGGGCACCAGTGTGTTCTGTGGGGATCCATTGAGGAAGGCGCAGCCCTCCAGGATGCTGGCCACCGCAAAGAGCGTTGACGGTGACACCTCCCGGCCAAGCTGCAGGCGTGGGTGGGCAGTCATCAAGAAGGGGTCTGTGGGACTGGCCCTGAACCTACCCCGCCCTGGCGTGTGCTCACCTGGATGGTGTGTAGCAGGTTCTCGGCTGTGTCATTGAGACCAGGAACCACTTCGCAGAAGCGCTCTGTGTTCGCTGTCCACAGCACGATGATCTTATCCAGGCCAGCGCTAGATCGGAAGTCGCGGATGTCCCTGCGGATCTGCTCCAACTGCGGGGAGGATGAAGGAAGGATAGTAGGGAGGTTGTACAAGGCCTCCAGTTTGCAGAGGCCTGGGCCACTCAGTTCCCCAAAGTATTAAGTGGGGTCCGGACGCCCGGGATAGGAGCATTGGGCAAGGGAGTGAACGGGTGGGAGGGAACACGGGATGCGGAATGAGGCAGCACCTGCTGTGCGCGAGTGCCGGGGATGAGGTTGTCAGCGCGCGCGTTTTGGTTGGCCGCGATGAACTCGGGGATATAGACAGAGGGCCGTGGACGGAGGGCCTCCATATGCGGCCACAGTTGCTCCTGAAGGCCCCAATCCAGTACCTTCGCGCGCCGCATAGCCTCGGCCAGGTTCAGCGACGAGATATCCCAGCCTAGGGGGAACCCTCACGCTCGGCACAGCCCTGATCCCTGGCCCTTTCAGACCCCACCTCCCATCCCGCCCAGGGCTCCGCCCACCATCAAACACGAGGTCGTTGGGTGACACCATGGGCAGCAGCGCACTGAAGGGCACGAACACCTCCTGGCCCTCGGCGTCCAGACCCAGGTTCACGGTGCCCGCCTGAGTCAGCGAGCCGTAGTAGTTGGCTTCCTGGATGGGGGGGAACCAGACACGGTGCGGCAAGGGATAGGCGTGGCGAGAGGAGGCCCCGCCCTGGCCTCAAGCTCCGCCCTGCTCTCCGGCGCTTTCAATCCCGGGCTCGGAGCCAGGGCGGAAGCCTCTCCCCCGGAGCCGGTTCCCCGGAGCCCGGCCGTGCCTCAGGCTCCGCCCCCACGAGGCTCCTGCGGCTCTCCGCCCACCTCGTGGAACGCCCTCCGGTGTCCGCCTGCGGCCAGGCCCCGCCCGCGCGGCCTCCGCCCCCAGCAGGCTCCCTCCTCCGAGGAACCCCGCCTCCCGGAGGCCCCGCCCCCGCCTGCAGGAACTCGGACCCAGCCCCCCTCCGCGGCTGGGCCTCGCCGGCCCCCCACCTTGCGACCAGCGCGCGTGGGCCAGGATAGGCGCAGTCGGTTGGCCAGCACCGCGGCGGTGAGCGTGGAGCCGTTGTTCCCGCCCCAGCCGACGAGCATGACCCCGAGCCGGGGCACCTGCCGGGCGGTCCGGAAGGTGAAGCGCGTGGACGTTGGGTGCACCTGGGGGCAGGCGGTGTCGTGAGGCTGGGCCCCTGCCTCCTCTCCCCTCCAGGCAGCGAAGGGGTTGGAGATGTTGGACAATCCCCCTCCCCCCGTCGTCTCCCCAGTCCAAGGCTCCCTGGTCCCTCGCCCACCTTGAGGACACCGCCCTCCCGGCTAACGCGCGTCGTCCGGTACTCGTACTGAGCCTCGATGGCCTCGGGGCTGTAGACCACGTCCGGGCTCTCGACCATGAACTGGGTGGCTGCCTCCATCGCGGCGAGCTGGGGCCCGGGTTAGCAGAGGGTCAGCGGGGACCCCAGGTGAGCGGCCCAAGCCGGCCTGGGTCCCTAAGGAGACCCCAACCGGCCCAAGACTTCACTCACCTTCGCGGAGTCAGATCCGACAGCGGTGGCGGACAGCGCGGGCTCTGGGGCGCGCGGCCTCGGGAGAAAAGAGCCGCGGCCACGCCCCCCGCCACGCCCCCGCTGCGCCTGGTGGGGAGGGGCGCGGCAGCGCGGGGTAGGGGTTCGAGGCCCGACCTCCCAGAGCCACGGCGACGGTGGAGTCCGGGTCCGGCTGGAAGCGGCCGGGTCCCCACTGGGCAGCATTGGTTCTCGAGGCAACCTCTGGGGCGCGCGACCGTTTATTCCCATTTTACAAAAGAGGAAGATGAGGCTGCAATTGAGCGCCAGACCCCAGCCACAAACTAGGGTATGAAGCTGGGCAGGGAGGCCGGGACTGTGGGTGGGAGGGGCCCTTGGGTCTATGATACCGCAGGGGAAACAGACCAGCCAGGACTGGGACCTCAAAGCCACACCGTCCTTTATGAGCGGTAGTCCCCACTCGCTGTTCCCAATCCTTGGGCCCCATGAACCCCGAGTCCAGCTCAGGATGGATCAAATTTACTCTGCTCCAGCGGGGCTCACATGCATGGGGAGCAATTGGCAGCAGCAGGCTGGAGACAGGCCTGTGCACTGGGGAGGAGAGAGGACCGCCAGTGCCCGTGTGGGGAGGAGCCGGGACAGCACACCAGAGGCCCCCCTCATACGCAGTGATAAGAGAGCGTGGGAACCCAGCGGGCAAGCGGGGGCGGCTCCCCCAAGGAACTTTCCAAAACAAGCCGGCCGGAAAGTTTCCACCACTGGAGCTGGCCCAAAAGGTGGATAGTTTGGGAATGTTTGCAGGAAAGGCAGCCCGGGGCCTGGTCTTGGGGACTGACTCCAGGCCTCACCCTGAAAGGGCCCCACTCGGAAGGAGTAGGAAGGGGAACAAGACCAGGGCACCTCCCTTTGGAAGGAACTCACAGGGCCCTGCAGAGCAGGATTTTCAGAGGAAGTGGCTGGTGGAAGGGGTTTTGAGATACATAGAGGAGTTCACCAGGAGAGAACTACAAGCAGAGCCACCCGAGTCACCTAAAAGCCTGGGAGAAGGGGTTCCCACTCTGATGGAAAGGTGGCCCACGGAAGGTAGGCAGCAGCTTGGAGATCGCGCAGACCAGGGGACTGCTATTAAAATATTTGGTCTGTCCCTGGCTCCTAGGAGATTTGAATCATAAATCACAAATCAGATTTAACCAATCAGACCTGTGCAACTACACTGCTGGGGCTCAGAACCCAGCACCCCCAAAATGCCACTTTTGACATGCTGAAAGATTAGAAGTCCTCAGAAGCACTCTCTGAGCTTTTCCTGCCTTCTCGTCTCCCCTGAAGCCAGTCACTGAAACAATGCTTCTTCCCCACAGTGCCTGGGGCCCCCAAGCCACTCAAGACCGAGAACACCTCAGAGCCGCGGTCTCTGACCTCCTTGACTGATAGCAGATAAGAGCCGTTTCAGAGGGGTCCTGCCTGGCCCGGGGACGAAGGAATCCCCAGGCAGTGGGGTGAGAAGAATCTGGACAGACAGGCCTCGCTGGGTGTCTGTCCCGCTGTCTCCTCTAGAACACACTCTGTCCAGTCACTTTTCTGCACGGCTGTCGTGCTTCATGGAGCCGAAGCCTGGGTCGGTTTTCCCTGGATTCTATTTCTGAAGGCTCCTGGTCACGTGAAACTTTGATGTAATGAGCCTGTGGTGTTTTCTTCTCTTCATGCTGGGGATGGAACCCGGGCCTCCAGCAGGCTAGGCAATGGCTCTACCACCCAGTTGCGCTTCCTGCACCTCTGTGGCCCTTCACACAGGAGGGCCGTGGCCCTTGTGGTGCACGAGGAAAGGTGTTGCAGGCCCTACAAGACTTCCATACAATCCCCTAAAAGGGGTCCAGGTGACTTGGTGGCAGTGCTGGGTGGTGGCACAGCTGGAGAGAGCAACGGAGGTCCAAGGCCCCATTTACAAAAGAGGAAGCATGGGCATGGTCCTGTGTGGCTGCTAGTGAGTCCCTGAGTCCTATGAGCGATCAAGCGAATTGTCAAACCCGAGGCAAGGGTGTCGGCATCCCCTGTGCAGCCCGTTGCTGGCAGCAGGACTGTCGGGGCATCTGGAGGGGAGGCAGCCTGGACACCTGGACTGGGAGCCAGATGTTCACCCTGCTGTTGGGACACTCGGGAAGACACCAGAGGATGAGGGGATGCTTGCAGCTTGAGGCCACACATAGCATTGTGGGGACACGTGTGGCAATGAGAAAGGACCCCAGGCCTGGCATCCACGGGGTGGGGGTGGGGAGGCAGCCCCACAAGCTCACAGGGACAGCAGGAAGCGAGGTGGCCTTGGCACTGGGCTGCTTTCCTTCCTGGCAGTTGGAGCTGGAAGGTGAAGGCAGGGGCTGTAGGATGGCAAGGTTGAGGGAGGGGACTGAGCGGGGACCAGTGTCACTGAGGTGAGTGACGGCACTGGCTCCCTGCAGTAGGAAGGGAAGGGTGTCGTCCAGCCGGAGGAGTGTGGCGATAGCCCCAACCCGTTTCTGCCCTGTGCCCAGGTCAGCAGGATGGAGACCCCCCTGAGCTTCCATGACTCAGGAAGGACAGCCGGGGACTGACTGCAGCCGCGGTGGTCTGGTCCAGGCAGGGCAGCAAGGCCAGAGGAGGCAGATGCTGGCCCTGGGGCGTGGAGAGGGGGACGCGATCCTCAGGCAGAGCCGTGTGGCCAGGCCGTCTCTGAAGCAGGGTGCACCCTGGCCCGCCGGCCTGCCTGACCTCCCCTCCTGCGTCCCCCAGATTCCTGTGTCGCCTCAGAACTCCGGCCAAGACAGCTGCCGCAGGGAGGCCGAGACCCGCAGCCAGGGAGCCCAGGACCCTTCCCTCCCCACGGCTGTTTTCCTGTTTAAAATAAACACCCCAGCCGCGCAGTCCTTGGAGGGCCTGCGCCTGCGTTCTTCAGCTCCTCCCTGGAACAGTCCACGCCACCAGCGTCAGTGGCACGGGGACAGCCCACCCCACGGTGCCAGCCTGGGAGTTGCAAAGCCATACACACCACTGGCCACTGCTGCATTTTTTCAGGGTTGATTTTCATTTGTTCCGGGTGAGGTCCTGCCTATGGCCCAGGCTGGCTTTGCACCCCTGGGCTCAGACACCCCCTCAGCCTCCCACGAGCTGGAGCACAGCCACAGGCGACCTGCTGCTCTTTCATCAGAAACAGGGCGAGTCTGGGTTTGTTTCCCCAACGCTTCTCCCCCTCTGCCCACCAGGTCCCCTCCTGCGGGAGGCCGTCACGCAGCAGCCCTGGCCACACCAGGGCCCTACAGTGCTTGTGCCAGCTCTGACTGCCCCCCACCCCATGCAGTCCAGTCTGCCTCCACCTTCCGAGAGACGCCTGGCCCTGGGGCACCTGCAGAGCCCTCTGCCCCGGTCCTTGTTCTAGGTAATGGCCTGGGGACTGCCTGGCCCAAGCCCCTGCGCCCCTCCTCACCATGGTGGTTAGGAGCCAAGTCACCTCCTAACCCCAGATCACCCCCATCACAGGACCGGGCACTGCCTCCCTGGGGCCACCTCAGACCCGGCTGTGACACACATACAAGCCAGCCAGGCAGCCAGGGGCTGCTGGGTTCAGTTCAGTGAAATTTATTGTAGGTTGGAAATCAGCATTCGCGTGTTCAGTGTACAAAAAGGACACCGGATGCTTTAAGAAAATGTCAGGAGACTGAAGATGCGGATGCCTTTCAACTGTAACATTTTGGCAAAAGTGAAAAATTCTTGTAAACACCAACTCCATGGCTCAAAGGTTCTCCTCCACAGTACAACATTAAAAGGAAAAGACATCAATAAGTTAGAGCATATTTCATCAGCCAGAACTTGCGTCCATCGAGCCCGAAACACAACACTTCCCCAGCTCCATCCTCCTCCAGGGACGAGGCAGATTCAACAGAGGCCCTTGAACTGGTTCCAGGTGGAGGGCGGGGCCAGGCCGCCTAAGCAGGACTCCTGCCCCGCGGCCAGCCCTTCCCACCCCAAATGCAAAACAAAACAACAGCTATTGAAACATGAAGGATCAGTTTCCTCAGAGATGCAGGAACCCCAGGGGTCCCAAAAGAAAGAGAGGCTGGGGCAGGGATGGGACACCACGAAGGCGCCTCCACAGGCGCCAGTTCTTTGGAAGCCACTGGGAGACACCCCCGCGGTTTAGAAAAACAGGCGCATCTGTGCTCGCCCTGCACTCTCCCTGCCTCACTGCGGTGGGCGGCGCCCCAGCCCCAGCATAACCGACCCAGGTCACGGCTGTGCCCACCACATTCCCGAGTCATGGCTTCGCTTGGCCCTGAATGTGAACACTCGCCTCAGACCCCCTACACCCTGGAGGGGGCCCCCTACACACACACGCGCACACACACAAATAGTCCCCCAATGCTTTGGGGAACACTAAGAGACTAGGCACAGCGACAAAGCAGCAGTTGGGGTACTGTGGAGCTTGTGCCCCAGAGAGGACAGACAGAGCGCCGTCCTTGGGATCCTGCGGCTCTGTTCACAGGGCCCCAGCCCCTCCCTGAGTGCAAACCCCAGCGGTGGCCCTGCCCAGACAACCCCAGGACCCACGGGTGGACGGAGGCCGAGCGAGGTCAGCAGCACGGAGACCGCACGGCCTCGACGGCGCGGAACCAAGAGCAGCTGCGAGGGGGAAACCGAGGACCTTGGGACCGAGACTGAACACCGTGCTGCCGCCGAGGCCTCCCAGCTGGTGGCAGGACATGCCCCGTGGCCTGACAGCTGAGGGCCTGAAATAGCAGGGCAGGCCAGGGGCTCCAGGGCCACGCGGCCCTCAGCTGGGAGCGGCTGTCGGTGCCGCTGGAGGTGGGCCTTGAGGGAGGCTGCGGAGCAGACCCTGTCCAGCGCCAGCCCCGGTGGCCCCGGCCCCGCCTCGGAGTCTCTCCTGGGAAGCCGACAGTGCCGTGCCTTGGGTGGCATCTTAATACTGCGGGACAGGACCCAGGGTAGCATCTAGACCCTGGATGTCCAAGGAGAGGGAGGCACAGGTTTAGAAAAAAGATTTTGCTTTCTCTTTTGTACAAAAATAGACTTGAGTCTCTAGCAGTAGCTAAAAGTGGCTGACACTGTATAAAACTAGAAAAGGCAGGCGGGCTGGCCTCAGAGTCTTCCGTGGTGGGAGAGGGAAAGTGGAACCCTCCAGGTGGCTTCCGCAGGAGCCTGGCCTACAGGGGCGCTGGAAGGTGGGGAGGGCCCGGGCCACCCCACCTGGGCGAGCACGGGCCTCCCCTGGTAGCCGCGGTGCTGGCTCAGATGCGTACGTCTCCCCGTGTTTATTGTTTTAAATAAATTCGCTCTCCCGCACTCCCCACAGCGCCCCGGCACCCAGAGGGCCCGCGAGGTGGAGGCGAGGCTAGGGCCAGGCCTGCAGCTGCCTCTGGTCATACTCGGCGATGAGCCGCTTGATGTGCGCCAGCTTGCTGTGCAGGTACTCGCAGCGGTGCTTCTCCTGGCTGTAGTTGGTGTTGGTCTGCCAGAGAAAAGCCAGCAATCACACGGCGGGCATCGCCACGGCCCCCTGCTTGCCAGTGCCTGCCAGGGGGCTCTTCTCCAGCAGCAGAGCCGCCAGCAGAGGGGTGCCGACCGCTGCGCCTCCCCTGCAGCCCATGTGGTGCGCCCTTCCTGCAAGACACGCTGCTGAAGACTGCCCCCCACACGCTGACCGTGGGCACCTGCAGTGTCCACACTCAGCTCAGGACGGGCTCAGCCTCTCTGGCGGAGGGGAACTCTGAAGATGACACCGGCCCGCCACAACTGCCCCCCTGCTCCGCACTCCTGAAACTGCGGCATCTGACCCCAACTGCCCAACATCAGGACACGTTACCTTTTTGATTTTTCGGTATTCCTGCAGAATCTGCCCACGAGTGGTCTAGAGGGAGAACAGAAAACCAGTCATGTTGGCATCTGGAGGAAACTTAGATGGAGTAGCCCCTCTCCCCAGGAACCAGTCTCCCTACAGCGCCGGAGAGCATTAGCCACATGGAGGGTGTGCCCTGCGGGAGCTGGGGACAGCCTCAGGAGGGATGGAACGATGGCCAGCTGGGTTTGTCCACAGTGCCAGAAGCAAAGGGGGATGCTGTTAGTAACCATGTGGGACTGTAGGAGTGTGCAGGTCCTAGGCCCTCAGAGATCAGCATCGTTCCTCCTGTCCTCTGGAGACCAGACGGACCTTGGGCAAGGAATGTAAACCTTGACCCTTATCCAGGGCCTGAAGGTGGCAGGCGGGGACCATCAGTGACGGAGTGCAGGGACTGATGGAGACTGTCACTTAGCCGCACTCCAGTCAGGGTCCTGACCCTTCCCATAGGCCCATCCAGGCACTTCCTGGTGAATCCTGCTGAGTGCATTGAGCAAGAAGCCCCAGGGTCCCTCATCCCTCACGGCCCTCAGGGTCACATCACCAGCCTGTCTTCAGCAAGAATCCTGTTGGGTTGGTTTGGCCAGAATCCGCCCCACGTGCCCCCAGGTTTCCTCTTGGCCATTTTCCACCCTCTGACGCCAGGCTTCCTGGCTGTCAGCCCCCACCTGCCTGAGCCCACCTCCCCAACAAGCCTGCATGACTCCCACCTGCCAAGGTGACCCTGTCCCTTCACCTCATTCTGCTCTAACAAGTGGCACTGAGTGGTTCTTCTCTTCCTGTGGCAGGGCTGGAGCCCAGGGCCCTCACACTAGGTAGTGCCCCGCCACCAAGCCACACCCAGCCAGTAACTTTTTTTCCCTTAAAGAGATGCTCTTGCTGCCCAGGGAGGTGCCCAAGGGACAGGGACTCTTGGTCTGGAAGCTACAGTGCCCTGCAGTGCCCTCTGAAGTCACAGCAGTGGTGACAGGCTCTGGGCAGGGGTGGGTCTGTAGTCTTGCTCATGACGTGGGGCTAAGAGCCCTGCGTCCTGGCTTTTGAGAAAAGTGGGCCCTGGGTGCCTCCTGTATGTGGGGACCCACGCGCCTCAGCCCATCTCACCCTCGCCACTACAGAGGCACTGACCAAGTGGGCTGCCTGTGAGGATGCCTGTGACAGAGCCCCAGGGGTGGGCTGATCACCCTCTGGCCCTGGCGCCGGCCCCGTGCGGGGTGCTCTTGGCACCAGGGGGTGCAGGGCCTCTGTGCCCTGGCTCCAGAGCAGAGGCTCGGCGGGGACCCGAGGCTGGTGGGCGGCTCTACCTCATACTCCTCGGAGCCCTGGGACAGCTGCCGGAGCTGGGCGTCGAGCTGCGTGAACCGCCGCGTGATCTGCTCGATGCGGGCATGCAGGTCGCGGTACTCGCTGTACTCGGCATTGAAGTCATTTTTGTAGCTCTGGCGCTGCTCGGAGGAGGAGATGGCTGCATATTTTCTAAGGAGAAGAGAGAAAAGGGCCCTCAGGGCACAGGCTACTGAGTTGAGCCATGAATGGCCACTGCCAACTGGCCACAAGGGGACTTCCCTGGCTACGCGGGAGCCTGGCCTAGAAGAGCTGTGCTTTCTGGAATTTACGAAAACAAACTTGGAGCCAGGCAAGTGCTGGGGCCACTGGCCAGAGAAGTGAGGTGCCACCACAGGTACTCACAGCAAGTAGTCTGGCGTCTCTGATGTGGAGGTGGGCACGCTGGCACTGCTGCAGGTCCCGTTGAGACCTGTAAGAGTGAAGGTGCACCTGAGCGTCCGCAGGAAGCACGCTGCTGAGCAGGCTAGGCTGGGCGGACCGTGCTATGGAGGCCGCGGCCGCGGGTGGGAGCCAGGACGGGAGGGGAGGGCACCACCTGTCACAGCAGGCCAGGGCCACACACAGCACGAGCACCCTGACGTTGCCTCTGGGCCCTTTGCAGCAGGCAGAGGCCAGGCCAGGCGGACTGCATCACTGCCCCATCCAGGGCTGGGCAGCACAGACCTCTGCGGCTTCCGCTGACGGCAGGCTAAAGATCACTGAGCCGAAACAAATGGTCCCTGCCCAACCTGGGTCCTGGATGTCCTAGTTTCTGGCCACACAGGACAAGGCTGGATGCAGTCGGGGCTGCTGGCTCTGGCCTGAGGCTACAGCCGCCATCCTGCTCCTCCCACCAGATGTGGGGCAAGGTCAGGCTGGAGGAGCAGGGGCCACACTGTGTGGCTGTCCTGTGGTAGAGCGCGGGGATGTGGCACTGGCAACATGTGGTCCTTCAGGCAGAAGGGACCTAGTCAAGGCCACAAAGACCACACCCAGACCTGGCCACCAACCCACTGCCCTGGTCATATCACACAACACCCAAGGCCGCTGGAGACCAGGGAGGGGAGGGAGAGAAGTGGGCGCCCTCAGCCCACCCCACATGCCCGGGACTAGGACAAGGCACGTCTCTCGGGCCTTCTCTCTCCCAGAACACTTTCCCTTCCCAACACTTGTCACTTTATGGTGCAGCAGTGGAAAAGCTAAGGTGCCTCTCTGCCTGGCAGAGCGGACACGTCCCGTGACCTTACAGGGACCCACGCCCTATTTATATAATGTGGATGTGGGTCAGACAAGAGGCACGTGGGTGTCTGCCCGGACAAACAGTTCCCCAGGCGAAGGTCCCAGGTGCAGCTGAGACACCCACCGCCTGAAGGATGCGTCTGTGGCTTGCGCCCTTGGCTACCCACCAGGTGGGGATGCAACGGGCTGCTGGGCACGCTCCTGGGCAGGCTCGTCCTCAGCATGTGTACTCACAGCCCTCTGAAGTGTCCCCTCGAGGACTGCCACCAATGGACAGAACAGTCCCCCAGGGCTCTAAGCTAACATCCCCAGCTGGGGCCGTGCGTGGCCATCCACGCACGCCCAACCTTAGCCCCCGGGGCATGTGCTGGACAGCCCCTGCCGACTCTGGCCAGGCTGAGGGGTGAGGTCAGCAAGGCCTCCCTGGGCTTCCTGGAGTGGGGACTGCTGTGTGCTGGGCCCTGCTGGCACCTCCTCATTTAACCCTCTGAAGATTTTCACCCAGTGGGATGACAAACAGGGAAACCAAGGCCCAGGGCCAGCTTGACCCAGGGCCAGTGGGACCTTGAAGTCTGGCCTTACCAAGTCTTGTGGCCCCTGCCTGCTCAGGCCCTGCTGCGGCCGGCCGAGCTTCCTTGCCAGGGAGCTTCTCTGGGAACACGGCCCAGCGGCTTCTCTCCCCATCTCTCCACCTGGTGGGATTGACCCTGCACAGGGACCCATGTCCAGATGGGGAGACAGCCCACCCTGCACCACGCTGTCCTTTCCAATTTTGATCTTTCACAGTGCTGGGGATGAAGGGAGGCCACGCCGGGCAGCGCTCCTCGCCCCGTGCCTGACTCCAAACCCCGAGGCGACCACCCCAGGCCCTGAGACCAGCTGCCCAGAGGGCGCCTCTCAGCCTGACCCACACACTGCAGGCCACACGCCAGCTGCACGGGCTCCTACTTTTCTGTCCCTGGCAGAGGCAGGGGTGATGTAGCCTTTCTGGGGGGTGGTGGGACACCTCATGAAAGCCATAGTCCCAGGGACCTGCACTTGGGCTCGTGCCTGGAGAAACCACGCTAAAGTAGCAACAGGCAGCAGAGCTCAGGCTGCTCCCAGTGCTGGGGAGCAAGGTGGGGGCTTTGCTGTCACTACTGCAGGAGGTCCCACCCGTGGGGCTGCTAGCATCCAAGGAGGCAGCAATAAGGTGCCTGCTCAGCTCAGGTGCCCATGACTGTGACCTCAGGCACCTACCACCAGCCCTGCCTCTCTGGAGAGCACCATGCTGGTCCACGTCACCCCTCAGTGGCCCACACTGACTCCCCATCACAAAATTTCCTCTGTTGGGCTGGGTGTGGCCCAGTGCCAGAGCCCCTGCCCAGCACACAAGGCCCGGGATGTGGGAGGAAGGGTCCCCTTGCTGAGAACCCCCATTTCCAGCTTTTCTTGGAGCTTCCCAGTCCTGCCAAGACCCTGTCCCGGTCTTCTGATCCTTCCCACACATGCCCAAACCCAACTCCTCAGCCGGTCACACAAGGTGACCGTGGCCCAGGTCTCCCAAGGTCTCCCTGGGTGGAGCTGGCTCCCCGTCCCTCCATTTCCTTCCCTGGGCCCCAGCAGCCCCCTGCTGCCTCTTAGCATCCAGAGTCCTCTCTCCTCTCCATGGGGTTACCCCCTTGCACACAGCACACAGGGAAGGGCAAGCAGCACCAGGCCTCAGCCACGGTGCTCCCCAGACACACAGCAGAGGGACAGTCAGAACAGTTGCCAGAACACAGGGGGCCAGAGGCTGCAGGGCCTGGCAGGCAGTGTGACCTCCCTCAGGCCCCAGCATACTGAATCATCATCTTCTTCTTTTAATACTTTTCTTTCAGATGAATACAATACCTCTATTTATTTTTATGTGGTGCTGAAAATCAGACCCAGTGCCTCACACATGCTAGGCGAGTGCTCTACCACTGAGCCACAGCCCCTGCCCCCTGAATCCTCTTGACACCCCGTGAAAGTGGGGACGGGTGGGGGCACCTACCTGGGGCGTCAGGCGGGGCTCTGTGGGTAGGAGGAGCGTGATCTGGTGACTGGGCCCGGTGCCTGTCCTCGGCCGCCCTCTCCTTGTCTTTGTGCTTCTTGGACTTCTTCTTGGGCTTGCTGCGGGCAGGGCTGTCATGGGGCCTATCGGGCTGGGTGTAGTCCGTCAGCAGGGGAATACTGAGGTGAGTGGCAGGGCTGGGGGCAGTTGCCTCCCCGTGCTTACTGTCCTGGCCACTGTGGCCCAGGTCATTGCTAACATCGGTCAGGGGGTCGTGGGCCCGTGGGGGCTCCAGTCGCAGAGGGAGGTGGGCACTGGAGCTGAGGGTGTCTGCGCTGGTCGGTGGCCCCGGGGTGGGCAGCAGGGCCTCACGGCCATTGGGCACACCCAGTTTCCCATTGAGGGCAGGCTGGGCTCTCTGGGCAAAGTGTGATATCCTGGGTTTCTTGTTGGCCAGGGGGTCGATGAAATCAGGTGGCTGTGGCCGTTTCTACAAAGAAATGGAGATGATTTCAGAGGGGAGCTGGGGAGCCTCCAGGCAGCACCAGGTCCCTGGGAAACCCAGTGCCTGCCTGTTAGGCATCCTCTGGCCACAGGGGGCACCCAGACCCCGAGTCAGGACTCGGAGCTTGTGGCAGGGTGGGTTCAGTCCAGCACATGCAGCACATGTAGGGCGCCCGCCCCAGAGCCACATGCAGGGGAAGGGCAGCTGGGGCCAAGACTGGACCCTGCCCCAGCCTGCAGAAGTGCTTTGAAGTGTCACTATGCTGGGCAGATTTCCAAGTCACAGGAGCCAGGAGACTGATGAAGACAGGGTCCCCCAAAATTTGGCTTCCAGGCACAGCTTGCCCCTCAGTCACTGGAGTGACAAGGGGGCACCCTGGGGAATCAGTAGCTCCGAGGGGGTGCACAGCCTCATCTCCCCAGACCCGCAGCCACGGAAGACGAAGACACCCTCCAAGCAAAGGAGCCTGACAGTGGCAGGTGGACAGGACACCAGGATGGGCCCTCTGGCTCACAGGGGAGACCCACGGCGGAGTGGCCCCAAGTGCCCACCCCTTCTCACTTCCACACTGGGCGGGCGCTGCTGCTACCTGAGGTGGCGAGGCGGAGCTCCCGTGCTCGCCCGGGGGGCTGGCGGCCCCCGGCTCTGCGGGCAGGCTGCCTGCGCTCTGCGGCTGGCACAGCTTCCTGCAAGGAGAAGCAGGGGTGGGTCAGGGTCCGCGGCAGCGCTGGATGGGACGACCCTTGGCCAGGAAGCTGGGAGAAGACGCCTCCCGAAACCATTCCGAAAACCAGAGCCCGGCCGAGTGCAGCGGGAACGGTGGGAGCCCGGGCGCCGGCAGGGAGCAGCTGGAGGGCACCTGGACCAGTCGGCACAGGAGGTCTGTGCACGTCCTCCAAGGCGTCACGTGGTGAAGCTGAGGCCCCACTGGGAGGTAAGAGGAGGCCTCTGGGGAGCGATTAAGGTTAGATAAGGTCATCGAGACGGAGCCCCCATAATTGAGTCCTGGTGGAGATGGAAGAGACCAGAAAACAGACACTAACATACACACACCCTTTTCTCAGCACGTGACAACCTGCACCACTGCAGGACCCTGCCAGCAAAATGCTATCACTACATGCAGGCCCTCTGTCTCCAGAACCATGAGTTAAAATTAACCTCCTCTCTTTATAAAGTTACCCAGCCTGAGGCGTTTTGTTATGGTAATGCAAAACAGTCTCAGACAGTGTCCAGTACCCAGAGGAGGGCTAGTTGACTGGCTGCTCATTTACATGGAGACTAGGGGCACATAAAACTGACCTGGCACTTAGGGTACAAGCTGAGTCTTGCTGGGGACTCCAATGTTCATAGCAGCATTACTCATCACTGGCAAAAGGTGAAAACAACCCAAATGCCCGTCAACAGATGACAGGATCAACAGAGTGTGGTCCAGTCACAGTGGAACATCACTCAGCTGTAAAGAGGAATGAAGCGCTGACAGGCTACACCATGGACGAACCTTGAAAGCATGAGGCTGAGTGACAAAAGCCACACACAAAAGGCCAGACAGTGTGTGATTCCACTGACATGGAATGTTCTCAACAGGCGAACCCACAGGGACAGGAAACACATTAGTGGCTGAAGAGAGGTGTGTGGAGAGAGGCTGGGGACTGCTGATGGGCTGGTTTTGGTTTGGGGGGTGAGGAGAATGGTTCTGGAACAGCAGCAGTGGCTGCACAAGGTTGGAATGTGCTGAATGTTCCCTGACGTTGTTCACTTTAAACAGGCGACTTGTGTTACATAAACGCATCTCAATAAAGCTGTTACTTCTTTTTACTCTCCTCAGGGAGAGAAGATTAGACATAACCTCACTTTCATGAAACAAGAACATAATGCTACAAAACAGCAATCAGGAAAAGACTCTCAGAAACTAGGAGTTATGGCAGGACGACAGCGGGATGGAAGCTGAAGAAATCTCCCAAAAGTGTGAGAGAGAGAGAAGTGAGAACAAGGAAGACCAGGGCAAGATGGCCCCCCAGTGGCAGGATTAGAGAAAGCAGGAGGGAAAACTACCAGGCACTGGCGTCCTTTCTGGGCCACACAGAGGACTGAAGTAACAGGTGAGTTTTCAAGCTGTGAGCGCCATGGTGCCACCCTAGGCACCTGCCTGGTACACTCGTGACCACATGGACGGGTGAGAAAGGGCTGGGTCAGGAGGCCTCTGACCAAAGGCCAGCTCTTCAACATGGAGGGAAAGTGCATTTGGCTCTGAAAGTCAAGTCTTGGCCAACTGCTGCCGCTGCCGCTGGGGTATGAAGCGGGGCGGGAGGACCTCCAGAGCCCTTTCCTCAGAGAGCAGTCCCAGGAGTGCTGTTCCCTCGGCCCCAGGGAGGAGCAAGAGGCAGCTGCAGGCCCAGGGATGGAGGCCGAGGTGAGAAAGGAGCATCTCGGCCTGGGGGTGAGGCCCCCAGCACACATGGGGTTCTGGTGGAGTCGGGTTCCTGAGGGGACGTGAAGGACTTCTGACCCACTCACAGGGAGAAGAGGTGAGTAGATAAACAAAGAGCTCAGAGTTGATGGACCGAGAAGAGGGCACAGACAAACCAACAGTGCAGCTGTGACAAGGCACAGGGCTCTGCTGTGGGCCTTCTGCAGGGAGGCTGGTCCCCCCCACTCTGCCTGCTTGGCGACCTGCATCGGGCTGGCCTTCCCTGTAACAAAGGAAACACTCCAAGGTCCTGTCTTCCCTTCCTGTTCTAAGTGAGGCCTTGCTTTCAAAAACTGCTATCTTGGAGCTGGGTTGTGGCTCAGTGGCAGAGCACTTGCCTAGCAGGTGTGAGGCCCTGGGTTCAATTCTCAGCACCACATGAAAAATTAAGTAAAGATATTGTGTCCGTTTACAGCTAGAAATATGCCAAAAAACTACAACTGCTCTCTGCAGGGCCTTCTTTGGGCAGGGGCAACCTCAACATGAAAAAGAAGCCATGCAGATGTGCACGCACAGGCATTGGGACGCTGATCCCACTCTTCTTCCCATACCCCGGCAGACAAGATCCCCAAGCCCCTAGCAAGAGCTGATTGCCCATGGGCTCCGCGGAGCAGCAGCTCACCAGAGGGAACAATCTCAGATGGAGGTGAGCAGGGGTGGCTGGGGCAGGCACGCAAGGAAGCTTCTGCCCAGCTGCCCTGTGGATGTGGCCAGAGACTGTTTCCCACTGACCCACACAGCAGCTCCCCTGCCTGGGCTGGGGCAAACCAGCAGGCACAGAGCCACTGGGGTCTAAGCACACTGGACACACAGAGAGGGCTCCAGGGGAAGGACAGGCAGGGGCAGACTGGGTGCAGCCTTATACTTCCACACACTAGGTGAACGTCTCTGACGGTCCTCTGCCCAGTGTGTGGCAGGTGGAAACAGCTGGAGGAAGGAGGGCACAGTGCTGCTGGGAGGTTAGCTGGAGTAGTAGAGGACCTCCCAGGGGAGACACTGGGCTCCAGTCAGCACGCTCACCCAGGACCAGCAAGCTCCAGGCAGGGTGCTCAGCACGGGCGAGCAGGTGAAGCACCAACGCTGCCCCCTGGAGGGCACTGGAGTGACCCCCAACCTCCCTCTGCTTTCTAGACAGGAAAACGTAGAAAAGCCACAACAAACTCACAAATAGCTCCTGGTCCCAGAGCAATCACTTAAGGACTGATTAGCCACCAGCCTGCTCTGAGCGCAGGAGCGCTGTGCAGGGAAGCACCAGCAGCCCGCCTCCTTGGCCCGATCCCCAGGGCCCACTGCCCTGACCCTGGGGCCCAATCAGTTGGAGAGGGGATGTGTTTAATTAAGGTTGCTTAATCACAACTGCAGGGAGGGCTCTTTGCCTCATTCTCTCAGCCTTGGGTTCCCGAGAGGTTCAGCAGTGGCCTCTGGGGACACTGGCTGTGAAAGGAAGCCGGCTGGGAAGTGGGGGACAGCCACAGCTGGCTGGGCTCACTGAGGCCTTTGGTTTAAGGGTTCCTTGGCTGGAGCCAGGTGACTCACACCCTCCACCTCGGGCACTGGCCCTCCCCTACCGACCAGTGGGAGACCACAGGGACTGGGGGCAGTGGGAGGACAGTCAGGAGGGCTTCCAGGACTTCCAGCTTGGGCCACCTGACCTTTGGGGTAGTGGAAAGTCACCCGCATCTTTGGGATGTGCTCAGGGGAGGGGACGGAGGACGCATTACCGGACAAGCATTCGCTTCAGCAGCTGCTGGTCCCCCTCGGAGTAGCCAGGCCAGTCCTTCTGCACGTCCTTGTACATGCAGTCCCTCAGCGTGCACGTGCCGTCCTTGGCATTCACATTGGCCACCTGCAGCACAGAGCCACCGTCACCTTGCAGGAAGCCTGAGAGACAGGCTCTGCGGAAAACATCTGATGGAGGAAGTGTGCAGGGACAGACAGAGCCAGACAGAGGAGGGGAGCAGGTGGCCCACTCCTGCCGTGCCACCCCCAGAGCTTTGGGGTGCACAGGGACAAGGGTGGTCAGGGCGTGAGTCCAGATCCACGTCTCAGACACTGGGAGCCAGACTGGCTCCAAAACAGAAGCACCGCCATCTACACTCCTGAGACTTCCGAGACCATCACCAGCCCCCACCACCGTCCCTTTCAGACTGGCTCCCAGAGCAGAGGCAGAAGGCTAAGCCCACCTGCCCACAGCCTTCTGCCCTACAGTCGCCGTTTCCTGTGCTATGGTGGCGTCCCACAAGGGCTCCGAATCCCAGTGCTTCCATGGGCAAGTGCTCTGGGCTCCAGGGGCAGCAGCTCAGGTGGCTGTCCTCTCAAAAGGCCGGGGATTCGGCGCTTTTATGGGCTCCAGGGAGTGTCTCCGTAGGCTGCGGGCTGAGGGCAGCACTTGACCACAGCTCCCCAGCACCTGTGGCTGGGGCGGGGCCTGCCTGCCAGGCAGCGGGCTCTGGCTTGTCCACAGCAGGGTCGCAGAGGCCCGTCCTCCCTACCCTGCCTCATGCTGAACTTCAGAACACCCCGATGCCCCAGTCTTTCACAGATGTTGCCCTCAGTTCCATGTAAGGAGCGGGAACTAGGTGGATGGCAGCCATACCAACACCCTCCGAGACCACTCTGAGTCCCACTGGCCTCGGGCTGCACCAGAGACAATGGACGTGGTGAAAGTGGAAATGCATTCTGAAATCCAGCTGCCATGTCACCGCCCAGCATCGTGCATGCCTTCTGCTATGGCAGGCACCAACCTGTTCCCAGCTGCAGGGGCCCTGGGTGAGCTGATGGATGAGACCGTGGACATCCTGCTGCCAGGATGGGACACACCTCCCAGCAGGCTCCCAGGCAGAATACCCACTTCCCCTCAGGCCTGGCTGATGGCTGGAAGCCAGCACAAGAGCCGCTCGCTTCCCAGCGCCTGGAAGCCAGGGTGGGTGTCTGCGTGAGCACTGGTGAGAGGGACGGGGGTGGTTTGTTTGCGGTGCTTGTGGTGGAGGCCAGGGCTCTACCACTGGGCTCCACCCCCATTCCTTTTTGAAATTTTAATTTTGAGACAGGGTCTTCCTAAGTTGCTCAGGCTGGCCTCCCGCATCAGCCGCCCAAGTCCCTGGGAAGATGGTGAGCACCAGGCTCCTGCTCAGCGTGCTCCTGCCAGCACCACCTTCCCCCGGCTCCCTCGCCTTCTCTGAGAGAGGTGTGTGGTGGCACTCCTGTCAGGTGAAGTCTGAGGGTCCCGGGTACACAGGCTCACGGTCGGCGAGTGGCAGCGAGCTATCCACACGGCCATCTGCCTGCTGAGCCTGAGCGCTATGCTGCAAGTCCCCAGGCTCCAGATCTACAATCCCGGCAAGAGCAGATGTGGCTGTGACTTCCTGGACTTGCTGCTGCCCATTAGTCAACACCACAGGAGGGACGCCCCACGATTAAGTGTGTTCTAACCGGGAGGGCTCTTCCCAGACAGCCCCACAAGACACCACTGTGGAAGCCACTGTGGTGCGTGGCACTGGAATGGGCTGGGCATGCGGCCCGGTCCCCACCTGCTGGAGCAGGCCATCCAGCGAGTCCTTGTCTGCCTGTGCCAGGCCATCCTTCTGCAGCCTCAGCAGCAGCTCAGCCTTCCGGTAGGGCCTCAGGGCCAGAAGGTGCAGCACCCGGTCACGGAAAGGCCTCTGGGACACCCCGCTGGTCCCGCTCACACCGCTCTTCCTGATGGCGCTTGCCAGGTTGATGGGAGTGGCCCGCTTCCGGGAAGGCACTGCATCTGTCGCCCCCGGGGCTGGCTTCCGAAAGTGAACCTTCTTGCCTGCAACAAGAGCCTGGGCATTAGGGAGCGGGGGTGGCCACGGGGGACACCTTGTGCTCACACAGAGACTAGGGCAGACAGCGGCCTGAGCCCCACACCAAGCCAAGGTTGAGCACTGGACGTCCAAGAGTGCAGCGCCACCTGCGCCAACCAGTCAGTCACCTCAGGGGCCCTGCCTTAGAAGTGGGAGATGAAGCACACAGCAGGGCGCTTGGGGCCTCAACTAACTGTGTCACGGTGACCTGAGTCCAGGAAACCAGACACGGACCACTCTGGAGGTGGAGGCATCGAATGGGGGTCCCTGAACTAGAGATAGGGGCCCCTGGGGCCTGGACTTCGCAGTCTATACCAGCCCTGCAGCTCTGCCTTTTTTTTTTAATAAGCAGGAATAGGTGTCAGGGCCACTTCAGACAGCTGCTGTACAGACTCGAGTGCGTGCAGGTCCCCAGCTATGGGCCCCAGTAAGTGTCCTCTAGCAAGCATGGCTGTGCTTGGGACCCTGGGGATGTGGGTGTGCCCTCATTCCCAGAGGCAACAGGGACATAGCAGGGTCCAGCATGCCACAATTCTGCATGACCTCCAATCAGAAGCCAACACAGCCTTGGTCTCCTGAGGAAGGCACCTGGCCAAGTAAGCTGAGCAGCACAGCTTGAGGACTTCAGCCACGAAGCTCTTTAGGGGCCCTCCTTCTCCTTGATACTGGGCATTGAATCCACTGACCCACATCCCAGTCCTTTTTAGGTTTTTTTTTTTTGTGTGTGTGTGGTGGGGAGGTGGGTACTAGGGATTGACCTCAAGGGCACTTGACCACTAAGCCACATCCCCAGCCCTATTTTATATTTTATTTAGAGACAGGGCCTCACTGAGCTGCTGAGGCTGCCTGTGAACTCAGGATCCTCCTGCCTCAGCCACCTGAGCTGCTGGGATCACAGGCACGTGCCACTGCACCAGGCCCTTTGTAGTTTTTGTTTTGAGATAGGGTATCGCTAAGTTGCCAGGTTTGCCTCAAACTCGTGATCCTCCTGCCTCAGCCTCCTGAGTTGCCAGGATTACAGGTGTGCAACATCGTGCCTGGCAAGAGGACTTCCTTTTCAGCGTATCCCTCAGACTCTGATTTGTCACAGTAACACAGAAAGAAGTATTTTAGGATCCCCAGGGCCAGCAGCTCACACCTCTGGGGTCCATTCACTGAGGTCCTGAGAGCAGGAATGGCCTCTGTCCCCACAGGCTGAGTGGTTGGACACCAAGACACTCTGGGCCGGAGGCAGGACATACACGTTTACATCTTAACAAAGAGTGTTTTCATGAGAATGTCAACTGCTCCAGAACCATCACTGTGCCCAGTGTGGTATGATGAGAAAATTTTTAACCAACTTTTTAGCCAAAGGACCCATAAACTAATGAACGTGTGTGGACATTCATATCTCCATCTCCGAAGCAAAAGCAGGGGGCGAAGCGTCCTGAGAGACACGCCAGGCAGCTCAGAGCCCAGTGCCTGCTGCCGGGGGCGGCCTGAGGTTTCTGGCCACAGAGCAGCTCCACCCTGGCCCAGCACTGGCCAGGAGGACCAGCTCCCACACTGACACCTGAGGCTGCATCCAGAGTTTTCTTTGGGGAGGAGGACAGAGGTGAAATCTTCTCATTTTCTTTTCTTCTTTTTCTTCTTCTTTTTTTAAAAATATATCTTTAGTTGTTGATGGACCTTTATTTATTTATTTACCTGCGGGGCTGAGAATCAAACCCAGGGCCTGACACGTGCCAGGCAGCACTCCACCACTGAGCTCAGCCCCCCCGTTTTCTTATAAAAGAACAGAGGTTCTCTTACTTTAAGCTGATTCACCTCCCCGGCCCAGAGCCTAGAGCAACCTGTTCCCGGTTCCAGCAGCTCTCCAGCTCCGATAAGCAGGGCATCGGCAGGACGTGCTCCTTAAAGAAGCACATCCTCGCTCCCCACGGGACGCTCACTGGTCTCGCCACTTTTTCTAAGGAGCCCATTTGTTTCCCTGAAGGTTAAGGTCCCCAAGGCCACACCTAAGAGGAAGCCCGCGATGCAGCGCTCCTGGAGTTCCTGGGCCCCTCTGTGCACCATGGGGTTCACGAGGCCGCAGCTGCCACCACCAGGCCCCACCACCAAAGTGGCTAGAACTTCCCTCCTGATCTGGATGCTGGTCCAGGAATCTGGTCCTGCTCAGGGACTGGCCCCACTGTTGACCCACCCACTACTTCTGCCAATGCCTGGCTTGGATGAGCCCCCACAGCTGCCCAGCAGGCCGGGGCCCCGCTGCTCCCACTGCTCACCCAGGTAGCGTCCTCCGGGCTTGATGACAATGGCGCCACGGCTCCTGGTCTCCTCCTCCGCCTGTGCCATACTCTCGCGTGCTTTCTGGTAGGAGTCATCAGTGGCGCACACTGTGACCTTGTCCTGGATGCTGCCCAGGCAGTCCAGGTGGACATCCCCATGGCTGTAAGACACAGGGCCGAGGAGAGGGGGTCACAGGGCCCAGGCCCCTGCACACCACCTGAACGTCACCTCCGACTCGGGCCGCACAGCTTCGACAGGACTCGCCCCAGCCCACCCAGAGGTGGCAGCTGAGGCCTGAAGCCAGGCCTGGGGAGCTCTGGGGCAGGGGCGCCTCACCTGGAGACATACTGCTGGATGCAGTCGAAGCTGCCCTGGGGGCTGTCGCGGCCAATGTTGGAGAGGTAGAAGGAGAACTTTCGCACCTCCTTGGGGCAGTCGGGCTGAGGGATGGAGATGTGCTGTGTGCAGAGCGGGGGTGTCACTGGGAGGTCCTCGCATGGGGAGGGCCAGCAGCTCCACCCAGGCCTACCCGTCCTGCCAAATCACCACCACTCAACCCTCCCAACAGGGACGTGTCACGGTTTCCTCTAAAACATACCTCTGCTCTTCCTGCAGTGACCTTCCAGGGGCTGTCCCCACCTTCTGCCCTCACAATGGTCACGGAGGGGCCAGGGCCCTGTCTGGATTTTAGTAGCAGGGGCACTCTGGTCTGAGAACAGAGTGCTCAGCACCCACCCAGAGGCAGGGTCTCCAGCCTGATCGTCTGACCCTGGGCGGGCGGAGCGACTCCGTTTGCCCGCCCAGCAAATCGAGCAGACCTGACCTGGGCACCCAAGCGGGTGAAATGCAGTGAGACTGGCACCAGCAGATGTCCTCTCAGAATCTCCCTGCCTGGCACACAGACTCTATCTGAGCGGCCGTAAATAAAACAGGCATGGGCCCGAAGAAGCTTGCAGACGGGCAGTCTGGACCCCCACGAGCTACGTAACGTGTGCTGTGCTTTACATGCACCACAGTTCACAGCTCCGCAGCCCAGGAAGGCAAAGCCACAGTCCTCCCAGGAAAACGGACAGACGGCGGCAGCAGGCGAGCAGGCACAGACTTGGGGCTCCCTGCAGGACAATGTCACTAAGTCCTAGCCCCCAGCCCCACCAATGCTGGGGGAAGGCCGGGTGACAGCTGAGGAGGTAGGCAAGAAAGAAGGGTCTCTCAGAGCCCCTGCCACCAGGGGGATCCTTCCTAAATTCACCCCGGGGCTTGAGCACAAGTTCCTCCCAGCTGGTATTTGGGTCCCCATGAATGGAGGAGTGGGCAGCAGGCCTCATCTCCACTCTGCCATGTGCGCCCAGGGGCAGCTTAGCCTGTCTGCACTCCATCCTCGAGAGCCATAAGAATACAGCTCCTGAGTCACCAGGCCACATGGAAGCACGCCCATCACCTGCCCCCTGCTGCATGGTCTCTGTTGGGATTGTGGTATGCAGGGACACAAGGGGAGCCACAGATGCACCCAGCCTGGGGTCATCCTGAAATGTTGCAAGACCCATCCAGCCCAACCCAAATCCCTGCTCCTGAAACACAGCAATGTCTGGCATCCCCGCTCCGGCAAGAGGCTCCCAGCCTGGGGGACCTGGACATCTCTGCAGCAGCCATCCCAGGTCTGTGGACCCTCCCATCTGCCCTGCCCGGCCGGGCACCAGCGTCTACCCAACACACGCTCTGGGCCCCGTGCACATCCCTGCAGGGGAGAAGCCCATGTCTCTGTTGTGCTGATGGAAACTGAGGGTCACCACAGGCCCAGGACATATGGCCAGTGGCTAAAGCTCACCACAGGCTGCACCTAGTCACATACCCTGAGACCCTCAGGGTGGCCATACCAGGTTGGCCTCTACCACTTCTGTCTGAACACAAGCATGTTTTTATTAGGTTCAGAGAAGGATGGAGCGGCTTTCGTTCAGTCTGAGAATCAGACCGGCTGCCCCGATGACTCACCTCAGGACACGAGCCCTCGCTCGCTCACTCTCCTTACCCTTGGCTGGAGCCATGTGAGTGACCCTGCCTGTTCTGCTGGACAACAGTGAGGCACCTCCTCACCCAGGGCAGGCACTGTGTCCTGTCTACACAACACTCCCAGATGTGACTTCTACTCAGTGATGAGAATAACTGGAAACGCCCCTCAGAGGCTGGAGGCCCAGAATTCCAAGCCTCTCTACAGCGACAGGGCGAGCGTGGCCTGGCAGTGCAGCCTAGGGGATGCGACATCAGGAAGACCTGAAGGGCCCGGCTCAGCTGAGCCAGGCACAGGTGGCTCCCCTCCACCCATCGGGCCTCTGACACTGGGGGCACACTGGCTCTGGCTGACACTGAGGCTCCCGACTCAAGTCCCATGCTTATGGCTCCTGCCCCCATGAGTGACAGCTGGGACCCTGTGTGCAGCCCAGTCCAGGGCATATTTGGGCCCCACCTGGGTCCAGCGAAGAAACAGTTCTCGGCAGAGAGCTACGGGCCAGACCAGGGCTGGTCATGCAGAGACGAGGCGAGCCTGATACTGGGGCCCACCATCCACACTGTCATGTCCCCACATCACCAGCAGGCAGGGGCTAGGTAGCCGTGGGCCTGGTCAGTACCCCGAGGACCCCCCTGAGCCTGCCCAAGATCTGCTGGATGGGAGAGACATGGGGGTGACGGTGGTGACACAGAAGTGCGTCTCTCTGGGTGGGGGCTCAGGGGCATGGAGAGGACAGTGGGTGGTACAGAACTCAAGATGGTGCTCGGGAGACCTCACGCTGCTGGTGACGAGGATGCTGCTGATGAGGGCACCTGTGGCCAGGCGGTGGTCGTCGTGAAGGTTTTGCTCAGGGCCAGTGCGGGGCCCTCTAGACCGAGGCTTGGGTTCCGAGGCACTGCAGCACTGCCACTCTGAGGAATGGGCTGAGCACTGCTGGCTGGTGGCCGCTGGCCATGGAGGGGCAGCAACATCTGGAGTGAGCAGGCCAGGGACGCAGGCCTTGGGACTTGAGTCAGAGCAGCCTGCATCTGCCAGGCGCTTGCCTCTGCTCTGGGCCAGAGCCCCAATGCAGCCCCCACTCAGGGGCCCTTGTGCCTGCTGGATGAGGGCTTGGCTGCCCTTTCCAGGCTGCTGTCAAGTCCCAGTGGCCAGTGTGCCTAGGGTCTCCCAGTGGCCTTACTCTGATGCCAGCCCCGACCCCAGGTTATATGGGGTTCCTGGGCACCCGAGAGAGCCTGGAGACACATGCAGGCAAGCCCGGTGCTTTCAGAGCAGGAGGGCGCCAGAGGCCTTCAGCCCTTCCTGCTGGTCTGACCCATCGCCACCAGGGGGCTCTGGTCCCAGTGCATACCAGGCCTCCCTAGAACCCTTCCAGCATGTCCCTGTGCAACCTGTCCCTCAGATGAGTTCTGTGAGGTCTTTGCTGCAGGGTGTGTGGGTGTTGGCAGGGGTGGGGGGCGAAGAGGTAAATTAAGCTCAGGTGTCAGGGAGGGCAGTGAAACAGTTGGGAAAAGCCCTCAACGTTCTGCTCAGTTAAAATCAAGACAAACTGTCAGGCACACACCTGTCGTCCCAGCAACCTGGGAGGCCGAGTCAGGAGGATTGCAAATTTGAGGCCAGCCTGGGCAACTTAGTGAGACCCCGTCTCAAAATAAAAAAGTCCTGGGATGTAGTTCAGTGGTACAGAACTTGCCTTGTATGTTTAAGGCCCTGGGTTTTCACTCTTAGCACTGAAAAAAACCTTTTTAATTTTTTAAACTTAAAAGAATAAAAATTGGGTTGGGGATTTTAGCTCAGTGGCCTAGCATGCACAAGGCCCCGAGTTCAGTCCTTGGCCCTAAAAAGAAAAAATAAAAATAAAAACATGTGGCAGTATGGGTCCAGGTACTGTGAGTGTGACACACAGGAAACCAAGTACTGACCAAACAGGTGCTCCCCAGTCAAGAGGGCCTCTCAGATAAGTTTTGCTTTCTTCACTATCTTTACTTCTCAGTGAACTCTCAGAACACAGCACATTATGCTTTATGAAGAGACTCACTGGAGTGGCTGACCATGATGCCCAGGAGCAAGCGGCCTCTCCTGACACAGTGAAGGGTCTCGGCTTCCTCCCCAAACTCTAAGCCACAGGTTGTTGCCCACCCGAGGTCTCCAGGCTGCTTGGTCTCTGCACAGGGATTCCCAACTCTGAGACCCCTTTATTATTATTACTTTGGGGTACCAGCAATTGACCCAGGGGTGCTTTGCCACTGAGCCACATCCCCAGTCCTTCTTATTTTGAGGCAGGGTCTCATTAAGTTGCTTATGGTCTCATTAACTGGCTGAGGTTGGTTTTGAACTTGCGATCCTCCTGCCTCAGCATCCCAGGTGGCCAGACTTACAGGTGTGCACTACCATACTAGCAATCGCCTTATTCTTTTAGAGTGTTTCTAAATTGTCTCTGTTCCAAACAACAAAGCGTCAAGCAAGCCTGTGGCTAAACTCTGTAGCCATCACTAATGCCTCCTGTAGAATCCACCTCTGAGGCACACAGTCACTAGTGAAAGGCCTCTGACAAGTCCTACAGACCTTCTAGAAACCATCGTTCGGACCCCGCTGCAGCACACAGTCCCAGCATCTGGAACAGCCCTGGAAAACAACCACTACGTTTCTTTCTTTTTTTCATCAACTGGGATCCTGCTGATGAGTTTCGAAGGTGGGGTCAGCCAGGTGGGGTCTCATTTCCCCTCAGAGTTAAAAGCTTACAGGTGTTCCCCTGACAGCCAAGGCCATGGTATCACGAGAAGGCAGAAAGCCCAAGGGCAGACAAGGGAAAGGCAAACGCAGCGAAGTATGTGCCCCAGGTGGCCCTGCTCTCAGGGAATCTGGCAAATGCCACAGATTCGATCCACAGAATCTGCCACACTTGTCTGCTCTGCACATCAACTTCCCTGGAGGGCCCTGGCTCTCATAGCACCTATATAGAGGCAGGGAGGTGGCCAGGTGGGCCACTGTGTGCTCACCATCTAGCAGGAGATGCGCACAAGTGGCTGAGCTCGTTCTCCTGATGGCAAGTTCAACCTGCAGATGCCCCTCACAGTGGACAGCCTCTCCCCCATTTTACCAACTGGGAGACCAAGGGACAGAGGGAGGACTGACCCGCTGCTCAGGTCGGAGAGGCTCTGGGCACCAGGGGGCACTGTGGAGCCCAGCAAGCACAGGACAAGGCTAGCCTGGCCTTGGTGCTGACCTCTGACCCTGGCGGAATGTCAGGAAGGTAAAGGGAGATGACCAAAAGGCAGCCACAGATTCAGGGATCCCATCCCCACTGCACTCCTGTTCAGGTGTGTGACGGAGGCATCTGTCAACGTGGTCACCATCTACAACCAGTGGCTGTGAATAGGTAAAGATGACACTCGTGGTCTGGGTGGCCCTGCCAATCAGCTGCAGGCCCTAAGGGGAATGGAGGATTTCCGGAGGAGAGAGAAAATGCCAGGGCAGCCTGAGGGTCTCCAATCCCCTCAAGGACTGCAGCCTTGCAGGGACTGCAGAGATGGTCCTTAATATGGAACCTTGCACATCTGGACACACAGACATCTGAGGACACACACTGCAGCACTCGGGGGCTCTGGAAAGTCCACTGACCATCTCGTCTACCCTCGAGCCATGAGGAGCCCCAGGCTGGGAGGAAGGGTCATGGCGGGTAGCTGTGACAAGGCACCTTCATGCACACACTGTACAATGAGGACGAGGAGAAAAACCAAACAGCTCCAAGGTGTTTGGTGGGTGAGGAAGACAGCCGGAGGCCTGGGGGGCGAGAGTAGAGCCCCCCTTCCTTCATTCCATTATGTTTCTGTAACAATCATTTAGAAGGAAGCAGAGTTTCTAGGACCCCCTCACCCACCAAAATGCAGACAAACACCCATGGTCACAGTGTTCACCAACACACTGAGAGGGTCTTGAAGACCGGGGTGTGGGAGCCAGGTGGGCAGGGGCTGCAGGAGAGCTGCCCTCTGACCATCAACAGCCTGCTGTGGGCACTGGGAGCCTGGCTGGTGTGGCCTTGGGCCTCGGGCCATCCAGAGGATCTGACAGGCCCAGGGTCCCAGCCTGGCACAGAAGTGGTCCAGGCCAAAATGCTGCCCTGAGCCTGCTGCTGTGCCCTGCAAGCAAGCACAGACTGGAAACGTCAGGACAAGACAAAAAGACTTACCCCTTGGCTTCCTTGAAATCGGATCGATGGTCTCAGGGAAAGAGAATCCTACAAAAAAATACAGGGTGTCAATGAAGACATTTAGAAATTTGGACTCACTTTCTCATTATAAAAGGAGCAGGATAACAAGGACTGATTTTAGGAAAGGTGAAAGAAAACAGGCATGGTGTAAAAATTTCAGGACAGGTCACTGGAAGCAGGGTTCTGAAGGATCAGCAGGAGTTCTCCCAATGGGCACAGAGGGGCAAAACCAGAGCTTCACACATGGGCAACAGGCAGCCCCAAGAGGAGAGGCTGGCGGCAAGCAGTCCCAGGGCTCCAGACGCAGGAATGTGTTCCATGTCTTCGGAGGCAGTTGTTAGTCTGTGACTCCCCTGGGGAGAGGAGAAGGGACGCAGGGCTCCAAGTGCCTGTGGCCCCACTGCCCCACCAGCAAACAGTGAGGACAGGATGGAGCGACCCAGATCACACAGACTCCCAGAGGTCCTGTGTGCGTGGAGATGGCCCTTCTCCATTCTCACAGTCCCAGTTAGTTCCCATGAAACCCTCGGCCAGCCAAGTCTTGTCTTAATCATGCCCTTCAGATGGAACTGGGAGTGCAGCAGCCAGCAGGATGGGGCCCCACGCCTGCCCAGCCCCCACACGCAGTTTCCCAGCAGTCTGTCCTCCTGCTTGGGACACCAGGGTTTCCAAAGAAAAAACTACTAAAAACTAGAAACAAAATATTTGAAGCTTCAGCTCCTCAGATCAGACCTCTGGTGGCACTTTAGAAAGAAGGTGGGACCAGCAGGAGGATCGTACCTTCTGCCCTTCGCTCCCACACTGGTCCCCCAGCAGGCACCGTGTCCCAGAGACCATCCCATGGAGTGGTTATGACTGGTCACCACGACCCCTAGCCCACAAATCTACCCCTGCTCCTGCCCACCCCTTCCAGGTCCAGAACTGTCTTCCTGCCCTAGACGCCCACCCCAGGCCCAGCTCTTGTCCCCTGCTTGCCTCTCTTTGGGACTCTGGTCTCCCCGACTCGGGCCTTGGTTCCAGCCCCACCTGGGCAGAGGTCTTCCCAGAGAGCAAAGCTCCATCTGTGTCTGCAGGGGCTCCCTGTCTCCCCCTGTCTGCAGCAGAGCAGTCCTAGAGCTGGTGCAGAGTGGCTCTGCATGCAGAGAACCGACTGTGCTCCAGGGGAACAGCAGAGGCACAAGACCCACCCCACAAGTCCGTCCAGAGTCTGCCCTTTAGGGCTCAGGTGCCTCCCAGGACTCCAGCTGGAAACCCCACACAGGGCTCCACCTTTGCACAGGGAGGCGGGCTAACTGACCGGGACACAGGAGCTGCAGAGGAACAAGAACCAGAGTCCAGCGCACACTGCTGGGCATGACAGGAGGAACCATGAGCAGGGACAGGACGGAGTGTGGGAAGGGGCTGGCCTCACGAGCTCCATGATGGCATTGAACCAAAGGGTCCACTTGGCCAGCTGGGACCCTGTGGCCATAAGTACACAACCTGCATGTGCCCAGGGTGAGAGGCTCCAAGGGCCCCCTCCTTTGTCTACCAGGCACTCCCTCCTTTGCTGAGACTCTCAAAGGATTCAGCTGTCCTGAGCAGACCTATGAGGTCGCACGCCAGCACCGCCACCCACGAGACCAAGGGGTCTGTAAACATGGGAAGACGTGGCATGCCCCGACTCGTGGGCAAAGGCAAACCCCAGACGCAGGGAGGTCCCACCACACCCATCCAACCAGCCAAGATGAAAGAGGTGGATGGCACTGAATGCTGGCGGGGACAAGTGGATCCAGAAGGATCTAGAACCCATGCCCACTGCTAATGCCAGTGGATAAGGTGCAGCTGGGATGGAGACAGATCTGGCAGGTTTTCGTTGTCCCCCCGGGCACTGGGGATGGAACCCAGGGCCTGGTGCATGCTAGGCAAACACTTTACCCCTGAGCCCCACAACCAGGCCCTGGAAAGGGATTGTAAAAGCTCACGCACACCCAGCATTCCATTCCTGGGAAGACTCGAGAGAAGTAAAACGCTTTTCTTTACAAAAACTTACAAACACCTCAACATTCCCAGCAGTTTCTTATAGCCTCCCAAAAGTGACAACAACACAGTGTCTGTCAACTGGTGGAAAGACCCATATGGCAGAATAATCCCCAGCAATACCAAAGAATAGACTGCGACGGACATGCACAGATGAACCTCAGCACCAGCCAAGTGGCAGAGTGCTGAGGTATGACCCACTGACCCGAGTTTCCAGAACAGGCCAAACTAAGGAGACAAAAAGCAGGTCAACATGTTCCCAGGGCCAAGGGTGGGAGCTGGCAGGTGGCAGACATTGACAACATGAGTGCTTCATGGGACACACATGCACCTCCATAATGCCACTGGCTACTCTCCAAACTTATACAGGGTCTTTGCCAACTTGGGAGCTTAGGAGTGACATTCTCTGGACACATGTAACCCATGCTTGAACAGGCAGGGGAGGCAGTCCTGTCCATGAACGTCTTTCCCCTGGTGCTGGGGACTGAACCCACAGCTCCACGTACCCCAAGCTCACTCTTTGCACTCAGCTATATCCATGGCTGAATCGACCTTTTGTGTGTGTGTGGTGCTGGGGATTGGACCCAGGGCCTTGTGCATGCGAGGCGAGCACTCTACCAACTGAGCTATCTCCCCAGCCCATGCATCGGCCATTTTTAACACCCAAGTGAGATGAAGCAGGTGGAAGAAAGCTGTGAAAGACATAAGAACCATTCAGAACAAAGGGAACCCCATGGCAGAGTGCTCCTGCCTATCTTCGCTTTCGAAGACTTCTGTGACACTGAAGCATCAGTCCTCATAGGCCAGGAAGCTGAGACTGAGGCCAGAATCAGGGAAGGACTCCTGGTGAGGAGATGGGGACAAAGCCTGAAGCAGAGTTGTGGGAAGCTGGGGTGGCAGACGGCAGGTGGGGCTTGGCCCCCTGAAACTAAACAGGGGCAGCCCAGGTTACTCCAGCCCCCACAGTAAGGCCTCTGTGGCACCAGAGGCAGGGCCACAATGTGGCACAGGAACCAGGAAGGTGCACCAGCCCGGGACTGCACTGGGGCCCAGTGCTGGGGGCTGGTGACAGCAACACTCACACCACTGGCTCTGCCCAGACCCCGCCATCAGTGAAGCACTCACCACGCTCTGTAGCTGATGTCAAGCAGGTTGTCTGACGACTCTTTCTCTAAAGTCACTCAGTCCCCAAGCTATTCCCAGGAAAAGGACTGAGCAGTCTAAGAGCCCAGTCTTTCTCTGCAACACCGGGACAGCTGACCTCAAGTGCCTGTCCCCACGTGACCTGGCTGTCATCACAGATCTGGGCCCCAGGCCATGCAAGCTTGTATGCTATCTCCTCCCTCCAGCAAACGAGGCCCTTCTTGTCAACAACAGAGCAGTTCCCTAGGACCATCTCTCTCACACACAGGAAGAGAACACTCTATATGCCACCTGTCCAGCTGTTCACAAAAGTGGGCACCTGGACCGATGCGTGACTAAGCCAGCACGCCTGTGCAGGCCGGCAGACAGGGCGCCCGCCTCACGGGGCATCAGAACAAAGGGAGAAGTACTGCTCACGATCCCCCAACGCGCTTGATGATGACAGTGTATCATAATGGCACTTAGCCCATGTGTCCAACAGCTGACAACCAGTCAGACCAACCAGAGTTAGGGAACATGTATGACCAAGGGCAAGCCCTGTCTCCTGGCACGGGAGCTCCACCTCAGCAGGTTGTCTGGTTAACACAGCTGTGGCTCTCAGCCCGTCAGCCACTCCACGCCAGCAGGTGGCCCTGACCCCTTCTACAGAGTTCTCCCCTAGGCACCTGGGAGCGAGCTGCCCACCAGCCGCTGTTCATCCCTCTGGCTCCCGGAGGAAACAGGCCCCACCCGCACAACACAGGTGTGCTGTCCCTCCGAGGGCCGAGGAAGCCTCTAATTTTGGAGTGTTCCAAGTGCCAGCCCATGTCCACCTGTCACGAACTCCCAGCTCAAGAGTTCCAGCATCATTTTTTAAAAATACCACAAAATCAAAATTGTTATAGAAAGGTTTAAGAAAAGCAAATTTTCTAAAGAGTTCTAAAGTGTACTAAAACTGTTTCCATTATCCACCAAAGTGACCACGGAGCACCTGATATTTTGTTGTGTGTGTGTGTGTGGCGGGGGGGGGGGGGGGGGGGGCTCTTGGAATGGAATCTAATTTTAGATCAAAGTAAGGTTGTTGTCCTAAACAAAAGTTCTCAGGTGATACTGAGACGCTGCTAGCCAACAAATACATTTAATTTAAATGACTCAAGGCACACCGACTGTCACCTCTGAGAACCTACTGGAAGCTCCAGCCACTGAGTCAGCTCTGGAGAGGCCGCGGAGAACCCTGCTTCCTATGGGGCTCCCTCTTTATTTTTTTGACAGTGCTGGGGAGGGAACCCAAGCTCTTTCATGTGCCAGGCAAACACTCCATGACTGAGTCATGTCCCTATCCCTGGTGAGCTTTCCTAGAACCCTGCCTCCTGGGCTGGCCTCACTGAGGCTAACGTACACATGTGGCTATCTCAGCACCTGCTGGTGAATAGGGCCCTAGCCTCTACTCCCCACTCGGGCGGTGGAAGCATCAAGCCGAGGCAGACATCAGATGGATCCCACTAGGAGATCAAGGTCCAGGGGTGACTGCGGGCCCCCAGCAAAGGCCTGGGTGTGAACCCCAAGGACCTGGAGCCAAGCAGCCAGAGCAGCACCCAACCCTACCCCAAGCCAGTCAGTGGCCAGCAAGGTGCCCAGGAAGGAGCAGGAGCAGAGCAAGGGCCTGCTCATGCCTGAGCTCGGATCTGCCCCTGAAGCTGTGGCACTACACGCTGGCAGCATGGAAAGACCTGCGTGGTGACTGTTCCCAAAGGTTCCTGAGAAGCAGGGGCAACCCAGCCTCGCAGCCACGGGCCCACATCTTCCCAACTCCTGCGGGCAGTGTGCACAGACACCATGCTCTGTAGCTGATGTCAAGTGGATTGTCTGGACGACTCTTCCTCTAAAGTCACTCAGTCCCCAAGGTATTCCCAGGAAAAGGACTGAGCAGTCTAAGAGCCCAGCCTTTCTCTGCAACACTGGGACAGCTGACCTCCAGTGCCTGGACACTCCGCAGCCCCTGTGGAGCCGCAGGTGGCCCTGCTTCCAGCAGCGCAACAGCCAATGCGGCTGTGAGGGCTCCAGACCCGGTGCCATCCTGAGGCGAGGTTTCTGGGAACACCTGTGTCGGTGACATGCCAAGCGCTGTCTGTTAGAACCATCACCACTAAACTCCACCACAAACCTCAGGGAGCTCAGAGAGGGTCACGTGACTGATCTGAACACAAGTGAGGCTGGATTCCAATCCCGGGACCACTCACCACTGGTATCCAGACAGTGCCTGGCACACAGTGGACTCAGGACACGTTTGCTAAATGGATGGAAGGACTGATGGCAGACAGATGGACAAATAGTTGCCTCACTGAATCCTCCTGGCCCCAGCACAAGCAAGCACCCTGTCAGGGTCAGGAGCTGGGACCGGACATGCCTTCCCTGGCAACACGAGAGTATGGGACAAACACATCCAGCTGTGGCTTCAAACAGTGGGCACGGGAGCCTGAGAGAAGGGCAACAAGTGAAGGGTGTCCCCACAGTCCAGCATACTCCTGCGGAACTGTCCAGCCCACAGCTGGGGGAGCCCAGGGTTAGGGAGGCAGGCAGGAGACTGAAGAGGTCCAAGGGGCTGGGACACACGGGCAGAGGCCCTCAGAGAGGTGGTGCACAGATTGGGACCTGCACAAGGCTTGAGTGGCTGTGGCTCAGAGGACACTTCAAGAGACAGGGCTGGAGCCTTGGCGGCACCCGAGGGCCCTCAGCAGGGAGCTGAGCTAGCTCCTGGGTAAAGACCCCTCTCCACTGCCCTTGCTAAAAGGAGCTGGGAAACAATTCCGAGGGACCACTGACCCAGCCCCGATCCAACTGCCGGTGAGCAGCAGAACAGATCCAGCACACTACAGGAAAGGCAAGAAGTCACAGGCCAGACCCCAAAACAGGCTCCTCCAGGCGCTCGAGGCTGCAAAACACAACCCCTGGGTCAGGAGAACAGTCAGCCCGTAGGAGGAGGCCAGAGGACGGAGAAGACAGGATTCAGAGATGCGCTTTAGATCAGCTATCATTAATCACAAAAGCTGGAGCTGGGCACATAGTTTGGGGGCAGAGGGCTTGCCTCGCACGCTGATGCTGTGGGTCCAATCCCCGCACCAAATAAATAAACACGTAAATAAAAGTCCATAATAAAGGCTCCGAGAAGCCAGGTGTGGTAGTGCACGCCTGTCATCCCAGTTACTCAGGAGGCTGTGGCAGGAGGATCACAGGTTTGAGGCCAGCCTGGGCAACACAGCAAGACCGTCTACACCCTGCTCCAAAGGAGGAGGTGGGTTCCCAGGCTTCGATTAACAGCAGGTGAACTGACGAGAAGAGAAACAGGAGGGAGCAGAAGACACACGTGACAATGGAGAAATATATCTGGAAAGAAAAGTTTCGCAGGAGGAATGAACAGGAGACGCTGCAGAAGAAAAGCTTAGTGAACAGAAGACAAAACCACAGAAACTACCAGAATGAATCACAGTGAATGAACACCCTAAAGGGAAATGAGCCTAGCCTCAGTGACAGGCGGGACAAGGCCACGAGGTCCACCATCCATGGACCTGGGGCTGTGGTGTGGCTCAGAGCCGGAGCCTTGCCTACGAGGCAGTGGTTCCCTCCCCAGCGCCGCAAGGACACAACAACAAAAAGTGACGGCACACTCACAATCAGAGCCTGAGGACTCGAAAGAAGCGCCAGAAGTCACGGCTCCAGATCCACAATGTGAAGAACACTATGCATTCACAGATAGGAGCTTCCTCTTCATCGGCCCCAGGAAAACAAAGAACCACCGGCTGGGGCAGCGGTGGCAGAACTGACACTCCGACACTCCCCGCACGAAGGAGCAAAGCCCAGCAAGGAGGCTATCTTCAAAGCACTGAGGACACAACACGGCCAACCTGGACTTTCAAAAACATGCGCATGTGCACCACATGGACGCTGGGCAGAGGGTGTGCGGAAACACGCGACGTCTCCTCATTACTTCTCTGTGAATGTCCTCGGAGGCACCTGGATCTTCTCTAAGAGTCGGAGCTGCTGGCTCCACAGTAAAGTGAGTCCTAAAGGGGGCATGATGGATGATGACAAGGACACAAGGACTGAGGGGAAGATGAGGTGAACCGCAGGAAGCAGCCCAAAGCACTGTACATGCCCTAAGAGTCAAGGATGGGCAGCAAATGCAGGGCTGCCCGCTGTGCCCAGAGGGCATCAGCAGATGGGAGTCTGCAAGCAAGTAGCCAGAGCCCAGATGGCAGGTCCCACCAGGCAGAACCAGATGTTACCCTGGACCACCTGGGCATGACAGGCTGTCCTGCGGTGCATGCCTGTGCAGATGCGGCAATCTGCAGCGGTCCTTCTGGCTGGCCATTCCTTCTGGGACCCCACAACTCAGAGCCAGAGCCCACCAATGTCACTCATCTAAACAACAGGACAAAGGGCCTATACTTGCCTGTGGCACTAGAACCAATAGGCACTGATTTTTTGTCGCTGCAGCAGCTTTGGTGCTGGATGTGGGAAGTCACTGGGTAACTGAAGGACATCCCTCCTCCCAACTCCACAGCTGGTAACACCAGCACACCTGGATGCCCCAACCACCCATCTCTACAGGCCCTGAGGGTCATGTGACCCCCACTACAGAGTCAGAGGTGACCTCCTCCCCCAAGCCCTTCGCCCCGTGTTAAGGAGCTGCTAGCTTGGCACGAGGGATGAGCCAGGAGTCCACACAGACAACTCCCTGGCACTATGCTTTGGCCAAGGGCCCCGCCTTGAGTGTTGAGGCCTGGCAGGGTCACCACAGCCAGACTATTAGGGCCAGGAGAATTGTCACGGACAGGTGGGAGGGTGGGAACCAGGCTATGCGGAGGCTGAGACCCAACTGGGCTTCAGTCCCTGCTCTAAAGCCTCCCAGCCCCTCACAGAGGACAGGTCCCAGAGAGCACAGCAGTGATCTGGGCATCCTGTCAGTTGGCCTAGACGCCTGCTGGGACTGCTAAGCACGCTCAGCAACCGCCTCAGGCAGCATCCTTCCGTGACGAGACAGAGGGACACCTTCTGAAGGAAAGGGGAGGGCCCAGGGTGGTGACAGTATCAGAAGCCAGGTACACAGACAGAGGAGGAGACCCAGTGAACTCTGGTCTGAGACCTTTTTCTGCTAAGACAGGAACAGGACAGAAGGAACCTCTCCGTGACCCAGAATCCCCTGATCCTCTCCCCAAAGAGCACTTCCTAGGGTGAAGCAACAGGAAGTGGTTTATGAAATCCCCCTCCAGGCCTAGTGACCAGTTTACAGACGTGCAGCCGAAAAGCATCAAGTTACATCAGCAATCCTCAGCCTCAGGGGACACTGGCTGTGTCTGCAGACGTCTGTGGTCATCCCAGAGTGGGGGTGCTGCTGGCATCTGGTGGGTAGAGACCAGCTACGCTGACTCCTGTTCTACCATGCACAGACACCCCCAGCCTGGAGACCACTCTAGCTTCAAGTGTCAGGAGTGCCAGGCTGAAGAGCCTGGGACCAACCCCCGACAGGGAGACCGTCAGAGCAGAACTCAGGAAACGCCATGGACAGCAGGCCTGTTCATGAGAAGGGCAGAGAAGAAAAAAGATAGAGCAATATGAATTCTCATGGGCTCTAGGGCATGTGGACACTCATTACTCAGTCACCGTGGCAACGCCAGGTGCGTGACCAGTGAAGGTACAGGGGCAGAGCTCCTTGGTGGTACAGAGTGGCTGTGGTCTGGGCCCGATGTGAATAATGTGCCAAGCTTAGGTTAAAAAAGCAAGTCCTTATCTCTGGACATTAACTCTTGTCATTGGAACGGTCAAGGGTAAAAAGAAAAGATATCTGGGATTGTTTTTCTTTCTTTCTTTTTTTTCCCCCTTTCTTTTTTGGGTACCAGGGATTAAACTCAGGGGCACTCGACCACTGAGCCACATCTCCAGCCCTATTTTGTATTTTATTTAGAGACAGGGTCTCACTGAGTTGCTTAGGGCCTCGCTGTTGCTGAGGCTGGCTTTGAATTCAGGATCCTCCTGTCTCAGCCTCCTGAGCTGCTGGGATTACAGGGGTATGTCACCTTGCCCGGCTGGGATTGTTTTTAAAACACTCCAACAAAACAAAATAAGGGGAGTGGGACAAAAGGAAGAGATGAGACATGAATGGATGGGGCTTGATCTAGGCAGAGCCTTGGAACAACTGCCACCAGCCTGGGGGACAATGAGTCCCCAGCTGCAGCTGTACCCCACAGGCTGCCCGAGGGCACGCGATGCCTACATCCCCTTCCTGGATCCAGAAGCACCCCTTTGGCTTGAATGCTAACTCTGCTGGCAGCACACTCCCCTGTTGCCCCCACACGGGACAAGGGAAGGAAGGGCACTGGATTTTCTCTGAGTCTGAGTTGCCGGCCCCACCAAGGGAATGGCAGCACACATGCATGGATATTACAGAGCTGGGTCACAGTTCCCAGTTCCCAGAGGCTTGTGGGGCTGAAGTGGGGAGGCTGATCCTGGGAAGAGGCCTGGCCAGCTCCTGGCAACAGCCCCTACCTTCCAGTAAAGCAAAGACGATTGAGTAATGTCTTCAGGAAACCTCCCTGGCTTCCTGGCAGGACTAGAGTGGGCCACAAGGGTTGTTCAGACTGAACCACGAGTTGGGGGAAGGTGGGCCCAGGGGTTCTGGCTGGCTCAGGGGAACCTGGACCCACACTCTACCCCAGAGAAGCCCGAGATCACAGTCACCTACTAGGTCAATGCATAGAAAGGAGGTGGACCCCCAGTAGCTCCTCCTCTCTGCTGGAAGAATGGCACTAGCTGTGACCAGACACAGATGTACCCGTCATAGAGACTCCAAGCTGCCATGAGCCAGGTGAGCCACACGGGAGCTGGCAGAGCGGGTCTTTCTGTCTGAATTCATGGGGTATTCAGAAAGCATATGGAAAAAGTCTTTAAGAAGCCCTGCCAATCAGAAAAGATGACAGGCCATCAGAGGGCCTAACACCCATACACAAGTTTTGCTTGCTTTTCGGAGGTCAGCAAATAAATACTGCCAGGGCATTATGGGCCACCTTCCTTTCTGCTGGACTTTCCGCGAGCAGACGTGGCGCCCAACCCTCCACTCACCCCCAGGCACCAGCAATCTCGGACCACGTTCTGTTCCTAGGATTCTGTCTTTTCTGAAACTCATGTAAATGGAATCCCGTGAGTGTTCTATGGCTATTGCACCAAGTGACCACAAACTGGGTGGTTTAAACAACAAAAATTTATTTTCTCCTAGATCTGGAGACCAGAAATCTGAAGTCAGTCCCGCTAGGCTGAAACTGCGACATCAGGCGTCCTCCTTTGGGGGTTCTCGGGACAATGCTCCCTGGCCTCGTGATCCCAGGTGTTCCTTGGCTTGTAGCTGCATCACCCTAACCTCTGCCTCTCCAGTCTGAATCAAATCTCCCTGTCGCTCTTTTATAAGAACACTATGACAGCCAGAAGTGGGGGTGCACACCTGTAATCCCAGCAACCAAGAGACTAGGCAGGAGGACTGCAAATTCAAGGCCAGTCTTGGCAACATAGCAAGACCGCCCAAAGTAAAAGCTAAAAATGGCTAGGGATGTGGCTCCAAGGTAAAGTGCCCGTGGTTCAATCCCTAGCACCAGCACCTAAATAAATAAATAGCACTAGGATGATATTAGGGCCCACCAGGATAACTCTGGATAATCTCCCCTTCTCAAAACCTTGAACTTAATCCCATCTGCAAAGTCTCTTTTTCCATATTAGGTCACAGTCACAGATTCCAGGGATCTATTGAGGTCATTGTTCTGTCCACCAGTCAGACTTAGCCTAATGCCTTTGGATTCATCCATGTGGCTCTCTGGGAAGCTCACTCCTCTTTACTGCTGAGCTTCATCCCACTGAGTAAATATGCTGCCTTTTGTTCATTTGTTCACCCACAGAAGAACAATGGGTTGCTTCCAGTTTGAGAGACTGATGAAGAAAAGGCTGCAACACTCACAGCAGGGCTGTTTCACTTGGTGACTGCCCAGGACCGCCACCTGCTCACAGGGAAGGGGTTTGACTTTATGAAAACCACCCCCAAGTGGAACTAGGTCGCTGCTTCTCCAAGCCATGCTGTTCCCCCCTCGGCCAGGTCCTCTTTCCAACACCAAAACTTGGCCTTTCCCTTTGCCATTATTACCATTATTTCACAGCAATGGGGGCTGAACTCAGGGGCACTCTATCACTGAGCCATCTCCAGCCCTTTATAGTTTTTACTTATTTTGAGACAGGGTCTCGTGGTTGGCCTTGAACTTGTGCCCCTCCTGCCTTGGTCTCCCAGTAGCTGGGATTGGAGACATGCACCACGGCACTCTGCTCCTCATTATTTCACCTTTCCCATCTGCCTCAGTTCAAATAAAGAAATGAAGACGCCGCCCAATAATGCAAGCTGCCTACCCCAAGTCAGGAGGAGCAGGCAGGGTCCTCAATCCCCTCCTGGAACCTGGCCACTCACAATGAGGAAGGACAAGAAAATAGGATTATACAGAATAGCTAAACTGTGAAACCAACCTAGATGCCCTTCAATAGCTAAATGGATAAAGAAACGGAGGTATATATATGCACATTGGAATATTACTCAGCCTTAAAGAAGAATGAAAGAATGGCATTTGCAGCTAAATGGATGGAGTTGGAGAATATCACAGGAAGCAAAATAAGCCAATTCCAAAAAACCAAAGGCCAAATGTTTTCTCTGATATGTGGATGTTGATCCATGAGGAGTGGGGCAAGGGAAAAAGGAGAACTTTGGGTTGGGGGGTGGGCCTATGGGATGGTACAATGAGACGGACATCATCACCCTATGCACATGTGTGACTGCACGAACAGTGTGACTGCTTCATGTACAGCCAGGGGAATGAGAAGTTGTGCTCCATCTGTGTACAGTGAGTTGAAATGCATTCTGTCATGTATTTACTAATTAGAACAAATGATAAAAAGAAAACTAATTTTTAAAAGATTAAAAAGGCTGTGTATGAGGCTCAATGTAGAGCGCCCCTGGCTTCAATCCCTAGTACCAAAAAAATAAAATGAAATGAAAAGAAGAAGAAAACAGAATTCTAGCCGGGTGCTGTGGCACACGCCTGTAATCCCAGCGGATTGAGAGGCTGAGGTAGGAGGATCTGAGTTCAAAGCCAGCCTGAGCAACTTAGCTAGGCCTAAAGCAACTCAGTGAGACCTGTCTCTAAGTAAAATATAAAAAAGGGCTGGGGATGTGGCTCAGTGATTGAGCACCCCTGAGTTGAATTCCTAGCACCAAAAAAATAAAATAGAATTTTAATTCAGAAGCTCCACACACTTTTCCCAGTCAGTCACTCCCTAAGTCAGTCTCTCTCTCTCAGGCCTTTTACACCCAAAATTCCTGTAAACCCACCTGTGTCCTGCTAATTAAGCCCCCAACAAATTGGTGAAGCAAAGAGAGAGATGACATTTTGAGGAACTTCTAATTCAGGGGACTTTCCAGTGCTATCTACTGATGAGATAACGAAGACCATGTCAGTCTAAGGATGCTGAGAGGACCCAGTCCACACGAAGCCATCTGTCTTAAGATCACCAGACTAACACCATTCCTACCACCCACCCTCACCAACTTTGCTTTAAAAGAGCCAGGAACCCCCCAAATGTGCCCCTCACTCTCAAGACTGCCCCCCTTCTCCCCCGAGTGAGGACAAGCCTGTCTGTGCCTCTGCCTGGCACGTGCGGCATTCTTTTCTGTCAGATGTGCCAAGCACCCTCTGGTCTGGGTCAAGCTCCTCCTCTCGAGGAGTTCCTGGGAGCCTTCTCTGTTTTCGGCTGAGGATGCACACAGTATCTTCATTTACGTGTTTATTTGCATGCGGGGCAGAGGATCAAACCAGGCCCCCACACGTGCAAGGCAAGCACTCCACTGAGCTACAGCCCTGGAACCCTTCTTTGGAGACACCTTTTCTCCAGTGACAGCAGGCAGGCAGCTGGCCTTAGGGAGGCAGCCCTCGCCTCTTGCTACTGTCACAGAGGCCAGTGGAACATGGAGCAGTGAGGAAGCTGGTGGTGCACTCAGGCCAGGCGCCCGCAGAGGAGCGGAAGGGTTTGCTGCCTTTTGTTTTTCTTTTTAATCATTCACTAAAACTCACTGGCGGCTGGCACTGAGCTCGGTGTTGGCACCAAGGAACTTCAATGATGCATCTGAGAAGCGCTCCTCGCGCGCCCCAAGCCTGCCTGGGCACCTGACCAGCGCCCTCCCTCTTCAGGGAGGGACCACAATCCTGAATGCCCCTGACAGCAGAGGAAGTGGAGGGTCTGGCCCAGGTCACCTGGGTCCTCCAGGCTGGCACAGGCCTTGTCTGAGGTGGTCCCACCCACATCAGCCCTCCATCCCAAGCTGGGCCTCCGTGGGGTCCATGTGAGAATCAACTCTGTCCCATACTTCCAGCTCAGAGGTCTTTCACTCAGCTCATCTGCTCAGCACGGAACCATTTAGAAGTGTGCGGAGGTGGCCTGGAGACCTCTGTCCCCAGCAGGCCCCTCAGCCTTTCCGCTGACGGCCAAGGCTATGTGCAGGCACTTGACCTGTCTGTATTTTAGGCCACTTCCTTGGGTAGCTTCACCTTCGGGTTCAGCACCATCCTGGCTGGACCCTCAGGACCTCTGCCTCTTGGTCACATTCCTCAGGCACCTGTCTTGGCCTCAATACCAAACTGACTGCCCTTGCACAGCCCCCTGCCCACATCTGGAGCAGAGTTCCAGCTGCTTCCAGAGTACACAGCCCCGCCCCGTCTCCCTGCACACCCTGAACTCCACCATGGGAACCCACCTCCTCACGGGGGGCCCAAAGTCCAGGGCCAGTCCACCCACCCAGGGCTTAACTGGGAAGTAACATTCAAGCCAAGCCCAGGGTGGTCCCACATTAGGCCTATCAGTTGGAGGAGACAGAGGGTGTCCCCTGCCCACACCGGCACCCCATCATGATCACTGGGAAAACCACCAGGTAGGAAACACCTGGAAGGCCCTTGGTTTTTGTTTTCCCCCAGAGCCTGGGCATCCCTCGATTGACCTCAAGGGCAGCAATAGGCCTCTGGGCACAAACTCCCACAGGTTGCCTCCCCAAGGGGTGACATCAGGGCTGGGGGCCCTGTGTCGAGAGGGTCACCAAAATGATCAGGCTGGGTCCTGATCACAGGCCTGGTGGAGACACTGTGTTCCAGGGTGCGGGGAGTGCAGTCAAGGAGAATCGGCAGATTTTGAGACAATAGCCAGGCCTGTAGGACCCCTGGCAGGACTGACTGAGCCCCATCTCCAGGATCCCTCAGCCTGACTGATCACTCCCTGCCTACGGGGCCCTCCCTCACATGAACTGACTGCTCCCTGCCACCAGGAACCCCAGACAGACTGATTGCACCCCGCCTCCAGGATCCAGCAACCACACCAAACACAGCCCATCTCCAGGACCCCTGCCTGACCAACCGCACCCGGCCTCCAGGACCTCCAGCCGACACGTCCACACAACGAGCTGCAGCTCCCCATTTACCAACATTTACCTGCTGGAGACTGGAAGCTCATTGTCAGCTACCTCTCATGCATCAGGCTACTGAACACTGGGAGGTTTGAATACTATATGACTGTTAGAGTATATATTTTCTTTTTTCTCCTTATTGAAAAATTTTAAGTCTTTATTTCTTTACTTTTGTTGCTCTCTTTTCCTTTTGTTTACCTGTTCCCTCAGAGTCTCTTTCTCCTTTTTGCATGCTAACAACCAATTTCTTTGGATCATACTCTCACACTTCCTATTATCTAGAACTTCTGTATATTCTTTTCCTATCCCTTTAACAGCTACATCCTACATCCCTCTGCATCCTCTTTGTCCTCCATTAGAAACTGTAGACCTTATTGCAAATCTGTTTGTTACACTGAAGATAATAATTGAACTCATTCTGTTTATTATGACAATTTTGTTAAAGGAGAATCGGCAAGACAGCGCAGGGGCGTTTAAAGTGACACCAGGAGCAGGGCAGGCAGAGCTGGGGGCACGTGCTCAGGACCCGGGCGAATGGCCCATCGGTCTGTCCTTGGCACTCCTGAGGCCCTCGGAGACCAAGGTTCTGAGAAGGATGCCATCTCTGAAGAAGAACCTGAGTCCTCTCTTAGCGCCTCCTTGTCCTGTTGTGGCCTCGAGGCCCTAAGGCTCCACACCTCACTCTTGTGACTCACCCTGTCTGCCCCCTGCAGAGTCTATCCTGCATCTTTTTAACCTTTTTTTTTGTTTGTTTGTTTTTAAGAAACAGAAGCTGGTATGGTCGACGTGGGTCTGTGTTAGGCCTCAGGGAAGCCCCGGGACCAGACAGACATGTCCTACATCCCCCACCTCCAGAATGTCTCTGGGACAAGGACCCACAGGGCTGCCCAGCACTCGGGCTGCATCACCAACAGAGACAAGCTGCTCCTTACAAGAGCAACCAGCCCCTGCAGGTCCCCCTCGAGCGCTTGGCTTCTAGAGGCCAGGTGTTTCCCTTCAGAACAACAGGGTCCTCTGTTACCAGTAAACAAGAGTACAGTCCGTCCTCTCAGACTGCCAACTGTCACTCAGCGGGACCCATCCAGCTGTAAGTCCAGCCACCAGCTTCCAACCCACACCATAGGTACCTGTGCCTGCTATGCCTGCACCATGGGAAGCCCGATCCACCAGGGCGGAACCGCCAGTAGGGCAGCACAGGCGTGCTCCCTCACCAGCCACCCGCCAGCACCTCTGACTACAGGCTCCACAAGGGTCTGCCAGGCCGCCTCTCCTCTTGGGTCCTGACTCTAAAATGATCAGCCTGTGTTCAAGTGAGGTTGTATACAAGCAAACACCAAGATCTGCCAGCTGATTTCTCTCCAGAAAGATGACCGTACCTCGGCACACACAGCCTGACAAGAAACGTCACCCAACTGGGGGCTCTTGCCCCGGAAGTGCAGAACCCAGAGGGCACAGCCTTACAAAGCCTTCAGGGCCCATGGTGGAGACCACATATCAAGAAGCACATGACACTCAAACCCCACAGGAGGTGGCACACACCTGTGATCCCATTGGCTGAGGCAGAAGGATGGCAAGTTCAAAGTCAGCCTCAGCAACTTAGCGAGGTCCTAAGCAACTCAGCAAGACCCTGTCTCCAAATACAAAAAGTGCTGGGGATGTGGCTCAAAAAAAAAAAAGAAAAAGAAAAAACCCACCCACAGGAGCTGCTATGCCAGTGGGGCACAAGCTGCCAGAGCCCAACCGCAGCAAAAGCTCAGAGCATATCTGAGGCCAGGGAACTCAGAGCCAGGGTCGACGGCAGCACTGCAGCCTCCCCGCTTCTCACAGGGCAGAAGCAGGACATGCTCTGCCAGGGGCCTGGTGCCCATACACCCTTGAAAGCCTGATCACTGGCTCTTCTATGGACAGGGCTGACAACTTTGAGGACCCCGTCAAGCAGATGAGGACACCTAGGCTCAGGAAGGCCAGACCGTGTTCAAGGATGCCCACCCAGTAATGGCAATGCACAAGCTCAAACCCAGGACCCTTCCAAAATGAGCAGTGGCAGGCCCTCTGCTACTTCACGGCCTGTCTTTCCTTCTGACTATCCTTCTACACTGACAGAACCACCTGCTTCAAATACACCTGCCACCCCTCCACGACTGGCTGATCAGTGCTCTGGGCTGAGGATGCAGGGAGGGGGGGATACGTCCCCATATCTACAGTCTGCTTTCATCACCTGCCATGGGGAGCCTTGCCTGGTGGCAGGAGACAGTCAGAAGTCTGGAATCTGCCTTTTTTTTTTTCCCCTTGGTACCAGGGATTTTACCCAAGGACACTTAACCACTGAGTCACATTCCCATTCCTTTTTGTCTTTTGAGACAGGGTTTCAAGTTGCTTACCTTGCTAAAATGCTGAGGTTGGCTTTGAACTTGCAATCTTCCTGCCTCTGCCTCCTGAGCTGCTGGGATTACAGGCGAGCCCCACCACGCCCAGCTGTAATCTCCCTCTTTACAGAAAGTATTGTCACCTGCCTTCAAACACAGTGACTGATTCAAACAAAAGTGATTGGCTCAAGGTGACAAGATAAGCCTCAGGTACTTGCCTAAAAGCCACGCAGCAGACACCAGGAGGCAGCCAGCGCCCTTCCAGGAGCCCCACACAACTCCGGAGGCAAAGGGGAATGGTTCTTAAGCCCTGTCAGACCAGACAGTCCCCCCCACCGTGGCGAGGGCGAAGGAAAGCAGTGAAGGCCTGCACAGACTGGGGAGCTGCGCCCCGCCCCAGCTGCCCTGTCCCTGTCCACCAACTCCTGGATTCCTTCTCTGTGGCTCCCTCCAGCTCAGATCTTGCAGGCCCCAGGGCTCTTCCCAGTCAGCCCTAGCAGCGTCTCTGGCCTTCTCAGAGGGAAATCTTGCCCAAGCACCCATCACATCACATAGAGCAGACCCTGACTGGCCAACGGGGCCAGCAGGCTTGGACCTGCAGCCCCTGGAGGGGCCCACCCACACTGGCTCCCAACATGGCACTCAGACCTCCTGGGTCACCATCCAAAACATTCCTCTCTGGCTACCCAAGCAACTCCTCTTCCAGGTCATAGGTTCTGCAGAGCAGGCTCCCTCGGTTCTGCTTAGTGGAAGGCATCTGGGGAACCGGCATGCTGAGCTGTCTCTTCCCTCCTAAAGGTGAGACGCAGGAGGAAGAGTCCATCCCACCACTGCCAATGACTGGAGTCAATGACTGGCACAAGGACACACGAGTCTGGGCTCAGACAATTGCTGAGCAGGTGACCTTGACACCCCATGCAGCATCCGGCAGTCCTGTGGCCTCTGAATGCGGCACACAGGGCTGGCAGGACCAGGTGAGACAGCCCGCCAAAATGCCAGCTGCTTCGGAGGAGAGCAGGGAGCTCTGCCTTGCTTTCTCCCTGGACACAATCTTGAAAACACAAGTCACGGGAACAGTGTGAGGAATAGCCCAACCTCAGCCCCCACACTGGCTGCTGTCAAGTTTCCCCAGCGGGCCCCGCACGTTCCTCTGCACACACCCACCCATACTTCCCAGGTTCCCGCGCACACCTGCCGTCGAGCCACTGGTGAGCAGGCGGCCGCTGGGCCTGCCCACACCACCCTCAGTGTGCTCCGAGCAGACACCCCCTTCCACAGCAACCCAGGAGCCGCCAGCCTCCCTCCATTATCCATGGCACTTCAGGTCACTGCTCACCTTCTGCACTGTCACCTGATTCAGTAGCATCCTCATGTTCCCCCTCTGACACGGAGCTGCCCTGTCTCCTTAGCTGCCTATAACCTGCAAGCTTCTCCCCATTTTTCGATGTTTAGGGCACTGACATTTTTGGAAGACAGTCTCCTCCCGTCTTAGAGTTGGCCACACTTCAGATCTGCATGGTCCCAGCCGAGGGCCGCACGGTGACGTGGCTCAACACCTGGAGGTTCATAGGGATGGCCCATCACCCCTCACTGAATGGCTACCGCTGATGTGCCACGCAGGCTTCCCTCTGCAGCCTCTCTTCTCCTGTAAAGCCCCGGCAGACCCTGCTCCACACCCACAGCCCCAGTGTGAGCACCACCGTCCACGCTCACTATCTGCTCTTCCTAGACTCCCTTCTCCTGTTCTCCAGCAGTGTGACGGTTAATCTCATATGGTAACTTGGCTAATCTATGGTGCTCAGCTATTGGGTGAAACATCAGTTGAGAAGTTGCAATTAAGGTATTTTTGGATGAATTTAACATTCAAATCAGTAGACTGTGAGTAACATATTTCCCTCATGCTGAGTGGGCCTCGTCTGATCAGTTGAAGGCCCTGAGAAGAACATGCTGAGGTCCCAGGAGGAAGGAATTCTGCCTCGACCCACCCTCACATCCAGGCTGCAATATCAACCCTGCCTTGAGTCTCCAGCCTTCTGGTTTGCCCCTGCTGGCCCGCCCTTCAAATCACAGACTTCCCCCCAACCCCACGATCGCTTGGGACAATCCTTAAAATGAACTTCTCTCTTGCATCTCTTTCTCTGTGCATGCGTGTGTGTGTGCGCACGCCCTGGTTCTGTGTCTCTAATACTACCAGAGACAGGCATGACAACTGCCTTTCACAATGGTCTGATATACATTTCCATCCTCAAATTCTCAAATGTTCAGACTGACCCAGACTGTCCGGGGTACCCACTCCCCACTCAGGTTCTGGCACCCGGAGTGGTCACAGTGTTCTGAGGAGCCCCAGTTTCAAGACTGGACACTTCCCCATTTGTCATAAGAACAGCAGTTCACCGACCATCTGTACAGCCAGTGCCCAAGGTCCCCAGTCTGAGGAAGTCCGTTTCTGCTAGGACACAGTTCTCGCTGGGGAAGTCCTAGAATTTCAGTGAGAAGAAAATCTGTCCACGCCACAAAAGATGCTTACTTGCATTTCCTTCTGTTTCAGGTGGGCACTGAACTAGAATGAGACTATGGGCCCTGGAGCTCTAATATGCTTTTTTCTCTTTTTTTTTTTTTTTTTTTTTGGTATCGAGGATATTTGGTACCAGGCACACTTAATCACTGAGAAACATCCCCAACCCTTTATTTTATACTTTATTTAGAGACAGGGTCTCACTGAGTTGCTTAGGGCCTTGCTGAGGCTGGCTTTGAACTTGAGATCCTCCTGCCTCAGCCTCCCCAGTTGCTGGGATTACAGGCGTGGGCCACCAATACACTTTTAATGATAGTTGTGCTGATATCTTAAAATGACATTAAGCTCACCACTAATTATGACAATTAAGATCTGCCACTGGATCTCACTGTTAATGTATTAATGGAATGAATTTGTTACTAGGTCACCTCAAATGTTGTTGTTTGTCCCCTGCTTCCCAGTCCTGGGGACTGCACCCAGGAGCCCTCCACCACTGAGCTGCACTCCGACCCTTTTTATTGAGACAAGGTCTCACTAAGCTGCCCAAGCCGGCCTCGACCTCCTGGAGCCGGGTTGTCCGGCTTCTCCTGTTGCCTTTAGAGTTCTGGCAATGCCTCTGACTCACAGCAGGCTGCTCACGGCCTCTGCAGAAGGTGCCCTGGGCCCTTCAATGGCACTGAACTTTGACGACAGCCCTGGGCCCTGGGCCCTTCAACGGCACTGAACTTTGACAGCCTGGTGAAGAGAGAGGAGCTCCAGCCAACGAGCAGACCCAGCTCCCTTCTCCCTCCCACCTCCACAAAACGTGCACCATTGCTGTCCCTGTTCCTACTCCAGTGTGACTTCTAAGGCTGGCAGTGGCGGGCCGAGGTGAGCACCGGCTCCCCCACCTCCTGCCTGAGACCCAGGCACAGGGGAACCAGGAGGGAAGGCGGGATCTGCACCCATGGAAATAAACCACTTCCCTAAGCCCAGAGAAGTGGCTGAAAAAGAAAAAAGGCAGGGTAGGTGCCTGAGGGGCAGCTTGGGGACCCAGGTGATGAGAAATGCCACTGTCACTAGAGCTGCCCACCAGGCCCTGCTGGAAGCTTGGCCCATCACCTTCTAGAAAAGACGCCCTCTGTGCCACAGCTCTGAGGAGCTCTCCCTGGGCTCTGGGCAGCATAACAGTGCCTTTGACCCTCCGAAGTCAAGGCTGCTTCTGGACTGCTGGCCAGAGTGGAGAAGGCCAGGCTCCCCAAATGCAGGGCAAGCCGCCTCATCTGCAGTAGAAAACAGACTCCTAACGGGAGTGAGGTGTCCACCTACGAGGACGGGAACGTGGCCTAATCCTCCACCTCTAACCCACCCTAGGGAGCCAGCCACGAGGCACCCAGGGCGGCTCAGCTGGATAGACTCACAATCCACACACACGGGAGGGGAGGTGCGCCTGGGCCACCTCCAGCTGCACTCCTGCCTCAGTCCCCTTCACCTCCGGCCCTGCCGTGCCCAGGGCCCTGACAGGCTAAAATGGAAAGCGGCTTGCAGGCCCACCAGCCACCTACCTGAGCACTCTCCCCATTCCCCACCCCGGTGCTAGAGACGGAGCCCAAGCTTTGCGACATGCTAGGCAAGCACAGTGCCACTGAGCCACACCCGGCCCATGCCCACTCTTCACATTTCTTCCTGCTCTCTTCTCAGATGGAGCTGGCCCCACAGGAGACAAGCCCACAGGCTCCTGGAAGGTGACCTGCCCTTTATTAAGTGAGTTCCTAGTCTCCTATTTCAAGAGGTGGTCAGAAACAAGTGTCACACCAGAAGTTCATCCAAGGAGAGACAGCCCAACCACCGAGGGCCCCACAGCTAGCAGGGATCTCTCCTCTAGACTCGCCCTCCTCTCTGCTGCCTGGCAGAAAGGGCCGTAAAGAAACTTCTAACTCCCACTGGGCTGGCCCACGCCTGTGCCATGATCCCAGCACCCAATCCCTGGCCGCCTGGAGTGTACGAGATGGCTGCTACTGGACACGGGCCTCTGCTTCAGAGCTTGGGAGGCCCCCCTCACTCTCCAGGTTCCTGGGCACCCTTGGCCAGCCCTACCCAGAGCTTCTAAAAAAGTAACATCTCAGAACCTGGAGCATAGGACTTGAGATCAGAAAAGACAGCAATGGAAGTGCTATAAAGGGTCAGCACCCAGTGAGACGAAACTCAGGGTGTCCAAGGGAGGGCTAGGTCCCAAATGTACATCCACCAGTGCCCTGGGCTGATGGGGTGCAGAGGAGAGCTGGTGGCAGCCGCAAGACACCTTGGGTGGGATGTTCCAGGCTCACGCACGTCTGCATCAGAGAGGGCACAGTGTCCCTGACTGCCCTGGGTCGTGGCATGAGCCCCACAGCCCATATCCCCCTCCCCCTTCAGGATAAGAGGAACCCAGGCATGTGCCCGCCCAGCTCCTACCAGAGAGAAGAGGAGGGCTACAAGGCAGACGGGGTGACAGAGGCAGTGCTGCCCCACTGAGGAGAACAGGGCTCAGCAGGCAGAGCCAGGCCCCAACATGCAGCCACGGAATGGACTCTGCACTGGAGTGAGGGGCAAGTGGCTGGCCCGTGGGCCCCAGGCCTCCCAAACGACCAGCAGGTAGGCGGTGGGAAGATTCAGGGTCAGAGCAGCAGCCAGGTGGACACTGCAGGAAGGTCAGCTGGGGGGCCTGTGTCGGGGCTCTTCTGACCTGGCCGTGGGTGGAGACAGGTAGGTAGCTGAGGAGCCCAGTCTACCTCCATGTCCTGGAAGCCACGTGAGCCATATGGCAGGTGTCTGAATGTCACAAAGGACAATGGGGGAGGCTTGGAGGGGAGGAGCTGCAGAGGGTGTGCAGACACCCAAGAGCCCAGCTTCTTCCCAGTGTGACAGCAATGAACCTGCCGTCTAAGGCCACCATGCCTCCCAACTGTCTCTACACGAGACACTCCACCACTTGGTCCCCACCACCTCCGGAGCAGGTCGGATCGCCTACTCCTCACAGGAGGGAAGCTGAGGTGCACACGGCCGTGCCCGTGCCTGTGCCCGTGCCTGTGCCTGTGCCCGAGCACAGCTCTTCTGAGGCAAATGCCAGAAGTGATGCTGGAGTCGAGACAGCCCCACGAGAACGTGTGGGTGCTGCTGGGCCACGTGGGAGCCCCCAAGGTGGGGCGGGCCGCAGCCTCAAGCGGGAGGAGCTCAGGCACTGCCTCCCCTTAGCACCAGGCAAGGCAGGAGCACTCCCCACACAGGGGCAGCCAGGAAGCGAGGCCTGAGGAGATGGGCCGTGTGCCAGGCCTGGAGAGCTTCCTCTACTTCCTGTGGGTGGCAGCTCATCTTTCTGGGCTTGCAAATAAATGAAACCAGGTCAAGGGCAGGAAACAACTTTTTAAAACATTTCTAGGAAGGTACAGTTTGGTCAGAGGTAGAGGGAGGCCGTCAGACTGGCAAGGTCTCGCTATGTGGCCGAAGCAGGCCTGAAACCCTGTGATCCTCATGCCTTGGCCTCCCAAGTCACTGGGATTACAGGGGTGAGCCACCATGCCCAGCAGGAGTTTCTCAGACTAACTAACAGCAGCACGCAGTGACATGGGCCTGTAATCCCATCACCTCAGGAGGCTGAGGCAAGAGGATCACCAGTTTCAGGTCAGCCTCGGCAACTTAGTGAGTTCCTGTCTCCAAACAAAATAAAAAGGGCTGGAGAAGTAGCTCAACAGTAAAGCACTTGCCTAGAACATGCAAGGCTATGGTTTCAATTCCCAGTACCAAGCCACACACACACACTAACTCAGTAACATGCTCTTACTACATGATCCAGTATCACGCTCCTTGGTATTTACTCAACAGAGTGATACTTGTGTCCGTACAAACCTGCACTCAGATAGTGACAGCAGCTTTATTAATAATTATCCAAACATGGAAGAAACCAAGAAGTCTTTGGGTAAGTGAACAGATAAACTGCCTCGAGACAATGGGATATTATTCAGCAACGAAATGGAATGGGTGCCCTGGAGACGGGGCTCAGTGGCAGAGCTCTCGCCCAGCTGTGCAAGGCCCTGGGTCCCAGCCCGGCACCTCAAAAAAGTAAAAAACAAAAAGAAATCAAGAAATGAGCCAGGCATGGTGGCGCATCCCTATAATCCCAGTGGCTCGGGAGGCTGAGGCAGGAGTATCTCGAGTTCAAAGTCAGCCTCAGCAACTCAGCGAGACGCAGTCTCTAATAAAATACAAAATAGGGCTGGGGGTGAGGCTCAGTGGCTAAGCACTCCCCAGTGTCAAATAAACAAACGAATGAATGAATGATCAAGCCATTAAAACATGGACGAACCTTAAGTGTATATTGTTAAGTCAAAGAAGCCTGTCTGAGGGGCTGGGGTCGCAGCTCAGTGGCAGAGCACTGCCTAGCATGCATGAAGCCCTGGGTTCGATCCTCAGCACCACATAGAAATAAATAAATAAAGGCACTGTGTCCACCTACAAATAAAAAAAATATTTTTTTAAAAAAGAAGCCTGTCTGAAAAGGCTGCCTACTGTATGATTTCGACTCTGACTTTCTGGAAAAGGCTACACAGTGAAGATGGTAAAAAGGTCACTGGCTACCACTGGTGAAGGGAGGGAGGGACAGACAGAGCGCAGGGAAAATCAGGGCAACAAGATCACTCCACAGGGTGTGAAACTGGCAGCCACCGGGCACTGCCCGTGTCCAGACCCACGGAAACGACGAGTGTGAAACCTCAGCCTCTGTGTGGCAATGACCTATACAGGCAGGTTAGCTGTCATAACAAGGGTACCAACTGGGGGCGGATGATGGGAGGCTCCGTGGTGGGCACCTCTGTACTTCGGGGCTTTCTAGCTTCATTTTGCTGTTTCGTGCTGGGGTGGAACCTGGGCTGCTCAGGCTAGGCAGCACTAACCGCTCAGATCTGCTGTGAAATTAAAACTGCTCTACAATTAATTCTTCCAAAAGAAAATATTAATAATTTCTCCTACCTTCCTACTTAACAGCATCAGCCAGAGCCAATTGAGATCATTAAAATTATTTTATTTCGGGCCCGAAGTCAGATTTCAGGAATGGCTCACGATCTGCACATCACAGAAGTAAAAGCCAGCACAGCCCCAGGCACAGTCCCCACCATCCTCAGCACAGGACCAGAGGTCTATTTATTTAGGGAAAAAAAACAAAACTGGCGAGTGCCCCCAGCCCCCCTGCATTCCTACGGTGGAAGACAGAACCACCGCCTCCCAGCCGCCCCAAGCAGGCAGGTGTCAGGAGCCCAGGGCCTGGGCTAGGCAACTCGAAACTCACAGATGCGCGCAGCAATGACAAACTGGAAGGCGCTTAGACCACGTGGTCCAGGGCTGGCTCCCTCCTGCATGTCGCCTGAGCCACCCAAAACCAAGGCCAGAGCTGCAGGGAAGAGATCTGACCTCAGCCTTAAAGCTGAAGCAGCACCTGAGATGCCATGACCCTTCCTTGCAGGAGATCCCAGCAGTATAAATGCCCAGTTTCCATCTTAATCAGCCCAGCAGGGTCAGGGTGCTGGAGGACTCAAGAATAGGAACAACACACTGGGGCCACTGGTAGCTGCTGGAAATTGAAAGCAAAACTCTGTCCCACAGCCCAAAAGCTAAGATCAGAAGATTTGGTTCCCATCTGGGATCTGACATTTAAGCTGTGTGACCTCAGTCATACACCTGACCTCTCTGAGTTTTGCCATAAAGAGCTAGCAACCTAACCTATTACGCTGCTGAAAAGATGTATGTAATAGTACCAACTGGACTCTGCATACAAATGACTTTCACCTCCTCCAACTCCCACCTCTACCTTTCTGAACAGTATGATAAAGCACTACAACATTCTTTTATTAAAAACACAAAACAAAACAAAGCCCTAATATGAACTAAGGGGCAAAGCTGCAGGGGCCTGCAGACCCTTTGGGTCAGGGAGACAGCCCCTCAACCCATTGAGTGGCCTTGGTGACAGACCTGATGCCTGTATCTGTTTTCCCATCTATGAAATAGGAACAATCTGTTCTGTCTTTCAGGGGCTAAAGGGAAAAGCAAGACATGCAACTTCACAGCGTCCACTCTCAAACAGAGTATGAGACAGGCCGTGGGGGACAAGGGCTGGGAAAAAGGACACTAGGGGCTCTTGGTGCACAGGGGGACTTCATCAGGACTGCTGATAAAACAGGCCCAAAAAACGGAGGAAGGGCAGGGCCAAGGGAGCCATCTGACCTTAGAACCTGCTTGGTGACCTTTCCCAAAACTGTCTGAACACTAAACAATGTTCAGCAAAGTGATAACAAGGCCATTAAGTACTTGTTTAAGTAAAATGTGAGACTGGTGGTCTCACTCATTCTGCCTTTGCCACATATGTGTCAGGTATGGCATGTGACAAGTATAGCCGTAAGGACTCCTGTGCATGTCCAAGTTTACAAATGAACTCCACAGGATGCACCAAGAGCTCATCACGAGGCCACCTATCATGGTTCCATTGAGAGCCACCTCACTGACTCACTGGTCATGGCATTTGAGTGAGATCTTGCATAGTGAAGCTGGGCGTGCTAGTACAGCCTGGAATCCCAGCTACCCTGGAGACTCAGGCAGGAGGATTGCTCATTTGAGGCCAGCCTGAGCCATTTAGCAAGCCCCTGGCTCAAAATAAAATAAAAAGGACTGGGTATGTAGCTGAGTGGTAGGACGCCCCTGGTTTCAATCCTCAGTACCAAATCAAAAAGTAGGAGGATCTTGCCCGCTGAGCAAGGAGGACTCAGGGGCAGCTTCTTCCCAGAGAATGGCTTCTGATGACAGAGAAATGGGAACTAGGGGATTTTCTTCAAGAAAGCAGCTGTGTGCTAGGGCCAACAGAGCAGTCTCATCCTTGTGGAGGACATCACAACACGGATGCCCTGGGACCTCTTGGCCAGGCCCTGCTGTGTGACTGGGCGGCAACGACCTATACATAAAATGATTTGGGAGCTGATAGGGGCTACATGAACTCTGCTATTTTCAAATTCAAAAGCAGTTTCAGCCATGCATGGTGGTGCCCCCTGTAATCCCAGGGGTTCAGGAGACTGAGGCAGGAGGATCTAGAGTTCAAAGCCGGCCTCAGGAACTGAGTGAAGCCCTAGGCAACTCAGTGAGACCCTGTCTCTAAATAAAATATAAAAAGGGCTGGGGATGTGGCTCAATGGGAAAGCACCTGGGTTCAACCCACAGTACCAAAAATTTTTTTAATTTTTTAAATTTAAAAAAAAATAACTTCAGCTTTTACACCAATGTCACCCAGGTAAACTGAAACAAACAGGACCTTTAAAAGTAGCCTAATGACAGTCTAAGTGTTTCAAAAACACCTTGCTCAGCAAAGGAGACAACTGACCAGTTGGTTGCCAGCTTCACACATGTGACTCCACGTGTCAAAACCCAGCGGAGAAGCTGGGTCCTACCAGGAGGTGTGGCAACTTTCAGCTGCCAAACTCAGCCAAAACTCTCAGCAGGGCTGGCCCATCATGAACGAGGACGGGCACACCACACCACTGTCCCCAGCCCTCACCATGCTCGCGGGCAGAGCAGGTAGAAGGCAAGCAAACTCTGGAGGACAAGGCCTGGGGTCCACCTGCACTGGGAGTAAGCCCACCCCTGGCCAAACCACCCAGCAGGAAACGGCGAGGAATGCAGCACCAACTGCAGCAAGTACCACAGACAGTGACGGCCCATGAGGAGCCACAAGGAAGACACGAGTCAGAGTAAGATGGCATTTCTGCCCAGCACTGCTATAAAATTATGAAGAATCAGAAAGAAGAAGTAGGAATGGAAGGTCCTGGGATGTGCCCAAAGAGGTGGCTTCGAAGGTCTAGACAGTCTGTAGTCAGAGCAAGGTAGACCTCCAAATTGCCTACCACCCCAAGGGAGCTTTCTGACCCTGCCCAAGTCTTGGTGCACAGGACACTGGGAGGAGGGAGCAGGACCTGGTCCGTGGTACACTCAGTTCAGAGCCAGGCTGACGAGGCTGAGGACTGCACAGGTAGAGCACCTCGGGCCAGAGGTCAGTTCTTCAGGGAGCAGGTGAGGGAGGACGACCCACCAGAGTCAGATGGGGCAGGGCTTGGCAGGAGGGGCACCAGGTGCAGAATCCTAGGCACTTCTCTGATCCATCTGACAAGCCAGGCTAGGACCCAAAAGGTGGTGGCCCCATATAAATGGGGGGGAAAAAAGGGAAGAAGAAAGTTGGAGCCCCTGATCCAGGCAAAAGGAATCCTCATGCAAATTCATGGACTCCCTTTGCCGGTCTTGTTTCAAGAAAAGCCTCCTGCAATTCTTCTGTCTTCAGGGAAATGGCCTTGTCCTAAGGAATAGTCCCTTTTAAAGGAAGGCTCTCAGCAGACTCAAGAGAGACAGAAAGGAGCTCTAAGCTGCTTAGCTTGGAGTCACCAAGTGCCCCTGTGAGGGTGGCTTGGGCACAGGAGAGACAATATGAGAAATCAGGTATCACTAGGCTGTGCCATTAGCAACTAAAGCTCTTTCTAGGCTCCAGCAAACCTGCTCAGTGGCTGCTGAGAATTCTGCAAGCATCCCAGAGACTGCTGGACCATGTCCCCCCAAGACACTGACCAGCAAAGGCATCCTGGGAAGTGTTTTATCACAGGCTAAGGAAGCCCCATGTGAGGCCATTCAATGTCCCAAAGCCCTACCCACACAGGTTGATAATCCTGTTAAGGAGACATGTGCCGGTCCAGCAGCCAGAAGTGGACAAGGCTCCCGAGATAACAGGATCCCAAAGGACACACCCAGTTGCTCTGCAGTGACTGGCCACAGAAACAGCTGTGGATGCAGACTCCCAAGGAGTAGGCCAGCAGTGAGGCAGAGAGGGACAGGGACATCTCAGGTGAGGGGACAGGCCTGCAACTACCAGGCTGAGGTGTGCAGTGCTACAGGAAGGACCACCAGAACCAAGGAACAACCTGGCCTTGGTCACTTCTGCCTAGCAGGGACCCCAGTCCCAAGACCAGGGGAAATCCTAAAACCAGCCACTAGGAGCGAACATTTGAAACTGAAAGGTGGAATGACCCCGACCAAGGTGTTCCAGTACTTCCAACATGGGGCTTTTCCAAATTCCATCCCTGAGGGAAGACAACCGAAGAGATCAGGAGGAAAGGGCGGTGCAGAACCAAGGGTAGGAAAGCCCACTGCCACTGTCAACTCGCAGATGCCGGGACAGAGAAGTAGGAAGGAACATGGGTATTAGCATGGACTAGTGTCCTGTGGAGGTTGAGGACCTTCCTCCTCCTGCCACCCAGCCAACTCTGGGAAAAGTTTTGGGCCCATCAATGCAGAATTCCAGAGGTCCTGCCTGGAGAAGCCACTGAGCCACCTAGCCAGGTTTGCTGGAGCCTAGGAAGAACTTCAGGTGCTAATGGTACAGACTAGTGATCCAGCAGAAGGCTGGAAACTGAAATCTGCAGTACACCCTCCAAGGCAAGCACAGAGGGCCAGGTGCATCCCAGGACCCCACAAAGACAGGGACCTGTTAAAGGTCACCCCAGCTCTCACGTAGAGCCACACTGTAAGAATCCCTGGCCCTGCCAAAGCAGCACACAATCCATTTATTTATGGCTGGTTTTATTTGATTAAAAAAAGAACCTAGTTTAAACAGAAACGTGTTTTGGGCTGGGACACAGCTCAGTGGTAGAGTGCTTTTCTAGCATGTGCGGGGCCACGGGGCCACCCCAGCAGTGGGGAAAAGAGAGAAGCAGGCCTGCTGGCACCAGCTCAGGAAAATCACCATCAACACCCAGGGCTGGAGAGGGCATGTCGCCTTGGGCCCCGAGCAGCTGCTCTGCAAGGTAGCTTTGTGGGGCGTTGTGAGGGAATGCCACCACTGTGGGGTGAAGCCAGTTAACCCATATGAACAGAGGTAGCAGTTTCCCCCATCTTTATTTTTGGAAAAGGCATCTGGCAGCACTGGAGAGCAGCAAAGGAGCGAATCAGACCGGGCGAGAGCAAAGGAGCGAATCAGACCGGGCGAGTGAGAAGAGCCCGCAGGTGGGGAGGTATGGCCCTGGGAGGCAGTGGGAGGACAGGGAGACCACACAGGACCCTGCCCTGCCCCACACAGCCCACCACATGAGCAGAGCCAACGCCACTGATCCCGAGTGACCCAATCCTAAGTGACCCAAGTCACAAGGAGGAGACATCTGAACTGGGATGGGAAGGGACTGGGAGAGAGAGGCCCCTGAAGAGGGGAGGAAAAGTGCTGTCCCTGGCCACTCCCCACTCTCTCTGAACTGTCGCTCTGACCTGTTGCTCTGGCCACCTGGCACCCACAGGGCCAGGACAGGCCTCCTGGGCACAAGCTTTTCCTGAACAACCTCCATGGCCAGGAGCTCCGTTCTTTCTTCAGGTCCTGGCAAATGTCCCTTCTACCAGGGAGCCATCCTGTCATGTAGTCCACACTAGAACCTGCGGGACTATCATTCTGCACTTAGGACCAAGCACCAGCCCTTAGCCTTAGCACTTAGCCCTGCGGCTCTGGTACCAGTGGGCTGGCCTGGGGTCTGTGACTCCCGCCTCGGTGCACAGTTCCAGCAGTGCAGCGAACTCTTGTCTCAGAAGCACCTGGGCCTCAACTCTTCTGGGACACTAGAAGACCAGGTTAGCTGGTGGCCCCCGTGGGCCAGCACCTAGCCAAAGCAGAGGGCATGTGCTCTGGCCAGATGTTAGGTCTGACCTGGACCCTGCAAGTCACCACCCTGCAGGCTCACTTCCTCCTGCCTGCTGCTCTGATCCCAGAGTTTAGGAGGGCTCATCTCGGGGACACAGTGTGGGAAGGCCATGGGCAGGCACAGTGGCGACAGTTGACACCAGTGATCACACCTTCCCCAGGCACACTGTGCTTCAACCTCTCGGGCCTGCTGACTACTCGCGCCCAAGGGACAGCAGAGGAGACAAGGCAGGTACCAGGAGGGATGAGGCTGAGGGGGAGGTGCCTTCCAGGTGACGCGGTGGCTACAGAGCCTCCCACCCAGGAATGTGCTGGATGATGTGCACAGCCACTCTTGTTCTCTTCTCAGCCACAAGATCTTGTAACTCGAAGTCACCAAAATCAGGACACACATCCTGGATGAACCAGTGACGTGTGACATGAGGTCCACCTGGCTACATTCCCTATGCTGTCTGCCAACTTGGCCTTGCTCCTCAGTTCCTAGCTGGAACTGCGGGTATGTCGTCTCTGCCTGGGGAGGAGGGGAGGGACATGGAGCCTGGTCTTCAAAGTGGTGACACCTGTCTGTCGTTGGTCACCTGTCAGGCCTGAGGAGAGGCTGGCACTGCCCACAGGGCATATCAGCAGGTTAACAAGGACAACACACTGCACGTGAAGCCTCCAGGCAGAGCTGCGGCCCAGTGAGCCCACCCGCCTGGGCTGCTGTGAGGAATGCCTGCTGTGACACCTCCCGGGCCCTGCCTTGGACAAGTCCAGGTGACAGGTCCTGAGGTCTGCATTAGCCCTGCGGCTCTGGTACCCAGCAGTGGGCTGGCCTGGGGTCTGTGACTCCCGCCTCGGTGCACAGTTCCAGCAGTGCAGCGAACTCTTGCCTCGGAAGCACCTGGGCCTCAACCCTTCTGGGACACCAGAGCTGTGAAGGGACAAGTCAAGCAACAAAACATTTCCGCCCTCAAGCTCACAGCGGAACCCCAAGGGGTTGGGAAGAAAAGGAGGGCAACTTCTAGATGCTCGGGGGCCTGAGGGCAGGGATATGCTGGGGCCTCAGGAACTGAAGTCACTGTCCTGCCAGCCCCCACCCGCCCTTCGGGCCACTTTGCCGGGTACCTTCCTCCCCACTTGCCTTCACTGACCTGGCGGCATCTGAGACCCCACAGAAAGGCTGTGGGAAGTGTCTGCTGGTCTTTTCTAACCAAGGCCATTTTAGAGGTGGGAGGGTGGGCAGCCCCACCCTTCCTGGGGCCAGGACCCCTGCCGTGATGCACTGGCTTCCCAGGCAGCAGGAAGGCCACCCGCCTGCTGTCTGTCCTGGCTGAAGCTTCTCATGCTCACTGTTCCAGCTGCCCCTAATACAGCAGGCTCCTCGCCACTATGGGTACGAGGGAGCAGGGACGTGGGCAGGAAGAGCACACAGCGGAGCAGGAAAGGGAGCCTCACGTGCTGGATGCCCTTAAGCTACTTTGGGACACAGCTCCCTGAACTCACAAACATGCCATGGGGGTGGGGAGGGAGGCCCTGGGGCCAAGGGGGAAGGATTCGAGACTGACCACACCACAGGGCCACAGGCACTGGCTGACCATCACACACCATGACCCCACGCTGCAGGAGGGGGAACTGAGGCCCAGAGGGTGGCACCATGACACAGGTGGGCACTGCCATCCTGTGCCCAGCCTCCTGTGTTTAACACTAGCCAGGAGAATGAGGCAGCCTGTCTCTCCTCCCAGCCCTCAGCTGTCATCAGGACACCAGCTCCAACACTTGGAAGCTCTGGCCTGCTGCCTGGCCTCCCTCTGAGCCCTGCGTGCCCATGTGGCCACAGGATGATGGGCAGCCTCCACCAGCCTGTGCCCAGGCTGCTGCCCCCAATTCCCAGACCAGGCAGCAGTAAGTCCGCCTGGTCTGCAGACTGGTTCAGGACCAGGCCCAGTGTGGTCAACGTGGTGCTGGTCCTGCTAGCACTGCCATAGGCCTGAGTCCTGTTTTCCACCCCTCTGGTGACCTGCCTGTGATACCTTCAGGTTCTCCCCACACTGGACGCCTCCACCCCGAAGCAAACACCTGGGCATGGGGCACTGTAGAGGGACAGTCATGCGCGCCACACAAGGGTTATCTGCTCTTGAATGCTTCAGCCCAGGAACTACACCCACAGTCGGCAGCCAGCTCTTACTGGCCACTCCTGTCACCCCAAAATGACCAGGCCTCAATCAATTCACATGTGAGAGAACGGGAAGAGGAAAAACAGAAGGCAGGGCGTTCTGAGGCTCCCAGGACAAGCTGCCATCAGAGGCAGGACTCCAGGGCCCAGACCCTCCAGGTCACCCCACCCAGGAGGAGGAAGACATTCAAAGCCACTGCTTTGTGGGACTACATCAGTGCACACTTCCGCTCCACGGCCAGTGGACTTCACCTTGCACACCTGAGCTCTGGCTGACCCTGCTCAGCTGGGAATCCGTTGCCATTCTAAGCTCAGAGATGAGGTGACCATCCCCCAGAGATGCTACGACAGGAAGGGTAAGCACAGGGAAGGCCAGGGAGCACATCTCATCAATCCCTCCAGGGCAGACACCTCAGCAGAATCCTTCTCAACACAGTTCACTTCCGATTTACAAGAAGCTGGCCTACAAGATGGAGCCATTCACAGACCATGGGGCCAGTTATGTGGTCCTACACCAAGGACCTCACCAGTGAGACCCTGTGCACAGGAAAGGGATCCAACATGCCTTATTCTGGCCCCAGAGCAACTAGGGATGAGCTGGACACAGGACGCCAGCACTGGTTGTCCCCTCCCACTCGCCAGATGCACTGCGAGCTGAGCACATTTCCCTGGAACAAGCAGACATCGGTGAACGTCCAACGCCAAAAATAGTGCCACCAGGAAAGGAAGGAACATGCTCTTCTAGCTGCGACCTGCCCCTGCCCTCAGATGTCTCTCTGCAAGGCCCCCTGCCTGGCCTGCGCAGTTCAACCGTCACACCCGTCTGAAGGGAGAGACAACATTTCAAAAGATAAAGAGCAAAACCAGGCTGTTTCTGCTGACAGAACACAAGCCACACACCTGGCCAGCCCCCTGTCAGGGAGTCCCACCCGGGAAGCCCTTCTCCGGGACTTTGAGGCCACTGGTATCTTGCATGGCATCTAACCTACAGGAAGCATTTGCTCCTAGCTGAGCAAGCTCTAAAAGGCACCCTGAGTCCCCCCTCAGGCCAGGGTGATGTGTCCCTGGCAGACAGCCCCACAGTATGGCCACAGAGCAGAGACCGAAGGGACAAGGGACTGTAGTCAGGGCTCAACTAGAACCAGATATGGGCCCCACGACCCATTCCAAGGCAAAGACATGGGACCTACATCCCCAGGAGTGGAGGGGACCCAGGCAGCCACGGTTTTCTCCACACTACAGCTGAGCCCAACTCCACAAGGGACATCCACATCGGCCCTTCCCATCCAGGCTGTGCATGACGCTGCTTTGTTTTCAATTCCAAAGGTCACAAACAGGTCACAAATAAAAAGGCCAGTCCCACTGAAAGCTATGCCAGGCTTGCTGCTGCACCTGCGAAAAGCTCCAGGAAAGCCCTGGGAGTAGCACTCAGGGTGGAAAGCATTTTGAGTCTTCAGGAGATTCATGTGGAGGCTGGCAGCCAGGAGGGCAGCCGGTCCCAGAGCAGACACCCTTGGGCTCCAGATCTGACTCATCTTTTATTTTGTTTTTTTTGCAGGACTGCAGATTGAACCCAGGGGTGCTCTACCACGGAGCTCTATGGCCAACCCTTTTTCTTTTGAGACAGGGCCTTGTTAAGTTGCTGAGGTTGGTCTCAAACTTGCGAATCTCCTGCCTCAGTCTCCCAAGTGGCCAGGACTACAGGTGTGCTCCGCCGTGCCCAGCCTTTCTTCATCTTTGCTGACCATGGCTAGTCATCACCTAGATGTCCTGCTGATGAAATGAAGGGGCCAGAACAAAGGGACCCATAGTGTAGTCTGGCCCTGGGCAACAGCAAGGCCTCCAAGGGGTGCAGGCTCAGCACAGGGACTAACACTCCAGACCAACGGCCAATAACCTTCCAAGAGTGCTCTGGTTCCAGCTTTGCAGGGCTGTCTCAATGGGCAGCAGTGTCCCAATAAAATTTTATTTACAAACATAGGACCTGGCCCCTTTTCTAGGTCCTAAGGTTGACACTGGAAAGGATGACTTAACAGTCACTTTGTCAGTGCCCACAGCCAGCCCTGTGCAGCCCACGCAGCGGCAAGAATGCTGAGCCTTGGCTCTGGGGTAGTTACGGCAGCAACGCTGCGCAAGTTGTAACTCCTTGCGTCCCCAGAGATGCTATGACAGGAGGGCAGAGAGCAAGCAGGGCCAGGTCACAGGCAGCAGTCCTCTGCTACAGGCCACAGCTTCCTCAGGGCCCTTCACCCCTACCACTAAGCCCGCAGGGAAATGAAGCAAGAGGGAGATGCAGTCCTGATCCTGGGAACAAAATGTGGAGAGGACCAGGGCAGGAGGCACCTCCTGGGCTCCTTACCCTCAGTGGCCCTGTCTGGAGAGACTGCATCTGCCACTCAGGCTGCCCTGCACTACAGTTACCATCACCTCACTCCGGGACCCTGAAATCTCTCCCTCTGACGAGGGGAGGGGGAGCACAAGGGCCACAGCAGGAAGCTGAATTTCTCCCCAAAGTTAAAAAGGGGGGCCTGATCCCATGTTTCCAGGGTGAGCGTAGGTCACACGGGGTGGCTGACACGTGCACACACACATGCACAAGCTCTCCCCTCCCCTGATAGAGGCTGGCTCCTCCCAGTAGGCGGTGGGTGGCTCCTGCCCACAGGATCCCCGGAAAGCCTTGCTGCTCCTGCCGCGTCCCACCGGCCTTCAGTAAAGGCCTCGGGGTCAGGCCAAGGGGAGGGGCAGGGGCAAGGGCCAGCTTGCCTGCCCAGTGCCCCCGAGTAGGCAGCACCAGACCTCTGAGGTGTCCAGATAGCTTCCTGCCAGGAAGAAAACCCATCTCCCACAAGAGTCATCTTTTCCCCCGTAGTGCTGGGATGGAACCAGGACACTGTACACACCAGGCACGTGCTCTACCACTGAGCCATGCCCCAGCCATCCCAACAGTCATCTTCCTCCATCTTTTTTGGCGGGGGGGGGGGGGGGGCAGCGGGCAGTTCCTGGGGACTGAACCCAGGGGCACTTTATCACTGAGCTATATCCTAGCCCTTATTTATTCATTCTTTTATTTTGAGATAGGGTTGCACCAACCTTGCTAGGTTGTTGAGGCTGGTCTCAAACTAGTGATCCTCCTGACTCAACCTCCCAAACTGCTGAGATTACAGGCATGTGCCACCATGGCCAGCACAACAGTTATCTTTTAATTCCACATGGGACACAAAGAACTAAACTTTTAAAAGCAGATTCTCCTCCCAACCAAGCTATGGCCTTAGGACCTGCAGAGTGGGCCCTGCCCCTCCCTGGAAACTTCAGGCCTTTGTTTGGTTGGGTGTGAGGGCAGAGTCCTGCTCTGCCAGGCTCAAGAGGTAGCAGGGGTTGTGGGGAACTGTCCGACCAAGGCCAGGGCCAAGCCACCTTGCTCCCCTCCGAAGGTTAAGGTTCTTAACCTTAACCTTCTCTGTTTAAACACACCTATGTCCTGAGACTAGGCTCCACATGCTGTTTTTACGAGAAGCAGGGCATACCGCCACTGTCATCTCCACTCAGCTGCAGCTTCTCATCCACTGAGAGTCAGTACAGGGCCCTCCATGCCCCTGCCTCTCAACCGGTGCCAGGTGACCCTGCTGAAGACGTCTCCTCAGGTACAACCTGAATGAAGCAGCCAAATCCACCTCCAGAAGGGCACCAGCATCCCATGGTAGCTGTGCTCTTTGTCACCTGCAACCAGACTGTCAGTGGGAACTGCTGCCAGTCTCACTCACCCCTAAATGGGATTCCCAATATCCTTTGAGGAAAATGCCTCCTTATTATGACACTTTTCATAAGGATTTAGAACAGTCACAGGGGCAGCAAGAGCAGCAACCTGGGGAAGAACACACTCAAGGAAGGGATCACCCAGCTGAGCCCTGGGGTCTCTCCACGTGAAGCCAGGAGGATTAACCCGGGGCCTTTCATCACCAGCAGCTCCTTGGTTTCTCTAAAGCTCCAAGGCAGGCTGAGCTGCTCCAGGGATATCTACAGAGACATCTGAGCCCACTGGAAAGCAGCGACAGGAGCTCCACCCTGGTCTTCCCACGCTTCTGATGAAGAACGTCACTCACCCACATGCAAGGCTGACCCAGGTGACAGTGATCTTATCTCAAAAGGCAAAGCCTCCATCCAGCCTGAGACCTTGGCAACCCTATCCAATGCACCTGTGGTCCAGTAACTGCCCCTGGGATAGTCAACACCAGTGCAATACGGGAAACCTGGTGTCCAACAAAGGACACAACTCAAGAACCTGCTGGTTTCCAGACTGGCCATATCCATTCAAATCCACCTTCAAATTGCACACATGAGGACACCTGGAAGAATCTCAGGACAGCCACACTCTAGAACAAAGGCCGCAGCTCAGAAAGACCCACTCAGAAGTTTCACCACAGGCAGATTCCACCTCAACTACAATGACACACACCCGTCACAAACACACCAGGGGTTCTCTGGTTATCTGTAACCACTCCAGAGCTGACCCTCAGCATGTCTTCTAGCCCTGCAGAACCCCACATCTCTCACTGATAACCCCAGCTGAAGCATCACAATAAAGCACATAGTCAGCATAAGCAAACGTTAGAAATGTCCACCTCTGCCAGCCAGATACAGGTGACTTCCCAAATGCCTCCCACATCTGAACCCTTACCTGGTCCCCGGGCACCATCCCAGCTCAGGCCCTCAGACTCTACCCACAGTCGCCTCCAGCCTCCCTGCCTCCCACCTGGCCCTCCCTGAACATGAAGCCATCCCTACAAGAGCCAGAACACATCCTGAAACCAAATGCTCCGCAATTGTAGCCTCCCACTCCACCCAGGGATGCACGGCATGCCAGGCCTCTGCCTGCACCAGCCTCATCAGGGCTGCCCTTGGCCGCACTTCAGTGCCCCTGTGCCCCTCCACCTCAGGAAAATAAGAGCAAGCAGCCTGTCCCAGAATTCAGAATGCCCAAGACATACAAATGATCTAGGAATGGTGACCTCTTAGGGTCCAAACTGTGTGGAAGACATAGCCATTAAAAAGTAAAGTTTGGGCCAGGTGCAGTGGTGCATGCTTATAAACCCAGCAACTCAGGAAGCTCAGGCAGAAGGATCGCAAGTTTGAAGCCAGCCTCAGAAACAGTGAGGCCCTAAGCAACTTAGCAAGACCCTGTATCCAAAAAAAAAAAAAAAAAAGGAAAAAATAGGGCTGGGGACATAGCTCAGTTTACAGGTGCTGGGTTCAATCCCCAGCACCGCTAAATAGATAGATAGATAGATAGATAGATAGATAGATAGATAGATAGATAGATAGATAAAATAAAAGGGCTGGGGATGTAGTTCAGTGGTAGAGTGCCCTGGGTACAATCTCTAGTACAAAAAAAAAAAAAAAAAAAAAAAACAAAGTTTAGGGTGCTGGGACTGTAGCTCACTGGTGGAGCATTTGCCATATGTATGAGGACCAGGTTCAGTTTCCAGCACCATGAAAGACAAAACCAAATAAAAAGTAAAGCGTGTGCCTGTACTTGGGAAGCTGAGGCTGAGTCAGGAAGACTGTCTGAGACCAGGAGTTGCAGCCAGCCTGGGCAACGCAGTGAGACCCTGTCTCAAGAAGAAGAAAAAAAAAAGGAGCTAGGGGTGCAGCTTAGAGGTAGAACACTCGTCTAGCAGTTGTGAGGCCCTGGATCCCATCCCTAGCAACACACACACACACACAGTTTATGAGGTCCAAAAAAACAAACCCCTCTCTCTAGTCAGGGGAAGAAAGGAGACAAAATCAGCTGAGTGTATCATCAAGACAACTCAGTACAAGACAGAAGAGGACAGAGAAAGAGGCTGAGATGCCATTGCACTTTCCTGTGGCAACAGGAGCAGAGTTGCTACTTCTAGGCCTTTTGCAAGTCTTCTGCGACAAGCTACACTACTTAGCCCCTAAAACAAAAAAGTTTTCACACACGTGGCTTTTATATTTTTTGTTGTGGTTGTTTTTGGACACAGGGTCTCAATTGCCTTAAGGCTGCCCTTAAGCCTGTGATGTTCCTGCCTCAGCCTCCAGAGTCGCTGAGATTATAGGTGTGCACTACCACATCCAACACCTGCAGCTTCTCAACAGCAGTTCAGTGATTCCACAAACTTCACCTGGACTTGAGAACCTCTCCCTCCCGAGGGGCTGCAAGTCACAGTCCCTCAGACCTGGGTGACTCAGTCAGGAGCTTCGTCTCCACTTGGCCAGGGAGGTATCCAGCCCTGGAGGATATAATTAGCATTGGGTCCCGGTGTGCACGGCCACTTCATGTGGAGACAAGTCTCTGGGACTTATTCAGTGGAACAGTCTCCCTTGGGATGGTTTACTTGGACACCAGTTTTCTTTTTTCTCTTTTGTTTCTTTTAATTAAAAAGTGACAACATATCCGTGTGTCATCACTGTCTGTCATTCAAGCACCTACAGATCAGAGGTCACTTGGGGTCACTGTTCTAAGTGTCCCTTCAGGCTAGTGGCTGACTGCAGAGATGAGATCACACAAAACCCAGCTGTACAATTCACAGACCAAGAAGAAAACAGGACAAGGTAAGTCATAAAGGCAGAATCACGGGGGTGAGGCCCTAAAAACAAAAGAGGCCAAATCCTACAGGCACAGTATTAATTATCAGTCTGTCCCCTGCTGGGCCACATCAAGCAGGGCCACTGTCCAAGAGGCCCAGTTTCTAAAAGCCAGGGGTCTCCTGAGTTTCTGGCCTGAGCTACACAGAGGGGAAAAGCCGTCTTGTTTTTCAAGTTGGCTGGTTCCTCCCTCAAGGTCTCCTGGCGATGTCACAATCCTGGTGTGATGTCAAAACTGCTTGGAGGGTGATGAACTCTGGCCTCCTGATGAGTCAACAGAGGGTGGGTTTCCGTGAGCAGCCTACTGTTTACACACCATCACCGTGGCCACAGCCAGGCAGTCGGAAGCCTGGTCAAGGGTCACAGTGGCCAGGGCGAGGCTCAGCCCATCCCCGCAGCCCATCTTCTGCAGAGACAGCCAACTACAGCCTAAGGAGCACCTTCTGGGAGGGCTCACCCCACCCAGAGTCAGGCAGCACCCACTTTGAAACAGAAGCAAATCAAACCCGATGCTCCAGCATGCTGGAGGCACAGGCTGCCTGCTCCTGAGGCCCCGTGCCAGCCCACTCCACCCAGCCCAGCCAGCCTGGCCACAGCCTCGCGCCATGATGCCTGGATTCTCAGCTACTTCCCAGCTGGGAGGTCCTATGAGGTGACTCAACCTTCTAAGCCACTGCCCGCCTGTTTCCTCACCTGAGAAACAGGAACTACTCATGTCATGGACCTGACAGGGACAAAATGAATTGACTCAGGCAGCACAGTCAGCGCAGGCATGGGAGTAGGGCACGCTCCACAGATGCGGGTGGTCACCTATCACCTTTTGGTTTTCTCCAGGGACAGGGCACAGAACAGTCAGTGACTACAGAAATTATGCCATCCACTCATGTCATCAATGTTTGGGGCCTCTGGAGGGGGAGAAGGGGGTGTCAAAATGCTGGGGTTGTGGCTCAGTGGTACAGCACTTGCCTAGCATGTGTGAGTCACTGGGTTCAATTCTCAGCACCACATATAAATCAATAAATAAAATAAAGGCCATCAACAACTAAAAGAAATACTTTTAAAAAGAGCTGGTGTTTAACTAGTACTTGGGCCCACAGTGACTCCCTTTCAGAGCTGTGTCCCCTATGGCTCAACAACCCCCCACCCAACTCCAAACAAGACTATGGCTAGAGCACTCAAGAGGCAGCCTGAGACATGAGGACAGTGGGGTGCCCTCAAGCAGGTGAGGCTGCCTCAGAGCCCGATATGCCTCTAACAAAGCAGGAACCATAAGCTAGCCTTCCCCCAAAAGCTGTCAAGATGATGTCCAGCGCCACATCTTCCGGGGCCTGGCCAGGCACTATCAGGAAGGACCACACTAGGATTTACGCAGGATGAAGTGCTGCCCTGCTCAGTAGCAATCGGGCACCCACCCAGGAAGCAGGAGACAAGCCTGGCCTCCTGGGCCTCCCCGGCCTCCCTACATGGGAAGGGAACACAGACTAAATGAAGACTCCTCCTGCCACCAGTGCCCAGGTTGATGTCCAAGCAGCCTGCCTACTTAGCAGCATGTAGCAGTCCCCAGCACAGCACTGGGCCTCGCAGAACAGCCATGGGACACTGGCTGCAGGCCCCTAGAACCTGGGACTCATTCACACCTGGACTGCACCTTGCAGCCCCCTCCACACCTTGCAGGCCCTGTCTCCAAGAGCCTATGCATGCCAGTGTCTGGGACTCCATCCACTGACCACAGCTCTAGGTCATCTCCTGTGTCCACCCGGGGTCCCTCACCAGCATTTCAGCCTATTTTATTTACTTTCCAGCACTGACCACTGATGAGTCTTTCTTGCTGATTTCTGTGTGGCTCTATTATCTATCTCTTGATGATTCAGAATATTGCTATAGACACAAGGCACCCGTCGTAGTCCCTGTGGGTGTCTAGCCCCTGAGCAATGGTCCTGTGCTGAACAGGCACTCCGTCAAATTGGGAGCGAGGAGTGAACCAGGCTCATCTCCCACCAGTTCTGCACAAAACTCCATGAGGGCCCAGAAGCAGGAGACAGCTCTGGGCAGGAATACTGACAACTCAAGAGGCCTCAGGGGTGTGCTAGGGCCTGAGAGATGGATCTGGAGCTTGGAATGGGGGTCAAATACTGGGACCCTCACGGTTCTGAGGAGAAGGGCCTGGAACCGGGATGGGTCAGGAATTCACTTGCCCAAGACCTCCTGAGGCAGACAGAGATAAAATTCAAACCTAGACAGCTTCAATCTCCAGACTCATGGACCCTGCCTGGGCCCTCAATTATTCCTGAATATGCTCCCCTCCACCAACGAGAGGAGGTCACCTGGCCACAGAGTCCACTCAATCCCCCAATGACAAAATACAACCCAGCAGATAGAGGTAGATGCCCCTGGGTGGGTCACTTCCTCAGGGTCACCAGGGGACACTTCTCTGAGTAGGTAAGTGACATTATTCTGGAAGGATGAGCTGGATCCCACTTCCTCTCTCTGCTCTCCTGGAAATAGCCCAGCAAAACCATAAAAGAAATACAGAGAAATGGTGGCCTCAGACCTACTCAGGATTTTATAATCAGAGAAACTTCATCAAGCCCAATATGGAATGGGAGGACCAGCAGTTATACATATTGCTAGATCTCTACCTGGCTGGCCACCAGGCCTGCACAAGAGGGGCTCAGACTTCAGACCCTTCTGGGAAGAGAAACATGGTAGAGCCTACATAAGGTTGCTCCCAGGACTATGATTAACAGTTCCTGGAGAGACACAGAGAAAGTTCCACAGAAAGTTCCTTTCCAGCCCCTGCCACACCTGAATATGTAAAAGTCTATTTGCAATTAAAAAAGTTTATATGGGGCAGGGGGCTCAGCTCAGTGGTAGGGTGCCTGCCTAGCATGCATAAGGCCTTGGGTTCCACGCCCAGCACCAAAACAATAAAAAATTAAAACCCTATCCACAAGTTGTTATTGAAAAACCATATAATCACAGCACTAGAGAACAGAAAATCCTGGCTGCTGGCTGACACAGGTGGGTACGTGAGGTTTTATTAACAACCAATATTAAGTTCTTTAGGTCTCCTTCCCCATGCCCACCACCCAAAACCAGCTAAATGAAGGCTCTTCCTGCCACCAGTGCCACAAAAGGATAGGAGCTACTGTGGTCTTAGCTCAGTTCACTACACTGCCCAAAGAGCAAAATTAAATACAAAAGTTTCCAGGCCACTTAAGTGACCAGTCATCTTTCAAAAAAAACACAAGTTTGGGTTTCCCCAAAATTTAACCCAGCTAATCAAGTTGCCCTAGATGGCTAACTAGAGTTCTCTGAGGGAGCCCCTCCTGGCTGGTCAACACACTGCTGTAAACAGCTGGCCCCAATGGAACAAGCCTGACAGTCTGCAGTTAACTTGGCCTTCACACACAAGGAAGACCCAGCTTAGCTAGGGAATGTAACCTATACCCAAAACTAAAAATAGCAGCATGATGGCATACAGGAGACGCACAAGCAAGCCTTCCTGACAGGGGACTGGAGCAAGTGAGGGCAGCTTTGGAGAGAAGGCGGAGCTCTTGGTCCCAGGATCCCAGAAGTCCACTGCAACCAGGTACCAAGTCCACCTTATTTACATGACTCATGCCCCACCCCCCAGCTGTTTCTGGGAAAACTCACCTTCCTGCCGGACAAGTCAGAATTGCCCAGGGGAGGCAGGCAAGGTAGTGTAGTGTAACTCCAGCTACTCAGGAAGCTGAGGCAGAAGGATTATAAGTTCGAGGCCATCCTGGACAACTTAAGGAAAGCCTGTCTCAAAAATTTAAAAAATTCTAAAATAGCTCGGGATAATAGCTCAGTAATGGTGCGCCCCTGGGTTACATCCCTGGTAGAGCAGGGGGAAGAAAAAAAAAAAAAAAAAAAAAAGAACCGCACAGATGGAAAGACTACGGACTGCAATTTCACCAGGAAGAATGGCCCAAGCTGGTCACTGGGCAGCCACTGCCACCTCCTGAAACCATCACTAACTTCTCCTCCTCACCTGCAGGGGCGCCTTAGCCTTGTCTCGGGGAATCCTTTTGACAAGGGTAGAACTAGCTCTTCCAAAAAGATGAAATCCCCGTTCTATGAAGGGGAAAACTGAAACACAAGAACAGGAAGGAAACTGTCCGAAGCAGCAAAGGAGGTGTGGGCTCCGGGACAGGGGAGGGAACACGAAACAGAGTAAGAAATTCCCAGCTTAGCTAATGGTGCTGAACAAGTCTGGGGCAGGAAGAAGGCCACATTCCTTCCTAGTTACTCTCTCCTCACCGCCCGCGGCCCCCCCATCCCCTGTATACACAAACACACACAGGGCCTCCCTGAACCTGAGACAGACACCCCCCACAAGCCCAGTGGCCTTATGATTATGAACTCCTCACTTTCCAGGAAAAGAGGTAAAGTGCTCCTAAACCCTTTCTCTCAGATCCTAACACTGGGGGATCTGCAACTTCTATCTCAGCACAGAGGGTGCCCATGACACAAACAAATGGGAAGATGCAGATTTCTGATCAGGACTCCGGATGTGCCCCAAAGTTAGGCCTGAAAGAAGGTACCCCGCAATCTCCCCACCCCCAGTCAGGTGGCAGAACTGAAAGACTCTAAACCTTCCCAGATGGACCCAATGGCCAAAGAAGTTTGAGAGTCAACCATCAGGTGTGGTGGCCAGAGCCTCCTTCCAGGTGCCCACCATGGGCTCCCAGACTGAGAAAGGCACCGTGACCAGCCACCCCCACAACTGCCTTCAGGAAAACATCACAGCCTCCCTCAACACTTTCACCCTCCAAAGGTGTCCAAAAGGGACGGGGTCACTAAGGTGTGGGGGTCGGGGCTGGAAATAAGCTGTCCAAACTACCCCTTTCCAAGAATCAAGAGTGAGCCCAACCTGAGGGATCTCATTGGAGGCGTCAAACACAGGCCCCAGGTACAGACACAGCCTAGACGGAACAGGCCCCCAGAGGTGCCAGCACAGTAGTGTCCCCCGTCCACCCTGACAGGGACATAGAAAAGCTGCTTCCCAGGAAGTCACACCAGTCACCCCCAACCAACTGCCCCTCCAGGTGTCCACACGGAGAAGCCCAAGTCCCCACCACCACACAGGGCCAGAAGGAGGGTAGAAGTCCTCCTCCCCTTCACCACCAGGTGCGCAGACCAGTTCCTGCCCAGGTGCCGGGCGGCCAGAAAAGACCCCGGACGCCTGCAGGTGCCAACACTGACGCCCCTCCCGGCCAAGTTCCGGCCCCTCTGCCGCCACGGACTGTCCGCCGGTGTCGCCTAGTAGCACCCAGGAGGACCGCGGTTCCCCGCGCTCCTGGTCGGCGCCTGCCCCGGACGCCACTGGCCCAGGGACCTGCCAGCAGCAACCTGGACCCCGCGCTCCCTGGCTGGGACGCCGCGGTAAGGGGCGCGCGAGGCCGGCCCGCGCCCCGACGTCCCCGACGTCGCACCGGACCCCACGCCGCTCACCTGGCTGGCGCGGTAGCTCTCGAAGGCCTTCAGGGCACTGTCGGTGAGCTTCACGTGGAACACAGACACCTTGCTGCCGTCGCTCACCCGCCCGCACGACAGCCCGTAGCTCCGAGCCTCCTTCAGCGCCGCCATCTTGCGACCATCGCTCCCCCGCCCCCCCCTTCCCGGCTCCAGCGCCGGCGCGACGGCCACGCCACGCCCCGCCGCCCGCTGACGCGCTACATTATTCATGAGATGCGGCGGACCACGCCCCACAGGAGCCCACGAAGCCAACAGTCGCTGTCGTACAGTTCGCTGACGTGCTGCATTATTCATAAGACACAGATGGCAACGCCCTCTACGGGCCCGACAGGGTTCACAGTCTCCGCCCCAACGTTCTGCATATTCATAATATGCCGAAGGCCCCACCTCTCCAAACCCTAGAGGAGGCCACTTCCGTGCACGAACTCCGCCTTGACACGCGCACCCCTCCAGGCCCCGCCTCCATCTGTATTATTCACCGTCCTGACTCTACCAGGCGCGTCGAAGCCCCGCCCCACCGGCCTCTGACGTACCGCATTATTTATGAGATGTCTTCTGTCTTCCGTCTTTGGCTTCTGCTGGGAGCCGCAGAGAAGGCGTGGAGGGGGCGGGGCCAGCGCAAAACACGTGGGAGGCGGGGCCAGAGGCTGGCCAGGTTGGTGGGCGTGGCAACAAAAAAAAAAAACGAGTCGCGCGATGGACGCTGGGTTCTGCTGATGGGGTTTCCCTTAAGGTGGGCTGCTGGGTTTCCAGGACCTGAAGCTACCAGAGGGTTGGAAAAGGAGGGCTCTTCTAAACTTTGCTTATGAAAAGAGTAGACTTAAAACGATAAAATACAACGTCGCCCTGAGCAATGGTAGAGTCCATTTCTCAGCAGAAAAAAAAAAAAGAAATATATAACTTGGTAGGTAAATTTTCAAATTTTGTTGGGTTTTTATTTAGGTTTTTTTTTTTTTTTTTGGCTGATGATTACATCCAGGGCCTGGGAACATGTCAAGCAAATACTCTACCATAGACTGAACCCCCAGACCTAAGCTGTTTACATTTAAAAAATAGTTATCCATTTAACATGTACAACTCCAGGATACGAAAGCAGTATACAAAAATCAATAACATGCCTGTACGCCAATAATGAATTTGCTGAAAATAAATTAGGAAAAATTCCACTAATAAGAGGCTAAAAAAAAGAAACCCTAGAAATAAATCTAACCAAGAAAGTAAAAGATCTCTACAGTGAAAATTATAGCACTGAAGAAATTGAGGAAGACACGGGAAAGAAAATGGAAACACTTCCTGCCTGTATGGATAGGCAGAATTATATTGTTTAAATGGCCATATTACCAAAATCGATCTACAGATTGAATGCAGTCCCCATCAGAATAACAATGATGTTCTTTACAGAACTTTTAGGAAAAAATAGTCCTGAAATTCATTTGGAAGAATAAAAAACCCAGAATGGCCAAAGCAATCCCCACCCCCACAAGTCCAGGGATTGAACCCAAGGCTTCACATTTGCTAGCCAAGCGCTCTACCACTGAACTACCAGATTGGCCAGCCAGGGCAATTCCAAGCCATAGAGACAATGCTGGAATCATCACAATACCTAACTTCAAATTACATTACAGACCTCTAGTAATAAAAATTGCATGGTACTGGCATAAAAACAGAAACATAGAATGATGGAACAGAAGAGAGGACAGAGATGAACCCACAGAGTCATCTGATTCTTGCCAAAGGCACCAAAAACATAAATTGGAGAGAAGACAGTCTTTTTAATAAATGTTGCTGGGAAAGCTGGTTATCCATATGTAGAAGGATGAGACGAGATCCGTATTTCTCACCCTGCCCAAAAGTCAACTCAAAACAAATCAAAGACCTCAAAATTAGATCAGAAACTTTGCAACTGCTAGAAGAAAATGTAAGGTCAACATTCCAACATGGAAGTGCAGGCAACAACTTCCTCAATAGGACTCCCAAAGCTCAGGAAACAATGCCAAGAATTAATAAATGAGATGACATCAAATTTGGAAACTGGGGCTGGGGAGGTAGCTCAGCTGGTAGAGTGCTTGCCACACAAGCACAAGGCCCTGGTTTCGATCCCCAGTACCACAAAAAAAAAAAAAGAAAGAAAGAAAGAAAAGAAAAGAAAATTTAGAAACTGTACAAGCAAAGGAAACAACTGAAAGTGGGAAGAGAAAGTCTACAGAATGGAAGAAAATCTTTGCTAGCTACTCTTCTGCTGAAGGACTACTATTCAGAATATACAGAGAGCACAAAAACTTAACACCCAAAAACAATAATAACCCAATCAATAAGTGGGCCAATGACTAAATAGACACTTCTCAAAGAACTGCAGGAGCTGGGGTTGTGTCAGCGGTAGAGCGCTTGCCTAGCACGTGTGAGGCCCTGGGTTTGATCCTCAGCACCACATAAAAATAAATAAAGTTATTGTGTCCATCTGCAACTAAAAATATATTTTAAAAAATATATTGGGACTTGGGAGGCAGAGGCAGGAGGATCCCAAGTTCAAGGCCAGCCTCAGCAACTTAGCAAGCCCCTTGACAACTTAAGGAAACCCTCTCTCCAAATTTAAAAAAAAAAAAAGAAAAAGGAGATATGGAGATATGGCTCAGTGGTTAAGTAACCTTGGGTTTTAATCTGCAGTCGGGGGTTGGGGGGATACAAATAACCATAAATGCTGGTGAAGATGTGGGGAAAACTTTTACACTATCGGTGGAATTATAAATCACCACAGCCACAGTGGAAATCGGTAACCCTGAGAAGAGTAGGAGTGGAACCACCATATGACCCAGCTAGACCATCCCTCCATATTATCCTAAAGAATTAAAGCCATCGCACTACACCAATGTTTACAGCAGCACGATTCACAGTTGCCAAATGATGATACCAGCCTTGGTGCCCATCAACAGATGAATGGATAAAGGAATCGTGGCATAGACACACCATGGAATTTTACTCAGTTATAAAGAGGAAGGAATTGTGTCATTGGCTGCTAAATCGATGGAACTAGAGAACATCCTGCTAAATGAAATAATCCAAACTTGGAAATCAAGGTCGCATGTTTTCTCATATGTGAGGACTAGAGATAAAAAGGGGGAAAATGTGGGGCTGGGGGTTCTCATGAAACCGGGGTGGAAATCAGTAGAGAAAGGGGACACGGGGAGGGAGGAGGGAAGGGAAAGGGAGGTACTGGGGAATGGAATCGGCCCAGTTGTACCGTTACATTGAGTGCAATGTATGTAACAGCAAATCCCACTGCTATGTATAATCACACACCAATGACAGGACAAAATAAATCTAGGAATTTCTCTTTGCCATTTAAAAAAAACATACAACCCAGTGGTATTTAGAACATTCAAAATATTTGCAAACTATTACCAGAGTCTAGTTCCAGCACATTTTCATTCCCTCAAAAGCCAGGATTAAAGGAGCGTGGTGGTGCACGCCTGTAATTGCAGCAGCTCAGGAGGCTGAGGCAGGAGGATCCAGAGTTCAAAGCCAGACTCAGCAAAAGCAAGGTGCTAAGCAACTCAGTGAGACCCTGACTCTAAATAAAATACAAAATAGGACTGGGGATGTGGCTCAGTGGTCAAGTGCCCCTGAATTCAATCCCCAGGGCCCCTGAGATCAATCCCCCATACCCCACCCCCATAAAAAGCCAGCCTTAGCAGTTCCCATGATCAGTCACTCCGAATTCCCCTTCCCCAACCCCTGGCAACCACTCATCTACTTTTTGTCTCCTGTTCTGGACATTTCACATCAATGACATCATACACCCGTGCCTGGTTTTCTTCCTTCAGAATGCTTTTCAGGTTCCTGAACCTCAAAGTGTCTATCGGTGCTTCATTCGTTTTTAACTGCTGAATAATATTCCATTGTATGAACCTACCCTTTTTGTTTATCCATTCATCCTTTGAGGAAGGGGCTGCTTCTTCTCTTTCTGTGTCAGTATTATAAATGGTGCCTCTTAAACATCCATGTACATGGGGCAGTGGGGGAGTTTGGTTTTGGTTTCTGTTTTTAGTTTAGTTTTGTAGTGCTGGGTAATGGAACCCAGGGTCTCACGCATACTAACCAAGAAAGAGCTCTACCATTGAGCTGCACCCTCAGCCCAAATGTACCTGTTTTTGTGTAGATGGATGTTTCCCCTTCTTTCAGTAATAAACCTCGGAGCTGGATTGCTGGGTCGTATGATTCCCTGTTGGCCCTCTGGGAAGTGCCTGTTTCCCACAGGACCTAACCATGTAATCCACGTGGCACTTCACGTTCATAGGCAGCTGGAGCCAGAGGCCAGCCCTGGCCTGTCCGGGGCACAGAGCAAGCGCTCCTAGACTCCTGGTCTCCCAACTTGTGGTAACCTCTTGGGGGTTTTCTCGTGTCATTTTACTGGTGATAGAAGGTGGTTCCAGGAGGAAGTTTTGGGTTTTGTTTTGTTTTTGATTTGTTTCTTTTTTTTTTTTTTTTTTAATACTTTATTTAGTTGTAGATGGACACAATACCTTTATTTTATGTATTTATTTTTACATGGTGCTGAGGCTCAAACCCAGCTCCTCACATGGACAAGGCAAGTGCTCTGCCACTGAGCCCCAGCCCCAGCCCCAGCCCCTTTCTGTTTCTTTTTAGGATGAAGATTTTGAGGTAAGCGAGGAAGATGGAGTTAAGGACGTCTCTACTCGTCCCAGGAGATCTTGTGGGTTCTTTCCTCTCCTGCCACCTGCAGACCAGCACCTCCTGTCACCCCGCGGGTGATGCTAGACTCCTAGCACCCTTTTTTGTCTTTAATATTCTCGTTTACAATGGAGAACTGAGGCTTGGAGGGGGGCGGTACACAGGCTGGGACTTGACATGACCTTAAACCTTTCTGATCCAGCGCACTCTTAATTACTCTCCAGCCTGCCTCCAAAGCCAGGGTCCCTTTTAATATAGTCAGCCTTCCCTAGCGCCAGGTTCCACAGCCCAAGATTCACCCAACCATAGATGGAAAATATTTGGGGAAATAACCATTGCATCTGTACTGAATACACACAGACTTTTTTCTTATCACGAGTCCTTAATACAGTAGTACAATGACTATTCACTCAGCAGTTACTTGCATTGTATTAGGTATTATAGGTACTGAAAAGATGAGTTTTAATGTATATCAGAGGAGTCAGGTGTGGTGGCACATGCCTGTAATTCCAGATACTCAGGAGGCAGAGGCAGGAGGATTGCAGGTTCGAGGCCAGCCTGCACAGCTCAGGGGTAAACCACACCCAGGTGTTCAATCCCTAGTACCAAAAAATAGTAATAGAAAATAAAGTATACAGGAAGGTTTGGGGGTGTAGATAAATGGTAGAGCACCTTCTTAGAATGTTCTAGGCCCTTGGTTCAATTCCCAACATCAACAAATGAAATACAGTGGGCCCAGTGGTATGCACCTGTAATCCCAGTGACTCTGGAGGCTGAGTCAGGAGGATTGCAAGTTCAAAGCCAGCCTCAGCCACTTAGCAAGACTGTTTCAAAATAAAAACTGAAAAGGGCTGGGGATGTGGCTTCCTGGTTCAATCTCTGGTACCAAAAAATAAAAATAAAAAACCATCCCTGGCATAGCAGCTGGCATGGAGTAAAGATGCTCAATAAATCTGCTGAGTGAGGGCTGGGTTGTGGCTCGGTGGCAGAGCACTTGCCTAGCACGCATGAGGCCCTGGGTTCCATTCCCAGCACTGCCCACTGACAACTAAAACATTTTTAAAAGGTATCGAGTGAGGATCTCACGTAATGCTCATGACGCAGCCATCAGCCCATTCCACAGATCAGGAGACTGAGGCTCAAAGAAGCTTCGGGGGCTCCCACAGTGCTGCGGAGATCATGACTCCAGCCGTGCGAGCGTGGAGCTGTGTCCGCCACCTTTCCCCTGGGATCAGCCTGGGAGACGCTGACACTGACACCCATGCACGCTGACCTATCCATCCACTATGTCCAGCTGTTTATCTGGACAACTGGGGCAGGTCAATACTGGAGCTGTGGGGCTACCTGGCTCTGGAGGGTCACAGAAGGGCAGGGACAGGGCAGCCTGGGCACAGGATTCTGTAGCAAAGGTTGGTAGGGTGGAGACAGCGTGGCTGCTAAGAGGAGGAGGACGTGGGAGGAGCCGCTCAGCAGTAGCCGGCCTGCTGCTCTGAACCTCTGTGAATTCACCTGGGAAAAGACAATAGCATCAACAATCTTGAGCCAGGCATGGTGGCACGCACCTGTAGTTCCTGTTACTCGGCAGGATCGCGTAAACCCACAAATTCAAGATCAGCCCAGTCACCAGGCTCAGTGGCACATGCCTGTAATCCCAGGGGCTCTGGGGGCTGAGGCAGGAGGATGGCAAGTTCAAAGCCAGCCTCAGCAACTTAGCGAGGCCCTAAGCAACTCTGCGAGATCCTGTTTCTAAATAAAATACAAAAAAGGGCTGGGGATGTGGCTCAGTGGTTGAGTGCCCTTGGGTTTAATCCCTGGTACCAAAAAAAAAAAAAAAAAAAAGAAGAAGAAGATCCGCCTGGGCAACATAGGGAGACCCCATCTCAACGATAGGAACACGTCACCCCTGCATTAGGAATGTAAAATGCTGCAGGCCTCAGGATCAGGCGTGGCACCCGTGACCTTCTTGGGATAGATGTGGTTGGTGACTTGGGTCCACCAACCAAATGGGGAAATGGAGACTTGGAGAGGTGAGTTAGGGATATGCAGTGTGGGCTACCCAGTCCAGTCCGGAGGGGTCTGCACATCACATTTGATTCCCAGTGACCCCCAGAGGGACCCTAAGGGGCCGAAGGTGCTGGTGCTTCTCAGAGATGGAGCCAGTGCTTAGCATGCTTGGGGCCTTGGGATGACCCCCAGGGGAAAATGAGAAATAATAGCTATACTATCTTCAAGACAAATGTAGGACCCAGAAAGGAGAGTGCAGGGTGGGCTGAGGGGACAAGACCCAACCACGAGGCAGCAGAGCCCAGAAAAGATGCAATGTGGTCAGCTGTATTTTTCTTTTTCTCCCATAGCAGGGATTGCATAGGGGTGCTTAACCACTGAGCCACATCCCCAGCACTTTTTTTTATTTTTATTTTGAGACAGTGTCTTGCTAAGTTGCTGAGGCTGGTTGGAACTTGGGATCCTTCTGCCTCAGCCTCCAAAGTTGCTGGGATTACAGCCATGTGCCACCGTGCCCAGCTCATCAGCTGAGTTTTGACAAAGCTACCACACTCACAAGCTAGGGGAAACAAATCTTCCCCACAGACGTTTCAAGAACAAATGGACAGGGGCTGGGGCTGCAGCTCAGTGGCAGAGCGCTTGCCTAGCATGTGTGAAGCCCTCGGTTGGATCTTCAGCACCACATCAAAAATAAAATAAAGGCATTGTGCCATCCACAACTAAAAATATATTTTTAGAAGAGAACAAATAGACAGCCCTATAGCCAACAACCTCAACCCTAAACTCACACCACATTTAAACGTTACTCAGGGACGGTGTGAGGCTCAGTGGCGGAGGGCTTGCCTAGCATGCACGAGGCCCTGGGCTCCAGCCCCAGCACAGAAACGAAAACTACAATATAACATGAACTCCAAAGTGAGTCATAGGCTGAAACTAAAACCTAAAGCCATAAGATGGCTTGAATGTATCCCCCAAGGTGCAAAGTTCATACAGTGATGCATGGGGCCCTTTTGGGAAGGAATTCGGATTAGATGGTGTTATGAGTGTGGAGCCCCCTGCCTGTGGCTTTGTAACAGAGACCAGAGTTGGCATGTCCACCACCTTATCAGGCAAGGGTCTCTCACTGGATGCCTGCAGCATGCTCTTGGACGCCCCAGCTTCCAGAACTATGAGCTAAATAAACCTCCCTTCTTTATAAATGTCCTGGTCTCAGGTATGTTGTTTTAGCGACAGCAAATGAATTGAGACTGATGTTTAGAAGAAAATGTAAGGGCTGGGGTGTGGCTAGAGGTAGAGCATTTGCCTACCATGTGCAAGGCCCACCGTTCCATAACCCAGCCACACACACACACACACACGGGTATCTGGAATCTTTGCAAACTTGGGCTCAGCAAACATTGCCTGCACAGGAAGCACAAAGAAAATTGAAACTGAAAAACTGAACTTCACTGTAATTTTAACACCTGCTTTTTGGGAGATATAATTAAAAGTGAGAAAACAAGTCATAAGCCACCTCTGTGACGAAGGACTTGTTCCCAGAATATACAAAAGTGGTCAAAGAACAGGGAACCCAGTGACCTGAGGCTCCTCTAGCACGTGGCCAGCATATGGGAACGACAGCAGTGGCAGTCACCTGGGACCGGCTGGAATGTTACCCCAGCCACCCAGGGATCAGCGGGCTTCCACAGAGGCTGCCCAACGCGTGCCAGGTCAGTAGAATGGGCAAAGCAGGAGTGTCTGGCTGAGGCAACCCCAGCCCTGCCCTGCCTCCAGAGAAGGCCCCTCCCTGAGGACAGAGACCCAAAAGGGCCCAACACTGGAGAGGATGCACAGGCTCAGGCTGCCCGTGGCTGTGTGGTCCCCAGAGCCAGTCTGGTGGCAGAAAAGTGGCCTGGAAAGAGGCTGGGCACTGACTCAGGTCCAACGCCCAAATGCCACCTTCTGGGTGGCATGGCAGGTCGGGCTGTCAGGGGACAAGAGTACCTGTGGGTCTCCTTCTGGGGATGCTCTCGTTCCTGGAGGCAGGGTGGAGGACAGGAAGGAGAGCTGCAGTGCTGAGCTAGAGGCCCAGTGCCAGATCTACCCACCCAGGCTGTGACGTGGGTGACTTTCACAGGTGTTCTCCCAGTCCTCCCAGGTGGTATGGTTGGGGAGCTCCAGCCCGGAAGCCCTGCAGGACCCAGCACTGCAGACTACCCACCCTCACCAACCTCCAACACATTGGCCTAATCCTGCCCCAGGACCTTTGCACTGATCATGACTCAGGGTTGTCAGTTGGCTGCAGAGGCATACCCCTGTGGCCCTGAGCTCTCAGTGCACAGCACTAGCTGGGAGGCCTCCTTGGTCCCCCAGCCACACCTCCTTGGGCCCCACTCGGGTTCATACCCTTCTCCTAGATCCCATCTCACTTCTTTTGGCAGTGCTGGGGATGAAACCCAGGGCCTCACACATGCGAGGCAAGTGCTCTAACACCCCGGCTCCCCATTCGCCTCTTCTGAGGCCAGGAACCCCGCATCTGCAGCACATGCACCAGACCAAGGGCTGATCCTGGAATCCACATGGCAGCCTCCAGCCAGGGCCTGCCAGATCCCTGACTTCTGATGACTAACGAAGGCTGGGTGACCAGCAGAGCTGGGTGTGCGCCGTGAGTCCAGCTGGTCTGGGGCTCCACCCGCTACACCACCCCACTTCTCCAGGCTGTTTCTCCCTCTGTAAAGCAGGTCTTTGGGCCCCCGGAGGAGACCCCTGGCTCCAGCCCCACCCCCCCAGTCCACAGTGCGTGTGACCCGCATGAATCGCAGGCCACCTCGGGCTCGGCCCCAGGCCGCAGTGGAAAGAGGCTCTGCAGGCGGCACATGCGGGGTGGGAGGCTTTATTTCACTGTGGGGAGCCTGGACAGAGGGCGGCAGGCGGGGTCTGAAGGGCTGGCGGTCAGGGGGCTGGGCAGGGGCGGGCTGCCCCAGGCCTACTGAGGAGGAGAGACAGGCCGGGCGTGAGCCCTGACCCGCGGGGCGGTGGGGGAAGGGTGAGAGCTGGGTGGAGGAACGAGGGCCCCTCCTCTGGGCTGCACCCCACTTTCCTCCTAGGGGGCCTCAGTCCCTCCTGCTCTCTGGGCTTTGTGACCCCCGATCCTGGCTGCCCCAACCCAGAGGGGGCCAGGCCACAGAGGACAGTGGACAGGGAGCCGGGGAGTCAGGAGTGCAGGGTGGGGTCCACGGTGTGCAGAGGAGTGGCGGCCACCGGGTCCCTCAGTTCCTGGCAGCGATGACCACAGAGAGTGCCACGCCCCCCAGAGCAACAGCAGTCGCCCCGAACAGCCACTTCCAAGGGATGGACTGTGAACAAAGGGGAGAGGGGATCACGACGGCGAGGGCGTCGGAACCGGCTTCCCAGCCTCGGCTCCCACCATGGTCCACTCAGGCCTCCTGGGAGCCGCACGCCCCCCCCCCCCCCCCCCCCCCCCCCCCCCCGGCCCTCCAGAGTCAGTTCCACCCTCTGCCTGTCCTGGTCAGGGCAGGGCTGGGGCTGGGGTCCCAGCTTCTCCCAGCACAGCCCAGTGGCAGAGGACTTTGAGGCGTCCCCCTCTCTGCCTGACACTCTGTCTGTCACCACAGCCCCCTCAGGGCCCTGTGCCCGCAGGCTCTGCTCACCCAGGCGCCCTTGCCAGGACACTTGGCTGGCAGCCGGCTGGGGTTGCCCAGCATTTTCCGGTAGAGGGCCGTCTCTGTGCTGCGCTGAGCCGCGTGCTTCTTCACCAGCTTGGACAGCTCCGCGTGGATCGTCTGTGGAGGGGGGCGTGGGCAGGGAGGGCACGGGCAGCGGCAGCCACCCCGATGTCACTGCTGTCACTCTGCCCTCCTGGGACATGAGGGCTCTGCCCGCCCACTCTGGGCTTCACCAACGTGGGAGCTGCTGTCCCCACTGCCCAAAGGAATGGGGTAGATGGTGCAGAGCACAAGACAGCCGGGAGAGAGGAAGGTTCTGGGAGGAAGGCCAAGACACAGGCTGGCCCGGACGGTGGTGCCCTCAGCCCTTGGGAGTCCTGGCAACATGAGTCCAGACTGTCCATGTGGGGCACATTAGCAAGCTGGCCAGGGGCCTTTAGTTGCCCATCCCCCTGCCCACATGGGAACACCAGAGAACCACAGCAAGGAAAACTTAGGGCAGATTACAGGCAAGACTTCCCAGGTAGCCCCACAGAGCAAGTCCCTGGGACATCCCTGTCCTGCTCACCTTGTTGGAAGGTTCCAGCTTCAGGGCTGCCCTCAAGATGGGAATGGCCTCACTATATTCACCTTGCTGAGCCAGCACCTGTGGGGGAAAGGGGCAGCATCCCTGGGGACCCTGGCAGGCCTTGCTTTCTTTGGAGACCCAGCCTGCCCAGCTCCTGGACACCTGAGCAGCCCCATCCATCTCCAGCAGCAGCCCAGCTCCCAAGCCCTCAGCTGCCTTGACACTACGGCTGGCATCGCCCGCCCCCAAGCCTGCCCCCTCCCATGTGTCTGGCTCAGCCCGAGCTGGACGCCTGGGTGCCCACCGCGCCTCCTCCTTCCCCCACTGCCTTGGCAGGCCTACAAGGCCCACGGGACACTTCTAAGGTTCAGGCCAGGCACGTGACCCAAGGCCCTGATGAGATCCAGCCTGAATGAAGTGGTACCGCGGGGAGGCCGTGGTAAGGAAAGAACGAAAGCCTGGCGCTTGGGGGCCGGAGGTGGGGTGCGGGAGGGGCAAGAACCCCAAAGGCCATGGCCCAGAGACACAGCATCCCCACACCACCGTGCATGCCTGGGTCTTGAGTGCCCACCTGGATCTAGCCATGCCTGAAGCCAGCTACCCTGGACGTGGCATGAACCAACAACCCCTCTCTTTAGCTCGAACCTGAGTGCGCTTCTTTCACTTTCAACCAGTGGATGACCTACAGCGCCCCCAGATTATAAGCTCTTAGAAAACAGTTCACAGCAGTCCGGCATGGTGGCCCATGCCTGTGACTCTCGAGGCTGAGGCAGGAAGACTGGGCCTCAGCAACATAGTAAGGCCCTGTCTCAAAACAAAAAAAGGGTTAGGGATGTGACTCAGTGGTGAAGCACCCCTGGGTTCGATTCCTGGTACTAAAAACAAAACAAAAACAACCCAGCAACAGCATCTTCTTCCTCCCCTTATTTATTTGTGGGACTCTGCATCCAGTAGGTGCTCAATGAATGCCAGCTGGAGGGAACTGGCCAGGTCTCTCACAGCCAGGTCAGGCCAGATGTTCAACCAGTACATTTACCGAGCACCCACTGTGTACCTGGCCTGGTATGCAAGGTTAGAAGTTCAGCAGTGAGCAAGAGACCCAACCTCCACTTCCTACAAGTGGAGACAGACAAAGGCAAGACACCTCCGTGTGCCACTTATCAGATGGTGACATGGGAAAAGTGAAGACGTGGCAGGGCAGGCGGATGAGGCGGGCAGAAGTGCCTCCTGAAGTGGTGACTCAGAGCAAACACCTGAATAGGAGCTGGGGGTGCAGCTCCGTGGTGGAGCCTTGCCTCACGTGTGAGGCCCTCGCTTCTGTCCCCAGCAACCCCCCCACAGACACACACCTGGAAAAACAAAAACTAAACCTGAACAGGACCAGAAAGACCCAGGCAGGTACCTAGGGTGAGCCTGGGCCAAGGTCCTGGGGCAGGTGTGGGCCTAGAAGCAAGCAGGCAGGAGCCTGGGTGGGATGGAGAAAGGCAGAAGGTGACAGCACAGGTATTGGCAGGAAGGGGACAAACAGATGACTCAGGGTCCCAAGGGCCACGACAGGACTCAGCTCTTACTCTGAAGGCGACAGGAGTCACGGAGGACTATATGCAGGAAGAGCTGCCCTGGGCAGGGGTGAAGCACCCAGGAGCTGGGCTCTAGCCTCAGCCAAGGAACTGATGGGACCTGGGCTGGACCCGCCCCTGCCCCGAGAGCCAGCGCCACCGGCCCACCTTGCCCTTCCGGAAGAGCGCCTTGATGTTGTCGGGCTGGTGCTCAAGCACCAGGCTGCAGGAACGCAGGGCGGCGCGGTAATGGTCCAGCTTCAGCTGCGATGCCGCCAGGTTGTTCAGACACTTCACCTTCAGCTGCAGGAGCTGCTCCTCCTCCTCGAAAGTCATGTCCACTGTGGAGGACAGCGGTCACTGCACCCCGGGACCCGCTCCTCTGAGGGACAGCTGCCATCCCCAGGCGCGGAGCTCCGTCCGCCCATCTGACAGGGGACCATGGTCACACCTTCCCCAGGGCTCATGTCCGACTCATGGCACCTTAAGGAAGGAGTGCTGGAGGGGCTATGTGGACAGGTGTCACCTGCCACCGCCCATCAGATTCCCACGCTCCGTAACATCCCCGCTGGCCCCGGGCTCGCCAGTCTGGAGGGACCCTGGTCTGAAGGCAGCCTGGGGTTCCTGGCGCTGAGCATGGAGACACGCCTCTGTGGGGGCAGTGGTGGGCATCTGACCCAAAGGTACTCAGTCACCTTTGGCGCTGGACGTGATGGCCTTGATGGCAAGGTCGTAGGAGTTGGCGGCCAGCACAAAGTCCGCTCGCTGGTAGTGGGCGTTACCACACTCCCGCTTCCGGTTGGCCAGGGCCACCCGCTCCTGTCCCGTCAGCATCTCCAGGTCAGGCCCATCCACAGCCGTCTTCAGGGTGACCTCCAGGCACAGGGCCGCGTGCGGGGGGATGTAGGGGCTCCTGCTGGGGAGGTGGGGCAGGCAGGGCGCACTCAGACCCGGGGGCACTGGCCCTCACCCCAGACTCGCCGGTTGACTCTGGGACAGGAGGGAAGGGCCTCAAGTCCCAGCTGTGCCCCATGGCCACCCCTCCCCAGTGAACCACAGGGAGGTCACCTTGCCACCCTGGAGCGTGGCTGGGCCAGCAGGTTTCCCTCCCTCAGCCTCTTCTACAAAGCGAGCAGGCAGATGGGGAACCTGGGGACGCCCACAGCATCCGTCACCCAGCTGGGACCCACAGTGGCGCTCACCTGCCCTGGGGGCCGTAGCAGTACTTGGAGTCAGCAGTGACCATGGCCGTCTCACCCACGTCCATGAGCGGGACACTGAGGTCCAGGGCCTGGGTGGACAGGGTCAGGGGACTCAGGTACCGCCCAGCCCAGCAAGGTACCCACCCTGCCCCCACCTGGCTCCTCCCTCCCCCAACCTGGATGACGTCGCAGTCGCCCAAGGTGAACACCAGCTCTGGCTCCTCCTGTACCCGCGTGCCGTTCTCCAGCGACATCTGCAACTGCACGGTGACCACCTGCCCCTTGGATGGTCGGCTTGAGCCAGGCGGGCCTGGGACCAGTGTCTTCTTTCTCAACAGCCCATTCCCTGCCAGGAGGAGGGGATGTGAATGGACTCAGATGGGAGCCCCTCGGCCCCGCCCAGCTCTACTTGCTGCAGAAGGCGCGGGCCAAACACAGGCCACCACCCACAGGCCAGGTGACCCAGGAGGCTGCACACTGGGCGTGACAGGGCAGACCTCTGTTTTGGGGGTGCTGAGGATGGAACCCAGAGCCTCGCACGTGCTAGGCAAGCGCTCCACCGCTGAGGCGCCTCCCCCAGCGCCAACAGGACAGATTCAGGAGTGACAACACTGCTGGAAACTGGCCCAATGAACAAGAGCTGGTCTGGACTGAGAGGTCCAGAGGACAGACGCTGGCGTAGGCCCTCCCAGCTCCAAATCCCAGCCCCGGGATGTCTGGGCCTCCGTTTACCCAGCCATGAAATGGGCCGACCACAGGGCCTCCCAGCGGTGCCCAGCAGGCCTTGCGTGGCTTGCAGAACCTGCCATGCTATGTTTCCACCAAGGCACCCTGTGCACTGAGCTAAACAGTTAAGTGGAGTCAAAGGGCTTATGAGCAAAAGCAGCCCGATGCCCCCATAATCCCACAAATGAGACCACAGCCACCCTCTCAGCTGCCTCAGCTTATGTCTCTCCCACGCCCCAGGCCACCCCAGGACCCGCCAAACAGCCAATGCCAAGGAAACCTGAGAACCAGGCACAAGGTTCAGCACCCTGCCGCCCACTGTCACCCCACAGCAGCTGCTGGGATGATGGCTTCCAGCACCCACGTTAGATAGCAGGGAACAGAAGCAGAGAGGGCAGATGACCTGAGTGGGGACATGCAGCTCTGCACGGGTCTCCCTGGGGCTCTCCCAAGGCATCCACAAAGCAGCCCTAGTGAAGTGAGGGCTGAAACCTCGGGGAGGTCGCCCGCCAGGTCTGCGCCAGTCACTCATGTTCCCACGGTGGCCTGCACGCTCTAGAATATTTTGCAAGTCTGAGTGGATCATAGCCTAAAGATTAGAGATACTGATGGAGCCATCCTTATTCTGGAGTATTCTAGAAAATTCCAAATTTCTGTGCTACACCCCTACTTGTACACACCGAGCATTCAGTCTGAGAACCAGCGATCCAAGGGATCCCTGGATCTTAAGGTTTGTGGGCTCTGAAGATGGATGTGTCAGACTGGAAAATGAAAACCCCAATTCTTTTTCCTTTTTTTTTGTTTTCTGAGGTGCTGGGAGGGGAACTCAGGGCTTCCCACACACTACGCAAGGGGTCTACCACAGTGGGTGCTAACATTCCCTGCCTGGAGGCCCCGATTCTGACCTCAGAAAGCAGCCACACTCACGCAGACAGCGTCACACTAGTGCTCTGAGGGGAGTGAGCAGCTCTCACACGAAGGAAGAACAACTTGCCAAACTCTACTGCACTCAGGGAGGCTGTGTGACCTTGGGTAAGTGTCTTTGCCTCACTGGGCCATTTTCCCATCTGTTATATAGGGAAGGAATTGGTCCAGGGTTGCTGGAAGGATCCAGCTGCACGGGACTGGTGTGGAGCCAGGGGTTTTAGAGGGTATTGGGGACTGAACCTGGGGTGCTTTGCCACTTGGCCCCATCCCCAGTCCACAGACATTATCAATAGTGGTGATGACTTACCATTTATCATAAAGACAATAACTACTTAGTGTATTGGATGCCAGGCCTAGCGGCAACTTGTTTTCCACAGAATATTAACATTTCTCGATTTTAGAATTCTGAGGGGAGGGGTAACTTAAGTTACTTTCTTTGTAGGACTTCTTTGGCATCGAGAATGATCATGAGGTGCTGGGTATATAACTCAGTGGTAGAGCACTTGCCTAGCACACTCGAGGCCTTGGGTTCCATCCCCAGTACTGCAACAAAAGGGAAAAAGAAAATCCTCCCCCAAATATAATAACAATAATTGCTAATGGCACTTCACAGTTATAAAGCATTTTAAGAACAATAATGAAGTCAGACAGGGTAGTTTATGCCAAAGTCAGCCTTAGGCAATATAGTGAGCCCTGTCTCAAAACAAAATTAAAAAAGGGCTAAAAGTGTAGTTCAGTTGTACAGTGCTTGCCAAGCAGGTAAGAGGCCTTGGATTCAATCCCCAGCATAAGGGGAAAATAATAATGAGTACTGTGAACCAGTCAGAGGGACGAATAGGACATTCTCCAGATCTATTTGACCTCAGGATGCATTTCTCAGGGACGGGCATATGTCAGACAATTGCCCAAAAAAGGTGCAGTGGGGGTTGGGAGCTGCTGGCAACCAGTATGCTGGCTGTGTGGCTCTGGGCAGGTGACTCAGCCTCTCTGGGCCGCTGTTAACAGCTCTGGGAAAAAGAGACACGTGGGGTGTGTGTGTGTGTGTGTACGAAAATGAATGGAGTTCATGAACATGAAGCATCTTAAGCAGTTGCCATTGGATGGCAATCACCATAGTTACCAGGTTACTTTCAACCCTCACAGCAGAGAAGGGGAAACGTGGCTCAGGGGATGAGAAGGCCTGGCCCAAGGTCACTCTGCACCTGAGCTGTCTGGGCCCTGCAGATCAACCCAAAGCACCCTTGCTCCTTACCCAGGACGTCCAGCCACTCTTCTGGAGCCGGGGCTGGGGCAGGCTCAGGCTCCATGGCAGCCAGGAACTCTCGGGCCAGCGCCCCAGGTTGCTCAGCCTCCTCCAGAGGGGACTGTCCCATGTCCTCGAGAGGTGGCAGCTCACTCAGGTCATCATCCTCCTCTTCCTCCTCTTCTTCCTCACCCTCTGCATCCTCAACCCCATCCAGCACCTCGAAGTCTTCAAGTGGTGGGACACCAGAAGGCGGTGGGGCAGTGGGCTCCGAGGGCTCAGCACAGGATGCCATACTGCAGGGGGGACGGGAACTGGCCCTGGCAGGGTTACATATGGGGTAAGAAACCCAGCGAGCCTCTCGAATTCTCTGCACCACCCATTCCCTGCATGCTGATTGCCCGCTTTGTGACTCAGGAACTGTGGCCCTCAGTTTCCTCATCTATACAGTAGGTACAGCAACAACCCAGGCTTGTTGAAATTAACAGCCCACGCATCAAGCCCTGAGCATCAGTGTTAGCTATTATTAGAGCTAATTATTATTTAATCTTTATAAACAGCCCAGGAAGTAGGGAACTCCCCCTCCCACAGTTGCAGAAAAAGAAATTGAGGCCCAGTGGGACAAAGTCATGTGCCCAAGGTCCCAGAGCAAGCCAACAGCAGAGGCAGAATTGAAACCTGGGGTTCCAGACCCTGGGGCCTTATCTGATTAAATACCAATAAAGAGCCACTGAGTTTTTCGTTTGTTTGTTTTTGGGATGGGGACAGCCCCTGAGGTCTTAGGGAAGCCATTTTTATAGCCTCTGAGCCACTTGTGCAGTTGAATCATTACCAGGGCTTTCCACTGCCAGCTGTCCCAGCTCCCAGAGACCCCTCCCCACAACCACCAGCACCAGCCTCAATCACCTAGAATCCCCAAGCCTTTTTCCTTCCACACCCTGAAGCTAATGCCACCCTGGAACAACAGGGACCCCAACCCCAATCCCCCCACCAAGGAAGACCTTTCTCCAGCCATCGAGCCTCCTTTCCAACCACTCAAAGCAGCTTTCTGAGTAGTAGAGACCCCCCCACGGCATTCCACAGCTTCTTCCTGGCCCCGGGCCTGTCTCCCCAGTCCAAGGCCTGTTGGGAGCCCCCAGTCCTGGCTGTACTATCACCAACCGAGGCCAGGCCCCTTCCCCCAGGCTCCAAGCTCAGAAGAGACCAAGCCATCACTCACCACAGCATCCCCTCCTCTACAATCCTCACCTGCCCGGCTCCTTCCGGGATCGGGCCCCTTCTCTGGGACCCTCCCGGCGCCCACCCCCACAATCCCCCGCGCCCACACAAATGGGCCTCCCACCCCAACCACCACCCCCAGCCATGGCCGGCCCCCCCACAGCCGCTCTGTAGCCCCGTAAACACCCGGTGTCCCCAGACGTCTCGCTCCCGATCCCATAACACCCTACGTTCTCCGGACGCCCCCTACCTGGGTCTGGCCCTCGGTCAACCACCCACCCAAGCCCCCAACGCCCCAGGCCGGTCTGACGCCACTAATCTGGGGCCCCGACCCCCGCACCCCTTGGGCGCCCCCAGCCCAGCACGTCCGTGTCAACAGCCCCCAGAGCGGCTCGCCTCCGCCCCCTTGGCCCCTACCCCCTGCCGCCAGCGTCTGGCTGCGCCCCCTAGGACACTATCGACCCCCGCGCCCCCAGCTCGCCTCCCCCACGGCCCCTCGCCCCGCCCATCGGCTACGGCCCCCGCCGCGCCGGCCTCCGGTCCAGCCCAGGCTAGGGCAGCGCCCAGGGCCGGCGCAACCCCGCCGGCGCCCCAGGACACGTGCCTCCGGCTCCGGGACCCCCGCCTGGGGTCCTGCGCCCCCCTCCCCGCCCCCAGCCGCGGCCGCCGCGCCTCGGGAACCAGGTTCGGGCGCCCGGCCCCACCTCCGCCGCGCCCATTGGCCGCCGCCACCGCGACTGCAGCGTCCATTGGCTTACCTACACGTCCTTCCCGGGCGCTGGCTCCGCCCCCTTCCTGCTTGGCTCCGCGGGACGTTCTTAAAGGGGCAGAAGCTTCTGGGCCATTTGGGGCGGGGGCGAGTGGGCCCTAAGTTAGACTCCCTAACGCTAGTGATCACCGCGCAGCGTGGTGACGCTCTTGGCTCCCATCAGAATTTTACCCTGTTTATCTGCGAAATGGAGAAAAACACCCATCTCCATGCACTCTCACCTTGGCGGCTGTTGGGAGAACAGTACCAAATGGTGTTTCCTTAAGTAGAAGGTTTGAGGGTTAGGGCATCTATGGGACTGCTGGACAACCACCCCGAAGCCTACTTACAGAAGTGGACCCGAGGCCCGGAAGGGGAACCACGTGCCCAAGGGCACACAGAACCCCCCCCCCCCCCCCCCCCCCCCCCCCGCCCAGCGCCCGGAAGATTGCCTGGTGCATACATGAGGCGCTCAATAACAGCTAGGTGGACAAGAGAGCGAGCAAGACCCCTAGAAGTTCCTCCTCCGTGCACCCTCTGCCACAGGGTGATAAAGTGCCCCGGGAGAAGGTGGTACCCTCGATTAGAAAGATTTTCATGAATTTCGTTTTGAAAACTGGGCACACACACCTCACCAGCTCTTGTTTTGTTTGTTCCCAGCAGGTTACCCTTCTAGAATGATCTCCTTTTGCTTTGCTCCCAACCCCACCCACCTCACTTTCCCATATCCCGACAGGGATTTTTCTCCTGTTTGGTGCCCAGTACCTCCTTGAACAATGCCTGGCACCTATGGAGTTCAATAAATGAATGAATAAATGAATGAGTCAGAGGTTGACCTTTGGAGGTAGCTGTCACTGGAGGCAGTCACGATTTTTGAAGGTAACTGGCTTCTCAGATCAGAGTTCTGAGATTGCCTCCCACAGGAAGTCCTCCCTGCTCTCAGGGCAAAGCCTGTACCCCACTAAGCTGTCCTCCTGGCTTTACGAAGCCCTCCTTTACAACTGGCTCACTTGTGTTGTTTGAGTCTCCTCTGCCGTGCCCCTGACGCTGGAAGACACCACCAGCAGCAGCCTGGGGAGGCTCTGTCCTTTCTAACAGTTGTAGTTCTGACACCTGCTCAGTGTCTGGCAGAAAAGCCAGACAGGGGACCTGGGGATCAGAAATCACAGCCCAAGGAAGGCAGGCTGGCCGGCCAGAAGTTGGTGGGGCAGCCAGGATATGGGAAGTCACCCCGGAAGGGGTCAGTCTTAGTTATGAGGAACTACAAACCTCAGTGTAGAGTGGGGCCACTTGTCCATCCATCCATCTGCACCTCTGTTAAAAGGTGGCTGGAGGAACTGCAGTAAACGGTGCTAAAAAAAGTAAACAGTAAATGGCTAAAATAAATATAAAAGCACCACCCAACCATAATATCAATGGCTGATACTCATTAAGCAAGCATCATAGGTATAGGCAAGCCCTTCATGCATATTTAATTTTTTTTTTTTTTTTGTACTAGGGATTGAACCTAGAGATGCTTTACCACTGAGCCAAATCCCCAGCCCTTTCATATTTTATTTATTTTTTTGCGGTGCTGGGGATCGAACCCAGGGCCTTGTGCTTACAAAGGCAAGCACTCTACCAACTGAGCTATCTCCCCAGCCCTCGTATCTTATTTAGAGACAGGGTCTCACTAAGTTGTTTAGAGCCTTTCTAAGTTGCTAAGGCTGGCTTTGAACTCTCTATTGTCCAGTCTCAGCCTCCAGAGCCACTGGGACAACAGGTATGAACCATTGCACCTGGCTAATCCTTTCTTATAAGATAAATATTCTGATATTTGGAAGCCACAGGACTAACTGCACACAGATTGTAATGGTCATGTTCTCCCAATGAACTAACTCTTTCATTACTATGACGTGTCCTTCTTTATCTGTTTCTTGCCTTAGAGCCGACTTTATTAGGATAGCGCTCATGCTCCTTTGGATCATGTTTTAAATGTTCCACACTCATTTACCATTTTGCCTTCCATCTTTTTGTATCCTTATATCAAACACACATCTCTTGGAAGCAGCATAGAATTGGGTTTTGCTTTTGTTTGTTTCTTTGTTTTTGTTTGTTTGGTACTGGGGATTGAACCTAGAGGTACTTCACCACTGAGTTACAACCCCAGTCCTTTTTATTTTATTTTTTAAATTTTGAGACAGAGTCTTTCCATGTTGCCCAGATGGCCTCAAACTTGTGACACTTCTGCCTTATTCTCCCAAACAGCCATGATCGTAAGTATCCAGCTGAGTTCTGCTTTTTGATCTATTCTGCCCATCTTTGTCTTTTAGCTGGGTTATTTGGCCTGTTTATATTTAATGTAATTATTAACATTTTGGAACATAAATCTGCCTTGTTATATGTTTTTTTCCTCTGTCCCACCTGCTTTATGTTCCTGTTTTCCTCCCTTTTTATCTTCTTTAGGGTTGGATGGGTATATTTGGTAAGACTCTTCTTAATCCTTTTTTTTTTTTTTTTTTTGAGACAGGGTTGCAGTATGTTGCCCTGGCTGGTCTCAAGCTCGCAGGCTTAAGTGAGTTCTACCCATCTCAGCTTCTTGATCAGGCATGTGCCACATCAACTTATAGATAAAGACACTTTCTTTTTTTTTAATTTCATTTTTTAAAAATTTTTACAGACTGCATTTTGATTCATTGTACACAAATGGGGTACAACTTTTCATTTCTATGGTTGTGCACGATGTAGATTCATACCATTCATGTAATCATACATGTACATAGAGTAATGATGTCTGTCTCATTCTTCTATCTTTCCTTCCCCCATCCCCTCCTGCCCCGTTTTCCTCTATACCATCCAAAGTTCAATAAGGACACTGAAGCACAGAGAGGTTGATTACTTTGTTCAAGGTCACAGTGATAAAGGACAAGATGGAGCAGATCCCTTCCCCCACTGGGTTTCGATTCCTGCAGGGGAGCTGGATATTGCACCAACAATGATGCAGGTAAGCATTCGATTGCAGCTGTGATGAATTCTATGTAGGAAATGAAACTGGAAAAAATTGCAAAGGACTTCTAATCCCGAAATGTGGGCTGCCTCCTACCCCAATGCCCCTATCACTGGGTTGGCTGGGCGTTCCCATCACTTCCTATCCTTTCCCTTGAACACAAAAAGAAAAACATTTTCTGGTCACCAGTCCACTATGTAAAACATATTTGGGGCTAGCCAACTCCCTTTTGGCCTTGACATACAGCCCCCACTCCTTCCAGGACCCTCAGAAATGTTTCCTAGCTTCCAGCAGAGCCCCAGGGACCCCCTGAAAAGCTTGGTTTCTCCAGTCTGCTTAGATTGTCATTCTGTACCCACCCACCCCCCACCACCGCCACTCCAGCGTCCCTCTCTTGGCTCTGGCTGCTGCCCAGCTCACTGAGGTCCTGGATTCTGATGAGGGTCAGCCCACACTGTGCACTTACTCCTGGATCCTCTGTTCTGAATGACTAGCTGCACCTAGCAAACTCCTAATCTTTCTTCAAAACCCCACCCAGATGTACTACTTCCAGGCAACGTTCTTTACCTCCAGAGCGAGCCCTCTGACCCCACTCCTCAGGTTCCCCCAGGCTTGACATCCTCCTCCCTTTCCAAGCACTGATGCCCACAGGAGTGTGTTTCTGACTCCACCTCTACTCCTTCTCCTCCAAGGCCAGCCAGGGGTGAGTACTCTGGATCCCCGCGATATGACCAATACCCAGAATGGAGGAGAAAAACATTTTTGGGGGGATTGAAGCCAGGGGTACCTTACCACTGAGCCACATCCCCAGCCCCTTGTTTTGTTGTTGTTGTTGTTGTTGTTGTTGTTGTTGAAGCAGGGTCTAAGTCGCCAAGGCTGGCCTCAAACTTCCAATCCCCCTGCCTCCTCAGCATTCCCAGTTGCTGGGATTTCAGGCACGTCAGTCACTGTTCCTGAATGGAGTAAAAACAATTTTTAATTGTCGAACATATCTGAATCCTGGCTGGCATTGAGTTTGTTTTTCTTCTCTCTCCTCTTCCTCTTCTTCATCTTTCAGTACTGGGGATTGGCAGGCCATATAGCCCATCTGGTAGAGTGCCTGACTTGCATGCTCGCGGCCCGGGTTCGAGTCCCCAGCACTGTGGGATTGCGGAAATAACAAAGGAAACCAAATCTGAGCCTCTCAGTACTGGGTATTGTACCCAGGGGCACTCTACCACTGAGTTACACCCCGCCCCCTCTTCTTTGTTTTGTGGCAGAGTCTCCCTGAGTTGCCTAGGCTGGTCTGGACCTTGTGCTCCTCCTGTTTCAGCCTCCTGAGTCACCAGGCGCTGCCACCATACTGGACCATCACCGACTTCAATGACTGAAGGCAGCAGAATGTGGGAACAATATTACCTACAATTTACTGAGGGCTCATCACATGCCAAGCCTTGTTGTAAGGATTTCACTGCATGATTCATAAGGTTAGGCCACTTCATCCAGGCCGTGTGGCTAGGATGTGACAGGCCTGCAATTAGAACGCAGATAAGTCCAATTCCAGGGCTTTTTAACAGGTGCCTGAGAACTTTTTTTTTTTTTTTCCCCTCAGTACTGTGCAGTACTGGGAATTCACCTCTGGGCTGCTGTACCACTGAGCTGAGCTACATCTCCAGGCCTGTTTATTTTTGAGATAGGCTCTCCCTAAACCGCCCAGGCTATCCTTGAAATTGGGATCTTCCTGCCTCAGCCTTCTGAACATCTGGAGTTACTGGTGTGCACCACCAGTGGTTTTTATTCTATGCAGTTGGCCCTCCACATCTGTTGGCTCTGCACCCAAGGATTCAACCAACCGTGAAAGAAAAATATTCTTTTTTCGGCAGGGCAGAGGGTAGAGGTCCTTCTGGGGATCTAGCCCCGGCACATTCTACCACTGAGCTCCATTCCCAGTCCTATTTATTTATTAATTTACTTTTGAGGCAGGGTCTTGCTAAATTGCTTAGGCTAGTTCAGCCTCCTGAGTCACTGGGATTAAAAGTATGCACTACTGTGCCCAGATAGAACAAAAATATTCTAGGAAAAACAGCATCTGCACTGAACATGTAAACTTTTTGGTTGTCAATATTCCCTAAACAATACAGTACAACTATGTACACAGCATTTATATCGTATTAGGTGTTCTAAATCATCTAGGTACAATATAAACTCTACAGAAGGATGTGCATAGGTTCTATGTAAAGACTATGCCATTTTAGATAAAAGACTGCAGTACCCTAGGATTTTAGTATTCACTGGTCCTAAAACCAATCCTCCAGGAGTGGAGTCTCCCTCTCTCTCTCTCTCTCTCTCTCTGCTTCCTGATGATGCAAGTTGCTTCCCTCTGCCACACTCTTCTGCCATGATGTTCTGCCTCACCTTGAGTCCCAAGGAATGGAGCTGGCCTTCTATGGACTAAAACCTCTGAAACCGTGAGCCCTCAAATAAACCTTCCCTCCTCTACAATTGTGCTGGTCAGATCATTTATTCACAGCAACGAAAAAACTGACTAAAATAGTAGATGCTCATGTACATTTTCTAGTTGTAACTGCTAATAGGGTCTAGAAGTATTGATATCCCAGTAGCAATGAGCACACCAAGCACCTAGATCTTGGCTTCTTCAAGCAAAGAAGCCAAGCTCCTTGGACAAAGGGCTGATTCCAGGGTGGTTTCGCTGCATGGAACACTTTGTGGTACCCATAATAAAGAAGTGCTCACAAAATCATGGGGATGTATCAAAAGAACACAGGAGTGAATTTAAAGGGGCAGCAAAAGAAATAACACTTAATTAATGATAATTCACATAAAGTACCTGCAAGTGCACAGTGATATTAATACTTGAATAAATACATAATCAGAGAAGACTGGACAGTATTGATTACAGAATTCTGATTAGTAATGAAGTTAATAATAGAAAACCACTATGAGGTAAACACTACCATAGTTATTGTTGCCAGCAAGAACCACAGATGGATGCAAAAATTAGTGGATAGAAAAAAACTGACAAGCCAGGTGTGGTGGTGCATGCCTGTCATCCCAGCGCTTGGGAGGCTGAGGCAGGAGGATTGTGAGTTCAAGCCCAACCTCAGCAACTCAGCGAGTTCCTATCTCTAGTAAAATATAAAAAGGGCTGGATAACTAATGAGAACAAATTTTTAATTTTTTTAAAAAATAAAGAAAAATAACTACAAATCAAATAAATAAATAAATAAATAGGGTTAGGGATGTGGCTCTGTGGTTAACAGCCCCTGGGTTCAATCCCTGGTACCAAAAGGAAACAAAACAAAACAAAACAAAAAACACCCTCCAAAACAACAAAAGTTTAAGACCCACAAGGCATTTGCATGGTCTTTTTTCCCCCTCATTTTTCTTTCATTTTCCCCTCCCCCTTCTTTTTTTTGGGGGGCGGGGTGGGGATGTTCTCTTAGGAGAACAATTGCAATGGGGAATATAGAAACTTTAGAGAAGAGAAACTGGCAGACACTGTCTTAAGCAAATAAGCAAATTCAACATCACCAATAATGAAACACATCAACACCGTGTGCCTCCAAAATACACAATCTGCCTAATCACAAGGAAATGTCGGACAAACACATAGATGGACATTCTGCAAAACTAGTATTCCTCAGAAGAAAGACAAGGAAGGACTGAGAACTCCCACACATTAGGGAAGACTAAGAACACAAGACTCGATTCAACGCAGAAGCCTGGATGGAACTCTGGCCAGTCGCCAAAAGCGGAGCAGAGATTTATTTATTTTTTAAATCTTAAATGTTGACAGATCTTTATTTTTTATTCATTTACTTATATGTGGTGCTGAGAATCGAACCCAGTGCCTCACACAAGCTAGGCAAGTGCTCTGCTACTGAGCCACAACCCCAGTCCCAGGAAGAGAGATTTATGAACCCGATGAGTCTGATTTCCAGCCTGGGAAGCAGAATACCTGGGTCTGATTCGGTTACAGGGCAGTGAAGCATTTAAGACCTTAGAGGCACTGTCTGCAACTCTTGGGCCTCAGTCTTACCATCTACATAATGGAACGTCTCTTTGGTTTTCCTTTTTCCGGGCTGCTTTCGAGCTCGGGCTTTGAACAACTGGGCATGCGCGAGAGGGACTGTTTGATTGGCTATTCACTGTGACGCACCAGCGACCACAAATTACGTATCAGTCCCACCACTTCCGGCCGCGCCTCCACGCACGCAAGTCGGTCCCAGAATACGACGCCGCCACGCGCGCTCGCACGCACGGTGCGTGGTGACGTTGAGGCGGCGAGAGCGCCATCCCGGAAGCGCGAGCAAGGCTGCCAGATGTGCAGGTGCCGCCGCCACCGACGCAGGGGCTGAGTTTGGGGTGGGGCTGGGGACCCCGGGGCCGCGGGGGAGCCGGGCCGGGTCGGGCGCGGCACCCGGGCTGCCGTGGGGTGGGGCGCGCCGCTGGCCACATCTGGGCACTCCTGCTGCGCACAGGCCTCAGTTTCCCCGGCTGCGCAGTGGATGCGCGGTCAGTGCCACGGGCCGGAGCTGGATTCGGATCCCGGGCGTGGGAGTTGGGGCCCGCATCCAAATCGTGCGGTGTCATACGAAGCCGCGCGTTGCCCGGCTGATGCCTCGGTTTCCCCTCTTTGTTGGGGGCGGGGCTTGAGTGCATAGTGGAGCCCCGCCCCACTTGGGGTGTTTTTGTGAGCTTGGGAAGCCGAGTTAAATCGAAATGACCTGGGTTGGAACCGTGGTGTCTCTCTGCCTTGCGTGTGACCTTGGACCACTGAGCCTTAGCTTCCCTCGGAGATGATAGTATCCGCCTCGTAGTGGTGATTTAGAATTCATTGAAATGTTTAATCAAATGAAGAACTAAATCCAAGTGATCGTTCATATTGTCGGAAACACCTGGGAGACTTGTTAAAAAAGATGATTCCCGGTCCCTATCTCGGGACTCCACATTCCCGTTGGAGAAACAGCCTGCTCAGAGCTCTGTTTTTTTTTAATTAAAGAAATGGGTTCTCCTTTTGTTGCCCAAGCTGGCCTCAAATTCCTGGGCTCAAGCAATCCTCCTGTCTCAGCCTCTGGAGTAGAAGCGACTACCGGTGTGTGTACTGGCGACATGCTGGAGGTTTTTTTTTTTTTTTTTTTTTTTTAATAACTTTTGGTTTTAGGCCTAAGATAGCACTGAGGTCTTGAGTCGTATTTTCGGAGACTCAGGTGAAATAACACAGCCTCCCTCCGCGTGTTTCTCCCATAATGTATTTGGAGTAGAGCCGAGTCCTTGCTGGATCCGTTCCGCTTTGTAGTAGCAGTTAGTCCAGGGAAGGCTTCCTGGGAGAAGCAGCTGGGTGTGAGGAGGTTGCCATGAACTCTTCTCCCATCTGGGAGCCAGAGGGACAGGAAAAAGCGGAACTGGGGACTAAACCCGGGGCTGCACAACCCCTGAGCTACATACCCAGCCCTTTTTATTTTTTATTTTGAGAAAGGATCTTGCTAAGTTGCCCGGGCTGGCCTGGAATTTGCTATTCTCCTGCCTCAGCCTCCCAGGGATGTGGGATCACAAGCATGTGCCACCGCGCCCAGCTACAGCCCTGTTTTGAAGCAGAACCATATCTTTGGACGTCTAAATCCTGTGCCTGACGGGTGCTAGTTGTGATCCTGTCCCCAAACGAGTGCTCTTTAAGCCCAAGTTTGCTCTTTATACATGATCCTGCTTCTGGAAGTGTGGCAGCTGTGGTGACCTTGCCTGACACATAGTAAAAGCCCAAAAACAGTTGGGGGAGGGAGCTTGCATCTGGTGTGGCAGCTTATTTATTTTTATGTTGATAGACCTTTATTTTATTCATTTATTTATGTGTGGTGCTGAGAATTGAACCCAGTGCCTCACACTTACTAGGCAAGCGCTCTACCACTGAGCCACAACCCCAGCCAGAGCATATTTTTTTAAATTAATTTATTTATTTAGTGGTACTGGGAATGGAACCCAGGGCCTTGGTCATGCTAGGCAGGCACCCTACCCCTGAGCTATATCCCCAGTCCCGTAGAAGGTAAGCAGGGGCTGCACATTACTAGCCAGATTCAAGGAACAGATAAATGTTCTTGGCCTGCATGATGTTTTTTTGGGGAAAAAAAAGTATTTGTTGCTAACATTTGGAAGTGAGGAAATTTCACAGAGGAAAAAAGACCCTATTAACATTTTTTTCCCATAAAAATATCCAAAGTCAGGCCAAAATCAGCTGCTTTAAGAGGCAGCCTTCTGGGCTGGGGTTGTGGCTCAGTGGTAGAGCACTTGTCTAGCATGTGTGAGGCACTGGGTTCCATCCTCAGCACCACATAGAAATAGAATAATTTTTTTTTTTTTTTTTTTAAGAGGCAGCCTTCTTGTAGCAGGTGGATACTGAATTCCTGCTCAGATTCACACCTTTGTGGAACCTGCAGACTGGGCATTTGAGTTAGGACTCAGGTTCACTGGTTGTGTGACCATGGCCTAGTTCCTCAGTCTCTCTGAGCCTCAGTTTTCTCATGTATATGTAAGGATCATAACGCTTCCCAGCACTTGGGCTTGGTGTCTTAGTCAGGCTATACTAAATGCTCAGTAAATTGAAAGGTAGCCAGATGTGGTAGCTCAGCCTGTGATCCCAGAGGCCCAGGAGGCAGAGACCTGAGGATTGCAGGTTTGAGATCAACTTGGCAATTTAGTGAGATCCTGTCTCAAGACAAAAAGGGATGGTTTGTAGTGGTAGAGGATTTCCCTAGCATGTGTAAGGCCCTGTATTCCATCTCCAGCACCACACATACGTCATGAAATGGGAGGAAAGGTGAAGCTGCTCAGACACTTTGCTGATCCTGTGCATGAATCTTTTTTTGAGGTTGTGGGGATAGAACGCCTGAAGCGTTCTGTGTGCTAGGCCAGCACTCTACCATGGAGTCATACCCGTAGCCCCTCTGTGTGACTCAGCCAATCAGAAGTTATACTGGGACTGTGGCTCCGAGGTAGAGAACTTGCCTAGCACATGTGAGGCACTTTGTTCGATTCTCAGCACCACACATAAATAAATAAAATAAAGGCACTGTGTCCATCAACAACTAAAAAAAAAAAAAAAAAAAAAAAAGGAGTAGACCTTTCTGTTGTTGTTTCCTTTCTTTTTTTCTTTATTATGGGAATGAGGATTGAACCCAGGGGCACTCTACCACTGAGCTACATTTATAGAACATTAAAGAAAAAAAGTGTTTTTAGAAAGGGTTTCACCAAATTCCCAAAGCTGGCCTCCAACTAGAGGTCCTCCTCCCCCAGCCTCCCTAGTAGCTGATATTACAGGCGTGCACCACCACACCTGGCTCTGTTGGTCTGTGAATGTGTGGTCCAAAGAGCCAAGCTATTTCAAAGTTCTAGATTTTTCCTAAATACCTCAGAAAGGTCAGTACTGTGTCCCACTCCTACATGGTCTGGAAAGCCCACACCTTCTGGGTGGGGATGGTCATCTGCGCTCCAGGCAAGCTGGGAACTGCAACGTCATCTGGGTTGCTGTGGCCCACAACCTGGCTGTGAGTGCCTGAAATTCTTGGCTTTAATTTGCTCGTAAAAGTCTAGCATCAGAGCTGAGTTTCAAAAATTTTGTTTGCCTGTCCAAAACAAAGCTCTGACAATCCCTTGCCAGGTTCTGGGCCTGGTTGAGACAGACAACCTTCTCTTGGAGCTGATGTTGGTATTGCGGCGGGGGGCGGAGGGGGCACAGGCAAACTGGTCAGCTTGGAACTAAGATAATTTCACGAATGGTGAACTACTGAAGCAGTGAAATGTAAGAGTGACCCAAGGCAGGTGTGGGGACACACGTGATCCCAGCGATATGGGAGGCTGAGGCTGGAGGATCGCAAATTTGAGGTCAACTTGGGCAACTTAGTAAGACCTTGTTTCAAAATCAAAAGCATTTGGGATGTAGCTCAGTGGTAGAGCTCTTGCCTAGCATGTGCAAGGCCCTGGGGTCCATCTTCAGTGCTGCAAAGAAAAACAGAGTGACCTAAGTTGGGTTGTCATCAAAGACCTCTGAAGAGACACTTGGAGGTGGTGATTTGGCGAGGCAGACATGGATATTCTGCTAGTGGGGCAGGAAGGAGGAGGAAGAAGGCTGAACAAATGAACAGCAGGTGCCCTGAAGGTGGGGGAGTGGTGGGGTTCCAATGTGCTGTGTGCCACTTACAAATATGACCCCTTTTGGTTCCCAACACCCCGAATTCTGGGATGACCACCCTGAGGCTCCAGTGGCATGGCTGAGTCACAGACCCATATCCCCACTGGGGGGCAGTGGTTGAGTCAGTACCCTACCATGAGGTTCTGCCCCTGGTGCTTGGCGCAGGCCACAGATAGTGTTTTCCCACCTGTTCAGGCCGTGGAGGAGGAGGAGGAGATGGACCCCCCAGACTCGGCCTCAAGGGTCTTCTGCAGCAGAATCCTGAGCATGGTGAACACGGATGACGTCAATGCCATCATCCTGGCCCAGAAGAACATGTGAGTGGTGGCTGCGGGGCCCCAGGCGTGGGAAGGGATTCACTTGCTGGCCAGTCCCTACCCCAGGCCACACTGGTGATAAAATGAAGGAAGTGAGCAAATCTGCCTGCTGGCTCCTAAGTGAATTCCTCTGTGGCCTGGAGGCGAGACCTTGGCACAGGAAGCAGGACTGCAGAAGGTCTCGCAGCTGTGAATGGCTTGGCAGGGGCTGTAGGGACTCCCGTACTGAGGCCTGTGTGGGGGGAGTTGGAGGGACCATAGGAGTTTTGGTTTTGTACTTTTTTTTTCCTTTTAGTAACTGGGGATTGAACCCAGGGGCACTCTACCGCTGAGCCACATCCCCATCCCCCCCCCCTTTTTTTTTTTTAAAGGTAGGGTCTCACTAAATTGGTTAGAGCCTTGCTAAGTTGCTGAGGCTGACCTTGAACGTGTGATCCTCCTGCCTAGACCTGCTATTACAGGCATGTGCCACGGCACCAGCTGTGGCTTCTTTTTGAGTCCTTAACCCAAAGGCTCTTCCCACGCTGCATTTATGACCCAGCACAGACCTCATTTCCTACCGTTGTTCCCTCTGTGCCTGGGGTGCCGGGTGAAGGGTCTCAGCAATACCCATCTCACTTCTAGTTCTTCAGGGCATATTCACACCTGGCCTTTGGGAACTCCCAGACTGAGGGTGGAGAGAAGCAGAGGCTGGCACTTCTGGCCCCATGGAGTCAGGGCCAGAGGAACAACCCGGGGTTGGTGGAATCTAAGGGGGAACAGCGAGTCTGCTTAAGGGAGAGAATGAGAAAGCGTTAGCTTTCCATCACTGTGACAAAATACCTGAGATAAACAGCGTAAAGGAGGAAAGGTTTATTTTGGCTTAGATGTTTCAGCCCACAGTTCCCTTGCCACGTTGCTTTGGCCTATGGCAGCACAGTATATTGTGGTGGCCGAGCACAGGAGAGTAGGCCTGTTGCCTTGGTGGCCATGTAGCAAAAAGACAAGACAGGAAGGTGTGAGGTCCCAGTGTGCCCTCGGAGGGCATTCCCCCAGTGACCTCACTTCCTTCCTTAGGCCTGCCTTCTAAGTGGTCACCATTTCCCAGCAGCTCCAGTCTGGTGGCCAGGCTTTTAGCACATGCCCTTCAGGGGACCTTAAGATCCATACCGTACTGAAGACACACGAGTAGAACTCAGGAGGCTGAATAGGAGTTTCTGGTGGCTTGAACAGTAGTTTTAACTGTACAGGCCAAGGAACCAGCACACGCAAAGGTCGTGAAGCCAGTAAGGACTTAGCATGGTCAGGCGGCAAGGGCCCTGGAGGCGGGCAGAAGAGCTTGTGCCCTTTCTCTGCGTCAGGCTGGACCGCTTTGAGAAGACCAATGAGATGCTGCTGAATTTCAACAACCTGTCCAGTGCCCGCCTGCAGCAGATGAGTGAGCGCTTCCTACACCACACAAGGACACTGGTGGAGATGAAGCGGGACTTGGACAGCATCTTCCGAAGGATCAGGTGTGTGGCTCCACCTAACACACAAACGGGGAAGTTCTGGGTTTTTTGTTGTTGTTATTTGTGTCTTTTTTATTGTGTTGCTGTTTGGTCCTGGAGTCTGAACCTAGGGTGCTTTATTACTGAGCTGTACACCCAGCCAGCCCTTTTTAATTTTGAGATAGGGCCTCACTGAATTGCTGAGGTTGATGTCAAACTTGGAATCCTCCTGCCTCAGCCTCCTGAGTCACTGGGGTTACGGCATGAGCCGCTGCCCAGCCCCAGCCCTTTTTAATCTCATATTGAGATTGTGTCTTGCTACGCTGCTCCAGCTGGCCCCCAATTTGCCACTCTCTGGCCCCAACTTCCCAAGTAGATGGGGTTACCGGCGTGTGCCATTGTGCCAGTTCCCTTTAAGAGACTTTGTTGTGTGCTTAAGTGTCCCAAGAAGATCTGAGCTGTGGGACAGAGCCTTGACGTTCTCGAGGCTGGGGACCTGGTTCAGTGGTAGAGCCCTGGCCTAGCTTGCGTGCGGCCCTGGCTCCATCCCTCACACCGCAGATAAAGAAAAAGAGGCAGATAGAATTGCTTGTTTCTGTAGATCCTTCCCAACCTGGTTTCTGAAAGGACAAGAGAAGATGATGCCCAAGTCCCTGGGCAGATCATCTCTCCAGGGGGCACCCGAGCCGCTCATGCCATCACACTGCCTTTCACAGCCTCAGCCCGTGCACCTGGGCCCAGAGCCAGCCAGTAACACAGTCGTATTTACATAAGACTCTATGGCTTCCTCTGTCCCAAGGGACAGCTGCACCTGCTGGCAGCTCGGGGAGCAGGTGCCAAAGATTGAGGAAAACATGTTTTATTGAGCAAACTCTAGGCCAAAACCATGAGCGGGGCTGGCTAAATCCCACCTTTTTTTTTGAGTTGGGGGTCTCACTATGTTACCCAGGCCGACCTTGAACTCCTGGACGATCCATCTGCTTCAACTTCTGTAGCAGCTGGGGCTACAGGTGCGTAACAGACACCTGACTCCTTATGCTTTATAACAGAACGTTTTCTGGGGCTTCATACCAGGCTTACTGGCCAGGTGATTTGGAGTGGGGGGAGCGGGAATCTTGAGAGTTGATAACCAAGGCTGTGTGTCCGTCACACAAGGAGGAGAGAGAGGCTGCCACCTGGGTTGGCACCAGCGACAGGGGTGGTACTTAAAGGACTGCTGGCTGGCTGCAGTGAGCCATAACAAACTGCTCCGAGCAGCAGCTCCCTGCAGCCCTGTTCTCTGCAAACCAGCCACAGCACTGGAGGAGAAAGAAGGACCAGCGAGTTAACAGAAGGAAAGTCTCTAAGCCTTGCTCAGTTCAGCAAGTGCCAGAACCAGAGTTAGGGCTGCAGATGCTGCAGTCCTCACCCCCACTTCTCACCTCCTCTGACATGAGCCTTGGCCCACGAAGGAGGGACAAGGCTGGGAAGAGGTACCCTGAGGAGCACTTGCTGAGGACAGGCAGGGATGCACTCTCATGGGTTGTCCAAAGGTACAGGAGGCTAATGGAAGGGGGTGCTGCAGGGAGAGGCCCCTCTGTGTCTCAGGGACCAAGCCCCAGTGTGGACCTCTGCCCAGATGTTCCCAGCCTTGCTGGGCTGAGCATGGGGCAGTGGGAGGGAGGCGTGGTGAGCCAGGGCCAGCCAGGTCCAGCATCTGATCAGCAGGTTCAGCCCCTGTGCCTTCCCTTCCCTGCAGGACCCTGAAGGGGAAACTGGCCAGGCAGCACCCGGAGGCCTTCAGCCGTAAGTGTCACCCAGGCTAGTGTGCCCCAGCATGCCAGTACCCTCTTCCCCGGGGGTGGCTTCCTGAAGGTCACTCAGGGCTGACCTTGAGCCCAGGCCCTGGTGGGTGAAGGGTCCGGAGACCTGGAGAGGGGGCAGAGGCAGGGGACTGGCAGGGTGCATTCAGCAGCCTGCAGAACAGGTGCAGGGACCTGGGTCCCTTCCGTGGGGGAGCTTATACAAGAGAATATGGAAAAGGACAGTGACAATCTTCTTGTCCTGGTGTGTATCCACATAGTCCCATGAGCCAAGCTGTGCCCCAAACCACCTGTGCGGTGGGGACGATGAGTGTCCTGGTTACAGATGGGGAAACTGATGCCCAGAGAAGCAGCATGACTGCTTGTTGGAGGAAGTGCCATTGAAGAGGGCAGTGGAGAGAATCAAGTTCACATCTGCCTAACGACACAGCCCAAGTGGCTCTGGGCCACCGTTCTGTGTTGCCTGCACCTCAGAGGGCTTCCCCTTCCTGAGCCTTTGTTTACCCCATCTGCTTAATGGGCCAATAACTCTCCGTCCCAAAGCTGCTGACCAGTACAGGCATGAACTCCCAGTTTGCCGAGCAGGGAGGGCAGGTGGAGAAGTGCCTGGCCCAGGTCACGTAGTGCGGGTGGGGAAGGACAGAGCTAGGCTCACCCCAGCCCAACCCAGGAGGCTCAGGCTGTGTCCTTACGTCCCTTCATGTTGAAGGGATACCCTCGCTTGCCTGGGCCCTGGTCTCCTCCTCAGCGAAATGGGCTAAGTCATGCCCCATGGGGTGGGGACCTGTCAGGTGTCACACACAGTAAATCCCCCACCTGAGGGCAACAAGGCAACAGACCCAACTCCTGGGCCTCCTTCCCCAGACATCCCAGAGGCCTCCCTCCTGGAGGATGAAGATGAGGACCCCATCCCGCCCAGCGTCACAACCACCATTGCCACCTCAGAGCAGAGCACAGGCTCATGTGACACCAGCCCTGACACCGTCTCGCCCTCCCTCAGCCCTGGCTTCGAGGACCTGTCCCACACGCGGCCTGGCTCTCCCACTGTCAACGGCCACAGCCAGACAGACGACGAGGGGAGGCCAGGAGAGTAGTCCTGCTCAGGCACCCAGATGTCTCGGGCAGTGGTGGCCCTCCCCAGGTGTCTGAGGTGGCAGTGGGTAACCCTGCCTCACCGTCTTCACCTTTGCCACCCTGTGCTGTCATCCAGGGCTCCCTCCTGAGGGCTGTGGAATTCCTGGGGTCTCTAATTTCCTGCTCCTCCCCCCCCCTCAGAACATAACTTCAGGCCAGGGCACAACCATCCCAGCTGGAGTGGTAGGACTGGGCACGAGGGACGTTTTCCAGAGCTGGGCCTCAGGTCTGCTCTGAACAATATTTGAAAGGTGACCAGACACAGATGTCACCCATCCCCTGGCCAGGACCTCCTGGAAGTGGCCAAGCATCATCACGTCATCCTTCCAGCCTGGCCCCCGCTAATTCTGGTTTCCCTGCCCCTTCCTCAGACTAAGGTATTGAGTACTTTGTCTGGTCGGTATCTCCAGGAGGTTTCTGAGACAGATAGGAAATTTGAGATGGGGGTCACTCAGCTCTGAGCTGATGAGGCCTGTGTTTGAACAGAGATGTGGACCTCAGGCCCAGTAGGCATCTGGCGTTTCCTGGAGCAAGCCAGGCCACCTTGGAAAACAGAGTTTAACGGAATATTTTTGTACCCGATGTTTACAGATGCTGTTGGGAAGTTATCAATAAAAAGACTCCGTTGCTAAAAAGGGAAAAGCACATCTACACTGGCTTCCTTCCATCCTTGGGTCTAGCAGCTGAGAAAGTGGACAAGTGCTGGATGGAGGGCGTGGGCCTTCCGTCAGGGCCTGCTGACAAGCTAGAAAGGATGGGCCTGACCACCAGGCTTGGCGGTGCACGCCTGCAATGCCGGCAGTTTGGGAGATGGAGGCAGGAAGATCGCAGGTTCCAGGCCAGCCTCAGCAACTTTGTGAGATTTGTCTTAAAAAAAAAAAAAAAGCTGGGAATGCAGCTCATGCTGGGGCTATCCCGTTAAACCCTAGTACCGCAAAAAAAGAAACATGGCTTTATTCTTTTTGGAAGTCTCCCTGTGGTGGCAGTCATAACAACCCAGGTTCGCAACCACCCGGTTCTCAGGTTCTGTGGGTACTGCTGGCAACATTTCCCCTTCCTCCTTGAATAACACCTCTAGTGTTATTCTAGTAACTCCTCTCAGTGTCAGAGGGAACTGGGGCAGCCAGACTGGATCCCATTCCTCGTTAGACTTTCCTAGTCAGCTCACATTCGGAGCTCTTAGAATCTATGTTAAAGGAATCTGCCAGGTGCGGTAGAGGCTGAGGCAGGTGGCTAGCTTGAGCCCAGCAGTTGTGAGATTTGCCTGGGCATCAAACAGCAACACCCCATCCCCCAAATAAGGCATCTTCCCAGGCATGAAGACTTCTCTGCCTCTGCGTGATACATAGTAGGCACTAGAAAAGTCCAAGGAGTAACGAAGCACGTTGCCGAACTCACGAGTAACTTCTCAGTCTTCTTTCTTTTTCCCGGTCCGGTGTTTCAACCATCCGTAACTTGTGGTCCCACGTCCAAAACACTCTGGGTTCCACCGGGCACTTTTCGCCAGACCCTACTACCTTTTCCTGGCGAAGGCATTAGTCGCACCTGTGCTTTCCCTGCTCCCGTAGACTCTGCCCTTAAGTCCATCCGTGCACAGCGGCCAGAGAGAGCTTTCCAGCAACCGGTTCCGGGTGTTCAGTGTCCGCGGTGGCTCCCAGGGGTCTCCTGCATCCGGCTCCTGAGCCTACTACTACCTTCACCGCTTCGACTCCTGCACCCTGAGCCCGCAGGCTCTCTGCGGGATGCCTTTGCTTTAGCAGAAAAGTTTCTACTGGGTTCAACAAGTATTTCCGAGGTCGGATAAGTGCCCGTGAACGTCAGGCACCCGGAGACTGAGTCGAAACACCTGGAGAGGCGCGGCCCTCGTCACGTGACTCGGCGGGCGGGGCCGCACCGGAAGAGGGCGGGTGATGCTCGCCCACAAGCGCCGCCGCTTCGTTCGCCAGTACCCAACATGGCGTTGGGGCGGGGCCTGGGGCGGCGCCCGATGCGAAACGCGGATTGTGACGCAGACGCGCGGCGTGTTCGGTGCGCAGGCGCTCTCGGCGGCGAATCGGCGGTTTCCGGTTCCGCCGCCCTCTTTCTCTTCAACGAGGCTCCCGAGCGGGTTGGTGGCGGAGGTCGTGCGGGTTGGCGCGGGGCGGCTTGCGGGCGGTGGGCGAGGTTCCGGGAGGCGGAGAGGGGGGCCCGGAGCCCGCTCGGGCGAGCCAGTCTCGGAGTGGCGAGCGGGCGCGTGAGCCGAGGTTCCGAGCGGGGACTGGGCTCCCGATGGCGAACGCGGCTTTGAGGAAGGGCCCGAGCGATCCCTCGAGGCGGGAATGGGGCCCCCCAGACGGCTCCGAGTTGGTAGGGAGGCGGTAGTCAGCGTTGGGCCTCCGCGCTGCCAGGTTCTGCGCCAGGCCTTTGGAAAGTGTTACCTTCCTCAAGTTGGGTGCTTGTACCTGTCTCGTATTCTACGTCCGTAGACGTTAGCTTTCTAGACTGTTTCTTCAGCTTCTTAAGTGAATTGTTACTTAAATACCTGGCACGTGGTTGGCAGCTCTTGTTTTTGGCGGTGCTGGGGATGGAACCCGGGGCCTCCCGCTTGTTAGACAAGTCGTCTGCTACTGAACTCCACCCCTAGTCCTAGTCATTATTGCTTATGGGTTGGAGCAGAGGCAGGGACGTGGGATCTGAGGAGTTTGGGCCTGAGAAGGAGACCAGGAGAGTTGTATATTCCAACCTGGAGTTAAGAAAGAAGAAGGGGTGTGTGTCCTGTTGGAGGGTTGGCTACTGGGATGGAATTCTCATGTACGTAGCACGGGAAAACTGTAGGACAGACCAGGAACTTGCTGAAGCGGGGAAGGATGACACCATCTTCAGGGAAGATAGGCCTGGCAAGGTAGTCCCCTGTGATACTTGTTATTCCATCAACAAACCTTGAAGGGAATACTTCCTGTGCCCAACTTGAAGGGCACTCCTGCAGGCCTGGGGGTTTAGATAAGTGGTAGAACCACTTCCCCTAGCATGTTCGAGGCCTGGGTAATAGCCCCTTTACCTGGGGGAGGGCACGGCATCCAGTGGTAGAGTGAAAGACGTAGTCCCTTGGTACAGGACATGTTTAGGCTGCAGGCCAGAGTGAGAAGACAAGTCCAGAAAGGCCAGGGTAGATGGAAGGCAGGGGCAAGGCATAGGCTTGAAATTGTGGTCAGTGCAGGCACAGGTGGCCTGTCAGGCTTGCTTTGCTCACCAGTCTGTCCTACCATCCAGCAGACGCAGAGATGCAGATCTTTGTGAAGACCCTGACGGGCAAGACCATCACCCTCGAGGTTGAGCCCAGTGACACCATCGAGAATGTCAAAGCCAAAATTCAAGACAAGGAGGGTGAGTTGGGCTGGGTCAGTAGGGGCTGTGTCCTGTGGGATAGGTGCTAGATTTGGACAGACTGAAAGTTTGCCAGCATTTCCCCTGTGATCCCTTGGAAAGAAAGCTTTGTCTTTAACTCGGTTGTCCTTTTGGGAGATTGGGGTTTGTAATAGAGCACCCGTGCAAGGAGCGCCTGCTAGGGAAGTGTTTGATCATTTCAGTAATTGAGCTTGCTTCCTTCTTCCAGGCATCCCACCTGACCAGCAGCGTCTGATTTTTGCCGGCAAACAGCTGGAGGATGGCCGCACTCTGTCAGATTACAACATCCAGAAAGGTACTGGAGTGGGGTTGCTAGACCAGGCACCATCAACCCTAGGTCCCTGGACACAGCATTGGTGGACTCACTGGTACTACCGGGGGAGGCAGTTCTTAGGTGAGGATCAGGGCCCGGTATAGAAGTGCACACTTCTAATCTCAGCTACTCCAGAGGTTGAGGCAGGCATGTTGAAGCTCTAGGCTAGCCTGGGCAACTTAAATCTGTAGCTCAAAATAAAAACTACACTAAAAAGGGTGGGAGGGCTGTGGTAGCTCAGTGGTTGAGTGTCCCTGGATTCCATCACTGAAAATGAAAGAAAATGAGGCTCAGGACTGGGATCGTGGGGATTGTGGTTTAGTAGTTCCATGGTAGAGCACTTGTTTAGCATGCAGGAGGCAGGAGGCCTTGGATTCCTATGCAGAAGAAGGAGGGACTGGGACTGGGGGTGCTGCTCAGTTTTAGAGCACATGGTTGGCATGCGAGAGGGCCCTAGATTCTCCCCAGCATCCCTCCCCCCCAAGAAAAAAATGAATAGGGAAACTTTTATCTAAAGAAAATCAGTGTGTTCTCACTATGGTAGTTACAACTTTTAAACATGGTGACTGGTGGCTGATTTACTGAGAACTGGTAGTAAATGCCCAGATGGAGTTTCTGTGGGGCAGGTTAGGCCCAGCCCCTTGTGTCTGTCTGCACATAGGGAGGACACTTGGGGTCCTGCTTGGAGTTCTCATTGCGTACATGAGAAGCACCAGTCTGTGCAGTACTGGAAAGCCTTGCCCAGTGACTGAGGTGCTAGAACTGGGCTCAGTTGCTGTCCTCTTGTCTCCTGCAGAGTCCACCCTGCACTTGGTGCTTCGCCTGCGAGGTGGCATCATTGAGCCTTCCCTGCGCCAGCTTGCCCAGAAGTACAACTGTGACAAGATGATCTGTCGCAAGTATGTGTACTCAGATGCTTGGTGGGGTGGTGGGAATAGGGGTTGTAGTGGGCCCTCATCAGTCACTCCTGTCCCTTACGCAGGTGTTATGCCCGCCTGCACCCCCGTGCTGTCAACTGCCGCAAGAAGAAGTGTGGCCACACCAACAACCTCCGCCCTAAGAAGAAGGTCAAATAAAGCCCCTTTTTCCCCAAAGGGTGGCCTCCTGCCCAAGCCCCATGTATGGCCTTGGGACCTCAATAAAGTTTCCCTTACATTGACTGGAGCAGTAATTGGTGTCCATGTGACTGTTTTGTCTAGGGAGGTGGCTGAAGAGTGGTCCATCTCCCTTCTGGATTCTGTAAGAGACATGGCAGTTCCTGTCCTGCACATATGGCAGGTTTGTCATGGCCAAAGCACAAGCAGGTTTCAGTTCTGGCTCTGCTAGACCTGTGCTTTGTCATCTAATATGGAAATTAGGACATGGTGGGGACCAAGGTCTGCTGTGTCATTGGGATCTAGTTCAACATTTGGAGGTGTCCAGGTGTGGAGGGTAGAAAGGTGGGTGGGTCTACCCCAACTGATAGTAAATGCTTCTCAGTGTTTTTTCTTTTTTTTATATTTTTTCTATGTTGATAGACTTTTCATTTTTATGTGGTGCTGAGAATCGAACCTTGTGCTTCACACATGCTAGGCAAGTGCTCTATACCACTGAACACAACCTTAGCACCAGTGCTTCTCAGTTTTGAATGAAAATTTTTAGACCATGTGAGACTAGTGACATAGATCTTCAAAGTTTATTTTGTTTTGCTGGGGATGGAATTCAGGGCCTCATCCATGCCAGACAAGTTCTTTGCCACTGAGCTACATCCCCAGCCTACTGTAAATTTTGGTTGGGATTCTATGTAGGTTATAAGTCAGACATACCAATGACTCCATCTCCTGAAATGGCCATCTAAAGGCTAGGGTCTGTCACCCCATGCCTCAGCTAGCCCAGTTGCCAGCTTGTCAGCTGCCCCTCCCTGACATAGGTCATCACCATCTGGTATGGCTCTGGAGGAAGAAGCACAATCACAGCCACCAGATCCCCAGACCTATTTTATTATTTGGAGTATCAGCCTCACTTAAGTTGCTGAGGCTAGCCTCAAACTTGCGATCCTCCTGCCTCAGCCTCTAGAGTAGTGGGATCACAGGTGTGGGCTGCCACACCTGGCCCATTTGTCCCTCTGCAAAGTTCCAAAACGATCTCAGCATTTAAAATGTCCTGCCATCCCTGTTTTTGCCCAAGGCTCCCACCTCGGGGCCTTTGCACAGGACACCTACTTAGCTCACTTTGTGGACACTTCCCACAGTATCTGCCAGTAAATCTTCTCTCAGGGGCCAGGATGTTACAGGACAAGAATACCCGTAAAACCTGACCTAACATCATTGCCGTATTTAGAGTATGGTGTTCCAGTAAGGACAAACAAGGCGGCGCTGGGCAGGAACAAGGGAAAGGATGGAACAAGCTTGGGTGTCTCCGGCCCCGCCCGGTCCCATGTTCGGAGTCCGCTGACCTCCGGGCCTGCAGGGGGCGCCAGGCGCAGTGGAGCGGCCTGTCTCGGCGTGGCTCCGACTGCGCAGTCATGATCACTACTGGGGCCGCAGCGGAGAACGCTGTTCCCGCGGTGATTGATGTTGCGGTTGCTTCCGGAGCTCCGGCACTCGAGGAGCCGGTGTGGCCCTGGGTGAGTCGGGGCTCCAGCGGAGACAGGCGTGGGGCGGTGGTGCTGGCCCAGGGCGCCTGCTTCATGCCCCAGACTTGCCCCCCGCCCCTCAGAAAGACGCCCCGATTCGGACGCTGGTGCAGCGCATCCACCAGCTGCAGGATGAGCGCGCGCAGGGCTTCCGCAAACTGGAGGAGTGAGTGCGGGCGTGGGGCCGCGCTGTGGGCGCAGGGTTCAGTCCCCATCCCAATTCGGGTGAGGGTATGTCAGTGGCGGGAGTGCCCGAAGGCGGAGCTGGGTCCCCGCGAGCCTGCCCTATTAGAAGTGGAACGTAGTTTGCAGAGGGGACAGTTCCTAGCTTTCACTCTTAAGGACCGGGAGAACAGCCCCGGTTTTCTAAGCGCAGAGGCGGGCCTGTTTCGGGCTCTCCTTGCTAGAGTCAGGAAGCGTCTTAACAGTCGGTCGTCCAGTCTCTGGGGTTCGGGTACGCCCCCTGCGGGCCCTTCGGGTGGTTGGTGCTAGTGCGTGACCTAAGAACCTGGGAGCGCGGACTCAGGATCCTCACCTGCCGCAGAGGCCACCGCCAGTACCTGCGTAGCGGCCCGCACTACGACTTCCCTAGCTACCGGAACACAGTGCACGAAGTGACCCAGGCCTTCGCTGCCGCCTCGCGGGAGGTGCTGGCGGTGGAAGCAGAGCTGGCCGGACCTCGTGGGCAGCCACTACTCGCGGGCCACGTGCGCAGCCTGCAGCAGCTGGAGCAGACGCGCCTAGCCACGGTGAGACCACGACCCCTTTCCCACGCGGTGTGTCAGTCGCGGGCCTGATCCGCTCGTTACCACCCCTTAGGGTCCCACTGTCCCACTCATTTCTGGGAGCCCCAGGCCTTACCCCTTCCTACCACATTTCGAAACTCCTTAAGTCTTCACTTGAGGGTTCTCAGGCTTTGCCCCATGTCCAACTCCAATTTTATTCCAGGTTTTGGTCGTAGTTCAGAACGTGGCCACTTTATTCCAGCCCCGCCTAAACGCTATTCCTGGAAGTTTGAACGCAGCCCTGACAACGCCCCACCCCCTCTGGCTGTTCCATTGCCTTAGGCTCCACTCTCAACCACCTGCCTCTGACAAGGGATTCCCAGGCCACACCCACCCCAGTATCCCTAGATCGGGTCACATGCTGGGTCCCTACCTCTACCAGCTCCTTCTCGGGCCCCACCTACACCTTTGCAGCCAATCCTGGCCAAGAGGGGGCTACATCCACGTGTAGCCACGCCCACACTGCATTTTGCACAAGAAGTCCCGGTCCAAGGCCCCAATTCAGCCGGAACTTTTGACCTACTTCCACTCAATGATCATAATCTCTGTTCTGCTCCTGGGACTATGGTGCCCCCCTCCCCCCACCGCACCCCTATGACCAATCTGGTTGAAACCTAAAGGTTTCTCTCAAGCCACTCCCACACGCGACCATGTCCATTTCAAGCTCTGCTTTGACTCAGGAGAGATTTCCCACACAGAGCGCCGCCCCTTGTGACTCCACCCTGCACTTTTTTTTTTTTTTTTTTTTTTTTTTTGGTACTGGGGAATTGCACCCAGGGGTGCTTAACCACTGAGCCACATCCACGGCCTTTTCTTTTTCTTTTCTTTTTTTGTATTTTACTGAGGGCCTCGTGGAGTTGCGAGGCTGGCTTTGAACTCACGATCCTCCTGGCTCAGTCTCCGGAGCCGCCGGGATTACAGGTGTGCATCACCGCACCCGGCTGCACTGTCTTTCTTTTCTTTCTTTCTTTTTTTTTTTTTTTTTTTTTTTTGCGGTGCTGGGGATCGAACCCAGGGCCTTGTGCTTGCAAGGCAAGCACTCTACCGACTGAGCTATCTCCCAGCCCTGCACTGTCTTTCTTGATAGCTTAATCTTTTTTTTTTCAAGTAGTAGAGGAGGACAGAGTGGTTTTTTGCCTTCTATGACACCCTCCCCATCGCCCATTCCTCACCAGGTGGCTCTGCTGCAGCTGATGGGGACACCAGAAGTGACGGGGCAGGAGGACCCTGTTCGCATGCAGCAGCTGAAGAAGAAGTGAGTGCTGCTGCCCCCTGGGCTGGCCGTGCCATTTTCGGTGGCACCCTCAGGCACCCGCCCCAGCCTGGTTTCCTCCACCTGGCCCAGTCAGATCTGGTCCCTCTGGACCTGCACACAACCTTTGGTATTTATAGCAGTGTCCTCACCTGGTGGCCCCAGATGTACACATTCCAAGGAACCCTGTGTGACTTCACATCAGAAGCATGCTGTGCAGTGCCAGGACACAGCCACACGCCTGGGCACATGCAGGTCCTGTACTCAGAGCTTGGATACAGTCACACTCCCCCTGTCACCTGCCTGCACAATTTGGGGGGGGGGGAGTGGTACTGGGGAACAGCCCCAGGAGCTTTACCACTGCGCTACATCCCAGCCCTTTTTATTGCTTTATGTTTTGAGATAGGATCTCCTAAATTGCCAAGGCTGAACTTGAACTTCCAATCTTCCTGCCTTAGCCTCCCCACTTGTTGAGAATGAGGGCTTGTGCCACCGTGTCCTGCATGTCTGCTCAGCGTCTTCAGCCTCCAGACAGGCACTCATGCTCGACATTTGCCACACTGTCACTCTACAACCTCTTGATGGCACGCTCGCCTCTCCCCCACAATGGCCTACTCTGACCCAGGGAGCCACCCCTTTCCCAGGCTAGTGCTGCCTGGAAGTGTGGCGGCGGGCAGCAGGGCCCAGGGCTCGCCACAGCCCCCCCCCCCCCAAGCTAGTTGCGCAGGGCGGCTAATTCACCCCATCTGGGTTTTATTTATAGTTCCCATCCGCTCTTGTAGGGTAATTAAAACCATGGAGGCCATCAGCGAGGTTCTCCAGGACCTCAGGTTTGACGCGGAGTCTGCAGAGTGACGGTGGCTCCCTGGCTTCCCGGGGACGTGCCAGGGGAGATGGGAAATGAGACCAATGGCATCCGGCCCAGGCCTAACCACCAGCTGGCTGAGGTCATGCCCTGCGGGGGCTTGGGACCCTCCACCAGTTCATCGTGCCTCTACAATAAAGAGCCACTCCTCTGCCACCATTCTGTCGTCCCTGTGTTCTGCAGTGCTGGGGCCCTGGTGTCTGGGGAAGGGGTCCCCCAGGCCAGAGAGGGTTGGTGGAAAACTCCCACCCTGCCCCACAATTGGTGTGTGTGTGTGTGTGTGTGTGTGGTTGTTTTGTTTTTCTTTTTTGAGATACGGTCTTGCTATGTTGCCTGGCTGGTTTTGAACTTCTCAGTTCAAACAATCCTCCTGCCTCAGCCTGAGTAACTGGGACTATAGTTACGCCACCAGACCCAGCTTGAAACTGGTGTTTTGAATCACACCCTTCAGGGAGTTCAGAACCAGATGTTGGTGATCCTGGAGAAAGTGTCTGAGATTCTGGGAGTCAGAGCTTCTAATTCCATAGGACCATTAGGATGCCCCACGTGTCCCCCAAAGTGTGCAGCCCCCGTTCCAGGCTTCAAACTCATCTGCACAATCAGAGCATCTAAATAGCTCATTTATTTTAAGACTTTTGAAGGGTTACTGGGGGGGGGGGGGTGATGGCTCCTCTACCCCCAGCTCTGCATGGGTTCCCAGTAGCTGGTCCCCCAACACACACTGGGGGTGCATCCAAGGGTGGCCCTAGACGGGGGCCAGAGTTGTGGCTGTCAGAACTCAGAACACCTGCCCCAGCTCTTACTGCCCTAAAGTGAGAGTACAAAGATGGCCCCGGTTTGAGTTCAGTCTCTGGGTCTCCACTTGGCCAGGAAGGTAGTCCCAGTCCCTAGAGCTTATCTGGAAGGACCTGCAGGTAAAAGGGAAGCCGGGTGAAGCAGGCAGCCTGGGAGGAGTTAGCCTTCAGATCCTGTCCCCTCCCACTTTAAGCTGTGTGTCCTTGGGCAGGACATTGGACCTCTCTGTTCCAGTTTCCCCATCAGAGAAACGAGACTGTCTGATCATCCCCTGGGTTATCCTGCCAGTAAAATCCTTGGCAGGGCACGGCACGCAGAAGCCCATACGTGTTAACTAGGGCATGTCGTTCCTGAGGATGAGCGTCCACCTGCAACATTACATGCCAGGCACACAGTAAGTGCTAAGTCAATGCCGATGAGTAAGAGGAGGAGAAAGGGTTCCATGGGAGCGACTCAGGTTGAGGGTGCTGGGCAAGGCTTTCGGCCACCACAAACACTCCCGCCCCCCGGACCCCCCTTACCTCTCGCCGCGCCCCGTCTGCCCGAGGGCAGGATCCCCTCGTCCTGTGCTTGGAAAGAAGACAGCAGTGTCGCGGAGGGTGCCGCAGACCTGGCTTCCAGCCCGCTTTCCTCGGCTCCGGGTCCCCATCTTACTCCCTCCCCGCCCGCCGGTCCCTCCTTCCTACCTGGTTGCGAGTCTTGTGCGACTTCTGCATCCAGGCTCGCCACTGGTCGTAGAGGCGGAAGCTGAGGTTCGAGCAGTACGCGTGCTTCTTGAGCCAGCCCAGGAACTGCTTGAGCTCGCGCCGCACCGGCCCCGAGCTCGGCTCACCACCCCGCGGCTCGCACGCACCGCCGCCGGGGCCCGGGCGCTCTAACGGGAGCGGAGCGTCAGCGGGCGGCGCGGCCGGCAGGGGGCGCGCGCGGACAGGAGCGGGAGGGAAGGCGCGGCGGGACCGCGTGCGCCTCGCAGCCTCCCTTCTTACTTCCCTAGACCGCGTCCTCCCCGCCGCCCTGCGCTGCAGCCCAGCTGCGCCCCTGGGGAGGCGGGGGCAAGGGAAGGAAGGGGATCCTCCTCCACGTCTCCTCCAGGAACCCGATCCCCGTGGCCTGAGCCAGGTGTGAAGGGAAGGAGGGGGAAGGAGAGCGCGCCAAGGAGACGCAGAGCAAGCGGCGGGAAAGAAATGCCGACGGGACGGAGGTGGAGAGGCAGAGAGAGTGGGAGACCGCGACAGATGCGGAGACCCAGGGAGGGCGGAGATGGAAGAAAGGACAAGATGCGGACAGACACTCTAGGGACTCAGACCAGGAAAGAATTCTAAGCTCTGGGCCCTTCTATCCCCAGCACGGCAAAAATTAAAGGGGAAAAAAAGAAAGAGGAGAAAAAGAAGAGACACAAGAGCGACAAAAAGATGGAGGGAGACAGAATGCAAGAGGACCCCAAGGGGACAGTCCCCAGGATGAGCCTTGGAGCATGAGCCAGTGCGGCAGGGAGTGGGCTGAGAAGGCCAGGTGGGAGGCCCTCCTGTGGGTCCAGCCGTCGGCCGCAGCCAGCCCCAAGCAGGCTGGCGGATAAGGACATCGGCCTCACGTCATAAATAAAGCCGGGGACCCGCTGACAGGCCCTGGCACGGCCCCGGCCCAGGCCGCCCCTGCTGGCCTCCCCCCGGCCTCCCCAGCCTCCCCGGCGGACTCAGCCGCCTGCTGGCTCCCGTGCAAGAATCGCAGGTGCTGGGCACGAGCAGGGGCCAAGGCTCAGCCCCTCCCAGCTGCGCTTGCTCCCTCCCATCCCAGAACCTGGAGGGGCCCCGGGATGGGGGCTGGGGAACTGGCTGGAGCGTGGTTCTGCCCCTCCCTGAGTAGAGGGCTCTCTCTCTGGACCTCAGTTTCCCCATCATCCCCCAAAGGCAGGCCCGGACTTTCATGAAACTGAGTCCAGATCTCTATGTGATATCTAGGGCCTCAATGTCCTCACCTGAGTAAAGGGGGCTTCCCTTGGGATGAAATCATGAGGGAGTGTGGAAAATGGGAGCTTCCTTACCTACTGCCAACAAATACTAAGGTGGCAACCACCGGTGGGCACTTGTCATGAGTTATGTCTCTAACTTTTGCAACAGCCAGAGGCAGGTGTGACTCTCAACCCCACTTTGCAGATGGGAACACTGAGGCCAGACATTCCAAGTAACTGATTTTATCCATTTCAAAAGAAGAGAATAGGGTCCACTGGTTCAGAGAAACTCCCAAAGACACTGGAAGTCAGACCCAGACCCCTAATCTCTCCCATGCCTTCCCCACTCATTGATAAGGGGACACTGAGGCCACCAGCCTCAGAAGCAGGGGTCTCAAACTCACTTGCTCTGTCTCAGGGTTGAAGACGGGGCAAATGCTGAGGGCCCCGTGAAGGGGTGACCACTGCTATGGGGGCCATTTAGCAAAATGGGCTGTCTGGTTCCATTTTCTACAGAAGTTATTTTTCTAGGGAATCTAGAGTATTTTCGTAAAAACTTCCTGTTTGGGAATCTCTGCAAGTAGGTCAAACTCTGCTCCCCCGCCCCCCAGAATGACAGACCAGATAGAGCCGGGGGGGGGGGGGGGGGGGGCGACTTTGGGCCCTGAGGGCCACCAGTTTGAGACCTCTGCTGTCTCGGGGACAAGGAAACCAGGGTGCAAACTGGTTTGGGGCTGCCCCAGAGCACCCCGCCCCTGAGTGCTCACCGCTGCGGGGGGTGGAGGCGGCTGTGGGGTGGCTCCACTCGCTCCATATCCCTGCCTTCTTGGAGCCATAGATGCCAAAGGGGTTACAGCGCACTTGCACGAAGTACACGGTGCCTGGCTTCAGCCCTGCCAGGCGGCAGGAGGTCTGGTTGCTCACATCGTCCACCACCTGGACAGGGAGGGTCGGGTCAGAGGTGGCAGTGGGGCCCAGGGGCAGGGCTGGGGAAGGGACGGGCACCTTCCAGTCCACGCTGTCCTCCACACGGTAGCGGATCTGGTACTTGGCTTGGAAGAGAAAATCCTTGAGAGCTGGCGGCGAGACCCAGCGCACACTCAGCTGGTCCTCTAGGCCCCCGACTCGGCTCACGTGCACGTCAGGTGGGGGGTCCGTGGTCACTATGGGAAGGAGCAGGGCCTGGTCTTCCTGGTTGGCCCCATGACAGCCTGGGAATGTCGGTTCCAATCCCCCAGCAGTGTAGTCCAGGACACGTGGCTGAGGTGGCACCTGCTTCAGGCCCCCCCCCCCCCCCACTGCCAGGTCTGATAGATTACATGATATAATATTCCAGAAACACTCAGCGCCTAGCAAGGCTCAATTAATGTCAACTGTTATCACTTTTTTTTTCTTTTTGTACTGGAAATTGAACCCAGAAATACTTTACCACTGAGCCACATCCCCAGCCCTCTTTGTTTTTATAAGACAGGGGTCTCACTAAGTTGCTTAGGGCCTCACTAAGTTGCTGAGGCTGGCCTCAAACTTGCAATCCTCCTGCCTCAGCCTCCCAGGTTGCTGGGATTACAGGCGTGCACCAGGACACCCAGCTTGTTATCACCATTATTATCTGATAGGAAAAAAAAAAAAAACTGTAACCCTGCCTTCAAGGGGCTAGATAACAGCAGACGCTTTGGGGCTGGGCGTGTAGCTCAGTGCTAGAGCGCTTGCTTAGCACGTGCAAAGCCCTCGGTTCCATTCCCAGCACCCCAGGGGAAATTAGACACTGCCTGGCTAATGATATTGTTTTCAGAGCCCACAGAACCCTGGGACCCTCCTCCCCCACCTCCAGTTCCTTCCCACTTTACCAAAATCTTCAATGTGAAGATTGCTGGGTGGGGAAAACTGAGGCCTACAACGTGCCCACTGGAGTTTAGGGTGCGAGAAAGAGGGATGCAGGCCGGGGCAGGGCAACAAGCCAGGGGGTGCCTGGGCCCTCTTCTGGAGGCCCCCTGGGCAATGGGGCAGGCTGGTGTCTCCCCCAGAGGCCGTGGTGAGGGACGCAAAGGGTTAAAGCCCAGGCCTGCTTGGGGCTGAAAAACACCCTAATTAGATTAGGCCCAATTGTGCTCACAGATCATCCACTTCCTGCCTCCCACCCTCGCCCCCCAGCTCCAGGCCTCGGCTTCCTGGGGCGCCTCCCGACCTGGGCGCCCCCACCCCGCTCCCCAGGGCCCCCTCCTGCACACCTGGGCTGCCGAGGGGGAGGCGACCAAGCCAGGTGTTCTCTGCAGAGCGGGGATACCCTGGCTGTGTGAGCAGACTTTGAAATAAGGAGTGGACGCCCAGCTACGCCCCCCAACCAGCAGGGAGGAATCTGGAGCTGGAACCACGGCTGGGCAGGACCCCAGGAGCAGGGACGGGGCCATGGCAGGCCTGGTGGGCCACACTGGCCCTGAGCGAGGAGGCCTGGCAGACTGGGGGCTCACCCACGTCCAGGATGTCCAGCGTGAGCACGTCAGAGCGGGCTGAGCCCAGGCGGTTGGTGGCCTCCACCCAGATCTCATAGGGCGTAAAGAGAGCCAGGTCCTTGGGGATGTGGCAGGAGTGAGGCCCCACTGTGTGGTACTCCTCACACGTGTTGTCCTGCCCGTACCACCTGCAGGGGCAGGAGGGGAGCCAGGACACATGAGGGTCCCTTCTGGTCCCCAGGCCTCACCAGGGCAGTCCCAGGGTGCAAACAGGGACATAGGGACTCAGAGAAGGCAAGCACTGTTCCAGAGTCACACAGCCAGGCTGGGGAACAGGTCCCCGTGGGCCATCACCAACCTCAGCTTGTACTTGAGGGAGTAGTTGGTGTGGAGGAAAGTCTCCCCGTGGGCCCCTGGCGTCCAGCGGCACGTGAGGTCCTTCATGTTCTTGGACCAGCAGCTGATGTTGAAGGGTTTCTCTGGGGGCACTGGGAAAAAGGAAGGGTGCAGAAGGCTGAGGGGCAGAACTAGTCACGTAGGTGGCAGGGTCCTGATGGCTTGCTGGGCCCCCACCTTGAAACGGAAGGACAAGGAAGTCGGTCTCAGCCCTGCCGCCAGAGACAGGAGGAGGCTGGCGTGACCATGCCTGTGCCCGCCCTTCCAGAGATGGAACCCAAGGCTTCGCATATGCTAAGCACTTGCTCTACCGCTGAGCTGCACCCCAGCCCCACAGGGAGGAGGAGGGGAGGGGTCCCCAAGCCCTCTTTCCACCCCAGAGCCTGCACTGCCGGGCCGCTCACTTCCCAGCCCCAAGCCAGAGGACCCAGGGTTCTGTCCCCTTCTCCAGAGGGTGGTGCTGATCCTGGGGGCCACTTACAGCCAACATAGAGGCAGGAGCCAGCGAGGATGCTGCCGTCGCGGGCATGACACACAAGGTTGTCCCCGGACTGCTGTCTGGACCCGTTGAGGTTGGCCAGGGCAAGGGCCAGGGTGGAAGCATTAAGTACACGCGAGAGCTCAGGGGGCAGCCGCCGCCCATTGAGGGTCCAGTAGAGGCCCTCAGCCGTGGTCCCGGGAGGGTCCCCGTGCACTGAGCATGTGGCTTGCAGAGAGGAGCCAATGAGGAGTGTGGGGTCCTGGGGGCTGATCACTGCAGTGTCTGGGATCAAAGAGGAGTGTGGGTCAGCCGGGGCAGAAGCCAGCATGCGCCTCCGTCCCAGGGCTGTGTCAATCCTGAGGAGTTCACTCCCCACAGTTTACAGATAAGGAAACTGAGGAACAGTCAGGTTAAGCCCAATCCAAGGTCGGTGGCAAAGCCAAGACCAGCCCCAGTCTGTCTGACTCCATGACTCAAGTCCTTCCAAGTGCCGTCATCACTGACTTGCTCAAGACTCTCTGAGCAGTGAAAAACAGAGCTGGGCCTGGTGGCACACACCTGTAACACCAGCGACTCCGGAGGCTGAGGCAGGAGGATCGCAAATTCGAGGCCAGTCTCAACAAATTAGTGAGGCCCTGAGTAACTTAGTGAGACTCTTACTCAAAATAAAAAGTAAAATGGGCTGGGGTTGTGGTTCAGTGGAAAAGCAACTCTGGGTTCAATCCCCAGTCCAAAAAAAAAAAAAAAAGTCGGACATAAATGCCGGCTCAGATCCAAATGATTCTTGCTTTACACGTGGTTCTGACAAACTATTTTTCTTTTTCTTTTTTTGTTTTCTTCCCTCCTCCTCCTCCTGCTCTTCTTTCCCTGCCCCTCTTTTTTGCAACTAGAAACGAAATGTGGTGAGTTCTTTCTTTGACCTCCCAGGCCTCACGCACAGTCGGTGTTTCTCCGGAGGGAAGGCACTGACAAAGGAGACCCTGATCCTACCAGATGAACCGCTGAGGGCACATTTGTTGAGCAGCGCTGAGTTTTAAAATATTGGGTGGGTCTGTCATCCCAGCGACTCGGGAGACTGAGGCAGGAGGATCACCAGTTGAAGGCTACCCTCAGCAACTTAGCAAAACCCTACCCAAAATAAAAAGGACTGGGGGTGCTGCTCAGTAGCGGGGGGGCCCTCCACTTCTGCAAAATACATGCGTGCACACCGCCATCCTGGGTGAAGGCTTTCCCTGTGTTTTCTCATCAAATTCTGCTCAGGTTATGAAGAAAAAAGCTGAGGCTCTGAAGTTCAAGTTCTCTTGCCCTTGGTCAGCAGATGATGGAAGGGTACACAACTTAAGCCCAGATTTGTCAGTCTTCAAAGTTCTGCTCTTGGGACTGGGGTTGTGGCTCGTGGTAGGGCGCCTGCCTGGCATGGGTGAGGCACTGGGCTCCATCCTCAGCACCACAGATAAATAACTGAATAGTTAAAAAGCCCTGCTCTGCACAGCCATCGGAGATGGAGGTGGCCAAGGCAAGCCCGAGGCTCCCAACTCCCCACCAGAGGGACTTGATGTCATTGTCCTTTCCCTTGACTCAGTTTTCATAATCCGCAAAGGGCCGTGGTGAAGGTCAGCTGGGAAAGGGCTCCCTCAGCTGGGCAGTGTGTGAGCTGGGGCTGGGCAGGGCTGCTCTTCTGCAGCTGCTAGGGCAGCCCAGGTTTCCCTCTCTGGTGACCAGAACCTAAGAGGAACCTATTTTAGCCAATGGGAAACCAAGGCTCAGAGAAGGGAGAGGGGACAGGCAGCCCGAGCCCTCGAGTCTCCGTTTCTCCCTGTGGAAATACATGCTGGTATCAAGCCCCAGGGGGCCGTTGGAGGGGGTGACATTACTGCCTGAGAGGACAGCCCTGGGCAGCACTTAAGTCAGGTCCCAGCTCCTGAGCAAGCCCGGGCTCCGTGGCTGTACTTCTCCGAGCCTCTGAGGAAGAGCGTCTTTCTTCATCCACAGCAATCCTGAGGACCCATCCCTCTCACCCACTCATCCGTTCATTCATGTTCAGAGTACCTACAGTGACCCAGGAGCTGGGCGGGGATCCCAGGGTTACTAAAACACCAAATTCCTGCCCCTGTGGGCCTTAAATTCAAAAGAAGCAGCCAGAAATAAGTAAACAAATAAATAAATAAGGGAGGAGGAGGAGGAGAAAGAGGAAGAGGAAAAGGAGGATGAGGAGGAAGAAATCTCTAAGAGAAAGAAAAAGGGACAAGTTAAGCAGGGCTCATAGGGAGACAGGTCAGTGGTGGCAGTTTGGATAGGCCATGAGTCTTGTTTGGGGAGGAAACATTTGAGCTGAGACCAGAATAAACACAGGGAAGTATGTGTGAAAATATCTAGGAGACAGTGTCTTGCAGCGGGAGTCGTGGTGAGTGCAAAGGCCCTGGGGCAGGGGTGCAGGAAATGAGGTTTGGCAGGTGAACAGGCATACTGACCTGAGGGAAAGAAATCATTCCAGGGTTTGAAGCGGGGGACTGTGTGGTTCCATGTATATTTTAAATGGATTCCCCAGGGAGCCGTGAGGAGGGATTGAAGGGGCACAGGGGCAGTCCAGCTTCCCAGAGATGGCCGCTAAGGGCAGGGTGATCCAGGACCCTTGGGAGGCCCCCTGAATGCCAGTAGATGCCGGCCCTCTCCCTCGGTCCCAGATGGGCGAGGAGGGATGAACGCGGTTCTCTGGCCTGGCCCTGACAATTTTCCGGGGCAAACTTGGCTCGAGGGCCCTGTCTTGCTGGAGCCTGGGATCGCAGTTGCGTTTGGGGCTTGGCCCAGGGCTCGCCGGAGGTCTCAGCGTCCGTGCGAAGGAGCCGGCAGAGCAGGCCAGAGCCGAGGAGGCGGGGGCGGCCAGGGGGCGGGGGCCAGGGGGCCGCCCCGGAGGTCCCAGGCAGCCAGCCGCCCGCTAATTCGGAATTCCTTCGGCATGAACTCGGGCGTGCCAGCGTCTCTGCCCCGGCCCACCCACCGCTTCCTGCCTGGGCCCCCCCAGCAGGGTGGGAGGCACGGCCAGGCCTGCCCAGACCCCAGGCCCACTCTCGGCCCTCCCCGTGGGTTCCGCCCCTCCTGCTCCCCAACCCACAGTCCTGGTCTGGCCAGAAAGGGGCTCTCTGGGGGGTCTTGGCTGGGGGGCACTGCCCCTCTGCCACACCCGCCTGGCCTGGTCTGGCGTGGCCCATTTGCCAGCAGCTGCAGCTGCCCTCCCAGGGCTGAGGGAGGGCTGGAGGGGAGGAGCAAGGCTGGCTGGCCTGGGCAGGCCAGGTCCCCACCCCCTCACCCCAGCAGGAAAGGTCAGGGGATGCGTCCCCTCCGGGCACCTGAGTACCTGGGCGCCTGGCTTCCCCTCTCCCGTTCTCAGCGTTCTCCTCCACGTCTTGGAGAGGAAGGCCTTCTACCTGCAGGCGTGGGCCCTGGAAGTCAAGAGGACCTGGCACCCTGAGCACCTCAGGGCGATGAGGAGCACAGCCCCTTCCAGCTCTGGATCCAGGCGGGACTGGCACTCTCTCCAGGCCTCAGCAAACAATGGGCCAGGGCGATCTAGGACTGGGACACACACACACCAGGCCAGGCAGAGGAGCCTGGGAGAGGGGCTGGGCCTGTGTGGGGGAGCTCCTTGTGGAACCCCCTAAAGCAGACCCCAGGCTGGGCTTTCGGACAGCCCCCCCCCCTTTCCCGCAGAGCTAGGCCCTTCACAGTTTTTTTTCCCCCCTTTCCCAATCTGCAGCCACTGCCGTTATTAAAAAGGAACACCATGTGTTTTAAAAGGGAAAAGTGTGAGATTCTCTGAAAGCCGAGCGGGAGGGTGGCCTCCGTCCCAGGGTCCCCACGGGGGTCCCCATCTCCCGTCCTGCTGGTACCTGCAGACACTTTATGACCCACCCGCCTGCTGATCAGGTGCTAAGACACACGGTAAGTAGAAACATATTGCCGAGGTGTGAGAATCTTTTATTTAATTTCTTCCCTCTTAAAGGAAAAAACACACGCACAACACCCCCACCCCCACCTTCGCCTGTTGCTCTAGGGACTGGGAAACAAAGCTTGGAGCTATTGGTGGCACTCACAGGCTCTATCCTCTGCCTGGCAGACCCATTAGGACCCCAAGAAGGCCCCTCACCTGCCCAGGTGCCTTGAGCAAACTGGGTTTTCAGCAAGTGTCCCCAGGGGCTGCCAGGACCCTGCCCTTTTTGGAGGAACACCACGGAAAGAGTATGGGAGCCTGGGAGCAGTATGTGCCCTGTCGTTGGCCTGTGCCCCTGGATGGGGCGCATGGATGATTGTGAACGTCTGGGGAAGACTCTTTCTGCGTGTGCCCCTGTGTTGCCTCCCCTGTGGAATGAATGTATGACCACGAATGTGTGTGTGTCAGGGATGGAATGTGTGTGCGCGCCACGATGGTGTGCGAATGTGCATCTGGGATGCAGTGTGCGCGCGTCTGAGGGCGAGGGTGACGGGACACAAGCCAGTGTGAGTCTTTGTGTGTCTCTGGGTGTGTCCCAGAGCGGGTCTGGATGTGGAGACGGTATCCTGGCGGGGGTGTGCATTGGGTGGGGGGGCCGGAGAATGTCTGAGGCCAGGAGCGCTCTATAAGGAGGGGGTTTCTCGAGCTGCGGGTTCCCAGTGGGCCCCCCTGAAAGTATGGGCCGGCGGTGCCCGGACTCACTGGCTCCCGCTCCCTCTCGCTCTCACCCACTCGCTCACAAAGATTTCTCTCGCTGGAAGCTCTCAGCCCAGAGCAGCCCGAGTGAGAAGGGTTCTGAGAGCCGCCGGTGGCAGAGACTTCGAGGACCCCAGTGCACGGGGGTCCCGTAGGGGGAGGGCGGCGGCGCCGGCCCGCAGAGAGGCACATCCCTGGGGACCCCGGGCCGCGCGCCAGGCGGTCAGAGCGGCCCCCCTCCAGCTCCTCCCTCCCCGCGGGGCTCATCCCTCCGCCCGCGGGGGGGGGGCCACTCCCAACCCGCACCCAGTGCGCCAACCGCGTGCGCCCCCGCCCGGGAGCGGTGCCCCGCGGTCCCCGTGGCTCCGAGACCGCGGATGCAAACTCGTGCGCTCGCTGCGTTCCAATGTGCAAAGGGTCCCAGGCCGCGGTTCCCCGGCCCCTGGGGGCCTGGCTAAGCGCCCTCGGCCTAGCGGCCCAGGTAAGAAGGCCTCGGGCGCAGAGGCCGGACCCTCGGGCCGGAGGACCTTGAAGCGGTGCGCCCCGCAGGTGAGGGCGCCCCGAGGGCGGCGCCGGGGGCGCCTTCCTTTGTTCCCCGGGCCGTCCAGGTGGCGCCCGCGCCCCCTCCCCCCGCGGCTGCCCCCTGGGCGCCCGCTCTCGGCTCCGGCGCGAGGTGGGGAGCAGGACGCCGGGTACTCACGGGCTCCTGATCCAGCTCGCGGCGCCCCGAGGACGCAGAGCAGCAGCAGAGGTAGCAGCGGCGGCGGCCGCCGCGCGGATTGGGCGGCGGGGCCCGGGCGGCCGGCGGGCATGGGGCCGGCGCTGCCTGGGGAGCACGGCGGGAGGTGGCTGCGGGCGGCGGCGGCGCGGGGCGCGGGGCGCGGTGCGCGGACCGGGCGCGGGAGGGCGCGGGCCGGGCAGCCCGCACGTCGCTGGGCGCGGACGCGGAGGCCGGAGCAAGTCTGAGCAGCCGAATTGACAAGGCGCTAATGCGCCGCTGGCCCCGCCCGGCCCCGCCCCCGGCCCGGCCCGGCCCCGGGGGGGCTACGGGCCCCGCACCGGCCTCCCCGCCACCCGCCCGCCAGCCCGCGGGCACCGCGCGCCCCGCCCGTCCGGCCTCCGCCCCGCCGCGAACGGTGCGCGCCGGGTCCCGCGGCCCAGAGCCCCCCACTCATTCCCTACCCGCCAGGGACCTCCCTCTCCAACCCCGCCAGCGCCAGGCTCCCCACCCCCAATCTGGGACCCAGCGCCCCAAATTCCCTTTCCATACCTCTGCCACTTTCCCGCACCCTGCATTTAGCCCAGTGCCCTTTCAATGCCCCCTGCCGCCCCCAACCATGCCCTGTTCCTCCCTAACCCCCTCCCCAATCCTCCCTCGGGGCCCCCACCCCAGCTCTGGCCCCGCCCCCCCACTGAGCGGTCCCTGAGCCCCGCCTACCCCAACTTCCAGCCCTTCTTCCTCCCTAGGGGCTTGAAAGTCGTCCCCAGCCCCACGCCTTCGGCGCGCGGGTCCCACCGGTCTGGGCCCTCCCACTTCATCCCGCCTCTCTCGGTCCTCGGTGCGCAGCCTCCTCGGCTGGCCCTGGGTTTGGGCTGCAGGAAAGGAGAGAAAGCAGGAAGGCAGTCCCCGGCCCTCGCGCTGGCTGAGCTGTCCCACTTGCGCGGAATGGTTTTGGGGTTGCTCGAGAGGCGTCCCGGGCCGCAGGAGGGGGCTCCTACTTGGGCAGACGAGGAGACATGGGCCCCGTGGGAGCGGGAACCGGGTCCCGCACTCGGGGCAGGCGGGATTCCCAGGAGCAGAGCGGTGAGGGGACTTCTCCTGGGACTCATTCACATCCCCCCCCACGGAAAAATCCACTCAGCGGCCCGCGGGTGGGGTGCGCCACGCGGTGAGTAATCGCTCCGGCGGCCTCCGCCCGCCAACTCCAGGTATCGCCGGCTGCCTGGAGCGACGCATAGTTTATCTTCCTTTTTGCGCTAAGATCCTTCTCCGTGTTATTATTTTTGGCCACTGCTCGGGTTTCGGGACCCCTCCGGGCTCCTGCGTCTTATCCCCCTCCTCTTCATCCCCACCCGATCCGGGCGCCCACGAAAAAAGTGTTACTGGCCTTCAAGGCCACAGCGAAGTGGGTTCCTGAAATGAGAGTTATGGGGTGGTCCCAGCCCCGCCCCGCCCCCAGCCGCAGTACTTGGAGAGGGTGAGAGTCTAACTCTCCCTTTCAGGGGTTTCTTGAAGAGGTCTGGACCCTCTCTCCACGTCCCCAAACAGCGGAAGGTCGGGGAGTGGAGGAGGGCCTGAGGAGGGTTCGGGCTTCCCCACCTTGCCTGCTCCCGACTGCCCCTCACCCTCTTCTTGGATCCCCAGCTCAGACTTCAGAGTGTCAAAAAAGATTAATGGACGAGGACTTGGGGATGCAGGGCATCCTCCTCATCTGGACTCAGAATGGGGGGGGGGCGGGTAACGCCAAGGATGGATACTGTTGCTTCCTGGGACGAATCAGGCCTTTTGCCTCAGTTTCTTCTTACGAAGTGAACAACTGGGAGCAATCTAAAGGCTGCCATGGGAAAATGCAATGGAGCTGAAGTCCCCAAAACATAAGCCTGTAGCGCAGCAGGGTGTATTCCCTGGAGTAGAGGTGGCCCCCAGGCTTATTTATTCCCTTTGGAAAATGGGGCCATAGTCCCACCTGCCAGAGAGTTCAGGGGAAGTGGCAATTCTTGACTGCGTTTCCAAGATACCCACCGCTCCTCCCCCATTGTCCTTTCCCCGTCGCCCCTCCCTTGCACACGTTCCGGGTAGGGATAGCGATGTCTGACCCCTTCCTGGGAGGACTTGGGGCTTCTGGAGCAACATCTTTATTTTCCTCCGTCTCTGCTCCTCCCCCAGTCATGGGGAAAGAGCTAGCTCTCCCTTCCACCCAGGTGCTCAGGCCAGAGACCTGGAAGCGCGTGACAACTCTCTCCTTCGCTCTTCCCACACGGCCAATCCATCAGCAAATCCTCTTGGCCCTGATTCCAAAACATCCCCATTCTGAGATCCTGATCCCTCTCCCCACCCCATCCTGGTCCAGGTCCCCTCAGGGATGGGCCCAGCCTCCTCTGGGGCTTCTCCCCATAATCCTCCTGCATTTGTCTGAATACAGAGTTTTTAAAAGAAGCAAAACAACTTCTCTGCTCTGCCACCCTTTCCCCTCTTGTCCCTCCCCTTCTTCACTCGCACCAGTCACTGTGGCCCCCTTTCCCCAAACATGCCAGGCTCATTAGTATTAAAGGGCCTTTGCACATGGGCTGTTCCTTGCACTGGGATGCTGTTCCCCAAATCTTCCCCTATATTAGCACCTTCTCTTCTGTGAGGTCCCGGGTTCTCAGAGAGGCCCCCCATCCTTCCCTGGTACTCTCCATTCCTGTCACTATCTTTTATTGTCTATGTAACACAATTCTTCAAACAACTTATTTCTTTCTCCCACATATTTTCTTAAGACTGTGGCACACCCTTAGGACCCCACGCTGAGCCCAGAGAGGGCCAATGAAGAGCTCGATAAATATTTGCAATATGAAAGAACCAAGGAGAATTCCAACTAGCAAGAAAACTCCATCCCAGCAAATCATGCTGTCTGGGGTCTCAGAACAGCCCCTGACAGGCTGTGTGATCCAAATTGTTAGACATCCCTCCCTGGTCCTTATCTATAGAAAGGTATGGACCATTTCCCTCTTCTGCCAGCCCCACCCTAGAATGTGACCTTTGCCCTCTGGGTGAACTTTATCCCATACCTTTGACTTTATGAAAGGGAGATGAACCCAAGGTGCCCCCTTTCCTGTCCTTGGTGCCCCACTGACTTAACCCCGTCTTCCTTAGTCTGGCCACCTTCTTGTCAGGAAGAGGAACCAGGGTTGACGAAATTTCTGGTAAATATTGACCCAAGTCCTTGAAGGTGGCTGGGAATGTACTGAGGGGAAGATGAAGGGAGGGTCTCTCCATGGGCTGGGGGAAGGGCTCTTCCTTAGTCCTTCAACCAAAAGTCACTTCTGGGTGAAAGGGCAGGATGGGGGTGATTCCAGTCCCAATACCCGGTGATGCCAGGCACTGAGGAGGCATCAGGGTGAGGCAGTGGTAAATAGCACCTTCAGGGTCCTGTGGGACCCCAGAGCCAGTAGGAGAGCAGATAGCAGAGTTGCCTACCCCAGTCTGCTAACACCCCATCCCCAGGCTACATTGTATTGGAGGCTGGTCAGCCTTCCCGTCAAAGGATGAAGAAGGTCTGCTTGTGGATTTCGGGCCTGTATGTGCCCCAGGCTGTGTAACTGCCACCCTGGAGGCTGGGCCTGGGGAGTCCCTATTCCTGGGCCTCAAGTTTAGGTGCTCTGAACTTCAGGCTTTAGAGGTGAGGCTTGGGGAATCCAGAGCTGCGCTGGCTCCTGGTCTGGGCTGGGGTCTCCCGAGCAAGGGAGGCCTAGGTGCTCTGCCCCTCTGCACCCTGAAGAAACTCCAAAGACTGGGGTCCCAGGAGGGGCAGCTGCTGGGCAGGGGGCGGCTGCACCCCTCTTTCTCCTCCAGCCGTCAGCAAACCGCGGCGCCACGGTGCCTTGCCTCCTCCCCAGCCTGGACCCGGCTTGGGGGTGGGGGTCAGCAGGGTCGTGGTGAGGGCGGAAAGGGACAAAGGGCGCTTGTCCTCCGCCCGCCCTGACCTCGGCTGCCGCTTCCCGGAGGCCTGGCGGGCCGCTGATTCACGCCCGGGCCGGCCGCAGTGCCCCCCGCCCGCCGCCCCCGCCGGGCCGCCCCGGGGGGTAGGAAGTGAGGGGGGGGCGGGGGGCGGCGCCGAGTCAACTTTCCCTCTTAAGCCCCGAAGGAATGTCGGCGGATTTCCTGAAACCCGACCCCGGCCGCCCGCCGGCCCGCCCGCCCCTCACCTGGACCGGCTCCCTCGGGAACCGCAGGAGGGGCGCGGGGGCTCACCTGGGGGGCCGGGGTCAAGTCCTCTTCCTCTCCCCTCCAGCGGCCTCCTGGAGCGGAAAGGCGGGGGAGTGGGCGGCGAACTCTCTTCCTCTGCCCGCGGGCAACCCGGGCAAGCGGTCTAACCCCTCCAGCCTCAGTTTCCCCTTATGCAAAGGCGTGCGAGGTGTCCCTCCTTACTTTTGCGCTTTAAACAACGCTGCTTATGTCTGAAGTCCCCACCACCCAGCCTATGAGGCTTCGTAGGGCTCTGCCGGCCTCTGTTCTCCGACTTGTCACCTGGGCCATCGGCTATGCCATTCTGGGTTCCAATTTCCTAATTTGGAAATAGGACAGCGCCACCAGTACCTATCGTATGGGGCTGTTGCAAGAAGTGTTTTCTTTGAAATGAATGCAGGACAGTCATCGTGAAAGGGTTAAACGCTCGAGACTCTCATCTGGCGTGTGTGGACTTGAATCCTGGCACTGCCCAAGAGTCCGGGAGTCTAATTCTCCCACCTGTGACATGGGGGCAATATTGGTCATAGTACACTGGGAAGTTTCCCGAGGCGTGGGCCTGGCGCAACGGTGGGTTGGATACCGGGTTCCCGGGCTCGATTCTCCAGCAAACGCAGGGCAGGAGGCCCTCACCGCCGGGTCGCGGCGGCCTAGCCTGGGAGGGGCGGGGCGGGGCGGGGGAGGGGCCGCGCCGGGATCCAGATGTTCGGGGTCCGCCAGGCACAGCCGCGCCTGATTAAGCCACTTGGGGGCCGGCTGGGGCCGCGGAGATGAAAGAGAGACGGCCGGCCGGGGAAGGGGGCGCGCCAGCCCGCCCCCCAGTCTCCTCCTTCCCAGCCGGAACCTGCGGCGCCCTCTGACCCGCCGACCCTGCAAGGCAGCCGCCCCGTCTGCGGGGGCGGAGCGTCGATAGGGACTTGCGGGCCTCGGCTCAGCGCAGCCTCTGCAGGCACCTGCGCCAGACACGCCAGCAACTGGGACATCTTCGGAAAGGACCAAGGTTTAGAGGCGTCGCCTTCTTTGATGACTGAAGGAGAGGAAGCTGGGTGGACCGCTTAACCCGACTTTCTGCTCTTGGAGATCCAATCTGTCACTCTGGGGTGTGGCAGTTATTGCAGCCAGAAGTGTCCCTGTTTGCCCCCAAGTTTTCCCACGGGAATTAGACATTTCAGCAGTCCTTCGTACACCTCTGTCCCTTCTGACTGAGCCCTAGGGCGAGGGGCTCCCAGACTGGAGGAGAGGGACCGGTTTCCCCATGTCTGTATCTGGACTGGGCCAGAGGAGGCGAAGCTGGCGGTGAGGGGGGCTAGTGGAGGGGCTAAGAGGGCTTCCTGGAGGAGGCGCGCTGCCCACAAGGCACCTCTCCTCTGAACCGGCTGTCAAAGGAGAAGATGCCAGGCCTTCGCCGACCAGGTCCTGCGGCGCTCATCTTCTTTCGATTCCACTCTCTGGCTGGGCTTCTCTTCCTTCTATAAGCTCTCCCTCGCCCCAGGGTCCTGGCTCTTCCCTTTGACACCCAAAGGGTGCCCGGATTACCCTTCTCCTCCATTCCCAGGGACCGGCTCAAATCTCCCCTTCTGGGCAAGGCTCTCCTTGACATCCCTGGAGAATAGAAACCCGGCTCATCGCACCGTGCTATTTGTTTTCTTGTTCCTTAGCGCTGGCAGACGCCCCCGCTCATGGGACCCCCGAGATGGCACAAACGTAGGGGGCCGAGATCCACCTGCCCCGCCCCGCCCGCCCGCGACGGTGCCGCAGCGCCGTTCTCCACACGGGTTCTCCGCATCCCCCACCCCCCCTTCCCAGGCTGCCTCGCTCGGGTGACGTCAGCGCCCCGGTCCCCGCCGCCGCCGCATCCTCGGCTCCCGCCCCGGAGCCCGAGTCTCCCGCGCCCCCAGCGCATCGGCTGGCCATGGCTGCGGTGGCGCTGATGCCGGCGCTGCTGGTGCTACTCCTGCTGGCGTCGCCGCCCGCCGCCTCCGCGCCGCCCGCTCGCGATCCCTTCGCCCCACAGCTCGGGGACACACAGAACTGCCAGCAGCGGTGTCGCGAGCGCGACCCTGGCCCACGGCCCTCGCAGGTGAATCGCTTGCGGCTCCAGCGGGGGGACCCTGTATCTCTCCGATGGGGGAGGGGCTGGGGAAGCGGTTCCCTGGGTCCAGAGCTCGAGGGGAGGGGTCGGGAATGGAAGGGTCCCTCCGGTGGGGGAGAGGCGGGGGGGGGGTCTCTCTGACGGGGACAGGGGTGTTTTCTACGCGAGGAAGGGCTACGGGAGTCCCTCCAGCGGGGGATTTGGGGATGCAGACCCCCTCGGATGAGTGCGGTGTGTGGTGGGGGCCCTTCCAAGCGTGGGGAGGGAGTGGTGGTGGGGATGGGACTGAGGCCACCTTCCGGGATCCCACCGCACTCTGCTGCGCAAGGACTGTCGACAGTCCAGTCCTCCCCCTCGGGCCTGATTGCCCTCCCCACAGTACTCCTCTACATCCTTATCCCTACCACCCCCCTGGGAGTTACCAGCCCCGACTCCGATCATCGCCCCCCAAACCTGACACAAAGGGTGACAAAATTTCCATCTTTGAATGCCCTTCCTGAGAATCCTCAATCCTCCTCCCTGGGATCCCTAGAGGAGTCCATTCATCTCCACCAGATCTTCCATTGTGCCCCTCTCTCTCCCGCTTCCTTCCCTCAGACCCGAGAGACCGTCCCCTCCAAATTCTTAGCCTCCTCCGACCTCACCTCAAGCTCCCTAGACTGGGGGAGGGGCAAACCTCCCCCCCAGCCCCCACGCTTCCAGTGCCCTGCCTCCTCCCGCCCCTCCCCGCGTGCCTGAGCCGGTGTCACCCCTCCCTCAGGCGGGGCTCCTGAGCCCCTCAGAGTCCCCGTATGACAAGGCCGTCCTGATCAGCGCTTGCGAGCGTGGCTGCCGTCTCTTCTCCATCTGCCGATTCGTGGCCAGGAGCTCCAAGCCCAATGCCACCCAGATTGAATGTGAAGCAGGTGAGGGTCGGCGGGGTGGCCAGGTCGGGGGTGGTGGGGAGAGGCGGCCTGGGAGAGCTGCCCGGGTCACGCCTCCCGCCCCTGCAGCCTGCGTGGAAGCCTACGTGAAGGAGACGGAGCAGCAGGCCTGCCGCGAAGGCTGCTGGAGCCAGTCCCCCGAGCCCGAGCAGGATCCTCGGCTGGAGCAGAAGGTGGGCGCCCTCCCGTTCCAGCTCCTGGGCCCACTGCCTCTCTCCACCCCCAGTCTTCTGAACCCACATCCGGGTTCCATTCGGGGCCTGGAGGTGACCTCATCTGGGCCATGTCACGTCTCCAGCCTCAATTGTAACCCTGCAACATGGAACCACCACCCCTCCTCCTCGCGCCCCCACTACCTTTCTAGAAGTGGCAGAAAATAGTCACAGTTTACCAAACATTTATCTTGCTCCAGGCCCTACTGTAGCCTGTCCTAAATTCCTCAGCCACTCAGAAGCACCAGGCCTGGCACCCCCATTTGGGGACCCAAGGAGCCACTGCGCAGGTCACAAGGACCCTTGTGCAAGGTCCCTTGTGCAAGGGTCAAGATTTGAAGCCGCCAGGGCTTGTGGCTGCCACAGGCTACCAGAGCTATCCGGCGCTGGTCTAAGCAGTTTTTCTGTGACAAAAAGGTAGCCATGGTCATCTGGAGGGTCTTAGAGCCGAGGTTCAGGGAGGCCTGTGCACACATAGTTCTGGGGCGGAAAAACTCAGTGCTCCCTGTCCTGGTCTATCGGTGAGTCCAAGTAACACCCCATTCAGGCATGGGAAGTCATGTGGCACAGCCAGAGACTCAGCCTAGAATTCCCCAGAAAGCCTCCCCCTTCATCCATATTGTCCACCCCCTCAGACCTTTACTGTTGAGAAAAGCACACTGCAATGTCACCCTGCGCATTCAGGACTCCTTCTTGACACCATTCACATATGAATAATGGTGGGAGCCCCTGAGTGACTCGATGGCAGAGCACTTGCCAAGCACTCACGAGGCCCTGGGTTCCATCCCCAGCACCCAAATAATAGTAATGATAATAGTAACAGTGGTGAAGTTTTTAGTAATAGTGGCCACTAGTCCTTAGAAGCTTGTGTTGTGCCAGGTGCTTGGCAGACATCTAGTGGAACTCTTGTGGCTGCCGCGTGAAGGAAGAGAATCACCCTGTTTTAAGTCTCAGAGAAGGCAATCCATTCCCCCAGGGGCACGCAGCAAGCCAAATGCTGTGCAGAAGTCTGCATTTGTTATACAAAGTCTGTTGTTCAAACCACTTAGCTAAATCTGGACACAGTGAATTCCCCCAACCCTCTTCCCATTGGTTAACACCCTTCTTTTTTGACATTTCTGTGCTTGGGTCTCCCTTCACCAGAGAAAGGTCCTGGAAACTCCTAGTGGGGCCCTGTCCCTCCTGGACTTATTTTCCACCCTCTGCAATGACCTCGTCAATTCAGCTCAGGGTTTCGTCTCCTCCACTTGGACATACTACCTGCAGACTGACAATGGGAAGGTGGTGGTGTTCCAGGTGAGAGCTCTAGCAGGGGCCACAAGTGGTCAGGGTGAAAAGGTGGGATGCATTGACTCTTGTCTCATGGAATGCAAAGTCTAAGGTGGGGCACGCTTCAGGCATAGCTGGATCCAGGAGCTCAGCGTTTCATTCCACCCCTTAACTGTGCTTTCCTCAGTAGTGGCTTCCTTTCCAGGCATGTCCTTCCCTCCTGCCAACAGGGTGGATGCCAGAGGGACTAAACTAAAACTCCTCTAGGGTTTTACTGAACTGGAATTTATTATGATTGGTCCTGGATGGGTCATTTGATCATGCCTCAGCCAATCTGTTATTCAGTGTCTTGTCCTGAGTCATCTTCCTATTTCGTGACTGAAGGTCAGTGCTTAGGCAAATGGAGGGACCTAAGAAAGCAGGAAATAGCATCCTTGACATCAATCCACTGCCCATGGATGGGTCCTCCCTACCTTCCTCCTAGTGGATCTAGGTATCAGCCTGGCAGGAGACATTGTAGCCAACTGGGATCCAGAGAGGGGCCTGCAGGTCACACGATGCCCTTGTAACAGCCTCTCTGTGCTCTTGTCCCAAACCCAGACCCAACCTGTAGTCGAGAGCCTTGGGTTCCAGGGGGGCCGTCTGCAGCGAGTGGAGGTGACCTGGAGGGGGTCTCACCCTGAGGCCTTGGAGGTGCACGTGGGTAAGGCTCCACTTGCATTGGTGGTCTCTCTCCAGTGCCCCACTGTCTTGGAGTCCTCCTGGCAAGGGGCCCCTATAGGATTGGGACCTCCATCCTCAGTTCCTGGGTTCCATGGTCCATCTCCCAGGGTTCCTTGGTCCATCCCCCAGGATCCTGTGGTCCATCTCCAGGGTTCCGGTCTCCATTCCAGAACTCCATGCCCTCTTGCCCCGGGTCCTGGCCTTTGTTCACTCATGGCTCTGTGGTCTCTTGTGGAGGCCTGGAGGCCCCTGAGACAGATCTTCTCTCTCAGACCCTGTGGGCCCCTTGGACAAGGTGAGAAAGGCCAAGATACGCGTCAAGACCAGCAGCAAGGCCAAGGTGGACTCTGAAGAGCCCCAGGACAATGATTTCTTGAGCTGCATGTCCCGGTGGGTGGTAGGACCCCACGGGGTGCGTGGGTTGGAGGTGGGACAGGAGGAGAGGTTCTCTCTGACCTCTGAGGTGCCTGCGCGTGGGACAGGCGCTCAGGGCTGCCTCGCTGGATCCTGGCCTGCTGCCTCTTCCTGTCTGTGCTGGTGATGCTGTGGCTGAGTTGCTCTACCCTGGTGACCGCACCCGGCCAGCACCTCAAGTTCCAGGTGGGTGGGGTGGAGGTGGGTAGGGTGGAGGTGGGCGGGAGGGAGGCCAGGGGCTGTTGCCTGGTTCCACGCTGGGCCTTCCTCTGCTGGAGGCGAGGCCCCAGCTGCCTGGGGCACCAGTGGCCTTTCTTCCTGTAGCCCCTGACCCTGGAGCAGCACAAGGGCTTCATGGTGGAGCCAGACTGGCCCCTCTACCCTCCCCCATCGCACACCTGTGAGGACAGTCCCCCACCCTACAAGCTGAAGCTGGACCTGACCAAGCTGTAGGCCTCACTGGGCAGAACATTGCCGCCTTCAGAGGCCCTCCCGGCCTCACCTGCTGGGTCCGGGAGTCCGAGGTCAGCGTGGGACCTTCCTTGGGCTTCCCCACCTCAAATCCCTCTCGCCCTCAGCCGGTCCCTCACTCCGCCAGGTCCTGGGACAGGAGCCTGGCTGGGGTGGGCGTCTGGCCTTGTCCCCATCCTGCCTCTTTGGGGCGTGCTCTTCTCGTCCTTATCGTGTGGCTTTCTGAGTGTTTGAACCCCGTGTGTGTCACCTTTCTTCTTTCTCTCTCCCCTCCGGGGGGCTGAGGGCTACAGGGAGCCACTTCCTGTTAGGGCTTCTCCCTTCTTCCCTCCCTATTCTTGGAGACCCAGCCCCCCAAGAGAGGGAGGGAGGCTCCCATGCCGAGAGGGGGTGCGACTGGGGCTGGAGAAGAATAAACCATGTATATAAAGACGCCTTGGCCTGAGCCTGCTTCCGTCGGTCTGTCTTCTCTGGGAGAGGTGAGCTGCGCGTGGCCACGACTCCTGCCCGCCGTGCCCTTTCAGACGTGGGGAAAGCCCTCGGGAGTGTTTTGGTGGAGTGCTAGGGATTGAACCCAGGGGCCCTGGACTACTGCGCCACATCCCCAGCCCTGTTTTTTTATATTTTATTTAGAGACAGGGTTCCACTGAGTTGCTTAGGGCCTCACCCATTGCTGAGGCTGGCTTTGAACTCCCCATCCTCCTGCCTCAGCCTCTCAAGCCACTGGGATTACAGGCTTGCGCCACCGCAGTTTACATCTTAAAGAGGAAGTCTGGTGATGTGGTCATCTGGCTTCCATTCCCCTTTCCTTTGGGGACAGAGTTCTGGCCCACTGGTGAGTCTCAGGGCACTATCATGGAATCTTCCCTCCCCTGTCTGAGGACACTCAAATGTGGCCTTTCCCCTCTGCACTTTGTGTCTGGGAGGACTCATGCAGGATAGGGGCATCCATGCCCTGATACGGGCATGCCCTGCTTAAAAATCAAAAATAAGGGCTGGGGATATAGCTCTGTTGGTAGAGTGCTTGCCTCGCAAGCACAAAGCCCTGGGTTCGATCCCCAGCACCGCAGAAAAAAAGAAAAAAAAAAAGCAGGGCTGGGGTGTGACTCAGAGGTGGAGCACTTACCTGGCAGGTGTGAGGCCCTGGGTTTGATTCGCCACACCGCGTATAAAGAAATAAATAAAATAAAGGTCCATTGACAACTAAAAATATACCTTTGAAAAACAAAAAGACAGGGCTGGAGGTACAGCTCAGTTGGCAGCATGCTTGCTTGGCCTGCACGAGGCCCTGGGTTCAACCCCCAGCACCACACACACACAAAAAGAAAAAAACACAGAGCCGAAGTTGTGACTCAGTGGTAGAGCGCTTGCGTAGCATGTGTGAGGCCTAGCATGTTGTTTGAGTCTCGGCACCACATAAAAAAATAAAATAAAGATATCGTGTGCATCTACAATACGATCCACCAAAAAAATCTGCAGACTTCCCAGCTCCGTCCAGTAGAACAGGGCCCTGTTCAGTGGGTGGAGTTGTCTCTGTTGAGTCTTGCTGGTGCGGGCCCATGAAGGACGCTCTCAGGCAGGGACCGGGAGGTTTCCAGGGCTCCGGCTGAATGAGTGACGTTGAATGAGTGACGGGTGAGGGGTGGGTGAGTGGGCAGGGGCAGCAGGAAGCAAGTTAAAAGGCACCCAGGGCTGGGAGTCAGCCCTTCCGCCCTTCATTCTGCCCTGTGTCCTGGAAGGTCAATTCCCGGGGTCCTCTGCCTTCCCCTGCTGGTGGGGGATGAGGAGAGAACAGATAGAGTTTTTCCTGGTGTCCCTCCTGTCATCCTCAGATACAAGACCACAGCTCTGGCTGGGCGTGGTGGTTGGTGCACACCTGTAATCCCAGCTCCTTAGGAGGCTGAGGCAGGAGGATCAAAAATTAGAGGCCAGCTTGGGCAACTTAGCAAGACTGTCTCAAAAGTAAATTAATAAATTAGAAAAAAAACACAGCTCGGCTGGGCAACCTCTTGCTAGTCTGTGTCTGGGGCTTTCATCCTGGGCATGGGGACAGCTCCCGTTCCTGCCACACTTTCCCAGTAGTTACCCAGGCTGTGCCCATGGCCTTGAAATAATGCCTTTCTTACAACTCTCCTGAATTGTCCGTTCTGGGTTCTGAGCGCTGCTTGCTGCAGAGCCCTGCCTGGCAGCTGGACATCATGATGCAACCCAGCTGCACCATGGGCCCCAGCTGTCATTCCGGGCTCCATGTGAGATTTCAGGGTCGTCCATAGCAAGTCACCCAGGAAATAACACCTGCACAGAGCGGAGAAGGAAGCAGGCCAGCACCACTTTCTTTGATGATGAAAATGTTTTGAACGCATCACCTACAACTGCCCACTGTGATTGGTACGAATGAAATTGTGTGTGCGTGTGTGTGTGTGTGTGTGTGTGTATGTGTGCATGCGCGCATGCACGTTACTATATTGAACCCAGGGCCACTTGACCACTGAGCCCCAGCCGCAGCCCTTTTTTAGTTTTTATTTAGAGACAGGGTCTTACTAGGATGCTTATAGCCTCGCTAAGTTGCTGAGGCTGGCTTTAAACTCTCCATCCTCCTACCTCAGCCTCCCGAGCTCCTGGGATTCCAGGTGGGCGCCAGTTCTATTCGTTCCTAATTAGTATGTGGACAGCCAGACCTGGTTTACTGACAGATGTTGCCATTGCTATGCTTTCTTAACACTTTGTACCTTTTTTTTTTTTTTTTTCTTTCTTGGTACAGAGGATTGAACCCATGGGTGTTCTACCACTGAATCACATCCCCTTTTTTTTATTCGTTTTGAAACAGGGTCTTACTAAGTTGCTCAGGCTGACCTCAAACTTGGGATCCTCCTGCCTCAGCCTCCCGAGTTGCTGACATGACAGGTGCACACCACCGTGCCTGGCTCTTCTATTTTTTAAAATTGTGACAAAACACACAGTCGTTTCTCTGGCTCTATACATTCCAAATCCATGGATTCAACCAACTGTGGATTCAAACTATTTGGAAAAAATTTGCATCTGCTGGGGTTGTAGCTCAGTGACAGAGCACTTGCCTAACCCAGGTGAGGCATTGGGTTTGATCCTTTGCATCACATAAAAATAAAATATAAATTTAAAAAAGGTATTGTGTGTCCACCTATAACTAAAAATATTATTTAAAAATATTCATCTCTACTGAACATATACAGACTTTCCACTCATCCTTATTCCCTAAACAATAGTCTGACATCCATGTACACGACATTTACATTGTAGTAGTATTCTAATTCTTCAAGAGATGATTTAAAGTCTACTGGAGAAGCCAGGTGCAGTGGCATAGACCTGTAATTCCAGCAACTCAAGAGTGGAGGCAGGAGGATTGCAAGTTTGAGGCCAGCCCCAGCAACTTAGTGAGACCCTGTCTCAAAATAAAAAAATAGGGGCTGAGGTTGTGGCTCAGTGGTTGAGCACTTGCCTAGCATGTGTGGGTTCGACTCTCAGCACTGCATATAAATAAATGAATAAAATATCCATCAACAACTAAAGGTCCATCAACAACTAAAAATACTTTTTAAATAAATAAATAAAAGGGCTGGGGATATAGCTCAGTGGTAGAATGCCCCTGGGTTCAATTCCTAGTATCACATAAAAATAAAATAAAGTCCAGAAGAGGATGTGCAGAGGATCTTTGCAAACGCTGTAGCATTTTATGTAAGGGATTTGAGCATACATGAACTTTGGTATCCATGGGGGGGCAGTCCATAGACCAGCGCCTGACCAATATTAAGGAATGACTATATAACATGAAAATGTGATATTTTAATAATACATTTTCAACAAATGGGCTAAGGAAATGAACAGACACTTCACAGAAGAAGATATACAAGCAATCAACAGATATATGAAAAAATGTTCAACATCTCTAGTGATAAGAGAAATGCAAATCAAAACTACCCTAAGATTTCATCTCACCCCAATTAGAATGGCGATTATCAAGAACATAAGCAAAAATAGGTGTTGGCGAGGATGTGGGGAAAAAGGTACACTCATACATTACTGGTGGGGTTGCAAATTAGTGCCGCCACTCTGGAAAGCAGTATGGAGATTCCTCAGAAAGCTTGGAATGGAACCACCATTTGACCCAGCTATCCCACTCCTTGGCCTATCCAAAGGACTTAAAATCAGCATACTACAGAGATACAGCCACATCAATGTTCATGGCTGCTCAATTCACCATAGCCAGAGTGTGGAACCAACCTAGATGCCCTTCAGTTGATGAATGGATAAAGAAACTGTGGCATAAATATACAATGGAATATTACTCCACCATGAAGAATGATAAAATTATGGCATTTGCAGGCAAATGGATGAAATTGGAGGATATCATGCTAAGTGAGATAAGCCAATCTCAAAAAACTAAAGGACGAATGATCTCGCTGATAAGCGGATGAGGACATATAATGGGGGGTAGGAGGGGTTAGGGTTAGGGCTAGGGTTAGGTTTAGGGTTAGGGATAAGGATGGTGGTAAGAATGGAGGAAGGAAGGACTGTATAGAGGGAAAAGAGGGGTGGGGGGAAGGGAAAAAATAACAGAATGAATCAAACAACATTGCCCTATGTAAATTTATGATTTTTAATAAAAAAATGGAAAAAATAATACATTTATTCATTTTGCAGTGCTGGGGATGGAACCCAGGGCCTCACATGGGCTAGGCAAGTGCCCTGCCACTGAGCCCCACCCCAGACGTGTGAGTTTTCCGTTTACAGTTCAGTGGCCTGAAGTGCATCCGCAGGGGCTGGGGATGTAGCTCAGTGGCGGAGCTGCTCAGCAGGTACTGGGTTCAACCCAGCACTGCAAAATAAAATAAAATAAAAATTACAGACGTGCATCCACGACGTCTGGCAACCATCTCTCTGTTGGAATGGCTACCGGAAGTGGTCAGTTGCGCTCTGAGGGCACCCTCCTTGTCCTTACCCGATTTTCCGTCCTGCCTCCAAACTCTCGCCATCCGGTTCTGCACGTGAGCAGCATCGGTTCCTTCTGGCCCTCACCTCTTCTCATTCCATCACCGAGGACCGCCCCCCACCTGGCCTCCAAAGCACACCTCCGGCCCACGCGCTTCCTGTTTCCATGGCAACCACGGAGGCCCAAGCTGTCCTTGCTTCTCGCCCAACAGTTGCACCTGCCTCCTCTCCAGGCCCCCTGCCTCGCCTCCAGCTGGCCTCCAGGTCCATCTGCTGTCAACCAAATCCCCCCCTAGAGGTCACCCTCTGGGGTTCCCTCGGCTGTGAGGAACTCCCTGTCCATACCCTGTGGCTCTTACTACATTTATAATTTTGTTTTCATGACCCATGGAGCCACATCCCCAGCTCTGTTCTGTATTTTATTTAGAGACAGGGTCTCATTGAGTTGCTTAGCGCTTCGCGGTTGCTGAGGCTGGCTTTGGACTTGCGATCCTCCTGCCTCAGCCTGCCGAGCCGCTGGGATTACAGGCATGGGCCACCACACCCAGTGACCACATTTATAATTGACTGATAATTATTTGTTTCAATCTCGGCTTCCTTTGACACAATTTGATAAACCTCAGGATGGCAGCTCTGGAAGGTCTTGAACCTGGAAGTGAGCAGCTGCGTAATTATATTTTTGCTTGTTTTTCCATTTCCCTCTCAGACCCCAGAAGCAGCCCACCCTGTCAAGCCCATTCCCTCCATGGACTCAGATCCCGTCCCTCCTCTGCAACCCCCATGCATGAGTCCCTGTTGCCTCAGACACTACCTGATTTCTTACCTGCAGAAGGGCTTTCAGTCCTCGATGACCTGGTGACCACGTCTCCTGTTGCGTCCCTCCCAGCTTTTGGTCTTGGAGACAAGAATGGGCTCCTTTGGGAGGGAAGGGTTAGAGTTAGGGTTAGGGAGGGGGGCAAGTATGGAGGAAGGAACTACTGTATAGAGGGTAAAGAGGGGTGGGATGGGTGGGGGGAAGGGAAAAAATAACAGAATGAATCAAACAACATTGCTCTATGTAAATTTATGATTACACAAATGGTATGCCTTTACGCCATGTACAAACAGAGAAACAACATGTATCCCATTTGTTTACAATAAAAAAAAAAAAAAAAAAAAAAAGAATGGGCTCCTTGTCCCTATTCCTGATGGCAAGAGCCATGGTTCAGCCTTTGTGCCTCTGCCATAGCTTTTCTTCTGCATGAACCTGGAGGGAAGGTCATGGCACCTTCTTCCCTCTTCCTCTTTCCTATCAGATGCCTGGTCTGGTCTGATGGTTGGTCGATGTGTCTCAGGGACGTCCAACGGCAAGGCTTAAGTCTACTCAGGCATGGGTGGGATTTATGGGGAGACAGATATCTCCTGTGAACTAATGTTGCTGAACTGGAAGTGTGTAAATCCGGAGCTACTGAGGGCCCCTTGTCACCACAACGACAGTGCCTGTCTGAGGCATGGAGACAGTGCCTTCAGGTCATGACTGGAAGTCCTAGATCTCGCTGTGCTTGAAGTCTACCTTGTTCCTCAGTTTTTGGCTGATGTCAGTTTGTGTTAGCCTTCTTGAGACTGAAACATTCAACCCCTTTCTCTCTGTCTCTCCTCTTCCTCAAGACTGAGCTGTCCTTCCAAGAGTATTTAATTCATTTAACTGAATTTTCTGTATGTATGCATGTATTCACTGACACCGGGGATTGAGCCTAGGGGTGCTTCGCTGAGCTAGCTCCCCAGTCCTTTTTGGTTTTGATTTTGAGACAGGGTCTTGCTAAGTTGCCCAGGCTGGTTTCACATCTGTGATCCTCCTGCCTTACCCTCCTGAGTTGCTGGAATTACAGGCTTGCACCACCACGCCTGGCCTGCGGATATTTCAGAATTCGTTTTGTATTCTGCGTCTGGCCCGTCGGTTCTTTTATTTGTCTATTTTGCGGCACTGGGGGTTGAACTCAGCCATGCCGTGCTGGGTGGGTGCTCTACCACCAGGCCACATCCCCAGCCGAGGGCGGTGGTTGTCCAGGATCCAGGGACCCGCTCAGGCCTTGACCCAGACAGGCGCCTCGTGACTGGAGAAGGAGGGTTGATAGGTCCCGTGTGCTCTGTGGCCCGCAGTCCTGGAAGCTCCCGACCAGAAGGCAAGCAGGCTGCCTGAGGAGGGGGCGGGAGGTGGGTTCTGAGGGGGGCTAGGATCTGGAGGAAGGAAGGGGCACCCCGGGGATCGAGAACGAGGCTGTGTTCCCGTGCAGGTACCGCTGCCTGGCGTGGGGGTCCCGGGCGTGCCTGTGCTGTGTCCTGGAGCTGCGGGTCCACCTGTGTGTGTGCGTGTTCCCTCACGTCTCCCGCCCTCTGCGGGTTCTGCTCAGGCTCTTCAAGCCCCTGTGAGCTGCCCCCGCCCCTCCACTTGCCCTTCCCTGGCCACACCCCAGGCACCCCAGGGCCTTGCGGGTTCTCTGCCTGGAACACACCCTCCTTAGGAGCCTGACCGGGCTCCTTGGTGCATTTGCCACCTCAGGTCGCTGCCCCCCAGGACCTGTGTCCCATCCCTCTCTCCTGGCCGGGGGAGACTTTCCCGACCCTTACTCCTTGACCCCAGCCACATGCCCTGCAGGGCTGGGTCTGCCAGCGTCCCAGCGCCCACAAATGCAGACCACAGGGGCATCGCATCTGGGACAGCTGAGGAAGGGCCCCACTGCAGGAGGACCCCGGGGCTGCTTTGCCCAGGCTCTGGTCTGGGGCCCATGCTGGAGTCCTGCTGGAGAGAGTGCCCTTGGGATGTGTGGCCCTGGACCTGCCTCGATCAATCTCTGAGCCTCAGTTTACTATCTGTCCCCAGGGCTGGGCCCCTCCCTCCATTTTCCTCCCACGTCGCACACAGACCTGGTGGTGATGGGTGGGTGGGTGGTGTCATGGCAACTGGTAGGAGCACCCATGTGTCCGGGTAGCAAGGGTTGCCAAGGCAACAGACCATTCTGTTCCTTGGCAACAGGGACAGAGATCTGGCCCGGGGGTGGTGATCCACTGGGGGAGGGAGGGAGTGGGAATATCCCCGGCCTCCAGTGGGCACTTAACTGACACTCCAAACGCTGGGGAAGGATGGGGACGCACGTCTGTCTTCTCTGAGGATTTGGGGAGTTCAGGCCGAGGCCCTGCCGAGGCCGCCAGGGTACCTATGAGCGTCCTTCCCCTCATGTCCCCACAAGGCCCGGCCCCTGTGCCTGAAGCCCGTTCCCTCTTCACTGCTCCGGCCAACGCTTCAGCGCGAACGTCCTCGTGGGACCTCCCAGCTCAGTCCAGCCGCCCCGTCACAATGCCCCAACTCCCGCTTTTATCATGTTGACAATTCAGTGGTTGCTAGCTTGCTTGTGTGATGATTGGTTTAATAAATGGTCCCCCTGCCAGATGCGACAAGCGTCGGCCACAGCTGTGTCGCACACACTGAGGGAGCCGCTCTCCATACGTCTTGTCGACACTCAGCCCGGCCTGTCTCCTCCCGAGCCAGTCCAATGTAGCCTCATCTCCATCCCTTAGGGCCTTTCTGGGGCTGGGGTCGGGCATCCCACATCATGTCTACCTGGAATGTTTGGGGGGGCATTCTGGATTTCTCCACAATGTTCTGGAACATTCTGGAACATTCTAAAACTCCTTGTTTCTTGCTCTTACTGAAGAGGGAACATCACCTCCTTAAAGAGTCTCACCGTGACCTCCTGGCAGAACCAGCCCCTCCTCCCTCAATCTCTCCACCTATGGCCTTCACGGCGGTTATCAGTCTGGAAGAGCCCTGGTCATTGATGTGCATGTCTCAGATTCTTCTTTCTCATTAGGCTATGCACTCTAGAATATTCTGGAACATGAAGGCAGGGTTCTTGTCTGGTGCAATTATAGTCAAATCCCAGCAGTTGTTCAGTACCCGATTCCCTGGGTGTTCTCTCATGCCTGCTCCCTGTTGGTCACCCCCTAGAGTCACCCCAGCCCTGACTGTGATCATGTTGAGTCCATTGAACCTGTTTTTATTTGTTTTAAAATAAATTGGCTTAGCTGGGCACAGTGGCACATGCCTGTAATCCTAGCTATTTGGGAGGCTGAGGCAGGAGGATCACAAATTCCAGCCAGGGTAACTTAGTGAGACCCTGTCCTGAAATAAAGTAAAAAGAGCTGGGGATGTACAGGGGTAGAACACTTGCCTAGCAGGTGTGAAACCCTGGGTATGATCCCCAACACAGCAAAAAATAAAGAATAATAAGTAAATAAATAAATAAATGAAATAAATTGATTTTCATGAGATGCAATGTACATCCACTAATGCCACCATTGCAATTGTCCAGTTCAAGGAGTTTTGGCAAATGTAACCCTCCCGTGTTACCCCTGTAATCAAGACATAGAACATTTCCATCATTCCAAGTTCCTGGGGACCTTTGAAGTCAATGCCTCCACTCTGCTGATCTGCTTTGGGTAGCCCCTCCACAACCTCTATCACCACAAGGGTCTGCTTATGAATGTCACATAAACAGGATCACATAGCATGTCCTCATATGTCAACCTGCTTCACTCACTGTTGGTGAGATCCAACCATGGGAGGCAAGAGCTGTGATTTCTTCTTTTTCCTTGCTACGTAGTATTCCATGGTGTGAGTATATTATTCACATGTTGATGGTTCTTTGGGGTGTTTCCAGTTTGGGGCAGTTAGTATTTATATCTTTTGGTGAAAACATGTCAAATTTTCTTTGGAAAAATATATGTAATAGGGGCTGGGGTTGTGGCTCAATGATTGAGCACTTGCCTAGCATGTGTAAGGCACTGGGTTCGGTTCTCAGCACCACATATAAATAAATGAATAAAATAAAGGTCTATAAACATCTAAAAATATTTAAAAAAAATATATATATGTAATGGGTTGAGAGGTGCCCTACCCCATCCCCCAATTTCATGTCTGTTACCTCAGAATGTCGCCTTACTTGGAAACAGATCTTTGTAGACATAGTTAAGGTAAAGATCCAGATGAGGTGAAAGTGGATGCGGGTTGGCCCTAGAGCTTATGCCTGTCTTGAGAAGAGACAGAAACATGAGAAACAAGGAGATGCCCATATGACCATGGGGACAGGGACTGGAGTGTGATGGCCACAGCTAAGGAACTCCAAGGATGGCTTCAGCTACCAGAAGCCAGGAGACAGGTGTGGGGCAGATTCCCTTCAGGTCTGAATGGGGCTAAGAACCAACCTGGTTGACACCTGCATCATGGGCTTCTGGCCTCCAACACTGTGGGAGAAAACATTTCTGGTTTTCTTTGCCACCCAGTTTGTGGTCATTTGTTACAGTAGACACAGTTCCTCATCCAAAGCCTGAGAGCAGGGCTACTGGGCTCGAGTGAGTGGATACGTCCCTACAAGGATGACTTGGGGGACTGGCCCCAGGAGCCCCCTGGGGATACTCAAGTCCTCAGTTGCTCGAGTCCCCTCTACAAAATGGCAGAATGGGTGCCTATAACCCACCAGGGCACATTCTTCCTTAGAGCTTATTTTATTCCTATGTGTTTGAGGTGCTGGGTGGAACCCAGGGCCCGGCGCTGCTTGGCAAGAGCTCTGCCGCTGAGTTCCACCCAGCCCTCCTCCAAGAGACTTTAAATCATCTCTAAATGAGTTCTGATACCTAACACAATGTCAGTGCTGTGCAAATAGTTGTTATACTCTATTGTTTAGGAAGTAATGACAGGGACAAAACAGTCTGTACATGTTGGGTGCAGACGCAACTTATTTTTTGAATATTTTCCATCTGCACTTTGTTTGAATCCGTGGATTCGGAATCCTTGGAGACAGGACTGGCTGTGTTGCCAAACACCAAATGGCATTCCCAAGTGGTTGCACCGATGGACGCTCCCACCAGCTGAGTGCGAGGACGGCTCCGAGTCAGAGCCGCCTCATCTGTACATCGGAGAAAGAGGGGCTGGGACTGTCACTTGGTGGTAGAGAGTGAATGGACCATGCGTGAGGCCCTGGGCTCCATCCCCAGCACCCCCAAACAGTGGGGACAGTAAGGACGGCCCCCACATCGGGGTGTGGTTGAGAAGATGCCAGATGCATGATTCTGGGCATTGGAAACACTCCCTGTGTTAGTCCATTTTGTGTTCTTAAACTGCCATCCCTGAGTCAGGCTGACTTTGTAAAGAAAAGGGGTTTATTTAACCGCAGGGGTTCTGTGTTGTTTTATGCTTGGGGTGGAATCAAGGACTTCACCCAGGCGCTCTACAGCTGAGCTGCACTCCAAGCGTAAGTCACAGTTTCAGAGGCTGAAAGTCCAAAGACCATGGGCAGACTCTGGTGAGGGCCTCCTCTGGCCACATCACCTCATGGTGGATGGCAATGGGAGGAGTGGGTGTGGAAGTAAGCACTCCCATCTCCAAACAGGAAGTCAGAGAGAGACTGGAGTCCCTGCCCAGCACACAGCCCCCATGACCTAATGGCCTCTCCCTGGGTCCAAGTCTCTCCCTCTCCTTTTTTTTTTTTTTTTTTTTTTTTTTTGGTGGTGGTGCTAGGGATTGAATCTAGGGGTCTCTCCTACTGAACCACATCCTTAGTCCTTTTTTATTTTTTATTTTGAGACAGGGTCTCAATAAACTGCTGGGGCTAGCCTAGATCTAGCAATCCTCCTGCCTCAGCCTCCCGAGTCACTGGGATTACAGAAGTGTACACAGACCAGTTGCAAAGAAGTTTTTATATGTAAGACTATATTTTGAGGTTCCAGGGGTGTTTTAGTTAGCTTTTTCACTGCTGTGACTGAAAGGATCCAACCAGTACAATAATAGAGGAGAAAAAGTTTATGTGAGGGCACACAGTTTCAGAGGTCTCAGTCCATAGACAGCAGGCTCCATTCCTTGGGGTTCAAGATGAGGCAGAACATCATGGCAGAGGGAAGCAGCAGAGGGAAATGGCTCATGTCATGATCGGGAAACAAAGAGAGACTCCACTCTCCAGATACAAAATATATCCCCCAATGAACCACTTCCGCGCCCCCAATGAACCACTTCCTCCAGCCACATCCCACCTGCCACCAGTTACCACTCAGTTAATCCATCAGGGATTTATCCACTGATTGGGTCAAGACTCTCACAACCCAATCATTTCTCCTCTGAACCTTCCTGCATTGTCTCACATGTGAGCTTTAGGGGGACACCTCACATCCAAACCACAACAAGGGGGGAATGACTTTTGGGGGAAGTCATGGAACCGGTACCTGTTGTGAGCACCTAGAACGTATCAGCCATTGCATTATTAATAATACCAAAGGAAGGCTGGAGGTGTGGCGCAGTGATCGAGCACTTGACCAGCACACAAAAGTCCCTGGGTTTGACACCCATCACCACAAAACGAAAGGGAATCTGAGATTGCTCCCCTCCACCAAAGTCCATTACCACTGGAAATCAATCACGGGGGTTTTGCCTGCTGAATGACAACTTGAGTCATGCTATGGTTTGGGGCTAGGTTAAGTGTGTCCCTCAAGAATTCATGTATTGACTCAGCAGCTCAGGAGGCTGAGGCAGGAGGATCATGAGTTCACAGCCAGCCTCAGCAAAAGCAAGGCGCTAAGCAACTTAGTGAGACCCTGTCTCTAAATAAAATACAAAATAGGGCTGGGGATGTGGCTCAGTGGTCAAGTACCTAAATTAAATCCCCGGTACCCCCTCACCCAGCAAAAAAAGAATTCATGTATTGAGCTGGGTGTGGTGATACACGCCTGTAATCACAGAAACTCAGGAGGCTGAGGCAGGAGGATTGCAAGTTCTAGGTCAGCCTCAGCAATTTAGGTAGACCCTGTCTCAAAAAAATAAAAAGGGTTGGGGATACGGCTTAGTGGTTAAAAAGCCCCTGGGTTCAATCCCCAGTACAAATATAATGAAAATAATTTAAAAATTCACGTATTGAGAACTTGATCCTAGGTGGCGAGATCCTTAGGAGGTGGAGCCCAGTGGGAGATTGGAGATTGGCTCCTCCCCCTTACTCTGGTTTCCTGTTTGGCCTGTGATCTCTTCCCCTGGCATATGCTCCCACCATGATGCCATGAGGTCCTCACCAGAGCCAACCAGATGACTGTGATCATGCCCCTGCACCTCCAGAACTGTGAGTATCAGACCTCTTTTCTTTGTAGTTAGTCTGCCTCAGGTATTTCATTATAGTAACAAAAACTGGATGGAGAAAGGTTGGCTCAACTTGAAGCAGCAGTCCTGGCCTTTCCTGGATGTTGTCCTGCCCCTGCCCCTAGTACCCTAAATGAGGCAGGGGTCCTGGAGAACTGACTCTGACTCAGCTTCCCTACGAGTCCAGAGCTCATAGCTGGTGCTGTGACTGTAGAAGTCCCTCACCCTCTCTGTGCTTGATCCCAGCCCTCGCTCGAGGGGCTCCAAATGAGGGAAGAAGAAATGCAGAACCACATTCTTTTATATACATGGTGGACATCTGAGGATCTGGCTCAGAGTGTTTTGGTAGAAAGGGTGACTAAGTGTGTGTGTGTGTGTGTGTGTGTGTGTGTGTTGGGGATTTTTTTTTGTAATTTTTTTTTTTTTTTTTTTTGAGACTGGGTCTTGTTAGATTGCCCCTGCTGGCCTTGAATTTGCAGTTCTCTGGCCTCAGCCTCCTGAGCAGCTGGATTTTACAGGCATGTGCCACCACGCCTGGTTTCTGATGCTGGGGATTGATCCCAGGGCCTAGCATGTGCTAGGCAAGCACTGAACGACTGAGCTACTCCCGCAGGCCCAGGGTAACAAGTTCTGCAAAGGGAAGAACTGAGTTCACTGGTTCCCATTTCACATGCCTGGAAACTGAGACCACCCAGAGAAACCGAGAGTCATTGCCTAAGAGTCACAGTGATTCACCCGTGCATCACGTGCATACCTCACGTGCCTGGTGTTGTCCAGCAGCAAAGCAGCCAGGAAGAAAACAGCATCCATATCCTTGGGGAGCTGACATTTCAGTGGGGTGGATGATAAGCAAAAAAAAAAAAAAAAAAAATGTCTGACAATTCCCCAAAAAGTTGAACATAGAACCACCAATGAGCCAGAAATTCCGCTTCTAGGTATCCGCCCAAGAGAACTGAAAACAGGACTCATACCCGAAAATTCACAGCAGCACTCTTCTCAGTAGCTGAAAAGTGGAAACAACCCAAGTGCTCATCAAGGGATGAATGAATGAACACAATACAGTCCATCTGTATAGTGGAACATTACTCAGCCATCAAAAGGAGCAAAGTGCTGCCACAGGCTGTCACGTGGATGAACGTTGGAAACATGATGCTGAGTGAAAGAAGCCAGGCCAGAGGCCACGGGGTGTGGGAGCCCACTGATATGAAGTGTTCAGAACAGGCGAATCCATAGAAGGCAAAAGTGCATTAGTAGTTTCCAGGGGCTAGGGGGTGATTTAATGAGAACCAGGTTTCCCTTTGGGGGTGCTGAAAATGATATGCAACTAGACAGAGGTGATGGCTGCATGGCATTCTGAATGTACCAAACCCCTGTGGGCAGTGGCTCAGGAGGCTGAAGCTGGAGGATCACAAGTTCAAAGCCAGCCTCAGCAATTTAGTGAGCCCCTGAGCAACTCAGTGAGACCCTGTCTCTAAATAAAATAGAAAAAAGGGCTGGGGATGTGGCTCAGTGGTTAAGCGCCTCTGGGTTCAATCCCCAGCACCCCCCCAAAAAAAATAAACAAACCCTTGTGGGGCTGGAGATATAGCTTAGTGGTAGAGTGTGTGCCCAGCACGCATGCCCCGGGTTCAATCCCTAGTGCTGCGAAAGTAAAGAAATCAATGAATAAAATAATAATTATATACCCCCCACCCCCATACACAGAATCATACCGTTTTTAAACTGGTGAATTTTCTGATAGGGGGATTTATCTCGATTTAAAAAAGAAAAGTAAAATACAGGGTTTATTAGATTGGGAGAAAAATCAAGCTAGGCTGGGGACACAGAATGGGCACAGGGGCTGGAAAACAGTCATGCTGCTGGCAGGTGGGGACTCCATCCTCTCCTGAGCTGTCATGACACTGAGGACCAGGCACAGCTCAGTGGAGCGCCCTGCCCGGCCGTGCAGCACATGACCACCGAATGCAGACTTAAGGGTGATGACGATGAGTTTTCATTTGATGTTGACCTGTGTATTTCAGGGAGATGCAGAAGGGGCCACTGAGTGTTTCAGTGGCTCACTGCGGAACCATTTGGTGGTGACAGCCTAACGGGGACACTGGCCCCTGCGTGAGGCTGTAGGAATCAAGGGCTCCCCTGAGGCTTCAGTTCCCTCCTGTAACACCCAGGGGTCCACCTGGGCCACAAGCCCCACAGCTGGTCAGAAGGAGGGGAGCAGGGGAGGCCCCTGCCTCTGGGGTAGCTGTGCCAGCTGCAAGTCAGATGGTGGCCTGTACCTGTGGATATTGCCGGCTGCGTCCCTGCCTGCAGACTCCGCCAGACCACAGGTCACCGTTATTGAATGAGGCATGTGCAGTAAGCACGTGGACCCTTGAGGTCCTCACTGGATCCTGCTTCATCCAGCAAAGGCAACTGCTACGGTTTGGGCCAGGAACCCTGGGGAGGTCCTCGGCTTTGCTCTGCCTCACCCCCAAATCTCATTGGTTCTATTAGCTACACCTGCAAAAGGCACCCCAGCCATCACTACCTGGCCACCACCCTGGGATGAACACCATCAATTTTGGCCTAGATTATTTGCCTCCTAACTAATGTCCCCAAATGTCAGAGGAATTTGTTAAATCCAGTGTTGATTAAGTCCCCTCTACTGAGATGCCCCTTCTCATTTCACATAGAGGGATGTCTCCAAAAGCCCTCGGTGACACACAGATTGACTTCCACCCCATCTGCTATCTCTTCCCTCTACCTTGTTTTTCCTCAGTAGGCAACTCTCCAGGCATACTGATGCCTCAGGACCTTTGCACTGGCTGTCCCATGGCACACGGTCTTGGAGCACCTAGGTGTTCAGAGTGCTGTGGGTCTGCAGCACACTCCATGTGTGCACACAGCCAGGAGCCCAGCAAACCTCTTCTGGCTTCTCTGTGGCTGTGGCTGTGTTCCTGACATGTGGGTCAAATCTGGATGTTATGAAGTGTGTGTGCATATGGACGCCATGGACTTCAACTCTAGTGTGGCGGGGGTGTGGGCTGGAGTTCTCCGCTGAGTGGGGTTTGCTGCCTGCATATAGTTCATGTGGAACAAAGGCTGTATGGTGGACTGACCTTGGGCGGACGAGGGCGTGTCAGAGAGCTTGCTGGAACGTGAGCGGTGCATGCATGCATGCGTTCAGCATTATTCAGTGATGACTGTGCTGGAGAGGTCAGCAGGCCCTTCCTTACCTAGTTTCTATCAACTTGCCCAGTATAATCTCCTGGGCGTTTTACACAATGTTTGAGCACATCCTGTGTGCCCGAACTTCTGCAGGAGATGATCAGTATTTGGGTCTGGTCCTCCTTGCAGGAGCCCACTAAAGCAAGCCCCTTATGCCCTCCTCTAGAGTCTCCAACCCCATGTACACCCTCTTCTCCCAGCGCTGACTTGGGGAGAGTTTTGAACCCCATCTGGAGTCCTGGTCCCTGTCCGAGGCTGCATAAGGAAGCTTTGACTCAAAGGGTGAAGAATAGATGCTCTCAAGGCCGGAGAAAGGATCCTGGGAACTTGGACCCTTCCAAGGCAGTGATTCCAGGTTTTCACTGGGTTTAGGGGTGGAGGGTGTCCTTGAAGACTCTGGATGCTTTACAGAGGGGGGGTGCTGGATTTGGGCTCCACAAGGCCCAGAGCAGGGAAGGATGAAAGGAAAACAGGAACAAAGATAAAAAGGAAAGGCACAGGGACTGGGGATGTGGCTCAATGACAGAGTGCTTGCCTAGCATGTGTGAGGCACTGGGTTTGATCCTCAGCACCACATAAAAATAAATGAATAAAATAAAGGTCTATCAACATCTTAAAAAAAAAAAAAAAGGAAAGGCACAGATGACTTTGAGCCCTGGCTGAAGATTGAAGATTGGGGCGTCTTGGGGGCTGGGGCTTTCCCAGGGTGCTGGACTTGATGGAATGAAGTCAGGTACAGTACCTGTATAGAGAAGACTCTATAGGCAGGGATTTCGGGGAGCGGGAAGGGGGATTTGAGTAGAGGATGGGGAGCTAATCTGGAGAGTCTGGGGTAGAAGAAACCAGAACTAGTGAAAAAAGGTGTGGTGGATCTGCGGGTGGAAGTTCTGGGAGATTCTGGGTATTTCAGATAATAGTTGGGACCCAATAGTGTTGAAAGTCTGAGGCCTGGCAGGGAATGAGTTTCCACGTATCTGAGGGAGGCCCACGGAAGGGGTAAGACTGGGAGTGGGGTGTGCGTGGTGGGGAGAGGTGAGTTGTCAGTTTAGGGACCAGTTTCTGCACGCCTTAGCTCATGCTCTCCCGCGCCCCTACTCTCAGCCTCCTTCCCGGCCCCTCCCCGCTTTCGGCTCCTCAAAATCTCACCGCACCCCGCTCCACCCCAGCCACGCCCCACCCTCCTCCCAGGCTCCGCCCACTCACACCTTGCCCTGGCCGGGTCCTTTCCGCAGACCTGGACTTCAGGCCGGGCCAACCCCCATCCTCTCCTGGAGTCACTGTGCCTTGGCCCGCCCCTCCTCAAACTCGATCCTGACCCCCTTCTTCGGCCCCGCCTCTCCCCTGAGACGCGGACCCTCCCAGGTCCAGCCCCACTTAGTACCAGACCACGCCCTTCTCTGGTTCGACCCGCCCCAGCTTTGCCTTTGGCCCTCTGATAAGTCCCTGTCGGTGCTGGTAACCTCCACTCCGACCCTCTTCAGACCTGGTCCCGCCCTTTGTCCTGGGCCCCGCCCCTCACCGGGCCTGGCTCCGCCCCTCCCAGCCCCGCCCTAAACCTTCGCCCCGCCCCTCCAGCTCAAACCCGCCCCCCTCTTCAGGCTTGGCCCTGCCCCAGTCCCTCACCTCTTACTCCGGCCCGGTCTGGCCCCGCCTCTCCGAAAGGAGGCCCCTCCCATTCCAGGCCCCGCCCCCTTAGCGCAAGGCGCTTCGATCCGCCCCTCAGACCACGCCCCCTCATTTGGCCCCGCCCCGATCCGTCGTCTAGGCGCCGCCCCTTCCCCGGTCGGCCGCTCTTCGCTCTCCGCTTCTCGGTCTCCCGGTCGGCGCGCACGGCTCCCGTCACTCGAACGCGCGCGGCGGGAAGATGGCGGAGTCCGGTGGCAGTGGCGGTGGTGCTGGCGGCGGTGGCGGCTTCGGCGCAGGCCCTGGCCCGGAGCGCCCGAACAGGTGAGTTCCGGCCTGCAGGGTGGGCCCGCGTCTGTCCCGGGGCCTGGGACCTGTAGAGAGTCCTGGGGGTCCTGAGGGACTGGAGAGAGGCCTGACCCGGCCCGAGGGTCTTTCACGGGGACTGCAGGGTTTATGAGGTCGTCGGGTACTGTGTGGACCGAGGGCCTCTGATGGGGCAGCCAAAGGCGGGCTGGGCTCTCCAGGGTCCTAGGGTCCTGGGTTGACCCCAACTGTAATGGGGTTGTGGGGGAACTGGGGATGCCAAGGGGTCTGGAAAGCAGAGGGGGCCGAAGCAGGGGCCATAGGCAATCTAGAGGGTGTTGAGGGTGCCTTGGGGGATCCGAGGAGGAGGTTGAGGCCCAAAGCTTCCTGGGTGGTGCTGAAAGACCCCAGGTAGCTAAATAGGGTGTCCTGGTGTCTGCTGAGGGTCCCGGAAGGATGCGGCTGTGGGAGACTGTGAATGGAGGATTCAAGTGAAAACTGAGGGCCTGACCCAGGTCTCAGGGCCCTGGGAAAACCTGAAGAGGAAAGTCACAGGGAACCTGGGGTTCCCAGTAGATCCTGATAGGTAGGAAAGGGTCTGTGGGGACATAGCGGTTCAAGAGATCCTGAGGGATCCTGGGGTAGGTGTTGGGGAGCTTTGAGGATCGTTATAGAGCCTGGAGGGTCTGTAGGAAAAAGAGAGCAAATTCCTCCTTCCTCCCATCTCCATAGGTTTCAAATCTCTCCTCCCCGCAGGCTAAAGATGCTGGTTCTCACCCTCAACAAGGGGCAGATTTCACCCTTAGAGGGGGCAGATTTCACCCCTTTGGTCAGAAGGAGGCTCCCTTTCTCCGTCGCCAAGTCTTGAGATGGGTTGCTTGAACCCCAGAATTTGCACAAAAATTATAGGTGTTTATATGCTTCTTTGTGTTGATGTGTGTTGTCTAGGGGAACACCTGCCTTAGGGAGCTTCACCTCCCTCTCATCCCATTGGGCAAGGCCAGCATGACTCAAGGACAGCACATCACCATTGGCTGGCCCAGGAGGAAATTCAGCTTCTTCTTTGCTGGAGAGCTTATAGAAGCCAAAAATTTCAGTCAATGTGATGAACGATGAAACTGGTCCCACCTTGGGTGCTGTTAAGTCTGTCCTCCTTGCAGGGCTCTGGGCTGGTGCCAGCAGATGACCTGATGGCCTGGGGGCATGACTGGGCTTTAGAGGCTGGCATGGAATGGTCCATCTAGGGCACAGAGGAGGCAGAGTCTCTGACTGTTCCCACAGATGCTGAGTGGCACCTTAAGGCTTTAGTGAGTGGACAGAGGAAGGCAAGGGACTGAGTCTGGTCTGTCAGTAGCTAGAAGTCAGGGACATCTGTGACCCAAGGAGTAACCAGCCTTATGGTGTGGGAAAGGGGCTGAGGCAAAACTGGAGATCTGCAGCAGGGGTCAAGGAGACATTAGAGGATTTGAGGAGAGATTTGGAGAATAGAGTGGGAAGGGCTTGATGACCAGGCATGAGGTAGCAAATAAAGAACAGACTAAAGGGGACAACAAACCTCAGGTTCCTGCCTTGGGCCATGAGGTGGGATAACCTGGGACAGGGCCTTTTATTTATTTATTTGTGCATGTGCGTGCGTGTGTGAAATCCTGGGAATTGAACTCTGAGCTACATCCCCAGCCCTTTTTATTCTTTTTTTGGGAACACAATATTGTTAAATTGTCAAGGCTGACCTCAAAATTGTAATCCTCTTGTCTCAGCCTCCCCGGTAGCTGGAATTCTAGGGGTGTGCTACTGTGCCCCACTCTGGCTGTTTCTAAACAACTTTATTGAGGTATAATTAATTGCATACCATACCATTCACTCATTTTAACTGAACAGTTAATTGAATTTTAATGTTTGTTGAACTGTGCATCTGTCACCATGATCCAGTTATTTATTATTATGGTTTTTTGTGGTGCTGGGGATGGAACCCAGGGCACCACACAGGCTAGACAAGCACTCTACCACGGAGCCACATCCCTAGCCCAACTCAGTGTTTTAGAATAGTTCCATCACCCCAAAGAGTCCCTCCAAGGCTGTTTGCAGTCCACCCTGCTCCCACTCCCAACCCCAGGGACATCTGGACCTTCTTTTGCCCTCTATAGTTTGACCTGTTTTAGAAATTTCACTTGAATGGAATATTCGTCCATCCTCCTGCCTCCGAGCCATCTTTTATGGTGCTGGAGATCTAACTCAGCACCTCACACATGCTGGGCAATGATCTACCACTGAGCGACACCCTCGGCTCCAGAAGTGTACGTGTGGCCTTCTTTCCTTAACCTGTGTTTGAAACTCATCAATGTTGTCCTGTCAGAAGTTAGGTAAGAAGTTATTCTTGACCACTGTTGAATGAATTGTCCATCCATGTGGTGTGTGGGTGGACAGTGTATCAAATTTTGGATGGACTGTTGCGTTGTTTCCATTTTGAACAATTGTAATCAAGTTGTTGTGAATGTCTTTGTGTGAACATAACACTGTCATCCTCTTAGGTGGATACCTAAGAGTGGACTGACTAGGTCACACGGTAGGTGTATGTTTAACTTCTTAAGAAACGGCCAACTTTTTTTCCAAACTGGCTGCACCATTTTGCATCCCTAACCAGCAATCCCTAACTCAGGTGGGCACCAGAGTTCCAGTTGCTTCCCATTCTCACCAGAACTGGATGTGGCCTGTTCTTACTATTAGTTATTCTTTTTTACTCCCCTGATCCCAGGGCCTTGTGCATGCTAGGCAAGACCTCTACTATTGAGCTACATCCCTACCCCTTCTTAAAATTTTATTTTGAGATAGAGTTTTACTAAGTTGCTGAGGCTGACTGAACTTGTGATCCTCCTGCTTCAGCCTCCCAACTATCTGGGATTATGGTTGTGCACTACCATGCCCGGCTTGAGAGGTTTTAGTCTATTCTGAATACTAGTCCTTCATTGGATAGATGATTTGTGAATAATTTTTTCCAAATCTGTGCTTTGTTTTTTTGTTTTCTTAAATATTTTATCTTTCATAGGGTAAAAGCTTATCATTTTGACAAGATTCCATTTGGCAATGTTTTTCTTTTATGAATCATACTTCTGGTGTTATATTTAAGATATCTTTGCCTAAAAGGAGGCACTTCCTTTTTTTTTTTTTTTGTAGGCACTTTCTTAAAAGATGTCTTCATCACCCCAAAAATGAAAAATGCCGGTCTGTTCCCTTTCTACCATCCTAACCAAAATCACTCTTGTCTTGGAGCAAATGACAGACGTGTCTTATCCCTTGGGTTCTCAAAGGGTAGAAGGACAAAACCCTGAGGTGGCATACAGATAGTGCCCACAGAAGGAGGATCAGGATTTTTTTATTTCTTATTTTTCTATTTTGAGACAGGGTCTCACTAAGTTGCTAGGGTCTCGCTAAATTGCTAAGGCTGGCCTTGAACTTGTGATCCTCCTGCCTCAGCCTCCCGAGTCATTGGAATTATAGGCATACACCACTGCAACTGGCGGCAGGTTTTGAGGGAATTTTGTACAAGATCTTCTAACAAAGCTCCAAATGAGATGTTGAGGCCTTTGTAGCATCGTGTTCCTTAATTTATTCCAAAGGGCCCAGGTCCTGGTATATCCCCCTGCCTCCCTACCTCAACCTGCCTCCTCGTCCCTCTTCATCCTTTCACTCCGAGGTTATGGTCCCTCCGCCTCACCTGTCTGATCACCTGAGCTCAAATAGCCACAGAACATTATTTTCTCATCACCTTGTGGGGTAAAATTTACATAACATAAAATACACCTATTTTGAGTGAACAATTCAATGGCATTTAGTACATTCACACAATTAAGCAACCTTGACCTCTATCTAGTTCCAAAATGTTCTCATTGCTCTAAAATGAAACTCCATACCTATTGCCAGTCAGTCCCATCCCCTTCCCTCAACTCTGTGATCGCTGATTTACTTTCTGACTCTCTGAATTTTCCTGTTCTGGACACTTCATATCAATGGAATCACACAATATGTGATCTCTTGTCTCTGGCTTCTCTCAGTCAGCATCATGTTCTTGTTTTAGCATGTGTTGAAGCTTCATTTTCATAGCTAAGAATATTCCATAGCGTGTGTGAACCGCATGTTATTCATCCATTCACCACCTGATGAATGTCTGAACTGGTTTTCTGTTGCTAAAGAATACCTGACCAGGCACAGTGGCGCACACCTGTAATCCTAGCGCCTCGGGAGGCTGAGGCAGGAGGATCATGAGTTCAAAGCCAGCCTCAGCAATTTAGTAAGGACCCTTAGGCCCTTATCGGGACTCTGTCTCTAAATAAAAAAATAGAAAAAGGGCTGGGGATGTATCTAGTGGTTAAGCAGCCCTGGGTTCAATCCCTGATACCCCCCCCCCAAAAAAAAAAAAAAAAAAAAGCCTGAGGATAGTGACTCAGGAGGCAGCTTAGTGAGGCCCTGTTTCAAAAAGTAAAAAGGGTTGGGAATGCACAATACCCAGCATCACACACACACACACACAAACACACACAAAGAACAAAAGGGACACTCAGCACTATATATAAAGAAAGAGGTCTGTTGAACTCACAGTTCTGGAGGTTGAGGAGCATCCTACCCCATCTTCTCTGCCTTGTGTGGCTTTGACTCAGGCGGGCCAAGTGGGCATGTGTGGAAGAGGAGAGGACCAAGGGAGCCTGGTGCTCAAAAGCAACCGTGCTCAGGAGAACTAATTCAGTTTTGGGAAAGACATTAATCTTTCCTAAAGGCCCTACCTCCCACACTGCACACTGGTAACCAAATCTCAGCATTAGCTTTGGTGGGGACAAACCACATCCCAGCCACGGCCGTGGGCCTTTCGGCTGGTTCCACCTCTTGGTGGTTATGAATCACACTGCGGTGACATGTGTCCGTTTGTGTGAACGCCTGTGTCCAGTTCTTCACCATACATATCTAGGAGCAAAACTGCTGGGGCAGTGGGCATGGTGGCATGTGCCTGTCACCCCAGCAACTCGAGAGACTGAGGCAGGAGGATCACTCATTTAAGACCAGCCTGGGCAACTCAGGGAGATCCCATCTCAAAATAAAATGGACTGGGGATGTCACTCAGTGGTCGAGAGCTCTTGGCTTCGATCGTTAGCACCAAGAAACAAACACAAAATTTAAAAAAGAATTGCTGGACCAATGGATGATTTATATCCTTGATCTTACCAGTCACCACCTAAGATTATTTGGTGAGTTCATTTGTGTAAGGGCCTTGCGGGGGAGCGGGTGTCATTGCTGTCTTGGGTGTCTGGAAAGGAGCTGGCACAGAGATCCTAAGTGTCCCAGAAGCCTGACTGGCAGGGAGGGAGGGCTGGCCAATGGGGGCGTGGAAACATTTCCGGCTCCCGGGCTTGACAGTCCAAGCCCGGCAGGTAGAAACCTCCTCTATGGGATCAGGTCTTTTGGGGGAGACTTTTGGGGGTGTGAAGGGCAGGGGAGGCTGGCCTCATCTGTGACGCCGATTTTCTAGTCTGCCAGGCAGTGTGCCTGCATCAGTCTTTTTGTCCCATGGAAGGATCTGTCTTTTGGCCAGAGATGGGGGCGGCTGCTGCTTTCCCCTGGCCTTCCAGCGGTACCACAACTCAGGAGGTGGCTCAGGAGGGACTGCGCTCCCCACCCCCACCCCCACCCCCGGCGTTATATAACTTGTTTGTTCTAACTTCTCCCGTCTGCAACCGAGGCGGGGAGAGAGAAAGAGCAAAGCATATTCTCCTTCCTTCCCATCTCGAGGGATCAACAAAACCTCGTTGCCTAGTAGAGATGGTCGTTAATGACTGAGCCGAACCTCGGGGATGGACGGAGTGCGGCAGCCCCGGCTGGCGGAGGGGCGGTGGGGGCCTGGCCACCGCTCACTGGAACAAAAGGCACTTGTTCTGCAGCCGGCCTCCTCCAGGCCCAGGCCATGGGCCCTCAATGGGATCCAGTTCCTTAGAGGGAGAGGAGGTTTGGTCCACCTGGGGTGCTGCAGGTGGGGAGGAGGAGCCCTCCACGAGTTAGCTTCCCCAGGCTGGGAGCTACCTGCCGGCAGAGGCCTTTAGGAACCTTCTGCCTGGCCCTGCAGGCTCTCCGTGGCTGGGCCTTTGGCATCCTTGTCCCTCGACCTGTCCTCCCTCAAGGTGCCTGGATGGGGTCCAGTGTTGCTAGCTCATAACTGCTTCTGGGGGGTGAGGAGGGGACATTGGGGTGAGGTGCTCTGACCGCAGGTGTTTTCTGTGGGAAATCAAGGTCGTGGGCCTGTCACAATTAGTTCACCCTGGCTTGGTGGCCTTTACCTGGCCACACTTTCTCAACAGATCTTCTCTGGATTATGGCCAGTGAGCTCCCCAGTAAGGCCTCCACAGAGCCCCGCCCCTCAACCCCTGCAAAGATGTGCAGGCCCATTTGGCTTTCCAAGGTCTCATTCCCTTGGCCTGGTCCTCCTCTCTGAGGGAGGAAAAGGCAGAATCTTGCCCCTCTGGAGCCAGGACTCAGTTCCTCTTGGGAAATTTAGGCAGATCTACCAGCACAGGTGACATGTCAGTCGATGGCTGTGTGTTCCTCCTTTCAGCACGAAGCTGCATCAAATTTCTCATCTGAGAAGTGGGTCCAGCCCCCTGGGTGGGGTGACAGAGAGGAAACGAGCAGGGGGAGATCACTGGGGGAGTTCTGTGTTTGTGCTGCATTGGTGACATTGCCCTGCAGTGGTGACACTGCCAACGTCCTGCCCGCTGTCCCTGCATGGGTAGCATGGGGTACTGGCAGGCTTGTTGACTGACTCTGTGTGTCAGGTGGAGCAAAGGGAAAGCTGGCCTGAGCTGTGGGAGGATGGGGGGTGCCCTTCCTCTGGCTGTGAGGGGCAGGGACAAAGCCAGCAGGAGAGCAGAACATGTGGAGTCTGAGCCATCTCAGCAACACCAAGAGGGCGAACCTAGTGTTGTGAGGCCGGTGCCCAGGAGCTGAGCTCCCCCAGTGTGTCTTGATGGGCCTGGGGGTTGCAGCTGAGGCTGGGAGAGCTGGGGGCGCTCGGCCCAGCCAGGCCAGCCCCAGGGAGTGAGGCCACCCTTTCCTCACCTGCTTGCCAGCAGGGTCCCCAGAGCTGCTGACGGGAGATCGCTGTGCAACTCTCCCCGAACTGTGCACACGATTGTCTCAAAGCTGGACTGCTTCCACCCAGTAGCTGCGACCCCCCCCCCCCCCCCGGGACAATCTTCTTGTCGTCGGCCATACTTACTGGGGAGGAGAGGTTTTTATTAGTCTGCAGCATAATCATGCCATTGCCAGGGAGCTAGGAGGCATGTCCTCCCACTTTCCTCATGGTGACTATTTTGTTGCCCTGGATCTCCCCCAGGCACTTGAACACTGAGGCCTTTCGTCACTCTTGCTCTTTGGTTTTTGTTGGTTTCAGAGTTTTAAGTTGTGACCTGCCCCTTGGCTTTTCTCTTAGCTCCCCTCCCCCTCCCTCCCTCCCTCCCTCTTTCTTTCTCCTGGTGCTGGGTTGGAATCTGGGACTTCCTGCCTGGGAGGTAGGTGCCTCATCACTACTCACCCCCAGCGCAGGCTCTTGATTTTTTTTTTTGTACTGGAGAGTGAACTGAGCCACATTCCCAGCCTTTTTATATATTTTTTTTAGAAACAGGGTCTTGCTGAGTTGCTCAGGGCCTCATTAAGTTGCTGAGGCTGGCTTTGAACTTGTGATCCTCCTGCCTCAGCCTCCCAAGCCATTGGGATTCTGGATGCCAGGCATGCCCATCATACCCGGCCAGGCTCTTGATTTTAAGGATTGCTTTAGATCTGGCGTTGAAGGCCCTGTAGGAGGAGGGAGAGAGGCGGAGGTATAAACAGATGGAAGCAGTTCTGTGACTTGGGGGCCTTGGGGTCTGGAAGGAAGGGTGGAATTTGCTGAGGTTGTTATGTGATGTCAGGGGACACGCACCTCTGCACCCCGGCTTGCTGCTCTGGTGGATGGGATTAGACAGCCTTTTCTGCCTTCTGATGAGTGTCGAGGCCTCCCGTGTCCTGCTGTTGTGCTGGGTGCTAGTTGTGTGGGGTCCACAGGACAGAGGGGCCTTGCCTCACCAGGCTCCCACAGGCCACAAGAGTTAAGCCAGGCAGTTTCTCGAGCGATCCTGAGTCTGAGTTGGAGGTTCCCAGCTCCTCTGGAAAGTTCCAGAGTCTTTTCACAAATGAGGTTGAGCCAAATATACATAGGGGAGGTCATGGGACTGACGAGGTCGGGGAACGAGTGCAAAGTTCTGGCGAGGGACACCGCAGTCAGATTCCTGTTTTGGAAAGATTGCTCTGGTGACAGACAAGGGAGCCTGGGCCAAGGTAAGGCTGGGGCGATGAGAGGCGAGCATAAGCTTTGGGACCATTAGAGGTTGAACTTGTGCGACCAGCAGGGGCTTCGGGGAGGGCTGTCCAGTTTCTGCAGTGTTGAGGGCCAGTGGCGGGTGACCCATCAGGCAAGTGGAAGGTCGAGGCCCATGTTGGCCTTTGAGCTGCAGCTGCTTGCGAGCATCCTGTGGTCAGGACCCTGCCTAGAGGGCCTACAGTCCACCTCTGTTCCAGAACAGTCCTTGTGCCTCTCTTCTTGTTCCATGTTCAAACTAGCTCAGGGTCCTGTACTCCTTAAGGGCTTCAGGTCCTCCAGCCAGCAGGTCCTAGTCCCTAGGATGTTCCTCCTCCTGAGAGAAGGCTGCAACCACCCTAGGCAAAGCCCCATCTTGTACATCTTGTTGATCTCACCTCAGGTCACAGCCCGGGCCCAGCCCCTCTTCCTCCTCCTCATCTGGATTTCCCATTCCAGCCGGCAGGACTCTCCTAAGATATCGCTGCACGTCACTCCCCTGCCTGACACCTGCCAGGGGCTCCCTGTCTCGCAGAACAGAGTCTGCTTCTCCCTGTGACCCACCCGGCCCCCTGAGCATTCGCAGCCGCAGCCCTGCTGGTCTCCAAAGCACACTCAGCTGGAATGTCCTGTCCCAGCGATTTGCACGCCTCAAGTGTTGCCTTGGGGCTTGGCCACTCTGTCCACCCTGGCACCACTTCCCGCCCCCTGCATCCCCTGCCCTGCTCTGTGTCAGCTCTGATCTGAGTGCCCCTTGGTTGTGTGCTCCTCGAGGGCAGGACTTAATCAGTTCACAGTATCCCCGTGGGTGAATGATCTGAGCATGGATCTCGCCCGGCTTCTACACAGTCTGTAATGGATTTTCCGGGGCAACTAGCCCGACCAGAGGCTTCTGGAACAGCCCACCACGCCTCTGCCCAATAGAGTCACCCTCCTGCTGCTCCCTTTCTCGACGGGGCAGGGTCTGGGAAAGCAACAGGGACTTTCAGCCCATGTCCGTAGATCCACCCCACTGTAGAGTCGCCAGCGCGGCGCGCCATTTTGCATGGACTTCCTTCAGCTAATGAGCAGAACCTCAGCGCTGTGTGAAAGTTAAGGGCGGCCAGCCCCAGCCGCCCTCCCGTCCAGCTGCCTGAGGTGGGAAGTGGGGGCCGGCCCGCTGGGTCCCCGCTGCCGCAGCCCCGCCCTCCTCCTCTGGTAGCCGCGCCGCAGCTGTGCGGACGAGCTCTCTTAACACTTGTTAACCCCGCGCCTCCAGCCCCTTCCTGCTCCCCGCCCGCCCGCGCCTCCGGAGAGGGCCGCGCAGAATTCACAGGACTCGGCTCCGACGGCCGAGCCAGCATTTCGCGAGCTTTTCTGCTCCGCGGAGCGGATTTTGGTGCGCATCCAGCGTGTTTTCAGACCCCTCGCCGAGCAGCAGAGCGCCTGAGCGCTCTGTGCGCACCACCACGGCGCACACTGCAAATATTGTGATCCGGGAGGAAGTAACCGGCACCTCGGGGGAATCTCAGACCTTTCCTGCGAGGGCAAGGGCTTCCGGAATTGAACACGCTCAGCCTGGAGGGCTGGACCTTCGGGCTTTTTAAAGGCCTTGAGGGGGGTCACCCGAGGATCGAGGCCGAAGATGTTTTCTGACGCCACAACCGTGAAATTCCACAGGGGTCAAAGACGGGATCGGAAGGGAGCAGTCTGGGCTGGATATCCGGAGAGTTCTGTTCTCCACGGGATGTTAGAATTCGAGGCAGTCTGCCGAAGGCAGCGGAGCAGAGAGACATGTGATCACCCGGAATCTTCCGGTACCTTTCTGGAGTGCAGAGTGGGGAGTTTTCCTGTGTTGGGGTACAAGGGGTGGAGAAGGGGCTGCGAGGCAATCGGCATGTAGTGGAACCCCACTGAGGCCCCCCAGGCACCCTTTTGTCCACATCACACAGTCACCTTTCACATGGAAGGTCTCCTGGACCATATTTCAAGTTGTACCATGTGTTCTGGCTGGAGGACTCTGCCCAGTCCCTGGAGGGACGGTCTTTCTCTCCTGGTCTGCTCTTCTTTCCAGGTTTGTGCACCTTTGTCGTGTGAGACGGGGCAACCGGGGGTGCACAAACGTTAATGCTCCACATGCCTCACTTGTACAAATGATGCGCAGTGTTTTCCCAGCTGAGGCTCATGGCGTCGGACCCCGCTGCTCTTCTGACCTCAGTCACGCCTGTAGCACGTTAGCATTTAGAGTTGCTGAACTTCTGCTTTGGTCGGGAGCGGGCAGCTCGCTGACCTTTCTGGGAGAGTCATGGAGAGCAGAGTGGAGCCATCTGTCTTGTCACAGGCGGGGCTCAGGCTGGGGACAGCTGCTGCCCACTTGCCCTCAGACTCACCCTCGGCGTGGCTTCTTCACTCCTTGGCCTCATAGGAAGCTTGTGCGCAGTGTGGGGAGAGAGGCAGCAGCTGGAGAGGCGTTAAGTCCATGGCAGTTTTTCCAGAAGCTTGTCTGGAATGCCGTGGACAGATCTAAACTTCTGCCATTGAAGGCTCCCTTTGGTCACAAGAGCCAGAAAATTGACTCACTGTCTTCAGTTAAAAACTCAAAGGTCAGCCTGGCATGGTGGCGCACACCTGTCACCCAGTGACTCGGGAGACTCGCAAGTTCGAGGCCAGCCTCAAAAACTTAGCAAGATCCTGTCTCAAAATAAAAAATAAAAAGGGCTGAGAATGTGTCCCAGTGATTTAGTGCCCGTGGGTTCACTCCTCAGTACCTAATAGAACATTCAGGAAGAGCTCCAGTTTTAGATCCACTGGGGTTCAAGGCTGGAAGGATTCCCCCAGAATCTGTGCCTCCATCTTTCAGCTCTTGTCTTCCCTTTTCCTGGCCACTGCCTACCTGGTAGGAAGGTGACCTCACTTTTTTTTTTTTAACTTTATTAATTTTTATGTGGTGCTGAGTATCGAACCCAGTACCTCACATGTGCTAGGCAAGCCTCTGCCACTGAGCCACGACCCCAACCCCAGGTGACCTCACTTTGCAACTTAGCAACCTGATGATTCCGAGGGACGACAGATCTCCATCTGGAAACTATAGCAGAAGTTCCAGGAAGGCCTCAGGTGGACTACACACACCATCCTGGGACCCGTCCCCATGGCCAGGGGTCTGGGAGGTGCTGGTGGACCAGGCTGGGCCTCATGCCTCCTTTTTCAGCCCAGGTCTGGGGTCTGATGGCCCCTGCTGATGCCTGAGGGTGGAGAGTAGGAGGGCCAGGGTCTTATGAGAAGAGAGGAGGGATTTGGGTACCCCTAAAATGGAGCTACTTGAAACAGGCTCCTTCTGATGCTGAAGTTTGTGTTGTCATCAGCAGGCTGAGCCACAGGGGAATCCTGCATGTGGCCAGCTCCACTGGGGATGAGCATGTGCCTTTTGGCAGTCCCGTCCCTTCTGGGGCCCCAGTGCCTGTGCTGCCAGGGGAGGTGGCAGGCTGGCTCCCAGTGAGGCAGCTTTGTGCCCTGGTTGCTGGGATTCGGCAGGGGCGGGGTTTCTTTGGAGCTGTTTGGTCACTCACCTCCTTGCCTCATCTCTGGAGCCAAGGGGTGTACTCGTTCAGGTGGCCCGTCTCCCAGCCCAGCACAGCGGGATGCGGTGGGGGATGGGTGGTTGCTGGGATCCGTGTCACATCAGTGGGGGACCAGGCGGGAAGCTTCCGCCTGAGACCTGCCTGCTGGTTTGCGCCTGGGAGGGGACCCAAGTGGACTGTGAGGGCGAAGGTCATGGCTAACCCTGACCGGGCTCTGTACTTTCAGAGAAGGCTCAGAGGTGGGGTGCAGGCCCTAAGCACGGAGGAGCTGGTGGACTAGGGAGTACCGTGTGGGGAGGAGGGGCTCCACTGGCACCCAGAACAGCACGAGCAAAGGTCCCGCCAGACAACCGGAGGGAGTCCTGCTGAGTGCTTCTGGAAGAGGATGACATATCCAGTGGCAGGACTTGGGACAGGGGATTCTTGGAGAGAGATGAGCAGTGAGCATAGGTAGGAGTTAGCCTCCAGCCCAGTGTTACCACCTAGGAGCCACCCACCCAACCACCTATCCACCCATCCACCCACAAATCTACTCATCATCCATCTGTATATAGCCACCTATCTATCCATCCATTCATCCGTCTGTGCTAACGTCCCCCATCCCCCCATTCAGCTACCCACCCACTCGTCCATCTTCCTGCACATCCCTCTACCTACCTGTCCAACCATCCACCAGCTCACCAACCCATCTCTTCATTTGTTCTTCTAGCCACCCACCTACCCACCCACCTACCCACCCTCCTGCCACCCAGTGCTCCCGTCCCCTTCCACACACTCATCCAATTGGCAAGCATGTCTGAGCTCCCACCACATGCTGGACCTGGTGTAGGTACCAGGACATGGCAGGAGACAGAACCCTCCCTGCCTGATCCTTGAGAGCCTCCCATGTCACCCATGGGGATGGAGGTTGGGAACAGATGGATGATGAGCCAGATGGAGCGATGAGCTGATCAAGAAATCCAGAAGGTGGGGCAGCCAACAACCAGTGGCCCGGGTCTCTTCCTCTGTGACCTGCAGAGTGGGACTTCTTTCCTGTGGGGTGGCTAGGGACTTAGGGGCATCTGCATCCTGCCCTGGGCCAGCACTAAGGAGCTGCCATCCTGTCCTTTCTGCTGCTCAGTTCACATCCATCCTTCCAGGGGGTGTCTCAGCTCGCCAAACCTCGGGCTCCCCATCTGCATCTCAGTGACGAATCTTGGGACCCAGCCATGTGGACTGTGGAGAGGCAGGTCAGTCCTGTGTGCCAGGGCTGGGCCTGGTGTCCTGCCCGTTGTTCACTGTGGTATTAGGCAAATGCCTCTCTGTGTCTCAGCTTCCCCATCTGTGAAATGGGGAGGAAGCAGTGCATCCTTTTAAGGCTACTGGCCATAAGGTGAGCTGGGAACCGGGTCTGCACTGCCCTGCATGGAGTAGATACTTAGTTGGTGGGGGTATTCTGATATGAACACCCCAACATTGTAGTCTGGCCTTGAGCCAGGATGAGAGGTTACTGTGAATGCATAGAGCTTTCCACTGGCCAGGGAGGCGGGGTCTGAGCACCCCTTCCCTCTGGGACTTCTTTCTGGATAGCAGAATCCCCGTGCTGCCTTGAGAAGTGGCCACAGCTGGCAGGTCAGGAGCCGGGGTGGGGCACTGCCCACAGGTCCTCCCGTCGGTTGGCAGCAGCCAGAGCCTCTGGGGTCCTGGACTCCTAGGGCCGTTGATTGGAAGATGGGGTGGGGGCAGGAGATCATGGGCAGCCTAGGGATCCCCAGGTTCATGATGCCCCTGAGGAGTAGGTACCCACCCTCTGCCTCTTTCCTCCTCTGGAGCCCCCCTACCCACTCCTGGGACCCTAGCTTGTGAACCCCTGTCCTCCAGGCTCCCCCACCCTCTCTTCTCCTAAGCAGGATGGGGAGACCTGGGGGCTCACCCTGGCCTCAGTGAGGCAGGCCTCAGTCTTCTGCACACCTGAACCTTCTCATCCCATGGGTTCCTTGCGGGCACTGGTAATGGTGCTGTTAAGGTGAACATAGGTTCCAGGACCTTCTCTCCCCCATGCCCAGCGTGCTGAGGGCCACCCCTTGCCCTCTACAGCATTACTTGGGGACTGTCCGGATGTGCCAGCCCTGGGCGCACGCAGGTTGCTTGATTACCTCCTGCTGGGCGCTCCCAGATGCTTTGTTCCTTTCATCCTGTCTCTGCCGTGGGTAGAGTCAGGCTGGAGCTGAGAACCCGTGCAGGCATCGGCTCTGGATCGCCATTCCTGAGGAAGAGGAAACTGACTCTCCCTGTGGGCCAGGGGGCATCTTTGCTCCCAGGGCCAGTCACAGTGGGCCTATCTGCCTCCAGCCTTGGGCTCTTGGAGGAAGGGAGGCTGGCTGAGGGCTAGGAAGTGAGGGGACTTGGCCTGCTCAGCACACCTGCCTCCTGGGACACACTGGATCCACCATGGGCTACAGACGGGCCTAAATGATAGATGAACATGTCAGAGCAACCAGGAGGGAGAAATAAAGAGCTCCAACGCCATGTGCAGACAGCCCCAGGCTTCCCTGGTGGGTCCCTGGCTAGAATGTTTTTTTGCAGAGCTGGAGATGGAACCCAGGGTCTCATGCCTGCTGGGCAAGTGCCCTACCCCTGAGCTACACCCCGGCTCTCTGCCTAGGGTTTCCTTCTCATCCTTTTTCTCTCTCTGTCCCCATCCCTCACATCTCTGTCAGCAGTCTGGGGTCCTGGCCTGCAGGGACATGCTGCTGGAGGGACCTCTTCAGCTCCTGGGCTCCATGTTTGTTCATCCAGAGGCCCAGCTCTTTCCTCTGCTCCCCAGGGAGCTCAGGAAACCAGAGGCCTGCAAGCGTCTTGGAAGGAGCCGCCTGGTCAGGAGGGCCAACCCCAGACAGGGGCCCACTGCTGCCTGGGGGAGGGGGCGGGCGGGGAGCACGGAGCAGTCCCAGGAGAAGGCTCGCTGACGTGCGCGTGGGGCCGCTGGCTGGCCCGAGCACTTGACGGCCAGAGTGAGGTGCCAGAACACAGTGACTTATGCCGTGGGCTGGGAGCACAGTACCCAGAGCCGTGAAATATTGTGGTAACCATGGCAACAGTGACTGGGGGCGGTGGTTGCCTTTGTGGGATGGGTTGGACCCCGTCTTTCCGCACCTTCACCCTCAGAGGCTGGTACCAGGAGTCACCTGGTCCTTGGGGGAGTCGGCAGGTTGCGTGTGAGGAGGATGGAGCTGCGGTGGCCTTGGGTGCCTACTGGGCCTCAGTTCCCTCATCTTGGCTGGCACAGGGTATAGGTGGGTGGCAGGGGCCGGGAGAGAAGCTTCCAACGTGGCTGCAGTGCGTGCGCGTATGCAGGCACAGTGAGCCCAGGAGGTGGGCAGCGGGCCTGGGTCTTACCTGCGGCTGGAGAGCTCAGGCTCCTCCTTATCCCCCCACCTGCGTCTCCTGCCTCCCAGGTCTCTGTCTCTCCCTCTCCACAGGCCTCTGCCCTTCTCTGTGGATGTCTCCCTGGGCCTGTTTCTCTTCAGCAGTCTCTCTCTCTGGGTTTCTCACCATCTCTCTCTCTCTGGGTCTTGGACCTGGCTCTCTGAGGATGGCCTTGGAGGTGCCCCAGTAGCCTGCCTGGGGCAGAGGCTGGGGTGGGCAGAGTCCCCCTCAGCCACACTGACATCCCCCGCTGTCCTCTGAAGCTCTGCGTCCCCCCTCATGCACCCTGGGGTGGGGCGTCGCACTGGGCTGGGGCGTGAGCCAACCAGCTGCGCTGCGCCGCTGTGCTCCACCGAGCCACATGGACAATAAAACCAAAATTGGCTTTGAAAGTGGAAGTGCTCTCGGCTCCGAGGGGAAGCGAGGGGCTCCACGCGTCAGCGGCCTGTGGAGGGCAAGGCCCGAGCCTCCCGCTCTGTGTGGGGGTGGGAAAGGACTTTACAAAACCCCAAAGAAATGTTTCCATGAAATTCTTTCTTGTTCTTGACTTTTTTTTTTTTGGCGGGGCGTTGGGGGAGGACATTCCAATGAAAAGAATGGTTCTGGGTCTTTGGATCTCCTATGGGGTTGGGAGGCCGAGCATAGGGACCAGGCCAGCGCAGGGCAGGGGTGGCAGGGGCGCCCACTCTGGCAGGTGCTCGGCCCCTTCCCCTGCTGGCTTGCACCAGCAGCCCCACCCTCCCCTGCTCCTGATCTCCCCACCAGGCTCTGGTGTCCAGGGCGCCCTCCCGGAGCTAGTGTGGCTCTGCGCTTTCATGACTTCCTGCGAGGCTGCCTGGCCTCCTTGGTGTCCTAAGAACAGCCCCTAAGGTGAGGATTCAAGGGCTCTAAGAAGGAAGGACTGATGGGCAGAGGGAAGGAACCCGGGCAGGCGCATCGACACCCTTGGAAGTTTCTGGAACCTAAGACAGGTGGTCCAGTGCACAGCAGGTCTCTGTGCTGGGAGACCCCGAAGGCTGCATGTGGTGTCTCCAAGGCAGGCCTGGTGTGCTCCTACGTCCATCACAGGCCTGGGCCTGCATGGGGGTGCCCAGTGACAGTGCTAGGGGACACAGTGATAGGGATTTGTCAGAATGGCCCCGGCCCAGGCCAGGCCTGAGGCGGGGGCGTGCAGCCACTCATAAGCCAGATCCAGGCTGAGGGTGCAACTGGGGCGGGTGGTGAGTAGCCTCCAGAGACGTTCTGACCAGGCTGCTGACGCATTGCCTCCGATGACTCACGTGTGGGTGACCGTGACTTGAGTGGCCGTCTGGAGACTAGGCCCAGTTCAGGGCTGCTGCCGCCTTCCTGGGGGCCTGTGGCCCCGCCATGCTGGCCGCCCCCTGTCTGGGGCTGGCCTGAGTAATGGGTCCTTCCCCTCCTCCTGTTGCGGCTGGAGAGGACCGTAGTCATCGACCCTGGGCCCCAGCCCTCCCTCTTCCTTCGGCCCACCTCTGCCTGGCCTTGCCTTGCCCCTCTGTCCTGGCCAGGGAGCTCCAGCCCCTGCTATCCTCCTACCTCCCTGAGCCCAGTGGCAGCACAGCCTGGTGTATGGAGGGATGACGGGGACTTCAGGGACAGTTGTCTTGTCTGAAGGACAGTAGGAAGAAAACAACCATGTGGGATACCTATTGTCAGGGACATTGAGGAGGACAGGAGGGAATGAAGCTGCTTTCTCCCCTCTTTGGTGCACCTTGGGCTCCACACCCTACAGCCAGCAGTGAGACGAGCTTGGCCCCATCTCCTGGACCAGGGTTGTCCTAACCCTGGATAGGACATTAATGCACAGCCATCAGGCACTGGTGACAACATGGTCACAGCAAGCCACAGGTCTCTGAATTTGGGCGTCTCATCCTCGTACAGCCCCAAGGGGCAGGTCTATCATTTGCTCTTTTACTTTGTAACTGAATCCCTGTTGGTTGGGTGACCCCTGAGTTCCCAGTTAATCAGATGTGGCTCAGGCTGCTGGCTGCAGAGACCCTGGCCTGGCCCCTGACACCCTGCAGGCCACACATGCTGCCCCTGCCTTCTGTGTCCTAGGCAGCCCTCCTACTTATTGGGGACCCCAGATATCCTATGCCGAGGGGAGCTCCTGGCCCCTTCTCTAGTTCCTTGTTTTTCAATAAAGATAACAGCAGAAGGGGCAGGGAAGGAGCTGGGCACCATGGCACATGCCTGTAATCCCAGGGACTTGGGAGGCTGAGGCAGGAGGATCATGAGTTCAAAGCCAGCCTCAGCAACTTAGCAAGGCCCTGAGCTACTCAGTGAGACTCTGTCTCTAATAAAATATAAAAAAGGACTGGGACTGTGGCTCAGTGGTTAAGTGCCCCTGAGTTCAATCCCTGGTACCAAAAAAGAAGAAGCAGCAGCAGCAACAGCAGCAGCAGCAGCAGCAGCAGCAGCAGCAGCAGGGAAACGGCATCGCTGTGCCCTCTCTACCCCAGGGGCCGCACTGTGACCAGTGTCTCAGTCCTGTAGATGTGTTCCTTGCGCACACAGCTTTGAGCACAAGTGCGACCACTGTGTTGTTTGCACCTCCCTCCTCTGCCATGGGTGATGTCCCTGGTTATGCACCAGAAGCAGCCTCCTTGCCCAGCTGGGGGCCACCCTGCCCCAGAGGTTATTTTAATCTTCATACTGCCGGGATGTTTAGCTTGTTTCTCGTTTCCTGCCCCCAGATGTGGTGCAGCTACCCTGCCCTCTGCATCTTCAGGCTCTGCATCTTCAGATTCAACCAACTGCAGGTTGACAATAACTGAATAAAAAAAAGGCATCTGTTCTAAACGTGTGGATATTTTTTCTTGTCATTATTCCCTATGAAATACCTTGTAACAACCATTGATATAGCATTCCATTGCATTAGGTGTTGTCTAGAGATGACTTAAGGCCTACAGAAGGATGAGTGTAAGTTCTATGCACATACGATGTCATTGTGTATAAGGGATTGAGCATCCTAGGAGTTTGGCACCCACAAGGGTCCTGGAACAAATTTCTCACAGGAATCCAGGGATAAGTCTCGGAAGTTGAATTGCTGGGTCAAGGATGTGAGTCTTTAGAGTGTTGCTAGGTCTGCCAAATCGCCTTCCTGGGTTTGGGTTTGTACTCCTTCATATCCCACCAGAGTGGACTGAGCATTTGCTGCCAGATAACCCTGTGCCTCTGCCAGGTGAGGTGTGAGCAAGGCTTGCTCTTAGATCTTTTCTGTATTTTCTTTCTTTCTTTCTTTCTTTTTTTTTTTTTTTTTTGTGCTGGCATTGAACCCAGGGGTGCTCTACCACTGAGCCACATCCCTAGCCCCCCCCTTTTTTTTTTTTTTTCATGTTTTATTTGGAGACAGAGTCTCACTAAGTCCTTAGGGCCTTGCTAAATTGCTGAGACTGGCCTCAAACTTGCTATCCTCTTGCCTCAGTCTCTGAGTTGCTGGGATTACAGACGTGCCCCACTGTGCTTGGCTCTCCAAAGTCTAACCAGCTCTTCCTTTTCTACAAGCTGTCAGCTGACGTTTTTGTGCATTTTTTAAAAAATATTTTTTTAGATGTTGGTAGAACTTTATTTTATTCATTTATTTTTATGTGGTGCTGAGGATCAAACCCAGTGCCTACTTGCTAGGCAAGAGCACTACCACTGAGCCATGACCCCAGCCTCAACATTTTTTATGCATCTTTGATTGAGGTTTCTACTTTGTGTTGATTTCTTGATGCTCTTTACATATGGAGGAGTGCAGTAACTATGTGCCTAAGGACTGAGCGACCCCATGATGAAAGTACCCCGGCATGAGATCTTTCTTCTGATGGAAATTGCATATGCACAGCTGCCCCCAAAGGCTTTGGGGAAGTCCAAGAAATCCTCCCACACCACCCTAATATCTTGAACTTTTAAGGAGAAACCTCCAACTGAAAGCAAAATGGCAAAGGCTGGCAAGGCCTGTGCACAGAATCTGTGAGGCCAGGTGCCCATGGAAAGGTCTGTGGTGCCCATTCAGTGCCCCACACATGCCAGTACCCTGTGGGTGGTTCCAAGCTCCAGGTTCTCAAGTGCTTGGCCTTTTCGAGGATGGAGAGGGCACACAGGCAGTTTGTAGGGACAGCGTCTGGATTCAGGCCCTGCTGGGCCCCTCCACCTCTCCAGCTCGAAGGGAAGCTGGGGAAGCTGGGGATTTGTGGTCCCTCATTTCCCAGGAGAGAATGGGGCCACCAAGCTTCACAGCAACCCTGTGACATCGGTACTCAGTTTGACAACTGAGAAGGCACCCAGGAATTGGGAAGTGTGCCCCAGACGCCACTTGCCGGGATGCGCTCTGCGCTCCTCACCTGCTCCGAGCGTGGAGGAGCTTTGGGATCCCGTTCACGTTTCTTCCATGCGTCTCACAGATGCAGCTCCTCACTGGTCTGGGCTGCAGGAAGGACGCCTGCTCGTGGCCTTGACCCTGCGGGCACATCAGGCCTTCAGTGGGCGTGTGGGAAGCACCTGGAACCCTGCACCTCCCCGTCTCCCCGCCTGTCGCCTCTGGCCCTTCCTCCCCCTGCCTGGGATCTTCCCCTCCTCCTGCGCTCCCCACAGCAACTCCTGGAGCCCTTGGGGGGTTTTTACACCATGTCTGCCCCTGCCCCCGGGTCCTGCGCAGCCCCATTAGGAATTGCTGGTTGAAGGAATGCTAATGAACACGTGGCTGGCGTGAGGACCCTGGGGTAGAGAGCCCCGAGGTGTGGCCCTCGGGTTCTTTGGCCCAGTGTCCCCTGACTCTGGCCTGGGTGCCCTAGGGAGGCGCGGAGACATGGTCCTGCCCAGGAGGCCCGGAGTGCAGTGGGAGGGGTGGCACTGGCCAGGCCTCCAGACCTGGGGTCACAAAGACCATGGTGCATCCAGGACAGGCTTCCTGGAGCAGTGGGTCACAACCAGGTGCCTCTCAGCCTTTGGGCCCCCAGACACTCAGCACAGGGTCAGCTTCAGGTTTGGGTAACTTCCTAGGGGCTGCTGCTGATGAAGGGGGTATACATGCACCCCCAGCCCCACCAGATAGAGCCGGGTCTGTGTAGCAGCAATGTCACCATCCCTGGCGCCACCCAGACGCATTGAGCCTGTCTTCGTTTTAATCCAGTTCCTGGTGATTCATCCACAAGGTCGAGTTTGAGAACATGTTTTCCCCAGTCCCCTCCAGCCTCCATGGTGCTGTGCTGGCCTCTGAACCTGGCACTGCGGGGTCTGCAGCTCCTACCCTGACCCCGGCCTCTGCGCTGCAGAGAAGGTACGGGGCGGGTTGCTGGGTGGAGCAGGCAGGAGGCCCCTGGGTGTGCTGTGAGGGCCAGAGCGTGGCCATTGTGGGCGGGTGGGGCAGGTGGGGCTATGACGGAGCTGACCCGGATGCTCTGACTGCTCTGGTCCCCATTCTCCAGGCCCTCGAAGCTTCAAGGACTCACAGTAGCATCCATGTCCATCAGACAGGGTCAGTGGATGTGAGGGAGGAGGGGAAGGGGGAGCTGCGGGGCACCCTTCCACCTGGCAGAGGGGCGGCTATGGGCCAAGCTGGAGTCTTGACGGCCACCTGGACCCTTTTCATCCCTCTCCCCGAGCACCCAGCACCGCTTACCACCCAGATGACTACAGCAGCGGGCTCCGGGTGCCCGATCTTCTGGGACCCTGAGCCCCTGCAGGCACGGCTGGAACACAGGCCTCGTGCTCTGCCAGCAGCACCTCACCTGGCCAGGCTCGGCCCCCGGCCCTGCAGCCCTGTCTACCCTTTCCTGAGGGTCTCTGAAGGGCTGTGGCATGGGCAGACCAGAGGGGTCGGGGGCTCAGAGCACAGCCATCACCGTGAGTGCCAGCTGGGTGCCTCACGACCGTTCCCGGGTCTCGTTTGGGGCTGGCGAGCCTTCCCTCTCCTGCTTCCTCGGGAAGACCAGTGCCCACATTCCTGGCTCTCTCTGGACAGGCGCAGTCCAAGGAGCGGGAGGGCAAGTCCCAGAGGGCCTGGAGGCCTGGGGGAGAGAGCAGAGTGCTGGGGACAGGGAGGGCATGGGCTAGGGATTCCGGGGTCCTGGGAGGGGTTCTTAGATTTTTTCCCTGTGCTGGGGATTGAACCCTGGGGCACTTTACCACTGAGCCCCACCCCAGCTCCAGACTTGCTTAACGTGGACAGTCCCCTGACATTGAGCTCGTTCACAGCATGTGTGGCCACACCTCCATCTAATTCCAGCATGTTCCATCACCCAAGAGGAGACCCCTGTACGCGCTGAGCTTTTGTTTCCCATGTCCACCCTTGACCACTGCCGATTGCTTTCCGTCTGTGAATTTGCCTGTCCTGGACGCTTCCTGTCGGCAGAATCATGGCTTCCCACACTGTGTGGCTGCTCGTGTCTGGCTCCTCGTAGTCAGCTTTGTGTGTTCGAGGGTCTTCCATGCTAGAGTGTGTACCAGAACTTCAGGGCCTCTGAGCCATGTCACCCCACCTCTGTTCTCCCCCCAGCATGGCCGATAAGAATGGGGCCCTCAAGTGCACCTTCTCGGCACCTAGCCACAGCACCAGCCTTCTGCAGGGCCTGGCCACCCTCCGTGCACAGGGCCAGCTCCTGGATGTGGTCCTGACCATCAACAGAGAGGCCTTCCACGCGCACAAGGTGGTCCTGGCTGCCTGCAGCGACTACTTCAGGTCAGTGTGGGCCCTGAGAACTGGGAGGGGGACGGGGGACAGCAGCCACCTTCTAAGAAGGGGCTCATCTCAGTACTGGCCAGGGATGGCTGTGAGGGAGAAAAGTGCTGGCCACTCTCTGACTTGAAGAGAAGCCCCTGCCCGCTTTTCCTTTGCTCTCTCTCATTCTTTTGCCGCAGAACACACTCGGGAGGGCAGAGGTAGCCCGTGGGCACCTGCTTAATAGCCTCTGCCCGCCCTGGGGCTGCCTGGACTCGACCAGGCTTTCTTTTCTTTTCTTTTCTTTTTTTTTGGTCTGGGGGATTGAACACACCGAGGTGCTTAACCACTGAGCCACATCCCCAGCCCTTTAAAAAAAGAATGTATGTAGAGGCAGGGTCTTGCTAAGTTGCTTCAGGGTTCACTAAGTTGCTGAGGCTGGCTTTGAACTCGTGATCCTCCTGCCTCCGCCTCCTGAGCCGCTGGGGTGACAGGCATGCTCCACCAGGCCCAGCTTCGCCAAGCTGTCATTCTAAGTCTTTACTTGACAACTGCTGTATGCTAGGTGCTGGTCCAGGCCTTGGGGATCTAGCAGGCATGAAACGGGTCCACGTCCCTGGCTCCATGACACCCACACTCAGACACCTAATGCAGCACAGCAGGGACTGGAGGGACACCAGCAACCCTCATGTCTTGCTGACACCATGTGTGGGGCGCCTCTGTGCCTGCATGGTGGGCACTTCCTCTAGGCAGTGGCCAAAGCCTTGGTGGGCATGTGGCTGGCCAGAAGTGAGGGCCCCTTGGAGTGCAAGGGCAGGGAAGTTCCCTTTCCCAACTGGGGACTGTCATGGGGCTAGAGGTGGTCTCCCTCCTTCCCTTGAGGAGAAGCCAGTGAGCCTCCTAGCAGCCAGGCTGTGACCCCACCTTCAGGAGAGCCGGGCTGCCCCGCGAGCAGGTCCCGGGTCCCTTTCTGCCCAGGTGTGCCTTGGACCACACTCCTGGTGGTCCCGCTGCCCGCCCCATGGGCTCAGCAAGGCCATTGTGGGGAGCCATTGCAGCCACGCCAACTGGGGCGCCGTTTCTATTTTTATTCTGGATTTGGGGACGGGTGGGCCAGCCCAGCCAGTAATGCCCTTTAAAGGCTCCCCCGCGCTGGCACTGCAGCCGAAAGGCCTTAAAAGGCAAAACTCCCTCCCGTCGCCTGCGACAGCCTCAGTCTTCATCACGATGCCCCAGGGCTGGCGGAGACTCCAGGCGACAGGCAGGGCAGGGGCGGGAGCTGGCAGCACACAGCTCCTGGAACCCTTGGGTGTTGGGCAGCTCACTGGGCTGCGGTTAACTGGGGGCACCCTCACAGCTGTCCTGCTATGGCCCCACGCTGACCCACACAGGGGTGCCACCAGGGCACAGGCATCTCATGGGCACAGAGACAAGCAGAGTCCCCCCTACCCTGGGCCCCGTCAGGAAAGGTGCACTCGTGTGAAATGCCAGCCTGCCTGTGGGGACCTGCCACATCCCAAGCAGGCCTTGGGTGGGCCACTCTGCCTTTGTGCTAGGGTGGGGGCAGCTGTGAGCCCCAGACTCGCCCATTGCCCTCCTGCCTGGGCCTGTGTCCCTCTACTAGCTCTCACGTTGGCTCCACCTCTCAGAGCCAAGCAGCGTGGTGACAGAGCCGGGGTCCCAAGCTTGGGGTCTCACATTGGACTGGGGACTCTGGACTGCGTTTGGAGCAGGGAGGGGCTTCCCTGTTCTCCTGGGCTCTGTCTGGAGACAACAGTGAACCCTGCTCAGCCCCCAGTAGTGGTCCCATTCCAGGGGTCCCTTGTGTGGTGGTCACCCAGGCCCAGGCTGGGGCTGGAGCTGCCTGTGCAGATGGTGAGCAGGCAGGGACGGGGTTTTGCAGGACACGGTGCCTGACTTGTCTCCTGAGCTCAGGTGGGTTTTCTCCTTGGCAGCCACCCCAGAACCTCTGCCCCTCTGAGTCTGCTGGGTTTTAGCAAGTGGCATGTTGGGCGAGGCCCACCTGTGCCCGCTGCTCCTGCAGCTCTGACAAGGGCCACGGTCCACATGAAGGGCTCGGGCGGTGCTGTGCAGGGGCCGGGCGGGATCCCTGTTTCTGGAGGATACCTTTCTTTTCTTGCTCGTTCTTCGCGAGCATCCAGCCCACGTCCTGCTGGCTGCACCCTTCCACACCTGTGCTTCCACCTCAGGGCCATGTTCACGGGCGGCATGAGGGAGGCGAGCCAGGATGTCATCGAGCTGAAAGGCGTGTCTGCCCGTGGCCTGCGGCACATCATCGACTTTGCCTACAGCGCCGAGGTGACCCTGGACTTGGACTGCGTGCAGGACGTGCTGGGTGCGGCGGTGTTCCTGCAGATGCTGCCGGTGGTGGAGCTGTGCGAGGAGTTCCTCAAGGCTGCCATGAGCGTGGAGACCTGCCTCAACATTGGCCAGATGGCCACCACCTTCAGCCTGGCCTCGCTCCGGGAGTCAGTGGACGCCTTCACCTTCCGCCACTTCCTGCAGATAGCTGAGGAGGAAGACTTCCTGCGCCTGCCGCTGGAGCGCCTGGTCTTCTTCCTGCAGAGCAACCGGCTGCAGAGCTGCTCCGAGATCGACCTGTTCCGGGCCGCCGTCCGCTGGCTGCAGCACGACCCAGCCCGGCGGCCGCGCGCCAGCCACGTGCTCTGCCACATTCGCTTCCCGCTCATGCAGTCGTCGGAGCTGGTGGACAGTGTGCAGACGCTGGACATCATGGTGGAGGACGTGCTCTGCCGCCAGTACCTGCTGGAGGCCTTCAACTATCAGGTGCTGCCCTTCCGGCAGCACGAGATGCAGTCGCCACGCACCGCCGTGCGCTCCGATGTGCCCTCGCTGGTCACCTTCGGTGGCACGCCCTACACTGACAGTGACCGCTCGGTCAGCAGCAAGGTGTACCAGCTGCCCGAGCCGGGTGCCCGGCACTTCCGCGAGCTCACAGAGATGGAGGTGGGCTGCAGCCACACGTGCGTGGCCGTGCTGGACAACTTTGTGTATGTGGCCGGGGGCCAGCACCTGCAGTACCGCAGTGGTGAGGGCGCGGTGGACGCCTGCTACCGCTATGACCCCCACCTGAACCGCTGGCTGCGCCTGCAGGCCATGCAGGAGAGCCGCATCCAGTTCCAGCTCAACGTGCTGTGCGGCATGGTGTACGCCACAGGTGGCCGCAACCGCGCAGGAAGCCTGGCCTCGGTGGAGAGGTACTGCCCCCGGCGCAACGAGTGGGGCTATGCCTGCTCGCTGAAGCGCCGCACCTGGGGCCACGCTGGGGCCTCCTCCGGGGGCCGCCTCTACATCTCAGGGGGCTATGGCATCTCGGTGGAGGACAAGAAGGCGCTGCACTGCTACGATCCCGAGGCCGACCAGTGGGAGTTCAAGGCACCCATGAGCGAGCCCCGTGTGCTGCACGCCATGGTGGGCGCCGGCGGCCGCATCTATGCCCTGGGCGGCCGCATGGACCACGTGGATCGCTGCTTCGACGTGCTGGCTGTGGAGTATTATGTGCCCGAGACGGACCAGTGGACCAGCGTGACCCCCATGCGGGCCGGCCAGTCGGAGGCCGGCTGCTGCCTGCTGGAGAGGAAGATCTACATCGTGGGGGGCTACAACTGGCGCCTCAACAACGTGACAGGCATCGTGCAGGTGTACAATACGGAGACGGATGAGTGGGAGCGAGACCTGCACTTCCCCGAGTCCTTCGCGGGCATCGCTTGCGCCCCTGTCCTGCTGCCCCGGGTGGGGGGCCGGAGGTAGCTCCCTGGACTCCTGAGACCCCGGCCCAGCTGCATGTTGTCTCCCAGCCGGGCTTGGCCGGCACACCTGGGCAGAGCCTCAGGTGCCCTCCCACGCTGGCCGCAGGGGCCTGCTGGGCCCAAGGAGCCGCCCGCCTGCCCCCTCCCGAGGCAGATTCTGGCTCTGGGTCCAGCCCGGGGGTCCAGTCCAAGAGGCCACCACGTTGCCACAAGAGCTCGTGCCCCAGGTGGTTCCCTCACCCAGCCTGCAGGTTCCACTGTGGGGGCATCTGGGCCTCCTCGTGGCGGTCACTGTGTGGCTCTGCTTCACTCCTCCCCTGTCCCCACCTGGCTCTGCCTGCCTGTGGTTTCAGACACTCAGATGTGAGCCCATGAACGCCGAACTCCAAGTCCCCGGCGTGCACCTCACCTCCCTCCCGGTTTCCTGTGTGTCTGTGAGACCCACGCACCTGCAGCCTGCCTAACAGGAGGGCTCTTGGCCGGGAGAGGTCGCTGCCGAGCCCCGGATGGGGGCTGAAGGATGAGGAGGGCCTGTCTTCTTGCCCCTCAGCCTGGGCTGTGGGAGGCCTCTGCCCACGTCCCCACCTGTCCTGGGCCCCTGCACCCTAAGGGCCTCTGCTCAACGGCTTGCAGGAGAGACCACAGCCGACTCCCAGAGGCGGCCTTGAGGGTGCTCGGTCTCCATTTGGCGCTGAGCGTCACCCGGGGCCTGAACACAGAGGGCCGGCCAAGATGCCCCATCTGCCACCTTGGCTCCGGGCCGCCAGGCCGCCCCTTCCCACGGTGGAGGGGATGCCAGCCCAGGCTCTCGCAGTGCCCCTACGGGGCTGTGAGCGACCCTAACTCCCTCTCTCAGCCCAGCCCAGCCCTGGTTTTGGGTCAACACGCCACCAAGCCTGAGGCCACCCTGGGGTGGTCGGGCGGGTGCTGGGCCTCTCCTCCAAGGGCTTCGCGGTGTCTCTGGCCACATTTGTTTTGATGTCTGAACCTCTAAATGTCTTCTTTTTGTTTTGTTTTTAGAAGGCAGTGCTGCTGTCTTCTAAGTGAGGTGTGTACTCTAGGGGCAACTTAAAGTGTCTCTTTTGCTGCTAACAGACGATGGATGCCGTGTTTTTGTGACCCGCTCACAGTGTAAAGGATTAACCTCACACTTTAGCGGCCGTCCTTCCCTAATGCCTCCCTTTATTTAATAAAAGTGTTACGGTGACAAGATGGAGTGGCCCAGCTGAGCCTGTGCAGCCTGGGCCTGATTGGTCACAGATTCTGCGCGTGTCCTCGTGCATTTGGGGCTCCTCTCCCCTGCCTCTCCTTCCCCCTCGTTGCCAAGGAGCTGGGATGGGGGGCTGGGTCTTGGTTCAGGAGGACAGGGACAGTGGGAAGTCCTGTTAGGACATCCACCTGGGCGCCTTGGAGACAGTGTGGATTTGGGCCCACGGTGGGGTGGCCTTGGAGGGAAGTGCCGGGAGTCTCTCCAGGCTTCCTGGCCCCTGCCACCAAGCAGCCCCACCCCCGCAGGTCCCCTCTTCCCGTCTCTCAGTCTCGGGGCCCAAGTGCAGATCAGGCAGCCAGGGAGCCCCTCTCCCCAGGGGAGACATAAGGCAGGTCCTACAGGAAGCATGACATCATCACGCTGCCATATGGGCCCACGGTCCTCCAAGAGCCCCCACCACCCAGGCCTTGCCAGGCACCCGGGCTGCTGGGAGCAGGCTGCTTGTGGGCTGCATGCTGGTGGCAAAGGCCTGACGTCCTGGACAGACCTCCAAGGAGGGATGGCCACTGGGGTCATCGTGCAAACACAGATCTGTACAAGTCCCCTCATCCAGCCGCCCTGGGCCCCAGGGTGAGGCCGGAGGGGGAGCTGTGCTAACATGGGAACTTGGTTGGGGACCTGGAAGGAGCCCACACTGCCAGGGGCATCAAACGCAAGCCGCCGTCCTGGGGCTCTTCAGAACGTTCCAGCCCCGCCCGGCCTGAGTTCCCACAGAGAACACTTCGCCCTTGGAGGCACAGCCCCTTCAGGGGGGCAGAAAGAAGCCTTGCCAGCTGCAAGTCCCCCAGATCAGCTCACACCTCGGAACATCTTGTCCCCAATGAGCTGGCAGGGGTGCCGGCCCGGGCGGGGGGCGCTGCCGTATCTAACCCAGTCGATTGTGCATAACCGTCTGAGCCGGTTCGTGGAATGTTCTCGGGGGCCCCCTGCCCCTCCCTCGGCCCCCAGCCTACCCCCGGAAGAAAGGAAAATTATTTTTTGTATTGTAAACTTTAAACACGAAAAAGCTGTTTTTAATTTAGCAGAAACTGGCTCGAATCTTCACTTTGTGAACGTTTGTGTCCTTCGGAGAAAGCGAACACGCCTGCGCACACCGCAGCCTCGCCACTCGCCACACACCTGCGTGCCTGCACTGTGGCTCGCAGGATCGCGTGGTCCTGCTGTGCACACGTCCTCTGGCTCACACCCTCTGTGACACACCCATGTCCCCGCTCACGTGTGCACAGAAAGCCCACGCCCTGGGACCAGCCTCACCCTCCCTGCCTGGTGTCCCAATGGGGCCTGGAGCCCACACCTCCCCTGGCCCAGGGCTTCCAGCCCGCTGCTTCCTGGCTGAGGCCTGGATGTGGCTGAGGACCCTCCCTCCACACCTGGGTTTAGGCTGTGGGAAAAGGCTGTCTCCTGGGATGATCGGAGGCAGGCCCGCAAGAGGGAGGCCAAGTGTGACTTCTGGGGCCTCGAAAGGAATGAGGGCCAAGGGGGCCCCCGGGGAGCCCTGTGAGGTGGGAATCCATCCTGGACCTGGCCAGCTTGGAAACCCGCCCCTGGCTCTGTCTCCAAGAAATCAACTCCAGCACCTTGTTTCTCACAAGGCCCTGGAGATTGGCTTTGCATGGTGGAGCTCCGCACCTAGCACGACGTAGGCACAGAGGGGGCGGCCCAGAGCCCAGCACACAAGAGGCCCTGGGGTGAGGAGGCTGAGAGCAAAGCCTCCTTCACACCAGCCCAGCGTTTGTAGGCACCGTCTGCGTGTGTGGACCTCCCCGGGCAAGACGAACAGGAGGGCCCCTGCCTACTTCTTGTCTGCCTGTCATTCTCATGACCTGTCCTGCTGGTGGCCAACCCAGCAGCTGTAACTCCCTCCTCACTAACAAAACCCTGATAGGGTGCCAGTAGCAATGTGCCCAGCCTTGGGGGTTGATTTAAGATTCAACTGAGCCATTCTTGGCAATGCTTTTTGCTGGGGTTGTTTTCAATCTGGGCATGTTTCCCAGTTCTGGCCAGAAAGTTTTAAGGGGTTGGGTGTTTCTGGACACGGGAGAGACCTTGTTGCCCCCTCCCTTCCCTACTGTTTCATATGTGGATGCAATGCCAGGAGCTTCTGCAGCCATCTTGTGGCCATGAGGAGCAAGTTAAGAGTGGAACAGAGATGCTTTCTTCCAGATCCCTGGAATCACAAGGTCACTAGTCCTATCATGGTTCCTCTGACCTCTAGATCCCTTGTTATGAGAAATAATATCTGTGCTATTTAAGATGCTCTCAGTCAGATGTTCTAATACTTACAACAAAACAGTTTCAAATTTATAATATGTGACAGGCCAGAGTTTTTATTTGCAATTGTCAGGGTTTTTATTTGCAAGCAACAAGCCAATGGGAGCCGATTTAAGGAATGGGAGTACATATTAGAAAACTTGTAGGGCCATGGGTGTAGCTCAATGACAGAGCACTTACCCAGATCATGTGAGACCCTGGGTTCGATCTCTAGCACTGCCAAGAAAAAAAAAAAAAAAAAAAAGGAAAAAGAAAACTGTAGCTCACAGAAGTGGCAGCAGGGGTGATTTCAGATGGGGGTGAAATAATGTCAGGGGCCGGGGTGGTGATGACGCTCCTACTGCCTCTGCAGAATCCAGATACTTCCATTGGCAGTGCTGTCTGCCCTTGGCTCTCAGCCATAGTGGCCCCAGGGGCCGGATGGCCCTGCCCTGACACTGTTTCTTTGTATTCCTTGTCCCTGAATGGAAACGTCCTGCTGGCCCAGCCTGTATCTCATGCCAACATCCCAGGCCCCTGGGGAGTACAGACAGCATGTCAGTGTATCTGTCAGCTACTGCCGCGTAGTGAACAGTCCCATCTCAGCAGCGCACAGCACGTGTGTGTTTTTCACGTGTGAGTGAGCTTTAGGGTGCTCCTGCTAGGCTGCCGTGGCTCTGTGTCCAGATGCAAAGCCGTGGGTGGGAAGAGGCTCTCGTTTCCCTGTCTCACACTCTCCTGGGACCCGCAGCTAGCCGCAGCAGCCTCCTCCTGCAGTGATGCCCGCGGACAGTGGACTCCTGTGAGGTCTTTGCAGGTCTGGACTCAGGACTCGTGAGCAATCACACCTTCCCGTTTTTAGCCAAGTAAATCACATGGCTGAGCTGAGGATGAGGAGTGGGAGGGATCCTCTGTCCGGCAAGAACTGCCAAGTCCCACGGCCCAGGGCCTGGTCGCAGGACCAAGTGGGGCAACTGGGGCCCATAGTTCCATCAATCACCACGGACCTGGGGGCCTCTGTTAGACAGGGTCGATGCCCAGGCTTGACCAGGAACCCAAATGTGGACGACCAGGAAGGAAAGCTGGCCCTGCCCACCTCCTCTGTGCAGCCATGGCCCCTGGAGGCGGCGGGGGGCAGGGTGCTCTGTTTCTGTCAGGTAGGTGGGGGGTCCCGGGCTTTTGGACATGGGGCGGGATCTGGATGGGGACCACCAGCAGTGGCTTAGGCAAGTTTCAGGCAGAGGTCTTGTGGGTGCTGGTGGACACCCGTCCTGGCTGCCCCTTCCTGGGGGTCCTGTGGGGCCCCATTGGGGGTGACCCCAGCTCCGCCCACACAGCAGCCCCTGGCCGCACTAGGCGGTCCCCCCTTGTTCCACCTGCCCCCACCTGGCCTGGCAGGAGGGTGAGGGGCCTGGGTCCTCATCCCCCGTCTGCGCTCTGCCCAAGTGCGCTCGAGGCTGCTCATTCCTTTGCTCGGTTTGTTTTCTGTTTTTGCGGAGCTGGGGGTGGAACCCGGGCACCCCGAGCCCCTCCAGCCCACGTCTGAGTGTCCTGCTTCTGCCAGGACAGTTGCTGCCCCCTGCCTCACGGGATGGAGCCCAGGGCCCTGCACGGGCTAGGCAAGCGCCCCCTGAGCCAAGCACCCACCTGTTGTCTTTCAAACCTCCCTGAGGACAGCCTCCTGGCTCCAAGGCCCCAATTTACCCTGACACAACATGGGCACCCCAAATAGACTAAGATCCCATATAAGGAAGAGCACGAAAGGAAAGCATAAACCAACACCTTCAAGAGCACTTCGCTTCCCTGGCAGTTCGTGCCTGTGATGGAGCGGGCGCTGGGCTAAGTGCGTTCCGTGTGTTATCTGTTTGATCTTCCCGAGAGCCCGGTATGAGGAGCGCCAGTGTTCACATTTAGTGGGGGAGGACAGTGAGGCTCAGAGAGGTAAAGCTGCTTCCCCATGGTCACACAGCTGGACAATCGACAAAGCTGGTGTATACAAACTCTCAGGAGTTTAGGTTTTTATTTAACTGTGTTTAGAGGCCTGCTGTGGCCCAGATGTAGATAGGAGAGGATGTTCCAAGGAGACAGCCTGTGCAAAGGCCCTGAGGCCAAATGTAGCAAGACTGGAGAGAGGGTGTGAGAAAGGGAAGGGTGGAGAGGACCTGGGAACGTTAGGGAACAGACTGAATCAGGTAGAGTCAGGAAGCCGAGGAGGGAAAGCTAGACCGGGAGGCAGTGGGAGGTGGTTCACGAAGCGCGCTTCACAATTCAAGTGAAGCTCTTTAGCCACCAGATGCTCTGGCCCCTTGGGATTGGGGCTAGCTGGAGAGTGACCAGGGTTGGGTGAGCCTACAGGGAGGGACCCTGATCTCTTTGGGGATCAGGATGGGCCTTCTGATGGGTTTTGATGGATGAGTAGGAGATTCTCCGGGAGAAAATCATTCAACAAACTCTTCTGTGTCCTCGTACTGTGCCTAGTACTGTGCCTGGGAACCAGAATGAACCCAGGTAGGTATAAAATGAGGCCCAGAGTTCTCAGACCCTCAGGGAATAGGGACAGAGCCTTAAGGGTAAGGAATTATGAGCCAGGCGGGTGGTGCATGCCTGTAATCCCAGGAACTTGGGGGGCTGAGGCAGGAGGATGGCAAGTTCGAAGTCAGCAAGAGCAACTTAGCAAGGCCATAAGCAACTCAGCGAGACCCTGTCTCTAAATAAAACATAAAAAGGGCTGGGGATGTGGTTAAGCACCCCTGGGTTCAATTCCTGGTACAAAAAAATTAAGGAACTGTGAGTGTAGGTGTCCTTGGAGTCGGTGTGCTTACGGGTGAACACACCTTAGCCCTCTGATCTCAGCGCAGTGAAGGGGAAAGCAGACAGGACCCCAAAACCGCTGCCTTCTGGCAGCTGGGTCAAGGGTCGGGACACTGGGGCCACTTCCCATAGTCCTTTAAGGAGGTCTCTCAGAAGAGAGGCGTGATAGGTGAGACCGTGCCGGCCACAGGATACAGGGGGGCGGACAGCAGTCCAGGCAGAGGCGGCAGTTCACGGGAAGAGGCCAGTGTGGCTGGAGGGGGTCGAGGCGGGCACGGCCTTGTGGGGCTCAGGAGGACGGAAACATGGGATGGGCCCTGGTTTACAAAGACCACGGGCGGCTCCAGGGAGCATGGGCAGGCAGGGCAGGCAGGCCGAGCGGCAGCAACTTCCGCTGATGAAGGAAGAAGTGAGAACCTCAGGACTGGGTTCTGCCTGGGGGGTCAAGGGAGCAGGGAGGAGGTTTAGGTCACCGGCTGGCCATTGTGCAATAGCAGGCTGGAGCTTCCTCTGACTCATCCCAGGGTTTGGGATGGATCAGATTACATGCCCAGCGTAGGGTGGGCTCTAGTCCTGCACGTGGGGGCAGGAGACCCGGCAACCTCGCTGCCTCCCAGATCTCTCCTGCTCCTGGATTTTTCTGGGTCCAGACGCCGACTTCCTGCTGATGCATGTAAATGACCAGGGTAACTGATATCTAAGCATGCACTTCTGGGCCAACAGGTGACACGATTAACTTCATTCAAACCTTACAAAACCCAGTGTGAGGAAGGACACTGAGCTCTGCTGTCAGAACTGAGCTCTAACCCTCATCCCCATGCTGAACTTGCTCTGGGGAGCTGCTGTCCCTGTCCCTGCTCTGTTTCCATTTCATCTCTGACCTCCAGTGATGATGACAAGAACTAGAAGCCACATTTATAGCATGCTGTCTTGCACCTGACTCACAGAAGCTGCAGTCTCAGTCCATGCCAGGGACAGAAAAATGGACTTTAAATCACTTTAACCAAAAAAGGGAAAACGTGTTTGGCTTATATAACTGAAAAGGCAAGGATGTCTGGCTTCAGGCACAGCTGGATCCAGGAGCTCAGAAAATGTCTGTTGCTACCTTTTGGTTCTGTTATCCTTTCTGCATGGGCCCACCCTCTTCATATGGTGACCTCTGGCACTGAAGGCCTGTACTACTCTTGGGGGAGGGTTGTCTTCATTTTTCATGGTTCAAACAAACATTCCAGAATTACGCTACCCTAGTTATCTGTCTGGCCTGAGTCAACCATGATGGCCAGAGCAATGGGCTGTGCTGATTGGCCAAACTGTCCACCTTATGGAGGGGTGTCTGTGGGCAGGAAGAGCAGTGGGGGCAGCCCCATCCACACCTCAGATGCCAAAAGTCGGGATGGGCATTCCTGAAGGAGGGCTGTTGACACCAAAAAGAAGGGAGAGGCTTGATTGGCAAAATGGGCTGAAGTCCATAAAATGCTCAAAATCGTATGAACACAAAAGAAAAACAGGGCAGTGGCAAAGTCACTCCAAAGGCAAATCCATGTATGTAAATATAATTAATATGGACTTTTAAAATCTTTATTTTATTTATTTTTTTATGTGGTGCTGAGGATCAAACCCAGGGCCTCGCACATGCCAGGTGAGCGCTCTACCACTGAACTACAGCCCCAGCCCTGGGCATTTTAAAAGTGTGAATAAAGGCACGCTTGCAAAGTGTCGGTGCCTCCCTATAATCTCCATCAGCGTCCCCTCCGCTCTTCTCTCACTCTAGTGCAAACGTGCTTGTTGTCCAAAGGCTCCCCAAATCTCCCTGGCTGCTCCTCCTGGCTTCCTCTCTGAAGTCCCTGATCTTCCTGAATATAATGTTCGGTACTGGTGGTTGAGGTCCCTTTGATTCAGGAGGGATAGCTAGATGTCAGAGCAACTCCTGCTTCCCTGCCTCATGTCCCTGCCATTGGTAAGACTCTGCCCCCAACTCCCAGTGCCAGTCTAGGTGGCATTTCTGGACACTTCTGTTAATGCCCATGGCAAAGCAGAAGTCCTTGAACAGGACTGAACTGGAGACACACACAGAGGAAGCTGAAGTTTTATAATTTCAGTTTTTTGGCTTACGTCCTGAATGGCGATTAGTTAAATGGGAGGGGAAAGGAAAAGGTGTTCAGAATGACCTCCAGGTTTATAGACTGGGGGCTGCTGGAGAGGTTCGAGTCTCAGTTCAAGTGTGCCCTGATTCCCTGGCCCTGGCCGCCGCAGGGGCCTCTCCCTACCGTCGCTTTCCAGCTGGCCCATCACTGGTCTTATTTTCCTACATCACATTTATTTCCATCAGAAATGTTCTCGCTCACTTCTTTGTGAGTTATGTCTGCTTCCCTCCCCGACTGTGCACTCCAAAAGGGCAGGGCTCACATCTTTTTGTCCATGCTCAAACCCTAGTTTGCCTGGCGCATAGTAGGTGCTTCATAAAAAATGAATGTCGATGCCGGGTGCGGTGGCGCCCGCCCGTAATCCCAGCAACTCAGGTGGCGGAGACGGAGAATCCCAAGTTCCAGGGCAGAGTCAGGCGCGAGACTCTCTCCCAAATTAAAAAGAAAAAGGGTGGCGATGTAGTTCAGGGGCAGAGTCCTTTCCAGCACGCTTAGCCTCTGGGTTCGAGCCTCGGCGCTCCAACACCAGGGAAAAGGAGAATGAACGTGGTGGAAGAATGAACGCATGAATGACCAGCGCTCTGAACCGGTCTCGGAGCTCTGGGTCCGGGTCCAGGCTCTGCCTCCGGGAGCCACCTGTCCCTGAGACGGGCTGGTCCCACCCTCGTGAAACGGGAGTGCATGGGTCAGGTTGTCTCCCTCCTAGGGTCTCCAGCACTACTGCCCATTTCTGGATCTTACCCAACAGCCAGGCGGCCGCTGTCCAGCGGGTCAGGCCCCGGATCAGCGCGCCTGCGCCGAAATTCCCCACTCTTTCCCTCTCCCCTCCCGGTGGGTCCCAAGCGCGCCGCCGAGGCGCGCGCATGCGCCATCGCCCCCGCGCCGCGCGTCTCTTCCCTGCGCCTGCGCCGCGCTCACGACCGCCTGCGCGCCTGCGCACTGCTCACCGCCCGTGGGCCCGGCCAGCGCTTGCGCTGTGGCACGAGCGAGTGGGGGGGCAAGGAGGTGGAGGAGGAGGAGGAGGAGGAGGCGGCGGCGAGAAGATGGCGACTTCGAACAATCCGCGGAAATTCAGCGAGAAGATCGCGCTGCACAATCAGAAGCAGGCGGAGGAGACAGCGGCCTTCGAGGAGGTCATGAAGGACCTGAGCCTGACGCGCGCCGCGCGGGTAAGGGGGTGCCCGCGCCGACCCTTCGGGGCCGGCGGAGGAGAAAGGAGGGGGCGCGTGTCTGGCGCGTGCACGGGGCGGGGGGCGCGCGGCGGGGGCGGGGCGCGCGTGGCGGAGGCGGGGCTTGGCACGGCCCGAGGGGGACAGGTGTCCCCAAGCTCCGGGCGTCGTGGGCGGGACAGTACCCCCACACCATGGAAACCTGAGGTGTGCAGGTGGCTACACATCAGTGCTACTTTAAGAGGACAGGTGACACTACATCATTGTTCCCTGGAGGGGACAGGGGCCTCTACATCGTTACTACTAGGAGGGAACAGGTGCCACTACATCGTTGTTACCTGAGGGGGACAGATGCCGCCCATTGTTAGTACCTGGAGGGGACAGATGTCCCCGTGTCATTGCTACCTGGGGGGACGGGACGGCACTGAGGTGTAGGGACTGAGTGCTGCTAGCCAGCATCATTGTTACCTGGGGTTGGAGTACAGGTGCTCTCACGTCATCCTACCAGTGCAGGACGAGTGCTCCCACATCACTGCTACCTGAGGGGGGGGTGCCTCTACATCACAGTCACCTGTGCCCTCCTTGGGTGTCGGGGGAGGGACAGATGTCCCCCTTGCAGACCTGAGGTGGGACAGGTATCTCTCTTTCCTGAACAGTTGAGGGAAAACTCAGATGCCCTTCCTTACGGGGTCCTGGCAGGTCCTAAGAGGGCAAATTGTGCTGAGTCTTGGAACTTTTGGGGATCAGGCGATGTTCTCCCAGGGAACGGGCCCTCTCAGGATGAGGGTGAGGGATCTATTTGCCTCAGGTGGCTGGGTGCATTTGGCGGGCAGGAGCAGGCCAGGTTCTGCCAGGCCCGCTCGGGAAGCTGCTATGCGCCTGGCGCAAGGCCATGTTGGGGTTGTGGTCTGAAGCCCGTCTCTTCTCCTGGGTCCATGATCCTGGCCTCGGTTTTCTCTCATGCCAGGTGTGTCTAGCAGAACCTTCCTTGTGGGTCAAGGAGGAGAGCATGCTTTGCACAGGTGGCAGCAAATCTCTGCTGCGTTCCTTCATTGGTGAGACCCCATGCTGCCCCTCAGGAAGGTGTGCCTGGGAGTCGCAGACACCTACATACCTGGTTTCTGGATTCGGCCATTGATCTGACTGACCTAGGTGGACTTACCTCTGTCTCTGATTCCTCATGGAACTTTGGGGTCCTGTTATTTTATAATTAGTTGCTTGTTTCTCCCCAAGAAGGTGGCCTTACAGACTAGGATGCGTGTCTTCATTTCTGTATATACGCTCGGTGCGCACTGGTGCTCACTGCCGGCCAGGCACGGCAGGAGCATGCTCAGGGCGGCCCACGTCTGTGTTTCCTCCAGGATGTAGAGAAGGAGATGGCCGGAAACCAATGAATGGAAGGGGAAAGAAAGTGTGCCACTTGAGTGGCATCCACAGGTCAGTTAGCTGAAACAGGAGTGTGTGCTGCCTATCCCTAGCACATAGTGTGGGCCACATGCCATTGGTGTCAGATGTTTGTAGTGTGACAGGAAGAAAGGGGTCACACTAGTTTATGGCTGTCATCATGCTTGGAAGTCTGGTTTCTGCACGGGGCTGGAAGTGGATCATTGTTGAAAAAATTTTTTTACTAGACCAGCTCCAGCTGGGTGCACCTGTAATCCTAGTGGTTCCGGAGGCTGAGGCATGAGGATTGTAAGTTCAAAGCCAGCAACTTAGTGGGACCCTGTCTCAAAATAAAAAAATAAGAAGGGCTGGAGATGGAGTTCAATGGTAAAGCACCCCTGGGTTCAGTCCCCTTGGCAACAAAAAGAAAAAAAAAGACAAAGATAATAGCTTTATTGAGATATAATCCCCACATCATACAATTTACTTGCTTAAAGGGGACAGTTGTGGTTTTTAGTGAATTCATAGAGTTGTGCAACTGTCAGTGCTGTCTAATTCCAGATTATTTTCATTGCCCCAAAAGAAAGCCCCATCCCCATTAGCAGTCACAGCCCATTCCCCTCCCCCAGCCTTTGACAGCACTAATCTGCTTTCTGTCTCTGGATTTGCCCGTTCTGGACATTTCATATCCATGGAATCAGGTGCCATGTGACTTTTTGTGTCTGGCTTTCATGAGGCATAATGTTTTCTAGGTCCATTTATATTGTACCTTGTGTCATGCTTCATTCTTTTTTGTGGCTGAGTAATATTCCTATGATGGATACATGGGATTTGTTTATCTATTCTTTGGTTAATGGTTTTAGAAAAAATTTTCAGAATACGTAGTTGGTGCTTCCACCCATTTCCTGTCTCCTGCCTCTTCCTCTCTATTGCATTCTTTACACTAGTGGGAAGGTGTGGATTCTGGGCCTAGGTGCATTTACACCGAACTTTTAGAGACAAAGCAGCATTTTCTACTGGGGAAGGTGCAGAATCAGGGGACATTTGGCCATATCTGGAGACATTTTGGTCATCCTGACTAGGGAAGGCTATTAGCAAGGGGGGTAGAGGCCAGGGATGCTCTTCAGAACCCTCAAGTGGACAGCTCGCCCCACCCCAGAGAGCATTCTGCCCCCAGATTTCCAAGGCCAAGAAATCTGCCACTGAAAAGTGCCACGGAGGTGCTCTCTGTAGGTCGAGTGCAGCTGTGGCCGTGCCACCATGGGCAGGCTGGGAGCAGGATGAGCAGGGCATCCGCCTGACTAGCTGTTGCCTGTCTGTACTGTCCAGGGAATGGACTCACCTGACACAGGTCCTTCCTGCACTCCCTCTGTGGCTGCCGTAGATGCCAGGGCTTCCCTCACCCCTGTGGACGGCAGGGTGTGGCTTGGTCAGTGCCTGCCCCTCTCATGAGTGTCCAAGTACAGCCGGCCACACCTGTGTTTGCGGCTGGTTCTCAGTGGTGGCGGTGGGCACGCCTGAGGTGCTTTCCTGCCAGAGGCTGGTCTGCAGGGTTCACCTCGATGAGCACATCCCTGTCAGACTGAGCTGTTGGGAGCAGGCTGAGGGGTGTGCTGCATCCCCCCCCCCCCCCCCCCCCCCCCCGTCCTTGGCCTTGAGGCAGAGCAGGTGCAGGGAGAGCTGTGGCGCCCTGCTGGGTGACTGTGGGCCGGTTTCCCAACCTTTCTGAGCCTCGAATCCAGACCTGTAAAGTTGGGGCAGCTCGTTCATTTCACTTGGTGACGGTTCTCATTGCCTGGCATGTCCCGGGGACATGGGCTTGGGGACCCAGTGGTGTACAGGTGTACTGGGCTGTGCTTCCGGGGAGCTGATGTGGTGTTGGGGGAGAAGAAGGAATCGCTCAAGTGAACAGGGCAGTCCCCAGAGGCGGACCCAGCCCCCACTCCGAGCCAGGGGAGAGCTCTCCAGGTGGGGACTGGCAGGTGCAGAGGCTCCCAGTGGTCCCAAGCACCTGGCACAGTTGAGGGGCAAAGCCTGGGCTGGTGTGGGTGGAGGAGGAGGGGTGCAGGGCCCGATGTCCCCCTGCGAGGGTGGCAGGGGTGACTGCCTGGGTTCACAGCCTGCATTGCTTATTTCTGTAACGATTGGCCCTGCGTCTCGGGGCTCAGCATCCTCAGATCCCACCAACGGTGGACCGAAAAGATTCGGAAAACGGAAATTACATCTGTACCGAGTGTGTGCAGACCTTTTCCCTGTCCGCGCCCCTAGATAATACGCTCCGGCGACTATTTATGTAGCCTTCACGTTGTGTGGGGCGTCGTAAGTCATCTCGACATGATTCCAAGTTCTGTGGGAAGAAGTGCCTTGATTCTGTGCAGATGCTCCACCATTTCACCCCAGGGACTTGGGGGTCTGTGAATTGTGGTTTCCTTTGGGGGAGTCCTGGAACCAATCCCCTGGGATTCCGAGGGACGACTGTAATTCTCCATAATAGCAAATCCTCCTCTCAGTGTTTTTATCATAGTCACAGTGGCACATCTGTCATTGACTTTGAGAATGTTTCCATGCCCCTGAGGAAATCCCATGCCCATTAGCTGTCACTCCCCACTTCTCTTTCCCAACCCTGGCACCACTAATCTGCTTTATGTCTCTCTGAATTTGCTGGTTTGGGACATTTCATATCAATGAACTTACATGCCATGTGGCCTTTTGTGTCTGACTTCTGTCACTCAGCATTATGCCTTTGACGTAGCAAAAAAATTTTCCTTTAAAAAAAAAAATTTGTGGCAGTCAGGCTCAGGGGCACATGCCTGTAATCCCAGTTACTTGGGAGGCTGAGGCGGGAGGATTGCAAGTTTGAGGCCAGCCTCAGCAACTTAGCAAGGCCCTTAGCAACTTAACGAGATCCTTAAATAAAAAATATAAGACTGGGGATGTAGCTCAGTAGTAGAGCCCCCCAGTTTTCATTCCTCAGTACTGCCAAAAAATTCTTTTTGTGGCAAAGTATTCATAGCATAAAATTAATTTCTTTAACCTTTTTAAAGTGTACCATTAGGTGACTTTAAGTATAGTCACAGTGTTGTACAACTGTCACTCCATCCATCACTTTATTCCTTTGTGTGCCTGAATGGAATTTTTTAAAAAATATTTTTTAGATGTTGATGGACCTTTATTTTATTCATTTACTTGTATGTGGTGCTGAGACTGGAACCCAGTGCCTCACACATGCCAGGTACGCGCTCTGCCGCTGAGCCACAAGCCCAGCCCTGAATGGTAGATTTTTTAGGTGGATCTGTTCTATCAGTTTATCCTGTTGGGTGCCTTTTTGCTGCTGGGACTCTTGCTGCTGTGGACATTTGCATCCTTGGCCTTGTACTGAGGGGCAGAGTCGCGGTCCTATGCTGGTGCTGTGTGCCCACCTGAGGACGCTCCTGGCCAGGAAGCATCTAGTACGGGGGTGATGGCTCCAACAGGCGGTGGCCAAGAGCGAGTGGACCTGGTGGCGTTCTGGCTGGTGGATCAGATGGCAGGGGTTAGGGAAAGGGCTGGCGTGTCATCAGCTCACTGATTATTGACCATCTCAGCCACAGCATGTGGCCAGACCAAGTTCCGGGGCCAAGCAGCCCAGGGTGACCTGGGCGTGACTGAGGGATGGCATTCTGCCGGTCCTGCTCTGTGGTGGTGGTGGCTCTGCGCAGGTTGAAGCCACCTGGGTCCCTGGGCCTTGTGCAGCGGGGGCTTGGGTTAGCAGAGTGTGGAGGTGGCCCCCATCCTGGCCCCAGGCGTGCCTTGGCACCGCTAGCCTCCAGGCTGGCTCTTCCACTCCCTGGTGCCATCTGTGGCCTCGGCCCCCGTGCGCACGTAGGACTCTCTGAGCCACTCTGATGAGAGGACAGGACGCTGCCCTTGCCACTCTGCCTGTCCCTCCCAGAGCCCCTCCAGGTTGTGAGCTGCACAGCCTGTGGCGGGGTCGAGGTGGCTTCAATGAAACGTCTCCCACTGCCCCACAACCTGTGAATGGAACCTTTGTCAGAATAAACGTCTGCAGATGGGATAAAAGTTAGGACCGGAGAAGAGACCGTCCAGGACTTGGGGTGGCCCCCAAGCCAGTGTCTGGTGTCCTTGTGAGAAGAGGAGCCGCTGCATGGCCACAGGGGAAGGCATGTGAAAACAGGCGAGGTCAGTGTGGTGTGGCCACAGCCGAGGAACAGAGGCCGGGAGGCCGGAGGATCCTGCTGGTAGCCTCGAGGGCAGGTGGCCGTGCCAGTGCCTTGTCACAGACCTCCGGCCTCTAGAACTGGGGACAATCAGCTGGGGTCCTTTCACACCTCCCCGTTTTTCTGTGGTCATTTGTGACAGTGGCTGCAGTCCGTCTGAGGTGGACCTGGTGGGCACCTCTCTGGGCAGGCTGGCAGCTGCTCTGGACGCACCTGGCCTTGCCCTGCTGTCTCCACAGGTCAGGTCACATGGGAGCAGGCCCTTCGTCCACCCACCGTGGGAGCTCGGGGCCCGGCTCCACGCCGAGCGCAGGGTGATGGTAAGACTCTGGGCGGTGGCCTCTCCTACGTGCTGACCATGGGGCTGACCGGGCGCAGGCTGCCCAGCCAGGAGTCTGGGTTGCGCACCGAGGTGGCCGGGCGTGGTGAGCCGCGGTGTCTTGGGGAGGGCCTGCCCCCCGCCTTGCGGCTTCCCTCACTCCCAGATTCGAGGTGCTCGGCGCCTGAGCAGGAGCTCTCCTTTCCTTCATCCTGCACTGGGGAAACTGAGGCCCACAGCAGCACCCTTCTGTCAAGAGACCGAGCTGGGTGCGCCGTGCATTAGCCTGCAACCCCATGTCTGGAACAGGAGTTTGAAACAAACAGAAGCTGGTACAGTCCGGGCACCCACCATCCCTGCTGCTTGGGAGGCTGAGGCGGGAGGATCACGTGAGCCCAGGAGTTGGCGGCCAGCCTGGCAGCAGAGTGAGACCCCAGCTCAGAGCAACCAAACCAACCAGATATGCAGAAAACCAAACCAGAACTTTGTCGTTGAGGGAGTGCTCGGGTGATGTGACTTGATTTCCCGAGCCAAGCCCCTGTTTCTCTGGTGACCTGAACCTGGGGGTCAGCATCTTCTGCCACTCACTGTCATGGTCTTGGGGTGTGGCTGTGGAGCACTGTCACGTAAAGCTTGTCTGTGCCTGCAGCTGCTCTTCCCGTGGCGGCCACACGGCTGGGTCTGGAGCGGTCTGGTGCCGCCTTCTCACTGGTCTGCGGAAGGAGCTTCCTGCTTCATCCGAGGGGTTGCCATGGGGAGGAGGCGCCCCAGCCCAGTTCCGGGCACTTCCATTCGCACCCCCATGGGCGGGTTGTTAGGCAGAGAACATGTCTTGAAGCTCATCCCAGCCAGCCTTGGAGGCAGACCTGAGAGCCACGAGTCTTCTTCTTTGATTGAGATGGAGTCACAGTAGATCGCCCATTTTGGTTTATGACTCGGTAGCTTCGGTACCCTCACAGTGTCGTGCAGTCATCACTTCCGTCTAGCTCCAGAACGTTTCACCCCAGAAGACACCTCCCCGTTAGCAGTCACACGTGTCCCTCCCCTGCCGCTGATCTGCTGTCTCTGTGGATTCACCTGTTCTGGACGTTTAACACAGTGGAAGCACATCGTGTGGCCTTTGTGTGGCTTCTATTGCCAGCGTCCTGCTTTCAAGGTTCTGCACGCTGCAGCACCTTTCTCTGCTGAGTAATATTTCAGTGTATGGAGACCCCCTTTGGCTCACGCCTTTGTTCTTTGATGGACATTTGGGTCATTTCCACCTTCAGCTCTTGCAAATGTGCTGCTCTGGAAGTTCCATGTGAGGATTTGCTTGCGTCCCTGTTTTCGCTTCTCTTGGGCAGGTGCCTGGGAGTGGGGTTGCTGTGTGTCGTGATCTAACCAAGTGCGGGCTCCAAGGGCATAGTCAGGGTGGCAGTGGCCAGGCCACCTTCTCTGGGGATTGCGGGAGAACTTCCCAGACCTGCAGCATGTGTAGAATTGGGTGCCCCGGTTGGGTGAGGGGAAGGCATCACCGCCGAGGGACCAGGACGATAGTTTGGGCTCTGCAGCGTCCCCCTCAAGGGCTCGCTTTCTTCCGAGTCTCACAGTTAGATGTTTGTCTATGTGGCTTCCCCGTGCCCACCAGCAAGCATGCCATCCGGGCAGCTTTGTCCAAGGAGCTCCACCTTTGCCACGTGCTGGCACGTGGCGTAGACCATGGTTTAACACAGAAGGCCAGCTGGGGTGCGCCAAGCTGCTGTCTCAACCCGGGAATCCAGCCTTAGCTAACTACACCTATTAAAGTGTTATTAGGACGCGGGCCGCGCCCATCCATGGTTCCTTTTGTGGGACAGTGGCAGAGTGGAGGTTTTGCAGCGGAGACCGCATGGTCCGCCCAGGCGTTTGCTGGCCCCTGGGCTAGTGTGTCTTGTGTGAAGTTCAAGACTCACTGTCCTAGAGAGAGAGGAGGATTGGCAGAGGATGGAGGGGACTTGGAGGAGGGCGTGGCAGGTGGTGGGTCTGAGCTGTCTGGAGGTGCAGGTGAAGACTGAGCCCCCGGCTTCTGCCCTGCAGTCTGGGCTGGGGCTGCAGTTCCAAGTGCAGGTCTGAAGACGGCCACGCAGGTGTTGCCTGGGGGTCTGGGCCTTTGGCCACTTAGCTGGAGGGAGGTGCTCAGCCTTGGCCTGGGGTCAGCTAGCTAGCTAGTCCTGGGGTGACGGCATGACAATTGTCCTTACTGCCAGGGAAGGTCTTCCCCTGTCACTGTCCCCAGCTTTAGTCCCTCAGAGCACAGCACCAAATTACACCTGCTTTGACCAGTCACATCTCTGCTCTCTCCTTTGGGTTCCTGCCACACAGTCGGCCCTTCGGTCCTTCTGTCGGGGGCTGGGTAAGCTGTACTCTGTCACAGGCTTTCTGCTTTCAGCTCGGGATTCCATAAGATGCCTCAGGAAGTGCCGTGTGGGCATCGGGTGGGGCTGGCAGGGAAGAGGCTGGCCTGAATGTTGCCAGGGGAGCATCCAAACCTCAGGTCCGGTGGGGCATGCACACCCGTGACCCAGCAGGTCAGGGTGAGGGGACCGCAGGTGCACAGCAGCTTGGGCAGTTTAGCAAGACCCGACTCAGGGTAGCTCAGGAAGTGTCTGGCATGGCTTGGGGTGGGGGGAAGTGCCTGGCTCAGCCCCAATCCAGACAAAAGAAAAGTCAAGAAAAACTGCGTCTCCCATGTGGAGCAGCTGCTTCTGCCTTTGGGGACATTTGGCAGCACTAGGGACATTTTCGGTTGTCATGATGGGTGTGTGGGGTGCTCCTGGCATCGAGTGGTGGAGACAAAGGTGCTGCTCGAGCCCCTGCAGTTACAGCATGGCCCCCAGCCCAAGGGGATCTGGCCCAGAACCTGGTGTGCAGCCTCTGGCTCTGTTGGGAGTGCTGGGTGAGGAGGGTGGGCAGAGGCCATCAGTCACCTGAGGTCCACCCTCAGCCTGCCACAGGCAGCGACAGTTGTGGCAGCACATGGTATCTCTTGGTTCACAGGTGGGAGGATGAGGCGTGGGGGACAGGGCACAGAGCATTAGGGCACGCTCCAGTGTGACCCACTGGAGCAGCCCAGTAGCCAGTGTGTCTCCTCTGGTTACTCAGCTCAGGTCGCTGGTGGGGCAGGGCAGGTGGCCTAGGATGCCGGAACTGTGCAGGGACTGCCTGTGGACAGCAGCTGGGAGGAAGTCAGGCAGGTGGTGAGGGTCCTGAGCATGTGGCTCTGGGGAGCCATGGAGGGCTTCAGTGGGATTGCCGCATGAGTCACCAGGGCCATATGAGCAGTGGCAGGAGCTGGGTGTGCTAGAGTCCACGTTGTGTGGACCCAGTGGATTGCTGTGGGAAAACGAGAAGGAGCCCGTTGCACAGAGGCGACCCTGAGGCCCCAGAGGCCGTGAGGGCGGTGAGGAGGAGCAGGGGTCGCAGCCTGTGTCTGGCTCTGGGGCTCGGGCTTTTCTGTTTTTCCCTGCCTTGGGCTGAGCCTGGTGCGTGCTCGTCTGTTGAAGCACACGTTGTCCGGGCCTTTTCCTGACCACACATTCCATGAGTGTGTCCTTACTCATGCGTGTGTGTGTGAGGCTAGGCAGGGTCCCTGCCTGGGAAGGGCTCCCTGCGTGTCCCTGAGCCCCTGCAGTAGGGAGGAGGGGCATTCGGCATTCAGGAGGCCATAGGGTGTGGGATGGAGCAGCCTCCCCACCTGGCTGGGGTGCTCTCTGATCTCCCTTTCCCTCTCCTCTTGTCACCATGTCCCATGTGGCCCAGGGCAGAAGGGGGCATTCCACCCTGGCCGGATGGGGGTCCAGGTGCACAAACAGGGAAGCTACTGCGTGCCTGCAGGGCCGAGGACGCTGAGAGTCAATATTTATTATTTGCCGAAAGGAAATGAAGCTTGGCTGAGGCGTGGTCCTCAGCTCCTCAGGTGGGTGTGGTGGAGAGGTGGCACAGGAGGACTCTGCAGCACTGGGCGCCATGGAGGGCCATCTCGTAGGTACCCAGCCTCAGCCTCCTCCCCACTTGCTCTCAGGATATCCCACCTGGGCTGTGCTTTGTCCTTGGTGAATGGGGGTCTCTGTGCAGCTCTCTGCATCTGAGGGTGACCTCTTGCATAGGTGGCACCCCCTGCTGCTGTTGAGGCTGTGGGGACACATGCACCGTAAACCCACGGTGGGCCCTCAGTGAGCACTGGGTGGGCATTCAACAAGTTCTTGGCAGGTATACAGCAGACGGCACATCGTCAGCAGGCACTTAGCAGGTGCACAGTGCGTACTTGGTTCACAGTGTGCACTCAGCAGGCGCTCGGCAGGCATACAGGGTGCACTCAGTGGGCACTCAGCAGGTGCGGTGTGCACTCAGTGGGACACATAATGGGTGCTCAGCAGGCAGCAGCAGCTGGGCACTGTGGCCTCCCCGAGGTTCTTCCGGAGCCTGCTAGTGAGTGCACTTTAGGGGGGTTTCCTGACCCACTCAGCTCCCCCCTCGAAGTCCCCGGCATGCGGCCTGGGGTTGTGTCCTCAGTGCAGGTTGGTTGTGTGCCAGGTACTAAGGTGTCCTGAGCCAGGAGAGTAGCATGGCCATCCTTCTGGAACTGTTTCCCTGAACCAGCCCTGAGTCTGCACTGACTCACGCAGTGTGTCCCAGTTCCCGGGCGGGCTGTCAGGCCCCTGTGGACTCCGGGCCAGATGGGCCTGGAGCAATGTGGTGGTGCTTGCCCAACCCTCTGGGCTCCCTGGGGAAAATGTGAGGCGCTCCAGGGTCTGCCGGTGAGGTTGCCCTGTAGTAGCTGGGAATCGGATTGGGAAGTCCGTCCCTTCAGCCAGCAGTCTGTATTACTTGAGCACCTGCTATGTGCCAGGCCCTGGGGATGCCTTGTCCATCAAATCACACGGAGACCTTGTTCTAGGGAGTGCTCAGAAAACTGTACCAGTGGTCAACTGGCCCTGGCCCCTGAGGTCACTGCTGTGAGAGTGAACATCCGAAGGAGGCGATGTTTGAGCTGAGCCCTGGGGAACAAAGAGGGCAGGACAGTGAGCAGCAGGAGGCCTCCTGCAGGGGCGGCTCTGTCCTGGCTGAGCTCGGCGGGTGCTGCCTGTGGCTCGGGATCCCATTACGGGTGGTTTGGTGCTTGGGGAGAGTTGAGGACAGTGTCACGACATTGATGCTTAGTGTTGATCCCTCTGGCTGCCACGAGGGGACAGACCTGGGAGGAGTGAGGGCGGGTGCAGGAAACCTGGGAGTGGGCTCAGGTGGGTGGTGGGCACTGGGGCTGTGTGACTTGGGCGGCGTGGCTGGGCGAAGCCTGATTGGCTCTGTGACATGTGCGTAAGGTTCCTGAAGCGCTCTGCAGGTCTCTCACCTGATTCTTGAGTCCAGTTCCCCAGGAGAGAAGGCAAGGGAGGCCCATGTCCAAGGGCGGACTTTGCTCTCTGGCGGCCCCATGCCAAGTAGCATCCCCCTGCAGCAGAGGCACCTAGGTCCTGTTCCACATGTGAAGTTCCCCCTACTCTGTGGGAGCTGATGTGCCCATCCTGGGAGCTGAGCTTGAAGCAGGGGTGGGGGGCTGGACCAGAGGGGCTGCGTCTCTGTGTCCAGCACGGGGGGCTGGACCCAGGACACCCCATGCCCCTGCTGTGTGTGTTTCTGAAGACCCCCTGCCCAGCTCCAGGGGCTCCCTGCTAGGGGACAAAGTCCTTGGGGACTTTTGCAGGTTGTGGCTGTTGCTGGCCCTTCCTGCTGGGGTGTGTGCTATGGGGACACTTTCTGCCACACGTTGATTTTTTGTCTTGGTGGTGCTGGGGATGGAACCCAGGGTCCTATGTGCCAGGCACGAATCATGCCACCCAGCTGCACTTCCGGCCCACACCTTGATTTTTTAAAAAAAAATTAAGTCATTTGTGTTTCCAAACTTCAATTAAAATTGAAACCAGAAAAACCAAAGTGCTTTCCATTTCTTCTGTGCATCTGGCACTGCTCACCTGGGTGCAGAGGGAGGGAGCATGCGTGCCAGCTGGTTTTTTGCCCGGAAATCTCTGGGAGGAAGTGTCAGCATGGCCAGCCTGGGCACCTGGGGCTGACTCTGCAGGGCTGGCTGGCCCTCATGGTGGGGACATGGAGAGTATCTGCAAACCAAGCTGCTGTCCACCCTCGTGGACAGGCTATTCGCCTCCGAGGGGCTGTGTCTTCTGAGAAGCCTGTTCAGTTGCCATCAAGATCAGCGATTCTCAGGTGACCAGAGGGGGAAGCTCCGCTGCTCTTCATTGCTGGATCCTTTGGCATCGGGAGCATCCCACTTCCATTATGCTGTGGGATCCCTTCTGTCCTCCCAGGCTAGTGGGTGTGGTGGCTGTATTTAGGACAGGAGTAGCTCATCTCATTAAATCACAGAATGAATACACCCTGCCCCCTGGGGTGTTTTGTGCCCCTTCAGCCTGCCCACAGTCACCTGTGCCCAGGGCCGAGCTCTGCTAGGAGAGGTGAACTTCACAGCAGACTCAGCAGGTGCTAGAAGCCACTTGTGCCCAAGATCCCACCCAGGCCCCTGCACCTGGATGAGGGGCTCGTTACTGCGGCTAAAACCCCACATCTGCCACCCCCTGCCACATGACCCCTCCCCTCTGTGCTTCAGTTTCCCATCGGCACGACGAGGGAGAGCTGTCTCAGGGATCAGAGTTGCAGAGTGCCCAGCCCCAGGCCTGCCCGTAGCCAGCGCACAGGAGGTGGCTGCAGGGTACCCTCCTGCCTGAGGCTGCCTTTGGGTGCCACGTGTGCAGCCACGAGGGTAGGATTGTACCCTGTTCGCCCTCGCGCCTGGCATTGTGGTTTACGAATCCTCACTGTTCAGGTTTGTGTGGTGCCGGGAATTCATTTCTTTCACCTTTGCTTTTTCTTTCTGTTCCATCCTGGGGCTGGAACCCAGGCCTTGTGCATGCCAGGCAAGCGCTCTGCTGCCGGGCCACACCCTCAGCCCTTACTGTTTCTTTGGGATGGTTTTAGACTTGGGAAAAGTCGCAGACACTGTCCAGAGCCCCTGCTGCCCCTCCCCCGGCTTCCCTGGATCAGGGTGCAGTGTTGACCGGGATGGACTCCAGACCGTGCTGGCCACTTCTGCCGCCCTTTCTCTGCTCCAGGATCCCAGGTTGCGTGAGGTGGCAGTGTCTCGGCGGACCCTTCTTTCATCTGTGACCCTCACCCTCCCGTGTTGGCCAGGCATTTCGTACAACGTCCTCCATGGTGGTTTTGCCGATGTTTTCTGGCAGTAGGACTAGGTTGGTGTTTCTGGTAGGAATCCCACAGAAATGAAGTTTGTTTATTTGTTTTTGAGATGCTGAAGACGGCCAGGGCCGCGAGGAGGTGAGGCAACTGTCTACCACTGAGCTGCGCCTCTAGACCCCCTTTTAACTTTCATAAAATACACCTAACATGGAAGTGACCATCCTCACCCTTCAGCGGCATGAAAGCGTTCATGGGGTTGTCTAACCATCGCCACCCTCTTTCTCCGGAACCTTCATCCTTTCCTCCTGAAAACCTTGTCCCCGGCACACGCAGCCCCACTCCCCCTCCCAGCCCGGCTCGCCCATCCTGCCCTCCACCTCTGTGCGGGCAACCCCTCTAAGGCCCTCCTGCACGTTGGCCCTTTGTGACTGGCTTGCTCACTGAAGGCCACCAGGTAGCCTGCGTCAGGCTTCCTTCCTCTCTACCACGGGACCTTATTCTGCTGTGTGGGTGGCCACGTGCAGTGTATCTGCTCATCCATTGATGGACACACGCTGGAGTTGTCCTGGGTTTGGCCGTTGTGAGTGATGCTGCTCCGGGTGTAGGTGTGTAAATATCTGTTTGCACACACGTCCAGAAGCGGGGTGGCTGTGTCATGTGTTGATTCTGCGTTTAGTTGTTTTGAGGAGCTACGGTCCTCCTCTGTAAGGGGCTCTGGGGGCTGGGGTGCGGCTCAGTGGCAGAGCACTTACCTGGCACATACAAGGTCCTGGTTCCATCCTCAGCACCACGTAAAAACAAACAAATAAATAAAGGTATTGTGTCCATCCACAACTAAAAACATATTTAAAAAAAAAAACCCAGAAAAGTAATCATATGGGTTATGCGCTCGTTCTCTTTCACATTCCTACCGCAAGAAGCCCAGTTTCTTCACGCCCTCAGCACTGGTCGCTTTGGTTTTCTTGACAGTAGCTGTTCCTGGGGTGTGAGGTGGCTCTCATCATGGTTTTCATTCGCATTTCGTGAGCAATGAGTGACGCTGAGCATCTTTTCCTGTGTTTTGGACCCTCGGTGTATCTTTTTTGGAGAGATGTCTGTTGAAGTTCTCTGCAAACCATTTTTAGGTTGGGCTGTCCTTTTATATATTCCGAATGTTAAATCCTTATCAACTATGTGATTTGCAAATATTTTCTCATTCCGTGGGAATGGGCCTTTTCATTCCGTTGATTGTGTCTTTGATGCACAAATGTTTTTAATTTTGACAAAGTTCAATTTATGTATGTCTTTTGTTGCCTGTGCTTTTGGTGTCAGATCCAAGAAATCATTGCCAAATCCATTGTTATGAAGTTTTTCCTCTATTTACTTTTAAAAGTTTTATAGTTTTGGTTATATGTAGTTTTAGATTTATAGTTTTATAGTTCTAGTTCCAGTTATAGAGTTATGGTTTTAACATTTTTCAGTTTTATAGATTTAACTTTTGGTCTTTGATCTGTTTGGAGTTAATTTTTGTATATGGTGTTAGGGAAGGGTCCAGCTTCATTCTTTTGCATATGGAAATCCAGTTTTTTTCCAGAGCCATTTGTTGAAAAGATTGTCCTTTCCCCATTGAATGGTTTTGGCACTGTTGTCAAAAATGATCTGACCATATGGGCTTATTTTCATACTCTCTCCTGTTCCGTGTTGTCGACATGTCTGTCTTCATGTCAGTACCACACTGTTTTGATTATCGTAGTTTCATAGTAAGTTTAGAAGTTGGGAAGTGTGAGCCCGCCAGCTTTGTTCCTTTTCAAGATTGTCAAGATTATCTGAGCTATTTGAGGTCTCTTGAGATTGCATGTGAATTTTAGGGTGTGCTTTTTTGTTTTTTTAAATTTCTATTCATATGTTTTTGGGGTCTAGACTGGGAATGCACTGAATCTGTAGATGCTTTGGGTTGTGCTCTCTGCACTGTGTGTGTGTGTGTGTGTGTGTGTGTGTGTGTGCACGCGCGCGCAGTACTGGGGTTGGAACCCAGGGCCTTGCATGTTAGGCAAATGTTCTACCCCTGAGCTACATCCCCAGCTCTTTCTTTTAATTCTTTATTTTGAGACAGGGTCTCCCTAAGTTGCCAAGACTGGCCTTCAAATTGTGATCCTTATGTCTCGGCCTCCGGAGTAGGTGTGCTGCGGACCCTGTCAGTGTGTGATTGGCCGGCAGGACCCTAGCCTGCTCTGCTGGCTGTCCACCACAAGCCGCTTAGAGGAGGGCTCTGCAGTAGGACAGGAGGGATGACTCCCAGTCACTGGTGCAGGAGGGGGCGGGGAAGGGTCTTGGGTGGTGGAGGAACAGCATGTTCAGAGGCCCAGAGGCCTAGAAGGGCCAGGTGGGAAGAGAGGGGAGAGGAGCCAGATCCGGAAGGGCCCTGAGAGCCAAGTGGGGAGCTTGGACGTGGTCCTGAAGCCTCCGTGGGGTGGGGGAGGGGAGACCCAGGCTCAGCTTTGAATCGTAGGAAAACCTTGAGGAGCCATGTGGGTTGGTAAGGAGACTGGGTGAGGGAGGCGGGGCTCAAGCAGCCGAAACAGGGCCTGAGGGAGGCCACCCCCGGGTTTCTGGCTACGGCACCAGAAGATCACAGTGCCTTCTGCCAGGGCCTTGAGCGAGGGTGTGGGGAGGAGGAACCAGGGACATGATGAACCTGGTGAGGGGCTGCTGGGAGAGAGGAGGTTCCTGTGAGCATCACAGGGAATGTTCTGGAAGCAGCAGGGCTGGAGAGGCTCTGGGGAGATGGCTGACAGAAGAGGTGACGCAAGAGAAGCACCGTGGCCTGAGTCCTTGGAGACCTGAGTTTGGGTGGGAAGAACTTGGGGAGGAGCCAGGAAGGGACCGCAGGTGGGGCTGGAAGAGGCTGGGAGTGAGGGAGGCTGGACGCTCCTGAGTGCCTGGGTGTCCCTGGCGGGGCCGTGGACCAAGGCTGGGCTCCCTTGGCCGCGCCCTTCCTCTTCTCGCCATCATCTGGTCCCTGCAGAACATTCCATGGTGCTTGCTCTTGTCCCCAGTAGGGCAGCACTCAGATGTAGGCTGGGCTGTGACTTCCCTCCCTTCTTGTCCTACCCTGCAAATGTCCCTCAACCTCTGCTTGGCCACTGTCCCTTGTTGAGTGTCCCCATGCCACAGGAGGCTCAGTTCTGCAGCTTGGTGCTGGGAGCTGTGCTGGTAGCTCCCAGTGCTTCTCCCCTGCTTCCTGCTGACTTGTCCCCCAGGGAGTGACTGCTTCCTGCCTACCCTTGAGGATGCCTCGGGTGGACCTCAGTCCCTCAGTGACAGACCTCTGCTGTGCTTCCGTCAGGTCCGCATGGTACTACGAGGTGTGGGTCCTTGTGCTGTTTGTGGGACAGCAGGGGCCGGGCAGCCAGTGGGAAGAGCCTGGGGAGCCCCTGGTCTCCTGGGCCAGCCTTGACCTTGGAGCAGACAGAGGTGCACTTGGGTGGCGTAGCACAGAAGGTGGCTGAGGGGACAGGGTTGGGAATTGCCCTCTCAGGGCCTCTCTCTGCCTGCCCCCTCGGGCAGTGTCTGGACATCATCCTTTGGGCGCTGGTAGCAAATCGCAGCAGGTGGAGTGACCTGATCTGGGGGCAGGTCTCATGCCTTTCAGACCTTTCTGGGTTGTGGCCTTAAGGCCTGGATGGTGAGAGGACCGTGTTGGGAGGGAGCAAGGACAGGGAGTACCTGAGTGGGGGTCCTGGGGACAGCTCAGGAGCTGTGCATACCAGAAACCATGTGCAGGAGTTGGGGTGACCCCTCTTGGACCCTTTGGAAAGCCAAAAGTGTGCCTGGGCTCAACCCAAAATAGAGGGGTCCTTGGGGTGGATCTCTAGGTCCTCTCTGTCGTGGGCATCGTCCTTGTGCTTGGATGCACCCATGTGTCGAGATGTCCCTGGGTCCCAACCTGAAGTGCAGCCAGGGTCAAGGTCCCTGGGGCTCTGAGGGCCGAGGCCTGGGTCACTCCCACTTCCCAGCTGCTGCTGCGTCGCCTGAGGTCCTAGAGGCTCAGTCCCGTGGAGGTGCTCATCTCTCTTCCCCCACTCAGCTCCCTCAGGGCAGTCTGACCTTGGCCGTGTTCCCTGCTGGCCTGCTCGCCCCTTAACCCCACAGTCTGCACTCGCTGGGTCTCCCACCTGGACTCTTCTTCCCAGCTCGTGCGTCACCTCCTTGGCCACCCATTTCCTGCTTGTCCTCTGCACAGCCGTCTCTCTCAGACGTTCACAACCTCCTTCCTCTGCCCGCCTGCCCAGCTGCTTGACCAGCATCCCTCTGCTGATGGGATGCCCCGTGTGCCAGCCTCCCTGCTGCAGGCTCCCTGTGCTTCCTGAGCCTCCCAGGCCTCCTGTCCTACTGGCTGGGGACAGTGCCTGGCCACTGACCCTCCCCGGTCCGGGACACCAGTCTTGCCAGCCGGGTGGACATGCAGGATTTAAGGGGGTGCTGGAGGGTAAAGATGGCACCTGTGTGAGTGACAGTGTCGAACTGCTTCCTTATGTGGGGGCTCAGGCTCTCTGTGAAGTGTGGGTGACATCCCCAGGAATTCCTTTTAAAAAGAATTTGTGTGTGCGGTGCTGGGGGTCGGAGCCTGCGCCTCACAGGCCTGGCCAGCGCAGCCCCGCCCTGACTCTTGAGGAAACTGTGCCCAGGCCTGGCTGCTGACCTCTGCTTTGCCCCCGATCCACCCCACAGTGTCCCCTCCCCAGGGCTTCGCGGGCCTGCAGGAGTTGGGGCGTCCGCTCACGCCAGGCTACTCATGGTTAATTACCGGGCGAGCAGCAGTGGATTTCTTTGGTGTTTTGGCTCGGGTAGTGCCTGCATTCCAGGCCCCGCTTGGCCTGTGTGTAGCATCGCAGCTCCGCACCTTCCTGTCCTAGATGGCCGGCTGCTCAGGGAGCGGGCTGGGGGACTACTCGGGGGGGGGGGGGGGGGCTTTCCTGCAGGCCTTGGATCGGGCCAAGCAGCTGCTGAGCTGGAGCAAGGAGCGGGGCAGCAAACGGGGCTTGGTGGCCCTGGGGCTGCAGCCCACTGGGTGACCTCCAGTTGTGATGACCCCTCGTAGTCCAGGGCCAGCTGGACTCAGGCACGAGAGGACCGAAGCTTCCATTCCCATGGGAGGCAGGGAGGGGGAGCGGGCTGAAAAATCCCAGCCAGGAATCCAGGCACTGGTTTGTCGGCATGTCTGGTGTTTAAGGAGAAGCCAGCGATTCTGATGTTTAAGTTAACTTTAAAATAAAAAATTCAAAAGTTGGCCACTGGTTTGCATTTTTCTGGACACACTTCTCAGACCTCAGGAAGGCCACAGCTGCGGCTGGCCCCCTCCTGCCTGCCAAGCTTCAGGCTCTGGTGAGCTCCTCTGAGCTGCAGAGGTTGGGGTGGCTGTGTCCCCCGCCCCCATGGGGGCACTGCAGTTCTACCTGTACCCTGCCACACGCTGAGGGGACCTGTGGTGGCTGAGAAGCAGCCATAGCTGTGTCCAGGCTCACCAGTTGTTTCTCTTCCATGTTCATGTGGGGCCTCGCCTTCCCAGTTTGACAGCACCCAGGTGGGCTGATGCGGGCCCCTCTGGTCACCCCACACTGCCAGACCTCGAGGATACTTTTGATTTCTCTTTCACATTTGTTTCTCAAGGTGAGACGTGAAGTAACTCACCGTTTTCAGTGGCTTAGCAGTGCCGTGCAGCCGCCACCTCTGCCTGGATCCAGAACATTCGCATCCTCCTAAAGGAGACCCGTCCCCATCAGCAGCCATCCCCTGCCCCCAAGCCTAGTCCCTGCATCCACCTGTCTGCTGCCCTGTCTCTGTGGATTTGCCTGTCCGGGATATTTTTTATTAATTAATTAATTACCAGGGGTTGAACCCAGGGGTGCTTTACCACTGAGCCCCATCCCCAGCTTGCCTTTTTTATATTTGAGACAGGGTCTCGCTGAGTTTTTAGGGCCTCGCTAAGTTGCTGAGGCTGGCCTTGAACTTGGATCCTCCTGCCTCAGCCTCCTGAGTTACTGGGATCACAGGCGTGTGTCACCACAGCTGGCTCTGGATGTTCTGGATACTTTACATAAATGGACTCTCAGCATGTGGCCTTCTGTGTCTTGACTGCCTTTGCTCAGGATCATGCTTTTGAGGTTCGTCCACATTGTAGCACCAGAACTTCATTCCTTTCTGTGTCTATGGTGCTGGGCTTGGCACCCGGGGCCTTCTGCATGCTCTAGGCAAGCGCTTTACCCCTGAGCTTCACCCCTGAGCTTCATCCCCAGTCCTTTCCATTTTATTTGAAGATGGGGTCTCATTAAGTTGCCCAGGCTGTCCTTGAACTTGTGATCCTCCTACCTCAGCCTCCCCAGTTGCCGGGGTTAGAAATGTGTGTCACCTTGCCTGATGCTTTCCTTCCTTTTCGTGGCTAATATTCCCGTGTAGACGGGTCCTCGTGCTTCCCGCTCACCTGGGGATGGGCATTTGAGTTGTTTCCACTGTTTTGGCAGTGTGAGTGAGTGACTGTGGACGTGTGTGTACATGGATCTGTGTGAATGGCTTTCAGATTTCTTGGGTCTGTACCAAGGAGTGGAATTGCCGGGCCATGTGGTAACTTTGTTTAACTTTTTGTTTTGTCTCTTTGGGTGTTTTTTTTTTTTTTTTTTTTTTTTTTTTGAGTCCCAGACACTGAACCCAGGGGCACTTAATCACTGAGCCATTTCCCCAGGCCCTTTTAAATTTTTTAATTTATAGGGTCTTGTTAACTGGTTTAGGGCCTCACTAAGTTACTGAGGCTGGTTTTGAACTTGTGATCCTCCTGCCTCAGCCTCCCAGGCCGTTGAGATTAAAGGTGTGTGCCATTGTGCCCAGGTGCCCAGACTGATCTTGAACTTGTTTGCTTGAGTAATCTTCCTGCCTCAGCCTCCTGACTAGCTGGGACTCCTGTTTCCTGAACATCGGGATCTGTGCCCTCCCTCAGAGTCTTTTCATTTTAATTTTTTCCTGTGCTGGGGTTGGAACCCAGGGCCTTCCACATGCTAGGGAAGCATTCTACCACTGAGTGACAGCCTCAGCCCTTTTATGAGACAGGGTCTCACTGTGTTGCTGAGGCTGCCCTTGAACTTGTGCTCCTCCTGCTTCAGGCTCCTGAGTGCGCCACTGTGCCCAATGCCCTCCGCGCCTTTCAAGAGCTGCTCCTGCTCCTGCAGGACTCAGGTGCCTGCAGCACCCAGCCTGGGCTTTGGGGAGGGTGTCTGTGCCTGTTCAGGGATGGTACCAGGGATGCCACACAAGAGACCACAAACCTGCTGTCTTAAAAAAATAGCCATTTCTACTCACCGTTCTGGAGGCTGAAAGTCCAAAATCGGAGTTGGTCGGATTGACTTTTCCAGAGACTCCTGGGGGCGGGGCTGTCCTTCCTTCCTCTTCAGCTTCCGGTGGCTCCAGGGGCTCTTTAGCTTGTGGCTGTCTCCCTCTGATCCCTGTTGCCATGTGCCTTCTTAACGTCTGTTCTCCTTATCATACATGGTCACCCGCCATTGGATTAGGGCCACTGTCCTCCAGCATATGACTTCCTCTTAACCTGATGACATCCGCAGAGGCCACCTTTCTAAATAAGGTCACCCTGCAGGTGCTGCGGGTCAGACGTGTGGGGAGGGGGCACGGGAGTTTGGAGAGTGTGAGCTCCTGAACGTGCAGACCCCACCGTGTGTGCACGCCAGTGGTGGCCTGTAGCCGGGGGCCGGATGCAGGGAGTGTCTGGTGAGCGGCAACACTTGCAGGTGGGCTGAGAGGGGCGCGCTGGGCAGGGAGTGAGGGACGGAGGGCAGGAAGCCAGACCCTCCCCCAGGGTCCCCTGTGTGGCATCGGGGCATGAGGAGCCCAGGACTGGCTCTGTCTTCTTGTGGCCTCTGGCTCAGCTGCATCGACAGTCCCGGGCCAGTAGCTCTTGGGGTCAAGGGCAGCCCGGCAGCCCAGCTGGAGTCTGCAGTGGACCGTGGACTGATTCAGGGCAGCCGCTCCGCGCCCCCTGCAGGGCCACGTGTTCCCTCCGAGCCGAGTTCCCAGACCCCGACTCCACGGGCGGGGCACCTACGTCCTCACCTCTGTGCTGCCAGGGGCAGGAAGCACCACGTCCAGAGAGGGGGACGTGGGCACCTGGCTCCCCTGGGAGATGAAAGTCCCCCTGGGGCGAGTGCCGGGGGGCAGAGCAGAGCTGGTGCAGGGCCCTCAGAGGAGGGGCCTTGCTCGGGGTCCCCAGGTCCAGGCTGCAGCTGTCCCCGGAGCTAGGGGAGTGGGTGTGGGAGCAGATGGCACAGGCAAAGTGTGGGCTGAGGGGACTTGGTGGGGGCTGGGAGGAGACCTGGCAGTGGTTCTGAGGGACAGAAGGGCAGGCCCTGCCACCCCGGGACAGGTTGGGTTTGGATCTCATTTTATTTACTGAGGCGAATTTCACATCACATAAAATTCACGTTTTTGAGGGCGGGATGTTTTTGAACCCAGGAGCACTTTACTACTGAGCTCCATCCCCAGTTTTTTTATTTTTAATTTTGAGACAGATTCTCAGTAAGGTGCAGAGGCCGGCCTTGAACCTGTGACCCTCCTGCCCCGGCCTGAGCCTCTGGAATCATAAGTGTGCTCCTCTGCACCGTTCTAAGGTGAACAGTTGGAGGTGTTAGCTTGGTCCCAGTGTTGTGCAGCCACTGGCTCTGCCTAGTTCCAGAATATCTTCATCCCCCAAAAGGAGACCCTGTTCCTTCCAGCAGTCTCGTCTCGCCCCCTCCCCCAGCCCTTGGACACCACTGATCTGCGTCCTGTCTCTGTGGATTTGCCTGTTCTGGATGTTTTATGTCAACAGAATCCTGCAGGGTGTGTCCCTCTGTCTGGCTTCTGTCCCTGATTGTCATGTTTTTGAGGTTCATGCACAGCAGCAGGTGTCAGTGCTTCATTCCTTTTCATGGATGAGTAATATTCCACCGTGTGGATGTATCATTACGTATGTATGTATTTATTTTTGGTGCTGGGGATTGAATCCAAGGGTGATTTGCCACTGAGCCATCCCCAGCCCTTTTTATTTTTAGACAGGACCTTGCTGATTTGCTGAGTCTGGCCTTAAACTTGAGATCCTCCTGTCTCAGCCTCCTAAGTCACTGGGATTACAGTGTGTGCCTCCCTGCTTGGCTGGACCTGTCATTATTTTGGTGTTCATCTGTTTCCCCTGTTTTTAGCTCTCGTCAGTTGTGCTCTTCTGAGCATGCATGTACAAGGGTTTACATCGATGTATTTTTATTTCACTAGGGCCTAAACCTGGGAATGGAATTCCTAGGTCATGTGGTAACTTGGCATTTAACTTGTTGAATTGACAAGCGGGTTGGGTTTTGTTTTAAATAGAATAGAAAACTGTGGGTATGTTCTAACAAGGAGAGCGACAGCATTTGAACTGAACTCATAACAGAAGGCGAGAAGGGCGTGTGTGCCAGCAACGTGCAGGAGGCTTTCTGTCCAGGGGACACCTGGGTCAAGGTGCACAGTGTCCCATGCTGGGACCAGGGGAGGATCTGCTAGGACATGATCCCGAGGGCAGGCAGGGAGTGCAGGGGGACCTCGCCCCTGCCCCTGCCTTCTTTAGCCCCAGTGACTGCAGCCCCGGGCTGATGACCTCTGCTCCCCGGTGAGCGGTTCTGAGCCTTCCCTGCGTCAGGAGTGCCCAGGACAGCCTGAGTGTGCCACAGATGCTGCCAGCCTGGAATGTGCTCTGAGGACAGGGAGGCAGGCGACGTCCTACCACTGGGTCCCGGAGGCCTGCTTGGGAGTCTTGGGACCCCTCTCCAGGGCTCTGTGAACGCAGTTCCCCGAAGGGTAGTAGGTGGGCTGTGGCAGGCCCGGGAGCCAGCCGCCTGGATCACAGAGTGACTTCTAGTGTTCTTATGTAACCCCGACATTGAGCTGTGTCTGAAAAATGGAGCATTATAGCTATTTTGGGCCCGTGGTAATGAGGGCATCTCACTTTTGTCTTATCTTCCCATGGTCCCTGCCATCCTGGAGGGAGGCGGCGTGGAACGAGCTGCTCGGGAGGGGCTCAGCTCAGACCCCATTGAGGCCAGGTGTCAGGGTGATGCTGCTTTAAAAAGTCATTTGCTGGGCTCGGGCGGGAGGCGTCTTCTGGCAGATCGCCCTGCAGTGCTTAGAGCCCCAGAGGCAGCTGACCCTGGCTTCCTCCTCCACCGCATCTGGGATCTGACTTCCGCGGTTGGGTCAGGCACCTGTCAAAAACCGGGCCTGACAGTTTCAAGACGGGCACGGGCTGCTGAGGGGAGGCCCCGCTTGGCGGTGTGGGCGGCGATGGGCTCCCTGCCCAGTACCAAGGGGCCGCTCTTGGGGAGGCAGGCCCTGTTTCAAGTGGCCGGCGTCCCCCGCTGGCGGTTTGCGTTATTCAGTTGGTGATGAGATTTAAAATTAAACTGCAAAGGATCTGTTCCCCCAGCTACAAATAGAGACGTGTGCTCGCACATTCCAGAAACCGCATGCACACCAAGGGTGTGTTGGGAGGCATAGTGAGAGGCAGCGATTTTTGGAATTCTCTCTCTCCTCTCACGGCGCGCGCGCACTCACACGCACACACATCTTCATGTGTAGGGCCTCCATCTCTGTTTCCTGTTGCTGCTGTGACAAGTGACCACAAATGTGGTGGCTAAAGCAATAGCAGTATTCTCTCACAGCTCAGGAGACCAGGAGTCTGCAATCAAGGGGTCCTCAGGATCGGTCCCCTCAGGCTCTGGGGCACGGTCCTTCCTGGCCTCTTGCAACTTCAAGGGTTCTGGGTGATCCTTGGCTTGTGGCCACACACTCCAGTCTCTGCCTGCATCATCTCATGACCTCCTCTCCTCTGTCCGTCTGTCTCTTCTCATCTTACAGGGCACCGGTATTTGGGTTTAGGGCCCACCCCAGCCCAGTATGACCTCTTCGTAACTAATGACATCTGCATAGACCCTCTTTCCAAATAAGGTCCCGTCACAGGGACTGGGGTTAGGAAGTGCGCAGGCACTGGGATTTGAGTGTGGACATGAACCCCCACAGACCTCTGCCACGTGCCCATGGGGTCCCTGAACCTGGCAGTGTGTACCCACTTCACACCCAGGAAGGCCCAGGTCACGGTGAGGCCGGGTCCCCGTGCTCTTTGTAACTCAGCAGAGCTGAGCGTGGGGTGTGTGTTGTTCGGTTCGAGCTGAGGGTTCCGGGGACGTGCTGGCCCTCGCACCTGTGACACCACCACCCCCCCCTCCCCGGCACCTGACACTTCCGGGAGAGGAGTCATCCCAGCCTTCTGCTGTCCTGCCAGTGGGGACTCCCAGCCCAGGGCTGGGGATGAGGAAACTGAGACCAAGTGACTTGGGACTCGTCCTGGTGCCTTTGGCCAGCGAGAGTTAGAGTTGGGACCCAGTGCAGGCGTAGGCACCCCAGGGGCCCCCATCTGGCCTCCCTGCAGTGTGGTGTGGCACACCAAGTTGTGACCCCAACGCCTCCACCACGTCCCAGCTCCCAGCACCTGGGAGTTAACACCTGTTTTGGAAAGATGGTCGTTGGGGATATGATTGAGTTAAAGAGCTTAAGGTGACCCGAACCTTGTGACTGGTGTCATAAAAAGAGGAGACGAGGCAGAGGTGCCCAGGGAGCTGGTCGTGTGATGATGGAGGCAGAGACTGGAGCGATGTGGCCAAAGCCAAGGACCAGCGAGGGTCACCAAGAGTCACCAGGTTTGTAATTGAGGCGAAACACACAGCCTACAAAATGAACCATTTTAAAGTGAAGGATTCTGTGATGTTTAGAACATTGAGACATTGTGCAACCATTGCTTACCAATTGTCGAGTTCTAGAACGTTCTAAATCCCCCTGAAGGAGACGTCCATCAGCATCACTCCCCACCCTACCCCCAGCCCGTGCCAGCCCCTGACCTGCTCTCCATCTCTCTGGATTTGCCATTGTGGACAGTGCACACGGGTGAATCAGGTGCCACTTGGCCTTTTGTGTCTGGCTTCTGTTGTGCAACGTGGCATTGCTGAGGGCCGGCTGTGTTGTGGCTGGTCGGTATTTCGTTCCTTTTCAGTCTGACTGATGGTCCACTGTGTGGATGGGCCACATGTTCTCACCTGATTTTCCGTTAGCGCTCCGTAGTGTGGAGGTCGAATCCAGGCAGGTGACCTGGCGAGCTGCCCTTCGGCACTTTCCTCGTGAACAGTCCAGCTCAGTTTGTAGCTTTGTTTACGTCCCTCTACACTCTCCACCCCATCCCTGCTTGCCCCTCATCCCTGCCCTTGGCGACGCTTGGCAAGTACAGTCAGTGAGAAGCAGATGGAGGTGGGCATGCCCCTGACCCTGAGGACAGAGCCGAGTCCGGATACAGGACTGACTGTCCCCGAGTCGCTGCCTTGGCCCCGCTGTCAGCCCCACACTGCAGCTTAGTGTGCTGGAGGCTCATGGCGGAGGCCAGTTCAGAGTGGGGGTCTGGGGTCTGGGACAGTCCCCAGCAGTGGCCTTGTCCCTCGCTGGCTTGTGTCACACTGGATGGAGGACCTCAAAGCTCTGGGAGGTGAGGCGTGTGCTTGGCATTTCCTGCCTGATGGCCGCTCGTCTGCAGTCAGAGGAGGAGCCTCGCAGCCACGTGCCCTGGGCGGCTGATCCCAGGGCCCGTGTGCAGGGGCGAGGGATGGGGGCCTCAGGCCCAGGTGGCTCGGACAGTCCCCTTTCTGGGTGCCTGGTCCACAGCAGCATCGCCAGCAGTGGCACAGCGGCTGAGGCCCTGGCGTGGGTGGTGCTTGCAGCGCTGCAGGAGGGAGGCGCGGGCCTGTGTGGCGACAGTGGCCTTCCTTTCTGTGTGACCAGTGCCGCCGTGACTCGATGCCCGAGTTGATCACCTTGAAGGGAGGTGTGTTTTGGTTCACGGTTTCAAGAGGTGTTGGTCTGTGGTCACCTGGCCCTGCTGCTTTGGGCCTGTGACAAGGCCCATTGTGGCAGGGAGCATGTGGCAGAGGAGGCCGTCACCTCATGGCAGCCGGGAAGCAGAGAGACAGGAAGGACCCGGCTCGCATCTCCCTGGGCACGCCCCAGTGCTGGTGTCCTCCCCCAGGCCCCTTCGAAGGCCCCACCACCTCCCCAGGCCCCATGGGCTGGGGACCAGGCCCGTAGCATGTGTACCTTTGGGGACTTTCCAGAGCCCCTGGAGAAAAGCATGGCTGAACGCCACCAGTGAGACCGTCCACATGAGGGCCGTGCAGGCCGAGAGAGGGGCCTGGGGGCCTCCTTGGGGAGCGTCCTGCGGGGTTGGCAGTGGCCGCGGGTGGGCGTCGGCCTCAGCGCCACCCTCAGGACTCCCTGCGTCCTCTTTGAATCCAGGGAGGCAGTGGAGGGCTGCTGGGTCCGCGTGGGCGCGGGTGTGGTGCGCTCTGCACCCGCTGGGGCTCAGCCTCGTTCCCACCTCGAGAGTGAGGCGGTGGGCACCAGCGTTGTGTGGGGAGGGGGCTCCGTGATGAGCGGGCGGGTATCCGGGGACTGTGCTGTTGGGGTCAGGGGCCTCCTGTGCTCATCCCTGCCCACCTGCCTGGGGCTGTGGTTTCCCCAGGGAAGGTGAGAGGGTACCACGTGTCCTGGGTGTGAGAGCCACGTGGGTAAATGACCCGTGGCTGTTGTAACGAGCTACACAGACCAGGTGGCTGGAACCACAGGAGTGACTTCTCTCGCAGTCCTGGAGGTGCCAAGCCAAATCCAGGGGTCATCAGGGCCTCTGTGCCTCCCCCGCTCAGGGGAGTTGCCCTCCTGCCTCCTGCAGCTTTTGGGGACTGCAGGAGTTCCTTGTCTTGAAGGCCCTGCTTCGGCTTCTGATCTGCCCTCCCTTTTCTGTCTCATACATCAGCCATTAGATTTGGGGTCCTCCTAGGATACTCCAGAATAATTTTTTCAACCCCAAATCTTTTGCTATTTCCATCTGCAAAGACCCTCTTTCCAAATAAAGTCACTCTCAGGTTCCAGGACTTGGATGTAACTTTCTGGAGACATGGAGCTGGTACCCTACACCTGGACTTTGGGTGTTTGGCGGCTGCCTGTGTTGTGGCTCATAGATGTGGTCCCTGTGTCACCTGTTTGTTGTTCCCCGAGGCCTCTGACCCTGTCCATCTGCACCTGGGCCCCACAGGGCACATCTCCCCAGTGTCCCTCTGAGGATGTCTGCCAGAACTGTCCTTTGCCCCTGGACACCTGCAGACCTCTGCGTGCTCCCCATGGCAGCCGGTGTCCTTTGTCCCCATCCCTCTAGACTAAACCCTATTCTCTGACTACACTCCTGCCCCTGCAGCATTCTGATCTGGGGGATCTCTGACCTCTGCGGGACCTCTGTGCTCTGTGTCCCTGTCACTTTTTCAGCTCCACCTGAGACTGGTCACCCATGGTCAGCTTGGTTCTCCATGGGCTTTCCTTCTGTGGCCTCAGGAGCCCTTGCCGGCCTCCCGGCCTCCCGGCACACTCACCATCGGGTCATCACTGGCATCTGGGGGTTTAGGCCTGTCTCTGTGCTGAACAGGAGGAACCTGGGCCATTGGTCCCCTCCTGGTGCCCAGGAGGCCTACGTCACCTTCCTCAGAGGACAAGGTGTCCTGGCTGCCCCCTGGCCTCAGGCACGGGGCCCTCGGTCCACACTGAAGAAGGCTAAGTGCCGGGTCAGAGCCGTGCATGGCCGTGATGCTGGCGATCGTAGCTCAGTCATTCGTGTACCTGGCTGGCCGGCCCTGCACCTCCTTGAGAAGCCACCGCTCCCCTCCTGGTGCTACCTTGTCCTCTCCTCTCCCTCATCCCAGCCTGGGGTCCACCAGGCCTCCTCCTGTGTTCTGGAGAATTCCTTTCTTGCTGTCTGTGGCCTTTCTGAACAGCTCGCCTCCACCCCTGCCACCCGCACCCTGCTCTGCCCAGCCCCGCTTGGGAACATGCCTGGGTTGGGGGCAGCCTGGCCCTACCCCGGGTCCCTCTGCCTGCATGGGCTTCCCATGGAGATTTCTGGAAGGCGTGGCACCTCTCAGCTCTGGCCCTGGCCCCTGGCACCCAGACACCACTCCCCCATTCTTGTGCCCACACCCTCAGCGCGTCCAGCCTTGAGGCCGTGCCTGGAACGGGATCTGGCTGCTTGCTCTCCTGACGCGAGAACATCTTTGCACATGAATCTGTGTTTTGGATGATTTCCCTCAGGACGGCTTCCCAGAAGTGGGATTACTGGGCCAGGGGTTGGGAACGTGGCTCAGGCTCTCCACAGATGCTGCCAAATGGCGCTGCCGATGCTACCGGCCACCTGCCTCTCGGAGTCCTGATCATTTCCGCCCCTGCTGATGTGGCTGGCCTTGTTTCACCTCTGGGCCCCCGGGTGACAGCGGAGGACACTGAGGCTTGAGGGGAAGATGCTGCCCAGGGCCCTTGGGACTGGAGCCTCCTGCTGCTGCCTCCCTGGGAGGGTTCTTAGCACGGGGCTGCGGTAACACGGGATTCGGGGACTGGAGGGGGTTGAAAAGTGACCCCCCCAAAAAAAAAATTCATGTTCAGCTAGTGAACATAGTTGGTTCACAGCCATTCATGACTGAATGTGACCGCATTTGGAAATCGAGTGTCTCATCAGGTAAGGAAACAGTTATGGTGGCCTCCAAATCTAGTGACAGGTATCCTTGGCAGACAAGACAGGGACACAGAGACAGGAGGGGAGAACATGTGAAGAGGCAGTGATCAGGGCCATGTGCCCAAGCTCTGAGCATTGCTGGAGCCACCAGGAGCCAGGAAGGAGGCCTAGGACAGATCTGCCTCGCAGCCCTCCGGGGGAGCCACCCTGCCCACACCTTGACTTTGAACTTGTGGCCTCCAGGGTGAGGGAATACATTCCTGTTGTTCAAGCCACTTGGCTTGTGGTCTTTGTTACAGCAGCTGCAGGAGACACACCCACAGGAACTTCTTCCTGTCTGTCTCCTCTGGAAGTTGGCCTTGTCCTGTGTGCCTTGTTCCCGGAAGCCTCTCTGGCCCCTGGCCCCATGACCTCCCGTAACTGTTGGCCTGGCCCTGCTGGAGCCCAGGGCAGCTCTCTGAAGTCATAGATGAAACCAGATGCCACCACTCCAGCCTGGCCTTCAGTGGTTCTGACGGAGACACAAGCTCATCTGTGTGGTGGGGACCCTCCTTCCTTATACTGGAGGGTCCAGACTGGAGGGCGCCCTGGGCTGTGGGGGTGGCTGGCCTCTTTCCTTTTCCTCGGCTGACCCTGTACTGAGGATGTCCACGTATGACCGGGGCCTTGAGTGTAAGAAGTGAAAAGCCACCTCAGCATTCTAAGGCTGGCATGGCCTCCCCTGGATGGCCCTGGGCAGGTGCCCTGTATCTCCAGCTCCCCCTGCGTGGCAGCCGCACCCCTGCCCAGGCTCAGCAGCTCCTGCAGGGTCATGCCAGCCTTTGCCTTGGGCTCTGTGTGGACCTCAGGGCTCACTCCCTGCTTTCCACTGCAGGACCCCTGTGCCTCTCCTGGATCTGCTAGGACACGTCCAGGGCAGGGACAGCCTGGACCACACTGGGCCCTCCTGGCCTGCTGCATGTGGCCCCTTGAGCCCCACACTGTCAGTGGTGGGAAGTCCTGCTCACTGGATCCTGCCCCAGCCTGGTGGTGGAGGAAGGGGCAGCCAGGGCTCCGTGCCCCTGAGGCCCCAGTGCAGCCTCGGGGCCTGGGAGTGTAGTCAGAAGGGTACACGGGGCACTTCTGAGGGGTCCCAAGACCCCCTCACCGGGCAAGCGCACTGGGGGGTCACTGGCATTCACCCCTCTCTCCTGGTGCCTTGGTCTGGGCTCCAGTGCTACTGCCCCCCCATTCTGCAGCCACTGCCCTGAGAGCCGGCTTGGACTGGTCCCTGCTCCCCTCACTGCCTGGGCTGTCCCCGGCTGCCCAGCCTCCACTTCTACCCCTGCCTGAGCCCCTTCCTGTCTTGTTCTCCGTCTTTGGCCCTCCCAGCCATTGAGTCTAAGCGCCCACCAAGCTTGGCTCTGGTGGTCTGCCCCCTGGCCCCCGGGACACCCTCTGCACCCCGTGGCTTCCTCCTTCGAGACCTCTTCCTGGCCTGCTGCTGCCACATCATTACCCTCTGGTTCCTGCCAAAACCCACTGCGAGGGTCCTCTACTTTGGACCAACTCAGAGACCCTGTAGCCCCTGTGGCCTCCTGCCCCTGGAGAACTGGCTGCCTTTCCTGCTGTGCCCAGGCCGTGGCCGAGCCCTGTCATGGATGAGGCAGCACGGGGGGTGTCCTGGGCCCCTCCACAGGTCAGAGGCTAGGTTCATAGCTGCTGTAGCGGAGTCCCAGGGACTAAGTGGCTTCAACCAATAGAAAGGCTCTGCCTCATAATTCTGGAGGCCCAGAATCCCGAGGTGGCAGTGCGGGTAGGGCTGCTTCCTTCCAAAGCCGACAGGGACTCTGCCCCGAGCGTGTCTCTGAGCTTCCGCAGTCCTTGGCCATTCCTTGGCTTGTGGCCTCGTGAGTCCAGTCTCTGTCCTTACATGGCCTTCTTGTCTCTGTGTCTATGTCCTCCCCTCTTAGGAGGACACCAGTCATTGGATTTAAGGACCTCCCTCAATCCGGGATGATCTCATTTTTAGATTCTTAACTAATTACATTTGCAAAAACCTTAATTTCAAATAAGGTCACATTCCAAGGTTTCCGTGGGCATACATTTTGGTGGGGGGAGGATTCAGTTTTGTGCAGGAGATAGACCCGATAACTCTGGGCTGCCCAGCTTCAGACCCCATGCTGAGCTGGGCTTGGTGGCAGGTGCCTGTAATCCCAGCTACCCCAGAGTCTGAGGCAGGAGCACCCTGTCTAAAAAAAAGGATAAAAAGAGGCTGGACGGTGCCGGGTGCAGTGCTTGCCTCGCGTGCTTCAGCCCAGTACGGCACCGAGCAAATGAACCCCCGGTGTCCAGGCTGCCTCGAGCTGCCCTGCAGCCGCCTGCAACTCCCTCCCAGCAGGTGGTGGGTCCTCGGCAGCTCCCACTCGAGACCCCTGCTGAGCAGGCGCCTCACCTTCTGTTCTGGAGACGGAATCCAAAAGACGCCCACAGTGCCTACTGGCGGGGTCAGCTCCCAGCAGCCCCGGGGGACAGGCATCGGCTGGTCATTGCTCCCTCCTAGACACTCCAGGGCTAAGGTGCACCAGAGTCTAGCTCAGTGACTCCTGCCTGCTCCCTGCTCTGTGTCCTGTGAGCTCCTTCAGAGAGTGGGTTCCATGGGCTTCAGCAGGGCTTGAGTGGCTGTGATTGGTCCCTGAAGACTTGGAGTGTAGGTCCACTCTGGGCTCCCCAGTTCCAGTGGATATGGCTGTCAGAGGACACTTCCTAGGGGCAGCACTGGTCCCTGGCTGTCAGGGCATGTCAGCCTCCTGGGCAGACCCAGGCAGGCATGCTTCCATGAGAGGGTGCTATTTTTTGAATTTTGTCCTCCAAATTCATATGTGGAAGCCCTAACCCCTAATTGACCACCATATTTGGAGATGGGACTTTTAAGAGGTCATTAAGGCTAATGAGGCCATAAGAGTGGGGCCCTAATTTATAGGATTGGTTCTGAAGAGGGAGAAATTGCATCTGTACCCCCTGCACCCAGACAGGGCCACGGAAGACTTGGAGAAGATCCCGGCTGGCCGGGAAGGTGCCCTCACCAGGAATGGAGCCAGCCGGCACCTGGTGTCAGATTTCCAGCCTCCGGAGGCTGGAAGCAAGGTTGGGGTTGGGGAGGTGGTATTTGGCCTGAAACCCAAATGATGAGCAGGGGCCACCATAGAAGCTTCCAAACAAGGGTGCAGTAAGTGCAGGGGCCCATGGCAGAAGGCAGGAAGGCCTTGGCGGCTGAGTGGGAAGTTGGGCTTGTTGTTCAAGGACCAGGGAGTGCAGCCCTCAAGCTCAGGGACACTCCTTTCAGAATTGTGACAGGAGACATGCTCGCAGGCCCCGGATTTTAACCAGTGGCCCTCCTGGCACTGTGTGACAGGCAGTTCCCTGTGCCTCAATTTCCCCACTTGCAAAACGTGGGTGCAGTGGTGTTTCCTGTCTGGCAGGGCTGCCGTGAGGCCCCATTCCGAGGGCACTCTGCCAGCTGGCAGGCCGGCATCTCCTGGGGGGAAAGGGAGCCCCTGTGAACCAGCTGTTGCTTGCAGACCCCAAGGGACATCCATCCATCCCTGCCAGAGCCTCCGTGTTCACAGCCGCCACAGCGAGAGACAGAGCGTGCTCACAGTGGACCCTGATCCAGTCGGGTCTGGAAATTTGGCAGCGGCTGCCAAGCCTGATTAAAGGCATTCCAGGCGCTGTGTTTGTGTATTTGGTTCTGTATTTACACTTTGGGAACGAGAGAGGAGGCAGCGGGGAGCGTCTGGAGGGCCGGCCGCGGTGACTCAGCCTGGAATCCACGCGCCTCTTAGGCTTCCATTCATTCCCTCCGCTCCGCGTCCTTCCTCCCGCGCTCCTGAGTGTTTCGTGGGAAGCTCTCTGCACAGTCAGCTGGGCCCCGCTGCGGGGCCCTGGGTCGGCCTGGGGCCAGCAGGCCACGCAGCAGCGGAACCCGACAGAAACGAACTGAATGGGCCAAAGAGCTAAGTGTAAGTGTTGAAGCTGTGAAACTCCTAGAAGGAAACACGAGCAAATCTTCCTGACCCAGGATAGCAGCGGTATTGGACATAACACGGCGGAGCAGCCGAGTACAGTGCACACCACGGGACAGAGACGTGTGCTCCAAAATCCATCTCCCTAGAGAATGGCAGAAAGTATTTGTCATTTGTGTGTTTAGTGGGGGATAAATTTCCAGAGTGTGCAAGAAACTTCTTAGAACCCAACAAGAAAAGGACAACCTGATCTAAAAAAATGGACAAAGGACCCGAATAGACTGTTTCCCAAAGGTGACCTACAGAAAGCCAACAGGCAAGGACAAAACGCTCAGCATCAGTAACCGCAAGGGAAATGCAAGTTCAGAAGCACAGTGAGAGCCAGGTGCCTTGGCGCAGGCCTGTAATCCCAGCAGATCCGGAGGCTGAGGCAGGAGGATCGCAGGTTCAAAGCCAGCCTCAGTAATGTAGTGAGGCCTTCATCAACTCAGCAGGGCCCTGTCTCTAAGTAAATAAAACAGGCTGAAGGTGTGGCTCAGTGGTTAAGTACTCCTGGGTGAATCCCTGGTACCCAAAAAACCACTCCGCCAAAAAAAAGCACAGTGAGATGCCCGCTCACACCCCCTGACTACTGCGGTCCAAACATCAGCAGCTGGGGGCGTGGCCCTCTTGGCTCTCGCCCGCCTGGTGTGCACAAGGCCTGGGCCCCATCCCAGCGCTGCAGAAACCAAACCAAACCAAAAAAAGGAGCAGGCGTTGGGGAGGATGTGGAGGGCTGGGAGCTGCCTCCACGACTGGCAGAGTGTAAGGTGGTGCAGCTGCCAAGGAGCGCGGCCTGAGGTCCAAGCCATGGGACCCTGCAGCCCTCCCTGGCTGCGGGGGAGGCTGGGAAGCGGGCGCAGACAGCTTGCTCGCCCACGTTCACAGCAGATTTTTCCCAACATCTAAAAGGTAGAAACAACCCGGTGTCCATCCGTTGGTGAATAAATAAACAAGCCGAGCGAGGCGCACACCTGCGGGCGCGCTGGGCCGTGGGGGGGTAGGCTTGGTGCGCTGCTGCGTGGGCGCACCACAGAGGTCTGTACCTGAGCCAAGCCAGACGTGAGCGAAGCCAGACGTGGCGGCCGCATATGGCCGGACTCCTTGATGGGAGGCGTCCAGGAGGGCCACGGCGGGAGGCAGATCCCTGGCCGCTGGTGCTAGGGGAGGGGATGGCACTGGTGGGGACACGACGACTCTTGGTGGGTGGAAAGTGCTGGAGCCGAGCGGTGGCTGCATAGCACACACAGTGCCCCGGGTCGTCGACTGCACAGCTCTGGGGAACCTGTGTGTGTATGTGTGTGCGCGCGCGCCCAACGTTTTAAAAAAAAGCATACTTTTAATCCAAAAGAATAGGTTGGGGAGTGTGTGCCACGGGAGGATGTGGTCATTCTCGCTGCAGGGCCTGCCCTGCCAAGGCCTCCAGTGGGTAACATCCACCCAGGGTCAGCCTCACGGGCCCTCGCACACCGTTCTGTGTGCACCATAGGCCCTGCCCCTCCCTTCTGTCCAGCCTGCCGCTGTCATCATGCTGCCCCCCTAGTGACCCAGGGTCCCCCACCGCACCGAGGTGAAGGACCCACTGAGGGACACGCAGAAGTCTGCTTGTGCCCAGGGCGAGGTCTGGGCATGAGCTCTTCAGCCCTGCCTGGAACAGGGCTGTCAGGATCTGAGAAGTGCATTTGGTGCTCTTGCGCTGGGTCGTTTTCTTCTGCCCCTAGAGGAGCACAGAAGAGGCTCAGGAGCAGATGTTCAAAGTTCTGGATCCACAAGTTGGGGACATAGCCTTGTTGTCACTCAGGAGAAGCTGTGGGGAGGTCTTCAAAGACGGGGGTGCCCAGGCAGGGTGGAGGCCTTGGGCTGGTGTCGTCTCCTCCCACCCTGGAACCGAGCCTCTCTGAGGTGGGGGCGCTGTTTCCTAGCAGGGCAGCCTCCAGAGCGCCAAGTGTGGCGCTGTGATCGGGAGCGAGCCTGGGTTTAAATCCGAGGTCTCAGCTGCTGGGAGCAGGTGGCGCCTCCCCCAGGACTGCTGGGGCTGGGAGTGGTGGCAGCGCCGTAGGCAGTGGGCCTTGGGCCTGGGCAGCATGAGCAGGCAAGGCAGCCTGGACATCCTGGAGCTGTAGGACTGAGATCCCTGGCCTGGCTGTTGACACAGTGTCACTGAAAGCTTCCATCCCTTTGGCCACTGTCTGTGCTTGGCTGCCAGTGCGGTCCACAGACCCTGTGCAGCCAGCCCCAGGGCCTTTGCATGTACGTTCTTCCTTCCCTGTCCTTTGCCCTTTCCCTGAGGCCTTGGCAGCTCTTGCTTTCAGCCCAGTCTGAACGTCCACATTCGCCCTCCACTGCCCGCCGCTTTCCCCCACGTACGTGCTGAGTTCCGCCACTGGCCGTGGGCTTCTGCAGGCAGTGCCTTGTCTCTTTGGCTGGCTACCAGAATCCTGTCGCAGAGTCGTGCCCAGTATTGGCCAGGTGATTTCCTTGGGACGCTGTTCTGCCAGCCGTTGCAGACTGGCCACTGTGGCAGAGCTGGGCCAGCACTGAACTGTGGTTTCTGATTTTCGGCCTGACTCAACCCGAGGTCAGCAGGGGGACCCAGGCAGTGTGGACTTGGGCGAATGCAGCCCCGTCTGTGTGGCGGGTAAAGGCTCCCAGGACCCAGTGAAGCCGTGTCCCTCCCTCTCAGGGGGCACCCCTTTGTTTGGAGCCCCTCTGCCTGGACTGTCTTCCCAGGACTTCGCCTCTGCTTGCAAGGCCAGGGTGGCGAATTCCCCAGGACCCCGAGCATCATGGCTCAAACTGGCATGAACGGCGCCACAACGCGCGCGGCCTCTGCCTTTGGACAGCCACCCTTTTGTCCTCGAACCTCAGTTTCCGACCCTGTCCACAGGGTGGAGGGCACAGGCCCTGCTGGAGTCCAGGAGCTTGTCTGGGTCACTCCAGCACGTCATCCTTCACGCTCCCCCCACCATGTGGGACTGCACCCCTGCCGGGCTCTTCTTGGGGCTCTCAGGGAGCTGACGGTCTGACGAGAGGAGACAGACCCACAGAGCTCAGTCAGGGCTGTAGGCAGGGAGCCGCGAAAAGGCAGCTACAGGTGAGGTGCAGTGCTAGGTGGTGGCTTGTTCTGAGGGAAAGACCTTCCTGGTGGAGGTAGTGCTTGTGCAAAGGTCCTGAGGCAGCGGGGGCTGTTTCAAGGGTGGAAGGGTCATGAGGAAGCCTGGGTGCCGAGTGTGGTGACTGGGGACCATGCAGGGCATCCCAGCGCAGGGCAGGCGGGGCTGGCCTGCCTAGTGCACACAGCTCCCTCGCCCTGGTCCTGCCTACACTACAGCTCTGCGCAGGGCCGTGCTCAGCCAGTCTGTTCTCTTTAATCTCATTAGAAGGCCAGACTGTTGCCATAGTGACTGCTGACAGCCCTGGCCCAACCAAGGCCATGCCATCTGCAGTGAGGTGGGGGTGGTGGCAGTGAAATTGCCACCTGGCGCTGTACAGGGCTCCTCCGGAGACGGGGGGCTGCCCAAACGTTGTTCCTCTCTGGAGAAGTAGCAGTAGCTGTGTCACACCAGGCCTCCCAGGGCCCCTGGCCACTGCTCTCCAGCCTTGGGGCCCTGCTCCTCCCGACCTCTGGGTGCTGCCAGGATGGAGGCGGGGCCTGCAGGAGCTGGGACACTGGATATAGCCAGGTCTGTCGCGGGAGGCTGTGCAGGGGGTCCTGGGACGTACGCACGGGCGATGCCGGAGCTGGGGGTTCCTTTGGGCCGAGGGCCGAGGGCTGAGGGCTGTGGGCAGGGCCGGAGGCTGCTCTTTGCCTTGAGGCACCCCTCCCTTGAGGGCTCTGGCGTCGGGGAGTGTTGAGCCCACGCTCTGACCAGAAGCGCCTGGGTCCACCTCTGTGGCACAGTCCTCTGTGGGCTCCCACCCACCTCCAGCCCCAGGAGGGCCATGTAGGCTTTGCGCTGAGGTGTGGAGTCCTCTTCCCAGCTGGGTGGCCTCGGAGTGTGCTGTCCTCAGAGGGCCTGTGGGTTTGATTGTGTCACCCCCAAAGATGTGCCAGCGTCCTCACTCCTTGAACCTGGGGGAGGGACCTTAGTTGGAAATGTGGTCCCTGCAGATGTAGCTAAAGGTCACCAGAAGAGGTCCTCCTAGATTGGGGTGGGCCCCAAATCCAGTGACAGGCTCTGACCCCCTAAGTGTCCAAGGGAGTTGGCTCAGGACCAAGAAACCCCATTCTGTAAAGCGCAGTGTGCGCACAGCCCTTGGGCACGTCCTCCCTGGTCCTTGCGTTCTCCGGGGCACCACGCAAGACCCAGCGCCCATCCGCAGATCCGTGGGCAGTGCGGTCGGATCTGTTCGTGGTCGGCACTAATGAAACTGTTTCCCACCTAATTCTGATCTGCCGTCAGTTGGATTCGGGGATGTGGGGCCTGTGGGTGTGGAGGGCCAACCCTGTGATTGTGAGAGCAGACAGGAAGACAGACACACAGAAGCCATGTCACGGGGAGACAGATTGGAGGGATGTGGCCACAAGCCGAGGAAGGCCTGGCGCCTCCCCTCAGGCAGAAGCAGCCTGTGGAGGCTGTGATTGGGATTGCAGCCTCCTGGGCTGAGAGAATGGTCCAGTGGTGGGGCCACCCAGCCCGTGGTCCTTTGGCAGCTCCAGGATGCTAACACAGCCATCAGGATGCTGCATCCTGGGGATGGTTGGAGGGTCACCCGTGGTACCGCCCGAGAAGGCTGAGGGCTGGGAGACACTTGACCCCGTGACGAGCTCCTCATGGCCCCCGAACAGCTGGGGACAGCCTGGGGCCACATCCTGAGACACCTCTGCAGCCTGGGCAGTGGCAGGGACATCTGTCCTCAACCTTCATCCCCTTGCACCCCAAGGGCCAGGCATTGTCAGATGGTTGGTCACAACCTGAGGGTTTGAGATTGGTGGAGTGGGACTGGTGTTCTGGAAAAATCCAGGGCTGCTGCTGGCAGGCAGTAAGCCAGGGGCCCGCGGTGCTTACCGCGGGTCTACCGCAGCCGCGTGGCTCTGGGACAGACATGGCAGTGACCAGCTGCCCGCAAGTCCCAAGTGCACACTGTCTGGTGGGAGGAGGAGCATTCCAGACATGGTCACTGAGGTGACAAGTCAGGAGGGTGTGAACCCATGCCTAGGCACAGTGCTCAGCCAGCGGTGCCACGCCAAGGCCATAGCTGTCACCTTAACTGCTGCACCTCGGGAGTGGGGGACGAGTAGGGGGCATGTGGGCCAGGGGTGCTCTGGGCTCTCAAAGCTCCTCTGCCGTTTTCTGCAAATCCACACCTGTCATGATAAAAGCAGGCGAGGGCAGGACCAAAGGCGGAGCCTCAGCGACCGTGGCTGGGCTGCTCCTGGGGTCAGGTGGGGGCTCCCCCAGGATGCAGTGGAGCTGGGCTGTCACAGAAGAGGCCCTGCTCGGGGCCTGTGGGGGGCCAGAGTGAGGGTGGGCAGCAGGCCGCCTGCCCCTGCCCTCCTTCCAGGCCTGTTCTCCTTGACAGGGAGTCTGGACTCTTGACTGTCTGTCTGATCCATAGGCCACAGTGAGGGGCACTGTGGCCTTGGGTTGTGACAGTGTCTGCAGGCCTCGGCTCCTCTGCAGCCCCTCCATCCACCCTCGCGAGGCTGGGGTCCAGGAAGTCATCTGGGATCTTCCGTGGCCTCCCGGGAGGTCCCTCCAGAGCCAGATGTTTGCTCTGAACTTGGGTTATAGGTCGAGGTCAAGACTGACCATCACCCGGAGTCATTAGGAAAAGAGTGGCCGAGCCACTGCCTGAGCCTTCCAGGTTCCCACCCTGGTGCTTGCGTGGCTTGCGGGCGGGCCTGTCCCCCACCTGTGACCACGAGCTTGGGGTAAGAGCAGCAGTGTCCAGTCATCCCTGCACCTGTCCATTCGCTCACTCATGTGCTCTTGTGTGTTCTGCCAGCAGAGCCAATGCATTTCTGTCTGCAGGGTCTCTGTGGCTTCAGGGAGCACAGCACGGTGGGGGACAGGGTGCTGACTCCTGGGTCCTGGGGAGAAGGACGCACAGGGGCGTGGCAGCAGGAGGAGGCCAGAGCCACGCCCAGTGCAGCAGCTCCCCAGCTCCCTACCCGAGGCGTGAGGTCCGTTTGTCCAGCCGGGCATGGCATCTCTCTCCCAGGACCCTAGAGAAAGGGCCCTGCTCCCAGGGGTTTCCGGCCTGGTCTGGGCGGGTAGTTGGTGCCTGTGGGTCCCCACAGCCACTCTCAAGGTTGGTGGCTCCTTTGAAGTGTGGCTTACCACAGCAAAGGAGCCAGTGCAGGGCCGGCACAGGCAGCAGACCAAGCAGCGGCTTCCAGTTGTCCCCTCCCAGTAGAGTCACGTGGATAGGGTTGACTCTTCCCAGCCTGCGTGTGACAACATGCATGGCGTACTGCCAAGCAGGAGCTCCCCTGGGCCTTGGTGCCTGGGGTTGTCGTTGGGGATCCGTCCTGTTGGCACGGATGATCAGCAGAGGGGTGACATCAGTGTGTAGCTCCCCCAGAAGCAGCGCTGATCCTGTGTGGCCCAGGGCCTCCGCCCTAGACCACAGTGTGGACATGGACCATCTGAGGTGGCCCGAGGCCCTAGGGATACATTGACTTTTTCTTTCCCCTTGCGGTACTAGGGATAGAACTCAGGGCTCCCACGTGCTGGGCAGTTGCTCTGCTTCTGGGCTACACCCCCACCCTTCTGTTTATTTTGAGACAGGGTCTTGCTAAGTTGCCCACACTGGCCTGGAACTTGGGATCCTCCTGCTCAGCTTCCTGAGTAGCTGGTTTTATAGGCTTGTAGCACCCAGGGACAGTTGGAAGGCAGGATATTCTGGGAACTTTGTGGTCACCTCGTGTGGCTCAGGAGAACGCTGTACCTCTCCTTGGTCATTTTAGTCCTTTACTGTGCAGCTCCACATGCTACCAAAGGTGAGCACGGAATCTTCCAGAGGGACAGCACCATCCTCCATGGCGTTCAGCCTGGGCCCGGGGCTGCACTGCAAGGCGGGTGGGTTGGGGCTTCACAGGACAGAGCCTTGGAGAGGGATGGGACCTGGGAGCTGGGAGCGTACTGTCAGGCCCTGAGCCTGAGAGGCCCAGCGAGTTGGCCTCAGGGCGCTTGGTGATGTCAGGTCTCCTGTGTGGACAGCGGGTGCCAGTGAGCGCCTCCACTTACGCCCAACCTTTGCACACAGACCCGCCCCGTGACCTAGTCCAGGAAAGGGGAAGCCGAGGCCTGGAGGGTGCAGGGCTCGCGGCCTCTGGGGCCACAAGGTCCAGGAGAAGTGGACCCAGCACAGGCTCCTTCTCTATAGCTCTGACACAGGAGGGTGTGGCTGGGTCGTGGGAGGTCGGGAGGAATCTGTGCCCAGGCAGGCATGGGGGACGAGAGCCGTGGGCCCCACCCTGCCTAGCCTCCCCCTCCGGCCTGGAACAGCCTGTTTAGTCTCGCATGTCTGCCAGGAGGGACGCAGTGGGGCGTTCTGGGTGGGTGTGCTGACGGGCAGCCACCAAGGGCCAGGGCCTCTGTGCACTGACCCAGTCCAGGCTGCACAGGTGCCGGGGAGCCACCCAGGAGCGCACAAGGTTAATCTTGCTCTCAGCTCCACTGCAGCGCACAGGAAACAGCTGTTTACCTGGGCGAGGTGCTTTGCCGGGCACACAGCCAGTTCCTGAGCTTCACTTCCCCCTCCGGTGTCCGAGGCCCCCCAGGAAGCCGGGGCTGGCGTGGGAGAGCCGAGCAGCCAGGCGGCCAGCTCACGACGCCTGCCAGGAGCTGTTTGTGAGGGAACGTGAGCTGGCCTTGTTGTGTACACAGTGTGGACCCTAGCAACCGCCCCTGCTGCCGGGCCGCAGCGGACGCCCGCTCCTGCCTCGCACCCGTGGCGGCTGCCTCCCCTGGTGGCCTGTAGGGATTGTGGGCCATCACCCATGAAGGTCATCGTGCTGCCTGGGTCAGGGACCTCTGCCTTTGCTCCCTGCAGATTCGAATCAGCCTCTCGAGGGAGAGGAGACCATCACTGTTCCCCCTTCTGAAGCAGCAGGATCGGTCAGGGAGCTGCAGGCCCCTGGCGCCTGAGTGCCAGCATGGACGCTGCTCAGGTGAAGGCGCTCAGCTGGGCCTGCTCCAGCAAGGCCCGCGGGGCGCACAGGAGCCTGGGGAGCTTGGGCAAGACCCCCAAGGACTCGCTCAGCCTCCCTGGTCTTGAGTAGGCTGCCGCAGGGAGCGAAATGCCACTCCTGAAGGGCAGCATCATCCTTCGGAGACGGCGCTCTCCGATTCAGGCCATTGGACAAACGGTTTCTCCTGCCCAGTGTTGGTTCGCATCAAGACGAGGAGTGGCTCTTCTCCTGCTGGTTCCGTGGCTTCCTCGCTCCTTCACTTGCCTGCTGGTCAGTGAGGCAGTCACTGCCCCCGTTCAGGGTCACAGGCTTTCTTGGGTGCACCCTGCCCTGGGAGGCTGTCCCAATGCCTCTGGTTTCTCCTGTCACCTTTGGTCATGAGACGGCTAACTTCCCTGAGGGTCCTGCAGTCTCTGCGATGGACGTGAAGCCCATCACCCTGTTGACACCCTTTGGGCCGGTGCTCTGTGGGTGCCCTCGGGAGGTGTCCCCTCCCCCACGGCAGCTGGCCACTCCTCTTTTGCAGCTTCAGCTTCAGAAGTCCCAGTTCCTGCAGCTGGGCCCAAGCCGCGGCCAGTACTATGGAGGCTCCTTGCCCAACGTGAACCAGATCGGGAGTGGCACCATGGACCTGCCCTTCCAGGTGAGCCCCCTTGCAGTGCCGCCTCCCTTGCGGGGGGCCCCAGTAGCCTCCCACCTGGAGCTGGTCCCACTCTGGACCCTTCCCTGGCCACAGAGCACGTGCGGTGGACTCTGAGGGCAGCCGAGGTCACCATACAATTGCTGAACCCTGCCTTCCCCTGCCTACTCTTTTTCTATGCTGGGGACCTCAGGAAGCAGAGCGCTTCAGCCCTGCTTCACCTGCCTGTCCACTGGCCTGTCCCCCATCCGCAGACCCCACAGAGAGCCCCCGCCTGGTGGCCATGAGCAGTCCAGCAGCCACTCCACCTGCCCGCCGGCTGTGCGGCTGCGGAAAGCACTCAGGGCCTCTGGGGCTTGGCTCGGTCCTGCCTCACTAATCCACAAGCCCAGCATTTCTCAGGAGGAGGTCCGGCCACCTGACCCCACTTGTCTGCAAACAGTTCTTGGCAGAGACCCACACAGGCGCTCCCGCAGGCTGCTCGGCTGCTGCACCACCCTTATCAGCAGCAGCGGGAGATGAGGTCCCAGGATCCTCCTCCTCATCCCTGGTCTGCAGGTGGCAGTAGGAGTAGGGTGGTGGGGTTAGGCTCTGATTCCAGGCCACCTCTAGGAGTGTCTGAGCTCTGCATGGACAGATGCCCCTCCCCCCGTGATCACACCCATGTCCGTTGCTGGGAGCGGTTCTGGAACAGCTGTGTCCCTGGGTGCTGATAGGCCTGGTGGAAGGGGGGCTGTCCCCCAGGGCTCAGCGTTACCCTCCTCCCCTCCTCCCCTTGCACAGTGACCGGACGGGGCGACGCTGCAGGCTTGCTTGGGGTGTGCCGAGCTCAGTTCCTCAGGGCACCTCATGCGGCAGACTCTGGGGCTATCCCTGGTTCCCTGGGTCCTCTCTGCCAGAGCCCTTCCTGAGCTGGGTCTCTTCCCTCCTTCCCAGCTCTCCCCTTCCTCCGTTTCTGCGCCTCTTCTTCCTTCCAGAAGAACATCTCTCTGGGCATCTCCTTTGCCCAGCCCCATGTGGGGTCCAGATCCAGCCCGCTCAGGCCTGGGCGCGGTCCCACTGGGCACCTGTTGCTGAGGCCCACAGCCGGGGCCGCGCTTCCTGCCCGCCGGGCATCTCAGGTCTCGGTTCTTTGCATTTTTCAGCCCAGCGGATTTCTGGGGGAGGCCCTGGCAGCGGCTCCTGTCTCTCTGGTAATTGAGCCCCCAGGCTGAGGCCTGGCATCCCCAGCGCCAGCCTGCAAGACCCTGACCTGTGTGAGGCTGCTGGGTGTCCCCAGTTCCCCACGTGGCTGCCCCTGTGGCTCCCAGGGAGACGTCCTGTCCACCAAACGGAAACGGACCTGCTCCACACTCCCATCTCGGGAAATATGTATGGTTGCATCGAGAGGCCCCGCCCCGACTCTTGGGGTCCACCTGGGGTGGATGCCACATCCGCATATTCCAGTTGGGTCCACCTGAGCAGAATCCAAGCATGTGCCCCCAGCGCTGCATGGTCCGTCCCCCCAACACACGCACGTGGGCGTGTGCACGTGTCTCGTGGGGCCAGCAGGCAGGGCTTGGCGAGCTGGGGTGTGGCTGGCCCAGCTCCATCCCCTCTAGCTCTGCTTTAGCCACCTCAGGTTCCCCTCTGGGTTTCAAGACATTCAGAAAGATGAATGGCTCTGCCCCCTGGACAGCGAGCCAAGCTAACAGGGTCTCTGCTGGGTCAGAGACAGATCCGGGAGCCCCCAGACACTGGGGAGCAGGTGGCCCGCCTGGGGCCCATGGGAGAGCACGGCAGTTGCAGCCGTTGCTTTCTTCTGGAAGGGGGGCTCATCTTAGCCTCAGGAGTGCCTTTTGCTCAACTGCCCAGAAAAAACAGACAGGCCCAGGGACCAGATGGCTAGGTTGGGGGACCCACTGTGTCCAGATCTGGCAGAGGCAGCCGACCTAGCTCCGGTCAGATGGTGAGAGGGCAGTGCAGGGCCAGGGCAGGCGGAGCGCAGGCTCCCAGCAGCCCCAGGGGCACAGAGCCTGGCGGGGAACAAGGCCTGGCTGGGAACCTTGTGCAAAACCCAGGTGCTGGAAGGAAGCCCCATCCGGGGAAGCCATGGGCCAGGGCTCCGGAAGGTGCCTGCACTTGGCTCTGGGTGGCGCCTGGACGAGGCGGTGAGGGAGGGTGCGGGGCCCAGCCTCAGTGAGGAGCAGCCTTGGGCTTGACTAGCCTCCTGGGAGCCAGCGCTTGGCCACGTGGACCCTGCAGCAGTTCTCGGCGGAAACCCCTGGGCCCTCCCTTGGCAGCCTCTCCAGGGATGACGTAGCAGGGGATCGAAGGCCGGCCCGGCCCTGAGAGAGAGGGCAGAGGCCTGTCTGCACCTGGCGAGGCTGGGAGGAGGTTGCTCAGGCCGTCTGCACCCCAGGCACCCCGGCCAGCACTGGGGTCCTGAGCTTGTGCTGCTCTGCCTGGCCCGTGCATGCCAGCTGCATTGCACGCCTGCCACCCCTGGCTCCCGGACACCCCGCCGCCTCTTGCACCCCCATCCCCAGTGCTCGGAGGGCTGGGGAGCTGGGGCCTCAAAGACACCCATCTCAGGACGCAGAGTGGTGTCCAAGGGTGTCTCTGGAGTGGGGGGTCCCTGAGATTAGATCTCAGGGCTGGCCAGATACCAGGTCACGGTTTATAACCATTGTTTGGGTTTTTCTGTTTCAATTTCCTCCCATCCCCCTCCTCATCCCAGACACCCTTCCAGTCCTCAGGCCTGGACACCAGCCGGACCACCCGACATCATGGGCTGGTAGACCGAGTGTATCGGGAACGTAGCCGCCTTGGCTCCCCGCACCGCCGGCCCCTGTCAGTGGACAAACATGGACGGCAGATATCCTTTTTCCCGGAGGATGTGCGGGCAGGGATGGGGCCCCTTCCTGTCAGCAGCTACAGGACCCCGAGTTTGCCTGCTGCTGGCTCTGGGCATGGACCCGGCTCCCAGGGCCTGGTGCCACAGCTGAGCAGGTGGTGTCTGACCCTTCGGAACCAAGGTGGCACAGGGAGCACTTCCCAGGGCAGGCGTTGAGGCAGGTGACGTGGGCCACAGGGGGCTCCTGGCGGGGCAGTGGGGCCAGGAGGGCTGTGGGTGGACCTGGGTTGATGGCGCCCTTGTGGGCACTGCGTGGGGGCTGAGTGAGATCCAGAGGGTCTGTGCGGCTCCATCACCACCAGGCGTGTGTAAAGTTTGCAGCTGTTGCTCGGTCAAGCAGTGATCTGCCAGAGCCCCCCGGTCGGCCTCCCCTTGGTGCTCCACTGGCCAGGCCCCAGCCCAGAATCCGAGCAGCCTCGGGTTGCTCCTGGGACCCCCGGCTCTGCAGAGCGGAGACGCCTGTTCTCTGCTGCTCATTTCCGTGGGCTGGGGAAGCCCGACCAGCTGAGTCCCAGACCAAACGCTCAGGCCCTGGGAGCCGCCCGTCAGCCCAGAATTAAGAGGCGAGACCAGGTCAGCTGAACTGGACTCCCTGCTGCGCCTGTGGCCCGGTTTCGCGGTCCAGGCACCTCTGGGAAGGGGCGCAGGCCGCACGTGCGCTTGCAAGAGGACAGCGCTGAGTGGAGGGTGGGATGGGCCGCACCCTCGGGAGCCCTGTCACAGCCAGGCGGGAAAGGCCAGCAGGAAGCGGACAGCCCGCCCTGCTGGCCCCAGCTGTGTGCAACCCGCATGCCCCTCCCATCAGCTCCTGCAGCTTGGCCACTGGGACTGGAGGGTCTTCTTGTTTGGTGGCTGAGAGCACTTGGGTGCAGGTAGGGTCCAAGCCCACAGCGCTGTCCCCTTAACTCACATGCACGCCGACAGCTGTCCATACGGCTCTGTGTACCTCTCTCCACCCGCGGACACCAGTTGGAGGAGGTCGGTGGCCAGCGCTGGCTCCCATCCCCAACCCACTCTGTGGGAACAAAACTAAACTTTCACTGTAGTTGTGTGTGGAAAACCAGTGAGTGGTCACTCAAGCCAGAGTCACTCAAAATGGCAAAGCTTAGACTCGTCCTGAAGTTTCTAGAAATCAGCTCTCACCCTGCAAGATCAGGAAGACCCCATGTAGGGATCTTCAACCCTCCCTCATTCTTTTGATTTTTCTTTTTTGTCCATCCGTCTGTCCATTTGTTTCTTTCTTTCTAACCAAAGTTGTCGCTTGCTCTTTGATTTGGTGCTTGGCAAGCAGCGTTTCATCTCATCGAACGGTTGTGGAAGGTGCTTGTAGGGGCTCCCTGCACTCGTGCCAGGACTAGGACGTGCATGAAGGCACGAGCAAAAACGCCCTCACCCTCTGCAGCGTGCCCGCCGCCTCGGTGCCGGGAGCCTGCACAGGTGCCACTCCTCAGCAAGACTTGAGCATTTTGGATAGTGGTGTCCCAGGGGATTCCGGAACCAACCTCCTAAGGAACTGATACGGAAGAACAGCTATACACACGTGTGCACACCAGATGCACACGCGTGCACGCACATGCAGTTTCATGATATGATGCGGTCACATAGTTGATACCCACCAGGCACATGTTGTACCTCAGGCCCTGTTCCCACCGTCACACATCAGCTGATAGGAAACAAACAGCTTTGTGGCTTAGGTGCTGTTTTCCCATTTTAGCTGTAGACATTGAGCACAGAGAAGGCAGAACACTGGCTCAGGGACACACAGCTGGTTGGGGGCAGGGCCAGGTTCAAGACTCCTTTGAACCATTGTCACCTTTCTCCCTGTTCCACATTTGATCCTTGTCGCTAATGGCTGGGATATCCCCTGGGGTGCACATCAGCCCTTAGTCCCCTCCTTGAGTTGACAGCTGTGCAGCTGGACCTAGGTGTCATTCTGGGGACCCTCCCTAGAGGCACTTCCAGCTGGGAGCTGATTGGCCCACCCTGGCCTTTCTTATCCTCAGTTCCCAGATGGTCGCCAGGCAGAGTGACCACCAGGCTCCTCCCAGAGTTCTGACCGTTTGGGGGACTGCCCCTCCCCCGTCGGTTTCTTTCCTGGGGTCACTGAGGGGCTTCTCTAAACCCTTCCTTTCCACCTGTCACAGTGTTTGAAACTGAGCATCTAGAGGACATAGTCACCCACTGTGTTTTGTTACTGGGAGGGACTCAGTGACAGGTTGCACACTCGGACCCCCAAGGCTGGGCCCATGGGACCGTCAGGCCCCCTTGGGGAATTTCAACAGTGAGGCACCATCCGTCCCTGAAGCCAAGAAGCCCTGCTGAAGGGGGCAGACAGGGCTGGGTCAGGAACAGAGGGACAGTCCTTCAGTGGGCCTGTAGGTGGACGCCAGAGTCTAGTGGTTCTGAGAACAACGTCCTTACGGTTCTGCTCAGGTGCAACCACTTGAAAAATGACTGCTACATCTGCCACCCTGTCCCACGGGCGTCCTGGGCAGGGCACATGATGCTGAGGTTATTACTGCGGCTGCTCCTGACCCTCTTGCTTCCCAGGGTCTCACTGTCTCTCTCCTCTCCCCCAGGACCAATTCAGACTCTGCCCTTCACCAGAGCACAATGACGCCCGCCCAGTCAGAATCCTTTTCGGGTGGGTCCCAGGATGCACACCAGAAAAGAGGTATGGGCAGGGGACTCTTGTCTTGGCTGGGGTCAGGCAAGCCTGACAGGTGGCCCCTGTGCTCCGGAGGTTGGCGGTCCATGAGTGGACAGACTTTCAAAGGAGGAGCCGAACTGCACCACAGGACAGGGAGAGGGGCTCAGGGAAATGTCCAGAAGTGGGGCTGCTTGAGTTGGGTTTTAAAGAATGCATAGGGGTTCTCTAGGCAGAGAAAATGCCCCTGCAAAGACACGTTAGCCCCCAGGATTCATGGATTCAGGGTATGACTGTGGAATCTGGTGGCTGTGCAGATGATTTTTTCCAATGTAGGGGGTGGCAGGCCTGGGTAAAAGGGGCATTTACCAGGTCAGGACTATAGTGTAGGGTAGACCTTCAGCTTCAGGTACTGCTTGATCCAGGATTTCATATTGGACTGTTTTCTAACTGTGCTGCTCAGAACTGTTCCCCACAGCCCCTGAGCTCATCCTGCTACAGTGGGTGAGAAAGAGCCCAACTCTTCCTGCACTCTCGCTGGGAGCCTCCTCTCCAGGCCTCTGTGCCCAGGCCCTTGGATCCACTTTGGAGCCAGGCATGGAGGCAGCATCCTGGGGACCCTCAAGGAGAGTAGATGTTTCAAAAACTGGGGCAGTCGCTGGGCACAGTGGCTCATACCTATAATCCCAGTGACTAAGTAGGCTGAGGTAAGAGGGTCCAAGTTCAAAGCCAGCCTCAGCACCTTAGTATGGCCCTAAGCAACTTAGTAAGACCCTGTCTCAAAATGAAAAATAAAAAGATCTGAGGATGTGGCTTGGCGTGCCTGTGTTCAGTCCCCAGCTCCAGAAAAGCAAAAACGAAATTGGGGCAGTGTCATCCAGAGAAGGGATCGTAGGTGCTGTGAGGCCAGGCCCGGAAACCCTGTGTGGGCATCATCTGGACCAAGATCCCCAAGCCAGGGAACGGCAGAGTTGAATGCCCAGATGCCCGCTGCCTTCGTGGCTTCACTGTGTGGGTGTGTAAATGTAGTGGAGACTCCGCCCATGGGACTGTGAGCAGAGCGTGAGCCCCGGAGTCCCGGTCTGCAGGCACAGGCGCAGGCGCGGGCGACGGCGACAGAGGGCAGGTCCCAGAGCAGTAGCGCCACCCACCCAGGCAGGCGTGGCTCCCGGGCCTGCCCTCCTGTTGCCAGCAGCACGCGTTCTTGGACTGCTGCCTGTCCTACTGGCACAGGGCTTTTGGGGGTAGGCATGAGGATGTCACTGTCCCCAGGGACACACTGACCATGGAAAAAAGGCAAGACCCAGGACCCTTGACTGCTCAGAATCCAGCTGGCCCTGGAGTCAGGATTGGAGACATCACTCATCCCTGCTGCTGAGAGGGGCCCAGACCATGGCAGGGCTGGAGTGGCCCTGCTGCCTCCCGCCCCCGCCAGCCCAGTTTCATGGCATTGGTGACAGGTCTGGCTGGTTCCTCATGGCGCCCAGCAGCAAATCAAAAAATGAACCCTGCAGCAGCACAGAGAGCACGGGGAGCGGGTGCTCTGGCCTGACTGAAGCCTGAGGAAGGCCTGCAGGCCTGGCCCGTTCAGGACCCTTGAGTGCTGCCCAGCCACCCGTCCCCGGGCCTCTGGACCTTTCTGTCTTAGAACAAGTATCACAGCCGGCTCATGAGGCTGCTGCTGCGTCAGGCCCAGGGTCTGCACCTCTCTGCTTGGTACTGGTGGCCAGATGTCCTTGGGTGGTGGGTGCCCACAGACTGTGCTGCCTGCTGCCCCAGGCCACCAAGGCCCTTGTCAGCGTGAGGAGGCAGATGCAGCGTGGGCCCCGGGCTTTTCTTTACATTTCTGTGTTAAGATACAGATTCTTGGGCTATCTGATTTTTTTTTTTTTTTTTTTTTTTAGTGAAACCTTTTTTGTAATTCTAGTACAGTCCCTAGTCCCCCATTAGGACAGTTTCAGCTTCGTCCCAGTCCTGGCTGTCAGGAAGGTGTCCTCTTTTCTGAGTGTCCTTCTCCCCCATCCTAGTCTTACTATTAACAGTCCCAGGAATGGAGGAGTCCACGACAGAAGCAGACAAAAACCTTCCCAAGCAAGCGTGGGACGCCAAGAAGGTAAGAGCCCCAGCCTCCAGAAAGCCAGTTCCTTGTCTGGACGAGGTGACGGTGGCAGGTTGAGGTGGGTCCACCCTCCCCAAGGCCTCACTGCCTCAGGCTTGCCTGGGCCTGGACTCAGAGTCCCTCGTAAGCCTACCTAATGTGCACAGCAGGACTGTCACCCAGCAAACACACTCAGTTGACATCCACTGCTAGTCAGGTTTCAGTGTAGAGTACAGAGCACTGACTGTCCCCAGCCAGGCCGTGGCCACCTGGGAGTGGGACAGGAGGACTGAGTTCAAGACCATTTTGGGCAACGTAAGCCAGACCCTGACTCCAAAGGGAGAAAAACTGCTTCTCCCCTCTGAGAAAGAAATGGACCCATTGGCCCCGAGACCTTCTAGCAGAGTTTGCCCAAGCGATCCCCACCTTGAGGGTTCAGTTGCAGCAAGTAGGATGCATTCACAGGTGTTTATCCAGAGGTTTTGGAATAAATTGGAAACAACCTGAACATGCAGCCCTAGGGGTCTTGTTAAGGAGATGACCCTCAGTCCCTCAGAGTTGGGATCTGAAGGGATTCTAAGGAAATAAGAGACACTCCTGGTAATGCTGTTACCTTGCTGGGGAGTAGCTCAGCGATACAGCAGTTGCCCTGATTCCATCCTCAGTACCACAAAAATTTTTAAAAAAAGTAAAGAAGGAAAGTAAAGAAAATCTAACCCAAACAAAATTGCAAAACCACTTAAATGTCTGGTAGCGGAAAAGCAGGTCTTGGTCCATTTGCACAGCTGGATGTCACCCATCCATTAAAGAAAGCAAAACTGGCTGGTGCCTTGGAGGGACCCTGGGGGGTGGAGAGTGAGGAGTGCATTTTTAAAAACTGTTCAGAAATCCATTTATACATCTCATAAAGTTCATGGAATGCTTTTCCACGTCGTCTTCAGAAGGCCAGCGCCACGTGCTCTGCAGAACTCCAGTAATGGAGTGAGTGTTTACTCTGCGAACTGGAGCCCCTGGCCAAGTAGAACCTGTTCTGCAGGCGTTTGCTGCAGAGGCTTAGTGCCGGACGGTCTCGCGACACCCCGCAGGCGCCCCGCCACGCCTGCTCCCAGTGGTGTGTGCACCAAGGCAGACCCGTCTCTGCCAGCGGGCTGGCCGTCCTCATCTGGTGATCCCGGAAGAACTTGACCAGCAGTACCTGTCCAAGGGCCTGGCAGCAGACAGGGAGCTAGAAACGTGGCTGCCTTGGAGCCGTCTGTCAGGAGACAGGACTCTGTCCAGTCATGCCCACTGAGATCAGAAGCCCAAGTCCAGGGCCCGCCTGCAGCCTCAGTTCCCCAGGCCCAGCAGGGCCCTCAGCTGACAGTCGTGTACCCGACTCAGAAGCCACACGTCTCCCTGGGCACTCTTCCCTGGGGCCAGCCCGTGGGAGCAGGGGCTCCATCCTTGGCTGTGGGGGCTCCAGGTTGTGGCCCAGAGCCGCATGGCTGTCCTGGTGCTGTGACGGTGGTTTGCTCTTCTGTCACTGACCATCCAGACCTCAGGCAGCAGGCAGCACTGTGGCCCTGAGTTCAAAGGCCACTGTGGCCATGCCTCACGGGGCCTTCCCTGCAGCGATCTGTGTGTTCCGCAAATGTCCCCAGCAAGCACTGAAACTGGTGTTACACTGGCGGCGTCCTGAGCTGGCCCGTGGGAGCATGCCTGCCCACGTGACAAAGAAGTGCTTTGGGGCCAGGTGGGAGCCTCGCCTCTGGACCTTACCTCACACTGGAAGGCAGGTCCTCGTGGAAGGAGGTGGTGGCCGCTGGACAGTGTTGAGGCATCTGGTCCTGACCTGATACCCTTCTGCGTTGGACACGGGCCAACCTAGTCCCCAGAGATTGGTGGCTGCTCATAGATTCGCCCCATGGCCACCAAGCAAAAGTACCCCTGCCACACCTGCCCCAACTGCCATGGTTGGGGACAGCATAGAGGATGGGGAGCTCTGTGAGCACCTGACCTCAGGCACCCCGGCCTCCAGTGGCCCCTCGGCTGGGCTGACCACCAACTGCCATGGAAACCCCAGGGGGCAGAAGGAGCTGGCACACGTTCTGCCCAAATGCCTGCTCACAAGGCACCATGTCACCCTTTGTGTCCCCACCAACCAAGCAGCCAGAGTGGAACTGTGCCCTCTCCCTGCCAAGGGAAGAACTGGGGTAGGGACCTGCGGAAAGACCCTGTCCCCACAACCCTCGACTGGTCCTGGCTTCCCCCATGGGCGGCATTCTGCCCTTGGGGCCACTGATGTCATCCTGGTCCCGCATAAGCTTGGTTCTCATGGAGCAGCTTCGATACCCGGGGGCAGGTCAGCTGTGCCCCGAGGAGGTGCAGTGGGTGCTGGCTCAGCCTCTGCTGTCTTCTCTTTCAGACGGGATCCAGGCCCAAGTCCTGTGAGGTCCCCGGAATCAAGTAAGTCTCCACAGCGCCTGCCCACACGCCCTCGGCTACTGGGGCTGTGGACTCCCCAGGGCGCCCACCCGCCATCAGCCTGCGCATCCTGGTGAGGGACCGCGGTGGCCGCCCGGCAAGCCCTGTCCTGGGCCAGTTCCGGCCCCTTGCTTCCCAAGTTGACAGAGCCTGCTCAGAACCCTGTCCCTGGAGCCCCTGGGGCCACAGAAAATGTTGTCCCCCTTCCCTGACCTGGCGGCAGGTGCTCCCTCAGGTCCCGCTGGAGGTGCCCGATTGTCGCCTTGCACGTGGCAGCCCCTGGCTGAGGAGTGTTCACTTGGCACTTGCTAGTTTTCTCCTCACGGCCCCTTCCTGCCCCTGCCACGATTTCTGGGGGCAAGCCAGCCGGTCGGCTGGCCGCTGTCCCCAGGCCTCACCTCCTGCCCCTGTCTGGCCTTCCCCCAGCATCTTCCCATCCGCCGACCAGGAAAACACTACAGCCCTGATCCCTGCCACCCACAACACAGGGGGCTCCCTACCCGACCTGACCAACATCCACTTCCCCTCCCCCCTCCCGACCCCTCTGGACCCCGAGGAGCCCACCTTTCCTGCGCTGAGCAGCTCCAGCAGCACTGGCAACCTCGCCGCCAACCTGACGCACCTGGGCATCGGCAGCGCCGGCCAGGGTAAGGGCCCGCAGCATGGCCCCAAGTGCGAGGCCCCCCGGGCGCTTCGCTCCCTGGTGGACTGTCCACGGAAGATGGCATGTGCATCAGATGAGGGCTGACGGTTGCGTCCACAGTACCAGGCACCTGGAGAGTGGAGACGGGTGACAGGCCTGCCGCAGGGCTCAGGGGGCTCAGGGCACGGCCCCCAGGCCGCCTAGGCGAAGCCTGAGGGGGTGCATATTGCCTCCAGGGCAGGGGTCGGACATAACTTCTGGGGTGCTGTGCTGCCCCCATCTCTCTTGTCCCAGCCCCTCACTGGGGACAGAAATGGGTCTGGTGCTGGTGATAATAGCACATCACATAGAAATGGGTCTGAACTGCGCCTCCTTGCTACATTGAACTGCCTGCTTTGTGACACCTCATCCTGGCCCCTCCCTGAACTTTACACCCATTTGTCCCCTGGCCTGGTCCATGGGATGGTCCATGGGTCCCTGCCTGTCCCGGGAGCTTCCAGCTTTACTCTGTCCCTGTTCCTTCTGGGGATTGTCCACTAGGGGCTGCACTGAGGACTGTGGAGTTATCCCCTTAACTCTTCTGTCCCTCTCTTTGTCACACAACACACACTCCTCCTTATTGAATGCATGACCTGTCAGCCCTACCATTAAGACCTGACCCAACTCAGATCCTTTCTCCTGCTTGCTTGCCTCCCCGCCAGTCTCTTCTCCAACCCAGAACACCATCAGCCCATGACCCACCTCTGCTTGGAACCTTGCACAGTCCCCACCTCCCTCTCCATAAAAGCCCAAGACCTTTGGAGTGAGGGCCACCCTCCACCCTCCTGCTCATCTCCCTGCCTTGCCCCACAGCTGGATGAACTCGCCTCAGGGCACTTGCATGTGCTGCCCTGATCTGTGCTTCTCCTGCCTTACCTACCTTGTCCTCCTCACCTGTCCCCTGACCTCATGCTGTACTGCTTCTCTGTATTTGTTCTTGCCCAGCTTTGCCACATGGTCTTCAACTGTCCCTTGGCCTGGGCCTCAATCTTCCAGGTCCCTGCCATGACACCTGTACCCTTTGTTTGCTGTCTGGGTGTGGGTTTGCATCCAAGGGGCAGGCATCTGACTTCTAGAGAGGAGATGCCCCAGGTGGTAGGACAGGCAGGAGGGCTTCTGGGGGGCACGTTGGGGTGTGGATGCTGCAGGCTCTGTCCCGACTTCTCTGGAACAGCCTGTCCTGCCTCCGCCCCAGGCTCAGCAGGCAGCCTCAGCGGGCTCTGCCATGGAAGCCTCACATGCTGAAACGCACCCTTGGCAGAGTTCCTCTGTCTTCCCTGGGAGAAGGGGCTCAGGAGGGGCCGCAGGGCCCAGAGAGGATTGGAATCTCACTGGGTGCTTTGCAGAGAGATGTCAGGGTGCCACCGACCAGCCTGGGAGCCAGGGTGATGCGAGGAGGGGGCGAGCAGGAAGCCCCAGCTTGCTCCTGGCAGGCGCCAACAGGGCAGGGGGTGGGCAAGACGATGCCAGTGCTCCTGGGTGCATGTGTGCGTGCGGGTGTCGCTGGGCCTGAACCAAGGCCTCCTGTGCCAGGCAAGCTCCCTGCCCCTGAGCGCCCCACCCCCACCCGAGAGGCCTGGCCAGACGGTGGCATCTGTCTGCATGGGCCTGTGCAAAGTAAGATCCAAAGGTCAGCTCTGGGGCCGCCAGCACCCCCGCAGAAGCCACCACCCTCCCACACCCATGCCAGAGTCCCCCAGCTGATGGCGGGTGAGGGACCGCGGTGGCCGCCCGGCAAGCCCTGTCCTGGGCCAGTTCCGTCCCCTTGCTGCCCAAGTTGACAGAGCCTGCTCAGAACCCTGTCCCTGGAGCCCCTGGGGCCACATGCCAGAGTCCCCCTCCGCCGCCTGTGGGTCCTTGGCAGTCCACCAAAGCCTGCCTGGGAGCCGCACACCCCACCCTGCACCCAGTCTAAACAAGCACAGGAAAACCCAGCACATGGGAAGACCCCAGACGGTGCGCTGCCGGCCCTGCGGCCTGGGCCAGGAGTGGCCAGTACGCCTGCAGCTGTTTGTAGACCTGCCGCTCCAGCAGCTCCCCTAGCAGGGACTTTGCTTTCTGAGTGCCTTTTAAATCCTGCTGCCTGCCAACCATGGGCGCACATGCGTGTTGACCCCCTCCCTGCCCTGACCGCCAGCCCCGTGGGGGAGACAGGGCAGCCCCGCATCTCACATTTGCTGAAGCTGTGTGCTGGCTGCTTGCCAGGTCTTGGGAGGGGGCAGGCCCTGGGGGTCCTTCCTGGCATAGCTCCAAGGCTGGCTACCCCTGCCAGCAGGGCTTGCGTGCCACAGGGCCCCTGCCACTTGGCCCACACAGCCCGCCCTTCTGGCGGCTCTCCCTGCCTGCCCGCCCCAGAGTTCCCCTCCAGCTGGCTATGTGCCCGTTCCAGAGGTGAGCCAGGTTCTGAAAGGGATACAAGAGCAAGATGCCCCGTCTGCCCTGCTGGCCCGACTGACCTTTCCAGGGGTAGGGACCACCCCGTGTGAGGCCAGGCTCCCACCTGACAGCTCAGCAGAGAATTAAAGACTCGAACATTCAGAACAGATGTTGGAGGTGGGCAGCCCAAGGCCAAACCAGCTGCTGGTGTATTTTGTGTGGCACGTGATTTCTGTATGCGTGTGTGTGTGACTTCAAATTGACGTTTAAAAATCAGGCAACTGGTGTGGAAATGTTGATTTCCAGCTTCTCTTGCAGTCAGAAGGTGAGTGATAGCAGGTCAGTGTTCTGCACTGAGGATGAGCCACAGTCCCCATGTCACCTCCTGCAAACTCTTAGCATGTGCTTCTGCCCCTTACTGAGCCCTGACATCTGCTCCTGACCTGAGCACCAAGTGTCTCTTGTCCCCCACAACATACAAGATGGTTGGTGCTCAGAGACAAAGGGGGACCTTGGGTCCCAACTCCTGGTTTGCTCTGAGCAGGTGCATCCCAGACTCCTGCCTGGGCTTTCATTGATGTCCCCTTGACATCATTGACCCCGGTGCCCAGGATCTGTGCAGACATCAGCCCCGCCCCCTCCCTGTGCTAGGTTGAGCAGAGCCACCAGGCCTCCAAGGGGAAGTCCAGGCCTGACCAAGCTTGCCCCAGCCAGCAGCTGCCCTGGGCATGGAGAAGACTGCCTGTCATCTCCTGGCATGTGCTGGGTGTGTCCCCACAGACCTGTAAACCCGCCGCCCCATCTGCCAGAACACGGTTGATTTGGTGCCCTGGGCAGGATGGGCCCGGATCTCGAAGGGTGACTCAGGCAGTTTCACCCGGCCTTGGCTGCAGGCCAGACTCTTGAGAGCCTGCTGGTGACCTCGCTGGGGCTTCACGGTGAACCTGAGTGCAGCTATTATCGTCTTCATCTCACTGACAAGGAACCCATGTCGGGGTGGATGTGGGTCATGCTGGGCCCCAGGGTTCCCCTCTCATCCAGAGCCTGCTGTGTGCTTGGCCTGGTGCCCAGGGTAGCCCAGCAGGCCCAAACGGCCGCCACTTTGTACTCGGTCTCACCTGTTCTTTCACCACAGTGGTATCTAGGGATCACGTTGCTCAGGGTGAGGGCTGTGGAGGCTGGGGTGAAGGAAGGGGCAGCGTGCAGACTCCTGGCAGGGTCTCCCGCAGAGATGGGGAGAATGTGAAGGAGTTGGGTCTTAGTGGGGTCAGCCTGCGGGGAGCACTCTGGCATGGGGAATGTACAAGGCACAGGATGGCGTGGAAGTGGGACATGGCGGAGCCATGAGGGACTGCTAGGGAGCAGGAACTGGCGCAGCCCTGGGCAGCATGGGCTTGTTAAAGCTAATTCCGACCTGAGCCCAGCCCAGTGGAAAAGGGGAGTGGTTGGGGCCGGGAACTCCATGGGGCTGGAGAGGGACCCAGGTCCTGCCTCTGCCCCTCAGCTCTTCAGCTTGGTGTAGGGATGTGCCCCCCACAACAGACAGCCCTTCCTGGAATTTCCGTCCAGAATCCCAAGGCAGGCTCTTTCTGGATCAGCCTGGTCACATACCCATCTGGGGACCAGTCACATGCTCCAGGAGTGGGGAAATGCTGATTGGGCCTGTGGCTCACCCCACTTCTGGAGGGATGCTGGGGTTCACTGGGGGGGCAAGAAGATCTCCCATGCTGGGCTGAGGGACCCCAGAGTCATCAGAGATGGGACTGTGGGGGGACACCCCAGGTTTGGCCTTTGGAACAGGCCAACTGGCTTCTGTCTGAGCACCTGGGCTGTCCCTCTGCAGCGTGACCTGGGGTGTGTGGGTGGCCTTGGCCTCCCTCACACCGTCCTCCCTGCCTCTTCTTCCTTTCTAGGGATGAGCACACCAGGCTCCTCTCCACAGCACCGACCTGCTGGTGTCAGCCCCCTGTCCCTCAGCACAGAGGCGAGGAGGCAGCAGGCCCAGCAGGTGTCACCTACCTTGTCCCCACTGTCACCCATCACTCAGGTGCGAGGGCGAGGTGGGTGGGGAAGGTGAGGGCTGACTCCCCCTCCCAGGGCATTCGGAGTCAAGAGATGCCTTGTCCTTTGCAAACATGAAAAATGCCAAACTCGGTGGTTAGGAGTCCCCCGTGCCTGTCGCAGGCAGATCCGCCGAGTGGAGCTCACGCCAGGTGTGACGAGGAGCCTTCATGAAGCCCTGTGCTTCTTTAGGTCTCCTTGAACGCCCCGTAATAAACTGGTTAGCAGTGTGGTTTTAGTTTTCAGTTTGCACACGGCTCCATCTACTCACTTTCTCGTGGTTGGTGCGCATCTGTCCATCCCGGTTGTCCAACTCGCTGTTGTCAATTTTCGTGACATTCTTAGGATCCTTTTTATTCCTGTGGAGTCAGTAGGGACGTTCCATTTTCACTTCTGATTTTAGTATTTTTGGTCACCTCTCCGACGTGATAAATCCACCCTCGTAGAGTGAGTTAGGAATTGTTTTCTCCTTTGTTTGGTTTTGTTTGGAAGAGTTTAAGAAGCATTTTAATTCCTGTTCAAAATCTCTGGTAAAATCCATGCATCTTGCTGCTGAAACCACTTGGCTCCTTGTCTTCTGTGGGAGGTTTTTAATGACTGGTTGGGTCTCCTTACTTGTTACAAGGTTTTTCCTGTTGCCTGTTTCATCTCAATTTGTTTTTGGTAGTTTGTCTTTCTAGGAATTTGTCCATTTCATCTTTTTGTTTGGGTTTGTTCTGGTTTGGAAGTCCCAGGGATGGGCCCCATGTGCTAGGCTAGCACTCCTCCATGGAGCTATACCTCCAACCCCCATCTTTTAAAAATTCCCTTGTACAGAGCTTATTTTACTTTTAATATTTTTTTAGTGGATAATGGACTTGGATATTATTCATTTCTCTTTTTAAAATATTTTTTAGTTGTAGGTGGACACAATGCCTTTATTCTATTACTTTATGTGGTGCTAAGGGTTGAACCCAGGGCCTTGCGCGTGCTAGGCGAGCATGCTGTGCTCAGCCCCAGCCCCAGCCCTGGGTTTCGTTTTTAACGTGACCAATAGTGGCATCGTCCACCTTTAACAGAGTCCCAGGGATCCCCTCCTGCTCCTGGCCTGGGCCCGGTTCCCACTGCCTGCCTGCCTGCCTGTCAGGGCGTCCCGCTCGGTCAGGATCCGCACGGCCCTGGCCAGCTCCTGCAGCTGTGTCCTGTGGACTGGCTGGTCTTGGACCCAGGCCTGCTGCCCCTTTCCTTTCTGGAACGTTGTTTTGATTCTTGAGCCCTGACTGCTTGTTGGAGACTGGGCAGCGAGTGCTCAGGTCCTGCAGCTCCTGGGCAGCCAGCCTCGCTCAGAGGATTGGGGACCCGGCCTGCCTCACCCTGGGCCTTCCCCCCAGTGGCCCCAGGGCTGTGTGTTTCTACACAGACTTTCCAGATGCCACCATTTCCCTCTACCTCTTTTCCTCTTGCCAATTCTGACAGTGACCTGAGCCAGCCTTGGCCCAGTGATGGCTCCATTGTCTCCAAAACTCCCACCTTTTCCAGGGTCCCCAGAGTGGACAGGGCTTTAGGGTAGGACAGGCCCTGGGTGAGGCCTGCCTCCCCAGGCCCCAGCTTCCTCATTGTTGGGAGCACCCAGTCCAAGGGCCAGACCCCCAGGGTTTGTCCCCCCATTCTTGTTGAGCATGCCCGTTTCTGGGGGCCATCAGGGACGAGGTTCCTGTGCCTCCACCTGACGTCCTCTTCTCCCCAGGCCGTGGCCATGGACGCCCTATCTCTGGAGCAGCAGCTACCCTACGCCTTCTTCACCCAGGCCGGCTCCCAGCAGCCGCCCCCGCCGCAGCCCCAGCCCCCACCACCTCCACCGCCCGCGTCCCAACAGCAGCCGCCCCCGCCCCCGCCTCAGGTGCCCGTCGGCCTACCCCCGGGCGGCCCCCTGATGCCAAGCTCCAGTCTGACGCGGGGGCCACAGCTGCCCCCACTCGCGGTCACGGTACCGTCCTCTCTCCCCCAGTCCCCCCCAGAGAACCCGGGCCAGCCATCGATGGGGATCGACATCACCTCGGTAAGCCCGGGATGGTCCTGCAGGGCCTGGCTGGGGCTTGGGGAGGAGAGCCTGGGGGCTGCAGCAGGCCACGCTGCTGGGCTGGGCAGGACAGAGGTGGATGCTGCCGAGCAGGCCGCGGGGGTCAGGATGGAGGTGGATGCTGCCGGGCAGGCCACAGGCGTCAGGACGGAGGTGGAAGCTGCCAGGCAGGCCGCGGGGGTCAGGACGGAGGTGGACGCTGCCGGGCAGGCCGCGGGGGTCAGGACGGAGGTGGACGCTGCTGGGCAGGCCTTGGGGCCCTGCTCAGGCTCTTCAGGCTGAGGTTGTCACCATGGGCCCTGATGGGGAGACCGAGGCCGAGCAGGGTCACTGGCCGACTCCTCTCCAGCTGGACCACCTTGGGTTTGACTCGGAGTATTCCCGCTGTCCCCTTCCCCACTCTGGGCCTCCTGGAGGTGCCAGAGCATGCGCTTCCCAAGGCCCAGGGACAGTTCTGGAAGCTGCACTCAGGTGAAGGCAGGCCGAAGTCGGCCTGTGAGGTGGTGGCTCAGGCAGCACAGCACCCGGGCAGGAAGCGGCCGCAGACCGGGCATGCCCCGCCCAGGCCAGGCTGAAGCTAGCGAGTGCTCAGACTTGCTCGTGTTGACCCCTATAACCCCAGACCTTCCTGCTAACAGTGGGTCCAGCTCCATTAAGGACGTGTTTGGGACACAGTGAGCCCTCCCCACTCAAGCCCTGGTTGCTGAGCCCAGGCTGAATGTCGCTAGAACCTCGTGCTCTGCAAAGTGCGGGCATGAAGCAGGCGACGCGGCTGTAGGGACCCCCGCCTTCCCAAGCTGCTCTGCCGGGACCTCCAGAGGGCCCAAGCTTTTCCTCTGCTGGAATCACAGCTGGTGCCGGGGTCTTACTCTGGAGCCGGGCAGTCACTGAAAGTGCAGAGTGTCCTGGGGCTCTTGGGTCAGGACTTTGACTACCCAGGAACCACCAGAGAAAGACGGGTTCCCCACCCCAGGGTCTGTGGGTTTCCCTGGGGACAGGCTCAGGTGACCTCTGCTTTTCTGTGCAGACTCAGTGGTGAGAATCACTTCTTCATGGTTGTTTTCTCCTGGCCAACTCTGAGGAAGCCCAAATGGGTCATCCCAGGTGACCATGCTGGCTTCTCCATTGCTCATACCTGTCCCACCAGGACGCAGCCTCCTACCTGAGACTGCTTAAAAAGGGGCACTTGAGAAAACAGATGAAGCAGTTGTGGGCCAGTTGAATTGGATCTCATTGAACCCCAGGCGCAGAGAAGTTAGGCTGGAGGCACACAGCATGGCTAGGTTGGATTAGGACCAGAGTGGGGTCCAAACCTAGGTCCTAGCCTGGCCTGTGCTACCGTCACTGGGTCTGGGCCATGGCGGTAGTTTTGCTGAAGGAAGTGGCTGCTTCTCAGATGGCATAGCCCAGGCAGTCTTGATCCACGGAGGGCCTGCAGTGGTGACCACACAGTGCTGGGAGCTTGTGACACACCCAGGGACAGCCTTCCTGTCAGTCCCCGTGAAGAGGGGGCTCAGACTCGCCCCTGCCGACTTGGGGCACACAGCAGAAGGCTGTTAGGAGCAGAGGTTGGTGCTCTGCCCGCCCCGTGCGTGTGCGGGTGTGTGTGCTCAGAAGGCGCACACGTGAGTGTGAGCACGGGTGGGTGCTGCACATAGGGACCCGTACTCGTGTACAGCCGGGTGCAAGCGGTGGGTGCAAGTGTGCGCAGGTATGCGTGCGTGCGTGAGTGCAGACTTGTATCTGAGTGTGCACATGGTCATGCTTGCGTATCCCTGTAAGCACGTGTGCACACGTTTGTGTAGGTGTGTGGCTATTGCACGTGGGGGGTGCACCTTGTGCCTAGTGTTGAGGTCGCCCCTCCAGCCCCTTCCGTGGCCCTGGGAAGGAGGGCGGGCCAACCGCACCGGGCCCTTGCAGCCTGCTCTTCTCCACGCGGGGAAGCTGGGCTTGGAGATAGGTCCCCACAGACCTCAGCACAGCTCGGGTGCCTAGGGTCCTCTGGCTGCCTGTGTTTTGGCACCTGTCATCTAGGCATCCAGGTGGGGGCCTGCTGGCAGCTCATGGGACAAGCCACTCCCAGGAAGCCAGGATGGGACCCGTGCTCAGGGCTGGGCCATGGTCCTGACCTGTCTGTCATCGCAGGCGCCAGCTCTGCAGCAGTACCGCACTAGCGCGGGCTCCCCGGCCAACCAGTCTCCCACCTCGCCTGTCTCCAATCAAGGCTTCTCCCCTGGGAGCTCCCCACAAGTAAGGGACGCCGCCTCCCCGCCTGGCCCCATGCTCAGCCTCTCTTCGTGTCCCCGTGTGCCTCCCCATTGTGTGTGCGTCACTGCTCAGCCATCTCATCTCCCTCCACGAGCCCCGAGCTGTGCGCTCACCAGGCTGCACCAGGCGGGACCCAGGGACAGACAGCCACCTGGGCCAAGGTGGGGAGGATGTGCTGGCAGGCCACAGGCCTTCCTGAGAGCCGCCACTTTGCACCTCCACTTCTCTGGCAAGCCTGCTGGGGTGGGGGCTCCTTGTTCAAATCTGTCGCATTAGCAGGGGCTGCAGCGGCCATCCCACCAAGGGACTCAGTGGTGACTCTCATCCTTAGGCCCTCAGGACTTGCTCAGGGTGCGGCTGAGAGCCACTCGGCACACGGCGTCCTCGAGGCTCAAACTCCTGAAGGTGGCAGGGACCCCCTCATAGGGCTCAGTTGACCTCCCTCCCATTGTGGAAGCTCTGGCTTCCAAGCCTGTCTCTCCCCACCCCCTTCAGGAAGGCACGTCCCTTGGCTGCTAGGCCCCCAAGCCCAGGTCAGTTCACTGAGCACCTCTGTTCCCATCCTGTGGACGAGCAGACTGAGGCCAAGTCCAGGCTCCAGGTGACAGGACAGGGTGTGGCCTCATCTTCAGAGGCAGGCTTTCCCGCCAGCCGCAGGCAGTAAAGATCTGTGCCGTGCCCCCAGGACTAGGATTCTTAAGAGTCCCTGTGGGGTGGCCAGCTGCCTCTCCCCGCCCAGGCTCCTGCTCAGGTGGTTCTGTGATGCTTAGCTCTGGTTCGAGGTGTGGTCTTGGCTCCAGCAGATCCCATATTCCATTCAGAACTTCCATCAGGGGACCCCACCTCCCTGGGTGGAGACCACCTCGTCCCCAAAATGTCCTAGAAGCCACTGCAGTGCTCACAGCCCTGAAATCATTCCCTCGTCCCTGGTAGAGGGGATGATAGGCGCTCCTTCCTGCTAAGGCTTGGAGAGTTGACTTCCAGGGGGACCCTGTAGGAATGAGGTCAGACTCCCTGTGCCCTGGGAATATGCCGTGAGGTGGCAGGCCAGGCCCTTCTGGCTCTGTCCCCATATATCAGGAGTAGGGTCATCCTCCCCTCAGCCACGGGTCCTGCTCCACAGGCAGTGGGAGGGTAGTGGTGGCCTTGAATTCCATCTGGTCAGCCTGGTGACCACACTCCCCCATTCCACCCACACTGCTCTGAGCTCTGGTAACATGTCTGGTCTCGTCATGTGGCGCTGCTGTGGGAAGGGACTAGAGATGCCATTCCAGGCAGGTGGGCTGCCCCCTACCTGTGTGCGGGGCAGGACAGGAGAGGCCGTAGGAGTCCACGGGTTTCTCCCTGGAGGGAGTCGCCTCAGTGGTCAGTCCATCTTTGATGACCAAAGCCGGTCCCGCTGGGCAGGGGGTGTCGGGGTGGCTTGTCAGGCCTGTCTGGTGTCTGGTGTGTACTGATTTAGGACACAGGTGTCTGTCTGGCGGGTAAGGACAGGACCAGCCAGAAACAAGCAAGTCAGGGACCCCCCAGGAGCGGAAGGGGCTAGGCAGAGACCACACCTGGCTTCTGGCTGCAGCTGGGCCACCCCAGCCTGCCACACCCGCCGTGCCCACACCTGCCTCTTCCATCCTCAGTCAGGATCATGTCTGTCCCTGCCAGGCGCTGGCCCCAGGCAGCTGGGGCTTGGCCTCTGCCTTCTGAGCTGACGTCCGGCACACCCTGCTGGGCAGCCTCACAAGAGGAACCTTGACCTTCATCTCCCCGTGCATCAGGCCTGAGTCCAGGGTCGCGGACAGGATCGGGCATCCTCCTGGAAGCCCAGGCTGGTTTGGTTCGGGGCCATGCTGGGCTCGGAGCCGGGGCCTTTGGTGTGCCAGGCAGGCACTCACCTCGCGTTCACCCCAGTGCCGCAGCTGTGCACTCTAGGACTTCGGAGGGTTTCAGCCACTTTGTTCCTTGGCTTCAATTCCCCTTTCTGACTCTTGAGTGGCATTTGGGTGACTCTTCCATCATGGTGACCTGCCACGCCCTGTCAGAGAGGCGTCTGTCTCCTGCTTTTGGCCACTGACCCCTGGGGGCTGGGGGTTTGCAGTCAACCCCTCTCTGGGACCAAGGCCCCAGATTCAAGCTACGGGTTGTCCTAGCACATGGGGAATCTCCCCAGGACAGAGCTCAGACTGGGAGCCCCAGGGCAAAGGCTCCAGGGCCTCTGGTCAGTGGAGATGGTCTCTGGGACATCGTGTGTCGGGGACACAGTCCACATTCCTTGGGTCCCTGTCATACAGAGCTAGGCACAGGCAGGAGTTCCCAGCCTGGGGTGCTGCAGGCCTCCTGTGGCCGCAGGGTGAGTCTGGGCTGTTTCCTGAGGCCTGTCAGTCAGGTGCCGTGGCTGTGACTTGGCCACTTGCCTGGCCATCCTTCTATGTCCCAGCCAGGCTGTCTCCTGTCCTTGGTGTGGGCTCCAAGTGCCCCTTTCCAGCACCACCTCCACCCAAGAGTCCTCTGGCCCCCTGGTCCTCTCCCAGGGACAGTCCCCGCCCCTTGCCTCTGACAGCGCAGCTGGCTAAGATGGAGCCGGCAGGGCGGCCTCCGCGCCTGGGCCTCGGGCCTCTCTCTGCTCCTGTCCCTGCTCTCTTGGCCTGTGGCCAGCTCCGTGCGTCGTCCTGTCCAAGTGTGTGTGGCCTGTCTCCTGTCTTCCCAGGCCCGTCGCATCCCCCCGCACGCGTTCTGTCTTGAATGTAACGCGGAGGCACCTTCCATTGCGGCCCCTCCTCTGGGCTCCTGTGGCAGCCCCACCTCCTCTAGGATGGAAGTGGGGCCTCCCACACCTGGCTCGGGGGACATGGGGATGTTGCTTTGGAGAGTATTAGGGTGCAGAGACCCCCCCAAGTGGAAAGAAGCAGTCATCCCGGGGCACACCACGAACCCCAAAATAAACGAGTCATCAGCCTTCCACGTCCCCAGCATCCTCCTGGAGTTCCAGGGGCCTCTCTCCTTGTCCAGCTGGGCCGTGGGAGGCCCCAGCTTCCTGACCGGCCCTGCTCCCACCCTGCCCAGTCTCAGGGGCTGTGACCACAGCAGGCCTCTCTTCTGTCTGCAGCATTCTTCCACCCTGGGCAGCGTGTTTGGGGACGCATTCTATGAGCAGCAGATGGCAGCCAGGCAGGCCAATGCTCTGTCCCACCAGGTGAGTGGGTACCCAGGCCACCGGCTGGTGCCCACAGCAAATGCTCGCCAGGACCCAGACCTTGTGGTGCAGGGCTGCACGCACTCAGGGGACTCTGCCGCCCCTTGGCTTCGCTCCTCAGTCCCTGTCCTGTCTTTGGGCTAAGGTGACCAAGGCCCCAGCAGTCTGGGAGGCTCGGCCTGGCCTCCCTGGGCTTCTGTGCCTGGCTGGCGGAATGGAGTTCCAAAGCAGGGGGAGGAAGGGCAGGCAGGGACAGGGCAGCGGCTATTGGAGCAGTGCCTTGGCGTGGGCCGTGCACGTGGGTTTGCCGGGAGGTTGCACTGGCTTTGCCTGGAGGCCAGGGACGGGCATCTGGGCATGGGCTGTCTGGCGCGGCCTGAGCACTCCCTCGCTCGTTCATCGTTCACCCATCCATCAAGCCTTGAGTGCTGGGGGAGGCCCGGGGCTGGGTGCTCGTGCTGAGCCGCTTTGGACACCAGGCCCCTGCAGGGGCATCCTGGGGCCACGCGGGAGCCCTCCGTGGCCCTCACAGCGGTGCCTCTTCCCAGCTGGAGCAGTTCAACATGATGGAGAACGCCGTCAGCCCCGGCCCCCTCTACAGCTCCGGCTCCACCCTCAGCTACTCGCAGGCAGCCATGATGGGCCTCACCAGCAGCCACGGGAGCCTGCAGGACACACAGCCGCTCGGCTACTCCAGCCACAGCGGCATTCCCAACATCATTCTCACAGGTAAGGCGGCCTGACGACCGGTGCCACCCCCCGTGGCTGCCGGTGCACAGGCATCCTGGGTGGGGCCTTGGGCACCATAGGAGCCTGGCAGCTAGGAGAGGGCTCAGCTCCAGCAGGGGACCAGCTCGGCTGAGCTCCTTGCCCTCAGTGCGAGGCTTAGGCAGAGTCCCTCATTCAGGAGGGCCCAGGAGGCCGATCTCCCTCCCCGCACCTTGCACTCGACTCACTCCTGGGCAGGGTAGGCCAGGGAGGCACACCTAGACCCTGGGACAGGTATCCAGCACTCAGTGCCCACAGCAAAGCCAGTCACGCTCGCACTACCCGGGGGCCCAGGGAGCAGGCCAGCTCCGTTCTGCGTGGCACAGGGGATGCGCCGCATCCAGCGCAGGACCCAGACCATCCAGTGGCGCTGCCCGTCTTCCCCTGGAAGATACTGGGCTTTCCTCGTAAGCCAGGGGTGCTGGGGATGCTCCTGGCACTCCTGGCAGTCCCCTCTGGCACCTCCAGGGTAGAGGAGGTCACCTTTAGAGCCCCTGCCCTGGTGTCCCCTGTGGGAATCCACACCTCCCACCCATGGGTCAGGCAGCAGGTGGAGATGGATGGTGCTGCTCTGTTGCCAAGGCAGCCAGGGAGGTCGGCACTTCAGCCCCTTTCCCAGCTTCCACAGGCACAGCGCCTCCCCAAATGGCAGAGGAAGGAGCCAGGTCCCCACCTGGGTGTCTGTGGGGAGCCAGGCTTCCAAGCTGCGCCGTGGCTGGGCCCCGTGGGGGAGGTGCCCTGCGCCTGCACCCTCCGCAGCCTACCTCTCCAGGGCCTCAGGGCTTCGGCTCTTTGGCACTGCTGACATCTAGTGTCCAATCGTTCTCTAAGGCGGGCACTGTCCTGTGCCTCCACCCACCAGATGCCAGTAGCATCCCTTCCCCAATTGTGACAACCAGAATGTCCCCAGACCTTGCCAGTGCCCCCTGAGGGCAGAATTGCAAGATTGAACACCCAGATCTGACATAGTGGTGGAGGATGGGTAGCCAGGTGAAGCCAGGCTAAGCTGTACCAATTGTCCTTCCTAGTGACAGGGGAGTCTCCTCCTAGCCTCTCTAAAGAACTGACCAGCACTCTGGCCGGGGTCAGCGATGTCAGTTTCGACGCTGACAACCAGTTCCCCCTGGATGAACTCAAGATTGACCCCCTGACCCTCGACGGACTGCACATGCTCAATGACCCTGACATGGTCCTGGCTGACCCAGCCACTGAGGACACCTTCCGGATGGACCGTCTGTGAGCCGCCATGCCCGGCACAGTGCCGCCGGTCAGTGGTCTTCGAGGGCGTCCCTCCAAGCCTGGGGGCGGCCACACTCCGTCCCTCGCAAACGGCCGAGCTTGTGATTCTGAGCTTGCAATGCCGCCCAGCGCCCCCCTCCAGCCCGCCCCCGGTTGTCTGCCTCCCGCTGAAGCCCGGGGAGGCCCCGAGCTGGTTCCTCCGTCCGTCCGTCTGCCTGGGCCGGGCGGGGGTCAGAGGCTGTGAGTACTCACTCCTGCAGACCCTCCCCTGCTCGCTCCTGCTCTGCCCCCCAGGCCGGGCGTGAGGCTTCGGCCTCCGAGTTGCCGAAAGCGGGGTGTCCGGCAGGCTCGGAGCGGGGCGTCCGTGGCGAGGTGCGCTTTCGACTGTTGACGAGCTCTCACTGCCTCTCCTCATCCCGGCCGCCCTCCGCCGCCCCGCCCTGGTCAGGTAGACAGTGGCCCCCTGCCGGGGGCGAGGGTGCCAGAGGGGCGGGCCGAGTGAAATAAACGCTGTTTCCATGGCTGTCTTCGATATTTCTGAGCACGCTCTGAGCACTGGACGCTGTGGGGCGGATCGCAGGCGTGGACCCAGCCAGCCGCGCGGCGACGCCCCTCGCCCCACTCCCGCCCTTCAGCCCAGCCAGGGCCTCCTTCCCAGACGCCCCGCAGGCAGAAGAGGCTGGAGAGGCTGGCGGCTGGCGGGCGGCGGGCAGGGGCGAGCCGGGTGTCTGTCTGTCTCTGACCTGTGGTTATCGCTAGAGGTACTCATGTTATCAGGGCGTGCGGGTGAGGGTGGGTAGGTGGCCAGGGATCTGTGTCGTGAGTTCTTTTCCTCCTTTGATTTGTATTTATATTTTGGTTGTAGATGAGTTGCTGAATCTTTCCAGCCAACACTTGCCTGAGAGCATGGTTTTATAATCCCAGAATCCCCATTACCCGTTTTTTACGCTAACTGGAAATGTGGGCTGATGAGCCCGGGAGCACCGGGCCACCCACAGGCGCACGCCAGGGCCACGGACTTCCTTAGTTTCGCCCCCAGCTTATCTCAAAACGGAAGTGCGGCCTGGGCCGGCCAGGCCAGGCCTGTCAGAAGCTTGTGGTGGCTGCAGGGGCAGGGGCCTCTGGTGGTGCACGAAACCGACTCTTGGGACACAGCCCCAGTTTTCTTGGAGGGTCTCTGGAAGACCCAGGTCCACCTACTGCTCCCCAAGCTCTCCCCAAGCCTCAGAGTGAAGACCCGCATCTGGGGCATCTACGCTGAGGGCGTCAGGGCCGGCAGAGAAGAGTGGACCCGAGTTCTGGGCAGAGCTGACGTTCGTCTCTTCCACCCGACCCTCCCTGGCTCCCGCCACCCCTCTTTGGTACCTCAGCCAGGGCCGAGTGGCCTTGGAGGCAAAGGCAGAGTGTGTTTTAGTGGCAGGTTTCCAGGTGCTTTGAGAAGTGCCTCTGGAGGCCAGGATAGCTGTGGGGGCACCCAGGGTGACCTCAGACTGCCACCGCAGGCCCTGAGACGGGTGGTGACACGGCTTTGTTTTCTGCCTCCCGCTCTGGGATGTGAGGCCTGTGCCCCGCCTGCCGGGCTGGCACCTCCTGCTGGGTGTGTTTCTTTGTGGTGTCACAGCTGCCACCTCCACCAGGTCACAGGAACCCTCACTCTGCCCTCCAGAACCAGATCTGAGGCCAACGCTGCCCCTCCCTCCCCTTCCCCAACACAGCACGTGTCCTGGCAGCCAGGTGGCCGCTGGCATGAGGAGGCCTGTCCTCCTGGTGCACCTGCTGCTGTCCATCACTCTGGGCTTAGGGGACATGGCATTAGACCGTGTCTGGGTCACAGCCTGTCCTGTTGCTGTGGTGGCAACTGGAAGCAAAAAGTAGGGACTTTTTTTTTTTTTTAAGAAACTATGTACATAGGAGACTTTGATTGCCATTAGACTTGTATGTAGAACTTTTAAAAAATGGCCTTAATAAAATTCCACGCAACCTGCCTGGATGCAGTTTTCAAATAAGGCACCGGGGACCCCACGAGGGAGCCCCACTTCCCGTCCGTCCAGCCACTGGCTGGTGCCACAGCCACTGCTCTTTCAGGCTCTTGGTGCAAACAGGCAGGAGAGGAGGGACCTTGCCCTTCACCACCTCAGGCTTGCGACTCTCCAGCACCCACCGCCAGGAGCACAGGCCACATTGTGTTAATATTAATGCAGTGACCTTGGCTCTTCACCAAGTTTCTTTTCCAGTTGGAGCGAGATGGATCAAGGTCAAGCTTGGAAGGTGTGGGGCCTTGTGCATTCCCGAGGCCAAGCTAGGAGCCAGTGGCCCGGCGTCCCTGTGTTCTAGAAACATTCATACCCCTTCTGTGCCTGGGAGGCCACCTGGGGTCTGTAACGGGATTTTGTGGGGGGTTTGTTTTTTAGACGTCACTTCTCTACTAAGTTTTCCTGTATTGCCAAGACTTTCTAAGATGAGACATTTTAAGGGAATCAGCCCTTTGCTTTGTGACATGAAAATACTGTGATTTTGGGTGAGCGGCACCAGGAGGGGCAGGCCAGGGGCCCCTGCAGCTTGTATATAGACCCGCCGCCCATGTCCTTGTAGGGGACAGGCTTGGATGCTCAGCCTTTGCCAGGTCCAAGGTGGGTCCAGGCAGGGCCGTCCCCCAACCCCACCCCTGTGCTCCTGGCTTTGGCCAAGCCCCTCGGCTTTCAGACCCTCCCCCAGGGCAGAGCAAGACAGGGCGTTTCTGAGCCCCTGCCTCAGTGCCCTCCAGTGACTGGGGTGCTGTTTGTCTCCCCACAGGCAGAGGCTGGAGCCAGGAGCAGCCCCTCCGTTCCGGGCTTGTGCTCCACGGGGTCCCACCTTGAACACTGCTCTCTGGTGCCACCTTCTTGTGGTTCCCAGAGCTGTGGAGGATGCTTCTGAGTTGGTGTGTTCGGCTTGATCTCTCCAGGTGGCCCAGCTCCCTGGAGAGCGCAGCCAGAAGGCCTGGCCATGGGGGGGGGCAATGGCCTTCAGACGGGCATGGGTGTGAAGCTGGTGCTGTCTGCCAGAAGCTCCCTACAGCACTCAGGTGAAAGGCCCCAGGAGGGCTGGGCAGGGTCAGACAGCAGGGCCAGTCACCTGGTCAGTGCCTGTCCCTGGAGGGGCTCCGGTGCCCCCTGTCCTCCTCATTGGCGGGCCTTCAGCTGGTTCAAACCAAACATTCTTCCAAACTCCCTCCGACCTGGCTTCCCAGTTTTCTGTATTCCCACAGAAGACCTTGAGCACCAGGTGTGAGCTGGGTGTGGGGCGGCCCAGGGCACTGGGCCTTCCGGGAAGCAGAAGCCCCCGTCGCTCCCACTGGTTCCTGATGCAGCTGGCAGTCGAGGTCAGGGCCCTCAGCACCAGGGACCCCAGTGCCAATGGCAGAAGGTACCTAGGCCTGGTGCATCGGGGACTGTGGCTGCCGGAGCCCTTCCACGTGACCTGCAGAGCTTGGGGACTTGGTCTCTAACCCTGAGGCTGCTTGGGATGCGGAGGCAGCAGGGTCCCTTTAAGCCACATTCTCCTTGGCCCCTGAGCCCCCATTTCCTACAGGGGTCTCCTGGCATCTGACTTGAGGCCCCTGGGACATCCCCCCTCAGGCCATGCCCAGTCAGCTTGGCCTGAGCCAACCATGTCCTTGGGTTCCTTCCAAGGAGTCCTGGCCAGCTGGGGGTCAGCCACCACTCAGATCCCTCAGTGTGGTGTGAGTGTCCCAGGGATGGGACGTGGGTGATCTGCACCCTGGCCTGGGTGCTAGGCTACTCCCAAGGGCATAGGGTCAGGAGGGAGTCCCATGGGACCTGAGCCTCGGTTTCCCTCCTGTCATTTTCTAAACCTGAAGGTCTCAGGGCCCCGGGCTCCCTGGCTAGGGTCAGGGGCAGAGGCTGGGCCTTGGGATGGTGCTGGCTCCTGCCGGCTCCACCCACTCTCTCCACCTGGCCTCCACACCCCTTCCCCAGAAGCAGGGACATAGGGCGTGTGTTGGGGGTGGGGTTGCCCCTGTCTCACAGAGTTCTGGAATTTGGGGGCAGTCCACGTTCGGCCTTGCCCAGCCCTGCTGGCCAAGCGTTTCTGGCCTCCTATCCACTGAGAACATGGGGACATAGCCATGGCCTCACACCGGACCCGGAGCTGGGCTTTGGCAGCCCAGGTCCACAGGCCTTGCCTTGCCCTCCAGTAGGAACTGCCCCCAGGGGCTGGGCAACCCCACTGATATATGCAAACTGCTGGCCCAAGCCCCGCCCCGCCCGTGTCCCTCTGCCAGGCTGGCTCTGTCCCCCCAGCATGTACACTCCACTGCGGATGTCCTGTGGACTGTGCGCGTGGGCGCTGTGGCAGGCAGGCGGGGGCGGGTGGCTCAGGGCACATGCGGCCGCCCCTGCCCCCCCCTCTGGCGCGGACGCTTTTGTCTTTGTACCTTTGCATCCTTTGTAATGAAATGTAATAAAAATCCAATGTTTTCGTCTCTGTCTCTTCCCCTCTTTTCCTACCCTGTCTCCCTCCCTCAGGGATGACAGGGGCACCTGACCATCTCCATGGAAGGCCACATGCCCACACAGAAACACAGGCCCCAGTGCCCCCCACAACCTGTTTGGGCCTGGGGAGGGATGCTCAGGCTTGCAGGTGACAGACCAGCCCCCTAGAATCCTAGCGCAGACACTCCAGTGGAGGGGTCCCAGTTTCATCCATGGCTGGATCCAGGCCCGTGAGTGTGGGTGGCTGGGACTCAGTGACAGACCTAGGACCCTCCCCAGATCAGGACTGGACAGTCCCCCTCTGAGGCCCATTCACACTGTCCCCATGCAGCAGAGACCACAGCCGGCCACTCCCCGCACACAAACTTTATTCACCTCTGGCCTCTCTCCCTTCCCCACCAGGCTGGCACCCCTCGGGGCTGGGTGCTGGACCCCCGTCCAGCCATGGTGAGGGCAGCCATCGTCCGAGGGCGGGTTCCCCCTGTTCCCTAGGCCCGCCGCAGCCGCTGTGCCTCGTAGTCCTCGGGGATGGTGTCTGCAGAGAGAGGGCCAGCCATGAGAGGCTCCCGCAGGCCTCCAGCACACCCCGACCCTGCCCGGCTGGCGCTACGCTCACCGTTGCAGCGGTAGCGCAGGTTGGCCCAGATGATGTTCTCCTGGGAGAAGCAGAAGACCCCCAGGCGGCCGCCCCTCATGGTTGTGTCCAGGACCACATTGCTGTCAGCCACCAGCTCGGGTCCCTCGTAGAACCTCACCCTATGGGTGGAGGCAGTGAGGCAGGTCTGGTGCCAGGCCCGCCCCTGGGAGAGGCTCCCACTTCTTTGTCCCTCTTTTGGCTCCACTCAGGACTGGTCAGGCCCCTGATGGGAACCCACGTGCCTGTGTAAGGACAGACAGGAAGGGCCCTGCACACAGCCCTCACTAAGCAAAGCACCTGGGCGTCCTGGCAGCATGGAATGAGGGGCAGACAGAGCTCCTCTAACTGGAGACCTGCTGCGGGCTACTTCTAACTGGCTCATATTCCCGTTTTACAGATAAGGGAACATGGGCCCAGGAGCCCGCCAGGGGGACATCCTGGAGCTCACGCAGATGAGGGACTCCCAGCTGGGCCTCAGCTTCCCTGGTCCAGCTCATTGGTAGAGGTGAGGTCCCCACCTGATGTAGCCCACTTGAGGTCGGTGCTGCAGGAACCAGCGGTAGGATGTCTTGTCCTTCCAGCCCACGTTGCGGGGGTCCTTCCACAGCAGCCGCACCTGTGACTCAGTGTCCCCTGTGTGCCACAATGCATTCCGTAACTGCTCCCCGGGGCCTGTGGAAGACTTCACAGCCTGCCATTGTCCAAAGAAAGGGGTTCAGAGGCTTCACAGGGAATGGGAAACCCCAGAACCCTGCCTGAAAGGACAGGTAGGGAGCTGTGGGTCATGGTAGGGGGCCCTTGTTGGATGGGAGACTCACAGGGAAGTTTTCTTGGGGCCAAGTGGGGGTGGGGGGCTCATGGATGGATCATGGGGGAGCAGTGGTAGTCTGGGGTCTCAGGAGAGGATTTGTGAATCTTGGACAGATTGGAGGTCTGGGAGGATTTGGGGAGGATTTGACCACCTGTAGATTTGGGGTGCTTGTGGGATAAACTGTAATCTACAGAATTTGGGGGATTTGCTGGAGGGTTTCAGCTATATATTGAGGTCTAAGAGGTCTGCAGAAAATTTGGGAGATTTGGAAAATTTGGGGTTCTATGAAAGACTACGGGGCAGAGTTTGAGGGCTTGTGGGCCCAACCGAGAAGACTGGAGCCTTTGGCAAGCCGGTGGGTGAGCGCTTTGAGTCTGTAGAGTGGTGCTCGGGGTCAGGGTCTGGAAAGGCTTTCGTGGGGTCTGTGGGAGCGCAGGACCTTGAGCTGGATGCCTGGCTCGGCCACAGCACGGAAGGGGTTCGCCTGCCAGTATGTTTGTTCCATCTGTTTCCACATGACCACGTAGAAACTCGAGCTGTCCTGGTAACCGAAGATGAAACCCGCGTAATCGTCATCGGTGGCTGTGTTCACGTGGAACGTGCCCTCGAAGTCCACGCCGTTGAAGGCCGTGTATCCTGCGCAAGGGAAGAGAGGAAAGGGGTTTCCTAACACTAGTCTCCGTGTCACCCGAGCCCACGCAGCCCCACGGAACCTGCCCCTGCCAAGTCCAAACCCACCCGCTGAGGCCGGACCACGCCCCAAGCTACCACTGGTCACGCCCCTCCAGCGCGCAGACCGCTCACGGCCCCGCCCTTCCCGGCCGCTGCTCAGACCCGGTCCGGCCCCGCCCCCGGCCCGCCTCTGAGCCGGCTCGGGGCACAGCCCCTGGGCTCCCGGCCTCACCCACAGCCAGGCCTGGGTCGCTGTTCATTGTCTGCACGATCTCCATCCCCTGATGAGGTTAAAGGAAAAAGGGCCTCAGGTCGGCCACCAGGGCCTCTAGGCTTCCCGTCCCCCGCTTAGGCCCTGCTGTGGGGGTCCTGGGCTCCCCCAAACCTCCACCTGGGCCTTCCCTCACCTGATTGAGCACTACCCAGTTGGGGTCAATTTGCGCATCTCCCTCGGGGTCCAGCACGACAGTCTGGAAGGCGCGGAAGTCGGTGAGGGTGACCTCGGCGTTCTCCGGACACACATCAATCTTGTCTACCACCTTGTCCGCGTCAAAATCACCCTGGCACGCGTCGCCCACACCGTCCCCTGAGAAGAGATAGGAAAAGACAACGCTCGCGGTGGGTTCAGCTTCAGGTTCCTCCTCAGGTCAGGGACACGCCCATTCCAGACAACAACTACCCGCCGGCCCCTCCCCTGTCGTACTGTCTGCGTCCTCCTGGCCTGGGTTGGGTACCAGGCGACAGTTGTCCCTACTATCAGGAACTCTATCATTGTCGTCATCATCATCACAGGCATCACCCTGACCATCGTGGTCTGAGTCTTGCTGGGCACTGTTGGGTACTGTGGGGCAGTTGTCCCGGGAGTCTTGGTGTCCATCCCCATCCCTAAAGTGGACAGGTGCAACGAAGAGACAAAGGGAAGCTCAGGAGGATTTGTTGGGGCATCCCACAGATCCACCCCCAGGTAACCTCCTTACTGGTCTTGGTCGCTGTCACAAGCATCTCCTACAAAATCGTGATCCACATCCCTCTGGGGAGAGGGTAAGGATCAAGGTCCACAATCAGGGCAGAGGAACGCAGAAGCCTCCCACAGCACCCCGCTCCACAGCCAAACTCCTCCTGACCCCAAGGAAACCCCCGCACCAGGCTGCTTGCACAGGGGGAGGCCATTTATCTGGAGGGTGGAATGCTCTAAACTGTGGCCTTCGTGACCCAGGCCGGGGCTGCACCCCAGGGCACTGACCCAGCTGGGATCTGGCCTGCTCTCACCTGGTCTGGGTTGTCCTTCTGAGGGCAGTTATCACAGGCATCCCCTACACCGTCACCATCACTGTCCTTTTGGTCTGAGTTGGGCACCCTGGGACAGTTGTCTGCTGAGTTTCGGATCCCTGCAAGAATCCAGGGGCAAGTCCCATGATTGGGGCTGGGTCAGGATGACTTCATTAGGACAAAGACCAAACCTGACGCTAGCCTGGAACACAGCCCCAGCTTCATGGAGACTTAAAAGAATGGATGGCTTGTCATGAAACCTGGTTCTCCCTCCCAGCCAAACTGGGGACCTTGTGGATGCCACCCTGAGCCTCTATGTTCCTGTCTGTAAAAATGACATCTCCCGTGTCGGCAGTATCTAACACTGAGTCTGCCACCCCCTCCTGTGAACGTTCCTCCAGTCCTGCCTCGCGGTCTGTCTTGCATTTTGCTGCCCGCGGGAGCATGGGGATTGGTCTAGGGCGACCTAAGTGAGCTCACACCGTCCAGCTTCCAAGACCCATCAAGCCCCGCCCCGGACTGAGTCTAGCCGTCAGGTCCCTCCGCTCCTCTCCCCAGTCTGCTTACGGTCTCCGTCAATGTCGTCGTCGCAGGCGTCTCCCCGACCATCCCGGTCTGTGTCCTTCTGGTCGTCATTCTTCTGGGACCGGCAGTTGTCACACGCATCGCCCCACTTGTCACTGTCCGCGTTGCGTTGGTCTGCGTTCCGCACCAGCGGGCAGTTGTCCTGGGGGACAGGGTCAGTTAAGGAGAGTCGGCTGGGAAGGGTGAAGATCCCTTCTCATTCTTGCTCTTCTTCGAGGTCCCGCCTCCTCTTCAGGGAACCCCTCACCCCAGGCGGAACGCTAAGGCCACACCTCCGAACAAAACCACGGCCCGTCAGCCGTGCCCAGGGCCTCACCTGCTCGTTGGGGACCCCGTCCCCATCGGCATCAGGGTCGCAGGCGTCTCCGATGCCATCGCGGTCCACGTCCTCCTGCCCTGAGTTGGGCACGGTTACGCAGTTGTCCTGAGGATGTTCACCGCGGCATGAGTGGCTTGACCACGTCGTGGGGCCCACACTCCGCTCGGCCACGCCCCTCCCCGCCCCCGCCCACCTTGCGGCATTGGCGCTCAGAGCAGCGCAGTTTTTCGTCAGGGAAGCCGTCCAGGTCAGTGTCCCGGCCACAGAGGAGTCCGTTGCCAGCCCAGCCGACCGCGCACTGCAGAGGGGAGTCGGTGGTTACCCTGATGGAACCGTACCCTCGACCCCTCTTCCACGCCCTGGGCGCCGGCACTCACCACGCAGGACCGTGAGCCGTCGCGCTCCAGGACACAGTCAGCCTTCTCGTGGCATGGACTGGGCGATCCGTCGGGGCAGAAGCGTTGCGCGCGCCGCTGGCAGCCAGATGCCTGATCGCCTACGAAGCCGGGCTGGCACGGGCCACACTGGAAGGAGCCCTGTGCCCAGGCCCGGGTCAATCCGCGCCGGCTGCGGGCCTCCGCCCCCGCCCCGCTCCCCTTAGCGCAATCCCGACGCCCTTCCCCCGCCGGCCTTACCCTGGTGTTGATGCACACAGAGTTGGGAACGCAGTTGTGTTGCCCGGTCTCACACTCATTAATATCCGTGCACACCTAGGGGAGGGGGCACTCAGTTAACCGTCCCACTCAGATCCCCCCACCATTCCCACCCGATCCTCCCCGCTTCCACACCCAGCTGACCACTCCTTCCATTGCTCCTACCCTGCAATCCGAATCAGCCCGGACGCAGAGAGACCCTTCTTAACCAATCCTTCAGCTACAGCGAGGCCGGAGCACGAGTTCACTGAACAAAATGCTCCCCCACTTCCTTTCTGTTACCAAAGTGGAGCCCCTACGCCCCTCACCTGCTTGTTGGCCTTGGCGAAGGCCAGTCCCACGCCCTCGTGGGCGGGGCCGCTGTACCCCGGCGGACAAGCCTCACAGCGGAACCCCGGGCTGGTGTTGATGCAGCGGACGCGGGGAAAGCAGGGGTGGGCGTTGCACTGAGGGAGAAGGAGCCACGGAGGGGTCAGAAAATGAATGTGGAGCTGGACCCTGAGAGCCACACCTCAGGGTTTCCCGGATTTGGAAAATTTAAGAACCGACAGCCGGCCCTTAGAGCAGGGTGCCACGTGGGACGAAGGCAAACACTCCAGGAGTCACACGCGTCTTGGCCTTGATGGGGAAACGCGACCAGGAAGGAAGGGGGCTGTTCCCTCATGGACGAGGAAAGGAGTTTTGGGGACGGGCATCCCCAGCAGAGGGAGGGAGTGGTCGCCGGGACGTGCGTGCCCGACGATGGTGGGGTCGTTGAAGCCGGCGCCCCTCTGCCGTAGAAAGGTGATTGGGGCAGTCGACCCCAGGTGGGGAGGAGGCTTGTTGGGGAGGACCACGCCCGGCGGTGAAGGAGTCGTCCAGGTGGGCGTCACTAGCGATGGAGGGGGTGGTCAAGGCGGGCGTCTCGGGTGATAACGAGGGTGCTCTGGTTGGGGGTCCCTGAACCGTGGGGAGGTCGTCGGGGCTGGCTCCCTCGGCTGTGAGGGGCTCGTCTGGAAGAGTACCTCCCGTGGAGGAGGGGGTGGCTGGGGCGGAGGGAGAGCGTTGGGTGGGTGGTGGAGGGATCGTCCGGGCGGTGGGGGTCGGGAGCCGGCGCACCTCATTAACGTCGGTGCAGTGCGAGCCGTTGCCTGTGAAGCCCGCGGGGCAGGGGCCACAGCGCGCGCCACTCGCCGTCTCGGTGCAGGCCACGCCTGGGAAGCAGGAGCCAGACGCGCAGTAGGACAGAGGCCGCACGCTCAGGCCGGGAGTGCGCGCGGGCTGCATCCCTGCTGGGGGAGGGGGTGGGGCGGGTCAGGGTCCCGCCCCGGGGTGAGGCGGGCGCTGGAGGCGGGGCGAGGTCCCGCACGCCCGGGGATCCCGCCCTGGGCGGCGCGGCGCCGGCGGCGTCTTTCCTCTGTCCGGCTCTGCGCTGTGCTCTTTTCGGCCTCCCGGCTTCGCGTCCCTCCAGCTCCCTGCAGCTCTGCAGCACCGCCTGTCTCTCTCTCTGCCGCCCCTCCCCCTGGGTCTCTCTGCGTCTCTTCCAGTCTCCCCGTTCTGCCGGCGTCCCCCTCCCTGGATCTTTCCCTCTCCGGCTTTCTCTCATTCTCGGTCTCCCCGTCTCTCCTCTCTGCCGCCCCAGCCGCGCTCACCGCACGCGTCGCACTCCATCACGGTGTTTTTCAGGAATGTGATCTCCTTGACCTGCGGGGCGTGGGCCGGGAGGGACGGTCAGTGGAGCCGCACCCCCGTCTCTTGGGCCTCCGCTCTCCATCCCGCAGACTCTGTCCACAGACCTTCCCACTCTCCTAAACTAGACGCTGTCTTCTGGGGCTCCCGACCCCCAGGCCCCCTACACTCCCCAACTCCCTCCTCCTTCCCCTAGGCGCCCTCCTCCTCCCTCGGAGCCCCAGTCTTCATGACCCCCTCTTTCCCTCTTCCTTTCCATAAACTTCCTCAGGACTCCCTTCGCCTCTCCCCGCTGCCCCCCACGCTCTCCTTCCCTCGAGACCCCCTCCCACCCGCTTCCCGGCCCGCTCTCTCCGCGCGCGCTGCCCGGGGTCCCGCACCTGCTGCCGCAACAGCTCCCGCACGTCCTGCAGCGCTGCGTTGGTCTCCTGCAGCTCGCGCAGCATCTGCGGGGCCAGGTCTCCGCCTGTGTTGACGCGGGGTGCTGGTGGGTGTCGGGATCTGGGGACCCCGCCACCCCATCCCGCACCGCAGCCGCGGAGATCCACGATCCCGCTCGGTTTCTCGAGCCTGGGCGCCACAGCCTGCTTTCTCTGTCGTGCACGGCCCAGCGAACAGCCGCCGCGCCCCAGGGAGCAGGAACCGCCAGCCTCTCAAAGGTCCCCCTTTGATGGCGGGGGGAATGGCACTGGGGCCAGCGTGGCTTACCTAGCGGAATCTGGCCCTGGCCGGACACGCCGAGGGCCGACAGAGTGAGTAGGAGAACACAGGCGGTGGCAGGGGCCATGGCGTGGCGGGATGCTGGACGGCTGTTCACTCTCTGCTGCCCACGAGGCCCGTGGGGCCTATTTATCCCAGCGGCGCGACCGGCCTCAGGGACGGCCCACTGCGGCCCTGCCCAGCTCCAGCCGCAAGGTAAACAGACGGCGCTGGGCTCTGCGTTCAAGGCCTCGCCCGGATTGCCCAGCAGAGTTGCCGGCGGCCGAATCAGGACACGGTGGGGGAATCGGAGGTCTGTGGAGAGGGGTTAGGACCCGTCTCCAAGGCTGCCCTGAGGGGTTGAAAAGGTTAGGACAACCCACTTTGGATCCGGCTGGTCCCCCACTCCGCAAAGGGCGCGGGGTGGGGCTCAGCCCAGTGAGGCCCTGGGTTCCATCCCCCGCACTGAAAGAAAAAAAAAGAGAGAACCGCAGACAAATGAGGTCTCTGTGCGTTTCCTTCCTGGTACAAAGGAGGCAATGTGCACCATCTTTCATGGTGACCCTCATCACTGGGAAACGCCGGAGGAGCAGGGGAGGTGGGCAGCTGCCGGGTGGGCAGCTGCTGGCGCCCACCCCAGAGGGTTGCAAGGTGTACCTGTCCCTGCGATTCTTGGCTGTTGGTGGGGGGCAGCCTGAGAGCCCAGGACAGGGTTCGGTTTGTCTGTCTGTACCTTGGGGGGGGTGTGTGGCCAGGGTGAACTGCCCTTCATGGGCGGGTTGTGATCAAGGGCTCCTGCTGGAGGAGGTCAGAGGGGGAGCCTGGGCCTCTGTGTGTTGAGGCTGCGCCATGCCTTCCAAGTTTCCCTCTAGTCGCTGTGGGAACAGTCCATAATAAAAATAAAAGTTCCTGCTAATGGGGAAAATCTCTCCTCGGTGTCCAGCTACACTCTTGAGCTATAAACCACCTTGACCTCCTGGAGTCAGTTAACCCTGTCCCTCCCTGCCTTCCAGCACTCGCAGCCTATAGTCTGTAGACAGGGAAATCGAGGCCCAGGAAGAAGTGCCTGGCTTGAGGCCACCGCATGGGGGCAGAGGTGAAGCGGTCGTAGCCAGATCTGTTCTCATGGGAGGCTTAGAATCACTGAGGTCTTCCTGGAGGTGGAGGCGAGGAGACAAAGGAAAAGGAGGTCGGGCAGTGGTGCTCTTCTGTAATCCTTCCTACTCAAGAGGCTGAGGCTGGAGGACACAAGTTCAAGGCCAGACTGCAACTTAGCGAGACCCTCTCTCAAGAAGGAAAAAAGAGGACTCAGATCAGGAGAGGAGAGGAGGACAGCTGTAGCGGGAGAAGCTTGGGGAGCTCGGAGGTGGGGACATTTCCAGGCACATCTATGTATACCACAAATGTGCAGGGAGCAGTTATCGTAGGTGACGTCCTGTGCTAGACACGGGGGACGCAGGACCAACAGGTCAGACGCAGCTCCTCCCTCCTAGGGAGCCCAGGGGCCAGGTTTTGACGGGAAACACCCAGGAGGTGACCCAGGGGAGAAGGGAGGGGGGGTCGGGGGGAACACCCGGGCTGGGACACAGATGAAGACGACAGCACCAGAGAAAGAGATGGTGGAAAGGCGTTGCAGGAGGAGGGAACGGCAGAGGCAGCGGCCCTGAGACAGGCATGAGCCTAGGCTGTTGGACATACTGATCTCAGGGTCCCCAGATCTCGGGGCTCAGGGAGGAGCCAGAGATGAGGCTCCAGGAGGGCAGTGCCAGTGGCATGGGACTCGGGATTTGTTCCGGAGGCAATAGGGAGCCACAGAAGGTGAATGAGGGAAGGCGTCTGGGGGGCCGTTGCTGGGGGCAGCCAGCCCAGCCCAGGCATCCTCAGTGAAGCCCACGCCCCACAGACCTCCCCGGCCGCCCGCTGCTGCGACGGGCCATGAGCTCACCTCCTGTTTTCCTTGGCATCCAACACACCTGGGGGCCACTCCCAGCCAGCCCTGGAATTCTCAGGAAAACCACGACTCCAGCAGGGCCTGTGGGCTTGCGTGTGCCTCCTGCCGCTGGGACAGGCGCACATGGAAGCCAGGTCCCGGCCACAAGCCAGGCACGGGGCTGGGGCTTGGACACACGTGGCCTTAGCCATGGCTCGGCCACGCAAAGATGCTGGGAAGGGCACTTCAAGCAGAAGGAACTGCAGAAACGGAGGTCGGCAGGAGGGGCCAGTTCACAGGTCAGACGGCAGAAGCCCAAGGGGCGGCCAGTCCAAGCTCCTGGATCCCTCCCGTCAGCCCCAGGCCCCCTTCCGGGCGGCGGCCCTTCCTCGGGCACACGGGGCACCAGCCTCGTGCCTCAGAGACGCTCACTGTGGGCGTCTTTGTGGGCCTCGGACCTGCTGTTTCTGCCACCGCCTGCCACCTGCTTGCAAGCCCAGCAGTGACAGCCCTTCCCCCAGGAAGCCCCCCTCCTGGCAGCACCCTCAGACCCCAGGCAGATAGTCCTGGCTGGAAAGATTGGGACGGGTGACCCTCCAGCCCAGTCCTGACCCTGCCGGGGAAGGTCTGTGGTTTGCTCTGGCCCTCCCACCCCGCTGCTCCCAGGGGGCTGGGCGGGTGCAGAGGCGACAGGCCAAAAGCTCTGGTGAGCCAGGGGAGCAGCCCTGCAAGTACTTAGTATTCCTTATAATAATGTTGCACTTTACTATTAATAATAACAACCCCTGTTGCACGCATGTTCGGATATATAACAACAAATCCTACTATTATAGACATCTAGAATGCAGCAATTAAAAAAAACATGGAAGAAAATAGTAACCCCTGATCCCACAGTACTTGATACAGTAGTGAAGATCAACTTGCAGGCTGCATAGCCTGGTTCCAAATGTTGTCTGAACGGCCTTGGCTGTGTGACTAAGATCAAGTTGCTTACCCTCTCTGTGCCTCGGTTTCCTCACCTGTAAAATGGGTATAGTCAATGTTGAGGGGGTGGACTGAACTGCCTTGAGGGCATCCTTGCGCCCAGCACCCAGCTCCAGCTTTGTAACGTATAATATGGAATCTGAACATGGCGGCACCTCTCAGATCATTTCTCTTATTTCACTCAGAGAGGAGACTAGAGGGCCTGAGATCACACAGCCAGAATTCAAACCAGAGAAGACAAGAACCCCAAGTCCTTCACACACATGCCCTCCCCGCCCTTAGTCACAGAATCCAGGCTAAAAATGCTGGCCCGACCCCCTCGTTAGCTGCGATGCTCTGTGGCCAGCACCTCCTGACTGGGCCTCTGGCTGGCGCCCGGGCCAGTCCCCCTTCCCACCTCGCCAGACGCAGGGATTCCGGGAGCCTGGCCAGGCTGGGGCAGAGGGGCTGGTGCCTGCCTGAGGGGGCCCAAGGGCCCTTCCTGGCAGACGCCTGCTGGGCAGGAGACGTGTGGGCGCCCGGCTGCTCTCCTGCCCAGCGCCGCCCCGGTGAATCCAGAGGGAAAGTATGTTGGAAGGCAGCCACCCTGCTCGGCGGGCCGGCCACCGGCCCCGGGCCTGGGGAATCCATCAAGGCGGCACCGAAGGGCCCCTGGCCACCTCTGCGTCCAAGCCCAAGAGCCCAGACGCACCCTGCCTTGGCCGGCCACACTGAAGTTAGCTCTCGGCAAGGACCGCAGGCCAGGCCAGGGCGAGGGGTCCAGAACAGGAGCCGGCAGACCCACCCCGGCTTCTGTGGAGCCGGCTCCGCCTCCTCCTGGTCTCCTTCTGCTTTGACCTTGCTGCCCTCCCATCTCTGGCTCCCCTCTGAGTGATGATAAAGACAGAAGATAACAATAAATATGGTGGCTCAATTTCACTGAGCAAGCGCCAAGTGCCGAAACCCTGTCATGAGGCCTCCCTGAGTTTTCCTTCTCTGTTCTCGCCAGAGCCCCAGAAGTCAAGAATCCATCATCATGGGAGCCCAGAGGGCACAGGGGGGCAATCAGGGTGCAGCAATGCCAACTCTGGCATTCAGGGCTTGAGCTTCACACCCTGGTTCTGCTGTGTGGCCTGAAGAAAGCTGCTTAACCACTCTGTGCTCAGTTTCTTCATTTTTTTCTTTTTTCTCTCTTTTTTTTTTTTTTTTTTTTTTTGCCATCTTCCAAAGTTTTTTGTACTGTACATTTTACTATTCCAGCTTATGCTTCTAAAGAGTTGATTGAAGAAAAAGGAGCTTCACTGGGAATTGACTGGAATGTGAGGAGGTGGCATTTGGGGATGCTGAGTTTTTTGTTTTGTTTTGGTACTGGGGGTTGAACCCAGATCCACTTACCCACTGAACCACATCCCCAGCTCACTCCTTTAAAAAAAAAAAAAAAAAAATCTTTAGTTGTAAATGGATACAATACTTTTTTATTTATTTATTTCTATGTGCTGCTGAGAATTAAACCCAGTGCCTCAACGTGCTAGGCAAGCACCCTACCGCTGAGCCACATCCCCTGCCCTTTTTTACTTTTTATTTTGAGACAGAATCTCGATAAGTTGCTGAAGCTGGCCTCAAACTTGCAATCCTCCTGCCTCGGCCTCCTGAGTCTCTGGGACGACAGGCGCGCACCCCCATGCTGGGTTCCCTTCCTTGTTTTCCAGGGATAAGTGTGGTAGGACAAAGGGGCATCCTGCCCTTCTCTCCGCCCCTCCCACATTGAGTGAGGGTTGTGTACGTGAGGCTGACACAAACGTGCATCTGTCTTCCTGGGAGAGGAGACGGCCTTGGGGGATAACTGCCGGAGTCGCTCTCTGTCCAGTGAAGTAAAAGTGGAATCGCCTGTAAAGGCCGCAGCAGTAAAGGCCAAGGTGCAGGGGCTGGGCCTCGGGCCCAGTACCCAGCATGCATGAGGCCCGAGTTCCATCCTCAGCACAGGAGGGGGAAAAAAAAAAGTACAGACAGACAGACAGACAAGGTAAAAATGAGTATAAGAAGTGCCTTCACCTCTTAGGGTCACCGTGAAAACTGACCAAGTTCACACAGCAGCTCTCTGTACCTGAGAGCTGTGTGTCTGCAGATGCGACCAACCACTGGTAGGAAATATGCAGAAAAATAACTGTGTCCCATGGGTGCAGTGGCACACCCTGTAATTCCAGTGGCTCAGGAGGCTGAGGCAGGAGGATCGGGAGTTCAAAGCCAGCCTCAGCAAAAGTGAGGCTAAGCAACTCAGTGAGACCCTGTCTCTAAATAAAATATAAAAAAACAGGGCTGGGGATGTGGCTCAGTGGTCGAGTGCCCCTGAGTTCAATCCCCGGTACCCTTGCCCAAAATCGTGGCCATATTGACAGGCCCAGAGGCCTGAACGAGCAACCGTTCTCTAGCATTTACACTGCGTGGGGGATTCTAAGTCACCTAGAGATCATTTAAAGTCACAGGCACTGCAGCGCTTCATGGATGGGACTGGCACCTGTGGCTCTGGCATCACGGGGTCCTGGAACCACCGCCTGTGGATACACAGGGCGACTGCAGAGAAAGCCGGGCAGTTGCTGACGGACACTAAGCCCGGCTTCACGGGTGGTCACTGAGGCTCAGCGGGCCTGGCCTGGCCCGAGCTGTCTCTCTGGACCCAGGTGCTCAGAGGGGAGCCGCAGGAAGGGCCCCCAGGAGGGTGGGGTGCATGGTCTGCCCGCCCGCCTCCCGCCGGCCCTCTCCGCACCTCTGCCGTCCCCACCCGGCCGGCCGTTCACAGGAGGCCCTTGTTCACAGGAGGCGGGTGGTGGGTGGAACAGGACAGGAGTGTTTGCCTGCCGGGCAGGGGCCCAGGGCAGCCCAGGCCGCGAGGGAGGGACGCTGCCCAGCAGGGAGGAGCCCACCCCAGCCTGGTGCTCAGCAAGGTGCCAAACAACTGTCTCCAGATGGCGGCACGAAATGGAACAGCTTCGCCCACTGGACAGACCCTGACCCTCTGCCGCTGGCCGTGTGCAGGGTGGCCTTGAAGGTGGACGGGCGCAGGCTGCAGGAAGGGAGGGCCGGCAGGAGGCCGCTCAGCTGGGAGGTGAGGTGGAGGCTGCCCGGGCTCACCGGAAACAGCCGGGCCCCGGGCAGCGCGTGCCAGCCCACCTCCCTCGCAAGCCTGGCTCCAGCCTGGCCGCGATGGCCCCTCGGCTCCGTCCAGTGTGGCTCCTCGCTCAGCTGCCCGCTTCTGGCCCCTGCGGGGACCTGAGTGGGTGCCATCAGAGCCTGACCCTCGTGCCCGGCGCTGGCGCACTACAAGGTCATGTGGCTACCTCCGCCCCACACCAGCTGTCCCCCTCGGTGCCTCCGGCCACATGCCCGCAGAGTAGAATAAACAAATAGTGAATGAATGGAAGGGGATGCGTGGGTGGGCGGGAGGACAGACCTACCTGGGAGGTTCGCTGTGTGACAACCCCATTCAGAGGTCACTAGAGTCAGGGGGCTGCGGCTGTAGCTCAGTGGCAGAGCGCTTGCCTAGCCTGTGTGAGGCACTGGGTTTGATCCTTGGCACCACATAAAGATAAACAAAATTTTAAAGAGTCAATGAAAGAATGAAGGTGAAGCACATAGTAGGTACTTTTCAGACATTCTCTGTCTTCCTTGCTGAGCATGAGATGAACAGGCAGGGCCCATGCCAACTGCTCTGACCTCCTTTCTGGCCCTCCTGCATTGAGGTTTCTCTCCACCTCAGGGCCTTTGCACAGGCTGTCAGTTGCCTGGAGCAGTCTTCCTCCCGCTCCCCGCCTGGCCAGCACCTACTCCCTCCGACTTAGAAGTTCCTTCCTGAGGCTGGAGCAGGCTTATCTGTCCACATATGTGTCCTCTCATCTTAAGAGGGACACACGATAAATCCCATCCTCCCCGGAAGAGGCCAACTGCATCCACGGGAAGCCAGGGAGGGAGCTTGGGGCAATGACAGGCATGTGGAGGTGCTGGCAGGGGCCGGGACAGCACTGCTGCTGTGGACAGGGCTAGGCAGTCACTGGACCCCGGCCCCACGCGCTTCCTGGCTGTGTTTGCCATGGGCTGAATAATGCCCTTCTCTGTAGCGGGGAGGTCCTGGGGATCGGAGCCACAAGCCCACAGGACAAGGTGGCCTGGGACTTGCAAGTGAGGACACGCGACCGGGGCGATGGAGCCACAGACGGCAGGAGCCGAGCAGCGGTGGCCTCGGCGGGCTGCAGCGTTAGGAACCCACAGAGCCACAGGGCCGTGGAAGCCACAGGACCCCGGGGCATAGAGAGAGAAGGTCACCAGCATGAGAACATGGCGTACACGATGCCACCTGGTCAGGGGCTCAGATTGGCCAGGCAGGCCCATTGAGGGCCACGCACAGGCCCCTGTGCTGTCCTGGGAGGTCTCGTCCCTGACCTCGGGGGCAGGTAGGGAGGGCAGGACCAGGCCAGGGCTGCTGCCCAGCTGGCCAGCCGCCAATACACCTCGAGTCCAGGGCCCAGTGTGGCTGTCCAGGTGCTGGCGAGGCCACCAGGACCAAGTGCTCAGCCATGGGCGGGAAAGCACCAGTGAGCTCCTTGGCCACCCGCAGGCCAGCACCAGCAGCAGTGTGGGGGTGGGCGCCAGGCGGGCAGCGTCCCCCACTCCAGCAGCCCCAGCTGGCGTCCCTCCAGGCACAGTGTGTGAACAGCTCCCCTGGGACAGCTCCCGAGGCCCTTCGGACCCCGTGCCTGCAGTGACCAGGCCCCTTCAGACTGCAAACCCAGGCCGGGGCCGGAGACGGCCCGGGACACCCAGGCCCGCCTGCCTGCGGCCAGCCACCTCTCTGGGACCCGATCCCTTCTGCTGCTGGGCCCAGATGTCCGCCTCCAGATGTGCTAGGTGTGGGAGCCAGGGGAGTGGGCAGCAGCCGCTCCCCCGCTCGCTGTCCTGCTCAGGGGACCTGGGACAGCCAGCGCTCGGTCACCGTGGGTTCCACAGCTGCAGATTCAACGGACCATGAAGGGAAAACGTGCAGAAGGAAGCTATCCACACAGAACACGTACGGACTTTCTTGCTGATTATTCCCTAAGAGCACAGCCTAAGCCGGCGTGCACGCCGTCGTCCTGGTTAGGTGTTCTGCGTCACCAGATGAGGGCAGGTGCGGTGGCATTCCTGAGATCCTGGTGACTCTGGAGCCTGAGGCCGGGGGGTCACAAGTTTGAGACCAGCCGGGGCAACTTGGTAAGACTCCGTCTCCAGATTTCAAAAGCGGGGCTGGGGAATAGCTCAGTGGTGGAGCGCTGGCCGCACACACGTGAGGCCCTGGGTTTGAGCCCCAGTATCGCCAACAAACAAAAACCAGAGACGCCTATGGAGAGACGTGCCTGGGTTCTACGCAAACATTATGCCACTTTACACTGGGGACTTCAGCATCTGCAGTTTTCGTATCCACGGTGATACTAAGGGAGGGGTTATGCTGAGAGGTGACGCATCCCTAGTGTTAAGGGACCTTGCCCTCACCTGTTCCTCCCACATTATCAATGGGAACGCAGTCTGCTGGGGACAGGGGTCCTGGTCCTTCTGGGACTCCCTGGTGCCCCGAGGGCTGCTTCTATCTGCAGCATAACAGGACGTGGGCAAAGAAAGACCCAGCTGACTCTGAAACATCAGTCACAGGGAGAGAGCCTACTGGGCACTGGCTTGACCCAGCGAGGGAATGTATTGAAAGACCAGCAGCGAGCGTTGCCTTCAGGCACGGCTGGATCCAGGACCCCAAACGCTGTCTGTAGGCTCTATGACTCCTTTTCGGCTGTCCTCTTCTTCCTTTTATTTTGATTATGATAGACTATGCATGAAAAATAACCATTTCAACAATTTTAAAGTGGGTGATTCAATTTTTTTGGTGTATTTCTGATGTCATGCAGTCATCAGCTCTATCTAATTTCTGAACATTTCATCTCCGCCAAAGAAAGCCGATGTCCGTGAGCAGTTGCTCCCAATCCGCACTCCCAGCCCCTGGCACAGGCAGATCTGTTTCCTGTCTCTGCATCTCCCTGTTCTGGACCCTTCTGTGAATGGAATCCGACACGATGTGGCTGCTGGTGTGGCTCCTCTCATCCTGGCTTCGAGGCTCTTTCGCGTGGCCTGCGTCAGGGCTTCGCCCCTTTTTAGGCTGACTGATATTTCATGATGTGGATGGACGCCATTTTGCTTCTGCACTCATCTCCTGACGGCCACGGGGGTTGTTTCCACCTTTTAACCGTTACCAGTAATGCTGCCACAAATATCCATGTACAGAGACTCGCTTGAGCCGGGGGCGGGGGCCACACCTGTAATCGCAGCGACTCGGGAGGCTGAGGCAGGAGGATGGCAAGTCTGAGGCCAGACTCGGCAACTTAGCAAGACCCTGCCTAAAAAAAAAAAAAAAAAAAAGGGGGGGTTGTCGAGGCGCCCTGGGCTCCATCCCGGCACCCCCGCCACACCCGCACGCACACAGACCTGTCTGCACACTTGATTTTGATTTTCTGAGTCCAGACCCGGAAGGGCAACTGCCAGCCCACGGGGCAGCCCTGCGGGGATCTTCCTAAGGCTGCCAGGCCGCCTCAGTCCTCCCGCGGCGGCCGCTCTCCCCTCTCCTCCAGCAGCCTGCGCGCTCCGCGTCCGGCGTGGCTCCGTCTCACCTCCCTGGCCTGCGGCGCATCTTAGGTCCCAGCCGTCCCCAACTCCTGGGGCGCGGGGCAGACGCGGGCCCAGCCGAGGGCCCAGCCAGGTCTCAGGCTCCAGCGGCCCGGCTCGGTCCCCGGCCATCCCAACCCATCCCCGCGTGGGGAAGGAGGGCTCGGAGCAGACGGACGCGGGGCGGGCAGCCGGGGGGCTGGCTCCCCACCCAGACCCTGCCTCGCGGGCCCTGGGCTGGCCAGCTTCGAGGGCGCGGCGCGACCCACAGATGCCAAGCCCCTCGCCCCGCCTCCCCTTGCGGCCCTGGCTCACAGGAAGGGCCACAGTCCGGCCCCAGCCCCGGCCTGCAGCACGGCGGCCGCGGGCGGCTCCAGGCTGCCCCGCGCCTTCCCTGCTCTGCTGGCCTCTTGACCTCCCAGAACTGGAGCGTCACACGGAAACACTCAGCTCCGACGGCCACCACCGCCCGTTCCTCCCAAGTGGCTGGTGGGCAGCAGAGGTGCCAGCAGCTGGCACCCGTGGCCTGCTCACTCCGTCACCAGTTCAGACGCCGTTCAAGAGAGGTCACCTCCCTCGGCCGGGCCCTGCAGGGCTGGAGTGGGCACGTGAAGGATCACAGGGCCACCACCCCGATCCAGGTGACACCCGTGACTCGGAGCCTGGGAGAAAGGGAGGCGGGTGACAAGCAGAAGCCTGAGAGGGGACACGTTTGCCCAGGGCCACGAGTAAATGCCAGGCAGAGGTTCCAGTCTCCACCTTCTTGTTTTGCTTTCTTCAAAAATGACGTTTTTTGGGTTTTTTTGTAGTTTAGAAAAAAAAAAAATCACTGTGCCAACCATTTGTTGGGGAACTTTGTGTGCACTCAGGACGTCCCCCTGGGGCCACCATCGCAGGCGTCCACCCCAGGCCCCGCAGCCCCCACCTCCTGGGAGCTGAGGCAGGAGGATCGCTTGAGCCGGGAGTTTGGGGCCAGCCTGGGCCGCGGAGTGAGACCCCGAGACCCTGTCTCTAAAGGCAAAAAAGCAAACCAAACAAAAACCCCAAACCCCAAAACAAAACCCACTCCCACCCTCCGTTCCCCCCAGTCCTCAGAACCACCCCCTTCTTTTCTGTTCTTTTGTTTTGGGGTGTTGGGGACCGAGGGGCCCAGCAGGCGGGGCAAGGACGCACGAGTGACCCGCGTCCCTGCCCTGGACGCGCCTTCCTAAACCACAGACTGAACAGCCTCCCCACACCTGGTGTCCAGGGACCTGAGTGTGACCCACCCCAGCTGTCATTCCCCCCAACTTTAAGCAGCCAGTGCATCACCTGGATCAGCAGACTTGGGAACATCGCGGTCTCACCTGAGCTTCCAGCAGGGTCCCAAGTGGTGGGGCACAAGGATATTGTCGTGAGAATAATGACCAGAGCTGGGCACGGTGGCGCACTCCTGTCCCAGCGGCTCTGGAGGCTGAGGTAGGAGGATCCCGAGTTCGAGGTCAACCTCAGCAACGTATCAAGGCCCTGAGCAAGTTTTGAAATGTATTTTTTAATTAGATGGACACAATACCTTTACTTTGTTTATTTACTTCTATGTGGTGCTGAGGATCGAACCTGGGCCCTCACACGTGCCAGGCAAGTGCTCTGCCACTGAGCCACCACCCCAGCCCCCTGAGTAACCCAGCGAGATCCTGTCTCTAAATAAAATATAAAAAGGGCTGGGGATGTGGCTCAGTGGGTAAGGGCCCCTGGGCTCAATGCCCGGTACCAATAATAATAATAATAATAACAACGACGACGACGGCGACGGGGCTGGGGTGCAGTCCAACTGGGGCGCCTGCCTGACTGTGAGGCCCGAGCTCCCCGGCACTGGAGGAAGGAGGAGGGGTGGGGACCCCTGCAGCCGGGTGCTGATATTCTGCTGTCCACTGACAGAAGCAGCCCTGAGCGCGAGGTCGCGACAGCCCCTGTCCACGCCCTCCCACCCCAGTCGCCCACTGGCCGCGGGGTGCCGGCCAACCTCGCGGCGGGAACAGGGCTGCTCCCGGCCCCACCCGGCACGTGGATGCGTCCAGAGCAGATGCCCCGGATTCCAGGGGGACACTGCGTCCCCTCTCGCAGCCGGAGAGGTGCCGCGACTCAGCCCTTGGCCCTCCCGACCCCTGGCCGCCTGGCTGGCGGGGTCCCAGCCTGTTTCCCGCCTGGCGCTGGGGCTGGTGTCTGGAGGGGCGACGCCTTGGCCCTGCTGGTGATTATTTTTTTAACCTTTGCGTTTTCAGCCAGAGACTCAAAACCAAAGCTGTCCTCCCCACGCCCAGCCGCCCTGGGGCCAGCAGGGCCACGCGGAGGCTGGACCTGCTGGGGGCCCAGGAGGCCGGCCGCCGCCAAACCGCAGGCCCCGCTGCATCCAGCCTCACCGCTTGGTTCTGGTTTCCAGCTGCCGTGGGCGGATCCGGGGTGGGGAAAACACAGGCCCCTGCCGTTTGCACAGAGGTTGGGGTCAAGGCTTGGCTGGAGCCCCCTGGCCTCCTCCCCCCGTGGATGCTGTCCAGGCCTGGTCACTGCAGGCCATTCTTCATCCCCAAGGCCCCTAGTTCCATCTGGAGCCCAGCCAGCCCAGCCTGACAAGCGAACCCAGCATCCCCTCTCCAAGCCGACCCGTCTCAGTCTGCAACCCCACCACCTCCTCAGCACGGCCCGAGACCTGAGCGGCTCCTGAGGCTCTGCCCCTCCTCCTTCCAAGTGCAACAGCCCATCTTGTCTTCTCAGCCTCCAAAACACACCAGTCCAACCGCTGTTCCCCTCCCCCAGCCTGGCCCAGGTACTGGCTCCACCACCTCCTGACCGGACACTGCCAGTCAGCCATGGGGATGCCTCAGAATGATAAATCAGGCTGTGTTTCTCCCCTGCTCACACACATTCCATGGCTCCCTATTGCTTTTAGAATAAAACCTACCTCCTCAGGGTGACCTGCAAGGACACGTGTGATCTGACTGGCTCAAACCTCCAGCCCATCTCCTTTCTCCTTCCTCACTCTGCTCCAGCCACATCAGCCTCCTCATTTTTCCATCAGTAACCAAGCACTTTCCTACCCCAGGACCTTTGCATAAGCTGACCTCTCTGTCTGGAATGCTCTTCTGCCCTATTTGTATGGTTCTTCCTCCATTGGCGGTCAGGTTGTGGCTTAAACGTCATGACTTCAGGAGGCTTCTCCTGACCCCTGAGCAAAAATACCTTCACTTGTCACGTATGGTGGCACACACCTGTCGACCCAGCTACTCAAGAGGCTGAGGCAGGGGGAATCGCTTGAACCCAGGAGTTTAAGTCCAGCCTGACAACACGGTGAGACTCTGATTCAATACACAAGTAAATAAGAAAGAACCCAGTGAAAATACCTTCACCCAAGAATCTCTTTGCATGCTCTTCACTCTTTGAAAGTACCTTCTTTGCTGTGTTTTCATGAGCGTGGGACAGTCATTCACTCTCAGAGGTACCGTCATGCCTGACCCGCAGGAGCTAGGGTTGGTGTCTTCTCCAGGATGAAGGGACGTGCCTGCTCCGACAGCAAAGTTTGAGAAACAGCTACCCTCCAAGTCTTCCAGCCACACCCCGGATTTAGAACCCAGAACTTTGGGTTCAGTAAATGCCAGGGAGCTTGGCGGCGTGATGAGGGTCCACAAGCAGCTGGTGGGGAGTCACGAGGGACCTCCTAGCTGTGATTGAAGGAGGGATAAGAATCAGCCAAGCACTGGACCATGGTGACGCATGCCTGTCATCCCAGCCGCTCTGGAGGCTGAGGCAGGAGGATAGCAAGTTCAAAGTCAGCCTCAGCAACTTAGCAAGGCCCTAAGACCCTGTCTCTAAATAAAATTTAAAAAGGGCTGGGATGTGGCTCAGTGGTTAAGCACCCTTGGGTTCAATCCCTGGTACCGGGATTGAAAAAACAAAAAGAAAAGAAGCAGCCAGGTAAGAGGCCACACACTGTGGTCAGGCGGGAGGCCCAGTGTGGGGAAGGCCTGGAGGAGATGGAGAACAAGGTAGTATCCCTGTAGTGGGGTGTGGCGGGGTCACAGGGCATGAGGGAACACTGCAGGGCCTGGGATGACAGACACTGGATTCCATCCCAGGGCAGTGGGGAGCGGTGGACGGTGTGGCAGCCCAGGGAGACACCAGCTCTGTGCCCCGTGACAGGTAGCAGGAGACTCCTTCCCGGACCTGGGCCCTCAGTGGACCTGACGTGAGGGCGGGCACATCTCAAAGCAGCTTTATGCAAATTCCTGTGGCGAGCCATCTCAGAAAGGCCAGACCACCCAGCAGCCTCCCTTGGGGGCCCGGCTGGCGCAGGAGCCTCCCGACCAGACTGCGCGACATCTGCCTGTCCCCTGGGAGCCTTCAGCATGGCTGCCTGTCCCCCAAGCCCCTGCCTGGCCACGGGCTCCTGGCCTTGGCGGACGCCAAAGACCTCTCTCCTTGTTACCCTGGAATTTTCCTCCTGGGCTCTGCCAGCGGCTGCAGGAACATATGAAGGGAGAAGTTTCCAGCCTCAGCCGGGCTCTGACCACAGGGTGGAAAGGCCGCGTCACGCGAGGCTCCCTGGAGGCACCCTTCTCTGGAACTTGGGTTCTACTGAGTTTTTCCAGCTAAGCACCCGCTTCCCCTGCCTGGGGAGCAATCCACTGGAAAAACAGGGGTCCGAGCTGAAGCCTGAGCGGGGTCTCTTCCCGCCCTTTGTTCCCCTGACCCATATCTGCTCGGCTCCTGTAGCGAGCGCCTCTCCAGGTTGGTGCTGGACCCGGGAGATGGAGCAGGACCCACCTTTGCCCTTGGGGTGTTTGTGGGAGGGGGAGGGGGAAGCTCAAAGTTACCCTCAAGTCAGGAGGTTGCCAAGGAGGACGGGGCTCGGGGCAAAGCAGAGAGCCAACCCGCGAGCAGGAGCCAGCCGTCGTCCTCCAGGGCAGGGGAAGAGTCAAAGGGCACATGCTTCACCATGGCAAAGAACAATAAAGGGGCCTAACGTGCAACCGTCCCCTGACTCGTTCTAGAACATGTTCACCATCCCAGAAGGAGACCCCGTCCCCATCAGCAGTCACTCCCGACTTCCCTCCTCAGCTCCTGGCAACCACTGATCCTGTCTCTGTGGATGTTCTCATTCTGGACATTTTATATCAATGGAGTCACATGCCATGTGGCTTTGCCACTCCGCATCAGGCTTCTGAGGTTTGTCCACGTTATAGCCTATGTTGGTGCTCTGTTGTTTTCATGACTGAGTAATATTCCACCACATGGATGGACCGCAATTTGTTTATCCATTCATCAGCTGATGAGCTTTTGGATTGTTTCCACCTGTGGCAAACAGGTTTGCTATGGACAGTCCTGTATAAGGATTCATTTAAGTAGCCCATACCTATAATCCTAGCAGCTCTGGAGGCTGAGGCAGGAAGATCTGAAGTCAAAGTCAGTCTTAGCAACTTAGAGAGATCCTAAACAACTCAGGAAGAGACCTTGTCTCTAAATAAAATACAAAAAAGGGCTGAGTATGTGGTTTAGGGGTTGAGTGCCCCTGAATTCAATCCCCAGTACCAAAAAGAAAAAAAAAAAAAAAAAAGATTCATTTCAACTTCTGCTGGCAAGTCTTTGGGTCTAGGAGTGCAATTCCTGGGTAGTACGGTATCTCCATGTTTAACCTTTTAAAACTGCAAATGGCCATGTGTAGTGGTGTGTACCTAGAGTTCCAGCTATTTGGGAGGCTGAGACAGAAGGGTCACTTGAGTCCAGAAGTTCATGGCCAACCTGGACAACATAGTGAGACCTTAACTCAAAAAAAAAAAAAAAAAAGTTGCCTTATATTTATATTCCATGTAAGTAGCCTGTCTCTGACCTAACCTCATAGACAAGTAGCTCCCAGGGTTTTCCAAGTGGCCCTAGAACTCCTAGTATCTCACTTTTTAGATACTTGCATGAGTTTATTGAAGCAAACTGCTGAAGACAAGAACCTCTAGTTGAATGGCTTGGACATCTTTACTTCCAGGCTACTTGCCCAAGCCCAAATTCAGTGTTAGGGGCAACTTCACACCGTTTCTTTGGGGCACTGAATAATGCTTTACTGGCTATCTGGGCATCCCTTAGACCAGTCAAGTTCACGAGTTAAAATTAAACATCACCAGGGTCAGTCTGACCCAGGCTGGCCTTGAACTTGTGATCCTCCTGCCTCGGCCTCCCACGTAGCTGGGATTGCAGTATAAGGAAAGGATCTTGAGATGTAGCCACCCTGGACTGAGGGCAGGCCCTACTCAACATAACTACCATCCTTAGAAGAGGGTGAGGGCTTAGTGAGCATGAGGCCCTGGGTTCCACCCCCTGTGCTGCACACACAGCCACACGCAGAGAAGACAGCCACTGACCAGCAAAGGAGAGAGGTCTGCAACAGATTCTCGTGGCCCTTGGAAGGAACCACACTGCTGACCATCCAATTTTGGATTTCTGGCCTCCAGAATTGTGAGAGAATAAATAGCTGTGTTGTTAGGACTCCAGGTTGTGGTAACTGTTACAGCAGCCCCAAGACCCTGGCACGCCCCTGCTCATCCTTTTTATTTCTTTCTCTATATTTCTGTGGTACTTCTATGCATTACTAGAACATGTACATATTTAGTATTAAAAAGCTAGCATGCTGGCCAGGCATGGTGGTGCATGCCTATCACCCCAACAACTCAGGAGGCTGAGGACGGAGAATCACAAGTTCAAGGACAGCCTCAGCAACTTAGCAAGACCCTGTCCCAAAATAAAAAATAAAAGGGACTATGCATGTAGCTCAGTGGTAGAGGACCCCTGGGTTCAGTGCCCAGTATTGCCCAAAAATGAATGAATGACTGACTGAAAAAAAGGCCTCATGCCATTGTATGTTCTGGAGGACTTACTCTTTTTCACGTGGCGATGCTCTTTCTAAGTTGTGGTCATGTGCTGCCCATCCTTCTCATCCACGCTTTTAATGGCTGTATACTATTCTTCCATTTCCATTCATCTTTCAGGTAGTTTACAACTGTGTCCTGCTATGGATGCCACTGAACATTTCTAGCAGTGCTCTCTTGGCATGTCTGAAGGCACGTATCTTAGTCCATTTTGTGTTGCTATAATAAAACACTTGAGGTTTGATAGGTTATAAAGTGAAAAGGTTTCTCTAGTTCACACAGTTCTGGAGGCTAGGAAGTTCAAAATTGGGTGGCAGTATCTGGTACAGTCCTCATGCTGGGTTATAGCGGATGGCATCACATGGAGGGAATGTGTGCGAGAGAAGAACAGATATACATGGAAGAGGACAAAACACCAGGGATAAATTTGATTTGCAACAAACCCCTCTCAAGGCAACTAACCCAGTCTAGAGGCCTAATTGCACGTGGCCCTGACCTACCCGCCTCCCACTCGGTTCCTCATCTTAAAGGTCCCACCACCTCTCAATTCTATGACTTTGGGGACCAAGCTTCCAGCAAACAGATCTTTAGGGGACTGAACCACATCCAAACCCCTGCGGTATGTGACTATTCCACTTGGGTGGGAGGAGCCAGGCTGGTGCTGACATGATCCCCATAATACGCCCACCCCAAGCAGAGTCAGACTCCCCAGTGCTGTGTGTAGCCTCCCTCGGGAATTTGTGCCAACCCACTGGGTGCAAAGAGGTAGCTCACTGAGGTTCTTGGTTGGTTTCAAAGCAACTTGTTAAAAACAAAACTGGGGTACAGCCGCGAGTGGTGGCACATGCCTATAATCCCAGCAGCTTGGGAGGCTGAGGCAGGAGGACCTGAGGCAGGAGGATCTCAGTTCAAAGCCAGCCTTAGCCACTCAGCAATGCCCTAAGCAACTCAACGAGACCCTGTCTGTAAATAAAATATAAAAAGGCTGGGGATGTGGCTCAGTGGTTAGAGCCCCTACCAAAAAATTGTATAAAATTTTTTATAAAAAGCACATAAAATTCATCACGTTACCTATTTTGAAGCGAGCAGCTCAGTGTGTCATCCACGCACAGTGCTATGTGGCCACTGCTACCTAGTTCCAGAACATTCCGCCCCCCAGAGGACACCCCAACTCCTGCCCCGTCCCCCCACCCCCCGCCCACTCCAGCCCCGCCCCACCCCTGCCCCGCCCTCTTCCCCACCTCGCCCCGCCCCCTGCCCCGCCCCCGCAGCCCGCGCTGCCTTCTGTGGATCCGCCTGTTCTGGACCTTTCCTGTCAAGGGATCCTGCACCGCGTGGCCTTCAGCGGTGACTTCTGTCACTCAGCGTCGCCTTCGAGGTTCAGACACGGTGCTGTGACACTGTTACAGGGGCGATTCTGCTGACCCTTGTCTCTTGCTGGCCCCTGGCCGTCGGCACCCACCTGTGCCGTGCAGGGTGCTGCCCCGAGGGCGCCGCGCGAGGATCTGAGTCCCTGTGGTCGGATTCGGGCTCCACGCCTGGGGCGGCGCTGTGGGGCCCACACACCCGTGTCCGCCACACCCGCCACGGCCACGCGAGGCCCCAGTCCCCGCCCCGCCAACGCCCTTCTGCTCTGTCTGGGGTGAGGCCACCTCGTGGTGTGTGTGACCTGTCCGGCTCCCCTTTGGTCCCTTTGTCACCCTCTACTACGCGCGCCGCTGACTTATTTCAACTTGTTATTTCTAATGACTGTGCTTCTTGTCCCTCTCCCCACCTGGATGCCGGCGGCAGGAGGCCACACGGCCTTCGCCTGTGACCGAGACGGGATGCCCACCTCAGGCGTGTGCAGAGCGGGGACCTGGGCCCCAGGGGGAGGTGTGATTCCGCTGCTCTAACTTGCACCTTGTAAAACAGCCGCAGTGAAATTCCACCCAGAATACATCCCAGGCCAGAGCCTGGCAGGGACCCAGGCCTCGCCAGGGAGGCAGGCGTCGTCTGCCGTCCTCAATAGCAGCCTTGAGCTTCTATAGGAACCAGGGGCTTTGAGGTCGAGCCTAAACCCACCTTAGGACACCCCAACATCCCCAAAAAAGCAACTTGTGGTTTGAGAGTTGAGGTGGGCGGTGGCTTTCCCCCACTGAGGCTTCCTGAGACCCACGGTCATCTTCAAAGAGGCCGTTCACAGAGAGGAGAGGAGGGAAGGGCTTGAAACGAGGGCACACGTGTTCTCCTAGTTGTCTTTGCCCCCGCTGCTGCCTGGGTGTGCCCAGGGCCCTGGCCAGGCACCCACGTCCCACAAGAGGCTGCTTTGAAGCAAGAACAGGAGTTAAGAGGCAGAGCCCAGGAACCCACAGTGTCCACTGTTCCCAGGGACGGGGACAGCCAACAGAGCCTCCAGGGTCTACCCAGGCTGGCCCCATGGCAGCAAGGGCCCTGCTGGGGGCGGGGGCTCTATCCAGATGCAGGAGCCCGACCTGGGGATTTCAGAGAGAACCCGGTCGGGAGAGGGAGGCGGCTTCGGAGGCGGCATGTCTTTTTCTTGAAGCTGTGGAATTTCCCTGCTGCAGCCAGGGCGGCTGCTTACCCTCGAGGGACCTCTCTTGGTACGAGAGAAAAATTCTGTTTTCCTGGACCAGGGAGGCTGGCATGCAGCTCCAGGAGGGGCCAGGAAATGTCCAGAATAGCCAGGATGTGGGACAGGGCTGTGAATTCAAGACTCGAGTCTCTGGGATGTGTCCAGTTGGATTAGGTCATTGAGAGGGGCAGTCTTGGGGTTGGCCTCCTTCTACCTGGAATTCAGCCTGGACTTGGAGAGAGAGAGAGGCCTGTAGTGGAGGCCCAGGGAACTTCAGCCTAGTCTGAAAGTCTTCCTTAATAATGAACTTCTAAAATGGAGACCAAGCAAAGATGCCCAAACATTCATAAATAGCTGGTACTCCACAGGGGCAGCCAAGTACCAGTTGTAGCCCTATACCCATCACATAAAACAAATGGGCACAGAGAGACCAAGACATTTGAGAGAGGTCACACAGCAAGCAGATGACTGGGCGGACTCTGGAATTCAGATCTGCTCTAGTTAACAGAGATAAGCAACCATCGGCCTTCTGTGACTAGAACAAAGCTGTGTGTCATATTTTCCTTTTTAACTGGATGTTAGAAATTGTTATTGTGGTAAAATATATATATCATAAGAATTTCCATTTTGGCCTTTTTTTTTTTTTTTTTGGTACGAGGACTGAACCCAGGTACGCTTTACCACTGAGCCACATCCCCAGCCCTTTTTATTTTTTATTTTGAGACAGAATCTTGCTAAGTTGCTGAGGCTGGCCTTGAACTTATAATCCTCCTGCCTCAGCCTCCTGAGTCGCTGGGACTGCAGGTGTGCACTCCTGTGGTTACTGTTTGGTGACAGTCAGTCCTTTTGAAATATTGTGCAACTCTCATTATGATCTCCTTCCAAAACTTTTAATCGCCCAGAACAGAAATCTTGTGTCCCTTAAGTTCTAACTGCCTGTTTGCCCCCCGCCAGCCCCTGGCGGCCTCCATCTGCTTTCTGCATCTGAGGACCCACCTCCTCGGACACGGGATGCCGGCTGGAATCATACAGCCTGTCGCTCTTGCTGTTCGGCTTCTCTGGCTCGGCAAGGCGCCCGCGAGGTTCATCCACGAGGTTCATCCACGAGGCCGCCTGTCTGTGCTTCCTTCCGTTTTATGGCTGCTTGATGTTCCTCCGCGGGGACGGACCACGTTTTGTGTGTCCGGTCATCAGCACGTGGACATTCGGGTTGTGACTAGGTCCCTTTGGGTGCTGTCACAGAACAGCACAGACTGGGTGGCTCCGAACACCTCAGAAGTTCCTGGCTCACACTTCTGAGGCCGGGAGTCTCAGATCAGGGCGCTGGCAGGCTTGGTGTCGGGGTCACCCTTCCTCACTCGCAGATGCTTCCTATGTCCTCAGGTGACAGAAGGGGCTAGCTGACTCTGTGGTCTCTTCTCAGGGCACCGGCTCCCCTCGTGA